>NC_134651.1:16705233-19152733 GCF_030463565.1 Pelecanus crispus | reverse complement strand
AAAAATGTTGTAGTGCAAGACATAACTGAATGAACAAATACATCGATATACACAACCTCAGCAGGGCTGCTGGACACCCTACTGTACAAGTTGATTACTTTTATTCCCAAATATTTTCTTTGTGTTGCTATTTAGATCACTTTCCTCCTTTGTCTGCTTTCATTGCCTCACGTAACTTCTTTTCTCTGAGTCCAGTTACCACTGGGTTGAAATTAATTCTTGGATAAGCCCGTTCGTTTCCCTTTGTCCTTCAGGAGTCTTCCCAGGGTGAGAAGAGATGTGCAACCCACACTGCAGTCACTAGTTGCAATTACTTGGACTTTCCTTCACACAAAGTCCTTCCAAGCCTCTCCTCTGCCACCTCAAAACCTTCACTGTGAGAATGTCCCTTTTGCCAGGAGAAAGTGGCATAAGTTTGTATGATCATGGTCTCCCCCAAAACAGACATCTACCTTCATGTTTATATTCAAATTACACACGAGCTTTTTTCCCTACACATTCTTTATTTACATGAAGTTGAAACAGAGCATGGAAATCTGATTAAGCAACTCATCAAGTTTCAGAAGGCTTTTCAGTGCTGGGCTCCTCACAGCTGTTGTCCTGTAGCAGAGCGAAGGAGCCCACAGGCGGAGGGGGGGAGCAGGCCATTTGCTTTTACTTTGATCCCCTTCCTTTCCAACCCACAGAAAGCTCACTTTGGCACCGGTCCTACAACAACTTCTCCAATCTTACTCAATGGAGCATGCAAAGAGCGAGTATGGGAATGGCTATGTAACTGAGGCCACCGTTTCCACTGAGGCATGTGCATTTTACATACTCTCCAAGACTTTGGACATTGAAGTAGTCCCAGAAAGCCATGCAGAGCGCATGTTTTTCAGGATCTTTTACCACTAAGAGATCTGTCCTCAAGGTTCCCTTCTTTGAGCAGTCCCCACAAGATCCTTGTATTTCCCCTTTAGGTCTTCCTTTTAAAAGAAGATGCCAAGTAATAAAACTGAACAAAGCCCGAGTTACTAAGACATTCAGTTCCGGAGGAGACCAAACATCTCAGCTGCATTTGCTTCCTGGCACAACCTGACAACACCTGAAATTAAGAGCAAAAGGAAAGGGAGGCAGCTTCAGGGACCGCTGAAGATGACTACAAATTGGGTTTGTATTTCAAGAGAAGTGTCAGGCCTACATCGCAGGAAGAACAGAAGAAAAAATAACGACAACTAAACCATTTCAGTTATTCCTCCTCCTGAGTGCCGTAAGACCAGTAATATTGAAAAAAGAAAAAAATTACGAAACAAACCACAGACACGAGAGACTCCCAGAAATGGCAGCACTTACTCCTTCCGCTATCCTCCACACACTGCACATGAAACACGTTCCCTGAAGATAATGGGGATACACAGAAGTATCACCACCCATATAAATGTAACTATACCTGTATCTGTAAAGTCTCCTATTAAGGTACTAGGTCATTAGTTTTACATCTCCTTCATGCATCACTATGTGAAACGAGTTCCATGACATAGCAAAACCCTTAGAGATTTTTCCAGCTCTCACAAGTTTTAGCGTCTCCAGGAAAAATCTTATTCTACACTGGGATGGAGCTCTTAACACTGCAGCAATGAAAAACAGACCTTGCATATTTCAACTTAATAAAAAGCACTAAACACATTATTCAAAAAAATATAGTTAAACAACTCTTTTTATTGCTAAATGAGCCCTTAGATAAATATGTTTGATTTATCATTTATGTTTGTATGTGTTACCAAATTCTGGACCAGGGCCATAGCAACACAGGCTGCACAGACAGAATGAATACAATGTCACTGCCTCTAAGGTTTATGACACTATAATACAACTTAACCAGAAATTTCCCACTCGACAATGCAACAGTATGTTAGCAGACTAAACAAAAGATTTTTTTAAAAGAACAAATATGTCCCATAGAATATAATGATGGAAGACAATGGTGCCATACAGTTTTAATAACTTTCCAAAGCCATCGTTCACAGTGCCTCCAAGGTCCTGTTTTTGTAATGGATTTAGTGCTTCAATACAGTCACTTTCCATTTGGATAATGTCTTTCCAACCAGTACAGAAAGATCTGAAAGCGATCCTTAGCCCCCATGAGCATACAGTGAATTGGGTATTCATGCAGGCTAGCTGGGCTCCAGAGAGGTTAATCTCCTGGGAATTTCTCCAGGCAGCAAAAGGTCTTTTACAGTGACACAGAGGGAGCCTCCCTCCTTCTCTGGCTAATTTAATCACAGCATCACCTGTGCACCTCTCCAAAAAAAAGCTACATTGCCTCCAACCCATTCTCTTGGCATATATTTCAGCTTTAAGGCAATGAACGTACAGAGCAGCCAGAAAGCACAGTCCTTAACCACCTGGAGCAAAAACTGAGATGCAGAGGCTTCTATGGTGCTAATTTCAGCCAAGATGAAAAGAAAGACCCCAGCTTTGGTTTGGAGAGCATGGAAGGCAGCACTCCAAAGTGAAGGACTCTGGAGGAAAGAAGGGGACAGGGGCAAAGGTCCTCTTCTCTGGGGACAGCTCTAATTATCACTGCTGCAATTTAGATCATCTATTACAGCAGCTTGCCCCCAGTACAATTCAGATGGCTGCAGGTCAGACCCAATCTGACCCAAACTATTCACACCAGTTGTACAGCAAACTCCTAGGAGCTCCCTTCATATCTACAGTTCATCTCTCTGGTATTACAGAGGTCATGGCTTTTACAAAGGGCAGAAAATGCATTTTCATAGTTCCCACTGGCCCTGATGTTGACTTTGCAAAGACAAAATCCACAGTGAATAGCCCTGCTGTTGATCTGTTTGACAAAGAACAAACCGGTGCAAATTTTAGGGATCAAAGGAAAAAAAAGAAACTACTTATGATGGAAATAAATAAACCCTTCACTGTTTTTCGTGACACTTACTGTCTTCGTGCAACAATAAATACCTGCAGTTAAAAATATAATAATCAATAACATTATAAAAAGGCCCCAGTCTTGCAGTTCTCGGCCAACCAAAACTGCCATTGGGATTTAAAAAATTGCTCCAATTTATATTTGCTGAGGATTTCTGTATTTGTATGAATAGTAAGAAAGAAAGGATATCAAGATACAGTAGCAAAACACAATGGTGGGATCAATACTGAGTCAGAGCAACTGCTGAACCTGCAGAGCATCACATTCATCTACTCTCCGTAGCCTGTGTTGCTTTAGGAGAAGTTAGGGTAAAAGAAATACAACAGTAGCTCCACTCATTCCTATTTTCTGTCTTCCTCTTCGCAGTCTGGCAGTCACTGGGACTACATGGCCAAGCCGTAGGGAGCAGAGAGCCTACCGGGTGCTTTGCTGCTGAAGCTCAGACGCGTTTACTCCAGTTGCTGCTTGGCCTACCTGGGGACGGAGGGTCAGTTCTGGATAAAGCAACACTAACTCTCTGAAAGGGCTCTTTAGCATGACAACAGAATACAGCTTCCTAAAGCAAAGAACGTTACAGGCTGCCTATGACATTGTCTCTAAGCAAAACACATCCATCCTATGAAGCACAGGCCATTCTGCAACATAAGCTCAATGAGGTCTCACCACCCAAAAGTTAACACATTGCTCACTATGACTGCAATATTTATCTGGTAAAAATTTCAGACGTCTGATGATTGTTTTCTATATAAACAATTACTCGAACATTTTCCACTAACAAAGTGTTTCACAGCTCTGTAACAAGTAAATACTTAGTCTTAGCCATTTATCGTCATCCTACACTTATGATTTTCCATGTAGTTATTAAAATTATTTAATAGAATAAGCAGATCTTTTTAAGAGCTTAATAGTTCCTGATCATATCAAACTAAGAGTCCAACCAGTGCATAATACTTTCTCCAGCACTTTCCAGTATCAGACAGAAAGGGAAGAATAAAGAAGCAGGGTCCAAACTGACAAAGCAATGGCCAAGTCTGGAATGAACTGCCCACAGGGGAAGGTTTCTCTTCCCCATACAGCAGGAACCAAATATTTCCAGGCATTTCAAGAAAGCCCATGGGTATAGACTGCTCTCTCCCTTTGCTTTGAGATATTGACAAAGAGATTTTCAAAAGAGCACAGACAGCAACACGTGTTGAGCATTTTAAGAAAAGCTAACCACTCTTTCAGTATCGAGAAATACAGACATAAATTTGGCAAGAGAGACTGGTGTGTGCATTAACAAATGAAGAATTATTTGTCTTTTAAAATTCTGTAGCTTTCCCCATCTCCAGCTCCTGTTCCTAGGGAGCCTGATACAATGCTGGTATGAGACCAGTTGTACTTCCACTCACAGGATTAGGGCCCTTGCTAAGTCTCTCCTAACAGTCTGGTTTCCTACCAAAGCTTTTATTACTGTTATTATTTTGGTTAAATACTTTTAAATAGAAAATAACATATATTTTAGGTTTAATTTTGCATGAGCTTAAATATGCCATCACAATAAAGAGAAAACAGCATTTTGGGTAACACAGAATTTACTTGAGATTTACTTCATGCTAAAGATTTAGGCATTTACAGCAAAAGCACACACTATATTATTTGTCCCCTATCATCTGTCGCTAGCCTTCCACTCTTTTCCTCTGCTGCCTCCTCATCAAAACAAGTTGGTATCTCTTGGGCCAAAACCAAGTAGAAGATTCTTTAATTACAGTGCAAACCCACAAACAGCATTGAAGTTCAAGTCAAGTATGCAAAAATCAAATCTGAACAGGCCAACCTAGCTATTCCTGTGAAGGAATCTTATTTACAAGAAAACATCCTGCTTCTACAAGAAAGTCACCAACACCCCATCCCACCCAAAAAACCCACCCAACAAAACGCTCCCCCCCCCCCAGTGTTTCTTACTCCAGGCAAGGTCAGCCAGCACATGCTGTTTCTTTGGAGGATCTTGTTTATCTCTTCTTTCCCAAGGAGAAAAAGCTGAAATAGAGGTTAGTCCCCACCTGAAAAACCAAGTACTATGACAGACAATATAGTTGGTCTTCATGTTTTGTCATTAGCAAAGTAAGATTTTTATTTTCATTAGAAAAATGTAGATACAAACCAACTGCATCTCTCTTCTCACAAAAGCACCAAAGCGAGATTATAAAAATCTCCACATTTAAAATGGCCACAGCAAGAACAAGGCAGTCCCTCCCATGGCAGCAAGATCACACAATATGCACTAGTGAACTGGAGCACAGCCCTTCTGGGGATGAACTCACTAACACCCAGAAATGGCATTAATGCATCATGTTGTAATGCCTGTCACAGCCTTAGGTTCCTAAGATCCCAAATTGTTCTCAGCAGTGCACAGACAGCTTCCTATCTGCATGCATAAAGTGACACTATGCTATTCTAACAGAATATGATATACATATATATGTACTACAAAATAATTCCATTGAATTATTTATAACACCTTTCTTCTCAAAGAAGCATTTAGCAAGCTGTATCATTAAAACAAAAACCACAGCTGCCTACACGTCCCTGTATACTCCAAATCCAGAGTTTAGAAGAGGAGGTGATGAATAGTACTACCAAGGGCAACTGCAAGGGCAATTCATGAGGGAGCAGTGTAACGGAAATTGGGCTCTAGCAGCTACGCTCAGAGTGCTACCCTTGCAAAAAGGGACACAGCTTTCCAATGACTGCAAGCACTCGGGACACTGCCTCATTCACAGCACAGTGTCATTAGGAGAGGTGTCTCCCAACAGCATGGCGGAGCACTGCCTTTACACCACCACATCTGCTACACTCCCACTCACTTTGTAGAGCAGGTCCTGGCTACATAAACACCCAAGTATCAGCAAATACAAAGGAGAGGTATTCATGAAGCAAGGTAACTTCACTACTTTCTTGCATCAGCCTTCTTTCCTGCCTGCCATTTGCTCTACTTCCTTCCTTCCCTCCCAGGAAAATGCAATCCCAGCAATGGACAAGTGCCCCATCAGCATTGCCTGCACCGGCCGGGCAATGGAAATAGGTGTGAGCTGCATCTGCTCGGGACAGAGCCCAGACAGAGTGTGGAAGCTACGAAAACCACAGCAAGTGGGACCTTTATATAGGGAAGACTGGAAATGTGTGGAACATGGAAAGAGCCATGACATGACCCCATGGAAGCTCTTGCTGGATCTGCAGCTGTTGGTGGATTGCAAACTAGAGCACACCCTTCACAGGGAAGTGCGTGGATGTCCCTGGATGATCTACAAGGATACTCCTAGGCTCCTTATAGCCACTCAAATGGAGTTAATCTGATCAAAACCCAGTGATTAGAATGAAAACTGAAAGGTTTACCCAGACATTTTTAATTTAAGATATTGGGAAGGAATTTTAGAAGGTGAACAGAAGAAATGCCATGGAGTGGTCCAAAGAAAGTACACTTCAGGGGTGGGTCATACAGTAAAGAATAGCAGCCAGAAAGGCTAATAAAAACAGAGAAGCTGTGAGATCCCAGCAGAACTGCCACCTGTGCTCCCCTGGAGGCAGTCCAAGAGGATGACAGCATGGTACCACACACCAAAGCAAAATCTACTCTGCATCATAAAAGGCCGCTGCACTTTGGAAAAATACATAACCAACACGATTAGGTTTAGCAAGTGAGAACTTGAGAGAAGGCAAAAATCACTTTGGCTACTACTTGGAGATTAGGTTTGAACTTGTATTACAAACTGTCTGAAAGAGATCAGGAAACCAAACCTGTCTCTGATGTAGAGCACGAACTGCTCTAGAGTTTCTTTTCAAAAGGAAAATGGCCTTTTCCTTTTATGCTTTAGGCAAAGGAAACACAATGTCCTTCGTACTTTCCAACTGACACTTAAAATTCTTACGCAACACGATGTCAGGTATAACCAAGACCTTGCATTTGAACTAATTAAATCAAGGATACAATGGCAAGAACGGGTTTCATCTTGCTGCTTCTCCAATTCCAGCAACTAAGCTGCCACCTTCAGGCACCTACTTGTTTTGAAATAAGAATTAAGTAAACACACACACCGTAAAAGAACGGAACAGAAATTTGTTTCCAAGTCTGTCTTGCAAGGGTGGAAAAGGAGATAAAGCTCTGAGCTTTGCCAGATGACACAACCATCATCTTAGGCCTGGAAAAATTCTGCAAGAATCAAAAAAAGACTACAACAAAAGACTACAACAAAATCCTTCTGCGTAGATGGATAAAGCCACACACAGCAGCTTTCATAACACTTAAAAGACCTTGACTTAGGTACGTGTGCAGTCACTCTCCTCGATCACTATGTAACCTGTTAGAGAATGCAAACTCTTGTAATCCCAGTTTCTTCTACTTCATATGCATTTCTGAGCAGATGATTCTCAGATGAACAAAGCCCTAATCACACCTGAAGGACATTATCATATGCATAGCACTGCCCGAAAACCAAACACCTCCTATTCTGAAGGCCCACTGAATTCCTGGTTAAAAGGAGCTATCACTCCTCTCTTTTCCAACAGATGATCAGCTGGAAGTTACTAAGAAATGGTTGCAATTTTTTTTTTTTTTTTTAATTAAAAAGACTGGTGTCCAACTCTTTGATAGCAAAGCAACAGACAGACGGAACTCACCAAGGTCACAGAGCAAAAATGACCTTGGGCTCTCCAGTGCTCCATGGCAGCCCATGTAAATTTACTGTGCGCTTTGGCAGCAGAGCACAGCAGTGCTCTTCCCCGCTCCCCTCAGAGTGACTTCGTGCAAAAGAGCAACAGCTGAAAGGAAAATGTGATTTTGACACCCTTGAACAAGAAAAGGTGTAAAAGCTGGTCAGGGTACCAGGGCCAGGGAGAAAACCAAGGGCAGAGCCAGGGGTCCTGGTAACACACATGAGGTAACTCCTGCTAGCGAACACCACAGAGGAAAAACAGTCTTCTCCTCAGCAACAGCAGTAGAAATACTTTTCCAAAAATTTTATGAGTCCTATGATATGGTCTTGTTTGATCTATTGTAACCAAGGTAAGCTAGCCAGTAAAACAACTTGTAGCAACTCTAAAGCCCTGGCTCTGGTTCATGGCTTGAATACCAAATTGTCATATGGATGTCTGTCTGAAGCATTTCATACTGCCCCAAAGTTATTTCTAGCCATTGCCCAAGAGGAAGGTTGTTCAGGCTGTGACCCACTCTGCACTCGGTCACCAGCATTTGTGAAGTGGAAGAAACGGATACGATTTTAACATCTGGGACAGAGCACAGAAAGCAGAAACGTGGCAGCCAGAACAGTCTCTTGCACACTGATGTCTCTCATTTGAAGCGATCCCCGTTCTTTAATGGTGAAGCCTTTCTGATGTCTACTCCTTCACCTCCTTCTTCAGCTGCACAGTCCATGGGCACTCGCATTAAAGGACTTGGACTGAAATGCAAATCTGGAAAGCTCACAGAGACCTGACAAAAAACTAAAAAAGGCTTCATAAACTGTTTTCAGTGTGGAAATCTTAGTTTAGTACATACAACTAGATGCCTCATACACCAGGTTTATGCACAGTGCAGTACATCAATGTCACATAGGGAAAATGTGGGACTACTACAGCATCTCCCGTTAACAGATGAGAGTAAAGTCGTGGTGCCATATAGTGAATAAGAGAACCAGGAGCCAAGATAAGTACTGTGCTTGTCCCTAATGTAGGTGAGGCACCTTTGTAACAGCTGTGTTGCTCTGAAACACAAAGGGACCAAAATTCATTCTGCTGGCTTATGAAGTGTTCTGGCATGATCAAGCCTATTAGGAAGGAAAGCTCATGGTCCTACAGAGATGATACGCTTGCTTGGACGAGTTAGATTAGTGAGCTAAGTGCAGAGAAGTTATTGTGCAAGGCATGTGTGATCTCTATAGGCTGACAGAGGAGGAGGAGGAAGGGAAAAGGACACGGTATACTAAACCAGCAACCAACAACATCTGGAAATCCCAAGAGCTCAGATAAAGTGTAGCATTGGTACAGCTGTAGCATGACTGTGATCTCCTTCCCAGGTCCCAGTCACACCCCACAAAATCACCATGGGCTGGCCTGTTGGGGAGGGTGGTGCAGGTGGGGAGCACTACCCCAGGCAGAGACGGCAGTGGGGAGCCCAACCCTGACCACCCACACCCCCCCAGCAGCTGCCATCTTCACCCAAACTAGACCAGAGTAAGAACGGCCCCATACCCACCCTGTCTCCTGGGTAGTGAGCAGGGTGCTCACCCAGATACCGAGAGGTGGGGTTCACGCATTGTTGTCCCATCTCCTAGTACCAGCTGGCAGAGCTCCTCAGTCACCGGGACATGGGCTGGAGCAGCACCTGCTCCTTCAGAGGTGCTTCTGGGGTCTGAGCACCTCTACCAGATCAGGGGCAGGGAATCAGACCTTCTGTTTGTTTGTTTGTTTTAAAAAAACCCAAAAAACTCAAATACAGAGTGATCAAAGTATGTAACAGCTCAGCATTTTATAACCTACATATGCTAAATGCTAAAATGTGTATGTACGTTTCTGTTGTGTAACTATCAGACACTACAGATGGAAACTCATGATAAAGAAGCAAAGGAGTCCACCAGGTTACACGGATAGAGTACTAAAGGTTCCCAAATGTTTGGCTTAACTTCTTGAATGCCTCTTTCAACATCTAAATCATCACTGGAAATCACGCTCAAGAACAGAAACTCAAGAGAAATTAGTCATACATTTTCCCATGACAGTCCATTGCTATTTAGAAGGAAAATATCAAGTGTTTTCTTTGTTTGTTAAGGTAAAAATGAAGAATGGCTTCCCATCTTAAGCCTTTAAAGGACAAACTATTTCTGCTGCGCTGCTGTTAAACCTTTTTTTATAGTTCTACTACTATGAATGAGGAACATCACACTTAATGACCGATAATTGCAATCATTTTGGGATGCAACTCATAATGCTGTACAAATCCCTTATAAAATATTATAACTTCAGCTGATAATGTTTAATTTTATCTCAGGTAAGCAGTAGCCTAGAAAGTAATGGCCTTCTTTGCAACTTGAATACAAACCGGAAAGCATATAAAGATTTTGTTCTTGAAATGTTTGCATACTAATCCCTAGAGTATTTAATGCCACAAGAAGACAGCCCCCATTGGTACCCATACACAGTACACAGTCACTTGTGAGATGAACTTATACAATTTGAAGAGAATCAAAGATTCCTGAAAATATCAAGTCAACAGAAAATACAATTGGCATTTGCAGTCAAACTGTGAGAAAGAATTCTGAAACTCTGAAACTTCAGTCCTGTTCTGATACGGCCTCCCATCACAGGAAGCTGACATTTAAAAGACTGTTTAGAGAAAGTTGGATGACATCTGTGCCCAATGCAAATCTGTAGCCACACAGATGTCAGTGAAGCTGGAATCGTTTATCCCACCCAGGGCTCTGTGATCACCGCCAGGCACGACGTGAAACAAGAAAGCGATCTGCAGTGGATGGGACCAACTTTTCCCTCTTTTTCAAGAACAGTTGTTAAACTTAACAATGCTCTGTGACAGACATGCTCCAGAGGGAACTGTAATTCTTTCTTAGCTGCAGAGATATCCCATCTTCATTAGGAACTGGAGTTCTATCAAGCGCATTTATTCAGAAACATTGCTAAAGTTCCTCTTCCAACAGCTGCCTTCACAGTTACATACATAAAATAGTAGGCTGGAGTTACCCATTAATTTCACAAAAGAGAATTAGATTGATGCCACGTAGTTTGAGAAGTAATTATAATATGAGCAAGAAACTGTTCATGGTAATAAAAATGGTTATAAACAATTCTAGATCCATGGAGTATAATGGATGATTTGTTATGAGACTGAATAATGTTTTAAATATTGCATCACCTAAATTCCAGCACACAGGACCATATTCAAATTTAGGGTAACTCAAATTTGATTCACACCATAAGTTTGCTTGACCCATAGTATTTTAATTTAAAAATATGGATACAGCCAGTTGCCCACAAATGATTTCGCCAACAAGGTCAATTAAATGTCATGTTTTATTCGAATTCTGCTTGATTAAAAAATCTTGGGCAAACTACCGGGAAGTTTTGGTCCTGCAAGCACAACGCAATCTCAAAGTGTCAAAATGAATCTTGGAAGCAACACTAAAGCTAGCACTGTCCAAACTGCAATAGGTTATATACAGCAATGGATGCAGCAGCTTGAACATCTGCCTCCAATACCAACGCTCTTCATAATGGCACCTTCTGGGAAACAAATATTCTAGCAACCCAACCAAATATCATTTTCAGTGGATATTTTTAAACTTTAATCCACCTTTGGCAGCCAGCTATTTTTTACAATTCCTCCTACTATTTTTCTGGAGTAAAAATTATGGAAAGATGTTGGTTTATTTTTGTTGCTGCTTGACAGCTAATCAAACTTGGTATTATATTGTACTGGGATAATGAAATGTCAAGATGGATATTACAAAAACATTTCTGAAGATAGTAATTTAACCTTCAGCAATTCAATTTGATTCAATGGTGTCTACACACTTTTAAATAATTGTATTTTAGATCCTTGCAACCTGATGGCAGAAATAGACCCTTCCCCTCTTAAATTGCTGGGTCTGGAGTGCCACTCAGTGGCCAAATATAAACACTCTTGTTGTAGTAGACACCTATCTAACAACAGTCGAACAGTCTTGAAGAGTCTACAGTTTGGGATATACTGGATTTGGAAACAATCATTCTGCAGTTGCTTATACGACAGCCTAACACAGTAAGAAATATTTTTATTCCTCGTATTAACTCTAGTCATGGGACTGGTGACAGTCAACATGCCCTCAGTGAACTGGAGAACCTCCAACTCTAAAAGCCGAATCTCGCACTTCTCACGCAAAAAAAAGCAGCTCCAAAGCCAGGCTGTAACAAACACGTCCTCTGTGCACCGAGCACATAGAGGGACCTGTAGCCCATCCTCACCAGTGGGTAACTGTAGATCTTGTAGCACTGGGGAGCTTGTATTTATTTGTTTATTTTAACCTAAACAATCAGTTTCTTCACATAAGCCAATATGCCTATTTTAAACAGAGAAGGAATCAGAAACTAAGACGGGGCAGGTAAACAGCAGCTTGTAAAGCTGGGAGCATCTCATTATGGTACCACTTGCACACTGCCATCACAGAAGAATAAATTACTATTTATTTACTTGCAGTACCTCACAACTCCAAGCCAGAGCTGAACTTCCATCACTCTTATCTGGCCGGTCTTGAGGGCAAAGCACTCCCTGTAACCTTCAGAAAACCTCTGCTTCCTCTTACTCAGCTGCCTCGCAGACACTGAGATGCAACAGGGATTTTTGTGTTCCTACTTGCTTCTTCACAGAAGCAGCAGCCACCAGCAGCACTCACGTTCAGCATAGGCACCACACAGCAGGCAGGTGGTAAAGGAAAAGATGCAGAAAATCAGTTTATGCAGAACCCACATCTTTGATCCTCCAGAGAATAAAAAAAAATTCAAGTAACACTACAAAAATTTGAGAACTTGCTTACAAGCACCTGAGTTAGTCGCACTGTTCTTTTTCCTCTTGGATAGTACAATATATGGGAATGGAGAGCAGAAGTGAATATCTCAGATGAAGAATCTTAACTACAGAAATGAGATTTTATTATATCAAACAATGTCAAACATCCATTATTATTCATATTTTTACTATGAGCTTCCCAAATTGCTGGCCTGCCTCCCAGAATGTTTTTACCTCTTGTTTTTTCTCAAGAGTAAACAGCTCATGGTAACATTTAACAAATCTAATCAGAGTGCATTTTTATGATAAATATTACTATCTGAATAAATCCCAATCAGATCAAATTAGCTGAATATTCAAACTTCTTCAACAACCCGTCCACATCGGTTTAAGGAGATGAAAAAAATACTATCATATTATGACTTGATATAAGACCATAAACAACTGTCAAATACAACACAAGGCAGGAAAAGACAATAAATTCTTAATTCAACAAGACATTAACTCATTCTGTATCAATGCACGCCACTGGGCAAGGCTCCTGCCCTGACGTGACTAATACATGGGCATCAGTCTAAAGGAACAAGAAACTGCCTGTAAAGCCCGAAGTTGCTGCGTGGGAGACTTGTACCCATATGGGAAAACCTCAGAGGCTTGGGACCTACTGGAAGGAATGTTTACACTGCTCACTTCAGCTGAGCCTGGGATGCTGGAAATATTTACAGTGATACAAAGTAAGGGCATTACAAGTGTGCCTGCACTGTGGCAGCACAAATGTCTGTCTTTTAAAAAAAAGAAAAAAAGAAAAGAAAAAAAAAAAAGGAACAAGGTAAAGTCATCAAGACAAAACCCACATGATTTTTGTAAGAAATCCAGGAGCTCACTGTTCCCTATGATTTCATCGCATGAGGGGCCATGAGAAGCAGCTCTGGAATGCAGAAGGCTCTTTGTAGCACCACTTTCTTAAGCCGGAAGGTTAGAACCAAACAGTGACAGTGTGCTGAAACCACATCATCCTTCCGCAGAGGAGGTGCTAGCAGAGCCCTGAAAGACACCAATGTTTCTACTGAATCAACTACAAAGCCACCACCTGGTTTTCATAGAATCATAGAATGCTTTGGGTTGGAAGGGACCCTTAGAGGTCATCTAGCCCAACCCCCCTGCAGTGAGCAGGGACAGCTTTAATGGATCAGGTTGCTCAGAGCCCCGTCCAACCTGACCTGGAATGTTTCTAGGGATGTGGCCTCCACTGCCTCTCTGGGCAACCTGTTCCAGTGCTTGACCACCCTCAGTGTAAAAAATTTCTTCCCTGTATCCAGACTAAATCTATTCTTCTTTAGTTTAAATCCATTATTCCTTGTCCTGTCACATCAGGCCTTGCTAAAAAGATTGCCCCCATCCTTCCTAAAGGCCCCTTTAAGTACTGAAAGGCCGCAATAAGGTCTCCCCGCAGCCTTCTCTTCTCCAGGCTGAACAACCCCAACTCTCTCAGCCTGGCCTCGTAGGAGAGGTGCTCCAGCCCTCAGATCATTTTGGTGGCCCTCCTCTGGACCCGCTCCAGCAGGTCCATGCCCTTCTTGTGCTGAGGGCCCCAGAGCTGGACGCAGTGCTCCACGTGAGGTCTCACCAGAGCAGAGCAGAGGGGCAGAATCCCCTCCCTCGACCTGCTGGCCACGCTTCTTTTGATGCAGCCCAGGATACGGTTGGCTTTCTGGGCTGCAAGCGCACATCGTTGGCTCATGTCCAGCTTTTCATCCACCACTACCCCCAAGTCCTTCTCCGCAGGGCTGCTCTCAATGCCTTCATCCCCCAGCCTGTACTGATATTGGGGGTTGCCCCGTCCCAGGTGCCGGACCTTGCACTTGGCCTTGTTGAATCTCATGAGGTTCACAGAGGCCCACCTCTCCAGCTTGTCCAGGTCCCTTTGGATGACATCTCGTCCTCCTGATGTGTCAACCGCACCACTCGGCTTCGTGTCATCTGCAAACTTGCTGAGGGTGCACTGTCTATGTCACTGATGAAGATATTGAACAGCACTGGTCCCAGTACAGACCCCTGAGGGACAACGCTTGTCACCCGGTCTCCATTTGGACATCGAGCCATTGAGCACCACCCTCTGGATGTGACCGTCCAACCAATTCTTCATCCACCGAACAGTCCACCCATCAAATCTGTTTCTCCCCAATTCAGAGATAAGGATGTTGTGGGGGACTGTGTCAAAGGCTTTTGCCCTCAAAGATATCAAAAGCACTATATTTCAAATACCTTTAAATCCCTGTGTCCTAAGAAAAAATGTGGTCCGACCAGTGAACATCTGTAGGCAGCTGCATCCTGTGTTATTCCGCACTTGAAAATGAAAAAAAGGGGACATGATTTGCTGAGAGCAGGTGAGCTACACACCTAAGACGTGACATGTGCCACAACCACATTGCAGGGAGGCTGAAGTCCAACCAGTTTCATGCTTGAGGGCGGCAGCAGTGGGCTGTGCTGAACTGGTTGAGTGCCCAACGAGTAGCAGCAAGCTGAGCTCACCAGCTCCTTACACTTTTCATACGACTTCAGCGAAGTGCTTAAGAACAGGAACCTACCACATGCTCTTTGTATAATAGGAAATATTAACTTTTGTGAATGATTATAAACAGAAGGCTCTTGAAAGAGCTTACTCTCCAACAGGACCCCTTAAATATTTACATTCTGCAGGCTGATGTGCAGCAAGGAGTGTTTACTGCCGAGGCTGCTCCAACCATGCTAGATGGAGAGCTTGCACACAGCACACGGCTGTACTGCATCTGTCACAGCAGGGGCTCAGCTTTGGAAAACAGGCTGCCACGGTCCAGCTTCTGCCTAAACTGCCCCTCAAGTTCATTTGAAAATAAGCCACCTGTATTTTTAACTCCCAGCCACCATCTCAAATGGCTCTGAGCAGCCCTGACAGGGGACTGGATGCAACTCTGTCCTCCACATTGCAGAGCTCCCGAATCAGCAGAAATAATTCACTTCAAGGGTTTTTTGTTTTCTCCCCCCCCCCCCCCCCCCCCCCCCCCAGGAACTGATGCTGGCTGTCAAAAGAAGCTGCTAATACAGCCCTTCCTCCCTTCCCAAATGCAATTAGTATCTTGGTAAGCAAGAAACCTAAGATGAGTGAAAATGGGGAAGGAATGAAATAGGGACATTTGAGTCACTTCTGTGACGTGACTGAAGCTTTTACTAATTGTGCAAGTGCACAATGCTCATTCACCAGCCCATTTTTCAGCTTTCCATTTAGAGAGAAGCAGACATTTACCAAAAGCAAACAAAAATCCTGAAAATTCACAATAGGTGGTTCCTGTTCTGAGACAGATCTAGTTTATAATTTTTTCTTTATTGCTATTTAATGACTCATATCATGCGACTCTTTCCCCATTCCTAATGTCTGCTGCTGAAGTCTCCTCTAGAGAGATAGTACTTGGATGCCTGAGGGAAAGTCAGAGAGAAAGATAACTACAAAAAAATCACGGGAGTCATCATTTCCTAAGTCTGCACTGAAACAGATAAAACTTCCATTGCCAAGATTAGCTCATACGGTACAATAAATGGAGAGATGGACAGATCTCTTTACGTGGGATGATAGGATGACTCTTTCCATCAGATATATATGCAGACATAGAGGAAATAACTTCTTTGAAATCAGCTGAATTTACTTTGGATTCACAACCAGAAATCTAAGGTCTGAAATGAGCTTACTCTGTGACTTGGCAGCTGGAAAATCCAACTGATTGTCAGAGAGAAAGTGCATCTTCTTTTGGGATAAAGCCATGAACCAGAAAAAACATAACCAGATATTATCTTAGCATAAAGACCCATTAGTTATTAACTACTTTCATGCACGATAACCTGTTAAACTAAAGCTGTAACTGTCACAAATGGTCCTATCCCTATTTCATCATTACAGGTTATTTGATTCACCTTGGCTAAATATGAGCCATACTGTAATTGCTGAACAAAGTTGCCATTAAGCTGAGCTCTTCACTTCTATACATTCCCTAAAAAATGCACAGCAGTCCTAAACACTTTGGTATGGACTTTTTTATATCATAGTAACTAATACAGTTGCCTCCTGCTCTCAAAACTTTAAGTAATAAATCTCTGTTTCCACAAATGTGTATTATCTCACTGCTGGCCAACATCCCTGACAGCACAGGTAAGTGAAGACGTTTTATACAGTACATAAAATGGGAAATCAGAGACCTATCCTGTGGAAATCAATAAAACCCACATGATTTCACAACTAGGCTTGCAGAGATTCCTCAGGGATTTCCCTGGAGAGTTATGGCTAAGAATTTAAAAACTGAGGATACTGTAAAACCAATACGAGGGCATTTTCCAAATAGGCAGATGACTTAATTTAGATCATAACATTGCTGTGACTCAGTAAAAATACATTATAGCTAAATAACAATAGAAACTCTTTTTGAAATAAGCCTGACTCATGCTCTTTGACCAGCTCTGCACAGCTTTTGACACCCAGCCAAGAGAACTGCTATGAGTAGGTCGCATCCTCCCCTCCTGCCCACCAGCACCTGCCTTGCAGCCCTGCGCCCAGATACCTCACTACACTGCCCTTCAACGCATGCTCTGCAGCACTGCGTCCCGCCTGCACTGGATGGATATCCGCAAATCTGGCTGCAAGGTACTCACTGGTGGATCACAGCATGGTCACATCCTCTATGCTCCCCTGCCATGTGCAACACGGCAGAGGGGGGTTTCCTAGGTGGCAACCTGCAGGATAACCGGAAAGAGAGCTGCATACCAGCAACTGCATGCCAAAAGAAACTCTTCAGAAAGTGGTAGAAAATATTTTCCATGTTTTCTATCTTCCTCGTGAGACTGCAGAAGTCATACCAAACACTTCTGGTTCCCACCGAGATAAACCAACTGCACTCTAATAGATAATGCCTTTAGAAAGAATTGCACAGAAATAGGAATATATTCTGCCATGGACTGCGGCCAAAGCTGCAGACTGCCAGCCTGTTCATTTGTAGGCCTGATGGATGCTATATGAAATGCATTGCAGACGTGAGCCCCAGGCTTCCCCCGTCTTCTCCAGGGCAGCGTGAAGCAGTGGGGTGCTGCGACAAGTCGTCGTGCAAGGACCACAGGCAGACCACGTGCACTGCGTTCCTGATGGTCTGTTCACACCTACTCACTACGAAATACTGAAGGCAGGTTTGACATAGAAATCTGCCAGCATTAAGATTTTTCCTACATTCTACTACCTGACATTTTAAAATCTGGCTTGGTTTGACTGTAGTTATCTCCTTTCCCACCGCCTGCTGTGACTCCCTATCCAGAGGTAGATATGGACAGAGAAGAAAGTGTATCCCTTCCTCCTCCAAGCACCAGCTGATGCTGCTGGTCCCAAGCAGCCAGCTGAAGCTCTACCTGCCTTTGATGCTCTGCTCTTGCCATGCAAAGCCTCCAACAGCATAATTAAAGGATTCCCCAGCTAAGCAGGAAAGCAATTTATCCTTGCAATTATCAGAATGCCTCACAAATCTTCCAAGCGCCCTTCAAACAGCACTGGATTTGCATTGACAGAAGGAGTAATTGATTCCACTCTGGCAAAGGTGGGAAATTCAGGGATACATTAGACTGCAGTTAACACAGCAGAGATTGGGGTGCCTTCAGGAACACCCTCGGTCCTCTCTGGCTCCAGGGACAAAACCATCGATGCATCACTGCTAAGCTGCTGGAGATGAGTTTCTTGAAGTGTAGGTCTTTCATCATGGATGCCTATTTGATAACCATCAGTCCCTAACGTAAATAACGGATTTCCATTTCAATTGATAAGCATCATTTAGCGTGCATCAAAAAGACCTCTATTGGTAGAAGGGATTAGAAAACCAGGAGTTGACTTGACAACGCTTTGAAGCTTTTCCCTGATGAATTTCTTCTCCCAAATCTCTGTCATTTGCTTATTTCCATCTCCACAAACAGCATTACTTTATCCACCAAGCTTTGCAAATTCAGGTAACCTGGTAGCAACTCTCCTTAGGTGAGGAACCCAGGCCCAAGGTTAAATAATGTTTTGCCAATTTTGTAATGTCATTAAAAACCAAGGAAAACATTTGTGTTTGCCATGACTTTGATGTGAAATGCATTTAAATGAAGACATTTAGGCTGAGCTTGGGGCAAAATTACAAACCCCACAAGGGACACAACCACATAGGAAAGCAAATTCAATGAGCTTTGCAGAAACCATTATAGCAATCCAAGCAAAAAAAACATTGTTAACTTGCTGTAAGAATGGCTAAATTACAAAGACAACAGTGAAACATTATAGTCAAAAACACGTAATCATGAAAGAATTTAGGATTTTTCCTTGAGGCCGCTGCAGACCCAGCCCCTAGTGGGTCTGTGCACAGAATTTCTGTTGTCTTCAGCAGGAGACTTTTATTTGGAAGAATCACTAACTACAGGACGACCCTAACGAGGGCAATCCTTTAATAAAAAACAATTCATTATTTTATGTACTGGTTATAAAGTACAAAGACATTGTCATAACAAATTTGACACCAAATTAATTTGAGGGGGAAAGGAGGAGGGAGACAGACCAAACAAACCCAGAGTAAACTTGGTGATAGAAAATGGAAAGGGTTCCATAAAAGTGTTTTCATGCCATTGAAATAGGTTTAAAGTATTTATATATAAATACATATATACATACACATATATATATTTTCAAAAAGTCTTCAAAACCAAGCATTACAACAAATTTTCTCAGCCATGAGCAGCAGAAAGGGTACCTAAAATTGTTACCAAAAGAGAAACTAATTTTCTAGAAATACAAAATAATAAGTAAATGTATTTTTCAAAAAATTACTTCAAAACTTCTTCCAGAATTCAGCTCATCTGCTAAATACTCCCATTTCTACTACTTTTTCCTGAATCTGTTAGAAAGATAGCCTACCTCCTTTCTAACCCAGTGAGGAAGAAAGCCATCTGGCCACATGTGGCAACACCTACTCTGGTATCAGATACCATATTCCTCTTCATTTTGAAATGCAACATTAAAAAAAATAAATTGCCATACCCTTACTGTGCACTGCAGGGCACCTCAGACCAACAGGCCCCCTTCCAGAAGTGCTGGCAGCAGCAACCAGTGGGGCTGAGCATGGTTGTCTTTGCTTGTCACCTCAGCAAAAGAGTGACCCAAAGAAGGGACCTGTCTGCCCTACCACTGCAAAGACCCCAGAAAGAAGCATTCATCTCAGCCCACACTGAGAGTGAAGAGGTTTGTGGCATTCTAGTTATGGTAGTTTTGAATCTGTGGATGGGTTTTGATACTTTCCGAGACCAAGAGAATGTTAGAATTAAATATGAATTACTCTCAGTATTTTGTTTAGGAACTGCTCCTTAAATAAGGCAAAATTACAGTCAAACCAACCAGGTTTTATTAATTTGTATAGCCCAATAGCATCATCCCAGTGCTTTGGGATGAAGCAATGCCACCATTGTGATCCATGGCCACACTTAAGCCACAGCTTGGGGAAATGAAACAAGACGAAAGGAAAAAAATGAAAAGAAAAAAAAAAACAAAGAGACTTCTAAATGTGGTTGTAATTGGTTACCATGATCCAAAACTGCATGCCAAAGAACATAGAGAACTGACAGCTCATGTTTACAACCTGCATTTCCCAGCAGCCAGAACATGTTGAAATAGAAATAATACAGGGCACCCTGAAAGAAGACATTCTGCAGGTTTGCATTACCATACACGCATGCAGACTAGACTGCAAACACCACCTCTTCTACCTAGATATGATGACCATTTATTACCTAGATATGATGGCCATTTATCCTGCAAAGCAAAAATCCTCAACAAGAGAAAATGGAAGAAAAGGCCCAAGAATGGCATGGATGCTCTGTCCGTGGGCAGCTCTTACCATGTCCATGGTGCCATGGGCATACTCCTATCCTTGGATATACACAGGAGTAACATGGAGAAAGTAAGCACACACGCAGCACAGACCCAGATGTAAAAATAGTTAGTTGAAGTCATATTTTTTCTAAAAATACTCACTATAAAAAGAAATCTGTTTTATTCTGAACGTTGTTAAAACATAATGCAGTGCAAGATAAAGCAAATTAGAACAAAATCATGGAAGTTCAGGATCTAGAAATAGCAGTGTCATTCCATGCCAGAATTTGATTCAGTTACTGCCCTGGAACAACTCCAGGTTTACGCCAGCCTGTCAGACTACAATTTGCCACCATATATGTGAAATCTTCCTCTGAGTCAGTGCAAAGAAACTCTACAAAAAGCCTGAAGAACTCCAAGAATCTTTGTACAACAAGAGGCGCAAAGGGGAGTCCAAGAATCCTAAGCAAAAATATTTTGCTTTGTCCAAGTATGCACATGTGGAAAAAGTGCCTCTGAAACAACTGCAGTTTGCAAAACATCAGCACATAGAAGTGCTGAAATTACCCCTCCACCCGAAAGCGAAGTGTTTGCAGCTGCTGCCATACTCTGTTCTGGTCAGTTGGAAACCTGAGTGCTGCACTCCCTCCTCCTCTCCTAAACCTGGAGAGAAGGGAAAAGATAGAACCATGACCTTTCTGTTTGCTTCTGGCTTTTCGGAGTGCAGTACACCAACTACAGTCTTTCTAAAAACCGAAGCTGCATGTCAAGAACCGAAAACCGCTATGCCTGACAAACAATTGCTTCCAGTCCATGGCACGGAAGACTGCCGCCTACTTATTAAAGCAGCGCCATAAAGCAAGCTATATTTTAATCAGCATTTTCTGCCCAGACAATATTTTTCACTGAGCGTTGTTTTCCCCTAGGAGGCTGTCCTGCAAGAGCTACCAAAAATTAAGTGTTTTAAAACTAGAGGTTTTCAGGACCATGAGATGTGATCTTAAAAACCTCCTGCCTCTGGCTCTGCAGCCTGTTTGGGTGCCAGCCTTAGCAACGGCAGGGTTTGGCAGAGGGCAGGGACAGACATGCAGACAAACAGCTCAGCCCTCCTAGCTGGCGCATGCCGGGAAGAAATATCTCAAAGTTCTCGGCAAAGCCCATGGCAGCAGCAGCCCTTGGACATGAACTGAGCACCAGCAGCCCCAGCCTCTCTGAGCTGCGTCACTGCAGGATGGTCTCACCCCCCTGGTATCACAGCTGCAGTTAAAGGAGTGATCTCTAATACAAATTTGGAAGGCTGTGATGTTTCCCTTGCTTGCTGATTTGCCTGTCCAGAAGCAGTAAAGGGCACTTGCACATCTCTGCTCTCAATCTGAAACCAACACAATGGATACAGAACAAGCTCCAAAGGAGAGGGGCAAGGAAAACCTCGGATGGCCTAGCAGCCATTTTAATGAAACAAGGAGTTTGTAAGAGTACAGGGGCCAACCAAAACTCAGCAGGCGTATCAGACATAAAGGGCATGTTCTGCTCAGCTCCAGCCCTTTCATGCCTTACCCCAACCCATGCCCATGAAAGCTGACTCATGAAAAAAATGAAGCAACATGACAGTATAGGTGCCCTTGCTGACCATCCCTTGTTATTCTGTTCATGAAAGCTATCTATAATTCAGCACACCCAGATGACAGCAAATCAAGAAACACAGCACAAGAGAAAAGCAAAGGACATTTTCTCAAATAAGACAGATGTGTGTAAAAACAGCAGTAACAAGAGGAGTCTGTATAAGTACTCCAGGTTAACAGACTTCTCTGTGAACTCCTTCCTGCCCCTATTCATATTTCTGTAAGGCAGGAATACAAAATTATCCTGAAAGGAATAGTCATCCCAAAATGATGATGTCCTGTCAGTCGTCACGTAGCTGCAGAGCCCCTCCCCTCCACGTGGGCACTCAAAAGCTTCTCTCCTCCTGTTTTGCGTTGCATCTAAAGCGCATGCACGACAGGTTCATACTTACATGGAAAAAATTGCTTTTTTTGGCAAAGTCTCTTAACTTGCTTCTATAACATCCTACATGTTTTACAGTTTCCCTTGTTCTTTCACACTTCAGATCATCGTCAGCTTGGCTCTTTACTGTGCTGCTTCAGCTAAGGGAGGGGAAGAGGGTGGAGGAAGAGGGTCCGGTTTTGGCTCCAATTCACCTTTCCCAGAGCAAAGAGCCTGAAAACAGTTTGGGTCCTGCTGCAATACATGCTGTGGAGTTGACGCTGCAGGAGTCCTCGGAAAACAAACTCTTTCCAGATCAGCTTGGCAACTCAGCAGCAACATGCATCATTAAAATTCCCACATCTTTCCACTTAATCAGTAGAGATATATCTACCTGTATGACCACCGTCCGGGGTCTTATGATAGGGAGTGTGTTATTGTCTGAATAGCTGGGAGTAAAAAGGGGTTTTCATCTGGATTACTTACTTTTAAAACTCCTGTAATTATTCCTGCTGCAACATACTCAAAAAACATGCAGCATTGACTGCAAAAGAGAGTGAATAACATAGTGATGTCCCTGGTTCACAAGCCTTACAGAACCAGTCACTGAAGTCTACAGCCCACATCCACAAAGGATCTTTTTCCCTTGCCCGATTCCCACAGACTTCATGAAACTGCGTTACTGAACTCATACACTGGACGAAGAGCTGCGCCTGCATGTGGAAAGTAAAACCTTATTAAATCGGTAGTCACACAGAGCCTTAGGACAGGGCAGAACAGCATAACTAAGTTATTTGTAGCTGTTTCATAACTGGACACTGACTGTGATCCAAAGATGACGCTTTGGGTCAAGGCTGGATGGCCGATTCCTTCCATGCACACGACGGGGGCCTCCGCTGTGCTGCATACAGGCCCACGGCAGCGCATGACAACAGTCCCACCATGCCCCCCTCCAGGGCCTGGGACAGCCGTCCCCTCCACCTGCCCATGCTCGGCAGGGCCGTGTGGGGCAGTTTGTGTGACACTGACTGGGGCCAAAGCCACAAGGACTGGTTTTAAATGTACTTGTTACTTGTGGTCAGTGTATCTTTACTTCTGTCATCTGTATGGAGTTATTGCCCCTTTCAAATTTGAAACAGTATATTTTATTTCAGGATGACTTTACAAGTCCTTCTATGTAATATTCATTTCAACAGCACTCTAATATTGCACAACAGTCATATGATCCAGTGCGTGTGTTTTATGAGACAGACATGACACATGAAAATTAAAAACAGGTTCCTCATCTGGAATACAGAGAGGAACTGTAGGGGAAAAAAGCAAAAACAATGAGAGCACGCGCCCAGAGACCAGGGTGGAGGGAAAAGGGGAGGAAAAAACAGGATGAGACATCAGAGTCATTTCATCCTGCCCAGAGTGAAAACAGCTTTCATCAATATGAAAGACAATTCATTTGCATAAATTTACTGCAGAATACAATTGAA
The DNA here is from genome assembly GCF_030463565.1 of Pelecanus crispus. NCBI lineage: Eukaryota > Metazoa > Chordata > Aves > Pelecaniformes > Pelecanidae > Pelecanus > Pelecanus crispus. The sequence continues at coordinate 19,128,911 of NC_134651.1, read as the reverse complement.
CTGTGCTGCTGCATTTCTGGAGTGGCACTGGAAATAAGAATTGCTATGCCTATGGCCCAGTTTTTTATCAGTAATTTACAATATTCCCTTCTGTGAGCAAAACTTTTTAATTGCCCTTGTACTTCAAATGACATTTTCCGTAGATATTACATCAAAGGAGAAATACGAAGAATCAGGATTTGATGTTTCTTTTGTAACCCATGATTTAAGCACTCAGTAAGAAGCTGGAGATATTTCCTATGGTCGACAGTATCCTTCTAAATGTTCTGCTTAACATGGAGGATTCAGAGGTATTTCAAATATCTCAGCCCTGATCCGAACGCACCTCTCATTCAGACTCACCCTCCAGAATGCATGACTGAACCATTTATAAGACCACCAGCAGGTGCAGGCATTTTGGTCTGTTTAACTTTGAACATATTTGTATTGCCATGTATGCATCATATATCATACTGGGAACAGCACAGGCAGAGCAGGACACCTCCACCTGAGGAGTGGTGCACAGCAGATGTAGTCTATCAGCTTTTGCAGAGGTCACAGCTGGAAGAGTCACTTTTACTTTGTCTGCCCTGATGTTACTGGCTGAGACAAAGAGGCTCCCCCTTTTAACTAAGTGTACTTCCCCGGTTAAAGGGTTATAAAATTGGGAAATTTTACAAAGTTAGGTAACACAGCAGGTGTTGTATTTACAGCTATGTGAGCATGAACAGAAATACCTGAGGTAATCAAATCTCATGCTTGAAGGATACAAGGATCCATAAGATGATTACCAGCTGAGATCAGGCACAAGCTACTTCATCCCACACCCTTTTAAACACTGAACAATCGGTGCAGGCACTGTCTTCTCTTTTACTTCTCAGTTTCTCCTTTAAGGCATCCACCGCTGGAGGTCAAATACAGAACAAGATGATGATCCAGGTCCATTTGTCTTACCCCATATAAGCAAGGTGCAGATGAGACACAAATATCTCGGCACATACAGATAGTGGGGAGGCAAGCCCAGACTAGCCACAATGCTTGTACTTCTCCATATATCTCAAACACATACCACAAGATTACACGAAACTAAAACCATTCCTCCAAACATGTGAATGATCCTTCACTTTTGCTGCCTCTCTCATTGGTAATACCCCTAGAGATGGTTAGTAACATTCTCTAGGTAAACATATGTTGTGTTGTATGGAGATAGACGTTTCTCAAATGAGTTCACCTCTGTGGGTTTTTTTGGAACACATAATTTTAAATTAATACCATCACATCCATATGTGTTTTATGACAGCCTGCCTTTAAAAAATATTTTTAAACATAGATGTTGATTTTATGGGGAACTGAATGCCAAGAAGCAAATAACTATAAAAATGCATTAACAAAAGAACAAAACCATTTCCTTATAGTGAGAAAAGCCGTTGGAAACAAACTGCTAAGAAATTATTTTTATAACTTCTGTTCTACAGACTACTCAGGACATGCAATACACAGAACATCAATGGGCTCTGCCTGCATATGTGCTTACCCCAACTGTGGTCGCAAGGGAGTATTTCTGCCAGTAAACAACCACTACTGTGCCTTTTGGGCCTCTTTGCATATGCAAATATAAAAAAAATAAACAAGTACCACAAGAAGTATCTGATCACTGAATTTTCAAATTGTCTTTCTCTGCTTTGCAGCTTCTTCTGTTAATAGCTTTAATGAGCAATTTATCTTTGTTTCTTCTAGTAGCTGTGTATCTACAAAACATCAAGGTCAGCAAGGTCAAAGGCATGCTATTTAATGGATAGAAAAGCAAAAAACAAACAAACAGAAGTCATAAAATGCAGTGGTACCCTTCAGCCAAATCTAACTACTACCAATATCAAAGGAAGATTCATCACGAATTTCAAACAGGACTAAAAATTGTATCTAAAACTATGATAAAAAAGCAGCTTCCAGACAATGAGAGAGCAGGAGAACTGACTGTACGAACAGGAAATAATGTAAGTAAATTGACTTAATTGAACCTACATTCATTGATAATCAAAATCACCACTAAACTGCATGCTTCATACTCTCTACCACTGCTAGCACAGTTTCACAGAACGACACAGCCTATTTTTTCTCATCCCAGAAGAGCAATCAATCTCTATTCAATCTAAAGAAAATGACAGAGAAAAAAAGGCAATAACCGATTTTCTTCATGGCACTCTGCAAAGAGGAACAAAAGGGCCCCAGGATAGTATTATTTCAGTGGGCTTCAAAAGAAAGAAGGGAAATTATCCTTATAATGTTTGTAATTTATTTTCTTTGTTTTTAAAAAACAAAATAAATTGGGAAATTTTTTTGTTTGAACCAATCTTTTGGAGAATTTATTAAAAAACTGTTCATAAACATGGAAGTAACATCTCCAGCCAATGCTACTTGTCTAAGACAAATCCATATTGCTCACAGTCCTGCAAAACTGCCTTGATCTGCTTTGAGGCAGGTGCCCATTTTAGTTGTCTTAAAGGATGCTAAAAATATCACATAGTAAACTGGAATTTTTCTTGTGTGCACAAAACCTTTCGCGTTTATATCTTACCCCCAGGAAATACATGAAACCTGATTAAATTTTGTGATTCAATGTAGACAAAGGTCAATATACCAGTGTCTGTCTTACAAAAAAAAAAAAAAAAAACCCAACCAAAAAACCCCTAACAAACCAAACACAAAAAAGGAAACCATGGTGGGGGCTGACACAATGCCACTTCTGTCATCCCTCCATGTTGAAGTGAACCAGGTAAATCAATTTTGATTCACCAAAACTTTGGTAAAATGGAATAACTTCATTTCTTACCACAAGGAAACCATGAGGATTTAGTCATGGTACCAACACCAGAATGCACTGCTATATATCCAGCATAATGACTCTCCCTAGTTTTTCTGCACAGCCTCTACAAAATAATTCAGAGACAGACAGTACTATATGGCCAGGGTCTGCATCCTCAATGCAAAATCTGAAATCTAAACTGAAGCTGCCTGGCCTTACCAAGAAGTGGTCAGAACAGAAGGTTTGTAGGGACACACTTTTTTTAATGATGTGAAACCTGAAACCCCCCTCGTACCCATTTCCTGCCTGTATCCATTCATCAGGTGTGCAGCTGGACACAGGGACAAGTCAGGGATCTGGGCATTATTCACACTTTATACGGGGATCAGGACAACAATGGCCAATATTATCTTACCTTTCTTTTATGATTAGAAGGGGGAGAATGAAACACTGGATTAAGTTAATGGTAACATATATATTATTTGTGAGGAATGCATGGCTTTTTTGGGGGTTTCATTTTCTACTAAAGATCCCTGAATTTTACAATTGGGAATAGCAGCCTGAGCCATAGCTTTTTTTAGATGCTGAATAAGCATCTTAGATACACGTTGATTATGTCAAACTGTTCCAGACATGAAAAGACCATGGCTTGCTTTGTGCTATACAGCAACGGCCGCAATCATTTCTATGATCTGGACACTCAGCAAAAGAAATACGAAACAGATTTCATATGGTAGAATATGAACAACATGTCTCCTATATTACACATTATGTGTGTGTGGGGGTATGCAACACTCCTCTCATCTTGGAGGAACTTAAAACAGTGCTTTATATTGCAGTGGTGGGATATCAGATTAATTCCACAAGTTTAGTGCAGTGGCTGTGGAGTTATACTGCTATAAAATGAATAGGGAATTTGCTCATGAATATACAGTGCTCTATTAAAAACATCATTTCATATCTGTATAATCAGGCAGCACTTTCACCATCACCTGACACATGCACCCTAATACATTTCATGTTATTGAGCGCATCAGCTTTGGGAGAATTAATTGGAAAGATAGCCCTGAGACATGGACCAACACACCAGTTTAACCAAACCTGAGGGTTAAACCACAGGGCATCTCCAGCTCATTCACAATGATGATCCCCATTTATACCATCAGTCATACCTCCTGTCAGCTGGAAATAAAGAAGCACTGTTCATATCTTGAGGCTGCAGTCAGGCATGACTACAGGATAATTTGTCTAAATACTGTCCGATTTCAACAGGAGCATGAAAGACTAGGGAACTAGGCAGTTTTTTCTATTAATTCCCTGCTTCCTTTGTAACAGCCTTCTGGGGTGGGGGGAACCAAGAAGGACAAAAAATAAAACTCCTCCTTATCACCCTGGAATCTTATAGGGAAAGGCCCTGTACTTTAGGGATGACATTTCTGACACCTCCCTCTCAACTACAGCCTGCAGCGTCCCACACTTCCTCCCCCGCCATGTGTGGCGCAGACAGACAACTCAAGCACCGTAAAGCCAGGTACTGAGCTCTCATCCAAGGGTCAGGACATGCCATTGAGGTACTACTTAGTTAGCCACGTATTTGTGTGTTTTAAGAGCACTTTCTTGGCCTTTAAAGACTACTATGGAAAACAGACTGCAGACCATTTTAAGTGGGTGCAAACTTGAGAGAAAGCAGTGGAGGACATTTGCTCATTTCACATACAGGGCTGAATTTGGCACGCCTGCATTTTTGCATAGTCATGCTCTTAGAAGAAGAAAGCATTTAGTTTTTAAAAAAAAAAAAAAAATCCAGTCTCTCTTTTTTCTTGAGAAGGGGGCACGGCTCCCTTTCATGTACTGAGAAATGTCATTCTTTGTCTATGCAATTATTCAAGTACATCAACAATTCACTTGAAGTAGAGAAGTCAATTAATGTACAAATTACTTAATCCTTTATAGTTGTCCTTCACGTAATAAACAAATCTTACTTCTATCCCATACACTGTTAAAAGGCATTGCTTTATGAAGGATGTTCTAAAACATAGCACATAAACCACTGCCATAACTTTTATGTTGTATTTTGCTTTCCCTTCTGAGTGAAGGTAGTGCCACCTTGCAAACACAGGCAGGACAGGATGGAACTGATTCACTGTGCAACTATGGCTTAGTCACTTAAACCTCCCCGATTTCCAGTCTGCCCATGTGTATAATGGTGCAGCTCTGCACAGGATTGTTATGAGGATTAACTAAGTGACACTAAAAGGCTTTGAGACCTGCTCAGTAAAAATTATTTCTGTAAAAGTGCATATGCATGAAGTGCTAATTGATGCCAGCTGTCCTTTCATCCTGGGCAGCAAAAACAGCTTCTTACCACACACATTTCCTTTAGTGGGCACCAGCAGCATATTTTTTATTTCTAAATTCCTGGGTTTGGCTTAAAACATACAAACCATTTGATTTTCAGGAATACTACAATTAGGAGATTGATGCAGCAATGTATTTCAGCGATTACCTTGATTAACCCTGCACAGTCAAGAAGTGTAAATATTGTAACACCCTTCAAAGTGAGAAATCAGCCCTATTTGCAGTGTGCAGCTCTAGATTCAGCAATTTACATTTTAGAGGGTCTGCAGTGTCCTGTTCATTTCCTATACAAACCTGACAATCAAGTTACGATAGCCCTTGAAATGAAGCAGAAAGCTGCTGTTCCTGGACTGGCCTTATATGACACAGCACCATCAAATTAAGATATATAAGTAATTATTTTTCTTTTGATTTTCCCTCTGTGCTGCAAACGACCATATTTTCTGGAACCCCTCCCTCAGCTGTAGAAACTTGGATGTGCTCCACCTGCTTATGTTTGCTGATAGACGCCAGAGGAATTTTCACTTCATCTGTTTCACAGATGCTCAGACTCTTTTCTCAAGACACGTCATACAAAAATGTCTCCAAAATAATTAGCAGGATTTCAGTCGGCATGACTGTGATGGCTGCACGTAAGGTAAAGCTCAGACAGCTCTTATGAAATTGCAGCTCTGGAATGAGCGTCTGGGACCTTAACAGCACTCATTTAAATCTTCCTGCATGACACATTTATAGTTTTCCATGTAGTCAAAAGGGCAAAGGGGTCGGTATGCAGAAAGCTGCTACAATGTGAGAAACATCATGCACTTCTACAACCTTTTGCACTTATACTGACATGAAGGTAAGTGCTAACGGAGAGCAAACATGCAACCTAATTCAAAGGGGGGGGGGGGGAAATTACAGAAGGATCTCTGTAAACATAATGCCTCATGCCAAAATAAAATTTACCACTTTACTGAGGAGCTAATTGGAATAAAAATAATCTTGTGAAATGTGTTACAAAGTGGTATTTTAATATTTAATTGAAAGAGGCACCTCCCTTGGCTATCTGCCTTGCAGTGCAAATGTCAAGTGGGACTCTTGACCATCACAAGCCTGCCCCTGCCTCACTGCTCTTCACCATCCCCAGCAAGGCACCCATCAGCTGTGCTGTACTGAGTCACATGGCAGAAGATGACAACCCATCTGCAAAATGAGGGCGTGCTAACAAATGTAAAGAGACAGCAGGAGTACCTCACAATTGTTCACAAGGCTCAGGCTATGAAGTCTAGGGGCTAAATTACCTAAACTTCTCTCCTCTGGTTTCACAATAGACTTTTAGAGAGTCCTCTAGTGTCACAGTGGAGGACTCAAACTGAAAAACTCTTTTGCCTGAAATGACAGGAATTTAATTCACACTGCATACACTCTTGATGAGAGTATTTCAAATGGCCACAGGTTACCAATGTCTGATTTCAGGCCTACAGCAACGCACAAGCCTCTTTGAAAGGGCCAACAAGAGGGACCTAAGGAAAGGAAAGGGATGGCTGCTCTGGCTTTCCCTCCACCCAAAGACACTCCAGAGGGCTCTCTTTTGTTTCTTTTTTTTTGGCGGGGTGGGGGGGGGGGAAGGAGGTAGGAAGACTTTACTGCTGTTGACTTAGAATCATAGAATCATTTAGGTTGGAAAAGACCTTTAAGATCATCCAGTCCAACCATTAACTTAACATTACCAAGTCCACCACTAAACCAATTAAGGGTAGAGTAGCAATTTCATGTTTCCTGGCCTGGTGGCTGGATTATTTATAATGAAAGTAAAAACTAGGAATCATTAAGATTGGAAAGGACCTCTAAGATCATCAGTCCAAGCTATCAAGACTTAAGCTATCAAGACGACAGAGGTTGCAGAAAAGCTGCGGGTGCTCACACCACAGCCCTCGGGCACAGGAAGCTGCCCATTTTGGAGATGGTGAGACATTTTGGAGTGCACACAGGAGCCTCAGGACTTGTCTTGTACCGACTCCAGCCCCTTGCTGTGGGGCATTGCTGGGGCCTGGGGAAACCGAGGTCAGAGCACAGAGGCCAGCATGGGTCTTCAAGGCCCAGGACAAGGCTGGACACATCCTCACCCTCCGCCATCCCCAGACAGCAGAAGGGACCGCCCAGCCCTAAAAGATGGGGCCACCTGAAGGTGGAGAGCACACAAAACCCACCACTGCTCCATTTGACATGGCCAGCAGCCACCAAGAAACACACAGCCTTGCCATAGCCCCACCACAGCCCTGAGGCAGAGCCCAGCAAAGGGCCCCAGGTGCGTGGAGGCGACAGGCTGTGCTGGACCTGGGGCACCCCGTCCCAGATGGGTGGGGTGAGCATCCCAGGAACACACACAGAAATCCCAAATCTGGGGTCTGTTTGAGTCCCATTTATTTATTTATTTAAACCCAGGTTCATTTGCCTATGACATTACCACACACAGAACCTGAAAAGTTGACACTAACTACAGCTGCTGAGCAGGACCAGGCCACAGAAATCCCACCATATGTTTTCCTTGCCAGCTTTTATTTAGTCATGTGTCATGTCTTTCCCACCTCCCACCCCCCCCCAAAGGAAAAAAAAAAAAAAAAAAAAAGGAAAGACCACATTTGCACCTGATGTGACTATGCACAAGAGCATTCAGTCGTGCAACACATCAGTGTCCAACAGTAGCAGTGTTGGGGCAATTGGGCTTGGCAGGAGGTCATGCAAGCGAGTTCCTCACAGGCTGTAATCACTCAAAGAAACTCCACTGAGAGGCTGAGCAGCACCATCCAGCCAAGTAACACAGAGCAGCTGCTGGAGTACACTTCAGGCCCCTCACCCCCGATGGTGGCATGGCCGGGAGCCGTGCCACACGCCCCTGCACAGGAGAGCTGCTGCAGGATGGGACAGACGGGACTTCAGAGGTGGCCAGTGCCCACGCACCCGCATCCTACCTTGGAGGAGCAGCATGGAGCTGTTGATGGAGAAGTGCCTCCCGCTCCAGCCAACACCCCACCCACCCACCCAGTGTTAAACACCCTTCAGAGCACAGCTACAGCAATAGCTGTACGCTAGTCCCTTGCTTTGGGGCAAGTTTCACCTCGGAGGTGCACACTGTCTGCATAAAAGTGTAATATTAAACAAAAAACTATAGACACGGATAACAAAAGTCTTGCAGAACAAAAACCTAGAGCAGTTCATCAGTAAGTTGCTGGTAAAGTTGTTCAGTTTATCCTCAGTATTTCTAAGGAAGTGCTGTAAACTACTCCAAACTTAATTATATATACAATATATTTATTAGATGTATGCATTCCCAAGTAGGAAATATGATAGGGTCACACTATTTGTTTGGCCTCGTATGAAGACCTTCAAATGCAACTCAAGGTAAAGCTCTGGGGTGAAAACACACCTTTCTTTAAATCACTATCAAGCTGTTTCATAAACATAATTTCAAGAATTACTTAATATTTTTAACACTTCAGCCTAATAACAAATGACAAAACAGCACTAGTTCACATATGCTGTACTCAATTACTTTGATTTCATTAACAGACTGCTTTCAATCATTAGGAATCCCAAGCCACATGTCAAACTAAAAGGCCAAGTTCTTAGACAATATAACTTAGCACAGCAGTCAAGTCAAAGGAAGTATGCCAATTTATACCATAGCAAAGCCAACCCCAAAACTGCATCCCATTAACAATGATTCCCACAGGGATTCTGGCCACTGTGGTTACAAATAGCTGACAAAGCTGAAGTGTATTATTGTGCTATTTGTAAGAATGAGTCAGACATATCAGCATAGGGGAATTACTCACAGCCTATAGATAATTCAATCAAAAAAGCAGCTTCCATAAAGAACTAGAACCAGTTTGGTTTCTGCCCATCCTGTCCCAGAGGATACTCAGAATCAACTTCAATGACATTCTCAAAATAATCACGACACACATATTATCCTACCTTATTTTATTTTGTCCTTGCTTACCACCTCTCCCAATTTAGTACTCCACTGTACCAATCTTTACACAGATGCTTCTCTGATCTTGGAGATACTAATTTAAATCTGTTTCTGACTTGAAGCTTGCTTTTTCACCCTCCTGTTTTCTCTCTGCTACTGAAAATAAATTGGGGGACAGGGGGAAAACCACAACATGCACCGAAATAAAACAAGTCCCTGAGGATAAAAAAAAAATCCCACCAAATAGCTACTCATTGACAAATTTTTCTCAGCAAACAGTTCACTGAATCTTCACAGTTATAAAGATACTTTCAACTTCTTCCAAAATTTGCTCATTTAAGTTAGTTTCCTTCTACTTGAAATGTTTGTGTGTGGGCACCTATTAAAAGTAAGGTTATCCATGTCCCAAGTTTGTTATTATCACATGCAGGTCACTGCCATGCCGTTTAAATCTTGAGAGCACTTTAATCAGAAGATCATGTCATGGTCTTACAGGTGAAAAAACCTGAAGAGCATAATGAATTAAGACCATCTTCCAGCTGATTAACTCATTATTTTTTTTTTCCCCAGTGTGCTATGCTCTAGCAGTCAGAAAGCAACCCTGATATCTAACAGGCAAATGAACATCAGCTCCCAAAAAGGGGTAGACCATACTCTCAGTGGGTATAAGACAGTATTCTGTTCTATCAAAGTTAACAGGACACTACCAATTCAACATTAGTTTTTCATTCACTGATAAAACTTGATAAACTTAATTCAAAATCTACATTGCTGTGAAACTCAGTATCGTATTTCAGTGACAATATGTATCATTATATGTATCATTTAATAGGATCTTGCTGTGAAATGATTCAAGATGAATAGCAGAGATTCTTGAGTTAGTAGTACAAGGGAAGTTCTTAACCTAGGAGTACTTACTGATTTTCCAAACCAGACTGTAAACTTTAAGAAAGGAGACAGATCAATTTTAAAAGGGGGGGGGGGGGGGGGGGACACGACCAAAAACCAAACATACCTCTGTTGCACTTGTTATTTCTATACAACCTAGAATCTCAGAGAAGAAAGCTTACTGAATTACCATAAGCCTGAAGTCAAATATTCACAATAGATTACAATAAAGGTAGTTGATCAGCAATAGATAACATACATCAAGCCTTAAAATTGCCCAGAAGTATTGCCTAAAGATGGTTATTGTGATGAACATTTAATTAACTAAGAAAAAAAGGGAAATATTTTAATGAAACAAAAAAATGTTATTCATCTCAGACACTGACATCCAACCCCAGGAATGGAAAAACTTCTTCTTGATTCTTCCAAGCTAATGTATTTACACATCACACTGCATTGCAGACTATATTGCAATAGTACGAGGAGAACAGGATTACTCCTGGGACCAACAGAAACAGAGGTGGCACCCACAGGACATTCTTTTCTCTGATGACGTAATATTTTTGTGATTGCAACATTAATCTACATTCCGGCAGCCTGTGCATCTATGAATGAGATCAGTGGTACCTCATCTACAGAAGAATGGATCTGTAATCCATTTCAGCCTCCTTTTTTGCCAATGTCATTTGCTTCAGTGGGAAACTTTCAGTACAGAGGATCAGCCCAAAAATAAGAACTGATGGGTTTGGGCATAGTACAGCTGTAAGCAGAGATTACAAATTCCTGAGAAGGCTCATGTTGGCTCAAACAAGTGTGAGCAGTGGGTAGCCAGTGCCAAATGCAAATTTGTAGTATTCTAATGGAAATCAAAGAAACAATAGCCATGGCTGCAAGGAAAGAGCCACACAGAATACCTTCACAGAATAAGCATGCATGTCTTTGTTGCGAAAAAGCACGCCTAAAAAGATCTGCCAACACCTCTCCCAGCACGTTTCATGCTACTGAGTGGGGAGGTGCCCACTGCAATAATACCAGGGAGGCAACAGCCGCAGAACCAGAAGTTCTCGAATTTTGTTAAAAGAGTAACTTCAGGTGCTCTGAAGGAAGGGTGCCTCCTCCTCCTGAGAGCCAGCTCACAGCAGGGCCCGCATGCCGTAAGGGCCATGGAGAAGCACCAGCTTCCCTGCACTCTCCAGCAAGAGGAATCGCAGCTCCATCCTTACACTGAAACGGCCGCACTGAGATTGAAATGTTTCTCAAGGACATGCTAGAACAAAACAATCGACGGTGACTGCAGCATCTGCTCAGCGTAACCACTATAATAAATTTCAATCTCATTTTAATTTTTGTATGTCAAAAGCTATTAGGTCTTAGACATTTGAACCTTAATTATTATGGAAGCAATTAGCTCCTATGACCAGAAGGCTTTGCCTGAGCGACTGCAATGAGCACAGTATTTTCTACATCGTAAAAAAATAAATATCCTAACACATCTGTAGCTATCTAGGACCTTGCAGTTGCCACTGTGCTTCATACTGGTATCTTGGCTTTGTGCCAGATTGCAAAAGATAGAACTTCGTGGTATGCACTATATGGCACTATATGTTTGTGTAATTGAAGATTATCTCCTAAGGAATTCTGGAAATTTAGAATTTCAAAATGTAAATGTTTCCTGCTGTAGAGAGACTAAATTGTTTTAAAATATTTAAATATTCTTTGAGAGAAAACTGTTTTCATATGCTGTCTCCTACAAAGACAGCCATAATTAGACAACAGCTCCATGTACCCTGAAAAGTGAGATTTCTAGAACTGACCAAAAAAAAAAACCCACGCACATTTGGGTTTCAAGATACAAAAATATTCCACGGAGTTTTATGCAAAGGAATTTCATTAATATAGATTGCTTTTTAGTACCTTTTTTCAATGCATTACTACTTAATAGAAGTATGCATTTTAATTCTCAGCATCTTTTTTAGTTTTCCCCTAGCATATTTTTACCGCACTACAGTGTGCCCACACCAGCCTTCCCCTGAGCTTTGGTGAGCTGATCTGACCTCTGCAAACAGGGCTGCTGGCCGAGACTGGCAGCTGAACAGCAGGGGACAACAGAGCTGTTTTAGAAAGTGTTCTGGGATCTTTCTGGAGGAGAAAAACTACAGAAGTACAAATGATACATAGTAAAGAGCTACTGAGCATTCACCAGCACACAGTGCCTGGCCTCCTTGGTACCTCACAAGTTTCCCAGTGGCTTTTACAAGCAAGGGTGAAATTCAGGAATGGCTGGTGCTCATTCTCAACCAAGTCACAGGGACCATTTTTAATTCCTATATATTTGCATTTTACACAGTGCTCTTTGGATGTCAATCGCTAGCTCTTCCATAACTAATTGAAATACAAACTGTTTAATGCCTTTTTTACATTAAGAGGTTTAATTTAGATTACTTCTGCTGATAAATACCATTTGCTAACAAAATTAAGGGCTGATGACTTCCAGTTCAAGCTTTTTTTTGTTGAATCAAAGGTAACTAATAACATCAAAGCTCTGAAGCCAAAGAAGTGCTCGATTCCAGCCAAAGGGACTTCTGTTTATGTTAAAAACTCTTTTTCTCGGGCTCTATATCATGCATCGCCACCCATTTTCTTCACTGGGACTCACCACATCCACTACAGGGACAGAACTACGGTGATAAGAAGAAATGTAAGGTACTCAATGGTTGTGCAAGCAATACAATACATGCACCAAGGGGAGGAGTAAAGCACAAGGTGCTAATGGATGCTGTAACTTTTTATTTCCTTGCATTTTTCAAGGGTTTTTTGTTGTTTAGGGCGTATTGTCTGCAGCCTACTGCCAAGAAAAATGGGCTGGAACACACATATATATAGGCAACTGGCTTACCTGGTGCGACGTTTCTGCTCCTATTTCTTCATGCAAGACAAGGCAGTGCTGGGAACAGGTCACTCCACACACAAAGCCAGAGACCCTGGGCCTCACTCCCAGGAACAGCTGAGGAGACCCCCTGCATGCTAATTGTTGGGACTTCGGGGGCGGGGGGTGGCCTCTCTTCCCATGGTACAGGTCTCAGCGTCATCTGCATGGTCCATAATAATTGGAAGCCCGCTACCCAGCCTGAGGAGCGGGGGGACACAATCCTCTAGTCCTCCTGGGAGCGTGCACAAACACAAGGCTATTTTCATTGCAAATGTCTCTATGAAATCCAGCTCACTCCCTAATTGTCCTCACAATATGCACAGCCTTGAGCTCCCCTCCTCCAAATCCAAGGGGAACCACAGGGAGAAGGCCCCGCACACAAGGTAGTTCAAGCTCTGTGCTGGCCACCAACATGCAGGGCATCTTCCAGAAATCCTCCTGTCCTTCCTGTCACCAGTGCTCTCCCACCCAAAGTGGCCGTCTTATTCTTTTTATGGAACTCTTTAAAATGGTTTGAGGAGCACATTCTTAATGAAAATCCAAAAGTAAACAGAAATAGGCAAAACTGTTTTCCTTTTAATTAATATACGTATATTCAGAGCAAAGTTACTCCGCTGTATGTAGAAAACAGCCATATACTTTCTCCTATAAAGGTAGGTAAAGCAGAAACATGAAGCTGACTGAAATACATGACCATTTTTACATGGGATGCAAGAACTTCCTGAATAACAACATGCCCTTTACTTGAACCATGGCTTGAAAAATGTCACCGGTGCAAATGCTAACAAAAAAAATTTCCACCAACATATCTGACAGGACATAACTTCCACTGCTTTCAGAATACATTAGTCTTACAATGCCACTTTACCAGTAAGCAAATAAAATTATGCCCAAATACATCCAACACAGCAAAACTGAACACTACAGAAGGTCCTATTTAAAGCAGGCTCAGTTTAAGATTAATTCAATTGCTTTAGTCAATTTACATTCTCCACCTAAGACTCCTGGACTTCAGGAAATGAAGCATTACGACGCTTTAACAACATTCTCCACTTGCATCTACCCTTCATATTTCTATTAGCTCCTCTGCACTCATTTAAAGCATAAATCCTCACTGACGTAAATGGGCTTTCCATGCATGTAATAAAAAAGTCATATGCAAGAGAGATCCTCTCTGAAGCTGAAAGCTGAGAGCAGCCAGTGCCAAACACCATGCAGCGTGTGCTGCCTGAAGGCAGCTGCCGTCCTGCGTGGCTACATCCCACCATGCTCACAATGCAGCCCATGGCAAAGCTCTCACTAACTTCATAGGCACAGGGCAGGACCTTACCATGCGGTCGTGTTTTGAAAAAGAAATGAGCACATGCAACTATTCCTTTTCAGTATTAGAACAAGACTTGGCCAAATTCTCTAAAATGCTCTGGGATACAGTCATGTGTAAGGCTTCTGCAAGCAGTTTACTCTTCCCTAATTTCAGTATTAAGCTCCCCCCCCAATTTCTGTAACACTACATGAAGAAAAAGTAAACAAAATACTTCATCTTCACATAGTATACTTACTTGTTGGGGCATTAGTTTATTTGATGCACTTCACTTTTGGAAAACACATCATTAAAGCCTCTGTACCTCTCACCAACAAGCACTGTATCTAAATATACTGAAGCTATTACGATTTGCCCCATGAAAGAGTTCACATGTGTCCTTTTGGTTCATTTGACGAGGGGAGAAAGAAGCAGAAAAACAAGCTCTCAATTCACAGTACAAAATATGTAATGCTTAAGGATAACAACAGAAGGCCTTTAATGAAGCAAGAAAATAAGCTCTGTGCTTCACACTCATATTAAACATGGTGGAAAACAGTAGGCTGGGGAGTGATGGTACAGTTTAGTTTGTCTCACTTGTTTAATTTGTTACTTTATTAAAGTTAATGGCCATCTTTAATATTACAGGCTTACAAAATGGTAATGAAGACCAGGCAGCTAGCTGGACTTGTATTTACAGCTGGATAAACCTGCACTCAAAACAATCATTCCTGACCATGCTATAGCTGCAAAGAGAACATTTTTATTAAGCTTTATAAGGATAAAGTGAGGTGGTTTTAAGAATATGTGCAGCTTCCAACCAGCTATGGTTTCAGTAGCCAAAATAGTGACAAAGGTTCAAGAGGAATAGGAAATTATCTACGGAAATTTAAGTAAAACACTAGATTGTTAACCATTCACTTATGTCATCTGGATTTCCCCATCTTGGAAAGTCTTAGGGCACATTTTCAGCCCTTTTGAGCCAACAGGACAGTACAAACAGGAAAGAGTACCTTGGTCTCTAGGTATTGAAATGAGAGACAATGTTCTCTTTGCATTAATTTTGACTGATTCGGTATCAAGACACACAAAACTAACCCACACACAGTAACAGTGTGGCAGAGCGGAGCCATTTGCCTACTCTTCAGCTGGCCAGAGCAAAAATTTGGGGTTTGGGGAGCAATAAAGGGGAAGAGGCGTGAGGCTGGGGTTGCCACCACCAAAACCATGCTGTGTGGGCTGCTGGGCTGCATGAAGCTGAGAGAATGTTCATCAATTTGGGCATTTTCTGAATGTTGAGGGGCCACCAGGCCCAGGAGATGGGGAGCACACTGTCTCCTGAAAGCTAAAGCAATAACGTATTTGGCCACCTCCACGGCTGAGCTGATTAGGATGGGACACAAGTGGCAGAAGTTGCCTAGGACAGAAATGCTGGGCAAAACAGCTTGGGAAAGTCTGATCTAGAGCAAAAAAACCCAAGAACAACAGCAGGTTTTAAAAGTGCAATGACCAATAAAAGCAGCAACACAGCATTAATAAATTTGCTGTAGAGGCATCTAGGGTAGAGTAGAAATGGGGTATTTTGCAAGTGTGTGGTAAGAGACAGTCCTGCTGCAAGGCCTTTGCAATCAAAATTAACAAGGCAGAAAACCAAAAATAGGCAGTAATATCTGAGCAGACATTATTCCTAAATTACTCTCTTACACAAGGAATTAGAATCAGGCCTAGCAGGGCAATTTTAAGACAATTTTTTATTTATTTAATAAGTAACCCAATGAGAAACATTTTATTTCTATGGATCATAATGGGATCACGATCAATATTACTCATTATTCATCCTATAAACTTATTATGAGCTTTTCCCTTGCAGACTAACTTCCAGTCTCTGATACGCTGGTGTAAATCCTGTTGCTCAAAGCATGTTCAGACAGTTTCACGTGCACAGAGATTTATTAGGAGGGCCCACAGTTGATGGCATGCATTGTCTCTAATGGTGAAAGTTACTTTGAAGAAAAGAATAAAAATGGGAGAAAGACAGAGAGACAAAAGGGAAGATGAAAAGTCTTGGCAGCAGCCAGCAAGGCCAGGGAAAGAACAGCAACAAGGGCAACAGGCTGCCCCAGTGGCTTTGGCGAACGGGCACAGAGCTGCAACTGGAGGGCAGGCTGCAGGAATGCAGACAGGCACAGGTTAAGGTTCCTCAGGCACTGCCCAGCTCTCCCAGAAAACACCTCAAGTCCAGTTAATAGGTTGACACAAGTGTAACAACATCAGGTTTGTCCCAGAGTTGCTGTAGTGAAGCTCAGTGCCTACCTGCTGACACTATACCATGCCAGGGAAGACCAACTGTGGCCGTGGCCCCTTCCCGCTATAGAAGCGCCAAATAAACCCCACCGTAATCACTACCCTGCAGCAAGGTTAGTACAGGAACCATTTTCTTTTTGTCTTGTGAGTAAAGCATTTAAGCTATTCTGAAAGACCAAGTTCCATTTATTTGTATTACTTCTTGTCTATTTTTTAAATCTCTATCAATATGTGCAAGACTTGATTTTAAAATGCCAGTATCACTCTAATGCCATTTATACAAACTGCTAAAGACGACTTTTGTCAATCTGCAACTGAGATACACCATCACAGACATTTCAACATCATACCTTCCGCAAGCCTGCATTAATAATCTCACTAACTCAATCCAGTAAGAGAGGCAAGCAACAAGTATCATGCCTGCAAATGCCGTATCATTAATATATATTTTCCCATTTAATAAAAGCATACTCTTAAGAATGCAATTATTTGCACTGCTTATGCTCCTCTCATCTCAGCCTCCCAAGGCTGCTGAGAAAAGCTTGTCCACCAGCAGGAATTGGAGGAATAAGATTACCTGACCCAGGTGGATAACAACGAGCTACTGATTATTCAGCACTGACTTCACTTTGAAGAGCCATCCAATAGAAAGAAAAAAAAAAAGTTAAACCTACAACAACACTTTAAAAATCACAGGCAGCATTTTTAACCTCTGTCCTTTTGCATTACGGCAGCAGTGCCTGGAAAAGCTACAGCAAAAGAGAGAGAGTAATTTAGACAGTTCCTTTCATACCACCACCATAGCTCAAAGGGACAGAAATCAAGTAACATTAGGATCAGTGTAAGCTGATTAGGACATTAAGGAAGAATAAAACACACCGAACTTAAACAAAATCCGTTAAAAGGCACAGAGAAAGCACGTATTTCTGAGTAGACAGCAACTTATTTTCTGGAGATACTCTGGATTTTCAGTTTCCATCTGGTGGTACTTAGTGTTGCGATAAGGGAAGAGGAGGTTTCCAGCTGAAACACAAGAGTGCACAACATTTGACATGAAAGACCTGGAAGCAGGACAGACACAGGCTAATTAAAATCCTTAGCATCTGAACAAGGATGGACATATTTTTTTATATGCACGCATCTAAATCACACTCATGCCTGTATACAGAAACACGCTCTATTTAAATAAAAGCAAATTAGGAACCTGTTTTTGAAAGTGTGGTCCATCTAGGAAGAACAAAAGACTTATTCTCACTCTGTTTTGTCCTTCCCCAGAACAGGGTTGTTTAGCTTAAGCTGAGACTTTACAGGTATACAATAAGCCAGCTGGGGTTTTTCATTCTTTGGAGCAGCTACTGACCCTAACACTCGGTGCTCCAGCATTCACAGATGCCACGTCCATCGCAGGGAAGAGGCAGGACGCACGTGGGCGCTCAACCACAGCTGCCAGAGAGATGACAACCCTCTGGGCACTGCACCCCACTGCCCTGCCCCAGCAGTCTCAGCTGGAGGAGGACGAGAAGCTGTGGTTCCTCTAGGGCCGGAGACCTTCCTCTTACCTAACATTCACCATGGCTCAAACGACAGCAAACAACCCCCCAGGAAAAACCCAGAGTCCGAGTGCTTTATGGGACCCAGAAATCCTGCTCTGTTTTAGGCTGTCTGCTGAGTGGGGCTGCAATAGTCCAACCCCAGGGTGTGGGGCTGTGGCTCCCCATTTGCAAACAGGACTGGCGGGGAAAGGACGGGAAGCAGGGCAAGAAGGTGCCTTTGGGAACTACAGCCTCCAAGTCAACCCCTGTCTCACTGAGCTACCAGCACCACAAACTCCAAAACATGTGCGCCTAAAGCTCTGTGCTGCAAATCAATGCAACTACTATCTATTTCTCCTGTTTGGTGAAATCATGCCTACAAATCTAGAAGGGTGGGAATGGCGACAGCACAGCCAGCCCAAGCAGGCAGGTGTAGATGTGCAGTAACAGGAGGAATGAGTCTTAAGCCTCCCGCTGTAAGTAAAAAAATATATTTTAGGAAACACAATGGCAACAAAGTTGCATCAGATCTAGAATTGGGCAGGAAAGAGAAGCTCTCTGAATTTGTTCAATTATTTAACTTTCCAGATTTTGTGGGGGTTCCCCCTAAATTACTTCAAGCAAGACATTTCTCTGGTATTCTTAAAACCATCCCATTCAATTACAGAATGAGATTGGACCTCAGCAGAAAAGTTATGTTTCTTCAGGATTCAGCAGCTAACACCAAATGAAAGCAAAGAGAAGCCTGTCTTGCGATAAAAGGACAAGGAAAAGAACAATTGCGTAAGAAAACCAATGCCCAGACTTCTGAACAGCAAAGCAATTGCATGTGTCAAGTTCCCATAACAAGATGGTACCAGCTGAGGCTTATGTTAAAACTGTGCAATAAAATTAGATGTCTGGAGCCTCTGTCAGAAGAATGATGCTATCTCATTAATGGGATTACACAGAAAAATTGGAGGGATTTCAGTCAAGAGGAATAAAACGATTAAGGATCAAAAGAATGTGACTCATGAAAGAAAGTAAAAACTGGATGCTGTGCTCTTGCACGAAGAGCCCATGTCTCAGAACCAGAGAGGCTTGGTGGTACCCGCGACACCACAGCACCTCCCCCCTTACACCTGGAATAACAGTGATAGATCAGACCCCACAGAGCAAAAATGCGTATTATAAAATACTGGCTTTGTTATGGCAACACTATTATTGTATCACTCAGCGAGAAACTAATAATCAGAGGGGAAAGAGGAGAGGAAGGCTAATTACCTATAAACAGCTGGAGGATACAAGCCCCGTAAGAGAAGAATACATTTAGTCAGAAAAAAAGAGAGGGGAAAGAGATTGTGACTAGAGAGACTGGGTAAAATCAGAGCCTGTCAGTTAATGACTGGAGAGGATTTCTTAGCCATAGGAACAACATATATGTGGCATCGTCTTCCCAAGGGGCGTACTGGAAATCACAACTACTGAATTGTCTGAAGAGGGGCTGGCCACCACCCCAAAAACACCACTGTAAGAATGCAGCACTGCCAGGAGGTGAACTAGCTACAGGGGAAGGGGAGAAGGAGGAACAGTGCAACCAGGAAAAGGGGAGCGCTGGGGCAGCAGATGTTCCCTAGTCACCACTACTATGTTATATTGCAGGAAAAATAAATGAATAAATAAAAGAGATCCCTAAATATAGAATGAGATTCTCTTCACTGAGAGGTTCAACATCTCTCTGCAATCCATCTTTTCCAGTTGAAGGACTGTAGGTTAAGTAAAAAGGTTCATTTAAATTCTACACACATTCACAGAG
The DNA here is from genome assembly GCF_030463565.1 of Pelecanus crispus. Lineage (NCBI taxonomy): Eukaryota > Metazoa > Chordata > Aves > Pelecaniformes > Pelecanidae > Pelecanus > Pelecanus crispus. The sequence continues at coordinate 19,109,065 of NC_134651.1, read as the reverse complement.
ATAAACTGATTTCAGAAAGCAGTATTATGTCTGAACTCAGTCTTGCTAGGGGTGAAAGCCAGATACTTTGTGAACCATTTTTATGATAGCTAATATTCTCTAGAAATTCATTAGATGTCAACATAAAGGACAAAAGACATCACCGCGGAACAGCAGATGCTACGAGCTACCGTACAAAGCATATTAGGGTCACTTGCCCTGCATTCCTCTACGTCAGCACAGGGCAGCACTGCTTCAATACCCAGCAGCAGTCTTGTTTCTTGGCTATTGTGACAGGCAAGAAGTCAAACAAAAAATGACGCTTCCCAAGAAAAAACTTTGCTGAGGAAGTGCCAGACCTGGAGGTGCCCAAACAAAGCCCTTCACAGCTTGCCCACAGCCAATGATATCCATACAGTATGCCAAGAGAAGCAGGGGAACACACCAAAAGTAATTTCTTCCAATCCCATCTCACTCACATCAGATCCTGCAACAAGGAAGAGTGTGTGCGCACGCGTGTGTGTATACACACTGGCAGGGGAAGGGGTTAGGACATTTAATTGCACTTTGGACCTCATCCAGTACATGTAGCATCAGGCAACAGCTCTTCTGGAGCTGACACTTTATACAGAGCAGGGGAGGCTGAAGCCCAGTTCTCTCCATTTTCACCAAGACCCTCGAGGGCGGGTGATACTCCATACAACTGACAGCCAGGCTGGGTGAAGGGGACTTGGCTGCCAAGTCCCAACTGGCAGCACAGGCCAGACTGGTACCCAGCTCAGTCTGCAAGGTTGCCCATGGCTCTGCAAGGCTAGGAGAGCTCTGCGACCAAGGAAAATGGCTCCAACAGAAGATGCAAACAGAGCAGACTTGTCTGCTATTTTTATATGGTTTCTTACCACAGAAGAACACACTCAAAGCTCTTAAGCCATTAAACTTTAAAGAGCAGCTTTTTCAGAAGCTGTGCTGTGATGTCACTGGGCAAATTCATCTTGTTGCTTAAACAAATCAAGATCTAAGTCTCCACCCCTTTTTTTCTTTCAAACAAACAAGCCAAAACAAACTAACCTCAAGTTCTAAGCTGCAACCCTGTTTCAGTAGGTATATACCTCTGTTAGTACAGATTGCTAAACGCAAATATACAGCATTTGGCCCTTCATCTCCCATCTCAGCACTAGCACTTACAGAAACAACGGCAGTGTTTACAACGTGATGTTCATTGCAGGCTGTTAGAAATCCTCCACAATTTGCATTGTGCCACACAACCCAAACCTTTTTTTTCCTGAAGCCCAAAATTTCTGGTCAGAAACACCCAATGACTTTATAGTAATGCAGCAGTTAATGGGGTTTCCAGAACAATCACCATGTTGGTTACTTTGGGTTCTTTAGAGTCCTCACACATACACAAGACACCTCCACAGTGGTCTCATTGCTTAAGTTTATACTCCTGAGTACCTTGCATCCAGTGTGAGTCCGGGTCTTCATGAGGGGAGTTGTGGTGCACAGCTCAATGGCTTCTGGTTCGTGGAAGATCACTGTCGGGAGAGGCTCTTTCCGAAGAGTTAGGACATTCAACTTAGTCTTTAACATGGTCTGAAAGTGCTAAACAGAGAAAGAAAAGCAATTATCTCCCGTTCTAGTGCAGAAAAATGAGAATTAATAGTTGGACATGCCTGCGTGTTTCACTTGCTGGTCAGTGCCTTGGAAGTTTCCATGGGGAGAGTTCACAAGTTTTATAACTTAAGACAGTGACTATCCATTATTAGTATTAGCAATGTGGAGACTGTTCTTAATCAAAAATGATATACACACACAAAATGAGAGGATTTGTTAGAATCCACGTATGTCCCAAAAAGGGTCTAAATTCAACCTCTGATCACTCCCCAGGCATATTATAGAACTGTTCATAGACCCAGTTCCTCTACTAATGACCATACGGAGGGAAGAACAGGGGATCAAAGACCATTCAAAGAACTATGGATTCATCCAGTCTTGTTTTCTTTCCTCTATACTTAAATCTCATCCCGCTGACCTTTGTAGATGTTACCGTTGCCACTGAGCTGCATGCCTCATCGGTTTGCCTTTAGCCTGTGAATTTTAAATTTTCTTCCTTTGTAAGCAATAGTTCCTCCAGCCTCCAATGTAAATGCCACTACTGGTACTAACCAATAGATGTCATTCAAAACTTACTATAACAGACAAGAAATAACTCCCCAGGCTTGGGTGAAGCACTATCCAAGTGGACAGCAATGTCGTTGATTGAAAAGTTTCTCAGCAATTGCTTAGAGTGAAGAAAGTCAATCCTCGAAAGATATCCAAATCAATTTTGTGGAATCAGGGGAGTCAGAGAAATTTTTCAACATTTAGATGTTTCTTTGGACTGACCTTCATTTGAGAAACTGAACATTTTTGCTTGCTACTACGTATCTAAGGGGGGAAATGTGCAGATATGAAGCAAATCAATGCAGTATTCCCAGCTAGTAACATGCTGCAGCACTGTCTAAAGAAATACGCATTTATTAAAGCTTCATAACTTGACTCTTATAAATCAGCACTTATTAGACACATGTGCAATGACTCCAGATTACTTTTATCAAAACCAAACCATTTGTTCTGACTTTTGATGGGAGATTCTTAACTTGTTTTGCAGTCACCCCTTTCCTCAGCCTCCCCTTCACCTCTGCAAGGCAGACAAACATTACGGGGTCTGGCTTGCAGAAAGAGAGATGCTAAGTGATTTCCCAGAACTGTATAAGAAGTCCCTATCAGAGCTAGAAAATCAACTCAGGTCCTTGCTTTTCAGTCCTGTGCTTTAGGTGAGGAGAGTGCCTATTAAACATTTTGTTTATACACAGGGGATGAATCAACTGTTTAGATACTATGCTGTTTTCATATGGATTTTTGTGGATTTGAGTATTCCATTGAAAATGCTTGAGAATTTCTTGGAAATAAACTTCCTACCACATAGTTAGCGATAGGACGAGAGGAAATGGGCTCAAGCTGCGCCAGGGGAGGTTTAGGTTGGATATTAGGAAAAATTTCTTCACGGAAAGGGTAGTCAAGCATTGGAACAGGCTGCCCAGAGAGGTGGTGGAGTCACCATCCCTGGAAGTGTTCAGAAAACGGGTAGATGTGGCACTCTGGGACATGGTTTAGTCTAGTCTACCCTTGATTAGTTTAGTGTGGACTTGGTAGTGTAGGTTAATGGTTGGACTAGATGATCTTAAAGGTCTTTTCCAACCTAAACGATTCTATGATTCTATACTTAATTCATAAATACTTTATCATTAGCTAACTGAAAGACTGTTAACACACTTTTCTAAAACAGTTTAATCCATCAGTGTTTAGGTCTAATAATTGTTATGATACTGGATCTAGAGCACCTCAATCACTCTCGTAAGTGTTCAAGGCATATTCAAGGCATAAACACTAACAGTCTGAAAATAGTACTTTTTTTCCTATCTCACACATGAAGTTACAGCTGTTACAGAAATACTTTATGGCCTCCGTGCTGTTTGTGCAAACATTCAAGCTTCCATCCCAGTGAAGAAATCTACTCATATTATTTTTCATCTGGCTCATATTACATGTTATCCTATTCACTCTCCCAAACATAGCTCCAGCAAAAGAGCAGTCCATTTCAGATGACTATACAGTAAAGAATATTCTGTGACACGTTTCTGAACATGAGCTCTTTGCCAGACAGGATTACCAAACTCACTGAGAAAACATATTTCATTTTACCTTTCAATTACAATTAACAGCCTTTTGCTTGGATTTTCCCAGGCTTCTCTGGTGAAGTTGTTAGCAAAGGCTAAGCAACAGATAACCAGCCATGACGAGTGTAAAACAAGCTCAAAATGTGAGATCCTGAGTTTGAAGGAGCACCGCTGATTACCAACTGCAGCCCTGGGCTTGCTGGTCCCATTAAATAATTGCTGTACAACTACAACTGTAGTTCTCTCCATTAGCTTGACTTGCTTTTATATATAGGCTCTAGGTCTGCTAACATCCTGTAGAGGCGGTATTTCTGGAGGAGAAAATATGCAGAAAGGAGAAGGTGCTGGAGACCTGCCATGCACAGGTCGTGGCGATTACCTGCCTGTGATGGGCCCCTTTGCAAGCACAGGGAAATGTTGTCTCCAAGGTCATCTGCTGTATCATGCATGCAGGGAATGGAAGAGGAAGGCAGAGGTGAAAACCTATCTAAATGGATTTTTAACCTTAAGTCGTACTATTTTGCTGGTGGGCCAATTTTGGATCAAACCAGAGATAATGGTTGCAAAATAATCAGGTTGAAGAAGATCCTTTCCTAGCATTTAACTCCTCCCTCCCTGTGTGCTGAAAGAGTTCCGTTTCCATAAATGATATGTTTACAGAGGTTCTCAAATAAAGAACGGTGCTTCCATTAGATACTTGATAGATGAAAAAACTCCATTTAGTCCCTATGAATACTGAGCCTGGACCTCTGAAATGGTGGTTCTCCTCTGCTAGCATCTCTATCAACTTCAGTGGGACTACTGAGAGAGAGAGCACAATTTGACAAAAATGAGGAAAGTTATGACAACCATCTACTTTTTTTCATGTTTTAACAACCACATATACAGTCTTAAACAAGGAAAAGACCGCTCTCTGCCTTACAAAGGCAATTCAATACTTGTATGAGCAGCAAGTTGGAGTGGTTGGGTGCCAAAAACACTAGAGCACAATTGGCAGCAAACAGATAATTAGTTGCCAGAGAAGTGCAGGACGGATTGGGGGTGGACACAGAAATAGCGTTTTTCTTTGGACTGCATGGCTAGCTCAGACAACACTGCACTCCATGCACACAGGTCGTATGATGGCTGCCATAAGAAAATCAAGTCTCTGCCAGGAGACAGCACGCAGCGAGCCCCCAAATAAGCAAGTTATTTAAACACATGCCCAACTTTCACTATGTGAGCAGTCCCAGCAAAGCACACGTGGGTAGTCAATGGGATTATTCATGTGCTTTAAGCCAAGAACAGGATAAAGTGCTTCGCTGAACCCATTTCTTAGTTTCCCCTCCAAACTGGCATCTCCTGCGGAAACTGTTGGCAAATGCTGACCTACAACTGTAGCCAATGTATTTTTTGAGAAGAAGCATTAGCTCTCCACTGCTGTGAACCCAGAATATTTCTTTAAAGTGCTTTAAGTTCACAAAGTTCTTGAAAAGCATGACTTTGGCAATTCAGTGAATAAAGGTTCAGGGAACATTATACCATTCATATTTCATGTGCCAGAACCACTAGGTTCATTTGGTAGCTCTTATACTGAAAATCATCAAAAGAGGATATTCTTAACTGGCATGAATATAACAACAGCTCACAACTGCACATCTTTTATCCTCTATCCATTTAGATTGTGCTACTGATACAAACTTTATGTTTGAAAGAAACGCAAGGAGCAACATAACAGTAAGAAATTGACAGCAAGTTTTAAAAATTCCTTGAGCAAACAAAATACCTTAATTACCAAAGAAAGGATCAGAGCTGTAATTAGCATTGTATTTTCCTATTTGCTGAACATGAAATCATTCAGAGTAAAATTTAAGTAAAGCCCCTACTAACATTAGAAAATTATTGTAATACAAAATCATAGTTTTGCTTATTCAAGGATTCGAGATCCATCATTTTCTTTTGCTTAGTTTACCAGTCTTAATGGCACCCTTTCCCCTACAGAAGAAAACTGAAGGATGTATAATTGATAGCCCAAATCCATAGCAGGCCAGGACGGTCACTACAGAGGTACAATATATACTTGCCTCCTTGGTGACCTTCAAAGTACTCTCTATTTCAATGAAAGCCCTGTCATCACTAACCCTCTTAGCTACAGGTTAATTGAATGTAAGAATCAAGAACTTCTAAATTGTTTTCAACATATATTTTGTTATCAGCTCAACAGTCACACACTAGCTCTAGATTAACTATTTCACAACATTCCATTTGCAAATCTTAGTTGCTATGTATTTAGTCCAAGCACAATTTCTGTTGCTGTTAAAACTAAAGATTAACAGCATTTGGGTTTTGGTTTAGTTTGTCAGCAAAAATACAGTCACTTCCACAACTCAGACCAAATGTCTTGGAGAAAACAACTGTGACTCTATACAATTAAACGTGCCTTGGAGGGGAAACGTATGCACTGGCAATTTGTAATAATGATGCTTAACACTTCTGCACAGCTCTTCATCTTCAGGTCTTCACTAAACAAGTCACTGCTGTTCACAATATTGAGCTCTCAGCAGCCAAACCTGGGCTAGCGGATCTTTTCATTTTCATGATGGAAATAAAACAAAGACTCAAATTCAATAAATCTAAGAAAGGGTTGTATATTGGATGTGAATATAAAAATAAATGTCAAGAAAGAGGGGGCTGTAACTCACTGTAATCTGTAATCCAGCAATAGGGGGGATGAACAAAATGAACACAGTCTACAAGCTAATCGGGTCACGACATTGTAAACATAAGTAAGAAAGTCTTCAGCACCTTAGCTCCCATGATCTCTTAATGTCAGCATTACAACCAACACATGACTGCATAAACCAGCATCACATTTCCAGATGACCTGTATTTGGCCAAATTTTGCCAAAGACACACATTGGGTGCAAACCCCCAAAATGGTAGGATGTTAACTTGTGAAAAAGAGTTATTCTAAAAGTTCAAAGCCTCTGAAAGAGGGGCTTGCCAGAATGACAAGCAATCCTCTGGGCAACTCATCCTTCTACAGTACCTACAAAAGAATTCCCAGATGAAATCCACGTTAGAGCATCAGCAAAAGATCAGTCCCTGGGAGATTCAAAAACAACCTCTATAATTTACTACTTCAGTGCAAGTACTTCCTCTACCTTTGAAATCCATTTAGTTCTGGAATGAAACCAAAACTTTTCAACAGCATCCCACAGCAAGACACAGCAGCCTAGGAGAGGAAATACACAACCAAGTGCAATGAACTGCAAGAGAATTTTAAAAGTCCAAATGTCCCTTTCACCTATTCCCAGTGAAATCTACAGACATATCCAGGCTGTAGATATAAGACTCCACTCTCCTCTGACCATGAGTGAGAGATGACAACACAGTAGTCCTTTAGCAATATGGTTACACCATCAGTGACATGAACACAGCTGTGACCTGAGGACCACCCCACCCCAAGCCTCTAGCTTTTCAGCAAGAAAAGAATTCTGATGCCGTTCATATGAAAACTGATCCATTTCAAGGCTTTGTTTTGTTTAAAGCAAATGCTATACAGTACAGATAAATGTCACATCTGATCCATTTCTTATTAAACAAATAGGGCTAATACAGTTTAAATACTTTCCCCTCACCCACATTAAACTTTACTGTGCTGTATTTATTTACCCTTTACTAGCAGTTCATATAAACATTGTACTGAACACTACAATAAAACCCTCTACAGTGGGGATGGAAGCACTTATCAAAGTCAGGAATCATCCCATCAGCAGCCTGCTCTGTAACACAAAACTGACTGGCACGCACAAATCCAAGATCACGTCACAACTCTTTATACTCAAGCAGATCCAGCCCAAGAGATCTTCTTGAAGCTGATCCAACTCCAGAAATCTAGTTATTAAAAGCCCATCTTACCTAGCATGCTGAGAGCTGTATTTTGCCAGCCTAGCAAACTAAATCCATTCAATCTCTTCCAAGTAACAGATGCCACTTAGGTGAAAAAGCAGGTTAACTGTCTGAATGTACGCGTCTCAATTGCAAAGAAACAGCAACGGGCACAAGGGGACAACGGACTTGCCTGCAGGAGCCCCGTGACACATTTTGGAAGCCGAGGAGCTCGAGCAGGCCCACAGCATGACGCAGCATACCCACTGAGGGGACGGCACCCCCAAAGATCCTGGGGCAAAGCATCTGGGAAACACCATGCCATAAAAGAAGAAAAGGGGAAGAAAAAAAGCAAAGAAAAAAAAAAAAAGGACCTTCACCACCCCTCCACGTGCCCAATGCGACCCAGCATGATTGCACATTAGAAGCAGAACCAGGGCCTGCCACCATTTCCCCTCCTCACGTCCCCCTGCTCCTACCACTCCTGCCAGATAGCACAGAGGAGAGACCGGGGCAGCAGGGAGCATTTTGGCACAGAAAAGAGTAATCTTTGTTTCCCAGGGTAAACTCAAATCCCTATGACTGGACACTAAGCAGAAGCATCAAAGCAAGCAAGGTGTGAGACTGGGGAAGGGAAAGCACCGGGAGAGGCAGCAGCCGGCACGCTGCAAGCAATGCTCACTGCTGCCAGGCACAGAGACCTTCCTGGGCTTCTCCTGCCATTACTGAACGTAACAAGGGAGTCAAGGGCAAGGCTCTGACGGAAAAACCTGTAATACAGAGAGAAGACAGATAGATGAAGGGAAGGGGGACACAGGAAGCAGGACAAGGATACAGGGAACCTTTTTAGGATGGCAAGGCCAGCTACAGTGTATGGCACAGAGGAAACCAAAATCAGTCGAGTGTCAAAAAGCCGCTCAGCAAAGATGCTACTGGACCTTTGCATGCAGGCACTGAGAGTTACTCCATCTCACTCTAATACCAGTTTCTTGGGGAATATTCTTCTTCCTGCGGTGATAAGACATATCTCTTAAAAACGCACAACTATCAAGATTTCATAAATAAAATTTGCACTGATAGCCCTGATCACACAGCTGCCTGTGTGACGATGCTCACATTGCCTTGTTTTCTTACAAGTTTAAAGAATTTCTGTTTCCTCACAATTTAATTCATGTGAAACGTTTTGTTCTCAGACCTTGTGTACTTTGAGTTTGCTCTGGCTGGATGCCTCCATTCTGTTGTTGCCAAGCTTATGTGATTCCAATCAGCAGGATCGCTGCCCAAACAAAACACAATCCCAGATACAAACACCCTCCAAACTGCAGGGAACTTCGGAGCCAGATGAGACTTTCATGATTGACCCTCTAACATCTCTCTACACTCAGCCAAACTAAACCCCCCAACCTAAGCAAATCTGAATATATAGGATATTCAGAGACCAAGTTCCCAGTTTAGCCATAATTGCTCAAAACCTGAAGTCCCACTATAGAGATCCACATCAGAGTACAAGGGAGTCAATATTTTAGGACACTCATAATCATAAAAGACTACCTCCTTAAAATGTCAGTGGAGGAGGTAAAAGAAGTCACAGTACTACAATAAAAAGTTCTTTGATCAGTTTCTGCATTACAGAACCTGAATTCCCAGTCCATTATTTCAGTGGAAATTAGGCATGTGGATGGAAGATGAACATCTAAATATGTCTGTTTGGATTTGGGCTTTTACAGTTTATTATTTATTGATGACTGTTAAACATATTTTGAAATGAGCTGTAGTTTCCAATGCCGGGTGTTCGTGGCATATATTTTATACCAGAAAAACATTTTTTTTTAGCATCAATAGAAATAAAGCACAATGACTTTCACCAATGTATTAATTGAGCCACTCTCATAAATAACTGCTTCCAAACTTTTGGCCCCACAAATCACTGTTAACTCAAATTTTAATAGCTTTGTCACGACTGAACTAGCTCTCATGCTACCCAAACCCAATTAATAGATAGCTGCGTTGTGTATTTTATTAAATGGAATCCTTGTAAATAAAATTTACACTTGCAGTAACAACTCTGCCTTTTTCTTCCATCCCATCCCTGATTATGTTGGTCCTCAAACCACGTTCAGAAGACCAGCAAAAAAAAAAAAACCAGCCTGGAAAGCACAGCTCCATTACACAGCACTGAAGGAAAATAAAGTCATCCCCGTTATCTGCTGTTCATCTTCTCATCACCAGAGCCACAGTACCTCCCCAAAAGCACTGTGTTGGTGTGCAAGCCTGGAATTTTAAACTAGATTACAATTTCAAAAGTGTCAGTATGCTAGAATTTCTCTGTGCAAGCACAGGTATTTATCAGCCCCAGCATTTTTCAGGACAAATGGCAGCCAGAACACAAGCCCAAGACAAGACAAATGGTTTTTAAAAAAAAAAAAAAAAGAGGGAAGAGTGGAAATAAATGAGGAAATACGAGCTGACAAGAAGAGAAAGAACAAAATAGGACACGCAGCAGCATAGATATGTCAAGTTCATTCACTTTGATTTTGAGCTGACCTCTTAGCTGCTTTCCAACATATTTTTCCCCTAACATGAGTTTCCAGTAGATGTATTATTTGGTATAGTTGGTCCAATATTAAAACAATGGAATCCTGCAGCATGAAGGCGGCTGTTGCTTTTTCAATTTGCTCTTGGAGGCTTTCCAATAATTTCTGCGTCAGAGGATGCTTTAAAAAGTTCTTTCTCCTCACTCTGTGCCTGGCAGAGCAAGCCCATCTCATACAATACCTGCCAGACAGCCACTACGTTCCCCAACCAGCCCTTTCAAAACCAACATTTCACACTCTCACTCTTCTCCTTCATTTTTTGCAATAGATCAATAACTTGTTAAGCAGTTATGTAGTTCAGTGACCTCTCTCTTGCCTTTCTAAGACTTGTTTGCTGAGACAGGGATACGGACTGGATGACATAGATGCCTGCTACAAACAGGGAATTTGCCCCTATTATTTGCTAGAGGTAACATTGTGCCTAAGACTATGCAGAAACAAAGGGTACAAATTCTTGCCAAAAATGCTTATGTATTGCTTAAATATAAACCAAATGAACTTTTGGGATAAGTCTAATGAATTCTTGTATTTACAGCTATAAGATAACGAGAATCCATTCCTTTCTCTAAAGCTATCCATTTTATCACTGACTCCTTTGATGCTAATTTACAGCACTGCCTTTTCCAGGTCTGAAACACCCCCAGGATTTAAGCCTGGCATTCTTAAGCGTCTCTGAGAGGGGGTCCTGCTACTTCCAATGGATACAAGCCATCTCCAAGTGAACAGACCTGCTTCTTCAGCAAGTCAGCCTTTTTGGAAAGTCTCCATCAGGGTGCATCCGCCCAAGCCTTGCAGAAGGCAAAGAAAGAAGCCTGGTGGGTTGAGCCTTCCCTCTCTCCACACATCCCCACGAGCACCATCAGCACATACTCCAGAGCATCCCCAAGGGAACCATGTCTGGCCAGCACTGCTGTCCCATCACATGCACCTTCACAAGGAGACTTCCCTGGCCCCAACTACACTCACAGGCATTTCATCTTCTGCAATATTACTCCTTTCATGCCTCCACCAGCAAGTTATTCATCATGGGGGAACTCTGCTGGGATTTATGGTTATACAAACCTTTAAGCAGATGATGCAGAATCCAGACAAAATGTGGGTCCCACTGCAGTGCAAAGGCATAACCCCTATCCCCAGGGGGCTTCACACAATAGGTCTTCCCACTTCTTAAAGCCATGAATAAAAGCAGCACACCAGAGAGCCTATACCAGGAATAAGGGAGTCTACAGAAAGTGATCAAAAAAACCTTCTACAAAGTTTCTCATTAATTCAGCAAAGCTTTAGAATTGGAAAATTGACAGGATTTGTATCAAGAAACCTTTACAAAAGAAAATCAAACCAACTCATTTACATTCCTGTTTCTCCTGCAACTACCTTACTGGTTAAGGTGAGTCAAAACAGCCAGATGCAAAATTACTCTGTTTTTTCCAGTGCAGAAAGAGTCAAGTAAAGCAGTTGAGGATGGCGCTCCCCTTTGCTCGGGCTAACCTACAACACCCACGGACAAGACAGCCCTCTCATATTCATGTCCTCCAGGCATAAAGGTTGAATCTGCATGGTGTGTTCAAGGTTTTTGAAAAATGATTAATCTTTTCTGATGTTTCCATTTTTCTGATTTTCAAAGGACAAGTCCTTAGTGCTTGACAAGAAGGGAGATTAAGCTTCCAAGTTCTCACAATTTAAGCACTCAAACCCAAAGATACTCAGAAACTCCAGCTTCTCTGTAAAACGTCAGTTTCTTCTTCTTTACTTGTCAGCAAAGTTCAGATAATTTTGCAGAAGACTAACTAATCCCTCAGCTGAATATTAAGTTTCAAAGTGCTAGTGATTACACACATATACACATATCTACAGTTCTGGGCGGGGAGGGGGAAGGAGAAAATCCCTCCAGAAAAGAAATAAAATATGCACCATGAGATTCAACCAGATGCCCTTATCCCCCCAAGGCATGGTTAATATACTATCTGCCAATACATATGGGACCAATTAAAAGGAGCTAACTCCTCACACAGGCACTGCAGCGTCACTCTGGAGGAATCCACAATTGATTAAACAAACTCAAGTAATTCCACTCTGGAAACACGTGCTCATTCATAACCAAATCCCAGTCTTTAGGAATCCCATATGCCATGAAAAAAAAAATCCCTGCTTCAACAGAAATCTGTGGCAAAACAAATCTGAACAGGAATTAATCCCCATCTCTACTGCTGCTTTACATGTGATACTACATGCACCTACATGAAGAATTATTACTATTTTTTAGAGTAGTAACTAAATTGCTATTTCAGTCTTATAATTCAGCATTGCCAATGAAATGAAGATCACTGAATGACAGAAATATTAAATTGTTTAACTAAAGAAAACAGAAGAGCTCAAAACTATCCAACGTTCCCTTCTGGCAAGACCAGCAGAATTGGAAGACTTCAGGCCTGTACAAGGATCGTCATTCAACCTCTTTTCATTGTGAAGGCTACTTTCTCTTGTTCCAGTAATTATACTCTCGCTTTTGCCCAATCTGCTCCAAACTTTGTTTGACACAGCAATGACTTGCAAGTTTTCCACACAGAAAACAGCTGCAGAATAAACAATCCCACAGAGCAACAGACAAAGAGGAACATCCTTATTCTCAGTATAGCCTCAACTTTCTTTACCCCTCCATTGATTGCTGACCACCTTAAGCACCATCCATTCTCAGCCACTTTACAACTTAAATAATTTTGTATTAAAAAAAGCCATCAATTTTGAATGAGAGGCGATTTTGTGGTTTGGGTTTTTATTAAATGTTTCGTGGTGCAAACCCTGTCAATTATTGCAAACAATATTTTAACATGTTTCAAGCTTAGGGAAAATGAAATAATATAGAACATCAACATCCAGGGGAAAGGGCCTGGGCTGTTAAAGCCCTGAGCTTCTCTAGATGCAGATTTAATATATATTGCTGTAATACAACACGATGGAAGTATTCTGAATACCCATGACATTAACTGTCTCCAGTGTACCTGTGTTGGGCAGCTAGTTAAACAGATGTGAAAGAACCAACAAAATTAAAATAAATTAACTGCCTGCCCTGCATTTCCCCCATCTTATTCCTTTGCCTCATTCAATTTAACTTAGAAGCATTACTGATATAGTCATTCCAGCATCCCTCAAAGCACACAGAGCTGTAATTCTACAGGAGATGTTAACAAGGTGGCTTTTATCAAACTTGATGCATCTGAAATCTAAATTATTTACCCTGAAAGAGGAGGGAGTGAAAGAATTTTGGGGCATCTGATAAAATATTAAAGTATTGAACCTTACTAATACGAATTAGTCATTCCTCTGGGGAAAAAAAAGTTTCAAGACAAATATTTATTTTAATCAAAAAAGGCATGTATTTGGCTGGAAAAAAACCCACACAACTGTGATGCAAAATGTTTGAGCAGCTTTACAAATTCAGTCCTGTATAATTATACCAAGACTGCTAAAAATTCCACTTTCACAACCGCCACAAATAAATAATTGTCAAAATAAATCCAGTAGATTACCATGCAAAAATGTGTCTTCTACAGCTTAATCTTGTGATAATGATTTTTATAGCCAGTGTCTCTGCCCAGATTTGCAGCTTTTGTTATTTGCATTCTGACCACTAAGCACAAGGGTTATTAATCTTATAATTCTTTTTTTTTAATACTTGAAATTCTTCATGCTGCAGCCCTACTGATGGCTTATCAACTGTGCTTATCTAAGCTATTTGCATATATAATGGCCATACAGTTCTTTCAAAAGATCTCCAAGCCAAACTAAGTCAATGACTTAGTGTCATTTACTGCCAATGACAGTAACTGGGCCAAAAGAAAAAAAAGAAGAAAAAAAAAAGCCTAATTCTGAACATTTACTGATACGGCAGTAACCAGGTAGACTGCAAATATGAGGCAGATGGATACATGACACAAGGATTCACTATGAATCTCCAGTGCTGCTTCTGTATGGGTCAGCCCCAATTCTGCAAAGAAGAATCCACAGAAGACTTTTCAAGGGAATCTGTCAAGTCTCCTGGCTTCTTCCACAAATACTTCTAGGAAAAGTAACCATCTAGCTCATCCTGTTTATCGCAGTTTCTTACCTTTGGAAAGCAAGGATCATTTAGAAAGCAAGGAAAGTAAACACCAACCCATGAGCTAGGATCATCAAGGCCAACTACTGTGATGGAGCACCATCATCAGAAGGGAACCGCAATGGATAGCTTCTATGGGGGAAGCTATACAGCATGCAGGGTACAATGCAACAGCTACACAAGACTTCTGCCTCATCACCACTCACTTCCATCAGAGTTTTCATTACAGCTGCTGAGATCCTCAAGACTGCCCACTGCAAAGCATGACTGCCTACACACTAGTCAAGAAGATTCAGCACAAAAAGTTCCACGTGGGCACAAAATAAGGCTTTGCCTCTAGGTCTCTACTTGGGAAGTCAGAAGGCGGTCAGAGCCGAATGCTCAAAATGAACATTTCTCTTTCTGAGGGTTGATTCTGAGCTAGATGACAGAGGCCTGTTTTCTTGCTTTCCAAGTGTTACCATTATTTAAAGGAAAGTCTGTAAAAATGTTTGTACTGTTGGTAAGTTACTTAGGAGACCACCACAACTAAAATATTTTCCTTTTAAAAAAAAAAAAAAAGTCATTTCAGTCCAGAAGCAAAGCTTGAAACAGATAACCTCAAAAGTGGAAAGTCTGGGCAAGCTGTTAACTGAAGTCACAGATTTTGAGAGGGAACTTTAACTCCATGTCAATTAATCACAGCTAGTTCCCCTCTGACATACTGACCTTTAATCCAACTACACTATTTTCAGTCTTAGGTGGCTTTAGGAGCAGAATGTATCCTTGTTTGATATTTATTCAATTTTGGATCCCAGGTTCTCTGCCCGGAACAGATTTTCAGATGACATTAGAAAAGCCTCTGAAATAACATCAGTCAAGTTTTGCATGCACAGCTATTTGCATAAGCCAATTCTACAGTTTTACAAGACAATCGGCTAGATAAACATCTGTCTGCTCCTTTCTGAGCAGCTGATGAGCACAGGAGACCTTTGATCATTCAACAAAGCCTATTCTCTCCTGGGTGAGATCCAGCAACCACCATAATTGAAGTGCTCCAAGTTTTGCTTTTTCCCGTCTTTAAGCACTGGTTGGGTATCATGTGCATCTCTCTGTCATCTGCACCCCAACGAGCACAGGAGAGAAAATCAGAGGTTGAAGAGTTACAGCATCTCCCTGCAGAAACAGGAACACAAACTAACAACATTTTCTGCTGTTCAAGCCAGGCAAGTGTATGCAGTAGTTATCCATAAAAGACGACCATGGGTTTTGACTGTGGCACAATGAAAAAACTATATGACAAGTGCGTCTGCTCAAAATGCCAATTTTTAAAAAGAATTAATTTGTAGAAGTAAAGGTTAGAAATCATGTGAAAACCATGATATTCCATGCAGTGCTCCATCACTAGTATAAAGATTAAAAGGGAACCATCTTCAGCTAGCACATGAAACAGGCCTGTGGTTATAATTTATTTTCCCTGTAGCACCTGTAGAAAAGTGATTAGTTCTAACTCCTGCCCTACAACATGAGCATTTCCACTTTCATGTTTTATCACCATTATAGTCTGAAATTAACAGACTCTGGTGGCTATCACTGATATTCCCAGCCCGGCAGAGTAAAGCCGTTCCTGAAGAAGATTTGGGATTGCCTTTTCTGCTTACATGGTAGACAAATCACAAATGCAGTTTACTGTGAAGCTACCAATATTCAATAGTGCCTAATGGTGCAGTATGTATCTGAGTGGGAAAAGGGTACAAGCATCTATCTAGAGAATAAATTAGTTCATCAGCTCCAGTACAGTTTCCCTCCTTGCCTTCCTCCCTGAATGTGTGTTGCTGTATTGGAGAATGGGAGTAACCTGTAGCTTGTGGGATATTTATTTCTGAAATACCATCTCAGACAAGACGATTCTAGGGAAGAAACAGGAGACAACTCTGAAAACAGCATAAGCAATAAACTCACCGCTGAAGAAATAACACACACAGGACACGGGTAAATCTCAGGGGTAATTTGGCAGAGCTACCTACAGCAACCTGTGCCACCTGCCCTGGGTTGCACAAAACACTCCCGGGGTGTTGCTGCCCCGTAGTAGGTCAGACTGTAGCTAGCCCGACTGCCCCTCCCACAGCTCTTCATCATCATCAATTGTCACAGAGGGCAGCTACCTTTCCATTTATTTAGCTGTACGTATGCATACACAGCAGAAGGAACGAGGCTCATTTTTCCCCAGCCCATTTGGTTTGGAAGAGATTCTTCTCCAGTTCGGTGCATGAAGTGCTCTGGCTTCAGCCTCTTTTCCATTTGGCACACAATCAAGCCGTATTTAGCGGAAATCCATTTCTTCTATAAAAGCTGCATCTCAATAAATTGTGTCTTACCCCTCTTCCCTCTCCACGTTCAAAGGGAGAGAACACTGCATGGCTTCCAAAGCCATTCCCATTTGAACATTACTTTCCATCTGTACGTGTTTCAACTTCAAAACCGCACTCAGTGTAAAAAAAAGCACAGCAAAAATGCAAGGATGTCCTACCGTATTATATTCACTTAATAATCATAAGCAATTTCTCAGAGAAGTCCTCCAGGCACAGTTTTAATGTTAAAGCAATTCTTGCTTCATTTTAACCATCCACTGATGCAGAGCTGATAGCCCAGCTCATTAAAAAGTACAAGGCACTATTTCAAGAAATGCCATAATTTATCGGGCAGAGTTTAGTCACGCTGCACGCAGCAGCCTAGATGCACAACACCAACTGCCTCTGACACTTACCAAATCCAACACTGAAGTCCCTTGGTTTTGGGCTCAGCTGCCCATGGTGCATGAAGTCATACGGCAAAGCTTCCTGCTACAGCAATAAACACATCATCTTCTACCTGCAGTGTTTCAGGAGGCTTAGCTACATTTAAAAATGCATGAATCCCACTTGAGTGACAACCCTTCCTCCACGTTAAGCATTTGCACCCATTTAACCAGCTATAAAACTCATTACAGGAAGGATGCTTGGAGAGAGGATAAATATTGCAATCATTTTTTGAAACTTTATGATATCTACATAGCACAAAAATTCACACGTCAGTTTAAGGACTTGAGTCCAAAACAGCGACAGAGCTCTCACTTCATGCTGCTGGACATCGGTTGTTGGTCAGCTGATTTGATATCCCAGTGGTTAAATCCCACACCTGGATGATGCAAATTGTAACAGGCAAAGCAAGGAATCGTTACCTGGGATGAGGTTAAATCTAATCCCCAAATTATTCTTTCGAGGGACTGTGCTTCACTTCTCACAAGTACCCCCCCAACACACACGAGATACCAGTCTTTGGACTCACATCAGACAGGAATGAGCCACCTCTCCTACCCATCAGCAGGTATCCTTCCAAGAAAAGAGGGATCAGAAGAAAGTGGTAAACCCTTCCCAAGCCCTCATTAGGAAGGTGCATATTTGGGACCATACAACATATTGGCAGCCAAGTGATAAATCCATCAGGAAACTCAAGTGGTAGCTCTGCTAAACTATGTGCTATACCCAAGTGAGACACTGCAAATCCAGAGTACCTTCCTGATGCACACCAACTCTGCAAACATCACCCTGCTCTGCTTAAGACTTCACGTTGTTTTCTGGAAGAAAACCTTATTTTTAAAATAAAGCCCACTAGAAGGAGATTAACTGCCCTTAAAATACTTAACCACCTCTCTGCTTGTTACCGAGTGGCCCATACATATGCCAGGCAAGCACTGCAGACGATGATAATGCATTAAATAAACACTTCTGTTTAAAATCCCTAAGCCTACTTATGACTACTTTGAGACACACAAATATCTACAGCTTATTCAGTTCAAGAATCCTCTGCTCTCAAAATGTCCATTCAGCAGCCCTGCCAGATACTGTTTCACAATACTACAGGCTCACTTATTCATAAACAAATCATTAACATTCTTGACATAAATCCATAGCATACAACAAATCCCAGCTATGATAATGTTTTACTATATTTGCTGTGCCCATCATGAATGGACTTCTGTTTTCACCAAAAAAACCACCCTCAACAAATAAAAGGCAAATTATTCTCTGCGAGAAAACCACCAGGATGAAATGCCTATGCACAGATTACAAACTAATTATCAAGTTCATATAGTAATAAACTTGGTGTTCAGTTAGTGAAATGGGCTGCCACAATTTATGGAAGAAATTTGCTTGCTAGAATTCTAATAATTAAGAAACTCTGATGGTTAAATATGCCATTACAGACTTTTAAAATCTCCTCAGCTACAAGGCAAACCTTTTACACATCCCCTTTTCTCCACACGTGGGCACAAGAATCATCTGAAAAGACCCTTCTAAAGCCCATCAGCATTCACTCACTGCCAGGGGTTTATTTACAGCCCTGGATCACAGGGTTTCAGCCAAGCCCCATTTTTATACACATACATCACAGCTTAAATTAGACTAATTAAAATGAACACAATAGCTTAAAACACGCATCAGGACCAGGCCGCTTACTCTCTTTGAATACACCCTGCATAGATGGCAGCACAGAGCAACAGTTTAAATTGGGGTTTCCTCAAAAAACACGGTCCACAGGTAAAACCTCTGCAGGTGCCCCAAAAAGCCTCCAGCACACAGGCAGCATCCCCTGCACTGAGGGGCACGGCAGGACAGGATTCCCCAGCCAGGGCTGGTCTGCAGTGGAGGGGACGCTCCCGCAGCACCTCCCGGGAGAGACCACGCATCATCTCCCAGCATCCAGCCACTGGCAGCATCCGGCCACCAGCAAAGCTTCGGAAATCATGGGGTTAAAGACTCTACCCTTAATTCACTAATGCCTTCCTCGCCACATTTAAAGAATTAAATGCCTCCCTGAATGGCCATATTTAAGTAATTAAAAAAAAAAAAAGTGGAAGATAGTTAAACTTTCTATTGATGCTCTTGGCAGATGAGAAATATGCTTGCAAAAGCTGGACTTATCCCTGGATTGATAAACATAAAGCAGCCTGCCTTCTGAGCTGGCTGCCAGCTCAGCCCAGGGAATAAAAGATGGTTTTAATTCCAGAAAAGATACATGTGCATTGAAACATTGAATACTTAGCAAGGCCTCTGTCCTGCAAGAGATCAGACCCTTACTTACTGTGCAGTGCACAGGCCTGTGGGCACTGGTGGCTGCTTGCAGTAGGTAAAAATACGCATATGGCTGAAGTTTTTCAGAAATTAGACCTTTGTTATTGTAAATATGTGCACACTTTTATAGCAATTACACTACAGCATTTATTAGGGGCATGCCCCCCTCTTTTTATCATTTCGAGTGGCACGGCTTTTCCATTTACATCTCGCTTTAGTTCCAGTTTTGTGATAATTTCACTGCAGTACGCTCACATATGAATATATACAGCATGAATAGCTGGTGGTCTCTAGGTCTGACCTACTGAGGGATGTTCTGCAACTCAGGACAGCAAGTTTACAGGATCTATTTATGGGTCTCACTCTGCACCCAGCCTTCAAAAACATTTCAAAACTATTTTTGCCAAAAAAAGCAGCTACCGAAGAACTACTGGTGTCGTCTAGCCTGGCTTTTGGTACCACAGAGGTCAGCAGCCCAAACAGTTCTTGCTTTCACCCCTGATCTCCCAAAGCTGTAACACATCTGTTAGTACGGAAACCGTCACGGCTGAAAGAGTGCAAGGGATGAATAAATTTAGCAATCTTCTCATTTGCCTCCAGGTTTTCTGAATCACAGTTTTAGATGTTGTCTGTGACAGTAACAGATAAAAGGCAACTTAAAAAAAGCAACAACCACCATTTAAGGCAGAAGATCACACGTCTATAGAAAATGAGGCACTACAGAAATCCCTGACTATGAGGGTCAGGTTAAAGTGATACATGATTTGAAAGAAGGCAAACAGCTCTGCCAGGCATCAGCACGGAAATCAGACAGCAAGTTAAGCAGCCACTTGCAGTACAACACAACAGCAAAATGACACTGAAACCCTCGTGTCAGGACACCTGAGAAGATGGCCACGCTGCAGAGCCGCGCAGGAAGCACCCGGTTGGGAAATACACACCACAGCTTTGCTGAGCGACGGCCGGGAGAGGGCAGGAGTGAAAACAACTGAGACTGGAAAAGTCTGAGGGAAAAGGGTACTCACGATTTGGAATAATTTCATCCTGCTGAGTTACGGGTAGCTCGGGGCACATGCAGGGCGGCTTGCTAAGAGGGAGCGATGCCAGCGGAACACTGCTTGCAAAGCGTCAAAAGCCCCTACGCTGGCCCGTGGAGAAATGCAACTGGCAAAGCCAGAAGACAACAGCAAAAACCCTGTATTAACGGGGAGGCTGAGCAGAAATCCTGAGGACATACGTGTTTGCCACCTTTGATTTCTCCTTTTCTGGAAACACCAGTATTGCCAACCCCAACTTTCCTTCGCTGACTGATGACGGCATAAAAAAAGATCTTCTAAGCTCTGCAAACCAACAGATGCACGTCACCTGGTACTGCTAACACGTGTTCACACACCTGGTTTAGAAGCTGAAATAAACACTACACTTTTGTTTCTAAAGGCAAAAGCTGGTCATCAAAACCCATCTGTCACTGGCTGTGCTCCGAAACACGTCTCATGGCAAACTCCAGCTTGTGCTTGCACAACTGCGTGTGGTGCGCACCCCACGCACGGTGCCCAGCAGGCACACTGACCTCACCCACTTATCTCCTTCAATACACTAATGCTATATTTTACCCACTGATCTAGCTCTTAGGAAAAAAAAAAAAAAAAAAAAGAAAAAGGAAAGAAGCCAAGGCACAACCCTCAGGCCCCTGATCCATCAGCAAAGTCGTCAGTATTTTAACAATGATTTCAAACAGGAGCAAAGCCAAGCCTGAATCCCTAGATTATCCTCTGCAAAATCCCAGCATTGGTGTTACCAAAAGAAAAGATCAAACAGATTGGCTCAGACGGACTGTTATTTCTGTACCTATGTTTACTAACACTAGGTATATAAAGCTGAGAAAAACTGAGGAAGCGCTAGAAAAACACATAGCGATGTTAACCACAATGGCAAACTAAAAGTATGTACCGATCCTTTCCTTTGGCCAGGAAATATTTTCAAGCTGTTTCTTTTACAGCTAGTTGCTGGGTAGGAAATGCTTTTTAGACAGAAAAATATTTTCTTTTCCAGAAGACTCCATAAAATCCACACACAAAGCACAGTGTATATTTTGATGAGAATTAATTACTTGTTTACTGTGATAGTTCAACACACAGCTAATCCCCACACATTGTCTAAACAACTTATTTCCTCTGGTAAGCGAAGAACGGTCAACAGAAACAAAACAGTTTGATTTTTAAAAAAGCAAAGGCAGAGCACTGGCAACACATCTGCAGACTGTAAAAAGCTGAAGAGTGACATTAGAAGATACAGGAGGATGTCCTTTGTGCACCTTCCAGTTTTTTTTCTAAGCGAAGGTGTTCCAGAATAAAACATTACCAAATATAACGGAATTGAGATGTTCTAATATACAAAAATAATGTCCTAAGCCCAGAGCTATTAAGTCTTAAGAGCTGTGGGCTGTAACTTATCATTATCATCTAGAAGTGAAGGATGGTTGTAACTGTCAATTCCACTTCTCCCCAACGACTAAATCATGTACTAGCTAAATCATTTATTAATGTCAAAGGCTGACATTTTTCAATTACGATAATGAGATTCTGGAGGCTCTGGCCATCTGAACCCTGTTTGTGCATACTCTTTGCCAATTAAAAAAAAAACAAACAAAACACCGAACACCAAAAGAAGCAATGTGACAAACTGATTTTACTTAAACTGAGTACTAAGTATTAAAAATTTAGCATTAATACTATCCCATATCTGTAGCTACATACCAAGAATAAATATTTATACTAGCAACCACATGGTGTTAGGGGTTAACACAGGGTTAACAAGATGTTAATGGAAACATGCACATTAGAAACTGAAATCATCTTGCTCCCTGTTTTAACTCTTCAGCTCCTAAGGTGAGGACCCAGCCTTTGTCCATCCAGCATCTCGGCAGATGGACACACAGCATCTGAGGTCTGGCTGCTTTGGGAGGAGAGGAAAGGGCAAAACAGCCAAGAGAGGAAAACAAGGAAATGCCTACTTGCATGGCAGGGAAGTGGGCAACCCCTCATCAACCCAAGTGCCCTGCTGATCCGGTGCCAGGTCCAAAGGAGAAGGACACTTCCCTCCAGCACCAAATACTGCCCAAGAATGGAGATAAATTCCAGATCTTTGTAAATATGACCCCTGTAAGTGAACATCCTGCCCATTAGACTATTAACTTCCAGTGGAGTACCTCTAGTGTAAATGCTGGTACCAACTCCCACCATTTTTTTTTTTAAAGCCATCTCACATCCAGTGTTTAAAATAATTCTTTATATTGACCCACTGGCTTGGGGCAGGGTGGAACCACCACAAAAACAACCACCGCACAGTGAAAGTTAAGATAAGCGACACAGGGTAAAACTTCAAAATCCCACAAAAGTTTAGTAAAATCAAGTCAGAGAAATAACACAGCATTGGACTAGTTGGTTCAGACATTACTAAGAGCTGGCCAGGCTCCACCTGGAGGCTCCACCTCCATCTTTCTGCTTTGTTTTACTTAATATTAGTTTGCAAGAGAGATGATTAGCTAGAAAAACAACATTCTTTTTTGACCTCCAGGTGTACAAAGCAGAGCAGCATTAAATGTTTCCTAGAGCAAACCTTGGATCTGCACGCAGGGCACAGTAAACCACCACATGGGATAAACAGCCTTGGCAGTAAATCACCACGCAGCGTTTACAGCACAAACTCTCGCTATGGAGCCCATTTGCTCCTGGTCAGACCTATCAAGGCAGGCAAGCAACTGGAGGCACCGAGTAACACGTAAGTCTCAGGCAGCTGCCTGCCTCCAAACTCTCTTCCAAAGCTTGTTCGAAGGCTGGACCCATACAAACCACCGCAAACATGAGAATTTTACAAAGCACAAGATTATAGCCCAATCTCTACAACGGCATGCACTGCCAGCCCAACTCCCTGCTCTGCTGGAGATCTGGACTTTAGCATCTCTGTACCCTGTTCATGCCCATACACAAGAAGGGCCAAAGACAGTGGCGACGACTGCCAAGTATTGTGAAACGCCCAGGCAAAGCAAGGGGCGTTATTCTGGCGTAAACAGCATCACACCCTCTGTTCACCAGGGAAATGTCACTGCACAGCATACGGGATCTAGTGCACAACGTCACATTGGCATTACTAGCACTGCAGTCATCTCCTTTAAGGAGGAAAAACTAATTACATTAAGGAGGTGATGATACGGTTGAAAGTCATTCCTCCACACCCAGGGAAGAATAATAGGTGGACAAGTTGTGCTGTGTCAGTTTGCTCCCATTGCAAAATAATCACCAAGTCTCCTGGAGTGGTCCTGACATCCCTGCTCCTTCCCTGGCCAGCTGCCCCTGCTGGTCAGATGGAAGGTGGCATTGCAAAGGGAGCCTTTACCTGCTCCTTTAGCTGGAGAGCCCTAATAAAAGGGCTTTAATAAAACTGTATCTTAAATAAAACCGTACTGCTGTGTGTTGACACCTTCTAACTGGGATGCTACAAAGACTATAATTTTTCTGGAAACTATATTACACAGACCTAACCTCTCTGTGTTGACAGCTCTGCAGCACAGTTGCAATGATTGACAATGACTAACTCTGTTACCCGACTCCTCAAACTCACAGCATCACTTTACTATCTACATGGGAAGTCATGTATGGCACTGTAAGGACTAGGTCATTTTTAAAGCAAATGTTTCAGTCTGATTTTATGCAGGTGTATACCGAGTTGTAAAACTCAGTAAGGAGGTCAGATCGAAAAACCTCCCAGAAGGCTACTTAATAAAAAAATAAACAAAAATATTGCCAGATATATTTTGGGGTAATAGGGAAGAATATGACAGCACTTTCCTATCGTCCAACATACAGACTTGAGATTAAGAAAATGTTGGGAACAATGTTTTTTAGCCAGGATGAGGCAGACTGCTCTCTAACTTCAGCTCTGTAACGACGGCTGCTGGGTAAGAAACACTTTTTTGTTCCTGAGAAATGCTGGGGGGGGAAGCGGAGCAGGGATTTTAAACCCTTTGAAGAAGCAAATATATTAAGTTTTCACAAGAAAATACAAAAATAAGAAAAGGTCTCAGAAACAGACTGGGTTCACAAATGAGAAATAAAATTTTCAGCTGAAAATTGAAAGTGTTTGCTGAAGCTCCGGAGGCGGGTGGCAGGCTGCACACTGTGCCGGGAGGCAGCTGCAGGCACCCCGGGGCCAACAGCCAGCGATGCTCTGAGCCTGCTGCTGGGGCAGCCGCCGCGGCCCCGCACCAACCCTCCTGCGAGGGACCCACACTCCCTTTTCCCCTTGCAGAGGAGAGGAGCTGTGTGACTGTGAGGCTTATTACAAAATCTTTATGGAAGTGTTAAAGTGGGTTCCAAAGCAAGCGGGGTGGCGAGCTCACAGCATGACACAGAGGTTCCTCTGTCAGAAACGTAGCAGCTCCTTATCCAAACAGCGTTAGGGCTTGGTCCAGAATGACTTCAATAACACATGCTTTCCAGAAATGTTCAGTTTGGCTCTCTCAGACATTAAATCTTGTCACATATATCTACTCTTCAAAAAAAGAAAAGGAAGAAAAAAAAAAATCAGATAAGATTTGGACTCTTAAAAACACGTGAAGTAAAAGAAATGCAGAGTAACTGGCATTAGCAATGGCACTCAGATTTATACCATTATCAAGATCTGAATCTGGACCAAAAAAAGACCCACGTGTAGACAGGGGCAAAGTCTATCCCCAAGTGAACACAATGACATCTCTTTAGACATTAATGGCTTCTGAAATTCTCTAGCTTGATACAACATCAGTGATTTAAATGCCAAACCACATTCACTTTGTTTATCTTGGAAAGCTCCACATCCATGTAAGAACACCCTCAGAACCTAAGAGAGGAACAAAAGGTCAGGCTGTCACTTCCAGAACCAGTGCAGTAAACTTCAGAACAAACAAGGTATGGGCATTTCCCTGGTCAATGCTGCCCACTGCATGTGGCTATTTTTCTAGTATCATGTAAGCAGCATGAATAACTTCTGATGTTGAGAAATAAAAATCCTAACCTTCAAAAACAATATAAATGCCTCTGAAAATAATTTAAACCAATCAGAAGTGAGCTGTTTCAGTGCCAGGTTTCTGCAGATAGGGCTTAGCCTGGCCCCAGACCACTCATGGACCTCTGTAGTCCCCAGCTGCCAACCTGCTCCTCCTACGCGCAGTAGCTCTACACCTCTACAAAGCACTTTATGTTAGTCCAAAGCCTCCTTGGATTCTGCCTTTCTGACAAATGTCCCCCGATACCTTCATCTATACAGACCTCGCTGCCCCACACAGCTGGACCTCTGCTCTGACCTGCTGGAGCCCAGTCCCAGGCTCAGAAAACCAGTGGGAGCTTGTCCAACCACAGGGGTGAAATCCCCGAGCTGCAGCTCTGGAATGTCTCTTTCCAGGTGAAGATCTTGCCATAACTCATTTCAGCTAGCACTTGCAGCTCACCATCTCTTCAAATGTGACTCTCCTTAGGGGAGATGAGCTCCACCACTTCCGCAGCCCGAAACTTGTCAGCATTTTAAATGTGAGAATGATGTGGGAGAGGGGCTTCAGGAAAGGAAAAATTAAGCAGTGACTGACTAGAACTTCAGTGAATATTTCTCACTGTCCTGAAGTGCCAGGGCTTTTCATCACCCTTGATTACGAAAGGCAGTTGTCTCGTTCATTTAGAGACCGCTCCCAGGCTTGCCGTGATGCTGCCCTTCGCCTCCGCAGACCCTGCGGCAAACCCGGTATTTCTGATGGGGCTAATTCCTACACCAGGCAGCCCCAGTCCCCACTGGTCACCCCGAAGGAAATGATCTGAACTCCATCTGTGACAGCTGTTGAGGAAAACAAAATCCCAAGTCTTTGCAGTGGGCTAGCTCCTTGGAAGCATGCATGCCGTTACCGAGACAGAAACTGCAGGATTGCGAACTGGAGGCACAAGGAGTCACATGCGACGCCAAAGCTACAAGAGAAGGAACTGAATATTGCAGCACTGATCAGTGGGAAAAGGCAACAGCTGAACCTGCCTGGGCTTCTGTAACTTTTCAAACTGTGCAACCCTTCCTTCTATAGCAACTCTGTATTTTACAGGTACAAGTTTAAAACATTGCCCTTTGAAAATGTTACACATCCCAGCACCAAGCTTCAGGCTCTTTAATGAAAAAAAGAGCCTCTAAACACCAGATTAAAGCAAAACAGTCACTCACAGACAAATGGTTCCTAACATTCCTTATAAACCACTGAAAAGTTATACTGCCATCTCAAATGGCAAGAAAAAAGTTAATGGATTCAAAGGGATGGAGATAAGACTGCACTCTTAAATCTGAGCAATTTAACACACATTTACCGAAGTGAACTGTCCAGCCCCGTAGAAGTAACATCCCTTCCGCAGACCTCGGCACTGATGCCGACAGAGAGGGCTCCGCTTCCTCCATCATCCCAGCCACGTTTCCCAGCGGGCAGCTCTGTTGGTGGCCATACTGCACAGCCTGGGGGAGCCAGGGTCACAAATCCACGGATCCGGGGGCAGCCCAGCCCGCGGAGGGGGCAGGCTCAGAGCCAGGGCCAACCCCTGTGCCTTGTCCTCAGCTGGAGGATCACCGGCTTCAGTGTCTCGGGAATCACTGCTGGGTCCGCTCTTTGTTGCCTACCACAAAAATTAACCACCCAGCACTCTAACAGCACTCTCATCCCTCCAGCAGTGCATTTTAGCAGGAGGCACCAAAGCTGTCTTTACTATCAGGATTTTCTCAAACACACAGTACCAAGCTCAATAGGCCCTTTCAGCCAAACTATTGAGAGGACCAGCGTAAAATTTTCAAAATATCCTTCCTTCTGATTCTAATCCAAACAACAGAGCACAGCTGTGAAAACTGAAGCCTGTGCAGATCCGCGCCGTACAGGCTCCCTCTTAAAAGCACTGGGACAAGATTCAAGCTTCTACATTTTCTGATTCAAATTTATGGTCAGGCACAGAAAATTCCCGTGGCCTAGGGAAAAAAAGAAAGAAAGGAAAAAAAAGAAAACCAACACCAAACCACAAAGCAAAAAAACCACCCCACATTAAAACTGATTTAGTATCATTCAGCAATGCTGGAACTGGCAGCACAGAAAGCAATATAGACACTATGGGATAAGCAAGCCAGCCACAGAAATACCTCCCTTCATCCTCTGCACACACATGCAAATGCTTTTAGGTTTGGGTTCACCTCTGCCTTAAAATAGCTACATATGAGAAATCTGTTAAATTGCCTGTTTCTGTACCTGGAAGTAATACTTCCTCAGTCCCCTCACAAACGATCTCATGAAAAACATCACTCAGCCCATCAGACAATTTGAAATCCCCAGCTGCAAAGCAACACGCAGCCAAAATCCTCTCTCCAATCTTTGTATTGACTTACTCCTGTTAATCTGATGCTTAAGCTGACAATTTTCTGGAAGATGAAAGAAATTCACTGCAGTCTTCTGCAGACACACAGTGTAGCAAGCCAGGGCAGAAGTACATGCTACCCTGACACCCAGGCAGCTCAGGGAGCGCTTAAGTTCCAAAAAGTACTTTTCCGGTCAAAAACTGGAAAAAAATAATAAATTCCAGATGGAAGAGCTAAAAATGGGCAAAAGGTTCCGTTAAACAAATAGTTTCACATCAGGGAAAAAAAATATTAAAACCCTGGTTTTGAAGATGTTTGGGTTTTTTTTTTTCTCACAGTGTTGCTGTTTGTCTTTACTCTCTCCAGCTCCAAGCTGGAGCCAGAAGAACCAGCACACCACGGCACAATTCTTCTCATAGTGTTCCTCTCCCCAGCAGAAGGAAATACTAGAAAACTGAGGACAAGATTTCTTAACATAACACTAGAAACCAAGTTCAGCATATTAATTTGGACTGGATAGTTTTCATAAATAATAGCAGATTTTTTTGTTTCCTTGTTTTTTCAACCAGAATGACTGGAGGGAGGGGTAATTCCCCCCACTTGCCCCAAGAAGCTATACCATTTTCAGGTCAGTATCATCTTCATCGGCTCAGAAAGCACAGATTAATCGTGACAGCAGGAAAGCTCGTCCCCAGCTACAGGAAAGCCGCAGAGCAGTTGAGATTCACTCCGGAGAGCCTCCCCCTGCAGCCATTCAGAGGGGAAATGCTGCGTCCGCCTGTCCCTTCTGTCTCTCAGCACCCAGGCTCAGGGAGGGAATGGAGAGCTAGAAACTTGCAGGCTCAGATGATGTCTTTTATGTTGCCACCATCACCATGAAGGTCCCACGCCCTTGGTCCCCTGCAGACCCCAAACTCCTCTGTCGGGGCCTCCAGCCAGCTGTCACTCTCAGGAAGGAGCTCCATAGCACGGGGAAACGTTTGTTTAAATCAGGTTAGGCAAACTTTCTGGATCTCCTGTAACAACCCAATAGGTGGGACTGTTGCCCTGCTCTCAAGCCCAGCCAGGCCCAACGGTGGTGCTGACCCCAGCGGAGCTTGGATCAGATCGCACTGTGAGATCTTCAGATCAGCTATTCCACCTGTGGGACCAGACTCCGAAATCATCTCCTCTCCAGGCACTGAACGACTGGACAAGTTTTCAGAAGGGTAGAAAGCTGTCTGGAAAAGCCTGGCCCTAAATAGAGGCTCTGAACACTTGGAAACTTACTCCATGGTCATTCTGAAAGTTTCACATGAAACGTATGGAATGACCAGCGGGGTTAGCTCAGTTGGTTAGAGCGTGGTGCTAATAACGCCAAGTTCACAGGTTCAATCCCTGCTCACCGCAGGGCGGTTGGGCTCGATGATCTCTCAAGGTCCCTCCCAACACCAAGCATTCTATGATTCTATGGTTCAACCACCTCTAAACCCAGAGGGAGCCTGGCACAGGGAGAAAGAGGTGGCCACAAACCTGAGCTTCAGGACATTTCATTAACTTTCTATGGCTCTCGGTGTTCTTGGCAGTTCCCATCAAATATATCTGGAGAAAACGTGTTCGCATGAGGAGACATTTGGAAGTTGTCCGGTGTGACAGGGACCCAACACCGCAAAGGGGTGTGACACTGGAGCGCCAGCTGCGCCGGTGCTACAGCATGGAGATCCCAACCCGAACAGCACTGCGCTCGCAGCACAGCTCGGTCAGTGTAACTTAGTAGTAGTAACGCAGGTCAAAAACGTAGCTGTTAACGTTGCCTGGAAGCGCAACCAGCCATTAAGCTGTGAGAGGGCAGTGAAACAGCCCAAAAAAGGCCCCAGCCTGCTCCAGATCTCCCACCCCCTCCCTTGAAGCACTCGGCACGACGTGGCAGGGGAAGCCTGCAAGGGAACAGAGGCAAACAGCTGGAAAGGCAAAATTTTTACATTTCTAAATCAACATTGGAATTACTACCACTGATAATCATTTTGTCAGAAAAGCAGTTACTATTTAAATGCTCCTGATGAAAACACACGTGGAGGTTCTTCAAAAAGACCACCACTTCAGAAGCCATCACCGAACTGCTAAGGTAAGGGTCAGCGCAGTGAGGTCAACTTAATCATCCTGAGTCTGTGTATAATTCTGTCGAAGTGCCATCATTAAAAGAATATCAAAGATCAAAAATACACAACTTTTTTTTTTCTTAAGATTCTGCACATCAAAGATTTATGTTTGCCACTCCATGTTTTCAGTACTTCAGCAGGAAAAACGAATCATGAAAAGCCGTATTAGGTCTTCTCAGGACACATTTACAATCACCTACATTCAAAACTCTTTGGTCAAAGAGTTCTGATGCGCTTACTCAGAAACAGCCCAGAAGACTAACGCTACTGTAACCTGTAACTTTTCCAGCTATTATCTGAAGTGCAAATAAGTTCAATCATTTTACGTGAAAGCCCATGAAAAATAAAAACCAAACAAGTACTAAACATTGCTTAAAGGGACTTTTCAGCTACACGTTCACATGTCTCTGGGCCAGACCCTCACCTTGCTTGCACAGAGCCAAACCACAAACGAAGTCACCACCGTACTGCTCTACGGGAGAGGATGCTAGCACAAAGCCTCGGCAGCCTAGCACACCTCCCATCACCTCGCTGAAGTTCTGTCTGCTGCAAACACAATCACACTTGGA
Organism: Pelecanus crispus; assembly: GCF_030463565.1. Lineage (NCBI taxonomy): Eukaryota > Metazoa > Chordata > Aves > Pelecaniformes > Pelecanidae > Pelecanus > Pelecanus crispus. Next base: position 19,078,610 of record NC_134651.1, on the reverse strand, counting down.
AGGAAACAGTAATGCTCTGGACACAGCACTGCTGTCTGTCCTGCTGGCTGCCGCCAGGGACAAAGAGGAAATAAGAAGCTGGCAGTTAAAATTCTGAACTACTTAGACTGAATGCTTTAGTTTGTCTTCCTTCAAGGAAATCACTGCCTTCTTTTTTATTTTTATTTTTCTTGGTCATCAGACAGGCTGTCAGCTTCATAAACAGAAACTAGTAGTACACTATAAACGAGCCCTTAAGATCATTTCCCAGGGGGCTTTCCACAAGGCAGTCACTGATTTTGATTTTCTTTTGGTCATAGAACGCTTCCCAAAATTAGCATTTTTCCAGAGCCATTCATTTTCCACAAAGAATAAATAATGTAGAAAAAAGGAACTGCCCAACCTAAGTGGTGCCAGATGAGCTTGCCGGAATCACGGAGCTTTGTTTTAAAGATCCCTGACTGCTGTAAAGTCATAGCAGCAAACTAGTGCAAAAACTTTGATGCCTTGAAAGATAACCTGAAGCTATATAGTGCCAAAACACTGGGCTGTAAGACTTCCCGGATGTTTGCATCCACATGACTCAAGCTTAAATTTCAAATACTTTTCACTTTTTCCTTCTGACGTAATATTTAATAAAACCAGAGCTCAGTAGTAGTATCAGTCCTGCTACACGTCTTTGCAGCGGTTTCTGTCTAGACAGCTGTTCGTGTGCTTTACGCTTACAACCTGTTTGTGTTTGGTTTAAAGAGGAGTTTTTCCGTATGCTTTTAAAAATTGGAAAACAATTGTTTCAACTGACTGTATACTGCATTTTTTAATAGAGGTATGTGTCTGAACTCCAGGCACATAACAGAAAGACGAGAAGTTCATTTTGAAAGCACCAACAGCACTTAAAAATCACGTTACATCTGAACAGATGCAAACAAACGTCGTCATAAAACCACTGCGCCCATGATTACCTCAAAGCCATTACACAGGGGAAACGCTGCCCAGAGCTGACTTCTCCTTGGTGAAGAGTTTCAACGTTCCTGACATTGAGAGGTGTTTGATGTGTATACGAGGTGGTAGTGGATGCATGCAATATGCATACATTTAGCAACAGTCTGTCATCCCCAAATCTGAAAGTATCAGTAGATTCAAGATGCACAGTTACAGGGTACAGTAAAAAAACCCCAGCAAAACAAGCGATGCGTTCATGAAGCCTCAGAGGGCAGCGCTCACAGGAAGGCCAGAAAGTGAGCAGCAACACCCCCAACACCGCTGCTTTCACTTTTTTCACTTCCGTCAATACCCGCACTGTGTTTTTACTGCTATATCTTAACAATGCAGAGGTAAATTACACCAACAACTCAAAGACTACGGTAAAGCAGCCTTACACAAATGTTATTTCCTGTGGACTTCAGAGGGGCTGCACAAGTTACATGATGGCAAAATTAAGCCTCCAGGTTCAGGGAATCAAACTTGCCCGAGCAAAGAAGGACCTGAAGCTTTCAGCCTGACATCACCCACTTCATCTCATCTCGCCCACAGTATTTCACAGCACGTTAGAAGAGATGCAGAACTCTATTTTATGAAAGAAAGAAATTCTAGCAGCATGAGAATACGCTGCAGCCATCCGCTATTAAAACCTTACCCAGAAGTGGTCCAAAACTGTGGGTTTTGGTAAGAACACTGAATTTCCAGATGAGTAGACAGAGAATCACTGAAGTCCTACCGTGAACACTTGGCCGTTTGCACATCCTTATGAAGTCAATTCACCAAACGATGCCCAGCCCCGAAACAGGGAGGCAGAGGGCAGCAAGGGGGTCTCCCTTGCTGCCCTTCAGTTGCTTGGGGCAGGGCCAGATGACAGCAGAGGCAAGAGGCAACTGAGTGCCCAAGAAAAGCATCTGGAACAGCAGCATCCTCCCACCCAGACCCACAGGCAGGGGCAGAACATGGGATGGGAGCCAGCTCCGCAACACAGCACCCTGTCTGCTCCCCACTATCTGACCGCCGCTCATGCAAGCCCACTGACTGTACCAGCTGAAGAAGAAAAGCGAGAACTCCTCAAAAAGGACACAGCTCAGCGCAGGGATGCCCAGCGCTACAGCACGAGGCCGGGCCGCACCAGCACCTCTGTGCCTCGTGCTCCAGGGGAAAATGTATTTGGACACAGCGATCCCTATTACCCACATGTGTTAAGAGAAGCAGGAAAACTTATAAACAGGGCTTATAAACAGCATGACCTCAGAAACTATGCACCCACTGGGATTTATTATCTAGAAACAATGTCTGGCATCAAGCTTCCAGGAAAATTTAGGTTTCAAAGAAAATAGCAGTCATCTCTCAGACAGGCACGCGAAACTGCACGAAGACCTTGCTTGTTTTCAAAAACCACTTCAGAGTCCTCACGGAAGTACTGCCGAGGCCAGCGGCTCCGAAATCCCAGCTGCTCCACCGAGGGCTCCTGACCCTCGTGTCCCAAACCAGGCACAGAGGGTACATTTGGAAATAATTTTAAAGAAAGATTTCAGAAGATTTTCAGCATCGTTTCAAACAGCGCCACTGCCACAAACATCGAGCCAAAAATCAGAGCGCACTGCTTATGACCATCGATAAGCTCTGCTGCAAACACAGCGATGAAAACCATACCCAAAAGTTACAGTGAGCCCTTGGCTGGAGCCCTGGCATACCCAGCAGGAAGAACAACCCTTAAATACCCAAAGCACCCCCTGGTCGCTGCTCCAGCAGAGGAGACGGGGAGGCACTTGCGTGTCCAGTATGTTCACCCGCATTTTACCAAACACAAACCAGCAATGCTGCCTCTGAAATCAGAGGGGGAAAAGTCTTAAAAAAAGACACAGTCCCAGATCACTTCTTTTACATTACGGATGAATAATGCTAATGCCTGTATTACCTGCAAAATCATAACCTCAGACTCGCTGATCCCTACGGTATATTCCTGCAACGTCCCAGCTGTGCAGTTTCCCATGTAACTGACTGTCCCACTGACTCTGGAGAAAATGCACAAAACTGCAATGTTGCTATAGGTGAAGGAATCACAAAAGGGGAAAGGAAAGGAACAGCAGAAGAAAAAGCAGGCTTCACTGCATTATATGTTCAAGGAGATTCCAAAAACCTGGATATTTACATTTTTCTAGCTCATTCTTCTAATCCATTTGATTTAATTGAACATATCTTCCAGAAACAGCGAGGCTTCTTCATTAAGCAGCAGGATAACAGGAAAAGCTTCCATCAAAGAGAAGTGGAGTGGAAAGCAGAGTGACCCAAAAAAAAAAAAAAAAAAAAACCACCCCACAAACAAACCCCAAACCAAAAAACGAGTGATCACGGCTTATTCCAGCAAAGCCAGAAACCAAAGCCCCTGAAAGGGGGTTGCATTTCAGCAGCAGATGAAGCTTTCAGCAGCAAGTGGCCACGACAGCAGTGGGGAGATGTCCAGCTCATGCCCCAGCTCACTGCATTTTTGTAACCCAGCTGCTGATGACACTTCATTCCTATTGCGTATGCATGAGCTCTGCTGCTGACCTCACTACTGGAATTGTACCCGTCTAGTCAATGCCAAAAATTTCAGCACAAACTGTGAAACTTGACAGGACCGAGCACATTTGGAACAAAAGTAGCTTTTACGTGAACAGCCACAGACCAGGAACACGCAGCCTTGTTATGCACTGCGTGAGACTGGGAAAGTAGACCCGCCAGCCATAGATGACCATGTCAGAACATGACACAAGTCTTCAAGCCATGATGCTCACTCCTGTTTAAGTTAAACACATGCAGCTCCACTTAGCAGTGAGGGCAGGACTGACCCACACCAACAGGCAGTCGCTTCCAAAGTCAGTTCATACTTTCCCTTACTGAACCAGGCCAAAAGAAATATTCTGAAAGATGAAAATATTTTCACTGCCATTTTACTTAGGATGGAGCTGCACTTCACCGTGGCTGGATATTAATGCAAGACACATCTGGATCAAAATTACACCACATACAACTCACACGTGAAAACATTAAGAAAGCTGTGCCAACTCCATGCATTCTGCATCCAGATATCAGCTCAAAGGAGAACCTATAGAAGACAGGGCTGGACCTGCCATTATACATGCCTCAAATATCCTGCAGCAGTGACTTGGCATAACCCACAATTGCAGAACACATAAATGGAGACCACAAGACGTCATCTACTCTACCCAGTGACCAAATCCCCCCTTGCTACAACCAAAATCCCACGCCCAGCACCCTCCCAACAGATGCTTGCCAGCCAGGGGCAAGCAGAGAGCCCCCCTTCAATACCCCAATGACACCAAGATTCCTTTCACAGCAGCTGGGTGCCAGGAGAGAGGGACCTTGGGACAAAGAGAGCAACATGGGACACCTGAAACTGAATTAAGATGTTGAGGGGGAGAAAGAAGGGAAGAAACACATATTTCTTGCCTTGCACAAGCTCTCCTCGGGGAGAGCGGGCAGCGCTGCCAGCAGCTCTGGCCAGACTGGTGATGCACAACATGTAGTTCTTGGGGACAGAAGGGGAGAACAGGCTACTTGAACTGACCAGGTTTCAAAGTTCTTTTGGAGAAAAAAAAAAATTCAAAGGGTTTGGGGATATTAGATAGCCTATTGCCCATGCAACTCTGACTCACGTATATATGGATTAGGATCCAGCTCCCAATTACAGGAGCACATCCTAGTTACTCCCAGCATCCTTCCACTCACCATATTAATTTTGTCCACTGTTCACTATGTTGTTACTTAAACTGCTGTGTGAACACAGAATTATTATGGGCTTCTTGTGGCTCTTCCAAGGCTTTCCCCTTCTCCCCATTTTAGGAGCTGGTACAAGTCCAAAGCATCATTTAATTCTCCATTTTTGGATCCCTCTGGCTTGTTTTTTCAGAGCATCTACAGCTCTTCATACACTTCCCCAGCAACTCCTGTTGGCAAGGAGCACAATTATGGGTGCTTAGCATTTTGGGAGGCTTGGGATGCCTGGAGTCTCCAGCTAGAGGTGACTAACGGTCGGTTGCACAAAGTCAGTGGCCAGTGCTGAGAACTTGCTCGTACTCATGGGTCCCCTCCAGCGACAGGGAGGAGCACGGGCTCCCCTCGCTACAGGCCTGTGCTGTGCTGCAATAGGTAAGCGAGAGGCCCAGCGAGCATCCCCCTTCCAGGCAGCCCTAGTTTCCCACAGCACGTGGCCTTTCCCACCTGCTCCCCAAGGCAAGATCCCTACCAGTGCACGGGATACGTGAGGCAGCTGAATAAGGTTACACTTACAACCTTACTCCGCGAAACGTTAAGCACTTGGCTCTTTTTAGCCTTGAATGCTCTTGTAGCAGTATCAGATTATTTGTGATATCAGTATCTTGCTATTTTGAACACCTCCTAATTCCACAAAGGGGGCACGTAGCCAGTCCACACGATCCAGACTAGCACACCACTATTGACTTCAGCTTTCCCCTTCTCTTTCCCTTCCCTCACCTTCTCCTTTGCCCCCAGCTGCTGGGTGCAGCCTCACCTCAGGTCCTTCCCCTGCAGCAGCATCCCCCGAGAGGGGACACCTTCCCCTCTCCGGACACGGGGACACCGGACACGGTCCCTCCAGAGCACAGGTGATACAGGCGCTCCCGCCTCCACAACCGGCCCAAGAGCATTAACTCCTTAATGCAGGGCATCCTGCTGCTTGCGTTCAGTACACAGAGGTTTCTTGCTAACAAGGGAAACAAATAAATAATAACACACTCACATAGTTTTTACCCCCTGGAATCCATAAGCTATGGATGTGGCACATCATTCCTATCTACTAAAAATCAAGTTTCTCGTTGCAGAGAAAAGTATGTCTTTTTAAGAACAGGAATTATTCCCGTTACTGGCTGGTGCAGACTAAAGCTCGTGGATCTGCTCGGCTCGGCTTTACTATCAACTCAAATCGCTGAATTTTCTGCTTGATGATATCAAAGCAAATTCTCAATTTGAATTGCAAAAGCAATAATAACCTTTCTTGTCATCAGCTAAGACTTAAAATGTCCAGTTCTCTCTCACCAGACACTTGCTCTGGAAAACTATATGAAGTTGACACAGTGGAACTACAAAGCGAGTTTTATTTCATCTTGCTCTCTGCCTGACTCAGATTTCACCGTGAATATGAAATAAGCATAAAAGCATACATTAAAAAAAAAAGACAGAGCCCAGGGCTGGCAGAGCCCGACCCGCTGCAAGAGGGTGCGGGCCGCCCGGCGGGGCGCGGAGGGGCGGCACGGGGGGACCCAGGTTCCCATGAGCCATCCGGACCTGCAGATTTGGGGGTGGCAGACGGCTCCCGCGGAACCTCGTGCCCCCCACGCCCCGCTCCAAGGGCTCCCCGCCACCGCGGCGGGGGAACCCGCCCCGCCCGGCGGAGGCAGGCGGCGGCCGGGCCGGCGGGGCTCCCCCTCACCTGAGGGGTGCGCGGGGAGAAGCCCCCAAACTGCGCTTCCCCCGCCCAAAGCCCACTGACCCGCGCCGCCTCCGGGGGCCGGGGTGGCCGGGGTGGCCGCGGCCGCGCCGCCCCCGCCCGCCGGCACCAAAGCCCCGCCGGGAGCGCCGGAGCCGCCGGGCAGCGACAGCCGGGATGCTCCGGGGCCGCGCCGGCCTCCCCTCGCAGCGTGCGTGTCTGTGTCTGCGTGCGCGTCCCGCTGTCCCCCGCACACCCACCCTCCGCGGAGGCAGCGGCAGAAGTTGCAACAAACTCCCGCTACCGGGGGGTGATGCTCCGCTCCGCTCCGCTCCGCTCCGCCGCCCCGCTCCCGCTCCCACCGCCACAGCCCCCGCCGCCCTCCCCGGGCGGCTCCGCGGGCCGGGCCGGCCCCCGCCCGCGCCTACCTGCAGCCGCTCCGTGGCCGGCTGCCACATGGTGCCGGGCGGCGGGAGGCGCTGCCGAGCGGGCGGCGAGCGCGGCTCTCTGCGGGCGCGCTCCCCTCCGCGCCGCGCCCCGCCCACGCCCCGCCCTCGCCCCGCCCACGCCCCGCCCACGCCCCGCCCACGCGTGTCGGCCGCGGGGCGGCGGGGGCGGGGGCGGGGGCCGTGCGCGGAGCCCCGCGGCTCTGCCCGTGGCGCCGCGTGCCCCGCGGCGGGGCTCCCCCGGGGGACGCGCAGGGGACGGGGGGCAGCGCGGACACCCCCGGCGGTGGCGGGGAGCCCTTGGAGCGGGGCGTGGGGGGCACGAGGTTCCGCGGGAGCCGTCTGCCACCCCCAAATCTGCGGGTCCGGATGGCTCATGGGAACTTGGGTCCCCCCGTGCCGCCCCTCCGCGCCCCGCCGGGCGGCCCGCACCCTCTTGCAGCGGGTCGGGCCCTGCTAGCCCCGGGCTCTGTCTTTTTTTTTAATGTATGCTTTTATGCATATTTCATATTCCGGGTGAAATCTGAGTCAGGCAGAGAGCAAGATGAAATAAACCCTCACCGCGCTGCCTGGGCAGAGCCAGCCGCCCCGCTTGCGTCCGCCCTGCGCTGCCTGGGAGGACGGAGCGGGGCCTCCAGGGGAGCCCCCCCCGCCCCCGGAGGCAGCCTTCCTCACGGCAGCTGAAACTTTTTCCTCCTCTTCTTCGAGAGCGTTACACCGCTTCCGAGTCAGCAGGACGCTGCCCGGCTCCGGGAGGCCCTGCCCGCCCCCGTGCCCAGGCTGCTGCTGGCGCTGCAGGGGCGAGGAGCACGGGGAGCCAGCGGTCGGGGCCAGGAGCCCCCTGCCCTGCTCGCCCCGGGTGGCCGAGGGGCCTGCGCCGCGCCAGTGCTGAGTTCGCACTCGGCTCCTTCACGGCACTGGCATCAACTGCTCCGGCAGGACAAGGACAGGCTTCGGGATCTGCCGCCTCCTGCCATGGAGCAGTAAAAGACCCCATGGTGCATCTCGACCGCCTTGCCCCACAAACAAGCCAAGCCTCTGGTGCTACATTTGGGGTGCAGGCTGAGTGAGGGCACAGCGCCGTGGGGAGCCGCCCACAACCGCCCTCGCCTCTGAGCCCCCCGCCCTGCGCGAGGCCTGAGCCGTGGGCGCGACAGAAATACGACCATTTCCACCCCCTAAGCCTTGCAGGGTTGGGAGCAGCAGATTAAGGCATAGCGCTTGCAGTCGACAGATTTGTTTCCAAACGCCGAGGTGCAAAACCTCATCTCCTCCCGTCCCCAGTCCCAGCTGTGCCCAGAGCACGCACCCCCCCAGCACCCCCCCAAGGACACACCTGCTCCGTGGCGTACCCAAGCCACACCACAGCAGCAGCACCACCGCAGCTCCAGCCGCCACATGGGCGTATAAGGAAAATTGTTGTCAATGTTATTAAAATAACACATGAATCGCAATGTTCATGTCACCCTCACAATTATCTGATTTGATGTTTCCATCTCTTTCGGTGGATCCACTCCGTGGTGCCTGCCGGGTGGGGGGGCAACGCCGCTGCTGGCGCCAAGCGAGCTGCTGGCTAACAGCGCCGTAACCGGGCACGGGACGTTCCTTTATGCAGTAAAAGAAAAAAAAAAAAACAAACCAGATCTGAGCCCTCTTTTGCTATCCAGCAAGGCAAAACCTCCAGAAGTACCGAAATGACTTTGGTGCTTGGGCCACATTTTAAGACACGGCCGAGCTGCGCCCTGGCTGCCGCGCACGATGGAGGGAGCAGTGCCAGGAGCGCGGTGCAGCCGCGGGGCCCAGGCTGCCCCGAGCCGGCCCAGAGGGAAGCAGCGGGGGCGGCGGGGTGGGGGGTCTCCCGTGGCTCTGCCCCAGCGCTCACAGGGGCACGTGCACTCTGCCCCTGCCTTGCGCAGGGACATGCAGGCGTCGCTCTTCCCAGCGGAGATGAGAAATGCCACAGGAAGAGGAAAGTCTCTGCAGGCTGCTGAACTGCACCAAAGAACGTTTTTCCAGGCACAAAAGGCACGCCTGGCCCTCCCGGCTGACCCGGGGCCACCCGGGAAGTGCCTCACGTTTGGGTGCCAGGAGGATTTGGCAAAAAAAACAAAGCAGCATCTGTCATGCTTGTCCCCAGCACTAGCCACCGCACCCCGCAGCCAGCAAGCCAGGCTCCCAAACCCGTTGCGGGTGTGCGAGCCCGAGGGGCAAGTGGGATATCATTTCAGTGTCGGTGCTTTAAAGAGCACAGCAAAGCAATATTTAAGGGCGTCTTCCCAAAAAGCCAGGGTTTGTGATGGCGTCAGGTTCACCCGCAAAGAAACACCGTCCCTTGCGGGGCCACGCAGCCGCTGTGGCATTTCGGGGACCAACACCCTGAGACACGTTGCAGGAGCCGGGCGAGGCTGCATCTGGTCCGAGTGAGGCCTCAGTGAATGTGAACTTTTAAATTGTTTCTGAAAGCACTTCACTGATACATCCCTTAGCAGCGACGGCCTAACTAAAGCAATTCAAGTCTTGCAGCTTCACGTACTGATGCATCACCGCCCTCTCTCCAGGGAGGGAAGCACTAACCCCGCACCAGCTCCCGGCCGAGACACCCACCAGAGCTCTCCCCTTCCCTCTCGCCGAGCAAACACCGTGTCCCTGTCACCCGCTTGTTTCTTGTGACTGATGCTTATGCCCCTGCGCAAGGGAGGCATTTTCTAAAAGCCTCGCTCTTCCTCAAGTGAACTCTGGAGCAGTTTCATCCATCCTTCCCATACGGGTAAATCCACCCGCCATCGCTGCCCGAACCAGCTGGGAGCAGGCACGACCCAGGCTGTCCTCAGCAGCGGCACACAAAGGAAGCTCAGGATCTGCAATTAGCAGGAGACCAACCCTATGGCTGGAGGCTGCTTCTCTCTTAGTTTACAGACTTTTATACAAACTAAAACAACTCAGGGGGGGAAACCTGCATTTACTGCGAAATGGGTGGCAGGCTATTAGAACAAACAAGCAGAAACAGTTGCTTATTCAATTTCCAAAAGGATGTGAACACAGACAAAACAAATGCTGTAGTCTTAAGGCTGAGGTTGTATGAGAGGAAGGTAGGAATATGCTTACAGATAGAGAGGAGCAGCGTGACTGCAAATTTCTGAAATCACACTGGTTGATTAAAAAGCAATCTGTGAGCTGAGACAGCGAGCAGCACTGCAGGGACAAGACAGCTACAGAGCCACCCTGCTTGGGTTTGTTCAGTCTCCAGGACTACTCGAGCATCACGTGGGTTATGCCCATGTCAAGAAAGTCAGCCCTGCTTTTGCCTTTTCAGACCTGCCCCGCGATGCCTCTGCAGGAAACTCGCTTTTTGGCTGGACTGGGTGCTGCCGGGGTGGCCAGGGCACCAGCCAGAGCCCAGCTTAGGAAATGATCAATTAAACTTGGGTGACTTCATGTCACAATCTCACTAAGATGAGGTCATTTTTACCTAGACTTTCTAATATTTTAATGCAAGCATCATTTTTTTATTGGGTATCTAAGCTGTTCTGCATTAGGTAAGTTCTGCTCCCAGCCAGTCAGAAATCTTTTGCGTTTGCTTAAATAAATAGTGTGAATTCATATTTCCAGAACGTACCATGTTCCAGAATGTGCCTGTAAGAAGATATAGGTATTTTTTCTATTAATTTTCCTTTTACTGTGCCAAATTGTAGAGTTTCTCTTCTTGTAATAAGTTAATATTAAGACAGTTCTTTCCAAAGACTGCAATGCATTATGCAGGTTGGTCCCACTTCTCTCAGGCTCCTTCACTTCTCTTCTCACAGGACAGAAATACTGGAGCCAAGGGAGTTCTCCCATTTCAAAGGGGAGTATTTGATGCAATAGGACCAATTTCACTTCTATTCACATAGTGAAGTTGAAACATTTCCAGTGACTCCAGGATATTTCTCTCTTTCAATGGCTCCTAGTTATTTAGTTTGTCTTCCTTTTGCACCATCTCATACCCTAATGTAAGGTGTTACTAATGTAAGGAGCAACATGGCTCCTCTGCATTTGAAAACAAAAATAAACTCACTTTTTTTTTTTTTTTTACTGTAGACATTGCCTTTTTAATTAGCTAAAATTGTCTGATTGCTGAGCCCAATGAATTATTTGACTTCACAAGCTCCATTTAGCTTTAGGAACACTATTACTTCTCACTGAAACATCACTAGAAGAGTCATTCAGTTATTTAAATGTTGCTTCCCCAAATATTGTGCAGACTTTGCAAGTCCTGTTTCCAAGATCCTCTTTTTGATTACACAAGATTACAAAGTGTACACGAGTCATTAAACACATCTTTTTTCCTTAAGAATTCAGTTTACCTTGGTTTTGCGTTTGCAGAGTAAGAATTTGCCTAATTAGCAAATTTAATGTTGTGTAAAGTGCTGTAATTAATAACATACTTCCAAAATCTAAATACACTTGTTACTCTTAAACATGTTGTCAGCTCACTCCAAGCACATACAGCATCCTTGCCTAGATAAGGGACACCAGATACATTGTATGAATTTTCTGATAGCTTTCTGAAAAAATTTTTGGTGCCTAAGCAACCCAAAATACAGTATCCAAGTAATTCAAACTGTTTTCTTTGACAACTATCATATTTTAACATTCAAGTTAACAATAAATGTATTTTTATGTAGAACCTCATGTCTTGCAGATGGCAAAGATAGACAGGATGGCATGATCTCAACTTTATGTCATATAAATGTGGCAGAGTAAATCCCCAAGTTAGAGATTTCCAGCTCCCGTGGCAGGGTGCGTACTTTGCAGCCGCAGCACGGGAGAGCCGCAGAGCAGGCATCGCCCAGGGACGACATGGCCAGGCCAGGCCTCCAACGCCGCGTCCGGCTGTGGGATGTGGGCAAGCAGTGGCTGGGGGCAGTGTCAGAGCACTGGCAGTTTGCAAATGCTGACAACAGAAACCTGGATTTTGAGAGGACTCAATCATCTGCAGAGTTCAGGGACTACTGAGAAGCAACTTAAATTACCGTGACATCTAAATGGCAGATATACGCCCTTTGATAGGTACAGCAGCATCTAAAGATCTGGCTCTGCATTCCTTACCCAGGGGCTGCCTAAAGCATGGTTGCTGTTAAAGTAGCAGCAATTCAACAGCAAAGATGTCTCATTCAAATACTGGCAAAATGCAGACTACATATCCAAAGGTCCTTGATTTCCTTTCAGTATTGTGTTTTGGTGAATTGAAAGGGAAATTTATTTACATGCTTGCTCACCGTATAATCCCAGTTGTGCAGTACCACTATTTAGGTAGTCATTTTTATTCTGATTATGTAGGTGCATTGGGATGATTGCGCAGACGCGGGAGCGCAGCTCCACCAAAGGTGGTTCAGCTGAGGCCGCTTCTGCTCGCAGTGCGTCTGGCTCATTATCCCCTTTGCAAGTATTTTAAAATGGCATCGGGAGATGTTATAAACCTGAAGCAATGCGGTGTTAATGATTTGTGAAATTGAGACAGCAGTAAGTATCCCAGGGAAGGAGATAATTCAGGTTCAGATACGCCATATTCTCCCACCCACCCAGGCTGGGCTTGCCTGGTGTAATGAAGTCCTGATTTCCAATTTGTTTGAGAAGCTCTTGCTGGGGTTCCCATAGCAACCCGGTGTCTTTAATGACCTGTGTTGGTGCCAAAAGAGGTTGCGTTTCTGATTACCTCTTCAGCTGTAACTACCCCACTGCCTTCCCCAAGTACCAGGATAGCTACTTCTCTTCCGCTACCAAAAATAACTTGGAGGATGATTTTGAAGGTGCCTGGACTAAATAAATGCATGCAATGCACAGGTAGTGGCATATTTGGCTCTATTTATGTGATACCCCTTTTTTCTTCTCACCTTTTGGCCTCATCTTTAGAAAGGCAGATATTTGGTCTCACTTCTCGTTCCTGTTGGCGCTGTACCAGTCCTACTCGCAGCAGCAGTGAAAATAAACCACCAAAGCCATGGTAAGTCAACAAGTGCAGAAGGGAAGTTGCCGCAAAGGTCTCGCATGGATTTAAAAGGCCACATCAGTTCTGTGCAGGACACAACATCATAGAACCATAGAATCATAGAATGCTTTGGGTTGGAAGGGACCTTGAGAGATCATCGAGCCCAACCCGCCCTGCAGTAAGCAGGGATTGAACCTGTGAACTTGGCGTTATTAGCACCATGTTCTAACCAACTGAGCTAACCCGGCTGGTCAATATGTGACAACAAAGGACCAAGCAAGTTTTATTCTTCGTACTCCCATCACCTCTGCTGGGCAGCACCTCCATCGCAGCTGGCAGGAGCTCCTGGTGAGCAAGCAAAGCAGGGGCATCAGCCTCCCAGCAAAAACAAAGTCGATCTTTCGGAGCTGCCAACCCCCTCAAATCAGTACCAACCGTGCCCCTTTTTTCCTAACCAGCATCAGGAAAGAAAGGACAAATCTGTGGATTTTGGCAGCGGACGGGCTGCGGGGGGAGGGTTGGGCTCAGGGGTTGCGGCTGCACCGGGCGAAGGCGGCCTCCTGGCTCCGCGCCCCGGCAGCCTTGTGCCAGCCGGCAGGAAGCACCGGGCTGCGGGGAATTCAGGCCATCCGAATCTGGGCCATGGAGGCGGCAAGAAAAGCGCCTGGATAAAGCAGGAGGAGGCGGGTGCGGCTCAGAGGCTGCGGGCTGGGCGCCAGCCCCTCTGCGAGAAACACGCGGGCGTGGGGACGGGGGAAAGGCAGGACAGGCGCAGGGGGTACTTTCGGCAGTCACCAGTCTCCAGCTGCGGTACTAGGAAAGGCTGAGCTACCCAGGGCCGAGAGGACCAAGTGCAGGATGTGTCCCAAGGGATCCCCTCAGAGGAAGCGCGACTGGGAGGAGGGAGGCAGCGAGGATGAGAAAGGGGAAAAACTTGAGGTTCAGAGCCTGAGGAAGCCGAAGGACAGAAGAGTTTGGGGGTGGTGATGACACGCGGGGGGCAGAAGAAGACCAGGGAAACAGGACGGGAGAAGTCCTCACCTCCCCAGGGAGTGCTCCCGCTGCATCGCCAGGGACACAGCTGGTGGCCAGACACCTCCTTGCAGGTACAATGACATTTCCCAGACAGCCTCTAGCAGCAAATCTTGCATTAACATACCCAAAGAAGCTCAAGTCAGGCTCTTAATGCACCAATTAATCTTGCAAGCAGCAGAAAACAACTGGCACAAAATCTTCCAGTTGACATGTGCCAGATACTTACATCTTTGTTCTCTCTTAGGTCCAGGCAAACTTGAAACAAGACCTGTTAAGACCCCTGTCAGCTCTGTTCACCTTTGACTGTATTGTTTCCATTTGTGAATTACCCCGATGATTATTAAATACTTATTTCTCTGTGATAAAGAGAAATACCTACCTCCACAAATCTGTACAGAGATCACGATCATCCCACATCAGTTTTACACCAAGCTAAATCCCTGGCATTTTCATAGCTCCTGTCCATGGCTCTTTTCTGAGTTGCACAGATGAGATTCTGTGAACTTCATTTAAATTACTTCTGATTTTTAACAACATAAGCAAGAGAAGAATCATGTCTACATAGATAAGCTGGTTTTAGAGAGAGCACTGAAGACAACAGAATTATAAAAAGGAATGAAGAATCATAGGTGATAAATATTCAGGCAATTTTATATGCACTGGATATTCCCTCAGAATAAGAAAATTTACCAAAACAAGAGACTTGACAGTCTACAATCAAAATTTTCATTTGCAGAAGATCACTATAACAGGAAAAAGGTTTGGCAATCTGTCATCTAGATTTCACAATTTCCAACTACTCAAGTTTGCCCATGAAAATAGGAAGTTTACCAGAAGCCATGCTTCCTATTTCAGTGACATGTACCCACTGGTTATTCATAGGCATGAGGAGACTGGTCAATGATGTGGCAATGTGGGAGATGTTTCTCCTTCCCCAACTTGAGCACGGGTATATAAAGAACCACTGGTACAACCCAAATTCTCCTGGAAACGTCTGTGCACACAAAGGTTCTTTCACAACTAATACCAGGTAATTTTCACGTTACGCTGGTGAGATGCTCATGGCAGAGGGTGTAAGAGGATGTGTAACAGTAACAGTGTCGTTTGTTTAATGTAACCTCAGTGATCACCAAGATCAACAACTGGTGCCAATAAAACACTACTGCCTATGTCAAAGCACATAAAGGGGCAGAAACCCAAAAGCATTGTAGGACAAGGGACACACATATTCCCTGCTCTGCAGTGGTTCTAGACTATAAAATGTGTGAGATAGGAAACAGGGCAGAGGTCAAGTATGAAACTATGCTCCGATTCACCCAAGTCCTAATTAAGAAAAGACAGATCAGTAAGTGGAGTGCGGAGGGTCTCCTTCTTGGTCCATAACCTGGGCACTGCACTGATTATTGGGAAGATTTCTAACACATGTGCTGCTGGGTGGATGTGAACAGATTTGCTGGCAAATACCTGCAGAGGTTTTAAATACAGATTTACAACTCATCCAGAGAAGCCCAAGAATCACCCTCTTGTGTACAATAATTTAGTTGGACTCAAGTCCCTTCTAAGTTTTTGGGAACCAGAGAGAATGCAGAGGCCTCACTGAAGGTATAAGGCTGATGCCATCAACATCTCACACAAGATTTTACTAAGTTTTGCATCAAACTCTATAAACATGTAAAATGTCTTCAACCCTAGAAGAGGCAAACATATATAACAGAATATTAACAAACCTCAAAAGTCCTTCGTTAAGCTCACGCTTAAATTTCAGCATGAGCACTCCCCAGTCCAACAATGCAGCTGGACTCACACGCTTTGCTCAGTGCCATCTGGGAACTTGTTTCGAGGTAAAAGCAAGAGACCAGTTAAATAGACTGACCCATGGCAGTCAGAGGGGCTCTCAATGGATCCATCACATAAAATGCCAATGCCATGTAGCCAGAGCAGTTTTTGTACAAGTAACATATCTATGTGCAATTATGAGAGGGATTATTATGAGATGGGATTTGCATTTTTCCTTTCAAAACGCTTATTAAGCATTGTCTTTTTAAAGAAATGTAAGGGTTGTGTGCCTCTTCGGTGTATAACAAAGAATAATACATCCCCATGCTGAGGGAAGGGATTTGCCAACTATTGCTGCAGAATATTACACAGAAAATTGCACTCGTAAATCACCCCTGACACTGAGGTTTGAAGAAGAAGGATGTAAATCAGAGACAACACATAAACAAAAAAGAGAGCGAGACAATGAATTCTCAGAAATCTCAAGGCTGAGTTGCTTTTGAATGAAGAGCACATTTAACTGTTAATTTGAAGCCTGATATTATTTCTTTGCCCACAATTTCTGCCCTTCTTAAGAGGTACTGCCAGATGGAAAAAGAGAAGACGATGATATTGCTTATGCAAAATCAGGGCTTCTTGAAAAACAATTGAAAAAACATGAGTAGTGCCAGCCCTAATGCCAGGGTAGGGTAGTGGTTTTGTTGGGAGATTTTGGTTTTCTCTGCAGACAGGAGTCCCCTGAAGTGGAGCAAAATTAGATAATATTAACCAATTTGTACAGAAATTCTTTAGTGTATTGCATGAAACTTTAAAATGTCATCAAAGCATCACCATATTTACCATTCCATAAGCTATTCCAAATGAAATCTTTCAAAATTCAGCAACATCTATCACTAAGTAAATCACAGCTGTGTGACATTTTGATTTAAACCTAACATGTCTGTCAATACTGCTAGCTTACTACCCTATTTTAAATCTCGCATGTATTAAAATATAATAACTCTTCAAAGCTATCAGGAATTAAGGCATCTCCATGGAATTGTAAAATATTCTCTCTGTGGAAATGAAATGGGTGAAAGACAGAGGAAAACTGATAAAGTCCGCACCTAATTCAACGTTCTAAAAATCTCCTCCAGGCTTTGTCCTTATCGCATGTAGGACAACACAGGGCACAGGGAAAGAGGGGAAGCAGCGTGCTGAGTACCCGAGATAAAAATAACTGGTCATCATCTTTCATATGTAGAACAATCTCAATTTCAAATTCATGACAAGATGAAAGTGTAATGCCATAATAGGCACATGTGAAAGCAGATCCTTTCTTATTTACATGACGTTTTGCCAGTTTTGTTTTGACAGACCATTTGAGCAAATGCCATGCAAAGAGAAAGTAACTGAAATATATGTTCAAATTACATTAATAGGAGGTACTGGTGTCATGAACAGACCACAGATAAGACATTATGGACAGCACATCTTAGGTACAAAATCCTTGAAAGCAATTATTCTGCATCATGACAGTTACTGCCTCATTGCCTTCTTCACATGACAGATGCAACACAGTGAGTCAAAGCACCACAGGCTGCCCTGTAGAATAAATATCAGTGCCATACAATGGGATCTACAAACACAAAGTTCTCAGCAAATTACTACTGATTTCAGCTCTCTGTAGCCTATCCATATGTTGCACTGTCCTCTTGGAGAAAGAATCAGAACTGGAGCCTGTTGTATATGCTCTCTCTGTCTCAGTACAGCATAGGAAATAAGCTGACTTCTAGGAGACCGAAGAAACTGTACACTTGAGCCATCATTTTTCAAAAAAAGAAGCTAAAGACAACCTTCTGGAAGGTGGCTGGGGTAAATGAAGCTTTATCATGCATGAAATTGCCCTCATGGCCCTCATTACCAAAGAGTTTTCCTGAAGCTTGTAGTGGTGCGATGTGCAGATGAAACGGAGTAAGAACTGAGGTTCTATGTCTTTGTTTCATGGGCTTGAGGGCACAAGACATAATTCCCAGAAAGATATTGCTAGTAAATACACTATTGTATTTCAATTCTTTTAATACCAGAATGTACGCTAAGCCATCAGATGGGACAGCTATTTTTAAGCAGCCTTCCTGATGGTATTTTCACAAATTGCTGGTTGCCCAAAGGCAGATAGAGTAGGCAAAGAGTATACAAGAGTTGGCAGTGAAGGTCTGTCATAAATATTGTTTCCACAGCCAACAAGGCATTGATCATATTTCTCAACGTGGCTGAGATTTTATTTGTTAGATTTTATACAGATTAATGAATCTCACATGTACTAAAACACGGTGTAAATCATTAGCTAAATGGGAAGTTTGGGGGAACCTTTTTTTTTTTTTTAGAATCATGGACATATAAAAAGCCTTTCATGAAACGATCTCAGAACATTTCAGAGACATTCATTAGCTCTCCTAGTGCAAAAGAGACAAATTTAATTACATGCAATTATTTGAATTTAGAATAAATCAGTATCCTGTGAATTTAAGGGCTGTGCTGATAGTCAGTAGATTTGTGGTGAGAACCCATGAATCTCTCGTGGTCTCCTCCAGCTATGGCTGTAGGACAGTGTTCGCTATGCCACTGCTGCATTTGCAAAGGCTTTTACTCAAACCTTGGAAATGTCCCAAGCCACCAGCCTGAGGAGTGAGGCTACGCTTCATTTCTTGTGGATACATTCACAGGTCAAGTCCATGTGGTCTGGCTGTCATCGGAAGCATCTTGTGCTGATATTTTCACATAAACAAGTCCTATCTTTGTTATTATTAGAAGTTGTAGATCCTTTCCTCCCAGGAAGAGTTCCAAGCAATCTTGACTTTATATTTGTATGTCAAACACCCCAAAAGGGGCAAAAATGCAACTGTGCCAAAATGCTGAGACTTTGAAACAAGAGAACAATAGGAAACCATGGCTTGAGGACAAACAAGGGCATTCACATAGCCTACAGACCACCACCACTATTAACGCATCATTCAGGCGCTGAACACTACAGTCCTGGTTGAGCAATGTCACACTGAGATATTGCTGTCCTGATGCAATACCAGATGCAGTCTTTCATCAACCAAAGCATGTATGGGAAGGGAGGAGGAAGAGATTTAACCAATCAAACACTTACAGAGATAGATGAATCAAGAGAGTGTTGTAAGTTCATCCTGGTCTGGCTTGCCAAAGAGATTCACAGCCGAGAACCCTTCATTGACCAGTTCTCATCTGTTTTTCTTGCTTGTATTCATCTATGGTGCCAACGGTTAAATTTCTCCATAAGATGCTAATACCCTAGAGTGGCAAGGCAGAAGATACAGCACAAGCAAAGGGAGAAACCAAAGGATGATGAGATACATTTCAACAATGATCACACCTCAAACCATTACGATGGGGGGTGAGAACTAAGTCTTCTGCTGACTAATCGTAATTGCAGCTGCTACATGCCAAAATCATCTAAATTGCATTAGGCTATTTTCTCTTTCCACAGCAGCTACACACATTTTTGTTAACTTGTACAACTTGTATCTGGCTTAGAAGCTCAGATTCCAGGCAGATTTACTTCAGATTAGTTGAAATCCATGTAAATTAATAAAAAACTCTGGATCAGAACAGTTGCACTCTGATTTCTTTGAGCAGTGGTGGACTGACATCCATGTACGATCACATGCATACGCACATGAACTTGCTCATATGGAAACATGAATGGAGTCCAAAGTTTAAGACACTGCAAATTCAGATTACTGTCCATGTGTGTACTACTCCCAGGAGGTGGCAGAGAAGTCACAGCTGGCTTCATAAGAGATCTCTGTTCTGTTGCAAGGAGCTACCTCTGAAGGGGGGTAGACCAGTCGACCGGAAGGAAAAAAAAAAAAAAAAATCAAAAAATCTAGACTGAAGGGCATCTCCTTGAGGAGATAGCATTGCTTCCAGAGTGATAAACATAATCTCCCTTGGTCTGTGGGACTCTAGCAAAAAGTCCAGGGTCAGCGAGCTAAAGCAGATTGTTTCCCTTAGATTCTTCCTGGTCTGTTACTGAAGAAAGCACAGCAGACCAGCTTATTTTCCTAAATGATTAACTTTGCTGCCTTTTCTGCTCAGCACATCAGATAAAGAAGTTTATTCAGTTAGCTTATTTATTTACATTCCTTTGCCAAAGATCTCACCAAACAAAGCCTATTTGATGATTTATTCTTTGCTAAAGGGGAAGCTTATTTACAATAATCGTCTTATCATAAACTTCTTAAAAGGAAGATTTGGAACTGGAATTCATAATAACAGAGAAATCTGACTCTTCCAGGGAGGTCATTTTTGTTATCCATTTTGCACTGTAGAAGAAGTGAAGCCAAATAAGCCCAGATGAGGCTGGATGTGGCATAACCACTTTGAAGTTTTGTTTGCTTTCACTGGTTGACCCACTTCCCATCACAAGGAATCACCTTCACCTAATTGGAGCTCTTCCAAAATATGGGAGGGAAAAGGAAATAAAGGATTCAGATGCTGGGTCCCACAGAGGGTGCTCTGCAGCGCAGAAGTTGCCTAAGAGGGATCACCTCTAGTGCAAGCAGAGAGGAAAGAGTCAAGAAGTACAAAGATGACTTCTGAGCGAGGCCTCTCCAGTGATGAGCACATCACGCTGAGAAGGAGCTGGTGGGACCTGAGACCACATTGCACTCCGCCCATCTTTGTAACAATCTCCATCTATTTCACATAGCAGCAGTATTCTGATTGCTCTGATGTCAGACTCGGGCCAGTCCCATCTCCCTGATGAGATGTTTAAGACAGACCTAAAGGTGGCTCAGAGTCAAATTTGCCTTATGCCATCCCTCCTGACCCCGCACAACTACACTGTTTTGGCGGATGCTCAGCCAAAGTCTCAGGGAATGGAGGACAAACTTGCAAAGAGGAGATAAAGCAGATCGGCTCCGTATCTCTCATTTGGCACTAAGTGCTTTGCCCTTCTCTCACTGCTCACCTGCTTGTGCAGAGCATTTCACAGGGGTAACAGACTCCAAGATATAAAGCTTATTTTAAACAAACAAACAAACAATCCCTCTGACTCACTTTTTTTTTATAAAATAAAAGGTGCCTGAAAGCCATAACCCGGTGCATTTCTGTCTCAGTAGCCAACAGGTTTGAAGAGAGGGTTTGGGCACACACTGGACTGCCCTGGCGTTCCCATTTCTTACGTTAGGAACATGTCTGAACTCATTAGCTCTTAATAATACACTCATTATTTTAACTATGCATTGCAGGGAATGGCCTGAGAGACTAAACCCCTGAATTAAACTGGTTTTCATCTGCTTTCCATGTTCAAGCAGGAAGAAGAGGTCCATGGGAGGCCCACACTTCTGGGCCTCCTCTGAGGTCAGGAATATCAGAGGAGAGTAACACACAAATAGCAATTTCAGCCCAGCCGGTACTGAGCAGCACATGAACCTTGGAAACATGGCAGTAGGGAAAGAAGAAGAGCTTCCCAAAGCTGGTCATGCAGCAAACAGCTCGCACAGAAACCGGGCTGGAGGCACCCAAAGGGAGGACGGGCTGGCTTTGCTCAGCTGTAAGGATGGGGCACAGCTCTGTCTGATGCAGTGCGCTGGTCTGTTCTGCAAAAGCTAGGCAGTTGTGGGCAAAATAAGAAGGGACTCTCAGAGAAATTTTGGACACAGAATGATTTAGCCCCATGAAGGGGCAAATGAGTTCCCTGTAGGTGTAACTCCGGCAACACGAGTGAGGAGGGGCTGTTTAATTCCTCTCAGCCATCCACACAGAGAATAATAGTCAGAGGTGTTGAATTTATTCCTCATCAGGTGTCTATTACTATCAAAAGAGAAACTATACATCTTCAGGAATGTCATATCTGCTCAGGCATTTCTCAACAAAGCCCTGCTGGAAAAAAGCCAAGCCATTTCCAGAAATGAAGCTGAGACAGGATGAAAACATCAATGCTGTGATTGAAGTCTCACCGCATGAGACTTCAACTGAAGCAATGTTCACTGTAGTGCTATACGCCAACGGTCAAGAGTTTTTATTTTTCAGATGCAGAGAGACACCAAACCAGTTTCCCCCAAAACATCACAAACACCGTTTTCAAACTCCCCTTGTTTTCAAAGGGATTAACCATGTAGAGACTTTTGCCATTTGAAGATGCACTTTACTGAGCTCCCATCTCTTCCCAGTTCTCCTCTCCCTCCCACCAGCGCAGCAGCCGGCTCCGCTTGCAGCGGAGGGGTAACAGCAGCATCAGACGGTTGGTTTCGGTGCACGATGTCACCCAGCCCGGACTGACAACGCCCAGGGTCAGTCAGGGCAGGGGGTACCTCGGGTCTCCTTGCAACTACTCAGAGACCACCTGTGCCTCCCCCGGGCTGTCCCCACGGCCCTGGCCTGGGGACACGGTTACATTAAGGCCAACAAGCTCTGGTTGCTGTGGCAGCCGAACAGGTTATCAATATCTACCTCTGTCTTCAGCCTTGAGAATAATGGGACTGAAGTAGCCTGATATAATACAGTGGTACAGGAAAGTAGGACACAGGAAGTCCTCGACCTGCAGATACTCATTCAATTACTTTGGTAGGGGACCAGGACATCCTGATTTTTACAGCATTTTACATGTATTTTAAGTGCATTGGTTTAACGGCAGTAATAACAGCACTACAGATTTGATGAGCACCAGATATTTCAAAACTACTGCCACAATTACATCTGTTGTCATTAGTATACCAAGGAGAACAGCCCCCAGCCCGCCATTTGATTAACCTGCTCCCAGAAGCAGGGCAAGCTGAGGGCAGAGTTCCCGCAGGCTCGCACCGGCCGCTCACCCGGGGCCCAGCCGGGTCAGGACCAGGTCCCCAGGCCTCTCGTCCCCCGTCCTGCGCCGGCTTCCCCGGAGCAGCGGGAGGGCGAGCGCCGCGGGGCAGCCGGCGCCACCCGGGGAATGGCGCGGCCGCCGCCGGCTCCCAGCGCCGGCTCACGGCAGCGCCTCTGCTGCCGCCTGCCCGGCCCGGGCTGCCACTGCACGCCCGGCACGGAGGGGCTTGGCGGGGGCTTACAACGGGTCCTCAAAGCGGGCGGAGGCTCTGCGCCCCGCAGCCTAAGGGCCCGGGCCCCTCAGCCGGGGCGCAGCGGCCGCCGTGACGGGGCCGCAGCCCTCCTCGCTGGCGGGGAAGCCCTGCCCCCGCATGACGTACCCGCACCCCTCGGCAAGGCGGCTTTGGAAGAAGATGAAGGGTGTTAGAGTTAGGGAGGAGCGAGAGCCAGCTTCTTCCCAAGTACGAGGTCTGGTCCTGGTAGGGGACCAAGGCTTCTCACCAAGGAGCTACGTGTCACCTCTGGAGCCCACACAGGTGGCGTGCAAATTATTAGAATCATAGAATGCTTTGGGTTGGAAGGGACCTTGAGAGATCACCGAGCCCAACCCCCCTGCAGTGAGCAGGGATGGAACCTGCGACAATTCTCAAAACACCTCCTAGAGGAGATGCGAAGAGAGGCTGAAGCTGTGGCAACGGTCTCATTTTTCTCAGCTAAAGTTAAGGTTATATCGGTAGGTTTTAATGGGGATAATTTGTTTGGTTTTAGTTAACGTGTTTCCTAGCTGTTGTGCTCAACTGTTCCCTTGGGCCTTTGTGGTGGTGGTATTTATATCATACCGCAGTTAGCCCAACCACGTGGACGGGGTCACTGTCTTCATCATTTTGGACTGGCTCCAGCCAGGATCCATGTAAATCGTGACATTTTCCTGTTAGCACATGTATCACAACGCAGAGCTGTAACTACACCTTTCACACCACCCCAAGAAGCCTGCAAGAATAGATGTCCATGCTGCTGGAGGAAAAAACTCAGGAACGCTCAGCTGTTTCCAGACGGAAGAGGAAGAAAAAAAGAGCCAAACTTGGGGAGCACACAAGTACTGGATGTTAGTGACAAGCCTGGAGACTTGTCCCCAACTGCAGGAGGAGCTGCAGGCTGTTAGCTCATTGCCAGGGGGAAGAGCACATACAATTACCCTTTTCTGCATCTGGATGATTTACAGCAAAAAAAACCCCATGTGTAGTATATTAACAGCAGGTGGTATTTGCTATACATCGATATTTGCTCCCTATATAGAAAAAAACCTCCTCTGGTTTGGAAAAAGGATGTGGAATAGCCGGTGTCCTTTTGTCCACATTCATGTACATCCTCAGACATGATCTGGCATATAAAGACAGTAACCAACTTGTTCTAGCTTCAGAGCTGGGATGAAAACTCAGGATGGGTTTGTTCCCTCCAGGTCTGAGGGCTGCTCCATCTGGCAGGCAGTGCCGTGCCTCACAAATATCTCAAAAGTGCGCGGATTCAGGCATAGTGCATGCATAACATGCCATCAGAGTTCAATAAATTAAATTGGAAGAAGCAAAAGTAATCTTCAAAGCACAATTCACGGGAAGCACAGGATGATTCACAGAAGCTAGAGGCTGCAAGCTGACAGGAAAATAGCTCCTCACAAATTACTTATCTTCAGGTCAGTCACTGGAGAGAAATATAGGATGGTCAAGAATCACTACCAAGGTGTGATTTGTATGCAGAAGGGCTGCTGCTCATTGCAATGTCTCTCTTGTAAAATATGGACTATGAATATGTATGTTCCCTACAACAACAGAGTTGCTTGTTTCCCTACTTTGTATAGATTTGCAGTTCTTCAAAGGCAAACCAATATTTTATGACTGAAAAGGCTGAAAACTCTGAAGAATGAGTATTTCCTTTCTAACTGATTAACAAATCAATTATAACAATGTATTTGACCCTGTTCCACACAAGTTACAAAAAATGGCTATCGGGTATAGCTTGTTCTTGACCCTTCTTTCTAACGGGTTCTTAAAGCATTCCTGGAAGTCACCATAAACAAATGTTTCCACACCTAGAATAAAGCAGCAGCAGCGAACTGTACCAAAGAAAAAAGCTAGTCTGACAGCCACCAAGTGCAAATGCACAGCCTTTGTCATAGAAAACTGTGCCTGAAGAATTCAAGGGAGGCCTGAATCTAGTTTCTTTAGGTCTCTTACTAGTAATTGTTGTCTTGGGCCAACATCATTGAAAGCCCATGGTAGCAGATACAGGATGTCAGGAAAGGTACTCTGGATTTCTGACATGCATTTGGCATTTCCATAATTCAAACACAGCATGGTGTTACTAACCTGCATGTTCACCATCCGGCCATTCCAAACAGTAAGAGAATCCTTTGAGCAATGCTTCCCTTTAACAGTTAAGAGTTTACTACAGTATGTTTCCATTTGCTTTCCTTTACATTTCAAATTTGGCCCATATCCGCTGCATTTACTCTCTTCCTTTTTTTTTTTTTTTTTTGTGGCAAACTAGAATGTAGTCTTACAATAAAAATTACATTTTAGCAAATCCAACAGCTTGCTTTGCAATAATTTGTCTACCTCTTGTCAGCACTAATTGTGCAAGATGTGGAAAATAATTCAATTGCTCTGACTATAACCAGAAGCCATAATAATAATAATGAAATTCAAAATTAAAAGTAACATACCAGATGCACTCTGCCCACCTAAACAAGACAGTAAGTGGCGGCTTTTTTATCTTTATGATTCTTAATTACATTTGTCTTTAGTGGATAATCTGAGGTCTGGAGATGTCAGCGGTTGCAAGGAAAGGGAAGGACTGCCTGAGACAATGGCTGTCCTCACACAGAGATGATCAAAGTTCCTGGTGACATCTTTTTTCTGTCTGGAAACGTTATTTATGTGAAATATGAAGATTTTGGATTCATTCCAAGATTTTCCAACATTAAGGGGTCAACCAGAGCTTACGCCTTCAGTGCTTATCAGCCTGTAATATAATGGTACCGACT
Source organism: Pelecanus crispus (assembly GCF_030463565.1). Lineage (NCBI taxonomy): Eukaryota > Metazoa > Chordata > Aves > Pelecaniformes > Pelecanidae > Pelecanus > Pelecanus crispus. The sequence continues at coordinate 19,053,120 of NC_134651.1, read as the reverse complement.
GGATGTAGCACAGCACCATGCAGCAGAATCTATAGGTAGCTACAGCAATTTGCCTCTGTATCATGCAGTCTTGGCTTCCCCAGTACCTTTGAAACACAAAGTCAGATCAAGCCTACTCACATAAACAGGTTGTTCTGTGACAAAACCTTATTCTTGCTATAACTTAGAGCCCAGACTTGCAGCCAGATCCACTCAGGAACAGGTTGTGGTAGCTATGGCCCGGACTGCAGGACTGCATCTTTACTCTGGTGCTGTGTTTGTCTCACTTTTGAGAGATTACCTTGACAATAAGGCCAATTTTTTTTTCCTTTTCAAATTAATAGCTGGAATTATCTTCTTTTATAGCATTATTTGTAACACATTATATGCTCATGTCCTTTCAAATTTGTAGACAACACTGCACTTACAAAGGAAGAAAAACAAAGAAACAGCTGCAATCTTCACTTGATAACATTTATTCAATATTTTCTGAAATAAGCAAGAATTTTAAGAAGCCCATAAGCAATCAAATACAGCCACAAAACCCCCATACTGATCCTAAATAAGAAGCACTATGAGAAATACACAATATTTCATGAAACGATACTGTACATCAACAACCTTTAAGAAACAAACAACTCCAACCATATGCTTAGTTTACTCACAATATAAAAAACTTCAACCTTTAAAGAAAAATATAGATTCAGTCCAATTGTAGGATCCAATCCCATGCCCACTGAAGTCAATGGAAGTTCTCTCACTGATTTCAATGTTTAAAGGATCATGCCCTTACTTTGCCTCAAGAGGCACTTTAATTATTATACAAGGCCTAGCCTGAATACTATTACAAAAATGTCAAACATCAACTCAAGAGTATGTTTCAGCAACTTTCAGGAAATAATGGAGAAATAGGTTATCTATCCATGCATGGAATAAGTCAAAAGCTAATTCATTCAGATTAGCAATAATAATTTTTACTAGTTTCTTTTTCACAACACAAACATTTTAGACTTTTTTAATTAATGGATATATCATAGTATGCTTCACATTTTTCCTACCTCTACTGAGAAAGCTGGCACTGACATGTCAAAGAACTCCTCATTAATTATTGTTTTCTGTTCTGTAACAACCACAAGAAACTCATCTGGGTTTAGTAATAGTGTCTACCAAGAAAAAAGCACACACTATCATAAGCTTATAGTTTATAGAGCTCAAGGTACATTAAAATGTAATTCATGAAGTTCACAAATTCTGTTTTAAAATATTTGTCCAAACTAAAAGCTGCAGAAAATTGGTTCTTAAATATTCTACAGAAAATTCTGAAGCATCTAATGGTTTAAATCACTTATTATGCTTTCTTCTTAAAAATATTTAAATTAGGTTAGTAGCCCATCCTTTTGAAAAATAATCCAAAAAAGATACACTAGATTACAAATCTTTTGTCTTAATCAGTGTAACCAAAGGTTTGTCATCTGGGCTGTAATCTTCATAAGCAATGGGGGTTGCATCATACATTGCAGGTCGGGATTTCTTGCCAAACCTGGAAACAAAAGAAAGCTTTTGGTGACAAACAGAAGTATAAATGAGTTAATGGCAACAACCCACTGAGTTATGGTATGCGGTCAGAAACAAACCCAGAGAGCCTAGATAAATTCTAAATTGTATTGCACATGCCAGAAGTACAGAAGTTTAAATATCTCAATTATGACTTTTGAAATGTATGTATCAAATAAAAAAATAAATAAATCTTCTTGCCAACAAGAAACAGATTCCATATCAAAGGCTACAGGAATTCTGCTGTGGAATTCAGCAGTATCAGAATATGGGAAGACTATGGAAGGCCAGAATGAAACAGATACAGTTTCAGCAAGGCCAGAATTTCATTTTAGAGCCTGCTCTAACAAACAATATTAAGTTCAGGTCATATATATTTACAAAAAGTAAATAAGAGACAACTAAGTGGAATTTGCATTTGGAAACGTGATAACTGTGCACTGAATTGAGTTATAAGCTACAGACAAAGCATTTAAAAATGAACTTGAAGTCTTTGCTCACCTGACATCCACTTGAGAAGCACGTTTTAAATTATCAACATTCTGCATGCTATTTGCAACACTGGCAAAATTAATGGCAGTTACCATATTGCAAAGCCACATAAACATACTAATCTAGCAAAGGTTCACAAGCAACAGAATCCCATCGGCAGCATGCTCCTCCTGGACAACCATCAGTGCTAAGAATGAGGCTGCATCTGCCTCTGCAGAGAACCTCTGTGGCTGTACCATTGTGGCCCCGGTGCTGGTGTACCCAGAACTCCTTTAGGTGCCTTTGCACTGCACAGGCAGTCTATCACCCTTCTGATCATTTATTAAGATACAAAAATAGTGCAAAAAATGCAACTTGAAAGTGGAAGAATGACTAAAATGTTCTGACTACAATTACAGGAGCTTTAAATAACAAAAAGGATCACAGGAAAATGAGGCAAAAAAGGGTCAAGTCTGCTTTCCTTATGGACCTGGGGCAGAGAAAATAAAAACACAGAAACAGGATTTATTTATGTAGCGATCCACGCTAAGGATTCTTTGTATCCTTCTTATGTACCATATTAAGTCAATTTTAAGTTGTGCACACTAGAAGGTGAGATGCAGAAAATTCAGATTTTGAGGATAATATTTAGACCAAACCAAAATTAACTTGATTTTCTTTTAAGATTTTTACGCAACTTCCTGACTGTTCCAATTTAATTCTTGGCTGTTTTCAGTGATCTAGAAATGCTGACAAAACTAAAACGGCTGGAAGCATTATGACCTATATGGTGGAAATTTCAATTTTCAAAATACTTCAGCTGTCAATAAGGCCACACTAGATATATTTCCATGCATGAATGTTGCTTTCTTGTATAGTTTACTTTAATAAATACAGACAGGCCACGTTCGCTCATCAGCATCAAGATGGATAAACCCAATTTTCTGTAAATGAGATAAAATTCCAAGAATTGAATGAAGGAATCAAGTTATGGCATCTTACTAAATCAGAGGCAGCAATGAATTCTGAATCACCCTTTTTCTCCATCACTTTCAAGGGTTTAAATGAAATAGAGCTTTGCATAGAAAGAAATGATGATGAACATTCTCCAGCGATTTAAGTCAAATTTTGCACTTTCTGACAGGTAGAGAGAACACATGGCTTGTTGCACACAGTGAAGCAGTACAAAATCTCTTCTCTTGTGTAGGTCAGGGTTGACATGTGCCCCTAATTAGAAAATGCTGAGAAAAGACCACAGCACATGTGCTAGTTGTTTGTGGCCTGGCTGAGCCATCTAGCTGGTAGACCACATTGCTTTGATCAGGCATTTCAGAAGCCAGTCCCTGCTCATAACAGTAAACAGAGTTAACACAAACCTCAGAGGTCTCAAAACAGAACTGTTAAATAGGAAGACTTAGTTCAATGGGCATGTATCTGGTAGGACTGCACAAGGATGCTATTTTATCATTTAATTGATGACATAAAAGAAAACATAAAATAATTACCAATACAATCTGCAAGAGACAACAATTCAAGGGGCAATAAATAGTGAAAAGATGCAGGTCCCTGCTACAGAGCGTACTGGCTCAATTAATAGGCTACTTACAATGAAAGCACAAACAAACACATTTTGAAAGCACAAAATTTGTATTTTGAAAGCACAAAATACAAACAAATGAATAAAGATTTCTTCCAGTGCAACCAAATAAAAGATTATTCATCTAACAATTTGTACACACTGTGTGGGGAAATCTCAATCCTGGGAAGTACCTGAGTCTGGAAAAAGACTGGAGGGACATGATGAATAATCAGTTTAACATTAGCTTTAATGCCATATTGTGTCTGATGAACAATTATGTGCTTAGATCGGAAAACAGAGTGTAGGGAAGTTCTATGGCCTCTGTGTTTAGCACTGATGTGTCCATTCATGAGTGATGATAGTGTTCCAATGTGTATATCGGAGATACTTACCAGTGGCATAGGGATCATCACAAAGTCAAGTAAACGACATGAGAATTAGAAAATATATTTCGCAATGAAACATTGAATAAGAGTGACCTGTAACTTGACAAAGACCTAGGGCTCCACAACAATTTTGGGGACAGTATATATTCAGTGTAGGAATTCTTCTTGGCACAGGCAGCTCCACAGGCGTGTGTGACAGAGACTGCAAATTCTACTTCACATATGGAATGGGGTTGCCCCTCCATTTCCTTAGAAGGACATTTCAAAACATGGCTAAACATAGAGAGTCATTAACCTCAACAATTCCATTTAAGTAGAAGACTTTTGAGAACATTGGATGGCTGAACCCCAAGGAAATGGTATCCTCCAACTTCTGTGGGATAGGCTAGAGTTCAGAGTTTCCCCAGAAGCAGAAGAAATCAACCATGTGTTGCTACTCTGTTCAAAAACAGCAACTGGTATAAGGAGTCCACAAATAAAGTTTAAACAAGGAAAAGAGAAAGACCAGAATTTTTAGGGGGGGGGGGGGGGGGGGAAGGATACCCACACAGAAGGGATTATTTTTGCCTCCACAGGAGGAGAATGAGAAGATTAATTTCCTCTGCATTATTCAGAGCTATTCAGAGAAAAGGCCATGTGCACAAGTGGTATTTTGCATTCCTTAGTATAATTGAACTATAATCCTAGAGTTCCCACAAAGTTGAGACTCTGGCAGAGGACATATACAAGCAATTGGCATGTGCTGTGGAGACCAGAGCACTTGTGCATGTGATCATAATGAAACCTATGTCAGGAAATGGTAAGAAACAAGCAAGTGCTGAAGCTCATCAGATTCAGGGAGCTTAGGACATTGCAGTCTAACATAGCCGACTCGAACACAGGAACGTGGAGAATGTGCAGTGGAGAGAAGCTTACCCTGCTGTGACAAGATGACTTAATCAGTCTCATGAACCAGACTCTTCAAACCACACATAGACAGAACAAGAATCAGCACATGAAAGTAAAAATTAAAGAAACTACACTGGAAGTAGCGCATGAAGTCTAATGCTAATGATATCTAAACACACAAAAAGTTTACAGTAGTACAGTCTCTGTAACCAGATACTTTATGAACTCAGTGTGGATGCTTTTCTAAAGTGAATGATCCAGTTTCAACACAGATCATGGTTCCACTTCAATGAAATCTTACGACTGCGGTAGCCAGTGGTCAACTATTTCATTAGAGTGTTCTTTTCTGGCTTTAAAAAGTATAAGCTTTAACATAAAAGGAATATTTATTTACTGTCTGCATAATGAATACTAAAGAGGCTGTGCTTCACCTGGTTAGAAAACTATCTAGTTCTGATCTGCTAATCCTAAGAACAGAACATTCACTAGAAGTAGACATTTATTAGTAAAGATCCTTGAGCACATTTATTAGTAAAGATCCTTGAGCACATTCATTTTCTCTTACAGCAAGTACCTTGATTAGTAAAGATCAAATTATAAAAAACGATCAAGAAAAAGACCTGCTGAGAAACATGAACAAGTAATTTTAAAATAATTTACTGAATATGGAACAAGTATCCACACTTCCTGTACACCTACTGACTTTAACAGAAACCTTACATTTAAAGAAAGTAATCTACTCACTTTTCCTTAGGCCTCCATTTTCCAAAACTACTAGTAAGTTTGGGCATCTGACTAGGAAAGGGAATGATTTTCAGAAAATGCTGAGAATCTGTTATTTGAAAGTAGATCTCTTAGATACAGCAATTCTGAAAATTCAGACCTCAGTATTTTTCATATGCAGATTTATGAGTTTATGCAAAAATAACTATAAAAGTTGTGCTCCTTTTCCTGGATTGAAATGACCAAAGCAGTGTTTTATATCTTCCTGAAACCAAAATAAACACAATAATCTTCATACTAAACCTCTGTGGATTACCTGACTTGGCAGCTCTACCTTGGATTTTTGTAAGGCAACCATTCTCTGAAAGGCACCATTCTCATAAGAGAATTATTTGGAATGAAAACATTTATTTTCATTTGCATTAAGTAGAAACACCTTTCCCATGATAGAGAAACCCTTTATTGACAGGTTCCAATAATGTAGTTTTTAACTGTATAACATGGATCTGAAAAATCATCATGAATATATCCCAGTCTAAGAACTTCAGAGGTTATTTAACCCTGATGAAAACTTGTTTTTCTAAGCTTCTGCCTTCAGTAATAAACATAGATTGATTCACAGTAATCCATACAGTAGCAATAAAGACCTGAACTAGACCAGCTTCCAAGATTTGAAAGGTTTCATACAGGAAAGCTTTTACCATTTCTATTACTTGCTGGTAAAACTGTAGAAGGCAGGGAAAATTCAGATTAAAAAGATCCTGCCTTGCTGGTACACTTTTCCTTGGTACCCTTAGATAGAAAGCTGCCAAATTTGATTGAAGAAATAACTAAGAAAACCCAGGTGTTTCACACTGCTCCTCAAGAGACCAATTCCACTCCTTGGGGAAGTGCAAAGTACCACTTGAGCGAGCAGTGACTGAACAGGATTGACACATTCATCACAGCTGCAGTAGTAGGAGGGAGGTGTTTAATTTGAAAGATTAAGAGTATCATTTTGCACCTTGCTCTCCACCCTTGGAGACACGTAGTACATAACAGTAGACATTCAGAAGGCCAAATAATAAAAAACTATAAAGCTTTTTATGGGCCATAAAGCAACTCCCTCCTCTCCCAATACACTACTAAAGGAAAAAGGAGTTGTCGGGGTGTGTATGGTGTGGAGATGCTGAGCTCCCACTGGAAGAGATGTAAGGCTAAGTGGCAAAGGAGACTTGAAGTAAAACAAATTAATTCGAGTAAATGAACACTGATTTTTTTTTCCCTGTGTTAAATCAACTATACACATGTCTTTTTAAAATATTTACTGACTAATATATTTTGACAATGAACAAATGTTTTATTGTAAATCTAGTTGGAACAGTTTAAAGAGCTACTGCCCAAAGCTGCGATGTGATTAACCACGTTTGGGAACTCCTCATCCATTTCAGATAACTTTGACAACTTCAGCGGTGGTACAAATTAACCTATTTAATTTGCACTGAAACAGAACTGGAGTATTCAGAAAATTAATTACCAGCAATCACCAACCAACATGCATGCATTTCTCCATACCTATGCACAGGAACGTGTCTCCCTCTATTCTTTTAAAAGCATTTTAATGGTAACACACATGAACACTCTTGTTGGAATTTGAAGTGATCTTGATAAATCAAGGAAATGGGAAAAGAAACAACAAAAATGAAAGTTCTACCCTATTAAGAGAGATGTCAAATACAGAAGAAACAATACTGACTAGGAAGCAAAATGGCACAGAGGATCTTGGGGTGAGGAAAAGATCTAACAGGTCACAAAATTAAATAATCAGTTGCTAGTGTAATGTAAATTAAAAAAAAAAAAGTAAGGAGGTTTCATTTTCAGATGTACAAACAGGAATGCCACAAACACAGTTCAGGAGGTGATTACTCAGTTCATTTGGTACACGTAAAGCTTCATCCAGAGAACTATTTCCAGCTTTAGGGACCACCCATCAAAAAAAGGGAAAGACAATCTGGAGTGTGTCCCAGGGAGACAATAAAGAAGCTGACACGATCCAGGAGGAGATACTGGAAGAATAGGTTAGTTTAGGCTAGAGAAGAAAAAGGTGGGTTTGCTTTGTTTCTTTTTATTATAATAAAGAGGAGGGGCACACGACACCTGATATACATAGTTCCTATAAAGGGAACAGTGATAAATTATTCTTCATGACAACCTGAAGAGCAATAAGAAAGAAGCAGCCTAATTCATAGCAAAGAAAATCTGGGTTGGATTTTAGGAAAGCCCTTTCTAACTCTGTTGAACTCCTTTGGAGATTTTTAAACACAACTGTTGGCAGGGAGCTAGGTATAATTAATGCTGTATCAGTGCAATGGCTTACACTTGAGCTCTTGAATCCCTTCCAGTCCTACTTTTGTATTATTCTGACACCCAATGTCCTGTTTTGTGCTCTGTTAAAATTAAAAGTAAAAAAATTACTCTCTCTAGGAAAGCAAGTAAGGAAGATCCTAATTTCGAGGCAAACAGGAGCACAAAGAAAGAGTGATTTGAAGAGAGCCTCACTAAATAATCTGGTAAATTAGTCACAAAAATCAACATGCCTTTGCTATCTAATCAAATTACTTGTGTATCAGAGTATTTACACCCCAAACAGAAGATCTTACAGGCTAAGAACTCTGCATCTGTCCCTCTTCACCAGTTATACCAAATAAATTCAGAATAACTCCCTCAGTTTTCAAGGAATTGTGCTGGATTATCACATTTCAGATGAGAACAGAATAGGGATCAAAAAAGAACAACGTGCAATGCTGATGAGCCTGTCTTTTCACAGCAAAGCAGCCCATTCTCTGCCAACAGCAGTTAAATGCACTACGCGTGGACTGAAATTACGTATGGTAACAGATTTCTTTTAAATTACCATCCCCAGAACAAACCTGGCATGTCGGATAGAAGCAATTGCACTACTGAATTCACTGTCAATGCTCCTACAGTTGTAAAATTCTTCATAGGCTGGCCTGGAAGAGCCTTGATATTCAATGCGGCTGATGCGACATATTCCCACAATCAGAATGATCAGCATCAGGACAAAGGCTACACAGAGAGCCCCAATTATGATGTAGAGGGAGTGACGAGGCATATTTGTTAGACTCTCTGCCATATGCCCGGACTTCCACTGCAGATCTGCCAATAAGAAATAAAAGGTTATCATTAATTAGTAATTTATAACCTTCCTGCTGAATAGAAGTTTTTATGATACTCACTTTCAATATTTCTGTGGAGACTTTTGAAGCTAGGGGCGTATGTAATTCGAACCTTCTCAGGCTCTGTTACAGATATATGACCATGCCTAATATGCAACAAATTTGAATAGCACTATCTTGATCCTTCACGCATCTTTTTTGTAGATTTTTAAGGTCATACAGGAACACTTCTCTAGTTTGATCTCTTGCATAACCCAAGTCATAGAAAGTCATCTAGTTATTGTTGCATTACGTTATAACATACTATAGGGTCTCTAAAGGCAGGCAGGGTTTATGTAAAAGCTTCTAGTAATCCACCAATTCTCTGTGCAGTTTGTTCTAATAGTCAGTGAACTCTTCCACTAACATGTGTGATTTAATATGTATTAAACACACTTAGCTTTTAATTTGAAACACAGGCTTTTGTTATGCCTATCTCCACCAGAATGCAGAGACTTATAAACCAGCATTTCAAGGGCAAAAAGGGCATCTCATCAGGTGCTACAGTACTGAGCCCACTAGAGTCTTCTCTCGAGCATAATTTCCCCAACAGGTCTCAAAGCAGACCTTAAAGTAAAGCCAATCTGGAAGAGGCTTCTTGTATTTATGTATTCCAGACCTTCTTTATAAATATTGTTGATGCCCAAACTGTTGTCCATCAATGCCAAAGAGATTGTCTATCAATTGCCTATGTCCTCAGATCTGTTTTTCTCTAGCATGGGTCAGAGTATTTCTAATTAACCTGTAATTCCCTCTAGGGTTCATTTTTGGCAGTCTTTTAAGCCTACGGTCTCATTAATCAGGAACAGACTTGAATCATTCTGACTACAGAAGTCTGACACTCTGCAGAAGTTTCTTCTAGCAGGTGACTGTTCCTTTTTCAAATGGACTTCTGCTTTGCACTGGTTTAGAAACTCCCTTTACTTAATCACAAACAGTCTGGGAACAGGGCTATCAAGCATATGTTCTGGGAATGTTAAGATATTCTTAAAAGCCACCTCTCAAGGATGTTGATCATGGCAGGTAACCAATTCGAGCACCTGAGCTGAAATCACAAGTTTAGTGGCATCTGCGGATATAATCTCCATCTACGGTAGAAATGCAGGGGAATGTATAAGTATGGGGTGGGGGGGGAAGTCCATTTTAGAGGAAGGCTGGGAGAAAGCCTGAAGTGGTAACATGTGGGATTCACCTGGTCAGAGCTTGAAGAAATGGTTGCTCTTTGTTTACAATAGCAAAGGTTGTCCCGAAACACCTCTGAGCTTGGGCTTGCTTAGACTTTTTGTCCACAAATGTGAGCTGAGTTTACAGGACTGACTGCATGTTTATGTTATCTTCTTCAGAGATCAGTAAAGTTTTGATCAGCCTGAATTGTTCAGTGATTTAATGTTTCTAAAGTGCTGTTACTGCAATTTGCCCAGTCAGGATGTGAGGGAGAGAATACAGCTGTGCCCTGTGCAGTTTGGGATGGGTTTCTATTTCTGTTCTGCAGCACATTCGTCACACACAGTGGTTTCTGTCAGGTTGTCAGACTAGGCCAAATTCAGATCTAATGTGCACAGATATATGGCAAGACAGCTCTGATTTAGATTCCGTGTCTTCCATCTCTGGATGATAAGGATGAGAGAAATTTCTCCCTTTCTTTCTCACCAGATAAAACCGTGAAGATTAACAGCTTATATTCCAAAGATTAGAAAGAACATATGACAGCTCAAAATCACAGTATTCTTAGTTGTCATAGTAATGTTCATAAAATTAATTAAAAATTAGATTTCAATGCACACCACACAGTCTGTAATGGAAATTGCTCATAATGTTAGTTTTCAAGTAACTGCATGGTTTGGCTTACCTTGGTAATAAATAATTACAAAATAACTACAAAATAATTACATTAATTACTATAAAAGTGGAAAATGCAATGATATTAACAAATAACCAGCAGGCATTAGAGAATTCATATGAGTCATTTTGTAAGCATTTTTACAATGAATGCTCCATTTAACTTTTTAGGTAAATGCATTTCATTTTGAAAGGGAAAATATCCTCTTTATAATTAAGACCGATTTAGTCCTATTTAATTGGAATTGCTAACACTGGTAAGGACCATAAGATGATATAATAAATATCACAGTTTATCCAAGCAACATACATTTTGTCTGGTTTGTTGTATATACAGCACTTGAAAATTAAAGAGCACACTTTGACAAGAAGATAACCCTGAAATCCTGTTAGGGTAGTCACTTCAAGCAGATAAAACAGCTGGTGAGAAAATGTGGAACTATTAATGGTAAATAGAGAGTTGTTCTTCAAAAAAGACTAAGTACCAACAGCATCCTTCATGGCTAGTAACAGAAAATCACAAAAGATAAAATGTGATCTATTTAGTCAAATAACTCCTGAACACCAGCTTGTTCCCCTCTTGAGAAGCCTGAAGCCTGGTTTCATCGTGTCTTTTTCGAGCATTCAGAGGGATGGTCCAATACAAAGGAAGTCAGTATGCAGTGTTTAAATTTAATTTCCAATACATTGTTAACCATTACATACAAATTGCTGAAACAATATGGTAAATATGACAAGGAGATATGGGAAGATGAACAGAAGCAGATTTACTAATGGATTCAATCTTTAGATCTGAACAGAAATCCACTGCACCATTGACACAACTCCAGCGAGATCAGAAGTGCTGCACCTGTTTATAAAAGAGCTGGATATGGCCTTTCTAGATATGATTAGAATTGGGTTCACATCAGTTGGTCAACTCGTAGCTCAGGGAAAGACAGAGCACAAAGTTCTTCCCATGGATACATAGTTCTGTAGAAAAAATCCGCAGATCAAAATGCTTTTAAATCCTTTCTGCAAAGTGATTTCTTCAAAACTCAATCCCTCTCTATTTGCATAATCCTTTATATACCCGTTAAAATCCAAGCACTTTAGGAAAGCTTCCACAGCTTTGTGTATAAGCCACTACATTGCTTAGAGAGGCTGCATGTCCATACTTATATCTGACTGTTGTGAAGTATCATGGTGTCCCATAACAACACATCATTTTACTTTGATGCTGTGTCAAAGTGACTTTAAGAGCAAGGGAACATCAGATGTTTGTTGATGTTAAGCTTATTGAAGAAACTACTGGTAACCCTCCAATTTTAAACTTAATTGTTCTTCAAAATGTATCTTTATGTGACTGTGCAAAGATCTTTTTTTTTTTTTCCTGTTTTCATTCTTTAAGACCAATCCAAACTAGAATTTTCTAATTGCATTTTTTATATCTCCTATATTATTATTATGATTACATATATACACTGTATTATCTATCCTGATCTGTTGGATAAAAACCCAGTAATTTCAACCTCTTCAACTGAGAACAATTGCCATGAACTATAATATATGATTTATTCTCCAAATATTGGGATGGAAAGGAAATGTCTAATATTTCTGGTTAAGAATCAGCCTTGCAGTGTTATCAATGCCAGTTAACACTCAGATAATTCCCTGCCTCCTATCATAGCAGTCACAAGATAAAAGAACAGATCAGTCAGTAAAAGGCTTAAAACAGTAACAACACGGTGCTGTTGCTTCTTCCCACCATTTTAACTTACACAGTTTGCAAGTGCGTAATACAAGCAGAAAATCCAAGTTCTTAAGCAGCAGGCAAGGCCACTGCAGTTCGACTACAAACAGATGCTACGTGTAGAGAAATACGCACTAAGCAGAGACAATCCCCTCGCTCAAGAGAACAAAGTTCGAGCACAGTTTTATCCACTCTCTCTCTCCTACACTTATAAACAAGGTCAGAAAGGAGTTAATATTGACCAACCACAGATGTAAGCTTGAACCTACTGGTCATGTATAGTGCTTAGGGGCATGTGTCCCTCACAGGGGGAAGCAGGAATAATTGAGCACCTGGACAGTAGAAAAGGCTCCTTCCACCCTCTGTTCTGCTTCTCTCATTTTCCCATGTGTTTATATGCACCTCACTATGTATCTGTGGTGCAAACAGCCAAACTCTTAGTGACTAGATCATGACAGTCAAAGGAGGACTCCAGAACAAGCATCACTGTTTCCCTTTGGCATCCATTCATTCCATAACATAACAGAAATGTAATTGTTACTACATTGAGGTACTGTCCAGGAAGTACGTTTCCAGGATGATTATTGCTTTCTCCAAGAACTAAACTCATCTGTCTGTCAGCCCAATACTTATTAGCTAAGGCAGGCAGAATTACACTGCCTTGCTGATCAACTTGGACGTGTGTGTTTCAGGTATCACTAACAACCACCTTATCAGTAAAAGCTCATCATTGCTTTTAGCATGAGCAATATGGCATACAGATAGCACACAACATTGTGCTCCCAACGTCACGCTGGTTCTGTGCCACACAGGGAAGTGTGTGTGCCATTCACAGAGACAATAAAAAGGCAGTGCTGACACCATCTCTGGACTAGCTAGCAATGCTCTTCTGCAGTCTTTGCTTTCAAAAGAAAGCACTGAAACTGAATTCACAACCAACAACTACAGGGAGAAAAGGTCATAAACCTGTCAAGATAAAACCTTTGTGTCAGTCCAGGTGTGAAGAGTTGTCTTCTGGGTTAAAGTAAGGACTAACATCAAGAATAGAAATCAACTTAAAAAGCAGTCGATATGTTTAAGTAAGGTTTAAGTAAAAGACAGTAAAAAGAGAAGCTTCATGTGCTCCTTGTGTAAATGAGATATAGAAAACATTTTTCATTCCAGCCTTTGTTTCTCATGACTGTACAATAGGAGTTTTCTGAGTCCCTTCTGTTTATTTTTTAATCTATCGCCTATCCCTGCAATATTAGCTGTGCTAAGTGGTGTAAATCCCCTCACACAAACTTGTGTATCTGTATAATGACTTGAAGGGATCTATGACCACAGTACCTCAGCATTCAAGCAGTTAAACACACAGCTAAACTCCCTAGTTTACATCTGTAGCCCAAGAACAAGACATCAGGGAAATGCAAAGCAACTCTGTGAGCAGCAGAACTAATGAAGCCTAATTTCCCTTTTCTCTCTTCCACAGGTGGGCTTCATACTTCCTTCCTCTCATGGACTCTCTACTGCTCCATAAGGGTGCACTAACACTGAAGCTTTCTCTATAGTAAGTAGTGAGATCACACTGAAGCTGTGCCTTCACTAGACCCACCAATGGAACCTCTCTAAGTCTTACTAAATGCTTATTTTATTTTGGAGACCTTTACCTTTCTAACAAATTTGGTGGGAATCAGCCTATGATTGGAAGTTATTCCTGCAAAAGGTGGTAAATGCATGCACACACAAGTCACAGCACAATTACACAGGACTAGTTTCCTTATGTAAGCAAGTTCAAAATTGTTTTGCTGAAACATCACTAGAACTGCAGGTACTCAGAAGTCAATACGAGCCTGTTAAGACCATGCTTACAGAGTTATGGAAGTACACTTTACCCAAGGTAAGTATGAAAGTAAGCTCTGAAGCATAAGTGCAATTAAAAGGCAAACTGATTAGTGCCCAGCTGTGAGATAGCATCTCTTACAATCTAGTCCAACACATCTTAAAGTAGGGTGCCCAGAAACAGAATTTTCTAATTTTCATAGCCACTTTTGAAATGTTATGGCCTAAAATAAAATGCATTTAACAGAATTTTGATAATTTACAGATGATTCAGAGTATTTGTGCAGATAGGTAGAGACAAATATAAATTTATTATATCACTTTTAGAAATTTTTAGAAAACTACAAAACTTACGTATTTCGCAGTTTGCACCAACCCATCCATGTGGACAATGGCAGGTGTAACCACCAGGCTGATCTATGCAAGTTCCAGCATGGTGACATGGATTGCTGTCACAGTCATTTACATCAATTTCACATTCTTCACCTTATATTGGGAAAAAAAAACAAAACAAACAAACAAAAAACCAAACTTCTGTATAGTGGGTGCCTCATGTAGCCGGTACATCATCAGTCATTAAATTTTTCTCTAGCTGAAAAACACCTTATAGCTCAATAGCATCTTTATTCTCAGAACGTCAAAAGTGTTCTATAACTCTTTCAAGAAATAAGTCTCACATAGCCTCCAAGTAGGAAGTATCTGCATTCAACCAGGTGAAAACAAAGTCTGAGGACTAAGTGACTTGACTAACCTCACCCAGATTATGTGTGTCTCATTTCTTTAAATATAAGTTTCATCCCAAGAAAATGTGGTATAACAATTTGTCATGCATATTCTGAAGCGCTATACAATAATATAGATAATCAGTGCCTCTGAGAAACAGCCACCATACAACAGAAAGCTAATTCTTTTCCAAAAAAAAATGCCCTTTAATTAGCACAGATCAAAAAGCACAATTTGATCTACAAAACAGCTATGAATGGGTTTCTCTATTACTATCTCATTGGATATTACCTTACATGACTAACAGAGCATCAGGTTGTAAATTATCTTGACAGCAGGTATTTGGATAAAATTTTCCAGTTTCAACAGTGTCCAATTAGTATATTGGCTTACCTGGAAACCTTCAAAATGTTATTTTTAAAATGCAATCTAGTCTCAAGCAGTAAGGTTATAAGGCATGTTAAATAGCTGTTAGCTTAATGAATTCTCTTTAGTAACAGGCATTTTTGCTGCAAAATTTTTAAAATTCAAAGCAGTTGCAAGTAATATAAAGAACTTGTCATGCTCACTAGACTGATTACAATTCAGCAAAGTCCAAATCAATTTGTTTCCTTGAAGAGACACAGTCTTACTTGGTATTTCTCTTCTTTTGGACAGAGTGAACACTGGCAACTAGACATTCTGTGTAGTGTACAAATTACTTGCCTGTATATCCAGGTGCACAAATACACGTAGCATTTAGACCTTCACTGTCACAAGTGCCACCATTCTGACAGTTGATGTTAACACAAGGATCTTTGTATAATTCACAGTGCCTTCCTGGAAGGGTAAAATTAGTAACTGCCATTAACATGACATATACTGACAGCGTGAAATCAGTACATGCGATAACTTAACTTCACCTGGATGAGCACTATGATGTGCAGCCTCCAAACCTGTCCTATTAGGCTAATGCCATAAGACTAAAGCCATATATTTTATGGTGGCTAAACTTTTTACACACATGCCTCCTCTCTGCTCTTCCCACCCACTGAGGCTTTGGGATAAGAGAGGTAGGGCAATTTCTGCTAATTTCTGCTGGAGTGTCTATGAAAAACCAATGGTATAAAAACATGTAACCAGATCAGCTGTCTATATTCTTCAATAAAATGTAAACAATAAGTGTCTTCAGGAAGACGTTTATGTAATAACTTCTTTAATAATATACATAAGCATTCTAATTCCTCTTACTGACTTGTGCAGGAAACTGAGGAGTATAACTAAGGCATAAAAAAAAATCAATTTATTCAAATGTACAGCTAAAAGTAAATCATTGGATTGCTGAACTTCATGCCACTACCTTTGCTCTTTCATTCTCAGGTGTAGGCTACATGAATTCAGCAGCTTTGCCTTGCAGAAGACAGTGCAAGCCGTATCTGGCATACAGAACATAGAGCACAGCAGATTCCCACCTGGGGATGGGGAGAGATGCTCTACTGCCACTGCTACATGCATCATTTTCTCTGGATCTACTTTTCAGATAAAACTAGAAAAATCAATACATGAATGATCTAAACAGTGCATGGATGGCACTGAAACACAAAAAAAATAAATGTACATATGTGAATAATGAATGATTGGTGGGACTTCATTTATAATGTATCTACTAAAGTGAAATTAGCTTGCATTTAAAATACCTGCTTAAATTTATCCATTAATGTAAGTTTTAAGTCTAAATCGAAGTCTTATTACCATTCTTTGCTTGGGAATGAATCCAAAGTGACCACTTAGCTAAAATCCTAGTTATCTTCAAGTTTTCCCATTTTTATACTTTTTACAAGAATTTCAACAAACTGAAGAGCAGGACAGGATTCTGAATGGTTCCATGTGATAACACTTACAAATTAGAAACACATTTTTCACTTTTTAAGGTGGTTCATGTTTCTAAATCCTTACTGCCCTGCAAACTATAAAGATGCATAGTCAATAGAAGCATAAATACACATTGGTTATTATGTATAAAAACTGCAATACGGCTTTGGTACCAGGAAAATGTTTCTAATCATGAGGTAGTGAATGATAGTGAAGGAATTATGTTGCTTGTGGAGATTACAGAACCTACAATGATGGAGGACCAGAAGAGGTTACACAAATACACGTGAAAAGTGGACATGCAACTGATCCTGCCTTTCTCCTTCCCAATCCCTTTCATGGATACCAATTGTGTTGCACTGGAATTGGGCAGCTTGTGAATTTGAATTCGGAGAGTTTGAGATGCAGAACTACACAGAGGTAAAATTAGTAGCAAAATGAAGTCTTTAGAGAAAAGAATATGAGAAAGAAAAATCAATACAAAAAAGGAAGAAATTGGACACATATCAGATGTATGTACACAAGCAAATTTATTTAATGAGTAAAGGATTCAAAGGAATGAACTTAGTTCTGTAGTGTTCAATACTGCAGTTATGTACAGCAATGCAAGCTTATATGAACAATCTCAAGTTAATAGTGATAATTAAAAAAATATTTAAAAGCTACTCATTTTAAATATATATATATATTTTACATATATACATACACACACACACGTACCGACTCGCTACAGACCTGCTGAAATCATTTGGTCAGTCTGTCAGCAGCAAAAAGGCAGAGCACTCTAGTTTGAGCATCCTGCAGCTAAGCAGCAGAAGCCTGCAGAGCCAGAAGCCCACGGGTACATGCTAGCAAATAGCAAATAGTCCAGACCAGCAATAACAGCTCTTGTCTGTTTGCCAGCCAGGGTGGTATGGAGGCAGAAGGGAGGACTGCAGATGAGGAGGTCTGGGGTGGTGGTGGTAATGGCCCATATAGTATCTTGAGCTGGGTACCTCAGCTCTGTTCATTAGTGTCACTGAATACCTTAAGCACTGGCAGGAGGAAAGCTCGGTCCCCTGCTTTCATTTAAAGCAAAATGTGGTGAATACACAGTGCTTTCAGCTGCATGTACAGGTTGGATGAGAACAAAACATGAAGTCATAACACTATGATTAAGTGCTCTTGAAACTGTCATGAAAAGCTGAGGGTCATTTCCTCTCTAAGCCTCTGAAATGATGAATTCTGTATCTATTGTCAGAGAGCAGTGTAATCACCAGCATGAAATACATATTTAGCCTCAAGCAGCTGTTAAGTGAGCGTTACTTATCAACACAGATAAGGGTTGATAAGCTTAATGAGAAAATCCTGGGGTAATGTTCCTTAAAACGTAGTTATTCTACGTAGAATATATATATATTTTAATACTAATAACATATAAAATTATATTCAAAGTGTTCTCACAGCATGATTCGAAACAGAATACACAAAAAAGTATCATTTTAGCCCTCCACAGAGGGACATGTCACAGACAGCTGACACATGCTGCTCTGTGTAAAGCTGAAATCCACTGCAAGATAAAAGATTTTGTGTAGCAAAACTCATACTTTTCTGCTCCATCTTATACATTACTTAAGAAATGCTGAAGAGTGATTCCATTCTAACACATCTAGGAATAGCTGCAGTTAACATGGGAAAGCAGTCACAGACCTACTACTGTCTCTGGGCTTTACGGTCTTCTAAATGAACAATCAAAATAAAACTTTCATTTTTACTCCTTTCTGCTAATCTGTTTCAAATACTAATCTTTTATTACTATGTTTTTAACTCGCTTCACTGGAGAAAATAAATAAAAAACTAATTGGAAAGCCCTCCATCTAATGGCTCCTAACAATAACTGATTAAAAATTTTATTTAACAGTTATGTTTTCTTTTAAAAACCCATCACTTTCTAACATATCTTAAAAACAGCAGAAAAAAGTACACCTAAGAAGCACAGAGAGAAGCCATTTGTCCCCAGACAAGGACATACAGTTCTCACAGACTCACTAAACCTGAACTACTCACTTGAATAAAGATTATGGGATCAGGACATACATTGAAGTTTGTTTCCATTAATTTTAGATGTGGGATTTATTTCTGCTCAGTGGAGGGTATAGTATGTCTCTGTTTGTGACAGAACTTACCATCAAAAAAATACATAGAACAATTCAATAAGCAAGAGGCAAAACCCATCCTACCTTCATATTCAGCAAGGCACACGCACTCATAGCTATTGATGAGGTCTCTGCAGGTGGCTCCGTTCTGGCAGGGTGCAGAAAGGCATTCGTTATATTCCTCTTCACAGTAAAGGCCATGGTAACCTAAATCACACAAAGAGGAAATAAAACAAGCTATGAAACACTTCCCGATAAAAATTAACCATTAAGCAACTATAGATTGTGGGCAGATGCTTGCTAATTGAAATATACTGTGCAGACAGATACATGTCAAGACATTGATTTTAAGGACATGTGCTCCCCAGGTGAAATTACAAAAAAAGTCCTGGAAGCACAATGTTCTGAGAGAAGCCACAGCCACTGCCCCTGTGATAAAGCACAGCAAGGCCGTAAACGTGGAGGCTGGTGACCAAGCCCACTTCGAACAATGCAAATAACCACACTGCGATTGTAAAAAGGAATAAACTAATATTGACGTATCTCCTAGCTTTCTCGGATCCTTGCATCAAAGCCACCTTTTACCAAAGTGGTCATAATTCTATAACAGTAGTTAGAATGATAATGTATTTTAACTTTAATGCTGTATAATGTCCAAACACTGTAGAAGCATTAAGATACTTAATTTTTACAGTATTCCCAAGCCGTAAGCAGGTATTATGGCATGATTATACAGACAAAGTAGGAGCACAGACAAGCTATGAGACCTGCTAATGGCTACTGAATCATTTGTATCATGAGGTAAGGAGTTACTGCACTTGAAATAGCACTTTTCTCATTATTTAGTGTGTCATATGATCATCAGTCGTAACAGTAGTTGAAATTACTTTCTACATGTGGTGTATCAGGTCAAAGCAGTACCTACTCATATTAATTAATAGCATAAATTAGTATAGTGTAACAGCGGAAATAAACTAGCAGTAATGCTAAAATATGTTTGCCTGATTATATTGGTTACTTAGGATTAAATATGAAGAATCATAAGCCTCATTTTGAAGACTATTATATTTGACACTAAGAAGCTTATTTAATTCCTCTTCAATAGACCCAGGTTATATTTTTGCAATGAAAATTTTCCTCTCTTCTTTCTTTTTAATTTCTTTTCTTTCTCTTTCTTTTTTCTTTCTTAAGGTAGGGGCTTTCCAAGTGCAGAAACAATGTCTAAGTTTATAGGCAATTAATACATCAACAAGAAAAAAAAGAAAATAGATTGGTCATAATGCTTAGTAACTACAAATAATACATTTAAATGCACCATAAGCACTGCTTTCTCCCTGACAGACAAGCATTAGCACAGAAGAATTGAAAAACTGCTAGTGTGTTTGACCAATGAAAAAAGTATGGGACAATTTGCTTGAGTCTTTCTAAATAGTTTCCCCCTTCTTTGGGGGCACAGGGAGTGCTTCGTAATTAGCCAAATTACCTTTAGGGCACAGTTCAGTATTTAATATATTAAACAAAATATGTTCTTACCTTTCTGAAAGTACAAATACAAATAGTACAAATATTTCTACTAAAACATGTGTCTTTCATAATGTTTATCCCCTTCCTGGAAATTACAGCAAATAATTGAGTGACCAGACTTTTGCATCTAGTCTTAGCTACATGTTGCTCATAACTGCATATCAGAGCATCTGACTTGGGGCATCACGCAGCCTACCTCCCTTGCGAGCAAACTAAAGGCCACACAGTTAACATCAACTGAATTGATTGGATAATTAACACAAATTAGTGCTTTGGATGTTTTAGTAAATGATTTGGCTTCATGAAACCATCGCACCATCTCTTTTTTACCCATCCATGAGAAGGTGAGGATAGAAATTCTAGCCCATACTACTGTCCACAGAGTAATCCCAGAGACACTTTGTACACAGTGGTTACTGCACATTCTTTTTCCTGTTGGCTTGTTATTTTATGATGTTTGCCTGGTACTGAAAACAATGTAGACTGGGAAGTTTTTTATTTGTTTTAAAGAAAATCTTGCCTTATTTGTCAACTTTGCTCAATGTTCTTGAAACCTCATTCTGATGAAGGTCTATATTACACATTAAAAAAAAAAGTTTCAAATATGCTTTCATATTAAAAACATTGTTTCACAAAGAACAATCATACAGAGAAGATATGTCATGGTATGTTAACAGTACATAAGAACACACGTCGCACAGCCCTACCACGGACTAATTCTGGTTAAATCAGTTAAACGTTTAACCTTCTTGACTCATCATAGCTGATACTCCCCTCAACCTCCTATTAGTGTGATATAATACCATGAATATGTACTTGTAATCTATAATGTAATACATGCATTAGAACAGTGTTTATACGCTTTTTAAAATCTTGATTTACTCATTACATATAGCTATAAAAGCAATAGATGAATGAGCATACAATGAAGAAAGATGCCATGGGCATGAATAAAGATGCCAGGGAAAAGGCCTAAAATGCAATGTGTAGATTCTGTAGTGTGATTTTACTTCTTCAGATAATCTCTAGTTAGTAGCAAAACTTACAGACATGAAATGAGGGTATCTTTCATGAGCAAAGAGCCAGAGAGGGTCAATCTCATTCACTCTCCTGCTCTGAATTTTCCCACAGATTCTCACAGAACCATGGAAAATATGACAAATGCCACCTCCAGACACATTTCCATTCCCCCTCCCTCTTATGGATAATTAAAAATAAAACTGTATGAAGGTACAACAGATGTTAGTACTACACAAGATGTATATGCAATATTACCCATTTGATTTTGCACAAAATTGTCTTTTCATAGTAAATAGTTAGTTGGACTAGTAGGTTATTGAGAAACATTTCAGAATTCCTTTCTCCAGACCTGTTAGCCAGGCAATACAGAATTAATTATGTTAATTGTTGTGGGGTTTTTATTAGCCTATGATGAATTTTATCTAGCTTATTTATATAACTTATGTCATGACAACTGTAGCCAACATACAAACCACCAAAATCAGAAAACTTAAAAGAAATACATATGGGAATTACCTGTGTTGAACACAGATGTAATTAGATATGTTGAGGGGAGAAAAAAAAAAAAGTGTTCCACGTGTTACACACTTCTCACCTTTCAAAGGGAGCAGAGGGAAATTTGTGACTGAATAGTTGTCTGGTTTCCAAAATCAATATGAACTACCATATCACC
Organism: Pelecanus crispus; assembly: GCF_030463565.1. NCBI lineage: Eukaryota > Metazoa > Chordata > Aves > Pelecaniformes > Pelecanidae > Pelecanus > Pelecanus crispus. The sequence goes on along the minus strand of NC_134651.1, from coordinate 19,031,007 downwards.
TCCTTAGGATTAAGACAGCTCACACTGTCAGACACTGCACACAGTGAGGGAAAGATATTTTCTCTCTCCACGAGAGGGCAGATCTCGCCCACACACAATTTCACCCTCATTGTCCCCACCCTGGTGCCAGCAGTTTCCTTCTGCTGTAACTGAGGTGAGTGGAGAAAGTTCTACTGTGGGACCAGGCACCCGAGGGAAACACATGTTTCTTCTCATGGAGCTAAGAGGTACCATATCATTTTTAACAAGCGTTTCTCTTTGTATTACTGCTTTTAAATTATACTGATATATAAACCACGTATTCTACTGAATTCATAAATATCTAGACATCCTCAAAAAGACTACATAAATAATTTCTATATTTTCATTAAAGACTTTAGATGGAAACAGGAAAATTTTTCATGGATAATTTCAGAATAACAGACATTAGTATAGTTGCTTCCTCTCTTTCTAGTAACATTACAATTCTGCTGCTTTTATGTTCACAAGGAATGCCAAACACAGCTATTTGCATCTTTTGTGGTATGTGACACTTCTGTGGACATATTCAGAAAGAAACAAACAATACCTACATTGACAACACTTCTCCAGCTGCTGTGTCCTGAGCAGGAAAAAAAAAAAACACATTGGGCATTGCAGCTTCAAAAAGGGCAACTAATATTATTAAACTTCTTTTTTCTAGGTCACTAGAAATTGGATATGCCTTCAATAACAGTACCTTCATGAATTTAAGCAGAACTTGCCAATGATGGTCCCATTCTGATGTGCTCTCTTCAGAGGCTACGGAATGGACAGGGAACCTAAAATAAAACCCTAAAATAAAGATGTCCTTATGTTACCTCTTCTCCCTGTACACAACTGTCCTGCTACTGGTTTTTAGAAAGGCAGGAACAGATCTATTGCCACTGTCCTCTGGATTCCCAAATCTTTCTTTCTCTTTCTTAAGCAACAGGGTTGCTTCCTTGAAGAGGCCAGGATATTTGCCTGATGCTTTCTGGCATGGTCTTCAGATAGCTACATGCCGAGGTGCACTCTCTTTGCACATGGCTACATTAAAACACACAAAGGGACAAAACGTGAAAGGGAACACACAATCTGTGTCATGCAGCCTGATGAGGAGAAGCCATGGGTTTTGTCAAAGCCTTTGAGAGCAGTTGAGAGAGCAAAAGATACAGCAGTGCTTGTCCACGTCTTCAGAATATCTGCACTATCAGGTTAACAAAAGAGAGAGAGAGGCTTACTATTCCCTTTATAAATCAATAAAGAACAAAAGTTGAAAGCTTTTGAGGCTTTCTTAGACACTAGCTCCTCAACAGTGATTCTCTGGGCTTATCCACACTTAACACTTCAGCAAACCAAGGCAGCAGGACAAAAATCCCATCTTCATGAGAAGGACTAATGGGATACAATGCAAGAGCACTCTATTTTGCAGGGAGCAGCATCAGTTCATATATATGGCCGCTCACTAACACAGTTGCATGTGTTCAGTTCAAGTACTTATATAGCAATTAAATAAGAGAAAGAGAGAAGAGCTGCTCCAGATGGCAGGACGGTAGGAAGGCATGCCTACCAGCCATGGCCAGACTGCATGGAGAGATGTCTTAATGCAGAAGTGGAAACAAGATGAGGAAACAGAGGCAATAAAGTGCTCACAGTCTGGAACTGGAATTAACCTAAAGCCACTTCTGCCAGAGCCTGCATTTCCTGCCCCAGTTCCAAAACCTGGGAAAAGACAGGGGAAAAAAATTGCTACTGCTACAGACAAATGTTGCACTTGCCTGCGAAGGCACTGAGATAAACCTACTCTCCTATAACCATCTATTAAGCTACATGAGCAAAAAATTAAGCGTAGAGGAAACGTACTCCATGGTACTACTTCTGAAGTTGCCATCTTTCTTCATACCATGCGTAATTTTTTTCTGACACTCTTTTTTTTTTTTTTCCCCAAATGTTCCATATGTGCTATCATATATATTTGTAAAGTAGAAGGCAGGTGTTAATGTCTGTACATGTGCTTTGCAATTTCAGACTCCATAACCCAATTTCAGACTCCATACCCCTATGTCTTTAAGAAAGCCAACTGCAAAACTTTGCTGTGATATTAAGTTATTCTATTTCTAGATAGATTTCTTCACTTTGGGCCAGAAAAAAAATTAAAAAGAATATAGGAAATGTTTGCATTTTAAATTGATAACAGCAGCTCTATTAAAATAATGGACTGTAAAGAGGGGAAAAGGTTTAAGAGGAGGAAGAAAGTGCTTTGGGATTCAGGGAGTAAATAAACATTCTATGAAGAGACACAATGGGATCCCACTAGTTTCATGAACCAGGCTTTAGACGAGAAATCCAACAAATGAGCACAAGAATTTTTATCAAGATTAGTTCTTTAACATGGGGTAAGCATGAAAACACAACACAAATGATGACTAATGCCCAGACACTGGGTATTTCTTTGTTACCTGTAAAGGGACAGGTGATAAATATTAATAATTTGGGTGTGTAAGCATATAATTGAAGATTTAAAGGTAAAGTTTCATATGCAATTGAAAAATCACACACGCAATACAAAGGTATTGTTGCACAGGCTTTTGAATTCCACAGAGCCCACTCAGCAGACATTTAAAAAAGAAGTATATTCAACTTAAAAATAATTTACACATTTTTTCCCTCCGTTCTTGAAATGGAAACATTCAAAAGTATTAGACTGCTTTCCAAGTTAACTTATACAAATTAGCTTTTCTATACAAGCTATTAGATGATGTAGGTTATCCATAACAATGCTCACAATGAAAGCCAACACACAAAAAAACTAGTAGTAAATGCCTGGTTGTGTGCGTTCCGCAAATTGTGTAGATATGCAAGTATAATAACTATCCTTTATCATTCTTCAAATCTGTACACTGGCCAAAAAAGCATGGAAACCAAACTGCCTACCAAGCAAGGAGACTTTCACAGACCTTGAGCTAATTGGAACAGTTTAAAATTCCTCTCTTGTTTAATTTTTGGAGGCAGAAGTAACACAGACGAAAATCCAGCTGACACTATGCTTGCTAGTAGAAACAGTGCATAAAGGAAGGATGGCATTCAGGTCACACGTATAAGCAAAACTCTGCAGCGCTTTGCTTCTGCAATAAGAAATTATGTCCTCTGTCAAATACCTCAAAAGAAAAACCATGGCATCCTAGAACTGAACACAGAATGTAAGTGGCAGGTTCTAAAATTTTTAAAAGAGTGTTTCAGATATACCATATAACCAATACACAAGAGCGTTCTACAATGTCATTTAATAAACTTACCATAAATATACCTAAAAAAAAAAAAAGGATATGAATTCAGGGACATGTCTAAAAGTGAAAGACTGCTGTACAAAGACGTCAGTACTCTAGGAGCTGGCACACTGATGCTGAGAGCCTGCAAGCCAGAAAGCCTCAGAGTGAAGAGGCAGAGATCATTTCTTTCCTACTAATGTATGGCAATATCTTTATGTAGTTCAGTATGTTTATTATTAACCCTTGATAATGCTACTAAACTGCACACAAATTTTATTCATCCACTTTACCAGTAACTGTAACAGAGACCATCAAAGTCTCTGCAGGCAAAATTGTAGGTAGAATCCAGCTTTCTAATATACCAGAGACATAACTCACCCACTCTATCAAACTGCTTTTTGATGAAGATAAAAAAAAAGTGTTAGGCTATGCTCTATAGTCACTACTTCTTTTTTTTTTTTTTTAAGAATTGGAACATAGGAATCCTCAAGTTTAATTGCTCATCTGCCTCACATGCAATAATTACTCAAACCACTGGCAAAGTGTGTATTATGATGCCTTCTAAATGCTGATCTACAAAGAAGTTGACTCCCATTTATGTACTATGCCTTTAATATGAGGAAAATCTCTGAAGGTAATTAGTTCAAATCCTGCTAAGAGGAGAGAAGAAGGAGAGAAGAAGAAGAGGAGAAGAAGAAGAGGAGAAGAAGAAGAGGAGAAGAAGAAGAGGAGAAGAAGAAGAGGAGAAGAGAAGAGGAGAAGAGAAGAGAAGAGAAGAAGAGAAAAGAAAAGAGAAGAGAAGCCCCCATAATGGTACGTTCATAAAAATTAAAAGGCATAACAGAAGAAAACAAACAATTCTGACTACTCCTACCTTGCTACCCACTTAGGTGCACTTCTTTAATGATCTTTTGAAATAAGTTATCCAAGTTTTTAAACTGTTGACAGATTAATGACAAACTCCCATAATTTGGCCTTTAGTTCCACCTTGATATGAAGCAAGTGATATTATTTGTAGAGGGAAGTCCTTCTAAAACAAGTTGTCATTTTTAAAAGTGAAGTTTACAGCAGTCTACAAAATTTTTGGAAAAAAGATAGTATTTTTTTAAATACTTCCCATTAAATTTCACACATGGAGTTCAATTACAGAAGTACCATATATGGTCTTAGATGCAGCCTCTATGGCTTCTCATCTGGCTAACTTTTAAATGCACAACTATCATTCAAATAAAAGTAAGTTTCCATAACATGAGACGTGGGAGACTACTTTTAAGTCCCATGTGACACAGATTAATTTGAACAAGCCTAACTAACAACTTCTAATCAGGTTTAAGTGACAAATTTCAGAAAAAAAGCCTTTATTTGTCCAAGAATATTTAACTAACTTTCTATTGTTTGAACCAAAGGCAAAGAACATTCTGAAGAAGGTTAAAACTTCCCTGGTTTATTTGGAAAAAGAAATGCCTAGTTTTTCCTACCATGGACAACTTGGGAAAGGGCACTGATGCTGGACAGCTCCTGATACTCCACTTTGGAAATCGGATCCCTTTTTATATCAGAAATTTAGAGGAAAATTTTTTTACACTAATTGGGAAATTCAGCTTTCTGTGTACTTGACGTATTTTCCCATCGCTTATAAAAGGATAGAATATCTCTCTTTGTGTATCGATTTCTACAATTCAAAGCATCTGAATCATGATAATTCTTTTCAGAACTTCCCAGAGCATACACAGCACTGGTATTCTTAAAAAAGGCTCTTCATCAGTCTCTGGTTTTTTTCAGTCAACTGTGGCTTCAGTCATACATTGAAAACCACTTAAAGGTCAAAGAATATTGATACATTTTGATCACTTTCCTTGTTGCTCAGCATTAGGCAGCTCCTCATCTCAACAGCTTCTCCATCCTCTGTGAGATTTTTCTTGACCATGTCCTAACTGCTTGCACCATTCAATAGCTAGAAAAACAGCAGTTTTCTGTTACAAACAAAATGCTCACTACCCAATCAAGCGATAGGTTGATACTACCAAGCAACTCCCATATTCCTATCTGCTCAGTGCTTTTTTCCCTGTCTTTCAGGACTTTTTTTAACTTCAAACATTTTTTTCCTTTTCACCCCCTCTGCTGTTTAGTCCTTCTGGGGGCTGGGTGAGGAGAAGAATATCCAAAATGAAGGGGTAAATATTAAACTATTAAATTCTCAGTTCTAAAAATGAATTTAGGAAAACAGCACCTGGCAATTTCAACTACCTGCATTCAAAAAGGTATTTTGTCAGACACGGAACTAATTATCAACTGATATGAATTCTAGTTTGTGCTCTCAATAAGACAGGATATGCTAGCTCTATTTAAATATGATTAGGCCTGTTGCTGTTCATCTCAATACCCAATCCTTTTCTCTAAGGATTCCTCTATTATGCAAATGAACAGCAAAGCAATTAAACACTTCAAAAAGGAAGACTGAAAATTTGTAATGAAAGAATTATCATCTTCACCTCCTGAAATATACAAAACAAACCACATGTTAGGAAATACTCTTCTGCATTACATAATGCTGCTGTTCTGTTCAGATGAAAACTGCCCACACCATTCACAGAAACATCTGAGCTGAAAACATTTGTGGTCACCGAAACACCTGGACCTATCTTGCCACAAAAATCTACCTACCCTCTGGTTTCTGACCAGTTGCAAGCAGAAGAATTGAGGATGCTTCCTGAAAAACTGTCCATAAAATGTAGGCTTCCTTTTTGTTGTTGTTGTTAAATAAGTTAATATGTCTCAGTGGTTAAAGCTCTTACATGAGGTTCTTATAATCCTGTATGTATAAATTCACATCTGCTGGACAACAAATGAATTATGAGATAACACTACTATGGTATTGTCTGCATTTCACTTTCATATTTTTATCTTTTATAAAGAGTTATGTAATTTAATTATAAATCTGTCAAATCTAAACTAAAAATTTCCACTAGCTTCTGTTGATTTGTGAGTATCTCTCCAAAAAACAACTTCTGATAGTCCTTTCCCTGTCTCTAAATAGCAGTGATTAATTCTGACACCTCCTAAAAATGCTGCATTAGTAGATTTCATAACAAACTCCCCATATCCACAAATAAAACTAATCCATTCTGGTGGAGAAATAACTCAAGACAAAATGCACAGAAGGTTAGTGTTTTCTATACCAGTTAAATTCAGACCTATCAGAATCAATGTAAGAAAACTAGACAGTCTAGAAAAGTTAGGACTGCTCATTGAACTGAGTTTCAAAAATTACCTTTTTTCAACAGGCTTTATAACATATAGTCAAAACAGACTTCACTGTTGTATCATGCTCTGGATGAGGATAATTGTGTTATATATGCACAAACTTTGTAACTGCCCTAAGTACTATATAGCCAGCTGTCTAACCTATTACTAAAAGTATCTTCATTCCAAAATTCAAAACGCACTGCAAGAAGAAAATTTCAGCCATAAAACTGTGAACCACACAACCATGGTGTGGGGTCCCTCTCAGGTTAGCATACATCAGTGAGAATCTTGCTACACAACACGATGCCTTATGCTGAGGTATTCATAACACTGAAACCTGTTCTTACCACATTTATTGATTTAATGAGTGATGGCTTGTTTTCAAAAATCAATCCATTATTCCTACAAAGTGATGAATGCTTTCATCCTTAAGCAGTTTCAAACTTTACTCTCAACATCTGGAATTTCCTTGAAGATCACATGCATCAGTTACTGAAAGCAACACTTTGAAGTGTGCACTCAATGTACCATCCAAGACAAAGACATTAGCTGGTAATTCTTGCGTCTTCAGGGATCTCTCTTCAGATGAGATACCAGTTTTACAGGCTACAGAATCTTAGATAAAAGCTCACTCTTCAAGGAAAATAGGAGAGTTCTCTATGCTTCACCTTGCTCTAAAGCCATAAGAAGCAGAAGCAGCAAGCAGTGACATCTTTCTTCCTCAAAATGCCAATACATGGAAGTCAAATGGAACAGTTATTTTACTATCTTTTTGTCCTAAGCCTCACTGTCCTAATCTGAAGTGTTCTAGGAACAGACTGTGGGCTTTTTTCTTGGGAGGAAAAGGAAACTTTCTGGAAGAGAAAGCAGCTGACTTCTTTCTATGCACTAAAGAAGGCTAAAAAGAAAATATCTGGATGTGGCATGTACTAGTGTTCAGACTCACCACCTACAGGAGTACTTGCCTACTTCAGGCAAAACCTTTGTGATTGGTAGGATACCTCCACACCCTGCTAACTGAGAAGGAAGGAAAAAGAGCTGGGGAATTGCAACTAGTTTCCCACAAGGCAAGGCAAAGCAGCAGAGAGAAGGTATTCCTGTGAATGGAACTTCGTAGAACAACATGCATGTCACAGCGTTATGTATATGTAGAGCTACTATCTACCCGATATCACTCCTTAGCTTATCCCTTGTACACTGGGGATTTATTTTCCCCTTAACTTCTGCAGTTTTCAAGTTTATAGCTTTATAGGAACAGACTTAAAAAAAGTTCCAAAATTATTCAAATGAAAAGATGATTGGTTTTCACTCTGTAAGTGCTTAAGCAGTAGTGGATGTGCAGCACATGATATCATTCATTCTAATTGCTACTTCACCTATTATCATTGCTAAAATGTATAAAGGGAGCTATAAGCACCCCAATATTCTGTTACATTGGTACAATGAACCAAAAAATCTAGAGCTAAGCAAAATGCAACCCAGAAACCATGCACTGTTAGGCTATATTATCGAACAGTTACCAGCTGAGTCTACTAGCTATACTCACCTAAGCAGTATCGCTGGAACTTCTGAAAAGAGATAATTTGTGTAAACGTGGATGGCAGAACTAAACCCTTTGGGATAACCAATTTTTTTTCCTTCTCTACCTTTGTTCAGCTACCTTGTTTGTTTCCACTCCTTCCCATATGATCAGTGTCATATTTCCCATTCTCTCTACCAAATTCTGTAATTTCAATGATGCTGATACCTCACCTTAAAAAGATTTATCCTGCAGACTACAGTTTTATAATACAGCTGTAGATATCAACCAAGCCACATGGATCTCAGTGGGTATTTTCAGTGCTCACTCTGCAATTTTTCATTTTCCAAATGTAACGTGTAGATTCCTATCATTATTCTAAACAGATAGAACATCTGCTCAATGTGTTTTATATACTGAAAAGAAAAAAGGAAGTAATTTTAAACTGTATATTGGAACCTACATATAAAAATATTAGAAGATTTACAAAACATATAACTGGTACAAACCAGGGATACAGAGGCATTTGTAGCTGGTTCCAACACTGCGACAAATGCCATGTGCACAAGGATTCAGAGCGCAGAAGTCAATCAGCTGAGCACATGTAGGTCCTGTAAATCCAGGACTACAACTGCAGGAGAAGGCAAGTCTATCTGTGTAACAGGTTCCATTGTTCTGACAGGGAGATGACGCACAAGGGTCTATTTTTTCTTCACAAGAGGTTCCTAAAAACCCTAAAAGAAATAAATGGTTTTGATAAGTAAACGTTCTGGTATGCATACAATTTTAATAACTAAAGGAAGTTAAAAGTAAGCCGTTGACATATCTATACTCCTATTTTTTTATTCTATGAAAAAATTATACAAAAATACAGACTTCCTATATATATTAAACTCTAATTTTACCCATTAACATGGTATGATAGAGGATGTTTCAGGTAGAATCATACTACCATATGATTAAAGCAGCAAAATTCAAAAATATTTGTTGAATCTGACAGTGCTTATCCACTTTAGAAAGTGTATCTGGCTAGAAAAGCAGAAGACATTTTCTAAAGATTAGGAACAGACTAGCCTGGAAAAAAAAGAAAAGCCAAAACTGACCTTTTTTCATTTCTGTTAATATGTTTGTTAAGAAAAACAACCTCTAAAGCAGCATATGTGTTTATTTGTGGTTCGGTAATTTAAAAGATTACCTTTTATAAGAATGTACTTATTAGCAGGAGTGGCAATGATTTATTGAAGCAACACCATATAAAAAATAGACATAAAGAAAAGGATATCCTTGCAAGGTTTGGTTTTTTTTTTTAATCAGATGTAGAAAATAGTAACATTTGAACAAATTGCAGTATACTAACTATAGTTTTTATCACATACACATACATCACATACATAGCAATATGAAGCATGGTTATAATACCCGAAAGCAAATCAGAAAAGAATATTCAAATCCTAGTGCTCCTCCAAATAAGAGAGCAAACTGTCCTTTTCATTCAACCCTAATATTTTTTTGATGAGTTTTTGGTCCATGCATACAGACCACCACTTTTCAGGCTCAAATTCCCTGGAATATCTTGCATTGTAGAACAGCTCTTAAAATTACAACACACTAATCACTGGGAATGAGAAATTAGGAGCAAATCAGGCCAGCCTCCACTCAAGACCCATCAAGCCAGCTTCACCAATCTACTCTAGCAGAAAGTGTAAACCACTGCAGTTGTGCCAGTCTAAAAGACAAAGAACAGACCACATTGCCACTGCTACCCAGGAGACTGTAGCAACATTTCAGACATCAAAGAAAATAAGTAAATGCTTTTAAAACTGTTCTAGGATTTGAAAAATATTTAATCAGAAAGAAAGAAAAACAAATTTACCAAAAAAAAAAGCAAACCACAAAATGTGCCTGATGGTGAGAGAAATGATCAAGATGGAGGACATGTCTCTGTTATACAGCAGCCTGCCAATGACTCAGGGCATGAAAACAAATAATGACAGGTGACACTTTGGATTAACAGTCAATATTGAAATCTTGCCCCTGATGGAATGAAGCAGATTTTTGGCCTTACTTCTACAGTTTTTGTATCTATAAAGTCTCACTGCGAGATTAAAAGCAGTTGATGTATTTGAACTGAAACCCTATATTGTATAAAGCTTATGATGAATACCAAAATTGAGACCAAATACCACATTCAATACATACATTACAGCATCTCATTATCATTTACTGACTCAGTAAATATTTGTGTTATAAACAATGTCATTCCACATTTCAAGCAAGGTACAATTCATTGGGAAATAGTTTTCAGTTAATTTTGACAGATGTGTTACTTTCAGGGCATTTTGATTTTCTTTCTTTTCTACTTATTCATTATTCACATTCAGGTGAGTTAAACACTAACTCTGTTTAACTGTAGTTCTAGCACTGTAATTATGGGTAGCAAGTCAGGAGCTGGCATTTCTGAAAACAAGCGCATCAGAAATAGATTGATTTTCATTTTAAAGCATAACAAAAACACCCCAAACATTTAGTAAAAGGTTAAAATTCTACAGTTTGTTCTTGATTGATTAGATTTGTTGAAAACCTGGGCCAGATAGACCAAGTGAACTGAGCACAGTCTGTCAACTTGACTGAGCTCCAAGACTTGAAGAGTGAGGGCTGAGATAATCAGTCTAAGGATGTTAAAGTTTCCAGCACACACACACGCACAAAAAAATGAGACTGGCAATTAATTTTAAATACCCTGAGGGCTTCCTCAAGGAGACACACTCTATGTTTTATAGACCTGCAAAAGCTCAGTGAACTGCATCAGAAAGAGAGGGAAATGGATATTAAACAAAGGTGAGTAACCCACACAGAGCATACTACAGGGATCTACTCAGATGAACAAATGAACAAAATGAACAAAACTTAGATTATTGTAACTAATCAAAAGATGGAAAGGCCACAACTGCCCTGCGAGTTCCAGACAAAACTAGGATATTCTTGGGCACTATTGGCAGCAGGATTTCAGTAGCATCCTCATAATATTAGATCCTAGACAAATTACCTGAAAAGCCACATTTCCCTCATATGTTCATAAATCTTATGCTAGAGCTATGGAATGAAAAACAAAGGAAAAATAATCCTTTTTTTTTTTAAAAAAAAGGTAATTAAAAAAAAAGAAACAACCTACAGATTGAACTTTTAACAGCTTAGTTATAAGTAACTCACCAACCGACCAGGAAAGAAGTCTGGCAGGGCACAGGCAAAGAACAGAGGCAAGAGCCTTCTGCCCTCTCCGTTTTGCTATCCTATGGCTCAGACTGCTTCATGGTCTTTATGAGGACCACCTGCAGACCAGTGTTGAAGAGGGAGAGCTTAAAAACAGACATTGTGGAATCCTGTATTAGAGGTCGCTCCTGTAGATGATAACTGCATAACCATCAGAAACTGAGAAGAACGGAAACCCTAATATCAAGAATCTAATTTCAGTCACTGTTTGCTGACAAATTAAAAAAGCCTGTACTGTTATCATAAAATCCCGGACAGATTTAAAAGAATCTTCAAGAACTTTTAACTATTACCAGGAGGAGATCAGCCAATGAGTCTGCTGAAATCTCTACACTAACTCTGAAACCAGATTAAAAAGGATCAAGGAGATCTGAGGTCACACAATGACACTAATGCTGCTTCACTACAACCTCTGCAATAATCTTCCCTACAAAGAGAAGCTTACTGGCAGATGGCTAATGTTTCAAGTGACAAAGCACTTCAAGAACATATGCAGGTTTAAAATACACTAAAACATATTGCCCTTGTACTATCTTTGAGTGCACTGTGAAATGTGTTTAGTTGATTCTGGAAGTTTAAATCTTATGTATGAGTCAAATATCCAAAAATACTCAAAGCAGCAGTAGTTACACATCTATATTGAAGATCTATGATTTTGGCATTTCTAAATACACATTAAGTCCAAATCAATAAAATTGTTGAAAACAAATAATGCAAATAACAAATTTAAAAATCAGAGGTGCGTTGATTGAATGTAGAATAAAAAAAAAAAGGATGAAAAAAAATTAGGATTATCTATCTGCACATAAATATCGTCTGAATTGTTTCTCAGCCAGCTAACACAACCCCAACCCTGCATCTAGGTCATTATTGGTATAACAGGGACATGACTGAAATGTAAAGACTACTGGTGATTTGAAAGATCTGAATGCAAAATTTACCAAAGGAATAACACAGAAGGTAAATGGGAAAGGCCATATTAGAAACAATTTACACTGCTAAGAACCACAATACAATATTTGTGATTACACGGATCAGACCATTTGGCTAGTTGTCAAGAAGAATAAAAGTAGTAAGTCAGGTGACATTCTTCATATATTGCTATAGTCCTCCAGGGCAATCATAGAAACTAGATCAGAAAATGTTTTCAGAGACAGAAAAGCTCTGGATGAAAGCCAGATTTCTCACCCTGGTGAGATTTTAATTACTTGGCTATTGAAAGCAAAAGAGCCACGTACAAATCAAGGAAGTTAAACATTATCTGAAGATACTGTACAAGTGCTATTCATATAGTCTGCAGAACAACCAACTTGGCTGAAAGTTATGTTAGACCTAATTCCAAGAATTGCACAAATGTGAAAAATTAAGTCTGTGAATTGCTAGGACTAGGGATTACAAAATCTTTAGATTTGAAATGCAGGGATAAATATTAAAAGAAATACAGGCAATTTATTATCTTCCCTATAGAAAATTGTTTTATGAGGGAATACAAGATGTCTGTTGGAATTTTACCAGAATTCTGTAAAGGGAAAAAAGATACTCATCATAAGGAAACAAATCATTAAATTTAAGATTTTTATTGAAATTCACCCTAGCTAAGCCTTAACAGATAAAGACAAACAGAGGCGAAAGCCATTAAAGCATTAAGGAGAAGTCTATTAAAAACAGGAGCAATTTGGGAAGATGCCAGGTGAAAACATTAGATTAGCAGAGAGTACCAGAAACCAAACAGCCATAAAAATTTTTAATTAAAACCAAAATGTTCTTCAGGTAAATTAAACTCTCTTATGGTAATATGAAGAATTCTGCATTCTCTAATCACCAGTAACCTTGGGAAATCTTCCATATGCAACAGCTGTGTGACCTAGTTTCCTGGAATCAAGATAATAAATAGGTTTATTGTATGTAAACCTAAAGAAGTTAGAATCACATCTGCAAGATACAATATAGAAAAAGGCTTTTACATGAGCAATGAAGCCCAGAAAAAGTGAAGACCTTGAAACTTAAACTGTTCTTAATCTAGGCAAATAACTTCTGTTCTCCCAATCAATTAACATTCATGGTGACAATGTAATTTTCTAGCTGCTATTGCAAATCAACACATATGAATCACAACTTAGCATCTTCTATAGCTGTCAAACCCTTTATTTTTTAAACAACAGAAACCACAATAAGAGCATTCATAAACTTGCTGTTTTCCAGTATATCCAGAAATACTTGCAGGTATTTCAGGGCACTGTTGCTCAGTGTGTGGCCTAGCTGTAGTTATCTGCAGCTAGTCAAATCAAATCGTCAATAGTAAAATAAAATCAGTCCTGAAATGTGAATTTCAAGTAATTTATATGTTAAACTCCTAATCATAACATTGTTTTCTCTCTATCTCCTTCTCCAGGATGGCTATGAAATCCATTATTGCTGATGAGTATTTTTCAAAAATATATTAATCTGAATTAAAAGATTTCTGCCACTTCTGTCAGAGCAGGTGACCTCTGCATAGAGAAAGTAGCAAAATCCCAAGAATCCAAACCAGTTTCATGTGGTTGGCCAGCTGAATGCTTGCTATTTTTATCAAAGATTAAAGTTTTCCTGTAACACTGAATGCAGTCCATCTGTAGACATCATTAGGACATTAAAATTGCATGTAACACAACTTCAGAGACATCTTGCAACAGAAGTTTATTTCTTTGTTATAATAACTGATCTACACTTCGCTTCTTATCTGGCTTTGTTCAAAACCATATTCCACTACTAATTTATTTTAATATTATCTTATAAGCAAAATGAACAAAGGCTCTCCAAACATTTAAAAAATGTAAGATATATATACACACAAGTCTTTCATTCTATCAACTTTACAAAATTTGCATGTGTAAGGAACAGATTAGTGAGCTTGCATTCCCTCACCACATGATCAGATAATTTCCATGCACTTTTTTTGTTTAAAACTTTTGACAAGGATCTCAATGAATTTAGTAACTACATAAGTAAGGATAACTAGTTTCTCCATCTGTGGTGGGTTGACCCTGGCTGGATGCCAAGTGCCCACCAAAGCTGCTCTATCACTCCCCTTCTCAACTGGATGACAGGGGAGAGAAATTATAACGAAAAAGCTCGTGGCTTGAGATACGGACAGGGAGAACTCTCGCCAATTACCATCACAGGCAAAACAGACTCAACTTGGGGAAAATCAGTCTCATTTATTGCCAATCAAAAGTGAGCAGGAGAGAGGAGTGAGAACATGTGTAGGGTAATGAGAAGTAAAACCAAATCTTAAAACACCTTTCCCCCACCCCTCCCTTCTTCCCGGGCTCAACTTCACTCCCGACTTTCTCTACCTCCTCCACCCGAGCAGCGCAGGGGGACGGGGAATGGGGGTTGTGGTCAGTTCATCACACGGTGTTTCTGCTGCTCCTTGCTCCTCAGGGGAGGACTCCTCACACTCTTCCCCTGCTCCAGCTTGGGGTCCCTCCCACGGGAGACAGTTCTCTGTGAACTTCTCCAGCGTGGGTCCTTCCCACAGGCTACAGTTCTTCACGAACTGCTCCAGCATGGGTCCCTTCCTTGGGGTGCAGTCGTTCAGGAGCAGCCTGCTCCAGCATGAGTCCTCCACAGGGTCACAAGTCCTGCCAGCAAACCTGCTCCAGCATGGGTTCATTTCTCTCTATGGGTCTACAGGTCCTGCCAGGAGCCTGCTCGAGCATGGGCTTCCCATGGGGTCACAGCCTCCTTCGGGCACATCCACCTGCTCCAGTGTGGGGCCCTCCATGGGCTGCAGGTGGATATCTGCTGCACCGTTACCTCCATGGGCTGCAGGTGGATATCTGCTGCACCATTACCTCCATGGGCTGCAGGGGCACAGCCTGCCTCACCACGGGCTGCACCAGGGGCTGCAGGGGAATCTCTGCTCTGGTGCCTGGAGCACCTCTTCCCCTTCCTTCTTCACTGACCTTGGTGTCTGCAGAGTTGTTCCTCTCACATATTCTCACTCCTCACTCCAGCTGCAGTTTGTGTCCCATTGTTTTGGGGTGGGCCTTTTTTTTCCCCTTCTTAACTGTATTATCACAGAGGCACTACCGCTGTCACTGATTGGCTCAACCTTGGCCAGTAGCAGGTCCATCTTGGAGCTGGCTGGCATTGGCTCTATCGGACATAGGGGAAGCTTCTAGCAGCTTCTCACAGAAGCCACCCCTGCAGCACCGCCACTACCAAAACCTTGCCATGCAAACCCAATACACCATCGCTGAAACATTTATTGTAATTACTCTTGCTTATTCCAACCAGCTTTTTTTATGTTTCTAATTATTATTTATACATTGAATTTCACTTCAGTGTGCTTTGGGAATTTACATAACTTCTCAGTGACTTAAAGAAAATGAAGTAACCAAATTTATAAGTTGATTAGCAGTACCCCAATCAACTCAAATAAAATGAATTAATATTACTGTCAATACAGTAGTATGTTATTCACTACAATAAGTGGAAGAAAATCAGAGGAGATATTTAAGAGTGATATGGGTATTTATGGAATCATTCTGAATATAAATTTCAAATATCCATGCTGAGGTTGACAGATGTTTACTATGTGTAGGTTTTTAGAATGTCTAGAAATTTCTCTGCATGATCATTAGAAGGTAATATTTGCTAAATGTGTTTTTATTGTCATGAAACTTTAAAGCCGATGATCAAAGATCCCCACCCCATTGTAAGTAAGAACATCTCAACCATCCTTTTCACAATAATAGAGTCAAAATTTTGAACAAATTCTTCAGTCCTTAGTATTTCTTAAGCTTCTTCACTAAAAATTTGAGTCTAAAATCCAATTTTCTCTTTAGTACAGGTGACTCAATAACTTCAGATAGCTGTTTATTTTCTGACATATTTTGGATATTAAAATCTACAATGCATCACACAGAAAATGGAATCCACAAGCATAAAGATGTTTTCTTTACCAAAGGACTCTTAAGACAGTAAAATTGTCTAAAGAGTAATCATGCAATGTTCATATCTGATCTAGGCTGCTTTTTCAGTGCCTCAGATCTCACCTTCTGTAAGTTATCACATGCTTCTTTAATGAACCACAGATCTCATTTGTAAAAGAAACGCACAATCTCAAGATCATTCCTCATTGTTTCAATCTCATTCCTTTTTCTGCCATCTTTTTCTTTTCCCTTTGCGATACTTTCCATCTTCTATTCTCCTTTTCTGCCTAACCACATATATCTCCAGTCTTTTAGTATTTACACATATATAAGCTCCTTGGCTACCTTTCCCCCACTGTGCTGAATTAGCACTACAGAAAGAAAAGCCTCTTACCAACAAGCAATTATTATTAAGCACAGCAGGAGAATAGCAGCATAGCAAGAGAACTCACTTAAATTAGAAACCTATCATGGGGTTTTGGTAGGGTTTTTTTTAATGGAAAATTTTAGGACATGCTAAAAATAGCAAATCTGCAAGTTATTGCATCTGCAATTTTCAATTAACTATCCTTTGTTTTATTTACAAAAATAACCAAATCTCTTCAAAACCCAAACAAAAGCTCTCAAACTATGCATCTATGAGAGAATAATACCTCAAAAGAATAAAGAATCATCATGGGAAAGGCAGTCATTAGTAAATTTAGACAATATATTTTGTTAAATCAACACTTTCTTTCCCTCCACAAAGTATCTGAATTCCTGAGCTCATTGGCATTAGTAGATCTTCCAGAACAAGATGGAAAAGCACACCTTGTTACCTAATAAGCCCATTAGGCTACTCCAGAGCAATAGCACTGGCCCTTGCACACAGACTGTGTCACTTTTGCACCAACACTCTCCACTCTTTATGGTGAGGACATGAGTAGAAAGCACAGCTATGTAACTTCATGGTAAGCATTTGCTTTTTGAAACAATGGTAATTATTAGGGAGTCAGGGAGAACCTTTGGGGCTGCTATGGAGTTATCACAGGCTCACTCAAGAGAAGCGACCATGTGTGCATTCGTTCCTGCAAACCTAAGAATTATTTTCTCATGTCCAAGGGACTGAGAATCAGACATGGTGCATACAAGACTATTCTTTCTGAGGGAAATAACCCTGGGCAGTCCAGAAAGTAATCCCTGAAACCTTCTATCCCCTCCAAAGGCTTTTTCTACACGGGAAATAAGACAGGTCAATGTATGAAAACTGACTTTAACAAGAGTTGTAAATGTATTTCAGTAAATTTTTTTTCTGGTGTTGCCCCAGTACTTTTTGAAAACATTTATACCATATGAGCATGTTAAGACATATAAATAAGCACTCAGGGTAACAGCTCTTCCCCCAATTCTATCCTTGCTCTATAACATGGCTGTTCTTGGAAACATGGAAATGATACTGGGAGACTAGAGCTGGTAACCCTGCACAGAATGTTTCAGACAGGTGCCCCAAAAAGCATGTTTGCCTATCAACAAAATCTATGAGCAGAGAGGTAGTTCTTGAAGTTGTTAAGTAATTTTTTTTTCCTTTCCTTTGGAAGGGTCAAAAAGCACATCATATCTTTAAGGAAAGTCCAGAAACCATAGAACACCTCAAGACTCGAAGCAGAAAAGGAGCACAGGTTTGTAACACACAAAACGGTACCAACGTGCCCAGAAAGAAAAAGAACAAAGCATACAGCCTAAATAATAAGATAGTACAATAACTGTGCCAGAATAAGCCTAGTTAAAGCAGAGCACACAGCAGAAACAACTGGAAGCCTATCAAACACATATATGGGTAAGTGGCAAAGAAAGGAGCAGAAGATACATATTCAAGAAACAAAGCAGGCAACAAGACTGTGGGACCAAGTGGCGTAACACAGAGATAGACAAACACAAGTAAAACTGAGGAGAGAAAAGCGCAAGTAACTTGGTTCTCCTGCAGCAGAAAAGCTGCTATCAATAAGAATGCTACACATCAAGTAATGGCACATCAGATAACCTCTCCACCACTCTCTTTGGGGAGAACAGCTCTGGAGGGAGATGAAGGGAAGGTTTTCCTCTTCTGTGCTCCAGGCCTCCCACACAGCACAGGGCAATGGCGCAGGGCCCTTGGCACAGCCAGCTGGTGCCCTTGCAAGAGCAGCACTGCTGCCTGTGGCTGTGCCAAGGCCTGCGGGCCAGGTGGAGCTGGCAGCCTACCCTGCTCCTGTTCACAGACTAATTGCTGCTGGCATGAGCTCCCTGAGCAGGAGAGCAGCCACAACCCTGCACAGCAACCAAGGCGTAAATGCCTTTTAGCAGGGCACTGAAGAGCTATGCTACAAGCACCGTATCCCAGACGCAGCACCACAGCACAGCCACAGTAGAGGATGGGTGATGTGGCCATCTAGTGACCTCAACCCACCAGTAACCCTGTCCCATGGCCAGCGTCTCAAATGGCAGTAGGAAAGAAGTTGAGATATGGTCAGAATATTCATTAATAGGTCATCAGGAGCAAGCAATTAAGGCATGCCATACAGAAACAAATATGGCAGTTCTAAAACAACCAAAAATCCCAGTAGCTGTTTATCCAAACATTTATTATTGGAAAGATCATTTCCTGTAAAACATCCTTAAAGATCCTTGAACAAATTTCCTAAGAAAAATGCAATTAAATTATTGACCAAGTCTAATGTAATAATTTTCTCACTGAATTTTGCTACTAACTATAAGGCAAACAGTTTTCAAAATTCTTCCAAATGCAAGATCTGTACTGCTGTCAAAATGTCCGTGTCTGTGTTTCAACGCAACTGTTAAGTGGGTCATTCATTAAAGCATAACACTCTAGAAAAGCAAGGAATCAGTCTAAAGAAATTACAAGTAATCTTCATTATTAAGCATTAATATATTACTGGAGCAGTTATCAAAGACTTGTACACTTAGAGCAAGCATAAGGTGCTGGCAGAATAAAAACAACATCCACAAATCAAGAAAGAACAGAAATATAATTAGTTCAAGGTTCTAATCTTGATTATAAATAACTAATGGAAGGCTTCATAATGAGAGTTTTCGCTCCTGATAAATTTTTTATGAGCAATTTAGGCATCTGCCATTCCAGTCAGCAAATTGTTACGAAAACATACACTTTAGCATTGTGGTGTCCTCATTTCACATAGTTACATTAACAGTGTTTACCAGTGAGAAGCACTGAAAGGCTTTCATCTAGAGAAAGGAGTAAGTCCAAATAGAAAGTAGAATGAATTAAAACTTTGGAAGACTATCTTTGAATTATTGCTCTAGCACACGTTTTAGCCAACTGACCCATATACAGAAATATGCAAATACTACACGGGAGGCATCTGGCATCTTTTTCTCACACATTTACTGGACAACACAAAAATCAGACCACACCCTAAGTCTCTTCAGATTTACTTTTCTCAGGCTGGAGCTTGATTTGAACTGTAGAGGTGCCAGAGAATGAGAGAACATTTCTGCACCACATATAAACTGAAACACTTAGCTCTTATCACACTTCATATACTACTGCTGATTATACAAAGATTTCTCATCTGGATTTTTTTTTTTCCACTTGCAATTATAGCCTAAGGCACAATTTTTAAAATATTCAAATAGATATATAACTGAAAAGTTAGACTAAGTACACCCCACAAAACACCAATTTGTATGAGGTACTAGGTAGGTCTTTGCTGTTTACCTTCTGGGCACTGACAACTGAATCCGTTGATGTTGGATGAGCAGGTACCTCCATTTTGGCATGGCTGCGGGATGCAATGATCAATCTCTGACTGGCATAGCTCTCCGGTGTAACCTACAAAATAGCACACAACATTCAGAAAATATACCGAAAATGAGGTTTTATCACTAAATGTATTACTAGGTTATTCAAAGAGTACCGTTAGTTTTCTTGAATAAAATTAACCAAAGTAAGAAACAGAATCCAGGACAGTCTTCTAATTTCTTGTAAAATTAGATTTTTAATTAGAACTTACACTTCACTGGAGAAACATAAATAACTAGTGGAAATCTAGAGATTGTATCAATTGTATTTTACCAGCAGCAATACTCTGACAGCACTAATATAACAGAGGTTGGTGCTGGGTCTCATCAGCACCCATATAATCAAAAAAGAAGTCATTTTTGAATGGTTTTCAAATGCATCTTGAATCTCAAGTCAATAATCTTTAGCAAGACTTTAAACAAGACTTGACATTATGACTTATTTGTGCATATGCTGAATGACTGTCATTTGTTCCTACTTCTGGGCTTCAAAAAGAGTGTTTATTTTAAGTGGGAGCTGTGAAGAACTGCTCAGCACAGTTGCAAACTCTTCCAAATAAGATCCTGTATGTTCACAAGCTACAGATTGTGTGTACTGTACTATTTGACCATAAGTTTGCTTTGTTCCATATGTCTGATGTCTATAACAAATCCCCAAAAAATGAACAAACTTACAAAACACAATCTAAATGATTAAACACTCCAAACTTAAATTCCTTAACA
This sequence comes from Pelecanus crispus, assembly GCF_030463565.1. Classification (NCBI taxonomy): domain Eukaryota; kingdom Metazoa; phylum Chordata; class Aves; order Pelecaniformes; family Pelecanidae; genus Pelecanus; species Pelecanus crispus. Next base: position 19,010,263 of record NC_134651.1, on the reverse strand, counting down.
AATACCACACTTTCCCCTTTCTAATTTTTATTTACCTCCAAGAAACTATCTTGGATGCATGACTGAAGAAGAAACTACACACTACATACACAGGCATTTTATTTTCTAAAAGAAACCCTATAGAAAATTGTAAATATCTTCCATAACAAGCATGTTTAACACAATGGCTGGTGTTAAAGACTGGTCAGCTACAACTAGGTGTCCCTGTTAATACACTGCTATGAACAGGTATCTAAGACAAAGACCCCAAGGTGATATAGAGGACATGCCTGGACTAGAATTTTGCTTATGCAGGGGAGAAAAAGGAAGAAGGAGGAAAGAAAAATTCTTATTTCAATCAAATTATTCTTTTTAATGCAATCCAAATTAACATTTATAAGTCTTTCGGGCAGTCTAATATTTATACCTGTTCAAGTCTATTGATGTCACCATAAAATAGCTCTCAACATAGACTGTTATATTTGGAGTTGCTAGAGCACTATTATAGAAGAGGATGTATAACACTTTCCTCTCCGTGTACCTTACTGCTTTTATATGCCATAGAGAGATAAATTATGATCCCATTTTCTGCAATGCAAAACCTGGAAGAAGAAACTTTGTCATATGTTGCATCTAGATTAATGTGCATAAATCACCTAAACTGGAGAAAAATACTGAGGTTGAAAACCAGAACTGTGCTCTCGTGAGGTAGCTCCTCTGGACCAGATTGAGGCACTTGGAGGGACATGAGCCTCAATTTGGCTAGCTAGTGATTTTCTGTAATTCTAATTGGTCTCAAATTAACGTAAAATTTACAAAAGCAGCAATGAACTATTATAGAAGACTCCATCAACTGATTTTTTTTATCTATAGGCTTCATATTTTTTGAATTTCTCACAGTCAGCTGATTATTTTTATGAATCATAATACAGTATTGAATATGCTTAACTAATTTAAACATTTTTCCATCTTCAAACTGTTACCAAGTTTGTGAAAGCTAATAATTACACTGGAATTCAACATGTATCCAAAAGAATGTTGGCACAGAAAGGCAGAAATGATTGTGTTGCTCTGAAGCTTGCTACAGGAATCTGACTTCCTGCAATTGTCATTGTAGCTTGTGGGAAAACTCAGAGATAATATTTTACATCAGCTTTATAGAAATAAATATTATTATTATCTATAGGGCATGTTTTGTCCATCTGAAAGAGAATACAATTCAGGAATTTCATAGCAAATATGTCACAAGAGCTACAAATTAGGAGGTGCTAAGCAATCACCATGGAGGGGAAAAAAAAAAAAGCAGCTTGCTGGTGAGATACTCTTTAAGAATCGTTACACCTATTCATTTTGTGCTGATACTTATCTTCGTAACATTTCCTTTATCAAGATTTGGGAAACATACAAATGTTTCTGAAACTTGCATATGGAGACTTTACAATAATTAAACTCTTATTTACCACTTTCTTTAATATTTTTCCATATGCAATGACCATTTTTTAGAAATTAATAATTATATGAAAACAGCTAGTTTTCCTGACTATTTTTTGATGTGTGGACACAAATTTGGGGTCGAGGGAGAATTATGGGTAGAAACACAAGCCACTTAAATTAACAATGATTAAGCCATCTGAATAACATTAGACATTTGCTATTAAAAAAAATTAAGGAAAATTATTTTTAAAAACTTAAAAGCTAGACCTAAACATAAGTGTTGAGGCCATGAAGCTAGTTCTAGAATGTAATAAATTAAGCTAACTGTATTTGTCTTACTGAGGATTTACAGAGGGACTTGAACACACTGTCATTCAGAAGGAAAGCCTGCACACATGGAAACCAAATAACTTCATTCCATTTATTGTAAGCTTTTTTTTTATGCCATGAGAACTAGGAGGGGTTTTGTAGAAGGAAATATTTAGAATTTTGACAATTTTTTTCCCCCAATAGGAGCTAACAATTGTTCTAGAGACAAGGAGAAGAAACAATTATGAAAATAGTAACGTATAAATTATATTTTAGAGAAACAGTATTTAAATGGAAAGGATAAAATCCAAAGTTAAAAGGCAATAAAGACATCAATGGAAATATATTATATTTCCAAAAATATGTAAGACAAATTCATTTTGTTCAAGAAATTGTCATTATCTTAGTCATTGTTTCCTGGATATCTCATGGTATCAATTTTTCTACAATCACCTTAACACTTTCTGAAGCAAGCAATTGAAATGCCTGTCCCTGACTACTTTTTTTAACTCATAGGGAGCTTTTAAAGAAAATAGAGAGGCCGAATTCAAAGAAAATAAGTAAGCACTTGAGGCAGATATCTGGGATCATGGTAACCAAAAAAACCCTTAGGATTTTATATTATTATGCAAATAAAGTAACATTTGCTTTATCAAGGCACTACAATTTGTAATTTCCCAGTAGAAGCAGAAAATATCACAGACTTGATCTGAGTGTAACAACACAGTAATGCTTACCTCTGAAATCTTGTACGTAAGTGGGAAGTATATTTATGTTACTCTGCAAAACTTAGCTGTACAACTTCAAAATATTAAGTTTTCCTAGTGGAAAGACTCTTAGGCTTTAAGCACATCAGAATTATCATAAATATTCCCCCTAAAGCTTTTCTACACAACTAACACCAAGAATTCTGAAGTATGTGAAAAATATTTTATATTAAAATTATATTCTGATAAAAAACTTGTTTTCATGAATTCGGGCAGGGTTTTTAGAATCATTCTTGTATTTCTTCTGAGGAAGGGAATTTGAAAAAAGAAATTTAGCTTAATAGTACTTGATGTAGAACATTTTCCAAGATAGCTAAGTCAATAAAACACACAAACATAACAAATACATTTTTTCTTTTCTAATTAGAAACTACTTATCAAAATCCAAAAGAATTCTGAATCAACCATATTCAACATGACAATAACAGTAGGGATTCAAACATTTGAAGTTTGTTCCACTCTGATCTTTCTCTTCTCAAATTTAAATCCTTATTCAACTGTATTTACGTATCTTGTTAAAGTGACAGTTGATCCTTTGGCAAACTTATAAAATAGAATAGAGTACACGTAGATAAGAACATCACATCGTATTTTCAGAGCAGTATAAAACTAGGTCATTATATAAAAACCCAAATATAAATCCCTTTCTTGCTGCACATTTGCTATAGTGACTTTAAGCAAAGAGAGGAAAAAGTGGAAGTCCTAGAGGCAGAAGTAGTATAATTAAAAGGAAATGCCTTGGCCTTTGGAGAGAATGAAGGGGGCCTTAATAATTTGCCATTGCTGATTTTCTGAACTGTGTCATTCATGAAACAGTGCAGAGGGCAGTACATAGCAGCCACATAAAAGCATCATTTGCATCCACCTGCTTCTGGCTCAGTCATTTTTCAGGGTGGTACTTACACAATCTAGAGCAGCTAGAAGTTTCTCTAGTCTGTGCTGACATGCGTTAGGGTAAAGAATAAGCATATTCCCATCTTTAAGGGAACATAAGAACACCCACTCCATGATCCCACTTTGGGAAAGAATAAAGGAAGTATTGCCACATGTACCTTTTATATACATTTAATGCACACAAATACCCACCCAGCATTAATGACATTCAATGACCATTTAGACACAATCGCTAGAAACCTGACCATATCATTCATTTCTCCCTCTGCCTTTTATGATATAGCTTTTATATTCTTCAGATCTCAGGACTTGTTCTGGAAGCATCTTCCTTTTTCTTTTCTTTCTTTTTTTTTTTCCCCCCCTTCAGATAAGTCCCCTTTCTCTCTAATACCAACTGACCAGTAAATGATCTCATAATTTATCAGCCAATACATTACAGAAATGAAAATGTACAGTAAAATATTTGTAGGAAGCAAAATAAATTACCTGCTACTGATCTTAATCTTAGCCAACTTTTATTTTTAAATAATTTCAGAAAATACACATTGAAGTAACTGTTCCATTTTGATAATTGAGTTTGTCTTTGAAATGCAAGGTTCAGATAGCAGAGTTTTCTAACAGCCATTTTGTAAGGTTATTCCATCAGCATGTATGTTTAATTTACCCTCCAGCATGTGACCATTGTATTTAATTTTAATTTCAATTAAGACATCTATATTCATTTGATCAAATTTTGAAAGCAAATGTTCTTAAATGTTCTTAAAATAACTTCAGACACTTGTTCATTAATCAAACCCACAAATTAGATTAGTTTGTGCATTTTTAAAAATTTTTCAAAACCTAAGTTGATTCTGAGGAACAATCCAACAACTGCATAGTGTGGAGAGAATTTTCTTCCATTTGATTGGTGCAACTGAAGAAAAGAGTTTACTAGTTACAATGAAAGCATGTTTATTGAAAGGTTAGTTATAATGCATACTTAAAATATCTATTGAAAAGAAAAAAACAGATTAAGAAAAAAGTAAACTAAATTTTGGTCATCTTTTCTTAGTAGGTAAAGTTCTATTAGTTATGAATAATTCACTCATTAGGTTATGGTTTGGATGTGTGCTTTCAGTGGCATTGTTCACAGGTGAAGAATCTTCTACAGCCTTTTAAAAACTGCCCGTATGTTGTTTTTGTATTTTCCTTCTTTCCTAGTATCTGAAGATGCACTGTTCACTGCTCTGCAAAAGATATGCACTGAATGTGAAAACAAAAATGCATTATTCAAAGTGTAATACAAAACCTACCAGCCGGGCAGCTGCAGGTGAAATTGTTCCCATCATGTTTCTGTGCTACATCGGTGCAGGTTGCGTTGTTCTGACAGGGCTGGCTCTGACAAGCATCAAATTCTTCACACAGGGAACCCTGATACTCATCCTCGCAGTCACAGAAAAAAGTTGCCTAAAAACAAACAGGGTATGTACTTCACAATGAATTTTCAAAGATTATGTTTTCATTGAATACTCTACTGAACAAAGATGTTTTTGTTGTTCTCCTGTTCGTAAAAACAGTAGCACCGTAAATACATCAACTGCATAAAGTTATTCTTTGAAACACTAAACCTGCACCAACTCTTCATCTAAAGTTTTTAATATCTGGGATTTTTATCTAGACAAGGAGGCTGGGAACAGATCCATAATGTCTAAATCACTACAGATATTTTTTACATTTATAGACCAGAATAATTGTCAGAATATGTGCAGTTTTACCACAACAAAATCCTACTACAAAGATGCACCCTTTATGTAAAGGGCAAGGCTGGGGTCCCAAGAGGCTCACTTCTGTGGTACTTCAGTAGTGACACACCCCTTCAATTCTGTTAAAACAGGTCGTCTTCTGAACATATTTGTTACTTTCTCCAAACCTTGCTGCTTAATAAAAGACCAAGAATGCTATGGCTGTTAAAGATCTTCAATACCTATAGTAGGCATGACACAACACATTTTTGTTAGTAATAGAATAATTATAATTAGATTTTAAAAAATTCTTCGGTCAGTAAGATTGCCAAGGAAGTATCAAAAAATGGAAGCAAGGAAAGCTTTCTCATCTGTACTATACATTTAGATTAAATATCTTTCTTTCTTTGTTCATTAAACACTAGATGGCAACATCACTCACTCTCATACATTTCAAAGCCAGATCATTAGGGCTGGAACGAAGCTGTCCCATGTGCAAACATTGTAATACAAAGTACAGAATGTGCATGGAACTAGAAACAAAGAGATGGGGTTAGTACTTTATCTTCTATTTTTTACTTATGTTTGTTTCATGTGAATAAACAGCTGTGACCTAAGTAGAAAAGAAAATAATCATCTTCATGCAAATAAAAAACTTTACTTGGTAAAACCCAGATTTCATTCTTCCTTAAAAATATTTCACCGGTAGAGTTTAAACAAGGATTAATACTATACATCTCCAAAACTGAAAATGATGGGTATGTTATTTATCTGGAGTGCCAGAAGTCTAAGTGTATGGTCTATACATGTTCTGATATCTGGCCAAGCCTCTTCACAAAACGGCTCTGAATATCTCACACTTTATCAATGACAGGTTTCCAAACAAGGCTGTAGTTCAACAGAAAGGAAAGACAGGTGTCATGATTTAACTCCAGTCAGCAGCCAAGCACCACACAGCCGCTTGCTCACCCTCCCCCCCCACAGTGGGATGGGGGAGAGAATCAGAAAAAAAAAAAGTAAAACCCGTGGGCTGAGATAAAGGCAGATTCATAGGACAGCAGAGGAAAATAATAATAATAATAATAGTAGTGATAAAAGAACATACAAAACAAGTGATGCACAATGCAATTGCTCACCACCTGCTGACTGACGCCCAGCCAGTCCCCAAGCAGCAATCGCTGCCCCCCAGCCCACTCCCCCCAGTTTATATAATGGTATGGAATAGCTCTTTTGCCAGTTTGGATCAGCTGTCCTGGCTGTGCCCCCTCCCAGCTTCTTGTGCACCTGGCAGAGCATGGGAAGCTAAAAAGTCATTGACTAGCATTAGCAACAACTAAAACATCAGCATGTTATCAACATTATTCTCATCCTAAATCCAAAACACAGCACTATGCCAGCTACTAGGAAGAAAATTAACTCTATCCCAGCCAAAACCAGGACAACAGGCAAGCAAAACCCAGTCAAAAATTATTATAATCACATAGCATAGTAACTTACTTTGAAGCTAATTCATATGAGCTACACAGGGAAGTGGCTAACAGTGAAACAGATAATCACTTTTATTTAAGAACTAAACAATTAACTAAATAGACAATGAGTATTTCCACATTTCTATATAGCGTTGGTGGAAAACACATCAGCACAGGGATCACTTTGGTCCCTAAAGACAACAGTCATCAGTGGTTCAAAGTTAGTGTCCTCAACATCTCATATCATCTGAGTCATGCAGTACCATCATGCACATGTTAGGATCAGGACCCAGGTAAAGAGTGCACATGAACATGTTGCTTGCAGCACCCTTCACAGCTGTTCTAACTTTTACAGACATGGAATTATGTTATTGACTTAAAGTGTTTGTTAGCGTTCCTGGAATGGAGTGTTGAGTTTAGACTTCATACAAAATCAAGGTTGCTGTCTTGTCTCCAGAACTCACCTGTTCCGGATGAACAGAGTGAGACACCATATGAAAAAAAATGGCATTTGTTTCTTAAAATGGACATGAATAGAGCACAGGGAAAGATACAGGCACTGTATCTAGTTTCTGTACCCTGTCTGAAGCGATCAGAGTCTTGATGTCATTTAAATGTGTTTCTGGTCCTTGCGTATGCACTGAAAATGAGAACAGGCTTATCTACATCTGTCTGATGCTAAAGACATCCCTAAGCAAGAGAGACAAGAAGTCTACCATCTCATCAAAGTTAACTCTGTCAAAACATAAAGGTACCATGTTTGTTAGGTAGGCTCAGGTTCATGGTTGTTTTATGCTAGATGTGAGAGTAAGATGCAAAGTACATCACTACCTGAACCGTTCATCAGAGAGGAAGGGAATGTCTGTACTGTCCACACAGGCACAAACAGCATGGCTTTGCCTGCACTAAAATCTCATTTCGAAGCAATGGAAGCTGAACATTATAATGTAAGTATTAATGTATTTAAACAATGCAACAATCAGTCATTGCCTCAACAATATGAATGAAATCGGAAGTTAAGAAAAGCTCAGATAACACTGATATCTCTCTAAGAGTATGATATAGGGATCAATTTACCATAAAGTGTATTTAACAAAATGCGTTTTAAAAGCAAAAAGAAAAGCATTGTAACACTTGAAACTGAAATGTCTAATGACAGATAACAGTTCTGAGATGCAGACAAGTTATTCTGTACAGAAGATTAGGTGTCATCATTTTTATTAGGCATGTCATCTTCACTTTTCCCAAATGATACTATTAATTTTTTTCATGAATAGATGACATGGTCTAGCATATTTGAGGAAAACTAAGTCAAGAAGAAACTACACACTAAGTCACTAAGAATTCCAAGACAATCTACTATTAATAGACAGTTCATCTGTGTATTTTACTTGATTATTGGGAGTGCAAATCTATCACACGCCATCATTTGGATGGCAATAAAATAAATTCTTTAAAATAATTTGCTATTATCCAATACAATTGTCTGTAAGTATCATATTATAAATCTAGTTGGAATATAGTACTTTTTTCCCTTATTTTAAGTGAGCAGTGTGATAACGTTCTCACCAGATTCTAAATTTCAGACTAGAGAGACCATAACAGCTCACCTTTTTTCTTTTTTTTTCTTTTTAAATATAGTAAAGTAGCTGTTAAGATGACCAGAACAAAACGAACATCTACTCTTTCGCTTGCTGAGAAAGACTTTAACAGTATTTAACAGTATTTATAACAGTATTTATAACAGTATTTATAACAGTATTTATTACAACTCACAGAGAGCTGCTGTAATATTTGAGCAAAGCATTGCTGTATGATAATTACATGTTTTGTATTTTGGAGTTTATTGTACTTAGAAAACTAATTCCATATGCAGGAGAGCATGCCTTTAGGTATATATAAGGCTGTTGTATAATTAGCCTTTCTACAAATATAATCAAGTGGCTCTACCCCAAAGCTTCTAGCCCATATAGAAGACATGGAAATCATCACTATTCAGTTCAATACATTATTTCTCAGTGCAGGCAGAGGCCAGTTATTTTTGTGTAAATCCCAAGGGTTCTAATTCTAGCAATAAAATTTCATATTTACACAGTCAGCTCTTCCATTTTTTACATGGGAGAGACGAAGTAACAGAACAGAGCAATCTGTGAAAGGAAACAATTTATCACCATAAGTAAGCAAAATTGTGGCTCTCAAATCCAATGGATGGTCAAAGATGACTTTAAAATTCTACACAGAATCAGAAGTTCACAACAAACAAATCTCTCTCTTTGGGTTAATACCAAGATTTTTCTCTTCCATTCACAGCTAACTGGTCTGAGGACAACTTATGCTGGTCTAAAGCTGTGTATGTAGATGTGAAAGTGATACTTATACTGCGATGATGCCAAGACCAGTGTTATCCTTCTGACACATTCCTGCTTCCCTTGTGGAAGAATGGCAACCATGGCAGCAAAGCAGGGATACAAAGCTCATACAAAGGAAGGAAAAGGCATTACTTTGACTCAGCATCACCTCACTTCACAGAACTTTGAACAAAGTGGTGAATTTTATGTTCCTTTCAAAAGCAACAATAATAGAAAATGAAACTCTGCCATTGAAAGTTTTCCATTTCATATCCACACTCTATAAAAGGCATCTAGCTGAGTAGAAGCTAAGTGATGTATAAGTAGGGAATGAGTAAAAACTGGCCAAGACTTTCAGGTTAGACCAGAATTCATTTGTTTAGTTTTATGCGTTCCATAGATAACAGTATGCTACTGCACTTATATCACTGCAGATTGTTAATTACATTTAACTTTCCCATTAAGCAGATGTGTTACTACATTCTTTTACATTATTTGGAATAAAACTATGAATTACATAAAAAACACGAAGACAATCATTAATCTTCTTGGCACTGGAAGGAATGACTACAGCCAGCAGAGCTCTTTGCATAAAAGGCCTACTACCATAAATAAGCTTTCTTCTAAGAAGTTGCTTTGCATCCTGCAAGACTAGATTGTGCAAAACAGAATGAATTATAGATAAAAACAAACAGCAAATCACAAAGGGCATGTTGTAAACTTAAAGAAAATTAAAGTTTCGGTTCTGCAAAAAGAAGTGCAGAAGATGTGTCCTGTGGGAAACCAACACAACGGTTGGTACACGTCAAGCATGTAATTTTGGCAGTTGCTTTCCCATCGTTAGGGAAATCACGAAGACATTTTAGGACATATGTTACCTAAGATGAGTTAAACAATGGCAAAATGACTCTGCTTAATGAAATATGCACCTTCCATTTTTACCTATGTTGCTTATGCTGGGCCTGAATCAGATTCCTGGCTGAAGTTCTATTATGCAACTAATAGGCTAAAGCGTAAGGAAAACTGACAAATTAAAAAAACCACTATGGACGAACAGACAACATGACATATTTATTCCCTCTGGAGTAGGAAGCTGTACATAAATTATCTACATTTGGAAACACTACCTGAGGTTTTAGTGAGTTACCCCAGCTCAGCAGGCTACCTGGCATAGGTTTGATGGCACTCAAGAGGATCACTGTGGACATTTTTCATTTGTTCAACTTCTAGAAAATTCAGCAGCAGTTTGTGACAGTGAAAATAAAAGCAATTACTTTTCTGAAGTTAAAATTTTATTTGAAGATAAGAGATATTGAGAATCCTGCTAATTCCAGTTCTCTGACTACCATGAATTGATAGATGTCTCTTCAGAAATGGACTTCAACATGACTTCTATGCTCCACAGCTCCAGCCACAGGGGTGTCGGTCAACTACAGCTGAGTGCATGTTACATCCAAAACACTACCTTAATAAACTTTCCTGTTATTACTCTTAGTTCAGAGGAAGAATAGGTGGAAAGATATGAACAATCCTAAATTTTTCTATTCATTTCCAGGGAAAGCAACATACCAGATGTGCATGAGAGGGGGTCATTTATCACTAACAGTTCTAGTGTTAACATATAAAACTTTCAGTGTCAAGATTACAGGTGTGGACATACAGGTACTGATTTCTCTTTTTTTTGAGTGACACAATAGCTCCTCTTTCTTACCATAAAGCCAATTTGTCTTTCTTTTTAAATATTATTTTATTTTGCTCACCATGTCTCAAAGATTTATAAAACATGGATAATTATTAAAGGCCATATATGCATTTTCCTTAATACAGAAAAGTATTCATGCCTCTGTATAGACACAGGAAGTAATTTATTTTCATTTTGTGACATATGACATGCAATAAGAGAAAGAAATTAGAGTCATAAAAATGGACAAACAGCATAAAAAAATAGAAAATAAGACATTTATCAAAGGCTTTAACTCTCGACAAAAAATGGAAAAAAAGACATTTTGATATGGTGTTATATATAGTAAATTTGAACATATTATTTACATAAATCAAATTCAAGATACTGAATTTATAAAATAAAAATGTTAAATATAGTAAAGCAGAAAAACTAAACTGGACTATGAAATAGGACACTGTATCCGAATAATTTATTTGGATACCAGCCAGCTGGTATCGTAGAGTAGCACTTACTTCTAAACGCATCTTGCAATAATTGTGTTCACACATTACCTCAAGCATTTTAAAATTTCATTTTTGAGAATTAAAGTAGATACTTAATTCTTCCAGATGTTAGCACTGCCATATATATATATAGATTACTGTAGCAATTTAATTATTGTTGTTACAATTCAAAACGTTTTTCTATCAAACATGCTTATTGAGAATTTAAATCAGAAAATGGTAGCAGATGAACTAACAGTGAATTCCCTAAATATGCCAAATTTTCTGTGCTCACAGCAGGCTCACAGCTGTTAATATTTACTCAACAGTTACTATTGCTTTTATCTCCCAAATGAATATTAATAAAACCAAAGATTAACTGCACATATTTGGGCTGTAAATTACTTTTAATCCGTGAAATAAAATCAACATGTATAGAAGGTAACAGAGAATACAGGATATCATTCACAAGCGGCCAGTCTGGTTTTGTACAAGCAGTATACAGACTGCAAATTTAACATATTTGGTTCTTATTTTCTCATGTTACTAGATCGCACAAAAAATTCACACTGGCCAGTGGAATTGCTGTCACTGTTGTAATCTCTCAATGTAGTATTATGTAAAGAAGAAAGTCATACAGGAAAACCTCCAAACATTACCAAATTACTCCTTTCTGTTTCTTCTCATAATTATGCTCAGACAATCCCATTGCACTGATCAGTGATTTCTGAGCAAGCAATTATCGAGACGCGAAGAGATAAGTACTAGATTAAATCAGACCTAAAACCAAAAGAAGGTTGAAGACTTAAACTGGAACGCACTGGTCTGGAGATTGGGGTGCCCACCACATGCTTCTCATCTGACAAAGAAATGTTCTTGTATAGTGACAGTAAGATGCAGTACACATTACCTTATACCTAATTTGAATAATTGTTTTTATTGCCAGGGCAGGGTTTGAATCTTTGCATCTCATATCAGTCATTTTCTTACTTTTAAATGCTTGATTTTTAGGAATAGCAAATAAATAAAGTGTTATTATTTAGGAACATCTATGAGCTTTTGAGGCCTATTACACAGCAGCAAGGTATGTACACACTCAGAGGACCAAGTACAATTTACCCTGTGTTTATATTATCATGGAATTTCCACACTATGAGAAGGTCTTGATAAGTTCACCTTACCTCATCTGGTTTGGTGATACATTTTCCTTTCCCCGAACACTGGAAGTAATCCGAATCGCTTCCCACAGGCACGCAGGTACTGACTTTCACTATCACAGTCAAGCGTAGAGCCACAATGCATTTAGTAACTGAATCATTCAAAAAACCTTAAAAAAAAAAAATATATTCTTACTATATGAGAAAATACACTAATTCATATTAATGCTTTACTGCTAGACAAATAAATAAAACTGAACTGAAAGAAACTGCCAACTAAGAACATCATTGCTCATATTTCATACACACCTATCTAAATTTAATGCATGTAAATACAAATTAGAATATAGTTTGGAAACACTCATTATATTGATTAACAAAAGGAAGGCAAGCTGGTGAAACAGATCCAGAGCTCTAACCGGCTATCATTTTTTAGGTCTCATAATCAAATGCTTTTGCCTGCTATCTTTTCAGTAAGTTAAAAATATATTTCCTTAAGTTTTTTAATGACAGGGAATGTTAAAATAAAATTCAGTGGAGAAAAATGTTTCAATTAATTCCTAGAAGTTAATTCAGAGCTAAAAAGCATACAGACCATAAACTGCATTACAATGGAACAGATGGACAATCCCCTTCGCTGCATTTTTTATGAAGTTTGCAAGAACAGACATACACAGCTTGACAGCATTTCTTTGTATATTTGCAATACAAATATTATTGAATGTCTGATCTGGTCACTCTGGAAGGTGATATACCAGGTATAGACGAACAAAACCTGAAAATGGGAATACCTGACAAGGACGACAAAAATTCTTGAATCTATGCCTAGCACCTGTAATTGCATGGAATTAGAAAAATAGTTGGTTGGAAGCTATTAAAGCACACTGGAGCATAACAATAACCCTATCACCCATATTTCTAACAGATATACCTGGAAAATAAAATAAAGGACAGCAGGAAAAATAAAATGAGGCACAAACACAGCCCATGACAAGCACAATTAAGTCAGAGTTCACGTCAAAATACATATAAGCCTGCTCCTGTACTTCACTTGTGCTTGAACTGCATTGTTCCACCACAGTGATTAGACTCCTGGGTTACAGCCCTTCTGTGTGTGGCATCAGTTAGCTGTTTTGTTCTGGGAGCTTGTGGCAGAATAAATGTGCAGCGACATAAAAAGCATGGGTTTGGTAGAGTGCATATACTGTATGCAGAATATATGCATAAAAAAACCCCAAAGATCCTTCCATAACCTGCCAAACTTAAACTTGACTTCACTATCCTTAATATAGGTAGACTCCTAAGGGTCTAAGACTGTAGTATCAGTATGGAAAGTTACAGACATAGAACCATTGCAGGATTATACTTTTCTTCAGAAATTAATAAAGAGAGAATTTAAGTAAAAATGGATGCTTTTTTAAATCTAAATATCCTTAATTTTAAAACGAATGACTGTAAATGGATGCAGGAATTGTATGACATAGAATGATTTTTCTAATATTCTATAATCCATTTACAGCCTAAACCTCAAAGGAACTTCAAAGATGCAATCTAGCTTCTTGCATTATAGACTGGAGATAGCACAATATTTAGTCAAGTAGAAAAAAAAATTAGTTCAAGATAATATTTATAATGAACAGTAATAAACCAAAGTTTCATGAAACACATGAATTCTCTTTCCAGAACAGCTGCTAAACGGTACTTACATTCTGCATATGAAAGTGTCAAGCATGACTAATTCTACAAATTCCATAGAAAATCATATGGAAGACTTCCATTCTTTGTTCTTCATTTTTAGATCACTTTTTCAAAATGCTGCATCCTTTGAACAAGTAGTTGTTTATGCTAGAAACAATGATCCCTAAACCATATCTTCAAAGCAGGAAAATCTCATGTCCAATACAGATGTCATCAGCTTGAGTATAGCCTCTACAAGTTAGCTAAACATTCTAAAAGATCAGATTAAAAAAAAAATGCACTGGGTATAGTTCCAAATGTCTAATGCTCTGTTTTGGCTAGTGAAGATTACTGTAATCTGCTGACCTCTTCAAAGCAAGCCAATTTATTCTGGCCTTAATACACACCCCATTTTTACCCATCTGTTCAAAGATGCAGCCAGAATTATTTCCTTTAACAATTGAATGAGATTGTCACTGGCAGTCATGCAATTATATGTGAATGCTTGGAAGAATGTGGTATTTAGAAAATGTCTTTGGGTTCACATTTGCTTGTCTGAAGCAGATTGTTACATATTCTTCAGGACAGCTCCCTAAAGGAATATTAAATCAAACTTCTTTGTACTTTCAATCTTGTTACTATTTTGGTATCAAAAGCCCATAGGCAAACCACTGAAAAAAATCATTATTCTCACTGGAATGCCACAAATTTTCCTGTAATTTCTAATTATTTCATCTAATTTCCAAAGACTAGAAAAATAAAAACATGGCTATTTATTTTCACTCTATAGAAGTTGCATACAACTTTCTGAGATCTCTACGTTTTAAGACTAGAAGAAGCTTGTCTGATCATCTAAATATGACTCTCTGCTTAACTCTGGTCATAGCACTTCAATTGATTCCTTCTTCAACTCCCATAACAGCAGCTGAACTAGAGTGAGTTTTAAGTTCTATTTTTAACTTCTAGGTAGGAGAATAATTTCAGAAGCATGTTTACAGCTCCCTTCATCTAAGGTCTGGAGAAAAACATTACAGCTGTTTATATCAAAAGGTAATTTTGTTCAGTTTAACCTTGCTGGTTTTCTAAAGCTAGTTAAAACACAATGACATCAGAGCATTTTAAGTTGAAGAATTCAGGGTTGAGCTATTTACAGTAATTTTACAGAAACAATTTTAAAGCCTAATAAATCATAATATAATGTGAGCAATCATTTAGATTGCAGAGGAGGCATTTTCAAGCTTTGTGCACACACATCTGATAGCCTGAGAAATGCGTGCATTATTTCATTGGTAGTACGCGTGGTGAAACACACTACAGCTCATTCCACCCTGGTAGCTTTACCTACTTACGCCTAAGGAGCACAAAGCACGCATGCTCCTGTTTCTCTCACATCAAGAAAGTTAAGAACGAAAAATAAGGAATAAAGTCAAAATAAAAGATGACAGGTGTCATCACTGTGTCTTGCTTTCAGCAAGATCATATCATGCTATTCAGATTACCACTACTCAAACATTAATTGATTGTAGGTTTTCTAGACTACACAGACTGATTTGCTTCCTTTGCAAGCCCCATTTCTGAACAATACCTTCCTTCTATGTACAGCAGACTGAGGTCAGTGAGCTGGGTCATAGTGGACTGCCAAAATAAGGAAGACTGAAGCTAAGAGGTCACCAACTCAGAACATTATCCTATTGCATATTATGCTAATGGCAGGTGTAAGACTGAACTACAAATTGTAAATATCTCTTGGTATGCACTCAATGCTATTACACACACACACACTCTTGCCTATTGGTATTGGCTCAAATGTATTTCTCTTGTGTTCCACACAGCGAATATATGTATTCCAACATATATACCTATGGTTGAAACAATAGATTATCATTTTACAGCAGAAATACAGTAATAGTTCACTACATTAAAGTTCCAATTCACAAAACTACAGGTCTTTGAGTCCACCTAAAGGTTTCTTGGATGAGAGAGAATGACTGCCAAGGGATTTGGGCCCTCACTTACAATGAAGCATCAGTCCCCAAGTTTTCAACTTATTTTTAGCCTGGTTTCCCAAAGAAATGAGACAGCAGTGGGACATCTATCAGTTTCCATCTGTTCTCTTTTTCTCTCTCAACACTTTCCCACACCAAAAGCTTTTGGGGTCAGTAGCCAACTTAACATTTTGCAAAGCACTGGAGTTCTCAAAGACACTAAGTGCCTACAGCTTCCCTGCACAGTAGATAGTCCCAGCATTAAGGGCATTGGTAAGTCAAAATGCATAGGAAAACAAAAAAGGGCCCCAGAATAAGGTGATGTCATTTCTCCACCCCATTCCTGGTGTACAGCACAGTCAGTTATTCATTATCTGGAAAATGGGAAACTGGGATATATACAAATGGAAAAAAACCAGATAGTATCAATCCTTCAGGAACAAAGCAGTGGTATTGGGTGTGCCTGCACCACATCTTCAGCTCATAGAATCATAGAATGGTTTGGGTTGGAAGGGACCTTAAAGATCATCTAGTTCCAACCCCCCTGCCATGGGCAGGGACACCTTCCACTAGACCCGGTTGCTCCAAGCCCCATCCAGCCTGGTCTTGAACACTTCCAGGAATGGGACATCCATTATGTCCTGTAGTAACATAATGAAGCTATAATACTTCCAGACCTGATTTCAGCTTCCAGAAACAATACGGCTGCTATCAGTCCATATTGAACCACAGTTTATAAGCCTTAGTGGTCCCTGATAGAAGCTACATAAGTACCTCTGCTAGTTCATCCACAGATAATGGAAAGTTACAGAATTAACCTAAAGTATAAAAGACCCAAGAGGAAATTTCTGTTTGACCACATCTCTCACACCACAGGAGAAAATGTTATCCAGCAAGTTAAACAGGAGTGGTTAATATGCTCAACCTTTTCTTTTGTGGCCATTGAACTTTGCAGACATAAGAATAATTTAAAGAAAGGAAGCTAGGAAAAAAGAGAACTAAATTTTGATTGCAGTACTCACCAGAAAAAAGACAAAGGAAGATTTGAATTCTAGTCCTTTCTCCTAAAATTTTTTATGTCCAAATTTTATCCGAAGATTATTTCATGTCCATAACACTCACAATGTCCATGTATCATATGGTATAGCTAACATTCAAGACTATGAAGACCACCACAAGCACCTATACTAATCACCACCATGCTTAAGTGCCTTTTTGGATCAAGGCATAAAGCAGTAAATTCAGTTTAACTATACCAATCAATTTCCCTCTCTTATGACATTGCACAATCTCAGATAGTGGTTATTCATCTAGCAAATCTAAGAGAGCTCAATCCTTCTACTTATTCATGGAAGTCATGTTCAGCTCATTTTAGAGACCTAACAAATGGAAAGGCATAACAAGATTTCTCATGATACAGTTTATCATACATAAGCAGAAAAGAAGTAGTGAGAAACAGGTAGTCAATGACATTTGCAATCTTAGATGCAGTCCTTCTGTGATATCAGTACCACAGGATACTTGTACAGAACATCTGAGATCACTCTCTAATGATACTGCTAAGCAACATAGCATCTGGGGATACAAAAATACAGCTGCAATAGCAAAACTGCTATTTTGCCCACAAATAGCACTATTTGTAAGTGGTACAACTCTCCCAAATTCTATATAGATCAGCACGCTTACTGTGCTTTGTCACAGAAGCCTTGGTCAGATACTGCTTTTGAAAGTATATATAGATTTTAGTGAGAATCAGTTCAAGAACTGTTTCACATACTTTATTTTTCAAAAACTCACATGAAACAACAATTTAAAGAATTTTTTTGTTGCTGTTGGTAAGTTACTTTAGAACTTCTCATTGCATTTTTCTTCTCCAAACTGATATCATAGTCAGTTTAAAAATAGATATGCTTTCTTCCTTCACTACCAACACTGAAAACTCATCTTGGGCTCTGAAAAGTAAACATATACTTTCTTCTTAGAGATAATCACCATTGCAGTGATGAAGACAAATGTGCTGCTGGTCAAGTTATATTCTCAGTAACATTTCTGCAATGCTGTCAGAGGCAGATTGACAATGATAGGGTTACACAGGTATAACAGAAAGCAAAATTTGGGTGTCACAAAATTATTACAGAAACTCTGGGAAGAAATAGCACACAGCTGGGCTTTCAAGCTGGAGCTCAGTTTTGCAGGACTGACAGTTAAAATTTATTTATGAACTGAGCAAACCAGTTGGATTCACTTAGCATACAAAAATCCCCAAACACATGTTCCATTACATTTCCTCTATAACAAATGGCAATTTCTGAATTTCACTGTTACAAACAATTACCCAACTTAATAGCTTGACTGGACCAAAACCCATGATAGGATTATGAAATAGTCAGCTAGCAAGAGTACACTTACACTTATGAAACCACTCGCATACAGCTTATTAAGGAGATGTGACAGTAGTTTAGAGTGTGACCTTCTGTCATGGCTTCAAGGACTCTGCTTACTGTCCAAAATAATGGTGAAAGCCCAGTGAAGGGTGACAAGACTAATCTTCTAATAGATTTCCCGTATGACAATTTCCCTGTATGTGCTTCTTTATCAGCATCTCCACAATGCTACCAAGCTGGCAGTGAACTATTTTGGGCACAAACGTAGACCACCAGAATCTCTGATGCCACACTTCACAAAAGCAGTTAAGTGTGGTTGAATACAAATGACATAGCTGGGACTGCGATAATGGGGAGCTGCAGTAGGTTGGATGGTGAGGTTAGCTACGATTTATCGAGAGTGACTAGTTCAACTTAAAGACTCATGAGTGGCTACCCTAGTTTTAAATGCACTGTGCAGTATGTTACACTACTAGCTGAAGATCTTGAAGCATTTTACAAGTGTTATTAAAATATGCTTCACATTTTCCTTTAAATTATGCATTAGTATCCTTATTTTACAGATCAGGTTAAGCAGTCTGTCCAAGATCTCAGAGTGCAAACAACCATGTGATCAAGTGAGTGTAAATATCTTGACTGTGAATTGGTCACAAAAGTCATATCTGAAGAAAGAGATGTCTTAAAAATAAATAAATAAACAAAAGGCATTTCGCCAAGCATTACAAATTTGAGCAGATGAACCTCCAAAGTTAGACTACAAAAATCATTTCCCACTGTTACATGCTAGAAGTAGCAGTGAATAAAAATTAGTTTTGAATAATTTACTGATTAATTAAAGATGACTCTAAAGAGTGAAAATTATTTAGATGCTAGCTTAAAACATAATACAATGTATTAAAAAGTAGATCATCTAATGGTTACATCTACTTACACGTGAGGCAAGGTACACAACTTGATCATGAACAGCAGGGCAGGATATTGATTTTTATCATATTTATAATTATACCTTTTCTTATATAGCCTAACAGCATCCTTCAGAATGGTTTGGGTTTCAGCTGAATGCTTAACTTTTTGCTTTATAAGGCCATCTTTTAAAAAAGTCATTGAAATTAACACTTCATTGAACTTTTTACGTGGTTCGCGCTTCTGCTGCTGCTGCTGTTTATCAAAAGGCCATTTTCTGCAAGGTTAGCTCTTATGCCCAGAACCCCAGGGAAATGTTCACAGTTGAGCACAGTACTCAATACTGCCTACAATAGGGCCCTGCCAGGCGAATTGCACACATAAAAATAAAAACCCCATTAACTGGAGGAGTTGTCACCAAATATCCCTGCCAGCAAAGGCTGACTTGCACAAAAGTAACTAGTCACACACACAGACACACACACGTATATTACTGCACGTTGGCTGAGCAGCAGAACTGTGTGAACACTCCAACTGCAGCATGTGCAAGGCAATGTGATTTAATTTAGTCCAGAGTGAAAGAGGGTTAAGTCAAATGACTGCACATATGCCACGGGCTAGGAGCTCACACAGATCCTCAGCTGACACATGGTAACTTGTTAAAGCTAGAGTAACTTGATTACGTGGCTTTCCGTGAATTCAATTCACACATCTCCTATTGTGAAATAAAATTGTCCTATTTAATTTTTGCTTAAGTAAAAACAATTTCAACATGCAGTAAACTGCTTTCTTTCGATGGAAATATGCGTGTGTTTTAAAGACATGTAACAACACAAAACACACCATCCAAAAGACACAGTTACAACTTGCCTCCTAATCTGAAATTCTATAGCTAGATTAAGAGAGCTAGAAAATCAGACTGACTTATTTCAAAATATCTCTCTAGATTATTTATTTTTAATATTTTAATATTTTTAACATTTTTATTTATTTTGTACACTAAGTTTAATTTTGCCTGTTCAATATAGCTGCAGTCATATTAGTGGTGACCACTTGTTAATGTATGATGAGATGTTGCAGGGAGATTCATTAAATAATCTGAAGAGCATCAAGGGAACAAATAACTGCTCGGGGCAGAGATATTAAAGAAAATACTTTGTTGTATTAGAAAGGCAGGACAGCATTTTGGATAGGAAAATACCCTTTCTGTACATATATACATATGGTTCACACACTTTTTAAAATGCAACAGATCTCTTGTGCTTGAGAAGCCAAGCATTAATTTTCCTTTTTAAGCAAAACTTGAAAAAGTTTTGTGGAATTCAAGCAAGTTGCCTTATAGGTGCTAGCATTTGAATAGCATCAGTATTCTTCGTCTCACCATAAAGATGCTATAGATCCATTTTCAAGTGAGTTTGTACAACTATCAATTTTATTTAAGGAAATACTTTTGAAATACTTCGTAATTATAGTTTAAACCAGTTAGTTAAATTGCATTGATCTAAAAGGCTGGGCATCTTGCAGAAAACCAGATTACACACCTGGTTTACATCAGTTTTTCTTTGCTCTGATGAAAATAAGCATTATAATTTAAAGATTGTGCTGGAGGATTTATTTTCTGTTCAGATAAAAATAGTCATTCATACTAAATGTTAAAACCTCTGCCTTATCTGTAAGGTCTTATCTGAGAAATAGCAATTTTGCTTATAAATGTCTTCCTCTTATTTATAAGCAGACAATAAACTAAAAACCTAATGTAGCAATATCTCATGAAAGCTGCTTTTTAAGCTGTATTGTGGAAGTACTAAATAAAGCACAAAGTAAAAAAGCAACTATTTTAAGCTATTTACAAGCATTTTTTAACAACTATAGAGATACAAGCTTGTCTGTCATATTATGTATGGGGAAATGAAGGCAAAATACTAACGTCCAATTGTCTGTTTTCACTATTTTTCTGAAACAGCTCCCACCACTGCAGCTTCAGCAGCGGTCACACCAAGGCAGAAAAACAATTTTTCCAACATTGTATCATGGAAGCTGATGAGAAGCACATTTTGTCAATAGAGTAATTTTCAGGTCTTTATCATGGCTATTAGGATATCATAATTGCATTTTTTTATGTGGTTGGAATAAAGGAAGGAAATGGGTTGTGTGCACACAGAGTCAGCACCGCCAACTCCATGCTCTACGTTATACCCAAAGCCACAAAATACTCAAAACTGAAGTGATAATCATACAATATGCAATTTTATTATGATTTTCTAAATTCATCCAACAAAAAAAAGAAGTACGATGGTTTTGATTACTAGCAGAATTGGACTGTTAAGTATAATTTGCTAACTGTACAGCGGTATAGGTATATCTATACTAGTTTACCAAGTAGACTGGAAACCGCGAAATTACGACTGACTGTAAGTCTCGCATCCACAGTTGTATCTTTTGAGTCATGAAGCACTGAACTGTTGCTGTAGTGAACAGGTATATTAACTTAGTGCCAGAGTAAATTAACTGACTCATGAAGAAATAGATGGTACACAGTCACTGTGAAACTTCTAAAATGTGAGTATTAAAAAGATTTTAATGCTTTTATTATGTGTTGGGTTTGGTTTTTTCACTATTTCGATAGCAGATTGTGTTTTCAGAATAAAGGTTCCGGTTTTCAATCAGAGTGTGATTGCACATTTGGATAAAAAAGATGCATGCAACAAATCATAGATTTTTGAGATAGTTGCCATACAAGCTGAAAATGTCCTTCAAAGTCCTTCAGCAAGGCCTTTTTTATTTTCTAAAGGAAAATGTTAATGCATTATTTTCTCAAGAGAGATATTTAATCAATTTAGTATATCTTATGCACTTGCAACAAACTTGTATAGAAAAAGATATATATGTTCCTGTACATGTTCCCAAATCCAGTATAATATTCACTGAAAGAGAGAAGTGCACAATGTTAGATTCCCCCCAAAACACATAACAAGCAGCACTTTCACTACAGAGATCCTTAGCTGTAACGTATTAACATTCATGAGAATTTCAGTCTGAAAGACTCATGCACAAACTGACAATGCATCAGGGTACTCTTATCTCATTTTTTCAGACTTGTAAAATGTATTTCATCTGATTTCAATTTTTCAAGATATACTGAAATGAAGAGTAGGTGTGTGACTGTAGCAAGGTAAAATTTTGCAGTTACTCATTTTCAAATATTCTAGTACCATTATTGATAGCATGAAGATATGAAGATCCTGAATTAAAACAAATACTGATGAGACATTTTATAAATATGATAAATAGTTTATACAAGAATCACTTGTTAACTTCAAAGAACATTGGGACAAATAGTGTGAAACTATAACTTGAAGTAAAAGGCAGACTTTCCATGAATTAATGTTTTAAATGTTGATCTCTTTATTGCCATCTCTTATTTAAAAATATAATTAATTACCTCCTCCTTCACTCCCAACTATCACTTTGACAAATCTCAATATCCTCCCATAGCACTCCACAGAATAGCTATTCTTCTGTATAGATATTAAAAACATTTGTTATTCAGAAATGCCCTCAATAAAATACTTTTTTTTTTTTTTAAACTTAAGTCCTGAATTTGGGCACTAAACTTTTGAAATTCTCTTGGCATCAAATGAAGCATTTTTGTTGCAAACAGTGAGCAGAGATCAACAGTTCACCTGGCTCTTACTACAGATCAACCATCTAGTGATTACCTTTGTCTAGTAGTAACTTGGCAGAAAAAGCCGTCAGCACCTTGGGATATGCTGTGTGCTCATCCTACACCTAACCCACCTAACCTACTGAGTGAATCAGTACTTTCAAGGGCTTTTTCCACTTCAAACCCTGAACTATATTGGTCTTTTTTCCTCCATGGGCTAATAAGTATACCTTCTAATAAAACACAATAAATTATTTTAGAAGACTAGCACAAGTGCAGTATCAAATCTTACAAACTCATTAAAAATACTCTAAGTAAAGCAGTCATGGTAAGAATGTGTTAGAGAAGGTACAAGCCAGTCTTCACGTTAGTACTCTTTACCATCTACTGAGGCTTATTTTAATGGGGTAAATGCTGTAATTTAACAACATAATCATACTACATAATCACAGCATCATAACTCTTTCCCTGCACTGCAAAAGACTCTTTGCAGATGCAGCAGCCATTTCATAAATCATATTATAGAAAACAGACTGCTCTTTTTTGTTTAGGTGTGTTACACTCTTCTCCTTCCCTCAAACCCTTCATTCTCATACAGTGCAGGTACTGTCTCTGGAGTAAACAGCACTATGCTCAAGGTGTATATTTTTAGACCTCAGAGACAGCATTCTTTCCAACCTCTAGGCATTGTGCCCTGAATCACATGATCAACAAATCAGTACATTACTGCTGACTTTTGAGTCTTTTCAATTTTGTCTAAACAACTTTAAACTTGTGTCACCACGAGGTAGCAGAAAACAAATTATATTTCCCTAAATGTTTTATCTTTCACATAATCATCTTATTCAGAAAGATTTGCAAGAGGTAAAGCACCTTGCTAAGTAACAATACTTGGAGGCAACACAATAAGAAGTGACTCAAATAGAGATAGATCAAAAGACACACAAGAAAAAAAAAAACCACTCAGATCTTCCCCATTTTTCTTTTACAGTTCTAATTAGAAATTTTTTAAAAGGTAAAAAATTTTCATTGTACAGAATTCACCAATTAAGAGAAGAACCCTTTAAAAGCTCATTTAAATAAACAAAAAGAGTGGGGGGGAAAAGGGGAAAATTATATAAAGTAAATATATCGACTGGCATGGTCCACAACCTTACTCTGTGATTCTATGCTTACAGCATCCTTATGGCCTCATGATTGTTCTAGCTTAAATATCATCAATAAAAGCACATGATACATTTTTGCTTTTTTATATAAAATAATCCATTTAAATTTATTGTACCTTAGAATTAGTTTGTCATGTATATCAAAAAACATATGGAAAGTTGTCCATAAGAAAATCTTTATTCATCTGATCTTATTGAAAACTAAAGATTTAAGTGAGGTGTGTTAGATTCACAGACCATTTCCATATGTCTGGATCAAATCAGAAGTAAAGATTTAATTATTTTTATATAGACCTTAGCTGAATTATGGATTTCAGTTGAGTTCAGGTAAAATTCAGCATTTTTTCACACCAAATGACTGAGTTCCTTTTTAAGTTATATACCCAAGACTTATATTGGATGGGAACTGATGATGGAAAGTAAGCAGAATATTTTCATGCAATTGAGAAAAAAATCCAGAGGCTTCTCTTTCTTACAGTAAATATTGATAGGTCACAAACGCTTTTGAACTAACAAATTCATGTTTCAGTTTCCCTATTCCTTTAGTATTTCACCCTTTTTCTGCTCAAGCATTTTAATAAAAATAAAATATTCTGGGAAAAGCTATAACTAAATTAAAGCCATATAAATTAATTGTCTCCAGCAAATGGTTGAATCTCATTACTTGATTATAGCATAGTATGTAGTTGCAACACTTCAGGACTAGAATATATGCAGAAGGAATGTTTCATATTCATTTTCTATCAATAGCACTACAGGTAATCCATCCATTTGCTAAAATAAATAGGATTTATAAAAATTCAAATGCACTATATCTGCACTCATCTTTACTAAGCACTCAGATGCTCCTATTCATGAATGTATCACTCTATTATTGGAGTCTCCCTGCTGTCCATGCATACGCATTTATTATTCATGTTCTTTACATAAATCAAATTACACTACAACAACTGGAAAATTCTACAAAGAATTTCACTATCAGGAAATTAAGAAGAAAGGCCAAAGAAAGTATCAAAAACCAGATGGAAGTAAAATAAGAGGTCTCAGAAAACTTGTACTGCATGAAATAAGCAAGATCATTAGTACAATTTTTATGAACTAAACCTTGCTTTATATTCACCAAGGAAAAGGTTATATTTTCACCTCATGTTACCTAGCACACAGTAAACAATTCAAAGTAAAAATCCCAGTGACAGAAAGACAGCTACAGAGAGACAAGTAGGACAAGACAAACTATGAAAGAGTAAGCAATATTCATTCAGTTATCTAAATTAATAGCCTATGCTGTATGGCATGTACAGTCAAGTGGAGCCTTTACAGAGCAACTTAGGCCCTCTATTTGGGAGCTTATAGAGCAAGCTATGTCTTTGGGTACTTTCACGAGTGCATAAAAGTTAGAAATGATCTTGTCTTCAGCAAGACAGGATACGTACATTAACTACCACAAGGCAAATACAGAACTTTATTCTCGAGGAAGACACATGAGGAGAGTTTTAACTGATAAATTAAATGCAAAGCTAGATTAAAAGAAAAAAAGCTAAAACTAAGTATTTTGGAAGGAAGTAAATAATAAAGAAAATATAAGGAACTGGAAAATTATTTGAAGAACATAAATATCACTAAATATCACTACTGACAGTAATTAAATGATTATACTAACAACCTTCAAGCCATATCTTTGCTAAGTAACAGCACAAAAAGGAGATGACATGGCAGTACTTCTGCATTTGGGGTTTTTTTCCTGTATTAGCTACACACTTAGAATTTGCCCCAATGTTTCTGCGTCAGAATGCTTTTAATTTTACATTTATTAGCATGATAAGTTGCTGAATAACAACTTGTGGCAGTTTATGCTTCATTATAAGATATACAGCCTTTCAAGCAGATTACAATAAATGCTGTTATTACAATGACTTTGGTTTCATGTCATTGGTATAATAACCCATCTGCCCAGAAAGCTCAATTTAATTAAGTCTATTGTGTCTATGCATAAATACGACATTAAATCAGTATTATTTCCCATACACTTAAAAAGAACATATCAGCCTATTTTCATTACACCCCTTCCACAAAGATGCTTAACATTTAATTGCCCAATGAAACATATACTATATTTCTAAGGTTTCATATTCACAGAGACAAAACTAGAAGAGAAGAAAGTAGTACAAGTAAACCCTGTTAGAAGATCAGATTTCGTATTGTATTTTAATGTATTTTTTCAAGTTTACTGTGTACGGGCTTAAGCTTCTTTACAAAGTATCCCATGATACAATATCTGACAAAGAAACACCTCAAACACTCAGAGTTATTTACTGTAGCATTTACCAAAAGCTTTACAGTTGATTAAAATAGAACATATAAAATACCTTGCATCACCTAAAGGTATCGGGCAAAAATCACCATCTAGATTTTAAACTGAATGGTGCCACCTGTGTAAGAATTCAGTTGTACCTCTTGTCTGCTTTGGATGAACCAATGTCTAAAACATGGTCCCAACGTCACATTTGGACCTTTGAGCAGCACTTAAATTAAGGGAATCACCTCTTTGTTTCTCTAAGTGTTGAGTAAAATATCAGCTGTCACCTAGAGGTGATAAACAGAAAGTCAGCATGTTACTCACCAATAAAGTAGTTGCTTCCTAATGCAAGCATTTCTTCAGAAAGAACAAGTCCACCCAGTGCCTGCAGAAGAGTGACACTTCTACCATCAATAAGTGAACACTGTTTAAATCCCGTGGTTGTGACCTTCCATAGCAGGATAAGAGAAGCAGTAGCATCTTGCCTTATTCTAAGGAAAGAAATTATAAGAATATTTACACTGACGGAAATCAGTGTTATTTGGAAGTACATCACTGCAGAGCAAAAGCTTATCAACAAAGAAGGAAAACTTAAATGTAGCAAGTATGGAAACAGGAAAAGGCCTGAGGGTTTTTAGCATGTCCACAAAAATAAAAAATGCTTCAATAGTAAGATTTGCATAATAGGATATGTAATTGCAGATTTAATCATACAGAGTCTCAACTTCTAATACTTGAAGGACGCCATCTCAGTGCCCAAGAAGAGTTTTACATAAACATTACATAATAGTAAAGCATCCTTATTCAGTCTTTGTATTTATGCCTTTTTGAATAGTACCTCAGTTCTACATCTACAATGCCATCGTTTTCTGCAGCTGAAGTACATCCAGCCCTCTTGTTTACTGAAGAACATTCAAAGTTCATTCAATACAGGGAGGCAGATCCTGGTAGAAATCCTCATTTGTTTGACATACCAGATCGAAGGTTCAGAACAGTTTATTCTTGTAAATCAAACGAGTCAAGTAATGCCCCCAAGGTCACTCAGTCCACGGTGCCTTCCTGAATATTGACAGGTTAGATAAAGTAATACCTACAACTGCATATATACTGTCAGGTCCACCAGGGAGCACCATATCTATATTAGCGTTTCTTTCCTCTCAGGGTACTTTTTTCCCTACTCACCTCCATAAAGAAGAAATAAAAATCTGTCATGTTTCTGGCAAGTTCCCAAATATTTGCATTAATTTCCTCTGAAGGAACCCCAAATGAGTTTGAACAATCTTCCAAAAAATTCAAACATAACTGCATCCAACTGCTGAAAACTGATAATTCTCTCCTGATGAAAACAGGCCTCCAAATACCCAGAGATGAAGCTCTGTTCCACAATTTCCTGTATTGAAATTGTTTCAGTCCTGCTAAAAACACAAAGCAGTTTCTCCCTTGTCACTTCTTATTTGAGTTCAAAACAAGCTGACCATCTGACTTTTAGAACAGGATAGCAACTAGTTTCACAGTTTAGGTCACACCTGACATTCAAAACAAAATAAAATTAAACTGCAATTATTTTCCTTTCATAGATGGCCATTGAACCAGAGATGTTACTTGAGCGCTTAACACGGGGAATACAATGAAATAAAGACAGATATTGACCTGCATTAATCTACCCAGATACAAAACACTACTAAAGATATATAGTGTAAAAGATGACCAAAAATGACTGTGTACTCTGCAACCTTCTTTAAAACAGGGTCCCTCCATCAAGGGTCTTAAATACAGCTGTAGAATCCACAAATGTCAGCTTATTCCTGATTTCAAGAAAAGACACTTGTTTGCTTACAGATTCCAGCGAGCCAGAACATCCACACTCACAGATCTCTTCCTGACTTAGGCTTAACGCTCATGAATGAGCACGATTCAAAGTCCCGTGGGAAGAGTAGGACAGCTCCCACGTTTAACAGTTACTGCTCCAAACTGTCTGCAGCTTGTCTGCTTGCATCAGTTTGTTTTTTCCTGCGAGCATGGCCTTTTTTAACTGAAAGCTGGGATTCTGAAAGATATGACAGTATGAGAAAAGTAGGCTATTTCGGGAAAATCTAAGTCTAAAATTGCAGTAAAGCTGTGAGCCAGAGCACTACATTGGCAGATTTTTATTCAAAATAAAATCTCCAATAAGAAAATGCCTCATCCCAGCTGACAGATCTTTCTAGGAAGTCAGGGTCTGTTAATTAAAAGTAACAAAACAAGTATTTGATCAAAAAAGCATGAGTTTGAAAAGTGAATAAAACAGAATAAATTCAAATTTTTGAGAAATGTGGTTTGTAGGACATACACAAAGATTTCACAGCTGATGATGACACCCAAAGCAATAATCCAGAAAAGAAATACAAATGCACAATACACATGCATTTATATAGTCAATGGTAACACTTTCTACCAGCAAGTGCATCTTGAGATTAAAGGCAGAAAAAAAAGTGTTCACTGCATGAAGGAGAATGGAAATGTTGTACCTTCTCCAAACTGACATCTTCAACACATCTGCCCTAATTTCTAATGCATTCTGATAGCCCAGAGACAGTTTACGTGCTTACATCTTCTAAAACATTAAATATGTAGGAAAAATTATACCAAGCAAAGAGCTATCGTGGCACTGCTAGATGCCTGAAGTTCTTTCATATACTTTTAGCCATTTGACAAACCTGCCTGTCTGTAAACCGTTCTCTAAAATATCCAGGCAAATTAAAATAAAAGCATTTTTATACTTCATCACATATGACAAATATTCTTACTTTATTGATGTATTCTGTGGAACTTCAAAGGAGATAAGCCGGCCTCCAGCAGAGGTATTGGAACTGGCATTTCCACAAGCCACATCTGGGGTTATCTGAAAATAAAAATAGTTTTATTTAACACTAAACCAGAAAAAATCTGACCAAAGAAAACATGAAAGAATTTTTTTTTAAAAATAACGTTAATAGTCCAGCAGTCATCTTTTAAAAATCATCCGGATGGACCAAAACATTCACCAAAACATTTATGCTATCAACAAATGTTCTGAAAATTCACATAACCATGCTTTTAGGTTTTTGTTTTAGCGAAAACTTCCTGCACATAGGTGTGAATTTCTAAAGGCATCTTCCTTTAAAAGTGATCATGTTTAGAAGATGATGAATAGGCTTCTGGTCTTTTAAAATAATAAATAAAGCTCTAACATTTGCCACATCCAAGAAATATTGCATCATTAATTTAGGTGATCTTGGAGGATTTATAATAGCAAATACTTATATTGTCTTTCTACTATATTGAAATATGCTTTTTCCCAAATACAGATTACTTTAAAAAAAAAATACTCTCCCACTTCCTCATTACAATTCTTTCCAAGTAAAAGTTGCTTGGACAAATAGTGCTTTCAGATGGAAAAAAATTATGAGCACATTTGAGAGTGAAAGGATATATTTGCCAAATCTGTGATGCCTAGTAGGCATAGAAATCAGTTACGGTATTAACTAGATCAAGACACCATACAGGATGCCATACAACACAGAGGAATCACAGAATCACTCCTTAATTATTCCTATCTTGTAAAGTAGTAATTTCAGAAAGGCAGTTTGAACACCGTTAGCATTTCCAATTTTTTGGAAATTCATTTCAAATAAGTAATATTTTATGTGGCATAACTGAGTCTTCCTATCACCTACATTATCATCAGTAGTTTTAATTAAGTAGTTCTCAGGTATCTTCATCAGCTTGCCTATGAAACATCACATTGTTAAAAAAAAAAAAAAATCAGTCAGTTTCATCTTCAAATTTCTAGGCAGATTTTATAATGTTATTTTTTCCATCATCTAGAATACATGTGCAACCATTTTACGTCAACCTTACTGGCAAAGTGAAAATGCAATCTGACACACTTCCATGAATTAATCATCCATCAAAGAAAAAGCCAGAACCTAATTTGGAAATTTAAGTAAAATTCGAATTCATATTTTAAACATTACTATGAAACTCCTGTGAAAACATGAACAACAGAAGTCCAGAATATGATGTAAGTAATAATTTTTAGGACACAGAGTTGATTTTGACTCAGGCAAGACAAATATTCAGTATTCACATTTCCCAAAAATGTCTAGATTACTCAATTCATTGTTGAATTCTCTGGCACATATAATATGAATACATGTAGTTTATGAAAATAAAGTAAGATGCAATTTTATTGTATTTGTTCAAATAAATTTTGAAAAAAGATAACATATCCATTACAGTTTTTCAATCTTGTAAGTCAAAGTTATGAAGCTAACATTCAAAGCTCGATGAATCCAAAATTAGTTTGGCTAACACTCTTCCTTTTATATTTGCCAACATTTAAACTTTCATTTTCTTTGAGAAGCTATATGCCGACTGGAGCAAAGGAAAAAGAAAAAGAAATCAGCATCTCTATTCTCACACAGTCTTATACTACATCTAAAAATACACTCACTTTTGAAGTATTTATATAGTTTTACAATTTCATGCATCTATTACCTTGGAACACAAGGGGTGAAATGTAATTTAAGCATTTCATTTACCTTACTATTCAATATTAGAAGTCTGTAAAGTAAAGAGTATTGATCTCTTTGAAACTAGAATAAAAAAAAGCACAGAAAATTAAAGAACCAAGAGCTGAACAAAGTGGCTGCATAACAAGAGTTGAGGTTCACAAGGATAACCTTGTGAAAATTGAAAAAACAAGCCAAAAAGACTTTGGTTTGCAAACACATCAGAATTAAGGATTACTTAGCATGAAAAGCACATGTAGGAAACATTTCAATGGTAATCAGAAGAGCAAAAGGCAAAATGCAGGATTTTGACTCTTCTATTAAGAGATCTGTAATGTTTGATGTCTTTCTCTGTCTCGGAACTCCATTTGTAATTGTCCCTGACTTCATGCTCTATGAATCTGATAAAATAATCATCTAAACCAGTAGGACACTAAAACCAGGATTTCACAACAGCTGAAATTTGATTTTTTTTTTTTTTTTTTTAATATTAAAAAATGGGTACTTGGATCAGACAAGAAACACAAGAAGCAGCAGCAGCTCTCATAGGGAACAAAAAATTATTCCGGCAGTGTCCTATTTCAGACAAATACTATGGATATGAAAATGACAGCTTTGACACCTGAATTAGGAAACAAATTATACAGTTTTTCCACAGCTGCGGGAAATTTGTATAAAGATTTTTAAGTATGTCTCTTCCCCGGCTTAACAGAGCTCTTTGTAGAACTGAAAGATTGAAGAATGAGGACAAAGAAAACCAATACATTACAATAAGAAAGGACACGCAGAAGATTAAAACAATCTGTAAGCCTCACTCAAAAAAAAAAAAAAAAAAAAGTTGCCAGAACTGGTAGGAGATATTTAAAACAGAACTCACTGTAAAATACACTTAAATGCTTTTCAGAAGGTAAAATAAAGAGCATTCCTATGCTAATTTCTCTTTCAAATTTAAAAAGTGAGATGGCTAAAGTAAAAAATACAAACAGACCATCTAAAGTCATTTAAAGACAATCTTCAAAAAACATGACATATAACTGCAGTGACATCAAACTCTTCCAAAATTCCCCTGAAGCATTCCAAAGTACTGTACCTTTAAGCCAGCAAGTAAGCTCCTTGGGGAACAGACTTATAGATACAACACAAATGATGCAGCTACTTTAAAAATAGTCACCAAAGAAACCAAAATCTTCATGCACCTGCCAGAGCCTAAAGTATGTTTAGGAGCTGCTTACAAAGATAAGCTCCTACATCAGCACAGAGTATATTGAAGAGCTGCTCTTCAATATATTACATAGAGTTTAAAATGCTTCAATATCAAATTGCTGATAGGAAATACAGAATTCCTCTTTACATACATGTTCCATGTTTGCATCTAAACCATATTCTTGTTTTTTAAAAGAGAACATAATATATTAAAAACTACAATTCTACTTCGAATGTTTTAACAGTATTAACTTTCCGAGTCTTTACACAGGTAAAAGAGCAGCATCATTTAAGAAAGCAAGAGTGAAATCTCCAGAAGAGTACCTATTCCTACAATCTCTACCTGGACCTTAATAAGACAGCAGTGACTTGGCTAGAAGATTACCTTACCAGGCCATAGCAGTGGTATAGGTAAGACTGCAAAGGAAATCAGGTGTGGTACCTAAGAAGAGAGCAACAGACTGTTCTTCCATATTACAACTTTTCAGGAAAAATTAAATAGCGTGAATTGTACAGGTACTCTCCTGCCTTACGCACCAACCAGAATAATGAGATAGACACGTAATTCAACAAGTACTGAAATACATACATAAATCCCAAGGCATTATTTTTACATGCCTTTATTACTTTGATAAATTAAGTTTACTAACCTTTAATTCAATGAGGCTAAGAAAAGTAACATACAGACTCTAAGTCTACATTTATGCTAGGATACACATACACAGCCTCTCACTACTTAAAGTAGGCCTCTGAAGATATTTGTTGTGTATGAAATTTTGTAGTATGTTTCTGGGAAAGCTGACCAGACATTTGTAATTCTACAAGGCTTTATCGATACAGGCAGACTAATGCTGAACAGTGCAAAATACAGCCATTCTGCTACTGTGATATATGTTTGCATTTCTTTTGTATCTCAACCCCCTGAGTTTAAAGAATTGCAGAAGGCTTTTACTTCTTGCAAAACATGCCACGCTTTCCTCAAACTTAAAAGTGGTCTGTAAGTGGAATGACCAAATTCACGTTAGCCTTAGCAATTCCTCACTACCCTATTAACAAGATATTAATGAGTATTTCTGAAAACTAACAGATACTTCCAAACACTGGAAGAGGCTGCCCAGGTATCTTGTGTACTCTCCATCCTTGGAGGTATTTAAGACTCAACTGAACAGAGTTCTGAGCAACCCGCTCTAGCTCACCCTGCTTTGAGCAATGGGGTTGGACTAGACAATCTCCAGAGGTCCCTTCCAACCTCACCTATACTGTGATTCTGTGAGCAAAAACTCACCCCATGAGCCAGCTGCCTCCTAGGTCTTTCCTGTAAATTGCCACTGTAACTTGAGTGACCTCACAACTCACAAAATCCCACTCCAACATACAATAAAAGTGCTTCATTTTGAAAATATCCCTAAAGGTTACACAATTAAGTATGTGCACATGTGTGTGCACACTCACGTGCACACACAGACACGTGTGTATTTTTAATTGACATTTTCCTCCTGTGCTAGCTGTGAAGGTTCTCTTTGATTAATCTCTTGTCTTTCCATCTCAAAAAGCCGTTCTCCTGTTTTTACCTCCTAAGGGGCCAACAAAGAAACCTGCACAGCCTTGCAGCCAAAGCAAAGCAGGGCAACTTAGTCTGGAATTAAACAGAATACATGAATGCACACATCATTTCCACACATCATTCTTAAACTAAACAAAAGAGATTAATACAAACTCATCTTACAGAAAAGATCAGTGCTTAAAAGAAAAAAACTCTTATGCTTAAAAATTTAAAAATAGTTGAAAAGACAATATGTTAATGGAAAGTATGAAAATGAGTTCTTTGAGAAAAACAAGACTATGTTCTGGGGTGGTCTCCCATGAAAACTGACATGGTCATTAAGAAATATAACCTTTCACTTCTTCAGTAGGACAGAAACTGTCACAATGAATGCATTATGAGGAATGCTCTTGCATACACTAACTCTTTTAAATCTTCTTCCAAGGGTTTACATATTAACTTTCAATTCAATAAAGCCAGTTTCATAACATGCAGTTTTGCCTTTTCTGAACATATAACTACATTTCCATCAGGATAAGTCCTGCAAGATTTCTTCTTTTCCAACCCTCTAAGGGTGGCAAAAGGTATCTCTTATTTTCTAAGAAATATAACATGTTTGTCAGCTTTCCTTATGCAAGGGAAAAATAACATGTAAGAGCAATAAAAGAGGTTAGATTCTGACTATAAGATCTTGAACATCTGTCTGCAAAGAATTAAAAAGGGAAAAGAGAAGTAGGAAAATAAAAGGCAATATAATAGAACCATAAGAGGGGGATCAATTACTATCTTCTTGTAGTCAAGCTGCCAAGCAATAAACCAGGATCATTTCTTGCACAGAAATCCCATTCAGACAGAACAAAATTATAGAAGAAAGAAAAGCAGCTCCCTTGCCCTGTAGCACGGAAAAACTACTGCTTCTGAAAATCTAGTGTCACATAGCTTAACCTCCACATGAGTGTATTTGTTTCTACCCTCCAGAGTTTCATATGGGACAATGCTTGAAAGAAAACCAGAATAGAAAGAAAATAAAGGCTTCCTTCCAACATATCTCACCAGTGGCAGAGAAAAGCAAGTGTTTAGAGTAGGAGTACCACCTCTCTGAAGAACACCAAGGGAAGACTGACAGACCGCATCCAAAACCAGCGTCAAATGAAGAAGGCTTGCCAGTTACTGTAGCACTGAAATGTGACATAACGAAGGCTGCATATCTACCCAGTGAATTCTATTGCTGACATTTGGTGTTTCTTTGCACATCTGAGCAACAGTCACTTTGTAGAGTCAGCACACACTGGCAAGAGGATCCAGTGCATTCTGATGCATGGCAGTCCTCTAGATAACACTATTAAAACTTTGTCTTTCTGTCACGGGTTAACAATGCCAGCATTACACCAAGAGGTAGATGCTTCAGCAGGCACAGTAGGTTATCTTACACAATGACAGTTTCTCAGATAGATTATCTGGGTAATCATTTAGCCAGATGCCTTCTTGTCTCAAGCTGGTCACCAAAATCAACATCAGCTTCATAAAATCTGACAATCAGTTTGTACTGGTTTTGGCTGGGATAGAGTTAATTTTCTTCACAGTAGCTTGCATGGTGCTATGTTTTGGATTTGTGCTGAAAACAGTGTTGGTAACAGGGATGTTTTAGTTATTGCTGAACAGTGCTTACACAGCATGAAGGCCTTTTCTGCTTCTCAGGCTGCCCTGCCAGCAAGTAGGCTGGGGGTGCACAAGAAGTTTGGGGGGACACAGTGGGACAACTGACCTCGACTGACCAAAGGGACATCCCATATCATATGATGTCATGCTCAGCAATAAAACTAGGGTGTGGGGGTGGAAGTTGGCCAGGGCTGCTGGAGACTGGCTGGGCATCGGTCAGTTGTGGTGAGCAACTGGGATTTTTTGCATCACTTGTTTTTCATTGTTTTGTTTGTTTTTTTCTTTGTTGTTTTCTTTTTCTCCCT
Source organism: Pelecanus crispus (assembly GCF_030463565.1). NCBI lineage: Eukaryota > Metazoa > Chordata > Aves > Pelecaniformes > Pelecanidae > Pelecanus > Pelecanus crispus. Next base: position 18,974,702 of record NC_134651.1, on the reverse strand, counting down.
TTTTTTTAATTATTAAACCGTCATTATCTCAACACATGAGTTTTCACACTTTTACCCTTCCAATTCTCTCCCCCATCCCACTGGGTCAGGGAGTGAGCAAGCAGCTGTGTGGGGCTTAGCTGCGTACCCCCTAGTTAAACCATGAGACAGTCATTCAATAAATATTACTTCCTGGAACAAATAATGATCATTTCTTATTCCAGAGTGTATGGAGCTGTTCTGAATAATAAAGGTAAACACTGTGGAAACAAGCTCAATGGAGCAAAAATTCCACATAGTCAAATCTTTACATGCAGTGTATGAGCTCAGGTCACCAGAGAGTAAGGTAGGAGGTAAACTTCAACCAAAGTCTGTCAAGTCAGCCATAGATACTTCTACAACTCAAGATGGGATGATTCCTGAAGGAGTAGTTAAGAATCCAGATACTTTTTAAAGACAGCACTGGATAACCGAAAGTCCTGAGCCCACCCACCAATATAGATTCAGATGAGCAGAGCTTCAGTATCTTGACATAATTGCACTCATTAGAATATTCTATAGGGTATTTCCACCCTTTAAAGGGGATATGAGAGTTTTGATTTTAGGAAAGCTAGTATTTATGACTATCCATTAAACACCTTTTAGCAATGTAACATACTAAACTAAGGTTTGTGTGAACTTCAAGTTTATTACAAGTTTATTGTAGCCTCTAATCATTAGTTCCAAAAGCTTGAATCTGAGCAGTAGTATTGCAGTATAAATAAAAGGTTAGACTAGGACTCACGTGCTTAGCATTCTAATTCCTGGCTGCGCACCTGGCAAATCACTTTACTGCTCTGTGCTTCAGTGTCTCCATCTGTAAAACGTGAATAATACTGCTGATTTTCTTTGAAAAAAATTTGAGAGCTATTAAGGAAAAGTAATATATGAGAGTATGGTACTGCTATTCTTACAGTTGATTTTGTACACAGAAACCTTTGTTGGATCTGTTAGTTGAGTAGGATTAATGAGACGGTTTCCTCCTCCCTCTACTATTGGCTAATATATATCTTTTCTACACTGTAACACAAAAGATCATTGAACTGGGGAAATGTGGATTGCTCATTGTATCTCTCTTGCAAATGGAACAATTTAGTTGCCTGAAGTAGGATAAGTTCTCTTTCAACAGCTGAGCACAAAGATAAAATCTTATTATACTAAAGAAACCAACAGACAAGAATATTTTTCACTCAATGATCTGTGTTTGTATCCCTTAATCTGCGTATCAGGAAAAGACTAATTCCTTATAGCAAGAGCTGTCTAAGAAATGAAACTGTATCCCAAGATATCTGTATGCTGTCTACTGGTGCAGACATGACTGAGAAGGTTCAGTCAAGCAAGCACTGCCAAGTATATCCCTAGTATCTAAGGAATACAGAAAAAATGTCCAACTGTAACTCTACATCATGCCTCTCTTAGACAGTTTACTTTTCTCAGGTATTCATTTTTTGAGTTCCCAAAACTTCCTGAAAAAGCTTCCATGAAACTTTGTCCTTGCAAGACAGTGAGAGCTTTCATTCAGAGAGATTCTGGTAAAACTTCTCTCTGAGCACAGACAAAAGAGTATGTAGAACATTAGTTCACTTGCAGTATCAGCATAGAACAATGTGAAAAACAGGCTGACTTGGAAGATTTAAAAAAAAAAAAAACAAAACCCCACACACCATAATAATAGCGGCCTTTGTTGCCTCTGAATCTCAAGGAAGATCAAAACAGTAGATTTTTGCAATACAAAACCTACAGTTACTTTATATTTTTCCTTTTAGGAAGGCAAGAAAGGATTAAGCTTTGCAAAGCTTTTAAAGCTATGAGGAAAGGTAGTATTTTCCTGCTTAACACTTAACTCTTTACTCTTGAAGTCTCCACCAAAGAGGCTTTGGAACACAGACCTTCAGGCAAATCAACTCTCTTTTGTTTAATATAGATCAGAGACAATGTCTTGAATCAGTAACTGAAATCTTTTTCTTTCGGATAAGCATCTTTCTCACTGTGAATTCCAAAGAACAGAAGGTCATTATGCTACACTAGAAAGATTGTGAAAAATACAATACCCATCACAATATATTAAAAACGTATCAACACAAGTAATTTCATAATAGGGTAACAAGTAATTTTCATGTTAGTGTTAATAATGCAATTGCAATTGATAACCTATATATATTTCTCAGGTAACAGAAAAGACACAGAAGGGTGAATTTCAGCTATCAGAATACCCACTTGTGAATGATCTGTTTGGCTGAAATGCTTAGTGAATCTACCTGAAATGCAAACCAGGCAGAAATGTTACTTACACAGTACCAGACCACAGACTGAGGAAAACACGAGGGAAACCTGGTGCACAGAAGGGCATGCCCTTAATTGATCAGGACATATGGAGCACCCATGCAGAGATGACATCGCATTTAAACTAATAAAAGCAGATCATTGTTTCTTTCTGTTTCAGTGCTCTCTCCAAACTCCATACTTGCTGCCTGACATATGTTCTGCTGTAAAATGATAGACATGGGAGATGGAATTCCAAGAAATAAAGCTCTGTTCTCCAGACGTTGTCCACCAGAACACCTACTGAAATAGGATACAGCCCTATAACTACTTGTACCTCAGATATAATCTGAGAGTCATAACACATAAAACGTGTATTTTACATAGGTTGATTTTACTTTCAAGAATTGATTTAAATAAATGTTACAGTAAAAACATGAACAAATTTGTTTGGAATAGCAAAGCATGATGAAAAATATACTTTTTTCCAGGATTCAACTCATGCCTATTCACTTTCTTATTATGTAGTGTGTGAAAACACCTCAGAAGAATCACACTCCTTGAAACGCTTCAAAAAACAGATACGGCTGACATTTTACCTATTTATTCCTGAATAAACTCAAATGAAATGACTTTACAATGCATTTTGTGTTAAGAAAAGGATGTCACAAAGATTTTAATTCTTTGCCTACCGAAATTATAATATTTCTCCACCAACATGCTTCATTACCCCTAGTGCTTGGTACTAAGTTGTTCCAAACAAACCCAAAAAAAAGGCACTACCATTAGCCCCAAAACAGATGCTCATTTCTATGCCAGACTGGTTTTTGGGATGCATTTTGCACATACATAGTATTATTACAGGTGGGTGATCTCTGGATCAGGTTGGAGACTTCCAGAACCAACTGCTGTAGGAATAGTATATGCAGAAGTAGTGGTCTTGCAACCCCAAGTAAGAGACCAACAATGAAGAGAACTACAAATCATCCTTGCAGTGACGGACTTCAAAGAACAAGGGAGGAGGATGCTCACATGATAGAATGAACTTAATAGGTGAAAAAGTTATCAAGAGATAAATAATCAATTCTTCTTTGTTTGTGAGCAAACATACTTTCTATCTATACTTGGTTTTCACATGTAAAGTTTAACATTTAACGGTAACTGGGTTAAGCTTGATACTTTTTTTTTTTTTTTTTTTTTTTAAGTTTTGCAGATACTAGAGTCTATGCAAGACATCCAAGAGTTGCTAATAAAACAGTGTACAAAACAGTAGAAAGCAAAGCTTACACTTCTTAAGGATCATATCCAGTTTTGGGCCCCTCACTACAAGAAAGACATTGAGGTGCTGGAGCATGTCCAGAGAAGGGCAACATAGCTGGTGAAGGGTCTGGAGCACAGGCCTCATGAGGAGCGGCTGAGGGAACTGGGGTTGTTTAGCCTGGAGAAGAGGAGGCTGAGGGCTGACCTTATCGCTCTCTACAACTGCCTGAAAGGATGTTGTAGTGAGGTGGGTGTTGGTCTCTTCTCCCAAGTAGTTAGCAACAGGACGAGAGGAAATGGTCTCAAGCTGCGCCAGGGGAGGTTTAGATAGGATATTAGGAAAAATTTCTTCATGGAAAGAGTAGTCAAGCATTGGAACAGGCTGCCCAGAGAGGTGGTGGAGTCACCATCCCTGGAAGTGTTCAAAAAACAGGTAGACGTGGCACCCTGGGACATGGTTTAGTGGGCATGGTGGTGTTGGGTTGGTGGTTGGACTGATGATCTTAGAGGTCCTTTCCAACCTTAACGATTCCTGGTTTTTACTTTCATTAAAAAATAATCCAGCCACCAAGCTAGGAAATATGAAATTATTACTCTACCCTTAATGGTTTAGTAGTGGAGTTGGTAGTATTAGGTTAATGGTTGGACTGGATGATCTTAAAGGTCTTCTCCAACCTAAACGATTCTATGATACGTTGTGTGCTTTCCAGTTGTAGTTTTGCCAGATATTGTTAAGTTTGTCATTTTACTAAGAGATACAACAAATGTTTAAAAGTTTCCTCCACCATCATTGCACATCTAGAGTTGTGCACTGTGTAATAATATATTGACTACCATTTTTAATCCTCAAATAGCAATGTTTTCTTAACACAGCAGGGACATGTATTTTTTCAAAACAACAAGTGATTATAACTGCAAATAGCAAAAAATATATTAAAGGTATTGCTTTAACCTTTTGATTTTCCTAAATTTATTTGATGCTTGGAGATACAGTGTCATACAAATGACTGGAAGAAACAATATTATCACATTTCAAAGAAATACCCAACACAACGTGTTGGCCAACTTAAGCCCATTACCTTTAACAAGTATCAAATTTTTTGCGTTTATTTTACTAGCATATTAACTCAGGGCAGAGATTGTATCTTCAGTCCTCTCACATAGACATCCATGAAATCATGCAGAAATGACAGCCCGACAATGATAACACTTAAAAGTTCTTTTCTGTGCATTTTCATTTAGACAGAATATTCTCACCTCTGTTTCATCCCATTTCAGATCTATAACTTTCTGTCCCGCTTTCGGCTGCCATGTAGGTAATGTCACGGTTGCTCTTGAGCGAGGAAGAACAATGTCAGGTTCCAAGGTGGATGAGACTGGTCTGCTCTGTCTTGGTGACATCGACTCTGTCTGTTCAGAGACCAGAAGACCATGAAATGAGTGTTCACAGTTTGTTCCCTCATAGCCTTCATTACAGAGACAGAAGTAGCCATCACTGCTAGTGCTGCAGTTACCATGGTGACAGGGGTTGCTGGCACAAGGATCTGAAACAAACTGGGAAAAACATATCGCATAGGTCAATTACTGCATATAAAGGATTTATTTATGAGTTTTATAAAGACCATAAAACAGGATTCTTTCCCCTCCTGTATTTATCTTCTAAACATATTTATGAACCAAGCTCATCTTTGATGTATCTTCAAGGAAGTAAATTCAAAGGATTAGAGAAGAATATAGATTAATCTATATTAACCGCTTTTCTCAGACCATTTGATGCTAATTCACCACTGACACATTCAAGCAAAGTGATAAACACAAAGCAGAAACATGGCCAGTGTTTATAATCAGGAATTTTCAAAAACGGTTTTTAAAGAGTAACCCATCTAGGGAAAACAACAAAAATCTAGAAACTAAACTCAGTGACAGAAATAGGAATGGGGCACAGAACTCATACTGATCACCAGGTCATGAAGCAGCACTGTGTTGTCAGTTAACCACATCACACAGTCCTATTCATGGACACAACTTCCATTTTAAAACAGCTGGGCTTTTTACCCACACTTCATTTAGCAGACAGCAGTTTCAGAATCTGATTCATTCTGGCGCTGAAAGCTTTTTAACAGGAGTTAGAAAGTTGGGGCAAAAAATGTGCTTATTTTTAAAACAGCATTTGTAATAGTATAGGACAGGACTGTGATGTAGGAAAAATCCTTTCCTAAGCTTGCCTGCCGCCTTCTAATTTTTAGCTTAAATTTATCTACAGATAGTTTGTACTCAGTTTCTTATGTCATCATTGACTTTCAGGTTAAATGTCTTTTTCCACTTCTATGCTGATGTTTACATCCATAATGTATTTATAGAATACATCTACGAACTCTTCTCAAGTTTCATCTCATAGACTAAATAAGCCATGCTTGTTCAGTCTCCTTGTGGAGGTCAAGCCTTCTGTTCACATGCTCATTTTTGCATCCCGGACTCCAAAGTTTAGCACTAACTTTTTCAAATGCATCAATACTTTTGTTTGTCCTGAAAAGAGCTTCCTTGATACTACTTGAGAAATGTTTGCCTTAGAGCGAAATCACACTGCTGTCTCACTGTCATCATTTTGATCAACTTAAGATAGCCAGGCAGTTCCCTCGATTTGTCTTCACACCAAAGTGATAACCCATCACTGGAAACAGCCATTTTCTCAGTCTTTAAATGCAAATTTCACCCAAGTGCTCCAGTCCTAAAGGTTACCCAGTCTTCCCCGTACAATGTTCGAGTCCTTCCCTGCATAAGCAATGTTTCTTATTAGATTTCTCAGTAAAGCACCACATTTATTTATTATTAAACAATTGTTCCAATTATCAGAAGCATGACATAAGCTTTATATATCAATATCTTAAAAACAAGTATTGGGTCTACACTAGGAATTTTACCTTTCCATCCATTCAAAGGCTGGGTGTTGGGGACACCAAATCCTAGTATTACACTTTCTTATATAAAACAGAACTATTATTGACGTCAGCTAGAATTCTTTCTTTGGCTGGAATTTTTGTATACCCTAGCCTCTGTAACATTTTTGGACAGAAAACAGGAAACATTATTATGAAAGTTAACTTTGGAGACAGTTAATGAGGAATGTCAGATTTTGTACTGACTGATGCAGAAGACTTGGAGGCTATGGAGGACAGTCCAAAATATATGGTCCACTCATTTATCTTGTGGTTCAGTTACAGCTCTGAATGTTATTTACTTTGCATGGGGACACATCTCATATATATCAGGTGATACATTAGACATCAGGGTCAAGCCCTGACTCTTCTTCATTTTTAAAACTCAACTATATAGCGAGTTTATATATACTTAATATATCAAGTATCAAGGAAGTATGGATTTTTATGATCAGATGGGCTTATCTCCTTAAAACTCCTTTCTCCTGCAAATCAACAGAATATGTAAGTTCTCAAAGAATGATTTCTAGATCACTTCTCTGCAAAACAATATTTCAGTGACAGAAAAGAAAAGAACAATTTCTGGGAAAGAACAAAAACTAGTTCTGTTCTATGGTTTGTCAATACATATTAAGCTTGCTCCCACTCCCAAACAGCAGAGATTTTCATTTTCCTTTAAGAGTGTTGAAGATAAAAAGTGTTAACGTGTGAACAAAGTCCAGTTCAAAAATTGTTTGCAACAGTTTTTTCATGTTCTAGTTGCTTGGACTAGATCTGAGTTTCAAAGACATGCAGCTATACTATTGTTGGGTAAGCTCAACTCAATCTTTCACAATTAATCCATTTCTGATTAATAAATCAGCATTTATTCTATTCTGAGGAAATTTAATTGTTCTCGTCACACCTAAAATGTTAAGGTTATTATATTTGCAAGCCTAGTAAGAACAAAGGAAAAGTAACATTTTCAAACAATCACAAAGGGCACTTTTTCCCCTTAGTGAATAAATTCATTCACTTTACAAGCAAAATAATAAAAAAATGTGACATGTTATTTACAGCAAACTGTTTTGAGCTTCTTTGACTGGAAACAGATGTGTTTAATGACAAGCACTGCTTACTGCTGCCCATACCACACACTGAAGAACACCTTGTGCCTTGTGAATTGCCACTAACCTTCCACACACAGTGGAAGTGAAAATAATTAAAACTGTTTGATTTAGATAAAGAATAAAAAAAAGATGAGTGTAGATGTAGAACTTCAGCCATACACTTTCTCAGAATTTATTTTTATGAAGTACTTGACAGGATTTTAGCTTATCATTCCCTTTTGTTAGTTACTATTAATTCTAAAGCTCATTTTTCTTTCAGTAAGCCTATCAAAACAAATCAGTGTTCTGCACGCACACAAGTTTTCTGTTGAACTAAAGAAAGTTCATTTTAATTAGCAGTTAAAAAGAGATGAGGAAATAAAATTGCGTAATTTATGTTGGTTGTGATGTTTCTGTGGTTCCTCTAGTCCTCTCCAAGGTGGCAGCAATGGTTAGCAAGGGCTCTGAGAAACATCTTGACACAGTGAACAGCACGGCTACATCAGAATTAAAAGGTAGCAAAATTGCAAGGCCTTAACCTTCAACAAACTTTTGGAGATCACAGAAAAAAGTAAACATCCTTGGTCTCATAAGTGAGAGCTGAACATAAGCATACTGTCAGTACACAATTAAAAGAGCCCTTTTTTAGCCATTCCTTGTGAAGTTCACAGTATTTTAAGTGTTGCACGAAGAAAAAGGAGGAAGCAAGTAATTTGTATCTATATAGCCTATGATTAAATAAGAACATAATATAATCACTACTAATAAATTCCAGATTTTTTTTTACGTGTAGGATTTCAATAATCTTGATTAAGACGGTATATTTAGTGCTAGGTCTCTTGTTTTCAACCCCATTTCTCCATTTAATTGTCTGTCTGTTTTCATAATACATTTATTGACTAAATAGGCAGAGTCAGCACTTGCAGCTGACAAAGCTGAGCTAAAAATCATAAAAAGTATTTGCATTCAATTACTATTCCATATTCCTGGACAGTTGTAATCTTTGGAGTATTTTTTCAATAGAATGCTAAGATAGATGCATACCAAGGTGCCCTTCATATTGCAGTTAATTTTCCAAAGGCAGACTGAATATGGTGTAAACACTAGGCTTGTTTAAGAAACACACTCACAAACATGGATTGTTTACCAGACAGTCCAATCGTTTCCTAAGATTTCAGTTTAGGATAAAACACTGCAAGATATAAATCTGAAAGATCTTTCTGCCAATACTCCTTGTGGTGACACCAATTTGTTTTTTAATGCTCATTCAGCATCTCTTCAGAGTGGTTGTACTTGTTCTACCTGGAGACAGTCCAGGTAGATCCTCCAGAAAGCTTCAGAAAATAGAACAGTAAGCCTAAAGAGAAGGTGATAGATGAGCTCCTAAACACTGTGCAAAACCTGTCTTCTACCTGTGACTCTCCTCTTAGATGTGTTAGTACAAAACTAACTTTTGGCTCAATTTGTATTGCTGTTGCCTACAATCACAGACAACATCATACCAGCTTGCAACTTCAGTAAAATACAGAAAAAACAGACTAAATCCAGTCCTCATATTAGGAATTCAGTGGATTGTTTAAATCCATTCTACATAGTGAATGTCAAGCTGTTAACAAAGGCAAGCTGCCACAACAATGTCAAAGGCTGATATTTTACGTATGTGTCCAGTAAGCACTTACAACCTCCAAAATAGTCTTCAGATATTAAAAACAAACATAGTCCAGAAGTTTCCAACTCTTCTATGGCTCCCTGAAATAATTTTTCCAGTTACAGGATAAAAAGTTGTGGTTTTCAAATATGTAAAGTGACTTTAGCTGGTTGGGATTTAGACAGCTAGTTTCTTCATGTGTTCTGGTAAAAAGAGATCTCAGGAGAAATTTAAATCAGTAAAACTGGCTTTGCACCTACATTGCTAAAGAAATTCCCCAATACAGAAGCAGACAACTGTTCTCCAGGAAGAGATCATGGGAAGATCCACCACATATCACTAGCAGAGAAAAGGGATCAGACACACGAATTTCAAGCTAGGCACAGTACATTGAAAATTATCAACCTCTGCATACTTGAAAAAGAAAATAATTAAAACCTACAGTCTAAACTATTATCAGTTTGGTTTTAATACAGTAAGTAGAAAAAAAAAATTAAGTTTTTTCTTATAAGTACATCTGAAATATCATACTATCTTTGCATATGCATCAATTTATGAAAAAGAGATGGAAACAGATTTAAATATTTTATATAGCAATGGCAATAAAGATTATCTAGAAATGTAATCTCTTTGAAAGAATGGTTTAATTATGTTCAAACTATTATTTAAACTCAGCCTCATTCAATCCTTCACACAGAGAAATTTTAAATCCCATTTTATCACGCATTAAATATTAATACAAACTAGGAAACAAAAGACAAGAAAATAGGATGAATCAAAATAGAAAAAAACCCCAGATGTTCCAAAAAGTGTCCACAGAAAAAGCATTGAGATGAGTATATCAAACAAATGCATTTTCTTTTATTTTGAGAAAAGACTGTCTTGTGACTCAGTGGGACTCAAGCAACATATGTGGGTTCAATTGCTGGCTCTCCCAGAGACATCCTGTGTGACCTGAGAACAGTCAGACTCTATCTCTGCCTCTTTCCTAACTGTAAAATGGAGATTACACTTCCTTTCTCACACTGCCTGTGTTGTCTGGTTAGAAAGAAATTTTTTTCAGGATGGGAAGCACAGAGCCAGCTGTAGACAGGAACTCTCAAGCAGCAGTGAAATACAAATAAATATAATAAAGAAATGAATCTCTGTATAGCAAAGCTAAATCTGTAACCTGTGGCTATTCAGATTTGTTTGTTTCTTATTCTTTCTTTCTCTTCTCTTTCTTTCTGTGGCTGTTCAGGTTTCTCCTGAACACTTCTTTGCTCAGACAAACAGAAGTATTCAGAGACATATCCAGCAAAGATTCTTTAAAGTTAAGAAAAATTCCTAAATTATATTATCTTTTCTTATTAACCCATAAAAGACAGCAAAATCATATTGATATTGCATGTTTAGACACTATACTCTTCATCAAAACAAGATCTGCTTGAAAACAAGTAGGTTGAAGAATACATTAATTTTCCAACTACACATAACAGAAATAAAAAGAGTGGACAATATACTGTGATTATGACAGTTAGGATGAATGAGATTTTTTTGTCTCATGAGAATGTAAAAATTAACCAGTATCAGCACCGTGGTGCACATAGTTATCCCCACCTTAAATGGCTGTTACTGAAAAACTGTCTGCAATTACTTTTGTTTATGTGTTTAAGAACACTCTTGGCAAGTAATTCTTCTACCACATGTGGAGAACTATGTCCCAGTGAAACACTGCCTCACAGGGCACAGTGACCACCTGCATCTTCATCAGATACCCCAGTCCATACAGGAATCAGAATGTCACAGTTTGTCAGAAAGAAAAAAAAATGTGCCAGTATGGTGCTATTTCATACTAAAAAGTACCCATATGCTACGAACTACATCCATTTGAGCCCTGGCTATCAGGGACTTCCAAGAATGGGCAGGCCACAAAGTAATAGAAAGTGCTTTATACAGAGGTCTGGAAACCAGAGCAGTCAGGGCTTTCTTTCCCATCCCTCAAAACAACGTAAGCAGGACAAAACGTTTATATATTACATAAAACATTAATATGGCAGCTACATAGGTTTCAGTTGTTAGAAACTAACTACAAGCTGCAACACAGAACTGGAGTTAGTCAAGATTTAGAAGGCTAATGCCAAGAACTATATGCTACTGAAACTACAATGTAAGCCTTCTTTCTGGAAGTAAACATTTACTGGTTTTTCGTTAGCAATTCCACTCAATGCCCCAGCCCATCAGGAAAGACATCAATAAATCTAATAAAGAAGTGCAACCTTTATCAGATAATTCAGAACATGATTCTTTGAAACACCATTAACCATGAGCATTTTGGATTGCTTCCAAGCTGCCATTCTCATTCTATGAGTTTTGAATATTCAGAGTAATGAAACTGCCAGTGAATGTAGTAAATGGATATAAAACATTTGCTTTACTTCAGTGAAGCAGCAAAAAAAAAATGCCTAAAGAAATTGTCTTTAATTGCGAACCAAAGCATGGCTGCCCAAATCTATTTGAAAAACCAGCAAACATAACAAGGCAAATTTTAAACAGCATGATAGATTTTAAAAACAGAGCTCTGGCAAATGGCTGTTACCCTTGCATAATAAGTTACCACACATCAACTGCTCTGCTCTGCCTATCCTCAGGCACATTCTTACCTCAAAGCATACTGAAATAACTACAAAATAAATTAAGATCACTCTCCCTCTCCCTCAACAAAAGGAAAATATCTACTTCACACTAACCACAGAGTACTGCTAGATGTGAGCATGTACATAAATAATTATTAAGAAGCACCTTATAGCTTTTCACAGCTTTTCTCATCTGATTATTTTTAGTACTTTAATGTATATATTTTCCTTTATCCTGTTGGGAAAGGCCATTCAAATTGTTTGATATTTGTCTAGATATAGTAGATTTAATATTATATTTCAAGTAGACAAGATAAGCCAACTTACTGTGGTTTTCAGCAACAGCCATACTTAGCAAAGATGCTTTTTAAAAACAAAATGAAGTCAGAATATCCATCCTGATGATAAGTCAACTACTTATCAGAAAGGATCTAAGAAGTACCAATAGATCTGTGAAGACTAGCATTGAGGTTTTTTTATTGCAGCATCATCTTATTTTACTCTCAGTAAGGGTTAGCAACCTATGGTGTAGTTGTTAAATGGGACCCCAGTGGTACACTCATTACCGGTGGTAAAACTCAGGGTAATTCTGAAGACAAAGTATTAAATTAGCTACAGTAACACAATACATTTGTTATCTTATGCTATTATTTCATTATGAAAACATCACACAGTGAAAGAATTATCAATACTGTCTTTATAATTAATCTTGTTTTCCCTTTTTAGAACTATTTTTCTTGAGCAACAGCAGGGTGCATTTTTATGATATGACATTAAGATATGTAATGATATGAAAATTCATAACATTTTTATTTCTAGAATGAACTTTCTACTAGTTTCAAATACATTATTCACTTGTGAGAAGCTGAAATTAAGTAAATATACTCCCTTATATTATTCTAGAAGTCATTAATTGACCTAAACAATGACATGTAGTATTCTATTAAAAACAAAAAAGTCTTCCAACTTACATGCAAAATACTTTAAAATATTTTTTAACAAAAATTAATTAATTCTAATGAATTTAAGTTTGAATTTAAGCACATAGGTCACCGTCTAATCCAAGGCTAACAATACTACTTTGAAATCTTAAAAGTTCTGTCGTGAACACTCTGAGTTATGATGAGATCAGGACTAGCCCAGGGAGGAATACAGTTCTAATATCTTTATGAAACAAAAAAATCCCAAACAATCTGCTACTGGGATTTTCAAAACTGACTAAAGAAATTACTTATGCTACTGAAAGTAAGAAGATCCTGAATTCCTAAATTTTTAGCTGTTTTAAAAACAACACCATGCTATAGCCTCTATTCAGGTATGCCAAGTTTTACACAATCTATGTGTCTGTCCACCCTTACAAACTTTGACCCCAGTGAACAAACCAGATTTGATAGTTTTCTAGAGATCTCAAAAATAATTAAACGTCTTTTACTTCCATTGCATGAACATGCAACCAGATAGAGGATTAAGCCTGTGTAAGTACTCTAACTGGCAAAAAGACCACAGCATAAACTCACACTACTATACAGCAAGCTAGCTACAAGACAGAGCACCCTTACAAAGTTCAACAACAGGAACAGCAACAGCATTCTCATTTTCTTTAGGATCAACATCAATCAACCTCAAGACATAAATTCATATAAAACAAGACTTCATTATTTCAAGTACTCACAGCATTCCTTGATTTAGAAGTCTGAGGCTTCAGACATTTTCTAGATGACACACAGCAAAATAGGTACACAGTTCTTGTAAGAATAAGAGGACTGAATAACACAGTTGTGCAGTAAAACTATGCAGCTGAACCATCAACACCACATGAAATCCTGAAAAACTCAATAGATATGACAACCAGCCACTCTCATAGCTTTTTGCCCACAAGAGGCTGTGAAAACAGGAAAGGATAATAAACACATCCATAAGGTATCTAGGAGATGCGATATAATCAGCAGTCCACTGATGCTACATTTTGCAAACCAGGTATGAAAAAACAATGAAAATTTGGGGAGTTTGAAAAGAACTAGTTGTTATAATTTCAAGCCCCAGTATATCAGAAAAGAGATATTTTGCCAGCTGAGACATTTGGCAATCAATAAAATAGAAAACATTTATGCACCTGGTCAAATAGATGAGAATTATATAGGTCCTCCAGCTCTTTCAAACAACCAGCATTACAACCAACATTACTGCACTCTGACTGGTACTACTGACAACACAGTAAACCACAGGTACGTGGTCTCCTGATTTTTTTCTTATTTCTCATACTTAAAAATCCTCCCAGATCCAAAGTTAAAATATGGTCTAGTTGGAGAAATACTGAAAGAAAGATGAAAAAAAATTGCAAACACATGAATGCATTCTCTAAGTATGCATTCTCTGTATTGCTGTGCTGGGTTAAGTTACTCCCCATGATCATTATTTTAAAAACTCTTTCCTCTGTATGTTAATATATACTTGATTTTAATCATTAGGGCTCAGGATTAGAATTCCAAGACCCAGCTACATTTTTAATATAGTTATTGGGGGTTACACATCAAGTACTTAATATAATCAACACACTGAGCAGAACTGACATCTAAAGAGAATCAGTGAAAAGGGATGCCAGTGTGAAGTAGCTGCCTTCAGTTCTCTGGTGGTTACAGCAGACAAGGACTCACAACCTTCCTTCTTGGATTAGGAACCTAAACAGTTTTCTCATTACAAGTGATTTTTTTTTCTTTTAAGACAGGGTCAGAGGCAGTATAGAAAAGTCAGCATCTTTATCTCATAACAAAGCACCTGCCTGCACATAACAAGCAAAGTCCGAAGAGTTTCAAATCAACATCCAGTTCCTAATCCCTGAAGAATTTACCATTTTACTGTAAGAAGTAAATGGATTAAATATTTGAACAATGTTGGGAACAGAGATAAAAGCCCAAAATTTCTCTGCTCCTCCTTGCTTAAACTCCATCACTCTCTCATGTTGACACTCATTCCCATCATCACACACTGCCCCTGTGATTCTCGCTCCGTGAAAGCGGTTTAAACTACAACGTTTTATCTCACATTTTATGACAGGCTAAGAGCGAACTCAGTTACTTCATGGCAGCTAACACATCTAACGACTCATTAAGGTATGACAACAGCAGTATGTGCCTGAACCTTGAGAATAAGCCAATCTTCAGATGCATAAAATAGGTCTTTACATTCAGTGGTTAGAGGCAGTGCTTCTTTTAACCTCATCTGAAATAGCTGGTTTGCCCAGTCAGTAGAACAACCTTTTGGGGGCTGCTTTTTAAAACCAAATTTATCTTATGGTCCAAAAGACCTTCTAAAATTTGTATTAAAATAAACTGGGTGATCATTTTTTCCCATGACATATACAGTAACAATTGTTCAGTGTTTTATCTTTCTAGCCTATGCCAATACAATTTTTCTGATGTCAAGTTTTGATTATTTTCTTGTCATTTCAGCTTCACGATCACTCTCACAACTTCTAGTTATACGCACAGACTTCATTTCTTTGGTGCAGATGACTATGCCTTCCTGCTAGGATAATTCAAACAGGAAACTACGTCTAAAAGCTCTAGGTCTAGGGAAACAGAAAACTGGTGTGTAGCCCCCCTCTCTGGGACAGCGGTATGCAGTCTCAGGTCTCCTGCAGCAAGTTACAGGGAGCCTGTCATTACAAATAGGAGAATTACTCCTCAGCATGTTTACTATTTTTCTTCTCTCTGTCACATCAGAGATAATAAGCAGAAAGCTGTTTCTTGTAAGATCTTCTTACTAGTGTTTCCAGGATGCCATGTATACTCATTGTTCAGCCTGATGATAGATACATGTAGAAATGGTAAAATGAGTCAAGTTTCAGTAAACTAGTGCCCAGCAATAAACTCATCATCTATCATTTTAAATCTACCCTAAAGATCATAGCTGTTACCAAATGTGTTACAATATTAATGAACCATTCCTGAAAGACTTGACAGGATTTGTGCCCCCTCTAGATGAAAGGGCACAAATGAAGGGGCCCTGTCCCTTTAGGGCATAAATTATTATAGGGTTTTTTTGCTTAAGTCTCTCTTTCGGTTGGTCTAAACACTGGAATCTACAAAATCAGACACAATACTTTACAGTCCATTTTTCTAGCACTGTAGAAAGCAGGGCTGTGACACAGATAAGCTCTTCTATGAATTTTGCTCATGAGGTCATATATCAAATGACCTGTCATCAAACTACATTGTATACACACTGTCATTTTGTTGTCCACTATAAACTCTAGAAACAAGAGTATTTCTTTAAGCAATACCATTCTACAATTTCGCGCTCTCATACAAATTTCTCTTTTGATGGTTTACCCTCATGAATTAGTCTGTATGCAGACAAGCTGAAACCTATGTCATAGGTCATTCCCATTTTTTTACTTCTCCAAATCCTTTATTTCTCTCTTTGAATGACTTTAAATCTGCTGTTGTAGCTAATAATCCCAATACTACTTTATGTCTATTGGCCCAGTCCCTTAATGTTTTGATGCTATGACTTAGGTTTATCACTTTCTGAACTCAGGAATTCTTCATAGCATCTAAAAAAATTCTATGGCAATAACTAAACTGTAGAACTTCTGTGCTGAATGAGGAAATATTCCTTTTGTCTGATTTAAATTTTGTTTGGTAATTTTATTTTCTGTCCCTACTCCTTATCCTTGATATTTAGCAAATATGTTGCTCTCTTCTTCACATCACTCATGGTATTAGAGACTTCTGTCACAACCGTGTTTGGAAAAGAAGTGAACAAGAAAAAAGTTCCACATATTCAGAAGTTTGTTTCATATACCTTGTTATCATTCACTGTCCCTTTTTGAGGTGGAGAGAGAGTACCAGAGAGGTGGGTATACCTTGGATTTATATACTGGTATAGTGATATTACCTGCTTTTTTCTCTGGTCCTTTCACCATAGTAATCAAAATATTAAAAGCAACTCTTACAATGATCCTCATTTGTTTTGCTGCTATATGTCATTTCCTATCTATATAGACACATAACTCTTTTTCTTCTCACTCTATTCAAGGACAAAATTGATTGCCTTTACTGGTTTAGACACAGACCCTCTGAGGTTATGTACATCACCATTCTCCTGCACACATGTACAATACACGATGGTGATTACTCACACTAATCAGGAGGGTAAGGATTTGCAGATCTGATCACAATCATGCTGGGAAGCTTTGCATTGAATACAAAGACAATAGCAGCAGAATGCTATTTCCTGCAGAGAGCTCTAGCAGCCTTTTATTAATTAGAGTCCTGTATGCATGCTTGCATTTTTAATAGTTTTCTGTGTGTGTTTTTGCAAGATTCCATTAATTCTTATAACAACATCACACATCAGGGCTTTTGAAAGGTACTCTCCCATACTGATTTATGATATAATGGATAGCATGACACACAAGAGTGTCTGATAGCTGTTCAGAGGTAAGAAGTGTTTATAGATATTCTTTTCCTCCAGATTATCAGGTTTTTAGGGGCTGAAGCACTTTCCTCCATTTGAAACAGCTACAAGAATTCAAGGGAATATTTCCTGCTACTGTAAAAGAATTCTAGGTTATTTCTGGGGTTATCACCCAGCTTATTGCCTCCAAGTCACATGCATTAGTGAGGCACTTGCATACTGTTGCTCGTAACGCTTAGCTCTGATAGAAGTGTTAGTCGCTATATTGAAAATGCTACTTTTCCTACTGTAACTGTATTGAAAGATGGTGATTTAGGAAACATTTGAACAGGCAGCCAAACACTGAGTCTACAAATAACAAAACGGTATAGTACATTTTGCACAATAGTATATCTCTGGGGGCCCATCCAACTTGACATAAAATTCAATTTGTATATGCATGTATTTATATCACAGAATGAGGTAGCATCTTTTGACAAATGTCAAATTTTTTTTTAAATTATTGAAAATTACACATACACATCTTGCATCAGTATTTTGTCCTTGACCTTCAGCAAACATGTTTATACTAAAGCAAACTCTAAAAAAAAAAAAAAAAAAAGGAAAAAATAGGAAAAGAAATGTAACAATTGTAAACCACTGCTATGGGCATGCCTTGAAGGAATCTTCTGGTGATGGACAAAAAATGGCTCATTAAATCCCTGCTGTGCCATATCCTACGTATCTTACTGTGTCATGTTACATGATATTTTAAGACACTACACAACTGCCATTCCCTCTGAGAACAGAAAGTGCAATGGAGTAGAATAAGTTTCTTAATGCTGTAATTGCAAAATGGTAAAACACAACATAACCCCATTGTGGTACAAATTTTGTCGTTAGTACCTGTTCCTTCACTGTTATTTGGTTCAAAAATTGTTTTAATTAAGTATTTTAAAAGAAAAATAAAAATATGGATTCTTTTCTTTATTGCAACAAGACACTGAGTACAGATGAAATGGAGAGATATGGCTAGTGCTACAGTTTTTAGTCCAAAGAATTAGATTTGTATTGCAAGGACAGAAGAATACAAGTATTTTACATAAGAATATGCAAACATTTAAAAAATGAGTCAGCACTAAATACTTGCTAGACTTGGTACTGTATCTTTAACCTGAAATCTCCACCTACAGATGTGTTCTTGAAGCATTCAGCTGCAAAATACTCATAGAATTATCAATTGTTTACATTAAAACAAAAAGGAAAGTAGCACAAGTACTACTTTCTGAAATGTTAGTCTAAAGAGACAAAGAGGGAAAAAAATTAAATTCTAAACCATTAAAGCCAAAAATGTTATCCATGCACGTATAGCATGTAAGTTTTCCACTATTACTTACAAGATAAACATGTAGGAGGAATACAAAAATCCATCTATTGCAGGGCACACAGCAAAAAGAATTTTTAGAACTATTGAGACCTATGGTTTGGAACAGAAACAATCTGATAATGATCTAGTCCCATCTCTCTCCTGTTCTGGAAAGAAATCAGGCTGTTGCTCACCTTTCGAAAAGCTTTTTTGTCAAACTCCAGCATACCACTACTGCTTCATGTTCAAATCTTCTGTAAGTTCTCTTTCAATGCTAAAATATATTATAATTGCAGTACAATCATGGGACACCTACTCCAATTACATCCTTAAAGACTACAGATTTTTAGACCCTCCTATTTTTATCTTTTTTTATCCAACTGATGATCTAACATACATTGGAACTGAGCCACTAATGACCGATGGGCATTTATGTATATTTGCATCCTTGAGTAAAGAGGTATCAGTTGCAAAATCAAAAAAAGAGTCAGAATTAGAGAATAAATAAATATCCTAGAAAATACTGTTAGCCTGCCTAATAGGCATTAGGAATTAATCTGTCAACAACTCTGATACCTTCCATACGGTTCTGAAGGATATTCACAAACATGCTGAACTTCATAACAAAGCCTGGGTTTCAGTAGCATTTGACTTGCTGGGTCCACTTTTAATATTGTCTCTCTGTGTCCAAATTTTAAGCACACATTCAAATGCACCCCCAACATCTCTTTAATCTCTTATTTGGAGGACACCATCATCCAGATGCCCACAAACTTGTTGCAGGAGAAAATCTCTCATATGTCCTCAAAGGCGATTTCACAGTGGACTTACTTGACTCATCATTTACCTTTGACAATGAAATGACAATGAAGTCAGCTAACATTCAGACACTGAGATTTCATACAGGCACCCACTTTACTGGGTGAAAATGAAAGAAAAGAAGTACAGTTGGTGGAAAACCAACAGCATGTGAACAAAATCCCTCTTCCATTGTGTAGGCTACACTAGGACATTTGGGTTACAAGTCACTCCTGAAGCTTTCTTACTATATTTAGGCTTGTAAAATCCACTCTTCTCTCCAAAAATAGCTGAAGAAACAGCACCCCTCCTTTACAACATTACAGTCTGCTTTTCTAGCTTACCAGATCCACACAATTTTCTCTCCGTGCTCAAATGATCTGCTGCTTAATGACAAGCTCATCTGGAAGGATCAATATCTCTTGACAGTAACCAATTCATTATCCTAACATTCCTGCATTTGATTAGGAGAAACTCCACTCAAATTTTGTTAATTCTTCCTCACATGCATCCTCTATCAATACCTCCTGGAATTCCAGGACCAAATACAGGTTTTTAAAAAAAAAAAAAAAACCAAACCACAGGAGCAAAATACTATTTATGGTCTTAATATCAACAGACGATGATGACCACAACCAGACATATACTAAAGTTTCACGGTCTTCGTCCCTAAAAGAAATAGGTCTGCATTTGTGAAATGGTACTGAAATGATGTTTAAAGCCTCAGGAATGGAGAGATACAGGAGTACATAAAAAAGTTACTTTTATTCTCATGGTCTCCTCTGCCAAATCACTGACTTTCCGTGACAGCAACAACAAAAAAGAGTAAAATGAAACATTAAATTCCCATTTAAATCAGATAAACCATTTTGCTCATTACTGCTTTCAGCAAGATTGAATTCTGCTTCACTATCTGCTTTTACCAAAGGGAAAAATTTGATTTTATCAAATGGAACAAAGGGACAGATCACTAGAAAGCCTAACACAATGCATGCAGTAAAATGTACTGGTTCAAATCAAAGTGTCAACAACTGCATAAATAATTAGCCAGAACAAATGTATTTAAAGCACAAGTATACACAAAATATAATACTTCATTATACCCAAAGCTGTCATTTCTCCAACAGCTTCACTTTTATTTAATTATTTTCATTTCAAAAAACAGCTTACCAGGAACAAACTAGTGCCCAAGACAGTTTTACTGGAATTTAGTGACTATGTACAGTCAAGTTAAATGTCAGTTCAGTTCTGGCTAGTCACACTGGCCCTCAATAGATTCAGAGAGTAAAGAGAAGCCTGCAAGCTGCTAGCCGGAGAAATTTTAAGATCTTTGTCTTCCTGGGCTTGTAGATTAGCATTGAATTTGGAAAAAGTGAGAAACTGAAAGGTAAGAAAAAAGCAGGTAGCTCTTGCACAAGCTTTGTCACATCATTTTGCCAATATATTTCCAGCTTGATTTGTCATACTTCTGTTACTTTTCTATTAGCCTTTACTGGAACAGACTGCATATTTTATGGAGACATTCAGGAATAATTTCTTGCACACAAAAATGCCAAGTAAGTACAAAATAATTAGCAATTTTGTTTCAATTTATGATCTCAAACAGGATTTGAATCTTGATAAAGCATGGAATTCTCCTGAAAACACAGAAGGAAAGGAACAACCTTCAGACTGCCTGAATTATGACTTCCTCACACTGTGATTTGTAAAAAAAGAACTGAAATATTTACATATTTCCTAACTCCACAGAAACACATCAAGCAAAATAATTATTTTAGTCTTATGCAGAACACAGTTAATGTTATTTATGTCTGAAATGCAACTAAAAATATTTGGCTATCTTAACCAAACAACTAACCACAGAAACCTCCTCCATCATAAGCCAGTAAAATTAGAGCAAGCAGTGCTGTAGGTGTGCCTATAACTCCTTGCTGTGGCACCTACCATGTGAAAGAGAAAGCCATATTCCACCACAAATGCGTACAGAGATCTGCAAGGTAAATATTTGGAAACTGGAAGGCCAGTATTATAAGCAAATTGAAGCATGGCACTCTCTCATCTTAAATTTCTTTGGGATGCATTCCTCCTGTCCACACTTTGATTGCAAAGTCAGAAAAATAAAAGCAAAGTAAAGTGGTTTTTAGATGACAAACCATCTGGTAAAATGCCTAAAATAATTACTCAGTATCCTTTAGAGTAACTTTCCATATGTTGGTAACTACCCATATTTTCTTGTCCCATGATACAATCAGCTTGGAACTAAAAATGCATTCTAGACAGATGAAATTAGAATTATATTCACAATTTAGGATACACCCTACTGCAACTGTACTTTGTCTTTTATTTAATGTAGAAAATTCTGCCTCTGATTTATTATTGCTCTTCATCACCAATTCTTATTTGATTTCAAATTGCAATGACCTTGCACTATCATACCGGGGTTGGATTCTTTTTTTCTTCCCCCCCCCTCTTTTCCCCCCCCCCCCCCTTTTCCCCCCCCGCCTTTTTTTTTTAATAAAAACCACCACATTGCTAAGTCTGTTCCACCTATTTAGCCTGCTCTGCTTATTATAGAACTATTTCAAAAAATAGAATTACCTTTTTATCTTCATCCCAGTAGACACATTATGTATCTTCATCAGTCTTCCTATGGCCAAGCTATATTACCCCAGATCTGCAAATCCAGTGCACTGAACACTTTTTTTTTTCCCCCACTAATCTTCTAACTGCCTTGTCTGCTCACAAAGACTGCAACCTTTTCTTCTTTTAATTTTTATTTCTCATAAAGAGCTCTTGCCAAGTTGCAATGGAAGAAAAAAATGCGTAGTACTCCATATTACATATAAATGAACCATACAATTTATCCCTTCAATGATTACTATTAGAAGCACTCATTAGCTTACCTGGATTTTCCAACTATATCAATCCACCTAGCAAAATTGATTAGTTTTAGAATCATAGAATCATAGAATCATTTAGGTTGGAAAAGATCTTTAAGATCATCCAGTCCAACCATTAACCTAACATTACCAAGTCCACACTAAACCAGTTAAGGGTAGACTAGACTAAACCATGTCCCGAAGTGCCACATCTACCCCTTTTTTGAACACTTCCAGGGATGGTGACTCCACCACCTCTCTGGGCAGCCTGTTCCAATGCTTGACTACCCTTTCCATGAAGAAATTTTTCCTAATATCCAACCTAAACCTCCCCTGGCGCATATTTACAAACCCCATCCCAGCTCGTATCAAGTATTTTTATATTGAAGGAAAACTGAACTAAAGTTGCTAGTTAAGAACTATAAAAAAACATCAGGCCCTGAGACAGAATAAGCTATTCATTAACAAAGCAAGTAATAAGATAATGATGTGACAAGACAGCAGAGTTTATATTCTTTAAAAAATATTGACACCCTTCATGACACCTACATTCTTAATATACAAGCATCTGCATAACTAGTTGACAGAAATTCTTTTGATTTAGCATAGAAAGTCTTTTCTCCACAATTCTTTTTATAGAATAATAGATTTTGGATGAAAACATTAAAAAACATTATGTTTAATTAATTAATTTAATTAATTCATACATACCCACACATGAACCTTCAAACAGTACATTTTGCTAGACTGTCTAGCTCTTGTTCTCAGTTTTATTATTTTTAATGTGGCAGTCTAAACACTTCTGACACAGATAGACCATTAGTATATACCCAGAAACAATCAGCAGTGTTTCAGAAGCATCAATAATATGACAAGTTACACCCCATAGCAGCTAGCAGTACAGAAATCATCTAACAACGCAAGCAATTCCCCCAAGGCTGAGGAAAAAATAGTAGTAAATACACTTCACATTCCTTAAATATAGTAGCAGTCTCCCAAAATTGATATGAAAAAGTCAAAACACCTGGTAAATCACAGAAGTTTTCATTCGGAGTGTATCAGTTTGCACACTACTTAGCTAATACTGCAGATTCTCTGATTCCTGCAGTGAAACACTGAACCAAACAGGATATCCTCCTCAATTTTTCTTACAATCAATATTATAGATTGCAGGCCAAAAGCCAAGCACCAAATAGTGTGTATGGGCATCATGAAATTGCATTAGGGATGGAAGGGTTAGGAGTAAACAAACAGAAAGATAACAGTTATGGTTGTTTTCAAAATTTGAGAAACAGTCAAAATAGAAATTATTGTATAAATACTAAATACATGAATAGCCTAGTTAGAACCAAAAAGATTGCACTTCCTACCGAATAAAATGTTCTATAGATCACTTTGTTCAGTGTTTATTACTGTCACCTGCCTTAAAAATTTTAAGCATTTTCAAAAATGCATCAGAAGCTTCCCTGCTTTTGTTTGGTTTTGGTTTTACACACCTTTTGTTTTTTTCTTACAGCAATGTATTTTAGAGTCCCAGAAAAACCATTCTAATAATTTCCAAAATAATAATACGGTAGGTAGCACATTTGGGTTTTTTTAAAATTAGACAAAAATAGCCTATGTTTGACCCATGGTGCAATAGCCCTGCTACTTATATACAACATAAAATAACAGATCTTCTCTTTATATACAACGATCTTCTCTTTTATATGCAAAAAGATTCCCTCAGCCTGAGACTGTTAGAAATGGGCCACATTTCTTTGATTTAGAGTGTAGGTCTATCCTATAAAGGCTCTCATACACTTACAGTGGAAATCTGTTTAACTGTTTTAGAAAAGCAGCTTTATCTTTACGCAAGGGGGAGGGGAGTGGTGAATCACATAAATGTCAGATATGCTCTCTCTAGTCATCCAGGATCAAGAGTCATTGAGACTTATCTTCAGGATGAGTTGCCTCTATCTTACAGCCGGCCTTTTACTGCATCTGCTCCATTCATTGCTCCAGCATCTTTCTTCCCGTGTTGCATTCACCCTCCCTTCCCACCTTGATCAAATGGGAGAATGCCACATTTCACTCCAGTGCTTGTTTAACTAAATAGGAATTTACTCCATTCACAATCCTTTGATATCAACGGAATACAGTATAGTGTCTTGGTCATTAGGGAATGCACCACTCTCAAGCAAAGGCTTTTGTAACTCATTCTTACAGTTCAGAAATCTTCATTTCAGACAGCTTCCACTGCAGCTCACTATGCAACTTTGGCCCTATTTTAGCCAAAGACAAAAACTCCCCACTCTCCTCCTCCACTACTACCCAAAGCTAAATTCTTGAAGTATGTCTTAGCAGAATTATGTAGCTTTCTACACTCTTGCTATAACTCCACAACTAAATATTGACAAATTTTGATTGTGTATAACAAGATTTAGGCACAATTTTACTTAATCATATTAATCCTTGAAATGTAAAGCTTACATTCATCATTTTTCTTTTAAAGAAAATGCAGCCTAAATTTTCTAAGCATTTTCTTAGAGATGAGATAGAACAGTACTAAATTCCACACTGGTTAAGAGAACTTTACACATAAAGCAAAAAAATGTTCAGTTATACTTTTTTGTCTATCTGTTCCCAAAATCTATTACATTTTAAAATACTTTTAACTTTTTTTACTCAGAGCCCTCTCATCTTTCAAGATACAGAAAAGTATAGAAGTTTTTATATTTACTACTTTACAAATAAAAGTGGATTTACATTTTTCTCCACTTACTGTGAAGATACAGTAAGTTTTTGAAGGATGAGCCAGAATAACTAGAGGATTTCAAAAAAGAAAATCTCATTATCTACTGTGTTAGCAAGGTCTGAGACTGAAGACTTGAATCTCACTCATGTACCCTACATTAATGTCCTGGCTTTCAGCATAACAGGTACTCTGGAGTAGGTCTCTGCTTTGCCTGTTAACACTGTTTTATTTCAGACAGGTAATTAGGTATCTATTAGAGTAGGCACTTAAACTAGGTTTACCAAAACCCAGGCAAGTGCCTTTCCTATTGAGGCATGCAGTTCTTCAGTCTCAGTTTCTCCAGCAGGTTATTTAATTTTTATTGCACTAGAAATGTTCCTACAGAAAGGTCACAGTCAAACATAGCTTTGTAGGTTACCATACATTCTTAAATTACACGTATAAACAAAGCAAAGCAAGGACTTGATAGTGGGCCCCTGCATCCAATATTTATATCCAAAACTTGATATTCATAGACACGCATCCACCTCATTTCCTTGTTGAAATCTTGTACTTTCTTCAGATCAGTTTGTTTTCAATGAACGAACACAAACATTTAATTGTAAGTTTTATTCACACAGGCATGCACTTACCAGAATTCCCCTCCTATTGTTGGTGTATCAACTGGTTATAATTTACAGTAGACTTAAGTTTCTGAACTATGTTCTAAATCTCTTTTTGTATTCATATAATGCTAAGTCTAGTTTAATCCAAACCTGACTTGGCCTTTTAGTGCTACCACCTATACTTATTTTACTAATGATCTGCTGAATTATATTCGGATCCTCTGTTAAGTGGATCATCATAATTTTGGAATTTCTCAAAGATCAAAGAAAACTCTACAAATGAATCATACTAATCTACTTGCTATGCAAAAAACCCTTGTTTCTCCAGAGAGATTTCATACACTGCAGGATATTCTTGGCTGCTAAATACTATATTTCTAACTCAACCAGAAGATGCTCAAAACTGGGAAGAGGAGAGAACCTTTCCGACATGCAGTCTTCTATGTAGTGATTATCCCTGCAAAAATGTTAAATATTCACTAACATTTGTTTTCCCCTGGATTATATGAAAAAACCTGACACGTACAGTGAACCTCTGCCTTTTAAAGGACTCGTATCCCTCTGATGAAAGTGCTTGAATTTATGAACCTCACAAAATGTCTTCCATCCAGAAGAAATGGAAGGCCATAGACTATAATGTCTTAAATTATAATTGAGGCTGTGCTAATCAAACTTCTGGAATAAAAGTTTTACCCAATTAGCTCCCTGTTGAAAGCTATAGTTACTGAATTTTCACATTTTCTTTCCAATTGCTTCCTGTTATCTGACTTCTCTCCTTGTGGTGACCTACATAAAATGACAAATTCTCATTATCAGAATTCTGCAGCACCCAGAACTGGCTGTAATTGATGAACTGAAGCCACAGCTGTAGCAAGAGCCTGTAGTGCTAAAGCCAAGCAGGAAAGTCTTCCTTTGAAATAAGACAGAAATGGGCCGTCTTCACCAGAACTTTGAAAACAGGGGTTGGTAAAAATGTGAAGTTCTACTATATAGAAATAAGGAGAATTTAAGGGGGAAAAAAAAAAAATCTCAAATTGATGCTTTTATCCTCCTAACCTCTTGTACCCATACAAATGTGAAAGAATCACTTAAAGTCCAGGCAGTCATTCAGGAGCACCATTCCTCATAGATTTCATGTGCTTACAAAGTGGGGGGTGAAAGTAACTTCAGTTGACATTGTTTGTGAATACAGAAGGGCATACTTCATACACCATATTAAAAAAATTAATGAGTAAGTCTAGTAATGGAAAATCCATGGAATTTCTAGAACTTTAGAAAAGACATAGACAGATATCATACAAAAAATAGCTAACTAATGATCTTAGATTACTACTCCACATATCCTCTAACAAGATGTTATATTCTAGTGGCCCAACACTGATCAGCAGAACAAGGAAAACACAACGCAAAATATTTTCAGTCTGAGAGCACAGAAAATTTCAGCAAGATTGAAAACTGTGAGCATTATTTTCATCTTATTAACTGAATGAAAAGTGGGAGGACCCCAGTTCAGTCATCCTCCCTCGTTCTCTTGAAATCTGGAGTATCCTTGGGACCTGCTTTGTGCATAAACCACTTTCTTGGATGCATCTAACACACTGATCTTCAAGTGTTTATGAGACTACAACCACGCAGCCTTGGTGACTACATTTTGTCTCCATCCTGACAGAACTTCAACATGAAGAGTTCTATAATAGGCCACCCCAAAGATAAGTTTCTTTCACTGAATTACACATGGAGGAAAATTAGGAGCTCCTGATGAAACATCTCCAAACTTCTCATTTCTAAGCATACCTGAGGTAAACAGAAAAGGATCAATATATGTCTTCCTATTCTTATTTACAATTTTTTGGTTTAGCCCTACCTCAGTTTTAGGAATACTTAGCTTTAAATTGTTAATTTCTCTTCAAATTTACAGTCCTAGGCTGAGCTTTATACTTTTGTGTAACAGACACTAAAAATTGCACTTCTCTGACAGCTCTAGGGTAAATGAAACAATGTTCCCTAACACACTTCCTGGTACTTCGGTGTTAATGGGAGAGCAGTAACACAACTTTATCACAGAAATAGGTATCACAGCTTTAAGAGGTTTGTTCATTATCTCTTAGAATTGACTTCTGCAGTTTCAAAGTCTATGTACTCCCAGTACTGGCAATTCTAATGGACCTTCAGGGCTTTGATTAGCTACAGCAGTGACCAATTTGTCAGAATTTCTTGGGTTACCTACCAATATTTTAAGTGTCTACGTACATGAGCCTTCTTATTCATGCATCAATATGAATTGACTACACCTGACAACAGAATCTCCAACTACATGCATTTCCATCCAGAAGCCATCACAAAGCTCATCCATGTCAAAACACTTGGGGTTATCAGTAAGTAAAGTAAAATAGCAGGGGTTTTGTTATCTAACATTGACTTAGGTAGAACTCTTAGCCCCATCTATTATCCATGCTTAAGAACCACATCCACAGCTTACACAAGCATATGAAATGTGTATTTCATATGTTTTCCATTCTTTCTAAATAATATCTAAGAAAATAACTGGGGTTAAAAGAAAAAATTACTTGAAGGATACTTTAAAGTGTTCACTGTTTCAGAACAAAATAGTAGTGACAACAACAACCTAAAAACACCAAACAATACAAATGTCATCTACATGTGTGCTGCCATAAAACATTGAAAACCAAGCTTTTGTGCTTCAAAAAATATATCAAGTTAGATTAATTTTATGTATATTTTCCCATTCAAAAGTTGTTTTACTTATATAAAAATATTAGTAAAATATAAAATATTAGTAAGCTGGCCTACAAAAAACGTGATTCAGTTTAAATCACGTGTCGTGGAAGCAAAGGTTTCATAACATGCTCTATAGTTTTTTGGGTTTGAGTTGGGTTTTGGGGTTTTTTTAGGAAAAAAAGTCCTAGAAGAATTGTTCTAGATATAGCTACTACTTGTAACTGACTGGTATAAAAATTTGATCCAGATGAATGACCTTTCAAAAATTTCATTTTAATAAAGTAATATAATTTTTACTCTCTGTGACCAAGAAGTGATTTTTTTCCCCTCTAAATGTTCTTAGAAGTATAGAATCCTTCAAAAATTTGGACTACAATGACTCAGTAGTTCCAGAGTAAGAAAAGAAGGCTTAAACAAGAGGGTGGTATTTCTGCATCTCACACTGAGATTTCTAATTGCTATAAATATTTTTAAAACCCCTACTAGAATCCACTTGGTCAGCATCTTAGATTGCAACAATTAACCTCAGCTAATTCATTAATTTGATCCAGAAATCTGTTTGTTCCTTACTTGTGCTGCAATCACAACCAAAGCACCCTTCATACCTAGTAAGTGTTTAAAAATAAAAATAACTTAATAAAAAAACTTAAAAAAGAAAACAAAACCCACATGGGAAGAATCCTTCCTTGTTCCTTAGAACAAGTGTATCCATACACTTCGAAGAATAATCATAGGACATAGTACATATATTGTATAACCAAGTGTAGTCAGCGCTGTAACCCTCCTGCCTCTGTATATATAATTCTCAGAAATATACCCCTTCCCAAAGAAAGATACTTACCAATATATTTATACACCAATGCCTCCAAATTCATCTGCAGACATAAAAGTATAATACTTAATTGTAATGCAGAAAGAACATTTTTCAGGACTAGAGCATGCACCACCACCCCCTTTTTTTTTTTTTTAATTAAAAATGGCCTGTTTAGCAACAAACATCAAAGCCCTAATTCAAGAAAAAAATACACATACCTTTTTTGGTACATGCTCCAATTTCACTGATTTCAGCAGCAAATACATTCCTGACTACTTTTCCTAACAAGGCCTAAACCATATTCCAACAGAAATTGTCATATCCTTAGAAGACACTTAAACATAGTTTTGTGTTTTCAGGATATGAACTGCTCATTTCCACATTGCCTTATAATATTACATTGAGGATGATGCTGTCTTGTATTATAAACAGGAACTACTTATTATAAATACATATTCTTATCATAAGAAATTAACATTCCTAAAATTTAATGAGCAATACTGCAGTTTGCATGCAGTTCATTAGGTTACCATGTGGAAAGCAGAAAACACAACAGCTCAAAATTAAAAACAGTGGTTGTAAATGAGTTCCTTTAGGGCTCCTCATCTTTTAACTGACAGCAGGAAACAGATATAAGACAACAGATGCTGTAAGTTCAGTTCATTACTACCAACCACGCATTATTTCCCAACCTTACTGACAGCGTGCAGATTGATTCCTACTCTGAATCATATTTCTCTAGTTGTATTTGGATTTGAATAAAGATTTTATTTTCTCCACCACATTTCAGGAATTTTAATATTTTTTCTTTTCTCTCCCATTTCCCTGTGTTCATGGCACATTTTGGAGATGTCTTGTCTCAACATACTCTCATGTAGTAATGGAACAAAAATCATTAGTAGTCTTTATTGAACTGTGTCTCATCTCCAAAGCACCAAAAGTATGTTTCACACTGGGAGAGTAGTGTGCTAAAAGCGTTGCACTTCCCAGAAAAGACATATATTAGCTAAAGAACAGTGGCCAAAACAAAGATGCTGTCATGATCCAAAAATATGGATGATTTTCACCAAAGGTGTGTGAGTAAAAAAGGTGAAATAAAAGCATTTGAGTTTAAAAAACTGGGCAATACAAAAGAAGTCTCACAAACTACAGCTGCCCTCTTTAGCAAGCAGCTTATTTTCAGTAATATATGAAAACTTAGGCTGTTTTAAAATAATTTCCCTAAATTTTTACTGAAAAGTTTAAGAAAATTTACCAAGTTAATAACATCATCTGTTAGATAAGAAAAAAATTAATGTATTCTGGTTTTTTATTTTTAAAGTTTACCTTACTACAGTAGAAATAAGTCTGCCTTGTCATATTTCAAGGCTGTGTAATTTGGTTCCTTATTTCATGTCCCCATAAGACTTTACATCTCTCTGAATTGCCACAACTAAGCAAAGCAGTCACACCTCTACACTTTGTAGAAGTAGAGAAGAAAAAGCACATGAGTATTTTTAAATAAAACAGGTATTTTAACTGAAGTTTTTAATCAGATACTTTCAAAAGGTTTCATTCAAGGATACATATTGAAGGAAACAATGAGGTGAATAGAGAAGTAATTAAAAAGGATGCCCATTTACAATGGGCCAGCTACTTTGCTCTGTATTTTGCAAGTCAAAACATGGACAATAATGACAATAAATGCATTTACATAAAATCTTTAATGTAGACAGCACTTTTAAAGAAAGTAAATTAAGGAGACTACAAAATGAAAAACTACCAAACAACAAGAAATGAAACTTTCTTTCATTTTGTGAAACTCAAGAGAAGTATTTGCCCAAAATTTGTTTATCAGTCTATACCAACTCAGATTAACCTTATGAATGAAAAGGTTTTTCTATCTATAAAAAGTCTTTTTTCCCCATATGTTGCCTCCAATATTTTAATTAAAGAATTGTGTTCAGTGCAAACTGTATTCCTGCAACCAGTTCAGGGCTACAAATAAGATAGCTCTACATCATACACACATTACTAGCTGGACTAGTAAGTATTCAGAATAAGAGACTGCACTCTTCCTGAAGCCCAGGATCCCATGACTGGGGACAGCGTACACACATGACCTAAAAAATGCTTTCTTGACAGTTAAAAGCAAATTTTTATATCTTTTTCTCCCTGGGTAGCAACAGGCTTTTCCCTTCACAAACTTGGATCAATCTTCATATCATCAACATACAAAGTGGAACTGTAAGGTGAAATTGCATATAGTTGGAGCAGTATACTGCAGATGAACTTATGTAACATCTGAAATATAAAAACCTAACCTGTTAGTTTTTAGTAATCGATAATTATAGTTTTAATAACTCAGTTATTAAAATAGCTAATCTAACATATTGCATTATGCATGTAAAGTATGGACCAAAAATCTCTCCAACAAGGAGAGCAAGTAGAAAATAGTGCTGACTGACAGTGGAAAGCCTCCCTCACCCCATGCTTTCTTAACACACAATCCCACATTCACTCTTGCATTTTAGTAATAAACCACAAACCAGACCGTTATTCTTTGGAAGAGCGCAGAGTAAACAGGTAGCTTGGGACACTGCACCTTTTGCTGCTTCTTTACGATAAGTTCTAGAGTCCAGACAAAACCTGGAACATATCAAGTACTATATATCTGGCAAACATAGAATTATAGAATCATTTAGGTTGGAAAAGATCCTTAAGATCATCAAGTCCAACTGTTAACCTAGCACTGCCAAGTCCACCACTAAACCACGTCCCTAAGAGCCACATCTACACATCTTTTAAATACCTCCAGGGATGGTGACTCAACCGCTTGCCTGGGCAGCTTGTTCCAGTGCTTGACAACCCTTTCAGTGAAGAAATTTTTCCTAATATCCAATCTAAACCTCTCCTGGTGCAACTTGAGGCTGTTTCCTCTCATCCTATCACCTCGGAGAAGAGACCAACACCCACCTTGCTACAACCTCCTTTCAGGTAGTTATAGAGAGGTAGCTGCAGGTCAGATAAGACAATAAAGGGCAGACACTGGGCAAGTAAAGAGTCACACTTGCCTGAATTAAGATGTGGAGTAAATTTAGCACCCAATTCTTACTTCACTTCAATAAAAGGGTGAAAAGACAGAGAAAGCACCTGCAAAGAGCTACTGTACACATCTATGTGAGGACATCAGACAGTCAGAAAGGAATAAATGTAAGCCTCAGTGTTTAGCAAGACCAAAACCAGCGACTTCAACTCTGGGAACTTGAAAAGTAAAAATACACTAACTAGAAAAAGATGTTTACACAACAACCGTGACACAGGGTTAGCAGAATGCATGCAACTCCCATGGAATCTGGTTACTGGCCATACTCAGAAGTCATGCCAGGTTAACTGAAATAGATTTTGTTAAACTAATACATTCTTTGTGCAAGAACTCTTCTATATTAGGTTCTCAAATAGTTATTTCAACTTAAATTGTGTCTGCAAAGTTGTGCCATTCCCATGGTATGAGAATTTTATATAATACTACTAAAGAGAACTTTTGCCTTCAAAATCCTATGCTTTTATTGCTGAAGGAAGACAGGGAGAGGGGAGATAGAGCAAGAGGATTATTAGACCAGAGACAGGCAGCTTTCCCAGTAACTTTGGAAGACAGCCCAAAATATTTCATGCTCCTGTCATATTAACCAAGCTTTAACTGTATTTTTTTTTCCTGCACTGTCATGATAAACCCGACATGGAGCAAACAATGCTAGGTCTCCATGTCACACCATCCATTTTCTTTTGTGACTAACTGGAATCTCTTTCACACAGCAATCATTTTTTCCTTCTGTGTTTATACAAGTACAGCAGGATCCTCATTCATGGCATATTTTCTAGATGCTACAACAATATATATGAACTATTACAAGCAGGATTACTAGCAAATGATGGTCTTGTTGATACCACAGGTGCAAGTTCAGAATATTATTTGGGAGGTTATTGCAGTGAGCTTAAATGACCCAAATTTGACAGGCTGTACAAACTCCACCCCTTCACAAGATAAATCAGCCTGAAAAGCTCTCAACGTGAGCATAAGAGTTTTAGAGCATATTTTATACTGTCTGCCTAAAACTATCTGGCCCAAGAAGATATACTTTGCTGATTACTGTTATCTGGAAGGGAGTCAACATCCAAGAGAAACAGTTTAATAATTCAAAAGTTCTATATGAAGGTAGCTTACTACATTTTGCTTTTCAGCTATTATACCCGAGAATATCTACCGTAAGAAAGCCTAAATGCAAGAGCTTCGTACGTTATATTACAACTCAAAGACTGTTAAAAATTTAACTAGGTGGGATCCAAAACATGTGACCCTAAACTGAGAAGCTGTTAAATAAAACATGTAGGAACACACTCAACGCTTTCATTTGGAATTCTATCATGGCCATTCTATATTTGGAGCTTAAATATCTCAAGAATTACCTCAGGTAACCTATGAAAAATCTGCAGGGGACAAAAAAGGTCAGTGGCTTAGGAGGCAAAATAAAAATAAACCCTATTTTGAAACCAAGTATTCCTGCATCCTACATGAAATGCAGAAGTAACCAAGCAGTTAAAAGCACACTTTGTTACAGCAAATAGTTTACCTAATTAAAATTCTTTCTCTATTTACATTTAACAGTGTCTAACAATGAAATGGATATCCAGAATGAACAGCCAGCTGACAGAAAGAGACAGAGATGAATATTAATGCATGTTGGGAAAAAAAAATGTCCAAAAGTTTTGCTGTCACATTTAGTTCTTACATATAAAAACTTGTATTTCCCCTTTTTGAAGTCTGAAAGTTCACAAAATAACCACTCCTTTTACTACTTTTCAAGTACTAACTACAGCTCTAGCCAACTTCAGCCAATGTTGGTGAATATTGCTTTGAGGGCTTGTTTTCCATTGTTAGACCATTCAGTTAATTAGTTGATCCGGATATATGAACCCATATATGTAGTAGAAATCAAATCCTGATAGTCTGATAGAAGGGGTAACTGAAGACATGCTTTTCCTAATAGAATCTGCATGCTCCATGAGCAAGAACAAGACAACACTGCATTTAATAGCCTCTGGTCATGAGCTTACCAACTTCAGAAACTTCTCGTTAACTTTTCCCCTCTGGTAGAACTTAGTTTTTCAGAAAATATGCTATGTTACAAGATGCTACTATATTCAATTTAAAAAAAAATGAAAATGCGCATATACCTCCTGAAACAATAAAAATGAAAATAAATTTGTTATGACAGCATATAACAAGATTTTGGAAAACAATTTCTTCTGAAGATTTTTATTATAAATAATTTCTGGCAACTTCTTCAGTCCTGTCCCACTTTACCTTCTGCAATATCAATACTACGTTGGACTCCTATCCAAACATTCATCATTGTTAATCACCACAATGCTGATTAGACTAATATCCTAAATTAAATTTTCACCAGCCCAGTATTAGTACATTATTTGTAAGCTGTTTGGTGTTTTACAGGGTTTACCCGTTAAACCCAAGCAGTCTTTTCAGTGCCACTTGTTTCAGTTAGGATCAGGACACTATTTAATATTCCTACCTAAAACAAGTTTGTATAAAAGGACAGTGATAAAACTGACTTTAAAAGTTGTTTTAGCAGTTGTGGAACTATGTGCAAAAAGCAGTAACAGCAACATAAAAATCACTGGGTGAAAGTGGTTTTACTTTCTTGTTGGGAGAGTATGACTTACAGAATAAAAATGTTTGAGAAATATCTTCCTATATGTACTTGTTTTCACCCTCTGCCATGCACAGGTCTTCTAGTAAACAAAGCAACTTAGAAGGTTGCCTTTTAAAATCCTTTATTAAAATTAGCATCCCACCAGTTTCTCCTAGAAATAGAGAGGCCCAACACAAAAGATTAAAAAAAATCCTAAAAACTATGTTATACATCATTTGTTATGATTTCTCCAATAGACTTAAACTCAAATTCTCCCATAAACGTAAACCTATATGTCACCCATGTGATGATGGTCAAATCAAGGAGCAAAAAATTAATCTAAATTTTCTCATTTGCATCCTGACAATAAAGTTATTTCTCTTTTCACTACAGCATATAACTTTGTCTATCCAGCTGCTGTTATTTTATGCAAAGTAAACCTTCATTGGCTTTTTTAAGAGTATAAAAGAAAAATTATGCCATTGAAATTATCCAGATTTCAATGTGAAACAATGCTCACTGATCCTAAAATATTATGTAGGAAGCAAAAATCATCTAAAAGACAGTATTTTGGTCAGCAGAAAGTTTCTTTTCAACAATGAGCTCTCAAGCAGATTGGTATGAAAAAGTAGTGAGATTTTTTTTTTCTTTTCTTTAGCTACAAATAATTAAGGGTAACTACTTACATTTTACTGAACAGAGTACAGGCTAGCCATGACTGACATACCTTTGGATTCAATTACTCCATAATGCATAATGCCAGACTTCCTCATTTCTATTCAAATTATAACCCATAATTGAGAATTCATTACCTATTGAATCTTATGTGTAGGACCATTTACTTTTTAATGAAACCAAAACAACACACCACAGCAGAAAGTGTTCCCTGGCTTACAAACATACCTTCATTAAACTTCCATATTTAATTACAAATATGATATTAAAATCAGGTCTAATGTAACTGGCAAGATCTCAAAACACATGTAAATACCTTGTTAAAACGTTATTAAAAACATTTGTTAATATCGCATTAACTTCCATGCTTGTCAAACTTGTCTATTAAAGAATGCTAACATTTAATCCTGAGCCTATCTATTAAAAAGCAGAAAGCAAAGAGAGAAATGGAAGAGCAACCCATTATTACTAAAAGCCTGACACAATCAAGACAGTGATAGTCATCCAGAATTGGGGAATAAAAAAAAAAGTGAATTTTACTACCTCAATAACATTGAGGCATGTGTTACAAAAAGGAGAGTCAAATACTTCCAGGGGCAGAAAGAGATGAGTAAAATAATATACTTCTAGAATTATTAGAAGTATCATCATTACTATAATACTAAGCAAGGAATGTTTCTTAGCATTTTTTATTTGCTATATAACATCGAGCAAGATTGAGAAGTATTATTAAAGTGGATAAGCAAATCCAGAAATAAACCGAGACCAATGAGGAACTACCACCAAATGCAATCTTAGATATGGAACAAACAAAATCTCAAAAATCATTCAAGGTAGGAGATATCAGAAGTGACACTATACTGTGCCACCACACTAGCACAAAAGAAGAAACACAGTTATAATACACTTTGACTATAACAGCTTGAAACTATAAGTAATGCAACTTCTTCCCTCCCTCCCTCCCCCCCCCCCCCATTTCCTATTTTTATATTATTTCTTAATTGGTAATATTATTTATTTTTAAGAATAAGTTCCTCATCTGAACTGTGTGTCATATCCCTTTAGAATGCCTCATCCATGTTCAGCAAGTAGAATTCGAAACAATTACAGCTCAGCCCTCTAGTCATAAGGTAGAGAGGCCAAAAAGTACATACCTGTCAGATGGGCAAACAAGAACAGGCCACAGAATTAATGTTATAAGAGATGCAAGACATAAATCGTTTCAATTTAAGAAAGATAACGTAGAGTGCAGTAGTACATACACTTTTGGCAGCAGTTAAAATGTAAGCTGTAATTTGCCGACTAAGCAAAGGTTGAAGTCCTTAATTAGACATCACGATAGAAGAGCACATTTCAGAACTAGAAAAACCTTAACACTAGGTTTCAAAAATCAGAAAGATCGGCTTTCCTGTAACTCAGGAAAAAAAGCCTGTTTGCTTTTAAAAACATAATCCTCTTCCAAACAGATGTAAAACCTTTAGATTTAATTCCTTACATATAAACCTGTCTCGCGTGAAATGCAATGGAATAGAAATTCTTTCACTGCCACATGCTGCTGGCAATCATCTTTTTTTTTTTTTTTTTAACCATACAAAACTTCACATAATTTCATGCACACAAGTCATTAATCACTGCAGCTTTCAGGCCAAAAGCAACCCTGAATTTTTACTTAAAACTTCGATAAAACTTCAGAGATTTCATATTTTTAGAAGTGTCTAGGAAACACACACTTGGTTTATTACAACATCAATGAACCAGTTCATTGACATATCTGCATCTTGGCAAGACTAAGCATTCATGAGAGAAGCACAAGCTAGAAAACTTAATTTCCTGATAATGGACATTATCATCTGGCATGGTAGGTGGTTTTCAACAGAAACTACCACTATTACCTGAAACTGTGCAATTCACCAAAGTATCTCACACTTAGTGGCAGCACAGAATTCAGATGTGACAATGAAGCTGGACGGCTAACCTAGAGTTCTAGCCCAAAGCAGACTGTAGTGTCCATTTGCCAAAATTGTTTATTTCATTTCATAAAGGTAAGTCTGAATACAGTCATAAACAGTTTTTTACCCTTTTTGAACACAGATGCAGAGACACATGCAAGCTACTGTTGCAGAAATTAACGGTTTGAGTTTTAGCTGTCAATATAACTTCTTTAACATTTCTTCCTTGTCTAACTTGACTGCTATCATCCATTGCAGTAATACCATAGTAAGTAAAATAAGCCCTTTATGGAAGTGAACTCCCCTCTCTCTCCTTTTTTCATTCCATCTTCCTTTCTTTGCTGCAAAAGATCATCATATGAACGGAAGATTGAAATAAACCATCTCTGTGCAGAATCAAACATATGCCAAAACCTTCCGTCATTGCTAAAGTTGGGAGATTGAAGATTAAATGGTTAAACATTTGAAATCTCAATCATTCACTTAGTTGTAAAAGGAAAATATTTTTTTTTTCCTTTCCCTGCACGCAGCAGTATCAGAATGACCTATTGTTACTGTTTTTACAATGAAAGAAACTTGGCAAAAAACACTTGTTTCCTCCTACTCACAGACAAATTAGGAAACCTTCAGGTCTAAATCCAAATTTCCCAACTTCATAAACCTTTTTCCATTTTAACATAAGAGGTCACATTAAATTTGCTTTACTAATTGTGCACATCTCAAACAGCTGTAAAATGCAAATAATGTGGTAAGGTATTTCAGAAGACTGGAAGGAAAGTGTGCAGATGGCATTGAACCAATAAGAGGAGAATTTGTGTCTACTGATGAAAATATTTCCTAGACTGAGACCTTTTGAGAATCATAGAATTATTACAATCAGCGAGGTATTTTTATCCCCTGGGACGGTAGCTGTGCAGCAGCAGCAGGCCAAGGTCAGAGGCCTTCACCCCCAGTTGCTTAGCAATGAGCAGCCTTGCCTGGGCTGCAGGACAAAGGGAACAGGACGGGGCAGCCCGGCAGGCGCTCACATGTGCCATAGGTGTGGAATTGATAGGGCTCTTAATGCCTTAATTATCTCCTGATGATGGGAAGAGTTCATTTTCTAACCGTTATCAGTGGGATTTTTGTCACGGATCGTCTTTGCTGATAGATGACAGATTCAACCATGGAAATTAATTTGCTGTTGAATCAACTAAAGGTCTCCTGCTAACCAGGCTGGTAACAGTTTTACTTCAGAGAGCTTAGACAGGACTGGAGCTCCTGCCATACCTGAAGAGCATCAAGGACCATAGCCTAACTAAATTTTGAATAAAGTAAGTCTACAAAAAGTGTTGGGAACCTGTTCGATATTAGTATTTAGCGCTTATCTTATGCAATACCAAAAGATCTGTGTGCAGTTTGGGAATCCCTCTTCATAAAGAATTATTCCATGTTATTAAGTCTTTCTATTATAGGTCCTCTATTATTCGACTTTACTATTTTAGGTTCTTCTCCAGATCTTACAACAAAGCTGCATAAACAGACTTCACACTGATAGCATTTCATTGCTTCACATGTGCATTGATTAATGCATGGATGATTCAAACAATTAAGACCCAGAGGTGCTGATTAGTTTCCATTGCTTCAGAACCCAGGAAAATCTACTGAAATAAAGCAATGATTCTCAACTGGACTCATGCAGTTCAAAATCATGCAGTCTTATCTTCTGAAATAAATAAAGAAATAAATGTAAAACGTACTTTTCAACATTCCTTTGATCAGAGGGTTTAAAATACACCTACAAGGCATCACATTTATACTGTTGGACTATCAATACGAAATTAATGCTTTTTTTAAGCGTATTTTAAAACTGAAAGAACAGTTACTTTACGGACAGCTATATAACCAGACTGTTTATAAGCAATTCTCCCAAATGATAAATTACAACTGAGAAAGATTATTTCGTTCCTCAAAAATCAACTAAGCATTCAAGCATTCAGTTGAGACAGTACCAATAATTTCCCTAAAGAAAATTGGTGTAAGACAAGAATATACAGTGTCCATTATTTATTTGTCCAGTGCAGAAGGATTTCTTTGGAGAAATCCAATTGGTTTTGTCATTTTTTATCACCATATGGATCTATTTCCAACAGCAAAAGAAATACTTTGGTTTTCAGAATTACATATACACAGAAAATGGAAAAAATGGATGAAGTAGTATGTTTATTACAGCAATAAGACAATTCTAAATTTCTAAGGAACAGAGTTTAATTATGATTCAAGATAAACTGAACAATGCTTTTCATTCAGTGCTTTTCACTGTAATGCAATAACAGTTTTATTTAATACTATCATTTAAATTTTAGAAGCCAGATAAACAGAAGTACTTGTAAATAATTAGCTACCCACACTCAGAATGAATCCTGAATTTTTTAGGTTAATTTTAAGGAGACAGAGACCTTTAATAACTAGGACATACTTTAGCACAATCTCGTAGACACTTAAAGGTATCGAAATGTGAAGGTGATTTTCCCAGACAGACACCTAAAAGTCTGTCAGGGTACCAGCCTCAAAGTTAGTATTAATGGCCGCTTTTACTGGTCTTACCAGCTGGACAAAGGACTGAACTGACATAGAAGTAGGAGGTCCTGTCAAAGTAGTCCAAGACACATTGCCATGACAGTGTCTGATGTACAGACATTCTAAATCAAAAGACATCAGCTGCAAAACTCTACAATTATAAAACCATTATTTTTAAAATGTGCTGAATTGTAATTTTAAGTTCTAGTTTTAATATGTTTTTGTAAAGAAGAGATGACATTCAGTGGCTGATAACCATTAAGAA
Source organism: Pelecanus crispus (assembly GCF_030463565.1). Taxonomy (NCBI): domain Eukaryota; kingdom Metazoa; phylum Chordata; class Aves; order Pelecaniformes; family Pelecanidae; genus Pelecanus; species Pelecanus crispus. The sequence continues at coordinate 18,934,399 of NC_134651.1, read as the reverse complement.
TATTTTTTTATTATTATTACTACAGCTATTACATCAGGTTCAAAACCTTCTGTTATCAAGGCAGACCCATTATACCTATACAAAGTTGTTTGTCTAATTAGTTACATCTTATATATACATATGCTGATTCCTAAATTTTGAATGTTTTGTTTAAAAGTTGTGAGGCATGTCTAATTTGTTAATTAATAAACAAATGCTAAGATACACTTTGTGAATCTACATGATAGCTTTCACAGCTCATTCAAAATTCCCGTTCCAGAACACTTCAACAATCCAGATACCTCCAATAAGTTTAATTGCAGAGGAATGGAGAATTAAGATCTACCTTTTCCATAAAGACTGTGTCTCTGATCTACCAACAGTGAAGCTGTCAGAGCAGTCACACACCAAGACTGACTTCTTTTCAGATGAAGCACACATAATCTGTAAGGAGATACTCCTGGAGAAGGCTCATTCTGTGTAGCAGACCATGTTACAGAAGTCAATGATGGCATGGGATCCAGGAGGGCAAGGACAAACAGACACAACTACGCATTCTTATTTCCAAAAATTCCATTTACTCTTTGCAAAACCCAACTCCCAAGAAAAATTTCTTTACTTCAACCAAGTCCAGAAAAGGTGATTTGCTGACATTCAAATATTGACTTCTGTAATTTGTAGGCAATCAGCTGGGAGAAAGCTGGATGTGCACCAAACTTCATAGTAAGCTGACCTGGCAGCCAGGGAACAAAGAGCAGAAAAAGACTTCTGCATCTGTAGGTTACTGTAATTAGTAAAGAGCATTCTGTGAAATCTCATAGGACACAAAATTAGAACTGGTTCACATTCATACAAAATAAGAGGAATTTCATGTGGACAATTTGATGACCACATTCAACTTTCAGTTGTTAGCAGATTTTTCAGGGTGGAAAATAAGCAGACTACAGATGGGGAAAACATTGGAGCTGGCTCAGCAGGGTTAATTCTGGCATGATGCTGCATTACTAGTCAGCTGCAGTGCCTCAGCACCACACTCCAGGGACCAGAGTAATTGTGCATGGAGCTGGCAGGGAGTCAGGAGCTTTGTTAGCTCCTGATCAGCATTAGCCATTCTAAATAAAGCTCAGCTCTACATAGACAAATGTATGTGACTCCAGATGATCCTCATCAGTACTCTGGAGTTGTCTTCCATGTGGAGTACGCTATTTCCCCAATAATAAAGATAATGGAAAGCAACTACTAGCAGAAGGATTTTGTCCAAAGATGTCTCACTCCAGTTTCAGCCCTTCTGTACAAACTTCCCCCAAAACACATACAAGGCAAGGAGGCAGTCGAACAAATTAACCTGTAGAAGAAAGCAGACCCTTTGCATTGTCACAGGTGCACAAATAAAAACCCACAATAAGATAAAAAGTAAAATGTGCATTTGGTGTGCTTGTTACTATAAAGGGAAAATGTTTCATTACAGTGAGAAGAGTTTTAACCATTACTAAGCATTCCAGAAGTGTATATTCTACACAAGTGAACATTTCCAGGGACACAGAACCACTCTGCAAAATCAAGACAAACTAGATAAGCAATTCACTAGAATAACATCCTGTGATAAGGAAAAGCGGGAAAAGTAAAAACAAAAGGGGGACCAAATTAAGGCCTTGCCACAACTAAGTACAGGACCAAAATCCACCAGATTGCTAGATCATATACTAAAAACCTTCTAGAATAAATCTGAAATGGACTATAATGAAAGTAAATTAGTATCAGCAGAGGAAAAACTACAGTACTTATCAGCTCCAAAGAGCACCTCTATGAGCTCTAAGAGGTCACCATATTGTTGACTGTACAAGAAAGTTTGTACTACATTTGGAATGTAAATTACAGAGACCATTTTGTGGTCTGAAGGTCTACATTTTTCTCGTAATATCAGGAGATTTGCAGACTGAAATGTGAACATATTTTTTTCCAACGTTATAGAGATACAGAAACTTTTGATGTTGAAGAAAATTTTGAGAATCTTTCTAGGGGCAGATTATAAACCCAGCCTTTCAATACCAAGTTTCCAGACTTTTAGATCAAAAAGACAATGTTAACAGATCAGGCAGGAGGCAAGGAAGAAAAAGCAGGGCGGGGGCAGGATTTTTTCCTACATCTATTAATTATTTGTAGCCAGAACTATTTTATATGAATTGACCAATAATGTGATCTTGCAGATATTGATCACTAATGCAAACTACTGTTCCAATCCACAACCAGCTGAAAGCAATGGAAACAGTCTTTAATTAGGAATTTAAATATGCCTACAAAACAGACTCTTTATTTATTTCTTCCTTCATTCATCTTGAGTCATATGAAATCTTCTACCTTCATATAGAATGAGATATAGAACTCACCCTATAGCAATGCACGGTGAAAGCATGAAAGACAAGGGTAGCCAGGACAAACTGTGCTTACTGCATCTGTACAGAACAGCACAGCAAGTGCTCAAGGTTTCAGAGCAAGGCCTCTGAGCTGCACTGCTGAAATCAAGTCATTTCAGAGTACCTGGGAGGACTGGGCATAACTGATTGTTAATGAGAAATAACCCTCTTTAAGAATGTCAGCAGCACCACTAACACTGTCAAAAAATTAAACCAGTTGGCTCACCATTTTTAGTGTATTTATCTATATACATTAACAATGGGAGTCTAGTACAATTGTTAAGCTCAAACATATCCTTGTAGATAATTATTTAAAACATTGCTAGGAACAAATTACTGTTACACAGCTTCAACAACTATTCAAAAAATCTATTCCAAAAACCATACAAAAATTGAATCTCAGATTTTACTTACACTACCAAGGTACACTGAGTCATCTTAAGTACAGAAAGAGAAGGAAGTTGCTATATGGTCTAGTTAGTTAAAACAGAGCAAGAAGCTGAATTACACCACTAGTAGGGGATGCACAGTACTTTTGTCATCTGATTTTCCACAAAGCATTTCTACTTGAATAGTAAAATACTGAAAACAATTTTGTTCACGACTCCTCTGTGCTTCATAGAAATTGCAGGTACAATTCCCACTCTCCTGTATGAGCCATCTTCCTCAGCTAACTTGGTGATAGGAGCCATCTACTTGCTCCAGAAATACTTTTTCAGAAGAAAACAGAAACAGTAGAACAATTGCCAAGCTGCAACCACATCTGGAAAAACTCAAAAGCCTCAGTCCCTCAGAAACTCAATCTGATCAATAAAACCAAAAGTTATTAGCAGTGAAGAATGATAAAGACTGAATGCCAGCATATTTCATAGAAAGGAATTTTAGAGAGACAACTTCTTTTCTAGAAGAATAATCTCATTTGATCTGGAATAAGAATAGATGCAATCCACTCACACTTCCAAATTGATGCAGATGACTATGCACTATGACCTTACCAAAAAGGTATGCAACTTCTACATTAGTTATTGGCCAAAGTGGAAATAAGAGCTAAAAAAGATAAAGATCTAAAAACCACTCTGAAATAACAGCATTACTTAAAATTGGAAAGGGTTAAGATGTTAGTCAAAGGTAAGGAAATCTGAATTTGTCAAGTGCTTAGCAAGTTTTACTAAATTCCTCAGAACTGAAAAGTTAGAAAGTATTTCTAACAGTGTTAAGCCACTGATGTAACTACTACTGCTGAGCAATAACATTTTACCTATGAAAAGTCCATAATTTGTCCAATAGGAGTAAATGAAAACTAACTGGATCACTCTAGTTAGCTGTTGAGCATCCACTATGGAAATGCAACTCACTTTTTTTTTTTTTTTTAAATTTGCTACAGGCAAAAAGCAAAGGAGAATAAAATATCATTATTATATTTGGAAAGTCATCAGCAATGAAAATTAACTCTTTTTTCTTTAAACTATCTGCTTCCTGTATATTCCGATTGATAGCTTGATGCCAAGAATTAGTTCTTACTATTTCTATTCTTGTGAAATCCTATGGCAGGTGTCTAACTATGTCTGCTTCTGTATTACAGAATAATGCTGTTTTAAGAGCAAATAAAATTTAGAAATCCATACAGATGACTAAAAATAATTTGGGTTGCTGAATCCACTTGAACAGTGGTACATAATATGTAATAGGCATACAAAAATTCATAATCCTTTCATACCCATGAGAGTGAGAAAGACACCTGGAACACTATGCAGCATCATTAATGCATTTATTCGGACCTGGAGTACAGGCAGGTGCTGAAGAAAAGGCCAACAGTCAAATTATCTGAGATACATTATGTGAATTTTCTATGTCTCAGCTAGGTGAATTCAAACCAACTATCATTTTACTTATACCTAAAGAACTGCCAGTACTGAAATGAAAATCCCACAATGCCATTGAAATGCAATTCAAGCAAGAAAAGCAGTTATCAGGCTTTTTCAGCATCTGAATCCTTTTTGTCTAAAAAGAAAAAAATATATATTTTTAGAAGTTAACTTTATTTATGCAACACAGAGTTAAAAGACATCAACAGAAGCTACAGAAATTACATTCCTGCAACTACAGTGGAAAAAAAAAAAAAAAAACTTAGACACTGAACAGATGCCTAAGCATCAAACGAACTGGGAATTGAACAGATGTTATTCTTATAAAGGTAGAACAAAACAAGGAAAACATACCTAGAAATTATTTCAAATAGATTGCCTTCTAATGGTCACTCATTGTACGTATTTGCTCATCTAGCCAGTATCCTCAGAATTATTCCAAACACTGTGAAGGTCAAAGGCAAGGGCAGCTTGGTGGTTCAAGAGTAGCACTGCTGTAGATGTGGATGACAGACTAGGACTCCAGCCCAGTTCTTCCTTTCTAAACTAGCAAACACAGCAATGCACACTTCCGTTGCTCAGAGTATATTTTGTACATTAAATCAAAGCTTCTATAACTGCCAAATTCCAGAACACAGCCACAAGTGCTCTGTGATTAAGCCTGAATGTATTGATTTCTTCATTCTATTATTAATATCTATGGCAAATATTTCAGCTTATCTGTTATACAAGCTTAATAGTCAACCCATAAAGTTTAACTTTTGTCCTTTTTTTTCCCTGACACTGCCTGTATTTTATGTCTTAAGTAAAGAAATACAAACACACAGCATCATATTCTATACTCTTCTTCATCCCACTTACTTCATGACATCTAAAGGGACTATGACTTACTATTCTACTCATCCCACAGTTCAATGACTGCAACCAATCAGTTTCTGCACTGAAACATCCCTACATCAACTTTTGTTTCCTGTGGGTTTGACACTATTGTCTTTAGAAAGAAAGTAAATTCTCCTAAAATAAGGGATACATCAGCAACTTTCCCATGTGACATTTTTTGTTAATACACTGGGAAGACCAAAAAAAAAAAAAAACCCCCACACACTGAGAACATTGAAGTTCAGTAACTGAAAACCAGCTGGATTATTAAGGCAGCTTGAGATTTATAGGACCAGTGAAAAAGGAAGATGTTTTGAATATCGAGAAAATATCGAAAAAGTAACTAAATATTTTATTGAACAAAGTAAACTGATTCTAACATCAGAAATACACAAAACCTACATCATCTCAGCTCTGTCAAAAAGATGATTTGTTGTTCATCCCACTTCCAACTGGCAGCATTTTCAGGTCTTAGGAATTAGTTTCATTGATGTTTATTTCCATAAACATACAAGCACATAAGCAAGTTACTACAGGATAAAACAGGAGATGAGCTTGCAGAGCATCAGCTACTTTAAGACACCTACCTATGCGCACATACTTTACATAGTTGTACCACACAGTACACATACACAAACCATCTCAATCCAACTTTATTTAGTGTAGCATTAACTCGAATAGCATTAATAGCATGAACATACCACAGGTAGCAAATTTACACCCAGATCTTTGCAGTCTTGCTTTTATGCATCCATATATTAAAGTTTTCCAAAATCAACCTAACACCTTTACAATTCCCTTGAAAAACAGAGAACCTCATCTGTGTTATTTTAAAATAAGACAGAGGAAAAATAAATTGTGCAGATCAACAACTGATAAAGTTTTACAATTATCTCCAAAATCAGATTAGATAATGGCAATGTGAACATCTAAATCAATACACAATTAAATATGAGGGAACTTTTCCCACTAGATACCACTGTACCACACTTCTTACAGTTGGTAGAAACTTCTGACTGAACACAGTGTTTATCAGAAAATGCCAGTTCATTGGATATAAAGAGTTTTGTGCTGGCATTTCGGATCTGAGGAGGCCAAATCACAGATATGTTTCTGATGGAAACTTTCTGGTGAAACTACCTTCCCTACTGCAGCACTAATGCTCTGCTCGAAGGTCTGGGAACGTAGGACCTTGAAGCTCTGAGCTGCAGCCCTGCTCTCAAAGTCACAGAGGAGAATTTAAAAGCCATAAGAATGCCAGGGTAATCTGAAGCTCTCAAGACTTCCCAGCTTCCCAGAACTACCCTGCTTAGTTTCAAGGAGCTTGGAAGAGCTTCTACCAGCCAGCAGCTCTCAGGGCTCAATCGCTGCTTGCAGTAAGGGGCCCACCTCCAAGTGGGGTCTACTTTCACACCCCAGGCAAGGAGCTTAGAAAATCTAGGAATACAGAACAGAACCTGATTTATTTTGAAAAATAAATCGTCCTCAGAACTAGAAATCCCAAGCTGGAAGCTGCTGCAGTACTGATTACAAAGTGAAAAGCACATACATCATGCAGAAATCAACTAAGATGCTACACTTGTGTTTACTATATGTCAGTTACACAATAAGGTTTGCTAGCACAGCTGTCATGCCAGAGTATCCTTCAACTGATTATCTCATATAAACATAAAATATGGTTGAATCACTCACTCACTAATATGTAATGCTAACAGAAAATCATCCATATTCCTAAATCAAATATAGTGAGGTTTTGGCCCATACCCCAGTTTGCTACATGCTACTGCTAGCAGAACTTTATAATCAGAGGGCTTACCTGTAACTGATAAATCCATCACGCTGTTCTCAAGCAGGCCTTTGTGAAAAGGCAGAACCACTGTAACTATTAATCCATCCTTTCTAACTCATATGCACAAAGAGTTAAAATTCGGTGTTGCAAGGGAAGCTGTTTAATTGGGGAGAAAGGTGTTTTGGAAGCAAGTGACACAGCTGACCTTGCTCCTGCATTCATTTACCTTAGAGAATTTCTTTTTTCCATTTCAGGAGCACCAAGAAACCCAAGCTCAAATGGTTACTGAAATAACTAGTTCTGAACTTACATTTATTATTTCTATAGACAAAAAAATTACTATGAGTTTACTTCACTTTTAAGAGATGTCAATAGTGAAGTCTCAAGCAGTCCTTTAAAGAAGATGCTCCACATCTTTAGCATGCTCTATAACAAGCCAGATCCCCCCACATCTTCAGGAAGATTATCAAGAATTTCTATAAGATCAACCCAGTACCTTTCCATTACTTTTAAGAGGCAATAGTTAGCCAAATTTTAACATTAGAGTCCTATTACAGTTATGTAAATTAAGTCAGTTTGTCCTTCCTTCAATGAAATATGTTAATTTCCCAGGGGACTCAACACCATTTTCTTCAGTTGTCACTTACGCCATCATCACATAACGCTGTAGACTTATAAAGAATTAATCAAGTAACTGGTCTTACAGACCCTACCAATGTCAGTAAACCTGATGTAATTCATCTCACTGAAATTCAAAGGCATACTTAAATGAGAAAGTTTCTCAGATCCCTATATATAAGAACACAGCTGTGGTATTCCATAGTGACAATAAATGCAGAAAACAACTCTCCTGCGACCAGACAGCAGAATTAGGACTCTCAACACAAAAGGCACTTAGCTTATAAATTATTAGACTTCTACACAGCCATCTTTACCTCCTTGTGTTTAATAATGTTGTTATATTTGCCTGAAAATTCGATTACAATAGAAGTACACATATATAGGCAATCACAAGTTTATTAATAGACTGCTAAGTCTGTATGAATCCTAAGCCATGTATTTTAGTTTGCCATTACTCAGATTCATTAATTTGATTTTGATAAAAGATATTTAACAATTTGCCTGATTTCTTCAGCACAAGAATCCATAAATCTGTTAAAACCTTTAAAACAAAAATACAATAAAATTTGCATGAATTTTTACAGATTTGCTGAATTTAAAGCACAAATCATTAGGCCTGAATAAGAAACTTAAGAATTGCCATATAGTTCATGGTGATCGTTACTCTCCTTATTGATAAATGCCACTACCAGATACTTCAAAGGGAGATCACAGTAACGTACCAGGTCTGGAAAATTACAGAAAATTGTCCATATATTTCCCTTAGGCACATATTTGATGACTAGCTGAAGCCCAGACAACTTTAACTGTCGCATTCCTGTTAGTTTTTTTTAAAGCACTGTCCTTGTCACAAGGACCTTTTTTTTCAGACTCTTCTTGTTTGTCCCTGTATAAAAGTGAACAGGTTGTTTCTCCCAGGTTATTCAAGTCTTTCCACATCTAGTAATCACTTCTGCTGCCTTTTCTCTGGGTCATACCTATTTCTGCCCTCTCTGTCTTGTAAGTAAAGTTACCTGAACTTGATTTCAGGGGATTAAGCACTATTCATTCATAGAATGGAACAGCATTCTAAAGCAGCTTCTGTTCTCTTGTGACATTACCTGCACATCTTTAAATTAGTTGCATTTTGAGGACTCGTGCTCAGTAAGGATTATTCAACATACCACCACCAGAACATATAGGTCTTCCTCCCAAATAATCACACTTTATTTAGAATATGCATGGTTAGCTGAAATTATTCTTTCTCTTGTGCATTTCTCAACAACAAGCTTCAGCTTTACGAGGTCTGGTACAAAGAACCACATAAGGGTAACCTAGACTGAAAGTGAGGCTCGTTGTAAATGAAAGGAATCATATCTTGTTACTCTTTTTACAGCTACTGTTCCTGAAGATACCCAAAAGTCTTCTCAAACTGACAATACAGTTGCTGTTGTAACTAATACATGAAGTACAAAGGTCCCAAAATCATTAACATTCAGTGCCTTATCTCAGTATAACAACCCTACTTTCGCAGTCAAATTGAATCCTGTTCTTACCTTATTCGAGACCACCTTGTTCAGAAACACCTTTTGTACAGAAGTCTTCAAAATACTGATCATTGATCTATTGCCCCTGCTTCCAGTAAGAAAGAATATTATGAAACTAATTTGATCTCTAGACTGCTAGCCTGAATATTTGCCAGTCAAAGAAGCAGTCTAAATGGTTGATTTTTTTATTTATTTATTTTTATTTTAATAAGGTGGCTTTTTTCCTTACAATTTCAATATATTCTGATAGACCACTATCAGGTAATTCAGAATTTGGCATTTCAATATGATGCTTCCTTATAAAGTGCTTTTCACTCAACATTCTTAAAGCCTTCATATACATTCACAAATGAACCTTCTGAACACCCAGAATTATCTGCATTTATAGAGGAGAAATCCAAGTAAGAAGGTGGTAAGAGTTTTGCCCAGCATGACCAAAGCCCTGATATTCCCATTCCTAGTCACGATGTATCACTTTCAGACCTTTCCCTACAGAGTTTACAGGTATTTTTTCAGGTTTACAGCAGAATGTGATACTAAATACAGCATAATTGTTACACTTACTGCCATACAGACTTATACAGACTTACTGTCTGTATAATTGTAAAACAAACCAAGGCAAGCTTGAAAAATAATACAGAGCAGTGGTATGTATTGCTGAACTCAAATAGGTTACATACGTGGCATACAAATCAGCTTTTGAATGCAAGAGTGCTTCTTTGTAAGAGATTACACTTAACCAATAGCACAAATTAAAGAGTTTTCTTATCAACCAAACATTACTCTTCCCAAAGTATATCTTGATGTGCACTTCCACTGTTACAAACTGTTGCAAAACTGCACCAACTGTATTGCAATTTAAGATATTTCTCCTAATAATACAATTATAATTTGTTTTGTGTAGCTTATATTGATGAGTGACAAGGTTCTCTCCAAAGAACATATATTTCATTACATTATTCCTATATACATACATTCCTGTATGTACAATTTACATTATTGCTGTAAAATATAAATTGACAAAACCACAAAGTTGAACAATACTATTTTTTTGCTTAAAAAAGAGGACTAATTAAAGACTTTTAATAAATGATGCTCTACAATGTCAAATGCACATACTAAACTGCTTTTACCTTCAGATTTTGACCTAAATGCCACCAAGAAAATTTTAATGCAATTAACCTTGCTCTTGCCAAACACAGTGCTTTCAATTGACATGGATGCATTTTAAATATGGATACTTTCATTTTGGGATCACCACACCACAATCAGACACCTCTAGGTAAGTTACTGAGCTCAGTTCACCTATAGCAACCAAAATTAAAAAAAAAAAAAAAAAAAAAGAAAGTGGATATTATTGAAGCCTTCCTGCTAATACAGTTGTCAAAAGAACAGGTAACCTCTCAGCATACATAAAAAATGGGATTTATCATTGTACAAAACAAACTATATTTAGATTAACCAGCAACCAACAGGAATATTGTTATTAGCTCAATCTATTCAGCTCAGACAGGACATTGCAGAAAAGAAAAACAATATTCACTACATGCACAGGGAGGGAAGAGTAGAATAACTCACTTTTAAAAGGGAAAAAAAATACAACAGGGAAATTCAATTAAATTGAAAGACAGAAAATAAAAACTAATAAAGTTATGTTTTCCATGCAATTAATCTGTGAGATTCATTGGAACACAAACATACCACAGCAAAAAAGAGTTACTAGGAATAAATGAGGGACATGATATTTAACAAGAACAGTGAGCTGTGACAGTAAGTACCAAAAAAAAAAACCACAACCCACACCAAACCACCACAAAAAAACAAAACCAAACAAACACCAACCTGTGTTTATGGTTAAATGGACTTAAATGGACACTATTTTCAGCAGACTCATGTCCACCTATTAAAATGGAATTTCTTGCACCATCTTCTAAGATTTCTGGTCTCGTGATCATCATAGAATCATAGAATGCTTTGGGTTGGAAGGGACCTTTAGAGGTCATCTAGCCCAACCCCCCTGCAGTGAGCAGGGACAGCTTTAACTGGATCAGGTTGCTCAGAGCCCCGTCCAACCTGACCTGGAATGTTTCTAGGGATGTGGCCTCCACTACCTCTCTGGGCAACCTGTTCCAGTGCTTCACCACCCTCATTGTAAAAAATGTCTTTCTTATGTCTAGTCGAAATCTATTCTTCTTTAGTTTAAATCCATTATTCCTTGTCCTGTCACAACAGGCCTTGCTAAAAAGACTCTCCCCATCCTTCCTGTAGACCCCCTTTAAGTACTGAAAGGCCGCAATAAGGTCTCCCCGCAGCCTTCTCTTCTCCAGGCTGAACAACCCCAACTCTCTCAGCCTGTCCTTGTAGGAGAGGTGCTCCAGCCCTCGGATCATTTTGGTGGCCCTCCTCTGGGCCCGCTCCAGCAGGTCCATGCCCTTCTTGTGCTGAGGGCCCCAGAGCTGGACGCAGTGCTCCATGTGAGGTCTCGCCAGAGCAGAGCAGAGAGACAGAATCACCTCCCTCGACCTGCTGGCCACGCTTCTTTTGATGCAGCCCAGGATACGGTTGGCCTTCTGGGCTGCAAGTGCACACTGTTGGCTCATGTCCAGCTTTTCATCTACCAGTACCCCCAAGTCCTTCTCCACAGGGCTGCTCTCAATCCCTTCATCCCCCAGCCTGTACTGATATTGGGTGTTGCCCCGTCCCAGGTGCCGGACCTTGCACTTGGCCTTGTTGAACCTTATGAGGTTCACACAGGCCCACCTCTCCAGCTTGTCCAGGTCCCTTTGGATGACATCTCATCCTTCTGGCGTGTCAGCTGCACCACTCAGCTTGGTGTCATGTGCAAACTTGCCGAGGGTGCGCTCGATCCCACCGTCTATGTCATTGATGAAGACGTTAAATAGCACCGGTCCCAGTACGGACCCCCTGAGGGACTCCACTTGTCACCGGTGATCCCATGATCAGGCTGAAATCCTGCTAAATGCCACCTCTGAAATTATTGATCTCAAGCAAGTACTTCTCAGAAGGGCAGTATGTAGAAGATTCTGTGAGAGCCCTCAAAAACAAGGGAGCATTTCTACCTTTCTGTAATACTGAATCAAGTCATATAATTCCAGTATTTCAAGCAATATTCTTATTTGTTTTTGCATCCATATTCCGTTGTTTCTTATCTTGTATTCAAGATAAGGTATTCTCCTAGTACATTGGGAACCTGCTCCACTAAAGAGGACTTCCACAGCTACATGTATACAAATGACAGCATCAGGTTAGGTATTTCAAAGGAAAGTAAAACACCATTAGTTTTTAAACAGATATCATTGCAAAGTAATTCTCTCAGATCAAAGAACATAAACTGCAATGAAATATGACATATGAAAAAGCTGAAGCATCTTAGTATAGCATATCTTCTACTATTATTCAGTTACTTTACACCTGATGTCTCTCTCTGTAATCTTTAATCACAAAAAAAAGTAAAACCAACACTTAAAACTTTCCCTTAATGATGGAATTTTTCAGAACCAAATAATTTGCACTATGTAATGACCTGACTAGCATTTAAAAAGAACTATTTTGAACAAATTTAAAGGGCATATTTCAAGACACTGAAAGAGAGAATACAAAGATTCACAAAGGTCAGTATGCAGATGATACCCAAATAGTAACAACTTATATAATTGAGACAGTTTGGGTTATTACATTATTCCAGTTTTATTCTACAGAAATTTAGAATAATTTGTTTAGATCCCATGGCAAAAATCATAGCACAATTCTTTATTGACTGCTTTGGAAATTGCTGAATTAGAGTTCTGTCGCTCACAAATTTTCACATGATATGCTTTCAAGGCAAGATGCTAATTTGAAAAGCTTAAATTTCTAACTGGAAATATACTTTACTACGCTCAGAGAAAACAAATGTTATAATAGCTAAAATAAATTGGGTGGAGAAACTATTTTTCACATTCATTTATTCTGTGCTAACATTCCCCGTATGTGATACCTCACATTGCCATGCTTCAGAACTTCATCAGTTTCATTGCAACCAGGGAGATCAAAGTTCATGGGGCACCTGAACAACACTTCACTTACAGATCACAAAAACTCACAGAAAACAAATAATATTCATCAGTCCTGTGGGACATACAATTGCCACTTGAAGAAAAAAAAACTCAACAATGACTATGAAATGCGAGTATACTAATTTGTGACTAAAGGAGCTGTAAACAAAGTGACTTGAAATTAATACTAAAGATTTTTCAGATATCTTATCTAATAGTAATATTGCCATCTTAGAACTCCTGCTTGCACTGCACACAAGTTTGTCAGCATCCAGGTACAGTCTAGACTTGATGTAAAACATATACATGTATATATATGTGTGTGTGTAATAACACGCAAATAATTTAGCAGAATATCCAGCAAAGGGGAGGCAGGAACAGAACAAGAGTAATAGGCAAATGCAAAATCCAGGAAAAAAAAATATACATACAGGCGTGTGTATATACAGAATCACAGGACAGAATCATAGAATGGTTTAGACTGGAAGGGACCTGAGGGAGTTCTCTGGTCCAACCCCTGCTCAGGCCAAGGTTAATGCTAGGCCAAGCTGCTTGGGGTCTTGGCCGCTCAAGCCCCGAATCTCCAAGGATGGAGATCCCACAGCTGTTCTAAGTGCCTGCTCCAGTGTTTGACCACCATCATTGTGAGGAATTTTTTCCTTAGATTTAACTGGAACTTTCCCTACTAGAACATGTCACCTCTTGTCCTTTCACTGACCATGTCTGAGAAAAGTCTTGCTCCATCTTCTCTATGACCACCCATTCGGTAGTTGAGGATGGCACTCAGGTCCCCCTTAGCCTTCTCCAAGAAAAACAAAGCAAGCTCTCGCAGCCTCTTCTCACACACAGTATATGCATCAATGCGAGTATTTAAATTCTGCAACTTTAAAGCACTGCAAGAGGTAGCGGAGTTAGTCAGCAGGAAATGACATGGTACCTCAGAACTCAAGCTAAACTACACCCAAATAAAACAAGAAAACTCCAGGGCATCTGCTAACTATACAATTTACTCTATTAAAGATAAAAGAGCAAACAGAATGGCCACCTAACAAAACACTTACATCACAATAACCACATAATCTAAGTATATACCCTTCATTAATGAGTAGAGAATTAAAAAAAAAAAAAGTTTTAAATATGCTTGAGAACTCATTGTGAATTCAAGGATTATTTAGAGACTTTTCAGAATGGATGTCAGCACTTAATAGAAAACAGGATCTTGTGAAGAATTAATCAGGATACTCACATGAAGGTGATTTAACAGTTAGATTAAAGGATGTCCTTTTATACAACACTGTCCAGTGCAAGCAGAAATAACCTGGCCAATGAAATTTTGCACCACTTACTCTGAAGTATTAGACCATTAAGTCAAGAAACAATAATCCTTCTTTGTGTAGCAGTTTGCTAACCCTGGATTTCTGCATTCAGCATTAAACAGCACATTTTGAGAAATCTATTGAGAACAGAAAAAAATTCAAAGAAAAAGAAACAAAAACCCAACACAGGATAAAAAAAATAGAAGTAGTGGGGACAGAATGAAAAACTGAATCACTGCATTACAGTCTACAAAATGTTCAAATACCATGATCAAAGACAAGAATAAATTCACCTGGCATTCAAGAGTACAAAAAAGGAGAAAATGAAGAAAAACATGATCAGACAGAAATCGGGGTGGGGTGTCATTCTAAGAACAAAATTTAAAATATAAACTACTGTCGATCTATATTAGTTTTTATAATATCAGTTCCTTCCTTGACTTTTTTAAACTCAGATTACACCTTCCTAAAATTCTATTCTAAGTAAGCTGTCCCCAATTACATTTAAAAAATATTTTTCCACTACAGGTGTGGAAAGACAGCCATTAGAATGAACACAACAAATCCTCCCCAAGATGAAAGAGGTCATTTTGCTACTCAAATAGTAATTTCAGTACTAACTCAAAAATGCTATTACATCAGCAGCTACAACGTCACTCTCAGAAGTAAGTGGAACATCCAGTCATCACTAATCAGACTATATAGAAAAGAAATGCTGCAAAGTCAGAACGCTGGTTCAGTATGCTTGGACACTACTTGTTTTCTAGTTTTGGTTACTGACACAATCTGTAAAATATCTAAAAGCATAATAAAAAGCACCGAAGTAAAAGAATGAGGAAAAATTATCAACCAAAGAAGAAGAAGATAAAAAAACCAAAATGCAAACAAAAGCAAGAGAAGCAGCTAAAACAAATGAAGCATGTATCACAGTATTTAAAATTACATTAATAAATGAATGTTTCTTCACATGACAGTCTTTTAATGAAATTAGCACTAGCATGGAACCAAATAAACATCATGCAATTTAATGCAATTAACTAAGTTCAGATTCTGTATTTTTAAGCAAATGACCAAGTCTATCATGAAATTTTTCATTTCCTCTTTAGTACCTTATATCTCTAAAATTATTTCATAAGGCACTAACACAAATAAAACTTGCATAAAACTTTCCTGATCAAGAAAAACAATTGTATTGGATTCACATGTCACTAGAAATAGCAGAGTAGTCATTAGAAATAAAGGTTAAAGTTCACCTTTCAAAGTAAAATATAAGTAAAAATTTAGGGAATATAAAGTTTAGGAAACTTTAATATCTGTCACTCAGTTCATTTCCATTTATTTCATCAAGTTCTCTCAGTGTAAAGCTGAGAATTGTCCAATTTCAAATTCCTGCTGAAGGGCAGTTGAATTCACTATAATTTTTGTACAATTTCCTTGGGAATACATGTGATTTGTTTGCTCAGACTAAAGTTTACGATACTTCAACACATTAATTCTATTTCTTCTTTACACAGACTAGAAATATGGTAAAGTGGGAAAAAATTCACAAACATGAAAAGAAATGGAGTTAAATTAGAGCAATGTCCCACAATATGAAACCAAACAATCCGTAACAAAACAAATGGTTTCTGTTTGCAAAACAAAGTATATTCAAACCCTAAGTAATGTGAGATATATACACATGCATAATTCATGGGATGGATATACTAAGAGGACCTGTAATTTCTGTTGTTAAATAAATAATGAGTTACTAAAGCAATTATAACATAAGATCATGGAATTGGCTTAAGTCCACGTTAAATACTTCACTTAGTGATAGGAAAGCTCTGGGCTTTTAGAAGTATCTCATGCGTATGTGATGTCAGTTTTATTCTTTGCCGCTTTTCCCATGCCAGCGCCAGCATCGTCAAGCGCATCAAGACCAGTTACAGTAAGAACTTCAGTAACAAAATTTGTGGACAATCTCCAACTTTGACTGCTAGCAATCCTTCTATGTTATCAACTTCACTGTGCCCAGCTGACTTGTAGGCACATTTAGAACATTTTTCCTTCATTCTACATCTCAACACATCTGAGCAGAATCAGTGAAATACTGCCTTCACTCCAAGAAGCAACACGAAAGTAAATCTGTATTTTTAGGGAAGTGGGGTTCCCAAAAAAAACTCCAGCTCCATTACAACTTCCAAAAATCTACCCTCTGTGATCTGGGTATTTAAGCATAATAATTCCTGTTCTTTTTTTTGCCTCTTGGTATTCTGTTCTGCAAGTCCAACTGTTCAATAATAACCTCAGCAGTAAGTTGAAAATCCCCTGTCTAGATATATCGCAATGATCCCTGATTTAGTCCATAGTTTTTTCATAATCCTTAAGGGATATGAGAAAAAAATCCTTATAGTTATTTTTAAATCCTTACAGTTATTTATTATCATTGAATTGAAAAACATGATTGTTTTTACCTTTCTTTGTAGAAGTTTAAGCAATTAGGCATCTGGATGACAGAGCAACACAAGAATTAATGTGTTTGTACAATATTTATTTATTCCCTATTTCAATAAAATGTGCAAAACCTCAACTATATGGATATATTGCGTTTATATTACCCCTTTAAATAACCTGCTTGCTCTCTAGTTAATTAAAGTTACATTTCAAAACCATATTAACTTTTCATAGCCAACTGTCATCCATACTTCAACTGCTGACATGATAAGCTAGAAGTGGCATTCATTTGTCTATCAGTTTCCCTTGCAAGCGTCATTACTCAGTATTTTATAAAAGGAAACAAAATGTATGACACTAAGTCTCCTCTTATTAGTTAATAAAAAGCGTAAGTGCTGTGAAAATATTGCCCATCTCTTTTATTAGAAGAACAATTAAATCCAGTTCCCCAGGCACAACACTGCGCAGGAGGTACGATGCCAGCAAGCGTTACATTTTACTAAGTCTTTAAAAAGGTCATTAATCTTTCAGTCATGGATCTCAGACGCTTGGGTCTAACAGCAACAAGCAGAAGCAAACCCACAGCGCTCTCTTTCTCTCTTTGCAGTGACAGAAACACAGTAAACTCTTAAGAGGACAACAGCTAAAATTAGCCAAAGAGAAATCAATTTAATCCCCTTTCATCTCTCTGATTTTACAGAATCTCATTAGTGTAAATATTTTCACTTTCGTTGTTACACTGAATCAACTAAGATATTTTAAGGCAAGGGCAGAACTCTGTACATAGTGCTCCTACTTTACAAGCATTTTTATACTCACCTACCCATTAAGTCTTCAATAAATTATCCCTTTTGTCTATTCAACAGTATAGTTCAGGTACTACATGACCGAGGAACAATAAAAACTAAAAAGCAGAGTGTATTTACTTGAATTCGTTTGCTTCTATGCTAAATCCACTTAAAACAGAGAGCATTATCCAAAGAAACGGTTGCCAATTCATATCGCCTTTTGTACACCGCTGTCACAGAAAGTAACCCGTGTCATCATATACATATGCAGGAAACAAGCCTCTTTGTCCCTGCGCCTGCTTTTCCTTATCTGAAGGTATGGAAGATTTACGGTTTTGTGGATTTCTGAACGTGATAAGAAAGCTTTTCATTTCACAAAAAAAATTACAATGTTCACGTGACAATAATTAGATTGTATTATCACATTAAATCTCCATATGACCAAGCACTTTAGAAAGACACTTAACTACATCTCCATATTTTAGATCCTTATCCCCACTCTGAGCGTTCTGACCTTTCGGAATTCAAAATCAATCCAAGAAGCACCCAAAACGTGTGAGCAAGCACACCTAACCTACCAGAACGACCACTGGAGACACGATTTAACGATCAGTATTCAATGCAATACAGCATCCACTTCCAAGGCCCATCTTTTTCACCTTAAAGCAAGTCAGTGCTAAATAAATGGCGAGAACTGGACGGCGGAGGCGGTTACAGCACTGAGACTACCCTGGAAGGCGCTGGCTGCGCTCAGCCCCATCTCGTCCACCTCTGGCCGAGCCCCTTACACGCCGTCGGTCCGCTTCACGCCCCGGGGTAACGCTGTCCCCGCGGGTCGGCAGCCAGCCCAAGGCACGGCTCCCAGACCGTCGCTGGCGGCACCGGCACCCGCTTTAAGCGTCCACCGGCACGAAGCGCTGCCGGCCCCTCGGAAAGCCCAGGGGAGCGCCGAGGCCGCCCGCAGCCCTGGGTGCCCGCGGCGGCCGTTAACGGTACCAACGGCCGCCGCGCGAGGAGCCGGCGGGAGGGAGCGGCGGCGCGCGGCGGGGAGCGCCGTCCGCCAGGGGAGCGGGCACCGGGCGCCGCGCGCCTGCCGGGGCGGGCGGGCCGGCAGAGAGGCACCGGAGCGGCTCGGCGCGGAGCGCGGCAGCGCGGGCAGAGGCGGCCGCAGACGGGGTGGGGTGAGGCGGACCGAGGGCGGGAGGCAGCCAGCCGCAGACCGAGCGGGGACACCCAAGGGCAGGGACGGGCACAAGGACGCGGGGCGGGAGGGAGGCGCTGAGGCGCGGGGTCGCCCCGGGAGGGGCCGAGGGGGGCGCGCAGGGCGCTCTCGGCGCGCCCCTTACCTGGCAGGAGGTGCCGGTGACCCCCGCGGGGCAGGCGCAGCTGTAGGCGGCCGGAGGCTGGGGCAGAGGCAGCTGGAGGCGGCGGGGCGCGGCGGGGCCCCGGGCCGGCACCGGCGAGCAGGTGCCGTTGTTGCGGCAGGGCTGGCTGAGGCAGGGGTCCCGGCCGGGGGGCGCGGCGGTGGCCGGCCCGGGAAGGCAGGCGCGGCGCCGGACCAGGGCGAGCAGCAGCAGGAGGAGGAGAAGGAGCGGAGCGGCTCGAGGCATGGCGGCGGGGCGTGCGGGTGCGGGTGCCGCTCGGCTGCGGGCACCGGCGGAGAGGGAAGGAGGGGACGGAGGCAGCGGCCGCCGGCTGCTCCCTACCCCCGTTCCCCGGGCAACGCGCGGGCGGGGACTGGGCGGGGAGGAGCCGGCCGCCGCGCCACCGCGCGCCCGGCAGGGGGCAGCCGCCCGCAGCGCGCCCCGGCCGCGGCCCCGCCCCCGGCCCCGCCCCGGGGCAGGCAGCCTGGGTGCGCAGCGGGCCGGGGGGCGGGTTCCGGAGCGCGGCAAGGCCCCCGTCCTGTCGTCCCCAGAGCCAAGGCTGAGCTCAGGGCGGAGCGGGTCGGGCTGCAGGGGGTGCGCCCCCGCCCGCGCCTCATCTCCCCCGGGGGTGGGAAGGGCGGCCGCGCTGTGCGGGCACGGGGAGCGGCGCCGGGCACCGAGCACCGAGCACCGAGCACTCGGGTTTAAACCGGGCGCGGTGCGGTAATAAGCTGCCCGACAGGCATTCCTGCTCTGTCAGTGCCCCGCCGTCACCCGGGCGGAGGTGACAACGCAACAGCGGCCGGCCCCTCCGCGCACGGCGGGAGCGCGCCCTGCCCTGGGGCGGGCAGCCGGAACGAGAAACTCCGGGCTCGGCACAATTCCCCGTTTGCTTCTTATTTAGGGTTTCACAAGGGTAATCTGCTGATGATTACTTTAAAGTTCTCTTAAGACCAAAGTAGAGGCAGATGAAAAGCATCAAAGTTAATCCTGTCATTTTTCATTTTGTAAAACAGCTGTGTATTTTCGTAGCTGAGGTTTGTACGTCTGATTTTTAAAAATCAATTTATATTTTGCTAGTCTTTGGGGGATTTTTTTACTGCCTCTGATTAGAGCTAAGACACATGGTCTGTAAATCAGTTAACGGACAGCAGGAAGATAATCCAGATTCTCTGACCTTCAGTTGAGTTGCTTCTGCAAAAGTGACGTATTTAATGACTTTTCATATCTCGATCATAGGGTAACAGGAGGATTGACGGCAGCAGCACGCTACACTTTTTTATAAACCTTTGCACTTTGCATACAGCTAAAACCTGTATCACCGGCAGCAATAACTGGTGATGCTAATTGAACTGAAAATTCATCAGGGTTTCTAGCAGACTGATCATGAGCCTAGATCCCGCATCCAGGCTGAAGTGAACGTCACTGCTCCTCCACCACCCCAGGAGCCCCCTTTTTCGCTCCCCTCCCTGGCCGCAGCCTGCTCGGTGCCGCACCGGCTCCCTCTGCTGCCTCCGCTCCGGCTGCGGCCCGACCTCTGCCGTGACCCCTTCGCTCAAACTATGCTGATTTGCTCCCCCCCAGTCCCAGACAACGGTGGGTTCTGATGTTTACTGCAGCCTATAGGCACTGTGGTAACACAAATAATAAAAAAAATCTTAGTTATATATATTTGAATTGTTTATTTTATTTATTATTTATTTTACAACTTTCTTCTTCTTCTTCTTCCTCTTCTTCTTCTTCCTCTTCTTCTTCTTCTTTTCTTCTTCTTCTTTTCTTCTTCTTCTCTTCTTCTTCCTCTTCTTCTTCTTTTCCTCTTCTTCTTTTCTTCTTTCCTTCTTCTTCTTCTTCATCAATCATCAATCATCAATCATCATCAATCATCAATCATCATCATCATGGAATTTGGGTTTTTTCAATCATGGGGAGGTTTACATGGCACCGGGCCTGCTGGCGGCTGATGGAGATCAGCTGTCTCCAAAGGGGAAAAGGATTCTCACCCCTGAGTTGGTGGGACTCATTGAGAGGGCTTTAAACTAGGTTTGAAGGGGGAAGGGGATATAAACGTGCCCACTAGTGAGGAGCCCAGGGGCGGCATGGCAACATTGGGGGTGAAATCAATAACCCATCTCAAGTGCATCTACACCAATGCACGTAGCATGGGCAACAAACAGGAGGAGCTGGAAGCCCTTGTGCAGCAGGATAGCTATGACATAGTTGCTATCACAGAAACATGGTGGGATGACTCCCATGACTGGAGTGCTGCACTGGATGGCTATAAGCTCTTCAGAAGGGATAGGCAGGGAAGGAAAGGTGGTGGGGTGGCTCTGTATGTTAGGGAGTGTTTTGACTGTATAGAGCTCGACAGTGGTGATGATAAGGTTGAGTGCTTATGGGTAAGGATGAGGGGGAAGGCCAGCAAGGCAGATGTCCTGTTGGGAGTCTGCTATAGACCACCCAACCAGGATGTAGAGGTAGATGAAGTATTCTACAAGCGTCTGGCAGAAGTCTTGCAATCGCCAGCCCTTGTTCTTGTCGGGGACTTCAACGTGCCACACATGTGCTGGAAATACAACAAAGCAGAGAGGCAACAGTCTAGGAAGTTCCTAGAGTATGCGGAGGATAACTTTCTGACACAGCTGGTAAGCAAGCCTACCAGGGGAGGTGCCTCACTTGACCTGCTGTTTACAAACAAAGAAGGGCTTGTGGGAGCTGTTGTGGTTGGAGGCCGTCTTGGGCTTAGCGACCATGATACGATAGAGTTCTCGATTCTTGGCGATGTAAAGAGGAGGGGCAGCAAAACTGTTACCATGGACTTCCGGAGGGCAGACTTTGGCCTCTTCAGGACCCTGGTTGGGAAAGTCCCTTGGGAGGCAGTCCTGAAAGGCAAAGGGGTCCAGGAAAGCTGCGCCTTCTTCAAGAGGGAAGTCTTAAGGGCACAGGAATGGGCTGTCCCCGTGTGCCGTAAGGCCAACCGGCGGGGAAGATGACCAGCCTGGCTGAATAGGGAGCTTTTGCAGGGACTCAGGGAAAAAAAGGACAGTTTACCATTATTGGAAGAAGGGGCAGGCAACTCAGGAAGAGTACAGGGATCTTGTTAGGTCAGGCAGGGAGGAAATTAGAAAAGCAAAAGCCCAGCAAGAACTCAACCTGGCCATTGTTGTAAAAGATAATAAAAAATGTTTTTATAAGTACATCAACAATAAAAGGAGAGCCAAGGAGGATCTCCATCCTTCGCTCGATGCCGGGGGGAACATTGTCACTGAGGACAAGGAAAAAGCTGAGGTACTTAACACCTTCTTTGCTTCTGTGTTTAATAGCCAGACCAGTCATCCCCAGGGTACTCAGACCCCTGAGCTGCAAGACAGGGACAGGGAGCAGAATAGAGCCCTTGTAGTCCAGGAGGAAACAGTTAATGACCTGCTACGCCACCTGGACGCTCACAAGTCTATGGGGCCAGATGGGATCCACCCGAGAGTACTGAGGGAGCTGGCAGAGGAGCTTTTCAAGCCACTCTCCATCATCTATCGGCAGTCCTGGTTAACAGGGGAGGTCCCTGATGACTGGAGGCTTGCCAATGTGACGCCCTTCTACAAGAAGGGCCGGAAGGAGGATCTGGGGAACTACAGGCCTGTCAGCCTGACCTCAGTGCCAGGAAAGATTATGAGCCAGCAGTGTGCCCAGGTGGCCAAGAAGGCCAACAGCATCCTGGCTTGTATCAGGAATAGTGTGGCCAGCAGGAGCAGGGAGGTGATTGTCCCCATGTACTCAGCACTGGTGAGGCCGCACCTGGAATACTGTGTCCAGTTTTGGGCCCCTCAATACAAGAAGGACATTGAGGTGCTGGAGCGTGTCCGGAGAAGGGCAACAAAGCTGGTGAAGGGTCTGGAGCACAGGCCTCATGAGGAGCGGCTGAGGGAACTGGGGTTGTTTAGCCTGGAGAAGAGGAGGCTGAGGGGAGACCTTATCGCTCTCTACAACTACCTGAAAGGAGGTTGTAGGGAGGTGGGTGTTGGTCTCTTCTCCCAAGTAGTTAGCGATAGGACAAGAAGAAATGGCCTCAAGCTGCGCCAGGGGAGGTTTAGATTGGATAGTAGGAAAAATTTCTTCACGGAAAGGGTGGTCAAGCATTGGAACAGGCTGCCCAGAGAGGTGGTGGAGTCCCCATCCCTGGAAGTGTTCAAAAAACGGGTAGACGTGGCACTTTGGGACATGGTTTAGTCTAGTCTACCCTTGATTGGTTTAGTGTGGACTTGGTAGTGTAGGTTAATGGTTGGACTGGATGATCTTAAAGGTCTTTTCCAACCTAAACAATTCTATGATTCTATGATCTTTTCTTTAGTGACCATTATCAAATGCCCTATCTCAGTGCAATCCAGGATCCTGGAAGACATTCTTACAATTTGAAACTGAAATACTACTTACTGTTCTTTAAGTATGGGGCTTTTTACAATCAATTTTGCAACTGTAAGAAACATATTAATTTGCTAAGCTTGTTCATAAGAATGTCACGGAAGGCAATGGCAAAGGCCTTCCCCATGCAAAGTTATAGTAACTGTTCATTCTATTCCATTTGCAAGGTGTGTTGCCTTGTTCTACGAGAAAATAATTTTGTTTGACATGATTTGTTCTTGATAAGTCCACAGAGGCTGCTACTTGTCTCCTTGTTATCTTCCAAGTGCTCTGAAATAACTTGTATATATATCCCAGGTTGCTGTGGCATTTGATGTTAAAGCAGCTGGGCTGTAATTCTGTCGTGCTCCTCAATAAAAATGTTTGCTCTTTCCCAGTCTCCTAGGACTTCGCCCTTCCACGTAGGTTGTCAAAGATAGTTGTTAATAACCAGCTTCAGCCAGTTCTCTAAACATCTTATAGAGCAAATCATCAGAACTAGGCAATCCGAAAAGATGTTCTACTCTCTAACCTGACCCATCTTTCTTTTTGCTCAAGCTCCTGTCCCGGCTGATGCTAACTATGTTAACCAGCTGACCAACCTTCATAACAAACAGGATGCCTGAATAAACCGGTTATGTCATGCCCCTATTTTTTAATTGTTCTTGGTACCCCCAAAGGGTTCAGTAGTTCTGGTAGAATTCTCGTCTATGTCTGAGGCTTTTTACTAGTAAGACAATATAGATAAGTATTGGAAAAGATGGTTTTGAGACTGACAGCTGGATCAGATAATGAATTCTGTTGATGCAGTAGCATGGTATTTGCAGAAGAGAACAACTTTCAAAACAAGCTAGTCAACCAATGCAACTAACAGAGCAGGACATAACACGGTGTTCTGAGTCAGGTTGGACATAACTACATAATATGAGTTTCCTTAGCATTTTATAGAATATATAAGCAATGTTTGCATTATAATTGTCATTTTCATAAGGACATATTTAACTGTACAACAGAAAATATTATGCTTACCTAATTAGCTAGTGATTTTCCAAAATGCTGTATCTTTTTATGCATTTTAATGTTCCAATATGCATAGTTTAAATAATTTTATACTCAGCTTTCCATAAACAAATTACTAATCTTAGTATTCAATAAGGATTCAAGCTGTCTGCCTCATTTGCACTTGCTAGAATTTGAATTGTATTACCAGTTTAATAGCTTATTAGTGTGGCTTAGATAAGCTACATTACAGCTTAACTATTTATTTTGAGGGAGAAGTACTCATCCTCTAGTGGCTTGAAGGAGATTTCGTAGAGATTTTTTTTTTATCTGTTCTGATTAAATATTTAGTGAGGAACAAAAATCTCTGTGATTTCCTAAGAGGAAGTCATATGCTTTAAATGTCCCTCATAACAACAATGATCTTTTTTCTAAATATTGATGAATTCTTTAAAAACACCTACTATTAGTTACATTTTTCTTTACTAGTATAGGAGCTAATCTAGATGAGACAGGTACTGTGTTGAGCCTTTTCTGAACAGTGTCTGGACTGTGATTCTTTTCTGCTTCATGTTTTGGGTCAGGCTGCAATCATGCCTTTATGATATTGGTTTGCAGAGTACAGAACTGACATTTTCCTTATCCCTCCCTCAGCTTGTGCCTGCTTTAAAGCATCTCAGGAGTTTTACTTCCAGTCCTCCAAAAGGACTGGGTTTTTAATTTCATTTGAGAAATTTCAGAAGGGTCCAACTCATGCAACTGGAGTCGGATTTCCAAAATTGCCCATTGTGTTCCCAATCCCGTATCCAACAGCTGCCAAATTTAAAGTTAAATCCTTTTGAAAATCATTTCTGCAATCACTGAAACTGTTACTGTTTGTTTAATGTTGTGTCTCATAGGGCTTAAAATGCATTTATTCAAAATGTTTTCTACATGTATTTAACTTCTTTTTCCAAGCACATAGTTTCTATTCCAGCGAATTCTGTAACTATATCTGTTTGAATGATCTATGCCTCAATTTATCAAAATATTGAAGTACACATTTAAACATGTAAGCAGCCCACAGAATTCAGAAAGAATACTCAGCGTGGAGGCTGTATATTCAGGTGCTTCACATTGGAACTTATTTTGGCTGACTTTCATGGGTTTGTGAGGGCGGTTTTTGGCTACAGGAGAAGGTTTGTTTAAGGCTCTAAACAGAGACAAAGTTTTTAAAAATATATAGTTCACTGCTATAGGTGGATGAGAGGGAAATGTTGCTTTATTTTCATATGAACCTGAATAATTGCTATTTTTCTTTTATCTTGATGCAGAGTGGCAAACACGCTGCTCCCTCACAATGTGTAAGGTTTTATCTGCTTTCCTCCCTGGCTCTTGCATTTATTTATTTTATTCTTTCCCCCTGTATCAAGCTGTTTGAAGTTGCATGTTTTCTTTTTGTTTGCTAACTTTGATGTAAGAAACTGGTGATAATCATGCCAATTTGTTTACCAATGTGGACATGAAAGTATATGTTGTTATGTGTAATGTCTGCTGCTCAGGGGGTCTGCAGGATGAACAGAGAGGTGTTGACGCAACCAGTATCAAGAGAGAGCTGCCAGCCCAGGTACAGAAACATTCTTCATTGTGGGAATCATAAAATCTTCGGAATCATAAATCATGTTCTAAGACAAAATCCCTGGAGCAGAAGTTAAACTCTTATATTGGGAAGCACGAAAAGACTGTGCTGTGCAAATCCATGACGCCAGTTTTATCAGTGGCAGGCAGACAGCTCAGCAGTGGCAGTATTTCCCACATCTTCACCTGTTTGTTTGGCTCACAGGAACTTTTATCATCCAAGGTGTTTTTTAATGTATTTTTAGAACAATGGACTAAAATTAATCCATACCTCTACACAGTATAGATGTTTCACAAACAAAATGACTGTCAGCTATTTAAGAAAGATCTTTCTCTAAAAGTTGCCATAAAAGTTGTCTCAATAGCCACTGCACCCTTCACCGAAAAGCTGTACACATTGTTTGAAAATAGACACTTTTGCAGCAAAGATGTGCTGCTTATACTCTTAAAATGTTTTTTATCACCATGCTGTGTGACACTACAGCAAGTATTACTGTGCTTCATGAAATGAGAAATTCGTCTTACAGGAAAACTGCTCTGGACCCGCCTTCAAGCAAATACAACTACACTGAGTAAAATCCTATATATTTATACCAAGTTTGAATCAACTTCCAAGGAGCTTGTTTGAAAAGTCTCTCAGAAAGTAGCACCACAAAACAAATGCTGCAACTAACACAATTGTAGCTTAAGGTGTTTAAATCCTATGACATAGATACAATAAAATAATTGAGAAATAATGTATAGGTTTTGCCATTTACAGTCTTCTGCTCTATTCTTAAGCCATGACTTAGGCTTTCAAATAATGACCTGATGTGACTACAATTTCAGTAGAGATTAAAAAATAATTTATAATGTATCATTCATACAGACTAATTTTTAGTCAAAGAAACAGAGCAAGTGCAAAGCATAGAATCTTAACTATTATGTCAGAATTATCTTAAATCTTTATTTTAGAATTTACATAGATGTTTCATTAATTCATACACTGTGCTTCATATGACAGCTATCAGGACAAGCATTTGACCATGAGAACTTGAAAGAAGTATTATATCTGAAGAAGAGCTATTTTTATATCCAGTAAGTAAATGACTTTTTATTTCTATGAATTTCAAGGTGCATATGGCAGAGGACATGATGTCTATATTCTGGCTGACTGGAAAACCTTACACATCAGAAGCTGTACAGAGGAGAAGAGAAGGATAAATAAAATATCAATAGACATTTTACCTGAAGGAAAAAAAAAAAAAAGTGTGTAATCTAGTGAGAGGTTTTCAGGCTTAATATTTCTCTTTGTTATGCTTCCTGAGCAGTAAACAAAAAGGTGATGCTTTTGTTTGGTTTGTGGTCACCAAAGGGCCAGCACCTGTGATTCTCAAGGTAGCAGCCAGCAGTAAAAATATGCTAAATAGACAACTGCTTTTATTGTTTTGATTTCAACACAAAATTTCACAGCAAATAAAAAAGTGAATGGGGGGGGGGGGGGGGGGGTGTCCCTTTATGCCATTATTCTTTCAAGCCTTTTTCTTTTTTTCAGGTATTCATTTCTTTTCAAGTTTTTCAATTTATTATTGCTCAGTAACATCACCCCCACTAGATTTAAAATTCATAGATAAATGCCACCTTTCTTCTATCTGTGTTCTCTTACACATCATTGGTAAGTAGCAGATTATGGCTCAGTCCAAGCTTGTCTTTTCAATTTCATTCTCTCCCTAAGCATTTCCTTCAAATAAGACATGTATACATGTATTTTAGTAAATGTAGATCCACAAAATACTTTGACTCCTTTATAGGTTGAATCCTCAGGCTCCCATTTAACTTACTGAGTGCTGATCATGACTTGCCACCTCCTCACTGCCCTCCACTGAGGTGGGGAAGTGATATTATCCCAATTTTACAGATCAAGCTCCAGCCCAGATCCTAAACTATTTAGACACCTAACCAAAAGGTTGGATTCTTGCCTAACATCCTACAGGAAGCCAGTGGTAAGTAGAAAACTCATCCTATACCGCTGAACTACTGACTTACACAATGATGAGCCTTGCTGTAGAAAACAATCAGGTGCTAAATGCTGTAGAAGCTAAGAATAAATGTCATATATGCACTATTTATGGGAAAACAATGAAGCCAGTATGACAAGCACTTATACTGAAAAAGGGGGCACTGTACAATATATGTGTTGTTAACATCAATTGAAAGTTAGGGAAAAGGGTACCTGACAGATTGAAGGTATCAGTGCCATTTGCAGAGCGAGTGGATGTGTACTGGCATTCCACATAGTCCGTGGTCAGAGTTGATGACAGCCTGTTATATATTTTATCCACTGTTTCTTAAAACCTTTTGAAAACAAAATGGTAATATTTTAAAACAGTTCTGGGGCAATTTTGATTGGGCCTCCCACATAAAGAACCTCTCATTTATTTTATGTCAAGACTAAAAATATGCATAAATTACAGTATCCAGTCTTTATTTGAAGACCACAAGTCATGAAGACTCTAGGTATATTTTTCTCAAGAATTTAAATCATAATTTTAATCTGAGTTAATCAAGTTTCATCAGTCACCCATTAGATCTAGTTTTACTTTTTTCTCACAAACTAAGGAACTACATGCTATCAGTCATTTACATAGCATTTTTACTTCTGCAGGTGATTCTACACTAAGATCAAGCCATTTGTTAACATGCTTTTAGATTAACTGAACATCTTTTAGTCACTGTATTTATTAAGACTAATGTGCTATAGGTCACATGGACACTTTGTGGCAATAAAAGTTGAATACCATTTCTCCTTGTATAATCACTGCAAATATGTTTTCTTCATGCAGTTATCTCCTATTAACAATTATTGGCTTCTGAAGAAACAGGCAATATGTTTAGCTTACTGTGGGCCTGTAAAAACTGTGTAGGAAATAGGCCAAAAATTACACGGGCTTTTCCTTATACCATAAAAATCTACAGAAATAAATGCCAGACTGTGTAAATGTCACACACACATAAGTTACAATAAACAAAAAAATATAATACCTGATATGAAATGTATTACTAATGTAAATATAAATAAAGATTCTTAATTGCTTTCAGTAATCATAGCAGGGTAGGTACTGTCTGGTAAGTGTTCACTAGGTCAGCTGCAGTATTATGCAAACGTGGCTGTATCACTTGAGCCCTGAATGTCTTTTGGGACTTGGGAACACAAAGTACAGACATCCTTAAAGTGTGCCTTAGTACTAGAATGATTCAGGCTTTGAGATCATCAGAGAGAAAGCGATTTAGGACATACCATACCTCAACTCAAAAATCTTAGGGAGTAACATGAATATGCCAACGTGGCTTTTGTCAGGCTGGCAGAGCCTATATAATACACTAGTGGGTGGAATTACTCCCTTTACTTTTACTTCTGGGTGAATAAATTATATTAATATTTTATGTTTCTGAAATTACTACAAAAATTATAGAAATCTACAGTACTAAAAACATTAAATAGCTTACTTTTATCTTTATGGCTACACACCAGATATTTTTGTAATAGTACAGCAGTGACAACTATTCATACTACCCTACTGTCTAGTATACAGAGCAACAGTAAATTGTTTAATTTTTCTTAATGTCTTCTTGCTTAGCTCCATAAGTGGCTATAAAGTTCATGCTCTTACATGGTTTAACAAGTCAATACTTCAAAATAGGAAATGCAGAATCATTCGTTTATATTCCACATTCAGCTTTACCTCTTCTTTCTTTTTTTGATTTAAAGTGTTTGTGTGTCTATTAACTACAAGGAAAAAAAGTATTCTTACAGGATTCTCCAGAGTAGAGGCATATACTGAAGTCCCTAGCGCATATGTTTTTGTTCAAGTAATGAGAAATCTAGGTAATAAAAAGCTGGCATGCTATCTCAAAGATATATGTCTAGTTATCTCAACACCTAGTGCATACACTTTTGGGGTGTGCTATAGTGTTCCAAATGACCTTTATCAGGCAGGCCTTTTTGCATTCGATGGTACCTCTGTAAATGTAGCTTTTGCTTTTGGGAGAATGGCAAGTTGGTTTTGCAGAAGACAGTATCAAGGTATTGATCACCTTAATTTCCTCAGCAATTATAAATTCTGAAAAAAAAAGGCATAACTATAAGAAACCAGAGGAACAGAATTATTGATATTAGCAAGTTTACTGATTTTTAAATAAAAATACATAAACAGTGAACTTGAAAACCGAAGTGCCATCTTTGATCGCATATAGAGCAAGGGATAAATCTCACGGTGTCTGGTTTTCAACTGTACTCTCTGCAGTCAAAAAGGCAAGATATTAAGTACTCCTTACTACAAAGAAAGCATATGGCACAAATAATCTGTCATCTATTTGACAGCTTCAGCTACATGCATAGGTGTTGCAGCTCAGTCTCTCGGGCAAACACCACATTGTTTAGAAAAGCAGCAGTACAGTGCATATCCATGCTGTGTACTGCCTAGCAGCAAATGGAAAATATCTAATCTTGTTGCTCTGGAGGGGAAAGTCATACACTTAAATAAAGCTCCAACAAATGAAAAGCAAGGCAAGCTCCACAGAAGACTGCTTAACCTGAATTTGCCAATACTTTTCATAGACAGCCTTGACCAAGTAAGAAGACTACATTGCACTGAGAGTGATTTTACTATAAAAACTGAAAGGTGCAGATTTGCCCTTTGGAAAGCTGTTTTGCTGATACTGTGTAATACAAAGCAAATATAGTCTAGATTTCTTAACACCTTTTAAAACTATATGAACAGAACATGAAGTGTAAAATACATTATTACATAGTATTATTCTGATCTTCACATTGATTCAGGTGTGAACAGATGCATTTTCATGATTAAGAATCAAATGGGTAGGCCTCCTAAAAGAAATAACAGAAAGAGCCATAATATCTTTGATAAGAGTATTCATATTGACAACTAAGTGGAATTGCCTTACTCCATGTGAGAGTTCTTAAAAAGCTAGAATTATTGCTATTAAATTAATTTGTTTGCCTTAGATAACAAATTAAGAGCAAGATTTTTTTTTTTTCTTTTCTCATAGAAGATTAAAAAGAAAATCCCTGGCAGCTGGTAATTTTTTTCTTCCTATTTCCAGATTGGGCAATAGTTCCGAGAGACTCTACTTGCAACCGTGTTCTGTTTGATGCTGTACATAGAAAGGACAAGAGCTCCCCGCTATAAAAAGCTTACCATGAAAGCTCAAGAGAGGGCAAAGCCAGGCATTACAGAAAGACAACACAGCACAAAGGACACAATGAGACAATATCAACCATCACAACAAGCCGTAAGCATAGACAGCAATTGTCATTTATCATGATCATTTTTGGGGTAAACAGTATGGCAAAGCGGCTTTTTAAAGATTAATTTTAATGCAGCTGAGGTAACCTAAGAATACATACAGGTGTGAGATGAAGAACATGAGATAGTCTGCTGCCTGCCAGGAGCCCAGATCAGAGATATCACCAGGAGACTTCCCAGCCTGGTATGGCCCTCGGACTGCTACCCCTTACTGCTCATCCACGTGGGTGGTGACGAAGTTGCAGTGCACAGCCCAAGGGTGATTAAAAGAGACTTCAGGGCCTTGGGACGGTTAGTGAGGGAATCAGGGGCACAGGTTATCTTTTCCTCCCTCCTTCCAGTTGTGGGAGGTGGCATTGGTAGGAACAGGCGGATCCAGTCTCTTAGCACATGGCTCTGTGGCTGGTGCCACCGTCACAACTTTGGGTTCTTTGATAATGGGACAGCCTACATGGCACCAGGCTTGCTGGCAACAAATGGGAGCCACCTTTCTCAAAGGGGAAAGAGGGTCTTCGCTCAGGAGCTTGCAGGGCTCATTGACAGGGCTTTATACTAGATGTGAAGGGGGAGGGGAAATATATCAGGCTTGCCTGTGACAAGCTGTGGGATGATACGCAATGGTTAGAGGGATGGGGTGCTACTGTAAGCCCTCAACCTATTGCGCAGAGGCATGATGGGGATGCTGCAGCACAGTTGAAGCCTTGCAGAGATGAGCCGGGGGCTGCTGAGATAGTTAGAGCTCACAAGGAAACCTTTGTGAAACATCCCAAGGGAAACAAGGGATGTTCCACTAAGAAGGTGACACGGCCAACAGCCCAGATGAAATGCCTCTACACGAACGCACACAGCATGGGGAACAAACAGGAGGAGTTGGAAGCTGCTGTGCTACTAGAAAGCTACGTCATAATTGCCATAACCAAAACCTGGTGGGACGAATCCTACAACTGGAATGTGGCTATCGATGGCTACAGGCTGTTCAGAAGGGACAGGCGAGGAAGGAGGGGCGGAAGCATTGCCCTCTACGTAAAGAAATCAATACAGTGTGAAGAGCTGTCCCTGAAGAATAGCAATGAGCAGGTCGAAAGCTTATGGGTAAGAGTCAGAAACAGAGGCAACAAAGGGAACCTTGTGGTTGGTGTCTACTACAGGCCGCCTGATCAAGGGGAGCCTGCTGACGAAGCCTTCTTCCTCCAGCTCTGGGAGGCTTCACGCTTGCAGACTCTTGTCCTGCTGGGGGACTTCAGCCACCCCAACATTTGCTGGAAAAGCAACACGGCGAGCTGTAGGCAATCCAGGAGATTCCTAGAATGCACAGACGACAACTTCCTAAGCCAGGTAATAGACATCCCTACCCGAGGGGATGCAATACTGGACCTGATGGTCACCAATGCAACTGAGCTCATCGGTGATGTCAAGACTGGAGGCAGCTTGGGCTGCAGTGATCACGTGTTGCTGGAGTTCACACTCCTGAGGGACATGGGAAAAGTGAGGAGCACAGTCAGGACCCTAAATTTTAGAAAAGCAAACCTCCAGCTCTTCAAGGAGTTAGTCAGAAGGACCCCCTGGGAGACAGTCCTCAGGGACAGGGGAATGGAACAGAGCTGGCAGAACTTTAAGGACACCTTCCATAGAGCACAAGAGCTCTCAGTCCGCAAGTGTAAGAAATCAGGCAAGGAAGGGAAGAGACCAGCATGGCTAAGTCGAGACCTGCTGGTCAAACTAAAGAGCAAGAGGGAACTGCACAGGCAGTGGAAGCAGGGACAGGTGTCCTGGGGGGAATACAGGGAAACTGTCCAGTTGTGTAGGGAGGGTATCAGGAAGGCCAAGGCACAGCTGGAGCTGAATTTGGCAAGGGACATAAAGAATAACAAGAAGGGCTTCTACAGGTATATCAACCAGAAAAGGAAGGTTAAAGAAAGCATACCCCCCCAATGAACAAGAATGGCGAACTTGTATCAACGGACGAGGAGAAGGCTGAGGTACTCAACAACTTCTTTGCCTCACTCTTCACCGGCAACCTCTCTCCTCACCCCTCCCAAGTCAATGGACCAAAAGATGGGGACCAGGGGGGTAAAGCCCTTCCCACTGTAAGGGAAGATCAGGTTCAAGACCACCTGAAGGACCTCAATGTACACAAGTCTATGGGACCTGATGAGATGCACCCCAGAGTCCTGAAGGAATTGGCTGATGTAGTCACCAAGCCACTTTCCATGATATTTGAAAAGTCACGGCAGTCAGGTGAAGTCCCTGCTGACTGGAAAAAGGGGAATGTTGTGCCCATTTTTAAAAAAGGGAAGAAAGGAGAACCCTTGGAACTACTGACCTGTCAGCCTCACAGCTGTGCCTGGGAAGATCATGGAGCAGATCCTCCTAGAAGATATGCTCAAGCACATGGAGGACAGGGAGGTGATTCGAGACAGCCAGCATGGCTTCACCAAGGGCAAGTCCTGCCTGACCAACCTAGCGGCTTTCTATGAAGGAGTGACTGCATCAGTGGACAAAGGAAAAGCAACGGATGTCATCTACTTGCATTTCTGTAAAGCGTTCGACACAGTCCCCCACAACATCCTTCTCTCTAAATTGGAGACATATGGGCTTGATGGGTGGACTGTTTGGTGGATAAGGAATTGGCTGGATGGTCACATCCAGAGGGTCGTGGTCAGCGGCTCGATGTCCACATGGAGACCAGTGACAAGTGGAGTCCCTCAGGGGTCTGTACTGGGACCGGTGCTATTTAACATCTTCATCAATGACATAGACAGTGGGATTGAGTGCACCCTCAGCAAGTTTGTAGACAACACCAAGCTGAGTGGTGCCGTTGACACACCAGGAGGACGAGATGTCATCCAGAAGGACCTGGGCAAGCTGGAGAGGTGGGCCTGTGTGAACCTCATGAGGTTCAACAAGGCCAAGTGCAAGGTCCGGCACCTGGGACGGGGCAACCCCCGGTATCAGTACAGGCTGGGGGATGAAGAGATTGAGAGCAGCCCTGCGGAGAAGGACTTGGGGGTACTGGTGGATGAAAAGCTGGAAATGAGCCAACAATGTGCGCTTGCAGCCCAGAAAGCCAACCGTATCCTGGGCTGCATCAAAAGAAGCGTGGCCAGCAGGTCGAGGGAGGTGATTCTGTCCCTCTACTCTGCTCTGGTGAGACCTCACCTGGAACACTGCATCCAGCTCTGGGGCCCTCAGCACAAGGATATGAACCTGTTGGAGTGGGCCCAGAAGAGGGCCACAAAAACAATCCGAGGGCTGGAGCACCTCTCCTAAGAGGCCAGGCTGAGAGAGTTGGGGTTGTTCAGCCTGGAGAAGAGAAGGCTGCGGGGAGACCTTATTGCAGCCTTTCAGTACTTAAAGGGGGCCTTTAGGAAGGATGGGGACAATCTTTTTAGCAAGGCCTGTTGTGACAGGACAAGGAATAATGGGTTTAAACTAAAGAAGAATAGATTTAGACTGGATACAGGGAAGAAATTTTTTTACACTGAGGGTGGTCAAGCACTGCAACAGGTTGCCCAGAGAGGTAGTGGAGGCCACATCCCTGGCAACATTCAAGGCCAGGTTGGACGGGGCTCTGAGCAGCCTGATCTAGTTAAAGCTGTCCCTGCTCACTGCAGGGGGGTTGGGCTAGATGACCTCTGAGGGTCCCTTCCAACCCAAAGCATTCTGTGATTCTATGAAGAACAGGAGTGGGAACAAAGGTTCTTTTTTGGAACATCAAAAGGGCAAGAACTTTATATTTATTGTGATGGAGAAAAGGGAGCTAAGAGATACACATGGAGAGAAGAGATGGTTGACACAAGCAAAGCAATAAACTAGAAGTGCTCTGCATATCTGTCCCTTGAATGGGAATAAGCAAAGCAAAGTTGTCTTTTTACTAGTAAAAAAATGAAAACCTAAACAAAAATGCCAGTTATGTAATTGAGATATGTCTGTTGAAAGATATACGTGGATAGAAAAGGACCTGTTAAGCAGAAGGCATCAGCACATTCAGATCCAGTATGGATGCAAGAATCTATTTTCAAGGCCAGACTGACAGGAAAGATGTTGTATTTAAAAAAAAAATTAAAAAAAAAAGAACAACAAAGAAAAGAAAAGGTGAAGCTCTTGGAAGAATGATTAAAAGCCTTATTTCAAACTCACAAATATTAAACATCTGAAGATCAGTGGTGTTACATCAAGACCGGAGTTTGCTCAGAAATAGTCTGCTCCAGCATGGAAGGATAAAGCCTGTACATCGTTAATACGACGGTAGCAGTTGAACATGTTTGAGTGTAAGATTACTGAAAAATAAGTTGTGAAAGGAGAAAAATAGGAAACCAAGAATGGGGACAGTAATTGTAACATATAACATATGTAGCAACAGTAATAGGGATAATGAGATAAAACTGATTTATAACTATATAAAGTTGGTACTGTACAGTCTCCCCCTACTTTATTACTAACACTGCTTCCACATTCAAGTTGAAAGATGTGTTGTAAAGCTGTCCACTCTGCCTACCTAATGCAACTTCTCTTGTACATTACTTACACTCTTAGTTTTGAAATAAATAAATATTGTATCTAAGAGATCAACACTCATAGAGAAGAGACTAACTCAGACAGTAGCCATCTGCAAGTGTCAGCTTTGTTAGGTCATGAAACATGGATGTTCCTATATGAAATCCTATAGATTTCCTATAACATGCTGTCTTTCTAGCTTTAACTCCCATCATTGTTTTTTCACTGTCATTCCTAAGAAAAAAATTTTTTTAATGCAATTGCATAAAGAATGCTTGGTGAATCTGTAAATACCTCTAACCAAATAACTGATACACAAAGTGGAAATCCTACTCAATCTCAGCTAACTGGTAGCTTCTTGCTACACCTTTTTCTGTTTACACTGTTACGTACATGCAGGACCTGTACCAACTCAAAATCAGGCATCCCACAGCTGTCAAAAATGATATCAACTGTCATTGACAGCTGGAATTCACAATGGTCTCAGAAAAACTTGCATCTGATATTAAACAGCATCTTATTCTCTGTTCCCTTGCCCATACATTTCATAGGATGAAGGCTAAATTAATCTGTAAACTGCACAGCAAGCTCTTGGTAGAAAATGTATTTTGCAGGTATATATTACAAAAAATTAGCAAGAACACAGTAAAGCAGAAGGTCAGTTATATACCATGATCATAAGCATCTTGAGCATCACACCATGGACATACACAGCGCTATTTTGGTCACTCACTTATCAGTACTCATTTTTCAAATCCCACGTATGGGATGGAAGTAGAACTTTCTCCTGTCTTTTGCATTTCACATTCCTAGTTCTACCTAATCTTTCAATTTTTAGGCAGTTTTCAGGATGTTATTTTTGGTTAATACCTGTGAGAA
The DNA here is from genome assembly GCF_030463565.1 of Pelecanus crispus. NCBI lineage: Eukaryota > Metazoa > Chordata > Aves > Pelecaniformes > Pelecanidae > Pelecanus > Pelecanus crispus. The sequence goes on along the minus strand of NC_134651.1, from coordinate 18,897,677 downwards.
CTGCTCTTTCTAGAAAATCCTCTATATGGAATTATGGCATCTCTCCATAATTGCTGTCAAATCATGTCAACTACTTATTCTGGAAGAACTTGGAGATGACCCGCTGCCTGCTAGGACAGATATAAACACAGAGACATAACAGCTTCTGAACACAGGTAAATGCCACATCACTCAATATTAAAAACAGAAATAAGATGCCAGAAAAACTTTTGAAAGTTAGAACCCTTTTAAGAAAAGTAGAAGTAATTAAGGCCTGTAATTTTCAGTCAGTTGAAGCAGACTCCTCTGAAGTAGAGATTACTCATAATCTGCAGCTGCAACAAAGACCCATGTCATTTCCATTCATTTTATTGGAAAATTTAGAAAACCCTTCTCTGTGCATATAAATTTCTCCTATTGAACTTATTTAAATTGATAGGACTGATGTAGCACAAAACAGTACAAGACTATTTAAGATGCATATCAACTTTTTTTGATTCTCAGTCATTAGCAAATGCCTGCATGCAGTTTTGATTCTCAATTCTAAAGATAGCTAATTTTAGAATTGCGACACGTTGTAGTAAAACGGATTTATCCAGTTGGGTCTTGAAAACCCCAGGGAGACTGCACCATCTCTCTTCTGGGGATATGAAGCCGAAGGGAACAATCCCCTCCCTTGCCCTGCCAGCTGTGCTCCTGTTACTGCAGGGTGGGATGCTGTTGCCTTCCTTTGCTGCCAGGGCACGCTGCTGACCTGTGTTCAGCCCTTTTCAGCAGAGCTGCTCTCCAGCCAGTTTCTGCCTTTACCTCTGATTTCTGGTCTAGCAGAAGCAGCTGATACCGCTGGCCATAAGTTGGAAATTACCAGTCTTAGAATTCAGTGTTACTAAAGGTGGGATAATTTTGCTGTTCGATAACCATTTTAAAGCGACTTCTTTCCCTCTTTTTGAGTAGCATTTATACTTCTAGTGTCCCAGAATAAGGCTTGCTCCTCTGCATACCAAAGAAATAACAAAACTGTGGGAAACCTTTCTGAACGATTAGTAACATCAATACTTTCAGCAAATTAAGCATGCCAAGCTACCAAGTGAAGACATAAAAATTAAATACCGCCATTTGCTTGAGAAGTATAGCACAGATAATAGGATTGACAGAAACACTGGCTTCAGGAAAGAAATAATCAGGTCAGAACTTTTCATTTTTTAGTCAATGTCTTGACAGTTTTGATATATAGAAGTAACCTGTGAGAAAAGGTTGGAAGAGGAGGCTGGGAAATAAAGTGCCACCTCCTAGATTGGCTAACTATTCCTGGAGCACTGCTTGCATCGCCTGCCTCCCAGAGGCTTCTGCATACAGAGTCCTAAGAAGAGAGCTGCAGTCAGACCAGGCCTATATTTAGCCTAGAATACCTTGGATAGCAGCAAAAGGAAGAGTAAAGCCACTTACATGATATTTGCCCTAAAAATTCTGTTTTCTGTCACTTGTAGCTCAGGGGCCTCCTAAAACAGACAAAAAACTCAACTAAATTGTCTTTTTACTTCTATGACCCATTCCACTAACTCACTACAAAGCATCAGTTAAGGTTGCTTTCTTCCCTGAAAGCATAGGCTTTACTTTACTGAAGATCTATGAAATGTACCCTGAATCAATCAGAAATGATCACACTAAATGGTCTCAATATTTAATCTCAGTCACCATATGAAACAGCCACAAGAGGCCAGGGGAAGAGAGAGGAACCAAAGAACGGGAGGACAGGCAAAGCAATGAAGCAGGAGACCATAATGTCTAGCTCTCAAGTTAAATGCCACAAAAAATATTGTTGAATAGCTATTTGCCACAAATTCTCATGCTAATTTATTGAAGTAGTTTTCCATACTAGGGCAAAAGTCTAGAAATGCCCTATTTTCCCTTCCTGTAGGATCCCACCATCCAGGACTGTGGTGGTTTAGCCCCTCTCAGCAACCAAGCACCCCGCAGCCGCTCGCTCACCCTCCCCCACAGTGGGACGGGGGAGAGCATCGGAAGAGCAAAAGCAAGAAAACGCATGGGTTGAGATACGGACAGTTTAATAATTGAAATAATAATAGTAATAAAAATTGTAATGAAAAGGAGAACGAGACACAAACAAAACCCGGGGGGGAAAAAAAACCAAAGTGCTGCAACCCCTCACCACCCGCCTGGCTGTGCCCCCTCCCAGCTTCTTGTGCACCTGGCAGAGCATGGGAAGCTGAGAAGTCCTTGACTAGCATAAGCAGTACTTAGCAACAACTAAAACATCAGTGTGTTATCAGCATTATTCTCATCCTAAATCCAAAACACAGCACTATGCCTGCTACTAGGAAGAAAATTAACTCTATCCCAGCTGAAACCAGGACAAGGACAGTTAAAAGCTGGCAGCTGCTTAGAGTGCTCTATAGGCAGCTCATGAAATTTCATGATCTTTCTCTCTACCTTTCTCTCAGTTGTATATTTGGGAAGTAGCTCTTGAGATGGGATAACTGCAGTATTTTTAGGTATCTTCATAGCATTGACCTACCTTGGTTTTCAGTATCTAAGAGTATATTGCATTTAAACTTACTTTTACAAAGGGAAACCCCCTCCTTCCACCTCTTCTTGTTCTCAGACAACAGGGCAGGGTGGTTGCTGTCTCACATTTTCCCTCAGGCTTATCTGCCTCTACCTTTCACAGGGTCTTAGCGATAGCCACAGCCTAATATTAAAGGGGTGGGGGGACACAGACAGACAGGACCCCCCCCCCCCCAAAAAAACCCAACCAACCACCCAACAAACCCACCACCAAAGAACCCACCACACACTTGTTGCTTTACCCCAACATGCTGCTTACAGCTTGACCTAGACAGTTTCCTTCTTAACTACAGGAAGATGTCATAGGAGCTAGGAATTTCTGCCCCCCCCCCCCCCCCTTTTTCTTTTTTTGGGGGGGGGGGGGGGTGGGGGGGGTGGGCATCACACACTTTCATCTCTCCTACTACTCCTATTAGGGTGTTGGTTTGGTTTTTTGGTTTTTCTTTTCCTCCTTGAACCAGTTTTGCAGAAGTTGCTGCCAAACTAGACTTAGAGCTATCAGGAATTTCAATCTAGTGCCTTGAAAATACCAGATGCATCTTCATTGTTTCCCCTCCACTTAGTTCTCCTGTTTATGGTTCAAGATTTCGTGACACCCCAGGCACACACAGCAAAGGAAGAGAGACCCAAGACCTGTTGCTCCTCTATCCCTAAAGCAGCCTGATGTCCGATCAATACGTGCACATTTCACTACCAGGAGACAAGGACGTAGTATTCCTCTAAAGGCATCTTCTACCCCAGTCCACTGAAGCAGTTACTCCTTGAGCTATTCACTGTTAGTCATAGGCAGTAGAGCTATGAAATTTGTTTCCTATTTGCTGTACAAACATGCATTAATGTTCTGTTAAATACATGCGACTGCAGCTTACACTGTTGGGCTGAGGGCACTGGGGTGGGGCAACTACTGCTACTCTTGGGGCAACTGACTACACTCAGGAGAAAAAGCTATTAAAAACACAGTGCATTGGGAGAGATACAGCAAGCTGTGAACACGAAGCTGTGAAATTCCTGCAAGATCACAGAAACAGATCACATGGCATAGAGGTTTTCTAGTTCAAGCTATCAAGAGACTAGAAAAGTAGAGGAAGAGACACAAAAAGCCCTGAAAAGCCTCAACTACCAGGAAGATTTCCCCACCCCTTCCACACTTTATTGTAATCCATCTGAGCAAAGCTTTTTATTGTTCCCCATTCTGCCAACAGTTTTAGCTATAGAAAAGCATTTTGACCTAGGGGAGGCATGTTCACATCAAAACCAAGGCATCATCCCTGAAGTCAGGTAGGCTTTCATTTCCTGTGAGAAAGGCCTCTGCAGAGGTACAGGCTTCTCGGATGCTGGGAACTGGTATTACTCATTTGAAGACAGGTTGCTGAAGACAGGGGGGGCAGGGCCCAGAAACTCTGTAAGACGACAGACATACCTCCAGCAGTGGCCAGAGAAGAGGGCACAAGCGATGGCAGGCACTTGGGATTTCATCAGTCCCTGCCCTTAGGCACCCACCTTCTCAGCAGGAGAGCTCAGTAGGGGAAAGGAGACGGGGGAAAAAAACCCACTAAACAAACCAACCAACCAAACCCCCAAAACCCACACACAGGGAAAGAAGGAAGAATCTAGGCAATTAAATTACATGAGCAGTCTGCATATGAAAACTTCAATATCAGATCAAGTTTGGCAACGGGCACGGGGATTTTTTTACACAGAATTAATTCTTCGACATTTTCCTACAAAATGTGAAGTAAAGCAGCACTACAGCTTACTAATTCATGTCAGCTGTGATACTACTTAAGTGTGTTCCCTACACAAAAGATTTCTGTATAAAGCAAACATCTAAGAAAACAAAACAACAACAACCAAAAAAAAAAAAAAAAAAATCACTGCACAAGTTCAGTAGCAGCTACCAGTGCTTGGACAGCACTTTTTTCCATGACTGATTTTCTCACTGCTCTTGTTAATTCAGGACACAAAACTCATCCAAAATTGTAACTGATGGCTGGTTTTCTCTAAAACCAGTTGAACTTGCGATGTTAAAAAAAAGCCTCTATTTTCAAAAATGAGACTTTTTAGTGTACCTTTTATTATACCTTAAAGAGATACAAAACAGTTCAGTACTAAGACAACTACACGTTCTCCTGAGCGCTACATAGTCCTCAACTTACATCTGCACACATCTACGATTGATTTTAGTGAGTTTTTCCCTTAAACCAAAGTTCCTGAAAAGGAGGAATCCCCCCCTAAGATCTTGCCCCACCCCTCCACTTGTTCTCAACTACTCTTTAGATACTATAGTTCTGCTTGTACAAAAGTATTGCAGTCGTGCGAACTGTGACTCTTCAATTTATTCTTAAATTTATGATCTTTACCTTTTAAGCCAGACTGCTCTTCTAATACACTAAAAGCCGCCCTTGGTAGGGGAAAAAAAAAAAAAAAAAAAAAAAAAGAAAAAGAGAAAGCGTCACCCAAAAGGGTTTAATTCCCTTTTCAGGCCAACTACATCCTTGGTCTGTGCTGAAAATGACAGCCAGCACAACAAAAATCAATTGCCACCACAGGTACTTGTTTTTTCCTTCCTTTTTAAACAGGCAACCAACAACTTATTTTCCCACTGAAACAGAGTTATACAATGGCTATATATCAAATTTGAAAACTCCTCAAAATTTCAAAGTCAATGAAAGCCAGATTCTAGAGGGAGACAACATGGGTAAAAAAATATCAATACACATGATATTTTAATACAAAATATTAGCTTTTTTCTTTTTTTTTTTTACACAAGTCAGTTTTTTTAAAATATAGAACCTTAAAAAATGAACAAATTGCTATCCACACACTATAAACACTTTTTTGTGCTCAGTTTGATCAAGTTATCAGAACAATTTAAACACCAGTCCATAGTTTAAACACTGCCTTGAAGTTTTATGAAAACTATGCCGCACTGTGCACTACCATTATTATATGTACAGTGTGAAGCACCTTCTTTCAGTTTTAATACGGTAGTAGAAGCTGTTCAGTTATCAGGTTCTTTGTGCAAGGATTTCACATTCTACTCATGCTCATGACAGATTTGCATTACATTTCAGTGGCACTGGTATGAGCAACCACATGTAATTCTGTGAATGTTCACTGGAAGAATGTCCATTACATGTACTGAAACACATATTCTGGAAGTACAAGTTCTTCAGCTAGATAAAAGAAAACTTGTTATTGTTAGTTTAGGGGAAACACTAGCCTGATTAGCCAGAATTTAACAATTTCTAAGCACTGAAATGAATTTTGATTTCTCAAAGTTGAATAAAAGTAACTATCACATTTTCATAGAGATCTCGGGAATATTTGTAATCACCCGTTTTTTGAACCCACAGAAAGAAAAAAATTTCCCTCTAAGTTGGAGGTCTTAAAAGGTCTTGTTTTAGTAGTAAATCATCCACAAGTTGCAGGCTGTTAGCCAAGTAGATTTTAAGATGATTTACTTGCATTACAGTAATTTACACAATTGAACTTTATGCGTACAGTACAAAACTATGAACAAAAAGGTGAAGCAAACTTTTTTATTTATATTCAGGTAAAAACATTAACCTGATGAAGTAAATTATTGCAGATTTGAGAAATCAGCACATAAAACAGTTGGACAGAGCATTGCTTACAGGTGCTTTATCTGTGTCAAAAGACAAAGGCTGAACTGTTTGTTCCAAGCTAGCACTGGGGGGGGGGGGGGAAAGGGGGGTGGGGGAACTACAAAAGTAACCAGAAACTTAGATCAAGAACAAGAAAACTGTTTACTCAAACAGGGAATGAAACAACTAATTTGTCTTTTAAAAAACTTTACATCAATTCGAAATGCTCTGGCCTTACCACAATACACACTGGCCAGCCCAAGCTGTTGGACTTCAACTACATGAAAGAAATAATTCTTCCTAGCCTCTAGTAAGAGGCTTTTGCTGCCTGAATCACTGTGTAAACAGCTCTAGAGCGTTGACTGGTAAAGGCTGTCGCCATTATATCCTAACACTACAGTAAAACTATGCTATAAGAAAGGTTCTACCTAGTTACAAAGGCTGAATTATATTGACAATATATATTTGATTTCAGTAAAATTTAAATTATCTTAATCAGAGAAAGAGGCATGGAGCAGTTAAGTGCCCATGCTAACCAAAACATAACAATTGTTGAGTGTTGCACACAAAAAGAACCAAGTGAATTGCACATCAGACAATACATGAGGATGGGTAAAATTAGAGGCAGGTGAAGGGTACACAGAACTAGTCTACTAAACTAGATTCGTCAAATACATGGTGTATTTTAATTTCTGTACTTATGTACAAAAGTTGTCTTTGGAGGAAAAACTTCAGACTTAGCTAGATGGATACACACAGCCCAGTATTAAACTGCACAGCGACATTTATTGTTCCAGCCTGGAAAAACATCCCTTTTTAAATTTCACACAGCAAAGCAAGTTAAAAACTTCACTCATCAAATAAATGATAATTTAAACAAGAACTTGCTAAAGAAACCTTGTCACAACAACTTTTAGGGCCTGATCACTTTAAGTCCATAGGGGCCTTTAATGAATATCAACCAAGTGTCTTTGTTTATAATCTGCAAGCCGTTTTTCTACAACAAGAAGGCGTAACACGTTTCCTTGACTCGGGTGATATATTTAGAAAATAATCATGAGTTTGTCTTTTGCTGTAACAGGCAGACATTGCATTTTTCATTGTGATCAGGAAAGATGGAATGACTGCTGCCCTTCTCTTGCAGCTATCAAGAGTTTTTCACGCATTATCTCAATAGTTGAATAGTCCGGCAATTTGAGATAGTTCACACAAGTCATTACTGAGGGCAAGAAATCATCTGGATTCTCTGTAGACTCAAATGTCTTGCGTACAATTGTCAACGGAGGATTCAAGCTTCGAAAGCCTATTAACAAGAAAAGACATTCAGAATAAGGTTGTTCCTCTTGAAAACCCGCGGTTAACACTGTAGACATCTAACAGTGACAGAAGCATGCATCTCGTAACTGACGACTTAATCTCCGTTTTTGAAAGTTTAGAATATGGCTTTATAAGCCCATGTAGCAAGCTAAAAAAATACCTAACATCCTTTCTGTAGATTAGTTTCCAAGATTTATTAAAAAAAAGAAATAAGCTAGATGCATCTACTTTTAATTTTGTGTTCTGTATGTGTAAAAAAACCTATTCCAATCACAATATTTTTAAGACTTTGTTAGTTTCATACACATTTTCTAAGATCCTCAGAAATTATATGACTGTTGTACCTTGGGTTTTTTTACTCCAGTTAAGGTTTTTATACTCCTAACCCTCAATCCTGTCTGCACCATCTCTTCCCAAGAGAGATCTTAAATTTTTTTAAAAAATAATCAAGTCTTTCTTATAATGTAAATTCTTTAACTAGGACAAAAACCCAAACCCCAAAGAATATAAGTAATAGAACAGATGCATAAATTCTGTTTTTACTTGCAAAGCGTTCAGCTGAGAATATGGTAAAATGTGTATTCTATAATGGTCCCTAGCAAAGACAGCAAATTCCTCAGTTTTCCTCACTGTCTCTCATCTAAATTCTGAAATTCAAAAGGGGGAGAAGGTAGAAGTTTACCACTATGCTTGCATTGTCTCCCTTTTGGGGGGGGGGGGGGGGGGAAGATTGTTTCCAGGTAGCAATGCATCCTTTTGTTGTTGTCATAACTTAATGCATCTCTAGCCAAGGAATACAGTATTAAGGGTTTTCAGTTTTGTTTAAATTTTGAACTATTTTTTTGCCCTCTGGTAGGTTATCTGACAACATAAATTAAACCTGGAGAGAGTCAACTGAATGAAATGTCATGAGATTAACACAAAGTTTGGAAATTCTACCTGAAGTCCACCCAGCCACTTCTGAAACTAGAAGTGTCAAACAAGTATGAACCTCTAAAAATACACAAGTAATTTTTTCTGGCAGTGAAATAATCCACTTGTTCTGAAATGCATTAATAATACTGATTTCACATATAGCAATATGTAATAAACAAAACCTACCTCCTACAGGCAGTCTGGGGCTACCTGTCACAAACTGAAGAAACAGTCTTTGCTGCTCGCTATCAAAGCTACTGAGAATTTCAAAGAGATACTTCACTGCTCGACTAAGGAGGGGAAAAAAGCAAGCTATTATTATTTTGTTTATAGTTAAAATAATTGCATCAGATTCACAGTCAGTGCAGTATGAATATTTTCAAGTAAGTTTCATATAATTCTTTTTGCTTGAATAACAGTATATCAAAATTAAATACGTATTTTCTAGTACTAATATTTATTTATTTTTTAACAAGACCAACATCATATTACCTGTCATGTGTATAACCGTGATCTGGCCTGCAACATTCCATTAAAGTCTTTGCATCCCAAGTGTCAGTTTTACTGCCGCACAAGAGCTGCTCCAACTATAAAAAAAACAGGGAAGGAAATTTTCCCCTTTAGAACTTGAGGTAGAACAAGTACTGTCTGTTCTGACTACTCTTACAGCATTCTACTTTCTGGAATGGCTTGCTGCAAAACAACTTCAGTCACCCCAAGTAATCCTCCCATATTCTTTGAATGCAATAGCTTCATCCTAGTGACAGCCTCATTTGCTGAATCTGCCTTTGCATACAATCCACTATCACATGAGATGCTGAATGTATCTCTTAGAACAGAGACAGTCCTATAAGCAATTTACACTGGAGAACCAAAAATCCCTTAACTTTTTGGAAATCTCACAATTTTTAAAGAAATCTAAGTGAATGGGAAGAACAGAATGTTTACACTTGTTTTTTAGAACTCTGAGCTCTTCTTTGAAAGAAAAAAAAAAAGGATCAGTCATTAGACAGAGATGATCTGTCAGATAGCAGTTTTGTACTTAAATTATTTCGCCTATTTTCTATGCACTTGGGCAGAGATGACAGGCTACAGCCAAAACATTAAAAGCTTCTACAGACATCCTTCTAGGATACACAAGAGTTATAAAGCACCGATCTCAATAAAACCGGAGGTTTGACACATCTAGGGTGTTCTGTTCATGAACAAAAGAATTTTACAAGTTCTTCATAATAGTTTAGGAATGGTTTGTAAAAAGGTCCAAATGGCTGGATAGCTATCAGCAACAGAACACGAGATAGCACATGTGTATCTTATTAAGGAAAGGATGTCTTATATCTCGCTCTACTCCAATGGCTTCAATTTTGTATTAGTAGATTAGCAATAGACTAGCGTCCGTATTTTAAATTCATTTCCAAGCAGAAGCAAGCATCAAACCATGCCAAATGATGACAAGACAGAAGAACAGCATCACATATACTACAAAATTAAGAAGTTTGGGTAAAACACTAGAGAAACTAGAATAATCTGCTATTTTTACTAGCCTTAAATTTGTTGCAGAAAACAAGGTGGTGGTACTCTTTAAAAGTAGTACCAGAGATGCACAGAAGAATCACTATGAGCAGCTACAGATCTCAGCTTTCAGAGACTCTTACACCACAAAGCACCAAGAAGAGAGTAACACAAAGGCTTGGCTAACACACTGCTTCAGAGCATGCTTAACGTGCTATTCATGAAGTCAAAGATGTACATTTACGAAGGTAAATAAACCCTTCAAAGTACAGTCTTCAAATAAACTCCCTAAAGGCAGAGTAATAAAACATTCTCTCTTCTAGTCCAGACAACCATAATTGTGTCTCAATTTAGCGTGCAAGAATTTTACAAGGAAATTGATATGCTGGGTGGTGAGAATAAGGCAAGACCAACTATCCTTATTCTTTACCCCTTCATCTGAATCACCTCTTACGGTCTAAAGCTTTGCTAAAGAGCTGACTACTTTTTTTTTTTTTACTAGAACAGCCAGGTAGCATCCGCATCTATAGCTACTAAGAGGTACTGCAACACAAGAAATTAAAGTATCCATACCAATATAGAGAGCTTGCGTATATAAATTTAAGCACTTGTCTCAGAAAAACTGGATACACTCAATTTTAAACAAAATGGAGCTGTTCATAATAAAAGCATCAAATAAATGACCAAGCACAGAAATCTTTAACATTTAAGTATGCGATTTAAAGGACACTAGGTTTTACTAATATGCATTGGAAATGTAATGTAGACAGACTGTCACAACTGCACTGCATCCAGTGCATACCTAGGTTCAGACTGTCATCTGTATAGATATAAGGTTATAAAAGCATCAGTAAAAACAGGTTTACCAACCTCCTCAGGATAGAAGTACTGAAGATGACTGAGGGGGAAGACTGATTCAAATCCATCTCTGAATGAGTCAAACTGTCTGGCAACACCTTCATTAAGTGCCCAGAATATAACCAACTGCAGGCAAGGGGGTTGGGGGGGTGGAAAGAGAGAGAAAAAAGTTATTTGAACAAAGAAAGCATGGAATGATCACTACTGTACAAAAGACTACAGCTGCAGAAAAATCTCTACAGAAGCCTAGCCATATGCTTACTGTTATTGTGGCAGAGTTTGAACTTTGATTTATGGAGCTGCTCTACAGCATTGCCTCATTCTGCCTTAATTCATAAGCTCATACTGCTTCATATGTGCACATGCAGTGCTGCTGCAATGCAACAAGACAAAATTTGTTGGGTTTTTTTCTTTACAACTTTCTCATGTGGTCTGCCATTGCAAATTAGCAAAAGTCATTTGGAGTTCTAACAACCCCATATTTAGAATACCTTAAGCATGGAACTCCCGCAGAGTTTAAACAACTTACTTGCCTTTATTTTTGATAAAACAAGGTTAATAGTTGGAATTCAGAATAGCTGGTTAAACTGAACCTATTTAACAAAATATTTTAAACCAAATCTAAACATTTATTAGATATTTTCAGAAGCCTAAACTAGATGTGCTCTCTGTACACTGATACCCATTTAAAATTCAGCAGCTGAAACAGAAATCCTTAGGGCATCATTGGCAATATTATATTAGTTTCCCCCATGGAAACATATGGGTGCCTTTTCTAATACATAGTTACAAAAAGTAACTTCAGACTTTTTGTTATATTAAGTAGCTTAATATTATAAGAATACATGAAGAGAAAAAAAAAGAAATAACTTCATTTCATGTTACTGGGATTTGGTAAGAATCATAAGGCAGAAGACAGTAAAACAGTAATCTGGGGGGGTGGGGGTGGTGTTTGTTTGTTTGTTTTGGTTTTGTATCTGCAGTTACCCTCTCAGGATTAAATTCACCTTCCAAAGTGGACAGCACATACTGAAACAATAATCACTGGAAGGGAGGGAAGGGGACACGACACAAATGAGACCAAATTTCTTTTATATCTCCTGCAGCCAGTATTTCTCCACTAAATTAAAAAAATATATTATACATGGCAGATTGCATGCCAAGTTCAGATTCTTTTGTCAGTTAGTGCTACTGAAGATTACACTTGCCTTGGCTACCCTCAGCTCTAGCAGGAAATGAAGGCTGGTTGTAAAAGACATGTTGTCAACACACAGCTACTAGTTTTTGAATGTGTTAAAAGCTCTGACCTGGAATGCTGAGAAAAGCTTTGAAAGACATCTAAGGATGCATCTAAATATGATTAAAAACCTCACTGATACTGCTGGACTCCTGAAGCAAGTATTTAACCCTGTCCTAATAATTGAAGAGTTACTTGTTCCAGAAAGCTCTCAGATATGAAAGCCTATTAGGATCTGTTGATAACCTTTCCTACAGAAGAGTCAGGCATTGAATTTTGGGTAGGATACATACCCCTACTTTCACACATCATGTGGTTATACTGAAGAGCAAGCTGGTAAGCATGAGCAGCAAAGGCGGCTGTTCTATTGTATTCTATGAACGTAGAATATTCTATGGCTATTCTAGAAGTAAAGTTGCTGACTTAGAACTGTGGTTACTTTTTATGATCAAGAGCATGTGGCAAAATTAAGCTGTACTGTATTACTGTATTCTTGTGGATTCAAAGAGGAGATCAAGTTGTTAGGCAAAAAACTGCACTCCGGAAACTTTTTGTCCACAAATTTAGAACAGACAAGTTGGCCTCTTTCTTGATGGGTAGGGGGGCACAGAGAATAAAGTCTTTCACTATACTGGTAGCTGATAAAGGTAGCTTCTGTGGGAACCGTCCTTGGGGAAAAAAGGGAGGTGGACGGTGGAATGACACGGCTGCAGGAGAGGCATGAAGAACAACGGTAGGATATTCTAGCTTCTACTACTTCTAATGGTAAGCCACACACAAGATTTTAATGAAAATGACATTGAAAATTGACATTTTCAAAAGCAAGGCAGCTGACCCATCAGCTGTACATAAATTAAATATACTGGTTTTAAATTGCAATTCATCATACTTGTGATACAGAGGACACTAATTTTCTCTCGGAAATCTTTTCCATTTCCTTGACATGAAATCTGTAATGCTAATCACTGGGATCTAGTTTAAAGTCTCCTCTAACAGGCAGGAACATAAAGACAAGGATAGAAAAACTACACAGGTATCCTTTAAAGAAAACAGTCCCAAAAGCTGTTTAGAAAGAAGCAGAGAGCAAGCCTTCTGTAATGATCTGCTTTTCCTTTACTATGCCAGAGGCCTGCAACTGCAGGACACCCGAGATGTTTGCAAGCCTTTCTCAGCATATCAGATACCCGATACACGTTACCTAGAAGAAAAAAAACTGACTGCAAACTGTATGAAAAACAGACTTGAAAGCAACCTTGCTCAGCTTTACTCAGTAAATAGAGACTGCAATGCTGTTTCTAACAAACTATGGTTGTTAGCATTGCCCATCTGTAAGTCTGCAAACAGCTTTATATCCAAATATGTTTAATTTTATAAGTGATTCTTGACTAGCAGAATTCACTTTCAACAAATAAAGATATGAGAACTGGGTATGTGAATAACAACTTGAATCTGGAAGATGAACAGCAACTTCTCCACATTCAGTTGTAAGGATTATGGAACAACTTTGCAGAGTCCTTAGTTGATATACAGGAGCGTATATGCCCCTTACTGAATCATTTCTACCAAAACATCAGATATGTTTCTTATCAGCGCTTGAAAATCTTAACAGTCAGAGTGAAACTGGCAGCAGACTAACCTGACAGAAAATGCATTATTTAGGAATTGGAATAATGGCTTTTTCATGATGCAATCAATCATTCTTACCTCTATCTCACTCATAACTTCATGTGATAATATTGCATTCTTCTTTTGTTTCCTCTCTCTTTTCCAGGCTGTTTTTAACCTACTGTCTTTAACACCTTCTTATGCAGAAACAGTTTCCTACCTTTGTTCAGCAGCATCACCCTTTTGTTTTTCCAGGTTTTATGTCCCTTCTGACACAGGAATAAATCAATATGCAGGTGTACTGTCCACTTATTATGGCACTGTGTCATTCTCTGTTCCATACCTGTTTTTTATGGTTTGGGGGTTTTTTTGTTTGTTTTTGGGGGTTTTGACTCACAACTGAGCTGATATTTTCTTAAGTCTGACTCCAAAAAAATCTCATTATTATTATAGCAGTTCAAAGCCCAGTAGAGTGTGCATGCTAAATCACTACTGCAAACAAATTCATTATCATACACAAATGTGGGAACATATTAAAAGATTCTGAAAGTCCACAGCTCAAATTACTCCACTTACTACAACCCTTCTTATCCAAAAAACTGTACTTCTGATGACTTCATAATGTATAAACCAGACTTTTTTGTACTATAAAATTTTCAAGTCAGGTGTGCTGACTAGGATTCAAACAGGTTTTCTGTAGTAATAAAATAGTACAGAACAGAAGCAATCAGTAGGAAAATTACTGCTGTGTCCAGTTCACAAGAATGAACTGAAATATATACTGAAACAAACTACTTGGGAGCAAGGTGAGGAAGAATAAAGAAAATTTTAGTCCTAGCTTTGCTTTTACGTACTCTGAGATACTCCTCTAAATTGTGGATAGTGACTGGTGTATCTTTTCCCCCTTTTTTCAGTTCTATATTAGGAAACCCAGGAAGTGTGAAGTCCAGCCCTAGATCTTCCACTGAGCAGCCATTCATAGTCAGAGCCTCCAATGCATACTGTAGACTTTCTTTGGTCTAAAAAATTGGAAGCAAAAACCAGTGAGAACAATTCATACACATTAACTTATCCAAAAGTAATGACTTCTAAAGCAGTTTTGACTAAGTAAACATTTCTGTAAGAATATTACTATTAATACTGTTACAGTACTTCTCTCTTTCCTTCTATATTTTTCATACATAACAGTAAAGCAAGACAAACCAAATAAACTATCTTAATGGATAAACTTGAAAGACCATAACAGTACACTTTTTTCTATCAATTTTGGAATTACTTTAGCTTCTTGCATGTTATTTATTTAGAAAATACTATTGCAAGAGAAGGACATGTGTAATATGCTAAGGCTCTTAGGCTATGTTTTTTCCTTAGAATAGTTAATGGCATTCATATTTGGCATGCATACTGACATTTTTCAGCTTTCATCCACCAGGTTTCAGGTTTTTCAAACTCTTGTTGGGAAATTAAAAGCGGTGATCAAGGAGAGAGAGACAGTGAGGTGAAGAGGAACAAAGGCCCACAAGCTTGCAATAACTTCACTAGTAACAAAGCAGATGTATTAAGAGTATAAATTAGGTTATTACCACCTACCATCTATTAACAATGGATGCTAGAAAGAGCATGCATGCCAAAGACCTTTTATCACTACTCTGCAACAGTGAATGGTATTATTTTTAGCTAAGAGTGGATAACCTTGAAAAAATTAAGTTTCTTCTGTATCTATAAAAGAACCTGTATGCTCACACATGAAGCCAGTTTACACCAGTTGTGCATACAGCTTTCAGTGGGGGAGGAAAGAAACCACAAAGGGCACTCCTAAGAAAACCTGAAAATCTTACTAAACCAACTAATGAAAACGCTAAGCTTTTTGAATGTTAAAAAAAAAACAAGGATAGATTTTTTTCCTCTGATATTAAAGTTGGTTAGTCTTTTTAAAAGTGAACCAAAAAGAGAAATTACCTTAGGTGAACATCTGGCAGTTTTAGCCATTTCTAGCCTGTGTTTAATCCCACAGAAGAATCCCATAATAAATTTCTAATGTTAAAGTCTACAGTACAAAAAGACCATGTTATAATTACTAGCCAATGATTTAATAATATTAAAACTACTCCTTTTATTACAATGAAGTAATTATCACTGTTACCATCAGTATTAAGCACTATCATACACTCTCAATTACAGCTACTTCATAAAATCCAAACATGTATGAAGATGCACTCTTCCATTCTTAGGGTTACTTTCCCACCTGTGTTTTGTCCTGTTCAAGTCTTTTCTTTTGTCTTACAATATCTTCAAGGTGATATATTGATTTGGCTACTACTGGATCAATACTGAACAAGTCATGAGATGTTAAGGAAGTTTCCTGTCGTAACATCCATTTATAAAAAGGAAGTCCAAGAGGAAGGTCCACCTGGAAATCAAAATTTTGTTTAGTACTGAACTGTCTTCCAAAACTATATCTTTTGCTATTTTATCTCTTGACTAGATCTAAAATATTATTTACTAATTCATAGTTCTGGCACACACCAAAACACATCGTCTGAGGTATTTTTACCTGAGAAATTTACAGTCGAGAAAACACAACTGACTGTCTAGTGCATATACTTTAGAGCAATCAGCAAGCTAGCAGCTGGAATAATAAGCAGCCCAAAATGATACTGAAAGAAGATTGGAGAGAGATTGCAACACATGGCAGGCAATGGCTTTTCCTTTTTTCACTATGGTCTCAAAAGCCACTGTAAGTATCTTCAACATACACTACCCTTTCCCCCTCAAAAGTTCAGCTGCATCTCTCCCCACCCCACCCAAACTGCTAGAGCTGAAAATACTTCCATGCAACTCTTAATGCTATTTCTCCCCAACACAGTCAGAACTAGAATTTTCATTTAACCCTTCAGAATAATATTTTCCATTTTATTCTCACCAGTCTAAAATCCATGATTGCCTTGGCCATTAGTTTTCCCAGAAAACGGAACTTCATTTTAACTTTTGCAATGTGAGCTGGCTTGGCTGTTCTACCAAAAGGAAGTGCAAAAAGGCCTTGAAGGTTATGGATGTACTTGGTACCTTCCTGGCTTCCTGTTGAGGAAGAAGGAAAAAAAAAAAGAAAAAAATTTCAATACATATGCTGCTAGTGTCATTCCAAATGCAAGTTTGAAAGCAGCTATCAGATAACCATAGCCTAAAGTTTCTTACAAAACATAAAAAAACCCACAAAGCTAATCACACACTATCATGAGGCATATTATCTGCCCACAAACTGAGGTGCTCTTTCAATCAAAGCCATTCACATAATTAAAGTCAACTTAGCATCAATTCAATACTAGATCAATATTGATAGTTTAGGTAGTAAAACATTTACCTTTTGGATTGGCTAAAGTCACTTCTTCTCCCCTCCAAAGGCCTAAGTCTGCTCTCTGTAGTTCCTGAGATACAAGTGCATAGAACTCTAGCGTGGGGCCTAGGCCTGTGCCAACCTTCAGGGAGAGGGAGGGTGTGGGGAGAGGAGGGGGAATGAGATAAATAAATGAGTCCATTAGGTCACTTTGAATATCAAAATCTTCACTTAGTCTGAGAAATATAGTACATTATTGGCTATAAAGAAGACTGCATTGCAAAAAGCATCTAGACAACGTAACTGCACCAACATTTACAGCGTGACTGAGGCAGCTTGCAAAGACCACATATCAGAGGGAATAATAGTGGAATAAAAGTATTAACCACCTAATGATCATATTCTAGAAGAAACGCACACAGCTGTTTGCTTAGAGTTAGGAAAAAAAATGTGCTCTGAAGAATAAGACTGATTATGAAATTTAGTAGATCAGAAAGAATTTCTCCTAGCAACTAAAAATCACAACCAAGCGGATTAGGGATAATTAATAGATAAAATTTCATGGCACCAGCAATACGAAGAACCAAGAGTCTGACCAAGTCATTCTATGAAAGTTGTAGCTTTTTTGTATTAATCTTCAGTAAAAAAAGGGGTTAAATTAGACTGCATTGATATTACTTACTTCATTCTCATACTGGATTTCCAACATGGCTCTTGAACTGCCTAGATCCTGCATCACAGATTCTGCCTGTTTCAACAGCTCATCTCTGTTCACAGTGCGCTACACATTAAAGAAGTTTTAAGTAGTGAAATTATGTCTTTAAGTCCCAGCTCCCAAGGCAGTTACAACAGGAAAAAAATTAGTTATGCAAGTTTTTCCACCCCATGCTAATAGTTCCACAGTTCAACAATTCGTAAGCTCACACTTTGATAAAAATAATTCATGTTTCTATATGAGAACTGACTAGAATTAAAGTGTTCAATATAAAATGAAAAAACGATACCTTACATTTGTATAGCTAATAGGTACTACTCTTGCCAAGAATCTGGCAGTAGGACTATAACATAGCAGAGAATTGTTGTCATGTGATGTTACAGAAAACACAGACTAAAGATGCCAAAATCCAGCAACCTAAAGGAATAATCTTATACCCTGCCCTTGGGGATTCTCTAGTAGGGAAAGTGGCAGGTTTCAAAAAACAGAACAAACACCCAAAAAAAAAAAACCCCACCAACCCAAAACCACACACCACAAAACCCAAACAAAAAAAACCCACACCCAAAAAACCTACCACCACACAAAAACCACCAAAATCCAAAGCCACCCACAACAGCACTGGGATTCCTGCATGTTGGAAGCTATATTCTAGTTGAACTAGATCCTCATGTCTGTCTTTTTTTTCCCCACAGGTACTCACGATCATATAGCAGATCTACACTATACAGCAGATCTTAGTTTAAGATAACGTCTCTCCAGACTCAATGCAGACACCCAAGACTCCCTCAATTTAAAATAGTCACAGCTTAGTTTTATTATGTTGCGACAGGAGGCTTAATACTCTCCCAGAATACAAGGACAATCTTTCTGTTTAGTCAGGTATACACTTAACGGTCTAAATCCTATTGCTTGAATTATTCTGAAATTCTACATAAAGCAAAACAGAGGTTTACAAGCTAATATATAGAAATATCACTAATGTAACCTAAAACTTAAAGTTCATTCTTGGAGTTTAGTTTCAGAAATTATGTAAAGACTCCAATTCAAAATTAAGGAGGATGTGAGAAAGCAGTGTCACATACTCTAGCCCCTTCTGCCACCTAGTGGCACACAGCTAGAAGACATTGTGCTTTCTACACGGGGGCTTTTAACCAAATAAAAACAAACCTCCCCTTCATTGGTATAGTACCAAAACCTGAAGTTTTACAAATAAATCTTGCTCACAATGATATTCTTAAAGACAACAGAAAAATAATCATACAATTCATTCCATTCTTAAACAAGATATACCTACTTTTTTCCTGTCCAGTCGCGGTGCCACTCTGCTATCCTGAGAATCTGATTGATTGATTTCTGGATTAGTATCCAGTAGTCTTTGCATGGCTCGATCACGATCAAAAGCAGTTACATAAAACAGCATTTGACGGGTATCAAATGGAAAGAAAAATGGGCTGTAAAGAGCATTGGATTAGTTAGCTGGGTTCCATAGTTTAGTTTAAAACACAACAGAAATGTAGTATGCCTGAAATTAGTGCTTTATTAAACACTTTGGTGAAAGCAGCCTCCAAAGGAAGCCTTCCAGAACACACTTTAGTTTTAGTAACAATGCTTACGAGCAAAAGTCTCGAGATGGAATATAATATAAGAAGGAATGGCAACAAATTCCAGAAACTTCTAAGTCTTGCAGAGAACTCAAAATACTTGAATGCCTTGGCTATGCAAAGTTTGTATCAGAAAATAAATATTCTTTTACTTGCTCACACCTGTTTTACAATTAATAAATCTAACAGAACAAAGATTATAAGAAGGTGGCTCAAGCTCCCATGTTTGGGGGGTGGGAATGAGCACTTGCCTACAGCAGCACCAGCATTCTACCTTCCACCATTTTGAAAAAACACTTTAAATAATCTGTGAAAGACAACCAGAGAAACTTCTTAGTTCATCAGTTCTACTATTCTCTACCAACATTTAACTTAAGAGCCAGTTTTACTGAACAAATATTGCTACAAATGTTTGTATAAGAATACACATTCATACTTATCATTTGTTATCTGGAATGTTTATGAAGAATTTTAGAGATCTTATTTTGAAAATGAAAAACCAAATAGTTTCTCTAGAATATGTATTTCCAATCAGTTGTCACCAATGTTGCTTCAAGTTTCATGCTTGAAAAATGCAAGAATGTCAACTCTGATTTCTCATTCTTTCACGTGCAAGAGTTTTACAGCTTATACTCTGTATCAAGACACTACAAAGTAGTAGCTTTACAAAAATTATTTATAACATTTTATCAGTAATTATAAGAATATTTTCCATTGTCCCACACTGACTATGCCAAGATAAATGTAGTGGTATGACAAAAATGCCATTAAGCAGTTTAACAGGAGAAAAAAAAAAATGACCTGAATAATCGAGTACTATTATTTCAATGAGAAAACTTCAAATTGCTCAGAAACTCCTCTAAGAAGTGGTCCAAACTTTGCAGCTAGTCTAGCTCTCCGTATTTAATTTAACCTAGGCAATATGGGTGTAAACATTCATCCAAGTGCCTCTATGTAACTTAGCAAGACTTCTCTGACTACATTTTACTCTCCCCCAGCACGTTCAAAAGCATTGTAATATATGATGCACCTGGGCTGCCCACCCAAGAGGCCTACTGAACTCAAATTAGAAATACTATATGGTAAGTCATTCATACCATGTTTTTCCAAGTTCTGTCAGCCAAGTTGGTATGTTTCCTGTCATAATTACCAAAGGATCCTGAAGCTGCCTGTTTGCCTTTGCTGTCAGTTTACTGTTGATAAACTCTGACGTTGGAATTATCTCCTTGCAGATTGCATTCTGTGTTAAATAAAAACAACGTACTTCTAGTTAAAGAAATTGTGGAAGAAATACCAAGCCTTTGTTAGGAGGGTTTTTTTATGCTTTTAACTTGCTTATCATCACAAGAAAAAAACAAACAAACAAAAAACCCAACCCACACAAACCACCCAACAACTTTCATTGTCACTTTGGTCGTACAGAGTGTCTAAGCCATGAACAAAGACTGAGTAAATTTTTACTATTCATTTTCTTTTCAGGAATAATGTTGCTCTCTGAACATAAGGAAGGAAAAAAAAGCATGGAGAATTTGTTTAACAAGCTATAGAGGAAATATAATTGACTACAAGAATTTATAGCCTTCATCTTACCAGAAGTTAGAGAAATATAGTGGAAGACGATACTGTTTGCATTGTTCTGTCGGGGGGGGGAAAGGCGGCAGACTGGGGAAGGAGGCTATTTTAAGGTGTTTCAGGACAGAGCTGTCTGTATCAAGAATGAAAAGTCGTTTAAAAAATGCTCTACTCACATCATACAAGTAATACCAGTATCGACTGATAGCATGTAAAACTCTCAAAAGAAGAATAACATCTAATGATGGATCTTCAAATGTTATGTTTTCTGGTGGAGTAGATATGAGGTAAACTTCTAAAGGATTTAACACCGAAGGACATACACCATCTAGGAGGAAAAAAGAATATGTTATCAAAACAAATCAATTAGAAGTCTTCCCAAGACTTAATTTTTAGGATTCTAGGTAGTATTAGTCATGATCAACCTGTCAGCCTCACAGCTGTGCCTGGGAAGATATGGAACAGATCCTCCTAGAAGATATGCTCAAGCACACGGAGGACAGGGAGGTGATTCGAGACAGCCAGCATGGCTTCACCAAGGGCAAGTCCTGCCTGACCAACCTAGCGGCTTTCTATGGAGGAGTGACTGCATCAGTGGACAAAGGAAAAGCAACGGATGTCATCTACTTGCATTTCTGTAAAGCGTTCGACACAGTCCCCCACAGCATCCTTCTCTCTAAATTGGAGACATAGGGGTTTGATGGGTGGACTGTTCGATGGATAAGGAATTGGCTGGATGGTCACATCCAGAGGGTCATGGTCAACGGCTCGATGTCCACATGGAGACCAGTGACAAGTGGAGTCCCTCAGGGGTCTGTACTGGGACCGGTGCTATTTAACGTCTTCATCAATGACATAGACGGTGGGATCGAGGGCACCCTCAGCAAGTTTGCAGATGACACCAAGCTGAGTGGTGCCATTGACACACCAGGAGGACGAGATGTCATCCAGAAGGACCTGGACAAGCTGGAGAGGTGGGCCTGTGTGAACCTCATGAGGTTCAACAAGGCCAAGTGCAAGGTCCGGCACCTGGGACGGGGCAACCGCCAATATCAGTACAGGCTGCGGGATGAAGGGATTGAGAGCAGCCCTGCGGAGAAGGACTTGGGGGTACTAGCAGATGAAAAGCTGGACATGAGCCGGCAACGTGCGCTTGCAGCCCAGAAAGCCAACCGTATCCTGGGCTGCATCAAAAGAAGCGTGGCCAGCAGGTCGAGGGAGGCGATTCTGCCCCTCTGCTCTGCTCTGGTGACACCTCGTCTGGAGCACTGCGTCCAGCTCTGGGGCCCTCAGCACAAGAAGGGCATGGACCTGCTGGAGCGGGTCCAGAAGAGGGCCACCAAAATGATCTGAGGGCTGGAGCACCTCTCCTACGAGGCCAGGCTGAGAGAGTTGGGGTTGTTCAGCCTGGAGAAGAGAAGGCTGCGGGGAGACCTTATTGCAGCCTTTCAGTACTTAAAGGGGGCCTTTAGGAAGGATGGGGACAATCTTTTTAGCAAGGCCTGTTGTGACAGGACAAGGAATAATGGATTTAAACTAAAGAAGAATAGATTTAGACTGGATACAGGGAAGAAATTTTTTACAGTGAGGGTGGTGAAGCACTGGAACAGGTTGCCCAGAGAGGTAGTGGAGGTCCCATCCCTAGAAACATTCCAGGTCAGTTTGGATGGGGCTCTGAGCAACCTGATCCAGTTAAAGCTGTCCCTGCTCACTGCAGGGGGGTTGGGCTAGATGGCCTCTAAAGGTCCCTTCCAACCCAAAGCATTCTAGGATTCTATGATTCTATCATTCACTTAACTACAACAGTTCAGTCAGACAATTCAGTAAGTATCTTTTTTTTAGTTTTAATACACACATCAACATATGCTTACTTTTCTTATCCTATACTTGCTTTAAAAGAAACTCTATGGTGTCTCCAATCACCCTTCCTCCCCATCCTTTCAGAAATTTCACAAATCTAACATATTAGCAAGGCAATACACTCACCATGCCACAATTCATCGTGCTTTTTAGAATTTCTAGGGGAGGTTTTTGTGGGAGCAGTTTGTGCTCTTCCTCTTTTACCACCAACACAGTCCTTATTACCATCTTCATCCTCTCGCACAGGTTTGTACCTAAAAAGTAATTAGAAGTTAAAACCATGTTTGTGAAATACTAACTTACATGGAAACTAAAGCAGTTATAAAAGTGTTAGTTGTTTGATTACCAGAATTTTACTTGCATGACAGTTAAAAGCAGAAAGACAAGAACAATGCATTTGGACATGATCCAGCCTTTGAAGCTAGGCCCTCAGAAGGGCCCTCTGGCTCCATGAACTGGAAGAAGAGAAGCAGAAGGTATAGACAAAAAAAACAAGTGGTTTGGGGGTTTTTTGGGGGTTGGGGTGGGTTTTTTTTTTTTTTGCTTTTGTATAAATATTAGAAAGAAAAAGACACTGCTAAATGTTAAAGCGTTTGGGACAGTCATAGGTCAATACTGCTCCTTGCAAAGTATGGCCAGAGAATACATACACCTGTACAGCGATCAACTATGAAAACCAGTATGAAGTTGACCGTTATTTGTAGACCGCAGACACATTTTCTATTGTTTGTGGTTAGCTCCCTAGCACTAAGAATGATTTCCCTCCATCTAGCAAGGGTCATTTTAAGATTCCCCATTTCTTGTTCATCAGCTTCACTCATAAGCTAGAAAGAACATCAGCAGCTAACAATGAATTCTTACTAAGTTTTAAGTATCTCAAGCACTTTAGGAAATTCAAAGCTTCACAGTTGGGGGCAGCGGGGGAAGACAGCTATATTCCAATTTTCTTTATGTATGTACATCTAGGAAACTAGAGAAGCCGTCCCCTGATTTCTCTAGCCAACTTACCAAATAGTATGCGTTTTTGTCCAAATCCCAGCTCTTCCTAATGGGTTGCTTTCATCATCTGTAGACTCCCTCTCCTCCTCAGCTTGCAAACTGTACTGCCTAACTGCTTGATACACAGTCATATTGTATGGCAGCAAGTGATCTCCAATGTAAAATTGCAGTCTATGTCTCACATTCCCTGAATTTAAGAATTGAGCAGCCTGAACAAGATGAAAAACACACACAAGTTAGGAAACTTGTTGCTAGCTTTTCTTTAAACCTCTCCCCACACTGCTCCCTCCCCATACCCCCAGAGCAAAAGCTTACCAAAGATTCATCTATTTCTTCATCTGACCCATCATCATCACTATCCTCATCATCTTCTCTAACTCTTCCATAGCCTGAGGCAAGAGGGGAGAAAAACATCCTCATTTGTTTTTACACGAAATGTAGCAATGCTTTTGTACTCTGACTTTTATAAACTCCACTGTTTAAAACAGTTCCAAAATACATCAGTTAAAAAAAAGTAAGATTCAGATGTGTTAGAGTAAGTTTCAGTATCAACATCTGGCATCAAAAACGCCAAGTTACAGCCAATCTGACAGTCAACTAGATTATACTTCCGTTAGTATTTAGACTGAACTGTTTACAACAGGAAAAAGTTTGTCCCAGGAAAGAGAAGATTCTCTCCAGCCTTAGTCTTCTTCCCTGTGAGCAAGATACATTTATAGGTACCTCCCATTTGTCTTCAATATAACCCTCACAGGTTTTTACAGACTCCACACTACTGACAGTAGTGACTATCCCAAGAAGCAACACACATGTGACTGTATAATATATATATATACCTCTAACTACAAGGTATCTTTCAATGGCTTGTACCAAAGCCAGAGGATCAATCTTCACAGGTCCACCTTTCCACTGTTTCACATTAGCACAGTCTGGATGTCTTTGCAGTTGGCATTTTAATTGGTGTGTATTGAAGAATTTTAAAGCTTGGGATCCTCTGTTAAGAGAAAAACTCAAAATAATTTGTGAAAAAAGTTGCTACACAAAGAATCTAATCACCATAATTGCATTTAAAAATGCATTTAGAAAGGCTTATACATGCATTTACAAATTCACTTGTTCAGAGTATTGCTTCTCAGTCTATTTCTCTAAAAATAAGCTATTAAGATTTGGATAAACAGACTAAAAATTCTATTCTACAAGAACACCAGAATCCAAGTTGGACAAAATCTGATTTCCAATAGAAGCTCCATGGATTAAGAGACAGTCCAGTCTGAGGTCTGATTACAATATGGCCGATAGTGACCAACTTTGAGGTGAAGTTGTTCAGTGGTCAGCTGATGCCACATGAGATTTAGAGCTGTGCTTACATGCAGTGCAATAAGGATCAGAATCGGGAGGTGGAAAATGCAAGTATCCATTCATATGTTTTTTTGATAAGAACCTGAAGAGACAACCTGAAACCTGTGTTTTCTTGCCAAATATGTTCCATCTCGCCAAACTATGAATACTCAAGTTAGCCGTTTTTATACACAAACCTCTTATCTTGGGCTGCTTCTATTTCCAGGTGCTAGTGAAAGACTACCAAATCTTAATGCCTCAAAATCCTCATTGACATAATCCATAGTAAGACTAGCAGTCAAACAATGCTGCAGTAGTCTGGCTTCCCATGTTTAATTTTCTATCAAAAAGAATAGCAGAATTTTGCTTCTATGATTAGCAGCTTTATAACTTTTGTAGTTATCCTACTTTTTACAGAAATAGTGCATATTAGGAAGCACTGCAGGATTACAGAGCACATATACTTGCAAAAGCCAGTATCAAGACAATTAATACCTTCAAGTATTAGAGATCTGTGTATTGCATTCATTCCCATGGATTTTAACAGTTTCACAAAAAACAAATACTGAATTTTAATGTAACTTAGATTAATGTCATAGTGTGAGGCTCTACTACATCTACTGTAATTGATGTTGTATCACAGTCAGTAACAAAAAATATCCACATTAACTTACTACCTGAGAGACACAAGATTTTGGCATTTCAAACTTTAAAGAATAGTTTTCAAAAATTCATTTTCAATGCTCCTCCCCTCCTAATTTCTACATAGTCACAAGAATATGTCTATAATCAAATTGAGCTTTTAGCCAGCACCACAAAATACTTTCAAAACTTGCATGCAACTTATACTGAAATAGAATTACTAACTGCTATATACTGAATGAAAATTATTGATTTATTAAAGTACAGAAAACAAGTTGTAGAAATAGGTCTTCAGCCACTCAAACTTGTTACTTATAACTCAAATAACAAGTTGGATTCCAAATTTAACCTATCTTAAGACACAGGGAGGCCTACAATTAGTTTAAACTATGTTGACAGCCAACAGTTATCACTCAATCCATTACCATCCTAGAGAACAGAACCTATCTGAATAACAAAGTTCAGTGCTGTAATACAAACTCTCAGCAGTTTAATTACTTCACTAAAAAAATATCAGTGTCTCAGCAATAAATAGATGGTTTCTTTCCAGAGTTTGTCACATTGGGACAAGGAAGACATCTGAATTTTTAATGTGTGATTGCTTTTGTCTTTAATAGGGTGAGAGGTTTCCATTACCTCTTGGAACTTTTAAAATTGAAACAAGTTTTCGAAAACAAAAGCTTCTAACAAAATTGTTACCTGAGCATTAATCCTTACCTGCTCCCTGTTCCATTTCCACTAGGGAAGTCATGCACTTTGACAGGAAACTGTTCCATCTGACTGAGGCAATTGTTCATTTTATGGACTAATGCCAGCAAAGGTGCATTTTCTAATGGCTCTAATCTTCCAAGGGGTTCTTCTCCAGGAAGCTGAAATATATTCCAGTCTTTTAGTTGTGTGCTTGAATTAATCCATCTTAAACAATTTATACCACAAGTTGTGTAAAAAAAACAAAAACCACCACCACACCCACAAAAAACCCCATAGAAATTAAGAATCACTGCTCTCACTTAAAGTAGCAGCAGTATCAGGATGACTAGATGACACATAACAAGTTTATGAAAGACCTGTTTCAAAGAACACACTTTTCTCTCCTCGTTTCAACTGAATAGCCCTACAGATTTTAAGCATTCACCCTTAACCATAAGCAGTAAGGTTCATGGAAGCTGTATTTATCTTCCCTCTCTTCCACTTTAAATTTTTTCCTTTAAAAACAGGACAACCTAGTTTCTTGCAGTATTTAGGACTAAAGAGAGCAAGCAGTAAGATTACTATCCAATCTCTTTCCTTATCAACTTCTTAAAAGTCAGAAACAACTTTTAAGTTGTTCAACACTCAGACAATTGGCCATTTTAGAATTTCTTTCCACCGCTGTGTGGAATTTTCTGTAATTACAGGGTAGTCTAAAAAGTTTTGACCTGTAAAGATATAGAACCATGCGAAAGTTGTCATGTTATACAGCTTAGGCATAAACAAAATATTCCTTCCATACTCCATCTTTAAGTCAACACCATTGCTGAACCTCTCAGATGGTCAGGTAATTATCTTTCAAATTGTACTTAAGACAGACAAAACAATAAACAAGAAAACTTACTGGAGAAGAAAAAAATACATGAAGAAATCTTTTCAATCTGATATCCCTGCTTACAGCATCTTTCTCACTTTTAGATGTCAAATAAAGCAGCAGTTGTTTAACAAACCCGCTATGCTGGATTTCAAAGGAGGAGACGTCAGACTCCGAGACAATGCTACGGATTTCTACAAGGCACTCTATTCCACCATCCACCTGAAAAGTATGAAGGTAGTATTTTACTATCCAGGTATTAAGGGCTTAAGAAATACTGTTTTCCCTCCTACTGCATAGAACAGCTCTAAAGGAAGGGGAAAAAAGGGAAAGTCTGGAGCGTATAGTAACTCAGTACAAGCAATGACAAGGCAAATAATCTGAGGATAAGCAACTTCTCTATTCAAGCGGAGACATTACAGGCAACATCTACATTTTCCCTGTGTTAAGAGAAATGCAAGGTCCCATTTCTGTCTTATGCAATGTAAAGATGAGCTCCAAACAGAAGTTTAAAAAAAATCAGATTGGTATGTAGTATTTTACATGACATCTGTGTGGGAAAGAGGAGGAGGGAAAGTTTCATATCTTAACGATTGCTTAGATCAAAGCACAGATCATAACTCAGCTGTTTAGCTACTTTAGAAGTTACAGGTTTAGACCATCTATCAAGGATCACAACTGTCTGAGAAACAAGGCTCAAGTTCTTGAGATGCTAGTAGATTCGACCCAATCTGCATTTCTTCCATCCTTTCAGCAAAATGCTACTTCCCTCTTGTCCTCCGCCCACCCCCAAAGTTCTTATTACAAACTGTGTTCTTCTTTAGGTATGAAGTCAAACCCTAACACCTAGCTTTATAATTTAAATTTGAAATAAAATGCTATGTAAGTGACACACTGCTAGGAATCAAGAATACCCTTGTTAATACTGGTCACTTACCATATGTGTCAGAGCATATATACTAATTCCAAAAAAAAAATCCCAAGCAAACTATTGCAAGTTAAGAAACACTGTATCATCAATTAAGAAAACAAAATCTATGCTTAAAACTGGCCATACTGCCTACAACGGTCAGCCTTCCTGTAGTTTCCTCCTAAATACTTCTACTGCTTCCACCCCCACTCCAAGTAAGCTTGCCATTTCTAACCTGGAGGTTGAGTTGTTCAGTTGCAGTGCAAAGTCTCTGTAATACATTTAGTGCAGGATTGCTTCCATCCATGTTTTCAGAACTAAAATAACGTTCTACAAATTTATGGGCTTGCTCCTTAATCCAGCCCTTAATTTTTTCTCTGTAAATAAGCACACAAAATGCATTATTCAGCCACACTTAGCATTTGCATACTGCACTATTACAAGTAAACACAGCCAGACTATCATTTTCCCCATGTTTAATAGCAGTCACAGACAAAATCCCTTCCCTCTTACTCCAGCACAGTAAACGTCTATTCTCTACAGATTACTTCTTGCACCATTTTTCCCCAATTCTCCAATTTTTCCCCAGCATGGTACTTGAAACTATTAAGAGTTATTTTCTCTACCTTAATTTCTTGATTCTTCTTCCGGAGTTATTTTAACAGTGGTTAAGCTCAAACTTCTTTGATAGGTGCTACTTAATCACCTAACAGCTTATCATAAGAAAGTAGCTGCATGCCAAGATCAACACCATGTTAGAAGTATTTTGATTTTTTTGCATGTGTACCTGTTATTGGAAATGGTATCCTTGGAAGCAGCCCTTGCAAGACCACTTACTCCTGCTGTTCGTGCTGGTTCAATACTATTACTGTTGGACTGTGTACTTAATCTTCCCCATGTTTTAGGATTTAAACTTGCCAAGAAGGAAGATTTAGGCGATTGAGTAGTTGTGGGGCTTTTAGCTGAAGGAAGCAAAGACAAAATTAAGAGAATCAACCTGTTTACAGCTAGCACTTTTGACAGCCTATAAGCTTACTTTTAAATTCAAAAGGAGATAGAGTATCACATTTTAAGAATTATTTACCTTGATTGTCTACTTTGTCATCATCTCTTGGAGGAGAGTATTTTGGTCTCCTTGGCCCTCGTTTTGGCAGTCTTTTTCTCTTTAGAACATCGCTCAGTCGTCTGTCCAAATTTAAAAATTAAGTTGACGTTTCCATCTACCATATTCATACACATACCCATCCCTCAGTTTAAGATGCATGTGCCAGCTATTTCCTCAAGAATTAATAAAAGACTCCATCCCATAACAAGGAGGGCACAAGGGAAGAATGAGCTCTGGGAGAAGGGGCCTCAACTCTATTTTAATTGGAAGGACAGAGTGACTACTCCATCCAGAAAGAACAGGTTTTGCTTGCTGTCACCTTTCTACTATGGACAGCCAAATACAACCAGAAGTGCCACTGAATAAAGATTTCTCATAGTTACACAAATAAAACCATGAAAATTATCTCATTATTCATCTATTTGAATACACATAAAAATAAAATAAAAAAAAAAAATCCACAAATCTCTACTGAATAAACACCAAAAGACACAGGGTATTTGACCTGCCTCCCCTATTAAAAACCCAGAAAGCACTTTTTCAACAATTTATCGAGTTTCTACTTACCAAGACCTACACTTCCCAAGTTCTCATATTTCAATTCATGTTTAAGCTGAGTTTCCTTACTATGCCAATACATTAAAACAAACATTTCACTTTCAAAATAAAGGCAAACTGTATAACACTAAAATAGTGTATTCCTACAAGAGATTAATTCTACAAGTGTTCAGAATGGTTGCATTCCAACAAAGTAACTAAGGATGATTTCTTTTTCCTCCAGTCTCCAGCAGAAAAGAACCATGCACCATAGCTATCATTTCTCTGAAAGAATCACTCTGTTCAAGAGTTACATGAGGCTACAGCTGTTGCTCTTGGCATTCTCCAGCCTCTCCCCAAACAGCATGGATTGTTTCATATCATTACATCGTAACTATCAGGTCACTAGTCTTTTTTTTTTTTTTTTTTTTAAAAAAACAAACCCAAAAACATTTCCTATAAAATGAATCAAAACTACCCACTAATAGCTTCAACACCACACCAATTTTAGTTTCTTAGAGGAAAATATCACAGCAAAATGCAGATGATACTGTAGCAGCCCATGTCAGTCAAGACTTCTGAAACAAAACAAAAAACCCACCCCACCCCAAACCACACCACAAAACACACACACACAACCAACCAAGAAGACCCACACACAAACCACAAACAAAAAAACCACAGATTGTTCACAACAAATAATGCACTTACCCCTGTGGGCTCAGATCCAAAGAATCCTCCCGGCTGTGCTGTAAGCTGGGAGAGCCCAAATCGGCAGCTGCATTACTGGCAGCAGTGGCTGTTCCAGTAGTTATTGTAGTGGTAGCCAGCGTTCCTGATCCATTAGTGCATACTTTTGGTGGGCTTGTTAGCAAAGCCTCAGACTCTGCTAAGTTTTTCACTTGGTGCATCACCCCTTTGCAAAAGAAGAAATCTTTGTTTGGTGGGTTGGTTTGGTTGTGGATTTTTTTTCTAGGGTGAGGGGGTGTGGGGGTCAAAGGTATTTGAAAAGGTAGAAGTCTTATTAGAACCTCTGTTTTGACTATGGCAGCATTGGCTCACCCCACCCATCAATACTAAGTTTTAAAAGCAGTTTAACCCTTTCTTAAAAAAGTTAACCTACATAGTTTAAAAGAAAAAAAAAAAAAAAGACAGCAGCACAAACAATAGCTAAAGAAACCCTAAAAATCCCTAGTAGATTATAACAAAGAGTTCCTGCCAAAGATTCATCAGTTTTGTCCAGTAAGACTACCCATGTCATTTCAGCAAGCCGTCTTCAGCCTAAATATAAGTTCACTAGCATCTAGTAAGCCTGTACAAACTTGTTTCAGATTCAGAAAAAATAAGCTTGCCTCCTCCAGAGTCTTGGTCAGCTCCTCCCCAGTCATATGACGACAGCTTGCATGGATTTGTCTTTTTTACTCAAGAACAGTATTAACTTTTTACAGCTTGCGGGGGGATGGAGTGGGCGTAAAGGACATGGATTATCGACACATGCTTTTAAAATGCTAAATAAGGAGGTGAAGAGGAAAAAAAAAAAAAAGCAAGCAAGATTTACCTTCTCTTCTGAAGTAAACACTAAAAATGTCAGGTAACTTTTGCATTAAGATCTCTGCCATCTGCAGGGCTCCAACTACTATCTTAAGGTCTTGACTTGACAGCATGGAGGCAATATGACTAAAACAGATAGTTTCATTAGAATTAGGTTTGTCTTTTCATTTTGCGTTGTTTAAAAAAAAAAATCAAACCAGTTCATCTTGCATACATAGTACTGGAGACTGAAAGCAAACAAATTTCACTGTGCTTTTGTAAAAGCTATAATAAAAGGACTGAAAAAGTCCTCTTCCCGCCTAAACCACTTTTACCAAGTTTTAGCATGTGGCATAAAGGAAAAGAGAGAGTTTTCTTCCTTTAAAGAACATGGTATTGTGGAACTTTGTACTGCCTCTGAAAAACCAGTCAGTTTATTTTTTAATTGCATCCTTCTATGTAGATCCCTAATTTTACGGTATATTGTGTAGGAGAGGTTTCATGAATAGAACTTACTAGTTGAATGCCATGAGAGTCTGTTATTGTTCACATTGTTATTACCTCAAAAGTCATTTTTCCCTCAGAAGAATTTATAGGTAAGCTTTAGAAATCAGGAAAATAGTCAATGGTAATACTAGACATTACTAGTACACACAGCCATATAGGTAATCTAAGTTTCTAATAACTATGCCTAGAGTCAGCACCTACTACAAAATCTAAGGTGCAAAAAATTCCTGAAGAGCTGACAGCCTCAGCTTTTGGAAAATAAATACATAAGAATTTAAAAGTACAATCTTCCCCTGAAAAAGATGATTCAAAAAAAAAAAGTAATCACAAGTGAGTCATAAGCTCAAAATCAGTTTCATTCACAACGGTTAACAAACCCACCTTGAAACAGCATGGTTTTTCAGCACATCCTTCAGAAGTTCAGCATCAGCAAAATAAATTATCCTAAGAATTGCTCTAAGGCACTTGTGTCTAACAGCAGGTCCAGCTGAAGAACTATATACTTCATACAGAACACCAAACAATGTTTTGATAAAGGATTTTGCCAGTTCTGGGTCCTCTTTCATTAGTTGTGCTCGAGCATCATCCTTCTTCAATTCTGAATGTCCACCTGTGAAAAATTGTGCAACAAATGACTACATAGTTCTTTGCATCTCTGCTCTGATGATTACTTTCTTTTTTTAAAGCTGAATTAGCTTAGCTCTTGAATTGAAAAGATATAATTTAAGAACCAGAAGTCAAGCTGATGGCAAGAATGTAGGTACAAGTCCTCCTCTTTCAAGGGGTCGAGTATTTTTTCTTCAGTTTTCTTATATATTTCTGTACGCTAGTAAGAAGTCCTCACACAGTCTTTGTTAAATAAGACCTGTATGAACAAAAGTGTTTCAGAAAATCCCAAGCCAAGAACACCCCCAGCTCCCCCCAGTTTAATGCATTTTCAGGTCCCACGAAAAAAAGAATACATTTCAACAGTGAGTTTTGTTGTCAAGCTGTCTTCATTCATGTATATCAGAATAGTTCGATGTTCCACAGAAACCACAAGAAATATATTAGCTAAGTAACAGACTGTTGTATAACCCAGCATAAGTTAGCCATAACTAAAGATACCACGTGTCTCCTAAGGTGTACTTACTAGTGTTTGTATTGGCTAAAGGGTTTGGTTTCCGCTGAATGGCACGTGCTGTTCCAGTATCCTCATTTATTTGCTGCATAGAGTTAAAATCAATAGTATAGACACGCCCAAGTGTAGACAGGCTTATCTCATCCTCACCAACCTGATGAGCTGCCTAAAAACAAGGAAGAGTTTAAAGTTAAGAAATCCCTAACGAATAGGAAGCTATATGAAAGGCGGTAAGAGGGGCAACACAGTAGGAAAAACACTGACTGACAGAAATGCAGTAAGAACAGTGATTAAGCAGTTCACCCATTACTGAATACCAAAATAGTGCAATATTACAGCAGGATGGTTTGAAGAAACTTGTGTTTCTTACTCTGAAAGAACAAGGCTGGTAGTTCCAAAACCATAAGGAAAGCACTCAATTCCCTATACAACCACATATATATTTAAAAAACATCATCACACAAATGTGCATAATTACTACCTCTATTATTCGACTATCAATCCTGTTATAGGGATGCCAGAGACCCCTGTCATCTCGCCACTGCCATATTGCACCATCTGTATTTTGCGCATTTCCTTTCTTTAGCATGGTATCAACAGCGAAGATTCCCTCTTTTGGCAGGCAAGGCATCAGTTCACTGTAAAGAACATTAAAACAGTATTTTACTAGAAGTATACAAAAAAGTCCATCTAAGCTTAAAACTGTTTGCCTTCATTTTAGAGAACTTACAAATTTTAACATATCAACCAGACCCAAAACCTAGGGCTGCATAACTTACCAGATAAGAGAAGTAAGCTCATAAAGTTCTTGAGGACTTCGTGGAACAAGGTCAATTTGCTCTTGACAACTCCCATTCGAGGCTCCACAAAGGAGGAAGTGAAGTGTTTCTGCAATGTCTATAAGAATTATTATTTATGAGATTGCCTGTATCAGAATACAGACTCCATTTTGTGTTAGACACTACACAGAAGAGATAGTCACTGCCCTAAGCAAACAGACAGTAGACGGTAAGACAAAAGCCATCTCTTTGAATACTGTAAGAAACATTTGTTCTCAGGTCTGGGTTTTGTGGGTTTTTTTTGTTCTGGGTTTTGGGTTCCCCCCACCCTTAAGGGACACCTAGGGGGTGAAATATCACTCAATATACAGGGCGCAGAAGAAAACAGGGGAACGTACAGGGCAGCTGAAGTGGCAAGTCAAAATTTACAAGATGAAAAGAAGGAAACAAGTGAGAACTGAGACAGCTACACAGTGCTTACTTTTCTTAATGTTTTCCCTTAGAAAAAGCCCTTAAATCACATGTTTCCCCCACCTGGTAAAGACCACAAAAAGAATTACTCGTGTTGCAATGGGAGTAACTTGTGCAGCTAATACAGGCTCAAAATTAGGTGAACACTCCAGTGACAACAGCTATAGACAGGAAAGGGGAGAAAAATCCCTCAAGAAAAAAAAACTTTCAGCAAGATTAACTAAACTCTGTATGCCAGTGGAAGCATAGTAAGAGAGAAAAACAAGAGAACACAATATTTGTATAATCAAGTGCACAGAGTCCCATATTGACTGTAGGCATTAACTTAAATAGGTCCCCCAGAATACGAAAGAGCAAGAACTCACTTTGCTTCATAAGTTGGACTGCAAGCGTAGGACAATTGGAGCACATTAAGGAAAACATGCGCACCACCATGATGAACATTCCTGAGCTCAGGATAGGAGGCGTCACTACCAAGAGCTGCTGGATATTTGTTAACAAGTCCTTGGAAGCAACCTGCTGGAGCAAGTTCTTCAGGAGGGAACAGCAAAATTAAAAACGTTAGTCTGACTTTGAAAGTAAGCCCTTAGGAGAAACTGAGGGAGAGAAGAAGGAAACGAAAAATCCATGCTCAAAAACAAAAAACCCACCCTTACCTCTTCATGCTGGAAGTTGTCCACTAGCCGTGCAAAACAGAGACAAGTGCTTTCAACAGACTTCTTGTCCTATTATAAAAAAAGGTAAGTATTTGTTTGCATTAAAATATTTTAATTTGCATTAGATTATCCTGTTGTTTTGAGGCATTCATAAAATTTCTCTAAAAAGGCCCGTCAAATCAAGTTTTACAGCATATTACAGCTCTGAATTTTAAATTCACTGATACAGTCCAAACTGACCTCCTGAAATGGCATATTCCCCAGGAAACACCTCACACTTGCAACACAAATACCTTTAGGGACCTTTAGAGATGAATAAATGGGTCTATAATATCCTTTTTGGATTCTACAAGGAGGAAGCAAAAGGGAACAGAGCTACAAAGCCAAAACAACAGGAGATACAGATAATAAGCAGGAGTGAAGGCTACCGTTCTACAGACTACATGAAGCCTGATTTCTATATCATGCAGTGCAGCCAAGACAGCAAATCCAAAGACACCAAGATAGTAAAGACTGCACTAAAAATAGCTCTAGTTAAAAGCTCATTGAAACACTCAAAAAAGTTCATCTGAACATAATATAACACTTTTACTGTAAGGGTGGTTGAACACTGGAAGAGGTTGCCAGAGAGGCAAAGTCTCCATCCTTGGAGTTTTGGGGCTTGTTGGGGGGTGGAAAGGTGGGGGTTGGTGGGTTTTTTTTGTTTGGTTGGTTGTTGTATTTTGGGGGTTTTGTTTTGGTGGTTTTTGCCTTTTTTTTTTTGTTTGGTGGGTTTTGTTTGTTTGTTGGGGGGGTGCTGCTGCTTTAAAAAAAAAAAAAAAAAAAATCAGCTGGACATGGTCCTGGGCAATCTGCTCTAGTTGACCTTGCTTAAGCAAGGAGTTAGGACTAGATAGCTGAGAGGTCCCTTCCAACCTCAACTATTCTGTTAAGAGCTAACTCACAATTTTTCTTTGCCAGAAAAATTCCACTTCAAAATTTCTTGAAATCTTACTTTTTTGGGTTGTAGCTTTCTCTTCAGAGAGCAGAAGTCAGTACTTGTCCCTACTACTGCTGAGACTGGCGCTTCCTGTTTCCAAAGCACTATCTAAAGCTGACATTTGACTTCTGTGAAGCTGCCTCAAAGATTCAAGCAGTCTCTCAGCAAGATGTTGGCAAAATTAAGAACAGCACAAGAATACACAGAAACATTACCTGGAAGCTTTAATTTAGCTGCATTTGTTAAGGAACAAAATAATTTCACCTTTTTAACAGGGATCTGCCAACCAAGCAGTATATCCAAATCTCTTTTGGTGCAACAGTCATTGTGAGTGCTCATTTATGAGCATAGCAGCGTTGCAGGATAGGCAGATCTTAGTAGCCCCACGATTTAGGATTCATCACTTCAAACTA
This sequence comes from Pelecanus crispus, assembly GCF_030463565.1. Lineage (NCBI taxonomy): Eukaryota > Metazoa > Chordata > Aves > Pelecaniformes > Pelecanidae > Pelecanus > Pelecanus crispus. Next base: position 18,861,425 of record NC_134651.1, on the reverse strand, counting down.
TCATGCAAGAGTAGAAACTTTCTTTTTAAAAAGCCGTAAGCCCTCACAAAATGTCAAATCAGAAAAAACCACAAAAATTGGAACTGAAGCTTTTATAAGTTTGAAGTAGGAGGGAACCTTGCAACTCATTCATTAAGAAAAAAGAACAGTAATGCTACTGGATTTCCTCTTACTGATGGGTAACAAGGACTACAAAGCCCCTATTATTCATGCTCTAAATTAAAGTACCTTATTTATCTCATTTTATAAAATTAATAGGGGTGTCATGAATCCTTACAGCACATTTACAAAAAACAAAAGGTCCATATGCACATTAGAATATCACAACTTGACAGTATAGTAACTTTAAGGGAATTATCACATTGCAAAGGCAAATAATACACAGTAAAGAACTAGATATCTGGAGGCAACTTTATACTACTTTCAGGTCAAAATTAAAACATTCCATTTTATAATAGCTTCTTACCTGATGGGTTAACCTTTGTGTAAGCAGTGGCAAAGAGTCTGCCACAAAGTGAAACTCATCAGGTGTAATACTCTGGCAGCAGTTGGCAGCAATAGCTAGTGCATTCCTCTGTGCATTTATACTGAAGAATTCCAGATACAACAAACAGTCTGCCAACCCACCCTGTAATAAGACAAACATTTTCACTCTCAGTACTGCTGAAGTCACAGAAACTTGTTTTCTTATGTCATCTTCACAGATCACCAAGACGTAGAATTGGTAGAGGTAAAAGTGCTTGCTTTTTTTTTTTTTTTTTAACTTACTGCCTGCAGAATGGCTTTACTATGCCTCCGTGACAACATCTCCAGGGCTGTAAGCGCCTGCTCTGCCACATCAATGCACTGAATAACTTGCAGCTACAAGAAAACAAGCAAGTTTGTAGATTAATTTCTAAACCGGTTTGTAAAAATAATAATATTCATTAACATTTGGACAGTTAGCCTGTACTAAGACACATATACTAATGCAGCTGCAATGCTAGCTGTAATCAAGCTAGCCAATTTAGGGCTACATCAGCTATATAGCTACTCCAAGAGTTACCAGGTTGTATAATTACGCAGTATCTTTCCAACACCTATCAGACAAAAAGTTCTCAGTGAACCAGACAGTGCTTTTCGGTAAGGGCGTGAACAAACCGTAAACCCGTTTTTAAAAGATTCTCATGCATTATATATTATCTTGTAAGCTATGAAAAGAAGCCATTATCTTAGTAGTATATCCTAAGTTTAAACAAAAGATAAAATCCCCTCAGATTAGTTTAACACTGTTTTGATTTCATTTTACCTTTTCCAAGAAGACAGGAATTGCATCTACCACTACAGCAGATGACCTGGGAAGTGCTTCCATCATATATGTTAAGGCCCGACATGCATGGTTCATCTATTAAATACATAGATATTTGTTTTTAAGCTCAGATGATACATTTTTCTATTTAAAAAATTTTCTTAAACATTACAAATCACTTACAATGTCAAAGTTGTGCTCCATCTGCAGCAGTGTTATCTGTTTTTTTTTTAAAAAAAAGTGTTGTTAGTTTAGTAAACAGTATCTAGATATCAACATAAATAAAGGGCACAAATCAGTATTGTAGCTTTTGACTCAGGACTTTGAATTTTGGTAGAAGTTTCAAACTAGCCACTACCTGTTCTTGAGCTATTACAGAATAGGACTATCAAAATTTTGCAAAACATGCCCTCAAAACCAAATAATGAGATAAATACAGAGAGATACATATATATAATTATATACATATATATAATTAAGAATCTATAATATAAATTAAGAATATTTCAGCAATATATTGAATGAAATATTATATCCTCCAATAGAAATATGAGATTTAGTCTTTACCAAAGCTGGTACAACACTCTTGACTGGAAATCCTCCTAATGTTTCTTCATTTCCCATGACCAACAGCTGACACATCTCAATCACTGCCTGTAGTTGCTGACTTTCATCAGTGGCTTGGAGACCTTGTAAAAGCTGTTGGGCTTTAGAACCTAGACATCCAGAAACAAGATTAGGAAAGAAGATATTAGAAGACTTAAGTGTTCAAGGGAACTGTTATGCTATACTTCTGCCAGAGTGGAAGACCAGAGACAGTTTGTTTTCCTCTGTATTTGTAGTTTCACTTCCTTTCCCTGTCATAAAAGGGGAGGCGGGGGCGCGAGATAGGAAAGGGAGGCAAAATCTCACTCTTGGCTGTCTTTCCAGTGCAGACTGGTCAGCACAGGGAGTCCACCACACTGCTCACCACAGCAATCTTGCCAACCTACAGTGGGTGCCAGAACCCACACCACTCCACCTTTTTAAAGCAAAGGACTTTTCAACACACCCCCTGGATAATACAGTACATGGAGTATCCATGAGACCCCATCCTCCTCTTGGCAGGCAGTGTTAACAGGCTGCCTTTGGCTCTCCTGGGAAGCCAAACAGACTTAGACTAGAAGGTACACATCTTAACCAGCTGCATAATGCACACCTGGTGGAACAAGACTGAGGACCCATGTTCTCACTGACATACTGCCTGAAGGAAATGATTTCTGTCTGAAACCTAGGACACTTTTGGAACTATGAACAACGTATCTTAGAACTGACATCTACCAATAGTTTTAAAGCTAGCTTAAGCACTTGTTTAAAGCTAGCAGAAAACCCAAGCTGGCTGGAAAGGTCTTTTGTTAAGCAGCCCATCATGCAAAACAAAAAGATAAGGAAGGGGTGAAAAGGCAAGAACCCTCCCTTCCCCACCTAGAAGGGAACATTAAGATGCCCCAAAAAAGAAAAGAAAAGAAATATGGCTAAAGCAAATTTCTCTTCCTTATAGGAAGGCAAGCAAATTAATATTGTTGACCAGTGGTCTAGCACTACTATCATGACATACAAATCTCCAACATGTAAAATATTATATTAAACTATGAAACTAATACAAATACTAGAATTTACTAGTGGCTGAATTCTACTAGTCTGGAAGTGGAAAGAATTAAGTCAAATTAGACAAACTTTGCTTACTAGCTCCACTTCCAATTGTCCTGTGGAAGAGCTGCGACATCCGAGGACCAAGAGGGCCAAACAGGTGAGGAGGAAGACCCCTAGCCTCTAATAGAGCTAAAAGCAAACAGAGGATAACAGCCATTGTCAAAGCTTCTACATATTTTTAAAAGCTTAAATTCCATGATGCTATAATTTAAGACTACTAGACTTTTGATACTTTAAGAAAGAAGAATTAGGATTAGATGACTGCAGCTACCTCTATTTCCAAAAAAAAAAAAAACAACCCACAAAACACCAAAAAAACCCAACCCACAAAAAAAAACACCAAAAAGATGACCTTTAGGGAACAAATAACTCATTTTTGTATGCATCAGACCATTAAGGCCCTTTAAAAAGTCACCCACTGAGTTTTCAGAGTTACACTAGAACAGATTTCTTCTATGAAATATAAGTTGTTGAAAGTCTAGATCTAGAATAGCAGATACACCAGAATGTAATTTCAAATCTGAACTCAAACTACATAAAGTAGGTTAAGCTTATCTTCACATTTTCAGGAACCGAGTGGCACTACCAGTCTGAAAAACTGACACAGGAAAAAAGGGTTCACAGCTTTATTTGTTGATGAGCAGGAGAGGGAAGAACTCTGGTAGATATTAGGGGTTTTTTTGTTTTGTTTTTGAATGCTTTTCAGTAGTCTTACTTAAGCTAGACTAAGTGGGTGATTCTGATTTTTATTGTAGCAAGCATGACTACTGCTGATCAAAACAATAGCGATTAACAGTAAAAACCAATTTAGCTCAATATTCCTAATGCATACCTATATTTACTGAGGACTATAAGCAAGCGAACTGGTAGTGACAGATTTCCACATTAAATACCCAGATTAACCAAAACCTGTCATTTGCAAGGGAGATCATGATTTCAGAACTCCTTGCAACATAGTGGCAAAATCATTAAAAGTTACAGGACATGCAAACTGAATTTCTACCTGTCTGCACTCTCAGGTTTTGAGACCTGAATCCTTTAGCCCAAGCACAAAATCAAGCATTTTAAGAACATTTAGATTCTGTTTGGTCAAAGCTTACAGCAACATGGGTATCAACGACATGAACAAAAAATGTTACCCAGAAGCAGGCAGAGTAATAGCAGGCCTAACCTGGCCTGTCAACTGAAAACATTCTTGCAAAGACTTATTTTCATATTTGAGCTTAAACACATTTAATAGGACCGAGTTCTCGATTCTCTCCCCCCAATTCCTCCTGAAAAATCATCAGTAGTAGTGTATTATAAACCATGTAAATGAGTAAGGACACCATGCCACCCTCTTCAGACATTACTTCCAAATTCTTGCATCTTTAGTGAATTAAAGCTTGTAACTCCATACTTCAAAACTACAGTAAGCAAAGCAACACATTCACAGACAAAGAAACAAAATACAGCCTTCCCACTACATATAATACAGAGTTAGCGTAGGTATGGCTATTTATAGGCTGCAAACAAAAATAAGTGGTAAATTAGTAACAACTTTTATACCTTGTAGTCTTCCCATCTCAGAATCATCTGACTCACTTTCTCCAGAGGTTGTCATACCTACAGCCCCAGCAACGGAACTAGAAGCTAAAGAAATAAAAAGACATTAATGCAAGTTAAAGTGCCTTTAAAGCTACAAAATTCGCATCAATTCCACCATCAAGAAAAGTGTCCACCATCAGAAGAGTGCTCTGCATTTAACATTGCCACCATCATACTTCTGTACAATTGTCATTTTAAATAGACCAGTCTACAGGTCTAATACTTTCCAAAAGCTGAAGAGAGAGGCTGTATCAACACAAGATAACAAGGGGGGGGGGGGGGGGCAGGCGGGGAAGGGAGAACACAAAAAAACCCCACACCACCCACACACCAGCTAGATCAGCAAATTACCTTTCAGACAGATTTACCTGTATCCTTAGCAAATGTATGCTTGCCTTAATTGAGTGTTGTGCTGAACTTAGTTTCCATTAATTTTGACTTTGTACTGATGTAGCCTGCTTTAAGCAGAGGACGTTTGAGATTTTCTACAATCCAGCATAATTGCTGGAAAGCTCCTTTGAACTCACTACTGATTAGGACCAGATGATAAAATTAGGTACTATTTAACAGGACTGTGCAAGTAAGAGTAAGAATATTTAACTTGGTTACAAATTTCTCCAGTACAGACATGCTTGCCATTTCAACAGAAAACTTGCAGAATATTTATGAGTAGTTACAAAAGAGCTTTTATAGGTAAATGCATGCCTAATGTATTCTGAACAGTTTGGTGTCTCTCTGGTTGGCAGTACAGTAATTTATGTAGCATCTGCTGAAGCTACATTTTTTTAAACATACACGAAAAATAGGGTAAATGCCTGAAAACTAAAGTCTACTTTATTGGACACAGTTTGGAAACTACAAAAAAAGCATAACAAACACGTACCAGATATCCAAGAGATCAGATTCAAAAATGAAGGTCCCTCTCACTCAATAACCTTCCAGAATTATTTACCGGCTACACCAGCTTAAATAATAATTTCTCCCCAGAACTTAATCCATTTAATTATTTTTAAAAAAGAAGTTTGTATCAGCAACTATACTAAAAATGCTTCAGTTGAAACAACTTCTTACCTGCAGCTCCCTGGGGAGCCTCATCTGTACGTGCAGCTGAAGAGTTAACTCCATCCTGGTTGTTGTCAGGATCAGCCATCTTCTCCTGTCGGCGAGCTTCAGCTGCTCCTCTTTTGCCCAGGCCAGAGCCTCGCCGACTAAAGATTAAAAAAAAAAAGTTTCAGACTTCATGAACTAAGAGATTTATTTATGTGAAACTACTCAAAACCACATAACATTTACATAGATCACTACCACAAAGTTGCACAAACTAACAGATTTGTGTAATAATCAGTCTTCACAAAATCATCCAACTCTTCTTTACCCACCTTGCCCTGCACTATGGTGGTGATTTGTTTATACTAACGCATTACAGCTAGGTCCTTACATTATACCCTTCAAGACAAGGCAGTCTACTAAAATATAAAAGTGAAAATGAACAAGATTAAAGTGACACTTAGTTACAAATCACATGCACATTTGAGAAGTTTGATGACAGAGTAACTATCTTAAAGGAAGTTCTGAACTAGTAAAAACAAAGACAACTCTTATGTTCAACTTGGTTTTCAGTGCCAGAACAAGTTTAAGGGCACAAGTTTTTTTAAATTTGCTTTTTTTAAATACTACTGTAATCATCACTACAGCTATATATGCCTACAAAGTAAACAGTCAAATTCAAATGCACACTTGACAACAGAATCAGACTTCAAAAGCTTTGGTTTTTTTTATGGCATGGAAAAGGGAAAAGGAGTTGTGCTGGAACTATTAAATGTAGTTTAGGCATAAGAAACAAAAAAGGTTGTTAAGGCTTCATAAGTCTAGCTTCAGAATATATGCAACTACAAAAATTTTTTGCATCACAGGACATATGTACTCTCCCCTCCCATTTAATCTACCAGCTGTTTAAAATAGTTAATTCAGGACTAATTCTCCCCTGCACTAGAAGATATATTAAGTACTTAAGATATTTGTAGTATTGTTCAGATGCAGCTGCTAGACAAGCTGAGTCAGCTCAACAATGTACACTATTAAAACAGACTCTTGTGTGGTACCATGAAGTCTTTCATTTTTCAAAATAGTAATCTATTTTATTATTCATGATGGACAGTTGTTTAACACACTCTCTGTGTTTAGTATCTTTTAAACAACATCTCCCTACGGAAAGTGTTACTTAAATTTGTAATATTGGCTTTTGGTGTTTCTTTCCCTCCACCTCCACAGCTGAGGGGACTTACTGAAGGTCTGAAGGTGACAAATTCTATGCGCTATCCATGACACTGGTGTACAGAGTAACCCAGCAGCCCCGAAAAGCTATGGCTACTTCTGCAATAGCAGAGTAAGGGATAGACAAGGCCAGTTTTCATGCCTGAAAATGACATTAATACCAACCCATTCGGTAATCATGTTTCATTATCTTAATTTTTACCTGGTGCTTGCACAGGAGCCCGTGGTCTTTTGCCGTGTGCTCCGCCGCAAACTGGGGAGCTCAGCAGGTGGTGATTCACTGCGCTTCTTTGTAGATTTTCTTAGACCTACATAACATGTAAAGAATTCAGAGTAAATCAGTCTTTAAATACACAGCAGTTCTACAAAGAAATAAAACTTGTTTACAGCAAACTTCTACGTAGAAGAACAGCTTCTACGTAAGAACTACAATAAGCCCACATCAGCTTTTAGTCACCTTACACTGAACTGCTATGCCAGTAAAAGAAAGGTTCAGATACTTTTACTCATTATGTTAAGTAATACTAAACTCCAAGTTGTTACCTAGACACCTTTTCCTAACCTACACACTACAGTTATAGAAGAGCTTGTAAGTCTTTCTCATGCTAAACAGATACCACATTATGGGATACAAGTTTATTATTTCCACACGTTGATGTTCCAAACACTTAAAACAAAAGATGCTTTAGCTTTACATAAAGAGAGAAAAAGAAATTACATTGCGAGGGAGGGCAGTGGTGGTAGCATCTGTTTTCCCCCCACCTCCGAGTAAATCTGTGCAGCATAAACTTCATCATCTTCACTAGGTGAATCATAGTTTTTAGACAGTTTTATTCACATTAGTATGGCTTAAGAACAAGTGCCTTAAATCAAGTCAAGCACCACCAGTGTTGAGATCTGTCATATGTGTTATTTGTGTTCCTATTTCAACTACATCCCTTCAACCCCTATCACAAGGTCTTCCTTGAGGCAAACAACCAAGCGTATCCTCACAGCTTTGGAAAAGAAGTTCTCAAGTTTTTAATTTAGAACTATTTGCACTGTTGAACTGACCCAGCTGATATTAATTTGCTCTAGGTTATGAAGTTATTGTTCTGATGATATCCCACCACAGAACCAGGTAAGTCTTAAACATACAAAAAACCCATGCAATACAACATTCTCAGATGATGAGCAAGCTTACTATCAGGCTGAAATATCCCATAACAGCTTCCAAACGAGAAGGCTAATAATTAAAGTGTCGAAAATTAGAAATCCTTATCAGGCCCAGCTTTACATTTCAGTCCCGCTGCCTCTAGAATAAATAATAAAGTAAAATAGAACCCTATAACAATCAGTTCAGACATACTATTACTACAACAGATGCTAGATCACTGCTCCCTCTTCTGGCAGCAAAGCAGAAATAAAACATACTTAAATGTGCAATGTTTTTGAGCACAGCACCTATCAAACTGGCTCCTATTTCCTTAATCCTAAAACACTCCAGGAATGCTGAGTGGTGGTACTGAGGGATGAAATGATAACTACACAGCTTCTGACTGGATAGGTAACGTAAAAGGGAAAGTGATCTGAAAAGCTATTACTGACCTGTTCAATAGTCTGTCCTTTCAAACACTATTACTATACTTGACCCAGGAACACAATGCTGTGTGCAGTTAAGTTCCATGCAGATGAAGGTTAACCTGATATTCGTGTATTTACCACACACCTGGCTTACTGACTCAAGAAATCTGGCAACCCTAAGAAAACAGCAAGGTTCTGTATTTTAACAGCCACCAAGCACTGAACTGAAGCAGGCCAGCCACTTGAATTTTGCTGTATGTACAGACTACCTGAAAAAACATGTCACTTTTCCAAATATTCAAAAAAGCAGTGACATTTTCACTACATATGCTTTCAAACAAAAAATTTAAGTTAAAGTTGCTACAACACAAAAACATGATGACTCCAACCCTATTTACATACAATAAGACACTCACAGGGGGAGGAAGAAGAGTGCACAATAAAGTACAGATACAAGACAAAACCAGTTTGAAACCAGTAGCAGGATCCTGTGCCACAGCTATCTAAACTTCTCAAGGACTAGAAGTGCACAGATGTAACAAAATTCCTCTCATAACTGGTTATATTTTACAATAGAAAACGCATGCTTTAACTGGCACTAGATATAGCACTGTATTACTCCACAGATAAAACATGTGTTTACTGCTCTGAGTTCATATTACATATATGGAAAAGTAGGTTACTCAGTATCTATAACAAGATGGTAAAATTCTAAGTGAGATGTACTTTTGCTTTACATTTAGAAGAATAAGTTCATCACCCTGTTACAATAGAGTCCACTAGAAAAATATACAAATACATTTTAATTCTTTATGTTAGCATGCCACTTACTACTTCAAATCTGTGGATGCTCATTTTCAAGTAGTCAGACCTGAATATTAAGTAACTTCATATCAGCTTAGTAATAGGTGGTACATGAGACACCACACATCCGCTGTAAGTGAAGTAAGATTGACTTAACTTCTATCAAAACAGGATTTCTGCTAAGGGCAAAGGTTTCACTAAACAGCAGTGCTAGCTTAACAATTTACTGTTATTTAACAGCATGGTACACTCACTCATGTCTTATTGTCCCCAAAACAATCCCAAGGTGCGCAAAGTGACACACCGATACACTGTCTTGTTCCATTAGTATTCTGCCAGTTTGGTGAGTTGAGCTTGCTTAACCCTGGTCAGATAAGCACAGACACCATGAAGCAGTAGGGCAATGAAGCTGTGAAATGGGTTGTCCTGTTCTGTAAGGGGCATTAAATTAGCTGAGCCATCCCTTTAAACTGAATTACCTCAGAAAGAGGGGTTTAGAGAATGTAGAGAGTTACTGCTTGGTGGATGAGCTGCAGAATATATCGCAGCCTGAGCACCCAGAAGAGTTGAGCTCATTTTCTCCTGCCACTCAGAAGGAATGTTCTGCTTGTCAGATCTTTCTGCATGTGTCTTTTCCCATCTTTATTTCTCTACCTCTGATGTATCTACCAGGGCACACATGAGATTCCACCTCCCTCTATTAATTTCAAAGGTGATGAAAGACTTCTCGGAGCCTGTTCCCTTCCTGCTGTTCAATGCCACTCTCTGCCCTTAGAGTTCGTTGTTTAAGAAAGCTTCTTAAGTCAATCTTAGCACCTGCACCTTTTGCAAATCCTTTGAGTCTTCCCAATGCCATAAGCTCAGGACTGCCAATTTCTTCAGCATAGAACTGAACCTTCTTGCTTTCACTTGCATTGTCATCAAAATTTGATCACCCCCTTAACACACTGCCAGCATGGCCTCCTTACAGAGTTAGTTCTGTATCTATAGGAGTTTCAGGATGCTAACAGGCCCAAGCCTTCACTGGTAAATAGGGCACAACCATCATTCAGAGAGAGGGGATTAGAGATGCCCTGTGACTGCCTGACGAAGGAAGGCACCAGTCATACTGCCACAGACAGACAGCAAGGGCTTTCAGGGAATTGGTTTGATGTTCATCTCCAGAAGTTGTTTATTCATTCAGCACTACTTCTGTAATATACAGAGCTATCAAGAGCTCCGTTTCAAAGAGCTAGCAGGAGTTATGAACAGAGATGGACTTTTAAGAAACCAAAAGAATATTAGGTTTAAGCAGTTCATATTCAGCAACTGCAAAAACCTCAGAATTAAAGCAGGGGCATAGATTTCCTTATGGCAAACAGATATATTGCTTATGCCCTGACATCATCCTGTTTGCACGCCAAACACTCATGTTAATGACTTTGAACAAAAATAGACCCAAACAGGCTAAACCTGAAACAGCACAGCCTAACAGAAATCAAATGAAATGAGCATCTTCACATTTAAGTGTGTTTACTGGGCAGCATTTTTTTTTTTAAAAGGCATTTTTTGTTACATGAAAGAAACAAGTTCTGAATGCAGCTGTAACTGCATCCACTTATTTTAACTCTGAGTGTATTACCCAAGCCAAAACAAAGTTAGTCAAACTTTCACAGTCCATAACCTGGAAAGCCATTTATTTGCAGTTCAGAAACATAATCAGTAGAAATTTACTTGTTAGGACTGGAAGTTTAGACTTCAGATTGGCTCCTGTGTTGGGCTGCTCTCCTCCTCACACAATAAAAGACAGGGTGAAAATAGCTGTGGCAGAGGAAGGCAAGACAACCTGCTGTCACTCTAATACTCCACTATTCCCCTCCCTCAGTACCAACCCAGACACACCCAGCTCTTGACTAGCCCCACACAGCCCATCACCACAATTAAACCAAGTATCTCCAAGCTAGTCATCTTATTTCCTTAATCCCAAGTCCACAACTCTAGGGCTCTAACAACCATCACGCAGACAGCACCACCCCCCCACAATCCCAAATAAACTAATTCTGAGCATTTTTCAGATTTTCTCCCTCACCTCTGCAAAATCTCTTGAAGCCAGGGGTTATACACTATTGGTGCTCTGTGCTCACCTTCATGTGGCTTTTTATTATCCCAATAACCTCTCCAGCCTCCCAGATCTTAAAGCATTAGGTAGAGGCTTCTCAGTCAGGGACAGCTACCCTAAGTTACCCTGCTCTCAGCACTGTCCCAGCCATCACTGCTAGCTTCTTCCTACTTAAGAGCCACAAGACACTACACAAAGGGCAGTACAGATTTCCCTAATAATGGGGACATAATTAAGCTTGGGTTTATATTGTTACATAATCAGTGAGATGGCCCAATTCACAACATTTAAAAAGCCCCTACAAAATATAGGGCTTGAAAGGAATGTAGAAATGGTCAAACCAAGAGAGCAAAACAAGAAACTTGCTGGTTTTCCCCCATCAAGAAATATTTAGCTACAAAAAATAGAGATGAACAACTTTAACCTGTTTTCATTCTTCCAACAAATTCTATAGCTGTTATTCAGTGATGTCACTGCTCAGTTACACAGATTACTGTGTAGCTGAAGATTCTGAAAGTCACCTTGGCTGCATTTGAAACTATTAATTATCCAGTGAGGACTGGACAAGAAACCTTAGGGTACTCCCCTCCAACACGTGAAAAGCTTCTGCAAAGATGGCAACCATGTCTCTCCCTCATTCTTCTCTTCAGTGGAGTAAATCAGCTCCACTCTTCTAGTTTTTCCCACAAACATTACAACTACTAATAATTCTTTTATTTCCTGAACTGCAATACCCGGAAATGAACAACATTGCTTTTATATAAACATGACTGACCATATGTTAGCCAGAATAACCTCCCTTCTCCTCCCACTCTTCTTCCCAGAACCACTCCCCCCCCATCTTTTTCCTTAAGTTTTTGCAGCTCCTTACAGAGTTATGTTTGCATGTTTGTTTTTTGTTTACCTCCCACTAGTTCTATAAGCCCTACTTCAAACTTCTTCAAATATGTTTCATATTATACCCCTATACAAACCTACTGAGTTTTAGCTTTCACTTTCTACATAGCATTACTATGACTTCTAAGGACATGTTTCCAGCAGAGGGGCGTACACCTCAATAATTTAATCTAGATCACTGTTTGCCTTACTGTTTTAGAAAGCTTCAGGGGTGTTAATGTTTGTGTGAAAAATCACCAACTTCTGTTCCCTTATACTCTAGGGGTACTTACTAGCTTGCTACAGAGAATAAATTTGAACTTACCCATTCTTCCTTAAAAACCTACCCTGGAGGTTTATTTTCTTAATATTTTTTTGACACTTCTCAGCACTATCCAAAATGCGTATTTTGTTAAAATATTTCAAATTTTTCCCAATATTCTCAAGTTAGTGAAGCTTTATGACAGACAAGTTATTTTCTCTTTTTAAAAAAAAAAAAGGCTAAGCTACAATAGTTACTATTGATTCCAAGATCACTTCAATCTGTTGTCAAAGAGCTCTAATGCACTATTTGAAAGGCTGAGACTGTTTGAAAATGTCATAAAGTTTTAACATTTTTCTTCTATTCTAGGTTGAGTTCTTACTCCTAGTGATATTCAGTATAATCACTTACTCTGATCAATGATATTCAATATAATAGCCATTGGAATAAGTTTTGCTGTAATCTACAGTAAAATAAAGAGGCATTAGACATTTTACATTTCCTAGTACCACCTGTCAGTACTTATTCCCCCCCCCCCCCAAACTGAGATGCCATCTAGAGAAAGTAACTTTACTCTCTATTGAGTCTAGAAATGTCTCTCACCATGCTTTGTGCCCCTTACCAGTGACTTTTTATACATACACACACATATCTACAGTCCTACCAACTTGGTTTTGTGACATATACTTGAACATCTTTGTTCAGCTTAAGTTTATCTTTTCGCAAAAGACTTTCAAATCATGGAAGAGAAAGCTAGTCAAGCTGGCTTTCTCAGTACATTCTTTGTGGAGACAGCTTAGGCTCATATTCTCAATGCTGTTTTTCAAGCTACTCACCACCACCACCCTTACATCATGCTATCCTCCCCCTTCCCCTTCTCACTCCTTGCTGAAGTTTTGTAACTTGTCACATAAATTACTCTCTGTCTTCATGTTTTCATTGTTCATTTGTTGGAGGTAAATTCTTTCTCCTCCCTGTTGCTTTTCTTCATTGCTAAAAAGTTGCCTGTAACACAGACAGACTTAGCTAAGAATTTGTTGGCAGTCCCATTCTTGCCTGATTCCTACCCACTTCCCCGTCACTCCACCCTGTGCAAATTCAGAGTTTTTACTCTGGAATTCATCACCCAGTAAGTCTTGAACCACAGAGCAGGTAAATAGAACCTTGCTGTAAAGAAGGTAGCTACTCTCCCCTTCCCCAATGCCATTCTTCCTCAATTAGGTTAGGTCATTCCAGAATCAATACTCCAGTCATGCAAGTTATCCAAAACAAGCCTGTTAGGTCAATTAAATCTATTTTGATTATACAGTAAGAATTCCAGTTGCTCTTGTTTATTTCACACACTTCCTGCATTAGTGGTAGCTACAGACATAACCCAGTTGGGACATGCTACTGGTGATCATGTCTAGGTAAAGGAACAACAGTAAGCAAGCTTAGGAATCCAACTTCTTAAATCAAGTCTTAGAGAACACATGCTATAAGTAAGTCATACAGTACAGGCAGCATAACGCATTTTAAAAAAACTTTGTTCAAGGCAGAGCTACAAGTGTATCTGCACACTAGCAAGCAGGTGCTCTGCTTGAGGACAGCCTGTATTTCTTAGTGACAATGTCCAAGAACAGTACCCACTATTCAAATTCAGCACCAGAGAGAGGATGTATTTTGCAGGAACAATTTAAAAGATAAAAATGACTAACATCCCAGCCACTAGGTACACTAGGCTTAAAAGATTACTGTTCTTAAAGTAACATCAGAGATTCTCACAGTAAGGAAAAATTAGGAAAGCGGGCTTGAAACAAGAAACACATATTATCTACTTGTTTTCCAGCATTTATCATTCCCACTTTGCGAGAGAAAGCTTAAGAAAATGAGGAAAAAAATCTGACAGGAGAAATATAATCAAAAGAGTTTTATAACATATATGTCCCCATCAAAACATTCAACTATTTTGCATGTATTTTATTTTTTAATAAAAAAATAAAAGCAGAAAACACAGTTAACTTCTCTAAGAAGATCCCAAGAAGCCCGAAAACAATAGAAGTATTTGTTTAGAAGAGTTGCTTTTAAAACATACACGCTTATTCTTCCACAAAAGAACAACTTACTTGCTAGCTTAGCCTGTAGTCCTGAAGGTCCAGGTTTTGATGACTCTGACTTGGAAGAGCCTGGTAGAGACAGTTTTGTTTTAGGGAGACTGACTTTTGGGCTGAATCGAGCAGCCCAGTCAAACTTTGAAGAGCCACCTGTTTTACTCGGTTCTTTGTCCCTGCTACTCCTTCTTGGACTGGGGCTGGATGCAGAACGGGAACGTCTAGCCTTATTCTGGTCCTTTCCCTGTTTCACTCTGGCACCCTGAGGAACACTAGAAGAAGCAGAGGCAACAGCAGAAGAGGAGGAGGATGTGGAAGCTGAAGAAGAAGAATCAGTGATGGTGCTACACCCAGCTTTGGCTGAGGTCACCGATTTTGAAGCCAGCTTGGAGAGTTTTGCTGACTTCTCTTCAGCGCCAGTTGATTCAACTGCTGAACCACTCTTTATACAAGACAGATTCTCTGTCCTTTTCCTTTTCTGACTTCGGGAGCTACCAGCAGCTCCACCCTTTCTGGTGTGAGCTTTGCTTGTTGATGGCAATTGTGTAGATTTCGTCTGTTCTTGGTCTAAGTGTCTTCTCTTAGATTTAGTATGTGGCTTGTTAGTTTCCAAGGAAGTTTCAGTGTGTTGAAGTGCTTTGGGTTTTTTAGCAGAGCTAGGAGAATTGGTCCTCCTGTAATCTGGACTAGCACTGCGTTTAACTCCTCGAGAATTGTCTTTCTTAGGCACTTGCCCCGTTTTTTGCTTTTCTGAAGTATTGACTCTCTCTGGATCTTCTTGTTGTGGTATTAAAACAGCAGATGAACTACACCCTCTGTAGAAGTAAGCAGGAACAGCATTAGTGTTGAACTCAAACATCACAGTTGCAACAGTTTTGCAAGATAAATGTCAGCATTCTCTAATAATAAAGGAAACCATGGGTAAGAAACACTGTTGATTATTAAGTTCCCGTTGAAACAAGAAAAAAACATGCTTGTATGAGAACAGTCATATTGCAAATCTTTGCTAGCACAAAAACTAAAATAAATTGATAAATAAAAGCACAGTACACTGCTTTTTTAAAGGGGAAGATACAAGGTAACTTGCATAGATTTTACTATCCTATTTTTTTAATAGGTATGTCAAACTGATTAAAAAGAAAAAAAAAATGAAGCCATGAAGCTATTATCTGAATGTCTGAGAACGTAAGTTCCATAAGAGAGTAAGGAGTGTTCAGTAATGCATAACTAGTCATAACTGGATTCTACTTCAAGGAAGGCTCTTAATGAAAGGATAGTTTCTCATCGATCTTGGAATTCATGTAACGAATCACACAGAAAAACAGCAAAATTCTCTTCTACATGATAGAAGACTGTTCCAGTGTGTATATAGCAGAAGCGTATGCAGAGCGGACAAAGCATGACCGAAATTATTACCCTGAACACAGGCATACTTTAGACTATTACATGTTTCAATTAACGTTGGACATTGCTCAGAACTCCTTGGGCAATATTTCCCCAACACGAAGTGGGAAAAGCAGCAAAAAAGACCTTGCAAATATTCCAGGACTAGTTATGCAGAAATCGTTTCCTCCCCATCACTGATGGAATGCTCTTAGTTGGTGATTAGAAAAAGAAAAGACAAACAGAATGTGAAACATTGAAAGATATCCACTAAATGCAATACCTAGATTAGTTAAAATCTATTAGTCATACATGTTATAATAACTCTGTATAACTAGATATATTATACACAGTTGTGAAGCGCAGATAACACTGGTTAATATACAAATATGAAGCGCAATTACCTTTTAGAAAAGTGTCCCTTGGACTGCTCAGAAGTAGTATTAGACTGCACTTTGGGTGTCTTTGAAATAGATTTTCTACTCTCAGGAGGGCTATGTGCCTTATGTTTTGCCTGCCCTAAATGTGACCTGTCAGCAGAAAGTCAAAACAGAAAGCTATCAGGATTCCAAGACACAGATACAAACCTGTAGGTGGAATTACTATTTATTTTTTGGACCACCATCAAATATTAGTTTACAGCTTCAAACCTTTCCAAATCAACCCCTAACATTAAAGCATTTCAAAAGAATCACCTGGTGCAGTTACAAATCACTACCAGTGTAACCATGTTGTAAAGCACACAATTATTTAGTCATTTTAAATTAATAAAACATCATCTCACACCTGAGCTGTGCAGAAAAATTCACATTTTTCTGGTGTTTAAGATTACCAAATTATTCACTTAAGCATTAAGCTAGCATAGTAAGGCACAAGACTAGAACACCTGTCAAATACCCCTTCTCAGAAATAGACATATACTCATCAACCTCCAGATTCCATGCATTAAGACTTTACCCAATTATGAGTGTTAACAAGTTTGTCTTTTTACTCTTCAAGTTTGAGAAAAATCAAATACTCAGAATGGGAATGCAACCAGTTCTACTTGGTAGGAAAGCTCAACTCTGCCAGTTGTTTTCTGGCTGCAGATCCACCAATTCAAAGGATTGAGAGCTGTCTGGTAACAGCTGAAGTAAAAGGAATGAAGACACGCGTGCTACTGATGAAGACAGTCAAATGAGACAGGAAACCTGTGATGTCAGAGAAAGGAGTGAGTTTCACGTAGATAAGCTACAAGAGGTCTTCCAAGCAGCTTTCAGCTGCATGCCAAAAATGGTTTATTATATGAGCTGACTGGAGGACAAAGATCATACTATACCATAGATTAAATTTAAGACTTAAGTTACATCTTCACTTTTTCCATGTCTATTTTCAAAATCAATGAGAATTACCAGCTGCAAGACTTAGAAGAGACAGCTCATCAGCATTTAAAACAGCATAATATAAATAATTGCTAAGGCAAGAGACATCTCACTTGTAGTTCCCTGGGTAAAACACACTTTTGAATTGGCTGTCACCAGGAAAACTCTACGCTCATATCCTACCTATACAGAAACCCCAAGTACCACTAGCATCTATGAAACCTCAAACTACCCTAGTATTAATGCTGGAAGAAGCAATGTTTCAAAGTTAAAGAACTACTGATTATATACTTATATGCTATTAACCTAAGCTAGCTGGTCCTTTGAGTTATGCAAACATCTTTGAATCATATGGGGGAAGGGGAGAAATGTACACTTCAGATTTAAGTGCCCTACTCCAACCCATGACCCCAAACATCAAAAAGTTTAGGCCGAAAAAGTGGAAGAGGTAGAAGAGTTCCAGAAGCTTTCAAATAGCTTCTTCCAACCAAATGCCAGGAATCTAGTAGCAAAGGCAGAGCTAAGCCTGCTACTGACCAGAAAGTTCCACCATCCTCTTAAGTATTTCAACACAAACTTAAACATAAACCTTAGTAGGAAAGGAGTACCAAGTCTAATCACCTAAGCGATAACCACATCATAACTTGCTTAGAGTTGCAATGGTAAAACTTCAGTAATGACTGTTTTTCTTGATAGCTTTCCTTCCTCTGTTTTCTTCCAAAGTATTCTCATTTAGTCAGTTACTCAGATGAATGCACCTAAACAGCACATATTCAAAACCTTTTCTGTGGCTCAATCTTTCTAAGAGTGTAACAGTCTGAAAAGATTAAATTAACAGCATTTTCTCCATACTCCAGTAATTTGTTTTTATTTCTCATACTAGAAGAAATCATTTTTACTATCAAAAGCAAGTGAAATAAAACAGTTAGGTCTTTAGCTCACAATAGCAAATTCCATCAAGGTAAACTTGGGAATGTTTCCCCTAATCCTGAGTGTTCAGACTTTCCTTTTCCCAACAAAAAATTAAAGCACGAAATTTAATTTTCCCCTTGAAATGTTTTTATTATGGGAGTAACAGAAGTTATTACATAATTTACACTTGGCAGGAATCTCATTTTTTATGTAAGCTAACTGATAGGGGTTCATTTATTCTGAAGTATATTTTAAAAGGTTATTTTCCCTTAAAGATTTTTGTTTTGCTTTAATTAGAACTGGATTCAGCTTAGTGCTTTAAATATTCACAGAACACAAATAACTGAAGATCTTTTCAACTAAAACATGGCTAAAGCAATACATCAGAACATCAAGTACTTAAATCATGCACTGACAAGTTTCCACTTGTTCCAAGCTTCCCCCTTCTACCTTTAAACCCTTCAGGTTCTTCCAAGTTTTACAAACATAATTTCATACCAGTGTCCAATTTATGTGGACCAATAAAGCTACAACCATATCCTGGGGACTGAATACCGTATCTTGCAGACTATTTGCATTTGTTTTATTTTCTTTATCCACCAAACTATCAGTAGAAATAACACTCATAGCCAGAGCAGAAAGGTTACACTAGAAGCATAACAAATGAGGAGTCAAAACTGATGAGAATTTTTTTAAATTTTATTTTTAAAGACCTACTGTACTCTCACTTCTCATTCTTTGAGTTTAATCATTCACCTTGCATGTGTTGCAAAGAGAAGCTATAGAAGACAATTGCAACTGTGCATGTAGTAGCATGTCAGTTAAAAGGAGCATGACATTAACTGCTCTTCTGTAAGATTTATACGATGGCAAGCAGACTGAAATTTGGAGAGACTTCAGGATTAAGTTAAAAGAACTTTAACCATACACCAACTAACTAAGTATCATTGTGCTAATTTATACTAAGGTTGTGACAGCTTGCTTATGGTCTCATTAGAAGTTAACTTACATACAAAGGTAGTTAGAATGCTTGGATGAGCTACAAATAAACAGAGTGAAGTGCTATGAAAGGTACAACGGCAGCTGCAAGACTGATTCTTGTTAAAGGTTGTAAGCTACCTGTACTTTTGCCCATAATTCAAGGCTTTTAATTCATAACTTACCCAGTTACAAGCTCTTTATTCTTTTCCATTAACATATCGTTCATTCAGAAGCTTCCTTTAAAGAAATATTCTAGCAACAAGTATTTTGAGAGGCTAAGTTCCCCAATGATGAAAACTGGTAAGTTAAGTATTTATGAGCTTGTGTTTATCCATTTCCGTTTGCAGGGGCAGGTCCAGGAAGACTGAGTACTTGCTGCACCTTCAAGTGTTGTTTTGGTTTTTAGTTGGATTTTTTGTTTTTTTCCCCCTTGGGGTTTGCACGGGGGGGGGGGGGGGGGGGGGGGGGGGGGCGGCGCACGCACAGGGGCAATGTCCCAACAACTTGAAGACAGTTTCATAACCTGCTCCAAGGCTTCCCTCAAGTGGGCTAAGCTGTCTGCTGATACACATTTTCATTCACAGGCAGACACTCACTTTAGAATACAGAAGTTGACAAGTGACCCACCATTTAGTTTGCAATGTTTATATAAACAACCTCGTTCAAACTGCCAGCCCTTGGCCTTCCTTAACAAAACCATAAAGAAGCAACTAGAACCTGTCCTCAAACAGTTACTCTGTGCATGTTAAAAAAAACATACCTTTTGAAGTTAGTTAATAAACAAAGTGTTTCATCTAAGTCATGTTTCTCAGCATCTGAGAGTAAGGTATTAAATGCTTCCAAATAAAGTCTACAAAACTAAACACCCTTTTACTTCTGTCAGAAGTGAGATTAAAAAAAAGCAATAGCACAGAAGAAATAAGCTGTGCAAAAAAACCTACTTCCCTGCCTCAGAAATACTCCACCTGTCTTCCTCACCAATTCAAACATTAAATTTAGTTTTTATACAAGTCTCAGGTAAGATGTTAACAGTTAACATATTATCAAGACTGCTCCAAACTCAAATCCTGTTCAGAACAAAAGTAATGTAACTGACAAAAGCATTCTTCTTGCTTTAGTATTTGAAAAAGGTCAGGCCAAACCAGATTCTGCTTATACCAATGTCCTCTATGCAGCTAACAAGGAGGTATCATTTCCCATTAAGCCTTCAATCACAAATGCACAAGAATATGCATATATTATATTCCAAAAACTTAAAATTTGTAAAAGTATCATACTTTCATACACAACTGTAACAGCATGGTAGTGATTTACATCCAATTGATATCCTACTTAAATACTGCTGTTCCTAAAGATTTCCTAAGAATGACATTATCCAGATTAAAAGATAAGCACCACTGCCAATTCATGCCGCTAAAATAAATTTTTTTTTGCAGCACTAGTAAATAGTTGTAGTACATAGGACCACTTCCATTACTCCATACCAATATACCGAAACATTGCTCACAACTGAAAGGAACAGTCAACTGCACCACTTTCAGAAAAGATCTTATTGTGTGGCTCACAGTATCACTTCTGAATTGCTCCCGAAGTAAATACTATGGCATCACTGGGAACTTAAGCCACAAGGGCACAATTCTTCACATGTGGTGACAAGGTGGATACGGAGTTAAGAAAGTGACAGTAAGCACCTTCTACCCCCTCCCTCCTGCCCCCATGGAAAGTGTGCTCATCAATGCATCTGCTTCCCACCCCCCTTTGGTTTACTGCTGCAAAGGGAAGCTTTAGTATCATTATTGCTTCCTTACAAATCTGCAAAGAGTCATCCTTCAATGGAAAGTGCTGGAAGACATAGTTCAGACAAGGGTTCATGCTTACAGTTAGGAAGGTGCCATTGTAACAATAATTCTCAATTAGGATGATAACACTGAATACTTTTCAATCTGATAGTAAAGCCAGTAAGAACTGTAATATCCACAAGAGCAGAAAGTCATCCAAAGCACAAAGTTATTTCAACATCACTACTGACAGAGAGCAAAGAATCACATTAGTCCAACTTCACTAAGGCCAGTTTGTTTATGTGCATACACACGGGGGGAAAGAGTTCACCAGTTTATACATCTGTTTTCAATCACACATCCCTTGCTTCTTTTAGGGAAAAGCACACATCACAGATGCTATATTTACTTCCAGTTTGTGCTGAAACAGTCTTTCTACACTGCCTGTGAGCTTAGCATCACTGGGCTTTGTTTTGTTTTTTAAACAGATGCAACTGTAAAAAGCAAACACTCAAAGCTCATATCAAGTTACTGTGCTTAGTGTGAAATTGCTAGTAAAACTCCAGCAGAAAACACATCACAGGCTTCCCTTGCTCATTTTGACTGCAAGTATTGCTGTTATTAGGGTGACATCAAATAAGCCCAGTCTAGAGGAAAATGGGTTTGTATTGTTGCTTCCAGGTTAAGCCAAATCTGCCAGTATTACATGTCACAGGAGGAAGATTCTGCATTATGTTTTACATACTAGACCAGAGAGGAGTTTGGAATTTCCAAAGTCTTCATGCAAGTGAAGAGTAGCCACTCAGCAAGTTAAATTGGTAAAGTTTTAAGAAAAAAAAAAACCTTTAAGCTGCAAAAGGGTCAAAGACTACAGAAAGACATTCATTAGCATTTCAGCTTGAAAGTAATAACATTCTCCAGCCTCTCTCCTTTTTAACACCTCCTCAACTGAAGTCTATCAGTGTTCACTCCAGTCAGAGCACAAGAGACAGAGGCAAAGTTAAGGCTATTACAAAGCCTATTTGGCTATACTCCCAATGGCTATACGACCACTCGCTTACATTAGATTAGTAGACTTCACATTAAAGTCTGAAATTACAGTACAAGTGACAAACTGCAGAAACTCTCCAAGTTTTGTCACTGAATTTGTGTTTTGAAAATGCATGCACCTTAGCCACAAGAAAGCTTTAAGAAAAAAGCTGTTGCATTGCCAGCACTGAGAAAACTATTTATACAAAACAGAAATGTAATCAAGTACGCAAGTTCAGACAGTATCAAAACTTGTCCTTGCTCAAAGGGTTATGATTGCATATCTATGACCAAAGTGAAGTAACCTTCTCCAACACTTTAGAAGGTGTGGCCCTTAAGTTTGCTTATAAACTTTGTGGCTAGTTTTAGGCATGAAGCAACAGCCCCCTACAGACTTACATTACTGCTTAATTCCCTCTACAATACTAGGTTTTTGGGGGGTTGGGAGCAGGGTGTTTGTATATTGGTTTGGTTTTGTTTTTTAAGAAACATGTAGGTCTAATAAAGTGGCTGAATAAAACCTCATACTATCTGTACAACTACATCAACAAGTAGTGCAGATCAACAGAAGAAAATTCGTAGAGCAAGATACTAGCAATTAAGGGCCAACCTCCACCATCTATGCATTTCAATGATTTCTACTTCAAAGCAGACTAGATTACAACCACAAGTGACTAGGATGTATGAACTGCTCTCCCAGGCCACAGCTTCCAGTTTATTTTCATCCAAAAATATTCCAATTCAAATTCAAAAGATTCTAATTCAAGTGCTCCAAGACCATTCCATGATGTTAGCCAAAGCACAGCAGGTAAGGATGACAGATTTGCTTCAAATGAACATTCCCAACTCCAACTAAAATACTAACACAGATGCATCCTAAGTTCACAGTTATTTGCACAATGAGGATATTATTGAAACTGGTCTTTCCACAGTTTGTTCACAGAATCATAGAATGCTTTGGGTTGGAAGGGACCCTCAGAGGTCATCTAGCCCAACCCCCCCTGCAGTGAGCAGGGACAGCTTTAACCAGATCAGGTTGCTCAGAGCCCCATCCAACCTGGCCTGGAATGTTTCTAGGGATGGGACCTCCACTACCTCTCTGGGCAACCCGTTCCAGTGCTTCACCACCCTCATTGTAAAAAATTTCTTCCCTATATCCAGTCTAAATCTACTCTCCTTTAGTTTAAAACCATTACTCCTTGTCCTGTCACAACAGGCCTTGCTAAAAAGATTATAGCTGAAATTGAAGAGTTTCACTTTACAGATGACAAATGCAAGAAAGACTGGAAATAAGTTAGTGTCTCAAGTATCCCAAAAAAACCCTAGTGTAAGAATTGGGGGGGGGCGGCGGCCCTGGTGTGCCCCTTTTTTTAACATATAGCAGCCAAAGTAGCGTGTATCACCAGAGTACAGCAAGGCATAATGAAGAAGGTACATCAAGCTGTGAACTCTAGATGCTCCTACGTACTATTCAGCAGCAGAACTAGAACATACTATCCCACTGCATCCTAGATGCCTGGAAGGATGAGTCCTGAGGTTTGTGTCTAAAGAAAGGCAACCAGAGAAACACGATTGTTATCAGAGAGCCTCTTTCCATTCCATCTACAATTTTTTCAAGGACATGATAGATCTGTCTTACATTGTTCCTTGTACAATAGCCATTTCTGTCCAGCAGCTTACTAAAGAGGAGATACAGAAAACAGTAAGATAAACTGAATTAATTATAAAGTTTATATTAGCCAGCATGCTTTATCCAGGCCTTTTTATATGCTTTGCCAGCCAAAAATGCTTGTTCAGAGAAGGAAAGACAGGGGAGGTCCTGTTCTAAAGAGCCTGCATTTTCAAAGAGGATTTTAAGCTTCCATCCTCTTTGCTTAAGCTTTGGTTCCAATAAAGGTCTAACATAGTTCAGGAGTGCAATACACCCTTGCTCATGGAAGTCTGACTGACACAGATTTGCTGAGGGGTGGAAAAGGTTCAGTCATTTAAGACAAGTTGCATCTTGAATCATTGTGTGATAGCTAAGTAACAGATCACAATACACCAGAACACCAGATAAGTAACTTTCTTACAAGAAAATAGCGCTACCCCTAAAATTCTTCCTTTTGTCTGACTCACTGTAGAGCTTCTGCCTGGAATTCTGCTATAAAATCTGAAAAAAACCAGTAGATATCTGAAGAAGAATCCCCCACCCCATGCCCAAATAGCTTGCCTCTAGTTCTTTATTCTAGGGAGCGGGTTATTCACCCCAGGTCAAGTTCAGTGTAAAAGGAAAGAGTTGGTAGGGCAATATCTAACTTAAACATCCATTCAGATGTAGAGATAACACAGAATGGAATGAAAAGTTCACCATGCCTCAGTTAAAGAGGGAGTATTCTCCAAAAACAATTCTAGCTTGCAAAATAGTCAGCTACATAAGGAAGCAACTTCCCCTTCCTTGTGCTACAGAAGCCCAGGACAGAAGCCTTGTGTTTATCATCTGTTTTTCCATTTGTACAGTACAGACTAGTTCAGAGAAAGTGAAGCTGTTTTTGCAGATTGAATTACTCCTCCCAAGGTTCCTTAAAAGAACAGCTAGCCTCCTTCATCCCTTCAACAGTGATCTTTCTCAGTTAGATTTTATACTAGTAACAAATACACGTCTTCATTATACATTATAGCCCGATTCCTTCATAGTAAAAAACTTCTTCATTTTGTGCCACTGATGTGCAATATTTCAATACCCTTACACCAAAAAACTGAAGCCCAAGATACACATATTCAAACAACTGTGCCAGTAACACCTCTGAGGAAGTAGAATCCAGACAGATGCTGTCTACAATGGTACTATAACCATTCTTTATTAGACTAATATTTTACCAAAATTAAAGGAAGACTTATCCATACAGGCTTCATTCATTCAGATGAAGACTCTTAATTCCTTAAAGGACACAGCAACAATTATACAGTCAGAATCCACAGAAAAGTTTCAAGGATATTCTTTGTTCTGCGTTGTAGAGGCAACCACTTAGAGAACAAATACAACCTGGTCCACTTGCTCATTAGTACGGGTATATTAAAGGATGGCAAATCTTTTGTTCTTGAATTATTCAAAAGCTGCACAGGATTAACATGCAGTGCAAGGGAACAGACGGATGCTAGTTATTCAGTCTTCTCCAACAGGGACACAGATTTTCCCAGATTTCACACAACAGAGTCTCCCTGTCCCATCTCCGCCCAACCCCTGTATTTTTGTTATCAGGGAAGGAAGAGGAGGAAGGAATTTGTTACTACCTATGATTTGTAGAATACAGCTCAGCTACACTTTTTCCCCCCATAGATCTACTGCTATTCCACCTGAACATGCATCATAGTGAGTTACCCATGTCTTCATCCCATGCAGTAACAGTACAGACAGCATTTCAGGGGCAAAAAGGTTTTACGCAAGTTTCAGTGCTTGGATTGCAGGGTGGAAAACTTCATTCACTAATTAAATCATATCAATTTTGCTTTTATACATTAAAACACACATAGATAACAGTCATACCTTCCTCCTACTGCGTCGTCTTGTGGCTGGGCCCCAGCAGTGTTCCTCTGTGAACGTCGCAGTGACCCCCCTGGATTGTTATTAGGCCGGTTGGACATTGGCACCTCTCTCCTGAAGGGACATACCCTTTCTAGACACTATCATTCACTGAAAGACAAGAGAGACATAGTCATAAGACATGTGGCATGAAGACTCACACCGATGCCTGAAGAGGCAGATGCAAAATGCTACCATTTAGGCAAAAACTTAAGACAAAAAGCCTTTGCACAATTTTTAGTTAAAAGGCACACGGACCATGATTCTTCTCAAGAGCATTTAGATCCTTAATACAGAGTGACCAGTTTTCAGTATATCTACCATACAGATGACCTATTAGACTAGACAACCTTTAAAGGGCCCTTCCAACCCAAAACTATTCTATGATTCCATGATGACAGGCTTCTTTTCTGGCAGGCTTCTATAATTATTTTAAGGAAACAAGACAAAAGCAATTTAGGAGAACCGGTGTTTGTCAACATAAAGGAAAAATATGGTAACTAGTAAAACTCAATGCTTGACAAAGAGCAATAGTATTTAAGTATTTTAACTCATTGTGGGAGAATGACAATGTCAGTTTCAGGAACAAGCAGCAGCGGTTTCCACAAGATTACAGAAGTAACTTAACTACTGTGCTTTTAAAATAGCTTCTTTCTCTAGCCAAGATTTATGCAACTCCCATTTGCATAAAGAAGGATATATAGTAACTCAAGAACAGAGCTCTAGCTATATAAGCAAGAACTTCTTGCTCCTGAGAGCTTCATTTGTGCAAAAAGGTATTTGAGACAGAAGAATTAATGTGTACACAATTATTTGAAAAAAATCATCAACATTAGCGCTTTGTATTACTACTTTTGGAATTGCTTTGCGACTGCTAGAGGTCTACAGATATTATTTTGGTAGTTATTTATGGAAGACTACCACAACACCCAGCTGCAGACCGCAGAAACAGAGGTATTTCAAGATCAAGCCCCACTCGGCTCCTCAGTGAAGAGAGGTAACTTGTATCCTGTGTTAAATTAGTATTTCTATACAGGGAGCATAGCAACAGGACCACAGCCAGCAAATCCAGTTTTACCTTTTCTAATTGTGTGGAATCTGGTAAAAAAAAAAAAAAAAAAGTATCTGCAGGTGGAAAAAGCCACAAGAAGGAAAATAACCACAGTTTAAGAACACAATAGTCTATATGCTGATTCAGTATCTATTATATCTATAGCACAGTAGGCAAGAAGTCTGCCAGGAAAAAGTTTAAAACACTTCAGCTGCAGATAACTAAGGCTCAGTTCAAATTTGAATGCCTCCAATAAAATAACTTTCAAGACCTGGCATTGTCAGTAAAGCCAGACAATACTTGACTATAATTGTCTATTCCTCTGAAAGAGCCTGTACAAGTGAACAAAGGCGGGGGGAGAATCCTAAATGATTCCGTTTTACTGTAGGCCATAAAAAAAGAACAGGCACAAGTTGGTATTATGCAAACCATTACCTTACATACATGTTCCTTTTGACATTGTACTAGGTATATGATCAAGACACCTGCACAGCACAAGAAATTGGTGATCAGGATTCTGCTAGCTCAGATTCAGTCTTGTTACACTGTCATGATACAACCTAGTACTAAAAGCTCCCAATTAGCATGCCAGAAATACTTTAAATAAGTTCCAGGAATCACATAAGAATACAAATTAGGCAGAAGAATTGTTGCCCATCCTAATCCCCACATCACAGGAGTCAAAAGTATCTTTTGATATTTCTCCCATGTTCCTTCCACTAAGAGGTCCAACACAACAACAGACAGCAAAAGCAGAAAGTAGGATTAATTAGCAAATCATTGTCTTCACCTTTGGTTTTTTTACCTTATGCTTACGAACTCGAAAGAATGTAAGCAAAGCACAAAATACACAATCCCACAAAATACAGTTGCTCAATGAACCTCATAGCTAGAAGTCTTGATGACTGGGAATTTGAGAAAGCTGTAAACCCTACTCCTCAGAAGCTGAGCTTTCCTTCTTCAAGATTGTTTCTCTTATCCTAACTCCTTAATCATAGCAAATATTCCCACTAACAGAAAGGTTTAAAGCTTTTAAGTAACATACGACGCCTTCAGTCTGCAACTTTTTATACTTTAGAGCACAAAAAGATTTACAATGGAACAGAAAAAGCCTGCTAGAACTAGAAATTATGCCAGCTTGCTGGTGCAGCCAGATTAGTCAGGTTGAGGAGAGCATAAGTGGTAGCATTCTCTGCAGAGTACACCACAGATGCAAGACAACAAGCCTAGCATTAACCAAGCTGAAAGCTGACTAAGGTTCCAGCACTACCTAGAGGGTCTAGCTGAAGTCTATCACAGGCACTGTCAAATGCTGTTGTGCATTCTCCCTTTATTTCTTTGTATTCAAATGCCAAATAAAAAAAAAAGGCCTCTTCATAAACATCAGAAAGGAGGCACTTTGTGCATTTTCTGAAAGGAGGGAGTAGTGTCCCCTCCTATACAAAGGTCAGCTGAGGTTGAAATTGGGTACTAATGTCAAGCTATCAAGTCACACTATGAAATGGTTGCCATAGACCTATTGTTATCACCTCATACTAACTGTAAGAAGAATGTGCATTCCCCGCAGGTTTCATTCTGTAAGGAACAGAGCTCAGTCTAGAGCTCTGCTATGTCAGCCACACGCTTTCCCACCTAGGGCCAGTACATGGGCTTGTCCACAACACACTAGCAGAGTTAGCTGAAGAAAACATCACATGGGCAATCCTGGGGCTGCCTAGGGAAATTTTAGTTTAATGTTGATCTGTCTGGGTCAGCCAGTCACTTTAAGTAGTCTGTTCTTAGAAGTTATGCAGCACAGTGTATTGTCATGAACATGATATTTTCAGCTGCATAGAAGAATTAAGTGGCAGCTGTTTTATCCTCTAAGGCATCTGTCAGGTCAAGATGATGTCCAGAGTTACCTTCTACATTGAAGCCTCCCAACTGTGTTTCTTATTGTGTAGTGTGTTACAATATGACTCCCAGTTTGCCTTTAAATACAATGCTACTTCATGATTCGGTTATGACCTTTAACATCAAAACATTAACTTAAGTATCACTGCAAGTATATGAAGCCACACAGTACCATGTGCCGAGTTAGTCCAATAGGGAAAAGATCTTTTTAGTGTGTCACCACTGTGTCTTCCACATGCTAGAATGACAAGAAAAGAGCCCTGAAGTTCCTAAAACCCAACTGTTCTCTTTCAGACTTGACTTGTCTCCCCGTCTGTAAGCCTCACTCCCAGCCTTTGGCTTGTTCTCCCCCCTCTTTAGATACCTATATTCAAAGGAGATGCACAACCCAGCAGATCAGCTGAATGCACCAGTGCAGTTCTGTCACATTTTAAGACTATTTCCTCAACTACGTTGAGCATTCTCCCCACGCCCACAGTAAGAAAAGGCTACAACTGTACATCAGACCTCTGTGCTTCAGTTGACAGGCTTTGCAATTTGAGAATTTTAAGGTCAGGTCCTCTTCCAGCATAAAGTTTTCTGTAAACCATTTTAGTTAATGTTTCACAACTCCATATGCCTAGCTGTAATGATGCCAAAGCACTGGCCCGCAGATGCTCTCCTCGTAAGCAGACTCTTTAGATTGAGGATGAATACTAAAAACCAGCATTTCAAATAAACCCACAACATATCTTCTGAAGACATCTAACAGTACTGGCATCTAATTGTTATTATCTTGCATAGTATTCTTGAGTTTTAGTAAACACTGTTTGATTACCATTAACAGTCATCTTTGTTACTGTACCAAAAAGCAACTAGAATTAGTTTCTGTAGACCTAACATACCTATTACAAACATTATAGCTAATGTACAGCCACATATTACTTGGAGAGGTTCCACAGGAACACAAGATACAAAAACCACCTGTCAACTTGCAGTGAAGCCTTTACCTTTCTTCTCATGGAAGAGCCAGCAGGAAGTGACTGGCATTTTTCCATCTCTGAAGCAAACAGAGGAAATGGACAACTACAGAACAAGCCTGTATCGGCTTTTACTTAACACCCAAAAGCACTCCCTGAAGGATACTGTGAACTGTGATGTAGGCTACAGGGAAGAAAAGACAATGAGTAAGCTGAAGCACTCCAACAGGTTCCAGGGCTACTAATAGCGTAACAAAGCAAACCGGTAACAACCCCTGTAAAAATGGAATTGAATGCTTTCACAAGAAAAGGCCTTCCTTAATCTACTTGGATGAGCCCTAGAACTTGTTTGGTTTTGTTTGGAGGTTTTTTTTGGTGGTCTGTTTTTAGGGGTTTTTAAGTTCTTTGCGAGAGTCTTGGTAGTACAAGAATTTTTCAGGCTCTTTACTCTAATTTCCTGAATATTTAAGGATATGTCTAGCACCTCTATCTATAATACTCCGTTATAATGTCTGTTACCTGGTTGGAGTTGTGTTAAGCACACTGGTCGGCACACTTTCTCTTTTGTACCTTGGCCCAAAAATCAGTGCCTTAGTTAATGCTCCTGCAGCAAGCCAGCTTCTCAAAATTGCCAAGACTTACTGCCCCGAACTCAGTATTAGGCAAAAGGGGGGAGAAGGAAAAGACAGGAGGATGTTTATATGCCTTGTAAATTCAGAACATTTTCTTCCAGTAAGTTGCACATCTTGCCAGACAGAACCCAGAGTTCAGCATACTTATCAGAAAATGTTAAGTCTAACACTTCAAATTTGTATTCCTTCACTTCAATGAAGTTTACTTCTTCAGCTGTATCTGTGACAAATCTAGTCAGTTAAGGTAGAAGCAATACTCTACATATACAAGCATACAACACATTTAAGAGTTGGGACTTTTAATTGCAACTAAACTGAAGAACTGACCGCGTATGGTTCAGTAACTGCCAAATTGTTTTGGACCTACATTTCTTCAATTTAAACTGATCTCATAGCTGCACCTCATTTTTGCTCACTGCTCACAAGGTTCTCCTCATTTACCTGCAAACATACACACCTATTTTCTTCCCTTGCAAGCAAGCACTTGCAAGCACTCATTCAATTACTTCTACTACTTCACCAGCTGATTCAGAAACTCATTATTAAGACTTCTTAGCCCAGTTAGTTGCTTTAAACTGAGTCTTGTGCAGCTGATTTTGACACTACTCTTCCTTACTACACTCTCGAAATTCAGTAGTTATCCACTCTGCCCAGTTCTTTTTCCACTGCAGTCCTCACCTCCAAACATAAATTTCATGTCAAAGCTCCATGCAGGCAGAAGCTTGTATTTTCAGTTTAGCAGCCTCTTGTCTCTTCTGCTTGTAGAAATAGTTCATGGAATAATTTAGGGAGTGGGTACAACAACATACTGAAGATTTCCTAGAAAAATTTTCTGTGACATCTCCCACATTCTCATCATCCCTCCCTTCTTCCTGACAGCAAATTTCTATACACAAACAAGGGAAAAAGATACTGTCCTATGAGCTAAAAGGTGCTGTATGGTACAGTAATGTAGATGGATTTCAGCTGCATTCATGCAAATCCTGGGTTATTCAGCAGCATGAAAGCACTGAGCCTTAAAGGAATGCCAAGTTTTTCTTCTTCCAAGATAGAAAGAAGTTACCACTTATTTTCTTATCTTCTCCCCATTAATAGCCATAAGCTGTCTACACGATTTAAAGATGCTAGAGCACACTAAGGCTTACCTGCTGCACTGCATCTGATCATGTAAAATTCACAGGGTGACTTTTATGAGATTAACTTCTTTTGATACAGAAACCACACAGAATTGCACTGAATCATACATTAAGCTGGACTGTATTCTTTTTGTAATCTCCCCCTCCAACGCTAAAGAAAAAAAACAACACAAACTACATACAGAAAAATACATGCACAGATCCACTGACTAGAGCAAGTTCAGTACATACAGAAAAATCTTCAGAACAAACAAGATTCTACAGCCTCCTAGTACTGTAACATTACCTCACTGCTGGGGAGACAGACGAGGTATCAAGGAAGTTTCTTCTTAAAACAAGCATGTTAGGTGGTAAGGAAACAGATTTCTACACCTCTTCCAGCACAGAACCTCTACAAACTTAAATACTTGCATCACTTTTGTCAGTTCTCTTGGAAGACATTAGTAAGATATTGATGGGAAGACAAGCAGAGTTTAACAGCATACAGAGGCAAACTCCTCTTCAGACCACATGCCTTTTTGATGCACAGTTCAACTGGAGTACAAGAGTTAAGTTAGAATCATTAAAAAAAGCCTTGGCTGGAAAGGACCTCTCGACATCATATGGTCCAACCTCCTGTTGAAAGTAAGACCTTAGATTGTGTTAGAGCTCTCTCATTCTGCTGAGAAGTGACAATTTCCAACCATGATGACAAAATCTATTCTGAGTTCTAAGCAAGAGCAGAAAGACAAAAGATGAGTCATGAGAGAGAGCCTGAAGAAAGGATTAAGAAAAAAACCCAAATTAAATAAGATAGCAAAAGATCATGCCAGATACAAAGGCATGCAGAAGACAGTAACAGACTACCAGAAAACAGTATTTTCAGCAGACAAATCTGAAAGTCACATGATGGGTGTCAGCTCAAGCAACCTGAGATTTCAGGTCTGTGTAGATGCACAGGTATACAAGGACACACTCCCCATCCTTCCCAAGAACAACGTCTGTGAGAAGAAAAAAACACAACTCTGGCCCTGTTCCTTGCTGCAATCACGTATAGCTCAGAAAGCATTCCTTCCCCTTCAGCTCCTCAAGAACCACAATCCAGTAACCTGGACTAAGATGAGGAAGTAAGCAAAATGGGCATGTAAGCTACAAATACCAAAGGAGCCCAGTCACTGAAGACATTATAGACTTAGGACTAGCTAACATGCCCATTTTTACACTGGGTAACTTTAGGCAATACATAAGCTGTTAGCCAGAGACAGATTCTTCCAAATTACTGACAAAAAAAAGCTTCAGCACAATATTCTAGATTAATTTACAATGGAAGAGTTCTTTTTCATTCAACTACTCTGTAATCATTAGAGTGGAAGTATTTCTTAACTATTTCAAAAATACCCCATATATTAAGAGGCATGGATACTGCAGAAAACTTCTCAAATACCAGTAGGCCATAAATACACTCAAGCTACCACAGAAGAAAGAAGGGGGGTGGGGGAATCAAATCAGTAAAGGAGAAGGAGTTACCCCATTCCACTGACTTTACAACAGCCAGCCATCAGAAGATTATGGTAACCTTCTGGCCTTACTACATTAGGAAGAAGTCAGCTTTCCCTTACACAGCCTTTGCAAGAGCTTAGATCTTGCCTAGCCTTCTAGCTGAGACAGTGACAACGTAGAAGGCTACCTTCACAGAATCAGCAAAACAAGTGGCTAAGAACTTGAAAGGATGTAACTACCCAGTTAAGATTCTCTTACCTGCATCTATGCATATATGTCTACAATGACCTATAGTCAAAGATTGGGAAGAGAAAGTCTTGGCATGGAAGAGGAAGAGAGAAGAACTAAAAATATCTTCATTTGTGATGTGTTCAGAATTAGAGGGAACTATACTGCTAATTGGCAGAATATTCATTGCCTCAAACTGAAGATTTACAAGTTCCCACAGGAGATACGAACACTGAAAATGCCTCTGAAAAGATGCACAACACTACTCACTAGAGGAATGCCCAGGTTGTTAGGACTGTGGGATCCAACAGGTTATACATGCCATGACTCCAAGCCAACAAAGTAGCACCCTTACCTACTGACTTCTGTTTGGTGAAAGGACTGGAAGATACCTGTGCAAAAGATACCATAACTTGAGAACACATAGTCTGGGGAAAGTCAGAGGTCAAGTATTGTTTCAGGCAAAATCTAAATACATGCTATCACATGCTCCAGTGTTGACAAGAACAGTTTTGTGATGGTAGAAAGACATTCTGAGTTGTAGAAGCTGAACAGCCTCCCCTGCCTCAAGCAGGTCAGTTGAACTTGAACTCTGAGACTGCAGAGACCTTTTGCTAGGCCTGGTAAAGCTTAAAACCTTGTTCATGAAGACTGAGACCTGGCACCCATCAGTGGTTTAGAAAGAAAACAGTGGATTGGCCTATACACCACAGCCAGAACCTTAGCAAGTCCTTTTGGGCTGTGGAAAGCCAAACTGAAATAGCAAACAGGGCACTACTCAAAACTACAGAGAAGCACAGGTAATGCTGGCAGATGGTTTTATAACCAGTCAACAGTACAACTGACTCTTCAAGAATTTAAACTGCTCAAGAACTAAGAGAAACCTATGGATGGAGAGGAGGGCCACAAATTAGCTAAAAAAATGCACCTGCAGAAGTTAGACAGCAGAACACTTCCTGTTCGTCTGGACAGCTTAAAGGAACCAAAAAAAAAATATCGCTCATGTTCTATTCTGTATATGGTTGTACAGGATACAAAGGTGAGCTCAGGTGTCTAAGGTCTGTTTGTACAACTAGCATCCCCAGCTCATGGTGCAGAGGAATCCATAGCTTCATTTCATTACTGAAGAAAGAATCACCATTTTAGTGCACTGAGAAATTAAACCAGGACTAAAGCTTAACTAAATTCTAGCGAGCTGCTTAAGGGGGCTAGCTAATGTTAAGATTGTAAAAGCCTTTAT
The DNA here is from genome assembly GCF_030463565.1 of Pelecanus crispus. Lineage (NCBI taxonomy): Eukaryota > Metazoa > Chordata > Aves > Pelecaniformes > Pelecanidae > Pelecanus > Pelecanus crispus. The sequence goes on along the minus strand of NC_134651.1, from coordinate 18,827,267 downwards.
CTCCTATACTCCTGTCCTCTGGAAGACCAAAAGCTACACTCTGAGGAGAAAAAGTAAAGGAGTTACATGAAACAAATACGCTGTTTTGAGGGCATCTCTCTTCAGTTCTGCCGCCTCACTGCTTTGTTTCTCTTATGTTCATCAAGGACAGAAATACTACAAGTTGTGTCACTCTTCTTTGGATGGCATTTTGGTTCACGAAAGCACACAAGTGTCATTCACACCTTAGATCTTCATCCAAAAGAGAAGTTAAGGAAAACAGAAAGCATTTCATTTTATTCTCTTGCTTCTCTATAGTTTAGCACTCTGTATCTTTGAAAATTAAGTGTCATCAACAGCAACTATTCCTCTCATTTTTGAGAGCATCAGCAATGGAGTTTATTATAAAAACAATCTCTTAGAACTTTTATTTACAAGGGTAGATCACACCTTAATTCAAAGAGTCCACCCTTGTAAAAAAAATTCAAAGAATTAAGTTGTCATTCTCCAAATAAACCAAGTTTGTTACCTTTCCATGCCACAATTTGTAACACATTCAAACTAGTTCAATGTAAGTTTTCCATCCGTGTATGGTTTGACATTAACGAAGGAAGGGAATGCTCTCTCAGTGGCAGAAAGCCAGGACTCAACACTTCAAGAAAATATTTTCATGTTTACACCTGAGTTTCTCACTCTTCAGTGCTCTGTTTTGTTTTGGTTTTTTTAACCAGCTAAACATGAAGTACTGTTGTTCAATTCAGTCAATTCTGGAGCAGTTAAATTTTTTCTGCTCACAAATATAAAGATTATCGAACACATACGAGTCCAGAAACTTCTGAATCAATCCATATTCAGTAAAAGAATAGTCTGATCTGGATAGCTGCAAGTCAGCCAGTGACAGTTCAGCTTCAGAAGAAGCCCAGAGATCTTTAAGCCACCTCAGTAACATTAAAGATTTGTTATACCACATGGTGAACAAGCACATATAAACATAGCAAACATCAGCTGCAGAATGCTGAACCAGTTTTTGTCTCTTTGTTGACAGATCTTTTTCCCTTTTAGCACAGCAATGGGAAAGAAAGGGAGAAGCAAGCAAGGGGTGTGTTCGAAGTTTTTTTTTCTTCTGTACACTTGTGTCACAGAGCAAAATTTCTCTGCCAAATTGGATCCTGGAGCAATAGCTTGACTTCACATCTACAGGAACCTTAAATTTACTGACAAGCTGCTAGACAGAGAAGTTTATACTACGAGAGTCTCCGTGTGCAATTCTGCTACCTGGTGCTAATACAAGCATGGTTCCAACTTGTTAGCAAAACAGAAATAATACTTTTTTTCTTTTTTTAAACAAAAGCAACTGGTATCTCCAAGGGAAAATAACATATTTTCCAGTAGCCAAATTCTGACCAAAACTCCGCTATTTGTACCCAGAGTGAATTGATGCGAATTCTTGTTTCTAGCACACTCCCAACAAAATCATCAAAAGCAGTAGAAGTAAAATCTCATCTGTCCTTCATTTTCAGCTTCTCTAGAAACCCTTGTTTAATAGAAGCCAAAATTCACTGTCTGTGTGGTGGCTTAAGCTTCCACTAACATTATTAAAAAAATCCATGCTGCCCAGCAAGCTTGAGGGAGAACATTCTCTTCAGAAGAGGGGAATGAATTTGAATGAGGAGCTTTTACCTTCTGTGAGACAATGTGAACAGAAGCAGAGAATCCTTCATGAAGTACAGATCAGTGACACTGCCAGAAATGAAGACAAGCCACCAGGCAGGTGGTCAAGTTAAGACCAAGTAAACAGGTGTGGCAAAGTTGGGGCAGGGGGCATTTATTACCAGCAAAGAAAAAAGTCAGTTCAACAACTGGTGCAAATTTCAATTTAGCAGCTTGATTTCAGTATTGTCATACAAGTGAACCAAGAAGTACCCAAGATCATTACCTACTCCAAGTCTGCCCTGCCCAGTGCTTAATGCTCAGCTGCCTTTGAGCTGCATAGCTCTATTTACTTCAACATTATGAGTCTGAATGCAGAATCTACTGCTACAACACCAAGCCTCTTCCCTATTCTAACCCCATAGACCAGATGGTGCCTTGTTTGCAGTCTGCCATTCACCTGCATCTGGCACACACAGCACTTAAGTAAAATCAAGTGCAATAGCACTACAAGACAAATACTGATATGGTACATAGCCATGTCCTACCTGCAGAGCCTGTTAGACAATACATGCCCCAAGTTGCAGCACAGCAGGTTGCCTGAGCCCTGCCAAGTTCCTAATCAACTTTTGCCAAGCTGTCTTAAATTACAGAGAGACCTAGCGAGCTCAGCGACTAGTAAAACATGGTTTGGCCACCCAAAGTCTAAACTAACATAAGATGATCTCTGCAATCTTCTAGACAACTCAGGGGGGAGATGGAAAAGAACTTTAGCCACTAGAATGAAGAAATTCAGACTAGATCTTACAGAAGTTACTGCTAGAAAAAGAAACACAAAAAATAGTTGACATGTACAAGCAGATTAGACAAGTGCCACAGATAAACCCAAGATTACAGGTCTAAGGGCATTATGTAGATCTACCTTGAAAACAAGGTAAGGAGGGAGGAGACTGGGTCTTCATTTCGATAATATTCAGCTTGAAACATGTTTACATACAGAAATGCCAAAAGTTGAGAAGCCTGTTCACTCATACTCGCATGTCTTAAAGAAAAACACTTTAAAGATAAAAATTTTAAAAAATAATCTATGTTTCCAGGGGAAGGGGGGAGGGTGAGTACTCATCTGTTTTTACTTAACCAGAATGAGCCTCAAGTTTTTGCATCTTCAAAATATCATTTTAAAAAGTTTTGGACAAATAAGGAAGGTCTCAGGAGTTTTCCTTCTGTTTTTCTAATCACTGATATTTAGCACTGACCCAAGCTGATGTCTGTTGAGGCTTCCTTTCCTAGACTGTCTCAAGCAGGTTATGCTATCCTCCTGAACAAAGACTTCTACCCAAATGCTACCCAAAAAAAGGTCACAGGCCTAATGCATAGCAAGATTCCTACACCACATGATACAATCTGGGAAATGCTTTAATTGTAGTTGCTGAGGAAGAAATCCAATTAGAACAGGTTAAGTTTCCGGCTTCCTCAGCACTAGATCTGCATATGGATCTTTAGCTATCACAAGAATACTGCAACAACAAAGGGATTAAAACACATTTAAGGTTCCTAAACTGGGTAGTGCTCAAACCAATGGCATCTTGGAATTATGTGCCACAGATGCATCTTCTCAACCAAAGAAAAACAATTTATATTTTGACATTATACCTTGTAGTGATGTAATTAAGAGCAAGCTCCAATACACATACCAAATTACTGACACAAGCACAATTAAAGACATTCATCTTGTATGAAATCATGAACCAAACTACCCACCAAATATCTGTACAGAGAAACAGAAGTTCTGTGTAAAGCTGAACAAAAGGAAGTCATGCCCAGAGAAACACCTGTTAAACGCTAACAATTAAGCTGTCTTTAAACTGATCCTATCATTGATAGGATCAGGACTTTACAGTGCTCAGAGCTATTCTTTCACGGTAACTACGCAGAAGAACATACAATATTAGCTTCCACAACTGCATTTTAGGAAGGTTCCAACCTTTACAGTCACAGAAAAGTTGTCGAAAGCCAGAGTACCAAGAATTAAACAACTTTATGGCACCTTTCATTGATGAGACCATCTACTCCACTCTGCACATATGCACCTTTTCAGTACTCAACAAATACCACAAGTTTGTGGGAACAAGGCATTGTACATGGGGATCACAGAGTATGGGAATGCCAAATGAGTGTCCCAAGAACCTGAACGGAGTGAGTTAAGATGCTGAACTTGAGCAAATCTAAGTACTACAGCTCTTTCAAATACTTTTTAGCAGGATGCCAGACTTAGTCTTAGTTTTAAGCTAGACAAGAACTCACCAAACTAACACAGACAAAAATGTGTACCACAAATTCCTCTCTTCCTTTCCATACGTGCAAGTACAACCACCCTTTTTTTTCTGCTTTACCTCACCAATGACTCTTACTTTCTCTCTCCCAGGCTACCCACACACTTTCCTTGCACAAGCAACAACTGTAACTATGCCCATATTTTAGAGTTATTAGATTAACAAGTTGACACCAATAAGGTATTTTTCCTCAGGGTCATAGCACGGCCAGGTTTGCCAAAGCCTGAATTCCTTGCTGATAGTCAATCACTGCAGAGTTGGAAGAAAAGCTATTTACTTCCTGGCAAGGAGGTGTTCCAATAGATGCTGCCCAGATCTGTTGAATGCTTTTTGTTACCTCCCAGCTAAACTACTGCTTTCTGATGTACTGAAAGGATTCACAGACTACCAGTAATACAGAACACATATCAGAAGAACGCAAAGTTTCTCCACAGCTCTGAGGTAGTACTTACAGAAGAATAAGCAGAGCTGTAGGCTTTCTATAGCTTGATGTTAGGACAAAAATTATTATTTAAGAACTAGGTATTATAATAGTTGATTTGATAAGCTTTTGCTCTTGCAATTTGCTCGGTGACCCAATCAGAATACTCGGGAGTTGCCTCCTATACAGGTGACCTTTTATGCTACACTAATGCTTAACTATGCCTTACAAGCAAACATACAATCTATCACCCCCAAACAACATGTGTTGATTATGGTCTTGTCTAGGATTAGAAGACAATATGGCAAGGAAGAGAGGAAAGGAAGACAATGTTTAAGTAATTGCTGTGTATCAAAGATAGAATACTCTGGAGCAAAGCTATGCATCCATCTTGCTACACTCCTGAAATACATGTTTGCAAACATGAAAAAAATCCCATACCATTAAGATGACACTGAACTGGAAGCAAACTTCACTTAACTTCTATGCAAGGTGTCTTCTCTTTTTGGTTTGTTTTTCTTTAAAGAACATCCACAAGACAGTCATATAGCTTCAGAACTATTCTGTATATTATCCTCTTTACTAAAGTCATTTAATAAAATGCAATAGTAAGGGAGACAAGACAAACAAAAGGACATTTATGTGGAGAGGGCATCTTCATCACGATGCAAGACAGAACAACTCTCTTTACAACACTGGAGTGAAAAACACACACAGGGAATGGAGTGGCTTCAGGGAAAGATTAAAGAAAGAATATGAAGTAGACAGGCTTGTGAAAGAAAAGGGAAAATACCTGTAGGCCCAGAAGTGAGCAGTTTCTTCCTTCCCTTTCCTCTGCACAGTATCTTATCATACCAAATGCAAAATTTAGGTATTTCATAAAGGCTGCAGCCTCTCAATCCTACATCTGTTTTGCTTATCAAAGATACTCAGCTAGGAGCATGCACCTCCCCATCCCACATACAATTAATGAGCAATGAAGTGTTCTAGTAATCACAGTACCTTTACTACCTCTACTTCCCCACTTCAGGTTTTTTGAATAAAGCTCTTCTCCCATCAATTATTTTCGAGCACCTCCAACCCCATTAGCTACCAAAGATGCCAAATTAATTGTACTAACTTTGGGTCTTTCTTCCATGCTTTTCAAACTTTATTTGTATGTTTTCTTTGTATTTAAGGGCTCCCCTGGCAGAACAGTTTGGGACATAGATACTGTATACTGCAATATGAACACAACCTGATCTATCCAGCACAAACTTCTTCCACGGAACTGGGAGTTAAATAGTTTGAAAACATTGCTCACCAAACTTCCAGTATCTATTAAGAAATAGCTTCAACTATTTCCTATTAAATGTCTATTTTGACTAATTAGAAAGTGGAAGGTATAAAGCTTCTACCATTGAATTTTCAAATCAGCAGTCTGGTGTTGTAGTTTCAAATATCAAGGAGAGCATATGCCATCAGCATATCCTAATATGACAATATTTATTACATTAAACAGCTGCATGATAGAAGTCTTAAAGTTTCAGGGTTCTTTTTTTATTATTTTCAAGAAAAACATTTCAGATGTGGTATAGCAGTGGGTGTTTTATAATGGATACTTTTCTAATTAAAATGAAGTATAAACATTCTGTACATATTTCACAGGGAAGAAAGGAGGACCCTGGGAACTACCAACCTGTCAGCCTCACGGCTGTGCCTGGGAAGATCATGGAACAGATCCTCCTAGAAGATATGCTCAAGCACATGGAGGACAGGGAGGTGATTCGAGACAGCCAGCATGGCTTCACCAAGGGCAAGTCCTGCCTGACCAACCTAGCGGCTTTCTATGGAGGAGTGACTGCATCAGTGGACAAAGGAAAAGCAACGGATGTCATCTACTTGCATTTCTGTAAAGCGTTCGACACAGTCCCCCACAGCATCCTTCTCTCTAAATTGGAGACATAGGGGTTTGATGGGTGGACTGTTCGATGGATAAGGAATTGGCTGGATGGTCGCATCCAGAGGGTCGTGGTCAATGGCTCGATGTCCACATGGAGACCAGTGACAAGTGGAGTCCCTCAGGGGTCTGTACTGGGACCGGTGCTATTTAACATCTTCATCAATGACATAGACAGTGGGATCGAGGGCACCCTCAGCAAGTTTGCACATGACACCAAGCTGAGTGGTGCCATTGACACACCAGGAGGACGAGATGTCATCCAGAGGGACCTGGACAAGCTGGAGAGGTGGGCCTGTGTGAACATCATGAGGTTCAACAAGGCCAAGTGCAAGGTCCGGCACCTGGGACGGGGCAACACCCAATATCAATGCAGGCTGCGGGATGAAGGGATTGAGAGCAGCCCTGCGGAGAAGGACTTGGGGGTACTAGCAGATGAAAAGCTGGACATGAGCTGGCAATGTGCGCTTGCAGCCCAGAAAGCCAACCGTATCCTGGGCTGCATCAAAAGAAGCGTGGCCAGCAGGTCGAGGGAGGTGATTCTGCCCCTCTACTCTGCTCTGCTCTGGTGAGACCCCACCTGGAGCACTGCGTCCAGCTCTGGAGCCCTCAGCACAAGAAGGGCATGGACCTGTTGGAGCGGGTCCAGAAGAGGGCCACCAAAATGATCTGAGGGCTGGAACACCTCTCCTAAGAGGCCAGGCTGAGAGAGTTGGGGTTGTTCAGCCTGGAGAAGAGAAGGCTGCGGAGAGACCTTACTGCAGCCTTCCAGTACTTAAAAGGGGCCTACAGGAAGGATGGGGACAATCTTTTTAACAAGGCCTGTTGTGACAGGACAAGGAATAATGGATTTAAACTAAAGAAGAATAGATTTAGACTAGATATAAGGAAGAATTTTTTTTTTTTTTTTACACTGAGGGTGGTCAAGCACTGGAACAGGTTGCCCAGAGAGGTAGTGGAGGCCCCATCCCTGGAAACATTCCAGGTCAGGCTGGATGGGGCTCTGAACAGCCTGATCTAGTTAAAGCTGTCCCTGCTCACTGCAGGGGGGTTGGGCTAGATGGCCTCTGAGGGTCCCTTCCAACCCAAAGCATGCTATGATTCTATATTCAAGTATGACAGACATTCTGAGCCAAACACCCCCTTTTTTGTAACTCGATTAACCTTAATAGTGATTACACTTCCTTATACTCTTCATACAAGATTTAACTTACTACTAAAGTTACAGTACAGACTAAGAAGAGAAAACCTAAACAAGCCAGTCTTTAGGGCATTAGAGCTATCAGTCTGCACTATGCAGTTTTTCAGCTGAACTCCACTATATCTTCCAAAGAGTACCACAGTACTGATGGAAGTTAAAAACCCAACTAGATTTCTTGGGAGACATCCTAGTGAGTGTGGTCATCTAAATAAATTAGAAAGGCAAGTTAGTTCCTCTAACCCAAAACCTAAATGACAGTCTTGTGTACTTGGTAGAAGGTAGTTTCCAACTACAACATATATTTATCCAAAGTTCCTACCTTTGAGTGTGTCATTATTTCAAGCCCCTTCTCTTACACAAATAGCTCAAAAGGTACACGGATAGAGCACAATTATTAGTTTCACTCTAATGCCTGTGCAGGCCATTTTCATGTTAGAATTCAGCACAAACTTCAGGAAATGGTCAAAAATATAGATGATTGCATCTGTACACATTTATATAGACAATTTAAAACCTGACACTTTGAACTATCACCAACTGTCACCAGTAAAAGCCTTCAAATTCTGCTGAAGCAACCTGAAATTAGATCAGCTTCTCCTCCACTTTCCCACCACAAATGCTACTCCAGTCTATGCAAGTATAAAGAACAAAGCAGCTTAGATGATAGCCAGTCACAAACTTGTATTTTTAAATTCTTCGCACCTCAAAGCTGAGCCACCAACCTTCCCAACCATGCAGCAAATGCACACCAAGACTATGTGCAACTCTAGTTTGTTGCCATAACCTGGAATACTATTAAGCAGCAACAAACTACCTTGATTTTGGATGCACCTTGACTTAACTAAACTTAAGACATTTAAATCACAACATTGTACTATAGGTTGAGCTTCTGCTTCTAGCTGCCACAGGTCTGGACTTGCACTACTCACTTTCTGCTTTTGATATTGTCAACAGAAAGACCAAACACTTCTGAAGCTGGCTTTTTTAACAAGCTAGATAATACACATAAAGCAAAGATAGGGGCTTACAAGCCCCAACTCAGCTGTCTCACATGAGCTATCTGAGAATCAGAGGAATTACAGTAGTTTGCATCTTCTCTACTTGTCACACTCTGATCTCAGAGCAGTGTTCATGAGTCAATGGGCACAAAACTCTGGTTTCTTGAATTCCTTGCCTCAGCTGTTCAAGGCTTAAGCATGCCAGGTTAACATCTTTTGAACACCTTCCCTTAAGGGAACCAAGCAAAGAGATCCCTGTGGGAGCAACTACCTTTCATGGTATAGCTATAACATTTACGACAATACAGCTAGAGTCAGTGGTATAAAAACTGAACATACTTTTGCACTTTGTGTTTTCTCCTCCTGTTAGCCTTTAGCTGGCAACTAGATATTTTAGGCTGAAAGTCAGGCATTTAAAGTACTCCAATCAAAAGTGACCCAAAAATACAGTAAGGAAGAATTGCCCCTTTGCTTTAAAAAACAAACAAATAAAACCCAAACTACTATTTAAAAAGAGATCCCATTAGTGTTGACTATTTCCAGGAACAGGCCCTCTCCTTTCCCAAGAAACTAAGATTTGAGACTGGTTCTTTCAAATACTTTTCACAGGACAGCCTACCTTCCTTCGCTATGTCAGTACCGCCATGAAATAGTATTTGTTTACTCTATGAATGTACGTAGATAGACATTCTCACTGAACCAGAGTTTAGCAAAAGAATAAAAGTACTCTTGATGAGGACTATTAAACTACAGCTTTCCACCCCTGTCAGTTTCAAAGCTGTGTTACAGCAAACATACTACAGTAAGAGTATTTTTGTCTAAAGTACTTCCATCTTTTAGACATAGCTGGACTTGAAATATCCGCAGCTACGTGAATGTGCAGTTGGAGGCCCAATGTTGAAAAAAAGTTGGAAATGACAGTTCGTGTAAGCTATGGGTGCTTAAACATTTGTAACACTTGAAGGCAGGCAATAATCTTAAACTTGTGATGGAATTAAATCTTGAAACCCTAATTCGGTAATGACAGGACATCAGTAGATTCCAGAAGTGAAAGATTGTTTTGATGGCAGAACTCAGGACACTTGCTACTATTTTCAGGCTTATAGAAGAGAGGTCATTCATTATCTTACTTCCGATTTGTTAAATCCAAGACTACTTAAACAATCAATGGCTGCTAAGTAGCATCCAAATAGAATACGTCACCATATGAGTTTAGTAGAATTTGTAATGACGAACAGACTATTACCTATAGAAGGAAACTATGAAAGAAGATGAAAGCTTTATTATTGCTACAGCTTGCTTATTTCAACATAACTACCCAGGTGACACGGTTATCTAAAGCCAGAGCTGTTCCCTCAAAACTCCCATTTTTTTCCAAAACTATCAAAACTTACACATTCCCTTTCCTCTCCTCCTTCCCTTCCCCAAAACAGTAAGTATGCATCGCAAATATGGAACAGCAAATCATACTAATGAGACACTTGTTTGGTATTATTGTACTTGATAGTATCACAGCATGGAGATCCTATACCTCAATAACAAAACCAAGAAGTTTTGCTATAAGCCAAGTCCTTGTCAGTTGACATTAAGCATTAGTGACTACATGTTCCAGTTACTCACAGAGTGATACTGGAGGGGAATTGGGGGTGGAGGGCTGGCAGAGGAACCAATGCTTAGGTATACATACATCATTACAGAGGAACCGAGAATTCTCCAGTGCTTTTGTACAAAAAGTATTCATCTGGAATACTCCATCCCATCACAGTTAGCCTTGGTCAAGAGAGATGAATTCCAGTTGAAAGAACAGAAAAGTGCTCTTACAGGAGGTGACTAATAAAGCCTGTGTTATTTAGCCGGGCAACAAGAAGGTTGTAAATGTTTTCTGTAAGTGCTAAGGGTAAAACACCAAGAGAAGAAAATTACTTAAAATGAGAGGATAGCATTGATACAGTTAGCAGGCAAAACAGTTATGAGAAACTTTCAGGCTGGAAATTACACGATCTTAAATTTTAAGAAATGACATGCTGAAAGAATCTCCCAGGAGGACTGAAGAATTAAAAAAGCAAGTATGAAAACAAAACCAATGCATGCACTTAGCTACTTTTTACATGGTTGCAAGTTAAGAGATTTAAGTGATATGCCAACCATATTAGCAGATGACACTTCTGACATTATTAGGTCTCTCACTAAACTTATTCCTAGACAGTAATACTTCACTGTCCTTACGGACAACTGACTAATATCAAGTCCCGTTGTTCTACCAGGCTAACCAACAAAGAAATTATGTGCTCCTCTTGCTTAGGACTGAGACGCTCAGGTACAAAAAGTATTTTAAAGGCTCAGTTCCTAGAAAAGGCTAGTACCCCCACTTTTATCGTTTTTGCTAAGGAAGTACCTGGAACACCATTCTTGTTATCATAACACCCATTCTTTCTCAGAAGGTAAAAGAAGTCAGAGGAGACACCGCAAGGAAGCAAACCTGTATTATCTACAGTTCATGAAGCTTTTCTTGCCCTGTCCCATGGTACCTACCACTGAAACTCTGTTGTAGCTAGGGAAAGAAAACTTGTTTCCACACCTGCTGGGAAGGAGGGGGAGAGGCAGAATACAGCTCTCCCAAAGCAAGTTACTGCAGTAAGCAGCGAGTTCTAGGATTTAAAAATAAGAAAACCACAAACCGTACACCACACTTTTGGACAGGGTTATTCTATGCAGAGGTTGTTTATCCAGCTTGATCCTTCTACTGCTGTGTCACTCTGTGCCCACATGTTCACATTTGATATCTCCCAAATGTGTGTGTGCGGGGGGGGGGGGGGGGGGGGGGGGGGGGGGGGGCAGGGGGAGGGGAAATATGCCAGAGTAAACCAAACCAGCTACTTGATTTTTTTGCAAGAGCTCCACGTAGAACTAACAGACAAAAACATAGGAACATTATGAAAGCGTAACAGAGATTTTGTAATTGAGTTGTTAACAACATTTAAGACAACTGATATTTCAGAATGGGTTACAGAGCAGAGAAAGTCAAAATACTGATTTAACTCGGTTAGATCAATTAACAATATCACCTGTTATCTAGTTTTGATTTGCCACCTTACTGAGCTGACTTTCCAAATAACCTGACATAATTTTGTTGAAGGAAAACAATATTGCAAATTTAAAAATCTGTAAGGAAGAAACCATTTCTTAGTTGAAGGGGAACAGCTTTTAGATGAAAACACATTACGCAATTATGTGATGTGCAGCAACCTACTTGGCTTACTTCTGATTAAGCTTTTTAAAAAGCTCCAACACCACTAAAACAAGATTAAAATTAATTGCATTAATAATACTGGTGATATCTAATAGGGTTTCCAGTAATTTCAAGTGGCCATGAAACTGCAACAACAAAACAGATACCACAAACAGAAGCAACACTAGCTTAGAACAGTCAGACTGCTAAGAACAGATCAAGGGAGTTGACAAAGTGGTTCTGGTGACACTACAGGTGTTGCCAGCAGGAAGCATAGTTAGAATTTCAGTGTAAAAATATCAATGTGATAGAAACTCAGACTTCATCTGAGCAAAATACATAAAGTAAAGAGTTTTGAAAAATAGATGATACAACTACATTAAGTTTATCCATTGACTTAAGTTACCTAATAGGAATCTACTTAATTTAAAATTACAAGAACAGTTTTAACAGTGTTTGGCTAACTCTGTGCAAAGGAAAAAGCCTGATGCACCCAGGGAATACTCTTTATTCCAGACAACCTCTGGAAGCAAGAAAGTATAGCAACAAGTGTGTTCATTACATTGTATTTTGAAAGTGACAAATTGATATTACCTTGCTTGTCACTTCAGTGGAGTCTCATAGGCAACTTTACATTTATTTTAAATGTGCTCTCAAAAACTAACTCATTACTACATTCATATTTACCTCAAGTTTCCAAGTACACAGTTCTCGGGTTCTAGCTTACTTGAGTTCACCTGCATACAGCACAGTTAAGTCAGAATCTTCAGTGCCCATTCTGTTCCAACTCTAGTTCAGTTTCGGCAGTATGTGAAGAACCCCTAAGCTATTAAAAAAAGAACAGAATTCCCATCCTTTCTACTGTGACCACAGCACTTGAGTATTTGAACATTAATGAAAGGCATTTGAGCAGTACCGTTCCTTCACATACCAAATTCTACAAAATTCATCTTTCCTCTTCACAGTTAGCCTGAAGAGAGCTCAGCTTCCACTCTCTTCATGGAGTATTTAAATTTGCAGATTGAGGTGTGCAATGGCATTCTCTTAACAATGCTTCTTCCAATTCTAGTTACCAAGTGCTGATGAAAGTTGAGCTGAAGTCCTGTTGTCAAGAGTCCAATATAAAACATGGCTATGTTCAGTTGCAAGTCTACAAATACCCAATGACAAATAAGGAACATGCAGCAGAACTATATCAACTTAGAAGCTGTCATACAAGAAATCTGAAGAAAGCATATTTGCTATCTTATTTTTGGCAGAGAAATATATTTGTTCTTCTGCCAAGCTTTCTATAACTGAGTAAGGGAATGAAACTAACTTCTTTAATCCATAATCTTATGGTATAATGCAGGCCTTCGTTTTTATTACCAGTGTTTTATTGTAGGAAGCTCTCTGCTAAATAAATCAGGCAGAATACTACCAGAGTAAGATATGGCAGCACACATTGTCATTACATAAACATGAAAAACACTGTGGAATAGACTGTAGCAGAGCTTTAAAGCACAACTTTTAACACTTGGAATCCTGGCTTCAAGTTTGCCAGTTATGCAGCTTCTATCACTTTCTTTAAATGAGATACAGTTGAAATTGTGATTTCTCTAGATATTTTCTAATTAACTTGAAATCAAGTTGCATTTTTATGTACACCAATGGTATTCCTGCCCCTTCCATTACTCGAATCCATTATTTTGGCTGCCAGTGTTACTTAAAGATCTGAAACCTAGCTACCTAGCTATGCAGCTTCTTCTCAGGTGCTATTCACTCAGGATTACTCACACAGACTATGACTGTCTGCATGCTCCTGTTCAAGTTGCAATTTCCCACCTTCCCCTCACCCCTTTACAATGGATGAGTTCATCAAGCTATTGTACCTGAAACAACTGCAAAAGTCAGAACAAGTGAAGTTTCAAAGAGAAATTACAGTTCCCAGTCAGTATCTCGATTATAATGGAGTATATCCTCAAAATAAAAAGGAAGAAAACATTCACTCTCTAAGGAAGGAAGAGTTCCAAGTTTGTATTCAGCATACAGCCTATTAATATGCACCATCAGTTACTTTCTTCATTAGTTCTCTTTAAATGCATAGCCACATCTCACCTATGATCAGAAGGTTCAGTTACATTGCACACACCTTCCAGGAAGGGACACTCTCTATACTGAATAAGCTAATTACATAAGGGGTTTGACATTAGAAGACACAGAACATTATTAACATGGATAAGATGCCATCTTCTAGCCCTGATGTTAACCCCATCTTACAATATTATCTTGTCCAAAAATAGACATCTACCACAGATTCATATTCCACAAAGCTATATGACATAAAGACAGCTTCTCCTCACTAACTCCAGGTGTTAAAGTAAGCATCTAATCACTACACCAGCATCAAGGACATTTAATGCAAGTCCCTTGATTATTTTGGAGGGGGAGTGTGTGTGCATGCGTGTGTTTTTCCTTTTCTTTGGGGCAGGAGGCAACAGGGAGGCAGGCATGAGGGATGTCCAAGTCCACCATCGCTAGTGCTACTATGCATTGTTTACATCTTTCCCTTTTTGGTGCCTCAACTCATTTATATTGCTCCTAAAAAATTCATGTTTTCAACTTAGACGATACTACATAAAAGTGTATTTTTGATTTCCATATTTATTTACCCATACTTCTACTTTTACATCTAAGCAGTCTTGGACTAAGACAGGAGGTACAGAACAGACTCCAAGCACATAAAAGCCCACAGTACAGAAAGAAGATCAGAGTCGATAAGACAAACCATAACAAGCTCATAGCAAGGCAAGTAAGACAGAAGTTAAGACATGGAGGAAGATGAGGGAGAATAAAACAGCATGCATGCTTTCTAAAAGCAAACATAGCATAAGACTAGACCTAGTTACCTTGGAGCCTAAGTATGTACTAGATGACCTATGAAGGTTTATCCCAGGCCTGTTTTTCCTAATGGCTTTACCTTTAGGAACTATCCCTAGGAATCCAAAGAAAAAATTAATTACAGTTACTGCTCTGCATTAATAACAATTTATATTAACTGTGCTTTAAACACACAACAGTAGTCAGCCACAAATCCGAAGGAGATGCACATTGCTGGTACTGAGTCTAATGCCCATCTCATGACTAGACAGCCTTCTGAAAGTTTAACACTTTTGTCCCCAAATAACACATGTACATCAGAAGATAAAGAACATGTTCGTATTCTTTCATTTCCACCTTTACAGAAGTCTAACGAATAGTTGCCCTTCTTTATGCTAAGTTTACTTATTTGGATGTTATGCAATAAAACAAGGGTTGTCAGTAACAAGTTACTCTGAAAGCAGAATAAGCACAAAATATACCTTGCCTCTCATCTTAAAAAAGCCTTCTTGGACAAGAAGTATCAGGGACCTCAGCTTCCATTTTGAAATACCAACTTGCTCCCTACACCTCAAGGTTCACATTCCAGGAGCTGACTGAGACCCTTTCATACCTTTTAAGAAGGTCAAATCTTCGCAGATTCAGCATGTGCACTCTATTGTGGACACCATCACAAAGCAGACCAATCCATTCAGAAAACATCAAGAAACTGTGATTTCCCCCTACTCCATGAGACAGCATTGTACTGCTACACATTACAGAATCCTTCCAGCTTCCTCTCCACACATACCTTTGTAGGTTTGCTGGGTTTTTTCCCCTTCTTACCACTCAAGAAGATGGAGCTATTTTATCAGTACAGTGATCAATGAAAAACTATTTATTCAAGATTGGATAAAGTCAAGTGGTGAGCAGGGCCAAGTGACCTCCAGAGATCCTTTCCAAACTGGCTTACTCTATGATTCATGGCAAGGGAGGCTTTTTTGGAGCAACTGACGGCAACTATGGCTTGAACACCATTGCTAGTACTTCTCAGGTATCTTGAATATCGAAGTCCAGTATTAGATCACTGCAGTTAACTTTGTCGATATGCTCCTAACTTTTCCAGTTTTTCCTCTGTAAAAGTCTTCACATCAGAAGTTGACTTATCTACTGCTCTTATACATGGCAGTTTTCTGCCATATTTGTACTGAGTATGTTCATGAGTCAACTAAGACTGGCAACAGTCAGTACGTTGCAAGACAAGCCTTATTATAGACAGTGAGAGTAAACAGATTGGTTATGTGTGCTCGAACCCTGGCTGCCAGACAGAATTAAAGGAGAATATGACTGCATATTTATACAGTTAGATTCTACCAACTTGATGAGAAAAAAATTTAATCGCATGGCAGGATTAAGAGAACAATTGCTCTTCAAAACTAACCTTTGCACTAAAGTAACCATCACTGGTATCTGAAAGCATGCAGTGGAGAAGCTAGTTGACTCAGTGCTCTCGTTCACGCTCACTGTACACTTGACATCACGTGTAGCTAGAAATTTTCTGTTTACACAAGATTGCTGAATTCATGTTTTAAAGTTATCTTTTTGTGAAAGAAAGACATCCTGAAACAAGCAGATACATACAAGCATTTTGTCTTACTTGCAGTGAGAAGTCCGAAATCAGTTTTGCTCCTTGAGAAACACATTATTTCATGTAAATTGGGGGAAAAAAAAAAAATCAGGAGGGAAAAAAGAGTTAATGTGACTTTGTTTTGCAGTTACGAACCTCATGTCCCAAATTAAAACTTAGCTATGAAAACGTTCAGCAAGAAACTGGTTCATACACTGCCATAAATCTGCTACGATACTATACGTAGATTAAAATATTAAGAGCAAATCCATAGCAAGTAATACTTCTTCAGAAAAATAAACCCACTGACCCAAAGGTAATCTGTTACCCTACAAAAAAATTCAGAGGTACTACTACCTTCAGAGTCAGTACTGAATGGGGCAGTGACACCTTGATGAAAAGTTTCCACTATAAAGAATGTCAGAGTCCACAAAGTGTTTTACAGGGAGTGTTACTAATTTGACAGGTGATGACACAGGACACAGATTATCCACCAGGCCAATAGGAGATCCCAGAAACATTCCAGGTTAAGTTTTTGACAATGTCATAGTACACCATGTTGTACAACTTTGGGATTTGATTATACTTTGTCACAATAATTTAGTCTCAGTGTGACAGAAGACAGACCCGTGATCAGAAGTGTTCTACATGACACTTACTAATTAGCTTGTTAGAAAATACAGCATGGCCTACAAATATAAGATTAACACAGATAGTTCTGAGATTCACTTACACTGCAAATTAAGTACAAACATGTAGGTTAGTCAAACAATAACTTCCCTACTCATGCTTCGGCTTCATTGCATAGAAACAAAAGGAATTCAGTCAGGTTACCTTCCTGGATTGTCTCAAAGTAAATAACTGTACTTATCAGTGATGTAAGGACCCACACAAAAATTCATCATGGTTTCAGTCACAATATTAAAGTCAACCGTAATATGTTTTTGCTGAACAGCTGCAGAAGGACTACAGTGTCTTTGTTGCCTATAGCTTTGGGCCTCAAATTTAGGAATGATTTTACAGGAACAAGTTTTCACTACAATTTTTTTCTATAATATTTGCATTCTGGTTTTGAAGACAAACAGTCAAAGTGCAATATATAAAGGAAAATAAAAAATCAACTTGTGCATGATTCCCAATTGAGAATGACAGTCTGATTATTCATTTACTGGGAAGATACAGGTTGTTTCCCTAATGGTCACTTTGGCCTGATGAACTTTTGCAAGACATCAAAAGACTCCATTTTCATAAGCCTCTTACTCAACAGGTCGGCACTCCTACTGAAGTAGATCTGCTATATTAATAAGTAGTAATGCCACACTGTGGGATGACCTACAATTTTTCTGCTAACAGCTAAGACCTGTTCAGGCTCCTACTTATGGAGCCACCTGGAGACTGAAGAATATTCAGACTTAAAGTTGTAAGTTCAAGCTTACTACTCCCCAATTTTTTTCAGAGACACCGGGGGGGGGGGGGGGGGGGGGGGGGGGGGGGGATGGACCACACCCACCACAAAAACAGTTTACCTATATTTCTACCACAACAGGATACACCGAACAATAAAAACTAAAAATACCCTTCCATTTTAAGATCAAAAAACAGTGTATATACAGAACCAAGCCATTCACAATCAGCTACATTTTAGAAAGATAGAAACTATAACAAGTTAAAAACATGTAAGTTTGAAAACTAGAACTATTAATTACAGTATTTACTCACCAGAACACTGTTTTTAAACTTTTTTAGCTCAATATAACATTGTTAAAATATTAGCTGCAAAAAATGAAATACTAATATTTTCATAAATACATTTAATTCCTATCAGTATTTATTACATAGGCTACCAAAAAATAGAAAGGTATAGTTATTTTTCAAGTACTGCTTTCATGTTCATCATGCATATTTTTATAGATATAAAAAATAAAATATATTTTAAAACCTCACAAATCTGTTTGAGCAGAAATCAAATACCAAAAAACACCCCTGTACAATTAGCAGTCTAGTCTTGGGGGTAGGCAAGGAGAGAGAGAACTGGAGAGAAGAGAATATACCAGAGATAAACAGAAATAATAACAGGAATGCTTGCTAGCTTTTGAAGTCTTACAAAGAAAGTATATCCACAGTGACAGCTTCCCTAAAAAAAGCCTGTAAAATTAATTTAAGACATTAGAATTCCTCTTCTTTCTCATTATGAAGGATGTAGATCTTATTTGTCAGGTGGTAACTACTCAACTCCTCTTTCTGACAGCCTTTAAAGCACCAGGAAGCTCAATATTCATAACACAATACATAAACTGTGGAAGTTATTCTGTTCCAGTAAAGTTTTGCATTATGGTGTTAGAACCTCTGAATCAATATTATTTCTGCTGAACAAGGCAGAAAGAAAAAAAAAAATCACCACCCTAACAGTCTTTTGGAAAAAAAAAAATTCAAATTAAAATTATTATTGGATTGCTACACATAATAAAACCACCCTCAAAACAAACTGCACACACTCTAGAAATGTTCCCAAGTTGCATGCCAGACTTGCAGAACAAATTTAGGCCAGTACCAAGCACTCATTTCTTCCCCGTGTGTAAATGCGACACAATCAGGCCTCACATGCAGGCCTCTCTCTCCAATACAGGCAGGACCTTTGTTCGATACGTCGATGTTTTTCCCCCAAAGCCCTTGACATAACTTTCCATTCTTTCCCCTATTATTTTCCGGTTCACAGTCTAGACTTTCGGACTCCCGTTCTGTGAAAACCCCTGGCTGTCGAGAAAGCCAGTGCACTAGGAGGGGGGGGGAAGGGGGGGGGGGGGGCAAGGGGGAACAATAAAAAAGTTGAACAGCAGGAAGACGGGCCTACAGGTCTGGCGAAAGCCCCGGTATCGGTTTGTTTCCCAGCCCCAGATAACCAGAGCAGTAACCAGGAGGAGGCTGGCGTCAGCTCCACCGGCACCTCCAAACTTCTCCCACTCCCCAGCCCCCCCAGCCCGCCGGGGCCGGGGAAGGAGGAAGAGCCAGGCAGGAAAGGCAGAACCCAGCGTTTGATCAGCCTCCAAGTACGACGCATTATGCAAGCGAACGCGAGGACCAGGCAACTTGCTTCTTGACTGAAAGCAAGAAAAACACCAGCTCTCAAACATTAACTGCGAAAATAACCCCTCTCGTGGGCAGCCAGCACTGTAACTCCGACCCTACAGGCGCCTCCATTCTCTTCCCACCTTCTTCCTCCCCCCCTCCAAAAGCTTGTGAAATATGGACGTCGGCCGATTATTTAGCATTTTTATCGAGCCGGGTAGGGGGGAAGAAAAGAGAAGTCGCTGTTTTTTCCTTTAAGATATTCGATAGCTCCTTCAGGGAAGGAAGAAAAAAAAAAAAAAAAAAAAAAGAGCGAGCGAGCCATGAGGGAAAAGGGGGCCAAGCGGAGTGGGGGAGGGAGAAGACGGGGAAGGGCATACAAATCGGTACGGCAGTGTCAACACTGACACTGCCCTTTTGTATCAGCAGCTACACAAGGCCCGGAGAAGGGAGGCCGCGCTCCCCCCGCACGCCGGGCAGCCCGGGCGAGGCGAGGCGAGGCGGCGGGCGGCAGCCCTGCCCGGCGCCGGCGGGAGAGGGGATGTCCCCAGAGCGGGCTCCGGTGACTGCCTGGCCATTTTGTCAGCTCCGTTTCCACCCCTTCCCTCCTCAGCGAGGGCCCCCTCCCCTCGCCCCATTACACACCTCCGGGCCCCCCCTCACGCACACACTCACCAGCGCGGCGTCGCGGCGTCCCCGTCTACCCCCCCCCCCCCAACCCCCCCATCCGCAACAATGCCCCGGGATGGCGCTGCTCCCCTCCCCCTGCCCCGGGCCGCCGGGAAGGGCAGCTCGGCTAATGCCGGGGATGACACAACAGGCCCGGCCGCCCGGCCCGGAGGCTGCCGAGGGGCCCAGCGCCACGCCGCCCCGCGCCCGCCTCCCCCCGAAAGAGCGGAGGGGCCCCGGGTACCTAGTTTGTCCCGATGCGGCCTCCGCAGACGCTCCGTGCCTCCCCTCCTCCCGGCAGCAGCCGCCTCTCTTCCCTTCAATTATCAGCTGAAGCCGCAGCACCGAGCAGCGCCTCGTCCGCCGCCTCCGCCGCCGAACCCCTTCCAGCGGCGCGAGGGGGAGGCTGGGGGACTACTTTCTCCCGGCGCCGGGGCCCCGCCGGGGCCCGCGCGCCCCCTGGGCCGGCGGGCGGCCCCTGCCCCGGCTGCCGCCCCCCACGCAGCCCCCGCTGCCGCCCTCTGCGCGCCCCGCTCCCCGCGTTCGGCGGGGTCGGCGCTCGGCGGTCAGTATCCCTCCGCCGGGGTCGTCACCCCTGGGTCCGCGCGAGTGTCTCCCCTCAGGTGCGGGCGGGGGGGGGGGGGCGCGGGCGGGGGGCGGAGCCGGCGGGGGCGCGGGGCTCTGCCGGCGGCGGGGGCGAGGACCCTGCCCGGCCAGCGCGTTCCTGCCGGCCCTGCTCCTTTAAGAGGGGGCTGGGCTCCCGGTGACCCCGCGTGATGTCCGCCTCTTCCTGGTTGCCATAGACACCGCCTTCCAGCGTCCCAAAATGGCGTCGCTGCTGCAGGAGAAGGTGTTCGAGCTCTGCAGGCAGGCCCCGGCCCCCAGCAAGGACTTCTGCCAGCTGCTCGTCACCCGGCGGGAGGTGGGTGCCGTGCTGCCCGCGGGCGGGGAGCGGCGCCTGCCCCGCAGCTCTCTTCCCCTCGCCTCATGGTCGCCGCTTTTTCCTCCGCCCGGGAAGGAAGGCGGCGGGGGCCTGCCCCCGGCCCCTGAGGCAGCAGCGGCTTTAGCGAGGGCTCGCCCTTGGGGAAGGGCTGGCGAGGAACGGAGGGGCTCGCAGCGCCGTGCCGGGGAAGGGCGGGGGTCGGCCATTAACGCCGCCGGGTAGCGAGCCGGCAGGCGCCCGCAGTAAGTGCGGCTGGTTTGGCCTCCTGAGGGCTGGGAACGCCTTGCTGTAGCCTGGGATGTGGTGTCGGTACGTAGCTGGGGAGCAGGTAGGGGCTTGCTACCAAAAAGGGTGATTTCCTAGCACGGGTGAAAGCGTGTCTGGACGAGGAGCCTGTGTATGTGGGAGATTCGTTCTTCCTAGAGTATCCCAAGCCTGTGGGAAGGGGCTCTGGGTGAGGACCAGATGAAGGGAGAGAAAAAAGATCCTTCAAAACGGTGACTTAGTAGCCTTGGGAAAAAGTATATACACGTCTGTGATTTTGTAACCTTCAAACAAACTTAAGTCTACTCTCAGAAATGCCTCACAAATAAATGAGATAGTAACACTTAAAAGTAAACAAATAACAATCCTTAAGTAATATCACGGTATTTCTCCCAAGGAAAGGCAAGTTTAGCTGCACTCTCAGCGTAACTAGACTTAAGGCGGGGGAAACAGCAGTCTAACATCTCGTTCCAGGAAAATAAAATTACACTGCCCATCTGGGAATGAGAAGACTGTGCATATTTTCCATGTGGTACCTGAAGATGTTTAGGTGTCCTGCCTTATGGCTGTGTACGTAACTGGTTTTCTGATCAGGGAAATAAGCAATGCTAAATATCCTGGAAGAGGTTTTTATGAACTTTTTTTTTAAAATAGGCTACAAAATGTGCTATATGAACATTTTTCAGAATAATCTAATAGTATTCATTGATGAGGGATATTTGACAGTAAATGAATGAGACTTAACAAATCTGGTTATGGGTTTGTAAGATTATGAAATAGACATGCAAATCTTCTTTAATTTTTGTTTCCTTTTGACCTATTTTTGACTGGGTTGACTTTGTATGTATGATATGAAGACAGATGATTGTCTCGGGCTGGAGATATTGATTTAGAAGTTATGAAGTTTCAAAAATTTTTCTGAGGAAATTTTTAAAATGTCTCACTGGAACAAAAAACCAACATATTTTGAAACTAGGAGGACGTTTTTGTTTTGTTTTCCCAAAGTAAACCAAAATAGTGAACATACTTTCTTCCAGGGATGAGGGAATTGTCAGGTTTGTCACTGAGAAATTGGGGGGGGGGAGGAGGTGACAGACTGAAGTCCACATGCAATTCCAAATGATCTGTGTTCTGTATATTATATGCTACTTGTTTTGGTCTCTGTGGTGCCAAGATTTTCTTTTTAAATCACCAGTGTCTTTAGCAGTTTCAGAAGGGGTTTTGGTTTTGTTCTACTCAAAAAAAAAACTTTAAGGTAGAACTGACAAAGCAACCTTAGGGAGCTTTGAGTTCCACCAAAATTGAGAGTAATTATGGCACTGCACAATAGCTGGGAAGTACATGCTTTTCTGTAGCTTAAGTCTTGTAAGGGGCCTGTCCCATTGACCTCATGGGAATCACATCAGTGCTGTGCCTGTTCATGGAAAATGTAATTAAGTGTTATGGGGTTTTTACCATTCACTTTTGCACTCAGATAATAAAAAATAAGCTGTTCCTTCTTAATTATCTTCAGGTTTTTGGTTCTCTTATTGGTTTCCTGTCAAACACTTCACATAGCTATTTTTGGTTTGGTTTTCAGCTGCCCAAATATATCCTCAAAACAAACCAAAGTCAGTTAACATAAACTGTGCAAAAAGCTTTGTAACTGTCAGTGGAAGTAAGTTAAAATTATTCTGTAAACGTTTATTGTACAAAAACATTACCAGGAAGTTAGTGTCATTGAAAAAGAACTCGTTTGGATCATTTGAAAAAATTCGTTTTGATTTTATGACAGTAAGATCAGTTGAGTATGATGCAGTGAACATATGTATTTGAATATATCACTATATCCTCTGAAGCTGATGTATCTGATTCCAGCAAAACTTCCCAGTTCAATTACATTTGAATTCACTGTTGTGAATTGAAAACAACTAACTTCACATAAGTAGTCTCTGCAGTTTTAACTGCTGTACACATAAAACTTCTGGATGCTAGTTAGCCTTTCTGCAGGCTATGGAGTCTCCTGAGAAGAGATCTGTGTCAAAAATAGTAATTGTTGGTATATGCATCACTGATGTGCCAAGTTATGTATCATGTAAAATATATTTAGCCATACTGCCTTGGCATCTAGGAGGCCTAGTTGTTGGTTCACATTCCCAGTATTCTATTTTGCAGTCTCCTAATAAATAATAGTCATTGCCTGAAAGACCTTACAGTCTAAGCCTCCAACCTTGCACATGAATGCTGAAGTTTGCTACTTTGAATAGTCCTGTTCTTCAAAGTCAGTGGTTTCAAAACAGTCCATTGTTTTTCTTGAAAAACAAAAAGGGAGTTTGTGGCTGCATGGTGGATTTGTATGAAGGCTCCTATATTTCTGTGAGTGTTGCCCTACTTTGAATGGTCTACCTGGGCTTTACATGAGCAGTAAATTCAACTCCTTCAGGATGAAGTTATAAATTTACTGGGCATGTCTTGCACAGCTCCAGAGTGCATGTACCTGTGGTCATGGCCAGGATTTCCAGGTATCAGCTGACTATCAAGTCAAATTGTCATAGAACCAGAAATCCTGTACAAGTACAGAAGGTCTTAAGAATGTGTTAGGGCAAAAAATTTAGTTGGACGAGCAGGCCGTATCTCCGGGGAAAGCAAGTCCATGGCAGCAGGCTTTGTGTTCAAACAAGCATTGTGAAATGTCTGTGGCTTTTGTTTAGCTTTTTCCCTCGTTCTAGGGAATTAACATCATTCTCCCATCATGCAACCTGATAGGTTAGGGATGCTCTCCAGAAGGCATTTTTGAAGTCTGCTACTGCCTCAAGATCAGTAGGCTGAAACTATTGTATATTGTATAACTAAAAATAAATTAATTGGAATTGCTGTAAATTTTTAAAAAAGAGCATCTCTGAGAGCAGAGTTAAGCATACACTAAAGAAGTTTGCTGAAGCTAAGTGTAGGACAATAGTCAAAGAAAGAGGACAAGACAGGCAAAAAGAGTACCGAGGGTGTGATACCACAGGGGCACGCATCATCAGCTGTAAGCATGTGAATTATTTTATTACTGCAAAAAGAAATTGGAAAACATTTATTTATTACTTTCAATATTGTCAGGTGTAATAATAGCAAGGTGTACTTCAGCATGCTTGTTTGTGTTTAACTCAAATCTAGAGAAATTAGGACACCTGGAAAAAGGAAAGCAAGGCCTGTTGCGGGCAAGCAAGATATTGGAAGCAGACAAAAGCAGAGGCTACTTGGAACTCTTATAACCAATCAAACACAGTAGTTGAAAAAAATTAAAATCACTAGAAATACACCCGCTTGTCTGTGTATTTGTGTCCAAAATGTGACAAGGAGATCCTGATGGTAACTTTTCATTTTGCAGCAAGAGACAGCTTCCATCCCAGATACAAATTCGATTTCAATTACATTTCAAAAATTAGAGCCATTAATCAGGACTTTATAAAAAAAGGTATTGACTACCCAGTAGTGAGCATGCACTTGCATTGAGAAGTTAGGAAGGGAAGATTACCAACTAGTTCCTGCATAAGCTACTTCAAGGAGGAGGCATAGGAGAAGGGGAGAACCTTGTAACTTATTGCAAATAACTCTTCTAAAAGTAGACTGTATAGAGGTACAGATGCATAAGTGAGTTGGATTGTACAGAAGGAGAGAGCTTTTGAACCATCAGTGAAAAGAATTTTTTTCAAGTAGCTATTTTAAGGCTGCAATCATAACTTTACAAATGCAGGAAAACTATCCCACATATTTCCCCTGTGTGGGCATCTACCAGTCCCACTGCAGAAATATAAGACTGAAAGAGACGACTTCAGGTCATCAAGTCCTAGTCCCTGCTGTTTCATCCAGCCACATAATAGATCTTCATAGCATAAATGGGACTTGATGTGTTTCAAAGGTAGTGAGGCTTTTTTTTGCCTTGCTGCTTCACACAGAACAACTGCTCCAGATCATAATTTCTCTGATGGTTAGAAATGCAGTTATACAGACTGATTTACAGCTTATTTTGTATGTGGATATTTTTTAGCTTGAATACTGCCCTTGTGTGTAGGTAACAAGGTTATATATGTGTGTATATGTGTATAAAAAATGTTATATATATTTAATAAATATGCCCTCTTGATAGGGTTTGTTTTGTTTTTTCAGTCTCCACTTGTGAAACAGACTGTCTACTTCCTGGTCACTTCAGTATCTTTTTGCCGCATTTGTTCCCATTAGAACTTTTCTTCTTAGGAAGTCCTACAAGTGCCATGTGCAAAGGCATTGTTACTTCCCTGTGTCTTCTGGAAAAGTCTATGTGATTTAAATTTTAGGATTGTATTTAACTTTACCAAAATCGCATTTGTGACTCTTGATCATCCTTTGATCATTATTATTCCAATGTCTTTCTCCTCCTCTGTCAATTTTCAATCTATAACCTTTTGGTTTATGGCAGAAATTATTTCTAAATGAATGACTTTGCCATTTGTACTTTTCAATGTCTTTTTTTTTTTTTTTTTCCCCCCCTCCAGGAGTGCTTTGAGTTGTTATGGAGGAGAAGTTGGTGTATATGTCAGGATAAACATATTAAATAGAAAAACATGCTTGGCCACAAAATGTGTGCTAGGAATCCTGCTAGAAGTCGTGAGAACAGTGGATAGTTTTTGTTTTGTGTGAGTGCATGTAATATTACATAGAATAGCAATCTTTTTTGTCTAAGGCTGACATCAGGGATGGCAACTTGTTTAACATATGCCTTTCCATCTACCTTTCACTGCACGTGTTTTTCAATCACTCTTGAAATGCCAAATTAATATTTTACATGCCAGTTATAATTTGGCAACGTTTGTCACAAACAACAATAGACGTTATCTGTTTGTACGAAGCACGCAATAAATCATATGGTTTCCAACATTAAACATAAGATGACTTGAGATAGCCACACAAATAACCTTTCAAAATACAATCTCTTATAAATTGTCTAACAGATGATAAATACAAGTTTTGAGAAGTGCATGAGAGGAATCCATATGGTGGGGTAGTGTAGAAAAGGTGGGTCACTCATTTTGGTCAAACAGGGAATATAGACACCCCCCCCCCAAAAAAAAAAAAAAAAAAAAAAGTCTGGTGCTTAATCTGTTTAAAGGCAGGCTGACAACTAGAAAGATGAGGCTGGTAACAAAAGAAACGTAATGGGAAAATGATCCACTCAACATGTAATTAATACTAGCATCTGTCACCATTTAATGAATGCTGCACTAATCAGAGGATTTTGTCATGTTAGTAAAATGTTTAGCTACTTACCCGTAAAAGGCAGGCATCAAATGTATACAGAACTAATGTTGTTCTGTGCAGCATTCCATATATGATCTGCTCATATAACAGTCAGGATAACTGAATTTTATCAGATATGTAACTGCAGAATTGTATGTTTGGTCAGAGATCAGCAACTACATTCTCTAACAAACATATACAGGACATTTAGAGGAGCAAATAGTATAAGTAACTAGGCAAACAGTTCTGATGACTGTTCTTGTTCTTTATCTGTCATTGCTCCCATTGTTTAGTGTTCATTTCTAGATCTTCAATCAGTTTCTGATTAAATCAATATATTCTGAGCACAGAGTATGATTTTGGATGCTGAGAATTACAATATTTTCTTAAAAGATCCTGCAATGAATTGTTTTCATTTAAAAAATAAAGTTGTTTTCTGGCTTTTTTAGTTGTAGGTAAAAATTCTGAACATACAGCACTTAAATCTTGCATTGTCAATAAAATTTCAATTTTAGGAGACATCACTAAGTGATTGTTTTACTAGTTGCGGGCTGGTTGTTTTTCAGTTGTGAATACCTTCAGGCTCTATTGAAACCTGCAAGGATAGTTCCTCCATTTTGAAAAACGGTACTATAAAGTTAACTAAGTGTTGCCTTTGTATCTTGGGCTTGTTTTTAATTCTTAATGATGACACTTGATATATAACCTATTTGATTGACAGAAGATGCCATGTGAAGTGTTTAAGCCAGATGGATTGGGGGGAAAAAAAATAACAGATGTTATTATAGTAATTAAGCTGAAATTAATTTCATGTTATACGAAACAATTTTTTGCAAGATAAGTCTGATTTTAAGTAAAGATCTGTGGGAGATGAACCTTTTTCAAAGTCATACTATTTTATTTGCATTTGAAACCTGAAGGATGCCATACCAGTTATTGCGTAGCTGGACCAATTCTATTAAAGTCTCTTCTTTGACATTTCAAATGGAGAATTTGAGTTCTTAACAAACCAAAAAAGCACACAAATTTCTCTAAAGGGTGTTTAAAAAACAATAGTTCTGTTATGAGCTATTTGCAGAGGACTTCAATTGCATAAAACTAGCAACTTGTTGTTGTTGTTGTCTTAAATTAGAATCATTTCAAGCATAGTTTGATGACTTCAGGAGAAAGAAGCCATTTTGTTCCAGCTCAAGAAATGCTCTGTTATGCTGAAAAAGTGTATTTCCAAAATAATTGAACACTTTCATGGTAATGGTATCACACAGTATTAAGCAATTATCATCAGGAGAATGTTAAGCCTAAAATACATAGGGAAATCTCCTTTGCTTTTTCGCTGTCTCTAATTCAGATACCTAAGTAAACAGTAGAACTGCTTGGAAAATGGAAACAGTTCTCTGGGGAAATAATGCTGTATTGGAAAAACATGAATATTTTTGGGAGTTTCTATCCAAAGCTAAAATATGTTGCTTTAGCAATGTTGTGATGTTGTATTATAGTTTGGATGCCTGATAGTATCTCTAACTTCTTCCATAATGTGCCACCTCTGGATGTATGCAGTTGCTAGATCTTATCCATAAGGTTTTGGGAAAGATTTGGGAATTCTTTGGTCACACTGCAATACTGAAGATGTAAACCAGCACAAGAAGCCAACTGATACAGGAAAATTTGGACTTCTAACAACTGAAATGCAATTTGTGCTGTGTTACAGTAGCAATGTTGACATTTCAGGGCTTTTGTTATTGGTGGATCAAGGTTTCTCTGCGGAAGGCATCACATACAGCAATATAAGTGGTGGCTTTTTCCTTCCCAGAAGACTCAGTTCTTTCACTTTTTGGCTGCCTGTTTTGATTTTTTTTCCCCATGAACATTACTAAATACTTAACCCTGTGAAACATTCATTTATGACATTAGAGATATAACTGATAGGAGGTCCTTAAGTGGTTATTACTTGTGAAGTTCAGTTGTTTGTGAGCCTACAATAATTCAGTACTGTCATGTGGACTTATAAAACTCCTTTTTCAGTAGTGGTTGAGCTGTTATTTGAAGATGCATTTAAATATTGTCATATCTATTTCAATTAAAGTACGTTAAATATAATAAAGATATTTTAGTTATTATTATTTGCTATTAATCTGGTTTTCTGTATCACTGGTAGCCTAGGGATGATTTTTTCTTTTGTCTACGCTGGTTTTGGTCCACTTGTAGCTAGTCTTTAGTATATAGACAGTAGTATCACACTGAATTGCAATGTTTAAGCTCCCATTTTATTTTAAGTTTTATGCATGGCTCTAATATTTGTGGCTTTCTTCAAAGGTATCATGCTCGATCTAGTTCTACTTGCCAAGATTGATTTTCAGGTCATGAAGGTGTAATAGTTTGTTAAGGTAAGCAATCACCACTATCTTCCACGTAATTCAGTAAATGTTCCTACTGTACCTGAGTGTTGTTTACATGTTCATTATTGTCAGTGCTTGTTCTTCCAGAGAAAGATTTAGTTATATTCTTCACTTGCCTTACTTTAGGTAGTACAGCCCTTATCCCTGTTGCTCTCTGTCTTGGGAAACCTCAGGAGTAATTCTACTTTTGTGTTACCAAAGGTAAGTTTGTGTTCCTATCTATTGTCTTGTTTCCCTTCTTCCTGCTTCAAGTTAGGAAAATAATTATTTCTTCTTTTCTGTTGCCTTTATTAACCAGGAGCAATTTTCCTTATTTCATTTGCCACACACAGAGCAGCATTCATAATGAAGAACCATCAGATACATTTACTTGACTAGGTGTACCATATATTTATGTTTTGTTCATTTATCAAAAATCAATTAAATGCACTCAGTAATGTGTTCAAGGGAAGGAAGAAGGAAAAAACAGTAGAAGGCAAAGCTAGAAAAGGATCAGGATTTTTATCTCAAGGTGTGCTAGGCTATGAAAGGTCTTATCTAAAGATATAAAAATTTAAAATCTGTTTTCAAACAAACCTGCTAAAGCTGGTCTAAACTGCTCTATGGATGTTTATTGTAAATATTTACTTGCTATTGATTGGGTATAAACTAAATCAGTTTGTGTTAAACTGAAATAAGCCTAAATTAAACCAAAGTAAAAGTGCCTGCAGTTTTTGGATGGACTTCACTAAACTAGATTAGAGTTGTGCACTGGGTACAACCAGTGTAAATGTCATTTGTTGGATGAAACCTGAATTAGACAAATCATCTGGAGAAGTGTAGTAACTAGAATGCTAGTGCACAGTAAAATGATCAAAATCATTTGTCAAAAAAGGCAAAATGATATTGTAGAAGCAGCAGCCTAGGAGAGTGTCTGAAGCTAGAGTTCTAAATACCATAATAGGATGATAGTGAACAATAGAGTGAAAGGAATGACAACAGAGGGGGATTGCAGGCAAGAGAAGCTGTGTAGCTGGAAAGCATTAAAAGAGCAAGCAGGTACTTGTGACAAAAAAAATG
The DNA here is from genome assembly GCF_030463565.1 of Pelecanus crispus. Classification (NCBI taxonomy): domain Eukaryota; kingdom Metazoa; phylum Chordata; class Aves; order Pelecaniformes; family Pelecanidae; genus Pelecanus; species Pelecanus crispus. Next base: position 18,797,414 of record NC_134651.1, on the reverse strand, counting down.
CAATGTATGTTTCTAATATATATGCACATCAAATTATGACAGCTGATAATGAAAGGATAGATTTCAGCATTCACTAACTTGGTGCTACAGCTGAATTGTGCAGCTGTTCCTTCCTATGCAGTTTACAATGAGACTGAAACTGACAGGTAGCAAGTGTTAAGTTTAATGTAAAACAAGAAATTAAAATTGGACTGAACAAAAGTAGTGTTTGAAGAAACAGAAAGAAAAAAAACTTTTCAGAGAGCATGCTACCTGTAGTACTGAGTTGATAATTGATAGAGAAAAAGGGCATACTTGTCACGACAGAGTTTTTTTGAAAACTGGAGACACGGGTAGGAATCAAGTATATCAGAATGCCTGCACAATGTGATGGATTCTTTAGTGTTCTAAGAAAGTGTGATGAGATTTTAGGGGCCAGCGCAATAGATGTTTCTCCAAATTTAGAGAGTAAGAGGTGTCAGTGCTGAAAGTGAGCTGACCACATAAGAATATAGGAAAACAGTTTTCAGCAGACATTAAATTAGACTGGTTGCAGATACGTACAAGTCAGGATGATAAGAAGTAGCCAAGAAGAGAGCGGTGGTGTGATTGAACTAAGACGTCATCCGTAATGAAAACAACTGCCAGACACATGCACATACCCTGTTAAAGGAGATGCAGATTGCCTAGAAAAGGACTTTCCATTATAATACTGCTGTACTTTAGGACTTTTATACACATAACAGGGAGTCTGACAGTTCTGTTTGGTTTTTTTACTCTAATGAATAAGAAAAAAAAAAGGGGGGGGTTGGGGAGAAGAAATTTAAAGCCTAGTCTAGACCTGAAATTGTAACAAGGAGACCTCAAAACTGAGGTAAGGACAATGAAACTAAAAGAAATGGTTTCAAATGAAACCTGTCAATGTCTTACCCATCTAGAAAGGAATGTTATGTCTTGCACTTAGCTAGCATCCTTTGTTCTGTTAAATAGTGGAATAATCTCTTTGTGGCAGTCTTATCTAGGTCTGCCTGTTTAATCATGTTAATAAATGGCAAGTATCATGCTCATAATTGAAGACTCTGATCCTCAAGAGTAATTTTTTATTCCCTCTGGTAGTGTTGTTTTCCCCTCAGCACATACCCCCCCCTCCTTCTGCATTGTCTCTCACTCTTATGCTCTTGTATTGTTTCCTCTGATCTATGTGCACAAGTCTGTATAAAGGTAGAAGTCAGCCTCCAAAGCACCTGTGCTGTAAGCATCTGTGATAAGATCTTTACATTTTTTTTCCTTACTTTCTTGCCTTGGTTCTGCCCTCCACCACCACCCCCCCCCCCCAAGCTCTGGGAAAACCAATGAGGAAAGATACTAATATAGGAATAAACCAGATATGTAACTGAGGGGAAGGGAAGAGACCATGTCAAAGCAGCAGATTTATTGATCAAACATAACTACTGCATTCCCCAAAGGAAGCTTTTTATTCCATCTTCCTCCTGTATTTTACTAAAATGTTCTTCAGATACTTTAAGTGGAAGCCTTTAGTAGTCATGCAGACACGCGCATGCAGAGCTGATCCCTTAGCTGAAGTGGGTTGATGTTTCTGAGCATGAGTGAAGTGGGGGGGAAAAAAGAACAGCTTCATAGTTGCTACATATGAAATATTGGAATTGTGACATTTCTTTTCTTCTCCATGCACTTGAAATACTTGTTAATAGCAACTCACAAAACAGCTTGCATTGACACCAGGAAGTCATCTTTCTTCCCATATGCCATTGTCTTTACAGTTGTACTCTACTGCAGTCACTGTTTTATTTTTGTTTGCTAACTAAATTGTTTTATATTTTCTTACTATTAATAGTACTTTTTTTTTCTCCAAAACCAAAGCAGGCATAGGGGAAAAGCACCTTCACATTGGGAAAAGCAGAGTTAAATATTACTGTATTGATTTACTCTTCTTAATAGTGTCCTTCTACCTGTCTCATACAGTATTGTTTTTTTCTCTGAACATCTTACATTAAAACGGAATTCATTTTTTAAACTCTGTAATAGCAGAATGATCAGGTTAAGGAGATGGATCTAAAGCCACAATGTGTTATAAGGAGACTTCTATTATTCTGTTTTTCATTGGTAAATGAACAAACTATTTAATCAGATATGAGTGTTAATCACTTTCAGGATAGTACTGGTGAAGTTGTATGATGTGGAGCTAATAGTTTAGTGCAAACAGTATTTTTTGCTTTATCTAAAGTGTTTAGACGATATTTTAGCAGTAGTTTTGGAGCATTTTGTCATCTATTAAGCTATTCATGTTTATGATCTTAAAGTCCAGTTATAAAATTAAGCTGGTTTTCTGTTGTTGCTTGGAAGATAAAGACGGAAGATATCCATCTTCAATAGCAATGAGTGATTACGTCTGCTTTTCAGTTCTGATGTTCATTACAGCAACCCAAAATCTCCAAAAGAAGGCAGACTTAAAAACATATTAAGAGTTTTGTTTGGGTTTTGTTTTTTAAATCTCACTCTTATGTAGAACAAGGAAGCTGGAAATAACTCTTTTTCCTGATGGACAGTGAATTCCTTGTGAATTCTTCTTTTACACTCTAGGTCAAGCTAAATGTTGTGGGGTAATGATGGTGTACAGTAGGCCATCCATCCTCATCCTCTGCTGGCTCTTCTCCATATTCTTATATTTACAAAGGATTGAAATAGCCAGCTGAGCATTTACCTTATATCCATACATATTATAGAAGCATAGTTGGACAAAAGTTTGGATTTTCAGGTAAGTGTCCTCAGGTGATCACACTTGCCAAAAAAGCTCCATACAATATGATAGCAAGGCTCTGAAAAAGCTAGTAGGCGGCCACAAAAGAGAAACCTTGGTGTTCACAGATTGAGATGCTGATGGAATTTCATAAAACTGGCAAAAGATGCCTCTCCAACTGCAGGGCTTACGTCCTGCTACGGAAAAAAAAACTTACTGCAAGCAATAGATATGAAAGAGCTGCTTAATTTTTGCAAGACTTTTGTGTAGCCTTCATTAACTATCTTAAACATGAGAGTGACTGCCATTTTTGTTTGTGTAGAGACAGTGAGGAAATTATTAGGAAAAAAAAGTTGCTGTGTAACTGTGCCAAGATCATGGTATGAATATTTGGTAATATTTGTTAAATGTCGTCTCTGTAACAATCAATTTCTTTACCTGTTTCACAACATCTTGTGAGATACTGGTATGTTGCTTGTTATGCTGTATGAAGGCACAGTGGGAATATTTATTTAAACAAAGGATATCTTGTCATTGCCAAGAATCTAACTGGTTTTGGAGGCCGGAGGAAAAAAGAAGACTTAAGAGATTCTTCAGTTTCACAAGATCTGCATTCTTGCTTTTAAGTTAATTGCAATACGCCATTAGTAGCCTTACATGAAACAATGGCCTATGTGTGTTACTGTTCTTCAACAGCTTATCCCACAGGGATCAAAATAGCATTTGCTTTAGCTGCATCAGTGTCAATGCATAAGGATAGCCTCACTCTAGCTCTTGATGAAGTTATTTAACATTTTATTTTAGTTCTTTTGCAAATACCTGTGCATTGTTAGTGCTACTTGGTTCCGTATTTTAGATATAATACATGGTTGCCTCTTCTTGGTGAAAAGTGAGTAAAATTTTAAGGCGCCTGTTTTTGGAGTGAAGTGACCTAGAAGCCTAAGCTTCATTCAACTTGCAAAATGAGCATAGCTTTGTCTAATCCAAAAGATTTCTATCGCCCTACTCAAATTTTCCTTTATTACTTACGCAGTCAAAGCTGTAGTGTGGACATAGCTGCAACTGCATGAAAAACTTTACAGTGCTGTCTCTCAATTAGATGTGGCTATGTGAGAATAAGAGTAGAGAAAGCTATGACAGGAGGAATGCTTTTTCATAGGTAAAATTGCATCTACACTAACAGGGACTGGAAAGATGAAGGAAGCAGGTAAGCTGGTAGTTTTCACTGTGCTAATTAATTTCAGAATTTTAAAAAAAATTATATACCTAGTGAAGGCATTTGACTTTATGGCTTGGAAATTGAGCTTAGGTTTGCAAACTCTTAGGCAACAGATTAGCTGGTACTGGCATCAAGTGATCAATTAACTGAAAGATATTTAGGTATACAGATCATAGCTTTAGAAACATCTATCTTATAGTTACGTCCTTGAAGATGTTTTGGTAATGATATTTATTCCACTTTTATTTTGTAAAGATTTATGTGAGGGTGAAATGGGTGATGTCTATACTGAGGTGCATGAAAATGCAATGCTTTAAAAAAATAGATTTATTTGAAATTGTAGCAAAAATGCAAGAATATTCTGCAAGAGAAAATGAGACAAAATGAGGGACAGAAGCATTTGAATACTCAAATTTTGAAATCAAATAGTAAGGCAACATAAATTCTTATAGTCTCCTCCAATCCACAAAACCAGCCAAAAGTAGAGATCTATTTTTTTTTAAATCTGGAAAAGTAATAGAATATGGGATAAAACAGCCTGGGAGAAGGGATTTAGTAAAGTCACTAAGACTAACTGAGAATGTGACTGCTTTTTTCAGTAGAAGGTGCAATGGCTCCTTCACTGCACAGGGGAAGGAGAGCTTGGACTGCAGTGGCAAATCCAAGGCCAGAAAGAAAGACTGGGAATTTAGGCCATTCACCTGGGACAGAAGGAAATATTTGAATCTAGATCTCCTAAATCTCCGCAAGCACTGTTTTCTAAACTCTGGAGTTACCTCCTCATCCAATGAATGTTTAACTATTTAAAGTAGAACAACTTCAGAGAAAAATAGGGAAAATTAATCTCCAAATAACCTGAAATCTGAGAAATTATATTTTGAGTTACTAGGCTTAAGCAAAGCAGAAAGCTGAGTCTGGAGAAGTTTGAAATGCTAAAAATTTATATTGGAGAAAGAAGCAGTTTCTCATATGTGCCTTTATAACAGGGCTTCACAATTCACACCATCTTTCTTCAGGTTCCCCCAGAGGTTTCTCATTATACAGCATGAGTCTGTCATGTGAGACTTGTCTCTGGTTCTGTAACTTCTGAAATAGATTAAATTAAAGGAATGTTGAGCCCAGCATCCTTAAAAGAGGGCTCACCATATAACATACTTCAAATATTATTTTCCTCATGCAATGTAAATAGTACTGTGCTTCTGGTAATCTACAGTCCAGATTAATTTTGACAATAGATATTTCCTAAATAATTTATTTGTTGCTAATTTTCACAGAAATACTTTATTTGTTTTATTTGTTTAAAAAATTGCTGTGACTTTTTATCCAAAGTCTTGGCTGGTTGCTGCTGTTTAGATTTGGTTCTGTTCATCCTTTCCTCTTCTCTCTTTTTTCATGAAGAAATGCCAATGGAGTAAGCAATGTAGTAGTGAATTGCTTTAACACTTGCATCTCCAAATAATGTCGAATGAAATATGTCCATAATAACCAGGATGTACTTATAATACTTCCCATTCTTCATCTTTTTAATCTATGCAAAAAGTATTACAAAATCTATGCAGTATTTTTCTTTGAAATAAACATGTGCTAACAAATTACCAAGGTAATTGTAGTTTGTCCTGGGTATTTGTACATAAGGAAGTTTTTAAATGGAATAATGCCATGGACAGTTTGTTCCACTGTAAATCAAAGAATAATGTTTAGAAAATGCACAGTGGTGTTTAGTATAATTACTTAAATATTCTAATTTTCCTGTGCCTCTGCGTGTTGGCCTGATCTTCCCTTCTTCTGATATTCTGGCAGATAGTTCTGTTGCAGTGTGCTTCCTAGTATAACAATTAAGAAGAGGACAGAGTATTGAAATATGTATTTCTGTAATTTTTTGAAGTTTTGGCATATTTCAGTTAGTATTAAAATGCTTTGGAATCTATAATTATACAACAATACTACAAGAAAATAAATTTTTATAACCATGTTGAAACATCTACTGTAATTGCTTTAAAAATAGGACAGAGATATTTCATTTGTAGAGTATTGACTTAATGTTCCATTTTAGGGTTGGTTGGATTGTATAAAGATAAGACGTTATTCAAGAGTCTATACACACATATGCACACTCTACTGTTTGGATTAAATATGTTCTTGTACACTTGTGTATACATAAACTTATACAGAAATACACTTATACCCACAAAATACTAAGCAAAAAATATATAGAATGCTTACTGTGAAAAGTTTGTCTTGGTTACACCAGTGCAGAATTTGGGTGAGCATTTGCTATCTGTATACACTTAATTTTATTGTACTGTATATCCCAGAGTGAAAAGTATTTATTAATGTAACATTGTAATCTGTTGCACAACATAGTTTGGCTTTTTTAAGAATTAGACTTCTAAATTTGTGTTCAGTTACATCTGTAAGGTTATACAGAAAATTAATCTGAAGAATACTGTTTGGTATTAAAGTTCAAGAGTTGAAAAGCAACAGTCATCATTAATAATTTTTGGTAAGTGGTTTTGGGGGCAGGTGGCTATTTTCTTTTTCAGTTACACTCGGCATTTCTGTGCCAAGAATTTTTTTTTTTTTTTAAGAGAAATGTCACTTCCAGCAGTAACATGAAAAGGCCAAGAGAAAGAATATTAACCAGCTTTCTTCTCTCCTTTAACAATGATTTTTTTCCCCTGTAATATACTCTATTCTTGCATACCATTTTGAAGGGTATGCAAGCTGAGGAACATGTAGAAAGACGTCTCTTCTTTCTCCATTTGCATATCAGTTTTGTTCTAACCTTACTCTCACCTCATGTTTTCCACAAATAAGAATGGAAGTAGCCTTACGTGCTGATTCTCCCTACATTGCTAGAGAGAAAAAGAGCTTTTGGAAGTACAGTACAGTACAGCATTCACTGTCCTATTATCCCCATGGTGGGCTACAAACATACTAGTTCTAAAGCTTTCCCAGGCAGTAAGATCATCACTGAAACAGAATGACAAGTGGTTTATAATCTCTTTTGCATTGAATCCTCATATTACCACTAGTATATTAAGTGGTGTTATTTTAGCAATGTGGTCTATACTGTGTATGTACATTACAGAAATGTTAACTCTGTTCTTATAAAATGTTTCAGTGGTGTAATTTGTTTCATATATTCTAGAATGCAGATTGGATGAATGGGGTTTTTTCCCTTCAAAGAGGCAACCATTTCACTGCAAAGGAATAAAGATTGTGCGTGTTGTTGTAAAATAGGATGAACTTATGCAACTGAGTAGGATGTTTTTTCTTTTATTCACATAATAAGGGTTATTTTACAGAGTATTGTGGATATGTCTGAGAGTAAATCAAAGCTATTTTGTACATATGCTATCTGAAATACAATTTAGTAATTCTGATTACCCCCTATAATGATATATTTGCCACAATAAACATCAAAATGATAAATCTTAGCTGGCTATATTTGACATGCAAATGTAGATGTTAAGCCTTTATTCAAACTTATTTACTGTTACTGTATATGAGATATTAACAGGATACAAGCAAGACTTGAAAAATAGAGAAATGGTTGGTATGGGCCTGCCTTGGCAGATTGTCTGGAATCTGAGCTTTAATTTGAAAATGCATGATGGAAGTGAATGCAACTCATTGGGAGTTACAAATACTTAATTCTTCTCAACTTTAAAATCTACATTTTGACACTGAAAGACAGACCTAAAGTTAAATTTCATGTTGAGAGATGTAAACCGCTGTTGTCAGATCTAAGATTTGTAATAGTAAATTTAACTCTGTGTTATTCAGTCAGTATATGTGAGTAGTCTTCTGTGGCTTATTGACACTTAACTCGAGGCTTGCTTTTAATTTTCCTTTTCTACGTGCCAGCAGAAAAAAACAAGACTCTATGGAGTGTATTTTTTGTATACACACACATGTGTGTTTATAAATGTACACCTCACTAATATTCTCATTTGTCAGTTTTATCACTCAGTGTGTCAGGAATCTACCTGTACATACAGCAATGTAAAATCCTCACTTTCTCAATGAAATGGCAGGAAATAAAACAGGTTAATATTAGTAAGATTACAAGTTGTGGTTTGTTTTTTTTTAACTTTGCCTACAACAGCAACTGAATCCTACTTTTGGCTTGGAATGTGATCTTTGCTAACAACTTGTGTGAAGGAAGAGACATGATTGTGTCTTTCCTCTCCTGTAGACCCAGCTGTGACAGCAACAAACCAAAAGTCAATATTAAAAGCCGACACACTGTTCAAGCACATATGTAATGTTTTAAGAGAACTCTGGGAAAATTACTGATAGCCAGGGCTACTTGTTCTCCATCATTTCATAGCTACACAATTTACTATTCATATTAATCTTTTGTCTCAGTTGCATGCTTTGTAATGCAGGCTTTCTTTTCTCTTTCTGACTCTGAAAATATGAGTTGAATGTATACTTCTGGAGAGCTTTTTCCAGAGTTTTCAGACAGTTTAAGTGCTGAGCTTTGAACTGTCCTATTAGTTTTGATTTTAACAAAATGTTAAAATGACAGTTTAACTTCTAATACTGCCACTTTTGAATGTCTGAGCAGTTGAGTGGGTATTTCTACTTAACCACATAATTTAAAGCCTAATGAATTGTGTTTCTGCGACTAAATGACAAACAAAAAGAAAATGTTTATAGCTTTGCAAGTTGAGATGTCATTAAACGTGTTTTAATTTCTATGAACAATTTGCATGTGGAGGTTGGGAACATTTTCTTTGTATGTAAAAACATTTCACACTTATCTAGGTGCATTGTGGGATGTTTATTGTCCTTCGAAGCATGTTGTAGGGCCGCTGGTAATGTAACCGTGGTCAGATCTCTTATGATAACTTTGTTTTAGGAATGCAGTAATATTTACATAGCAGGAGTCCTGAATCTTAGCAATGTATTTATCTCATGGTACTTGATACTAACTACTTCTTTTTTTATTTTTCTTTTTCTTCTTCCACAATTGTAGGTAATTTTCAGGTGGTGGAAAATCTCACTTAGGAATGAATTTCGTGAATCAAGACCTGGAGAAATTAAGGAATCCCAGGAGGATTTTTTGGGTGATTCATCTCTTCATAGTAAGATGACAATAATAATTACAAATTTGCTGTGGCATATAATGGAATAATCTAGCAATATTGATCTGTAGCAACTTTCATGAAAGATGTGATTGCTTTGGCTAACAGGCTTTTTTGTATGAATTTATTAATATAAATTAATGTATGAATACTGGAAAAACAAAAAGACATGGCAGTAAATGTAAATATAGGATAAACCCCAGCAACATTGCTAGTTGCATTATAAGACAATGACAGAGGTATTGGCAACAAAAATAGGCCAGAAAGCAATATTTTTATTGCTAATACCTCAGTCTTTATAATGCTCTGTGCCAGCACATTTGTTTTTATGGCCACGTCATGAGCCACCTGGATTCCCAATCTGATTTAACATAAGTAATACCAAGTGCAACAGGTACTTGGGATTATACAAATGCAACATGGCTTTAGGAGCATACAGCCAGAAAAAGAAAGGCACTGGAGACACCGCTAAATAAACCTCAAAATGTATATTTATAGAGCTGTTTTCCAACCTGTTCCTGATAGATGTTCTCAGTGGCCAGTCTGAAATAATGATGCTTTTTCCCAAAGTTCCATGGGACTATGTGTCCCAGGTAGTTATTGTTCTGCATCTTCTTATAACCTTGGTTCTCAGTAATGGATTAGTTTTTAAGAGATATCTTGTCACAAGATATGGTTGGTCATGGCTCACAGAGGAAACTGTCTGCTGAAAAATACTAAGGCAAAGACGCATTAATTCAGCAACTGCCACAAATATCTGAGGTCTGAGCTATGACCTGGTCTGAAAATGGAGAACTTCATAACTGCACCCTGCAGGGACTGGATTGAGATCTGAGGCTTTTGTAGCTCAAGAGACTAGGTAGCACTCAAACGCCTTTCATTAGTGAGGTTTTTTTTTTACTGAGCTGTTCTTGTATTCTGATTACATACAGACATAAAAAAATTTAGTTACAGATGTGACTTCATATTAATCTTATTGTTACGATGAACTCAAAAGATGTCATTTCCAAATGAAGTCCTGTTTTCCTCATCAACAGCTTTGGTAGACATCATCTTATTTACATGTAGGCAGAGGAGGCCTGCTTTCCCAAGAAGTATTTGAATCTCAGGTGGAAGAGGAGAGGGTAAAACTTTCCTCAAGAGAATATACCTGTTTTCAAGAGTAAACTTGCATGTATCTTCATTTAGGGTCTGAAATAAGACCAACGCATGTTTCCTATGCTTTGCTTATTAAAATCTAACACTTCCTACAGCACAAGCAAGAGATTTTTAGCCTTGGTGAGTTAATGTGGTCTGCATTTCTATGTTTAGGTTTGTGTTTCTAATTCCCATTATAACTTTTGCAACTGACCGATTTCAAGTGAATTTGATTGAAATAATAACACTTCCTTAGGCAGTTGGGTAGGGAGACTGCAAGTGACTGCTGTTAGTGCTCCACTGATGGAAAGACTGCACACTCAGAGCTCAAGTGACCGGATATATGCACAAACCATGGAAAAAGTTTCAGTCAGTACTTGCAGTCCATAACAAAACAGATCTTTAATTCCAGTTGTTACTACTTGTTTTGACTAGAAGGGGAATGAATGTATCATGAACCAATAGAAAATGGACTGCCTGTTGAATTTGCCTAGTGCTCAGGGAGTCTTTTAAATATGCTATGCTTTTTTTCAGTAGGTGTTTATGATTGCTCCAGTAGTTGAGGCAGAGTTGCACCACATTTTAATTTGAAAACTGATTATCAATTCTTATAAACTTGAGCTTTCAAAGTAGTCTTCTATACTTTTTTGCCAAGAATTACACAGAATTTATAGCTGAATTTTAGCAATAGGTTTCAGTGGTTTTATTTTCAAAATTTTATTTTATTTTTTTACTTACCTCATAAAAGTAGATTTGGTATGTGAATATATATTGGTGAGGATTTTAGCTTGGTTTTTTCCTCATTGCTTATACCGTAAGATTTTCCTGTGTCTTTTGATATTAATATAATGTCACAATAAAACATCTGTTTTACATTACCTGGGTACAATGATTCAAACAGTTAAATTACTGTTAACATGCAGTTTTCTACTGTTATCCTCTGTGTTTTCAGTAGGTTACAAATTAGATCTGCCTGCTTTTTCTTGAAAAGTGTAATTAGTGGTTCAGAGGTTTCCTATTCCATAGGAAGTATTGAAAGCCACAGTTGCCATTCCTTCCTAACATTTAGTTATTTCTTCCTCCTTCTAAAATTATCTTTAAAATCATACATGGGGGTTTCCCTCTGGTTTTTAGTAATATTTTAATATAAAAGTGTTTTGGTTTTGGAAAAAATGCTAACATAAATAGAAGTATTATTAATATAAATTACTATGTTTGTGAGAAGTTGTATTGTTATATTGGTATTATTTCTGTCCATAGCTCTTGCTGTTCCACACAATCAGACGTTTTTACACCTCCTTCTCACCTCCTGTTAAGGGGAGCTTTGCTGCTGTTCTCCTAAGTATTCAGATTTTTTTTTTCAATAGTTCTCCACAAATACAGATACTGGAATATTATTCTAGTTATCCTTATTGAATTTTTTGCCAAATGAGGGTTCAAGTAAAAGATTCCTCACCAGACCCATGGTTTGCTGCTAAATATTTGGTACACCCCTACCAGCAAAACATTTATCTGTTGTTAAGTATTAGAACTTCCTGTTGTTATCTCCTAGTTCTCACTCCTAAGATTTTATCTGTTTTCACATCGTTGGAGATTTTTAGAGCAAATTTGTTTAAAAAAAAAAAAGGGAGGGTGCTTAAATTAATTCTAATGGACATAGGAAGAATAGTGCCCCTGAAAATGAAACATTTTGTGAGTATCCCATACAAGTATTTGAAGCATCCAATAGAAAACTGAAGAAGTAAACATTTTATAATAAATATTAATATTTTAGTAAATTTATAGTAACTACCATACAGCTGTAAACATCTGTGTTTGTTTCGAAATCTTTTCTTTTTGGACAGTGAAGTAACGTATCCATTTCTTTTCATAGTCTTGATAGAGCAAAGAGGGAAGAGCAAGATTTTGTACCTGGCTAGATTTTCATTATGGTTTTGCAAAGATGGGAAATTAATTTATGGTAGTGTAGGGCAAGAGTAGAGATGTCTATTTACATTTTTGGATGAGTGAACAAATAATACAAGTCATCAAGTAGTATCCAGCACTCACAGGATGAAAATTTCCCAGAAAACCTGAACTTCAATATACTTCATCATTAGCTGCAGATACATTTATAAAGCAGGATAAATGCAGCTAAGTATATTTTAAAATAGCCAAATCAGGTCACATTATTATTTCTAGAAATAAATAATTTTCAAGAAAAACTTAAGGAACAGCAAATATTCATGTGGTAGCCTGTTTAATCATTCAACATGAAATAGATGCACACTACAAATATTATCGTCATCAGTATGCGATGATTGGGATCATTCTTACGTATCAGCTTGAATTAGATCAGCCAATTTTTAGTTGACAGTGTAGATCATTTTTGGCCTTGCATAAGGAATTTGAGGAAAATTACCAACTATATAGAATGGAAATGCTTGGAAAGCAAAAAAGCAAATAAGAACCAACAGCAAACTGTTTGTGCTTGCAGTATGATATAGCAACAGAAAAGAAAGCTTGAGCAGTCTTGGGCCATCTCCTCAAAGACATCAAGAAACATAAGGTGATAGCTTCTTTCTACATAATTACCTTAGGAATATTTGGAGCAAAAAGAAGAAAAAAGTCTTAACATCTTAACAGTGAAATCTTGTAATTTGGAAAGCTCTTTCAAATGTGTTCACATAAGCTTGAGTTTTGTAACTAATCTTACAAAATATTTTCGAAGGAAAACTGCTGCCTCAAAATTGGATGCACTTACTGGCTATAGTCAGTATAGTTTCAACTTCCATGATTCTTTTTCTCTCTCTTTTTATGACTTTAACATACATGAGAAGATAAGACTCTTGTTGGTTAAAAAAAAAAAAAAAAAAAAAAGCAAAACAAAAAAATCCCCAAAACAACAGAAACACTTTGGATGCATTAGAATAATTTCATAATACAAAAAATAGCAATTCTGCTTTAAATTTAAATTTTGATCCCCATGTCCCTGTATGAAAAGGGAAAAAAAAAAAAAAGTCCTTTACAAATCTGGATGACTGCACTCATGTCAGATCTTAGGAAACAACATGTAGCTCCAAAATTTACCACTGATCATTCATTAGAAGTGTAGCAAATTGAATTCAGGATCCTGTTTTATAATGAACTAGTATTTTTATTAAAGCAGTTTGATAACACTGTTTCTTCAGATCATTTACCTATTTTAAATTCAAAAGGCCAAGTTCTAACTTGGACACTGAAGCAGAAATAATCGACTGTATGAATGCAGGACAGGGAGTAGCTGACTAAGCAGCAGATCTGTAGAGAAAGAATTTGGCATTGTACTGGATCACAAAGTGAATGAGTCAAAAAATGCCATGTCACTGTAGAAGACAACTGTCTTCAATTTCATTTTTAGTGGTTTAACTGTACCTACGTAAGATAAGAAGCAGAACTACAGGGACTCTTAATGTCAGAGCCATCATTATTTTCCCCAAAGCATACAACTGAAGTACTTTTCTCAGTTGTTTTACTAACCTCCTCCTGAGTAAATAGCACAGTCTGTATGTAAATAAATATATATGTATGTGGAAAAGTGGACAAAATGGATCTGGACAAGTTTCAGTTCAGCTTTTCTGCTGTTTTAATGTTCCTCAGCTGAAACAAGAGTTTGCAGTATACTAGACAATGTACAGTTTTTTACCCAAAGCCTGGTTTTACTGCTCAGGCTTCCTGGATGTCACTAGCAGCTCTTAAGACAAACTGAAATACTATAAATTACTAATGTTCGATATAAGATATTATATGTAAGTTTGTCTAGAAAACATAAAAAAAATTGAGCTGACTTTTTCTTTTTCTTTTAAGATGTATGTGAATAATGTGCAATTATTGGGAAGAAATTTCAGGCTTTTATAAATGTGTTGTGTCTTGGGTTTGGTTTGTTTGTTGTTTTTTGTTTTGTTTTTTTTTAATCACAGTTCAGATTGCGATAGTGTTTGGTGCCAAAGTTCTGGAACATGTCCTCAGTCTGTGCCGAGGTAATTATGACTTCCTGGAACGGCTTCCTGTGCCATTGCTACTGTACATCATTTCCTTTCTGGAGCTTGAAGATATTGCCAGGCTTTCTCAAGTTTCACGCAGATTTGAAATGGTAAAAAAAAAAAAAAAAACCATAAATTATTTTAAAATTGTTAGCTTCACTGTGCAGCATGTTGGTTTTGATTCATCTCACATTTAATATAATCATCAATCCGTCTGCTTAAAGTTTCAGACAATAAATTAATGATCTGTATACAAGCAACTGAATGGGTGCAATAAAAATTAGGTCTTAGGCTGTTAGAGAGACTGTGCTTATCCTGCAAACTTTTGTTGCATATAATAAACATGATGATCCAGATAATGCCATTGTAACCCATGGCTGGGCGTTATGAACTACTTCCAGGATTAAGTATTAGAAATTCAAAAGCTGTGCTTTGCATTGTGATTTGCATTAGTGTAATGTCGAGAAACTGCAACCATGGACCAGGATCCCCTTATGCTAGACTTGTTGACAAAAAAATCATTGCCGTTCCTAGAGAGCTTACATTTTAAATCTTTGACAAAAGACGGAAGCACAAGGAAAGAGTTTTTTTTCAAGATTTTTGTAGACCTCGCAGCAAGGAACTGTGCGAAACACAGGAGGAGAAAGAGATGACATATGCTTGCTTGCTAGGAAGCTCTTTCCAGCTATGAGGAAAGTATGGGAAATAGTCTGAACATGTTGAATTGAAACTTTAAAGAGTGAGTAACAGAACTTGCCACTATTGGCTGATTGGAGCTAAGGGTAGCCTCTCAGTGCTGAATGAGGGGTAACAAATAGGGAAGGATAGCCTGGAATTCCCGGGGAATGAGAGCCAATCTGTTGGTGCAGAAAAAGAAAACTCGTAGCATAACTTCAGCTGTGTTGGAAAGGCCTTTGAGAGGTCATCTATTCCAACTTCCTGGCCTGTGCAGGGTCAGGTAATTGGAGGGACGGAAAGATAGTATGTTCAGAGCTGTGATCAAGGAAGCTTATTTATGTGGGTCTAAATACCTCAAAACTGCGTTTTCTGTCCCGGTCAGGGCCTGGGAAGAGGCTGCTGCAGTAATTCAGGTAGGGGGGAAAAAAGGGGTTTAGCTTATGAAAAATAGGAAGAGAAGCATATTAAAGAGAAAAATAACTTGATTCTTATCCTCAGGGGTGCCATAGGAGCCTAGAATGAAGCCTGTCAAGTTACGGGTTGTACAGTTACTGAAAACGTAAGTAATGGTGAGACCTTAGGAGGAAGATAAAAACAGGTTTAGTCATCTCCAGTCTGATGTGACAGCTAGATACTCTCTGAAAGACTTCAGAGAGACAGATTAGCCTTTTAGTTTTGAGAACAGGACATATCTCTGGTACAGAGTACATCTCCAGATTGTATCAGGATGAGATTGCTCACACGATTTGTATTATTCTGAGGCTACGTGGCCCAAGATTTCAAGAAAAGTTCTGTGGAAGACTGCTGATAGTTCAAGAGGACATGGCTGTGCTGCTGTTCTTATGATGTGGCTAGAAAGACATTCTAGATGCTTTAGCGAGCGGGAGTTCAAGTGAGCATGAGAAATAGGAGACAGTGTAAAGAAAGCACAGGAGACAATGGCAAGATAGCAAAATAGAGCATGTTGTGAATTTAGAGATGAAGGGCAGATGGAAGGAGATAAGCTTGCCGAGTTCTGGGCTTTATTTCAGTTTGAAGATAAAACAGTTGATATTGTGACTGGGAAACAACTGGTAGAGGATGAGAGAATAAAAACAACTAAAGGAGAGGAAGAGAATGGATAGAAGGGAGGTCAGGAAATGGTTTATTAGTACATTTGTAATCCATCTGTCATTTGCAGAGCGTGAGTGGAGTAGGATGAGGTAGTACGGAGGGCAGTAGACTTTTCATTAGTTTAACACAAAGCCTTGGGTATTCTGGAATTTAAGGAAACGCTAGAAAGAATTAAGTTGCATAATAATAAAGATAAGATTTTGGCACAATGATATAACCTCTTACAAGTAGTAACGCCATGCTCTCTTTTTCTCATTTCAGCACTATTTTTAAGGAATTAAAAATTTGCCCCAATACTATGAATTTTCATTTCCAGACTAATTTGCGTATAGGCTGGAATGCTGCTCTCCGTGGAATTATAAAATAGCATATTCAGATTTTCAAATAGGGAAAAACAAACCAGTCTCCGCACTCAGGACTGAGAAGTGGAGTGCGGAAGGCGCCGTACGCCCATCCTGTGCAATGCACCCGCACAGGCTGAACTAAGCGGGTATCTTCACTTGTTACCCAAAGCGCGGCCTTTCTCTGACGGCGCGGTTCTGAGCACCGATCCTGCTCTCCGGAGTATTCACACGCATATTGCAAACATGCTTTTCACAGTATTTCAGATTTTCGCTAGGTGCTGGGTTTAAGTATTGCAAAAGAAGCGCCATCTCCAAAGAGCGAGCGCACCGCACCGAGGCCCTAAGGCGGGCACGGCCGCTGCGGCCCTGCCTGCGTGTCCCAAACGCCTTTTCCGCAGCCGCCGATCCCGTGGCGGCGGCCGGCGCGCGGCGGGGCGGGGCGGGGCGGGGCCGGTGGCTCCGCGCGCGTCTGGCGGCGGCGCCGCCCCGTGCCCGGCAGCCGCGCGGAGGCCGCGTGCCGAGGCTGGGGCGGCTCCCGCCGCCAGGGGGAGCTCAGCTGCCGGCGCGGGAGCGGCAGCGCGTGCAGCTGGCCGGCCCGCCGCCCCCTTCAGGCGCCGCGGTGACGGCCGTCACCTCCCCTTTCTGCGGGGTCCGGGTTTTAACGGCACGCTGGATTTGGAAACGCAAACGTACGACACTAACAACCAGTCTCCGCTACTGTTAACTTAACGGCGTCCTTTTTTCACGGGGACGGCAGAACGGTTAGAGAGCAAGCAGAAATTTAAAGAAAACTTTAAAAATGCACGTATTCTCATTCCAGGACTTCTACAGCAATTTTCCCCCAATAATCCCTGCTTTTCCTTTGCTAAAGTAGGCTGGCATGTGTGTGCCTGCAGTAGGACCGCGCTCACAATTCAAGAGCAGAACCGGGCCCGCGCGTACCCTGATAGACCTTTGCTGTAGTCGGTGAATTAAATAGTTTAAGGTATCCAGCTACGCCAGCAGTACGTAACAGAAGTTATTGCAGGACTTCTGCTTTCCTGCTTCTGTAACTACGTGAGACAGGCGTACCAGCCACTTGCTCTGGAGTCACCTAGCACAGCTCCGCTTACGCCCCCGCAATTACGCGTTGAGGAAAGCGGGGCGTTTGCGAGACGCGTCCCTGTTGCTACGCTGCAGCGTAACTCGAATCGGCAGATAGTATACCGTGACACAGAGTATCTTCCGAATTCTTTTTGTGATGGTTCCGTCATCTAACCGATTACCTAACTTCTTCTTCCTGTCGATAGTATTTCCACCTGGTTCTGTTTATGGAGTCGTTCTGAAAGAGGGAAGCATCTCCTGAGAAACGGGCTTAATCCCTACAGTGCTTCTGAAAGCTTCCTAAAATGGCATTTCTGTTCTAAGTCCAAAGGCAATTTGCTTCCTTTACTTACCTTGAAAACAGATTAGTATTTATGATGTGATTTCTACATCCTGACGAGTTCTTTGGCATAATCTTACTGATTTCATTGATTTCAGTGGGGCTGTATGCATTACGTACCATGAAAGTATGCGGCATTACAGCTGCTTTTAGTGTGGCAGAAAGGCCTTTGATATCATACCAAATAAAACTCACATTTTTCACAGAAGAACATGCAATATCTTGCATTGGCAACGCTGGGCAAAACTTCCACCGATGTCATTGTGAGTTTTAACTAATGCTGCGTCTCTCAAGATAGGTGGGCAGCTTGCACTGCAAGTGACCTTCATACAAGGCGTCTGTGTTGTCTAAACACATTTTGTGTAGTAAAATAATCAGCAACGAATAAGCCAAATTATGATTTTAAGCCTCTACTTTCTCTTACAACTAGATATGTAACAGTAATGCGCTATGGGAAAATATTGTGAAGAACTTGTGTGACACAATTACACCTGAAATGAAAGAACTTGCACAGGAAATGGGCTGGAAACAATTCTTCTTCACAAACAAAATTCAGCTACAGCTGCAGCTCCGAAGGAGGAGACAGAACCAAGATGCTCAGAACAAAAAACTAACTGAATAAACATGCATTTTTCATTGAAGCAATCATTATAAGGTGTGGATTTGCTGTTTACCAGGTCAGACTACTGACTTTTCTGCTTTACTAGGGAAAGCAGATTATTTCAAGGACTGAAAGAGGAAAAACAAAATATGTCTTACTCGGAGCAACATGTAACAATACAAAGTTTAATATGTTGGGCATCCTGAAATTTTATTACGGTCAGCATTGTAACAGTTACTAGCGATATGAGAGGTTGCGGCTTCTTTGTACTTCTTCGTTCTGACCTCTCTGTTTGGTATATATGCTATACATGCTCCATGTCTTGTATCAGATGCTATGGCATTGTCATCATTACCTTTATAGAAAATGATCTATCATTTCTTACTACAAAAATTGCCGATGAATGCTGAGGGTTTTGCTGTCCACCATGGTAAATTTACAATGTTTGTAGGCAAGTCACATGTAGCTGGTTCCAGAGTTTGACGTGTGTTAAAATGTTTTTAAATTAATTATCTAAACTTAAAGCAAATAAATAATGATTTTTGTCACCAAGAAGAAACTTCTTTGGTGACTGAGGGTGTGGATCAAATGATCATCCTCACCTTGGACAGTCCATCAAAATCATGTCTGAAGCACTCTGCCAGAATGGTACACGGGCAAAATTTTTTCTTGATGTTGCTGATGCAGAAACTTCTGGAAGTAATTGACTTCCATTGCTCAAGTTGCATATTTGGTAAGAGACATTTGCTGTCTTCAAAGACTGTGGCAACAGTTACTTAAGTGTTGTAAAATGAAGGCAGTTCTTACTTGACATTACCGACTTACTCCAACAATCAACTTCAGTAATTAAGAGGCCAAATATCACTCTGAAAGTACCAGTTGATTAATATATCATTTGCCATTGACTAGACTTAAGACCTGCATATTAAAAACAGTGATTGCAGTATTTGTATATAATAGTGTAATATTTGAAGAGTGTATGAGGTTTACAATTTTTTAACATGGCAACTCTTAAACTTGAATTTTATATATTGATTAAAAACTATGGATTTCTTATATCATGCTATTTCCTTATAAAGCAGTATTTTAATTCTTAAAAGGTATTTGCTAATTTAGATTATTTTGTCCTACAACTATATACCAATATTCTTGAAGCATTTGGTGATTGTGGATCTTTAGATGAAGAAACACTTAAGTATATTCTTTCCTCTTTGTGACTATTTCCTTTTAGGACAGTGACAAATAAAAATTTCATGATGTGCATAAAATACTGTATTCATAAAATTTCTGTTCTGTGTAATAAAACACTATAAAATGTAATTTTGCTTGAGAGAGATGATTTTAAGAACTACAGTATGTGAGCAGGGCTACTAAACAACAGACCCTCTTTTCTCACTTTCTGTCAATTTACCAACAATGAATTTTTTTCTCAGCTTGTGCTCTCATAACAGATTCAGGCAGTTTCAGGTTAGGAAACTAGAACCCATGCTAGCCAATATGGACTGAGTGAATATTAATTTTAAATCCTAATCTAACTCGATTTTGTCAGCCCACCTTCCCTTCTCCTTGATTAACCATGTAGCTGTCCCTTCCATTACGAGAAATAAGAACAATCATTTTGCAGGAGAATCTTCATTTTTAAGCTTAAAAAAAATGAACTTAATTAGTAAATGAACAGAAAGTGAAATTTTGGGTAATGTAAGTTTATTCCCATCACATGGCTCAGTAAGGACTTCTATAGAAAGATATATTGCAGATATCTAAGTGAGCAACATATTATTCATTACAGTAATATGCAAATAAAGTTGATTTTGACAAAAGACAAAGTGAAGATCTAAGTATAAAGGGTACATATCTTTCAAAAAGAAAAAAAAGGAAATTGAGGGAAATCATCACTTCAATATATATATATATATTTCACCAATATTTCACCAATTGAAATAAGCTAGCAGCAGCATTCACACCAAGAAAACATTAAACCTGTAACAAAAGAACTGACGTGGAAGTGTAGTTTATATGAACATTTTCTCCAACAAAAAAGCTGATTTTAAGAAATTACTGACTGCGTGTTCACACCATGTGTTGCAGTTCACTGCCACCTCAGTTGTTTTAATATGAATTATAAAGGCCATACATAGCTATTCTATATGAACAAACTGATCTAAATCTTAAAGTAGTTTGGGGTTTTCTTTTTTAACCTGGCTCATTTCAGTGATGTATTTTGAAGTACGTCCCTGCCAACAGTTGTAGAAGTGTGAAACTACGAAGCTGGTGAATTGCAGTATAGAACAATGCAGGTTGAGGGTCAGAACTTTTTTTTAACCAACCTTGCAGCTATAAAAAAGATCTGTATAATGATATTGTTGCATACTGAACTGTTTCCCAATATTTGTTCGATATAAGTAAATAGTATCAATTGTTTCTAAAGAATTCCAGCAGCATGTATCAGTATTAAACTAAGAACCTGATTTGTCATGAAAAAACTTTCATGAAGCTAGCAGGAAAAAAAACCATACAGTGACTTTTATTTGATATAGGAAAATTAACATCAAACTCACCTCTCAAAGCTGAAAAAAGTACATCTTGTACCACCATACAAAGCATCCTCCTTTGATTACCAGGCATTTAATATTGTTTAAGAAAATTTATTTGACTATTTGAAATGGTCTTTAGCTCTTCCATGCTTTGCATTATCTAATTTTCTAGTGAATAAACATCTCAAACGTGACCAGTCTTAGTTCACGGTGTACATTATGAGCAGCAACACGACTGATCATAATGTAACAGGTTTTGTTATCAAATTATTGTAACAAAATTTAGTGTGCTGTAGTCCAGTTCTTTCTAAAACCATACTTTGCCAATTTTGCCCAATTCTGTTTCTTTAGTACTGTTTACTTGACAAATAAGTCCCATGGAAGGAGTCAACGGCAGTGTTACAAAGTTCTACAATACCCCTAATCAGGTAAAGCAGCCAGAAACTTCAAACTGTTTGTGGAAACATTTTCCAGTTTGTGAATAACAATAATATTTTCCATATGTTGCTTGTTTTTTGCTTTTATGTTTGTTTTACTTCAGGTGCATTAAGTATCACAGCATTTATAATGCAGCCTATGTATTGAGGATGGCTACTTTATTAAGCAGTTGATATTTTAAAAAAATAAAATAAAAAAATCCTTGAAGTAGAGCATAGCTTCAGAAAAATATAAGAACTTTTCTTCAGTTTTGCATCACAGAAATAGTAATTTTAATACACTGAATTAATTGAATTATTGTACTAGCATTTCAACAGGACCTGACTAGCCAGGTAAGAAATACAATCATTTTCTCATACTCAGTAACTAATCTTTTATCAGACAGAATACATAGTAGGAAGGACTTTTATAAATCATTCATATCCTGATCAAATTCTCTTGTAGGACTAGTGTAAATCAGGAGTAACTGCACTGCAGTCAATGGAGTTTCACCAACAGTTAGTGGTGAAAAGTTGAGAGAGAGGCAAGGGTAAAGGCTCCTAGCATTGTTCCAATTTTAAAAGACTGGCAGGGTGCTTTTAATCGCTGTATTTGTTAGCTCTAAAGTAAAAGATCTTAACTCATTTTTAAAGCATATTTCTAATAATTTATTAGTATTTTGGAGCACATTTGCTTTTCACTTAAGTACAGCTCAATGTGGTTGGTTCCATAAGAAAAACAGCTTCATACTGTCATACAACAGAAACATGAAAACAAAATCTGTAAAAAAAAATTCCAGAATGTGTTCTATACTTGTGCCTCTTCCGTAGATTTTTCTCTTGGTTGTTTCTTCTGAATGCAAGGTTGTATAAGTAAAAATACTATTCCCACCATGTATAGCAAGCCAGATATGTAAAAAGAAAAATCATATTTATGTGTGATGTCATAGATCCAACCTGCAAAATAAGGACAAAACATGTTTGTTACAAAGCTTGACAACAAGGTACACTGCATGGAAAATATGAAAAATACTGCACATTTCTCTTATGACCGTTCAGTCAAATCCATAGATGTTTTCTGGAAAAAAAAAAGGTGGAGACTGTCTCCTCCTCTAGATGCTACAAATGGAAATGTGTAACAAAATCTCTTGTTCATTCACCAAAACTAGTGCAAAACCTATCCCCTCATTTAAGTATCATGGAAGTCTTAAAATGGGACTCTGGCTATGTGCCACCCTAGGAAGCCAAGCAACCTTCTCTCTAAAACTGTGTATTTTTCAAGTAAGTTATCAAAGGTCTGACTTCAAAACAGACATTTTGGAATCCCAAACCAATTAGTTCTTCCACCCTACTATTGTCTTTGTAAAATGCCCGATACTGCAGGCTAGCTCAAATGCTGTGCCTTGTGCAAGCAAACACATTCCCAGCAGCTTTCTCAAAGACTCACATACCGATAGAAGACTTTTCAAGAGACACAATCTCAGTACTGCAATGACTCTCATTCCAACCTTAATTCTTTTGCAAACATACATTAAAGTTACTTCAGAAAGGTTTTGAGAACCCAAAATAGCAAAATTCCCTCATGTCATGCTGGCTGCATTGCAATGTAACCTCAAGATCAGAAGCTTTTTTTACATCAACTAATTGCATCCTATTTGCTTCGCTACTAATGACCAAATACAAAGACATGTTCAGCACAGACTGAGAGGTGCTGAAAGAATATATGGTAGAGTAAAACACTGCTGCTTTTCAAAGGGCACTAAATGAGCTTTCTTCTAAATTGTGTCAGCTCACTCAATGGTGGGGAGAGAAAGTGAGAGCATTCTCACTTTTCTGGGCTGCTTGTGCTGCTATATTATGGCTTCAGTTCAGCCTAGTGCCATCCCTGGCTGACCGCGGCCATTACTCACAAGGTTTCTTACTGCTTTCTTGACTTGCGTATCTGTAAAAGATAGCCTTAGTCTGGCGATAGTAGTGACAATCAGTACCTATACCTCTCCTGTACTTCCTCGCCTCTTTCTATGAGAAAATTTATAATGAATGTTTGTTTAAACCTAAGTAACTTTAGGGATAATGTACATACACTTCTACCTTCTGCTGTGGGTGGCAGTAAAGAGATTATGAGCAGTGCAGTCCCCAAAGTAGATTTCTGGCTGAAGGAAGGCAAAGCTAGTTTAGTTAAACCAACATATCCACTGGCAGCTCAGAGTGGTGACACCCAAACACACTTCGTAGTTCTTGGGGATAATACTATGGCACAAACACCTGCCTACCCTGAAAACTATTCATTTTTTCATCTAGAGGCATGAATATGTATAGTGCATATACTACACAAAACACATAAAAATAGGTTAAGCCTTTCCCTTTTAAAAAAGTATATTATAATATTTTAAGGAAACATACCATTAAAAGGATAGCTTGCAATAGATTTGGGGTTATTTGCAAGGATGGTATTTACAGTGTGTGAATAGTGAGCTGGTACCCAGCAGATGTGATCTGTAAATCTGTACAATGTGAAGCTGGATGTTGCAGTCCATTCTGGAGCAGCTGTAATTTTGTTAGCTACAGGTGCTCAGAACATAAGAAATCTTAATAATGTAGCAAGTCACACGGTGATTATACAAACATCTGTTGGTTAGAGATTTGAACTTTTTACCTGCAAAGGGTGGTCCAAGCAATGCAGATATTCCGTTGGCACAAATGATGATGCCATAGGCATTTGCAAGGTGTTTAGTTCCAACTAAGTCTTCAGTCACAACAGGCATTAGAGAAAAATAGCCGCTAGAAAATCCTATTAGAGCACAAACCACAGCCAGGCTAGCGTATGTTTGCATTAGTGGCAAAGTAAGAATGCAGGTGACCAGGGTAAAGTTAGCCATGAGGAAGACGTTCCACGTGCTGATGCATGGGAGATCAGAGATGATTCCAAGGATCACTTTACCAAAAATATGAACAATGGCTATAATGGATGTCAAAGGGAATATATTGTTCTGACTAGATAAATTGTATTGTTTGACTATTTCTGGAAGATGAATAAAGGGAATGACAAAGCTGCTATAGGCAAACAGAGCCCAAATTATAAAGGCCACAAATACTCTATTGGTAAACAGTGATGCAGCTCCAAAGTAGCTGGAGTACCATATTGCAAAGCCCTTCCTGACCGTAACCGTCAGCTGGCTCACTGTCTTAAGAATGCGCAGTCCATACATACTCCGTCCGCTTCTAGATTTACCTCCAATTTCTATGTGCTGAACACTGTCAAGGACTTCTTCATTTGTTGCCTCTTCTTTTTGTTCTGGTTCTTCACTGAGGACTCCGTTAGATTTTATAGTCTCTGCAGAATGGGACAGAGCTTTTGCCTGATTTTGTTCACTATTACTTCTCACAACATATTTTTCACTAATGTCTTTGGGAGAGAGTGGTCTCATAAGCGCCCCGCAGACACAAAGGTTCAGGGAGATGGCGCCCTGGATGAACATGGCATTCCTCCACCCAAATTCAGTGCAGAGGTACTTCAGTAACGCAGTCATTAGGAAGGCTCCAAACCCTGTTCCTGTGGTACTGAGTCCTTGTGCAAGTGCTCTTCTCTTCTGAAAATACTGCCCCACCATGACCACCGCAGGCAGATAAACCATGCCACTTCCAACGCCTATGAAAATAAAACCCCAAGTCAATCTGAACTTTTTGCCAACAAGATAAAAAGCAGTGAAAAAGAATCAGTTTTACTCCTAACTTTTGCACAAGCATAGTAATAAAACCAAGAATAAACATTCAATTCTCCCATGAACTTTCATTTCTGTCTTGTAATATTTTCCAAAATTTGCAATACTCATTCCAGTGAGAATACAATACTGCTATTTAACTGCTGGAAAAACTGAAACACATGAAAGATAAAACCTTTACGTCAGTTCAGCATGACACCACTGGAAAGCCCCAAACATCCCACAGTAAATCAGTGACAGTTAATATGGGGACAAACATAAACAAAACCTGTTTTGAAATATCTGCATTGTTATACTTGCACCTGATGGTATCGGCGATCAGAAATCGCTTAGTGGACACATCTTGTTGCTTTTGCCTAAGTTCATCAGCAATGAAGATCCAAACTGAGTTTTTGTCCTTGCTTTGTAACTGTGGAGCCAGAGTGACTGTGAGATACATTTTGGAGTCAGCACGGGGGGTGAGCCCCGTGGCAGGACCCTGGGTGGCTGCCAGGTTCCTCTTTGGGCACTCCAGGGAAGTCCAGGGAGGGCCACACAATAGCTGTACAGGCATAGACCTTATCGCTCTCTACAACTACCTGAAAGGAGGTTGTAGGGAGGTGGGTGTTGGTCTCTTCTCCCAAGTAGTTAGCGATAGGACGAGAGGAAATGGGCTCAAGCTGCGCCAGGGGAGGTTTAGGTTGGAAATTAGGAAAAATTTCTTTACAGAAAGGGTGGTCAAGCATTGGAACAGGCTGCCCAGAGAGGTGGTGGAGTCACCATCCCTGGAAGTGTTCAAAAAAGGGGTAGATGTGGCACTTCGGGACATGGTTTAGTCTAGTCTACCCTTGACTGGTTTAGAGTGGACTTGGTAGTGTAGGTTAATGGTTGGACTGGATGATCTTAAAGGTCTTTTCCAACCTAAACGTTTCTATGATTCTATGATTCTATATTCTTAAAAGGCAGATCTCTAATTTTGTAGAAATTCCCTCACTTGTAGTTAAAAACCAGGGTATTAACGCTACCTATTTTGAGCAGAAAGTGTTGAGAGTTGTGCGAACACATCCTTAGAGGTAACAGTTGCCCTGTTTTTCTCACAGCAAATTCCTGACAGGGGATTTGGACTGGAAGAGGTGTAGGCAGAAGATGCTTCCAAATTCACTGTGATTGTAATTTAGAGAGTGGTTTGGGCTTAAAAGTTTTCCTAAACAGTTGATAACGTAGTTGCAAGCAGCTACAGCGTGATGTAGCTACGGCTAGATCAGAGAAAGAGCTGTTATTCCAGCAAAGTCTGAAAGCAAGCACCTGAACATCACAGCAGCGTACCGTGGCCAGGGTTGACTTGTTTCGCCTGTTAGAAGTATTTGTTTCTTTGCTGTGCAAATACATGATCAGGGTTTTATTTTGCACGAGGTCTCCTTCCCCAAACCCAGCCACAACTGTAAGGAAATCTCTCTGCCCCCCAGAAGACTCCCTGCCTCGTCAGACCAGCCTGCTGCTGCCTGCTCTGACAAAAACAGCACGGGCTCGTACTTGTGTTAAGAGTTTACTGTGCTTCCCTCAGAAATAAGATATTTTTAAAGTTGTTGCATCTTATATTTTCATTCTGTGGGCTACATAGCAAAACATAGTCCAATCACATGCAAAGGCATGCCACCTCCACAGGTCAGTTCAGGGCCACAGGCTTCTCCACTCCTTCTCGCAGATTTGTCACCCTGCACCACGACGGCAGCGGCAGGGCCGGCTCTGCTCTCCCTCTCCACGGGGCCCCAGGGAGCATTTTGCCCCCCAGCTCACAGAGACCCCCTGCCACCGACAGCCCCAGGCGCCCACCCCGGGGCTCCCCGACACGGGAGAGGGGGGAGAAGGCTCCTCTGCCTCCCCAATGCCGCTGCTGCGGGGCGGAGAGCCCGCGGAGCTGGGGCGAAGCTGGCAGCCAGGAGGCGAGGGGGCAACGCGGCGAGGAGCTGTGGGAGGGGAGCCACACCGAGGTGAAGGGCGCTTTGGGAATGGCAGCTGAGGCGGCAGGGTGGCCGTGGCTGGGGTGGCAAGATTGGGATGATGGGGACGCACTGCAGGAGGGCATCTGGCACGGCAGATCACCAACGGGGAGAACAGGAGCCATGAAATAAGCCCACGAGCACTGCACGGAGGCCCAGAGGAGGCAGCTGCTGCAAGTGAACAGCAGTCTTGCATCTCTCTGGTGCCCATGAGAACATGAAAGAGACTTCCCTGAGCGAGGGCACCGTGAGCAAGGGGGTGGGAGTGAGGGGACGGAGACTGAGGCGGTGGGTGAGTGGAGATCACGAGCGAGGGGACGGTGAGTGAGGGGATGGCAAACGGAGGTCTCGTCGAGCTGGAGGAAACCTCCCGGGCATCTCTACACTGGTTTTCTGGCCAGAATTACTCCTGCGACAGCATCTCCCTTCTCCACCTCATGTAAAAATTCGCCTCAGATTTTTTCTGAAAATACAGGTTTCACCCTTCTTTAAATTCTCTGTATCATTGCTGCCTTTTTGCCTGGTATTTTCAATATGCTCTTTCTGAAAAAAGGGCAGAACTCTGCCTCTATTGTTCTTTGTTCAGGAATTTACATTACTGAAATCTATGGTATGGCGGTATAAAAAGTCATCACAGTGATACTTGCTAGTTTCAATTTTTTTCCATCCAGAAATAAAAAAAAATTATAGATAAAAAGTTATGTACAGAAATTCTGCAGATTTCTGTGAAATTCTGTGAAAGGGTAGTTGGGGGAAAGGAGGGTACTGAAGCTATTATTAGTATTGCAAACAATTTTTTTCATAATGCTTCTGTCTGTCATATGTAACATAGACACCATGCTTCATTTGCAGACATAACCGGCCGTGTTATCTGTGGAGTGAATAATATTTCAAAGCCCCCTGAATTGCTCAGTGTTGCTCAAATAATAATTAAAGTCCAAATTTTGTATTTCTCACTTGGATCACTTTAACATTTTAATTTCGTATCTATTAACAGTTTCTCTTCCCAGAAATGGACAGATAAAATGTAGTGCTTTAAGTAGACAATATTGGGTTCTTCTACATAACTTTCTTAAAGTAACTAAATTTTTTCACGAGAAGCTACATTTTGCTAGAAACTAAACATTCAGGCACTAAGGATCTATTGGTTTTCAAGAAAGATGCCTGAACACGCATGCCTTTTCATATTTTGATTGGGCTCTTACACATGCCAAAAGGATTTCTAGAGACCTAATTGCAATAAAAATGACAAACTACTACTTCTTTCAGTGATTGTGATTGTAAAAAAATGTAGCAAAATTAATTGCTATTTATTAGTGGTTGTTGATGTCATCTAAATATCCTTTATTAGAAACTACGTGTGAAATACGGTCACATGCATTGTCCTAATCCAGGCTGGGATAAAGTTAATTTTCTTCATAGCAGCTCATATGGTGCTATGTTTTGGATTTGTGGCCCAAACACTGTTGATAACACAGGGAAGTCTGCGTTATTGCTGAGCAGTGTAAGCACAGAGTCAAGGCTTTTCCTGCTTCTCAGCCCACCCCACCAGCGAGTGGGCTGGGGGTGCACGAGAAGCTGGGAGGGGACACAGCTGGGACAGCTGACCCCAGCTGACCAAAGGGATATCCCAGCCCATATGGCGTCATGCTCAGCATATAAAGCTGGGGGAAAGAAGGAGAAAGAGGGGACGTTCAGAATTGTGGTGTTTGTCTTCCCAAGTAACCGTTACACATGACGAAGCCCTGCTTTACTGGAAATGGCTAAACATCTGCCTGCCCATGGGAAGAAGTGAATGCATTCCTTATTTTGCTTTGCTTGTGCATGCAGCTTTTGCTTTATTTATTAAACTGTCTTTATCTCACTTTTACCCTTCTGATTCTCTCCTCCACTCCACTGCGGGAGAGTGAGCAAACAGCTGTGTGAGGCTTAGCTGCCTACCAGCAGTAACCCACGACACCCTTTAAAATGCGTTTTGAAGCAATACATAGTTATCATAATCTGGTATTTTATTCACGGGGAGCAGCTCCTGTAGAAACCCTTTGCTGTTTCTTCCTGTGACAGAGAGAGGAGTTAACTAGATATGCAATTCAACAGTGTTTTAACATCTTTAAATTCCACTTGTTAGAGTTTGGGTTACATTAATTCTGCTAATTAAAAATGTCCTCTAATATATTCACTTGGGAGAAACTGATAAAAATACCATCTTCACATGGCAGACTTAGATGACAACAAAAGTCACTGGGCCTAAACCACCGAGTAAACAAATAAGTTTTCTGAAAAGGTAACAGGCTGTAAAGAGTGTGAAAGAGAAGCTGGAATAACTTTACAGTCTAACTTCCCTCTTTACTCACCCAGATAACCTTCAAAGGAATCAAAAGGAACTGAAAGGACTTTCAAACGTTAGTACAGCTTACCGGCTGTCACTCCAAACGTAAGGAAGAGGTAGTGTACATTTGAGGCATAGGCACTCAGTATCCAACCTAGGGCATTCAGTATCCCTCCAATTATTGCTGTCTTGCGGCACCCACACATGCTGATGAATAAACCAATGAAAGGACCTGTTAAAAAACGTGAAAAAATGTTAAATTATGTATTTAATTCTCTACAATCTTTAATAATTTTTCACATGAAGATTCTTAATGTTTTAAACAAAATGTTAAACTACCCCTGCAGGCTACCCCTGCAATTCAGTTTATTTTCTCTATTACTGTTTAAAATCATGGTAAGAAAAATTCAACCAACTGACCAAATGCTTAGTAAATACCCACAGGACCTAAAATCAAAGTTACCCCATGAAGAAGGGACAGTTTAAACAGAGGAAGAAACTGAAACCGTTGTTCCCAATACTAATGCTGTGTGAGTGCAGGCCTTTTTCACAAGTAACTAGAAAGTAAACATTTTATTTTGTTTTCAGCGGAATATTTTAGGCAGACCTAAACACAACTTTTTCAATCTTAATTTAGGGAGACAGAGGTGTGAATATACACATATACACAAACATACCCCTCCAGGTATTATTTTGGGTTGACCCAACCACAACTTAAAAAATAAATTTTAGTTCAGCTGCCAAACTGAAATATAAACTATCCAAATTCAACATTTTTCTTCTCCCAGATAGAGTACGGGGAGGACCACAAGCTTCATAGACGATTCATTTTCTTAATTCTAGTGAGACCTTGAAGTCACAGGCATCCCTTCCTGCTCATGCTGTCTCCTGGAGTAATTGTCGTCTTTATCATCTTCCCTGTTTTTCCCTTTCTCCCTCTAACTTGTAAAATTTGTCCTGGTGACTTTAAAAAGGCAACTCAGCAGAACTTGGGCAGCTCTGCTAATAAAATGGAAACCTGTAAGAAAATACTTGAGGGATGAGTGGCAAACATATTATAAAAATCCTTGTAGTTTTGAAATAAATTATGCAGGAACATACCTACAATAATAAATTATGCAGGAACATACCTACAATAAGTGTAATGCCCATGCTGAGGGAGCTAACCCATGCTGTTAAGCCACGACTTTGATTAAACTCTTCAAGCCATTCCATGTTGAGTATTCCAAGGGCCATTTGGGACCCCATGATAAGTATGTGCACAAGGAAAGAGGAAAGTACAATCATCCAAGCCCATCCTCCATCGATGTTTGGATTAGGCTTAATTGGCTTACTTCCAACTTTTGCGTCATCTCCAAAATCATATCCAATATCCTCTCGACTAGCATACATTTTCTCCACGGTAGTCTGAAAAAAATGCAGTAAGTACCTTCAAAATACATACAAAATTATCAGATTTTGTAGTTTCATTATAGTGAATAGCATAAATCACAAACATATTTCACCACTGTGATTTATAGAATCATAGAATCGTTTAGGTTGGAAAAGACCTTTAAGATCATCGAGTCCAACCATTAACCTAGCACTGCCAAGTCCACCACTAAACCATGTCCCTAAGCACCACGTCTATATTTAGTGCAGTTGTAAAGCAAATACTGGGTTTTCATTGTTCAAATGTAAAATGCTTAGAAAATTCTCTAACCAATGTATTTCTCCGTGTACCTTATTATTATGGGTGTCTATGCAGGAGCATTTATGGGTTGACAGTAGGCTGCATTATTTCCATTACTATATACTTCACTTACTTGTAGGTGGCTGAGAGCACTCACTCTTCATGGGATGACTGGTCACAAAAAAAGACTCTGTAGATTCCTTCTCCGCATCACCTTCTGCCGTCCCAGTAAGATTATGTGCCTCTGTGTTCAAGCTGATAAAGCCTGGAATAAAAAAAGGAAATCCTGAAGAGGCAGGTGGATGAAGTTACCATATCTTTTCAGAGAAAAACAGGTTTGAATAGTGGAAGAACAAGAGTGAAGACAGAGAAAGATGAAGATTTAAGGTTCTTGATTTTCAAAATGCTTTGCTTACGTAAATTACAAGAAGGGGATTGTTACTACCTCTCTGGCAAGCTTTAAACTTTCATTAGAGTCAACTTGACAAACAGTTTGCTATTAAGCTTTCAGTTTCCATAGTATTAATCCATATAATCCTAATAAAACCAAAGAATTCTTCCCAATTAATGTCAATGCCTATCAGAATCAAACTGAGTGGCAGAGTTATGTGCATAGGTGTATGTAGGATCAGGCCATAACAGATTAATTTGATTACTTTGATTTCTTCCATTGTTGCTCTAAGTGAAGATTGCAGCACAATGTGAAAATAATTCCAAAAAAAATTTTAATTGATTAACAGGCAAGGTGCAGAACCCAGTCTTCCCTCCATCTGATTTCTGCTGCAACATATTGAAATGTTACCCGGCTGTGGAGCACCACATAGGTTTCCATGGAGACTAGAAATGTAATGATACAAATTACCAGAGATGGTAATTTTTTGTATTCTGTTCTTCTCTGGAGAAATAAAAAAGCCATCAGCTTCACAACAGTCAAAAGAGAGAAGAAAGTGATCAAAAATTGTTTAAAAAAGCTTCTTACGTATTCTGTGAGCCCTCAGAAGGTGTGCCTCAGGGCTGGCACCTCACTACCAAAAACTGGCAGCAAATGGAGTAACTCAGATTCTGTACTAACTGAAAATTTGGGCTGTTGTCTTTAAATACATGAGTATATTTTGCTTCTCAAGTTACTACCTTTCCAAACTATTTTACTTTTTCTTTGTTGCTAGATAAACATACAGAGAAGGCCTTGAAGTATTTCATACTAATACACAGACGGAGTCAGAGCTGACTGGTCAAAGCTACCCTTTCTTTCACAGACGACAGAAAAAACCTGCCGATATAGGTAACCTCTCCAGACTGGCCGCTGGGTAAGTTACCTTCCTAGTTAAGTGCCACATATCCGTTACTTGCAGCACAGGTAATTACGCGTAGCTAAGGGCAGCCTGAACATCTAGGTTCCTCCAAGAGCACACTGATTTGCCTCATAGTGAATTGGAGCTAAAATATGTTGTACTCCTGGTATCAAATATTTCACAGATGGACACTCTTTATGGACTGAGTTATCACTAGCCCTACTTGGCCATGGAAGGTATTGGTGACACAGTGAGCAAAAACCAAGAACTGTGGACATTCAACACTTGCCGCGCGAGCACCTAAGCTGGCACCAACTGGTGAGTCCACACCTGGATGCCAGTGGAAACACATGCTGAAATGACTTACTGGCTTTTTCTTTCCAAATCAAGAGGCAGAGAGAAGGGGGATCATGCTCAGAGGTCTTTCTAGAGGTCCTGCGGGGTGTTTGAGGCAGGACTGTATACATGGTGAGGGGACAGGTAGCAGGGGAACGAGCCAGAGCCATGCAGCGGTGCAGGCTTTTTTTTGAACACAGGAGGACAGCCTGGGACGGCCTTAGTTAAAATTACACTTCAACCTTCCTCTACAGAGGGTAGGTCTTAAAGATGACATCTCAACTCTTTCCTATTAATGTACTAGGAGCCAGATCCCCCCTTGATGTAGTTTATATGACTACTTATGGAGGATTCAGCCCACTCAAGAGAGAGGAATACTACTGCATAAAGGTAATAAAGATAGCGAATAATCATGCTAATGGGAAATAATGAGAAGTAGCAGAATGAAGGAAAATTGCAAGCTGTTAAATATACTCCGTATAAGATTAGTGAAAATGTATGATGGATATTACAGTACATCTTAGATAACAGAATACAAAATTATGTAACTAAAGATTCAGAGTCAGGATTAAATGTGGAGCCTTGCCTTTCTTTTTCATGCTTTTGACTGGTTTTGTGTGCACCTGAATGCTGACACTGGATACAACAATTTTCTTCTTTGGACAGGAAATAGATACATACATCTTTTACATATTTTAAATTATTTGAAGCAGAAATAATTTACACTGAGATGAAAAGATACGACACTCATCTTTGCAATCTTACTTACAGAACGGGCTTAGATTGATTAGATGCAAGTTAATGTCACGCTTGCATCAACCCCCACAAATCTTCAGAAAATGCATGTATCTACCCTTTGAACTGGATCCTTGCTTATTATTACTTTTATACTATTAATTCTCCACTAACATCACATGTTCAGAATGAATACACTCAAAAGCAAGGAAAGGCATTTCCAATAATTGCATAAACTCTCCGGCTCTGGATAAAGCAAGGACTGGATGTCTGGCTCCTCTTCCCACTACTGACTCATCGCCCCGTGCCCCATCACACCCAGGAGAAATGCGCTTACCTGCCCTCGGCCTTCTTCCCACACCACGGCACTGCCAAGAGCACGGTATCAGGGAGGGCAGAGAAGCCCAAGGGGCTCTTTGCAATTGTGAAATCCTAGAGAAACTGCAATGAAAACGACAGCAGCTGATTTGTGAAGCCAGCGGTGTTTCCCCAATGAGCGAGGCAGTGAAGACCCACTCGCAGTAACAGCGTTTGAATGCAGCCCCTCACCAGGGGTTGCATTTAAAGGCAGGAGAATCTGGATTCTTGTTCGCTCAGCTGGAGAAGGACTAGATTTTTCTTCAGAAAAGCTTTCTATATTGCATGCACACACAGTACGCAAAGCTCTTAGAAAACTGGCCCAAACGTTAGTGCCCACGAAGATGCCGAGCTTTTTTGAAAATCTGACTCATGAGCTAGGTTAGGGACAAATGCCGGTGCCGTAGTAAGACCAAAGCTAGCAGCAAAACACCAAAGTTCCCTGTACCATCGGTGGAGCTATGGCTCTCTAGCTTGTAGTTGAACTGGACCATTGAAAAACATCTGACTTTGATATAAAAAGTCTGTATGATGAATAATTTACATATACTTTGGCAACCTCTTCCGGTACCTCATTGCCTTAGCGTTAAAACGTATAGAATAAAATCGTACTTTAAAGGCACTTCCAATGGATAACTCATAAATGCATTATAAAAAGTAATGAATTTTGCTTCACAGGATTCCCATTAGACATGCCACACTAATTACTTGTCTTTTGAAGACATACATAAAAAACATTGTTAAATACATAGTTTATTTTGGATGTCGTAAGTTTTGGTGGTCTAACTTCAAGTTGCTAATACGTCGAGCGCTTCAGTTGTCAATGGCTTCGCTGGAGATGCGGATACTGGCCACTTCTGCAGATGAGAGCCACTGTGCGTGCCCAGCGAGGAAAAGCAAATCAGGGGAATGAAACGCTTAAAACGCTAAGCTGAACTGCCAGGGCCCCAAGTTTGCCTGAAGCGGGTGGCAGTCCCATCTCCAGCCTGGGGCTGCGGCCCCTCTCCCGCGGGCTGCTCCCCTGGCCCTGCCCAAACCCCTGCGGGAGAGCCCCCGCCGCCGCCCTGCGACCCGCGAGGGGTCCCGCGTCCCCGGGGACAGCGGGGACAGCCTCAGCTTACCCGCATTTTGCTCCCCGCGGTGCCAAGGGAACGGGCAGCGTGCGCCTAGGCGCTGCACCTCTGTTTTGTATGCGCTTACAGACCGTCACGGGAGCAGCCCGAAGGCAGGGGAAGCTCCTAAATTTGGGAGCGTTACGCGTGACGCCCTCCCCAGCATTCCAGTTGGGCTCAAACGTGCAAGGCACCGCTCGGGCGCCTTGCGCTGCCGGGGGCCCGGCCGCCGGGGCTGGGGCGCGGCCGCCTCCCCTGCCCGCGGGGCGGCGGGGCCGGGCTGCGGGGCTGCGGGGCCGCGGGGCCGGGCTGCGGCGGGGCCGGGCTGCGGGGCTGCGGGGCTGCGGGGCCGGGCTGCGGCGGGGCCGGGCTGCGGGGCTGCGGGGCTGCGGGGCGGCGTTCGGGAGCACGGGGCGGCCGCAGGCGCCGCCCGCCCGCCGGCGCACAAAGGATGACCGCCAGTTACCCCGCTGCGGCGGCGGCGCTCCCAGCCCGCCGCGGCACGGAGGGGCCGCCGCCGCCGCCTCCCCCCCGCCGCCGCCTCCCGCCGCCCGGCCCCGCCGCGCCGGGCCCGCCCGCCTCTGCCGCCGGCGGCGCGGCTGCTGCGCGTTGCCCTGCCCGCTGCCGGTGCCATGCGGCGGCTGCCGGCTCCTGCCGAGGTACTCACCGCGCCGGGCCCCGCCAGCGCCGCCGCCCCGGCCCGCCGCGGCGCGGAGCCCCCGCCGTCAGCGGAGCCGCGGCGCTGCCCCCTCCCAGAGCTGCCGCCGGCTGCGGCGGCCACCTGCGCCCGGCTCCGCTCCGCCGCCCGCGCCAGCCCGGCCTCGCCCCTGCTCGCCGCCCCGGGGCTTATTTTCTGTCGAGGTCTGGCAGCCGTCCGGGGCGTCTTGCCCCCCGGGCAGCTCCTCTTCCGCACCGCCTGCTCTCCATTCCCTGCAATTTCAAATCTCCACGCGCTTTCATTCCTCCGGTACCGGCTGGTACTGGTTTGGCGGCGGCGATTTGCAGTCCTCTCACATGCACGCTCTTGCGGCTGAATGAAGTTTATTGCTGCACAGGTTATCGCCGGAAATTTGCATCTGAGGGAGTGAGAGGAGATAATCCAATAAAAGCAGCCGGTATCAAGATTTTAATGGCCGTCGGGTTACGCTTACTTCAGGCAGGCTGGCTGAATTTATGTAGCCAATGCGGCTGGAAGGCTTCATTGTATAGTACCTTATCTGTGCAATAAATAAGCTTCGAAAATATTCCTCCCTTAGGAGAAGAAGAGAGTTGCAGAAATACGCTCCTCCTTTTTCAGAGCAGTATCCGGACTTGAGCTGTGGCGCTCTGAATAATGTGACATTAATGAGGTGTACATTCTGCAGCACATTGCCTGTTTGCAGTGAATTTACCCGGGGTAAAGTGGTAGTATGCCAGTGTACAAAACTTCGTGTCCTACAGCAGTGCACTGAGTAGCACAAAGAACAGCTTTTCGAGAAGATGTAAGAAGTAGTTTGAGAGAAGAGGAAGGAGACCAACGGGAATGTTTTAATGGTGTTGCACGTGCTGTCTACATGCGTAACGTCGCGGTTCGGAATCTGTTAAAGAGAATTGGTTTGGCTGGTTTTAAAAATATGTGTTCGGGACTTTTAATATATTTTTTCTAAATCTTTTACCGTACTCTTTGGCCTATGTGCCATTTACACGTGCAAATCTCACCTTTTTTTTCCTAGAACTTTAATGTTCCGTTCCATTATATATCCAGTCCATCAAATACATCAATATGAAACACTTCTGTCTGGTTTTGGTTCAGGTGTGTGGCAGACTATGGGCTATTGCTATAGCTTCAGTCTTTACATAAATCTTATACTACTTTGCATTGTAGTCTTAAAAAGATAGTCCTTTTCCAGAATACACAACTACATTAGTGTCAGAGACTTGCGATTGGGGTAATTTACTTCTCCTTCATACACAAACTAGATTTTCCATTTTAAAAGATGATGCTGTTGCACTGCAAATGTGTCATTCTGAAGTATACATGTTCCCCATTACTTTGTGTTTTGCAATACCTTGCCCAACAGTGTATGGGCATTTGTATCCCAGATTTTAAGTTTGGCATTAGCTTTTTGGCTGGAGTCTGGTTTCTTAAAAGGTTTAATGCTAGGCACTTGACACTTGAAATTTGCTGCATATTGGCTAGTGTTATTACCCAAGCTTGAGCCACATAAATTTACATTTTGATTTGTGAATCACCTAACATGCTAACATACTTTATTAAACCTACCACAGAAACAGATTTACTGGGATTGTGGGACGACTACTCACAAAATACTAAAAGTATATTTATTTGACTGGCTGTTAACCCATCTTCCCTCTAGTACTTGAGATGCCACCTGCTTGCTTAAATCCTTGTGATAACAGAAATTCTGTTTTTACAGTTTGATCTGATGGAGAATTCATTAGCCGTGTCATACTGCTTCAGGAGTTCTAGTTTATACGTCATTGTGGTTCTGGGCTGGGCTAAAATCTTGGGTTTATCTTGTCTCTTGGAAAGACGCATATGTATGGATCTGTTTGAATTTTAACCTTTAAATTGTGCAGGTCTAGCAGTGAGGGTACAAATGATGTTCAGTAAGGAAAAAAGTCCGTTTTGTAAGAATGGGAAGGACAATACTATGGTATCAGAATAAGTTTGTTATTTTTTAGCAAAGATGCATAGGATGCCTGATTCAGTAAAACAAGATGTAAACGTCTGGCAGACCCTGGTGCCTTCGAAACAGTAACTGTGTAAAATGGTTGGATGTCAAGCAGAGTAACCCCAGCTGAAAAGGAAGGACTTTTTACTAGTCCCTTAAACATGATGGTAATTATGTGTCATAATATAACTTCAAGAGAGAGAGGAATAGAGGGAGGGAGAGAGGGAGGCAGGAGTAGGAAGAATTGGTAACTCAATTTTGTTTACTGTTTGGGGGCCACTATGGTGGCTCAGACTTTTACAGTCATAGAAGTGGTGGATGGGAGGGATCCCTGGGGTCCACCCAGTACAACCTTCCGCTGGAAGCAGGATTGTGACCTGTGGTATTCCAGGTCAGTCATGGCTTTGCCTAACCTGCCCTTGAAAGCCTTCAAGGATAGAGACTCGATAGCCTTTCTGGGCAGTGTGTTCCTGTGCAGCACCACCCATGCACAGACACATGCATCGAGTCACAACTCCAGTGACTCAATTTGTGGCCTTTGCTCCTTGTTTTACCATTCGCTACTACTGAGAAGAATTCAGCTCAGTCATCTTTGCCACTCCCCTTCAGGTAGTTGTAGATTGTTATTGGATCTCCCCCTATTTTCTTCTTTGCCAGCCTAACCAAACCCAACTTCTTCAACATGTCTTCACAAGTCATATGCTGTAGGCCACTTACCATCTCATCAGCTCTTTGCATGCCCCTCTCTTGTTTGTCGACACCCTTTTTGAACTGGGAAACCCAAAACAGGACGTATTATCCCAGCACTGAATACGGAGGGGTAAGAATTTCTATTCATCTGCTGTCCATGCTCCCTTCCTAATGTAGCTCAGTTTAAAATTCACTTTATTCACAATGAAAACACCCTGTTGGCTCATATTCAACTTAGTGTCCACTGTGACAGCCACATGCTTTTCAGCCGGGCCACTGCTCAGGCAGCCTGCGCTGGTGCCTGGCACTATTCAACCCCATGTGCACAACTTTGCACTTCTTGTTAAACTTCATGAGGTTTCTGTTGACCCAAT
This sequence comes from Pelecanus crispus, assembly GCF_030463565.1. Lineage (NCBI taxonomy): Eukaryota > Metazoa > Chordata > Aves > Pelecaniformes > Pelecanidae > Pelecanus > Pelecanus crispus. The sequence goes on along the minus strand of NC_134651.1, from coordinate 18,758,842 downwards.
TTTTAAGTTTCTCAAAGTCCTCTCAACTGAAGCTCCATTGTTTGGTTTGAGAACCACCCCTTCTAAGTTAGTATTGTCTGAAAATCTGCTGCAGGTGCATCCTGTGTCATTATCCAAGTCACAATGAAGGTAATGAACAATACTGGCCCCAGTATTGACCCCAGAGTGCTTCCACTGGCCACCAACTAAACATTAAACCATTGATTACTACCCTTGAAGCCCAGCAATCCATCCAGTTTCAACCCATCTAGCAGTTCATTCATCCAGACCACACTCCTCAGCTTTTTCCTCACCTTGGGCTTTAACCACTTGCTTAATCCCCACTGCTCAAAATGGAAGCTGTGCTGGAGAGCTTACAGACTGTTCAGCCCTCTGAAAATGTGTATTGATGAAAATATAAAGTGCTGATTTAGCTTCCCAGCACTTTTCCTCTACTATTGCTGCAGTTGCTGATTACTCTCTTCCCTTAAGCTCCCATTAAGTCACCGCCCTACTTCCCATGAAATGGTAGTACTGCAGTGATTGATAAGGAAATAAAGATTCCAAGTAACAACTTAGCTGCTGTAGCATGAAGACACAGAACAGAAAAAGCATCTTGCTCCCAGTTTTGGTCAATCCCTGAACTTTTAACCAGTGCAAACTATCACCAAATAACCTGGTCAATTCTTGTTACACAGTTATTGTTAAAAAGAAAGATAATTTATGGTATTTAAATATTTCACCTCCTCTTTCTTTTCAGTTACCTCTTTGGGTTACTGAAGAATTCTGTATATTTGGAAGGGCATGTTACATTGGTCCTGGGTTAAAAAGGAAAAAAAAGGAAGACAAGCCAAATTTAATATCTTCGTTTGGCATAGAGATTGCACAGTAGTACAGCTTTCTTATGACACCCTAAAAGCTTGTGGTTCCTCTTCATTTTGGCAACTCCAGACTGCCAAACAGAAATAATGCATATTTTCTTGTTTTTCCCACTGCCTTTCTGAAAGAGAATCCTTGATATCTTTGGTGGATTTACCACCAAACAACATCCTCAAAGAATACCCCGAGCAAGTATGAACATTTTCAGCAATTCCCTTGCCTCCTCCCATGGTAGCTGCAGAGCCTTACCCAAATGGGAAAGAATGAACTAATTTGCTATCTTCAAGTTCACCCAAGACTGATGATAGACCATGGGAATGGAATTCAAAAGTGGAAGAAAAAGCAACATTTTTATCATTGCTGGCATGGAGATTTCCATTTGGACAATAACTACTTGTCTTTTCTCTTTCTTCTCTCTCCAAGAGCTGATGCATTATAGCAGCTACAGATATGGGAGGGATCAGGCGGTCCTGTCCAGTTTTCTTAGATCCTTCAGAGACATCATGTCCAAAAAACTATTATGTGTATCCTGTGAGAAATGTGAAAATTTCCTGAAGTGTATTAATAAAAGGACAAAAGGATGGTCCTCAGCAGCTGGGGATGCTGAAGAGGTTAACAGTCCTGCCTCAGAGTGGCGTGGCTGTTTCATCAGTGCCTTGTCAAGATTCACATTAGAGACTCCCCCCGCAAAACTGAATATTGCTATTCCACACATGAGGAGTTGGGGCCAGGTTCTTCCTGCCACAGGAAAGGGGAGTGCAGCAAGAATGAAGAGGGGAAGTAAATGGGAAAAGGACAGTGAGCTAGGGAAGAAGCCTAGAGAGGTGGCAGGGGACATTGGATGGGTAGGAGTATGTCTAGCGGCTTCTGCTTCTGAACTGAACTGCTGCCACCCACGTGCTTTTAAGTCCTTCAGGGGCAGCAGCAGCAGCAAACCTGGGTTTCCAGGTTGTAGATGAAGAAGCCACTGGGAAAATGGATGTTCTGTGACTCCTTACAGTTATTTCCCTGCTTCAGAGAGTCACAGCACACGAGAAATGGCACTTGCTCACAAAACAAAGGAAGATGCGAGAAAACAGTCCTTTTTTGCAGCATTACTTAATTTCAGCCTTGTACATTAGCAATCCAAGTTGCATATTGAGAAGGTAAAATAAATTATTTTATCAAAAAAATCCTGCTAGCCATAAGTGCTATTGTAACACGAATGCATTTTGCACATGCTGATATCTTGCTTTTCTGGTTTAAAATGTGTGAGCTAAGGGCGTGGTTGCAGCTGGTTAAACATCAGAAGTACCGTACTAAGAGAAAGAACTCGGGGGCCCTCCGATACAACTCATGGTTGCACTGCAGTCACTTCCTCCTCTGGGTCAAACCTGTGCGTGTGAGAAATCTCAGAGAATTCAGTAAGAACTGTATGACTTGGTCATGGGTTGCACCTGTTGCAAATATACCAAATTAACTGCAAACTCCAGTAAGGTCAAATCAGCACTCAACTAGTTTATATAAAGTATTGATGTCAGTGGTACCAGGGCTTAGTCCTTCAGTCTGTGGCATTCAAATCACAGTATTAATCTGCGTACAGTAGCTTTCTAAATTTTCACTCTTGAAATATTTTACTCCAGTGGGTACGAAGTAAATGTTTTGCGTATGTCTTGTCTAAACCAATAAATTTGTTTTTACTGCTGATTAAGCATAGTTTTTAAAATATATTGCTAGCTTTGTTCTGTAATTTGCTTTATGCTTATCTTGACAGACTCTTAGGTCAAAAGAATCTCCTGATCCGTAAACATTATGAAAATACTATATAAAACAGTATTTGTGCTTGTAAACTTTGAGTTCTTCTGAGATGGATCTGAACTGTGTGATTTTCTTTTCTGTTTCTCTTTCTATTCTCTGTAGCACCACTGCCAAAGTATTTCATTTTTTGATAAACAGTTAATGAACTTTCATAGCTTTTATGAAATACAAACATCAACATTTTAATGACTTGATGTGTATAAAATCCCAAAGCAGTATCTTTTCAGAAAAGGTAGTTTTTAAACACCAGAACTGCAATAATATTATGATTCATAAGAACAGAGCAAGTAAACAATGATTAGAGACAGAAGGAGAGACATACACTGTCCCCCACTGGAAAGAGAGCTGTAAATATTTTAGCCAAGTTACAGTAGGCAACTTAGTCAATTCGCAGCTAAATTGCAATTCACAGCTAAATTGTGCATTTAGTGGGTCCAAATCTTATAAGGTCATCTGCATCAGTACTTGGACCAGATGTTCTCAGGTTGCGGGAAGCTGCCAGGGTGTTCTCACTGCTCCCGAACTTCGCTGCTGTTGTGCTCCCCGAAGCTGCACGGGCCATTTTGGAGGGCCAGAGTGTGACTGGTCTGCATTAGGCCAACAAAACCCAGAGATCCTGTAACAGAGATCGTTGTGAGAGTTCAGCCAGAAGTATTTGTACAAAAGCTGACATTACGTGTCCAAGATAAGGGTCACTCCTTGCTTCTCAGTAACTGTTCTGATGTCACTTGCTTGTTTTGTTGGTTTTTTTTTAAATCTTTGTAGCACTTCTATTCTCAACAGCCACAGTTTTCCCTAAACAGAGAGCGGGCAAAGGAATGTAATCCGTGGACCATCATTCTTCAATCTTTATTAAACTGCCTCAAGATCTTTAGAAAATTTTGATAAATACAAACAGGAGTATATAAATAAACCAATACAGACACATTTTATGCTTCTTTTATTTGTTAGCATTTTGGAAACTTCAAAATTAAGTTCAAGCATTTATATTAAGGCTTGGGTTATGTTTCCTTGTTAAGTTTTCATTCCTGAGCAGTAAACAGAGGCCTGCCTTTGAAATCGATATGAGCACAAACTAAACAATTGTTGCCTTGTGCTTATTTTGTCCATAGCTTAGCATATAAAGAAATATGTGCAACTTTTCAAAAGTCAATTAAACTTTCAGTGCTACATTATTGCTATGCCAATCTACACAAAAACCCCTCCCTCAACATTTCTTCTTACCCTTTCTGCAGTACATTTCTCCGGTGAGCTCTAAGTGAAGTCAACATGTCAACCTTCGATTATATGCCGTCTGTGGTAGCTCCACAGGTACTGGGCATCCTGCACCCGCTTTCTGAAAGACATTACACGCATCAGAAGCTTGGTCTTGTTCAGTAGTCTCTAAAGCTAGACCGAGTGTCTCACGCTTTTGTGAGCTGGAGCAGTTCCCACGTGCTGCGCGGAGCACACAGAGCGCTGTCGCCTGTTTTCTTACCGCAGGACAAACTGCAAACCAACAGGACCACGAGTCCGTAGGACTAAAAGTGGTAGACCGTTTGAGTGGATATCATGGTCTGGATCATGAGGGGTTTTAGACGAAAAGGAAACATGACAAATTCTGAGCGGTTACTGTGAAATTGTCTTTGGGGAGGTAAGACTTCTCTGAGCTTCTGAGACAGAGGGTGACCTGTTGGGTGGAAGGCCTGCCTTCGTGCTCTGATTTCCAAGCAAGCAGTGAAAACCGTGCAGTAGCTGTAAGAACGGTTCCCATTCAGTACGGAACAGAAAATACAATATGGGTCATTTTGTTTCATTGTCAAATTAGTAACTGTTTTTCAATATTAGCATTTCTGTTACTTTTGCTTTAATATTTTAGAAATTACTTCCTATTTGGTAATATAATGGACTAAATTGTTCTTTCCCCCCCCCCCCCCCCAAATTTGACATTATTGCTTTAAAGGATGTAGAATTAAATTGTTTTCAGAATCTGCCTAGCAACAAAAGATGCTCTCTCTCCCTCTAGTGGAGGATAATAAAATAGTTTTCTTTCTGGTTTTGCGTGTGTAAACCATCAAATGATACTAACAGAGGTTGAAAGCTTTTCTGAACAAGAATATAACATAATTTGTGTTTAATGTATAACGTAAATGTTATATGACTAGCATTTTAGTAAGAGATATTGTCATAGTAGTATTTTTTTCTGCAAGTGCACAGTTTTTAAAGTGATCCTTAATTATATGAATTGTAAAATATTTATTTGCGTAAATATTTACAGATATCTAGACACGTTTTAAAATAACAATAAAGGCTGAGCAGTTAAGATTAAAAATAACCCCTAATCTGGAAAGTAAAACACAGCGTGCTTAATGTCGAACAGGGGAGCAGCTTGCATGTTGGTATTTGCCAGACTGATCCTCAGTTTAAAAAGCATGTGCTTAAATGATAATTTTTTTATGTTAATCCAAATGTTTCCAGCATTTGTGGTGTTCACCTTAAGAGAAGGTGACTGCCACAATACTTTGATGCAATGTGTATCCATCTCTCAAAATTAGATGCTACAATCTACTGTTTTGTTTCAGTCTTCTAATAAACAAATTTGTAAAGAACAGCATAAACATCTTCCAAGCACTTAGTATTTGTTGTAAGTGCAAACTGCTTATGTAAATAATGATTTACAGGACTAAGTCCCTAATTAGGGTAGTAGAAAATACTTCTTATGTATTGCTGATTAAACAAGATGCGCCTATCATTACTCCACTTCTAGTTTCCCAAATATAACAAGACCATTGTTTCTTGGCTAGATTCCTGTTACTGTTTTCAGTGGAAAGTTTGTTTTCTTATTCTGCTGCTGAGCTTCTTTTTAGCATATTTTTATATTTTGTGGGTTTATTATCTCACTTTTTCTATTACTGTTTTTCTTTCCCTTCCTTGTTGCCGTGCAAAACTTCACACAGGTAGGTGGAGAAGCTGCCAGTCCAAGGGATTCTCAAAGATGATGCACATGTAGGTAACTTCACAGTCTTCAGCTTTTAGGGAGAGGGGCTTTCTCCACCTGCAAGTCACTGCCTTGCACCGAGTGTGTCACTGTGAGCATTTTAGTGCCAATTAATTTGAGTTTGTGTATTTGTTGTTCTTACCAAGTGACTAAAGGGTAACAAAGCTACGTAACAAGCAGTGTTGGGTGACAGTTCTGGGTTGCCGCTGTCTCGCTCAAGCACCAGTCTCTTAGCAAGGAGGAAAAGCTTTTATTTTCTTGTATGGGGGAGTGACTCCAAGGACTGCAGTGCAATGAGTCACTCAAGTCGTAATTGCTATAAGTAGCGCAGAAACCTTAAGAGCGGGGTGAAACAGTGCGCTAAGAGATGATACGGAAGAGGTGGTGGAACGCTCTTCAGAAATGCCAGTGTGGCCTCCTGACTATATCTGTACTTGAAAATCTCCTCCAACATGGAGAAGAGACGTAACAGAGGGACAGAGGGGTGGAAGAGACAGTGCTTTTGTGGCTGCCGCAGCAGCTCTGCGCTTCCGTCCCAACAGAGAGAGGCTGGCGTAAACGCATCCCGGGCTTTGGAATTCGACAAACTATTTACGGCCCGGTTAGTTTGTGCGGTGTTTTAGGGAGGGTGACAGAGAACAAAAAGCAGAGGAGGAGAGTGTGAAAGGGACATTTGTCCACTGACTGTTCATATTATCAAATGCGGAGAGAGAAGTAATAGATTGCTGGCCAGGATAGCGTAGTAATGCCATCACACACACCAGCCCGTGTTTGTTGGTTGGTTTCCCAAATTTTTTGGTTGGTTTCCCAAATGCGGTATTCCTTTCCCTTCAGTGTAATAAGACTATAATAAAGATTATTGTTTGTGAGAGAGAGCGTTATCAGTGTCAGCTCCTGGGGCATTCAAAGTTAGTTGTTAACTTTTCCCTGGTTTCAAAATGGAGTCTGAAATGGAGTCTCAAAATGGAGCGCTAGCGGTCGGTTCTTTTCGAAGGGCCTGGCAGATGTTTGGAGATGCCCCTTCTGCCGCTGCGACAGCTGCAGCTGGAGTGGCACCAAACACACAAAATGGAAAAGAAAACAAAAGAAAAACTATTAAATGCTCTCTACTTTAAATCAGTTGCTCATCCGTGGGGTTGCACTAATAGGGACTGCAAATATGATTTTAATAAAACTTTATTTTTCATGTGTTAAGGAAGGACATGCTTGTTCCCCTTTATAAGCGTCATTTTGGAAGCACTTTTTGTTCATGTTCTGAAATGTTTTTTCTTATTTCAGCCTCTCAGTATTTTCGGGTGCAGTCTTTGTTTTCAAGATGAAATTACTGCAGACCCACTTCTCAAGGTTTTCTTTAGAAAGGCACGTACTTTACTCAGCTCACTTCATGACTGACCCAACGGTTCCCCGAGTTTGTATTTTTTTAATTTATTTCTTAACGGCGATGTAATGAGACTGTAATGAGAAGCTATAATTAGTATTAATGAGGCTTCCTGGAACGAACAGGCGCCACGACATTTGACCGCCCCTAAAAATAATGAGGTTTCTGCGCCTCCGGTTGCTGCTTTCCCCCCGGCGCCCGTGTGGAGACCCGGCTGCCCCGCGGGCCGGCTGCTGGCGGCAGCGGTGCCCTCTCGTTGCCGCTGCGCCGAGCGAGGCCTTCCCCGCCGCCTCGGCCATGTTGGGCCCCTCGGCAGCCGCCACGCCAGGGGGGGCTGTTGGCGCAGCGGCCCGGCCCGCCCCGGCCCGGCCCGCCGGGGTTAGCGGAGCCGCGGGGCCGCGCCGCGCCGGGCGGCCGCTGGCCGAGGCCTGAGCGGGGAGGCGGCTGCTGCCCGGCCTTGCGGTTAGAGGACGTTGCCGTCACGGCTGCTTGCTTTGGGATTTGGCACGGCTTGAACCTTGCTTTGTGAGGGATGGGAGCGGCAGCTGAGTGCGGCGCGTCACGGGCAGATGTGGCGTGCCGGCCTCCTCGGCCCGGTGCGAGTCGGGAGCGGTGCCCGTGGAATCGGGGGGTGGCAGCAGGTCACGCCGGCATCGGACGCGTTAGGGTTTCTGAAAATGTTGTTGCATTATTTGGTAAGGATGCGCTACTTGTTCATACGCATTTTAACCGAAATCCCTCCGAAAATGTTGCTACTTCAGACGTAGTAAATTAGATTTAAAAATGTATTTTAATTCCAAATGAAATTTATCTTACGGCTATTGCCCCTTGTGGCAGGTTTGGTAGGTGATTTAAGTAAGGCCATTCTAGAAAAAGTGGCTTTTTTGTTCAACAAATAGTTAGTCCCTATCCTTGGAACTTCGTAACGGCTTGTTGCGCTGAGGAACAGCTGTTACTGCTCGTTGAGTATCTTTAGTATGCACAAGTCATAGCGCTTTGCGAATCGTTAGAAACATTATATTGTTTCACAAACAATGCCATTGACGTCACAGAGAAGCCAAGAGACACACTCGGAGCAGACTGCTGAGACGGGAAATAATGAGCTCGTCCTCTGACCCCATTTTAGTGACTCCTTGACCCAAAAAGCGGGTGGTGCTTGAGAGGTGGGTAAGGCTGGTAATCCTGGGCCTCGAGGGAGGTTACCAGTTGCGTACAGTAAACCGGAGAGTCTCTGGTGTTCACATCAGGCTCACAAAACTAACTGTGGTTTCAATATTTATTGAAATACACCTGACAGCTGTTAGAAAAGAGGGTTCCTTGCTGTCAGCTGCAGTATGCTGAGAGTATAGAATGTGGTGCAGAAAGTATATGTCTGACCTTTGTCTCAAAGTGAAATTACCCTTGTCTTTCTCCCTACAGTTCTTCAGGGGAGGTGGGCGTCTCACCATGGACCTTTATCCTCACTTTTTGCGAAAAAATGTTGTGGGCTAACTAGTAAGACAACCAAGCGATGAGGTCCTAATTTTCCATAGTTAGAGCAGCTTTACAGAACCAAATCTAACCTTACTCTGTCAACAGCCAACTGCAAACCTTCGTTGCCTTTTGTGCAGCTAGCATCAAGTCCCTTGGCCTGATTCTGCCAGAGTGCTCCAGGCAGTTTTAGATAACTGTTCTCAAAAGATCATTTGTCAGACGAAGGTTTTGTCTTACACAAGATCAGAAAGGAGAACAGTCGTCACCCAATTGCCAAGTCATGGTTTCAGTGGGAGACCACAGGGAAAGAAAACTGCTACTAAATCTTTCAAACGTTAAATTATTTTAACTAATTTCACACTCAGTTTCATTCACCACTTACTAAAGTTCATTTACAAACAGAAGAAAAAAAAAGTCCTACCCACTGATAAAAAATGTTTTATGAAATACTATTTATAGTAAATAATGGAATAAATTGGAAAGAAGCCTGGATTCTGTAAATGTGTACACTGATGCTGAAAATTGCCAGTAAGTCTTTATCTATGGAGCCTCATGAAGGACAGAGGTTTCATTATTGCCTATTACAAAGGACCAAATCCGTAAGAAGTTACCGTGTATGACACTGATCCTGCAGTGCACACATCTGGAGCCTAAACAATACAGAATTTTTTCTGGGGTTTTTTTTCCTTATGTTCAGACAGCTAAATTTGCATTTCAAGTTACCGCCTATTTTAAGTCTCTTGTTTTGGGTGGTTACTAGTTTTTTAACATTTTAGAAGTCTTGCATCTATCTACTTAGTTCCTTCTGAGCTTCTGGCCTCTTTAAGATGTTTCACATTTGATGCCTAAAAATTGAGATGCTAATGACTTCTGACGCTTTGATAGCAGTACAGTGTGTTGTATTGTTAAATGTATCTTGACTTATGTATTTCTTAGTGCAGTTAATAACTTCTTTGCTAACAGTTAGCTGGAGCGGCCTGCAGCTGCTCCGCTGAAATCTGTGGGCGTTTTTTAGCTTTGACGCTAGAGCAAGCCTGGCTGTGCTCTAACCTAGAGGCTATGCAGCTGGTTTTTACCGTATTTAGCTGGCTATGATAACATCGTATTAGTCAGAACAATGAGGAGTCAGAAGCAAAGCTAAAATTGAAGCTTTAAGGATCTGACTCATTCAGTTTCTGGCACAAAGAGGTGCAAATTGCACTTCCTGAGTTTGCAGCACACCTAGCAAACCTCAATTACAGCATACCCCAAATGCGCTATGCTATGAAAGGCCTGCTCGCTGCCTCAGCGCATACTCATCTAACTTGTTGCTTCTCAGTGCTAATTTAATGTTGGTAGCGGCTTCTTGTAGGATGTTAGCAGAACGAAGGCTTTGTGGTGTTGGAGTTCTCCTTACCAGTTTTGCAGTCTGTGCTCACTGCCACCCAGAGAGAACCAGTACCCTGGTAATCTTCATTTGGACAATGATTTGGCAGACGTAGGGCCCCCATCCTCTCTGCCCTTGCCTTTTGATATTGATAGGTGGAATACTAGTAATTGCAAACCACTCATGGTGGTAATAAGCAGCATATTGCCTAGTGGGTTTTTTTTTTTTTTCCTCAGAAATAGAAATAAACCTGCTTCCATCTGTCCCATCAACCAGAATAATCTTATGACCCCAATTCCATATAATTACATCCAAAAAAGCCCAGAGCTGGCAAGTGCGCTGGTGCCTTGTCCCATCAACCAGAATAATCTTATGACCCCAATTCCATATAATTACATCCAAAAAAGCCTGAAGCTGGCAAGTGCGCTGGTGTCTTGCTGAAAGCATGTTGTAGCCCCTTTCAAGTCACGAGCCCTGTCTGAGGCATATCAACAAAACGTAGTGCGTTGTAGTATATACCGTGCATGGAGATAGCCACAAGATACACTTAGCATGAGGAATCAGCAAAAGGAAATTCTGTCTGCAAATCTGTGGGGGCTAGAGCAAAGGAGGAGCTTCTCAGGACAAGTCAGAGAAGATGGCAGGCATGTTTTACCCAGTGCCCTTGTCATTACACAAAATACTCTGGTGCAGATACCCCTGCTTGCGGAATGCTGTTTTCTACATAGGATACCAGCTTGCAGCTGGTAGTGGACGTGGACAAAGAAAGGCACGCTCCAGCTAACTTTTCAGGACTTTTGTAGATGTCTGCTTTGGGGGAACAACTGTTGTAATTCTAACGCTTGGAACCAAAATTTGGATCAAAAATATGGAGGTCTTGTGGTTGTTTCACCCGCATTTTCCAGGCCACTTATGTTTTTCATCCGCAGTTAAAATTCACTGTGCACATTTGAGATTCTCAAGTGATAAAGAGAGTCCCAGGAAGAAATTTTCATTAAAGGTGAGTTAATTTTTCAGTGATACTGATATTTATATGTATTTATTTCTGCAGCACTTAGAAGATGCTCTCTTAAACCTCCCTGGACAAATGGAAGGTCACAGTACTCCATAAAACCAGCAATGATCCAATCTGAGATGCAGAATTGAGTAATAAGCAGTGCTGATGTAGAAGGAGGTATGCTTGCTCAATTACGCCTTTCATCTTGCTTGTCTATACTTACCTTACTGAGTGCCATGTCCTTGTAAGAATCACGCAACCTATCTCCCATGGGCTATTCTTTTCTTTATTCCGTCTCATATTCCTTTTAATATTCCATTATTTAAGAGGATTTATTTCTAAAATATTTTTATGCTTTTCTTAGAAAATTTTGAAACGGCTTTGAAGGCTTGTCTTTGAGCTGTTTAAGTTGGCTGAAAGGACAGCTGTAGGTGAACTATATGCAATTCAATATTTTATATCATTCATGCCATAAGAAAAATACCAAACCCTCTTTTTTTTTTTTTTCTACTCTACCTGGGTGGAAGAGGGATTTTTATAAAATTTTCACAGAGGAATCCTAGAAAACATATTGGGAACCAAAACAATTTTGGCAGAGTGATAGAATGTCCTCTCCAAATAAAAAAAAATGGGACAATGAGTGTTTATGTTCCCTTTTCTGTGAAAGAGATTCAGAACAGCTCGATTGTGTATAATATGCTATAGGCTATTCGCAGGTATTGTCCTTAACACAACTAATTAATTAGGAGAATTACATTCTAAGTAAGAGGATCTGAGGTTTGTTACTTTTCCTGTTTCTATAAAATTTCAGACAACCACACTAAATCTGTGATAGCTGTGAGGTTATTTTATTTATTACAATATTTGTATCTCTTGCTATTACTGTTTTGGCTGAGTCTGTGGTGGCATAAAACATTGTAAATGCCTAGAGAACGACGCGCATTCTAAATAAGTAAAGACATCCCAGACATTTTGGTTTTTAAAGTAACTTCTTGATTTTAGCTTCTCTTTAATTTCTTTTGCTTCTTTTACAATGAACAGTATTTTAACAACACAGAGAGGAAACAGAAGCATGAACTACTCCAGTTTCAACAGAGACAAAGTACAAGGTAGGTTAACTTTTTTGAATGTACAATCAAATTACATCATATTCCTTTAATTATCAGGTGTTGATAGGCGTGAATGTACTGTTGAAATGGATATTACTTCTTTTTTTAAATTCCTGTTTTCCAAATAAAAGCCTGGATATTCTCTACATGAACCTCTTAACAATAAAGGGATGAATTTAAGACTACAGTTTGTGTGGCACTGAAGGAATAAAACTATAGCCAGCAGCCTAAACTTTAAAAGAATGGGAATACACCAGATTATTCTTAGTAGTAAGAAAAACTATTTCTGGAAAATGTAATTTTATATTTAAACTCTGCAGGATATATTTGAAAATTACTCTTGCTATTCTTCAGTAAGTCTGCTCCCTAAGATTTGATGACATACATGTCTTTAAATATTGCCTTAGTAGGTTCAAATTTATCAAACTTTCCTGCTTCTGAATTATTTTTAGTTCATCATTCTCATAATTTAAGTTCACTGTGTTCCTATACTCCTCTTGTACTGTGAAACTTCTCCAAATGACATTCCTAAATTTCAGAATAGATTATTGGTACAAAACCAAAATACTTTTGAATGTGCCCCCATCTTCTTAACTTTTTACCTATAGTTAACAACATTCTTTCTCATGAGTCTGAATAAAACTGGGACACCAACTAGAAAGCGTTCAGCATTGATTCCCACACTTTATCTCGATCCAGTCCTGTCCCATTGAAACTAGCAGTACCCTTTTGCTTCAGTGGAAGAGAGCCCATTATTTTAGCAGGAATTACACATCATTTTCTGGCATCATAGAATCATAGAATGCTTTGGGTTGGAAGGGACCTTTAGAGGTCATCTAGCCCAACCCCCCTGCAGTGAGCAGGGACAGCTTTAACTAGATTGGGTTGCTCAGAGCCCCGTCCAACCTGACCTTGAATGTTGCCAGGGATGGGGCCTCTACCACCTCTCTGGGCAACCTGTTCCAGTGCTTGACCACCCTTAGTGTAAAAAATGTCTTCCTTATGTCTAGTCTAAATCTATTCTTCTTTAGTTTAAATCCGTTATTCCTTGTCCTGTCACAACAGGCCTTGTTAAAAAGATTGTCCCCATCCTTCCTGTAGGCCCCTTTTAAGTACTGAAAGGCCGCAATAAGGTCTCCCCGCAGCCTTCTCTTCTCCAGGCTGAACAACCCCAACTCTCTCAGCCTGGCCTCTTAGGAGAGGTGTTCCAGCCCTCAGATCATTTTGGTGGCCCTCTTCTGGACCCGCTCCAACAGGTCCATGCCCTTCTTGTGCTGAGGGCCCCAGAGCTGGACGCAGTGCTCCAGGTGGGGTCTCACCAGAGCAGAGCAGAGCAGAGCAGAGGGGCAGAATCACCTCCCTCGACCTGCTGGCCACGCTTCTTTTGATGCAGCCCAGGATACGGTTGGCTTTCTGGGCTGCAAGCGCACATTGCCGGCTCATGTCCAGCTTTGTGCTTTGTACTTTCTACTTTGGTCTCTGGTAGTTATTTACATCTAAGGACAGTAAAGAACTCAGGAAGTCTCCCTCCAGGCATCTAGGTTTCCCTTGTTCTGATGAGGATCATTGTGGTCCTAGTCAAGAGGAAACAAAAAATCAGAGATCAGGACTTTAGATCGTAAATAATAGAACATTCTGGGTACATATATAATAGTTCTGAGAGGAAAGACGTCATCAGGATGTAAGTAAATAAGGAACTTTTGCACTGTAGAGAGATGATTGTCTTTAAGTAACATGGTGGTTGTATTTGTCCCGTATTGCAACAAGACGTTGTTCCTGCTAGTGTGTTATTACTGTATCACACAGGTGGCAGAGAAGCCTACAGACAATATGTAAATAGTTTTTCAGAATAGAATTAGATTCAGTCAGCTTTATGACATTATGAAAAGTTTAGAAATACCTTACCCAAACATCAGTGTTACCTGTTCACAAGTGATGCCTTCCTAGCATCTCACATTGTAACTCACATTTTTTCTTGTTTGAAATCTCTACCATATTAGGATTACAATTAGAATTAGGCCAGAATTAGAGCTCTTCGTATGGTGCTATTTGGGATGAAATCCAGTTTCCTAAATAGAGGTTTCCAGTGCCTTTTAAAACACCTTGAGTTGCCCATGACATCCATATGGGGCTGTCAGATATGATGAGGCTGTAGCATAAGGAGACCCTAATTCTTCTGGAGCACAAAGTGGTTGAAAGGTGGGACACTATAGCTGCCTGGTTTTGGGTAGGTGAAATCCCCTCCATACGGTCAGCAAGCAGACAGTGTAGAGTAAGTACTGTCGCAGCTACCACCACTGTTGAAAGAGGAGCTCCTTCTCACGTCAGACAGCAGCATCACTGACTGCAGGAGGAACCACATAGTCTCCTTAGGTACGGACACTTCACCGTGATACTGGCTAAGCAGTCAGTGAACACTAAGCCCTGAATGTCCGATTGGCCTGTCCCTCTTGAGAGGGTGGAGTTTCCTTCTGCTGGGAGTGTGTTCTTTTTGATTTGCATTACCAGACGACTTCAGCAGCTAAATACATAAGTATTGTAGATCTTTTTATTTCCATGGTGACGAAACATCACTTTCAGATTTTCAGTTATTCAGATTATGAAAAATTTTGCAAACATGTTTAGTCAAAATTAGTATGGAGTTTTGAAGTCAATAGATGTAACAATTATAAAAGAGTATAAGACAGATTAGAGTAGTAATCTGATTTTAATTTCCTTTAATTCTTTCCGAATTCATTTATCAGTCTAATATCAGTGTAATGCTCATTAGTACTGCCTGAAATAATACAACTAACATATCATGGGTTTATTATTTTGCCTAAGTCCCAAACTGGAAGAGCTTTACTTCTATAGATAGTCTTAATTAAAAACTCCATTGAAATCTGTGAAGCTTTTAAAATGAAGCTTCAGCTTCATGTATAAACATTGCTGATGCACAAACAGGTTTCATTTCGTATCAAATTTAGTGTTAACATTTTTTAAGCTTTTGTAATATTGGAAAATCTGCAAGATGAAGACTACTATTCTACACCAGGAAACTTCTTCAACTATGACAGAGGGCTCCAGAAAATTTCCCAGAAGAACAGAAATATTCCTAGAAAAAAATTCCTAGAATATCCTGGAAAGGCATCAGTGCGGCATTGAGTGATATGCAATCTAGACCTTACAAGATAGCCTGGAATTGTTGTGGTGAAGCCCATGAAATGTTAGAGAAACTTCTAAATTAGGGTAATCTATCTCTCGGTGTCTGCCAGGATGATCCCAACGCTGCTCTTGGTTATTTTGGTAGTTGAATAGTCTACCAATGAGGACAGCTCAAAGATGGCTTAAAGCCATCAAAAATCTTGTTTCTTCAGCCAGACCAGTAAAATCTGTGGGGCTTTGTTTCAGTATTTCTTACCCACACGTAATTACTATTAAGCTAATATAGCCACACTAGTGTAAAGCTAGTCCAATCTAAATAAGAGCAATATACAGTGATTTCCTTTGTGGCAGATGAAAACAAAATCCTGTTTCCATCCCAGTGCCTCAAGTCTCAAGTTTCCAGTGAAAATCCTCCGGAAGCTCTGATATGCTACGTCAAAGAAGGCTCTGCCATCCTAGACCATGTGTTTAATCTTGAATTTTTTTAAAAAAAAGAAAATTTCACTTTTGCAAAGAGTGATATATATACGATAGGTGAAAATACTCTTTCAAACCACACAGGTAGTATAAGGATATGTAGCCTGTGAAAGTTTTGCGGTAATACGATAATGCGGAGTGTCTGTATTGAATCAGTTTGTATTGTTCACAAAAGATTCACTGCAGTAAGACACATTGATATTGATCATTCCATGTTAAAGATCCTTCTGATTTTGCAGACTGGCTCCTAATAGCCATCTTACATCTAAGCCCAGAACTGAGGTTCCTGTTAAATGCCAGGTAGGAACACTTCAGACAGCATGGAGCTGCTGCCCACACTGGCTGTGAAGCCATGCTTGAATGTGTTGGGCGTAAAGACTTTGTGAACAGGCCCCATGACTCCGTTACAAGAGCTGTGAAAATTCATAAACTGAAATCTTACAATATGCCTGCATACTCATCTAAGTCAGCATTACAGATCTGAACTGCAGATAAGACCCTTAAGCTACTGTTTCCTTTTGCCCATACATAGGAAATGACCAACTGATAGGCGAATGACTAAGCAAAGCATTAGTTATTTATGCACACATGAAGTTGACTTGCTAGGGCCCCTGACAACCACAGGAGACAGTGGTTTAATTTCACTATGTCTATTCTGCATATTGTAGCAAAAACAATAGTAGTTTTCTGCTTATTTAGTGCATACTTTCAATTAGTTCATCCTTCTACCCAATAAATGGAAGATAGAGTGCCTACTGTGTGTATGTACTTATTTATTTATTTACTTATTTGTGGCTGAAGTAGCTAAATGCTCCCCTTGCTAAACAGATTATGCCAGGAGACCAGAAGGCCGATTTGTGACGATGCAGTGCATTTTAAAAATAGCTCCAGATGCTAGCATTGACACTGTTGAACTTCACAGAGCCCCAGTAAAAACAGAAGCTGGCCTGTATGGAGTAGTTTGAAGCTTTGGAGCCATAACTCTGAAGCAATGCATTAGCGTTAACAGGTTGACGGGAAGAGGTGACTCTGCGTCCTGTAAGGGAAGCTGTAGACGCAGGCCACTGCTTTTCCTTTTGCTTAAATAAAAGGAAAAATGTTAATGTTTCTCTTTTTGTGAAAAGCAAGTACACATGCAATGTCTGTCCCTGATACATTCATCGAAATAAACTTCCTATAGACTTTTTACCAAAGCTTTGTGCAGCATGTGTAGATCATTTTAAAGCATGCTTATCTCTTCTCCATGTGCTCAAAGGTCACATGTATCTGTGGAGACTATCTGTCACTTTCTTGAACAATGCACACTCTGTAAGGAGATGCTGACAGTGCCCCATCCATATACTCTCTGTATTCAGAAGTATTCTTGAAGAAGATAACTATAGGTGAATTACGTAGCTATACAGTTTTGGCAAGTCAGAAGCTATAGGTAATACCTGTGTTTATGGCTTACTGTTATCTAACAACCAACCACAGAGTGGTCGTAGATGTAATAAAACTTAGGCCACCCTGTTCTCAGAAGCAGCCATATTAGCCTGAAAACCTGCTTGTCAGTGATAAGCCTATGGCTAACAGTTGAGCGGCAACTAGCCATGAGCAAAATGAAAGCTTGCATCAAAGTTACTATATGACTTTTGAAAACAGGACTTATGCTCTGAAATTACCTAACTGCTTTGGAAATACTTAAACAGTAGCATTTGTGCACATACGTACTTTCTTAACTGATGGTCACACGGAGGAGGCTGAGACGCCTCAGATAATTTACAGTATCCTCCTTGCCTTTGAAATATCTTTTTTTGAGCGCTTGTCTCTGTTCTCAAGCATTAAATTCAGACTTTTCAGTAATGCGTACCTTGGTTAAATGCAGGGAGCATCTATTAAAGATGTCTGAAAATCAAACACAAAATAAATTCTAAGTTACCTCTAGGAAACCTAGCATTTAAGACTGCATTTGAAAGAGTTTGCATTTAAATAAAACTAAGAAAATATTAGAGGTTGGGGAGGCATTGAAATATCAGAAATCCAACACCCTGAGACAGCTAAACTTCAGTGGAGGACTGGTGCTTACAACAGAATAGTTTCAAAGACTTGGTGCACATAACATTTATATTTATATATTTTTTATATGGGGGGGCAGGTTAAGTTGGTAAGTAAAGCAAATTGCTAGTGACAATTGGCAAAGCCAGTTTGTCTTTAAATGAAAAATCGTATCCTGCTGACAAAAATTTTATCTCAAATACTGTTCAGAACTGTCATGTATTTGGATATTTGAAAGCAAACATTCAGAGCAGGTTATGTTATACTAAGTGCCAGGCAGATACTGTCTGAATGTACCTTATTTTTCTAGTAAATGTAGTACTTGTGAAAGGTTCTAGAGTCATGGTTTTGGAGGCTGAAATATTTTAGCCATTAGGGTTATCGTATTGCAAGTTTATTTCTCTGTACTACCCATCTGCCAATTGAGGGACCATCAAGAAGGCTCAGCGAGCAGCTTATTCTCTTTATTAGTCTGTTCCTTGCTTTGCCCTATGAAATAGCATCAAGTGAATCAATCTAGCTATCAAAAATGGTGCTTTTTATGATGAGGATACTTTTCATTTCCATACTGTCTATATTCATCTTTCTGCTAGATGTCCATCAAAAGGAGATGGTTAAGGATATGCTCTACAGGTTCTGGTATGATATTCTGTCAGCCATGAAAACCAATATATCACATGTAAGGGTTACAGTAAAATCAGCTAACAAATGTGTGCAGACAAAGCTCTCTTATTGTGAATAGGTGCTAACTGTGCTTGTGGTTGTGAGGAAAAATAGCATCAAGCTCACTGTAAAAATTATGATATCTTTGGGGTTTTGTTGGTTTTGTTTTTTTTTTTTTTACAGGACCTCGGAGCTGGCTTTAAAGATCATGAACATGTTCAGTAATTCATCCAAAGGAAAACGCTTAGTATCAGTGCATATAGAAAATGTAGTAAAACCCATCCCTTTATACAACTGATTTAATTTTTATTTCTTCAGTTAGGTTGCTAATACCAAAGATAGTTTGAAAATGCTTTCAAATGAAGAAAGAAGTTCAGTGTTTTCTCCTGTGCCGTCACCTCCTCTGTTGTTCCCTCTTCTGTGACCTCGGTGCCATCTGTTAGACAGTACTTGATGTGAGAACTCCACAATTTGTAACCTCGATAATCTTTGGAGTACAAGTAGCAAGTGGGAGAACTTTTACTTTGATGGCAGTTAACCAGTGTCTTGTTGCATGTGCTGGCTTTTGCAATATTTACCACTGGTGCACTCGGTGAAACAGCAAGTCATCATTTGTGCTTGGATTATAACAAAGCTTAAAGATATTTGCCTATTACTAATAGAAGGCATAAAAGAAAGACCAGAAGATATATTCAAAACAGAACCTCCTTGGCCGACTGTGGTTGGAGCTATGTTTACCAGAACAGCTGGAATTGTTTTAATTGTAGTTCTTATAATCATCATTGTAATTAGCTACTGCCTCTTCTGCAGAGAAGGAAAATATGCTGGCCATTTAAATAGCGCGAATAAAAAGGCCAGAAAAACTATCATTATTCATGGACTGCAAATGAGTTTGCATCTTCTGCTACTCTGGTAACAGCTGTTGGAAGACACCCTGATATAACTATTTTACATTTATCAGCCTTTCTTGTTTTGTTGTTTGCACTATGCTTTAACCCTGTGGTTTATGGTCAGGGAAACAAAGAGCTGCAAACCAAGCTATTCAACACATAAAGATTTGGTGCCCTTACTCACCACGTGGCAAACGGTAATGACATAGCAGCTATTGAGTTTACTGAATTAGGTGACTGATCCTAGATGTAAAACTCTAGCTCTTCCACCTTCTAAGAAAGTACGATCATCAGCACTGTAAAATAAAGGAGAAAGCCTCGGATACTCCTGCACAAAGTGGTTTTTTGACACTGGCTGGAACTTAAAGGGAGTCGAACTGTTTGACTTTAACCATTTTCAGATCCTTGTTATTATGGCCATACTACTATGAAGCTTACTATGAAACAAGATCAAGCAGAAGACTGAGTATGAGTTGGCATGTGAAAATGCTAGAGGTTTGCCAAAGAAGTTCCAAACCAGGATTTATTTTAAAAGAAATGGAAGCCTACTTTCACTGGGCTGTAGTAAAAGTGATGATTATAGGGAATACAGTGGAATTCAGCTGCAGGTAACTATTGTTATATAGGAAGATAAAAGCAGTAAAGTAAGTTGGGAAACTCAGCCTTTCCAAATGCAAAATCAACTTGCAGAATGAAGTATCAGAATTGTTTTTAATATTTGAAAAGATGTACACTATATTGTCTTTACTCATTACATTTAGAACAATGAAGTTTTATTAAGATTATCAGGGTTTTGTGAATTTGTCCCTTTTACTGTTGAATTCTGAAATACGTCAAAATTAGGAAGACGAATCCTTTTAAATTATTTATTTATTTAAAGCAATGAGTTCTTTATCTAACAAGGCTGATACATCGTTCTTGTAGGACCTCTAGAAGTGGCTGTACTTGAGGGAAGGACATACATTATTTTTTACCTCTTGCTTCCCCACATTCACTGCATCCCCTGAAAAGTCTAGAGGTTGCCTTTTGCAGTAAGGTAAAGCTAATAAAATCTTTTGAGTTTTTATTTTTAGAGAGGCTACCTAGACATAGAAATTTGAAAAACTAGAGTAATTTTTGTTGAAAATTTTTCCAGCATTGTTGACCCCAAGAGACCCATTCATGAGTATGTACACCAGAAAATGAATTGTCAGCTTTTAAATGATTATAAAACTAAAGGACAGCGAATCTGGTGCTCACCTGCCTTTTAACATTTAACCTTTTAGGGTATATGTGCTTTTAGCTTTGATATACATCTGTGAAACTAAAAATTATTTAAAAATAAATAAATTTTAAGATAAAAGCTAATATTCTTCCTAATAATAGGATCCGAGAATCCTATCCCATGATGCTGTGATGAGGAAAAAAAGTTACACTCAGGATAAAATTTCAGTAACTGCTACATTACTGTATGATTCACTACATATTTATATGCTTAACTTGTGACATTTAAATTTGAAAGCAGTGGCCTTGTGTATGCGATCTTACTTTTGCAGATCTAACAAGCAGAGGAAAAAGAGAAGAAGAAAACTGCTTATTTAGCAGTGAGTTTAGATGAACCAATGAGACCCTCCACTGAAAGCTAAAGTACAAAAAAAATGAGGAAGTATGAACCCAACCACTTGCCGGTTTCTTCCGTGATCAGGCAGCAGATAAGCTGTTTTCAGCTTGGCATTTATTTTAGCTGAATATCATCATAAGTACAGCACGATTTGCACAGAACTGAAAACTAAAGCCAGCTGATAACAAGCCCCGCTTTGCCAGTTGGAATGAGCACTGAATTTTAGGTATGATGGGGGAAGAAAGGGTTCCTGCCTCACAGTAGAGCGTAAACAGAGAGAATGGTATCCAAGTAATGACTTGGAGAAAAATGGCCTGAGGTTTGTGGGTAAGCTGAGCCCTGCTTGGGGGCTAGTGCTGCCTGGTGCCTGGTGCCAGCCTGGAGCTGCCAGCTCAGTGCTGCTCACTAGTGCCCTTGGACAGCCACCATGGAGGGTGGGTGGACTGCTCTGGGGAGCCTTTCAGACTACTGCGGGACTGCACTTCCCCGAGTGCTTATTTAAACCTAGAGTTTGATGAAGAGAACGGCACAGGATGTCAGAAACAACACTTGAACTCCGAAGTGTACATTCACACCTACTATACGTGTCTTCCAGAGATGTACACGTTTCAGCATCACTGAAATTCTGTATAAAAATATGAAGACCAACAATATAATGATACCATAGGTCCATTAGCAATGGAAGTTAAAAATTATGTCAGACAAATACTAGAAAATAAAACAACAAAGATGTGGGGTTTAATTATTAAATTTTTTTTCACCATAAATAAATTGAAATCCTGCTGCTTTTCTTATTTCATCGTGTTATGCACAGTGTTGAAACGGGAGGAGTGAGAACGTGAGAAGAGACTTGCTATAGGGAGGTGGGGAAAGTCCAAGCTCATAGATGGAAAAAAGTGCTGCCTCTTTGAAGATTGGAGGAACGCAGTATGAAGCGGTCCATTCTGAGTATCACTTAACTGCATTGCAAATGCAATACCAGATTTAGAATAACCAGAAATTGAAACCTGAATAGTGGTGGAAACTCTCATCTCTACAGAATTTTGGTAACACGAGTAGAGTGATCGAGGGGTCTCTCTTCTGAGTGTCTTGTTCACAAGCTCTTGCTGCCCTGGCAAAGAGTCTTTTACACCCTAGATAACCAGGCAGCAGTTCTCAGTTTTCCTTTTCTATGGCTTCTTTGGGGTTATACCCCTAGGAGCAGATGGTGCTAACTAGTGCGGATTTATGGTAGCTGTTCTAACGGTAGTAATTTCAGCATCTTCGAAAGGCAGAGTTTACAGTTAAATTAAATTCCAGTTGATAAACCTTTAGGTAATACCAGATTTTGGCATAGTTTAATCGTTAGTAAGGTGATTATAAACCACAAGCTAAGGCAACCACAGACCTTTTCAAACAAGTATGCTCAGCAAGTTATGTTTAACAAGATGCTAAACATTCCAGAAGCATCAAATCCTTTTTTCCAATAGAGCTCCTCCTAATGAAAGTAAATGGTAATGCCAGTGGAATTTTTGTCAAGTAGGCAAAAGCTAATGAGGGATGTAACTCATTTCTGACTTTTTCCCCTTATCCCATATGAGAGTTCTGAAATTGCTACGTTTGCTTTGTTGTGTTTTTATGCTTTAGCTATTTTGGCCTTGCTCTTCCTCTGCATTTGTCCAGACATTGGTCCATTTTATAGCAGCAGAGAAGCTCAAACAGCAGAAGCAGCCAACCTGCTTTCCCACAGTGAGTAACCACAGGCTTGAAATGGCTGAAAAACTATATGCCACATACAAAACAGGGACATAGAGACCAATTGTCCTTGTTTTGATCCTTTTCCCTTTGGTGGATTATGATTGTTATTGCTGGTTATGATATATTCATATATTCTCCATTGTTAATGGAGGGGATGTCTCCTGATGATTTATACAGAGGATTTCAGAGTGATGATGGCTGTAGATGGGTTATCATTTCAGAGAATGAGGATAGAAACACCTTGGAGTGTATCTTCGAGCTTGCTTTCACTACAGATATTCTACTGTCCTGCAAAGCTTTTCAACACTAGTTCCAGGAAGTGCTCTCAGGCAATGTGGTTTTGCCCACATGTAAAGATATGTTGGCAGATTTTACACATGCTGATTGAAAACAGCCCTTGGGTCTAAATAGGGTGGAGGTTAGACAGCAGTTTAATAGATCAGCAAATATGTTCTTTTCCACAGGAGCTGACATCTGCCAGTAGTAACTGCAATCATGGGATTAGTTTTCCAAATTTTAGATATTTCAGGAGAAAGCATGCTTTTATATATATATATTTTTACCTTTTAGGGTTTCTACTCTAAAGTAAAGCTAGCATCATGTATATCATGAGTATTCTCTCTCAGAGTCTTCAAATCAAAAGGTGATAGGTTTTGGTGATACGTCTTGTTTTCTGTACTCGCAAGCACAGTGAGTAGTGTGGTCTCTGACAGTGAAGCAGTGTGCTTTTCAGTGCCTTTTTCATTGATAACAGAGATCCTGGAAATCAAGTTATGCCCTTACTGGTATATGTTCAGCCTGGCTTCCTAGGTCTAGAGCTTCAGTAGCACTTACAGTAGGACCGTATTGACTTCACTGAATTTGCAGTGATGTAACAGATCAAAATTCAGCTTGAGAAAGAAGGAAATAGATTCTCAGCTGAGTAAAGAGAAGTTGAACTTACATGATTACTTTCCAAAACAGATTCAGTCACAGCATTAGATGTTTCCAACAAAGCCGGCTAGCACATTGCTGGCAAAAGATTTTGTGAGCATGTTTTGCTTGGATTGTTCTGCTTTGTCAGTGTGGCTTGGAACACAAAGGCTATTGTTTAAAAAACCATGAATGTGAATTTGCATTCCATTGCTGGGTTATTACACAGGGTGTGGAAAGAAAAAGCAAGCTCTGATTTAAAAAAAAAAAATCCGACATTGTTTCCTTTTCCCTTTCTTCTTCCTCCTCATGCCTAGTTCTCCTTTATTTTAATGTTTCTTCTCCAGACTGTGGTCTTTGAGACAGTGAGTGCCCTCTAGCACTTTTAGGCAAATGCAAGTACATCCACAGCTGTGTCTGTAGAATAAAAGAGAATAGAATAGAATAGAATAGAATAGAATATTTCAGTTGGAAGGGACCTACAGCAATCATTTAGGCCAGCTGCCTGTAGATCATCAAGCAGATCTGTATAAATTTAAATATTAACTTAACTTACAGAATCAATTCTGTAATGATGTCTGTGAGCAGTGACACTTGCAATATACCTGCTCTGAAATTAGGAGGTAATTGCAGTATGAAAATCCATATCCAAGCTATTCCAGAAAACTCTGGGTGTAGTTTCAGAAGTAGCATAGACCCTGCTTAGACCACACTCCCACCACATCTGCCACCATCCATTGATTCTCAACCCTGAGCCACATGCTCCAGCTGTCTCCATAGCCCTGGTCCTAATGTTCATATAGCAGCATGGTGGGGTGGATGAGCTCAGCAATATAACCAGAAGAAACCTTACCAAAAGAGGGCTAGTTTCTGGTTGAACTGGTGGGCTGGTCTGACTCAACATGCAGCCTCACAAGCACTAAGGCTGGCCTAAGGAGGGTGGGAAGAACAGGACACAGGAAAGGGGAAAGAGTAGGACTATCAGGGCCCTGAAGGCACTAATAATAATAAACCTTTATTGGCCCCAGCTGGGGCCTCCCCACACCCCTGCCCATGGGCTCTATTTAAGTTCGGGTGTACCTATTTCTACCAGAGCTGTGCCTGTCTGTAGGTGTGTTGATCTGGGTCATTGTGGACTGTCCTGAGCTCAGACCTGTGGAGTGACTTCCCAGCCTGACCTTGGCTCTTTCCTGTCACTATGGACCTGACTGGTGATCATGAGGCTGGGCCTCATCCTGAACTGTAGACTGGCTTGACTTCAGCCCTGCTCTGGCACCAGGGCCCTGCCTGGAAATCACAGGGCTATGTCTGACCCTGATCTGCAGACTGACTTCTCAGCTTGGCCTTGGACCTGCCCTATTGCTGTGAACTTGCCTGATGATCTGGTTTGACCCTAGCTACTACCCCTAGCCTGCCCTGCTCCCTTATTTTAGGACGGTAGGATGGTGTCTGGTGAGGCCTCTGCTCTGCTTGCTGTGATCCATCTCCCCGTCCCTGAGGTAGCAGCCAGCTCTTGCTGCTCCCTTGCAAGGACCAGGCACTGGTATGGGTGTGGTCTCTGACTGGCTCCTACCAGTCTAAGCTAATTACTAGACTGTGATAAGAGGTGGCAGTAACAAGATGCTGTTAGTTCTTCCAGGATCTGCTTCCCAAAAGAAGCAGTCTTGCCTCTTCCCCAACCACAGGTACTTGCTCCCACCCCTCTTCCTTGTGCCGGCACAAGCATTTGTGCAGCAAGGCGGTAAACCAGAACAAACAAAAGTCATGAAGCTGGTTCTTGAAGAAAACAAGGCATGGATTTCGCTGGGGCAGGAACATGCAACTAGTGTTGAGAAGAGTGGCTGACACAGCTCCAGCCTCAAGTGTTTGTGGAAGTCTGGCTGAAAGATCACCAAGGTTAGGGGGTTTACTGTGATCATACCAGGTTTGTCTGGGATCCTGGGAATTTGTGTGATTGGCCTAGGCTGAAGTGAGTGATGATATGTCTTCCCTTCTGTCGCTACCCAGACTAGCTCAGGCGTGAAGGTGCTGCTGCAGTTACATTTTGCAACTGGCAATGTAGGTGTAGCTGTGGTTGTTTAGGCCTTTCTTACATAAGTAAACAAAGCAGCAAACGTGTTCATCTAGACCCAAAGGTGCTGGGCACAGGGTTTACTTTCAGTTCATATTGAATGAGGAGAGGGTCAAAACCTAAGTGTTCTGTGCCTGACTCTGCCAGCTTAGTTGTGTGAGGATCGGCCCGTTGAGTACTGATGGGTTGCTTTGGGTTTTTCTATTGCGTAGTATTTCTGTTGTTCTTTTCAAATGTCGTCTTTGGTCAGAATCAGCATGGAAGTAATGTCATGAGTGGTATGTATCTGAACCAGCAGTGTTCAGAAGATGTTAACTTCTGAAATCTTTAACCCACCAAGTGATATCTCCAAGGAAAAAGCTCTTGCCATTGACCATACTTGTAGCAGGGGAATATAGTGATTGGTTGGAAATGGAGACTAAGCCATGCCCTTGATTGTTAAGGTGTTCTCTCTGGATCTGGATGTAGGTATGCTGAGGAAGCTTGCACTGCAGTTGGTTACTCTGGACCTGCTTCGTGTCTTTAGTATTGAGCTCTTACGTTATGCTAACTTAATTTTTATTAAATGAGGAAGGAGGGAAAGTTTTCATAAGAACTGATAAAGCCAGAACTGCCCAGCAAATAACAGGTATCTTCAACATGAGCAGGTAAGAAATCTTTAAGAAGATTAATGAAGAGAGAAAATAGTAATCATCAATAATTTATCCAGTATGTTATAGGGGAAAAATACATTTCATAAATTACTTACTACTTATTGTTGGATGTTCATAAGAGAACATTTGCTTGCTTCTGCCATTAATATTGAGGAATTTGTTAAGGACTTAATTAAAATTATTTGCTTTGACACTAACAAGATACATTTGCATAAAGATTGTGGTATTCTAGACACTTCTGAAGTTCCAGAATTTATCAAGTATCATGGACATACTAGGAATCATTGAAAAGGCAGTCTAAAGGGTAGTAAAACCAAGCAGGCATGTAAAACAAACTGCTGCTGTAAGGAAGGAGCAAGTGATGAATGGTATCAAGGGTGGAAGAAAGACTAAGGATTACTTTTGTCTGGAATACAGTCCCTGATACTTGGTAAAGATGAAACAGTTGTACATATTGTTGTGAGCTATATTAAATCAGATTAAGATTAATGAGTGCCAGATTAAGCATTTTCCAGGATATTCAGCAAGGAAAGGAAGCCAAAACAGCTGTTAATCTTTTCTTTTCCAAGAGCTGAAAGTGTTGAAGGAGATTGGAATAGTACTTGGAGAGACATTTTATTAGAACTGTTTTGCCCTTCTTTATATATCCAGTTTGATGTCTTAAAGAAAAGTGAACAGTCATGCTGTCCTCTTCTTTGAAGTCAGAAATAATGTAACACAGATGATTGCTTCAGGCCTAATGGCCGTTACTTAAAATACCCTCCATTTCTAGATTTGCAGCTGAGTAAACCAACATATCCAGTAAGAAATCCTTGGTGCTTATAAATGATTCTGCAAAGGTCCAGTGAGAATTACAAAATAAAAGAACAAATGAAAGAATCTTACCTGCTATTAGTCCACAGCAACACTACTTCCTTGTCTGGTGAGCACTTCCTCAGAGTAATTATATCATGGTTTTGGAAGCCTTTTATAATGTTTATATCTGACATCCCACTTCCATTTTTCTGACAACAGTTCTTCTTGGTTGGGATAAACCCCTTGTGCAGGTGGTTCTGGGTTCTGTTCCCAAGTGAATCACTTAACCTCTCTGTCGTTTGCTCTTTCCATCCATAAAATTAGCATAATAATGCTAATTTATCACAGGCTATAGTTAGGCTCAATTAACATTTGTAATGATCTCTGTGATTGTTGGATAAAACATGGTCTAAAAGTGTATTATTATTGTTAATAGAGCCTTTTGTAGAACTGCACTCTAACAAAGCGCTACCATTGCTCACTAGCTTTAGTCCTAAAATTCCATTGAAATTCCTAAGGACTTAATGGGATACAACTTTCTGTTAGCGTGTCCATTTCTCTTCCTGACTCGTTCATACCATCAGAAGAAGTTCCAGTTCTGAAATGTGGAAGAGCTGCAGAGTTTGTGCGAAGAGAAATGATGTAATTTCGTAAGTGATCTAGGACTTGAAAGCTTTTTAAACAGGGCCTCATTCACACTGACCTCAATTCCAGCTGAACCAGTTCAGACTTCAGAGGGCTGCAATTTGTAGAACAGCTTTCTTAAAATGAGGTACCTGTCTAGTTGGGAATATAAATAGTCTTTAACTGTGGAAATGATGGCAGTGTAAGAGAGTGGTAGTAGACGAATCTCAGTCTATACCATTGGAGGAAAAGATCAGTAATCTGGGGTTCATAGTTAATGCTCTTGGGTTTTGGTTACATATACCAGGTTAACAGTTGGAAGACTAAGTCTTTACTTAGAACTCCCCTCCTGTTTGTCGGGAGCAGATTAAAAATGAAGGAACAAGCTTCACAACTGGACTGGTTGGGAGAAATGGTTTGAGCAGATCTATTGGCCTCAAAGAGCAGCCCACATCTAGCAGCATAATGGATAGCTGAGCTTGAGTGAGTAAGCTTGAAATGGATTTTTTTGTTGCTCTAGTTCTACCTTTGTTAGACCATTTGGAGCTGAGACAGTCATCTATACACATGGGTTTTAGGAAGCGAGATTTCTCTGTCCTATTGTGTGACATTTGATTTTATCAAATGCTAAACAGTTTTCTTGGAGCTTCCGAAATGTCTTCTCTTCTGACATACTTCAGCTTCCTACCCTTGCTTGTTCTGGTACTTGTGTATTCAAAATGTTTTTCTTAATACTTTTAATAATGAGAAATGTGTGTTTTTCTTATCCTGTCTGTTCTTCAAAATAGCTGAATAGTCCGTATTCAAACTTTATGGGTGAAAAAAAAAACCAATAATTGAGAGACCAGTTCAGAAAACTGATCCTGCTTAAAGTCAGGCGTTTCAGAAGTAACTTTAATCAGGAGTTTATAAAAGGAAATTTTCTGCTGATTTACTTCTAAGAAGATGTAAAATGACTGAACTTTCTTTTGCAAAGGGTAGATTTTTATGTTGACTGCTCTGAGAAACTTCCTTTTTTTCAACCTAATTCTTATTGCCCTTCTTGTCTACTGTCTAGTATTAAGAAGAATGACTTGGCTAAAAGGTCTGTATCTCTCTCCAGGATTTTATGTGACTAAGTGAAGCCTCTTTCCATATCAGATCTTTGAGGCTGCTACTCTAAATGAAAAGTCTGTCCCTTAAAACTGGTGGAGAAGAAATAGGTGATGTGAACATGGAAGTGCTGATCAACACGAGGGGAGCACAGGAAAAGTGTAGGTATGGGCATCAAGCAAGTTGTGCCATTAGTACAGAGAAAAATTGACATGAACAGAGTAAAAATACAATACCTAAATTCACTAATCAGGTAAATTAGCCAGGAGTGATAGGAGACAGAAATTTGAAACCTTTGGCATAGGGTCTGGCAGCAGTTTAGAAAGCAAATAGGGCCTTAGGAGGTATAATTAGAGGGAGAGACCATGCTCATCAGTAATTACAGCACTATTCAGAGAAAAAGCAAGACAAAGCCACTTGTTATTGCTAACTGTTTTGAGTGTCATGTTACATAGAAATACAACCTGTAAAGGTGAGTGCAAATATCTATAAAGGCATCACTTTCAGATTCTATGGATGGATTTACAGTTTTTAAAGAAATTCTCTTTGCCATTTGTTTACAGTTAATCCTAGGTGTTTCTAATCCTTAAAGATTCTATAGTTTATAGAGTACTAGACTGTAAGTGGCTGTTAGAAGTGTTTCACAAAAAAACATGCACAGGACCTCAAAACAGTCTTAATACATGACTTGTCTGTGATTCTTCAGTTTAGGCAAGCCCATACTTTTTCATAATGCAGATTCATAACACATTGATACAATGCAGTATATCAGAGTAGATTTCATAATATTCAGATATTTGCTATTTTTGTAGAATCTCAGTATTTGCCTTTTATAAGAGGAATTGCCTTTAAATTCTGCTCTGGTTTTAATTCAGTAATGCTGAAAAACGTCCCCATCTAACAGGAATAGCAGGAGTTTGAACTTGCATCTCAGACCACTTAGATGTTATTTTTGATGGCCTGTTTACATGAGTGTGGCAATTAAGAATGCGGGTCTGTAAATCACGTATAGGAATAACTAAGAACAATTGGTTTCTGTCCCAGCAAATAATGGAAGAATTTGTTTAGGCATACAGAGACACAGAAGGAATTGTGGGAAAGCCTGGGAAAACTGATTTAGTCTGCATCCTTGGGGCAACTTGAGCTAGATGTGTACACAAATGGAAGTCCAGGGCATTTTAGCTGGATCAGGTATAAAAGTGCTTTACTTTGGCTCTAGAAAGGCAAACTGTTGATGTTCTATCATCAGCCCTTTTTTGCCTCCCCCCTGCCTTGTTTTCTGCAACCCAACAACAACTAGTTGAGGTTTCAGTACTGAAGAAAGTAGCTTCTGTCATGTAGCGAGCAGTAGGATTTTGGATGGAAGGCATTTGACCAGTGAGTTCATTGCTAGCCTGAATGTCTGGGTATATGGATGCTGTCCTGAATGTGAGTGTTAGGCCAGAGAATTTAGTTCGTGATCAAGGGTGTGTGTTTTCTTTTCCAAAATGACTCTAATTTCAAAGTGAGTATTCATCAACAAGGTGTTTTTTGCAATGGCACTAGTGGAATGAAGAGACAAATATAATTGATGCAGCTAAATTCAGAGGCTGAAACAGTCATTCCAAGAGCAGGTTTGTTGAAAGGGTAGCCGGTTCTGGTATGCACTTTTGGAAACACCCACCCTGGATTCCCAGCTGTGCTTCATGTCCCCTTGTCATTGCTTTGCAGGGATGGTATCACAGAACAGTTGACTACAGTTTCTTGAGGGCTAGGATTGATTCTATCCTTTTGTTTTCTGTATCTTATTGTGTTTCCTTGCCTAACAGTTTAAAAAAAAAAAGTAAGTACTGAGGTGGGAATGAACCCAAGTGTATGTATCTCTGTCCATTCATTTATATATTATTAAGCATAACTCCCACATCTAGGGTGTCCTCTATAGCTAGAAGGACAGTTCATTCTGTTGGTCCAGCTTGGGCCCGTGTTGAATAAAGACAGAAGTGAGCTGATCCATATAAAACTGAAAGCGTTTGTCACTTTTTTCTTGAAGTCTGCTAGTCTTCCAGATACTTACTGCTACGAGGTTGGTCCCTGGCAGAGTTCCCAGTCTACCAGATTGCCCTTATGTATTTCCTTCGTAGGATGACAAGGTGTGGCAATACTTCCAGACAAAAATCAGTACAGTTTTAGGGACTTCATGTGAGTCTTTCTTTCCACACCTGATCTCCTTTTGCTTCTGCTCTCCAGATGATCAGCCTGGAGGACTAGGACTTTTCCTCTAAGAAACCATATACCACAAGGTGGAGGCTGCAATACAGAGTGACACTGGGACGCCTCATTCCTCACCAGTTTTGATAAGCTATAGTACGGGAGGAGAGATTAGATGTTGTTGCCCTCGAGTGGTGATAAATAGAGGAAGACGAAGCACGTTTACAAGTAGGAAGCTTGAAAGTGGGAAAGGTTACAGCACAAACGACTGGTAAGATCCAATGAGGATACCTGAAACAGCCTCACTTTAAGCTGACTGAATAAAGAACTGACACAAGCTCATAGCTTGAGATAGTCCTAACCCAGCAGAGGCAGGGAATTTTGTAGTCAAGAATCAGGACAGCCAGTGCCTTAGGACTATAACACTTTTGGCACAAATCAGGTTAGAGCTTAAATCCAAGTTTCTGACTGAGAAATACTATACAGGGTGAATATATATCTACCTTGAAAATTTGGGCCTACTTTGTGCAACCTACAATTGCAATTTTTTAAATTTATTTACTATGCCATGTATCATGCAGCTGTATAAGAGCCTAGAATCTTACTTCTGAACTGAAATTATGTTGAGTCTGAAGCAAAATCATTGCAAATCTAAGCCTGCAGAATTATTACTAAGCACTGAAAATGGCCTATTAAAGCAAGAGGTATGCATAAAGTTTTGGACAAGCTCCGCTCCCCTGTTCACTGAGATGTTTATTCCTCTGCTGCGTTTGCTGCCAGCAGGCTTTTAATATTTCCTAAATCACACAACCCAAAACACCTTGCTGTGTCTCTCGCAGAACAGTACTTCTCTGGGAGAATGAGAATGCTAACCTCAAGAATGCAGGAACAGATGGATATATTTGTTGTGAGATTCTGCTGAAATCTGTCTTTTGCTGAAAATCATTGTCTTCAAACAAACCTATCACTTAGTTCCTAAACTGTAATACTATACTTTCTCATAAACCTAACAGACTGCTATATAAGGCCCAAATCTTCCCTTCTTGAAATCCATAGGAGCTTTGCCATGGTTTTAAACCGGGCATGACTAGCTTGATAGTATACATTTGACTAAGAGATGAACATTAAAAAAACCTTGAAATTAATCCATATTTAACATTCTTAATTTAAAGTTGATATATGGTAGCATGTATATAATCAGACAGTTCTTAGTTTACAAAGCTCACAGCAAACAAACAAAAAATCCAAATAAAGGGTTGTTAAAATCCTAACTTACTTTGTAATCGTGTATTGGAATAGCAGTTGTTTTTGCTGGTCTGGTCTGCCTTTCTGCTGGCTGAGTTCCCTTTCTGTGTGACAGATGTGCTATTTATGGAAGGAGATTCTGAATATTTTAAAGCACTGACTGTTAGGATCATCTCATTCCCAGTCTTTAAAGAACAAAATGCCAAATAACTTCCCAAAGAAAAACCTCCAAATTAAATAGATACCTATTTAATCATTAAAAAAGAAAGAAGAGGGGGAAAAAAAACCAAAATCAGGTTGTCTGTTTTTTACAAGAGGTCAATACGTACATACAGCAGTCTAGTTGTTGCTGTGCAACATTTTCTGATTTAACACAATACTTGGTATTAGTTTTCACTTTTAAAAACAGGTGCCCTTTTAGAAAAAAAAATCATAGGGTACACATGTTCGTAGAGAAAGAATATGTGGCTGAAAATTTGGCTGCTTTCTTTCTCAGCTGTATTGGCAGGTTGAATGAAAGATAGCATTTCTCTGTACAAATCTGGCCTCACAAGGATCTATTTATTTCAGCAGTTGACCAGAAATAATTTATATGCATTTATACATATGGTAAACAATATTTACCTAAAGAAATCTTTCAGTGAAATATTTTCAGAGCTAACGCGTTAATCTTCACAATTCTGTTCGTGTGTTGGCTATCAGCTTGCGGTATTTGCGGGTAGAGAGCTAGGAAGCTGCAAGAAGTCACTCAAATAGTGTGTGTGGGATTCTGCTCTCTACACAGGTAGATCTTACGGTTTGTTTTACCTTACCTGATGGTTTAGCCTTCTGGGAAGGTAATTCAGGTTATAGTAAACTGCAGCATGGTTCTCTCATTCTCCCATTGGAGACACAGTGACAATGAAAATAAAACCAGTTTTGCTTATTAGGCATTTAAAAAAATTTTCAGATTAGCAGTTCTTAATGCTTTTTCTCTCCATATATTTTTCATTATGTGTGCAAAATATTTTATTGCATTGTGAAGTTTTCCAGAAAATAAGGCTTTTTTAACACTAATTTATAAAAATCTAATTCCCACAATTACTCCTGCAGTCTGTGCAGAGGGTGATACCAATTTAACGTATGCGGCTGAACAATGTGCATGCTATTAATCTCGGAAAGTAACAGAAAGATGTTAAGTAGGTGCTGTGAAATTTTTAATTATTTTTGCAGCCGTGGTTTAATATTTCAACATTTTTTTTCTTAAAGACAACAGCACTTTAGTATCTGCATTGACCTCCATGATGTCAGAATGTCATTGTGCAACTGTAGCTAAGAAAAGCCTCCGAGGAGGGGGGGAAAAAAAAAAGGAAGAAAAAAAAAAAAAACAAAGGAGCTTTGCATCTTTCAATAACATGAGATGTGCATATACAGTACGTAGCATTTTGGAATTCATACTGTGGTAGTGAGTTGTTGCTTTCAGTTTGATTAGAAAATCATTGTTTCGTTTTCCTTGCTTTGACAGTGAGTATGCTTGTACGCTGCTTAAGTCTTCTTAGTGCTATCTAGGTCAGTATACTTAGGATAGCTTTTATGTTCTGTAAGTCTGACAGACACTGTGCCTGACAGAGATCAGCACCAAATATTCTTTTATTTATTACATCTGAGGATAGAAAAATATTTTATAATTAATCAGAATTGTATAACCACATAGCACCTACCGTTTCTGCATTGCAGATATATTTAGCTCTAACACTGCTTGTGGTTAACAGGGTGTAGCGTAGACACAGACAGCTGATCATGCAGTCAGACCCTGTGCTCGTGTGGTTTGTCAATACTGCTCAGGATTGTGATGGACTGTAAAAGAGAGAAAACAGAAAGGAAAGAAAAAAAATGTTTTATTTGTATGAACATTAGACCTTTAGTTATGCTGGTTTTGCTGTCGTCTTTTTATTTTATTTTTTCATTCGGAGACTTAAAAAGTAGGAAAGCACAGCAAATGCATCCAGGATTTAATACGTGTGACGTGAAATCTTTCTGCACCAAGAGGATGTTACTGTAGTCGATCCAGCATTTCTCCAATAAGCAAGAAGATTGTTTTGTTTTCCTCGGCAGGCGGACTCAGCCATTGCACAGGCAGATTTTGATAAGAGTTTGAAATGCCTACTACTGTATCATTGTAGAATTTGGAGTTTGCTAACAGTGTTAGTGACTGGAGCTCATCTTGCATCACCAGTTGATGACAATTTTCTTTGTTCCCTCCCACCCAGTTGAACCAAGACTGTAGCTGATACGCAATGTCACTTACAACATTAATCAGATACTGCATTTAAGGTGAGCTGTCCCTTGCCTCCTCCCTTACCAGAGCTGTGCTGCAGTATGTATCTTACTCCTGCAAGCCTAAAATGGCAGGCAGGATTAACGTTGCTTGTGCTGTGTGCATGCTGTGTATTGAATTCATTATACTGTGCCTAGTATCTCAAATGTGAGTATGTAAATGGTCTGTGTGCCATGTCATGCAGTAGTGAAGACTGGTTTGTGCTTCATTACAGGCTTAGATATTTGAGCATCACCTTAAGAATTCTTTTTTCATTTGCAGTGTGGTGAGCTGTTAGCTTGTCATCACATTCAAACTACATTATTAGCCCTTGGAAAGGGAAAGAAAAAAAAAAAGCAAACTGTGCTTCCAGATGGTGTCACCCTTTTTCTTCTTGCATTTACTGTAGTTTAAATAATGTATATTGTATTGTTAATTAATGTGAATATCGAATTAAAGCACTTGAAACTTACATATTTATTATGCAGGTAGGAGGCACGTCAAATCTATTTTTAACTCTTACGCAGTTCACGTTGTGCAATGGGCTTTGGTTGTCGAGTTTATATTTTCAGCTGTGATATCAATAGGCTGATTTTCAGTAAATGTGACAAGTGGCCTTTGCAGTGGTCAGCTTCAAGCTTTGAACCCTCTGAGGAGGAGAAAAAAAAAAAACCAAAACAACCTTGTGTTGCAGTTTCGGAAAACCTTGGATGAGGACATTTTTTTTTCCCCACTCCTGCTTTCCCTATTGATAAACTCGGTTCTCCTGATCACGGTCTATTCAAGCTGCTTCCCATCTGATTTTTGACAACTGCTTCTAAAAAATTATCAAGACGACCAAGAATAGAACTTATCTCCATCGCTTTACATAAAAATGGCTGGGTGCATTGCCATGCTAACACTGCACTAAGTGGTACACGCAGGTAGGTTGAGATTTGCATGTTTTACTGATTTCTTGGTCAGTGTTGCAAGAACATGAAATGGGCTTTGGAATGTAGCTTTCAGTTAAAAAATGTATTAAACTGTTAATGAAAACAACCTAATATTAAATTGCTGGCTTCACATATTGGCATGACAATTACTGATATCTGTTTTTAAAAAAATCTATTGTGAAAGAGCAATCATGTCTGTTAAAATAATCATATGTACTAAGGGCGTGGCAACGCTTATGCAACAAAAGAATTTTTGAAAACCCTATTGATTCAATTGCACTTTAAAGCTGACCATAAGCATTACTAAGCTTGCAGTTAAAATGCAAAAATGAAAATTGAGGTAGATAAGAAAAATGAAAAATATTTAAATTCTGTCGTAAGCGGTTTTGTGTTTTGTGCAAAATCTTAAGTAAAGATTAATATGCTTTAATGCTTACATTTTCAGTATTAGCTACACACATAAACCTGCAGTATTTCTTTTTATTTTAAGGTAGAAGGACTTTAAAGAGAGAGATTGATATAGGTGGCCCTGCCAGCTTAAACTGAGTATCAGTTCACTGAAGTGTTTTACTTCACACAAAAAAGGTTATGAAATAAAAATTTAACAGCCTTAGGTACAAAAACCTGAATTTGAGCATTAAGAAGAAAAAGAATTATGAGTATTGTATTACTTACCAAGTTTTGTAATCTATTTGTTTCAGATTAATACTGGGCCAGAACCAGTTTCCTTGGCAACCAAATCCTTTTAAAAGGTGCAATAGTAGAGATGTAGAAAGATGTTATTCTCTTTAATAGCAATATCACAATGCAAATGGAAATTTTGCAGTTGTTTCCTTTCAGTTCTAAACGAGAATCTGATCTCATTTTATGTTTCCATGCGGCTATCATTTCTTAAACGATGCCATGTTCATAAAGCTGTACACAACAAAAAACTGTTTTATTCCTGTTTTGCCTTGGTTGTTTCCAGAAACGTACCCCCGTTTCTTTTTTTTTAATTTACCCTAGTCTTGCATGTAGGTCAAGGTTTGTACTGTGTGTATATGAAGTGATAGTTCCATTATCACAAGTGTAAAAGTATCACTGAAATACTTAGCAGCTGAGAAATGTAGAGAATCAGAAGTATGTTTAAACCCTCTTTCACCTTTGCTGAATTCAGCCACAGTAATGCTAATAAAACTTCTTTAAATAGTGGACCCATTCTGAAGTTCAGGTAAAGAACTGTGTTTAAGCATACTGGAAAAGAACTTCTGTCGGATCTTAAACAAGCATTTATAGAATAAGCTCACTTGTGGTTTGCGGTAGTTTGCAGACCTTATAGATTTTGCAAAATTTATGTATTATAATGCCTTATTTCTCTTTTTAGCTAATATTTTTAACAGTATCAGTAAAGTAAAATCTTATGTGTACCACAGGTAACTGCTTATGCAGAATCAGATGTTACTAAAAGCTCCACTGAGCTTATAACGTAGCGTATCTCCTTGTGAATCTCCTTTGTACATGACTCGAGAAATTCTCAGTACTGCAATGAGACTTTTGCAGCAGGGTAGCCATTTTCCTTTCATGTCCTTGACTTTAAAATGACTAAGTATATTTTGTGTGGATGAGGACCCAGCACTGAAAATTAATGCAGAGGAGGTATTTAGAATCACAGCCAATTATCAATAATAGCCTTGACAGTGTCAGTAATATCAAACGAATTCTCACTTATTTCTAAATATATCAGTTCAGTGTATTCCAAATAAACAGAGTATAACTGTTCAGGATTATGACTTGTCATCTGTCTTGACAGGCCAATGCTTAATAATGATAATAAAACCATTTGATTCATAATTACGAGATTAGTTTGACGCAGTGCAATATTCCCCTGTTCCACCTAAAGAAGCAGAACTCAGATTGTAATAAACAGCATCTCTCAAGTGACATATTAAAGTTTGTATTTTTTTGTAATTTGATTTATCTCCGGTAGCTTGCTTCTGCTGACTATTTTCCTGTCTGAAATGTTAATATGGAGTGCGCCATTACATGTAGTTATGAAAATTGCATTTCTTTGTTTTTTTCTTGTGTGGTTGTTTTTAAAGGAAGTTGCTGAGCAAATGCTATGTAGAAGCAATCTATTTATTGCTGCTGATATTTATCTTTAGAAAAGATGGGGCACTTAGTGATAAACTGTTTTTATTAAGTCTTTGTGTTCAAACATACCTACTCAAGGCATTTAAAAAAAGCATAGCTCCGTTACACAAGCATGCTTTGCTATGGTTGTTTTAAATCCACTTGCAAATTTGCTCTTTTGTTAGGGGGTGCAAGTCCTCTTGTAATTAATATGACTGAACTCGAGTGCTTTCATGAGTCTGGAAAAACTCACTGGCAGCCTCTGAAGGGTAATTTCTTCTAGCTAAAGGAACTGATTTATTTAGTAAGGAGGAGTCTAAAAATTAGCAAGTTGTTTCCAGTTTGACTGTTATACGTGGGTTGCTGTATGTATTTCAATGGTAGTTGCATGTAGGTAACGCAGAGTGTCAGGATGTTATAGCCAGAGGTGCCGTAAGAAATCTTGTGTAAACTTCATCCATTTTACTGTCTTTGGCTAAGGGGGCTAACCAGGGCATGTAGGAGCAGGTGCAGTTTTTCACACCTCCAGCACAGCCGGCAAATGTTATTGTTGGGGGGGCTTGGGGTTTTTTTTCAGTTTTCTCATAGAAGTCTAATTGTTGATACTCAGTCCTCCCTTTTATAATTGAAATGTGTTCTTTTATCCATGCAAATTCCATTTCTGCCTAACAAAATCTATACAAAGCATGAGTAAAAATGAAATCGAACTAAAAATCATTCACTCAGACGCTATTCTACTTGCTTCTCAATGACCTTCCTGATTAATGTTACTTCTGCCTCTAAACTTCATTTTGATTTGAAACTACCTGTGTTCAGATAATATTTGTCAGACTATCAGATGGACTCTGGTAGTAATGAACAGGTACCAATTAACCCTTTTGGGGCATCTAGTGTCTGTTGCGCTTCATCATGTGAATTGCTTCGTTATGTTTTTAAAGGACTTTATTACGTATAATACTACATTTGAATTCTAGTATTATAAAATTTGGGAATTCTTTGGCTTTGATAAGATCTTTTACTGGATTCCTCCAAATGTGATGTTTAAGTTTCCCATTCACCTAATATTTCACAATCATTTGTGAATATGAGTTTATTGGTATTTGAAATAGTAATAATGGCTTAATGCAATTTTCTTTCATTCTGGTCTTTGTTACGGGCAGATGAGAGCTATAGAACACTTATTCAAATCAAGATAGAATAAAAATGTACTCAGCTAAACCAACAAAAAAAATTAACTCACCTTACATTTTAAAGCCAAAGTAATGGATCCTGTAGTTCTTGTATAATGTTATTTGTAAAAGTATGTAGTATATTTGCAAATGGAAGATGGATCTATGTTGTTTCTATGTTCTATAATCTAATGTTAATTGCTGCTGTATAAATGCCTATTAGCTGAGTCATAAGGCCTTATGTGTAAGATTTTGCAGTTGCTCTGTGGAACAATTTAATTTTGTTTAGTACCTTTGAAACAAAGCCCTGCTCTGAATAATTTTCACGCTCTTACATGATAACCTTATTAGGATGTTTGATACATAATAACATAAAATCAGGATGTTTGACAATGATGAATTATCATTTAAGCAGAGAGATACAGGAAGTGTATTCCAGAGAACAAGAGTTGCCCAGAAATGTCATTATCACAGATACTGTGATGATATCTGTGACAAAAGAGACCAAAAGAAAAGTGGCAGAATGAGGAGAAAGAAAAGGCCTTTTGAAAGATGGCAAAAACCGAT
Organism: Pelecanus crispus; assembly: GCF_030463565.1. NCBI lineage: Eukaryota > Metazoa > Chordata > Aves > Pelecaniformes > Pelecanidae > Pelecanus > Pelecanus crispus. Next base: position 18,719,690 of record NC_134651.1, on the reverse strand, counting down.
GGAGGCTTTTACGATAAAGGATAAGTCGTAATTGGTTTCAGGAGTTTATGTGGAGTCAAGGGAGTTGACTGGTAATGATGATTCTCCCTGTACCATGATTTGTTTTCTAAACTGGCAAACTGTGAAGCTAATCTTAAAATGCACTTGTTTTCCACTGACTTTACTTTGTGAAACTCAGGACCAGACTAAGTGAGGGAGCTGTGAAGCCTCCATTATTTGATGTCTTATTAGGTAAATGTGTAAGGAATAATTTGGACATAGTTGAGATGGGGGAAGGGAAGTAGAGCCAAGGATTGGTCTTAGTCGAATTTTTCGAGTGATCCCAATGATTTATTTTAAACTTGAAAACGTCCTTACATTACTGTCTAGAACATATTATGAAACATTATGTCCAGTTTGCACTATGCAGGTTAAACTCTAATAAAACAATGCAGGCAGAAGCAGTATTCACAATAGTTAGGTTAACGGTACTGTTTTATTGCTGGTATGTTGTAAGCCTCCCAGGTGTAGATTTGGAGTCCTACAGCGTTCCAGGGAAAATTTAGATGAGTTACACAATGTATCTGGTAATTAGTACTTGGCTAATAATTTAGTCATTAAATTTGGATTTTCCCCTTTGCAGGCTGATACACACTAGCCCCAGAGTTCACAAAATTACTGAGATGGTTCTGCTGAAAATACCTGTCGATACCACTTTTAAAAGACTCTAACAGAAGAACAACCTGATTTTAGGTGGGTAAGTTTATGGGGTGATTATAGCAAGCTGAAATGCGTTTAGGGCACATAGAAATAGTGCTAAAATATTTGACACTTTAAAACCACTGAATTACATTTTTTTTCCCCCCAGTTGTTCTTGCTGTGGTAACACATTGCTCTATTCTCATGTCAGTATTGTTGGATTTTTCCAACTCCTGCTGGATTTTTATTGCCATAGAGGTCGGACAAAAAAATCAGACAGAACAGGTCTTTGAAACAGGTTGTTATAGCCTCCAATGATCTGTACAAACCAAACACATTGGCAGGCAAGCAAACCTCCTGAGCTTAGCGGAATGTTAACTCTGGATCCCAGTCACTAGTGTTCATTACAAATCTGTGCCATACAATAAAGGTAGAGGAACCCTCTTGGTGCCAATGCCCATTTCTAATATTGTTGTTTTGGTTAAGCTGTATATAGTTCATCTAAAACAGGCTAATCTCTACCTTTATACATGACTGTAATCAGGGGTAGTAAAAAACCTCTTGAATCGTGAGCTGCAAAGAGCACTTTGTAAATTCAAGTATAGTATTGTAATAAATAATCAGGATATTTCAAAATAAGAGTTTCACATTTTGCATGGCTTTTTCAAATATTAGCAGTTTCCTTTCTTACTGTGAATATTGGTTTAGTGTGGACTTGGTAATGTTAGGTTAATGGTTGGACTGGATGATCTTAAAGGTCTTTTCCAACCTAAACGATTGTATGATTCTATGAATGTGCAATAGTTATCTTGGTTAAAATAAATGTCTGGTATCTGTGCTTTAGATTTGAGATATGTGTGTATTGAATGAAAGAATCAGTGAAATCCAATTAATTCATTAATTTTGAACATGATTCTTTGTATCATAGAGTATAATTTGCATTATAGAAAGGGAGTCATTTCATTGATTTCAGTGGTGCTATTTCCACAAATTTCTAAACGGTTTGTTGCATCACAGTCATTAATGCTGTGGTGTCCCGTAAGTAGAAATAAGTAATGAAGGCTACCAGGCAAAAAGTAAGATAAGCAACCAAATTTAAAAAAAAAAAAAAAAAAAAAAAAAATAAAAAACCTCTTCAGTTCCTAGAATATCTCAAAATGTTTTCTGTAGTTAAGTTTACTTTTTAATACACAATGTTGTATGACGTAGAAAATGGTAATGGATTTTCAGAGACAATAAGATGGCACTGATGGTTTAAACTAATCAGCAAAACATTAAAATCAGATAAATTCAGGTTACCTAGATTTATAGAAGCAATGGGCTACAAAATCTAAGTTGTACCTATTTTAAGTAAATTATCATGGAACACTTGCTCAGTATATTTTAGGTAGAGTACTGGGCCATAACCTGTTTCCTTGGCAACCACATACGAATAAAAGGTACATTAGCAAAGCTGCAGATGTGTGTCAGTGAATGCTTATTAAGCAGCCCAATGCATTTACATACCATGTGCTCACAATAATGCATGCATCTTGAAAATCACCATATAAAAAGAATCCAGTGTGGATTCTTAATACTCAAAAGGTTTTAACTTAAAAACCTCATGTTTTCAATGGAAATATCTCTTGTGATTTTTTTCATTGCACTTTAAAGTGGACTTGCAATAACTGGACAAAATTGGCATGGCAGGCTTGGCCTGCAAATTGAAACCTTTCTCCAAGATTCTGAATACTTACAGCACTTCTTTAAGACAACAAAATATGGATGGAAATGAAGGCTTACGGTGTCTCTCAGAAATGCTCAGGCATTTTATTTTTGAATCTCGCACCAGCATTCAGAAGCAAGTATGATTATACTGTTTTACATGGTGACAAACTAAAGCCACTAAATAAAAACGAAACTGGTATTGCTTGTAGCACTCATTCTGTCCAGCGTATCCAGGGAAAGAGACATGAGCAAGTGTCAGTCTTCTAACAGTCAACAACACAAAAAGGTAGCGGGGCGGGGTGGGGAGAAAAAGCTGTAGAAAAAGTCAAAATGGCAGTTGTTCATGGACTTCCAGAATAACATTTGGATGTAGCATTTAGGCGGTACTCACGCTTTCTGTGCAAGTGTTTGTATAGTACCATTTTGGTTTATATTCCTGGATTTAAAAGAAGCTCAGATATACAAGATCAGTTTTGACAAATTTGTTTACTGACTTCAGCAAGTTTATGTGCAGGTTATTTTTGGCCTTTCTTCTTGAAGTATTCATTTGTACATAAAATGAAAAGTGTATACAACCCTTCAGATTAACTATATTATCCCAAGATGATGTATCTTTAAGAAGTAAGTCTAAAATGCTAATCATTGACAAGACAGGAAGAATGGGAACGTGCAAATTCTGAACTTAAATTCAGTTGGTGTAATTGGAGAAGTTGTTTATGTGACCAGTAGTGTAATTAAAACTCCCTTGAAATCAATGAAAAGATTCCCATTGACTTTTTTTGGAGTGTGCAATACGAGAGAAAGCTTCACACATAACAAGGAGATTTAGCAAATAAAGATTATCCTGACAATGTTAAGCGTTTCCATAACTCTCAACAGTCAAGTGTACCAGAATCTAGTATGAATTCCAGATTGTTTGAACACTATCACATGAATCTTTTCATGATCCTGAACCATAAACAATGTTATATACCATCATGTGCTGCAATACTAGTAAGGTTTTTGAGTAAATAAGAGTTCAGGAAATTGTTACGGAGATGCAAGCCAATTGTTTTTTCTTTTTATTATTTGTTGCTCCCCATGTGAGCTGAGCTCACTGTCAGGCCAGGATTTGTGCCTGGGGCAATTCACATTGGTGGCAGAGCATGCAGCACAAACCAGAGCTGGAGCCATCAAGATTTTCTTCTTACTGCCAGCTGCTACCTGCTTTTGCTACAGTCCTTCTCCGTTGCACGAGCAGAGGCCCTGCTACAGCTTTTAGGTTGGAAATATGCAGCAGGATGGAAGAGGAGGGGTAGGGCTTAGGCTGGGCCACTTAGGTCAGCACAAAATGGAGCATAAGAATATTTAAAGGCATACAGCCAAAGTTATTGCACGTCAAATAAGTTGTCATAATAAATGTCCACACTTAAGTGATGATTCAGAGTAATAGCTATCACTTGCACCTTGTTTTTGGCATGCTAAAGTTTACCAATATAACATAAAAATATTTTGCAATATTGTAAGGAACATTGGAGATCAGTGGAGGCCAGTTAAGAGCTTGAAGACCAATTCTAGCTTTCAAAATGGCTGTGTCCAGCCAACTAAATCGGGTGTTTCCAGGGGAAGGGATTTAGCTCTGTTTTCAGTCCAGCATGATTTGCTACATCAGCTGTAGTAAAGGGCAAGAATGGCTGCATTGGCCTGGCCCCCAGCACACCTGACTGAGAATAACAGTGGCCACTGAGCATGCAGCTTGGCTGCTGCTCTTGTGGATGTTGGTTCAGATATTCAAAGGATGTTTCTTCTGAAAATTGGAAAATGAGAGGCTGGGTTTGACTACTTTTGTCTTTCTGATAACCGAAAGGGCAACAGAATACCACATAGTAATTGTCCAAAATGAACAAAAATTAAATGTTTAATTTGGTACTTTTATTTAAAGCTATTCATATATATAAATTGCTACATTTGCAACAGTCAACAACAGAAAAATGTCTGCTGTTGTCACTTTGTCTGTAAACATAGCTTCATGATAGCAATTGATCTACGCTAGCTGAGGACTGTGGTATGTCCCAGAAGTGTAGGAGGCTAGAAAGTCGCTTGTCAGCAGCACATAAAAAAAATGAAAGACTTAAATGGAAAATAATACCGAGATTGTTCAGAGATAGCACGATGTAAAGTCAGCTGATTCTTAGTAGCAGTACAACATAAGCTTTTCTATTTTGTGCAAAAGAAGAATTTGGATTTATGTCAGTTATTGCTGTTGTTTCATTTTATTTTTTAGACTGGTGGAGAGACAAAGGTATAGTTATACTTTTAAAAAATTGGTTGTACGTGTTCTGTTTAGTATTAATGGGACTCAGATTAGGCCATGCCTAAATTGTAAGAAGGCAACATACCTTGGAGAAAATCTTTCTTTGGTGCACGTGCACAGCTTGCACGGTTTGAGAGCCAAATGAGTTCTGCCAGGCTCCTCTCCTCTCAACCAGACTTGGAGGAGCAGGCAGCTGCTGCAGGTCTCCATAGCTGTGCTCCTTCTCCTTTCCTTTCCCTCCGCTTCATGCTCGAGGAGAAGGGTTACACAAAGGAACTCTTTCCCTTGCTCATGTAACAGAAAGGGGAGTGAAGCCACTGGGCTGCTGGGTCCTTCTTGTGCCCCACTCCTCAGTGAGGTGTTGGTCTACCTGAGGGGTGAAGAGGTCTTTTTTTTTTGAAGAGGTGTGTTTTCTGCCTCAGCGGCATCACTGGTTGCTTTGACCTCAGCAGTGAGAGCAATTAAGACGACAGTCCATTCAAGCGTTTTTCTCATGGACAGGCTGGCCTGGTCTAGGCACTGAGAAGGAAATCAGGCAAGCCCTGGCCAAAATCCTGTCACTCCTGAGGAATTTGCAAGAGTTGGTAGTGCTATATATGTTGTTTCCTGCTGTTGTTTAAGAACTGAAACTGCTTGACTAGAGAGGAACATTGGAACGTTTTTTTTCCTAGGCAGTCTGAAATACTCTTAAGGAAAGAATGCCACGTGCCACGAGTTGCAGAAGTGAGATTATCACACTTCAGCAAAGCATCCAAACACCACCACCTTGGAACTGTTTTATACATTTTAAAGAAGTAAAAGTTTGCTGACAATTTTCTCTATACCTTGCAATTTTACCATCTAAGAGGTAATCCACTGCTAAACTACTCGGACTTCTATTTAAACAATTTGTGTGACATTATGTGCAATCATTTATATGTTTAATGGGAATTGGTACACATACACTAGCAAGATTGCTATTTTTAAAGTACATAATTTGTATTGCGGCTTACACCCTGAAATCAAGACTTCAGATGCAGGTAAATCTTGTCTGATTTCTCACAGATATCAATGTAGTCCATTCACATAGGTCTGAGTGCACCACCAGTTCCTCCATTTTCTTTGCAAGCAATTGGTTTTACATGAAACATTATAATGAGAATGTAAAATCTTGGGTGCAGCCAAGACGGCCTTATAAAGACTTTTTTACTCTGAAGAATATTTTTGATACACAAGGAGCTGATGGGACTGTGAATTCCAAGTAGCTCAAATATATATATCTATCTTCTATCTATCTGGAAATTAGTACCTTCAATTACAGTACTAGTCACAGAAAAGGTGATTCTTTTTTTTAGTGGATGAACTGAAGTTGCCATAAGAAAACACCCTGTCAATTAAAAAAAAGGAGAGAGAAAGAAAGAAAAAATGAGTCCGTTTTTTCTCCAAATCTGTTATATTGTCTATAGATATCAAGACTGCTAGAGTATCAAATAGTCAAGTACAAATAATGTCTCTAAGTTGGGAGTATCTGCTATACAAATGACGGTTATGCATCTGATTTTCAAAACAATTTAAAATAGCCAATTTTAATTAAGATTTAGGGGAAATTCATAACCTAATCTTCCTTAAATTTGTTTCCTGTAATCTAAGAAGATGCTTGTATTTATTGTTGTTCAGTAATGCATTTCTTTCTTTTAAAGGATTACAACAGGTTTAATTTAATCCATATTATTGTATTGTTACTGAGAACGCATTTGTGACAAATACTTATAGCACTTGTGTCAGAAATCTTCATTAATACATATTAATGTGTATATGTGCACCTAAAACAATAATAAATGAACAACAGTAAATAAGCAGTAGACAAAGTCCAAGATTAAAAGTAACCTACATGTGAGTATAAAGCTTTTGCTTCTCAGTTATGTAGGTTGGAGTAAAAAAGAAGGTTGTAAAAACTTTGGGATGTACTTTGCTTTTGCAGTCAATACTGCTGTGTTCTTCAACTATTTGTTCCACCTCCCACAGCTGTTGGTAAACAGCTACTGATAAGAACAGCTCGGTTTGTCATGAGATGAAAGATGGTTATTTTTTGGTAGCAGGACTCCTAAGCTGATAGATACTCATTGCTTCAGTAGGTGCACTTATTTATAAGAATTCCAGTGATACAGAAGCAGTAATTAAGCTTTCCACAGAGATGTTCAGTATTGCTAAGATGATCTTTTAATGTGGATTGTGTAAAATAGTGAAAGAAGAGGGATGTATAGATCAGTCACTAAAACTATGAAAACTTCCTGACAAGAACAAATTTCTTTTCATATCTTTTAAAAAACCAGGAAAGTATATGATAGTTCCAAGACAGAATGCTGGAATAAAGACCTTCCTGCCTTATAATAGATTGTATATCTTAGGTTGATATTAAATAGTTTCCTCAGATGATAAACAGCATTTATTATGAAGGGGCTCTAGCAAAGTTGTAACTCCCAGGCCCATCAAGGGTGACAGTGATAAAATAGTTCGTGCTTGTGAATTTTGTTTTGTTTTGTTTAAAATGAATCATTTCCCACTATTCGGTGCTTCTAATGCATAGACTTAAGATTTGGAAACGAAGTAACTGTCCAGTAAAAGCTCACACACAATAGCTTGTAAAAGTAAACCCAGATTAGCCTTGGGCAAAATTAGTATTTTTCAAGCAAGCTTTAAGACAAAAGCACATTGCCCGTTTTTCTAACAGTGTTTTCTGTCTGTCTCAAAGACTGGTTTTTCTCTTAGCTTCATGATTCCAAGTACCTGGAAAAACAGGTTTTGCTGGCTATTTAAAGTGAGAGGCAGAGAGAGGATATATAGGAAGACTGTACCAAATATATTGGAGCATCGGGCTAAATGAAATCAAGCTGCTTCCTTCTTTATCTAGGTAAGCATTTGTTAGTGCTTATGAAGCACTAATAGTATTGTTGCACTTGTTTCCTGAGGCAGTAAATAACCTGAAGAAACCAAAATTAGAGAGTAAGACTACTGCTTAAAATAAACATCCTCATGATACTGTATGAGTTTCTGTATATGCTTAAAAAAAGATAATTAATATAATCAGATAAGGAAAATAAGGTAAATGTGACTATACTTCAGTAACCAGATGTAATTTATTTCAGATTTTTTCAGGGCAATATTTCATCTCTCCTTTTTAGTGGGAAGTTGCAGAACTTCCGCACTATACGCACGGAGCCATGTACCTCCATAAATGCTTTCTCTTCCTTCACATGAGAAGGGCTTTGAAGGAGAGTAAGGCAATCAAAATCCTCTGTTAGGTTTAAGGGGAATTCTAAATGATGTGGACAAAACTGCATTGATGACCATGGAGCGAGGGGAACGCTGCATTTCCTCATCTTCCTAAATTTACGGTCCTTGCATATAAACAACTTGGCTGATACGCTAAATATCCCAGCTGGCTGCGTTAATTAAGCACAAAGCATTTGCTGTAAAATGGACACACGAAAAATAACGTCGCAGTCAGGGAACGACGAAAGGAAGCCGGGGCGCTGGAAGCAGCCCGTGTTTCACAAGCCACAGGCAAATCTGATTACCAGGGATTATCAGAGCAAAATGGCGGCTGCGCCGTCCTGCCGCCGTCAGCGGGCCTCGCGCTGCGGCGCGGCTGGCGGGCGCCGCGGGCCACGCGCCGCCGGGAAGATGGCACCTGTCACGTCAGCCCGCGCCCGCGCACCCGGCGCGCCCTCCCGCTGAGCTCCTGCCGCTTGCGTCTGCCTCCCTGCTAGAGAAAACCCCAAAGACATGGGTTTAATCGCCAGGTAGCTCAAAAACAGTGAGTTATGCTACGTTCGAGCGTAAAATTGCGTAAGCGTTTCTGTTACTGCGAGGAGAAATCGTATTGCAGGTTAATACGCGTTGCTTCCTCGGCTAGAGATTTAATTTAGTCCGGAGTACAGTTATTACCCATAAACAGGAAGTGCCTTCAAGTTATCTGCAGCTGACGGGTTGCCAAATGTTTGATGTCTCAAGAGTCTCCGCGTTAAGACAGGCAAATACAGACTGACGTTAGCGTGCCGCATCAGGAGCTTGTATTGTGTGTAATTCGTGCAGGATTACGAGACAATCGCGTTTGAACGCCGCGGTAGCAGTTCACATTTAATGTAGTTGTAAAAGCCTTTATTTCGTATCTTGCTTTAATTAGAAAAGGGGACGGGGCTTCTACTGCGCGCGTCCAGCTCCACCGTGTGGGCGACCGGGCGAGCCGCCGCCCGCCTGCTCCTCGGGGAGGGTTAATTAAAAGTGCCCGGTTAATGAAAAGTTTCAGCAAGGACGTGGACAAAAGGATGAAACCTTTTGATATCGGAAAGAACCGGACATGCAGCGGGAGATCTATTTTTTTTGAAATTATTTTTAGAGCCAGATCAGTTACAGAGTGCCCTGTTGGAGAGACGGGGCTTGCTCTGGTTTTCCATAAGCCTGCTCTGAGCACTGATAAGGTTTTAAAGGCTTTTTTCCATGCGATGAGAAATGATCATAGAAAGTGTAAAGTAGGAAGTGAGAGAACGAGTTAGGGATGCTAATAATAGGAGAGAATTACAACTCTGAAAGAATGGTTCATCTGGTGGCTTCAGAGATCTGCTAATACTAACACAATATTCTCGTGCTAAATTCCACCCCCCCACACCCAGCTGTCTGAATTAAAAGCTAGAGGAAACAGTGCAAGGCTGGAAAAAATGATTTAAAGTCTATAATGCTTATGAGGCTCTAACAAATAGAAAAGGTAAGTATTCTATATTAATAGGGAAGGATGCAAGCAGCGAGAGTCTAAAAGAGAAAAAATATAGAAATAATGTCTAGCTATGTAGACCGGAGCACTAAGCTACATGCCACTGCAAGCTAGTAAACATAATTAGACATCATTAAAACTTCCCTGCGTGCCTGAGTTTGGAAGGAGACTGATGGGACCCTGGTCAAGGCAGCCCTGGGTAGCCATACAGCCCAGATGGGATTGGTGAAGTGATTCCATAAAAAACCGAGCTACCGTCATAAAAGTGATGGTTGGACAGTAGGTTTCCAGGTGGACAAGGATCAGGATAGTAGAGCTGGGGGGGATGTGGCGTGTCTGTACTTGGGTTTGTTTGGTTTTTGCTTTGTTTGTTCATGATGCCTAGCCCTATTTTTGCTCTAGAACAAAATAGTGCCCTTTGGGAGAGTTAGATACAGATGAATGTTCCTTCTCAGTTGGGGAAACACGCCGGAAACAAAACAGAGATAGCCTTCAAAGTATGTTAATAGAGTGGAATGGAACTGAGCATGAGTGAACATGTTTCCATAGTGTCATGTTGATAAGTACCAGAAAACACTAGCATCTTTAAAATCCCAGCAGGAATGCGTAGAATAAGAAAACAGAGAGAGAACTGTTATTACAGTTTATCAAGTATCTTGCTGGGGTTTTTTTTTATTTTGCCTGGGTACTAGCAACTGGCCCTAATGGGTTTTCTTTGTTGTTGTTGTTGATGCCACTAGCTTGTCTTTCAAATTGAGGCAACCAAAGTGGAATAAAATAATCTCTTCCCATATGTAATGGGGTACACTTGCCTGGCAGTGGATTTCAAAAGTTTAGCAAAAGTTAAAAACAATATTCCTATATTGCGGCAGTTCTTCTTTGGTAGTAAAAAATTTTGTATTCGTTATATTTTGTATTCATCAGCCAGTAAAACTTCCTGTGATCTCTTTGTTTACTTCAAAGTAATACTAAACAGTAGCTTCTTCCCTCTGCAGCGTCCATGTAGAGCTGGCTGCTCTAGTATTCATAATTAGCAGTGTCATCTGTGAGGTATAAGTAGTCAAATTTGTGTTTGGATGCATCAATCTCTGATCTTTCCATTAACTTCTAATATTTTCACTTCTCACTGTTGTCCTGGAGTGGTATTCTGTTAATGTCAGAAGAAGTAACATTATAGTTTAATCAACCTGCTGACTGTTACACTTAAGTTTCAGATTAATATTTAAATCTTATTTCTCAAAGTGATTCAACAACTTCCAATGACAGGTTAAGTCTGTTATTGTTTTCACGGAAGATCTGCAAATAGTAAGGTAACTCCCAATCAAAAATTCTCCTGTTCAGAAGCTAAAGTTATCTATAGGTGCACCAAAGACTATTAAGGTATACTACAAAGGTATCATTCAGATTCCTAAGAAACTATTTATGTCTGGATTGAGAGTAAAAAGTATCAAAATAACACACATATTTGTGTCAAAAAAAGGATGGCTTAGTAGGCTGAAGAGTTTTGTTGGCCTTTCATAGGTCAAATGATATTTACATGTGTTTTGGGCAACATTTATAAATAATACTTGAATTTCTTCCATAATTCTATAATAAAAATCATACAGAAGAATAGTAACATTCTAAATGGACTTTCCAGTGTTTTAATCGAAAATATTTAATAATAATACTACATCTGAAAAGTTTGATCTTTGTGTATCTTGGTTTCTGTGTATCTTAGAACATCCTTGGAAACTGAAGAGCAGGTTTTCCTTTTGCAGTATGAACTGCAAATGGAATGTAAAATATTTCTAAAATACTCCATTTATGTGTGTGCTAGGTAGAGCATTCAGATTTTATAGCATTTCAGAAACATTTTTCACAAATGCAAGAAGCAAGACAGGCAAAATAAAAGGCAGTAAAGAATCATTACACACATGAATACATGGGCTATTTGGGGAATGCATAGGTTGAGACAGAGAAGCAAGAAGTGTTGGCTCTGAAAATCAGTTTCCTCTGGAATTTTTCTGTGTAATTTTCCAGTGAGATATATAGCAGATAGTTTAGCACACAGCAAAAAAATTCAGTGTAGCAAACTATAGTTTCTGCTATCTACACAAGGAATCTAGTTTGGTGTTTTACTGAGCATACCAAATATCCAGGACTACAAAAACTGGCAATCTATGTACATGCAAGCAGAAATTGAAAATATTCACTTTTCTCCTTAGGAGGATAGATTTTGAAATAGCTAGTTGAATAATAAGACTTCTACTAAAACCAATTGGGTTTGTAGGCCTTGCTTATAATTGCCTCTTAGTATAGAAGTAGCAGTCTGATATATTTAGCAAACAGTATGTCAGATGATGTGTCTTTGGACTAAAACCAGCTGTTTCCAGTAAAGAAACAGAAAAAACACAGGCAAGTTCCTATGGGGCAGGTCACTGGGAGGTAGAGTTGACATAATTTATTTCCTATACTCAGGAAATAACTCTCTCAATAGCTCCTGTTGTGAAATGTTTTTGATGTCTGACAGTTGGTTTCTAATACCACATCACATGAGCAAGTCAGATGTAATCTCAGACATTGTCAATGAGAAAAAAGAATCAATTATGGGATAGTGGCTGCTTGTTTGAAGAAAAGTGTTCTTGTCAGTATTCTTTCTGTAGAAGACTCAATATGCAGTTGGCGGCCGGTCACGAGCGGTGTTCCCCAGGGCTCTGTTTTGGGGCCAGTCTTGTTTAACATCTTTATCAACGATCCAGATGAGGGGATTGAGTGCGCCCTCAGTAAGTCTGCAGATGACACCAAACTGGGTGGGAGTGTCAATCAGCTCGAGGGTAGGATGGCCCTGCAGAGGGACCTGGACAGGCTGGACCGATGGGCCAAGGCCAACTGTATGAGGTTCACCAAGGCCAAGTGCCAGGTCTTGCGCTTTGGTCACAACTCCATGCAGCACTACAAGCTTGGGGAAGAGTGGCTGGAAAGCTGCCTGGCCAAAAAGGACCTGGGGGTGTTGGTCGACAGCCAGCTGAACATGAGCCAGCAGTGTGCCCAGGTGGCCAAGAAGGCCAACAGCATCCTGGCTTGTATCAGGAATAGTGTGGCCAGCAGGAGCAGGGAGGTGATTGTCCCCCTGTACTCGGCGCTGGTGAGGCCGCACCTGGAATACTGTGTCCAGTTTTGGGCCCCTCAATACAAGAAGGACATTGAGGTGCTGGAGCGTGTTCAGAGAAGGGCAACAAAGCTGGTGAAGGGTCTGGAGCACAGGCCTTATGAGGAGCGGCTGAGGGAACTGGGGTTGTTTACCCTGGAGAAGAGGAGGCTGAGGGGAGACCTTATCGCTCTCTACAACTACCTGAAAGGAGGTTGTAGGGAGGTGGGTGTTGGTCTCTTCTCCCAAGTAGTTAGCGATAGGACAAGAGGAAATGGGCTCAAGCTGCGCCAGGGGAGGTTTAGACTGGAAATTAGGAGAAATTTCTTCATGGAAAGGGTGGTCAAGCATTGGAACAGGCTGCCCAGAGAGGTGGTGGAGTCCCCATCCCTGGAAGTGTTCAAAAAACAGGTAGACGTGGCACTTTGGGACATGGTTTAGTCTAGTCTACCCTTGATTGGTTTAGTGTGGACTTGGTAGTGTAGGTTAATGGTTGGACTGGATGATCTTAAAGGTCTTTTCCAACCTAAACGATTCTATGATTCTATGCTAGAAACTATCTACAATTATATATGGGTTTTCAGATACCAAACCAAAGCAGATAACCATACCTAACTTCTGTGAATTTCCAGTTATCATTCCAAATGAATAAATATCTCTTACTTTAAGCCAAATAAGTGTAATAAACAAACACATGATAAACTATGACTTTAAGATTTAAAGGCACAAAACAATGCATTTAGATTTACAGCTGCTGTGAGTGACCAGATAATCAAAATAATGCACATCCACATTTCTATCACAGTTATACTGATGAATCCATTTCTTGACATCCATGGCATATGTAAGCATCAGACATATTTTTTGTGAATCACAATTTTGATTTTTCTGAATTCAGTGCATTGAAAATTCTCGCCCATTAGAAGTTTTGGCCATTTGCATATACAATACCTTCCTGATAGAAACAGTGGCCATGCTGCAAAGTACAAATTTTACTTCCAAGTTGCATCCACAATGTACCAAATTATGATCTTTTTCATAGTATATTGTGTTTGTCTTCACAGTAAGGTTGTCATTGGTTTTTGTGTAATTTGATTTGCAGTGAAGTAGTTGGTGGATTTGTGATAAAGTGTCCAAAGTGTAACTAGATTAGCTAGAGCAAGGGTATGTCCCATATTACTTACTTTGTGGTAAAGACCCTGTTTTCAAGAAAGGATTACTGTCAAATAGCTTGGGTAAGAGAGCCAATGTGTTCTAAATGGCCATTGCTGTTTGCTTAGTGAATATGGGTCAAACCTTTATTTCACCATTTGGATCAAATTGGCATTTTTAATGCAAACTGTTTGAGGGTAAACGTCATCATAAAGATTTGCAAGCTTAACATTTAAGTTTCGAGCAGTAGATGGAATGTTTAGAAGGTATTCCTAACTTACTAGAGCACTACAGCATGGTACTATTTTAACCTATCTTACAAAATTTCTGTAAGTTGGTCATTTTCTTTAAGGTGCATTTTGATTCCACAGGTTGAAAGAAAAGGGTCTTAGTGATTGGTAAGTGCCAGTAGGACAACTATTTCTTCATGACTTGAAGACAGAAATGGGCAGTAGTAGTTGAAAACACTACTCCGAGATGGAAAAAAAGGAACAAACCTCATTGTATGGTACAGATCTGACTTTGAACAAAACAAAAAAATCATCTGGTTATATCAGAGATTTTCTCCAGATACATGCTGTCAAATTCATAAAATTTTTCAGTCTATTTTTCATTCATATTTTGCATCTTTTATCTCAATTAAATAAATCAGCATATTCACACAGTAACAGCCTGGCTTATCTAAACATTTTTTGTCAGCATTAAACCTCATTATTATAAACTGGCAGTTATTTAACGGTATTTACTATTGCAATTAAATCTTATTATTTGGTAGAAATTAAGAACAGACTCGAATTATAAAGTGTGAACACTGTAATTCTAAACTATAACTGAAGAAAAAAACATTCTATTACTCTCTACTTGTTTTACTCACTGAATTTATAAATTCAGTTACTTATAAATTTTCAGTCGTTTTAAAGTAAGTGTAAACTATCTAATAAAATTTAATCACTATTGGAAAAAATAATATTCTGTTTACATAAATAGTGTTACAGGTACTCCGCTGTTGTTTACAAAATTGTGTTGCTTGTGCATTCATTTGTTTATAAAGCCTTATCCTGCAACTGAAATTTTATTGCATGGGATCTCTGATCCCTGTTTTAAATATCAGCTCAATAAGGGGATCGAATGCAGTTGTGTTGTAAAGTCATTGTCTGACAAGCAGCCCCAGAAAACAAAGTCCTCAGTATCCACAGAACCACAGCAATTCAGCCTTCCCCATAACATCTACCAAATACCTCAACCACGTGCTGGGGGAATTACCTCAAGGGTTCAGTGCGTCATTCAGTGTGAACCTGAGCAGATGCACCCACTGGCACAACAGAAGGCTGGTGGCTGCGGTCCCCAGTGAAAGGCACGGGGTGGGCAACAGACCCCTGCGGGGACAGAGAAGATCCTCTGCCTCCTGCTGAGGAGCTGCTGGTGTTCCTGCATCCTTGATCTGTATGTACATGGATTACCTTCAGTATTGTTGGCGCGAGTGAACCTAAGATGACTTCAACCTGAAATGCTATGACAAAATTTTACTCTTTCTTAAAATGGAAAAGTTAATAAATAAAAAATATATAAAATAAATATAGAACTATAAACTTGATCTGTAACTGAAATGGATAAAAAATGCCTTCTAAATATATTTACATTCTTTTTTTTTTTTCTTGTAGATGACAGTCATGTCCCATTCAAAGGATCTCAAGGACGACTTCCACAGTGACACTGTACTTTCTATTTTAAATGAACAGCGCATTCGGGGTATTTTATGTGATGTCACCATAATTGTGGAAGATACCAAATTTAAAGCCCATAGTAATGTGCTGGCAGCTTCAAGCCTTTACTTTAAAAACATTTTTTGGAGTCGTACTATCTGTATTTCAGGTCATGTACTGGAGTTAGATGATCTCAAAGCTGAAGTGTTTACAGAAATACTGAATTACATCTACAGTTCCACAGTAGTTGTTAAGAGGCAGGAGACTGTAACGGACCTTGCAGCTGCAGGGAAGAAACTGGGAATATCATTTCTAGAAGATCTTACAGATGTTAATTTTTCAAGTTCTCCCTGCCCCTATGCATACTGTATTAATGAAAAAGGCACTGTCAAGGAGGAAAAACATGAAAAGAGACATGAAGACTCCGCTGTGACAAATGGACCACGAATTACAAATGCCTTCTCAATTTTTGAAACCGAGAACACTTTGTTTTCTCCACTTGATTTGAGGGCAAGCTTTAAAAAGGTATCTGAGACAATACAAGCACCCATCAGCCTCGATAGGAGCGATGTCTGCAAAGATGCTGAGCCAGCCAGTACACTGGCCGAACATTCCTATGCAGTTTCTTCTGGGGGAGATACTTTTCAAGGAACAGCTTTTCTTGAACAGGACAGCAGCCCTTCATACAAGATGGGTGAAGACCACTATGAAAATCTCCAAGCCACACCACTCATTCAGCCAGGAAAACAAGCATGTAGTACTCCTAAGACAGCCTTTAAGCCCCAGGGTCCTGGTTTGGCTATAGCAAAAGTACCGACCTCTACAGTAACCACTACAGAAGCCCAGCATGAAGCAGTTACTGATCAGACAATTATTTCCTTTCCAAAACCTCAGAATAAAGCAGGAGATTTCCATTTACCCAGAGAAGAGGAAAACAATTCTGCTAATGTCTCTGGATCCGCGGCAACTGTTGTTCCACCTGTTTACAACTGTAACTGTTGTGCAAAATCATTCAATGACAGGGTGTTACTCAGTACTCATCTTCAGCTCCATTCAGAGCATCAGGAAACTTTCATATGCAAATACTGCAGCAAACAGTTTGCAAATCTAAATATACTGGAAAGTCATGAACAAGTCTGCATGAGATCAAGTAGCTTACCAGTTCACAATGGAAATGAACAAAATTTTGCAGATAACTATACTGCTACGGATGGAAGGAATGGAAGTTCATATGCAAATGCAGAGCCTCTATTGTCTGAAAACAGCATTGCTGATTATTCTAATGCAAACTGCACTTTACCAGAAACAGATCATTTGGTTAAAGTTGTTGATGGGCAGATATTATATACGTGCATCGTTTGCAAGCGTAGTTATGTAACATTGTCTAGCCTTCGAAGACATGCAAATGTGCATTCATGGAGAAGAACATATCCTTGTCACTACTGCAATAAAGTATTCGCATTAGCTGAGTATCGCACCAGACATGAGATCTGGCACACTGGAGAAAGACGGTATCAGTGCATTTTCTGTTTGGAGACTTTTATGACTTACTACATACTAAAAAATCATCAGAAGTCTTTCCATGCAATTGACCATCGTCTCTCAGTAAATAAAAAGACAGCCAACGGAGGCTTAAAACCAAGTATGTACCCATACAAACTTTATCGACTTTTACCTATGAAATGCAGGCGACTACCTTATAAGTCCTACCGAAACTCTTCATATGAAAATGTTCAAACAAGTAGCCAAGTTAACGAAGCTGCTTCTACTAACTGTTTCATTCCAAGTTCTCTTAGCTCTGAGCTACCACCGCTGAATTTTCAAAGTAGTATAATAGCAAACAACAGAACTCTTACCTTGGATACATCTTCATGTAATGATACAGCAGCTTCCACGAATACTCAGAATTCTTCCTCTTGGGGAGTAGGTATCTTGAATTCTGACCTGCAAAGGGACTTTTTCACAGCCGAAAAAAGAGTTTCCACTGCTGCAAATGACTCTGGTTCTCAGGAATGTGATTCCTCAGTTGTGTCTTTAACTAATGTGAACGAAAATTCAACCTCTGTTATCAGTTACAGCAGTTCTGCACCCTCTGTTATAATGCACAGTAGCAGAGTTTCATCAGTAATAATGCACAGTAAAACAGTCACTTCTGTAGAAAACAGTAAGACAGAATCTTCAAATAATCTACCTAGTCAGTCTGTAAGTGATGATTGTAAATATGGGTCAGATAATTATGGGAAGTGCATTACAAAATCAAAAACTATTAAGGAGAAAAAGAAAACGCTGCTGTACAACAGAGCAGAAGCAACTGAGGATACGCAGCATGTCACAGGATCTGGAGGTTCATCTAGCAAAACAACAAATACTGTCCAAGAATCAAGTAAAACTGAAACGTATATTGCAAAGCCTGCCTTACCCGGAACATCTACTGACAGCAATGTTGCGCCTCTTTGTCAAATAACAGTAAAAATTGGTAATGAGGCTATTGTAAAAAGACATATATTAGGATCTAAGCTGTTTTGTAAAAGGGGCCGAAAATCTAAACACGAGTCCAAACAGGACAATCTAACTGAGGAATCAGAAATAGAGATAAAAGAAAGAAGCCCATCTAGGCTCTATAGCACAGAATGCCTGGAGCTCACAGAAATGTGTGATGATGTAAGTGACCAGGACTCCAGTGATAAACCCTGGAGACCCTATTATAATTATAAACCAAAAAAGAAATCCAAACAGCTAAGAAAAATGAAAAAGACCAAATGGAGGAAAAAGCACGGAAGCAAGAACACCATTATGGAAAGCCATAACACATGCAGTCGAGAGTATGCGCTCAGGAATGCTCCTGAGGAAAAGGCTGTCAGTCAAGAAGAGAACGCAGAAATGCCTAATCTTCATTGTGAGCTCTGTGAAAGAGATCAATCTTCCACTGCAGAAATTCAAGAACACGTACACTGGCATGTAGCTACTTCAAAGCCTTATATTTGTGAATTATGCCAAAAACAGTTTCAAAGTCCATCCACTTTAAAAATGCATATGAGGTGTCACACTGGGGAAAAGCCCTACACTTGCAAAACCTGTGGTAAATGTTTCTCAATTCCTGGAAATCTACAGAAACACGAACGTATTCACCTGGGTGTCAAAGACTTTGTCTGCCAATACTGTAATAAGGCATTCACTTTAAATGAAACACTCAAAATACATGAAAGAATTCATACTGGAGAAAAACGCTATCACTGTCAATTCTGCTTTCAGAGCTTCTTATATCTTTCTACTAAAAGGAACCATGAGCAAAGACATGTACGTGAGCATAATGGAAAAGGATATGCATGCTTTCAGTGCCCCAAAATTTGCAAGACAGCAGCTGCTCTGGGTATGCACCAGAAGAAACATCTATTCAAAAGCCCAGGTCCACAAGATAGAAAAGAACAGTTTTGCAATGAAAGCACTAAACTTCTGGAAAATCCACATTTCCTTGGCTCAGAAGGAAGTGAAGTAAAAAATATACAAAATGTAACTCCAGAAGTTATACTCTGAGTGACAGTTGTGCGAGAGAGAGGAAAAATGCAAAACTATGTATTGGAGAAAATACAGATGCATTGAATGGGGAAACGTCTCTACTCAAATGAGTATCATTTACTAAGATCAAATTTCTTCATCTAAACGTGTCAATATATGCAAAAGAGGGAAAAATAACTCAGAAAAGAAAAACTAGTATTTGCAATAATACAAACTTAATGTGAAAGACCCAAAATACTTTTGCCACAATAGACTTCTAACATATAGAGAGAGAGAATGAAAAAAAAGAAAAAAATATGACCAACCAAAACCCTTCTACTTAGCATTACAGGAAACTAGTCACCGAACTATTTTACAGTGCTGTTTTTAAGTCAGAAGCATTCTAGGCAAAATAAATAGGTAGGTTCACAGTGTACTCTGTAGAAGGAATTTTTGCTGCAGAAATGATATATTGCATTTTTTAACAGTAATGTGTTTATAAACAAAATAATTGTAATTTAGTGTATTCTAAAGTGAAGGTGGGAAATGTTTCATGAACTTGGGTATTGCTGAAGTACAGTTGAGTTCTGGCGTGCTTTTCTGTAACAACATTTACAAACATACTCAGTAGTTTAAACCTCTTTTCATGTTCAGTTTTGTAGTTACCATAATAACCGTTAAGTCTGAGTGCTTGTGTGGAAAGTATTCCAGATTTATGATGTCTCTGAGACACTTAATAAAGATTCAGTGGAACTCACGATAGCTAGTCTTCCAAACTGCATAAATCCCGATGTCAGTGGCCTGGTAGAGCTATTCAGGTGCATTTGTCTAAAGAAAATTGTCCTCTTGAAACAGCCTAGCTTGAAGAAATCCTGTATATAAACGTCCACCTCCTGGTGGGTGTGCAACTCCCGTCTTTCAGAAAGAACTGTTCTTCTCAGCAGAAGAAGAGGAGATTTAGACAGAGTCTTCCTCCTCATCCTGGAATAATGCCTGGACAACAAACAACAGAGCAGCTCCCCATAAATACTTTGATTTTGGGAGGAGTAGGTAAATACTGAGATTCTTGCTGCCATATATATCCCTGAGGCAGTCCCTACAGTATGAACAGGGATAGGGCCTGTTTGTGGGGTTCCCTGTCATCCCCATGCCTTAAATACAATATCTAACCTTTGTACATCCCGTCTCAGTGATCCCCCTAACCAAGCCAGCATCTCGCCCCAGGCACGCTTCGTCGCAGTGTCCCTTGGCCCGTCGCGGTGGGCCCAGAGCAGAGAGGTGGCTGGAGCGGGTTGCTGGAGGAAGAAGTGTTGGCCTTTCTGCCTCCCTCATCCTGCCACACTGAAAGGTTATGGTGAGCCTTACGGCTTCACAGGTTGCTCAGAATTGGGAGAATAGGCTTCTGAAAGACATCACCAAAATATTACAATTAGTATTATTTTGTGAAAATGTGATTAATTTTAACTGAGATTAATAGATTTTTAAAAAGTCAAAGAGGGTGTATGTGTACAAGTTGCAGTTTATATGATAGGGCTCTGTTGTATCTGCATTTTCAATCAGTCATGTACATTCATCTCTATGAAGTGTTAAAAAATTAAGTCAGGACAAAGGTTAGTGAACCTCAGCTTCATTCTACGTGCAAATATGGTACATGGTTTTTTTACTTACTTCGTCTTCTTGAATATTTTAAAAGAAACTATAGCTTGGGTACAATAAAACTACAATTGAAATGATAATACAGTATTGATTGAAGTAATAATATAGTCCACTTATTTATTCTATCATTGGTGAATGCTATGAACCCCTTGGGTACAATAAAACTACAAATGAAATGATAATACAGTATTGATTGAAGTAATAATATAGTCCACTTATTTATTCTATCATTGGTGAATGCTATGAACTCCTTGAGAAATTTTGGGTTCATGGCAGCTTTGGTTCCATTTAAATAAGGATAACAGAAGAGTAAATGCAGGAAAGTACGATGATGTTTCAAAGAAAGTACACAAAGATAACTTCTAAGTGGACTTGTATGATGATGATTATAGACCAAAGCAAATAAGGTAGAATATTTATAAATATAAAGATAATTTTACAAATATTTTATATAACTGTATAGTTCATAAGAAAAATATTGATAGCTTGTGTTAGGTTTGGGGGGGTTTGTATATTTTGATAAAAACACAATGACTTTGTAACTCTGTATATTCTCTACAGTTTATAGCAAAGCAGTTTTAAGATGGCAATGTCATGTTTATAGTTCAATTGTGGCACTTTTACTACAAATAACAAGTTGCAGTAATGAGTCAAGTATTAATGACCAAATTAGAATTAAAGCAAGCATAAGAGAAGGTAAATACTATACATTGTCAAAGACTGTAATTTGCTACATAATCGCATCTGTATTTTTGTTTAGAAGAAAATATTAAATGCAGATGTTAAGGATTGATAAAGAGTCTAATTTTATTTTTAGAAAGAGTGATTATAACTCTGTTTTTGCTTAATTAAAATAACATCTTCCTATTTTTTCTGTAAGTCTCTCAATTTTTTAAGTTATGTTAGTACTTACATAATCCGTAAGATCCAGAGATATGTATCTTCTAATAGTTACTTTGTTAGACGATTAAGCAACACAGTTACCAAACGTTCCCTTCGTTAAGGTCAGAGCAGTGAATCGAGAACACGCCAGAGCTCAAGAGAAGTGATCGTATCTCCTGGCATTGTACCATTAAGGGTGAATGCAATGCTGAGGTGAACAGAATCTACCTGCTCAGTATCTTAAAGGACTTGGAAGACAGGTGTGTTTAATACTTTGCAACATCTTAAGCATGGTTTCATGAGGAGCCGAAACTTTAAAAATTCTTTTCAATTCTGATAGTCACCTTGCAGTATAGATTGTGTATTTTACACACTGCATTTCAAATCTTTTGGGACTCCTGTCAAGAAACATAGTTCAGAATGCAAATACGTAACTGCATAAGGAAATATGAAGATACATACAAAACAGAAGATTATGCATATTCAAAGTACTTCCCCCCTCAGCTAGGTGTCACTAGTCTGTAACTTGCATTAAAAATTAAATTTAAGCTAAATTATGCAGGTCATTTTGGCATGGTCCTCAGGAGAGATCATAGAATCATAGAATCATCTAGGTTGGAAAAGACCTTTAAGATCATCCAGTCCAACCATTAACCTACACTACCAAGCCCACTCTAGACTAATCAAGGGTAGACCAGACTAAACCATATCCCGAAGTGCCACATCTACCCGTTTTTTAAACGCCTCCAGGGATGGTGACTCCACCACCTCTCTGGGCAGCCTGTTCCAATGCCTGACCACCCTTTCCGTAAAGAAATTTTTCCTAATTTCCAGTCTAAACCTCCCCTGGCGCAGCTTAAGCCCATTTCCTCTTGTCCTATCGCTAGCTACTTGGGAGAAGAGACCCACACCCACCTCCCTACAACCTCCTTTCAGGTAGTTGTAGAGAGCGATAAGGTCTCCCCTCAGCCTCCTCTTCTCCAGGCTAAACAACCCCAGTTCCCTCAGCCGCTCCTCATAAGGCCTGTGCTCCAGACCCTTCACCAGCCTTGTTGCCCTTCTCTGGACACGCTCCAGCACCTCAATGTCTTTCTTGTAGTGAGGGGCCCAAAACTGGACACAGTATTCCAGGTGCAGCCTCACCAGCGCCGAGTACAGGGGGACAATCACCTCCCTGCTCCTGCTGGCCACACTATTCCTGATACAAGCCAGGATGCTGTTGGCCTTCTTGGCCACCTGGGCACACTGCTGGCTCATGTTCAGCCGGCTATCTACTAACACCCCCAGGTCCTTTTCGGCCAGGCAGCTTTGATGTGACAGATGTGTAACTAAACAAAAAAATTTAGACGTTTGCTACATGTAACAAATATATTTTTCTCTATTTCAAATGCTAATTAAAAAGACAAGTGGATCATCCCAAACTTTGTGCATCTAAACAAAATGTTAGTCAATCCTCATTTATGATATACCCCAAATTAGAACAAATATACTGAATGATACGCTGTCTTCTGTGAAATGAGATAACATGACACAGCTAAACTACAGGGAGAAGTATATCAAGTAAGCCGGTTAAGTGTCATCATCACTTTTATTCGCTCTAAACTTCCTTAGTATAGCAGTTATCACTGACAATTCAACACCTTGGCTGACATAAGAGGTTATCTCACAAGAGCAAAGATACCCCTACTTGCATCGTCATTGTTAAATGAAGAAATCTCTTCCTTAAGTTTGCAATTGAGCTCATTACTGTTTGTCTTAACTATGTCCTTAGCTGAACAGACCTACCTGTCATATAGATGCTCCTAAAATGTAACTTAAAGAGAGGCCAAAAATGAACGTTATGCAATTGAAGCAATATTCCAAATATAGTATGTTAGATTAAAACCACTTTTAAAAAAAAATGGAGTGTCAGGACTTAGACAATGGCAAAACTAAAAGTTGCATTGATAATGTCAGCAGGAGGTCTGTGCTTCGAAGGAAGCTGATGCTAAGTTGAACAGTAAACTCCAACTGTAATCATAACTTTTGAGAGAGCATGGAAGAACTAGTGTCACTCAATCTAACTTTTAAAGTGTTGCAACCCACAGTTTAAGCACGTATCTTCATTCTGAGAGTGCTACCCGGCTACGTTTCTCAGATCAAAGCTCCAGCTCTGCCCAGGTTAGCCTCAGTTCACCAGCCACTGCTCAGACAGGGCAGCCAACCTAGATAGCCAACTGTAGATAACCAAAGCCTCGATTTGTACTATAGAGGAACCTCTCATTTCTAACAGGTTAAAATTCAGCTTATGCAAACTCGTGTCTTTGTGCAGATTTGGGTTTTGCATGCATACAAATACACCGGTTACTGGTGTGATCAAGCAGCTGATTCCCCACCGAGCCCCTGCCCGCTATCTTTAGACACGTACCTGTCCTCCCCCAACCACGACGTGGAGCGTGGGGATGAGGAAGGAACCTCGCCGCTGCCGAAGGTGCAGCAGGGGAGATGTTGGGTGCAGGAAAAGCTACCAAAGAATGAGGTGCAGCAGTGCCCGACTCATGATACGGCTCGGTGCCGCATCGTAATAATCACGGCAAGATTTGTGCGGGAGAAATAAAAAATGGTGAGAGCACTGTGGCAGAGGATTTCACTTAGAGACAAATGACAGATGCTAGCCTGAAACTTTCCAAAGTTCCCTTTGCTTTAACAGAAGGACAGACTGAAGAAGGCTTTCTAGGTGTGAAGTGAAGAATCCCAGTCCTCTACTGCTTTCTAGAACAGCTTTAGCCCACTGAACTACCTCTGGTTTAGGGTATGTCAGTCACTATAGGCTTTCAGCAGACTCTGCGCCTACAGGGCCCGGGGGCCGATGTACCCTCAGCCCGCACCCCACCAAACCGGACACGCCACCTGCAGCTGCCGGCTGGGTGGATTACGCAGACCTAAGAAAGGCGCCCGCCACCAGCGTGGGACTGGGGCTGACTCCAGACGTGAGCAAGATCACAGTTTCACATTAGGATCTGTATCTTCAAGAAACGTTGGCATAAAATGTGATGCAAAGGCCCTTTAGTTCTTGATGAAGGCGGGCTGCTGCTGCGCTTTATCTGTAGTCTACGAAGACCTTCGGGCGCCTTAGGGCTCCAGTGAGTGCAGCATCGCTCGCTGCAGCGCGCAGGCAGCGCTACACCTGCTTTCTCCGGCGGCCCTGGCAGCCGAACCATTTCCCACTTGGCTTATGGCACTCCTTACGTGGCCCAGCAGGCAAACGTAAACAAGTGACAGCAGAGGAAGGTTCAACAGAAGCCATCGCGTGCTTTTCACGGAGGCAGGCACTCGGCACACCAGAAATCAAAGCAACCAGCTCCGTCGCTCGTTTCAGCCGTTTAACGCCGCGGCTATGAATACGGTAAACGCAAGCGTTCAACGCGCCTCGCAGCCAGAGCCCCTCTGCCCCCGGAAGAGGCACACAAAGGAACAGGCCAGCCAGGGCCGGCTGCGGGAGCGGCCGAGGCCACCGGGCGCCGAGCGAAGCGGAGCCGGGACGGCGAGGCCCCCTCGGCAGCGGGGCCGCCGGGCGCTGCCCGTGCCGGGCCTGGGCGCGGGGCGCCGCCGCCGGCGCAGCAAGGGCGGAGCCGCCGCGCAAGGGCCTGCCGGGAGACGGGCGCCAGCGCGCCTGCGCCCCGCCGCCCCCCGCCCCGCGTGGGTCTCTGGTGCCCCCCGAGGGCGGCGGCCGCGGGGGCGGAGCGGCGGCGGCGGCGCGGGGCGGCTCGCGGGCGTGTGGCGGGGCCGGGCCGGGCCGGGCCGCTCCCTTCCCCCTGCGGCGCACTGCACTGCGCAGGCGGCGGCGATGGCGGCCGGGGACGGCGGCGACGAGGTGCGGGTGCTGCAGAACCTCCGGGGGAAGATCTGTAAGTGGGGCGCTGCGGCCGGGGCGGGCGGCGGTGCGGCTGGGCTGGGCTGGGCGGGCGCCCGGGGCCGCCGCGCTCAGGTGCCGGCTCCTGCCCGGGCTCCGCCGCGGGGCGGGCGGGCGGGCGCTCGCGCGGCGGCCGTTGAGGCCGCGGGAGCCGGGGGGCAGCGCCGCGCCGAGCCGAGCCGCGCCGAGCCTCGCGGGCAGCAGCGCCTCAGGCCGTGCCCCGCGGGGCGGGCGGCGAGGAGAGCCCCGCGGGGGCCCGGGCCGC
The DNA here is from genome assembly GCF_030463565.1 of Pelecanus crispus. Lineage (NCBI taxonomy): Eukaryota > Metazoa > Chordata > Aves > Pelecaniformes > Pelecanidae > Pelecanus > Pelecanus crispus. The sequence continues at coordinate 18,694,087 of NC_134651.1, read as the reverse complement.
GCCGCGGCGGGAGGGGGCTTTGTGGCGGGCGCCGGCGGCACGTGCTGGCGGGGGCGGGCGGGGCCGGGCCGGGCCGGGCCGGGCCGGGGTCTGCGCGGCGCCGGGGCCGGGGGGGATGCGACGGGGCCGTCGGAGCCCGCGGCGGCGGCGGGGAAGCATCCGCTGCCCCGAGGGTTTCCTCGAGTCGGCGGGCGAGCAGAAATGCCCCCGCCCGTCCAGACCTCGGGCATCGGAGTCTGTTTGTCAGGCAGAAATTGCGAAATTATTGATGTGCAGGAAGTTGGTGGTAGAGGGCCGTTCTGGAAACGGTCATTAATGCTTCTGTTTCTTTGTGTAGCGTGTGTGCGAGTGAGAGGGAGGCAGAGGGGGAGGCTGGTGACTTTATTTTGCTGGTTTAGGAAGTGCTGACTAAAAATACCTATACATTCAGTAACGTGGGAAACCAAAGGATGAGCTGGGGAGGAGGGGCCGGGGAGGAAAACAGATCGTGTGGTGCGGCTCGGGAGGACTTCAAAGCAAGTTGGAGAAACAGGATGTGCAGCGGCTTCCTGAAGGGGTATCAAAATACATTCATACAATTCAGATGCAACCCATTTATTTCCTTTCTCACACAGTCGATCGGCTTTTTTGAGAATGAAGCGAAACAAGTTGAATCGGGCATGGCGCTGGGATTGAGAAGCGGTTGTGAAAATCTTTTGAAGGATTAGGTTTGGTGGAGGAATGGAGCCGTGTTTACTTAAATAGCGTCATGCAGTATAGGCTTGAATACGTCTTCAGTAAATAAGACGACTAGGTCATGAAAATAGGAGACAACATGAAGTACAGCTGGAGGTACCCTCGCTCCGGTGTTACCGGTAGCGAGTGATCGCCTGTTGAGTAGACAAGGCTGAACGCATGCTTACTGAGATCTTATGTTGTTAGCGGTTATTGCAGAAATAATACATGTCAGCTTGCCTTTAAAAAAGAACGCTGTTAGTTTTTGGGGCTAAGGCATTAATTACTGAAGCTGACCGACTTACTGACACCATTCTGCTTCCTAACTTTTACCATAAGGTTTTTGTCAACATTGGACAACACAACGTTCAAGGATTTCTACATTTTCTGATACTTGAACCTGATAAAAGTTTGCCATTAAGCCTTAAAAGACAAAACCCAAAATATCTCAAGACTTATGTTGAAACTAGTTTTATTGTCCCATTTATGTGTTCTGGACTGAGCCTGCAGTTGTACCGTAACTTTGAACGTTCAGTTACCTGGTAAAAGTAATGGTAAAGCGAGGACTATGACCTGCTTCCTAGGGAACACATAAAAAGTTGGTTGCCAAAGATGGACCTGTAAGAACTGTACAAGCCCATTTGGAAAATGAGTGGAAGTAATAGCTGCAGTACAAGATGTGTCTTGAAACAGTGTGAAAATCACTTTGAAACCTACTTGTTTCTTCTAACAAAACAAAAACACTCTTTAAAAAAAAGAAGATATGAGCTAAATATGCTGTGGAAGCTTGCAAACCCTCAAATCCCTAGATGCTCTTTCGGCTTCTCTGCGCAGCTCATACTGGTTTATTTTCACTTCTTGCTAGTATTTTACTGATGTGTTTTTTAGGGGAAAACCCTCTGAATAAATAATAATAAACAAATGTTATAATGTAATCCCCCTTGGTCTGGAGGGATTAGCAGGAGCAGGCCTCACTTTGGAAAGTTGATGTTCATAGTCTATAAGAATTCCTGGTAACATCTTTCTTAGAGGTGGAATACATTTCAATGCCTAAGCTTTGTTGGCATTTAAACTACTACAAGACATGAGACTGCCTCATTAAAACTACCACGCTCTCTCAAATGAGTCGATGTCAGTTCTGTGTAATTCTGTATGTATAGAAAATGCCATCTGCAGTAAGTTCTTATTTATACTGTTGTTTTACAATACACAAATAGATGGTAAAATCTAACGTTAGTGATGGTATACAAGTCATCACAACAGATTTAGAATTGAGGCATATGCTTAAAGGTGGCTTAAGTAGCTATTGCATACCCAGCAGTGAAAAAACAGAGTAGGAACGCATTTGCAGTCCCTGGTACTCTCTCTGTTTTGTGGGATACCAGTGTTAGCAGCCAGTCTGCTGCCTCCAGTTTTCAAGTAAGAGGCAAGAGGAACTGGTCTTACCAGTTGAAGACCCCATAATATTTTTTGAAAATGTGATACTACACTTTAGCAGGTTTCCATCAGAAATCCACCGAAGGTCTGTCTTTTCTTTATGACAACTCTTTTGTATCAGTGCCTCTATTTTATGTACCATAGTAATGGCAAAAGTGCTTTACAAAGGTGCATATCAGGTAGTTTTAGGCATATATCATAGTGTGTTAAGCTTTAAAACTAGCTTCTGTTTTCATTTTATGGCACACAGTAGTACATTTTTAGGTGGTAAGTGATTTTAGTTGCTTTGATTTTCGGTGTGTTTACTGAAACCTGTCTTTGTGGAGCACTTCGAAAATGTCTCTATCGGCTCCCAGGGCTCATCTGACAAAATTCAGGACGCTTTTTTTTTTTTTTTTTTTTTAAGACTTCTTGCACTGAGTTGTTAACACTGCATGGTTATTTTGGATTATACTGCACTCCTGGAGTAGATTTAATTGTTGCTATATAATATGTTTAGTCCTGTGAAGTGAATACTTTGGAGTTTGTGTGCATAAACACCTTCTAAATTTCTTTGTTCCGGGTCCCTGTCGGAGGATGTGCAGTAATTGCGCACTTTCACTTGACAGGGGATATTGTGAATAGCGTTTATCTATCCCACCTCCTGCTTTTCCTTAGTTTCTGATGCACTGTTAACAATGAACAAGCTTTAACTTGATGTTTTCGTGTCATGTCTACATTTAACAAATGATGTGCGGGCAAGGGAGTTAGACAGAACTGTTGAATTTGGTAGGTTGCTCCATTGCTGTTATTGCGAACTCATAACATTAATGTGGAGAGTTTGAATTTATTAAATGTTGTACACCTGAATTCGTATTGTGCTAACACTTGAGGTTTTACTAGCATTGCAGCTTTTCCCTTTTGTTTAGGTTTGATCTAATCTTATTTTGAAGTGAGGTTTTTACTAGGTATTTATATAGAGAAACTAAACAGTATTTTCTAAATATTTTAAAATCCAACCCAATATGCATAATTGGCCAAAGTGTGGTGGTTGGTGTTTTGTTGGGTTTTTTGGTTTTTTTTTTTTTAAGTACCTTTATTATTTTTTGCTGTTTCCCAAAGTAGCTGAGTGGCAATGAAGAAAGTTAGTTTAAAAGTCAGGTAACTAATAGTAATTGTGAACTTCTACCTTTTCAAAATAAAAAGGTTGATGTTTATTATTTTAGTGATGCATTTCTTGGTTTCCTGATTGAATTAGGCTACTAAATGTATCATGTGAAAATAATTTCTGGTTTCAGTTAGTCCAGTGACTGAAACTGGTGAATTGATAACGGTCAATACAAAATAAGTAAGTCTGTTATTGCTGCTGTTTCAACACTTGCACGTTTTACCATTTGAACTGCAAGTTTAAATATCATGCTATATAGTTTTAAATGACAGCCTCTGTGAAGAGGCTTGAAATACAGTTCCACAATCTAAAATTGGTTTAATTTTTCCTCCCCAAAACAATTTTATTTGGTGTTTCTGACTAACCATTCATACTACCTACACTTTCTAAACAAACCTTTGGAAAACACTGGTGTACGTTTCCTCAATATACTTCTCTCACTTCTTACCTTTTGTCCTTTGCATGCTTTGAACAGTGAAACATATGCAGTCTTCAGAATTCAGAATTGCATATTTGATGAATGCACTGAAAATCTAAACATTCAAGCAGATATCCGGTGGTGGTGTTCATACTTGATTTTTTTTTTTTAATGCAACCATTATAGCCTTAGGTTTTTGAGGAAAAAGTAAGATTTAGTGTAATCAATCAAAGACTTGAAGTCTCCCACAATCACAGATAATAAGAGGTGTTTGGAAAGATGTGAAATCTCATGCTCTGTACTTCACCTGACAAGTGCTCTGAGGTTATTTTTAACCAGAACTGAGAATCAGCCCCTCTGCCTCCCAAAACTTCAATAAACTTGTCTGTGCCTTAAATCTAAACACTTGGGCTACCAAAGAAATTTTTTTCTCTCATTAGAAAATCAAAACTTCTATTTCTTCTATTCCCTTGGGTAGAAAGTTTATTTTAATACTGAAAGACTGCAGTATAGTACACATAAAAATTGTGAATTATATAGAAATATTCTATTTTTACTCCTTTAAGAAAACATGAAACTATAATAATTGCAATTTCCTTTCAAAGTCCACTGTACAGTGCCTTTACAGTGCCAATTAAGTAATGTTCTATCTTAAATATTTTATGTAAAAATAGGATGGTGAAGCTACAGAGTATTAACTAAAAGATAAAGATTGTTATCAGGCACAACTGACATACAGTTCATGCTTATTCTACAAACTACAATATTGGAAGTTCTCTGGGGATTACTAGCCTCTTTCATGAACTTATTTTCGTATTTTCTTTCATATGTTTTATTAAAATAGTTGGGTTTTTTTTTAAGGCAATGTTAATTCATTGATGCTTTTCTTGGTTCTTCTGCAATATCTCAGCTAAGGGTAATTTTGAGTTTAGTCTCTTTTTGGAGTCTAATGGCGTTAAAAACCGGTTCTGTTCACATCTCTCAATCTGTCAACATGAAGTGTGGTGTTTAAAAATAATATGTATACTTCCTCCTCTCCCACACCCGAGTTGATGAAAAGCTCATTGATGCTTATGAGAGCACAAGTTTTAACTGTGGAAGTTACTTAAGTGTCTGTTCATGCTTTCCATCAGTGTACATACCCCTGACTTGGAAAACATCATGTGTCAATCTGTTCCTGTTAAACTGTCATGTTCTCTGCTCAGATACAGTTGTGGTAGGCTTTCTAATGCCAGGCATTACTTAACTTTCAAGACTGTAATAATCTATTTAACAAAAAAAAGGCGGGGGGGGGGGGGGAAGAGGACAATTCTGATTTTGCATCCTGTCGGCATAGACAGTAAACCTTACTCCAGATACGCACTTCGTATCTGCAGTTTTTTAAAAAGAAATGTATGTATGGCACTTCAAATCTAGCTTAAAGCTATGGTCTTTGAAAGTGGAGGTTATATGTTATTCAGACGTGATAAGTAATTAAAACTCAATACTTTGATGTAGTTTTCATCCTATTACCTTTTAATACCTTATAGAAATGTGGAATCAATATTATCTGAACTTTAATTGGGAGAGGTATTTCCAGTAGCAGGTAAGGATGAATGCTGCTGTAGAATGTCCTGGTTAAGACCTAATGCAGAATACTATTCTGGTTGCCTGTGTTAAAGATAACAAAGTGGAACAGAGACAGAGGTTGGTACTCACTGATTAGGGGGGAGAGAAAAGCTTGTCTTGTTTCTTTTAGCAGAATAAAAGGTGAAAAGGGTCTGTTTGCTTCTTCAAAGACATTCAGAGGGGAAGGAAACATCCGGGGGGGAAATAACTGTTTAAGCTAAAGGACGGTGTTGCCTTAAATAAATATAGATGTCTGCAGCATTCTGATTTTCGAAGAGCTTTCCTATTTGAGCATTGGGAACTGGTTTTAGCTGTAACTACTTAGAAGTAACCATTTCTGAAAAGGGCCGCCTGATGCCCAGCGTGTGATATTGCAGTGGCCTAGACTCAACATGCAGCAAATCTTTGTATTCCTGTGTTGACAACTTCCTTTTCTGCTTGTTCTTATCCATGTTGCATTTAGTTAGTAGGTGATTTTCTGCCCTCTACTAGACCAGACAGTTAGGAAAAAATAAACAGTACTCATAGCTGAACCTTTGAAAATATATCGGTCAACTTAAAATCAGCTGTTCATTGTGGAAAATGAAATCAGGATTTGATGGGTAAGTTCTTATTAATCAGCTTCCTTTAGCCAAAATATTTGCAGAGAAAATACCAAGTGAACAATAGCTCACCAGATCATGTCTTGGTCTTGTGACCTAATGCCATATCACCTCAGGCTGCAAGCTTCTCAGATTTAGCAAGCTACGCAGGGTCAAGCCCGAGATGAGACCTCTCAAGGGAAAGTGCAGGTGCTGCAGGAAGCGGCGTTCTGAGTCAGCGTGCTGGCCTCTTCCTGTCGGCTCTCATTCCACGTGAAGCTGGATGCGGCAATTTCTGTACGCTGTTGGATCTTACAAATTGAAAATGAATATGGAAATGCACGCTAACTGAATGGAAAAGTAAATTCTGGACACACATTAAAACTGTAAAATTCTCGTGCCTAATATTTTGTGGGGTGTTCCCCCTCAATATTTACAGTCATTTTTTTATTTACAGATGACGCCAAACACTTAGTACCCAACAAAATGAGAGACTTTTTCTGTACCATAAACTTGGACCAAGAAGAAGTTTTTCGTACACAGGTAGTTGAAAAATCTTTAAGGTAAGCTTAATTTTTAAATGGAGATGATAACCAAGACTGCCTCAGTTCGGACTAAAACCACAATATGTGTCAATGTGTGTGTGCTTTTGCTTGTACCGCTTTAAAATGAGAGCTGACTTGTGGCAACTACTCAGAAAGGTTACAGCGATGTGTAAATCATGAGAGTAGTTGAAAGAAGACAGAATTGAGGCTTGTGAGTAGTACAGTCCTTTTAAAATGAAGCATGCTAAAACGTATCTCACTATTACTTTATTCTGTTCCATTGGGCAGCATAACATTCTTTTTCTTGCCAGGTTGTTTTCAAGGGAAAGAAATCTGCTTGATACTTGCTCTTCATGTCATTTCCTACTTCTGACATGCAGTTGGTCTGTATTGGTGGAATTCTGCTTTTAGCGTCTGTCTTGTAAAACCTGTTTCCAGAATGAAGGAACCGGAACTTTTCCATGTATAAGGGTTTTGTGTGCTGTGGGATGTCCCCCTGAATAGGCCTCATTCTCTCCTGAAATTCTTGTTTTGGGAACTATAAGCTGTACTCACACAGAATGGCTTGCTTTGCCTCCCTGAGCAGCGCTTAGCTGTAGATTCTGCTACTTAGAGCCTTAAAAACAGTGAAACAAAAAAGTGGTGATAGCCTAGCTGCAGTAGTGTAGGTGCCTTTATGTCTCAAAACTCTTTAAGTTCACTGATGATCCATACTGAAGCATCGTTGCAGCTGCATTGTTCAGAATATCTGGGTGACAGTTTCAGTTATCTGGGGGAGACATTAAACCTTCCTCTTAAAACCCAGAAAGCCTGTTCAAACTCTTGAAAGTTTTCCTAATTCTTGTTGTTTCCAGTAGTTTCATTGTTAGTGTTTGTTCTTTGAGCTCTCTCTCTAGATGTTTCCAGGTGAGGAACAGCATACTGCTCATATGGCAAATGTAAATAGGAAATTTTACTTTTTCAAAACATGGTTTTAAAGCCTCCTTATGCTTCTGTATGAGAAGCAAACACCACATACATGCAATCAGGAACAAATGTTTTGCTCATACTCCTGATCTGTAACTACTGTAGTCAGATCCAGAAAACTTACAGAATTTAACTGGCTGTAATTGAGATTGATTATCAAAGCAAACCCAACTGAGTAATCCTTCAGAGAAAAATGTTAGAGACTATATGAAGCAGAAACTTAAAATTTCCCCTTCAAATAGACAGTAGTTTGAGTAAAAGGGAACCCAACATATCTTATAAAAAGAAAGACTTTGCTGACCCATTTTTGCCATATTAATAATTGAAACCCCAGAAGTTACTACTATGCTTAGAAACAAGACCCGTTACGTTTAATGTTTATGCAGACATATTTATTATGTTCTGTTTAAGAATTATTATCTTTATATACTTTAATCACCTGATAATAAAAGTATTAATTGCATAGTAAAACATTTAATAAAATACATCACCTTAGAGCCATCGACATTTTTTAAAATAATACTGAAGTTTTAACTGAAACTTGATTAAATGAAAACAATGCCATTAGTACTTTACAGAGGAAAGGAAGAAAAATCTCACTGTAACAAAACAACAAGGGGGGTGTGTGTGTCTCAAGTGACACCCCCCCTCCTCCCCCTCAAATGGAGAATTTTTCAGGTGATATGAAATTAATATTTCTAAGTTGAGAACGCTTTGTTAGGAGTTAGCAGTCAGTGTTCTGAATCACTCTTTGCCCATAGGTGCCTTTCTGTCTCCACTGACTATGTAAGGAACTCCTTCATCCTCTGTATTATGGCTGCATTGTTAGATTCACAGCATGAGTAGGGTTCCATACAAACTGATGAAATGTAATAAAATAAGTCGTCCTCTACTAGCGGCAGCCAGAGTTGGATGCTTACACTTGATTAGTAGCATGTATGCAGTTATGAAGGCTGACACTTGTTCCAGAAACTTAATTATACCATTTTGTCGCTTATTACTGTGTTAAACTAGAATACCTTGCTAACCTAAAGGTACTGGAAGGGAAGATGAAAGCTCTGATCTCTTACTAGTCTGAAAACTTTATAAATTGCTTTTCAGTGAGGTGTAGTACAGTATAATTTTAGTCATAAATACAACTTTGAATTTAATTGTTTTGTCTCATATTATTTGCTTGCTTTTTCTTACACATGTAATTCACAGGCTGTTTTTGTCACCGTATTCAGGGTTGTAAATTTATACTATAGCTATAATCTAAATTGTATTCTATGAATACCCGCTAGTTAAACATCTGTGGAAGTAATTGTCGCTAGAATTAAAATTATCTTTGACTACAGTGACTGAAAACTAATGAAGAAATGTATTTTTAAAATGTTCAAATAGGTTTGGGCTTCCACCAGCACTGGGACTATTGTTAGAGTGCAGATGTGAAGCAAATGACTTTTCAAAGTTAGAAAAACGTGAATTAATACTGAAGTGAAAGAAGGATATTTTGACTAATGACTCAAGAAATATTTCCTGACACGGTATGGGATTTCTGCGGGTTGTGAAGAAAGAAATTTTTTTTCCCTTGGAAAGTTTACAGAACATCCATAAGCCGCCTCAAATATCTGTGGTCAAATATGAGGAATTGGGGAGGGGCTGCAGTATGTGTGTGTTGCATTTATTTTTTTATTATTATTATTATTTAATCTAAATTTGGTTTCTTTTTTTAAAACTGAACTTTGTGTGCATGCAAGGTTATAGAAAAAATTAATTCTCTTGTTGATATAACTGTTGCTTTTATCAAATGACAGATCTAGGGGCATTAGTCAGTTTCCGTCACAGAACTACCAGTTTAATGTAACAAGGAAGGGAAGAGCAAAGGAGTATGTCACACATTTAAATTTAATCTCCTGTATTACTGTAATGCAGTTCTTCCTGTATGACAGTCTGGTCTTCCTTTGAATTAGCACTATCTTCTAATCCGTCACAGTCTTTAAAGTTCTTGCATCAAAGTCACAAATGAAAGTACTAAATTGACTGAATCCCTGAGGAACAGGTTGAGTAAGTTCTCCATTTTAATTATTCCTTATTGGTATAACCTATTGTACTCCTTCAGCCAGCTCTGTATCCACCTAAGAATTTCTTTACTAATCCTTTGTATTCTCCATCTTAAATTTTTCCTCTGTGCCTCATATGTTGCTAAAGAATAATCCACAACTGATTCATAAGGCAGTGGTGTGAATCTAGGTAAGGAAAAATGTATCAACATGAATAAAACGATGCATTACCTTCTATTTATGTTCATACTATTGACCTGCTCTTTCTTGCCAAATCTGAGACTTGAACGTAACGTTGAGGTAAAAATAATGATTGTTAGTGGCTGATCGTTCGTGGGCGGGGGGGCGGAGTATAGTTGTGAAGTGTGCTCTCTTTTGCCGTAGGATATGGCTGCTAAATAGGCTTGTGGAAGTCTCTGCTAATAGTCTCCATCCCAGACTAATTATCTGATTATAATTGGATGCATAGAGTTATATAGACCCAGCAAGAATAGGGACTTAACACTCAGTGATACGCAGTTGTTGATGTACATTGTAGTCTAGTGTTCCTCTTAGGATATCTGACTGAAGGTGAGTTAGTAGCAGAGTTTCCCTTGATACCAGTGCTGGCTAGTTCACCCACTGTTCACTCTTTCTGCCGTACCATCTCTTTCTTTGTACTGGTGCAACTATTATTTGTGTAACTATTAGGGGAGCACTGTCACACAATTGACCTAAGTTTAAAATAAGCCTTTGTTTAACCTTTTTTGGTCTGAGTTATTGTGTCAATACAATTAAAATGAGCAGTGAAGGAAATTGAGGCTGCTTAGGGCTGCACTGCTGCTAAAGGTAATGCTCATGAATTTATACCTTTAGTAGTGGTGCTGACAAAAAGAACCCAGCCCTCAAAATCAAAGTTGAATTTGTTTGCTTTGAAATTTAAGAAAGAAAAAAAAAAAAGCAGGGAGCTGAAAAACCACAAACACATTTTTCAACTGAGAATTCTTAAATTATTTCTCAGTATAGCGCAAAGGCTAATACTGATTTGTCTGCTTTGAAGCCTATGGGAAAAGGTCTGTGTGTGAACAAAAAGGAACATTTTTCACTCGTGAAATTCCTCATAATGAATTCCTGCAGTTAAAGCTCTTGTTTCTAAAAATCAGTTCTAGAAGTTTGCAATACTGATTTTTCACCTGTGTTCTTTCCCACTTTTTAAGTTAGTTATCAGCTCTTCTCTTATTTTTAACTTACTTAATGAACCATTGGTCCTTAAGCATTTGGTGTTTCTTCTGTAATTATTTTGGAGGGAAGAGAGTAGGGATGATATCCTATTCTTCCTAGTATCCTTTTGGGTAGGTAATAATACAAACTGATTGTTCCAAACATAAGCATATTTGTATTAGTTTAATAAAATATTGTAACAATACAGTGTCAGAAAGGTACTGGGAAACAAAAAAAACCCCTTTGTTTCTGGGTTTGGTATAACTGGCATCACAGTACTTTTCTATAGAGAGAAAGCAGAGGCTAAAATTAGTTTCATGAAGATGAAAAACTTTCCCTGGTGATGTTAATATATTGTAGTTGAAAGTATTTTAAGTCTTTAAGAATCCAGTAGTTCCAAAATAGCAGGGTTTGTTTGTGGATACACGTGATTTTCAGAATTCACAACTTGCAGTGACACAAGTAACATTGTAGTTTTGTTCAGTCTTTTCAAAATACAGTGTTCTGACTACTGGCTATGATTGCATCAATAAGTACTCCTTAAATTTAATGGAAGTATAAATTCCTTGAGTGAAGATAGCAACACGTTGTGTGAAATATGTCTAACATAGAGGAACCCAGAGTCTTTTTATGTAGAGGGCTGTGCAAATGGCAGTTAAGTTGGACAAACTGTAAACGTTACATTGGACTACATTAGATGTAGAAATGTGACCATTTCAGCTTGTGGGAGAACATGTGTATTTGAGATTAACATTTCTCTCTTTCACTGGTCTGTTTTAGGGATGCTAATGTTTATGGTTTCTTGTTCCAGATCTGAATCTTTGAGCATCAAATCTGACGCGGAAGTTAGAGCTAAACAAATGTCAGTTAGTGCAGTAATTAATAAATTCTGGTTTAATGTAATTTAATTGCGTACTGAATGAAAAAAGAGAAACAAAACTTGTGAGTTTCTCGGGAAGTCGTTTGGGGTGGGTAGAGAACCAACTAGAATAATTTCAAGACAGAAAAATAGAATAGAAATTGCAGAGGAGACAACACTTTCTGTGTGTGCACTCTAATTTTTTTGCAGTGTTATTGTATGTTCTTGTAATGAAATGGTTGTGGATGCTTTGATAGATAAGTATAGTGCTAAAGGCCCAAGGTCTGGGACTGCAGTAAAAATGTAACGTTTTAATGTTTGTCTTCCTGTATAAATTACATAAAGTGTTTTTCTATTTTAACTTTCAGTCTTTCTTTTCAGCCCTTATTTTGGGGAAGAGTTTTACTTTGAGATTCCAAGAACATTCCAGTGGTTGTCTTTCTACATTTACGATAAAAGTGTTTTACAAAAAGACCTGCGTATAGGTAGGTTCTGGCATACTGTCTACATCCTGCATAACATTTGGTTATTTTCACTATCACTATCTGTAGTATTAAGGATATAATTATTGAAGTGATGCATTTTTCAAAACACAATGTATAGTGCACTTAAACTAAATCTTCCTTTAAAGTTTGAAAAGCAGGATTTTGTTTCCTTGCTTTATTCTATTATACTAAAATATGGGGTTTTTTTTAAGCTAATAGGACATTTTATAGTCTTATAATTATAGTCTCAATAAATTTTTTTAAAGTCTTTGTTTTTTCTCCTCTTCCATTTCATTGGAATGTTTGAATAACTGTCACTACCTGTAGATCTTTAAAGAATGAATTCTGGAATAATTCCACAGTAATTGCAATTGTGAAATAGTTCTTAAAACTATTTATAGATAATGTTTTTTGTCTGTCAGTGCAACCTGTAACTTAGTGACTTATAAAGCATTTTGCAGCAACTTACCTAGCTTAGCTGAAAAATTATAGGAGGTGGATCCCACTCCCCCTCCCGCATAATGGCTCTATTGCAGCTGCTATTTGGATATAGTTGCTATAAAGCTCTAACAGTCTGCTGTGAAAAAAGCCTTCATATTACTTGAATTGAGGAAGGAAATAGTTTGCACCAGGATGCCAGATAATTTGGTATAATAACAACTTTCCAAATAGCAATCAGAGGAGTAAAAAGCATCTACCTTCAGTTTCCTATTTAAACATTCTTCAACACCGTTACTGTTCTCTCAAATCTTTATTACGTTATTTCCAGCCACAAGTGTGTTCTTTATTTTACCTAACCTTGTTAGTAGTGATATCCAAGATAACACATTGTAATTAACTTAATTTGGCTTTATATAACCTATTTTTCTGCTTTACTTATGCTTCATGTTCCTTGTTTCCATAAGCTTTTCATACACCATCATAAGCTTAAAAAAAGTAAGAGAGAGTTTAAACAAAAATCAAACTTCAAATCTATTTAAATATTAGTCCTATTCAGATGAAAGTGATATTTATCCTTATGTCCCCCTGTTCCCCTCCCCCAGGAAAGGTGTCAATCAAAAAAGAAGATTTATGCAACTACACAGGAAAAGAGAACTGGTTTATGCTTCAACCTGTTGATTCTAATTCAGAGGTTCAGGTAACTTATTAAATTGCACACTTATATTTTTAAAATTAAATATAGGTAAGTGTATGTCATAGTAGAAGTTTATATTGAGCTGTAGCAGACAGTAGCAGACAGAGGTTAGCATCTGTCTAATTCTTGTGAGACAGTTGTGTCTTTCAGCTTGATTAGAGAATAATGCATATTCTACACTTCTAAACTGGCTGTATTGTTCCTCATGATACTTAAAACTGGCAGAAGACTTATAATCAGAATTGTTTAGGTTGGAAAAGACCTTTAAGATCATCCAGTCCAACCATTAACCTAACATTACCAAGTCCACCACTAAACCAATTCAGGGTAGAGTAGCAATTTTGTGTTTCCTGGCTTGGTGGCTGGACTATTTATACTGAAAGTAAAAACTAGGAATCATTAAGGTTGGAAAGGATCTCTAAGATCTTCAGTCCAACATCAACCCAACACCACCATGCCCACTAAACCATGTCCCAGGGTGCCATGTCTACCCGTTTTGTGAACACTTCCAGGGATGGTGACTCCACCACCTCTCTGGGCAGCCTGTTCCAATGCTTGACTACCCTTTCCGTGAAGAAATTTTTCCTAATATCCAATCTAAACCTCCCCTGGCGCAGCTTGAGCCCATTTCCTCTTGCCCCATCACTAGTTACGTGGGAGAAGAGACCAACGCCCACCTCCCTACAACCTCCTTTCAGGTAGTTGTAGAGAGCGATAAGGTCACCCCTCAGCCTCCTCTTCTCCAGGCTAAACAACCCCAGTTCCCTCAGCCGCTCCTCATAAGGCCTGTGCTCCAGACCCTTCACCAGCTTTGTTGCCCTTCTCCGGACACGCTCCAGCAGCTCAGTGTCTTTCTTGTAGTGAGGGGCCCAAAACTGGACACAGTATTCCAGGTGCGGCCTCACCAGCGCCGAGTACAGGGGGACAATCACCTCCCTGCTCCTGCTGGCCACACTATTCCTGATCCAAGCCAGGATGCTGTTGGCCTTCTTGGCCACCTGGGCACACTGCTGGCTCATGTTCAGCTGGCTGTTGACCAACACCCCCAGGTCCTTTTTGGCCAGGCAGCTTTCCAGCCACTCTTCCCCAAGCTTGTAGTGCTGCATGGAGTTGTGACCAAAGTGCAAGACCTGGCACTTGGCCTTGGTGAACCTCATACAGTTGGCCTTGGCCCATCGGTCCAGCCTGTCCAGGTCCCTCTGCAGGGCCATCCTACCCTCGAGCTGATTGACACTCCCACCCAGTTTGGTGTCATCTGCAGACTTACTGAGGGCGCACTCAATCCCCTCATCTGGATCGTTGATAAAGATGTTAAACAAGACTGGCCCCAAAACAGAGCCCTGGGGAACACCACTCGTGACTGGTCGCCAGCTGGATTTAGCTCCATTCACCACAACTCTCGGGGCTCGGCCACCCGCCAGTTTTTTACCCAGCGAAGAGTACGCCCGTCCAAGCCATGAGCTGCCAGCTTCCTTAGGAGCATGCTGTGGGAGATGGTGTCAAAGGCTTTACTTAAAGCAACTGTTTGGGAAATGTCTTAACAGTATTTTCATGTCTAAAATCTTTGCGAGAGGAGCTATGTACTTGAGACAGGTGAATGATTTAGAAAACTACTGAATCTTTTTTTTTTAGTCAGTTTTGGTGTTATCTGAAATGATGACTGATTATGTGACATGAAATGGTTAAAAGTCTCCAAAACTGGAGGTACCTGTGCTGTGCTCATTTATTTTGAAATACTTTCTGCATTCAGTATCAAATAACTTGCACTTCACAGTTGTATTTTGGTCTGTGGTTCAAGTTCTTCCAACAGGATTGTTCTAGTAATATGTAAAAATGAGATGGCTCTAGAAGTTGTAGCAACTCTCTTCCTGGTTTGAGGAAGAAAGAACAGTATTCTTGAAAAATCTCTTAACCTTGTTGCTGTGATAAACAACTCTAGTATATTTTAATAGTTTTTTCAGATTTGCCTGAGGGAAAAAGTCTTGGACTTGGCAGTGTTTGTATTTTGCTAGTAACTTGAAAGTCCCTCTGTGTAGGGAGAATCCTGTCTACTTTTACAAGAGGTGAATGTGCACAGAATTCTCAAAAAATAAAGACATGTTATTTTCCAGGATTAATCATTTATGAGCCATAAGTTTAGCATGCAGCTGTTGGGTATATAGGAGGGCATGTGATTGCTTTACCTGAAGGTGCATTTTCAAAATACCTGAATACCATTTTCTCTTATCTGCTGAAAATCAGTCCTCATTCAGTTAGGATAGAATATAATAGAAGAGTTCAGTTGGAAGGCACCTACAGGTCATCTAGATCATTCTTTTTCCAATTCTTCCATCTAATCACTCTGAATATTCTAGAAAGTCCTTTCCAGATATAAACTGAAATGCAATTTCTGCCTTGACTTAAATATTGTCATGCTTGCTATGTTTTTTTTTCTCAGTCATAAAAATGTAGTGAATGAAAGATTACTTTTTGTCATAATACTACATGACTAACTATGAAAATTCAATTATAATATTCCATTAATAGAACTTAGCAATTTCTTACATATAGGGAAAAAAAGTTTTTAATTTTCCATGTCTTTGTAGCTTACAGTGGGCTGGAAGCTCTTATTGATACTTTTCTATGGCTGGGACATGTGTAAAGCACTCTCCTGCATGACGCTTCCATTAAAGAATAGCCTTTTTGTCTAAGGTGTGCTCCTCCTCATGTTAATCTTACCTTGAGTTAGGGCATTTGGGTAGGTTTCTCCTCTGTCCTGCTTCCTTTTTCCATGAAACTTGTAAGAGCAGAGCTGAGACCAGTTCCCATCTGCCAGATTTGGCTGAAATCTCATTGGTTTGGATGTGCCATACGGTACTGAAATGTATTCCTAGGAGATTCCTAAGATTATTGGTGCGACATGGCTGAAAATTGCAGGCTTTCACATAGTGTATGTGCAGAAAAAGTGCACGGATGTTTATAAAGCTAGGTAACAGTCTGGGGAAAAAATTGTTTTCAGATGTGCTCTTCTCCTTATGGCACCATATGTGTAGGTGACATTTTTTCCTCTAGTTCCCTCCAGGTGAGTATTTTCCAGAATTCATGATGGGTGCAAGGCAATAGGATGGCTTAGAACTACTTCATGTTCCTTGGCTATATGCAGGACACGTTGAAGTTTGCTTGGTTGGGGTTTTTGGTTTTGGGGTTTTTTTTCCCCTTAAATCTTCATTTGTTTCAAGAAAACTGTGCTTTCTGTGTGCCAGTGATCTATTTTTCATACAGGCTAACTTTGGTATAACGAGCAGCCTGTATATCAGGTACATTAGTGGTGGAGGTGCATACTGAATATTGTGGTATACAGCTCGTAGATATACAAAATCCATACCAAGTCATAAGTGCTTTGGCACTGGCTGTTGTCTTCTTTACTAATAAGCATGTCTTGGATCTTTTTTTTCTTCACAGTTCGTCAGTTCTTATAGTCTGTATGGGAAATGGTCAGCTCCACCTTGGTAGGACAAATAAAAGTATCGCTGGAAGACATTCGAGTTCGTTAATAACTCTAACAGTTTCTAGAAAGGCTTAGGAGTATATTAAATGTAACATTTTGTCTTTTGTGGAATTACCAAGAATTAAACTTGCTGATTCCTACAAAATAAAACTGAATTGGGGAAGTGGGGAAATAAACAGACTAGTCATTTTCTAAAACCACCTTACTTGTAATAAATTTAGGACTTCTCTAGGGTCACAATCCACTACTAATGCGGAAGCTATTTTCTGTTCTGGTTCCACAGCTCTGTACGTACAGGTAATCTGAAGTGGAGGTGATTGAAAGTTCAGCAGAGCAAAAGCACTATGTGCTTGAGTTAATTTAAGTTTTTGGTGAAAGAAAGGTGATAGGTATTTCCTTTCAGGTGCTTATGGGAGAAGAGTGGCCTCTCCCCAGCCGCTGAAAGTGTGTAAAAATTACTTTGATTTTTTAGAAAGCATCTGCTCTGTGTTTTGATCTTAGCTGTTTTTTTTGTTTTGCTGCTGGTTACAATAATGAATGGATATTCATCTTGTTTTCTTAAAACTTTTTTCTTTGTCCACTAGTTCTTGAAAAGTAGACATGGATGTGGGAATACTGAGCAAATAAAGTAGCATTTGAAAAGTGAGTGGAATACACCATATTTAACTGCAGCTAGCGCAAACTTGTTTATACACACACATATATATATTTAAAAAAAAATCCTGACATTTTCTAAAATGCAGATAGCCTCAGCATGCTAATAAAATTCTTAGGATTGCTTGCCTTCCCGCCCCACCCCCCTATTTTTATCTTAAATATTCATTTAGCTGGTTTGAAATGAGCTCATATTGTTAAACGTGCCCTTGATCTTTGTTATTCATAGCAAGAAACATTATTTGTAGAGATTTGATCTATGCTGGCAAAATACATTGAGGTCAAAATCTTTCATGCACTTCTAAGGTTTTTGAAGGTAACTTTAACATTCGCTGTTCCCTTTCTTAAAATTGATAGGATTTATAATTATTGAAGTAATGTACTCCTAACAGATTCCCCTGGTGTTCGTGTAGAATGTGTAAATTTGGAAAAAATGGAGCTGGAGCCTCAAGCCAGCTTGTACATTCCTAGTAGCTCAAATCTCTAACCCTAGGAAAGAAGAAAGGTCTGGATAAAGTAAAACTCATGGGGTTATCAGAGTTGAACGGATATTCCTGGTACTGTGGAACTGTTGGCCATTACACAGCGCTAGGAGCTCAGTGTGGTAGACAGTAAGATGTAGTACGTTTCAGAAATGTGGTATATGTTTGCGCTATTTTAGAATGGGAAAGCTGGAAAAAAGCCGATGGAAGCTGATAGAACCTGTATCTGCTATGTAGAGATGTTTTTGTAGTAAGCACGCAGAATTAACAATTTGGGCGGTACTAAATGTGGGAATACTATGTAGTTTGTGGAGTATTCTAGAGCCCCGGTTTTACGTTCCATATGCCACAAGGACTTCAGTTTACCAAAGATGCTTCTGAGTGAATAATCTGGGTTATTTTACGTTCTTTTTTTTTTAAAGTTCTTTAACTTTTGGATTAGAATCTTTTTTCTTCTACTTAGGTGTTGACATAGTGTGTATGGCATAAAGATGATCTTTCTTGTTCTTACAAACTCAATGGTTCAGTTGTGATACTGAACAACCTGATCTGAGCAACCTGATCTGGTTAAAGCTGTCCCTGCTCACTGCAGGGGGGTTGGGCTAGATGATCTCTAAGGGTCCCTTCCAACCCAAAGCATTCTATGATACTTCTTCCATTGAAGTGGGGGAAGCGGAAGGAGGAGGACAGAGAGTTCAAGAGAAATACTGTAATCTAGAGTTTCTGACGTTGAGGGAGGAACTGGAAAATAAGTTAGCATTTCTAACTCTGTTTAAGCCCCACCACCCCCCTCAATAACTTTCCCAAGTCCAGACTACACTTCAGACGAAAGAGTATGCATCTCTTCCTCTTGCATTCAAAGGAGAGAAAGTTTTATGAAGGAAACTAACACTCTGAAAAGTTACTTTGTGGTACACTTGGAACAGTAATGTGATACTGTGTATGGAATGTGGGCATGGTATATGAGTGCCTGTTGGCATAAATATTTAAAATACAGTTTCCACTTAAGAGTTTTAGAAAACTTGAAATCATGTATTTATTATAGATACTTGTAATATTTCATAATCTGGAAATGACCAAAATATCAAAACTGTGGGGAGAAAAAAACCTTAAAATACAGTGTTAAAATGCAGTAGCAATGCTAAAAACAAAACTGTATAACTAAATAGTTTTTGTAGTTCTGTTCTGAAGTTTAGATTGGTGATTTGGACACTCTGGTTTTGGCTCCTTTGTTACTATGTGAATCTTGCCATATAATCAACAGCTCCATTGTCCTCTAGTCAGTGTCTGAAAATTGATTGTTAATCCATTCGTAAAGTTAAAATGGTACCTACCTGCCTTTGCAAAACCATGAGATCTACAGATATAAAGTGCGTTCACATGAAGTGTGCCGCTCATTTATTGTATAAGAATGGCTGATTTCTCTTTATGTTTTGAACTAAAACTAGTCTGTACAACCGTGTTTAAAACAGAGTTGCATATCATGTCAAAAGTTCTGATATAGATCTGCACATCAGCCACTGTAGGAAACCATCGCACTGCTCTCAACAAAGAAAACAACAAAAATGTACCCGAAACTCTCCATACATGTCAGAGAAACATTTACTTAGAGCCATGTTACTGTAGCCATCATGGTGCTGAGTTTTGAACAAACTACATCTACAGATAGATCTCAGGAGCAGTAAATTTTCTATTTTACTCCTACTGATCAGTGTAGAACACAATTGGTGGTGGGTTTTTTGGTTTTTTAAAAGCAAAAAGATGATGTTCAGGCCATTCACAAGGTCTGCCTACTAAAACTAGTTAAATCAGCTATTACAATAAATACTACTAATGTTGTCTTTTCATTTGTCATTCAAAAACTTTGCCTTGTAAGGCTGTTGGTATGCTTCTCATTATCCTGGTTTTATCCTGTGAATCTATTTTTGTAATTGAGTTTCTCTGCTTGACAAATACTTTCTTAATGTACCTGTGTTCCAATCCACGTAGTAACAGTTTGCAAAACACTTGGCAAGCATCCCAAAATAGTTACCTTTAAAACTTCCTTATAAAGGAAACTTCACTTCTCCTCCCATGTGACGTACAGAGAGAGGAACACAGCCCTTGCCCCAGGGGATTTACAATAAAAACATTTCAGTGCTATGTCAAAACATAAGCGCTATAGAAATGTGTTCAAGGTCAGCTAAGGGTTTTGATTCCATTTTAGTGTTGCACAAGAAAACTGTAGTTCAAATTATAGCTTGCTTCCTTTGCCACACTTTAAAATTGCCTTCCAGGTCCCTTCCCTAAGAATCATAATTGTGGACAGACCAGTGTCGTCTGATGTTCCATTTAGCAAATAGACAAATTCCAAGAATACTAAGGAGAACATGGTTTGGAGGAAAGACTGTGTCAGTGTCTGGTTATCTCAGATGTGAAAGCCAGCACAAATAGCCAGGCACTGAAAGGAGTTGCAGTATTCTTCAGGCGGTAGGTGTTTGGAGCAAGGTTATAGCACCAAATTTTGGTCATCCCAAGAAAGTTGCATATCATCGTTTGTGGTTTTTGGAGCCTTTTGTTGAGATGGTAGAGTATAGGCTGGCCCTTGTTGAGTTCTGAAGTTAATCCATGCTGTGCCATTGCTTACAGGTTCTTTTTCTTAATACATCCTACCATATCAGAAAAAGAAAAGGAGGAAGCCAGGTTTAGCAATTATTGCCACCTTTTCCTCTCCTTTGTTGTGTTTAGTGTTCAATGAGTACATCAGCAGACTTCATGAGATAGTTGAAAGCTGCACTGGGATGCATAATAAATTTCTAAATTATCATCAGTCTGGTGGGATGGACAGGATTTCACAGCTGGATATTAAATGTTGCTGGTTATGGCTACTGCATACTATTCTACTTTTCTAAATATACCTAACTGCCTTCAGAGTCCCAAGGTCATTTTAGAACTTTCTCCTGAAATGCTTATAAATTCACTGTTTGTTCAAGGGTTCATCCCATGCTTAGGACAAAAAAGCTGAAAGGGACTTTTGCTCTTGGTAATTCCTCATGCTGGAAGAAATATTTTTTTATGTATCTTAAATATGTGGAGACTTGACCAATTCATGTGCTGTCTGCAGCTGAGGATAATGTTTCTCTTTATCATTGTCTCTCAAAGTTCAAATACATACATCATAATTCCACTTGCAGGATATGTGCTTTAGAATAGATATTTGCTTGAAGTGGGTATATTGTATATATTGCTTCTAACTGTAAACTATATTGTTGTTCTAATTACTACTTTGAAAACAAAGGCTTCTAAAACTATTTGTGTTTCTCTCTTGTTTTTTCAGGGAAAAGTTCACCTTGAATTAAAACTGAACGAACTGATAACAGATAATGGATCTGTGTGCCAGCAACTAGTAGTACAGTAAGAAAATTTGTTAATCCTTGATTATTTAGTTGTTTGTTAGAACATTATGGGATTTGTCTCTCTTAATACTGAATGTCTGCACATCCTGGTACCAATAACATTTTTCTTTTTATTTGACTTACTTGGAGCCTACCTCGTTTAGGGAATTCCTGCAGGAGTTCTTCACAACTGCTTGTCTCTGTTGCTCCCATAGCACTCACTTTTATTAGGACTCAGCATGGCTATCTGGTAGCATTAGTTCAGTGTCTTCTAATCCCAATTGAATTGGGTCTAGGAATGCCAACTGCAGCTGACAGCCAGAACTTGCAGTACTGCTGTTACTGACAGAATTGAGGTGCTAGTGGTCGTGTTGGGAACAGTGTGAAACTTTTTCAGTAGTAATATTTTGGTTTGGTATGTGAAAATTGACTTTTAGTTTTGCTGCAGAATTACTTTCTCATGGTTAAGCATCACAAGGAATGTTTACTTTTTTAAAAAAACAAACCAAACAAAAAAAACCCCAGGAGTTGCTGTTTTGGAGCAGCATAACGTTGCCATGTTTCAGTAAAATTTCTTAGCAACAACTTAAGGGGTTTTCACTACCAAACTTAATTTTGACTCCAAAGTGTAAAGACATTACAGCATGTCAAATAGCCTAATAGAAACAATAAATTTTTGGTATATGTTACTTCAAAAAAGGCAAATTTCACCAATATTAAAGAAAAAGCACAGAATGAAACGTATTGGAAGATATCAACTAGTCTGTACTCTTATATTGTTACTCTTAGAGATGTGTTTGATAATGATCCTATGTGATGGCTTTGGGAGTCTGAATATACAGGTTACAGATGTTAGTCACAGAAGACCAAAATTCCACATGTACTAGTCATTCTGTTTCTTTTTATTCATTATTAAGCAATACATTTAAGGCCAGAAAATTGGTAAGAAGCTAATGCAAATACAGCTGTAGAAAATGTTTTGGCATTTTCAAAAAATGTTTGTCTGATAAGGGCATACTACAAGATACTGGTCTCTCTAGAAACTAATCCTGTCCTTTATTTTGGAAGAAATCTGACAGCCTTCTGTTACTTGCCTCTGGGAGACTGTTTCTTTTCATAGAAAAGACCAGTGGAAACCAATGGCTTCAAGAGACTCAGTGAGATTGACAGCGTTCTCTTGTGACTCTTCTTAACATTCTCAGCATGAGTAAGGCTCAGGAGAACAAGCTGGTCTTACTGCAGTTTTTTTTTATTTTTAGTGCTTCAGAAAGCAATAAAGGCTTTTCTGCTCTTGTCTCCTAACCGGTTGTGGGATAGGCCATGTGAAGAAAAGGGTATAGACAAGGGGATTATAAAGACTAAGGGAAAATTAAGATTAAAAACTCAAAATGCACTAAGATTCCTTAATTTTGCTTTCCAACATTGTTCATTAACTTATAATTTATTATATGTTTATTATATTAATTTATTCAGAGAGTGACAGGCTTTGAGTTTTTTAAAATATTCTCTTAAGAATTTAGTATGAAAGAATGGGTTGTATTGCGAAACTGAGGGGAGGAAATGGTGTGTGGTCTTCCATTTGTCTCAGTGACTTCATGTTCAGATCAGCTTCAGGGAACAGGGGGAGACCGTTACACTGTCAATTTTGCTAATGTAATTTTCATTAGGAAGTTTAAATTATGTTCTTTCTGTCTTAGTCAACTATCTAAACCAAGATGAGTAGTTTCATTGGAGCAAGACCTAGCAAAAAAAAGTCTTTGCTTTTCTGTTACTTGGTATGAAAAGGGAAGCTAGTTCTGTGATAGAACTAAGCTAGCGAAACTGGTAATGCTTTAGTGTCTATTGTAGGCTGATAATTCAGGTAAGATACGGAAACTTGCTGTACATCGATGTATATTTATAACTTAAAGATAATTCTGAATGTGCTTCTACTTGTATGGTGGGTGGCAGCTTGGTTGATTGGGAGTCCTGTTGCTCTTATTTTTGTATGCCACTTGCAGCACAAGGCAGAATTAGAACAGCTTTTCCGCCATGGACTATTCACCACCAAAAGCTCTCTAGAGCTTTATGACTTTGTGTTTTATTCCCAGCTTAACTTTCTGATAGATACAATTTTTTTAATTTAATTTTTTATATATTGATGCACTTTGGTCTTATTTTTTTAATTTTTATTTTTAAAATGTGTTTGGATTTTTACTATGATGAAGAAGAGTTGCTTTAGAAAGTTACTGTTGCAGATTGCAGTTTTGAGTGGGAAGTGGGTTACTCACTGTGCCCTCTCTTAGGATCTCTTTATGACGGAGATAAATGATCAAAAGGAAGCCAGGGTTCTCTCGTGGTTGCTGTACTCACCCACTCACTGACATGTGGGAGAGGACTGTGCGTTAAACACTGCAGTATTACATCAGGACTTTTGTCTTCGTCTGCGATTATGAAATGCATTAGAGTTCCTTAAACTAAAAATGTTTAGTAGTATTTTATCATATATGCTGATAGACTTGAAATAATAGGCTGTATAAGTAATATATTGTACATAAATGTATTTTTGGATGTACATGTGAGAGTGTGAGAAATAAGAAGTCTCTCACTGGATATAGTATTATAGAAATGGATGTGAGGGCATTTTTGAGACTCTTTTGATGTTAAAGCATGAGGAACTTAATTTCACATGTATTTTCTGTAATAGAAAATTTCAACTCTTTAAAAGTCTGCTTATTTTGTAAATTTCTGAGGATAATTAGTCAGTGATGCGCTTATTGCTATGTTTTGTTAGTCACCAGTCCCTGAGAAGTCCTTGTATTAGTAACTCCTTTAGAAAAGCTGCAAGATAGGAAGTAGCAGAGTGTGGTTGAGTAAAAAAAAGACAAAGAGTGGGCATATACGTGGATTTCTGCCCCTGCCTCTTCTCAATCTGTCCAAAACTGGAAGAGCATTGGCCAAAGAAAAAAAAAAACATGGAAAAAATAATTCTTAAAATACAGGCTATAATACTTGCCTTTCAGAGCCATGTTTTACTTCATGTCCAAATTAATGGTCTCTCAATGTAATGAGGCAGGGAAGCTGTTAGACCTTCACCAGTTACATTTTTTGGAGGATAAGAGAATCCTAGATAGTTGTGCTGGCTTCTGTGCATAGGTAAGTTTGTAATGGATTTCCACCATGTGTTCCCTGAGAGTCTAGAAGTTCTATGAAGATGAAAAATAGTAGCTAGAACTTTCACAACATAAGATTAAAGATGTGTTAAGAGCACAGACAATAGCAAGTAATTCAAGGGTGGTGATTGTGAGCATTATCTGGAGTCTCCCATCACCTTTTTGTTTGTGGATGAACCAAAGTGATAGGATTAGACTTCACTAGGAGATGGATTCATATTATTTTGGTTCTGTAGACATGGTTGTAGAACCTTTTTTTGCTTGTCTTCTAGATGGGTTTTATGATGAGGATTTATTTAAAAACTGAAGGTAATTCCTGTAGGAAGCAGTTTTTGAAAGTTAAGGATTTGGACAACGGAGAGCTGCTGCTGCTCTTAGCCTCTTACAGCTAATGTGGGAGGGAGGAAGGCAGGCTTCATTTCTTATGCTAGTATGTATACGAAACCCATCTTTTCCAAACAAGTAGTTGGGAAAAGAACGTGATTTTAGAAAGGTAAATGTTGCTGTGTATGATGAAGAGATGGTCAGTTGTCATATAATGAAACCAGGACTGCAATTCCTCATGTTTCTTTCTTTTTGTGCTCTATCCCCCTGCGTGCCCCATTCTGTTTCAGTTTTTAATTTAGATTGTCTATTCCCCAACTTTATCCTTCTCCAAGCTTACTTCCCTTACATAAATATTAATATGTTGCAAACTATGTTTGTATCAGCAAAGCTGTGGATAACAGTCAAAAAAACCCCTCAGTTCTTAAAAACTGGAAGTTTCCTTCTTTTGCTCAAGTTGTCAAAAAGTGGTCACGTACAAGATATACCACAACTGACTGATCTGGTCTTACTTGATGCTGGGGGGCACAGGAGGAAATGGTGGCCAGCTTTCTTAAGGTGGGACTTTCTGAAGGCAGCTAGGGCTTTCAGGTTGTATAAGGATTCTAAAAACATGATATTGAAATGCACTTTTCCTTGGAGAAAGTAAAAGAAAGACTTGTAATTGCTTATCTTATATCAATGAAGCACACTTTTTTTTTAAATAAAAGCATAACGTTAATCTTCCTTTGGTGAAGGGCTATCTTAGAAACTACTTAGTGAGCTAAGCCCTGATTTTACACATAACTTTTGTATTAATTGGAAACTTGCTGTTAAATTTCATACAGATACACCCACAGACCGTTTCTGAATTAAAATTTTGTTTTGTCTACAATTCTAGTTGTTTCCTTTTCTAATGTGTGAATGAGGAGGGGAAAAAGATAATGCAATAGATTAACTGCTGACTCAGTGTGGGCTCTTTTTCAAAACCACAATAGCATGTATAGTAGCACATCTCAAAAATATATGCTTGCAGCTCTCCTTTCTGGGAGTCTGTAAAAACAAGTTTGCGTGACCATTGTTTGCATATTTGCTGCTGCTGAAGCGGATGATACTTGAACGGTTTCTTGCCAAATTAGGCTATTGGATGGTAGTACTTGCCTTCTCTGTGTTTGACATGACTTCAAACTGAAGGAAACAGTTTTATGTATTTACAGTGCAAATACTTGAAAGCCCAGAAATGGCTTATTACAGCTAGATTTTGTCGTCTTTTGCACTTTTCTGAATAAATTACATGCTATACCATCTTAAATTGACGTGTCAGTTTGTTACTGTCCTGTTTATCTGCTCACATGAAGTTGCTCTAGGGAACAGAACAGTTTTTAAGAAGTGTACAAATCGTAATGGCTGCAGTTATTTAGTTTTTGCACTTGGGAGGACTTCAGCTGATTTCAGTGGTGGAGGTAGAGTCCGTCAGTCATTGAGGGGGGTTTATTGTGGGCTGTGTCTTTTTAAGGACTTATTTCCATCTTAGAGCTGAACATATGCCAGTTGTATCTGAAAGGCTCATATTTCCTGTGTGAAACCCCTCTTGCAGAACAAACTACTGAGATGTGAAGCAAGAATTAATGTAAACTGAAAGATCTCTTACACTGTACTGTAACTGATCAGTAGTCTGAGAAAAGAACAAAAGTCCGTCTGTTAACTATTGCTTAGACTTTACATAAAGATGTAGTTTAAAGTATAAAAGGCTTTTAAGATTCTGTCTACTTCTTCAAACTCTATGCATTTAGCCTTTTGAATGAAAATTGCTTGTGCCAGCATAGACAGATGAAGCCATTTGTCAAAGCTGAAATGTTTACCATATGGTGCAAGTATATTTATTAGGGTTGTCAGAATAGGAATGTATATTTAGTGTTATTTACTTTCTTGATCGGCCAATGTGTTTGGGGTTTTTTTGTTGGTTTTGGTGTTTTGTTTGGGGGTTTTGGGGTTTTTTTTTTTTTGTTTGGTTGGTTTTTTCCCTCTGTTGTAGAAGATTGCAATTCTAGTGCTTTGCCTGATTCTTTGGGGAAGGGCAGTATTCCTGTGAGATTTGCTAGCTGGTAAACTTGTTGAGGTTGCTTTCCATTTCTGTTAAGTCTACTCTAATTGAGCCACTTGAAACATCTTCAAAAATTTTTAAACATGTTTACTGGAGGCTGTTTGTTTAGTAGCTTAAAACTATCTGCAATAATTCAGTCTTGTGTATTCAGTCCCTAGGGAGTGACAATCCAGTTTGATAGTGCTGAGTTGATTTAATGGCTTCCTACCCTTAATGGCTACTTGCTTTGCACTGCCTTTGGAGCTTGTGAGATCTTCTTCATGACTAGGTGAATTAAGGTTGCCTGACTGACTGAAAACCGGCTCGAAACCTAAATAGCTTTCTGGAAGGTTAGTAATCAGAATCACCATAGGTGATAGGTTCAAAGTAGGAGTATAAAAAGAAGGAGGAGGAGGCACCATTTCAGTGCAGTTCAGTTCATTTTGCTGTGCTGTCAGATAACGTGTCTAAAAGCAGACTCCAGGCAGTAACTGGGGAGTTAAGGGATGGTTATGACTGGCTAGCTTAGAGGGAGAGATGGAAGGGGAGGAGGTAAGATAAATTTGGAACAAATTCTTGAGCCTGTCGGGTCTGAAAAGGAAAGATTTGGGAATATTAGGAGTAGGTGGTCAGGGGGACTAGGATATTGTTTGTTTTTTGAGATGTTGGAACAGGGCAGGCTGGCTAAGCTGGGTAGACCTTACTTGCTGGCAACAGAACTGGGACTTGGGCAGGAGATGAAAAGGAAATTCTAGTGCTGCCTACACAGGGAGACTGACTGGAGCATGAAATCAGCTTGAAGTGACAGATCTATATGATGAATCCAGAGATTCTAGTTCTGCTGCAATGCTGTGTAGTTGTCAGTAAAATGTTTTTCAACTTGCAAGAAATCACAAACAAGCCTTCCTTTAGTTTGTGTATGTTGTGGTCAAGCTGTAAGAAGACAGGGGAGGCCTGAACAAGCTGTTTCTGTAACCCATGTAGGGCATTGTGATCGGTTTTGTTGATATGATAATATACAAGTTTTCCCACAGGATCATTATGTCAAGTATGCAGGCCATCCATACAGTGATCAGGGAAGGAGTGAGAAACTTTGTACATAGGGAAAGAAACTGCTTTCTGTAGGACTTACATCTGTTTGCCAGAGAAATCCAGGAGCTTGGTGAACATGACACAGGCTGTAGGAAGAGAAATTGTGGTGGTGGTGGTAAAATAGTTGAATTCTACCCAGAGAACTTTGACTTGATCCATCTGCTGTGTATTTCCTATGAGATTGAAATTGAGGTTAACTTATAGGTACATTCAGGACTCACGCCTGGAACCAAAAATCTCTGGGAGCTGCAGAGACAGTATGTTTAGTGCTACAAAATGCATAGTAGTCTGAAAGAATCAAGCCCTAGCTGCCTCCAATCAGATACCCCAAATGGCTGAAAAGTCTAGACAGCTTAATTTTGTCGCCACTCTGTCACGTATTTGTTGGAGGAGGAATCAATTAATGCTTATGAAACAACTGGATGTTTCAAGAACCCATTTAAATGGTGGGTTTGAAATCACTGTAGGGTTCATTGTGATTCAAAAATTATTGAAATGCTGAAGGCCATGTGCTTGAAAACTGGAAGAAAAATAACAAATGATTGTGCGGTGGTTCAGCACTAAATGTTCCCTGAACTGGCTAAGACAAAGGGACTTTTTGGGGGGGAAAAATACCATCTGGTTTATAATCGTGTATACTCCAAAGAGGGTGGAGTTTTGAGGCAGCACAGGAGTGTTAGTGTCTGTTGTTTCCTCACTTGTGAGTGTTTGAGTTTGCAATGCTTGTTACTCTTTTAACACTGTTTTTCTACAATACAGAAAGCATTTACTTAACAACAGTGTGTAGCTACTGTTGCTGCTATGTAACTTTAACTTGATCTGTACAACTTGCTATTCCACATTACAGTATTAGAACATTTACTTGATTATTTATATGAACTTAGAGCAGAAAAGTATTTTCTCCTTAAGTTACATAGGTTTTGGATTTTATTCAAACTGGCTAATTATGGCAACCAAAACTTACTTGCATTAATTTAGTTAAATTTCTGCAGTACATTATTTAAAAACAGATGATTTCAAAAAGAGAGAGCAGGAATATAACATTCAGATCTCATTTATGTCTGTCTTGTTTATGAAATTCTGTAATCTGCTGAACGTTTCTGGACTTAATAAATACTGTAGTGTGCATGGCTACATTAGAGCATCATTTTGCTAGGAAGTCTGGTTTCTGCTGCAAATTTACAAACTGTTTTGCTTTATTTTTGTTGTTCCAGCTGGTTTTAGTCAATACTCATATGTAGGCAGCATCTGAAGGTCAGTCAGCTTGCTGACCCAGCTCTGTTTCTAGTCGTGTTGCTGCTGTGGTGATTCAGAAAGATTGCAAGGCTTCAGAAGAGGTCCAGCAAATGTGTCTCTGTGCCCATGAGCATTACTTTCTAACCTTCCCATCCCTCTTGCATCAGGACTGGTGAACAGTGTGCCTATGTACCTGGTAAACACCAGCTTACAACTTACTGTATGATTTATGGAAGAAAACAGTATTTTTAAAAGGGTCATTTAATCCTGATCATGCACTATTGTGAAAAGGGTTTGCAAATAAACTTTAAACACTATTTCAAAGGTAGACTGATTTTTTCTGTGGCTGAATAGTATAGATGGAACCTAGACGTGCTAGGACTATATACTAATAGTTTTGGATGCTCAATTTTAAATAACATTTCAGGATATGACTTTGCATTTCTCAGCTTAGTCAACTCGGAATGTAGTTTAGCCAAAACAAAATATTTAAATCCATTTGAATGCCTTCCAAATGTAGTTGCTGCCATGTGGATGAGGCCAAATAGCTTTTTGTGGGCCTTGAGAAATCAAATTTAAAAGTTAATGAAGTCTGCAGTTTACCCTAACATAGCAGTTCATTTTACTTAGGATTTTGCCATGCATGTGTGATACTGGAATGTCTTTTATTGAAGCAATTCCAAGAATTCTGTTCTCACAGAGCCCCCCTCTAAGTTTGACTGTACACTTGAGTGTTACCTTGTATTACCATCCAGAAATCTGTAGTTACAATCTACTTCATGTACATACGTTATGTTGGATCAACAGACTTTAAAAAATCTTTTAGAAAAGAACGGACTGTTTGGGTTTTATTTTTTTTAAGTCAAAGACATTGCTTCACTGTGATCTGTTGACTGTCTTTTCCTTGTAGCATAAAGGAGTGCCATGGGTTGCCTCTTATAAATGGACAGAATTGTGATCCTTATGCAACAGTCTCTCTTGTGGGGCCTTCCAGGTAACATTTTAGTATGAAATTAATGAATTTAAAATGCTGCGATCTTAAACTGGAAAAGAAAGTCATAGGTTTTAAGCAAAATCTTTAAAATATAGAAATATCTCTAAAATGCTTTCTGCGTACATCACATCTTCCATTGTTACTGTACCGTCCCCTTCCCTACCATACTCTCAAGGTTGTGAAGGTGCTTGGTCTGTCTGAATGGCCTGCACTAGTGAAGAACCGCTTGTCACTCAGTTTGTTCATTCTTCTCAGGTTTTGTACTGGACTCTTGATATCTGCACTGTACTTCCTATTAATTTTTTTTGTCAAATCCTTGTAAGGGATGATACAGTCAATTGCTCACCCACCTTCCTCTGTTCCCTGATTTTCTTAATGCGTGAGTTTCTTGGCAGCAAATTTTTAGCAACTGGGAGGAAGCAAGAGAGTAGAGAGACCTTTCTAATGCCAGCACCTTCAGGATGCTAGTAAAAGTCCCCCCAGTTTCAATGCTTCCTTTTTTTTTGGATCAGTAATCCTGAATAACAGTTGGGGTTTTTCATTTAAGAAAAATCCCATATCACACACATTCGCTATCTGCAAGTCCCTGCTCAGTAACATCTAAAGTTAGCTAGGTTTCAGTTGTTTCTTTTTTGCAACATCAAGCTGAAGTCCATCTACTTTCTCTGGTACTGAAGAATTGCCACTGTGAGCATAGTACCAGAACATCTTCTAACAACCTTGCATGTTTTAAAGACTTTGGAATGATTGTCCCCAAGTAAGCTCTGAGTGAATGGGGCACTTTTTCCTCCTTTGTAATACATGATCACATTTTTTTAGGTTGGTTGGGGGTTTTTTGGTGGGTGGTTTTTTTTGTTTTGGTTTGGGTGGTTGTTTTTTCTTTTTTTTAAGAGGACTAGGGAGATTCGACCATCATACCTAGGAAGCATGGTCTTAATTGTCAAAGAAGGTAAACTGACATATATTTCCTATTTGAGCCCTGAGATACAGATGGAACTGGGTGAATGTTGGTTCCACACAGTATTTACCCTGTTGATATGGGAATATATGTGCAAATCTGACAGAACTTCCTGGTTAAGATTTTCCAATCTCATGCATGTGTGACTCATGTACCATGACTGGAATATTTATATGGCCAGCTCCTGAAAACAGTTAGTTGATGTCTAGGACAATTCTTCTCCCTTGTCTGTTTTTCCCCCACATTTTATATTTCTTTTAGAAATCATTTTTATACTATCATAGCCCTTTACTAACTAAATAAGACTGTATTCCTTTATAAAACATATAAAATTTTAAAAAAAAAAATCTATGTAAGACACAAGGAAGTGGGGAGCAATTGTTTTGTTTGACCCTATGATATTTAGCATCTAGCATTAGCAGTGATTCCTGCCAAAGGAGACATTCAGTGGCTTGGTGTAAGCCTCTGTCTGTGAAGAAGTAGTGGGTATTTCCCCAACAAAAGAGGGTGGGAGAAACAGAAATGGGCAGCTGAACAAGACGAGGAAAGTTGTGCTTGTAACCTGCAAGCAGTGGGAAGGAAATTGTCTGCAGACTTAAGTTTGAAGTGCTTTAGAAATTGTTGATACATTTTACTTTATATGTGTAAGTTATACTTGTTTGTGAAATGAAATAGAAACTTTGGGCTGGACAGATGCATGATTAACTAGCTACAGCACTTGAAATGTCAACTTTCCAAACCATATTGTGAAGATGAACTCATTTTATGTTAAGATTTTCTTCAATGATCAAAGTGATCTCTAAAATGACAAAAAAATGTTTTAACTTAAATGCATGGGTCCTTCTTGACAATAGAATGTCTTTAAAATTGTGTGTTTAAGTTGTCTATGGTAAAAATTTTACCACATTGGAACAGGAATGACCAAAAGAAGACCAAAGTAAAGAAGAAAACAAGCAATCCGCAGTTTAACGAAACATTTTATTTTGAGGTAACTTTTTTGTGTGATATTGTGCCTGTTTATCTACCTTATGCAACCCTTCAAATATTTTTAAGAAAGCTGCATAGCAGCATCTAACGCAGAAAGCTCTCTTCAAGCAAATTGAAGAGTTTTTACTAGCCTGTCAAATGTAAGTGAATGACAAATTTCTGGGGGCTGCCAGACAATAGTATTCCCCTTCAATTGCTGTGTGAAAAATTACTTCCTCACAAGCACATACGTGAAGGTAGTTCATTATCTTGCATCACTTTATGTAGCATCTGTTGCCATCAGGAGTTCTGAGAGAACTTTACCGTGTCCTGTGGAATTTAATTTAAATATTTTCAAGACCATTGAGCTAAAAAAAACCCCAGCTTATTTCTTTAATAAAACAATGTAGCAATTATACCCAATAAAGGCTAATTTTATTAATTTATTTTTAAAAGTGAACTTTTTTGTTACTTAAGATTTTATTTCAATTCTACATCAGTTACCCTACAATAACCAAATTATGAATTTGAATTTTCATCTGATTTGTCTCTGTAATAAAAACTACATTTGCATGTAAGCATACTATACTGTTCAGCTGAGAGTTGGAAGTAGTACAGCTATTATATGTACCTCAAATATGTTATAATTTACAGTGTTTATATAGATGGTCCTGCTGTGGGACTTCAGTGAGAAATTGTTCCATATTTACGTATAGGGTATCAATGTATGGCATGTGTTTCAGTTGACCTGCTCAAGATACTGAGTGTAATTTCTTAGGAAGTAAGATATTAGGATAAAAGTGTGATCCAAACCACTCCAATAACTTTGTGACTTAGATTTATCAGAGTTAAACTGAGAATGCAATCAGTCAAGAAATGAGGAAAATTAAAATAAGAGGTTACAATTGTGGTATAACTAAGGCAAGAAGAGTGGACTTCTTATTAGTTGTTTCCTTAAACATCTCAGAGCTAACTTTAATGCTTTCTTGAGGCTCATGCTGAAACCAAAGAAATTCTTGTCAGGTTCATGTCATACTTCCTTGTTTTTTCTAATAGTTCTATACTATAATTCCCGTAGATATCAGCTACCCCTCATCAGGCTCCACCATGAACCCTTCTTGACCCATTTTTCACCTGCTTTCTGTCAAAAGGCAGTTTGTCTGGTGAACTGAACTTTTTCCTTTTTAAGAGGAACAATAACTATTTACCAGTGTTAAAGAGGCAGGGTTTTCTTTGGTTCTTGACATCCATAATACAACAGTAAAAAGTGTGTTAATAGGAGGAATTTATTTGCAGGTAACCAGGTCCAGCAGTTACACCAAAAAGTCTCAGTTTCAGGTGGAAGAAGAAGATATTGAGAAGCTAGAAGTCAGGTAAGTTATGTAGATTAGAAAGTGATTTATTTTGTCATTAGTAAATCATAATATTTTATCATCAAGACAATAAAGAAAGATTTTATTTTAGTGTAACTCCAGAGAATTAGTGATCAGACTTGTAGAAAAGATCCTGCTAACATATAAAACCACTCAGATTTTTTAGTGTGTTTCTTACTGAAGATGAGGGGGTTTGTTTTTAAGTAAATGGTAGTATAGTGTATCTAGGAGCCTGAACTTGTTTCCTGTGCCTGTGAGTAAAGAAG
Source organism: Pelecanus crispus (assembly GCF_030463565.1). Classification (NCBI taxonomy): domain Eukaryota; kingdom Metazoa; phylum Chordata; class Aves; order Pelecaniformes; family Pelecanidae; genus Pelecanus; species Pelecanus crispus. Next base: position 18,660,530 of record NC_134651.1, on the reverse strand, counting down.
TGTGAGGACCTCCTATCAATATATATTAGTCTGGGCAGAATATTGATAATAGAACTTGTACCAAAGGATAACAGCATACCTGATGCTAGTCTATGGTTTCAAATGTAGTTGACTGTTTTAATAAAAACAGAGGGAAAAGCCTCTTTTATGAGATTCTTACGGTCTCACATTGCTTCTTAGAGGAACATTCATGTTGTATTCTTTGCATTGGCAAGGAAAAGATGCTTCCAAGTATATTCCCCTTTTCTGCTCCTTTACCCTTACAGCAGCAGGTCTGTCTGTGTTTGTGCTAAGTAGTTAGAACAGTTGAGAGCCCCTGTACTCAGTTTTCTTTATTGTGCTCATGCACATGCATGCACCAAATCTGCTGAATGACAGAAAGGCTTCAAGGCTAGCATATGTTTCCTAATAGGCATCAGAAGAAGAATTTAGTAGTTTTAATAGCCATTATATAATTAACTTGGTACATGTATTTTTAACTGTCAGCTTCATGAATCTCTTAATTAGAATTCTGTATTTCATTATAGATGCAAATATATTTAGAAAAATAGTCATGCCCCAACAAATCTAGTATTAATTTTTTTTGTTCTTCTTAACAACTGCTGTCTGTCAGAAATGTCAGAGAGGTAAGAAGTAATAGAAAAAACCCAAGGTGCATGTCCAGAGTCTGTGATTCCTTTTGAGGTTGTAAGCATACGAGCTGCTGTTTGGAAAACAAGCGCATGTGTTGGTGTGGCATTGCAGTGTGCCAAATTTTAGCAATTAGATAGGGCTGTGTAAATATATTGGTTAAAAAGTTCACTTGAATTACCTGAGAAGAAATGTGCACAGTTTTGGGAGTGGAGACTGCTCAGAATATTTATATGTTGCCATTATCACTTTTATTTACTGATGCAAGGTCTGCGAGTCTAACTGTCACTGTTTGTTTCTTTACCTGTTCTTTATGGGTTAATAAGCCACTCGTTTGATTCTTCTTGATTTAATTAGAATGGAGTGAGATTTCTAACATTTCCTGCCTGCATGCATGTGGATTAGTGCTGTAAGGCAGTTACTGTTAACTTGAAGATTTTTGTTTCTCTCTGGGAGAGAAAAAAAATTAAGCAATGTTCTTATTTTCAGGGTTGACCTATGGAATAATGGAAATTTGGTACAAGACATCTTTCTAGGAGAAATTAAAGTTCCTGTGAAGGTGTTAAGAAATGATTCCTTTCAAGCATGGTGAGAAATGGTGGCTCAGAAGTGAATTTGCTTCTATCTTGCAGATCTTCCCTTGCAAAGGATATGTTTTATTCTAACTATCCATTAAAATATGTCTTCCTGTTCTAGTCTAGGTAAAACATCTTTCTAGAGAGTTTCCCTGCTCAGGAAATTAACCTTGCCAGAGGGTACATTTAGCTCTTCTCTTCCCCCAATCTGCTCACTCCCACAGAATAGTTCATGTGTTTGAGGGGAAAGTGCGGAGAGTGAAAAGGGAAGACTGAGCGTAACTATCTTGCAGTCAACTTGCTGTATTTTAGTGATCGGTGTATGCTTTTCAGCCTAACCAGCAAACCTGGAACTTCTCAGAATTGCATCACTTGTAATTAAATTCCTAACTCAGGCTTCCAGAATGACTGATGAAGAATTTATTTAAAAATAATCAGTAAGTATGGTGCCCCTGCCCTTGGGGAGGTTCAGAAAGCATCTTCTGGAACCAAACCAATGTAATTTCAGGGGAGCAGGCACAGAAGTTTAAAAGCTGGAAGTGTAAGGTATGAAGGGAATTCAGGAAAGACAGACCTCTGCTTATAACATGGCAGCAGCCTTTCTTCTGAAGTTCTTGCAAGCAGGAGCCAATCTCTAGCCTCTTTACTGTCCCAAATGCTTAGTGGCACAAGTGATGAGTACAATGGATTCGAATGCCTCAAAGTGTGTAGAATATTCTGCTTTTAATGCACCTTTCAGTACAGAGAAAAGAGTGGAGGAAGCCCTCGCATATCCACGTAGAAAACACATAGGAAGGAAGTGGGTAAATAGGAACAGGTCTTGGCCAGGAGCCATTATGGCTCTGCTCCACATACCTACCTCAGGCTCCAAGTGTCTTGGATGTGTCAGAGTTGAACTCTGATTTTTAGTCTTAGTGTTTGAATGTGATCCTAAACATAATCAATGTCTGTGCCAGTATTTTCAATTTTTTAGACAGTGTATTGCAGACACAGGCTTGTTCTGCCAGTGCTCTGAACTGATCAAAAGCTGCATGACCATATTAACATAATGACATGTCCCCGTTAACAGCTTGATAAGAGAAAGGTTATATTAGCATGGACTCATTACCAGTGTATTGTGTTCATATAGCTTTTTGAATTGGCCTCACTTATGTTCAGTTCACTTGAACCGTCGATAGAGAAGTTTGTGTCTGCTAATATACTTTGTAGGCACACCTTGTATTGAACATCCTCATACCCAATTATGATCTGCTTATCAAAAACAGTTCTGTGATTAGAAATAACTGATTTTTTTTATACTATTACTGATTTACATAAAATGTTTTTGAATACAGCTGAAGTACAGCAGCTAAAACAATGTCACTAGTACTAAATATTGGGAAAATAAGCCTGAGTCATGCTGTCAAGTAGAGGTTTTCCTTGTAAATCGGTTTTACTTTACATTAGCATGCCTTCATGGGCAATGCATCTGATTATTAAAAAAAAATCTGATCTCCTCATTGTAGAAGTACAAATATAAATTATTATAAAAGAATATTTGAAGATATGATTTCAGTTTGTCAGGCTGAATGTTGAAACTATACTGTGACAGTACTTAAAAGCTGTGAAAAGTTTTGTAGGGCTGCACCTCCTGTTGGAATACAGTTGAACTACAGCAAAAGCCACTGAAGATTTGCTCAGTATTTTTGTATTGAGAGTAGGAAAAAAGCAAAAAGATTTTTCCTTTAATCTTACTTGTTTCACAGGAATGCAGCCTGTTAATATTATATATTTTTACTGGTTTCAGACTAGACCATTTAAATTCTTGACACTAGCTGTTCCATCTGCAATGTCCAACACCCTAAATATAACCTAGATGTAAAATGAGCAGGTCCAACATAATTTCTAAATATTCCTGCTATCCCAGTTGAGCTACAAGAAGTATATCCTATTTAACTGTTTGGAAAGATATGAGAGAATAAACACGTTTCATTATGTGCTAAAGGTGCATCAAATGCTGCTTTTTTTTTTTTTTTTAATTGTGTCTCAAGGGTTTTTTTAATGTGAATTTTATTGCCAGTTTTCAGACTTAGTTTATGTATACTGAAATAATTAAATGTGATACTTTGCTTTATTGTAGAATTAGTCAAATTAATGAAATATGAATCTAATATTTTAGAATTGCACTGTTGCTTTCAGGTACTTACTTCAGCCAAGAGAAAATGGAAACAAGTCGTCTAAAACTGATGATTTGGGATCACTTAGATTAAATATCTGTTATACTGAAGACTGTGTACTTCCATCTGAATACTACACTTCTCTAAGAAACTTGCTGCTAAAGTCATCAGATGTTCAGGTAATTTTGTTGAAAACTTCTTTTAAGATGAAAATTTAAAATTAAAATTAAATTTTAAAATGAATTTTTAAATGAAAACTTAAAATTAATTAGGCAGTCCTGTATGGGACAAGGTGAATTATGCATATCTAGAGAACTTTTTTGTTCCTTTGCATGAATAACTTCTGTCACAACCAGATGAGCGGCTTGTAGAGCATTTACTTCTGCTCCAAACTACCAAGAGTTTCTTCTTATTTCAGAAGAACCAGCAGAGACAGTGAAATAACCTGTGCTGTTTGACTAGAAGAAATAAAAAACTTCCTTCCATTTGGTTGCTCTTTTCAACATTGTCTTTTCCCACTGGCTGCTATTGGCCCCCTGGATTTAGCGGTTTTCCGGGGCATTATTGGTGCTGAAGGGGCAGATAATCACCTTTATGAAAAATGGTCTGCTTCAGAATTGATTGCTAATTCCACTTCTTCTGAATTGCTTCTGTCTTCCCCAGTATGTTAATCAGCATGACTGGATTTCTCATGTGGAAAGAGGGAAGTGTGGTAGATGGTTAGCATGGCATTGAGACAGGAATCAAATTACAGTAACCAGGCTTTATATTCCTAGGTCTTTTATAGCCTTTCTTCACTTCAGTGCTGGTGAAGTACTGGCAGAGGAGAAGAAAGGTAAAGAGGAGGCAGATTGTGACTAAAATTTTTGCTAGCCCATATTCAAATACTACTTCACTGGAATTTAGGAAGAGCTGAGTATGTAGCTGGCAGCAGTCAGCAGCTGTCTTTTTTACTTAAATGCAATAACTTGATCAGCTTTTGTATTGAAATTCCCAACTGTAGAATGGTGACAGGCACTTTAGAAGTGTGAGAACTGTATTTTAATGATTATAGTTTTAAAAGTCCTGTAAAGATATATGACATTATAGTAAAGCAGTTGCTAACTGCCTCTTAACTTGGATTTGTGACAAAGCTGTACTCTAACACTTCAGGGAGAATGAGAAGGGTGAGTAGATGCTGAATTTCATTCTTAAATGTCAAATATAGAGTAGGTAATACCAATTTTCAATTTAAGTATTTCTGTAGAGTGGAAACTTGTAATTGCTATGTTATACAGCAAGTGCTGAAAGTTTCTTTTAAGAAGCTATGTCTATAGTCTTGTTAGATTTGATCTGTACTTTGCCAAACGCATGAAGAACATTTAACTACTTCACTCATGACTTCATATTTGCTTTCTCACAGCCAATTTCTGCATCTGCTGCCTACATACTGAGTGAAGTTTGTCGAGACAAGTATGATGCTGTTCTGCCTCTTGTACGATTATTGCTACACCACCATAAGCTAGTCCCATTTGTTGCTGCAGTGGCAGAACTAGATCTGAAGGACACCCAGTATGTATTTCACATTTAGCAATGTCATGCCTTTTGAAATTATTCTTAGAGTTTCAAAGGGCTTCATGATACAACATTGATAAGGAAGCATGTCGAATTTCTTTCTCTCATTATGTAAAACTGACTAAATACGTTCATCTTTTAATGCTAGTTTATGAATATTCATTAAAATCACATTGAAGCTGGGAGTCAAAATTAACGATTGTGTGCTATGTGGTAAAATTTTCTTGGAGCTAGTATACAGCTAAACATAGCAAGTTAGCAGTCTAGAGTTGTGTCTAAGAGCACATAGTTTTTATTTTAAAATGTCATCAGTTGGCCACTCTTCAGATTTTACTGGTCATTAGATTGGTACTTAACATTTTTAAAATTGCTGAGAACCTTATCCTGTTTCCTTTAGTATGCGGCTTAAATGAGGGGTACTCTTTTTCTGCCTTGTAAGTAAGTACGTGTCCTCCTGCATGCCTTGACAGTAGCAAGCACAGGAGTTTTTCCAAGTAGCAGTGTATGGCCTGTGAATTTGCAGCTCTGTGGTTAGGAGAGAAATGCAATAGACCTGAGTAGTGGCCACTGAGGTGCCGAGTCATGTCCTGTGGAGATGTGGAAGGGATTTTGTCACCACAGGATGGTTCAATTCAAAGCTGACTTATTCCAGATTTAAGTAAGGTGAGACAATTTAACTGTGTAGAAAGAGGTGACTCATGGAAAATAATTTCCTAAACTGCATTTTAGTACACACATTCCTTTCTGTTATAATTGAACTGTAACAAAGAAAGATTAAACTAAATCTCTCGGATTAGAAAGATTTACTTTGCACAGCTGGCTCTCAATTTTCTTCAACAGCTGTAATGAATAAAAAGCATAACCCTAGATTAAATATGTTTTGGTTAAAGTGTCTGAGTTTATCAGCGTAGTGTAGCAGTATGCTATTTTTGTAGCTGTAAGACTTTTTTCACCAGGACTGCTGGAGGAAGAATTGTGTATCAGTGAGGTACAAGTCTTCATTATTTTGGAGTTTTCTCCAATTGTTCTTTCTCACATTCAGCCCTGGATTATAACTTCCTTTGTCTAAAATTTCTTAGGCTTTTCCTTATGGTTTTATTTATGTTCCTGGTTTTGGTAATAGCTGTAATAATATTCTTGTTTATTTTCTTTCTGTTCCTGGGTGTCATTGCAAGCTGCATATCTAGGTTCTGGAATTCCTGACTTAAATATATGAAAAAGTGTTTTCAAAATATTAATTATTTAATAGCAAGATAAAGTATTAATTGGATTTTTGTAACTGAGCTTCTTATTTTTTTCCTGTTCAAATAAATACTTTTCTTACAGAGAAGCAAACACAGTCTTCAGAGGCAACTCATTAGCAACTCGCTGTGTAGATGAAATGATGAAGATAGTGGGGAAGCACTACCTAAAGGTTACTTTGAAACCTGTTATTGATGAGGTAGGTTATCCTACTGAAACTGTTTTCAGGACACTTAGCCCCCTGGGGTATCCTGTCTCTGATAAGCATTCTCCTTGCAGCTCCCTGTGTGGTAGTAATCTCTCAGTTGGGGGAATTTTAGAGGAAAGTCAAACTGAGCAGTAATTGGTTAAGTTTAGTGGGAAGAGCTGCTTTCTGGTTTTTATGTTCCAGATGCTTGAAAATAAAGTCAATGACAGTTGCTCCAGCCTCTAACACATTGCAGAGTTTACCCACATCATGCTTTATGTAATTGATCCATGTAAAAAGACCTACACAAAAGTGAGGGTGATTATTGCATGCTGTTATGGATCGTTAGAACCTATTTAGAGTTTTACCCCTAAATCTAGGACAGAATCTGGTTTTAAATAGGTGCATTTCCATGCTTTCGCTCTGAAAAATCAAACTCCTATTGTTTTGTTTTGTTTGTTTCAGATATGTGAGTCTCCTAAACCCTGTGAAATAGATCCCATCAAATTAAGAGAAGGGGATAATGTAGAAATTAATATGGTGAGTTTCCTAATGTTTTTCCTAATTTAAACTTTCTCAAAATCTGATAGAAAACCATTTTAAAAAGCAGCTATCTGCAATGGAAAATGAGTAACTTATGGTAGCAGTATAGTTCTCTGACAGTAAACAAAGGGAAAGTTGTATTTTCTTATCCCTGTTTATGAAAACAGCAAAGGAGAAGTCCAATGGAAAATGGAATGGTGAGGAGAAACTAAACAGAGGATTACAGTCTTCCTCACTGATTTATTGGGTGTTGTGGTTCCTGATGTTCTGTAGTCGGCATCTAGATGATGAAGTAGCGAATTAGGACTGCTTTAACACTTTTCATTGAAGTTTTGCTTGCTGCTTGCCTGTTACCAGAGGATGACATCTAAAACAATAGTAGCTGCAACAAACTAAATTAACATTCAGTAGGTATCCATGGGAAGTGCTCCTTCTTCATAACACAGTGTTACCAAATTACAAAAACAGGTTTTGATAGATAGTTGTATGTTGTTGGACACTGCTTATGTACTTTAATGTAAGTGAATATCATTAAACTATCTTTTTACTCTAGTAATCCCATATAAATATTATGAGGCTTTTAAAATATGTGCTGTACTAAAACACATACTTGAATAGTCAGGCAGTGTTTGGAAAAAAGAAATTGTAGTGCTATGTTTGTGTTTAGGAAAAAAACATAGAAATGCAATGGTTAATGGTCTGAAAAAATACCTGTTTTCATCATTGCAGGAAAATCTACGCTATTATGTAGACAAAGTATTCCGTGAAATTGTGCGGTCAAGTATAAGTTGTCCTACCCTAATGTGTGATGTATTTTATTCTTTGAGGCATCTGGCTGCCAAAAGATTTCCAAGTAAGTGTTCTCTAAAAACTTTTGAAAATGGTGTTCAGAGTAAAATACTTAACTTCTGCAGTTACCTTATGGGGGTTGTTAAAATTCTTGCCTTGTCCAAAGCTGTGCCTTGAACTTCTTACTTTGACAATCAGGCATTTGTTTTTCTGTCAGTCTGTAAGTTATAGTAAAGCCTTGTGGTCAATCAACAAGAATTTTGTATTTTCTGGTACAGAAATGTAGCAGGTCAGAAACACTGAAGACGGCAGCAAATAAGAAGCCACCAACAAAAATACGAGATACTAAAAGAAAAGCACAAGTAATACAGGAAGTGATTTAGTTGAAAGATAGGTAAAATTTGGAAGAGCTGATCTGTTTATTGCTTCTAAAGAAGCGAGATGTAAACTCAAAAATAAATTCCGTATTTACATCTTAACTATATGAACTGCAACTATGTTAACTATGACTAGCACATTCGTAACTTAAGTGTCCAGCTTTACTACTTACGGGTAGTTTTGGGGAAGGGGGATAATGTAAAATATTTAATGTGTTTGTAATGTGACCAGTATTAGAACAGTTTTATTCTTTCAGAGTGGTTTTAATATAGGAATAATGTGGTGGGTCTGAAATACTCTCATACTTCAGTCAATTAAAATCAATTAAAATTTGAAATGTATGTCATATAATAAGCTACAAAGGAGGAATGTACATCTCACAATCTGGAGCCTTTCTCTGATTCATGTTTGTCACTGGAACTGATGCCACAAATTCCTCTGGCTAAGACAATCCTTTCAGAATAGCTAACGTCCCAGACAGGTCAGATTGAAGTGGTCATTAGAGTAAGGATGTGATCCCACTATATTGCCGAGTATAAAGGTGTACATATGCCCAAAACATTAAATGAGAAAATCCTCATTTACGGCATCAAAATTATATAACACCATGGTTTTATGATACAACTCAGAATTGGAGTTGAAGTTGTTCATATGTGTTGAGTGCATTTGTTGTGCAGCACTAATGTATTTGAGCTGATCGGTGATTAGCTTCACAGGTGAGTAAACCTGATTAACCCTAGTGTTTAAAGACAAGGCAACTGCTACAGTATTTTCTCTCTTGGTTCAATGTGCATACAGCCGTACCTAATCAATGCTGTGTGTGTAAATGCTTGCAATAATCTCATCGTTCCTAGTAGTGGAGCTGATGAGCCAGTTTTATGAGAACAGAACTTCTTTTCAGAGAAATAAACCCTCCATTATAAGTACAACACTTCTTACCATGATCACCTTTCTCATTTCATGCACTTCATTGATTTTTCTATTCTGTTTTAAAATATAAATGTCTCCTGTGATGTTATCTTCTTAAGGATTTTTATGTTGACTGTCTTCATTATTTCCTATTAAGTTTAGTGCATGTTACATTTCATGGTTTTTCTCTGCAGATGACCCTCATGTACAGTATTCTGCAGTGAGCAGCTTTGTGTTTCTTCGTTTCTTTGCTGTAGCCGTAGTCTCACCTCATACTTTTCATTTACGACCTCACCATCCAGTAAGTTTCGTGAAGCTTTGTTCTGTTTTATTCATAACCATCAGATCAGTTTATCTGGGAAGGCGTAAGTTACTTTCAGTGGGTCTGTAACTGGGAAATTAGATTACTAAATGTCTCTAGGTTGAGTTTTCAATTTTATACCTCACCAGAGGAACTAAGACATTTACAGTTCTTTAAGCATCAAATTTCTCGGTCTTTGAGGTGTTCTGAAATGATGTAGAAGAGCTATTGATATTAAAGACGCTGTGCCTTTTTTGGGAATGTGCTGCTTTGTTAGAATAGCAACATGACTGAGAGTTCTTTAAGGCATGTGCCTAAACTGCATTGGTTCATTCTACCGCGGAAGTTAAATATCCAGATGTCACTTTTACTTTTAAAAAAACATTTCCATTTGTGTGTCAAAGAAAGATTGTGGAGTTATCCAATAGTTGCTCTGCGTATTTATTCTGGACTCCACTAGTTGCAGTGGGATGCCAAATTTTCCATTTTCAGTTTTCAAATTGTCAAGTAGATAAGCATTTAAAAAAAGAGAAAAGAAAAAAGTACTGTATTATTTTCACATAAAATACAGAGTATGTATGAAATCTTCTGCTCCAGAGGTTATCTTTATTAGCTTAAGTGTGTTGTGCTTTCAAAAGAAAAAAATCTTACTCAAATTCATTCCTTTGACATTATCCAGTTCTTTGAGTAAAAAGATGACAGGATTTTGTCACTTGAGTGTTAAACACTTTAAAGGGAATAGCAAGGCCCCTTTCTGTGGCTGTGTTTAGAATCCTGTACTAAAATGCAAGCAGTGAAGTAGCAAACAAATGAGGCAAAAACCTTAAAGACAAAGTTTTAAGTTCACTTTGTACTATGAAAATTTCTACCATAGTTCATTACGTTTAGTGTTAAGTTTTGAATAGAGAATCATAGAATGCTTTGGGTTGGAAGGGACGTTTAGAGATCATCTAGCCCAACCCCCCTGCAGTGAGCAGGGACAGCTTTAACTGGATCAGGGTGCTCAGAGCCCCGTCCAGCCTGACCTGGAATGTGTCTAGGGATGGGGCCTCCACTACCTCTCTGGGCAACCTGTTCCAGTGCTTCACCACCCTCACTGTAAAAAATTTCCTCTTTATATCCAGTCTAAATCTACCCTCCTTTGCTTCAAACCCATTACTCCTTGTCCTGTCGCAACAGGCCTTGCTAAAAAGACTCTCCCCATCCTTCCTGTAGGCCCCCTTTAAGTACTGGAAGGCCGCAATAAGGTCTCCTCGCAGCCTTCTCTTCTCCAGGCTGAACAACCCCAACTCTCTCAGCCTGGCCTTGTAGGAGAGGAAGCATTAGGTGTGTAGTAACAATTACAGGATTTGAGGGGTTTGAGATGTTTTATAGGTAAAAATATTTTTCCAGGTACTAATACTAAATTCTAGTGGTAGTGAGTATAATATTAAACACTGTGCAGTAGCTATAAAATATATGTATATTCACAAAGCACAAGTGCTAATGGAGGACAATGCTGCGTACGCATTTCTTCTTTTTGGGTGAAGAAGAGAAGGAATGAAGATGTGTCAGATTTACTACATTGTGTAATATAATAATTTTTGTGACATTTTCATTTTAAAATGAAAGTTTTACCTGGAATTGTGAAAAAATGTGACTTCTGAATTTTGTTTCTCTGTTTTAGGATGCACAGACTTCTAGAACATTAACTCTTATATCAAAAGCCATCCAGACTTTGGGGAGTTGGGGAAGTTTGACCAAAAGCAAACTTGTAAGGCTACTAAAATTCTTTCTCATTTCATAGACAACATTCTCTGAAAGTTTATTTATGTCAGTATACCTTTTCTTTTAGTCAAGTTTCAAGGAGACCTTTATGTGTGAGTTCTTCAAAACATTTCAAGAAGAAAAGTTTACTGAATCTGTTAAAAAGGTACCTTTCAACTAGATTTTTTTTTTAATGGTTGATGTATCTGATAGGTCTTAATTATTAGAAGGTTGTGTTATTGGTCAGTTTTCTACTAAAGAGAAAAAGAAAAATTGTGGTCCATTTCAGACATTTTAAAAAAACCAAGCATCGACACAATTGAATACACAAGAATTATACATAGTGGACTAAGCTAATCTGGTTTAAAAAAAAAAAAAAGTAGTATAAATTTTTTGAAACAGACTTCATTAGATCTGCTATTTAGGAGAATTAAAGAAATCTTTTGTGGCTTATGGGCATCGCTTGTTACATTGTTCCAAGTCCCCGCGATATATTTTCATCTGTTGCATAAAGTAATTGTTCTGTTCTGGGAGAAACTGTACATGTATATTTCTAAAATAGCTTTTGGTTGTTCTGTGTTTCTGAATAGTATATAGTACCTGTGTATTTTTCCTTAAGTTCCTAGATGATGTTTCCTCTACTGAAAGTAAAGAGCCCAGTGGTCTGAGTGAGCCAGTGCATCTAAAAGAAGGGTAAATACATCTCGAATATATTTCGTGCAAACCAGAATTGACTTTACTGTTTTTTCGTTAAAGCCAACATCAGATTAATGCTCATTAAAATGCTTGACGTACTGTAGAAATTACGGTATTTGTAATTTGTGATAATTCTTTGTTAGTTTGCACCATTAGTTTAAACCAACAGCTGTAAACTTTAATAACTCACCTGTTAAATACTTTGGAAAAAATAATTAAAAGCAGCTTAAAACTTATTCAAGCATGTCTGCATGTCTGTTACAATTCAGTGTGTGCTCTGTGATGGTTTATTCAGGATTGTGAAAGTATATTTTGCAAGAACTATTAATTTAATTTAGAATACTTTGCATGCTGTTTAAGCCCAGCCAGCTAAATGTTCTGCCTTTAAAGTAGGGGAAAAATTATCCTGTAACTGGAATACGTAACAGTAAATGATAGAATGCTTTTATAAAAATTGAGGTGAAAATCACTCTTTCTAAGAAATGAACTGTTTTGATGATCAAGAATAGCTGATGAATCAATTCAAACAACATTTATGGAGAAAAAATACTTGTATTTACCTGAGAAGCAGATTCATAGCAAGTAAAGATTCTTCTGTGAAACAAGCATCCAAATTTCAAACAAGGAAGAAATGTACCTCTTATCAAAATACTAAATAGAAATGAAGGAGACAATTGTAGTGGATCAACACTTAGTTATAGCAATTCGGAAGCTAATGTGTATTATAAACTGATGGCTGTTGCTCAAAAAAAATAGTTGCAAGTAAGTACACTTAAAGTGTACTGAATACAGTTTGTGTTTACCCTTGCTATTGAGTCGTGTTCAGCGTCATTTAATTTATATTCAGTTTCTGATCCAGGTAAGGCCAAGTACATTGACATATAGAAAGTGGCAGGAAGGAGAGAATCTTGTAGTTGGATACTGCTCACTCCCTTATGGGAAAATTTGGAGTTCTGGATCTGAACAAGTACATACCCACTCCAAATTTACTGCTACAAACAAGAGTCTGGACTGCCTATTTTTCAAACTCCTTTCCTGTTTATGGAACCCTGTATATGATCACCATATTGGGAGGTAATCTTGAGGATCTGTTTTGAACAACTAGTAGATTTTCTTTTTTTAATCTATAATGAAGCAGATTTTTATGTTGCTTCATGATGAACAATAACGTGTCATGTCAATAAATGGTTTTGAAAGATCTCCAGGAGACTAATGGTTGCATTTCATTTGATTCTGTCTTTACAGAGAAATGTACAAAAGAGCTCAGGGAAGGACTCGGATTGGTAAAAAGAATTTCAAGAAGCGGTGGTTCTGTCTGACAAGTAGAGAATTCACCTACCACAAACAGCAAGGTAAATTATGTTTCTTTTACAATTATTTTTATTTTCTCAGTATTTTCTAAGTACTTGCATCTGATTTGTGGCTTTTAAAATGCGTATTTTTTCTTTTCCTAAGTACATATGATATGTTTTTGTTACCTTTGCCCTGATCACCAAATGCTTCTGTCTATGATTCATGTACGGTTTCTCTATAATAAAAATGCACATTTTGAGAACTTAACCTACAGTATCAGTGCACTGAGGTGACAAAACATTTTTTTAAAAATCGCTTCACTCATCATTTTACAATTTTTTACAGATAAAGAACCAATTTTCACTATTCCAATCAAAAACATTCTTGCAGTGGAGAAGCTTGATGAGAGTTCCTTCAATAAGAAAAATGTGAGTCAAAAGACAGTTAGTTATATGTACTTCTTAGTGTGTTCTTTAAATAAAGATTATAATTAGCTTACAGAGTTACTGAAACCCTATTACTAAATGTTTCAGAAAAAAAAATAATTTTGGATCAGGATTAAAAAGCTGTGTGCAGTATTTCCAAGTACTCTGAACATGGAACTTAACCTGGAGATTTGGATCTCTGCGCCAACTTTTCTGACTGATTTTATGACTTCTGCCCCCCTTTCCAAATTTCTGGAATGAAGGTTAAAACTACTGTGACCTTATTATAAAGCACTTTTATGTAAGGTATTAGTAGTATGTATTATATTATGTTCTATTAGAAATAATATTACCAAACTTGTATTTATTCCTTTTGAGGAGGACTTCCTACAGTACCTTTATCAGCTGAGACAGTTGTCTGTGCTCACAGCCTCATTCTGGACCTGTAACACATCAGTATTTCTGTTATTACTTCAATCAAAAATTCTGAAGCAGTGATAAAAGTACAGCTGTTACTTAGGCTGAGGATGGGTAAAGGAGAGACTTCTGGGAATCTTCTGTTACTCTCAGGATATGAAGCATGAACTCTGAGGTTACATTTAAAGATATGTGAATGAAGAGGACAGAAAATGCATCATGTTCTAGTTCTTTAAGAACTCTTATTTGGATGAGGAGATGGTGTAGGTGGAACACAGGGAGCTGTTCTGGGTTTTTTCCTACTAATAGGGCTGTGTAGTAACATGAAAGAGGTGAAAAGTCGTCTTTTCTCCCTTGTCTCACTTTCTGTCTTAATTTGGCTTTGTCGAACTGCCTGAGCTTTGAAATCTATTTTGACATATTCAAAGTTGCTTAATAACTGGATTTTTTTTTACTGAGCAGAATAATATTGCATTCCTTCTACAGATGTTTCAAGTACTACATGGAGAAAAGCCACTCTATATCCAAGCAAATAACTGTGTAGAAGCTAGTGAGTGGATAGAAGCTCTTTGCCGGGTAACGAGATGCAACCAGAAGAGGCTTAGTTTTTACCATCCTTCTGCTTTTCTGAATGGGAACTGGCTTTGCTGCAAGGCTACAATAGAGAACACAGTGGGCTGTGCTCCTTGCACTGCGTAAGTTGCTTCTCAAATGAAAAAACATATGCTTTGTAGGACCAATAATGTATGATTCACTATACAACTTGAAAATCTGAAGTCAAGGCCTTCCCTGTCTACTTTAGCTAGTTACACTACTAAAAACGTGCCTTACTAAGAAGGCCTGAAGTACTGGATTTTACTAAGTCTATTACTTCGTCAGCCACCGTATGAAATGCAGGTAACCAGTTCAGCATGTAAATCAGAAATATTGAATGGTTGAACTCTTTCCACGCAGAATAATAGATTTAGTAGCTCAAGTTTATTCAGATGCCAAGCTGAATGCAGAAATACGGCATGCCTAGGTCCTCTATATGAAATAATTTAAAGACCTTGCTGCAGAGGGCTCAGCATGGAAGTTTATCTCTTTCTGTAATGACATTGTCATGTTTTATAGACTCACATTTTTATTTTAACCTCACATATTTTAAGACAGTGTACTAAGAAAATCAGGTAAATAATCTTGGATGTAGATTCTGACAAATCATTTAATTTTTGTAGGTATGTCAGGAAAATGAATAACATAATGCATTAATGCCTTTAAGCTGCTGATTTCTGAAAATGAACAAAAGCTCTGGTCTTTTTAAAAAATAAATTTATCCTTAACTGGATAGGTTGCATAAATTACAGACTAAAGATACTGAATGTTAGAAGACTGACTGAGAAGTCCTGTAAGATAACTTTCTGAAAACATATGTAATACTTTTTCCATGTAACTCAGTTCACTTCTGTATTAGGTTTCTCAACAGTTCAAAAGATTTCCATTACTAAATAACTTTGCGTTGGTTTTGTCTTTTTGCTCTTTTAACTGTTCTGGTTTAGGAATGTATCTTGTCCTGTTCTAGTTACTTTTCAAGTATAGTAGATTTTAAAATAAGTGTTTGCTTGTCATTTAATAACAAATAACCTTACTTTAATATTTTAAAAATATTTTTCTCTTGACATAATGAATAATAAATTATATTGGAAAAAATCATTTTTAGTATGGCTGTATTCATTGCCATCAAAACTGTATATGCCTGTTTCTATAGAACACTTTGCGATGAATGCTACATTTTGTGTAGCAATTGTGAAGCTGTGAGTGATAAACATATTAAAAGGCTAAGTATATTGAAACTGAATTCAGTTTTTGCTTGCTTTCAGACCTTTCAAGGATGACTTATATTGACTACCCGTCTCTTTTTTTCACCTTTTAGAGATGTCCCTGCTGATACTCAAATTGAGATTGATGGAGACAGAGAGACAGAAAGAATTTACTCACTTTTCACTATCAACATGTCTAAACTACAGAAGTTAGAAGGTACTCAAATAGTAATTCAGAAGAATTATACTGATATTATTCAGCTCTAATTCTTTAGGCCTGTAACATCAGTTTGATGTCTTAACAATTTACCTGAAAATAATAGAGAGTAGAGACACAGATTATGTTTTTGTTGTCTTAGTGCTCTGGTATCAGATGTTCTTCAGCCATTTCTTTGTAGTAGACGTCGGACGTGCACATTGTTCTAATTGAATTTGCATATATGAAATAGCTTTAATAGTGTAAACACAGAGACTGCAACTGTAGCCAGTTGCTCTTCTGTCTTTGCTCTCCTTTTCCTGACTATGGAGTGAATTCTATTGAAGACGGTTGAGTTCCGAGAAAGCATTGGTCTTCTGTTAATGTGAACAGGAGACAGCTGGATGCTCAAGATGCTGTACACAACCAGCAGAGAATAAGCCTGTACAGAACTGTAAATGCATCTAGTTGATACTGTCTCCTGCTTTTGTTTTAAACCATTTTATGTTATAAGCTAGAGTGACTTTACATTTCAGAATTTCAGAATCACTATTTACGTAAGAGTTGGATCTGTTTGTTAATTATCAAAATTCTAACTGGGATAATTGTGGTAACTTTTGTAGAGGCTTGCGGAAGTATAGCAGTCTATCAAGGTCCACGGAAAGAACCAGATGATTATTCTAACTTCACAATTGAAGATTCTGTAGCAACTTTTCATACACTTAAACAGATAATAGATATAGTAGAAAAGCTGAATGAATCGCATGAAAAATACCGAAAGAAGAGATCATCTAGTGCTAAATACGGTAGTGAGTAAGTATCTTACGTAACTTTGACATACATAAGTGTGTATTTGAAAAAAATAAATGACAGAACAAGGCCAGGCTTGTTGAGGTAGAGATAATTAAGCTAAAGGTAGATTTAGACAACGCAAAGACATGGAGAAGATAAGGTACATCATTTGTAGTAATGCAGCTTTTTCCCAGTTGTTAGAAGATACGGGAAGCTCCTCTGGTGTGGGATTCATCTGTGTTCCTGTTGAGATTCCCATAAGCGGGTGCAATGCCTCTGTCGTTTACTTGCAACTTAACATCTGAAGTGCACGCAAAGTTTATCCCTAACTGTCTGCCTGCCTTCTCATTTTTTTTAAAATTCAAATTTCAGTTAAGAAATAATTAAAATATTGTTATATAAAACTGTAAACATTGCACTGCAGAAACATACCTTTCGTGCAGTGTATTTACTATTTGTTATTTGCTTGCCATACTCAGTGATAAATACTATTTCTGGTGAAGTTAAAAAATCTGTTCTTTGGAGTACATTGTTGTTCCAGAGCAGATTATTTAAATTCTGTTCAATCCTGGATGATATCTATGGAACACCACTAGCAAGTTTTCTGATTTTTTCTTTGTATCAATAAGGCTTGTTTCACCAGAAAAAAAGAATGCTCAAACCCCAATTTGGTTTGCTTAGTTTAGTATTTGACCCAAGTTGTTTAGAAAAATTATGTGAGGTTTTCCGCAAATCATGACATTTCAGAAGTAGTGGTAGAAATTATGAAAAAAATAGGTTTGCTTAATAAATTAAAATTGTATGATGGGAACTAGAAAGCAAATGTTAACCTTAAAAATATTTACATATAGTATTTTATTTTTTCCAGAGAAAATCCAATTGTTGGAAAAGTTTCCTAACCAAAACAAACTGTGGCACACTTGGATGAAAAAAGAAACTGGAAATGTTCTTAAGTGTTTTGGTTTTTTGTTTTGGTTTTGTTTTTTTAAATTCCTTATATGCATTTTTACAAAGTATTTAAGAATGAACGTAAATGCTAGTTGTGTTGACAATCTATTTAATATTTAATAGAAAAATATCTACTTGGAAATTTGGTCTTAGGGTTTATTCTCATTTTGCTGAAGAACTTGAAGTTCCAGGTTCTTGAAGTAACAGGTGTGAATAAATCTAAATGTTGTTTTGCCATTGTTGTCTTATTGGAAAGAACTTTCTAAACAAATAAGCTTTTTGATGGAAGAAAATCCACACAGCATTTGTTGGTTGGATTACATCTCTCAATACATACACTGCAAACTTGCATGAGTTTACCATGAGTGCCTGCCCTGCTGATACGGATCTTGAAATAGAAATCCCAAGATACTATGACACGGAAAAGATCTGAAGCTTCACACTCAATTCATTTGACTTTTTTCCTTGTATTAGGTGTTGTCAGGACTTGCTTTATCTACAGCTGAAGTCTTACAAAATCATGCAGTATGCTGCAAATAATCTGGACAGCAGATACCAGTGTTAGTTATGTTTTTAAGTACTAAAGAAGAAATCAGGGAACTTATGTTGTACCTCTTGTTTACATATGGGATGAGTAATGTATGGAGTGACATTAGACCACTATCTATTTTCTTCAGGCTTTTTTAAGGTACATATTTTTCTTAATCTAAAAAGAAATGCAGGGTAGCAACATTCTTTTTGAATAAGTTTGCCTACAGATAGAAAAAATTAAATGTGAACAGATTGTGGTTAAGTACTGATCAATTTACATCATCCCATGTATGATTTTTTTTTTTTTTTATAAAAAGTAATAACTAGGTCCAGCTCACCTTTTGACTACAAATCTAATAAATAATCTCTACGATAATCACTCAAAGCACTTTAAATATCTGGACTATCCCAGATTATTTTTAGATACTTTGTAGTATCTGCTTGTTATGATCAGTTGAATGATCAACATTCTTTTGTCTTTAAGCAATGCTTCAGTGAATATTTTTGTATCTTTAGTTATGTGGATTTGTATTTGCCACTTAACACAATTTTAAACTGGCATTCTTGACTTCAGTAAGATTAATTTTTGCTCGTTTCATCTGAGAAGTTAGGTTTATGCTGAAAGAACATATATGTACATAACCAGGAAGAAGCAAAGATATTACTGTGGCAACTTTGCTTCATCAGTATTAAATACAATGGTACTCCTTGGAATATTATTTTTAATACTAACTATATGTGGTACTTTCATTCTTGGAGCATTTGCTGTGGGGTGTTTTGTTGGGTGTTTTGTGGTTTTTGGGGTTTTTTACAATCATGATTTGGCCAAATGAATTAGGAATGTAACTTACAAATAGAATAGAAATCCACAATGCTTGAAACCGTGAACTGTTTAAATTACTATACATTTATTATACTGTTGTAGGGAGGCTTTCTGTAATAGAAGCAAGTTGGCAAGACAGTATTGAAATCTCTTTTGGAATGAATGTAACTTGTTAGAATAACTATTTGGTTTAATGCCAGACAAACTATTTTAGAATATCCAGGATTCAGTACTAGTGTCTGCAAGTCACAATCATTTAATCAACTCAGCTGGTTTTGCCTTTTCCTTTTTTTACACATTTGATGTATCCTAAGGGACTTCTATTTGCTAACAGTTGAAATTGGGGGGCGGGAGGAAATATAGTAATGCCAAGAAATGTGTTTTGCCAAGGTCAAGTGGGTCTCATTAATTGCCATTGATAAAAAGCTGCCATTAAACAAAGTTGAATGCGGTTGAGTGTCAAAGTTAGGTTTTGCTGTATATGGATTAACCCTGTGGCAAAGTGTCTGTTCCTTGGAGACATTTTCTGTTTGTTTTCAAAGTCAAATTTATGAAAAACTAAATTGTATACTCTTGCAATTTTTTTTTTTTTTAATATGCACTTTTTTTGCTTTGGTACTGGAATATCTAGCAAAAAAACAAAGGCCATTGAATATTTGTGACCATTAAGATTTGATTTCTCATTTTACAATGTTTTAAAATGCAGTAGATGTTCTAGAATGTAATTAGGTACAAGTAGGATGATTAATAATAAAAGTTGCCTTCGTTTTGATTAGTCTAGAAAGTTGATGTTATTCAGTAATTAGTTCTGTTAGGATTGTAAATTATCATTAGTTTTAATTTGTGTTATGATGATGTATTGTTGAATGTATTTTTATTTAAATTTTATTTTCTTATCAAGACATTAAAATGTTTTGTAACATTGCTTGAGAATAACTCACAAATAAATTACAACAAACTCGAGATACGCTGTGTGTTTATTATGAGGCCTGGCTTTTAAAAATACTAGCATTTATCTGAAGACTGAATTAATAGGGGTTTACATACAGAGGTTGGGTATAAAGAGATAAATCTAGTTGACAGGAAAAAAATGCAAAATTAAGTTGAGGGTTCTTGCATGGTCATCTACGGCATTGTCACATTCTAACTAAGAATGATGGTTGGAGAGAAAAGTGATAATTAATCATTTAGCTTAATAGTGTGCATAGAAGCCTTAGTAATTTGACAGTTTTTAAAATGTTTGCAATGTCTAGTCTGATGTGTTGAAGGGTATCTAGTACTATGTTATTAGTGTTATATAACTCTTTTTTTTTTTTTTCTTCCTTACTGATTTGTCTTTCATTACCTGTCCTGTGTACCAGTATCAGCTATATAATTTCAGACCTATCTTAAATATATTGCGTATGGAAAAAATAGTCTTAACAATCTTCTTTCTTTATGTAATCTGGGCACTTTTTTTGCCACCTGCTCTCCCCTCCTATGCTTACGGGCATTTTTTTGTAAGGTAATTTTTTACAAGCCTGTTTCAGTGTCTTGAGATGTTTTGTTTCCTTGTACAGAGAGCTGAACTTTGTCTTTTATTGCTCGTATGGAAGCTCCTATTAGGAGTTACAGTGCAAACCTTCCTGCCGTTTCGGAATTAATTTTGATTAATTCTGAGGTAAGCTGTATTAAGGCCCAGTCTGAGTGGTCGCTACATTCATTTGCAGAAATCAGAAAGGAGAGGAAGTTAAAGATTGAATTGGAAGTACAGGAGGAATTTTTTTTCTGTGGACATTAAGTTGTTTTTTTTTTTTTTTTACAAGGATTCTGTGGTGGTTATAGCAGAGCGATCTACTCTTTTCACTGCTAATATGCTACCTTCTCTAACCATTCCATTAAGCTGAGTTTTCTCTAAACCATGACATGAAAAGGGCATTCCCATTTAAGATCTGTAGCTTCTATGCTGATCATAAGTTCAAGTTCTGGGCTAGGCTAGCAATCACAGGTGCGTAAGGCCTCTAGCTATAAAGTTTTTCCTAGGACTCTGGATTCCCTGAGAATCAGTGCGCTAGTTTCCCACACACTTCTATACGTCTTTGTCGCCCATCATATATGCAGATGACTTCCGTGAGAAATGCACACTTAGACCCTATATATAGGTGAGCATATATATTTATCTTCATATAGTCTACCTATAGACTATATATGTAGTAAACAATAATACATGGAAAATTAAGTGTTTACAAGACATCAACTTCTGCTCACTTGTATGTATTTTAAAGTACAAAGTTTGCAACATTTACTCACATGTGATAAGGACTGATTCAGTATTGTTTTTAAAAGAGCATGCCTATGGCATGAAAATTAGCCAATAAGCAACAGCTCCCAGTAACAAATAAGAGCAGCTTCCAGGAGAATGGAGAAATGCATACAATTTACTTAAGGTTCTTACAAATAGTTACATAAATCATATAAAACTTAGTTAAATATGCTTATGCAGATTAAATAAACCAGAAATCTTTTAATGGCAGTAAGGCAACTGTATCAGTGTTGTGTTCTTCTGTGATAACACTGCTGCGGAATACTTTGTCTATTCCTGAGGTTCAGCAATATAGGCAGCTGTTTAAAAAAAAAAAGAATTCAAAGTTTGAGAGTAGAGCTTAAGAACTGGGAATATAGACTGTAATTTAGCTAAATTACTTAGTTTAAAAATGTAAGTTTTTAAAAGTCACTTTTTGTTCCTAAATCAGGGACGGAAATTTGATAATCAGCTGCTGTACAATCAGAATAAGGTTTAAAAAGATGCATTGTCTGCAGTGTTCAGGAAATGAATATGCTTTGTAAGAATTTTTGGGGGTTTTTTTATAAAATTTAAAAAACAAACAAAACCCCAATCAGACAACCTTGCTGAATTACTTTTAGAATATTCTTTATATTAATAACTGTTTATGGAAAATAACAAAATTCTTCCATATATAAATCTTTCTTAATACGATGTTCCATAAAATTGTATGGCCAAGCTTTTTAGCTGTTTGAGGTCATAACTGGTTTAGCATAATTATTATTGCAAATGCTGTGGCAGTTTTATATGAAAGTCTAGTTAAGACTTTCACCAAAAAGAGGATAGAAATCTTTATTCTCATTTTAGAAGCATTAATTATATGGTTTTTTAAATCCAGTCAGACAATTCAGTTTGCTTTAAGGGGTTGTGATTTTGTTCCCCACTTTCTTCCTCTATTTTTGGTCATTCTTCCTACACAGGGAAAAAAAGCTGAGAGAATCATAGAACAGCCAAAGTAAATCTACTGGGTGACTTGAATTCAAGACTTAAAGGTAAAAATCTCTTACCTGGTCCCTCTGAAATAGTAGTGCAGAAGATTCTGGCTCTGGTTTCTCAAAAAATGCAAGATATCCCCTGCTTTATACCAGGTTGGTGTTTCAGTGACACACTCCGCGGTGTTGGGGAGCAGAGAGAGGAGATGATGGGTGGGTGGGGGGGGGTAAGAGAAGGCTTCTAAGCCAGCCAGACTTGTGTTCACGCAGTGCTTTCCTCCTAGAGCAGCGTGCAGACACTGTACTACTGAAGTAGCCTGCTAAGAAGCTTCGGGGTGGGAGCTCCGCAGGGTTTAACACTGCCTGCTCAGCCTTCGCTTTTCCTGGACACCATGACATCGCTGCTAGGTGATACGGAAACAAGCCTTCATCAGATGGCAAAAAGCAGGCGACAGAGATAAAATTAGGAAGAGGGAAACTCCCCTATAAAAATCAAGTGATCTACAATAATGCTCAGACCTGACATTTATTTTGCATCTTTCATCCATAGACCTCTAAAGTACTTGATGAAAGAAGCGTAAGTATATACAATTCAGTCTCTTTTTTCCATGCTGGGGGATGGCAAGCTGCTATGTGTTGTATAGCAATGCAAATTTAAAAAGTCCAAGAGGAAGGAATACTCTCCCATAGTTTCTGTAACTAAAAAGTATTTAAATGGTGCCAGATGCAGGCAAAATGCTTTGTCAAATACTTGGTCATTTTAATAATCTCAAGTCATGAACTGACACCCCAGAGGGTGACAGTGTAAGCTGAGAGGTTTGTACAAGCATTTTCTCCATATGATAGTGATGCAGTATAGCTTAGCATTTACCTTGCAAGTTGTGTTTAGTCCTGTACCTTTCCCTCTCTCACTTTTTCTCCTTATCTTGCTGATTTACCCTACTATAAATTAGACCAAACATGTTACAGATTACCTGATTGATTTTACAAGTATCTTAAAATTGAAACAGGTATAATCCTAGTCCTAGATATGTGATCTTAAATAAAGCATCAAGCTGTACAAATGGAAAAATACAAGGACAAGTTCCAGTACCACTGAAAAAAATCTGTGAAAGAACTAACTTTTTTAAACACAAAACATACAATGATTTCTGTAACAACCAAAATAATTCACCTAGCTTCCTCCTGAGTAGTTGATTTGGATTCCTGTCAAGTCTTCCCTGTCACACTATTCTGTCATGGTGTGATATTTACATGGTTTTGGGTTTGTGGGGTGTTTTTGTTTGGGTTGGTTTTTTTTTTTTTTAATTATATATGTATATACTTAAATTGTATATGCATATATTTTTGGCCAAGGTAGTGCCAGATCTAGAAGTAGAAAGTTGTGTCAAAGTAAAAAAAAAAATGTGTTGAGTGACATGGTACACAGGACATAATGTCTGCAAGTGTGAATGATGAGAAGATAAACTTGACCTATGCAATGCCTTCCAGCAATTTAAACATGTGAGTAAGGGGAGTTTCCATAAGGCAAGTTTCTATACGGCTTCCCTTGCTGGTGTTTTGGTTTGGGTTTTTTTGGGGGGGAGGTTGGATTGGAGGGCAGGATTTGCTAACAGTGGCTTATGGAGTCTATCCTGATACTGGGCAGGTTCCAAATATCAGTGGGATGTTAAAAATACTAAGACAAATGGCATCACCTCACAAATTTATAGCAAGTGTCATATTTCAAAATAGGTGGGGGATGTGTCCCCTCATAACAACAAAACGACATAACTTGGTTTTCAGCTTTCAATTCAGAATGCAGTTCCATTCTCAAACAGCTAACCTCAGTTAAAATATGCATAATTTTGTCTTCACAGTTAATTTTTTAAAAAATTAATGAATGGAATGTGAGACAAGTTTCTGACTTGAAAATCCACACTGTCCAGGGGGAATAGTAATAGCTGAGTTTTACTCCGGAGAGTAAAACAATTAGCAAACGAGAACCTAGTGTAGAATTCTATAAAGTAGTCTGGGGTCTTTGTGTCATTGGCTTTAAATCTCTGCTTCAGAAGGAGAGAGGGAGGAGCCTGGGTGTTGTAGGAAGAATGGAGACGTTTCAAGGGTTTAGACTTAATTAAAGCAGCTCAGCAAAGTCAGGAGCTATTTAGTCTCTTGTAGACAGGGTTTTCCCATTAAAGCAGAAAGGTTCCCATGCAGAAGTCATTAACCTTTTTTGTAAAACTTCTTTAAGGATTTCCCTTCTATATATTAGGTGTCATGATGTCCATTTGTTTCACTTAATGATTAATGCACAATGCATTTAAGAATCTGAATTACTGGTATTTCTCTGTCTTTGAACTCATTCTATAAAGTTTATGCCAAATCACATACATATGCGGCAATATAGGCAAAATGGTGGGGATATACTTTTTTTAACTCCATTTGCTGCTCTGGGTAGCAATACATTTCTGTGATTTCTTCACTCCGGTCTCCCTTCCAGTGAGATCCTCCTGGTGTAAAAGTGGTATGCAATTTATTCCACAAATGCAGTATGTTTCCCTAATTCCTGTGTTGGTTTCTTTTTATTTCTGGATGTCTGCTTCATGCTTCTTTTTCATAGAAACTGTACATACTAACATTGAAGTCTATTTTCCATGTTCGCAATTGCATCAGGTAACTTCGGTAAAACCTTAAGAACTATTACAGGTGGTTTTGTCACAGGTGATAGCTAGTGTGCAGATACAGTAGTATTTCCTGTGCTGTCTTCCTCTATTGCAGCCCTGCTGTCTGCCCATACCGAGGTCTCAGCTCTAACCACAACAGTATTACTAGTACTGGCCATTAATAGCCCTGTTTAGCATATTTCTATTGATCAAACAGCACAGAGAGGCATGGATGATCTAGTGTTCAAGAAATAGTTTTGGCACAACACAACTGTGCTTAAATTGTTTTCTTTGGCAGATAAATTGACACGGTACTTAAGTGTTCTGATATATGTTACCCTATTGACAGAACAAACAGTTAAGTGTAATAATACAATCCAGCACGTGCATTAGTTGGCCAAGATACACACATACTTACATAACTGTTCTTTGCATTATCATAAACCTGACATTTCCATAACAGTTTTGTTATTAGTAAAAATAATCTTCGATTCTATGTTTCAGAGTAAGCAAGCTGTGGAAAAAACAACAAAAATCTCAAAAAGTTGTAAGAGGAAAGAAGAAAGAAAAAAAGAACAAAGGTCATTTCCACACAAATTCATTCTCAAAAGATTCTTGAAAATATATGAAAGGCATTGTACATGCTTCCAAACCACTGCCTGTGCAATATTCAGAGTTTAAAAAGGTGCATAGAGAATGAAAATACTCTTACAAGGTGAAGATGCATCTGTATATTCATTTTAAATGGCATTAGGAGTATGAAAAGAAAACTATTAAGGCAAGTTGGGTGTCAAGCACTTGGAGCTTTGAATGAGTATTATTTGACATGGAGACAATCAGAATCCAGAATCAATCTTTGATGATTTACACTGCATCTTTACTGTAAAATTATTGCAGAAATTGAATTGATTATAACTTGTATAATAGAAAACAATATTCCAAATTTGGATACCTACATATTTGGATACCTACCTATGTATGTCCCCATTCACAGCTGCCAAGCAAGTTGGGTTTTTTTTTTCCATTCAGTAGCACACAATTGGTTGAGCAGCTATAATTCTAGCTGAACAATCACTTGATGGGCTGAAAGGACCTTAGTTCAAATTCCTATATTTAGATACTCCATTTAGAACATTTTCAGTAAAGTCTGAATGAGATAAGCAAATGCAGTCTTCCCCTTCCCAATTTGAAAGAATGAATTTTTACTTACAGTTAAAAACAGTGACAAAGTACATAGTGAAAACTCACTGAAAGAGCTATCGTATTTTGTGCCACTCTCCCATGTGGGACCTCCTTAATGTCATATGTGCCTGTAGGGAGCAAGTGAATTCTAGAATGCCAGGACAGTATTTCTCCAAAATGGCTTGAAAATTTTTATACAGCTCTTTTAGGTGATAAAACAGCCAAGGAAATAATGTTTAGTTGGCAAGCTATTATTTCATTTCTATAAAGTAATATGGACAGAGTTAAAGGTACCAGTGACGTATTTGCTCTACAGCTTTCACTGCTAATGTAAGTTCTAGCACTGCACAGTAAAAATGCATGTTTTATTTTTAAGAGTAGACCAGACAAAGCAAGGAAGAGTATACCGAATCAAAAGTTACCTCCTTCCTATTTTGAAAAAAATAGTTTTCGAAGCATCTCTTTCTTCCTAATACTGAAAACAGCATTTCACATTGGCAATCTCTCTTCCATCAAAGGATATTCCAGTCTTTTGGAATAAATCCAGAGCTGCATCTCATTTGAACTGACATGCTTGGCAAAGAAGCTGGTTACGCCTGATGGCTTCTTACATGAGGAGGAAAGACTGAAGGAAGGGATAGTAATTGTTTTAATGACTATGTTTGACATATTACTGACTTTTTTTCTACCCATAGGCTTCCAGAGCATTTCCTATATACTTGAGCCACTTGTTTTGCTGCCCACCTCCCAGTTGTGCAGGAAAAATTGCTTTATAGCATCACGAAGCGATTAAGTTCAGGGAATGGTTACAGGTTAAAACTAGAGTTGCCAAATTATTGAAATAGGTGCGGTTTATATTTGCACTTGCAAAGTGTACAGCAAATGTGTGACATTTTGACAGCACCCAAACATAATCTGTGTCATAGTTTGCTCTTATGGGCTCTTAGACCTGAAGAGGAGAATTGCATCCAGTTTCCATCTAATCCCTGCTAAGAAAAATTAGAGATGACAAGGTAAACTGTGTAAATTGGGGGGGTGGGGTGGGGGAGGAAGTGACTACAACAGGCTTTTTTTTAATCTCTGTTTTAGAGGCAGTTGACATTTTACATAGCAGAAATTAAATGTACTTAAATTTCAGATTTTTTTTTTTTACTTGAGGAACAGACACATTCAAAATCTAAATATCCATGCAAAGGTATAAAAACAATATATAAAAAATATAAAAGGTATAAAAAATACAATGTATTATCAAAGGAAAATTATGTATGCATTTTCTTTTCAAGTTTTACAAAAAGCTGTTTTAATTTTAAACTTTTCTGGATTATGCCTAGTCCCAGTAATTCAGATTCAAACATGCCACGATGGTTTAAAAAAAAAAAAAAAAGGAGAAAAAAGAATATGATGAGTTACAAAGAACTGAATTGTCAAAGTTAATGACAAGTCTATGACTAGAAAGTAGTTACTTCAACTTTGTATCATTGATCTTTTCAAATCTTCTCTGATAGCTGTTGAGAACCTATTAAGAGAGGCCTATTGGTAAGATACATCCACAGTGAGGAAAAACAGAAGCCATTTTGCATCTAAGTATTTTCATTGTAGTTTAATTATAGCATTTCTTTCTGATTGGGAAATAGAGTAAGCATGGGGTTTTTAGTACATATGCTATAGTCTGTTATCATCAGACACTACTGTATTAGCATAACGATAGTAGTAGCTTGAGCGTCACACCATGGTGGGTCCCCGGAGTTTCTAGATCTCTCAACTCTGGCCAAACTAGAGAGACTCGGTGACATCAAGACAGCAGTTGTTCCTTCCATGGCTGGCTTCTGTGAGTTTGGGAATTGGACAGTGTGGGTTGAGAGAAGTGCAAATCAGCTGAGGTAAGAGCAAAAAATCTTATTCACATGTTGTTTAATAGTGTTTTCAAGGAAAAATTCAGGTCATTCTGAATTGCTAGCTGACTAATTGATAGCTGATCTTTAAGATCAATATAACTGAAGTGATTAAACTATTTTTATTTTTTTACTTTATTACCAAAGGCCGGATTTTTGTGGCCAAGGTGCGCAACATGCAAGCCACTGCCGAAGTGTATGGTTTACTCTGTTAGCAGCCTTAGGAAACATGTCGAGATTTGGAATTCCAGGAGGATTTGGTCACCCTCTCCACTTAGTGAAGGCAGTCCAGTCCATTCAAGTGAAGCTGTGATTCACAGCTGGAGAAACTTGCACTACAACTGCTTGTAATACTCTCTGTACGTAGAGAACAATCTCCATGAGGAATGTCAATTTGGCACCTGCTAGGTGTCCTGTTTAAACATAAAAAATGTTTAAAAAAAGCCCAACCATAAATGCACTTAAAAATCTTGCACAAAGTTTTCCTTGGCTTTGAAAATGTGTGATTACATATGAAAAGTTTTTATTTCTAGTCACACTTTGTATTACTCTACTGCACTTGCAAAGCTGGATGGATGCACCATGTACTCCTTTTCTACGCTAGCAGTAATTCATTCTGAGATTGATACATGGTCCACAGAATGACTTGGAGCTGCTTTCCTTCTCAGTAACTTGAAGGCTGTTGTTGTCTGCTATAGCAGGCAAGCAGAAAATAAGTTTGTTTAGAGCATCAAACCAGTGTGAATTTTAACATTGATTATATTCAACGTAACTGAAGGTAGGAACCATTCCAATGTAAAGTATTAAAAGTTCTACAAATAGATTCTCTAGTTCCTCAACGTAAGGAAGATCTAGGCTTGATTAGGGATCACAACATTAAAGTCATCCAAAATTGCTTTTTCTCAAATGAATTTTAAAATTCACATGAATTTTGTACATATTACTTCATTGTTGTTACCATCTAAAAGCTGAATTACTCAGAGATAAATTATAGTTATTACTGTTACAAGGAAAACTACGTTTCTGGAGGGAATGGTATTTTGAATGGTAAAAGGGGATTAAGAAATGCAATTTCTGTCTCTGCCCTTCCCTTCCTTTAAAATATCTCATTTTTGTCTCTGTACTCTTATTTATACCGTATTCTTACATATCATTATTCCTGCACCTTTATAATCATATGTAATCCAGCTGTGACAATCAGCAGCAATTGTTACTGAAGGGAAGTTGGCAAAACCAAAAAGTTAGTGTTTTGAAACCTCAACTCAGCAGCATTTCTGTTGAGCGCAGATACTTTTTTCAAAGTGGGAGAGAGAGAAACAATTTCTCAAGTTAGTAAGCAGTAACCCAGCCTAGTTTTTGAAGTTTAGCACCACAATCTGATGTAGATGAAGAACTGGACCAGTGCTAGTACAGAATAGTGAAGATAAGTACTCCGGTTGGCACGACTCTTCTCATAGGGTGTTAGTGAACAGAGACTGAACTGATTTTTCTACAGTACAAGCGGGAACTGACTCACATTTAGGATCTTGCCTCAACCAGCAATGTAAGTGTGATTGTCTGGAGTCACTTGGCTTTGCAAACTGATGCTCAAAGCGCAGCCCAACCACCAAAGCCAATGTGGGCATACTGAGATTTCCGCAGTGTGGTCAGAGACTTGATAAATTGCAATGAAGTAATCAGAAATTATAGGGTGGGAGAGGGGCGCGTGAGTGTGTGCGCACACGCAAGGGTCAGACCCTGGGCTGGAGAAGACTTTTGCCTTTGGTTTTTCACTTGGTGGATAAGCTATGGTGAACCAGTGTGGTCCATGCGCATCTGTAATGTCTTGTGGATCCTCCCTGTTCAAGGTGTATGATGGGGTACGTCACTGTTTTAGGGTATACCTCCAGAGAAACCTCCTAGACTACATACGAAAATAAGTGCTGTGTACGTATCTAAAGCTGCCAAGAAAATTATTTGTGTTGGGCACTGTCAGGTGCTCTGAATGTAGTTGATCTATTTGGCAATGTGGCAGGAGAATTCTTGTGCAGATGAAAATACTGGTTAAGTCTTGAGAAAAGAAAAAGAAAGGTGGACTATTTCTAATTTTAGCTCTTACAACTTCCATTAATTTGTCCTAACTGTAGATAGAACATTGTATCTTTTAAAGTTTAAGTTGTACATGCATACCAACGTTATTTAACAAACTTATCTTAAAGTAGGCTTAAAGAGACAGCGCACTATATTGGAAAAGTCAGGGGGTTTTATACTTTTATTTGGGTAAATTAGAAAAGAAATCCAAGTTCTGTACTATTTCTTTTAAAATGATGATGTATGTTGTTTAGCTTTGTTTTTATCCACGCTTTGAAGCTCCACTTTTTAAGATGTATATGTAAATATTTTTTAATGTAATCGGCCACTTTAAAATTCCCTTTTAGCTTTTTAGTTCCCTAGTGCTTCACAACCCTTACGTATGTTCTGCTGATTTTTTTTTTTTTTTTTAATCCTCTCACAAATTCAAGCTGATAAATTAGCAAGTAAATTCAGACTAGCCTACTCTGACGTTACAAAGTAGCCATATTTAATTGACATTTCCAGGAAGGATTACTGCTGTCTGGCAAGGCTTAGCTTTCAGTCACTGGAGACTGCAGACTCTGAGAACTTTAAAGGCAAGGTATTTGTGGTATTTTCATACGAGGAATTCGAGAGGCATTTTCACAGTGTGTGCATAATGAAATATAGGAACAATGAAAAATAGAGATAATACAGGAATTTAATATCGAGGACTGTTGCAATTCCGTGTCAGGGAATAATGCTGCGGGCTGATGGGGCTGGGAGGTGTTCGCAGTTTCGGGAGCTGTTCGGGCGGGGGGTGCAGGGCCCCTGGCTGCCATCCTCAGGGCCCCCCTAACGTCACGTGCGGGTCATGAAAGGGGGCCCCCGCGACCCCGGCGAGGAGCGGGGGCTGGCTCGCCCCCCCCTTGGCCCCTGCTCTCCGCCCCGTGCTGGCGGACACGCCGCGTCCCCGTCACGGATTTTGAACGGCAGCGCTGCGCTCGAAGCACGGGGCGCAGATGGTGC
Source organism: Pelecanus crispus (assembly GCF_030463565.1). Taxonomy (NCBI): domain Eukaryota; kingdom Metazoa; phylum Chordata; class Aves; order Pelecaniformes; family Pelecanidae; genus Pelecanus; species Pelecanus crispus. The sequence goes on along the minus strand of NC_134651.1, from coordinate 18,629,566 downwards.
CGCGGGGAGCCGAGACTGCGCGGCCGCCGCCGCCCTCCTGGGTGCGCCCCCCCCGCAGCTGTCCCGTGGGAGCGCGGGTCTCACCCACCGCAAACGGAGGAAAGTACCACTCGGGGCCGGGGGGGGGGGGGGGGGGAGCCGATTTAACTTTTTAATTTCTATTAAAATTTTTCAGTTTCCTTCTTGCTGAGCGCGGCTGGCCGGCTCCAAGAGGCCGCCGCGGCCTCTTGCGGAGCTCCCGCGCCCCGCGGGGCGGCGGCCGCAGCCCCCGCCCTGCCCGAGCGCCGCCAGCGCGGCCCCCGCGGAGCCCGGGGCCGGGCCGGGCCTGCCGCGCCCGCTGCCGCCGCGGGGTGGCGCTGCGGCCCCGCGCTGCCGCCCGCCAGGCGCCGCCGCGGCCGCCGGCGCCGCGTCCCCGCCCCTCCGCCATGGCCGATGTGGAGGACGGGGACGAGCCGGGCGCCCCCCACTCGCACCCGGGCTCTGCGGGCTCCAAGGCGGGCGCCCCCGACAAGATGTTCTCGCTGAAGAAGTGGAACGCGGTGGCCATGTGGAGCTGGGATGTGGAGTGCGACACCTGCGCCATTTGCCGGGTGCAGGTCATGGGTAAGCGCCGGCCGGCAGGCCCCGGCCGCCATGGCCGCCGCCCCCGCTGCGAGGCAGGGGGCGCCGGCGCTTCAGCGGCGCGCGGGCCAGAGGGCCGCCCCGCCGCCCTGCCCTCCCGGCGCTCGGAGGAGAGAGACGCGGTTTCCGGCCGAGGGGGGGCTGCCCCTCCGCGCCTCCGCTTCCTCCTCCGCGCCTTCTCGGAACGAAGAGCAGGGCCCTGCGGCCCTCGGCGCCCCTGTGCCCCGAGGGGGGGCACCTGCGGGGGAGCCTCTCCCCCTGCCCCGCCGGGCCCCGCTGCCCCGGCCGGCCGCGGGCAGCCCCCCCTGCGCCGCCCTCCTGCCGGGGAGGCCGGAGCGGCTGCTGGGCTCCGCCCCGCGCCCGTCGCCGTGGGGAGCGGCGCTCGCCGGGCGGGCCGGGGCCGGGGCCGGGGCCGGTGCCGGCGGGGGGCTGCTGGCCTGCCGGGCCCCGGGCCTGCACAGGCGCCTTCGCGGAGGCCGTCTCGTCCAGCGGCAAGCCCCGCAAGCGCTACAGTCGAGCTCACCAAAGTGCTGGATGTGTGGCGCTGCTCTTTGCGGTGTGCTTTGGTTTTGAAGAAGCAGCAGCAGTTGTGGGTGTGGATATAAATCCATCTTCCAAATCTGTTAATCCAGAGTCTCTAACACTTCTGCCTGAGCCTCCTCGCTGCTAGTGCAGTTTAACACATGTGAACATACTGAAAAATCTGTGGAAAGTAAGGCGTTAGTTTACCTGGTTTTGAAACCTGGAGAATCTCTTTGAAAGCAGCTTCCTTACTGACTGGCATTACTGTTTTCTGACATCTGTTAAAAATATGATGCTTCTCTTGGATCTTTGGCAATTCTTTAAATTCTTCCTCTGCTGTATACCAATTTTTACTGTTGTGCTGAGTCATCCTAGGCAAAACTGTCCTCTCAGTTGGGCTTGGTACAGTCTGGCAGGACAAATGACCCAAGATTCCCTCCAGAGCACCCTGCTTTTGTAGGTCCGGGAACCGTGATACTGCAAAACCATTCAGGTTTTGGCTTAACAGAAGTGAGACAAAATATGCCATGCTGTCATTTCTCATACATGTGTTTACTGAGAACGTTCTGTGGAACAGAAAAGGCAAAAGGGTGTACTAGGAGAAAAAAGATGCAGCCCAGACTGAGGTGGTGGGAGATTCACCTTTTGCATAAGCATGTTTTGAAGATTGTCTGCTTTTATATGGTGAATGGAGACCACCCTGGAAATATGAAATTGGCTTAATTTGCCATGTAAGCCATAATTTTAAGAATGTACTTCCCTGTCCTACCTAGCCTGTTACGGGGCATTATAAAAAAAATCTTAAATGAACAAAATCTTACCCGGTGCTTTTATAAAAGTTTAAAAACCAACAAAGAAAAAGCTGATTTAAATTTTTCATAACCAGACCAAGGGAGTACTTTTCCTCTGAAACTAGCAGGAAAATCTGGTAACCATTTTTTGAGAACAAACCACATTGTTAGAACGTGAAACTTGATCATTACTGACTTCAGTTTAGCAATTTCATGTTGACCCTGCCAGACCCGGTCTGGCTCCTGTAGAGCCACTGCGTCTGCATAACCTTAGGTCGGAGGCAGTGCCAGACTTGAGCTGGCACTTGTTGAAAGTTAGTTTGATTGATTTTTGCAAGGGAGGGAAGTGTTAGCTGGCTTAATTTTCTACTGGTTTAACTCCTTGAACCAACGAGGTCTTCAAGGGGCACAGAAGCACAAGGGAAGGAAGCAAAAATGCAGGTGTTAGCTGGGAAAGGCAGGATTGCAGCAGTACTGACTTAGATTTGCCTAACCTTTCAGACTGACACCCTTAGGGTTCTGGTGCAGGAGTGGGGACAGCTTACCTTGGTGTGGCTGCAGTGATTTCTGTCCTCAGCTTTCCGTGCTGCTTCTCTGAAACTGCAAATCTAGGGCTAGGACAGGAAAGCTGCTTTTATAGTGACTATTAGTCTGCCACAGCTTACTGCCCTGCATATTGAGGTGACCCCAGATCAGTTTGCTTCGATGCACCAGGGTACAAGTTGAAGCAGTTTGGCTGAATCGTCCCTGCAGCTTGGCCCTTAAATGCTGTGGAAATACAAATTATAGGAACAGACAACAGGAAACTTTATTTACTGCCTTAGTTTTATCTCAGTGAGGGAAGGGCAACTGTTTCAGAGTTTCTGTCCTCTTTGTTTTTATTACCTGAGAAAATGAGGAATGTCTGGGTGGATGAATCTAAAATAGAAGTACCAGCCATATCTGGCAGAGAAAACAAAAATACTCAAATCTAAATTCCTGTAGCACGTATATGTTTGTGTCTTCTAGGAAAATATGGTCCAACTAGTGACATGTAGGCCAGATCCAATCCGTGGGACACCTCTGTTTATTACCTTTTCTTTGGAGGGGATGCAGATGTTTCCTCCCATAATAGCTGAACACTTGCTATTGCGCGTGGTATGTGCGCATATGTCTATGGCAGCCCGTGTGGAAGTTGTTGCTTCTGTATCTTACTGAGTCCTGAACCTGTCATCCAGTCCTATAGCCACAGACTGGAGTGCATAAAGATGATAAATATTTTTAATTATGTATTGTTCCATGTTTATCTATTCATTTATATTACCAAATTGACCCATACATTTGCATGTGTATGTGACTCTGGTGGAAATTACATGCAGGTACTTATTAAGGAAAACTACCATACAAAAAGGAGGAGGAGGTGGGAGTTGTGGTGAAAGATGTACAGCCTAAAAAAAAAAATCAAAATTGTGAATGATTTCCTTAAAAGGAGATGCTGACATCTGAAAAAACAAAGTCCTGTAATTAGGGTTTGGCTTTGTGCTTGCTCTGGTCTTAATATGCCTGAGTGCCTTGGCACAAATCTGCTGGTTGTTATATCTACAAAATGGAGAAGGCTTTTTTTCAGCAGAAGTTATGAAAATAACAAAGCAATGGAAAATAAACAAAACTTGTTGGACAGTTTATAGCCCTTGTGATCTCTTTCAGATACCTATTTCATTGTCACGTGCGCTGTTTTAAAACTTTGGGGGGGTTATTTAATGTTAAAGGGCTGAACTAGACATCAAAATTTGGGATTTTTACCTATGTAAATTGGTTTTAGAGTTTGTATTTTCCTCTGACAAACCTATTCTTAAGATGGAATCCTGAGAATCAAATTGAGTCTTGTTCTTGTTTACTTTTAGATGCCTGTCTTAGATGTCAAGCTGAAAACAAACAAGAAGATTGTGTTGGTATGTAGTGATTTCATTCGCTTGTTTTTCAATTGAAGCTTCTCTCAATAGGGTGCATTTTAAAGTTTGAAGGGAATACTGATTTTATTAGTGCTCAAAAGTAAACTGGTGTTTCGTTCTACGTTGTGTCATCTTTTTACATTAGTAATACTTTATGCTTTATTTTTGAGCACTAATAAAATTAGTTTTCACTTCAGACATCCTGTAGGACAAAACAGCTTCAGAATTGCAGTCGACACATGCAACGGAGAGGTTTAAGTTTCTCTCACCTTGAGCGTGATTGAGGAGACAATAACGTACACTTCTGCAGTGGGTAGGAAAAGACTACTTTTTTTTCCTTCTGAGCTGCCTGCCAGAAGACACAATGGTAATACCAATAAAAATCCTCTGTTGTGAAATAAATGTGTGTCTGGGTTAGAAAGCGGTATTTTTCCCAGTCTTAATTCACATATAGTGGAGGCAATTGCTTCTTTGTTTACTTTTCAAAGTAAAAAGTGGAATCTTTTGAGTTTGCTATAATGCTGTTTAAACATAAACATACTTTCAGTTGCATACCAATGTATACAAAAGCAAATCTGAACTTAATTCTGATACCTTTAAATCTGAAATAGTGAAAATTGTCTCAAAAGAGTTTGCATTAAACCTCTTAAGTCAACTTTTAAACCAGTGGTAAACCTTTCCATGCCCTTGTTCTTTCTGGTTTGAAGCATATTGTCTCAAACTTAATCCGCTGTTGTTTTTGATGATTGTTTTAATCGGAACAGGAATTTCCTGTTCTAGGTATCTTAATTGGATTGCGAAGTGTCCTGTTTAAGATAGAGAGAGGAAAAAAAAGCATAATTTGCAACATTCCTTTGATTGGTACCCTTGCATTCCAGTAAGGAAAATATGAACTAATAAGGGAAAAAAGCAAAGTAACTAATACTGTTCATGAGTAGATGGACAATAGATAACCCTTTTTGTTGTGTTGAAACAGTTGTAGCCTGTGAATAACTTCTGGTCTAAGATCCCATTTTGAGGCTATATACTGTGTCAAATGTGCCTCCTTGGTATCATACATTTAAGTTTAAACACTGCATTTCAGATGAGAATTTGGTGAGATGCTCTTGTGTTATAGTCAGTCAGTAGTGTGTTGGCTGTATTTTGGTACTGGGGAAGATAAAGTGAAGAACTTAGTTGCACTTACTTCCTGGACAGAATTGATGAATGTGTTCATACATTCACAAAACTGCATCACTTTATACAAGAAGGTGAGAATATATGCATTTCTTCTTTCCTACTTGGAAATAAGTGCAAGGATTGATGGTAGAGAACTGAGTATCATCAGAAATGACCATAATAATCCAATCTCAGTGGATAAATCAGTGATGACCCATTTTGTCTCTAAAGTTTGCAGTGGTTATAAACGTCTGAGAATGATAGTTTGGACCTTGCTGTAGGTGTTGATTGGACAGCTGAGTGTGACTGGAACATGTTCTTTCTTCTCTTTCAGTGGTTTGGGGAGAATGCAACCATTCCTTCCACAATTGCTGCATGTCCTTGTGGGTGAAACAGAATAATCGCTGTCCCCTCTGCCAGCAGGACTGGGTAGTCCAGAGAATAGGCAAATAAAAACACTGGAAGGTTTTTTTTTCCTGTTGAACTTGTTGGAATAGTGTATGTCTTATGCCACGTGCTCATACAGAAGAATAGAACATGTCAATCATGGCATCATTTATTTCGTTTATCTGCTACGAGATCAGTGTGGTTTTGTTGTATGCTCTTTGCTGTACGAGGAGGCAATGGTCAGTCTTACTGCAGATATTTCCACAACTGAAAAAAGAGAGACACTACATTAATAAATGTATCTGTTACAATTCATGTGTTAACTGTATCAGAGCATAGAAATGTAGTGGTGCAGATTGTACCCTAAATACAGTTTATTTAATGTTTTTGCATAGGCAAATGAATTAATTTGAAAGGGCGACCTTACCTCTAAGTCTGATATGCTGCATAGTTTACTGTCAGGATAAAGAAATTGTTTTCTAAGTAATACCATATACAAAAACAGTTGGTGAGTTTTTTAGAAAGTATTCTGGTTTTTAATCTAAAATGAACAGTGTGTAAAGCAGTTGCTATGTGTTTTTGCCATCACACTAAACATTTCTAATTTAGGTGTTTTCTTTATGACTTTAGAAAATTTTGTTTTGTTGTATCTCTAAGTCTGTTGCTGTATTATATTCTATACATGATTTCTACAACCATAGTATTAAAATTTAACCGCCTCAATAATTGTTTTATTTATATTTCTGTTAAAGACCATGGAGACATGTATTTTTAATCCAGAGACACGTATCTGGTACAAAGACACATATTTGATATCAGTTAACTAGGGGCATAAACAGTCTTGCTGGTTAGCTGACTAATACAGAAAGCAAACAAAACAGATAATTTAAATATCCCAAGGAAAGCAGGTACTAATTAACTCTAGGGAAAAATGTTAAATTGTGGTTTCATGAAAATTTAGTTAATAGAACTTTCTTTATCATCATTTTATTGGTTACAATGTTTTGGAAGTGGGAGAAAGCATTGTTTAATTTTTGTGGAAATCCGCAATATATCATCTTTTTTATATGAATCGTGATTTTGTTCTTACAAATATTTAAGTGCTTGCCTCTGACTTTGTCATTTCCCTAAATATCCAAAGTAATTACTATTAATCTGAACATATGCTGGGAGGGGGGGTTTAATATATGTAATAGAGAGGTTGAGTTACTGCTTTAAGTCTGTAACAAATTCAGGCTTGATAAAATGGTTAATAAACCTGGGCAAAATTGAAGCAATATTGGATGCATATCATTGTTTACTTCAAAATTATTGTCTTAAACACTTAAGATTAATGGCATTTCTCAGCAGATGTATTTCTATCTAGTTCTGTTTAAGTATATTTAAAGAGGTTTATCTTCACTGTGCAAAGTAGTTCTAATGGCAGTCTTTGTGTCATCAAGCGTACATGCAGAGTTTACTGTGTTTTTGTTTAATACTTGTAATCTTATTTTTAAAATGTTCCGAATTTTTTAAATATAGCTTTTGTCTCATTACGTACAGAGATCAAAAAAATCCTCTGTGTCACTGTTACAGTAGTCCCAGGCTTCACCCTCTAAGCTCTATTATGTACATCTAGTCCCATCAGAGGACTTCTTTCTTCATTTTGCTTTGGTTTATAGGTGAATATGGAAAGTACTGAAGTAATTTTCACCCTGCTTTCAGGTCATGTCACGTGCATGACGAGTAGCTGAGAAGTTTAATTGTAGAGGTTTTCCAAAGTGTTGGCTCAAACAGATGTTTACACAAATGAGGTATTAGGAAAGTTAATGCTAAAATCAAAGCAGCTGATATTTGTGTGTATCTGCTTGTGTATTGTAATTAGAGGGTCACCTAGAATATGAGGTAATGAATTTCAAGTCCTGCGTATTTTCTCTGTGATTTAGAGAAGATTAGCTTAAGTCCCAGTCTTTCCATGAACTTTGCACCAGAGAAATTTTCTTCCATTCCAAATCATACCCTGATATTCCATTACCATCGTTCTTAATAAGTACCCATTTTTAGTCCCGAGTTTGTTGACTTCTTGTACATGCAAAATAAATCAGTTTTGCTTCTCACCCAAACATACTATGTTATGAGTAGGTAACACTAACTTAAATAGCCTTTATCAACTAATAGATTAATGCTGAACTACTTTTCTCCACTGTTCAACAAATGCTGGGCAGATTAGGATAATTCAGCACATCTAGCTAGAGTCTTCTCTCAAAAGCGACTGGAGTCCACAGATCATATTGTTTCACTTTGCTTTTTATGAAGTCGCGTTTTTTTAGAGGAAGTTTATGTTCCATAGAAATAAGGAAAGATTCTAATTAACAGAGCAGAATAATTTTTTTGGAGCTGTGAATGTGTCTGTCTTATGCAGATACCATAAACATCAGGTATTTTCTTGATTTACTTAAACATGAATACATCAATAGCTGGTGTAAACTTGAGTTCACACTTAGGTCCCCAGCTACCAGCCATTCGTACCGCTACTGTTTGAGCTGTGGTGGTGTTTTTGCTAAATGTAAAAAGGACCCTGCTGAACTTTAGGACCTGAAATTAAAGCTTTTATTACCTCCTTTCTTGCCTTTCTGTACCCAGGATATTATAGGACTATGTTGCTGTGGGCACCATTTTCAGGAAAGCCACCAGCAGAATTCCGCATTTCTTCTTTTTGACTTTTTTCAGTTTTGCTTACTCTGCTGGCTGCATTATTTAGCCCTTTACGTAACCTTCTCCTGTTGCATGCTTGCATTCACCTGGCAGAATTAGCGATTGCTGTACAAGCAAGACTTTCAAATACTCTGCTTTGGAGTACACTGCCTTCTCGTGCACACACAGCAGTTTGCAACGGATGGCCCTCTCAATCACAGCTAGAAAAACACACCTCTAATCTAATTTTGTAGCGTAGAAGCATGAGTTATATGTCAAATGGATTCAATCCAGACAGGATTAAGCATGTAAAAACAAAATACTGCATAGTAGCAGAGTGACAAAAAGCAGCCAAGAAGGGCTTAGCACTTACTGTAGGGAGTCTGAGAGGTGCCTGGTTTTACTCCTAATGTTTAGCATTTGTGATTCAGCTCTTCAACTTGCTCTGAGTGAAAAAAGAGAAAAGGAAACTTGACCTTGACCTCAAGAGTACAGCTTGACCCCATTGCTACTGGAAGAATCATGGAACTGCTTTTCTTGTTCCCATAATACCTTCCGTATATTTAAATAAAGTTTTAGCAGCCAAATCACATGACCCCACAGCAGAAGTGGGGCTTAGCCTAGTAAGTGCCACACATGATTTTTATTCTTTGGGGAAAAAAATGGGGCACAGACTTCCTGGTATGGAGCCAGTGAGTGAAGTCAGGTGGAATTTGCCTTCACTTGGTTATAATCAGCTTTGTCCCTTTGTTGATGCCACCTCAGCCATACACCGTTGCCACCTTCTCATCCTGCCACTTACTGTCACAAAGCTCAGCAGGGAAAATAAACTGAGACCACAATAACATATGGAAGTGTCTTGGCAAGATTTGGCTGGTCATTTGAAGTGGTTTTCCTTTTTCTGTGGGTGTGAGATGAAGTCAGAACTATCCATTATTTCGTATATAGGGATCATTATTTTTAGACCAGCAGCAGGTCTTAGCCTCTGCATGTAATCCGCTCAGACACAGCCACATGAGGCATCAAGGTTTGCACAAAGTGGAGCTGAGCGTCATTGATGCTGACTAGAACTTGAGTTTTGGAAGTGTGGGTGCTCAAAGCGCTTAATTGTGTGATAATTTAAAGCTCAGTGACTCGTGTTTGTCTGTGTCAACCTCTGTTTCAGACATGGCAGATTTGTGATAAAAGCTTTTTATAAAACCATATCCCAGCTTACGTAATTCTTAGTACATTGGTGTTCTCTGTGTCGAGAGAGGGAGATACGAGGCTGTCCTGCTAACTGTGGCCGGAGTGCCACCGAGTTTGGTGTCTGCATGTATTGCAGACAGGAATCTCTGCATGTTCTCAGCAGCCAGTGACAGTGCATGTAGAGGGGATCTTGATACATTTAAAGGTTATCAGAGCCCATTCTGACAACCACCAGCTGAACTGCGTGCGTCTGGTGCCACCAGTGAGAAGGTTTGCCCAGGATGTCGTCCCTCAGCTATACATAGCAAACTCAAAGCTCCTTACAGAGAAACCTCTTACCAATCACTTTCCACAAATGGTGCGTATACCTAAAGGTACTTAGTGAAAATCCTTGAGAGGTATTTAATGCAAAAGCAGTTAGTCTCTCTGGTGTTTTTCAGAAGCCCCCACACACCACTAGCAGGGAGAAGTGCAGGGCAGCTGCAGCACAGCACTTGGGCCAGTTACTCATTTTGTCTCAACCAGGCTCTGCCACCCCAAGAGCTTGCCAAGATGTGTGACATGGGGGGGCTTGACAACCTGATTGCCAACACAGCCTATCTGCAGGCAAGGAAAAGTGGAGATGGAGACACCAAGGAGATGCAAAAGAGACGTAAGAGCCTTTCACTGCCCAAGATTGATCAATGCGGAGAGGTTAGACAGTCCATTGCTGCTGATTATGACAGCATCTGTGAGCAGCAGCCCATTGGCAAGAAATTCTTCAGAGACTTCTTGGAGACAGTGCCAGAATACTTGGTAGCTAGGGACTTCCTGGATGAGGTGTCAAACTGGGAGTTGGCAGAGGAAAATGTCAAGAGCAGTACCATGGAGAATATGATCACCAATTTTCTTAAGGCAGGCTCCAAAAACTATCTGGCTTTCATGAGCTCTGACTTGGCCAGCAAATGCCAGGCAGCTACTGCAAAAGACTATGAGAATGTCATGCACCTGGCCAAGGAGGAAACCAAACTCTTCCTTAAAGGCAAGCCCTTCCAGGACTTCCAGACCAGCCCCTTCTATGACAAATTTCTCCAATGGAAAGTTTTTGAGAAGCAGCCAGTAACTGAGAAGTATTTCTATGAGTTCCGAGTGCTGGGCAAAGGTGGCTTTGGAGAGGTAAGAGTTGTCCTTTTAAGGATATGGGTCATCAGCTTTCAAGACCGGCAGGTGGGTTTGCAAAGAGGAACTTGGCAATGGATTAAGAAATTGTCTACGGTTTTGCAAAACTTGCTCCTTCAGATTGTCCGTTTCCCAGAAATTAGGCTGGGTTTTGTTTCTATACTCTTGGTGAAGAGCTACTGTAAAATTTTTATATTCTGTATCTATGCTAGTAAAAAAGCAGGCTTTTTTAGAAAAGCTTGCATGATTGTTCATATAGTTAATTATTAGTCTGCTCCTTGGCACTGTTTTAGCCTGTGTTAGCTCACAGGCTCCCCGATAATTCCTAGGTGCAGTTTAGGGAAAAGCACAGATCGGGATCTGTTCCCAAAACACAATATGAATAAGGCTACCTTTTTTTGAGATGGAAGAGAGTTTAGCTATACAGATGCAAGCTGTATATGCCGCTTATACAGTGGTCAGAGAATGGGTCTTTGTTCTCTTTATTTGCTAATACATGTCTACTAATGGTGTTATCAAGAACTTTGCATAACTCCACCATATATTGGTCCAGAACAGAACAGATTGAACACTTGTTTTTTCTTTATTTTCTCTTCTAACATACTCTGCCACAGAAGTTAGCATCAGCAGCTACTAATAGGCATCCGTGATTCCCCAGTTCCTGCCTGTTACTGCCCTTGATATTCCAGTCTGTATGTGTAAAATTCCTTCGTTACCTTTCCGTGTGCATCTTGCTTCTCTAGGTTTGTGCCATCCAAGTGAAAAACACTGGCAAGATGTATGCCTGCAAGAAACTGGATAAGAAAAGGTTGAAAAAGAAAGGTGGAGAGAAGATGGCACTACTGGAGAAAGAGATCCTGGAGAAGGTCAACAGCCCTTTCATAGTCACACTAGCTTATGCCTACGAGAGCAAAAGCCATCTGTGTCTTGTCATGAGCCTCATGAATGGAGGGGATCTGAAGTATCACATCTACAATGTGGGAGAAAGGGGTTTGGAAATGAACAGGGTCATCTATTACTCAGCTCAGATCACCTGTGGGATTCTGCATCTCCATTCCATCAAGATTGTGTACCGGGACATGAAACCAGAAAATGTCCTCCTGGATGATAACGGTAATTGCAGACTGTCTGATCTTGGATTGGCAGTGCAAGTCAAAGAGGGAAAAAGCATCACCCAGAGGGTGAGTACAGGTTCATTGAATATGGGCGGTGGGAAGGGAAGCTGTTCTATTTCTAATGCATTATGAGTCCAAGACTTAATTCCCTGGGATTTGTTCTTTGCTAAAGACCTTACGTGGTCATTTGATTCTAAGAGACAGGTGGTAAGAAGATTTGGTTAATTAACTCTATTAGATGCTATATGTAGTAAAATAACTTCTCTTACACAGAAACAGTAGAATCAACTTGACCTGTTGTTTCTCTTAAGAAAAACTCTTGAACCAATCATTTTAGAGAGGCTAACACAGATGCCTTGAGCCTTGAGCAATAGTGCATTGTCGGGGATTTAACCAATTACTTGTCTGTTTAATGAGCAGCAGTCAAAGCTATGACTCCTTCTGTGTTCAGTTTTTGCTCCTAGAAGAGTACAGTTTCTTCCAGATTACTCTTAAGTGATGCTACTGATTGTATTGCAGGTATTCATGGTGCTGCACTATAAACCATTGCCAACCTTCCTCCCCCGACAAAGTAATTCCTGAAAAAGTTAGCAGACTTGATGCCAGTTTGCAAGTGTATATGCCTGTGCGCACGTGTAGGAAGGAAGAGATGGATGACCAGCTGGGTTTTGCTGTGTGAATTAGACTGTGCAGCACTTCAGCTGTGCCTGTGGTCATCCCAAACTAACCGCGGTTTGTAATAATGTCATGAGGTTTACACAAGAAAAATGTATTCATGTAGCTTAACTATGAAACAAAGCACGTTTCTCCCAAGATGGTGGGAGCTAAATGATGTATATAATGGGTGAACGTGTCTGAAATACATAAGAATATGAAGAAACGGAAACAACTGACTGTCTTATGTTAAAATCCCCAAGTCTTTCAAGTTTCAAATTCAGTAGAAGAGAGAGGACCTGCTAGTAACCTTTTGCATCATGCTTGAAGTACACATCTTTTGACTTTGTTACTTAATACAGTAATTTGTAGTTTGAAGGATATATTTTTTTCCTAGCAGTTTAAAAAGTTTGTATTATGAGTGGTTTTAGTTCTCAGTGAAAGAAAATATGGAAACTGATGTATTTTTAGATAGGAAATAATTTAAAAATGAGACTGCATTGTGTTTTAGATATGAAAATACAGTTTCAGTGAAAGCCGAGGCAGGTTTTTAGATCGAACTTATGTGAAATGGGAATGTTGTTTTGTTTGTGAAGCTGGCATTTTGATCAGTGAACCCAAAGCTATAAACCTTACTCTGCTTTGCAAGTTATACATGTATGCAGTTACCATGATCAGAAAAAATCATTTTGTCCAAGGGCAGTTTTTTCTCCTTGTAAATATGTGGAGTTTGGCAGAAGAAAAAAACAAAACAAAACAAAAGAGTATATTTAGAAATGTCTAACCACTTCTGTTGTAGAATCTTAAAGCAGTAGTGGACGAGGCGGTTGTTCCTCCTCGCTTTCTATTGACAGTCATCAAGTTGTTACAATGATTTTTCCTCTGTTGTTGTTCACTGTTTTTAGAAGCACTAGTCACCATTATATGGGTGCTTTTATTAGAGCAAAAATGGCAATGAATAATATACTACGCAATTGTAGTGTGTTATAAGGCATTTCTGTTTAAAGGCAGTTTTATTCATACAGGAAACTGAAATAGAAGGAAGAAAAAAATAAGATTTTTTTTTTTAATTTTCTGTATCATAACTATGAGGGAGTTAAATGAATAGTAATTCCCAGTATTACTTTGAATTTCTATAAACTAACCCTATTTGAGTAATTTGAAAGCTACTATTAGAAAACATTATATAAGCACTAGATATTACTGTTATTTATAGTAATGTCATACACAGGAAGACTTAAAAACACCTTTACAAAATTTGTTGCATTAAGCCTCACCATGTACCCCCGTAATAAAATAAAAATGGTGCTGTTTGTTTAACTCTTCTTTACTAATCACAGTTACATGGTGAGTTAAAATTGGCAGAAAGTTTATATCGTAGTGTGCTTTTTGAGTATGACTACCAGATTGTTATCACTTTAAAAGAATCTTGAGAGAAGGTATTTGTATAGGTTTGGGGGTTTTTTCACCCAAAAAGATATATGGCTTCAAGACAGATTTATTAAATTAAATCTAATCAGTTGCACCATTTTGTGCAACCTTTTCATTTCAGTTTATTTATCCATTTGCAAAGAATCCTCCTGTTTTGATAGATGTTGTAATACATTGAACTTCATTCATCTCTCCAGCAGTTCTGACTTTAAAGCCTTGCAACCTTGTAACCCTCTTTTATGAGCTGGTTCTTCAATATCATACTTAAAATACTGTTCTATTGCACTATGGGAATAATGCCTGACTTTGCTTTAATCATATTCATAAGTCATTCTACTGCCTGAAAGTGATTAACTAATACCCCTAGTAGCAACTGAAACCATGGTTTAGCTGTCTGGTACAGTTAATGGTCATTTATTTAATCTGTTAAGATAAATTTATTTAGCCAGTCTTACACATATTACGAAGAATTAAGATAGATTATTTGTTAAATGTAAGGTAGGAATAATTTAAAAAATTGCACCTATTGTGGTCTTTCTGTAAGGTGATATATTAAAAAAAAAAGTTGGACTTTTTTTTCTTTTTTCTGCTGTCTAATGAAAGCTTGTGAGCTTGAGTTGTTTGATCTTTCATTTTATTTCTTCTTTTTAGTCTTAGAAATTCAGTAGCAGCAACTGTTGCATTCCTTGTGCTGAAGTACCATTTCAGAGGGGAAAAAAGTAATATGCTTTTCTGGGTTGTATTTTAACAGTTTACTCACACTGAACAGATTTCTACAATGTGAGCTACCCTTGTATTCAGTAAAGCTACTTTTATTATGAGATTGTATTCATTCTGAGTATTGAGATCCTGTTTTAGTCTCATATTCTTAAATGAAGAAGCAGAATGGTGCCTTTCTTAAAAATAGAGTGCTTTCCTCCACATTGTTTTCTGCAGGTGTGAACTAAATAGATGCTAAAGATAAAGTAAAATAATAAAAGATTCTTCAACAACTGTAAAAATATCTCTCAGTGATTTTGGTTTTTCTTCCTGAGTGCTAATATTTTCATTATCTCTCTAGTTCTTCAGGTGTTAAGTGGATCTTCCGTGTGAATAAGCAAAATAAAATAGAAAACTCTTCCATAGCTTTTATATATCAGGAGGAGCCAAGTAAACAAATGTGGAGTAGACATCTGATCTTAGGCACCTGCTTAAAAAATGTTCATCTCCATGTGTTTGACTGTAACTATGCTGGTATGAAAATGTCTCTTAATACATCATAGTGAAACAAAGCAGCAGTTTTCCACCTTTTTTTTCTGTGTCTCTTTCTTTGCTATATATTATGAAGTAGAAACATCATGTGATGACTTTCATCGTTCTTTATACATGGTGGATTAGTATATAATATATGGATTTCTCTGTGTATTTATTTCATTAGATATTGCAAAAAATACAGTATTTCAATGCATTTTGAAAGTTTTGTACACCTCTCGAGTGTACAAGCCGTTAAAGATAAATTTGTTCTTCTCTCAAAGCATCAAAAAATTTTTAGCTTCTCATGTACGAATCAATGCACATCTCCCGTACATCAGCTGGAGGATCCATAAATCCCTTTTGTAAATCTTGTTAGGTGATTCTCTTTGTCTTACATAACTGAAATAGGCAACAAGGAGAAACTGAGAGCCTGCAAAGATGGCTTTTGCATAGGCAGAATGTTTTGTCTAGTTATGTACTCACTTGTTTGATTCTGGAATTAGTTCTTTTTGCATTTCTGTACATGCAGAAATGAGGAGCCTCCATCCCAAGTTTCTCCACTTGAGCAGTTTGACCTGGCATCCTTTTTCTTGAAGTCTCTGCAACTTTCTCTCGTGTAACTCAAAATTCACTTGTATGTGAGTCAAATGCTCCTGCCGTTATCCAAAAGAGTAATGCTACTTAATTTCCTGAGAATGGTTGTGAGAAAAGTGAGCATGTTCTTCTGTTTAGTACTGTCATATCCTCCACATATCGAAATATAGAGGACTTAATTCCATTTTTCAGAGGTCAGTGTGTATTTGCTGTTTATTTTGGGAAGAACTTTCTGCCCTTACAGGATATGGGTTTTGTGCAAAGCAACTGTTACATGTAAATTATGATGTACTTTTGTGCAGATGCATGTAAGTCAGAGAGCTTAAATATTAACATAATAACTGTGAAAAATAAGACAAATGTATTTTTGTAGTATTTATAAATGTGCATTCATATATTCAGAGGTTTCAGGCTTCTTCACAGTTTTCCTGTGCTATGAAGGACATCATAATATTTTTATAGGAAAAACATGTTTTGGTTAAAATCTTACTCAAAATGTCCTTTTGCCCTCCTGTATGTTTGTTTATTATAAGATTCTATTTCTTAGGAAAACAGAAGGAAATCTATTTAGATGTTCCTGAAACTTGCAGTTTAATTTCAAGGCAGTTGAGAAGTGGGAGGAGGGTTTAGACTTGTGAAATAAAAAATAACTCAGCAAGCTATTCTACAGTTGACCTTTGGTCACTATCACATGGCATTCTTACTGGATAAGATTCTGTAAAAATTTATTCTTCCTTTGCACTTTGAGAAATTATATCCCTTCACTTGTTCGGGCTTAGAGTGACTTACTGCTGTTTTACAGTTTCAAACCCACCATTCTTCTTATGCATTTTTAAGTATGACATGTAAAATTGATTATGTTTTACTAGCAGAACTTTGTTCTTAACGATTTTGACAAATCACTGTTGTTATGAAGTGTGTCATCATGACAGGTATTTCAGATGTTTTTAATCTCTGAAACATGTATTTGACAGAATGCAACCTTATCCACTATGAATGCCATGATCATGAGAGTGAAGGGAGCAAAAATGATTTTGTGGGATCATTCTGCCTCCTGCAGTTTTGGACAAGGCAGAAAGGATACTGTAGTCATCTAAAATTATGAGAATGCAATGTGTCCCATGAAATGCTTTTCCTACACAGGCTGTGCCACCCATGAGACATGTTTTTCTGCCTGGGAAAAGGCATTGGAGTCCTTTAAGACGCAGCATCAGGTCTCTGCATGACTTTTAACCTTGCTCTTCATTCAGTTTAATCTGACAGTTAATAAATGCTATAGCATGTTCTATAAAAAAGGGAGAGATAAGATTCCTTATCAAGTTCCTAGAGCTGGAATTAAGCTCTTGGAACATGAAAAATGCTATTTAAGTGCTAAATACTACTGTTTAGTTCCTTTGTATCTTGAGGCTCATTATTTATTATAAAAAATAATACACATTTGGAATGGTCTCTTTGGTAAATCATCTAGCGGGCCACTTGTTGGTTCAACATTGTCAAAGATGTTTTTATTTTATTGGGTAAGAAATGCAACATTTGGCTGACAATATAATTCTTTGTTGATTTGACAGCTTTGACGAGAAGCAGTATTGCAGGAACTGTAAGCTATGAGGTGGGTGAGGAGTGTAGTACTTGTTGGACCACGTGTGACATTCCACTTACTGTGATGAGTAGTTTCAGTTAACAAACATATAATGGCTTTTTTATGAAGACAGATTAAAATCCTGAAATTACAGACACAAGCAAGTGAAAACTGTGGGCTTGGTTTTGCTCATTGTTCAAGTGTAAAATCCACTAGTGAAAGGTGGCAGGTTCAAAATACGTGGACGTGGTTCTTCACACAATGTGTAGGTAAGCTGCAGGACTCTTTTGCAAAAGATCTTGTAGGGTCTAAGAGTTTATCTAGGTTCAGGGGGAGAGTGGACAATTGATGGAAGACAGCTTTGTTGAGAGAAGTCATTTCTATCTCTGGAAGCCCTTGAAGTGCGAACAGTTGGAGTCTAGGAAAGTATTAGAGAAGTATCAATGTACACGTCAGGTTCTTATAGTCTTCCCTATGCATCTGTTTTTTTGGCCAATTCACAGACAGTAAAATGGCCATGTGGGCCTTTGGTCTGATGCAGCCAGTACCCACCTTCCTGGATTTATGCGTAAAAGAATTGTACCTCCAACATTAGTCATAATCCTGAAAGATAAGGTGGATGAAATCCTGTGGATTTCGGTGATAGACGGTAACCATCCAGGCATCATTGTCATTCACGCTGCTTAACCTGCAGGGGTTATGTACCTGCATTAGAGGGCCAGTGCCCTTCTTGGGGCACCTTAGAGTCCTGTTCCCTCAGTCACACTGGCACTGAACACAGAATTTCTCTTTGATGTCCCCTTTTTGAGAAAGCCACCTACACATTGTGCTATGATACTGTATTTGCATTCATTATAAAGAGCTTCATAAAATATATACAGAGCTAAGTAGATGCGGAATTGTCTCCCTTGTTAATATTGTTTATGGAATGTTCTGTGGTCATTAAATAATAAAACCATAAACATCTCTGAAAGGAAGTATTATTATTCCCACATTATAGATGGGGAATGGTCAGGAGAAATTTAAAGGGAAATTAAAGGGGAAATCATGTTACAGGAAGACTAGAGAACCCTGATAATTCTTGAATTCTAATTGTGTGGTTATGGGTCTGTACCAGTTGTTCTGCTTGTCCAATATGCTCCATCCCTATAATGTCTGATTACTGTCTATGAATGCATATTTCTTCTGATGACACTCCACCAAGGTGGCGATGTTAGCAGGTTCCATCTCCAGTAGGGATCTGAAGCAAAGATACTGATTTACACGTGATCACACAGGAAGAAAGCAGGCAGATGCTCTAGAGTCCAAAGTTAAAATTGGTGCCCAGTTACTGGACCGTCCTTCAAGCCATTTATCCCTTTGATTTTCATATAGCGTGAATCTAAACTGAAAAACATGCTGTAACCGTGTCTATTTCTCTTCCCAAGTATGAGCACAGAGGCAGCCTGCCCTTACTGTCACAAAGTGGCTTTCTCTTTCATTTGCGCAACTTCCTTGATTTCAATGACTACAGATGTCCGAGCTTAAAAGAGTAAAAACTGATGGTGGATTTTTTTTTTTACTACTCCAGTTAGTGACTTTGAACCCAGAGGCAATTTTGTTTCCTTTTTTCCTAGTATAGCAGAAAGATGTTTTGACCCTTTTGTGCTTTTATCTGTGTGGGTTTAAAGCAGACAGCTTTCCCTGCTAAAATTATGTCTCTATGTGAAAATGAAAAAAACATTGATCTTGAATTTTGTTTAAGCATGTAGGATTCAGTAGCTCCTAAGCTCCAATACAGTCTTTCTCATTATCTTTTCCTGGTACTCTGAACAGTTCCCCTTGTGTTCTTCGGAACCAGTAGCCCATCAATTTGTGATGGGCCATCCCATCGTAAGGTCCTTCCCTTTGCTAAGCATTAACAATATGCCAAAGTCTTTGTTCTGTGAGACTTTTCAAGGGTGCCTTTTGTCCTAATTAGATTTGATTTGATCTTCTTTTTTAAAAGATAGTTGCCTGTTCATTTGATCAGCTGGCTTCCTGTGACTGGATGAACACGTGGTGAGAAAGCGTGGAGGAAGTGCAATTCTGCGCGACTCATTTAAATTACGCTCCTTTCCTCCTCACAGTGGCTCTTGGGAGAAAAATGAAGATTGCAAAGTGAGTGACAGAGGCAGATCAGTTGTTCTTCTCTACATCTAGGGCCTATTAGCTCATGTGCAGAGAAGAGTTTTCTGCGGTCTGTTCCTGCATTCCTGCAGGGTCTGTTAAGGCCATTGCTGAAGGAGTGGAGGAACAGCTGGACAAGAGAACAAAGCAGGCAGTGGCACCCCTTGGAGGAAGGAAGGACTGAGCCCCAGGAAACAGCTGATAGAGCTAAACTCAGCTTGTTTTTTTTCCTCTGTTCAACAGTTCTTGTGCCATGGCAAACAAAAGATAGACATTCTGATTTGCTTTACTGTTTGGTTTGTGATATCAATTGAGTTTGTTTTGCAGAGATCTGTGGGAAAAGGTAGAGCGATCTAAATCCCATTTCTCCTCATTTGCCTGTTTCTGTGCTGTTGAAAGCTCCAGAGAGTTCTGTTTCTTTCTCCCTTGCATCTGCAAGAAGCTGGGATAATGGCGGTGTTCAAGGGACTTTCCCTTCTCGGGACAGCAATCTGAATAGGATGTATGCGCATACTTACACTGCAGCCCTCGTTCTGCTCAGAGTTCTGACGTGCCAAGTACTCGTTGACTGTACTGGGAACTGAGTGCACTTAATGCTTCTCAGGATCACATCTTGTCTTATTAAAAGATTATAATTATGTGACCTTTTAAAAATGTATGCAGGTTCACATTGCACAAAAGAAACATTTGTATACTTTCAGATGAGTCATTTCTACTATGCCTTGTCAAACCACACTCAAAGCAACAATTCCACTTAACAGAACTTCTTCACTAATGTATCCAAGGACAACATTTGGTCATTACATTTTAGAAGATTATTGAAAAATTGTATTTTGGGTTGTTCTCAAGATAGAGAAATAAAGGGACAAGCAGATCTGTTGCCCCTTTTCAAAAGCAAGACAATTAAAATTTAATTGACTGGTATTTAATGACTCTGTATTTCAAACAGCATATGTAAATAAGGCGTCCTTCTCATCATCACAAAAGACAGTATTAGATGGAGAGCAAGCAAAAAATAGCTAGGGTCGCACTGACGACACTTCAAAAAGTTGTATGCCTCTGCAATGGCATATGATTTCTGCCTTCTGTAAAAAAGTTGGGATAATATAACATTCTTTGGCTCCTTTGTGATACTTTTTTTTTTTTTTTTAATTGTGTCCCATTAGATGCTTCCAGGTGAGTTAAGGGGTAATTCCATGTGTTTATGTGTCTCAGTAAGATCACTTGAGCAGTTAACACATATGTTCAAATGGTTCCTGGTCTTACCAGGTATCCTACAGGGAAGAAGAAAATCATGTGCTTGGTCTTAATCTCAGTCAAAACACAATGCATGTCCTAGTAGCGTAGAGCTGACAACAAAGGAATTCAGCTTTCTGAGTGTAGGGTTTTTATTTTCCCTGTTTCCATTAAAAGAGTGAAATTTATCCATGTAAAATAAGATCTAGTAAGAAAAAGAGTTTTTCAGTTAATACACAACTTCTGAATTTACTTATAAATTGTATTGAGTGTAGACAACTACAAAGTCATACAAACCTAATGATTTTTTGTGTGATAGACATTCCAGTAACCCATACTTAGTGGTATCCATTCTGAGGCATGGGCAGATAATTCTGACTGAATTAAATATTCAATCCCAGCCCATGGAAAATAGACCCCTTCTCAAAAATAATGCATTTATCTTTTTTGCAATATCTTTTAATTCCTTTGCTTTCTGTCCTTTTTTCC
This sequence comes from Pelecanus crispus, assembly GCF_030463565.1. Lineage (NCBI taxonomy): Eukaryota > Metazoa > Chordata > Aves > Pelecaniformes > Pelecanidae > Pelecanus > Pelecanus crispus. The sequence continues at coordinate 18,608,658 of NC_134651.1, read as the reverse complement.
TTTCCTTTTTACATTTGAGTATAATTTACAGTGTATTTATTTACTCCTTGGCCTGCTGAGAATAACTTAACGCATTACTCTGATTCGCTTTTGCTTTGGGAATCAGTGGATACATTTTGCACCTAATACACTTTTTTTGCTGCTCAGATCCCACTACTGCTAGTGAGAGTTGTACAGTTTAAAAACTCCCTTCACTAAGCTTCTGGTTTACCTGCTTAAGTAAACCTCTCCAGAGTCAATGAAGCTGCCTTTCATGTTGCCACAGGATCTCTTTTCCTTGAAAGATGGATCTGATTTTTGACATCTTGTTCTCCATAATGATTAGTGGAGGGATGTTAGGTTTTAGCTTCCCTCTAATGCTATCTACTCCCCAAAGATAGAATTAAATCTTCGTTTGAAAGATGTATGTTCTTCCATTTCCAGGGGTTGAATAATTACTTTTTTTGTGTTCCCTAATACAGCAAATGCTTGTGCCTTTATCATCTTTCTTCCCAAATGATCATCTTTCTTCCCAAATGATTTTTGGCAAAGCTCCGTATGTGTAGAAATAGGTGAAAAAGACTAAAATTTAAGCTCTTTTCTTCCTTTCTTCAAATTCCTGTTTTGATAAAGATTGCAGAGATTTATGTATTTCTTTCCCCTTAAACATCACGGCTGACCACTTGTGAAATGTGCTACAAAATGGTAACATTTAAGTGGGTTTTGAGTCTCGGGGGTTATGAGATTAGGTTTAGATTCCTGCTTCTCAGCTTGTTCCTTCATTATGAATTGTAGGAAAGCTTCAGGATTGGGAGAGATTCAGTTTAAGATTAGGTTCAAGTTGTGATGAAATTCTATGAGAAAAACAGCTGTCAAACTTCTGAATTTGAATGGCTTGACATATCAGAAGAACCATATATTTTTCTAGACTTTGTTCAGATTGAGCTGGATCAGCTCAATAACAGCTCAAAAGATTTCAGTGCTACTAATTTAGAATTTTGAAGTTTAATTCTTGTTCACAGTAACCCCATCCACAGCCTTTCACTTCAGTCTGTAGGGAAGCTGTTGTTGGTCTATCTCTATTTTCTATTAAATTGTGGTCATGCAGACTTTTTGGTCTGCAGTATTATAGCCTTGCTTTCTCTGTTCTTGAGAGACATCCACGTCAAAGCGCGATATTCTTCTGTATGGTATGACTTACTGAAGATGATGTGGAAAATGCACATGGAAGAGCCTGAAGTTCATTGGCAACTATTTCTTTTGAAAAAACAACTATGGAGGAGAGGACACAAGTGGAAGGAAAGAGAGGCGGTCTGATGAGACACATTTAAGATTGCAGAATTCTGACTTTTCCGTGTCAGATTTATCCAGTTCACGTATGATGATGCAAGTTGCAGCAATGTAGTGTCTTATCAGAAAGACCATACTGTGCTGTCAGGGTACATTTTGATGATGATATGACTCATCAGTTCCTCAAGGCATTAGTATCCCAGCTTCATCTCAGTAAAAATAAGAATGTTTATTGCTTCCCAGAAGGAGGGCGGGGGGGGGGGGAAGACAAAAAATATTCCAGAAGCCTGTGTAGTGTCTGTGTTCACTAACCCGCAGTGAGCTCTCTGTGCATCCTTTTGTACCAAACTTTCTCTACTGCTTTCAACCCCTCCTCTCTCCTCCATCTTTCATGATCTTCTGACGCCAGATGGATCTGGGTTCTGTGGTCCGTATTTGAGCACTTGTCCCCCTTTCTGAATGGAGCAGTAATCGTGCATAATGTAATAGTGTCAGGGTATCTCTCAATATTAACTTTTACTTAGAGAAATTCAATGCAAATGGCACAAATTACCTGTGGAGTGATGTCAGCTGCTGCAGCGCCCAGACGGCTCCTCTGTACTTTTATGGTTTTAGTGAGAGAGGCAACAGTTCGCTTTTAACCTTTTCTTTTGCTTTCAACCTGGCTGATATTTTTGTTCTTCTCATCTCATTTCTGGTTTTCCACCAAATGGAGGATTTTCCTTTGTACCCCTAAAAGTAAAAAAAAAACCCAACCAACCAAAACAAACAAACAAACAAACCTAAGAGGGAAAACAAACTGGATTTAATTTTCTGTCCATTAGGCTTATGTTGTAATTGATGCCAAGATAGTCTCTCTTGCACGCATTGCTTACAGTAGAGTATATGCCATAATGTGTAGTGGCATGAGCTGAAGTTTATAGAGAGACCTGACTCAGAAATACTGTGCCTAAAGTTGCAAAAATTAGAGGAGTTACACAAACCCCATAAAATAAAATTCATCTGTTGAGCTGTGCTTTTTACAAATATAATTTGCCCAAAGGAGCTCTAGTTTTAGTTACCTTTTTCTAACTATTTTGCTTTGGAGTCAATCTCTGTCACTACTTGTGTTCTGGCAGCAGTAGTGATGACCATCTTGAATAACCTTTAGTGGGATTTTGCACAAACATGATTTTTCATTTTAAATGGTAATACTACTAATTCATCAGTTCCAGTATTTTGGAAAGTTATAAAGAGATCCAAGCAACTTCTGACATAGTTATCACTGTTAGCTGAATCTGGTAACTCTATAAAATAAGATATAGCATCAGTTGTGGCAGAAAATGTTGGGTCAGCTGAGGGAATGCCGTTTTGATTGAAATCTCACATCCTCAGTCATGCACCAGTGCAGCAGAAAGCATATAGAGAGGTTGACCTCCTCTCCTCCGTCTGAGGTGAATCGGCTCCCTAGAGAGGGGCAGCAGGAGCTATTTTGAACACTGTGCAGTCTGTCCCCCGGGGGGAACGGGCCCGGCCTGGTCTCGAAGGAAGCAGGCAGATTCCCCTCTCAAAGAGCTGTCACTTCTTCTCTTGGAGAGGGGTCCGTTAGTGCTGTGTATAGTAGTAGTCTTTATTCAGAGAGCTTTTTTCAGTTAGGAAATATGAACTTGTTCTTTCACCTGAATGCATGTAAATTTCTAATTATAATTTTCATACGTTTACTTTCTTACAATGGCTTTAAGAGTTTTTCTTGGCCCTTGATGGTAGTACTTCCTTCCAGAAGCCAACAGGGAGTGCGGGTGAGAAGTTCCTCACGCAGCTCAGCTACCAGCTTGATGAGAATTTTCTCTTTGGCAGCAGACCCCTGCATTGGACCAGTTATAACCACTGAACAGAGTGGGATTCAGTGATTGTCTGATTTTTGTCTTTTTTTAATCTTTTGAAATTGTTTGCCAGTTGTGTTTACATGACAAAGCTAACAACACTATCTTCAACAAGAAAAAATTAACATGGAAGAAGAAAGCAAGCTAAACATAAATTTAAAAAGAAACTACTTTTAGGTAGACATTGCACAGACATTCCACCTTTAAAGAGTGTATTTAAGACGGTTTTTCCATATGCTAAGATGTTTGAAGACAGAGATAGTCCATATGTGAAAACAGAGTTTTACCTCAGAGTTTCTAGATTAAAAAAATATATCAATTGTACAGAGTTTCTAGATACAAAATATATCAATTGTATTACTAATATTTTGGAAAAATTATAGACTAGTCTGTTTAATTGTATGCATTTCATTACTAACATTGTATAGTAAATCTATCTGTTTGTTTGCAATAGGCTGGGACTAATGGTTATATGGCTCCGGAAATCCTGAAGGAAGAAGATTACAGCTATCCTGTGGATTGGTTTGCTATGGGGTGTAGTATTTACGAGATGGTTGCTGGGCGAACACCATTCAAGGATTTCAAAGAAAAGGTCGGTAAGGATGAGGTTAAAAGAAGAACTCTGGAAGATGAGGTGAAATTTGAGCATGCCAACTTTACAGAGGAAGCGAAAGATATTTGCCGACTGTTTTTGGCTAAGAAAACAGAGAATCGTTTAGGAAGCAGGTATGCCTTACTTCTCAAACTCAGTAAAAGCCAGATTAAAGCTGCAAACAATATTATTATTTTACATATTACACAAAATGGGGTTAGATCACAGAGTACCAAATTTTCCCTTTCACTTTTAGGAAGAGAGAGGTGGAAAGTTTTGAAGATAATATGGAAATAAGGAGTTCTGTTGCAATAGTGTGACTGTCCATCCTCACCCCAGACTACACGTAGGAGTTCCCTTCTTGGTATTTTGTGGGGTTAGACTATATATAGTTTTGGGAGAAGGGAGCAGACCATTTCTCCTGCATTTTCTTTTCTAAAGGTAAAGGATATTCAAGTAGACACTTCCATCTATGCTAATGCAGACTGAATGCAGAATCTCTAGACGGTATCACTTACTGGAATGAGGTGGGCAAAAATCCAAAACTGCAGTGTGGATTCTTTTCCCTGCAGATACCTAATTCGCAAAGCTGCATCATTGACTTCTTACTGAAGAGACCTTAACTCCTCTGCTTTACTCAAGTGCTTTAAAAAAATCTTGTAGAGGTTCTGATCTTCCTGACTCATCCCAGGGAGAAAAGGGAGGAAAAGAATATTGAGCACGAATTCTTATACAGCAAAACATTTTTTTGGGACTTCAGAGGTGGCTTTGCGTTGATGAAGACTGATGGATGTGTCCCTGACTTAGCAATTTCAAGTAACTGTTCAATAAGAAGAAAATTGGAAAGCTAAACATTGTAATATTTAACTTGTAATATCTATGATCCCTCTGATATGTGCATGTGTATGTATATATATAAATCATTTAGTGCATTTCTAATGAGACAGATTGGGGATCTGCACTTGCAATGTAGACAAAATAAAACAAATATAATAAAAATGTAAAAAATGAATAGGAAACTGATAGTACCTGTCTTTAGGTACACCATGATTTGAATCACCTATGAATACAAATATATGTAACAGGTGCTTTTCCAATCTAAAGGTGGAATAGACACAGGGACTTAATGAAAATGCACAGATAGTATTCTAAATTTATATTTCATAACAACGTGGAACAATTTTGCAAGATGTTAGTCACACGTCTGCCTGAAAGACTTAACTTTCATGAATGGTAATATATCATTAATATACATATTCTTATTATTCCAGTGCTAAATGAAGACAACTACTCTTTGTGCCTGATGAGTTTTCCCAATAGCTCTGCAAGGCTGCAGAAAAAAAAAAGCATTTTCAACAGCACATAGAGTATGTTTGATACAAAATCTGTATTGTTTTTAATATGTTTAAAAAGAAATTTAATACAAAAACATTTAGAGCATTCTACCTTACAAGTCAGCATGCTTTGCAGACAGTCTTACAGCATTTTGTGAAGTAAACAAATTTCAGAGTAGGAGAAAATGGAATTTAGACATTCTGAGTGACTTGGTCAAGTTCGTTCTGCAAGTCTGAAGCAAAACCAGCAACAGACTGTTCACTTACTGTAACCACATTCCCTTTGCCAAGGGAATCATTTACAATCATTCTGTCTGCTTACTGTTACATTGTTTCTCAGCAATGGGAGAAATGTACACAGAAAGGTGATTGCACAGATTATTTTTAACCTTCTGCTATTTAAGATATTCTTACTCTTATGTGCTGTACTTAGAGAAGGAAGATGATAGGATGTATACCATGCCTGGGCATGATACAGAATAAAAGCCTGCACCTACCTCTTAAACAGGGTGATACTATTCAGGATAGCTCATCCTTATGCAAAGATTAGCACTGTAATTCTGCTAAGGACAACAAGACCTTGGGTTATCTACATAAGTGCCTGTTGCATAAGTTAAAGCTGCTCAAGGACAGCTTTACTTTCTACACCTGACCTTTTGAAACACTCCACTCTTTTATTGAAGACTTGATGTCACTGGCTGACTCAGGAAAGATGTAACCCTTTTTTTCTCCACTCAAGATTTTTGGGATTGACATGTCAAATCCCAAATCTGTAAAGTGATTTTTTTTTTTTTCCTTTTTGTTTTTATGGAGGATTACAAAATTGACAGAGTTTAGAGTTCATTTGCTCTTTCTGTTTAAGTTATGTAAACGTGCAGGTCACATGGGAAGAGCTCAAGTTCATCTCTGGCTAGTTGGAAGATGCCTCAGTTGGTTCCAGTAGATGGCTTTCCTGTAGCTTTATGTTTGTAAACTTTTCATGGTTTTGGTGGTGCCAGAAAATACATCAGGAGGAGAAACACTGCAGCAATCCATTCTGGAGCCTTCACCAGCTTCTAGTGCTTTTTGGTTTATATTACAGAAAGGAAACGTAAAATAAAGTGAAATTTTTGTGAGTGCATCTGCCCAGTAGGATTGTTGGCACTACTAGCCCACTGCTGTCCCAGGACACTAGTTAATTTGAACAGCAAGTCTAATGCACTTCAGGCTAACAGTGAATGTAAATAAATCACATCAGGCTCGAGGGCTGCTCAAGTACTTGGTTATCACTAGCTAGTTAAATTAGGAGATGATTTTGCAGAGATAATGATCCCTGTTGGCTTAATCTACACATTCGTAATTGTGTTCATATGGCTCTTTTGGGTTGAAAACATCATTTTTTCATTGGCCAGGGTGCCCAGATGGCAGCATCTGTTGTTCTTCAGGCTGTGATTTAGCATCTTGGTCGTGGTGGTGTACAGTGGTTAGTGGCTGGTGGTGACCTGCTCAGAGTAACCAGGCAGCAGAGGCACAAAATGACAATTTTCTAACAGGGGATCTGAAAAGGCCAGCTGGTAGTTTGATCCAGCTGTGCCTGGATAGCACCAAGGCAGGCGAGAAGCATGGCAGGACAGCATATGAGGAACTGGCAGCGGTGGCAAGCTGGTGGAGCTGTTCTGTATACATGGTATAAGGTCTTAAAAAAGGAAGATTTTGTATAGTCACACAAATCTACTACTTCTATATGGTGTTTCTACGCATTTGCAAAGACAAAGAAGGCTTGCCAAAGGTTTGCTTTATATTTTGTTCATAGAACATTGTCTAGAAATACATGAGTGCTTACACTTTGCTAAGTATATGATTTTGTAAGGAAGTGGAAAAGAAAACAGCAACATGTTAGCAACTACCATTTTCTGAGGCCAAAAACCAGACAAATTTGTTTTTCTTACGTTACCATTTTCAAGACCAGTGCACCCATAAATACATTAAACAAAGAAGGCATAGCTGTAAAAAATACAGTGGTCCTTCCTGCTCCTCCTTTCACTAGAATTGAAAACTCAAACTTTGCATGCCTTCAGACTAGATGTGTAGTTCAAAAGCTGTGGTCCTTGGTCATGCTTTAACGAGCACACATTTGAGGCTCAGATTATTTTTATTACCAGAATATCCTACAAGTCTCTCTGTGGGTCTACAATGAAACAATTCACTGTTTCTTTTACAGCAAAAGTTCTCCCTGAGGTCTGCAGTTGTTTTTCTTAAGATGTATTTAAAATATGTATTTACAATTATTTCAGTCCTTTGTGGATTTTATTATTGGGTTTTAACTATATTAATAAAGGATTGTGTTTGTGACAGTGGCACACATACTTTTGCTAATGTCATAATTTGTGAATCTCTTGCTTTAAATCTTTGTGCATTTATAAGAGTAGTTAAGTTGAATGAACAGACTCACTAAAACTGGGAGTATATTTGAGCAACATAACTGAATTTTATCATGTAAATGCATAGCTGCTTTGAATTAAAATAAAACCAGAAATGTGATTTGTCACCAGTTTCCTGTTCAGGCTGTTGTTCCTCAGAGTCAATCCCTAGATGTATTACCCCGATGTACCCCAGTCTAGAGTTTAATAGATATTGTTATTCTAGTTAATATAGAGCCGACCGCTGGACTTTGATTCTTGACAGTAAATCCAATACTCCCCCTCCCCATCCTGCTAAATCTTCAGTTCTGGTTAAAGCGTATCTTTGGATATGGGTATCTCAGTGCCCTGCCAGAAGCAGCACTGCAACTCTTCCATGGCACCTTGCCCAGACTAATTTACCCTGAGGGGTAGAGTAATGAATAATGGGGTCAGGATGTTTTCTGCTTCTCAGCTTTGCTTATATTGTGCAATGCAGCATTCTTTGGTTATGAAAAAAAGGAATTGCATTGCATTGTGTGTATCTCTTCCCCCCCCCTATAAAATACTCTCATGTATACAACAAAGACACACCTGCGAGCAAAACATCATACTGATTAACAAACTTTTGCTTTATTGCAGAAATGAAGATGATGACCCAAGAAAACATAGTTTCTTCAAAACAGTAAATTTCCACAGGCTAGAGGCAAACCTTATTGACCCTCCATTTGTGCCAGATCCATCAGTTGTCTATGCCAAAGATGTTGCAGACATTGCTGACTTCTCTGAAATACGAGGAATTGAGTTTGATGACAAAGATAAGAAGTTCTTCAAAAAGTTTGCGACAGGTGCTGTCCCTATAGCCTGGCAGGAAGAAATTATTGAAACGGGACTGTTTGAAGAACTGAACGATCCTAACAGAGTAGATACTGGGGGATATGCAAATGGAGGTGAAGCTAAGTCAGGAGTTTGTTTACTGTTGTAAATATCACATCAGTAACAAAAAGAGTAGAAACCACCTCAGAATTTTCCATATTCTGACACTGTTTCAGAAATTCAGTGCATCTGTATAAGAACCACCAATCAGTGTAATGACATTGACAGGCTATGTAGGACCACCAGCTGTGTAGACTATATTACTTTCCTTTGCTCTAGCAAAGGAGATAATATTTTTGTTTTATTGGAGATTTATCACGATAAAGAACCATATTTCTCTAAGAAAATTAGAATGACAGAAATTCTGAAATACAAAAAGCAATAATAGAGTGAAGAGGCAATACCGTTTGAAAATGACTGATCATTTTTACTACAATCATTTGTTGGTTTTCTTTCTATTTTCTTGTTATTTCTACTAACATTTCCTCTTTGTTCTACAGTTTTCAGGAAAGATTTTTTAATTTTCAAGTAATGTTCTCAGTTAGACAATGGAGCTCGTATGTCAAACTTGGAATCTTATTGATTAGTCAGTCTGTTGTTTTCTTAATTCCTGGTAGTTTTTGAATGGTTTGATTGTAATATGTTCAAATTGTCATAAAATGTAAAAGAAGGCTTTCCATATCACTAGGAAATAGGACTGACAGGATCAAACTCTTTTCAAAGTTGATTTTAACAGAGTGAAGATAAGATTGCACCAAAGTAATTGAATAAAGCATTTATTTATTATTATTAAGCGTATTCTTTTAAGTGATAGTACCATATACAAAGAAAATGTATTTTTAAGTTCTTTTTGATAATCAATTTTAAAATTTTATCCCCTTTCCTGATCATTTTTCTGTACTTTGGTGATAAATTAAGTTACAAGTAGACAAAAGCAATTTATAACTGGCTTTTTGCAAGACATACTTCAGTGCAATATAAATTTTAATTCAGTGGTTGCAAAATACACTCTTCCCCAAGCCTGTAGCGTTGCATTGGGTTGTTGCGACCCAAGTGCAGGACCCGGCACTTGGCCTTGGTGAACCTCATACAGTTGGCCTTGGCCCATCGGTCCAGCCTGTCCAGGTTCCTCTGCAGGGCCATCTTACCCTCCAGCAGATTGACATTCCCACCCAATTTGGTGTCGTCTGCAAACTTACTGAGGGCGCACTCAATCCCCTCATCCAGATCATTGATAAAGATATTAAACAAGACTGGCCCCAAAACAGAGCCCTGGGGAACACCGCTCGTGACCAGCCGCCAACTGGACTTAACTCCATTCACCACTGCTCTCTGGGCTCGGCCACCCAGCCAGTTTGTTGGTGTTTTTTAGTGTTCATTTATAATCTAATAGGTCATCCCAAGTATTGCAGTAATCAAAAACTCTTTAGTTTTAAATACTTTAAGTGATTTAGTCACAGCTGTGTAATACATTGGTAATACATTGTGTTGTTCTAAGTAGAAAAATACTTGTTCCTTTTTTTCCTTTTAAATTTGCTTTTCCAGTGCTTTATATACTTAATTTTCAAGTTAAAATCATGAAGAACAGTGCTGCTTAGGATTAGTGGATAATTCTGTTCACGAATTATGAGCATATAATTGTCTGCCTTTATAGGGGAGACTTTCTGTCAAAGGGTTTAAAACAATATAAACTGAATTCTGACTTGGACTTTTAATTGAGAAGGATGATCTTGAAAGATTGTGAAAAGCAGAAGAGGTTCAGAGGGAAGAGAGTAATGTGGTTCTGTCACAGATTTAGGAGAGTGCTTCCACTGCTGACATTCAGTGATTTTATTTCTCATTGCTCCCATCTGTAGAAAACTCTCACAGAGTGAGTAGGCTAATATATTTCTAATATATTTAAGAAACCCAGACAGAAAGCTTTATTATATATACATAAAAAAAAAAAACCCCACGCAAAATCCACAACACCCCCCACACACACACCTTATTACAGCTAGGAGAGACCTATTAGTGCTAGTGGCATCAAACTTTTGTCCTGACTTGGTACCCCTCAAATCCATAGAAATGCCATTTCTCAAATCTCCAGAGCCATAAAACAGTACTCTGAAATGGCTGTAGGTTTTCTAGTGCATAAGTAACTTTTCAGTATATACATGTGCCCATATGGAAAGAGGTTATGTATAGACAGAACGAGAATTTAATGTCATGTTAGAATCTTATATCCCCTGTGATACCAGGTGTTGTAAGTCTGGGTTTTTCAAAATGTATTGCAATACTGAGATCTGTGAATTCAGGACATCATATGCACATAACATTAGGCTATTTCATTTTAGAAATGTTATAGTGTTAATAAATCCCAGCAGGATGTATATCAGTGAGATATTGTAACATTAAGTGTTCCATGAATCATTCAAAGCAGCACATCAGTAGTCTGATAATGCACAGTTTGGCACAGTGTATGACAGAGAAAAATGCGTTAGTTTGAAATAATTCATTTTAATTTTCTAAAATTCTCTATTTCAGAACGTGGACAACTTGTGTTTGCACTATGAAGAGGGCAGAACAAGGATTATTTCTGTTAGAATTTTCAGTGCATCTTTTAAAAATTAATTTCAACTTCTTTTAAGGAATCTGTGAATTGCTTGGTTCTTTTCTTCTTCCTGCCACTGTGAAGTTCCTTCTTAAACTTTCAGGAACAAAGTTATTTTAACATCCTGCTTCGCCTTAACAAAACAAAGCCAGTGATCCTAAAAGGTTTATGCATTTGATGAGTTGTCTTACTGCAGCCAATGATGCTACTCATGTGAGTAAACTGAAATGTATATGCAAGCGTGCAAGATCAGGGCCCAAGTCAAGAGTATTGACTAAGTCATTGGATGTTTATGATAGAAAATGAGGGATGAAGTTGTGGGAGGAAAATAACCTTGTGGTTGTGGGATACTTAAGTTCTTGTGGCAAAAGAAAATGACGTAATTTGAAACTGCTATTTTTTTCTTCTAGCTGTCTCTCTTTCCTCCTTTGCCAGCTTTGTGGTGTCTCACTCGCCTGCCTTTTTTTCAGGCAGATAAGATGCATTCAAGTGTTAATCTAATCTAAAAACCTAAATTGTGAACTCTATTGCATTAAATGACATCTGTGAAAGGTTACTGAGTGCCTGTCCACTCTGCAGTGATTGTACTAACAGTCCTGTCTTTCCTGCCCTGTTTTACTTAGTACTGCTATTAGAACTACTTGATAATTTTAACTGAAGAAGGCTGAAATGTGAGATTTGTAATGGCTTGAAATCTGTTCTTATAAGAACATCATTTAAAGTACCCTGGACAACACTGAAGAAAGGCTGCTGGCACTGAGATGGTATAAAAGGAAAAGCTTTCTATTGTATCCCAAGTCTAAATTTTCTTTGATGCCATCCCTGTTACCTTTACCATTACCCACCCCCAGTTTCACTGAGCACAGAGCCAAAATGAGGTTTAGTATTAACCTAATGATTTCATTGTTCACAGAGATTATTTATCAGTGGCAATAAAGCTCTAGCTCTGTACCTTCAGTTGTATCATGGCAAAGGCTCATTTAATCGATAAATGCCTTGTGTTGCAGCAAGTAGTTCACTTTCCTATTCCAGTATGAAAGAGATTCAGTAATTGGAACCTGTGTGCTATTTCCAGGCTATCGAGTGGCATCCATATCAAGGAAGGCAACTTTACATTAAGTTAAGAGCCTCTTAGCAAACATAATACTTGAGATAGTTATTTCTTCAACCATAAACTAATGTCAATACAGAAAGCAAAGTGGAACTAAGACGAGATCTCTAGTTACAGCAGATGCCTGTAATTGTGCAGTGTAGCTATGAAGTGGTACGTGGTTTTATATACTTTGAATATCACCATTGGTTTTTAGAAATAAAATGCTTGTAATACTGTATTTAAAATACTGTTGCTTTTACGGCTTTTAATGATACATATGTAACATTTTTCTGATCTAAATATCCACATCTATGATTAAGATAAGTAAATACGCTCATGTCATTTACCTTAAAAAGTATAAATTTCTTGTTTTATGCTATGATAATAATTTGTATCTTTTTATCGTTAGATTTTTAATACCAAAAGATTTAAATTCCTTTATTTATGCAGCAAAGAATTGTAAAAAAATTTTTAATTATGCACAGTGTTTTTTCCTCTATAACAGGATTTAAATTAAGAATAAGATCTTAGCAACAATGGCTCATAGCACCACAGAAGCACTGAAAATCCTACCAGTTCTGGGACTTCTGCTAAAAGCAAAGCATACATTTTTCCCAAGTGACAAACACATCAATTTTTAAATCCATGGATAGCAGAAATTACTGGCTTTTTATAGGATGAGACCTATCACTTACAATGTTATGGTAAAGGTCACCTATGATTGTTTTGGCTGAGGGAGTGCATTTGAAACATTGCGTTATGATAGCCTTAGGGAACTTCATAGACACGTTAAGGAATGCATGGACAGAAACTGAAAACAAACTCAATTAAGCATATGACTTTTTATAATTAGGCATTGCATTATTACAGCAAGTAACTCTAAATCTAGTATTTCATTTAAAAAATAGACCAAAGATTAATGTTTCTTAGGATATGGTTTGGTATTTCTTTGACTTTCATTTATGTAACTATCTGAACCTGAGCAGAGCTAGTACAAAATTCTTACCGGTTAGCCCTCTGCATTTGCAAAAGTGTGAATAAAAACTTAGTATTCATACGGGAATGCAAATCTTTTGGGCACCTCTTGCCTGGAAAAGAGGAAGAGCAAGAACATAGGGGGGTGTCACTGTCTTTTACCATGCAAGTACCTACATCCATGGGAAAATATAGCTGGTGACATCTGTAGGTAGCACCATTCACACCATTCTCTTGAGTTCATTTCCTTTATATGACGTGGTATATTCTTCTTACATTTATCCCCCATCTGTACCCTCTCCTGTCACTTCCAGAAGGCTGGCACAATTCTGAACAAAGTCACTTAAACTTTCAGGGAAACTTAATGTTAGTTCTGTAGCTTGGACAGACAAAAGGTGCCATAAAGAATAGCTGTCAACACCATTTCAGTCAAGCATTACTCCTAGTGGTGAAAGGCTTTGGGAGGGGGAAACACGAGAAAAAAACATGAGTATCTCTGAAAGGGCTTCTGGGTATGTTAGTTCTATTCCTTTTCCTCTGACAACTTTGGGGCAGCTGCAGTGGTTAATTCCTCCCTTTCCTGTTGACCAAGTGCAAGCACAATCTGGTTTAGTAGTTACTTTATCCTGTTTGTGCTCTTTATCTGTGCTTTTCAATGTCTGAGCTTTGTTAGTAGGCCAATTTCTTCCAAGCGTTTTGTTTTCTGATCAGTGTACATCAACATGGTGCTGTTGCAATGTTTGGTAGAATGACTTTAGGAAGAAAGAAAGTTGTCTTTTTTCTTTTGCACACAAGCATTACTTGAAACTAAACATAACTAATTAATTTTGACATGTGTTTTGTCAGAGTTCTTCTTTACCAAACCTACGTGTTGGCCTATATGATTCATTCAAGTTGTTCTGACAGTTACATTTCACAGAGTGGACAGATACAGCGCGGCTGAATGACATACTGTATACATGTCCTTATGATGGGAGTTCCTCATGATGAATGTTTCTGTGATTCATGTTTTTATAAAGAATGCCAAAGGGATGACTGTGGATATATCAGTTGTCATAACTTGTAGTTCAGTTAATAATCGTGGAGTAACTGTTTAAAAAAACAGCTATTGTACAGGAATGTTCAGTTCTGTTTGCTTTGCAAGACTTCATGCAAGCATGACATGGGATGTGCTAGACATGTCTCAGGACTTTTGAATCGCTGGGGTAAAAGGTCTACTGCAAGTTAAGAACAGATTTGTTGTTAAACAATCCTGTCTGCAAGCACTCCTACAGACATATAAACTCTTCTGACTGAACACCTTTTGAACAGCGGTGAAAGCTTTCTTTTAACGACATTGCTAGCCTGCAGTGCTTAGTTACATGTCAATCTACGGAAATACATTGGTGGAACTATAAAGAGATAAATTGTTCCGATATCCTGGACTTCTCAGGAGGGCGTAGAGCAGAACATATCACTGTAGTTGGTTCCTTTTGAGGGCTTGAGCTTGCTTCTGACATCATCAGCATGTAAGTCAGAAGTGGCTTTAGTAATATGGAAGTGGAGAAAAAGAAGTCATGTTGCATGATGCATTGAGTCAGTTCACTTGAACTGTTAGGAACTGCTTCTTTAGATCAAATGACAGTGGAGCTATTTCTTGATAGAAAGGGATGATCAGAGTGGAACCAGCAAGATGATGTCTGCAACAATACCAAACAGGGAGGCCCCTAAAGCATTCCTGTTTGTGCACTTCCTTGTATAAAGGAATTAAATTCATAGTAAGAAGTATGGATCATTTTTGTCATTATCGGTAATAATAACTTCAAGATCAGAAAGAATAACCACTAGTACCAGTTACCAATCTAGCCTGTTCCTCTGTAATAAACTGGAGAGAGATGCCCAACTTACAAGGCAAAAAGAATTTTGCTTCTATTCCCAAAGCATAATACCAACAGGATGTCATGAACAACAGGAGGAAACTCTCTGTTGAACTCTTACAGGACAGTTGACAGAATAGTAATCTCAAATATGGTATCTGGCTTGTAAATCTGTTTTATTCTATCCTAATTATGCAGGAACTATGAAGCTGGTTTGAAAACAGTCGTTAGGCAAAGAAGTTTATTCTGATGAATACAGGAAATTTTTCTTTTTGTTCTTTTCAAGGTATCTGTTTCCTCCCTTCCTCCAGACTGACTTCTATACTATCCACTATTAGGACTTGATATATTAATGCATTTCTGCGAACAGATAAGAGACTATTTTTGACCACAAAACCATGATGAAGTTGGTAAAAACAAAGCTACCTTGAAAATGTAATGAGATCAGCAATTAACCAGTAGGACTGGTGTCCAAAAAGCTGATAAATATGAAATCAACATATATTGAAAATTAGGCTATAGTTTAAGGAATATTTTCTTAAGCAGAGGGGCTGATTTTAACTCACATCAGTTCCTTAGTACAATTACATGTCTGTAAATAAACTCTCACTGGTGCAGGCTATTTTAATCAGCATCCACATAGAAATAAATATTAATCCAAATATTATGTAAGGTTTGAGGAGACCAATTTAAATATCTTGCTGCCCAGAGTGAAGGCAAAGACTTAATTCTGGATATTTGATTAAGACAGCTAAGCTGTGCTGCCAACACTATGTATGAGCATGTAAACTTTTGGTTTCTCACGCTAACATACTGAAAGTGAGAAATGATAGTGCTGAAATCTGGAACCTAGCATCAAGCTAATGAGCTGTCAGGGCACACTTGCATAAAAAAAATAAAGTTTAAGGTATCGCATTAAAAAGGATGAACTCTCTGAGAGGCTGTGAAAAGGTTGTGTAATGATTAGATATTTATGCATCTGTTGATACTCAGATCTGGTTTTATTTACCAGTAAAAGCAGCAATATTCTCAGCACTTTTTTAAGAAACGTGGGCAGCTATTTTCTATAGCTGTATTGCACAACTGCATCTTTTCATCCTATATAGAGGAAGAAATTAGAACATGGTAAGGATATTTTGTATGCTGCTTAAAATAATCTCATAATGATACATTGTCTGATACAACCTAAGAATCAGTAGTTTCTCATGCTTTCATCTTAGTATAAGACATCCCGTAACAAGAATTCTTCTGTTAAATCCAGCAATGAATAAATATTCAAATACTGGTTTTCCTGAATTCCCCCCAAGGTGATTTTTCTCATTTCTGCAGTTCTGTGGTGAACGCATTTTTGCTTCTCTCCCCATCTTTCTATGTCAATACTGAATCCAAATGTTACGTTCTTTTTGATGTGACTGAAAATGTGGTGACAGATGCTGGATGAAAAGTCCTGTAATTCATGAATTCATAATCCTAATCCAGGTTCTATTGCCCATGAGAACTAAAACCAAATACGTACTCTTACCTTCAGTCCTTCTAAAGACTCTTACGTTACACTGATTCCAGGCAGGGAAAGGAATAAAGAAATGGATAATGTCTTCAGAGTTTTCCGTATGCCTTCTATAGAGAATAGTGGATCAAGTGTTTTAAACAAAGGAAGGAAGGAAACTTTGATTTCTTGCCAAGAGATTGAAACCTCCTGATCTCTTTACCAAGCTAGTTTACTTTGCTGCCAACAGTTTCCTCACCTCAAACAGCTCCTTTTCATCTGCAAAACTAACAGCAGTGAGGGAAATGGGCTCTGCAGAATGGTAACGCTGTAAGAATCTGCTCTAGTTAACGTAGGGACTGATTCACGTTCCAATTTAAATATGGACCAGAAAACACACACAGTTCCAGGTGTGGGGTGTCCTCAGATGGTTCTTAACCAAATTTTACTTTTTTCCTCTAAGTTGTTGGCTTTGTGAATGTTGATCTCCTACTGCACTAAAATGATTTAACTGCCTTTGCTATTGAATAAAATAGGACCCTGATTTTCAGGATTCCATATATTCTGGTTTTTTTAAAATTGTTGAGATTTACCAAATTTTACTGAACTCCTTTGAAGTGAACTCAATGTGTCAGTTCTGAAACTCGGCCTTCCTCAAAACTGGTGAGTTAGTTATGATGCAGTTTACACTGCATCCTTAGTGTTTATACTAGAGATTTCAGAGCAGTCTCTAAGCAGATGTGGAGCCCAAGTTCTTAAATATTTGCATATCTTTTTTCAGTGAGAAGGAGAAGATGAAGATGTTTGGTAAAGGCTGAAGTCAAAGGCTGACCATGGATACCATACAACAAGGTTTTTAGTTTTATTATGCTAATAAATCCAAGAGCAGACATGTGTGATGAAATTATCTTCTGTGTAGCAATAGAGCGTAAATCCTGTGCACCCCTTCAGCTTTTTGTCCCAATTATATTTATGCAAGGCTAAGTAATTGAGGGATTAATCAGCTACATGTATCTGTTTAGTCCTTAACTTAGAACTAGAATAGAGGGAAAGTTTCTCATTTGAGAATTTTAAATTAAAACAATAATGGAAATCATTACTTTTGAGGGGAGGAAGTTGTAATTAGTGAGCTGAATTAGCCAACATCTTCCAGTTGTTGTCTGGATGGACACAGGGATAATTTGTAATTCTGAGATCCATGGAACAGCCGCTGCTCCAGACTATAAACTGTTGTTCTGAAATTACCATGATCTTGACATTATGTGAAACATAAACATTTTAAAATCAGTTTAAGACAGGATATACAGGGCTTTAAATCTTCATTTTAATCAGGAATGGCAGCAAATGCATTAATTGTGTTTTGTTCCTGCAATCTTCCGGTAAGGAAAAAAAATAGACTCATTCTGTAAAAGCTATTATTTTAAATGAACAATGATTTATTTTTTTTACAATAGCAAGAGAGGAAATGCTGTTTGAATCTTTTTTTCTTTTTCCTTTGCAAATACATTCTAATTTATAGTAAACCAAGTGAACAATCCTCTATTAATTTGTTTTTTCCTTTATATAGCTGGCAGACTGCAATTAATGCTTCTACCAGCAGAACTGATAAATAAGAGAATGAAGAAATAATGTTTCAGACTTTGACATATATATTGGGGTCACCTAGATGCTATGAAAATATTTGGACTGTCTACAAGAAATTATTTTCTTTTCCAGCAATAAGTGAAAAACACTTACATAGCCTACAACCATAAAGCTAGAACTACGCCATTGAACTTAACCATGCATACTAAGCTAACTGCAGTGAAGTTTTGTGTATTCGTCTCTAGAGGGATCATTTACTTACCAATTTCTCAGTTGCTCGATGTACGATGTAAAGATTATTGCATAGCGCTTTGTATAGTTTTCTGTTTCTAGTGAAAACATAAATGCGTTTGTCAACTTAAAGAGCTTTTATTTCATTAAAGAAGCAAAGCAATGGGAGGGAGACACAGAAGGAGACACTTGAACAACTTGAGAGCACAGTATATGTGCTTAGTAGAACTCAATCAAAAAATCTTTTTTTTTACAAGAGTCTTTGTGGTCACAGATGCTTATCTGGTAATTCTAAGTGATACCCTAAGGATTTTTTTAAGGCCATTCTGCTGCTTCAAGTTCAGACAGCAGCGTTTTTATTTACTTTGTGCTTAATGTCAACCCTTTTTAGAGCAGGAAAAAGTCTTATGAAACAGAAAGTTAGAAAAAATATTTTTAACTGTACAGTAGGAAATGTCTTTAGGACTGCACATACCCTTATGAAAAAACATAGTCCCTCTTTTCTTATTTGAGCAACAGCCATGAGCCCTAGTGAAGGAATACTTCATATTTCCCCATGCCAAAAGGATTTATTCTGAAATAAGTTGTTTAAAAACAAAACAAGATGTGTACTGAACACAACACTACTTGACTCAAGCTGCACACAAACTTAGAAAAGTGAGTAATATGAAAGAAGGAATTTTTTTAATTAATAGGAATCTTAAATCAGCTTAAATCAGTCTCTAGAAACTGATTTATTATGTACGATTTGACTCAAAAGAAGTGGAGATCATATGTCTAGGAAACAGCAGAGTATGTATGTCACAATGGGATTTTATCTTTTTTGGTATTATAGAAACCAGGTTGGAAAATAAGATATTCTAATTTTTTTTCAGAGTTTATAATTCCAGCATTAAAACCAGGGAAAGTTTCTGTATGATTACCAATGGAGATCATACTTGACTATTCAAGACATCCATTACAGGATGCCTTACAGGATGAATCCCTCTACTCAATTTTGCCTTCCCTTTGGACAACTTTCAGCAGCCTCCTAATCTGTACATAATTTACACAGCTCCCCCTTAGGTTCCTGTAGAAACACCCTTATTTCTAGGTCTGGTTCTGAGCCTTTTCCATGCCGCAAGCAAACCCTTTTGTTGGTTTCAGCTTTCCTGCCTGGAATTCCCTGCTTGCTGCGCCCCTGCCAGCCCTCCCCACCCTCTGCTCCAGAGCTGCTTCTCCAGAAAGGTCAGTGCTTCTGCAGGCAGCTCCCCTCTCAGGAGGGTGCAACCACAGTAAGGGCAAAGGTAGTCTACCACTCTGCTCTCTGTACCATTTAGATAATATACACACATAGAATTTATGCATAAGCCAGAAGCAAATTAGTAAAAGAAATACAATCTTTGTCCCATCATTAACTCTTCAGTGTTATTTTTCCACCTGCATGTTATTCACAGGATAAGAAATCTGCCCCAATTGTTATTAAAACGGAAAGACGATGGTGACAAAAATAGAATACTCACGGCTTTGTAAATAAACGCAATGTGGGAAATTCAAATTAAATTATCATCTGTGCACAAAGATACAAACTTTTTCAAAGTTAACGGCTGAGGATTGCAAATGAGGTTTTGTGTCTTTTCACTATAGAAATGGCACTAATGGCAAAACCTGAATCCCCACTGGCTTCCCCTAAATCCAGAATTTCTTAGGTCTGTGTACAAGAACACTGTTTAACAATAATCACTAACAGTTCCTTATGCAGCATAAACAATTCTTCCTCCCATCTAAATACAGAGTTTCCAACTTGTGGCTTATTTGTCTCCCAGTTTACTTGAGGGTGTGTATATCTAGATCAGCGTATGTAGGTAAGATGAACTGGGTTTGTATCTTGGTAATTTGAACTCTTAACGGTTAAGTGAAGAGGCCTAATTTAATAGAAAAGTACGAAATTAAGCCTCCTTCTAAGACAGTTTTAAAATACAGGATGCATATTTATAGCTGCCCTACCTAGACTTCACGGTGGGTATTGAAGTAATGACTTAGGATATTAACAAAAAAATCTGCTCTCATTGAGATCATCTCGACCGCTTGACAACTACCAAAGGGGATGGAACAGATATAATTGTATTTCATGGTCAAACTTAAGGCAGATGTTTAGTATTTCCTGGTGTAGTATTTATTTGACCACTGTTTTGGGCAATATATAATGGATTTGAGAAATCTGCAGTATAGCATACATTGTGTTAAGAATATGAATTCATTGCCTACTGTCCTCCGAAACAGCTTATGCAAATAACCATTTCCTCTTCAGTGACTTCAGTGTTTTAAATGTGATTAACTCTGTATTTTTCTGCTGTAGTTACATGGGGCAACAGCAGTCATTACTCTCAAGTATTGGTTAGTAACATTTAATGACCTTGTTAATAACCTCTTTCTATGTGCCAAATTTCAGTGGTCCAACCTGACATGAAGTGCAAGGATCGTAGCTTTACAGCAGCCTTGACACTATCGGGGTGTTCAATGCAGTGACCAACTATGCTTAGGATGTGTTTCAATGCTAAGAACACGGCACTAGTCTTCATAGCACATATGAAGTACAGTTCCGTCATCGGCTTCATAAATCATCTTCCACACAGGGAAACTGCACTGTGATTTCTGCCAGAAATCACAACCAGATTTGCTCTTTAGGATGACTGTGAGTACTTTGTTTTATTCGTAGTATGGAATTATTGAAAAAAAATCCATTTCTGTGGCCCCAAATTTTTTAACAAATAGATCTCTTAGATATAATGAATATGTCTTCAGACTGGGTGTTAGAATGTGCAGTTATGTTTGCACAAATCTACACAGGTGGGCATTTATTATAAATGATCTTCTCTTTCTTCTGTTAGCAAACAATTTAGCAAATAAATAAAACATGAAGATTGACAGGATTATAACAACAAAGTACCCATTACAATTACAGCAGCAGAGATCTAATAAGAAGGATGTAGAACATTTCAGTCTATTTTTTAATACTCAGGGGTTTTTTGTAGTTTAAGATTTTATTGTCTCGTAAGCTCTGTTTTCTTTCAGTTTTTCAGTGGACTAAATCCTGCTCGTCCTACTCAAGTACTTCCATTCCTGTATGGGAAGTGTCCCATTCCTGTATGAGTAGTATCTCCCCCTGCACAGGGGAACAGCACGGGGAGAAGACACAGCAGTTTTACTTATTATGTGAGCACTTGAGTGGTTTTATCTGCAGTATGAATCTGAAAAATACTTTCCACAAGCTGCTATGTATTTAAAAATTCATATTTTACTATCATCTGGTAGTAACCACTGTTGCCCTTAAAGTATATACAGATGAGGTAAACATACTGGTTTAAGTATAGTTTTCTTTCAAAGGATTGCATCTGGCAATAGAAGGTAGAATGAACATTTTAAATTTGATTATGATTACGGAGCAATGGAAAGGGAGGCCTGTTGTATGTGCTTGTTCAAATGTGAGAGATACTGGAAAATACAATTTTAAAGTAATTTAAAACCTTTATTGGTGGCACTTTTGGGAAAATCCAGTCGCATTTACTGGGAATGAAACCTGCAGGAGCCTGCAGAATCAAAAGAAATGGGCATATGCGTTCTACATAGCTCTGATGCTCTTTAATATTATTCTTACAGTGTTTGTTTATAAAACTATATTATAGACTACAAAGTGTATCTACTGCTCTTTCAAAACCAGTTAAAAATCAACAAAAATCAGTTGCAAAGCGGTTACAATTTTGTTTAAAGTTGTTTAATAGTTTGCTGTAAGGGTAGTATAACCTTACAAAAATTGCTGTAAAAAAGTCAGACCAAAAATAGAGTAATGTGGAATTCCCACACATTCAGACTAGAAAAAAAATGCTGACTGTCATTTTCCATTTTCAAAGGTTCTCTTTTTTTCCAACTTCCTCTTCCAGAATCATATAAATGAACAGATTGACTGTGTAACATAAAAAGTTGATATTACCTCAATTTGTAAGCCTTGTGACTTCATGTGGGCCTTCCACAATTGTAATTACTATAGGGATACTCCCTACAAATTAATCTATCAAGAACAGGCAGATGTAGGACTTCACTGAAAAAACGCTGAGCATCTTCAGTATCATTTGTGGTTAATGAGAGAGGAAGGTGGTTGGCCTTTTAACAAATCTAGCTCTCATGGAGTGGCAGAAATATTTACAAAGACTTAGTAAATAACCTCAGATGAATAGATGACAGCTCAGTCAAGAGCTGTTCCTATACACCAGCTGGTTAAGTGTTTTTATAAGTTCAGTTTGATGCCACCATCACAAAGGTGTATGTATGTAACACACACTATTTGGAATAGGAAGTAAAATGAAACATACCCAAAACAAGTAGGTAACAACATTTTTTATAACAGTTAAAGGAGAACTAAATGGCAATGGCTTATATAATACAGTGAACTTTCTGCTAAAGAGTACATAAAAGCTAGCTTGCTGTATTTTTTTTTTTTAGCCAATGTATGTGGAGAAGGCCTAATAATAGGCCTTATGAGTCACAAGCATTCATTAAGTAAGCCACCAGAGTTTTAAAAACATAACAGTTGAGATCTAGTCTGTTTGAAGTGAAGAAGTAAATTAATATGTTTTAAAAAATAGTGACTCTCTTAAAAACACTATGATAATATGCTTCTAAACATTTAAGATCCTTTATTCTATGCAAAACCAGCATGTTAATTACTGGATTAGCAAAAATGTCTTTCAAGACCAAACTTGAACCCGTCTTCTAGGTTTTCAAACGTATTCGGAATGCTTGACTCCTTCACGATGGTCCCAAGGGAAAATGTGTTAGTCTTACCCGTGTTTGTTTACTCAAGAAGGCACAGTTTAGGCATAGCATTTGGTTTTCAATGAAGAGCTGTTTTTTACTTTAGTTATCCAGCTGGCTTGATAGGGGTACAATTAAATCAAATGATTTGTTCAAGATCACTAAGGGAATCAGTGACTCGACTGGGAGAAGAAAGTTGGACTGGGAAAACTGAAAATACTAGTTCCCATCACAGAACAATTTCTCAGTAGCATTTAAGTAAATTAGAGGGGCAACCTATTGTATTTCACAGTCATCTGCACAAACTACCACCATTGTATAGACTAAATTTACAGCAGTAGGGCAATGTAGATGCAGAAGGAAAACTGAATGGAAAAAAAAAATTAACACTTTCATGTGATAGATATCTAAACAGACATACCAGATAAGCAACAGGAATATTTAAATGAAAATCTGTCTTCCAAAGCTTTTTGGTTTTGTAGGTATCACTTCTAGGGGAGAAGTTTGGCTGTATAATGAGTCTTTCTTGCTTGTCTTTAGTAATTTTTTAACCAACCTATATGAACTGTAATTCTAGGATTTTTCTAATTTACAGGTGTTCAGAGTTCCTTTTTTTCTTTGCTCAATTATCTTTTCCTTTTCCCATTTTTTAACAACCTAGCGACATAACAGTACTGTCATGAGACCATCACGTTGGTATGATACCACTGCTTTTATCAATAAGATTAGATTGTGCAAAAGACTTTTGCATGCATTGATTACTGATAAGAGTGATAAGTTGTCATCTTCTATGATAACAGAAGGCAATGACATACGCACAATTGGCTCATAATTGGCATCACAAAATGTGGTGGTAAAGGAATAGTGAAATTTAACATTTTCTAATGTAGTTTCAGGGGCAGGACAATTGGCTCATAATTGGCATCACAAAATTTGGTGGTAAAGGAATAGTGAAATTTAACATTTTCTAATGTAGTTTCAGGGGCAGGACATGGTGCTCCAGCAAGGACAGAGACTGCTGCAATTGCCTTCTACCCTCTCCTTCCTTCCAAACCCTACCTCACTTTTCCAGGCCTTTCATTCCCTCCAACATCAATTTTTCAACAGTCTTCTGTCTTCATAGACTCTTCATTTCAGCCTCAGTCTCCTGGCTTAGCCAGTGCTGGCTTTCTCCTTGGCTTGCTGCCCGAGTCCCCTGCTGAACTCAGGATGTGGTTCTGCCAATCTAATTGTGGGCTGCTACTGAAAGGGGTAGTCCCATTTCTCCTACTGTCTGCCCTGGTCTCCCCTGTGAGCCGAGTCAGGGAACGAAACTTGTATGGTTCATTTTCTTTTGGTTCAGCTCTCCGAATCAGGTCATCATGGGGTAAAATGAACACCAAATGCTAAAAATCACAACCAGGGTTGGAAGGGACAGTGGAATAGGGAGAGGAGGGACCATCTCTTTCAGCAGCACTTCACAATTAACGTGAGTTTCATCATTAAACTTCATTTTTGGCCCCGAACTCCTCACCCTGCCTTTCCTGTTCTTCATCTTCCCTCTTTAGCCTCTCTTCCTAATGGCTTCCCATTTGCCCCTGCCCCTTCTGCTTCCATCCCAGAGTTACCCATCAGCTAATGCCAGCTGTCTTGCCCAGCTGCTTTTTCTGCCTCATTCCTTGTACTCCACTGGTCTCTCGTAGACAGACCTTGTCAGTAACAGTGCCGGTGGTCCCTCACTCAATTGTTGTTTACAAAGTATTAGCTCAAAATGGGAGAAAAATGCTTCAGCAATTAAGACATACCTTATTTTTATGAACTCTTCTCAAACCAGCTCTTTTACTCGTCCATGAAAAAATTCTGAAACTTAACTCTGACTGCGTCTGTTATAAAATGGATAAAACCCCTAATAGTTACAAAGTAAAATTCCTACAAATTGAGCTTTCCTCACTTCAAGCCCTTTGTATTAAAAATAAGCAGTGAAATAGTTTTCAATGGTAGTTAAAGGCTCTTTTTCCTACTGTAAACAAATGCTGAATATCTGGGCAAAAGTCTCCTCCGTGTAATGCAAGTCAACTCCCATTGACTTCACAGGAGTTGTCATGTTATATATGAGAGCAGAATCTTGTCTCTGTGAATAAAGGAGTTTTTTCAAGAGTGAGGGGGCTCTGCACAATGAATGCATTTTTACCAGCCCTTTCTGATTCATTGGCAAACTACCAAACACAAGAACTGTTTCTGTAGTCTTTCTACTCTCACAATGACAGACATTTTCTTTTTCATTTTTAGTGGGAAGTCTTTTGTATTTTTTTTCCTCATGAAAATGTGTGTCTTATGTTTCTTGATATTTTGTACAATGAAGTAGAAAGTGTTTCTCAGTCATAATGTTTTTGAAGTTGGTCCTTCCTGAGTTTATCATATATCTTCTAATTCCAGTTTAAAACTATCCTGCTGAGGATAAAAAAGCAGGTTTGGGTCTAACTTACACATACATCTCTTGCAATTCAAAAGCTGCTTTGAAGCTAGACTGGGCAGGCCCCTGTGGCAGTTACAGCAGCCCCAGGGAGCTATCCAAGTAGTGCCAAAATTGTGTCTTGCTGTGGTCCACCCTAGACCCAAACTAGAAAAGAAGGGGGTGGCTTTCTAGTCTTCAGGAATCCTACAATGGGCCAAAGTGAAATTCCCTTTAGCAACACAAAAGAAATTTACTTTGTGCTAAAGAACTGCCCTCTGTAGAGGTTCTGTACTGTAAGCTACAGCAATCTTCCTTCCTATCATATTTTATTTTTTTCCAGAGTTCTGTGTGACAATTTTTAAAAAGAACTTAGCAGGCATCTTTAAACAATTAATATTTCAAAAGTTTGGAATATTTTGTGTTGTATGGTTTACATTTTTATCATCATCATCATACAGTATTTTCTTGATAGTGAGTCAAGGTGGTTTTCTTCCTGCTGTGCTTTGGAAAACACATATTACCAATTACACCATTACAAAGACAAGCTGTGCAGATAAAATTGCCTTTCCAGAGAAACAGAAAATCGTAAACCAAGGAACCAACTCAAATATTTCAATGACCATCTGACCAAACATGGGCAAAATCCCTGTGGAGAGCAGAGACAATTGGTCTTGCTTTCTGGACAGTGTCTGCAAGCAGAGAATAGTGCTTCTGACCTAGAACATCACATTGCAATGTTTTTTGACGGTAAGCAAAGTCTTGCTGCCTACCTGCACACAACTGGATTTCTTCCAAAGCTGAATTAAAACCTGTCTTTAAAAAGTATATCTAATCTCATGTTTAAAACCCAAGCAAAGGTGTACCTGCTATCTCTCCTGAGATAAACTATTTAAATATTTAATTGCCCTCATGGTCAGGAAATGTCAACATTAGGCTTGTCTAGCTACAGTTTCCAGCAAATGGATACCATTGCCTTTGTCAGCAAGGTTGAAAAGGTCATACTATCAAGATCTCTATATTTAAGTCCCTATTCAAAGTAATCTAGTCTCATCAGTTTTTTTCTTTCAGAAAGTGAATAAGCTCAAATGTGGAAGCTTTGTATTGTAAGTTAGCTTGTTTTCTGCTCCCTAGATCATTTTTCAGTACTCTTTGAACGAATACTTCCATTTTCCTGCTAGTGTAAATATCAGAAGTGGGTACAGGCTTTTTTTGTCGCATTTCTTCACCAATGTGAGCACAGAGATCTTCCTTCCAGAAGACAAGTTTTTATGGACGCCAGATTGCATTAGTTCTTTTTGCCGCAGCATTGCCTGTGCTTTGCTGAACAAATGAACACCCTGATCTTTCTATCCTTTCTAAAGATCATCACCCAAGACTTTATACAACCACCTAGACTGCCAACACAAAACACCTTCATCTTAGGAATCAGCATCCTGAAGGATGCCACTAGAAACACATCAGCTCACTGCTATCTTGCCACTGACATTCTGAAATGTCACTGAGCCAGTCTTTAGTCCAGTTATTTCTATGTAAATTGGGTGTTTTGAATCAAAATGTCTTGTGGCACTAAACCAACAGCTTGGAGAAATCGAGGTTTAAAATGGAATCGCAATTAGTTTCATCAGCAGAACATTTAATTATTTAAAAAAATGAAGATGTTTGTTCGTACTCATCAGGGCCCCGAGTGCACTAATAGGCCTTAATTGCCCTGACGGGTCTGACTTGACCCTCGCCCCCCATGGCCTGGGCCCTGCCGATCTGGACCCTGACTCCAGGGCTGATGTCCCCGGCCTGGGCTCTTGGCTGCCCCCCTGCTGCCCCCCATGCCTGCCCCATTCCCTGGCTGGGGGCAGCAGGACGGGCCCCGGCTGCGCCCTGAGGCTGACTTGTGTAAAAGAGATTGTAGGTCGGGAAGGGATGTGGGCTGTCAAACACTGCACTGCGATTGCAGCTAATTGTATAGCAGATCATGCTGTCGCCATTCATTACTTTTTATTAACAAAGACCGGAATATGGGTGGACCTTTCCATTATGTTACCTGGGATCGGTGTCTAGCTAATGGGTTTCTATGTCCACGAGTCAAAATATTTATCCTTTTGCATCTTGGAAACAGTTTGATTTTCAGTGGGGATGAGGATCCACCCCTCCATCCAAGTCAGGCTGGGCTGCATGGGACCGCTGGTTTTGAAAACGAGTGTAAGTTACTATAGTCAAACTGAGCCTCTGTACTCACTGGAGCAGAGCACAAAAAGATTCCTATGTTTTATGATGAGCAGACTGAAGAGTTTCAGTGGTTGCTGGATAACGCTAGTTCCTCTGATACTTTGGCTTACATTTCCTTTAATGGATTTTAAATATGAATATATTGAAACGTTGAAATTTCATTGCATAATGTAGGGCATGGTTGTTCCTTAGAGGCAATCAGATTTCTTTACCTGTATTAACTCCCCCAGTCTTTGCATCTAGTAACTTTAATTTGAATCATTATGGTGCCCCATCCAAAAAGGTGGCTATAGGCACATTTTGCTGACATATTATTCCTCAAGAGTGCGTGATACCTATTTGAATAAACTGGGAAAAATAATTTAGCAAAGCAGTTGTTAGAATGGAATGACATTCAGTCTTTTGCTTGGTGACATTTAGAAGAAAAAAGAAAAATGGAAATGGCTTATTTTTGGCCTGAAATGGAATATATTAGCTAATCGGTGTGACACACAGTAAGTAGTGAGCAATACGTTATTTTCTGCTGTTGTTTTAGAGCAAATAGAATGATTTAGATGGTGTACTGTAACAGAAGAAAAGAGGCTACTGGAATC
Organism: Pelecanus crispus; assembly: GCF_030463565.1. Lineage (NCBI taxonomy): Eukaryota > Metazoa > Chordata > Aves > Pelecaniformes > Pelecanidae > Pelecanus > Pelecanus crispus. The sequence goes on along the minus strand of NC_134651.1, from coordinate 18,580,488 downwards.
AGACATTCAGGAGGCAAATAGGTTTATTCTATTTTATGCTTCACATTTACTGCTTTCTGGCATCAATAATACTGCAACCATCATAAAGATTTAAACTAACCATGCTGATAAATACTTAATTCCTCTTGTTTAAGACATCTCTTATATTGTTGTTTTTACATTTTTAAGAGGTAGTCTGTCTTAGCTTTTTCACTCGGGTTTGATCTCTGGCTTATTGACTGACTATTTTAAGAACTGCTTTGATGTAGTAGCTCTCCTGTTCACACTTGAGTTTTGCAAAGTCCCTAATTAATGGTCCATTATTTACTTGGCTGAGCAATATATGAGGGAGAACACATTAGAGCTGACCCACAAGCTGTGACGGGGCTGGTGGTGTGCAGTGGCTGGCACTGCTCCCTTTAGTAATGGGGAAAGGGGGAATTTCAGGGGTAAGCTCTTGATCCACATCAGAGTAAATGGACTCTGTTCCTCTGCTGCCAGCTGAGAGATGGAGAACGATTTCTGTGCTATTCTTTGACCTTTAGGAGTGTGACAGCAAATGAGTTTCTGAGGTCTTACGCTCAAAGAAGCCCTATTATCGATACCCCTTCTATAGCATTTTTACACATACACGTTCTTTTACCAAGCGTTTCAGGATGGTGGCACAATTAAAGGAAGTTCTGACATAAGAATTACACTTGTTAACCTTTCTGTCTTCTGATATTTTCCTAATATAGCTGTGCTTCAGTAACAGCTCCTGCGGCGCAGCATCTCCCACCCTACGCCGGCACTGCCGTACGCTCAGGTAAATCCGTTCAATGCTGTAAAAACACAACGGTGTCACAAACTAATGGGTTACGGGGTGAGGAGGGAAAAAAGCGGGCCCGCGTCAGGGTTTAAAGGCTGCCCAGAGGAAGCACGGGGCTCTGCCCACGCGTGGTCGGGGCGGCTGAGGCGAGACCCCCGGGCGGAGCTGTCCGCTGGCCGGGCCGGGGGAAGGCGGCGGGGCGGGGGGGCCGCAGGTGCCATTTAGGGCGCGATCTGCGCCGCAGCGCAGCTCTCTCTCCAGAGATGGCGATGTCTCGCCGCCGCCGGCCGTAGCCGCACGCTGCCGCCCGCAGCATCTCAGAAACGCCGCCGAGGCGCCAGAGCCGCCGCCCCCCCGCGCCCGTGTCGTCGTCGTGTCCCCCCCCCCCCCCGCGGCGGGGAGTGGGACCGGCGGGGGCCCGCACCCCCCCCCCCCGGGCCCTGACCGCCGCCGCGCGCGGAGCCGGAGCGAGGCAGGGCCTCGTGCCAGCGCCCCCCCGCGGCCCCGCGTTGCAGGCGCGCGGCCGCTGGCCGCCAGGGGGCAGGCGCGCGGCGGGCGGGGATTGGCTGCCGCGGGCGGAATGGTGTCGCGGCGAGCCCCGCCCCGCCCCGCCTCGCCCCGCCCCACCGCGGAGGTGGGGAGGGACGGTCCCTGCGTGACTGGGCCCCCGCCCGCTCTCCCGCCGGGCGCCGCGGCGGCAGTTACTTAGCGGTTGGGAGCGGGCGCTCGCTGCGGCTTTCTCTGCCGGGGAGGCTCTGCCGCCGGGGTGCGCGACGCGGCCGCTTCTCGCCTCGCCATGTCCAAGGAAACGAAGAAGCCCTTCCGCCAGAGCATGGCCGAGTGGCGGCAGTTCGTCTACAACCCCAACAGCGGCGAGTTCCTGGGGCGCACGGCTAAGAGCTGGGGTAAGGGCTGCCGCGGGCGGCGCGGGGGGGGCGAGCCGGCCCGGGCCGCCGGCGTTGGCGAGGGGCGGCGGGGGACGAGGCCGAGCGCGGGGGCGGCGGCAGCGGGGGGGCCCCCGCGGCGCTGCGGGGGCGCGGAGCGGGATGCGGGGGCCGCGGCGCTCAGGTGAGGCGGCCCGCGAGGCCGCGGCGCACGCGCCCCGGTAACCGTTACAACCACCGCCCGCCGGCCTAAAAATAGCTCCGGCGTGACAGCGGGGGCGGGGGGGGGGCGGGGGGAGGGGGCGCCTCCCGGAGCAGGTGGGGGTCGGGGGAGGAAGAGGAGTTTCTGGGAGCGCGTCCCGAGCTGACTCACCCTCCCGCCTCAGTACGCAAATGCAGCAAATGGGGCCCGGAGGCTCCTCCTCCGCCCGCTCCGCGGAGGGACGGGGGGGGGGGAGTGGGGGGCTCCGCGGCCGCCTCGGTGCGGCTGTGACGGGCTTCCGCCGTGGAGGTGTGGGGCCGGCTCCCGCCCCGCGCTCCTCTCTCCCTGTTGATGGCAGCCTGCGTGCACATCGAGGCAGCCGCTCTTCTCCAGCCGTTCCTTACCGCCCCCCGCTCGCCAGCATCGCGGGAAATGGGGAATGAATGAGCGCGAATTGCCTTTGTACTTCTAGGCGTTAGCTGCGGATCGGGGGGGGGGGGGGGAACCCAAACCCCCAAAAGTTTACGAGCCCCGATTCCATATAGTCTACAAAAGAATGATCGTTGCGTGTTACTGTGCCTCGTTGTGCTAAATTCTTTCCAGTGTAGGGCTTCTGGGCTTTTTATGTTTCTTAAATGAAGGTTCTCCAGTAGAGCTGGTGCAGGCAGTGTTTGTTTTCCTACTTTCAGGTAGGAAATGTCTTCCCATTGCTTTCCACTGAGCTAGAGAGCGTGTTACCATAATCTTGTTGCATCCAAGAAAAATATTTGGATTTTCTGAGAATGTTTTCTCATATTAAGCAGTTGTATAAATGCTTAATATTAGGATGTTTCTTCAGTCCTCATGGGACATATTTGCTGACTTCAGAAAATGCTGCGTCTCCTCCCAAAACTTGGATGTAGTTGGGATACTTAATAGTTGTGCTTACAAAACCAACAAGAATCTCAGCGTGGCGTAAAGGAACAGGCCAGTACATCCTTGGCCTTGACACAATCTCAATGAATACTAATGTTGAAATAGTGAGGAGGAGCCTCAAGCAGACCATGCATGGGGTGTGCTTTCTTTGCCGTGCCAATGTCTCCTGTCTATCAAGAGAGGGCCCTAGCTCTGACATGAGTTCTCCTCCATTCAGATGGAAATAAGAGCTTGCGAGCTACTCTGCCAGTTGAATAGCAAAGGAGAGGAAATTTCCACTATGCTGTTGTCTAGTGATCTTTCTGTACAGGCAGGTTTCCTGAAGTGCGTGGGCTGGATGAATGGGTGTATGGATTGCAGAAGTCTGTCTATGTCATGAATCTGATGAGCGCAAATACTGTGGGCACGTTAGAAATAGCTTGTAACTTTTTCAAAAAAAGTGAAGTTGAAACAGCCTTCTCTGTTTGAACCTGTCTAGTAGGATAAGTCACAACACTTCTAGTCTGTGCTAGTCCAAGGCCAATAGATAACACTTGAAATTGATACTACTTAGTTGGTAATTGAGTTTCTACAGCCAGCTCCCTTGATAAAAGGTGTTTTTCCATGTTGAGAAAGTAGATATAGGCTTAGATAGCAATTTGAATAATTTTACTTCATTAATAAGTTTTCTTAAGTGGTTTAGGTGATTGGTATGTGGTTAGTGCTATATAACTTTTCCTTAGCCTGGACATTAAAAGGTGACTGCTCAGCAGCACTACAAGTTGTCAGGGTATTTTTTTTGTCAATATTTATTTGTCCTGGTGTTTTGTGATTAACATGTTGTGCTTATTTAATTTAATTGTACATATTAAGTAAATTATAGTCTTTGACTGTTTTGGAGGGTGCTGTGTGGCTTTCTGTTTGGTTTTTAATTGCAGAACGCTAATTGAATGGCTCTGTTGGCACAGAATAATATGCAGGATTTGCTGTCGCTTCTGCCCTTGCGGTACTGATGTGAGCTTAGAGCAGTCTCACTGACTATTGTTCCTTTTCTGTTGCCAGTCTCCCCTCTGAAAGGTGGGGAGGTAGGAGCAGAGAGCTCTGGTTGCCAGTCCGCTTGGCTGTGGTGTCTCCAGGGGCAGCATGATAAGAATTCAGTTGGCTCTGATTCTTCTGTGCATATTTCTCTTGTCTCAAGACAGTTTCCTCACAGAAATAAGACAGAAGCAGTAGAGAAACTGTTAAATAATTGTTCACAGTATGTGCATGTTTTGCCCTAGTCTGAGGCAGTCCTGGGGGCTTACATAAATCGTAACTGCAAGGCAATGATTCTCTGTGAATCTGAGTGCTGTGGCATTGGGGTGCTCATCTTTATCTGCTATTTGTACACCAGGATTTGTAAAAAGATCAAACACAAGCGGCTCCTATACTCGTTTGTCTTGTAACAGAGGTATGTTGCCTGTTAGTCTTCGGTAAAGGTTGCTTTTTACGGTTTGGTAAAAACCCTGTACTAAGTCTCCTCTTGCTGTAAAAAATGAGAGATTTTTACTTTTTGCAGACTTAGGGGATAATTCAATTTGAATCTTTCAAAAATCAGTATCCAAATCTAACACCACCACCACCACCCCAAGCCCTTACATTTTTGAATATCTGGCATAATAATTTATTGTATTACAGGGACAGAAAGTACTGGAAAAAACTGTTGATGAGTTGGTGGTGTTCTCAGCAACAAGGGATAGGGGCTGCTAATAGTCCTCGCAGAGGTAATGGGAAGGCGGGTTGGTCCTGGGGTTCCACACAGGATGTAATCAGGTAGGGCGAAGAAAGGAGAATTTGGAATACTGCCATGTGGGGCCTTCCTGTAAGTAAAAAGAAGATCAGGACCTGGCTCTGCCTGTAACGTAAGGTGCTGTGCCTGCCTAGAATTAGAGCAAGAACAGAGTGAGATCGTCATGACGGTATTGTCATGGGATGCTCACTACACACTCAGATGTGGGCATAGTCTTACAATGTAGGCAGTAAACTCCTTTTACACAAGGTTACAGAAAAATAATTTCTGCAAAAAAAAAAAGGCAATATGGAGTCTAGTACTACTTCATTTATGGTCACACTAGACGTCATGTCAAGCCTATTTAAGCCTTTCTGTAAAGCTAGTTGTGTCAAGATGTTTGAGGTAGAGGTGGCATGTCTTGAAATACATAGAAATTTAGACCTACTGAATATTGTTTTGAATGCTTAGCTGTATCCTTCAGTGCACAAATATGTGCTTGAAATTCAAAAAAACCCAAACGCAACACCACCACCCCCCAACAAAATCCAACATCTTGTTTTTAGGAAAGCTTTCCACCATGTCAATGGATATACAATCTTGTCAGTCACCGTAACAAAGGATCCAGTTTTGCTTCTGTTTAGTCTTCACTGAGTTCTTGCCAGGACATACAGTGCTGTCAAAGTTTTAACTGCTTTTCTGATTTGATTCTTCTGTGTTCTTTATCAGTGTTTTCAGCAGGGTTTTGTGGTGATTTAGCTTTCTTCACAGGTAGTGTAATATTAAACATTCTGGCATAACTGTCTGCCATTGCAGTAAAAGCACTTACACATTCAAGTTGTGAATTGGAGAGAGACACAGGGCTCTTCTTTTCTTTTTTTTTTTTTTTTTTTTTTTTTTAATTGCAGCAGATGGATTGTTCATGTAAAAATTCCTGCACAGCCAGGAATATGACTGCAGTCAAAATCTTACTAAACTTCTCCATGATATTGTGTATGGTAAGAAATGAATATTTGAGAAATCAGTAGAATATTTTATTTTCCATTACATAGATGGCTCTGCAAAAAGAAGGCTTGCCTTCTCTTGTTGCAGGTATCAGTAAGCTCTGGTGGTACAGTGAGGGTATTTTGGGGGTTTGGGGATGTTTTGTGTTGTAATGCTTAATCATGACATTAAGCACTGGCTTTTGTGATTCTTTGCAGGTGTTGCACTTGACAATTTTATTGTCTCCCAAAGTGTTTAGCCATGTTATATGTAGAGTCCTGGCTTATTGTGAAATAAACTGTAACACAGGACCGGGGTTTTATTTCTTCCTGAAGTCTTCCTTCCATCTTTCTTCCTCTCCCTCCCCCTACCATCCCCAAAATTTGGAAAACAGTAATTCTCAAGTGTCTAGAGAATAAAGTGAAACATGATTAGTACTTATCTAATATGGATAGTTATGTTAGTTTAAGGCAAGGAAATCCATTTGCAGGTGGACCAAAAGTCCTTCTTGATGTTGCAGGCATTGGTGGTAGTCACTAGTAACATTACCCCACTAGTTAAAGATATTGAAGAATGATCATGCAAGTGATAGGATCAATGCAGCATGGAATTCAACAAACCGTAGAGACAGCATTTCATTTTCATTCTTGCAGGTAATGTTGAATAGTTGCTTCCACGTCTGTGGTGAGAGTGTTTATATTGATAGCTGTATATATCTACCTGTGTATTGTACAGAGGTAGATCTGCCAATCTGGTTTATGCCAGATTTGACATGCTGTTTATCACTTTTGCTATGTAAAGTTTGGAAAGCTTGTATTTATCATGGAAATGATGGCCAGGTATGTGATATCTTGCATTCACCAGAATCAAAAATTCTAATTTTCATAGTGGAGAGGTGTTTTCATCCCTGCAGATGAACTCCAGCTAATGATGGCACCAACATGTTGGTTCAGAAATAGCAGTTTTCCAGATTTGACTGCTGCTTATCCCTGTGGTTAGGATACGAAGGGCTTCTGGTACTGTGGTGCCATGCAAAAAGAAAAAAAAACCCAACCAAACAAAAAAGCCCAACTAGGTAAATTGTAATGCAGAATTTTGGGATTGACAGTTTTCCTTGTGTGGTAGTTCTAGTGTCAAAGACTGAGAGAGTAAAAGGGTTTGGTGTAGCAAGATGTTCTGCAACTATTGAATTGAGTTATGTGTTAGATGAGGTAGCTGTACTTCCCTTGGAGTAAATGTGGAGGATAGCCTTCCACTGTTACTTGGGTACATCTTGTTTCCTGACAAGAAATCCGGTGTTATGTGAAGTTATTTTGGCAGAGCTTCTTGACAGGTTATGGCTTGTTCGCTGTGATTAGCTTAGGATAATTAATACTAATAGGCTCACAAAGAGCAGCTTACTCAGTTTGGGGCCATTGGAAGTTGCAGAGGGGTTGTTTGTTTTTTCCCTCTTTTTTAATGTGGGAAAGTAGCATAAATGGGGCAGTTTAGTCTAGTGGTCAGTGTCCTGCAGCGAATTTACAAGCTATATTAAAGATTAAAAATAATCTGCGTGTGTGTGCATGCACACACATGCTTTGCTGGACTGGGGGAGGTTAGTGGAGTTTCGGGGCTGTGAATAGAAACAGTCTGTCTAGCCTTGTTACTGCTGCAGCCCCCGGTGGATCTGCTGTTGCTGGGAGGGACAAGGACTCTGTAAGGGACTGTTTGCATGCAGTCTCCACCACATAGTCGATCACTGTGTTTTAGACATTGGGGTCCCTCTTGTTTTCCCCAGTATTGGCGCTCCCGCTGTGGGCATGAGGGCTCCCCAGGGTTTGCCTATGCATAGCAGTTCTGCCCCGTGGCAGCTCTTGGCAGGGGAGGGGGACCCCGGCAGCCGCCTTCCCTCCTGGAGTAGAGAGGCTGTGTAGGTGGGTAGGCACCATTGCCTCACCTGGGGGAGCAGAGGAAGAGAGCTGCGGCAGGCTTGGATCAGCTCTCCAGGGTGCTTCAAAATGAGGCCCAAGGCCAGTGTGGCAGATGTTACGGTAGTATTGGCCCAAAGCAGTACTATACTTGGGGCCATGTCTGCTTAGAAGTGTACTGCCGTGGTGCTGTTATGCCTACCAGTAATAAACAAGTGGGTGGGGATTTTCTTTATTAGTTTTTTACCTGGTGAAGTTAGGCATCATCTTTTGGAAGTTAAAATACAGATGTATTCTGAAATACGTCAATGGAAAAGGCTTCCCTGACTTTCTTGCTTTTAGGCTAATTGCCACAGAAGGTGCTTGTCTTGTCTTAAATGTCTTTTTTCTGTTCTATTGGAATTGATTGATGAATGTCTTGGTCACTTGATGGAAAGTGTACTTTTTAGACACCTTGGTGAAAGTGTATTCAATAGCTGATTAACTTGTAGGGATCAAAATGAGAGCTGACTAAAGGTTTTGTAAGGGAGTTTTGCTTGTTTGTTTTTGAGATACCCAAAATACATTTGGTATTAATCAGAAGATCTTTGTTCTGTTTTGGATCCAGTTAAAGCAATTGTAAGCTTATAGGTAAAGCAAATGGCCAAATCTGTGTGTGCCAAATACAGATGCAACTTCTGTAATGGCTTTTGTTGATTAGGATTTCTACTATTTGTTTTTATATGCTCTTTTCAGCTTCTACATAGCCTTAGAGATAGTTTATAATAGATGTCTAGCTGTCTTGTTCATTACAGAGTAAGCTTGTTCTTGTGTTCATGTACTTTGCTACTTAACTTCTAATCACTGTGTTGTATCTTAGATGTCAGTGGTTCCTAAATTTATTTTAAATAGCTGATCAGATAATACTTTCAGATTATTGCAGATTGGCAATTAACTTTCTCAACATGTGAAACTGAAAACTAAAAACAAACCAAAATCCAGTAACATTCAGCTGGTTGCTGCAGAGAACTTATGGTAAAGATAATTTGGGAACCACCTCATTATTTTAACATATGTACACTGAATTCTTTCAGGAGAAGTAATATAGGTACTGCATCTTTAGCAGTCATGGATTACTGGGGGCTGTAGTACACTAGACAATGTTTCGGCGCAAAATGCAAGCATAGTTTCTGGGGCAGGAGCCAGGGGTTAGGCTTCTTTCTGTCATCTTCCAGTGGACAGTACACATCGCTGGGGTACAGTAATTTTTGCTTTTGATTTTTCCTTTCCTACAGAAGGCTGAAAAATACTGCACTTTATTCTCTCATATAATCAAGCGTCAGTGGTAGAATGCTGCATAATGGTTTTGATGTGCTTTTCTTGACTTGGGTTATATCTCTTTGGCTTCCTGATATCAGCCTTATAGCTAGACTATTTTATAAAAATTGAATTTGTGTCGTCATTCAGTTATGTCTTTGAATTAGAAAGGTTTTTAAGATGGCTCTCCATGCAAGCATCTGAATTCCTCAATACTTGTATAGCTCCCATTCTTTTTGACAATGCCTATGCATGTGTCCTTAAGTCTCAAGTGTTCAGTCTTAAAACAGAATCACACGCTTTTTTTATGTTAGTATTGTACACTCGATTATTAAAACAATTTCTGTTGAATCTTAAATGTCTTTTAGTAAGTCTTCCATTCATATAGTGTATATGCTTCATCTTTAGTTGGGAACTATCTCCAGGTAAACATAAACTTTAAAAGGTAATCTAATAATAATCATCAATACATGTTCTCAGAACTTCTGAAAACAAAACCAAGGAAAGGTAGCAAGCAGTATGCTGTTATTTTTTTGCTTTGATGAGATACACTAAGATGGGTCCATCAGGGTCAAAAAACAATGCAAAAATACAAACCCTTGTTTGTAAACTTAGTTACTGAAATACTTGAGCTGTCCCAAGTTTTAAAAGGCTTTTACATAAGGGTTATGCATCATATCTCTGAGGAAAAGGGCAGAAAGTTCTTTGAAAATCTCTGCAGCTGATCTGAGTCCCTATCATCTCTAAAGTAAGACTTTAACTTTGGCCTGTCTTTTACCTTGTCTTTTCAGTAAACTCATCTGTGTACCCAGAGTGCATGTCTGTGCATGCAAGATGAAAAATGGGGGGGAAAGAACAGGGAAAAAAATAAAAACACTTCATCACAGTAAGTTTTCAAGCTGTCTTCCTGAGTAGTGTTCTCACTTAGTGATTTGTTGCAGCGAAGTGATAGAGAGGTACAGTGTCGTAATAGGTTGTTCCTTGAGGCTGTTTCCTCAGGTTTTGAGGAGCTCTTCCTTAAGCAGCTGTCAAGTTGAAGCTAGTAACATCTGTGTAATTGGTGAGTTCCAGGAACATTGCCAGGTCCCTGAGGTAGACTGGTAAAGCAGGTGGATGTGCTAGGCAAAGACTTTTGGTTAAGTCTAAATAGAAGGCTTGGTTTGTTTTCAAAAATATGCAGCAAAAAGCATTTTCACCTTGGGAAGTCTCGTGTAACAGGACGTACATGTGAATGAATGCTCTGTGTGGAGTTCTCTCAAATATCAGATATGTTATTAAAGCACCAATCATTTCCTACCTCTTCTGGATCCAGTGTAATAATTTTACCTTTTCATTCAGTTCTTTTGTCTTCCCTACAACCCCTTCCTTTCCAGATACAAAACTGTAATTCCCTTAAACAAGTGAAACTTTTTTTTTTTTTCCCTAATGGACTGTTTAGTCATCTTAGCTAGCTTTCCTGTGTAGCCCAAAGAGCGGTTTTTAATGCTTCTCTCTTAAAAATAGAGATGCCAAAATGCCCTGTAAATGTTAAGAGCCAGAAGGTATGAAGAAAATGTTTTTGCACCCATTATTCTGCACTGTGCAATACATATGTATGCTAGAGGCATATTGCTTTATAACTACAATTAGGAGTGGCAAGGGATTGGGGGGGGGAGGCCAAAACTGAGCGTTGTATTGCTTATTTCCCATTTTGATTTTCAAAGTAGGTAATGGAATTAGCTGAAATGAAAATAGTAATTTTTAGCTTTTTCTTTACAGGTTTGATCTTACTATTCTATCTGGTATTTTATGGCTTCCTAGCAGCACTCTTCACATTCACAATGTGGGTTATGCTTCAGACACTGAGCAGTGATATACCAAAATACCGTGACCGGATTTCTAGTCCAGGTAACAGTGTATTTATTTTTTCATAAACCTCTGTCTGGTTTAACAGCTAAGTTTCATTTGAGAGTTTGTTGGAGGTATGAACTGCCTATGGGAAACTTACTCAATTACTTACAGGTTTCAAAGGTAAAACTTGGTGTGAGGCAAGTTATATATGTTTATAGCATAAATTCAGTCAGTAGCTTTTTGTGTGTATGTGCTAACTTTTGCTGTTTTTTCTCTAAATTCTTTTCAGTTGAATTTGTCATGTATGTAGATTGCAATTTTACCTGCACATCCACACAACATGCTGTTGTAGAAGTCAGATTATCATTTAATCAAATTGCTTTAAAGATACTATAAACCAGTTCTCTGGATCAGATGGAAGGCCACCTGTGATTAGTATTTGATACTTTGAAGAAAGTACAGGAAGGCTGTACTGTGGGGGTGGTCTGCTCAAGAGTGTGGAAGACTGACACAAAGGCATTTCCAGAGTTTTCATTGTAGTATTAGGTAGCTTTAACCAACATGGAATGTCTGTGGATTCCAGGGGTTGTTGACCTTATTGTGTAGGGATCCTCTGAAGAGAGAGAGTCCTGTTTGATCATGAAGTTAAGTCCACGTAACATGTAGCTGCTGTGCCTTGCTTCCCGGAACTACTGCTTCCTTTGTGTACGTGCCCATCCAGTCCCACTATTGGCTGGTTCGAGGAGCTATATGTGACAGAGGGGAGAAAAAAAAAAAAAGCACAAAAATTAATAATAAAGTGGTTGTCTTTTTTTTTTTTTCCCTTCTTTTTTTACTTTTTTTTTTTTCCCCCCAAGGTTGGTTTAAATGTATCACAAACATCTGTCATTATAGGCTCTATTTTGGTGTATTTCCATATTGGAAAAAAATAAAGTATTTTCACTCTGAAAGATTTAAAAGATGCTTCTGCATACTGTAACAAGAGATTAGAGATTATCTGCAAAGAGGTTAGTGTTTTGTAGTTACTGTTTCTGGAGAATGTGTATTTGATTTGTATATGCAACTTGGGCCACCTCAAAATTTGATATCTCAAATTTTGTAATAATTTGGCTTAGGCATGAAATTTATGTTTAAAACACAACAAAACTAAATGGCTATGCGATATTAATATTTTTGTGGAAGTTAGATGACATTATTTTTTAAAATACTTTTCCCTTTTTTTGAACTCAAAACTCTTAAAATTAACCAGCATCTTGCAGCTGCATCAACACTTAAGATGAAACAGTAATCTCTGTGTGAGCAAGTTGCAGTTGGGCCAACATGATAGATGTCTCTGGATTCTGAACAGAATTTTTTTTCATGTAGTGTTCAGGCCTTCTCTAACAAGTGTCCTCTTCTTATAAGGGATTCTTGACGATTTCTGCTGTGTTTTCAAGCTAAGAATGGGCTAAATGCTGGAAAGAATAATAAAAAATTTAAAAATAAAAGGAAAAGAAAGAAATAAAAAAGAAGGTGGCTTAGTTGACCATTTCTCCCCATTTCCTTTGTGGTAGTCAGAACCTTGGTAGTGGATGGAGCTGTGTGTATCTGACTTAATACTGGACTTGAGTGACATTTTTTCTGTCGTGCCTCTTGCAGTGCAGCGTATTTTTCTTTGTTTTGAAGTAAGTCATAAGGGATGTTTGTTTTAAAAAGTACATATGCCACAATTAGTTTTTAATGTAAGAATTCCTATAACATTTCTGAATGTTTTTTTAATTAACTATGTCTCTAATTACTCATACATAAAAGTTAATAAAATTGTTTATATTTGTTTTAATGTTTCTCTTTAATGCTGTCATTTTTCAGTTGCAGTGAAACATGTCATGTTCCTGGCTGTAAAACTTTAAAATTATAAAAAAAATTCTACACACAAAACCTGGATGGCGTAGGTCAAAGGTTTTACTCTTGTATTAAACATACTTGGAAATCTCACAGTTGATTCATTTTATAATTGATTTTTTACTTGCATTGTACACTGGGATATAATAGTATCAATCAAATCCAGATGATTTAAAACCCTTTTTTTTTTTTAAATCCCTCTTGGAATTGTAGGAGAATGTAATCTCTTACAATCCTAGATGTGATCCTATGTTGAGGCTGCTAATTCTGTTCCTCTAGAAAAGCCCAAATCCTGCATCTCAAAGTCTATGCATCAGTCCTTCAGATAGCTTTTTCTGTAGAATTTATACCATAGTCTCTAGGCAGACTGTGATCCACTGGGATTGGAGCAGTTCCTTCCTCTTAAGATGTTCTTGAAGTTCCCCTGAAGCCATAAATCTCTTCAAATTATTGTTTCATTTGTCGATGACTAGTTTAGTTACTTTGTCATATTCACTTTGAAAAACAGCATTTAAGTCCTTCATTTACAGTATAATTCTATAGATAACAATCTCTTCTCCCCCAAAACCCTTTAGTGTGTAAAACCCCGTCAGCAATTTTTCGGCCCTGTTACTAATTATCTTGTATTTTGTTGAATCCCAGTTCAGTGTGGAGGCCAGAATATGACTGTATTGGTGCAAAGTAATTTGCAGTCCAAAATGGTATTTGTAGTTTTATATGGACTGTCAGTCATTAAAGCATTTAGTTGTGGCTTGCCTGGAAATAATTTAACTGCTGCTAATGCAGAAAGGACAATTTATGATTTATTGGAAATCCTACAAAAAAGGTAGAGTAAAAAAGCATTAAATTATATCTGAGGTTTTTTTAGAATCTAAAAGATGTTTGTCTATGATAAATTTCAAGTATATACCTTTATTATTTCCCAATTTAAATTATTTGTAACAATTTCTGCCTTTGGATGAAAAGCTTGGTCATTTCTATAGGTGAATCCTTAATAGACCTGGGCTGCTTAATTGCACTTTCTGTATGCTTTCCAAAAGCTTACTGTGATTGATTAACTAAAGTAATGTATTAAGAATCCAACATTAAGACAACTTATCCGACTTTATCTTCCCACTGTAGTCTTATCTTCTGTCGTGGTTTAGCCCCTGTTGGCAACCAAGCACCACACAGCTGCTCGCTCACCCTCCCCCCCAGTGGGATGGGGGAGAGAATTGGAAGAGCAAAAGTAAGAAAGCTTGTAGGTTGAGAGAAAGACAGTTTAATAATTCAAATATAATAGTAATAATAGTAAGGAAAAGGAAAACAACAAGAGAGAGAAACAAAACCCATGAAAAACAAATGATGCAACCGCTCATCACCCACCGACTGACGCCCAGCCAGTCCCCCAGCAGCAATTGCTGCCCCCCCGGCCAACTCCCCCCAGTTCCTATACTGAGCATGACGTCACATGGTATGGAATAGCCCTTTGGTCAGTTTGGATCAGCTGTCCCGGCTGTGTCCCCTCCCAGCTTCTTGTGGATCTGGCAGAGCACGGGAAGCTGAAAAGTCCTTGACTAGCATAAGCAGTACTTAGCAACAACTAAAACATCAGCGTGTTATCAACATTATTCTCCTACTAAATCCAAAACACAGCACTGTGCCAGCTACTGGGAAGAAAAGTAACTCCATCCCAGCCGAAACCAGGACACTCCTTAAATGTTTATTTTGTAAAAAGAAGGCCTGATTTTATTTTTATTTTTTAATTTTGGGATATGAGTTTTGTTTTCTGCCTTGAATTTTATTCATTTGGGAATCTAGTTTTAATTGGTTTTGCCAGAGGACAGGAAACTACATGACATCCCAAGCTGATACAATTAGTTGCTGCTGTAAGTGCAACTTCTTCCCTTATGCCAAATTTGGTGTTGATGAAACCATGTTAATACTCTAACTTAGAAGAAAACTAATCTGATAAAAAATAGGTTGGGGTTTTTTTTTTTTCTTTTGTGGAACTGCAGCATCAGTTCTCAGCTATACTTGAAGAGACAGATGCATGGACACTCCTCTGTTAATCACAACTGCAGCGTTTTTATCTGTTCTAATTATTTATATTAAATAAGAGTTACCTTAAGGTAGTGTGAATAAAGCAATCAAAAAAGAGTGTACCCTTTTTTGAACAGATTTAATCTCTTCTGCAGTATCTGGTGGTGTAGTGCTGCTATCTGCTACTGAAGCTGTGATGAATGATAGTAGCATTGGGTATCCATGTTAGTGACAACTCCTGATGGTACAGGGCTGTATGTATTAGCAGAGTGTGCCTTTTGCTTTCACCTGCTACAAAAAAATCCCAAAGATTGAACTCTGTACCTTTCTTTACCCATATCCTGGGAAGAAGGACAGTTCACCTCTGCCAAGGGCCCAAACTCCATGTCGATGTCTGCCTTTTTCGTCCTTCAATGCAAAGCTGCACTTCAGCATTTGGTAATGTGTCCTTGTTTCTCCTGCTGGTCCTGGCTCCCTGGCTGTAGACTGCTCCTGCTCCAGTACCCTCAGCCAGCAGCTGAATGAGGCCCGCTGTAGGCCCCCACTGCAGCAGATGGGGGAACCCTGACTGCTGGCAGTGCCCGGTGCCAGCAGCCTGGGAGGCGGCTTGAGAGCGTGCGTAGTTACCGCAGCCTAAGGCGTACACCTTCAAGTGACACGTTTGCAGCGGTTTGATGAAGTTTCTTGTATTCTCCATGAAACGGATGGCATCTAAACTTTCTGTTTGAGGAGAAGGAGGAAAGGACTAACAACTAATTTGGCTTGTCTGTTTTGATGGAGAAATCTTTCAAGCCATCTTTATGCATGATAAAGTTTTTAAAAAGACTTTGTTTCTTGTGGGTTTCTATGAGATTAATACAATTGTAGCTTCACTCTATATTGGCTAAAGCTTTGAAGCATAGCTTTAACTGGAGGCTTTCTGGGTGTGGTTTTGGGTATTTTTTCAAATATTTTTTAAGCTTAATTTGCTGAATATGGAAAGCGGGAAGTGAATCAGTAAAATTCTTTGATTGAAAGTGATTAAGTTGCTGATTTTGCTATTCCTAATCAGTTGGGTTTGGCTTGTGAATTGCAGTTATACATTGGATTCAATTTAAGTATTAATTAATGTAATGTTGATTTTGATAACTGACTTAAAAACAGAAACGACCTTCCAGTACTGTGTAATATAGGGGTAACGTTGATGTTTCTTTACAGATAGGTATTTTCCAGTTTATGGATATGATTTTTGAGTAGGTTAGACTGGTGTAGGGAAGAGAAGTTGTATAGTTCTTTACTTGCACTTTTTCTTTTTAAGGACTTATGATTTCACCAAAGCCAGACACTGCACTGGAATTTTACTTTAACAAGAGTGACGCCCAGTCATATGCAGAATATGTTTCTACACTTAGAAAATTTCTTGAATGTAAGTAAGTTAGTTACAACTGCCCAAGTAATTCAGGAGTCTTAATGTTGAGTACGTTGGCTTCCTTTTTTGCTTGTAGTTACCAATTGCTAATGAAAACTGATGCAAGTTCAGGCTTACTCTGGACATGTGTGTTATTAAAGTATATACCTTACAGAAAAAGGTAAGTACCAATAGCTATGTTGGACAGGGAGCCTAAGCATGAGGAATAGCGGAGTACATAATGGAGGACAGTTTCGGGTCCTAATCCAGTGTTTTGGTGACATGGTTGTTTAAATACAAGATGTAGAAATTATGTATGCCAGAAGAATTCAGTGTAACATTATATAGGTCATGTGTTTGGAGGCAAAGTTTATCAAGACTGAACTGATCAGTCTTCATCTAAATTGCTTGCTGAGTGAGAATCCTTTAGTCTTAAGAACTTGAGTGTTTGCCTGTTTAAAAAATGAGGGACACAAGATTAAGTAAATTAAAATAATTGTAATTTATTCATTTTCACCCTGATACACAGTATTTACGGGCAGAAATATTTAAACATTGAATTTAGAACATGGAGAAAAGGTAACACAGGACAAGACTGAAGGATGGCAAAATCACTAGTTTAAGTCATACGTTATTTTATGTATGCACCTGTATGTACACTTAATCTAGAAATACAGAAATCAGTTTAAAATATTAGTAAGTTTAACTCCTCAAAAGTTGTAAGTCAGAATTGAGGAGGTGCTGTAAAATCTCACCTGTGTGCATGAGTTGCTTTGTTCGCCACACAAGCTATACTTGAATCTATCTGGATTCGTAGTTTTGGTGCCTACTAAAAGCTTCCCTGAGTAGGCTTTTCTTTCAGAGCTCTGCCAAGGTTTCCTGGGAGGAATGCTACATTTCGTGATTACCTGTCTCTCCTGTAGTTTGGTTTTGGACTCTCATATTGAGGATGAACTTAGCCTTTTACCATTTTACTTTGTTTATGCTTAGCTGGGGGCGGGGTGCAAGGGAGGAGAACAAAACCACAAAGCGTGTTAAATGTGAACAGATGAGTGTGTGTGACAATGTGATCTGTGTACTCGTGAAACACAAGACAGTGAGAAACAACTTGGGATGTTAGTGTAACATCAGTTATGCTACCTGATGTAAATGTAGAGGCAATTTAATATTAGTTGTTGAAATACTTGAAGCTTTCCTGTGTGTTTACAGGAGGAACACATGCAAAGGGAAAACTGGTTTAGTTTCCAGTAAAACTTGATTGTTTATATTTTAATACATTGTTAGCTTAGAATACATAATTAGCTTAGAATTAGTTTAGGTACAGAAATTAATGAAGTTGTGATTATTGATACGATTCAAAAAGCAGGACAGCATTATTTCTTTTGTAATACTCTTTCTGTTCTTTCATTCAAGTACACTGCCACTTCCTGATAGGCTTTGAAAAAGTGTTTGTTAAGATGGATATAAGAGGCATAGTGCTCTGAAAATAGTCCTTTGAGAAAACTCCTAGACAAGTAACAACTATAAATTAGATGTTTATATAGGCTTCTGCAGGTTGTGGCTACTTGTATGCTTTATCCCATTGATTTACAAGCTATTTCTGTTTCATAGCTTATGATGATTCAAAGCAATCCCAAAACATAAACTGTACACCAGGAAGGATTTTTGATCAGAATGATGTTGCTGTTAAAAAGGCATGTCGATTTAACCTCTCTGAGCTTGGACAATGCTCTGGAAAGGAAGATAAGACCTTTGGCTATTCTAAAGGAACTCCCTGCGTACTTGTGAAAATGAACAGAGTAAGTGCCTACTTATCTTTTAATTCTTAGTCTAAGTGCTCCCAACTACCACTGTATGAAAATTTGATTCTCAAGATATTTGCAATTCTGCAATAGTGTAATACTGAAATGTCTAGCAATTCATGTGTTTCAGAGAGTAAAATGAAGTGAACATTTTAGGAATTCTAATACTTACAAGTATTGGCTTTGATTACTTGCATCAAGGTATCTGAAAACCCTCTTTTAAGGAGTATGTGCTCTTTGTTTTTGCTTACTGTTCTATGTAATAGATTCTAAACCACTGTGCAGGTAAAGTGTTTTACTTCGTGTTCTAGAAATGTAATTAGAATGTAATGCATTCTGCAACTCCTAAACTGTGTAAGGTGATGAAAATTTTACTGTTTTCATCTATATGAAAACAGTATCATACACTATACTGAGTGCATAAGTATTTGACTTTTCAGTGAGGTTATACATTACTTGAACTGCTAACTGGTTTGAGCCGCTCATGTTACATACTGAATATAAAATAAGAAAATAGTCTTTTCTGTGGCCACTGTAACTATTTGAGCTTTAACTTAACAATGCTTTAAATCTTAGTCCTAGTCTAAAATTGTGCTTCATGTAAAAATGACACTAGATAGATTTGATCCCTGTATGAACTCTGTCATATTAAGTAGGGGAAAAGTTCATATTTACTCTGTAAAACTGGAAAGGGGAAGAAAGTTTATAAATATTTTAACTTTCTCTCCTTTAGATAATTGGATTAAAGCCTGAAGGGGAACCACATATACACTGTGCATCTAAGGTCAGTTCTGAATGTAAGAAGTAAGTGTGTAGTTAATTTTCCTTGTGATTAGGATGAAAAGTGAATTAATACACTGTGTCAGAACATTTATTTCACTCCCTTTCTTGTTAGACTTTGTACTTTTTTTCTTGTGTTCATCTTACTGTATTTCTAGTTTAGTTTTAGTGTCTTTAATTTCTTCAGGGTACTTATAAAAATACTTTTTTGTTGTTGTTTTTCTTTCATCTTTAGATGTATTTGAGCTACCTGACCTGCTTTAGAGTTGAGGAAGATGCATACGTGTTATTTGTGGTCATATTTATTTATTTATTTATTTATTGTGAGTTGTGTTTTGTTTTCCCATTTCATAACCTATATTTTTATTTTTTTCTCCATGCTGCAAGCGCATCTTAGACAATTTTATAAATGATGGGTAAGACACAGTGTGGAAACTAATGTTAACTACTGTTCAAGTAAAAGTTGCCTTCAAATCAAGTATAAACTACTTAAAATAATGGCTAATCCATGTGTATTTGTTGTGTACCAATGGATTTACACAGAATGTTTTATGGCAACTATAATAATTACTTTGACTTCTGCATATATTTGCTAGACTGCCTGGGGAGTAGTGAAAGCCTTGGTAAGTTAGTAGTTTGAGCAAGGGGTGGAGTTGTGGCTTTTAGCTTGAGGTGACTGATAAAAATGTAGGCTGGGAAAGTTCAGCAATTAATGACAAATACTTTAAGTGTTCCTGCCTTCATCCTAGGTACCTGGGGTAAGCATAGATTTTAATACTTGACTTCTGTAGAGTCTTTGAAAGTTTTGATCTCCCCATGACAGTGTTGCAAGTAAAGGTGATTCCTTCTCTTATTTGAGAGTGATTTCTTTTGTGTCCATTCTTTAAAAAATGTTGTTCTGTTGGAGGAATTGTTTGTTTCTTTAGAATAAAGCAGTTAAGTTCCTTCTACTTTTACTAGTGCTCTTTCTTCTTTGACTTCTCCAGTTTATCATTTTTTGTAATGTGGTATCCCAGACTGGACAGAAGTTTGCCTCTAGCTGAGGTATTGTTAATGACAAAATTTTTCTCTCTGTCATCACACTGGAAGTAACAGTGTCTCTCGAGGTGAATTTGCCATTTGTAATACATTGAGTCTTTATTTTAATCATTTTACTACTTGGATCTGTCATTTGGTTATTTTCTAGTCTGTAGTTGTATCTGTGATTTCTTGAAGCTCAGAGCTTTGGATATCGTATTGCTATTTTTGCCTCCGCTCCACCCCCGTAATTTTTCATTATCATTTTAATGGGATCGAGTTGTCTGAAGTGTTTTGAACTACTTACGGCTTGGTGCCATCAGTGGATGAACTTCCTTTTATATCTCGCAAGTCCTTATTGAAAACACTGAATAGTGTCCAGGACAGTCATCTTCATTTCCACCTGAAATGCCTTGTGATGTGTTGAGAACTAATGTTCAAGTGATTTATAAAACATTGATGGTAATCCTATTTTATGATGATTGTATTTCTTCAGTTTTCTTATATGGATTCTCTATGAGGCAGTGGTAAAAGCTATACTAAGCAAATCACAGATGCTTTTTCTTATCTTCTGAGCTGGTTTCACTAGCAGAAGAATAGGTTTGATAACAACTTGGTTGGTCATGGTGCGGTTTTCTGCTATTTTTTTTTACCCTTTGAGATACTTACAAATAAATTCTGTTGTATGTTATGGTATGTATTTTCTTGCATCCTCTTTCTTTAAGTACAAAATACTGCCTTTTACCATATCCAGTTAGAACTTCTCTGATAGACACTTTCAAGATTATTAATGTTACTAGTTCTTCAGCAACTTCCAGGGAAAATACTTGTCAGGCTTTGCCATTTTGAATGCATCTATTTTATCTTTAATTAGCCTATTCTTGCCATAGCTCATCATGATTTACCTGCTTGGGAAAGCTTAAATACTGGTTACAATTCATCCTTCTCTGCAGACAGCAAAGCAGCAGCATCAATAACTTTCATTTTCTCCTTTTGTCTATGATTCATTTTTACAGAACTACTTCTTTCTGTTACGTCCCTTGTTTATTGAAACTGACTTTAAACATAAAGGATTACGCTGTTCTTTACATCAGCTTTGAGGCCTTGTTTCCAATTCTGTTTTTATTTCTTTGACTCTTTCTGATACGAGTGCTGTGTAATGGTGTCTTCCTCTTCTGTAGTGGATAAGGTGAATGCTTACCTGGAAATGGTATCTTGTGGCTCTTCTGGATCTCATTGATGCAAGGATGTGAATTGTGACCCTCTTGTGTGCACAAAGAAAGGTGGAGAAGGATAGCCAGTAGGCTTTTGTGCATTTGGTAGATGAATTTATAATCACATTGCATCTGCCACTGTATTTGCATGTTCCCTAAATACTGGTACATAACAGAAGTTGAAGTGTAGTGGTCATTTATACTTCTCTATTGCATCTCTTATTCGGGGTGTTTACCTAGTCTTTAAGTAACTGATGTGTTCTGTTGCAGTGTTTTGGTGGTTTGCGGGGGGGGGGGGATGGGGACGTGTTAGGGTTTTTTGGGTGGTTTTTTTTTTTTTCCTTCTGTGTTGCTGTCAACAGATGTGGACTAAAAGAATTCAGGGTGTACTGCAAAGCTTAATCCAGGTGACATGCATTTCTGAAAATAAATGTCTTTGCTGGATATTAGCTTCATAGAGTATATGAGCATATTTGTGCAGTTTATAGCACAAATGCAATTTACCGGTAATTTTAAATTTTACATCAGAAATCTTTGACATCTGAGTGACAAAGATGGATTTTGCTTAAAGGTGATTTAACCGAGCAGAGCGGAAATCCTACTATCATGTTCTCATCATTATAGAGCAGACCTTTTTTAAACTGTAGATTTGTTGTTTACCAATTTTTCTTTCCCCTTCATCTGTGTTTTTAAATATTTCTTGTTCTTTATAGTTAGAGTTTTACATATATTGAGAGCAATTTGGAGAAGTGTCTGCCTGGACTTAATTTTTTTTTTTTCTTTCCTTATTTAAGAGGACAAATCTTTCAAATGCAAAGTAAGTTAATAGCTTCTGTCTGCGCATCCTGCCAGTCTTTGCCAGCTGAAACATCATTTAAGTTTTCCACTTTGAAATGTATATTCTTCAAGCATACTCTTGTGAGGCGATTCTTCTTTCTCTTCCCTGCGCTTTTCCTATGGGATTTTTTGAAAACAGAAAAATTTTAGATAGATCTGTGATTTCAAAGTCAGCACACTTGATAGTTGGGGATGGTCCCCTCTCTGTCCCCACGTAGTGGTAGCGGTCATCACTGTAATTTCTGTAGATTAGGGACATGAGTGTTTGCAGTGTCAGACACTAATTACAGCTGGTGGTTCTTCCTGCACTGTGGAGGAACTGAGCTGCTGTAGTCTTGAGGATCTCCACAAAGAGAAACAAGCCAAAAAAGGATTGTGTTTCCAAGAAGTTTGAAGATCAGCATTTTAGGTCTTTAATTTGGGGCTGGAGGTATGCAATTTCATGTGCACTGGAACATCTTGCAGCAGTATTCTTTCAAGTTAAAACTACCTTATAGAAAACTGGTTGATTTGATACATGACTTTTTTTTTCACTACAGAAAAGAAAAATAGCCTTAATTCTAAAATATATGTATTTCTGCTGTTTAGTGACCATCTTGACTTTGTATTAGGTATCACTTTCTAGTTTACAAGAATGAAGAATGGCTGTATGAATGACGCTGCATGCCTTGCTGTTGTCAACATACTCAGCGTCTGAGTTACCTTGCTTTTTGTGACAGAAATCTTAGAGGTTTTACAGTTTCTGTTACTGGATACTGCTCTTTATCTTGTGCAATGATACCATTTCTTCTCAAATGATTACAGACCAGTCTTGCCCAAGTTCTTCCCTTGGGTCTTTGTACATTATTCTAATACCTGCAAAATTGCTCTTTCTAAGACACGGTCTTAATAAAGACCCAGTAAGTGAGGTGGAAGTCTGTCTGTCTAGCTAAGTGGTCTGATTTTTAGATTTGCTGACTACCTGCAACTCTTTGTGGAAATTGTAAATGGTAAGCAGAAAAAGTGACACTCCCTAATGGACTGATTCTTGAAGCTCTTCAGCAAATGCAGCTTGTTTAGGTGCTGGGGTTTTTAAATTGTGTAGCAATATTAATTATGATTAATTAATTATTAAACCCCAAACCCCACAGCAGTTGCATGAGACAGGCAGTTGCATGTCCCAGAGCCTTTCTGCTATTGCATTGATAGCCTAATGCATATATACTTATGACTGCATGTATGCCTTGTGTTTATCTGCTCCAGAAAGCTCTACTCCTATTTATCTTTCTTACGTTATTCCGTATTCTGATTTTTTTAACCATTATTTCAGAAATATATTTGAAAAAACGAGTATTTTCAGCTGCATGATCTTTAAATAAAATAACAAATAATGGTGAAAAGCAACACGTTTCTACTTAGTAATTATATTTGCTAGCTCAAGGTCCAAAATACTTAATAAACATTTATTGAAGAATGGCAATAATTCAGACTGCAAAGGAACAAGAATATGACCATATCCTAAACAACATATTGTATGTTCTTATGATGAGGCGAGGAGAAGGTATTGTTAAGCTGTGGTTTATTCTTTACTATTTTTTCATCTTTGTGTTCCTCTTTTGCTTAGTTCTATTACTGCAGTTGTCTTACGAACTTTGTAGTGTATCTTTTTAAAATTGCAGCTGTATAGCGTATATATAGTATATCTTACAGATTGGATGACTCCTTAGTCAGAAATTAGGCAGCAACTTTTGTAGGTAGCTGCTTCCTATTACAAGATTTGGGATTATAGGGTAAAGTCTAGCAATAAGGCATGCATATGTATATTGTTCCTCTAAGGTGGTGATGACACAGAAACTCCAGTAACATCACTATTTTAAACTTGGGTTTCCTTTTAGGTAGCCTGTATCCCAAGGCTAGCTGAACAAATGTAGCTGAACAAATGTTAGGAATAGCGCACCATTGCAGGGAGAGGGCTACAGTTCTTTGTGAAGGGTTGTACTGTTCCAAATTTGAGAGGCTTAAAAACCTGGCTTTAAACAGAAATTTATCTTTAGGTTAAATACGGATGTGCTCTTGCTTCGCCAGAATATACAGGCTTGCTTGTGGATACTTGGGATTTTAGCGTATATATGGAGTTTTTTTGATTGTTGTTAATTTCATTGCAATGAATATCCTCTTCCCCCCCTCCCGTTTTCTTTGACTCATAAGGGAAACATGAAGGCAAGCTGTCTTGACTTGATTACTAATTTAAATATTACTGTTGATAATCCTTACTGTAGCACATGTGTGCAGCATGTAACTGTTTGCCAAAAATAAATCTATTTTGGAAGTTCTTCTAAGAGTTTGTAGCTTGGTTGCCTTTTTTTAGGGATGTTGCACTTTATGATTGAGTTATAATTCTAATTTTGTATTCATTTTTATGCAAGCAGATGTTAACTTTTAATTTTGTTGCTATCTCCAATTGCAGGAAGAAGGCACGGTTGAGATAAATTATTTTCCTCCTGAAGGTTTGATTGACTTAATGTACTTTCCATACTATGGAAAAAGTTTGCATGTAAGTATACCTTAATGATGTTCTTCATTTTGTAAATGTTTTGTTTCTGCTTGATGAGATTAGAGATATGCTTTAGCAGACATAAGGAAATAAACTGGGCATTGTCCTAATGAAGAAGAGGCTGCATACTAGCAGTATTAAGGGCATCTGGTGCTTTTTGGTCACTGATATCTTTTGGAATCTTTTTGAATGCAGGGAAAGGCAGGAAAAGTAAACTGGTTCTTAGGATTACAATACAGTTCCTAATAGTTATTCATTGGGGTTTATGTATAGGGTATTACATTTATAATTCATTATGGTATTGTTGATTATATTTCTTTGTGGCGCTGCAGTCATGTTTTCTATTTGCTCTGTTTTATGAAGAAGCACTTCACAAGATAGATTTCCCCCCCCCAAATTATTTATTACTATTATTATTAATTTTTAAAATTTTTATTATCTTTGTTTTTCTTTGCTTGCTCCATCTATCCTCATGGTATTCTGACATAAATTTTATTTATGTAGTTGAAGAACACTTAATATTTTAAAAAAACCCTAAAGTTCACTACTTTATGGACACACAATACGTAGGGCTAAAACTCCAATTTCTTTTCAAACTTGAATTTAGGGGTTTTTTTTTTCCTTTCTTGCCTCAACTTGTGATAACTACACACAGAAAATCCATATCTTCTACCAAATATAAAATGATACTGCCTTTTATTGACCAAGTTATTAGTCTAATAAACATCTTCACTGTTCACCACTGAAGATAAAAGTACTTTTTAAACATAAATCTATTAGATCCATAGTATGCATAGTGGTTGTTTGTAATTCCCCAAAATGATTTTTGTACTAAATTATTCCTTTATCAGTTAGTTTTCCAGTGTACTCTCTACTTGCTTGCAGCAGTTCACATAACCTTTTTTTATCTTCACATGGCTTTTACTAATGAGGAAGGAGTCTGTTTTTCTTCAACATTTGCTTTCATGTTACTTATGGGTAGTTCTGTGTTTTCCATTTTGTTGCCAGACGTTTTGAATTGGTAAAACGTTTATTTTCTTAGACACAGAAGATTAGAGAAAGACTGTCAGCCTGTGCTTCCAACAGGCAGAGTCAGTACGTACTCTGTCCCCTTCTTGGAATGAAAGAATAGGGAAAGAGCACTGCTTCCCTAAGAAATGCAACATACAGCGTCAGTAGACCTTGAGATGTCAGGAGGTAGTTTGTACCAAAGACAGGATGAAGAATTTTCCTGACAAAATTCCTGTCTTGCTGCTATACTGATGCAAAATGAAAGATTATGAAGGGAGAGTGATGAAGTCGGGCAAAACTCAATGCTATTTCTTGCTTGACTTAGGTGATTAACAAAAAGCTTTACTTTTTTTTTTTTTTAATTTTTTTTTTTTAAGTTTTTGGTTCAATGTCCTTTCATGTTCACTTGGTCTTGTGGGATAGGGGCTATGGTTTGAGGGATTCCTGCTTACGTGAGGCTCAATTCTCATAACATTAGTATATTGTGAAAAAGAATAGGCAGTGAGAAGAGTTGTGAGAGGTTAAGGTATTTGACTAGGTCTCAAGAGACCAGGTTGATTTCTTGGCTATACTACAGAATTTTTTTTTTTATACTGTATCAGTGTGGAATTGTTGAATTACTTTATTCTGTAAAGGATTCAACTAGTCTTGCTGCTCTTGTGCTAAGGTAGGAGCCATAAAAGTACTAGTATCTACAGTTTTGTGATTCAGAATGGTTATTTGCCTTTTGGTGCTCAGCACAATGAGCCCAACTCCCTGACCTTAGGGAACGTTATCTTTTTTAGATGATCTGTAGTGCTTAATGAGCACTGATGCTGATTCTCTTCCCTCCTCCCCCCAAATTTTATTTTGAGTAAAAGTCCATTCTGGTATCATTTGTCTTCAAAACATCATAGAAATTTGTGTGCCTGTTTGAAAAATCTTGGCGAAGGGAAGACTTCTCTGAGGAAACACCGGAATTTTATTTCTGAGTTTTAGAAAACTCAGTACCTCAAGTGTGGTATCACCCTTACAGCCGGAGAATTCTGAGAGTGCCTTGCCTAGCTCCATTTCCCCTTCCTAGTTTGAAGTTTATAGGAGCACAGGAAAATTTCTGATCTAGTAAAATCACCATCCAAGGAAAGCAGTTATTTCAATCTACTTCTTACTAGTACTTCACATTAAAGATTTTTAGCACATCAGCTTCCGTGCCATCATTCTTTGTAAATGAGACTTTGAGTATTCTGTAGTGTTTTCTTTGGTAGAGAGGTAGAGAAGATAGCCTAAAAATAACAGAAATGTATTAAGGAGTCTCTTTAAGTTAATGAGGAAAAAAAAAATCTAACACAAAATTTTGTTTGATTAAAATTTAAGACTTATACTTGTATAATACGGTGGTGTCGTATTTAGTCCACTGGCTTATATGAATTTTTACCAAGAAAATAAATAATTTTGCTTAATCAGCAGTCAGCAGTAATGACCTAAAAATAGAAATAAATTACGGAAATAATTCATGAATATTGGTTGAAATGCTGCTTTAACAATGTATAATAAGTTCTTATTTAATTCATAGGTACTTTACAAGATAATTCAAGTTGTCCTACTTGAGTTGGACTTGAGAAATAATACTGGGTTGACAAAAAAACCCCAACCTAATTCTGCATTCATTCTTAAATTTTAATTTTTGTTCTAGGGAATGGAGTAAAGAATTGTAATTGTTCCACCAAATATGACTGACCCAGGACACTGTCAGAATGTTCAAGGAAAGGTTTCTGTGTGAAGCTGTCAAACAGATCACACATTTTAGAATGGATTGTTGCTGAACAAGTAAATGGGATAGGGTGGAAGGGAAGCTAGTTTACTAGTATTACTTGAATCACGCTTTTGGCAAAAAAACACTTAAAACTGTGCTAGAAAAGTCATGCTCTATAGCAGATTTAAAAAAGAAAAAAAACACAACCAAAAACCCCACCAAACCCCAAAACCCAAAACAAACAGAAGAGACAGTGGAACAGATAGGAAGGAAGACTGTCATTTCAGAGGCTGGTTCAAGTAGAGGTTTCTAGAAAAATTGGACCGGATGTAATAGAAAGGTGTAAAGTCATATGCCTCTTGAAGATACTGTCTGTGACTTAAATTATGTTGAATGTATTAGTTAAGAAATAGTATGAAGAATGTATACCTGACTGTCTAACTTGGAAATAAAAGTCTTACCTGAGTCACATTGGGCTTTGAAAGTTGGGTTCTTAATTAGCTTTTTTCTTAACTGTTCTGATGGATTAAATGTTAATTTAAATGCTAACTTACTCTGGTATCTCAAATATTTTCCCCATCTTTCTGTTTACTAGGCTCACTATTTACAGCCTCTAGTGGCTGTTCAACTAGCAATTAACTCCAACAGTACCAAAGAAGAAATAGCAATTGAGTGTAAGATCCTGGGCTCACCTAATTTAAAAAATGAAGATGACCGTGACAAGTTTCTGGGACGAGTTGCCTTCAAAGTTCAGATGACTGAATAGCAGGAGTAAAAAATTCTCCACAAAGTAAACATTGTGTTGTCTGTTTTGTATCAGCTGGACATGCCATTCTAGGATATGAGACCACCTTGGAGAATGTTAAGGTGGTTTATGGCGTTCAGGGTAGCATAATAATATGCTTCCAAATTGTATGTTTAAAGCCCCTCAAAATAAATGCCTATCCTGCTTCTGCCTGCCCCATCGGAACAGTGTACAGACTATAGTTATGTCATAGGGACCTGTAAATAGCTGTTTTCAAACACATAATAATGGTGACCTTTGTCCTGTTCTAAAATGTGGTTTTATCCCCCAAGTGAGTGTCTCAAGCTTCATGTGCTGTGCTATGTAAATATTGTATTGATTTAACACTGGTTTAACTGTCATATCTCAATGCTGACACAGTTATAGGGATAAATAATAAATGGTACCTGATTGACATAGTGACTTTTTTTGTAAGAGTAAACACCTCCAGCGTAAATTTGTGTGTATGGGAGTGGGTGGGTGGATGGATGGCTGTGTGGAGATGCCTTAAATTGTAGACTGGGTGGTGTGGGAGAACTGAAATGGATTTTAAGAGTTGGTATGGGTTTCTGAAAGTAAGTGCTCAACTAGTACTTTCTCGTGCTTGTCACTGTGCAAGTATTGTGTACATGTAATACTTGGTATAGAGATTGGTATTCTAGCTGAGGAATTGAATCTTTCTTTGTGTTGTTAATTGCTTGCGATATGTGGAGCACAAATAAAATCTATACAACATTTTAAAACTTTTTAGTTCAGAAATATCAATATACAACAATTTAAATTGTGTAGGGTCCTGGTAAGAGTTGTGCAACAGAGCTGCTTGAAAGAAACGGCCTCACTACTGTGGGAATAGACTTTCATTTTCCAATTAAAAAATTTCCTGAAGAACCTCTGTTTAAAAAAAAAAAAAAAAAAAGGATTGTCTTGATTAAACATTCCTGTTTAATTTATATACTCTTGTTTCGTTGCATCATTTTAACATGATTCACGTCTTTGTCTGCTCTTTCATCTTGGATTTTCTGTGTATTTCCTCATCATCCATTTAGAAAATTGGTGTCACCAACTGCTTTATAGAAATATCCTGTTGACTTGGAGGGGATTGCTTGCAGTTTAATTTAACCCAGTTGCTAAAATGACTACAAATAGACTGGTTTATTTGTGACTGCTTCTCATATTAAACCAAGTTGACCCAATATGCTGGGTTATAACTTCTGCAGTTGTGCTGACATGGGATTTATATTACTCTTCCCCAGGGTTTTTGTTTGGTTTGTTCTTGGTTTTTTTGAGCACATGGTCCACATTCTGATGTCTTCTCAATACTAAAGACCACAGCAAATGAGCATTTGTGTAAATAGGTGTATGTTCTGCTAGTTAGGCCTAAATTTGTTACTTATCATACTTTTATGCATAATTCTTATAGTGTTTTTTAATAATTTATTTAAACAAATTAATTATTACTAAAATTCAAGATCCAGTCTTAATTCCCTGCTTTGAAAATGTTTGAGGCCAGTCTAAGCCACATTAGTGCAAAACTTTAACACCTGCGCAAGCTTACACTGGTGCACAGTTGGAGGAAGCTGCTCTTAGTGGGACTTGAACAGTGTCTTGAACCTCAAAAATAGATTTATACTTATCTGATACCATTGAGCATGCTTTTTGTTGTCTACAAAAGAGAAATTGTTGTTCCTACAATATGCAATGGGTACTTCTGTAATAATAGCATGCATTAATACTGAATAAGAACGTTCTTTCAAAATACGCCATTACTAATGTTTTAAATCATGCACTTTTAGAGCTGGGGTACCTGGGTTCTTGAATATATGACTAATTGCTTCTCTGTATGTTAATATTGCCTGAAAGTATTTTAATAGTTGTGAGGGAACTTAAAGTGTACATGTTGCATCTGAAAATGAAAAGGACTAGCTTCATGTAAAAATAATTCACATTTGTGTTCATTTAGGAATGGTAAGAAGTTCTGGAGAAACACTCAGTTTCCAAATGAGCTGAGTTTTGCAACAATTTCTCTTTCAACTTACCTATATAGACAAAGCATGAAATGGCAACTCTTCACCAGCACTTTTCAGACAGGTAGAACTCAATAAACTCCTGTTCTCCCTAGATTTTGTAGAAGTGGTTTTTTTGGTTGTTTGGTTTTGGTTTGTTTGGGTTTTTTTTAATCACAAGGATTATCAGTTGGGAGGAGGGGGAGGGGGAGAAAGAAAAAATTTTTTGAAAGGGTTCAGCTATCAAAATTTGCATGTAAAATATATGTAGGTAATGAGTCTAGTGTTAAACTATTTAATTAAACTGAACTATTCCCTCTTTTTATTTCTGTGTCTTAAGAATTTGAGTAAGTAAATGATCTAGCAGTTATTTATCAACAGGTGTATTGACTATTAGGATGTGATAAAATTAGTTTTCTTCATGTGAAATTTACAGTAAAGGTTCCTTGGACTTAAATTATGAGTAAAGATTTAAATTTACTATCTTGTTACCAGAAACCTGAAATGTTTAACTTTGGTAAATACTTACTTGCCTTACTGGGTAACTTTTAGTGCCTTTGAGTCTGGAACAAGGACTTTTAAACCTTGTGAAATTGCCAGTTGTTGCAGGTGCTGTTTCATACCATCATGAAAACCTACTTAGGTCCGATTCAGTTGAGGTACCTTCTTCTCTTCGCCATGCCCCAATCCCACTCCCCCTGCCACTCCACGCATGAACACACACAGACAGGGTTACAGGGGAAGCTGAAGAGAAGATTGGTAAGAGACAAAATTAAAATTAGCTGAAGATTGATCTTCATCTTCTTATATTGATCATGCAGCAGATAAGAAGATCCCTTGAGGACAGATGACATTTAGCACTGACCTGCAGCTGCTTCCTGCTGGGGATGATGCTGCTTCTAGGACACTACTAACGAAAACAAAGACACCCTTTCCTTTTGTACTGAAATGTCGTCTTTAGTAGTTCCCACGCAGCAGAGAGAAAAAGAAAAAAAATCTGGATGCAAATGAAGAGTAGAAGGAAGAGTTGTAGACTAAAGGAGTTGTGAATCAGTACAAAGACAAAGCCAAGAGTTGGGGGGGTGTTGGGTTTTGGGTTTTTTAATCCCCTGCACCTTGCCTCTCTCAGTAGGAGACTGGGAAAGGAAAAATACATTTCTCTGCACTAAGCCCTGCTGACTGATTTCCTACAATGTTTTAAATGCAGTGTTCTCAGGAACCTGGCACTGAACTTGGATTTTCCCTATTTCAGGATTTTTTTCTGCCTCTCTGTGAAGCTTATTCATCATAACTTTTGGATGATAATGAGTCAAATAGAACTTGAAGCTGAACATGAAGTTTTGCATACTTAAACATTCAGAGGGTACACTTGGTCTTACGAAATGAGATGGGTTTCCTGTGAGGGAGAAGAATGTCTTTATTGTATAATTTAAGGCTTAACTGAAAAATACTAGATTTAGATGCTGAGAGTATGTGGGCAGCTCTGAGTATGGATTTCCAAACCTCAGAATGCTTGAAGCTTCAATCTTAAGTTTATCTTTTTGCAATTATTCAGAGCTTTGACTTCCTTGCTCGTGAAACATTCATCTTGCTAGTTAGGCATTTTGTTAAAATACGTCAGCATTCATGCTAAATCTACTGTCAAATTACTGAAGCCTTTTAATGAATTTGTTAATATGTTTGTAGTCAGTATACCTGAAAACTAGCACTTTTTCTCTTACAGAAGAAATCATTCTGTTAATACCATCTACTATGAAAAGTCTTCAGATGGATGATTTTTTTTTTGCATTATATTAATAGAATGTTCAAGGCATAAATGTGTTCAGAAACAACTGTTCAGTTTTGCCCCTACGTCAGAGCTAGCTCTGTACCTGTTGAGAGTAGAAGAAACTTCATCTACAACAGGCAGAACTCTGGGCTCCCTTTGCTACAAGCTGTTGCAAACTTTGAAATGGTCTGAAGCCGTTGTGCTTTCTACCTGTGCTGTACGCTGGGGGAATATAATTATTTTATTTAGTTCAGCCCACCCTCTACATTAATACTGAGTTGTTTTTCTGGTTTGGTATTTATTTTTTTTCTTTTTGGTAAGAATAAAGAATACAGGTGGGGTTTTCTTCCAGTCTACTTTTGAAGACTAACCCTTCTGTATTGGAAGCTTTACTTGTATTAGCTATGCTGGGGGGAGGAATAGTTGAAGTCACTTTTAACCTCAGCTGTTTCACATCATGAATCTTTGTCCTGATGCTTGTTTGGTTACAGGTGTTGGGCTACACACCAAGAATGTGACTCCTCTTTTCCCTTAGAAGTTACCTGACTATGAAGTCAGTGTTGCTGTAGACAAAGGTTCCATCATAGAGGCTTGATTTTACAGTACTCTTAGTTGCCTTTCAGTTAAAATACATAGAGTAACTGTCACTGTCTTGTTAGAAGAAGCATTTTAACACAAAAGAACAGAGTGAGTTCCTCTACAGGGTACTTTCCACAGTTTTTCTTCCTGTCTAAATGGGAGGGAAGAAAATTGGAGAAAAGCTAACCCGCAAATTCAGGTTATTGCAGTTTGAAGTCTGGTAATTTGGTGACTCTGATTCTTAACATAACCTTCATGTTGCACTGATTTTATCAGAAGCTTACATGGCACTGTATAGTTTAGATCAAATAGCTCTTATAATTCATGACTAAAAGTAAGACTTTTTTTGTCTCTTTAAATCTCAGGCAAGCTCCTAAAGAAGCCAATAAAGGAAATTTCAAAGTTATGTTCACTAGCATGTACTTAAATCTTTTTGTGATGCAACTCTGAACAGTGAGTATTGCATGTAGCTGTGGAAGCAGTGCCTCGTTTTGATTTTGCATTACCTGAAGGGAATTGCTATGAGTTTAATCTGGATTTGGCAACAATTCCTTAAAAGGTATATACCTTAAAAGGTGTACCTTAAAAGGTATATAAAAGGTACCTATATGATAGGTACCAATGTATTTGAAACAAAAAATGTAATCCCATATTTTATTTTAGAAGGTATACTTAGCTGTGTATATTATGTGTTAGAGAGGACTATATCTTTTGTATTTGCTTTACAGTTGCATGGAATAAAAATATGTCCTTCCAGTACCCAGATATTATGTGACTTGTGAGCATATTAATGCTATTTCTATTTTTCTGACACAAGAGAGCCCCCACAGTGATAACTCCTCCAGGGTTTATTGTCTGTAACAAGGTCTCTCTTAAACCTGCTGTGGCTGTAGATGCTGACTTCAGAAACTGCCACTTCATTCCTAATTACAAAAGGGACAGATGCACTTAACTTAATGCTTTAAATATTTTAATGGCTTTTACTTAGTACCAAGTTGTCTGAACATTTTAAGTGTTCTTGTGAATGAGAAAAAGCATAATGCATCAGAACTTGGGTGAGTTTTAGTGTAAGGGATGGTTTTTGGTTAACTCCTGACTTGTTTTTGCTTCTTTTACGTTTAGGGAGAGGTTAGTATAGAATTAGCACAGCATCTGTAAGTTCCTCTCTAAATTTGTTTGGGTTTGGAAATTGCTTAATTTAAATGGTACTTACAAGTGGTAGTAAATTTCAGCCCGGTTGGTTTAAATGTTAGTTTAAAAGAAATCCACAGATAAGGTTACAAAGCTTAATCTACTCTTAAGAAAAGTTGCACGAGTGGCTCTGTCTTCTTTTGAGGTGGAAGGTATAGTAGCAGCTCGTTACTTTGTCCTCTTGTTCCCCTACTAAATCCCTAAGCAAACTGCTCAATAATTCATTGAGCCATTAAAGCCAACTATAGCCACAGGTGTAAAGTTAGGAGCTTTCTGAGGCTTTTTCTCTGGTCCCCCACCCTCAGCATTTCAAGTGCCTAAAACCCAGCACAGTGAGCCAGTGAAGTACAGAGAAGTTCAGCTGCTAAAGAAAGTGAAAGGGGATTCTTGATATGAATCTGATTCCTGACTTTGTAAGAAAACAAGAGAAAATAAATCCACCTCTGAAAAAGTAAAGCTGAATTCAGATAAATTTCTCCAGGCGGTTAGGAGCGTCTTAGTTACTTCAGTTGATGTTTTATATGCATGTCTTTTCAGCGGATGGTGCATGGATACACATTGCATGCCCAGAGCAAGTGCTGTCTCCTGAGGCCAGCTATACAGCTTGAACTGGAGGAGTTTGCGCTCACGTGGACAAGACTTGCAGGTTCGCTGTAGTGTAGTCTCATCTTCAGGCTTACAACCCTTGTGCTATGGAAGAAGAAAGGAAAGGAAGTTGGGTGGCAGGAGGATGTAAGTTTTGAAAGAGGGGAAATGTTTCTGTAGGTAGTTCCCTCAGTCTGGATTGATAGCTCTGTATGCTTGTGAGTTGAGGAAACTTTTCCCAAAGGTAACACAATAGCTGTTAAGAAAAGGAGGATGTAATGCGGACTGGGTGGGAACTGGGGGGGTGTCAGGCAAGGGACAGGGAAGGTTCGTGATGCTGTTGTGGATTGTATACTAGCTTCCTTCTTGGGTATGAGGAAGCTTCTTCGAGCTGTATGGGGTTGTTGGGAAGGTCTGAAGTGAATTATATGCAAACTGACAGCATTATGGATAGCAGAAAAGTTAAAGAGGTAAAATATAATCTCTTGGGTTTGGTTTTTTTAATAGAGCTTTATGATCAAATATTAGCCCCTTTAGTAGCCTTTTCATGTAGTGTACCACATAGTTTAGAAAATTATATAGGAAAAAAGAGATTAGATAGAGGAAAACTGGGGACAACGTAAAGGACAAACGGAATATATTTTCCCAGTGTAAATTCCAGCTAGAACAGACCAGACCTAGACTGCTATCACTTAAACAATTTTCAAATGAAAGGTAAGAGTGAAGCTGATAGACATGGAAAGGTCTGCACTGAGGTTCAAAGTGATGCATTAACCTACCAGTGAAGTCTGAAACACCTCTTAATTTTACTAATTATCTTAAAGGATACAAAACCAGAGCACAGTGGAGAACAACCTGCATTACATAAAACCACTTTAATGTGACAGAGAAGTAGTTGACTCCAAATCAAGAGTATACCAAAATGCTTGTAGTTTTAATGGTTTACCTGTAGTAGTAATTCTTCACTTAAAGCCGAGGCATTTCAGAAAAATAGTAAAAGAAAGATCATTAGGGGCATTGCTGTAGAAAGGTACAAATTATACTGGAATGGCAGGGCAAGAGCGTAACTGTGTATTAAAGAAACAAGGTAAAATAGCTGTCGGTGACTAATGCTGGATGTCGTTTGGACTGAATTATTTTGTCTGCATGGGAAAAGTGCTATAGGGTTATATTAGTAATCAGTTATCAAGATTGTATGGTATCAAGTACATGAGATTTTAATGTCAAAATCATATCTAAGTCTCTCTAGGTTTTTTAAGGTGAGAGAGCATTATTCCATTAATGCAGGGTGGAGCATGGCCAAAGAAGATACAGGTGATAAAACCACTAGGTCAGAACAGGGGGTTGTTCTGAGCACTGACACAGCATACACACATACTGGTATGCAAGTCAGATGATGGTGTGTATTGTGTTTGCTTCAGCTGTGATTACAATTTTCCGGATGTCTTAATAAGAGAACCAGGGGAGGACAAAACCCCCACAACCTTTCTAGGATTGTTCTGAAAAAAATAAAAAGGTCTGTAGATCTCGAACTTAACATACTTTGCAGTGACAAGTGTCTGCGGGCCCACTGAAATGACTGTGGTCAGACAGCTTAATTGGATTACAAATTTGAAACACGCACACTGTGGAATGTGTCTTGTAACTTTTAAAATCACTATATCAGAGTCCCGTTTCTCATGTGGGAGAAGAAGATGAAGAGATAGTCATCCCAATTTTTTCTTGCTACTTCTCTTGTTCAAAGATTAGTTCTGACTAATAGTGGGAATACTTCTATTTACTATCTTTCCTTTAGTAGTTGTGTTTAGCTCCCCAGTTGTTCACATTTGGGTAGCGGAATAGATAATAGAAGCGTATCAAAGATCCTCTTTGGTAAGAGCTTCAGTTCCTCAAAGACCTACCATTTATTGCTAGAGTTTGGGAGGATGTCTAGAAGACAGCTTTCTTCTCTAACATAGCTGTCTGGTGGGGCAAAGAAAAGATCTATGTATTGCTAACCCTGTAGTGTTTTATTGTAACACACACAAGCCCTGATTTGAGGTGTTCTTCAGGAAACCACAGCTTAGAAAGGTTGAGAAAGAGCACACAGGCCAGTGTATAAATAACAGCTTACTGATTTTTGACCATTCGATCTTCTCGAAATAATGTGTACAGTCTCTAGCTGAAAATAGTGGGTATGATGCTTGATCTGGATGCTCCCAATGGTTTGACAAATACCTTGAAAATTAAAGTCTGTTTTTCTTTGTCACCTGCATTGTAGTGGATCAGTGTATTTGTCTAAAGATTTGCTTCCTGCTGCAGTGTAACACAGTCAAACAGAAAGCTGCTGCAGTGCATCTCGTGTTTCCAAGGGCCTCAGTGTGTTAAAGTAGGTCAAAAATTGCATAAGATGCCATTACTGGAAACTGCTGTAGGCTGGCTTGCATATAAAAACTCAGCAGTGCAACTAGCAAATGCACTCTGACAAACAGAAATTCAGCCATGACTTAAAACATGACAAGAGAGGGCTGAAATCTCCCGAGGACATGAATGGCTGTTGGAATCATGAGATGTCTTTGCCCCTTCAGTTCATGTTCCTGCTATCTGCTGAGCCAGTTGCCTGCCTGGCTTGTCAGAGGTTTCACATTGTTCTTGTCTGCAGGGAGCTCAGGCACGAGGCCCCTTAACTCGTTCTGGATCACAAAAGATGTATTCTCTACTTTCCTGCTTACCAAGCTCCTCTTAAGAACAAACATACATAGCACGGTGAAAATCATGTAAAGTTAAGAATCTGTAATAGCTCTTCCACTGAGTGAACAGTTGCTGGTGATAAGTAACGACCAGCGGGAGTTTGTGGAGCGAAGTGCAAGAGTCTTTGCAGTTTCTGCATGCAGCAGCAGCCACTGCTGTCCACGTCCAGTTTAACACTCGTGCCCTGTGCAGCGCTGAGCAGAGTGCAGTGCTTGCGTTTTTCCTCTTTTGAAGTGCTGTTTCATAGCTTCAGCACAGAGGGGGAATACATGCCTAGGTATCCAATTTATGTAGTATTTTACCTTCTTTACAGAGTTACAAAAATGTGTAAATGGAGAAGGAAAAAAATAATTCTGGAAATACGTAGTATCACCTTCAAAAGCTCATCAGTGTGCATTCTTTTTCTGGTGTGTGTGTATCCTGTACCCATGAAACCAGACTCACTCGGTTAGCAATGCCTGTCGGCCCACGCTGTTTCCGTGCCTTTGTACCTCTTCACTACATTGGGCAGCATCGAGAACAGCCCGTGGGCCACTTACCTTCAGGTTTTCTATCTTTTAAGAGTCTGACCACTGGTAAGGGCAGTCTTCTGTATTTTTTTTTCCTTGCTACTGATATTTTCATATTGTATTTTTTTAACACAAGTTTAACCAGTTGAATAGAAACAAGAAAAAACTTCCCAGTTTGAGGAATTACATCCATTAGCAGTCAGACCAGGGTATATTTGGCTGCAGTTCTCTTTTAGTGGAGTATATTTGTTTTAACTATGAACAGTTTATTAGTCATAATATATACCACGTGGTGGATGCATTTTTCCAAAGGTTTGAAATAGGGGTGCTCCTCTATGAAATTAATTAATGAGACCTATGTCTGAGTCTGGCAAGAATTCTTTGGACTCTGCAGTTATTTATGAAAACTCTTCGGCAACCAGTACTGCTTGATTTCCCGGAATTGTTGTGTCTCTGGTGATATACCCATTTGTTATCATGCCAATCACACATTTCCTATCTTTAAATAGATGGCCCAATACCAATCACCTCAGGAACACACACATTCACACAGTTACATGGGCTGGAAGGGCCCTCGGTTCATGTACAAACCTGATCAGGTCTCTGCCAGTGCAAAAGCTTCTGCCCCTCATTTGCTGGTCAAGGGCCAACAAATACTGATCTAATAAATGCTCTGATACAGCTGACTCAGTCATTTGGCAAGGGACTCTAGACAGAATAGACCTATCGTTCAATCTTTATTTAATAGTCTTAATGCCTTATGTCAGAAAACCGTAGGTAGGAGCTTGGCAGAATGTGAATCAAGTTTGTAAGCCTAGAATGTTTCCAACTTGGCATTAGTCATGCTCATGAGATGAGGAGAAAATATCAAAGGTGAGAAGGTTCAAAAGTAATAATAACAATAAAAATCTTGGGCTTGCCTTGGGCTTACATCAGCATGGCTAGCCTGACTGCAAACAGCCAACAGCTGAATTCATTCGCATCTCGTACAAAGTTACCTTATTAGCAATAGGTATAGCAGCTTCTTCTGCAATTTGGTTAATTTACTATGAATAATACTTTATTATGGTAATGTGCAAATATTATCTTAGTGTTAAGATGATGATAATTAAAAACAAAAAAGAGGTCTCCCTCCAAGGGTGTTTTGCACTAATTGGATCTTTTTCCATCTTGAAGTTTTTGTCTGCAGATTCTCCAGAGCCCTTTGTATTTGTTAACTCTCCAATGTACTTAAAACATTGATTTTTAAAGGTTTTTCACCTTCAGAGATTCGCCACCCATGAGATCTAAGTGTTTAGTTGAATCACTTATTTTTTCCCCAGTTAATACCATATAGATTTCACACGCTTCACGCATTCTCCCTGTCACGATTCTTCTGTATTACTCCCATTGTGTGTTCAGAATTCTGAAGTAAGGATCTCTCTTCCTCGTGGTGAGGGGCCACACTCTGTGGGAGTGGATCCCTGAATTTCATAAATCCAGTCAGGGAGGCCATACGAGGAGTAACAGTTGGCGAAGTCCCAGGCGCTGCTGTGGAAGGCTTTAAAAGGAGAGTAGGTTAAAGCGTCCATCAGAAACTGTTGGGTTTTGGCCACTTTTAATAAAAATAGGCTCTCCAATTCTAGCAGCCGAACACTGCTGACCTACAGCATGCTTCAAACTCTGGAATTTCCTATAAAAGCCCTACAATAATTCTGTCGGAGGCTCGTGACGGGGCTTGTTCTGAGCGTGGCTGGCGGCAGCCGGGGAGCCCCAGGCCGCGGCTCCTCTGCGGAGGAAGGGGCTCTCCCGCTCCCCGGCCGCGCCAGCCGAAACCACCTGGCGAAAGACGCGTGCCAGCTCCTCCGGTGCGACGTCGCTCTGCCAGGGGGGTCTTTCATTGCGGGCTGCCGTGAACCGGCGGCTGTGAGGGGTTCACTTCGCTGAAAAGGGGTTTCCCGTCAGGCTTCGCTAACTCCAAACTCTTCAGAAATCCAGGCTGCTTATAAAAAGGTTGATTTAGCTTTTGTTTGCCCTCTGGTTGAGTCTATTTAAACCCGACGTAGGGACGGTTCTGTGGAAATAAGCCCCTTTTTTTTGTTTTTTCTTTCGCTGCAAAAGTCAGTATTGTGCGCGGCGGTGGCAGCGCTGGTGCTCCCCCAGACAGCCTCACCGGGACCTAAGGAGACAAGAGACCGCACTGTGGCCTCCTCCACCGCCTCCTGTGAGTTGATTTTTAACAGAAATTAAACTGGACTTCAAAGAAAGGTAAAAAATAGGTACTAAACCCGCCGTTGCGCGCCGCTGGGCCGGGGGGGGAGGGCGCTGCCGGGGGCCGCCGCCCGGCCGGGGCGGTTGGCGGGCGGTGCCGGCGCGCGCAGCGGCCGTTACCCGCCGGGCAGGGGGCAGGGGGCCCGGGCTGCCCAGAGCGGCCGCGCCGCCGCCTCTCCGCCGGCCGGCCGGCCGGAGGTAGCGCGGGCAGCGGGGCCGGGGGCGAAGGGACGGCTGCCCGCGCCGGGCCGGCGCCTCGGAAGGGGCGGGAGGGCAGTGGCGGGGCGGGCGCGGAGCTGCCGGGCCGTGAGGGAGCCGACCGCCGGCTCGGTCGGCACGCCTGGGCTGGTAGAACGGGCGCCCTGAGCCGCACGGAGGGGCTGAGCAGGTGGAAGCCGGCGGGTGTCTGGTAGAGCTGTGAGGAGGAGAAGGTGGTCTGTCGGCGGTTCCAGACGGTGCGGTGCGTTTCGACCTTCTTCTCTGCAGGTGTGGGGAAGACGTGCAAAATAAGGGTAGCTAGATGCTACCGCAGGTGTGAAAACTCAAAATGCGACTTTGCTTTCTGGGAAATGAGCGCAAAACCAACTTCGGAAGCGTTAAGACAGTGGCGGGTGGCATTACATTGCACCGAGCGTTTGCAGTACAATGTGGATGTCCTGCCTTCTTTAGGTCAACAGCCTGTTACGCCTTTCTGTGTCTTTATTGTCCCAGTAAGTCCGCCCAGAGTCCTCCGCTTGCAGAGCGCGCTGTGCTGGACCCCGCTCTGTGAGGAGGGCAGGGGTGCCTGCGGGCCAGCACTCCCTGAGGTAGGTGCACAAGAGCTTGGTTGTCCTCTTGTTGTTTAAGAGCAGACTTGAGCTGGTGAGCATTCCTGTATCACTGAAACAGGAACAAACCAGACAGAAGCAAATACAGGAACTCGGCAAACCCAGGATATATCCTAAAGAGAGGGATACAGTTTTTTGGAAAGGAGGAGAATATGGCTGTTCTGGTCATAACTTGCCATTCTGCAACAGCAGACTTAAAGCAGAAGAACTGTCTCTCAACAAAATAAATGAACATGCAAACACCTCCTTTTCTGATGCTTAACTAAGGTGTGGCCTTAAAACATGCTGGCAACTGTGGATGCTCCACTTCCCCCCCCCCCCCCGCTTAAAAAAAAAATCAAACCTTTACCACAGAGAAACTTTCTGTGGGGTGCAACATGGGCAATTACAGTGTGTGCGCTATTTGTGGTGAGTTCACACCCTTCATTACCTTGCAGTAACTTGTTCTTGTCCATGCCGTCAACCTCATCCTGTTACTGAGAGCTCTGAATGCTGTTTAATTTCATTCTGGAAAGCTGGAGGCTTAAATTGTACACAGGTAAATGCTAGGACATTTTCCCATCATCTGTGTGGTTTACTCATTTGAAATGTTTTTTAAGTTCTAAATGTGCCAAGAAATTTATGTCTTTGTGGTGCTTACTTATTGAAAATAACTGTCTTGTTTATGCCGGCAGCTGCTGTAAAAATGTAGCCTGCTGCTTTTTACATAATATGGTATAAACCAGGATTTTTGTTATTTAATATTTGAAAAATAATGTTCAGTTGATGGTGATAGATTTATGTTAAGATTTGTGTATTGTCATTGCTGCATAACGTGGACTTTAATGTCAAGATGATGAAAACTTGGGTTAGCACAGATCATTTGAAGCAAAGGAGTATTGGTTTCATGTATTCTAAAACAATGGTACTTGGAGAACTTTGCCATTTTGAAACTCTGTTTGCTGCCTTATGCTGGAAGAACACGAACTGTTCTGTTTGCCAGTACTTCTTCCTTTTGATGTCATCTCATTGGTGCGGGCTTTTACATCACTTCCTGCTCAGCTAGGTCTGGGACAATGGTCTTCGGTTACAGTTTGTGGATCCGTGAGTTCTCTGAAGGACTGGTGAGGGATTCTCGAAATGTAACAAAATCAAGCCTGCAATCGGTTGTCTAGGTGGCAGCTGTAAGAACCAATAGGCAGGAATGCAAATCCTTCAACAACTTGTGTTTTTTCAGTACGACAGACTTGTTTTAACCGTGACAGATGAGAAGCACTGCTTATCCTGTGAAATACACAGGCACAGTTTCTTGTGTTTTGTTCCCCTTGTGAAAGTGGTTTCGGCAAGGAGACAATCCCAGTGACATTAGATTTTTCAGCCCTTTAAATGATCAACAGTAGGAGCAATGGAATAGGAATTCGATATTAAGTAGGACCCCAAGAGCAAAGATGTGTCGTTCTTCAGGCAGGCGAAGGACAGGCGCACTGCACTAAAGCTGAACCGTGTTTGGGAGCAACCTACACAAATCACACGCAGTCAGGGACATTACTCGTGACACTGGACTTCCACAGTGAAGTATTGTTCAAATTTATCTCCTATCCTACACTTGGGGTTGAGGCAAAGTTTAACGAATAATAAACCTACACAAATTCGGCGGTTTTCTTCTTCTGGTTTCCCTGAATGTTTTGAGATCTTTTTGCTTTCTAACAGAATGTGTGTAATTCAGCAAAATACAATTTTAAAGACTATTTTTTTTTTAACCAAGGAAAAGATTTGTTGTTGTCTTAATGTTTCTGTCATTATTGTTAGCACAGAGCACTTTAGCGCTGCAGCAGTTACCGTTGCCTGATTTCATTTTTTAGAAAACATACAGATTTATGTGAAGAAAAATATAAAACAGTTTGTACGATGCTATCTTACTGGACAGTCAAAGAAATTCTAACCAAAAGCATTTGTAATTTCAGAGAGAGCTATTTGCAGACCTCTCCACTCTTAGAGAATCATGCCAAGTACTTTTTTCTTAGAAGAATAAAAGGGCTTTTACACTTTAACATTTTCTCAGTCTCTGGGGGGGGAGATCCCCAGGTGAAAAGGCGGCTCAAAGAAATAAAGTAACTTACAACAAAAACTTGTCCTTTTAGATTCTTTAGAGGAGAGTATTTATTCCAGCCAGCTTCACTGTTAGTTTAATGTTCCAGAATCCTTCTGGTAGCAATTTACGTAGCCCTGACACAAAAGGAGGTACAGATTTTTAGACTTTTTTTTTTTTTTTAATAAGCAATGTCTTTATTACTGAGATAAAGACTGCACCCTCTCATTTCTTCAATTGTGTTTCTTGCCCATAAAAACCACTTGTTTTTAGCTAGTTATTTGGGGCCAACTGGAGTCTGCCAAATCTATTCATGAAAATGCCTTCCCAAATACGCCAATGCATTTTAAATGAAAGGGGTCTGTGCTAGAGTTTCTATTTATTACACAAGAATGGATTTACAGTTTTTACAAGTCTTTTCCTATTGTCTTTTAACCTTTACTTTCAGCTGGTTTGACATTAAAAATATTGAGTCATGGGTCTTCTGTGCACATGGGGAAAAACAAGCACTGTGAAATTACTTGGCATTTTTGTATTTGGTTGAGTTGGAAAACCAACACAGATGATGAAGAGGGACTGTATTTAATGCTCCCTAAATTCTTATAATTTGGATTCTTGGTAACAAAATATGGGGAAGGGAGTTGGAAAGATATTATGTTCAGAGCCTATAGATGTTTGAAGGGTGTCCCCGGGATAGAGGATTTAGTGTGAGACACAAGGGTAGCACACAGAGTACTGCAGTACGGCGTGCTGAGGAGAACACTGTGAATTCCTTTCTAGCAGACTTGACTGTTAAAGACCTAACGCTTTTAAGAAAACAGAATGGAAAAGTCTGTGTGAAGCGTGCATTCAATTTGACGTGGAAATTGATTAGCTGTTTCTGAGGCCTTCTCTTAGGTATAGATTAGGTGTGTGTCTTGATGAGGTAGGGACAATAATATCCCTAAACATTTTGTGAGTTACTTTGTAAAAATGTAACAATTTCAGGAGTCTGGCATCTTTCCCTGGATAATGACATAGGAAGTTTCTCTGAATGGGAAACTAACCAATGAAGCTGCAATTGATAGATTTTAATATTTATTTTCAAAACACCAAAGGATGCAATATTTCCTGGACATTAAATAGTAAATAGGAGGTTTCCTTTTTTTAAAAAAAAGAAGTGAGGTACACATACTGTCAACATTAACCTTGAGTCAGCAACTTTTTTCCACAGTTTTTCTCAAAAACAAGCCCAATCCCATTGCCTTGAAATTCTTTTATTCAGTTCTTCTACAGTTAAGCTTTACGTTCCTGTTCACAGACAACTGGATGTTTTTCTCCAAAGTGTACAATATTTTCACTTCAGTCAGATTTG
Source organism: Pelecanus crispus (assembly GCF_030463565.1). NCBI lineage: Eukaryota > Metazoa > Chordata > Aves > Pelecaniformes > Pelecanidae > Pelecanus > Pelecanus crispus. The sequence goes on along the minus strand of NC_134651.1, from coordinate 18,537,072 downwards.
TCTGCTCCACGCCCCCATTTTGCAATGTACAATTCCCACTTGCAGCATTTTCAGTAAACATGGGATCAATTGAGTATACAGAAATAGCTTCTTCTATAAAATTTCCATTAAAAAAATAACAAGTTTTTATTTACAAAGTGTTTGCTACTACAAAGTAATATTTCCTATTGGTTCAAATATACTATTTGCTAATGCCAGTGTTCCTATTAGGAAAGTAAAACTTTGTATATGCATTTTTCTTTATATCTTTGTCAGTGTTTAAAGCACATATAATACTACCACATTCTTTTTCACACTACTCCTAGCCACGTACAATGTGGTAGTAGAAATTAACACTATTGATCAGGACAAAAAATCAGCATAGCTTAATAGCAGTCTTTCTGCAAAAATAAAACTTTAGTTTATAATTTAAAGGTATTTGGAAGAAAGAGATCTATGGAGAATTCAGAAATACGCAGCAAATTCTTTAAAAGATGAACGGGCAACTTGGACTTCCCTGAAGACACAGGGGTTTAGCACAAGAAAAGGGAGAAAAATTTCCGCCAAAGTGTTTGTGTGACACTTTGTGCCAATGCATATGTTGGGGGAGGGGGAGAGTAAGATGAGATTAAAAAATTAATTAAAACTTCAAATCCCCTATAGTTAGCATCCTCATAAATTGGATTTGTCAGTGTTTCTTTTCTTCCCACCCACCACGTTCACAAACTCGCCTTTGAGCTCAGCATTGAAAGAGGTCATAAAATAGCTTTGTCCTTGACTGGCCTCGTTCTTTAAAAAAGAAAAAAAGTCTTATTTAATTTAAAAGTTAATGGACTTTCAAGTGGTTTCTGCATTTTAAACATTAAACATCAAAAGGAGGTGTCTCTACAACTTAACTTCCATGTAGACCATAGTAGATATTAAAAAGTGCTACTGTAGCGGGGGGATGGACGGACCTGCCTTTTTTATCACATACGGCATGTTGCAGCGGCTCCGTAACATTGGTTGATGTGTACGTCAGCATTAACTCACTGCCAAGGGATTGATCTATTGCCAGATCATCCGAGAAACGCCAACAGACACGTACTGTTGTAAAAGCTGTGCCTGTACTTGCTGGCTCGTTACTCCTGACGCGATGTAGGATATGCAAATACAAAGGTTGGTGCCTTGGTCCCAGGCCATTACTTGCAGTCAGGACCTGAGCAACAAGGATGAACTCATATCCTAGTTCGTACAGGTTTGTTCAAAGTAGAATTAATTTTTTCACAGTAGGTGCTTGTGACATACAGTGTCGTAACATTTGCATATACTTCTCTGAAGTATTTTTCATATATACAGCCTGGCTTTAGAGACAAGGGAAAGTGCCAGAAGCTTGTGTGATGGGTTGCGATTTAGCTGGTGTTTGCCTAGGGAAATTCTGGGAGATCCACTTAATCCCTGCACTAGTGCAACCAAATCTATTAATTGTTAAAGTTACATTAGAGATTTAACAAACCCACCAAAACCCGGGAGACTGATTTTGTGGCCTTAACCTTTTCTGGTCAATGTTTGAACTTTTGTGGCCATTCAGAATGACTGTATGTGACCTAAAAATGTCAGTGGGAAGGGCTATGGATATGTGGTGGTTTTGTCATCTTTGACTGCCTTGGTCTTACGGGTGCGTGTGCCATTGCTGCTTCACAGAAGGCACAAGAACCAGACAGTGCTGGGGATCAATTTCTCTGTTTCACTCAGCCTGGATAATGAGAATAGGCTAAACCCAAGTCACTGTTAAAGACGTACTTTGTCTTGGAAAAAGTTTCCTATATACTGCATAGATGATTTACATCTACAACTGGATTTAAATTTTACATAGCTGTTTCCTGCTTTCCCATGGTGTTCATATATCTAAAGCGCTTATGCCTGGAGAGCGTTAAGTATTTAAGAATGGCATTTAGAGAAGTCAGAAGATTAAGTGGTTGCCACTTACTCCAGGCAATACAAAATACGAAGAAGAGATGCAAGTCTGGGCTACTGGGAGGTTCCTGTACCTGCTTGAGTTATCATGGCCCTCCTACACATACTGATCTGATCCAGGTCAGACTGCTTTTCCTATTGGAGAAAGGAAAAATCAAGTTACTCTGCTCCATACTGTTCCTAAGTGGGAGGCTTTCTCCTGGGATTTGGATAGTTAGATCTCAGATGTTTCTTCTGCCCGATTTTGAGCACGGATTTTTGGTGTCCTGCAGCTTGGGTAGATATCCTAAATGTTGGATTCTTGGGAACTGTCAAAAAGATGTAAGCAGAAAGAAAAGACTTTGGTTTTGGCTGATCTTTGGGGTAGGCCAGACAAGGTAGGAGTATTAAAGATGTAGAATGAATACGCACTCTCTGAACAGCTGCGATAAACAGCCCCTTCAGGTGTTACTGTCCGACTAGTTTTGTGAGCGTTCCCTCACCTGTCAGTACCAGCTGGGTTAGGTACCCATGGATGCTGCCTCAAGTAATTAGACTGGACAAGCTAGGAAGTACTTGTGTGAGCAGCTCTGCAGTCACTTGAAAGGACGGTACTGCTTAGCAACTGGGAGTTACGTTGGTTGTGGGGATTTTTTTGGCAATATACCTGGGTCCAGGGGAGAACAGTTGCTCACAGCCTCTTAAAAACACTCACCAGACTAAATTCGGACAGCTAAATAGGAAAGAGAGAATCTGATTTGGGAACATGGTTAAGTCTAAGGAATGAGAATTTCAGGAAGTTTCATGATACCAGGATTTGGTTATGTGAACACCTGCCAGCAGGAAATTAAGTATTTAGAGCTGTTAACATGCTTGCAAGGGTAGGTGTGTGATAATCAGAAATTGCAAATGATTTATTGGCATATTAGGTCTAGACATAGGTCAGAATTCAAGAGTTGGCATATTTTAAAACCCAAAAACTTAATGAACAGACCAACGGTCCTTAGCCTCTTCCTTGTTCATCAGTAACACCACCATAGGCACTGTTTCCCAGTGCTGAAGGTTGCGATGCCTTCAGCCATAAAATATACCAGGCCTTGGAGTAACTCAACTGCAGCATTTCTTTCTTTAATTAAGCTTGTAGTAAGCAGAAGGATGTCACCTCAAAGTATGACTATCACTAGAATTTTTTAAATCAAAAATGTAAAAAGCTCATATAGTCTTCTCCCAGCTTCATTATATCTGGTTATTTAAAATACTTATGTTTCTGAGGGACACTTCTAATGAAAATATATAAACCAGGTGGGTCTGTCAGAAGATCACTTGTTTTGGTTTGTTTACTAGATACTATACCCAGTGGTTACTAGCTTTGTTTTTAAATGAATCCAAACCCCAAATGTCTTTAACTCACTAAAAGGGAAGTCTTCTCGATAAACTGCCTGGATTGTTTTCAGCTGAAAAGAGCCAGTTAATTGTAAAAATGAGTATTGCCCAGTGCTCAAATGTGATTAAGTTTCAGCCATGCCCTTGAATGAAAATGGTGGATATGGTCCAAAGGAAGAGCACTTGACATTTAAAACCTTACCTGTGGAATTCTAAATTCAAGCATCATTTTACATGTTTTTCTTTTAAAAAAGAGGGGATTAAAATTTGGTTATTAGGCCTTTTTACATAATGTTACTTCAGGCTCATTTAGTTGATCAGCACAAGTCCTTCTGTGGGTATTCTGTGGCCTCAGTAATTTCCAGCAGCTCAAAAGGATTAGGAGTATTTGCAAGCTATAGTTTAAAAAAACTAAACAAAACCCTTAATCAAAATGGAAATATCTACAGTGTGGCTTGTACTAGGTTTAATGAAGTTAGTTAGAATCATACCTTCAGTGAAGCTGGTATCATTTGCTTTAGTCTTTGCTTAAATATACATACGTTCTTAGATTAGGTGGATTGTTGCCATTAATTCCAGTGTTGAAATGAGAAGACTGGCACACGTTAATACAATTTTAAAAATCAAAATCCACTAACATTATGTCAGATTTCCACATAATAGAAAAATGCTGTCTCCTGCTCATATTTTTTCATCTAGTTTGTGGTGCTGACAAGTTTTTCTAAGTCAAATTTAGATTTTTCAAGCACCGTACACTAAGTCCAGAAATAAAGCTGTTTACTGCAATAAATATAAAAGCATTTACACACAGCATTATATTGCTTGCAGCCAAGTGCCTTCTGAATTGATAACCAGTGTTCCAAGACACAGAAACATGTCACGTGAAAATTTAAATGTTAACTTTGTCTTATAAGAAATACCATCTAGTACCAGATGCTACTTGTTTCATGTCAGTAAAGGTCAAGGGTATTGCACAAGACAGGAGAGGATGACAGTAACTGAATAGAAAATGGGGAAACCAGTCTTGCTAATGACCCATTTTATTCTGGAAAGCATCTGCTGCTGGCTTTCAGGGGGAGGGAAGGCGTGCATGTTGAAGCGACTGAGCACAACTTCTGCCATGAGCTTAGCGGGAACTGTGTGGCTGCTTAATATTCTCAATCCCCTTGTTACTCATAATTGCTCAGAGCTCAATTCAGATGCAACAGCTGCATTTTGGGAGGTCCTGCATTTACCTGTTTTGTGTGGGGTTTTTTGTTTTTTTTTTTTAAATATGTCAGCTAAGATCAACAAGAATGATTGAAAGGCTCGCCTGAGATCATATACAAGTGACTACAGCTGGATAAGGCCCAAAATTCTCCTAGTTCCCAGACTTTAGTGTAACCACAAGACCGCAGTGCTTTAGTTGAACTTCGTCCTCAACTGGAACTTGGCACAAAGAATCCCAAGGAAAGAATTTCCTTTTGAAGTCTCTTCTAAATGTTCTAACTTGTTTTGTCCTTTGTATTCAACTAGTTCAGGAAAAATAACTTTTAAAGTCCTGGTTCAACTGTCTAAATAAATGTTACGTGCTCCTAGATTTTTTTTTTTTTTTTTTTAAAAAGTTGGTAACTTGACGTTTGCCAGAAAGCACGTAGCTTTGAAGGACATGGACATCAGTGAAAGGAAGCTACCACTGAAGATATTCCTCCTGTAAAGCAGAAAGCACACTGACTGCTAATAAAATACATTCCATTTCTGGGCAGGAAGCCTTTTTTTGCCAGGTTCTTATAGTTCAAAGTGCTCCTCTTCAGTAATTGTTTAGTATTTTGCTGGTTTTTCTTTTCACGCAGATCTTGAGTGGGAAATGTGAAGAAAGTGTAAAGTTAAACACACCCCTAATGTATTGGAAGGGGGAAATAATAACTGTAGAAAATGCTTCCCTCTTAATTTAAGCGTTCCTTCGGATCCTGCATATATCGGGTATCTTTGATCTGCCCTCTCCAATGAAAGCTGACTGACAGGACAGTTTTTGAAAAAACAATGGGGTTTTAAGAATAACAGCAATTATCTGTGTAAATGAAATGTTATTCATGAAGCTGATATGCCTGGAGTGTCTGTTACCTTTTCCTCCTCTTATTTTTAAAGTGAGCCACTTCGATCAAGTGCATTGACTCTCTCAGCAAGAATATTATTTTGTATTTGTAAAGCTTTTCTTCATAGAGAGGTAGTGTTACAGATTTGGTTGAAGTGAGGTGGTGTAAATCCCTCAGCCTGCTGTTGCCTGTGAGCACAGGAAGTCTTAACAGTCTTGCCCAGAGGCTGAATAACATGGTAGGCATCTAAGAATTCTTTTAATTTGTGCATTTGCAACTCATTTGTATAAGCTAGATAGCTCTACTTGCTCGGTCAACAGCTATACTTAAACAATGGTGCCGCCCTAACTGTACCTCAAATGCAGGAGTTCCAACTATCTGTGAAAAGGTTCTAAATTTTTCATGCAAACACGCAGGTGTGCTTGTATGCTCCTCACAGTTTTACCTGCCCTGTATGTAGCCAGTCGTGTGCTAACTCCTGTACAACAGCCAGGTAGCTTTTTAGCTGGAGCCTCAGATTATCTCACTAGCTCCGGCTTTGTGCTTTTGCATCTTGCTGGCTTGAGTGCATGTTTGTCTGTAAAAGATCATGTGGACATACCCCACGCGGTGCTAGAGTAATGGTCGCAGCAGTCGAGGGGCGCAGTCTGCTGCCATTGCTCAAGCTGCCTAATCTCCTAAGTAACAGAGCCAACGGCATTGAGCTCTGACGGCTAATACACTGGTATTAGAAACTAGAAACAGGTCAACTATTTACATGCAGTATAAAAACTGGGAAGAAGTGGCACTATTTTAAACTGGATTTACCTAATTAAAATAGTTAACTTGGAGACTAGTTAAAATACTGGATGTTAGAACACCATGGGAAGAGTACCTCTACGGTGTATTTTGCTCTGTTATTCAAGTTTTTATTTTAAAAAGATCTTTATGATGGGATGTGATGTTAACTATAGAACACGGAGCCCCCTCTTGCAAGCCTCATTTAACAGTTCAAATGGGATTCATGTTGTGTAATTTTAGCCATAGATTATTTTGAGAAGTGGTTTGATATTACTGTTTTTCAAAGGCGCATGAAGGTGAGTGCAACAGAAGTTCATTTTAAAAAAGTTAAGTCTATCATAATCCAAGCTGACTAGAATGCAAAACATGAAATTTAATTTTTTTCCTAAGAACCTCAACCTATGACTTTAAAAGTTATGTGGCCTGCCCACCATGAATTTGAAAATACTGCCTTGAAAACATGCTGCCTGAGATCCTTAACAGACCTTTTTTTAAAAAAAACCCAACACATGCTATAAAATCAAAGGGATTATAAAATTAGAACAGTAAAGGAGAAACTATACTGGATACACTATAATCTAGAAATACAACTTTAAAACTTTTTTTCCTTGAAAAAAGCTGGTGCAGAGAATACTGCTGTTTTTATCCTGACTGTTTAATAATGGCTACGAATAATCACTTATTTATAATAAATTAGGTCTGCAGTATAAATGAACATATGAACCTTTCAAAAGAGACATACTACTGTTACTTTTAGAGTATCTAAAATGGATTTAAACTATTTCAAGATTCATTTAATCACTTGCAATTTATATTACTTTAAGAATCTGCTATACAGCAAGTTGAACAGAAAAAAGCAAACATTCTAACAGCCCCTTTTCCCTAGAACAATTTTCATGTAAGATAGTTTTAAATAGCTATTTTAGCGCATTCGCGTGTGCTCTCTCTCCCCCTTTTTCTAAAGGTAGCACAGCCCAAAGACAATGCAGGAATTGGCATTTGTTGACTGACTCTTGTTTTCTTCTCCATCTGGTAAAGATAAGGGGAAGACAGAGACTTGAGACAGAATGTCCCAAAATGGAAAAATGTGAACTTGATGTTTACTTTGCCAAATCTCCAGGGACTTTGTTCTTTTCCTTGGTTATAGTTGATAAAAAACGCTTCACACTCTGTCTGCATGTCTCTCTGTGTTCAGTTACAAAAGTTTTCAACTTCAGCTGTGGATTAATTTGTTTTTGAAGCTTCCATTTTGCTTCGCTGAACACAGTGCTGACCGAGGCAAGAAACTTCAGTAAAATCCAAACAGGAGCTCCCATTGAGAACATTTATGAGCAGCATTTTGTATATTCTGTTTTCTACTGTTCTTATTCTGGTGAGGAAGAATCCTCATCTTCATCCTCTTCATCTTCTTCATTGAATGAGCATGGAGTTTCTCCCCGTGATTCTGAGTAGCGTGACGTTGCGCTGCTGGACTGTTGACTGCTAGGGGCAAGAAACGGCCCAGTTGCTAAGGCCACTTCAGCGTCCAAACACAACCCTGGATTCTCACTATCAAAACAACAGAAATGGCAAAGTTTAGAGGATTTCTCATTAAGTTTTAAGCTTTCTTTTTGGCCTCACCTTTTCCTTTAGTTAAAGAAATGCTACTAAAAAGGAAAAATCCAAAAGCTTTACATGTAACGCAGCAAATAGTTACGAAAACTGCTGAAATATTGGAAGGTCGATTAAAAAAGATATTGGATGCCTTTTTTTTCATGACCAACTAGTAGAATTGGTCAAGCCAAAGAAAGCTTAAAGAAGAATAAATCCATCACGGTTTTGTCAATACATGGCAATGTTTGCAATTAAGGGATTAAATGCCGTAAGGAAGAACCTGGTCCAGAATAATCCCTCCTTCCATTTTTTTAAGGTACAGGTAACCTGCAAGCAACGTATGGTTGTTGAGGTGTTTTTTGGATTAGTTTGTTGTTGGTGGTGGTTGGGTTTTTTGTCTGGTTGGTTGGTTTTTATTTAAAATTATGATTAGACTGTGTGGACTTAAACTTCTTTCATGAGAGCTTAAGCAGTAGTGCATTTAGACACCAAACATTCTTTTGTATTCTTCAGAAGTATTATCAGGCTTTTTTCCACATCATTACCTACTTGTAGTCCATGCCCAGGCAGGAATTTAAGGTTAATCAGGAAAACTCTGTCCTTATAATAAGGGTTTGGAAGTTGATTCTATTCCTTTGAAACACAGATACAAAATAGCTAGTGTTCAAAATTCAAAGCATGTTGATTTGACCTTTCAAATATAATTATCAAGACAGAATAAGAGACTTCTTCCCCATCAGAAATCAACTGTAATAGAAAACATCTCATTTCCTGCATGTAAATGGTTTGAAATAGTGAAGTTACTGAAAGTACCACAAGTATATATCACTATCCTCAAATAATTTTTTTTTTTTTTTACCTTGATTTAGCACCAGAAGTGCCTCCTGCTACCTCTAAATGTGAGACTGCTTGTGCTGAACTTGAAAGTAACCCTTGGTTTATCCATGAAAATCCAGCAGACATATCTACAAGAAAGCATAATTGTATTTATGATAGTTACTTTTACAATCTTAAACTTTGCATTCTCTTTGCAGTTAGGATTCCTTAGTTTAGAAGAGAAGGTACCAGTAGCTCGAGTTGATTTTATACTGTAGGCATGTCCTGTTTAATCAAGATAAAATGTTATACATATAGATATGCCCCCCCCCCCCCCCCCCCCGTGTTTGTGGACGCACTCAAGCCTTGCACTCCCTCACACTCAGGACTGTGGTTATTTCTGTGAAGCTTTTCGCTCTGTCTGAAGAGAAGTCACACTGTGCATGACCCCCCTGCCCCAGCTAGTAGCTGTATGCAATCACAGATACCCAAAATAGAGTTTTGGCATCCTTCATGGAAAGTTACTGCTACAGATTGATCCTATGAAATGCCCCAATGGCTCTAAGTGCCTCTGCTGTTGCACTTGGTGAAGGTATGACTGGAACCGTACTTGTCAGGATTGGCAATACTGCAAGGAAGGTACCAAGGCAGTATGCATTTCAGTTGTGTGTGTTCTGATGGCCAAAGGCAGTTTCATCTTGGTGGTCTCAGGGCTGGCTGTAACGCAGCCTTCTAAGCCACTCTGACACTGAACAGTGCTGGCAGTCAGCTGTGGGCATGAACAGACCATGTCAAAGGTCTTGTGCCAAGAGTATGGAAGAGAGAGCCTGCTGTACACCGCACGTGTGATGTGGAAGTATCTGCCCTTGGGATAGGAAATTTTAGGATTAAAATGGTCTTGCAATAATGCTGAATTCCCTGAGGTAATTTGTTAAAAACCCTCTGTGAATGGGTTACTTACTTACAACCCTCAGCGTACTTGTTTTTAAGTTCCCTAACAAGTAATGCCTGGCAGTTGTTTCCAGTTATGCACATTTTTGTCAAGAGAATCAGCAAAACAAGTCCATTGACCCAGTTACACTTATGGGACCTTTTTTTTTTTTTTTTTTTTTTTTGGGGGGTGGGGGGTGTTTTTTTTTAATTTGTTTCTCAGATAAGGTGGTTTTATTGACCTACCCATAGTCCATCTCAACACAAAGTTAGAATCAAGTTAACGGGACTATCTAGTTCTTTTTCATAGTGCTTGCATTTGGGTCCAGCTGGATGCATTAAACAAGTTACAGTCCTTACTATTATTTTCTATGCCTAACCAAACCTCTGGTCTGTGCAGCATGATGGTAGCACAACAGGCTTGTACTATTCGTATTTTATCTAGAATTGTTCTATAATAGCAGATAAGAGGAATAACTAAATGTGTTTGTTACATACGCTTTCTCATTTGTCCATGTTCTTGTTAAGCTTTGGCTCCTTGAGATTTGCCAGTGTACTGCCTAGCACAGGGACTGTTTTAAGCAGGTTGTCACAGCCACATAAATTGGCTCACCATCCATTGGGATTCACAGGCTACCTTGCTTTGTGCTGTGGAGACTTGTTAGCAGCGAGGTATTTAAATGACATGTTACAAAGCAAGGCTAGCAAGGCTGATGTTCCTGCCAGCGGTGTCTTTGGAACGTGACAGAAAACATCAGTAAGTGGCAGCTTTAGGGTGAGCTATGAGGATGGAATAGGTGAGAATAGTTGAATATGGACACAGCTGGATGGCCTGCATTAAAATTGCCCTAAGTGCAGGTTTGTTTTTACAGAAAACATGTTCTGACAGTCTCCTCCTGTCTTTGCAGGAGGAGGCCAAACCATTTGGAATGACTGCATTGTATTTAGATTAATAAAGTGGATTAGACATGTATCACAGTGTTGTTTCCTGGTCTTTTGAAGGGGTGTACCCGTGTGTACATGCTTAATATTCCAGAATAATAACAAGTCGCTGCTAGTAATGTTGCGTTTTATTAACATTTTGGGATAGTAGCTAGTTAGCTTTTCTTTTTGAAGAGCAAGGTGAAGGAAAGTATGGATTTTTAAGGCAGAAAGAAGGTTCATAGCTGCATATCCCTGCCTTGTACTTTCATTGCCTTAGATTTCTAAATTCTATTTTCTAGTGGGCTCTGAGGAGGCAGGGAAAAGAGGAAGTTTGTGAAAGATGGGGAGTTTAAGAAGCCACTTCCTGTCTGGAAAGGACTGTCAAAATAGAAGTCTGCCAACAATGAGAAGACTTAGTACTTCTAGCAGGGTAGATAAATTACTAATAGCTACATGTACGAACCAGGGAAAGCAGCTTGGAAACACTTCCCAAGGTGGTACAGTCCAATCTACGAGTGGCACCCTCATTATGAACTAGGCATATCTTGCAGGAGATAGACTTGGTAGAAATCTGTACTTCACACGAGAAAGCTCTAAAGAACACCCTCTATAGCCTTTAGCAGCTAATGCAAAAGTAAAAGTGCTGCGTAGGATTATTGTTGACAGCTGAACAAGCTCATTCATTCACTGGGTACTCTTATTGCTTCAATTCTAACTCCAGCCCATTTTCCAGTCAAGGCTTGTTATGCAGGTAGATCGCAGAGCACTTCTTCATGCAGGGACAAATAAAGAAGTGGTGTAATCTAGAGGTCCTAAACTGCACCACTTTCTCTGCCCACTGCTTTAGTGGGATACATACAAGTGGGATGCTGCTACCACAATTATTAGTGCCTCAGAATTTTTATTTCCTGCTTTTTTTACCTGTAGTCTCCTTTCTAGAAGCGAGGACTCAACTGACCAAGGCAGGACTTGGTTTTGCATGGCTTAAAAGGCCCAGGATGTTACTTCGGATATGGTTCTACAAGAGTTTATGCTTGTCTCAGTCAGTGGCATATTTCTGTTCATCCAGCAATGTCACTCCCTCCTTTACACTTGAACTGTTCTGGTTTGAGCCCTTGCTCTTAGCTAGATAGTTCTACATGCTAAATTGTCAAAAACTCCTCTGCCAGATAAAAAGCCAGCAGTTTAGTACCCTGAACCAGCTCATGAAGAGGGCAGAGGAAAGTAACTGTGTCAAAATGAAGAAATGGGCAGCAATGTGTAATTAGGATTGTGACCCTGGGATGCCATCTTAAGCTGGTGCAAGTGTCATGTTAGAAATAATACCGCTCCTTCCATGGTAAGAAGCTGGCAAGTATTGTGGTTGTAGTGTAGTCTGCTGTATGTCCATCACTTTTTCTGGATTACTGACTTAGCTAAAGCAGCACTTTAATGTTAACTTCTACTGTAAGTTATGGTTAAGCTGCTGTGTCCTCTACTCTTGCTCCCTTTTGGGAAACAAGAAAAAGTAAGGTCCAATCATGTCAGTTTTAGAAGCCTGCATCAATTATGACAATCAAGCAACAGAAAATGTGTTACAAACAGCATTTAAGATATACATAGTATTTTTCTTTATGGTGTTAGTATGCCTTAGCTTCTGCTGATTTCAATGGCAGACACCTGAGGATCATACCAATGTAGTACTTAAAATATGTATTAAAAAAACCCAACACTTTTTTGCTAAAACATCATGAAACATACAGAAAACCCAGAAGACATTACTTTTATCAAATTAGGGCACTTGAAGAATGGCTAAAACACATGATCCTCCTGCAAAGAAAATACACTAATAAGGCTTTGATGCACACAACAGTTCAGCAGTTCCAAGCAAATTATTTGGCACGTTTATTGCAACTAGAAGTTACTTTTTTTTTTAAAGCTGAGATGGTCCAAGTTTTTTTTGTCAATTTTAAATTTCTTTAATTGAACTGGTTTAGACTTGGATTCCTCCAACTGTTTCTCCAGTCCCATTAGCAAGCATTACAATACAAACTATTGTTAGTGTTTGGAAGTCAGTAATTACCTGAAAGAAAAGATGACCAGGCTAAGGTCAAACTAACATTATACAGGAAATGACTTACCTGCGTAGACATACTAGAACAGAGCTGGTTTCTACAGCAGCTGAGTTCATGGACTCAACTAGTGTGGGAGAACTTCAATCTTGATTGTAATAAATTTACTCAGTGAATAAATAAGAGACTTGGATTTGCTTTTCTTGCGTAGTAGTAGTTAAATCATAGAATCATAGAATGCTTTGGGTTGGAAGGGACCTTTAGAGGTCATCTAGCCCAACCCCCCTGCAGTGAGCAGGGACAGCTTTAACTGGATCAGGGTGCTCAGAGCCCCGTCCAACCTGACCTGGAATGTGTCTAGGGATGCGGCCTCCACTACCTCTCTGGGCAACCTGTTCCAGTGCTTCACCACCCTCAGTGTAAAAAATTTCTTTCTAATGTCTAGTCTAAATCTATTCTTCTTTAGTTTAAATCCATTATTCCTTGTCCTGTCATAACAGGTCTTGCTAAAAAGATTCTCCCCATCCTTCCTATAGGCCCCCTTTAAGTCCTGAAAGGCCGCAGTAAGGTCTCCCCGCAGCCTTCTCTTCTCCAGGCTCAACAACCCCAACTCTCCCAGCCTGTCCTCGTAGGAGAGGTGCTCCAGCCCTCGGATCATGAAGCCAGCGTACTTAAAAGTGCCATCATGAGAGCTATGGAAGTAACCATGAATACTAAACACCAGTGATGAGCCTCCCATTTCACTACTCTTGCAGTGTAAGAAACAATGTCTAAAGACTGCCAAAGTTAAAATGGCAAGTTACACTTGACTGAAAATATGTAACCAGGCAAATGCTGGCTTTCCAAGTATTGTGCAAAGCATTTAAATCTGTTTCCCTTAGTTATCAGTTACTGCCATTAGAAACCTTTACTATGCAATTCATACCCTTAACTGTAGAGTTGCATTGTGTAATTAAGTAGCAAGCAACGGATAGAAGAAACCTTTAAAATAAAGGTACATACTCTAGTAACAACACTTCTGGACCAATTTTTTCAGAGGCTGAAACAGCTGAAGGTAACCCATGTCTGAAGAGTACATTACTTGCCTCAATGCATTTTGAGTAAAAAAAAAAAAAATCAATGCCTTTCTTATGATTAAAATTCTAGATAGTTTTCTGGCTGCTGGTCTGCTACTAGGGAAATAATCCTAATCACAACATTCTTTAAGAATATGCAATCTTAGAATCTGTTTTTTTCCATTTAGTTTCTTTGAAACAGAGTGCTACTTGTTTCTCACTTGCACAGGAACATCACGGTTGTTTTGCCTTTAATGCTTTCAACAAAAACCCTGCCAGCAGTACATTGCTGTGACTGAATTTTTTTTCAAAAGAAACTAAAATGAACTACTAATCACTAGTTTAGACATGTAGTTTTATTGCTTAATCTTTAAAAGCTGGTTTTACTCAGTAAATACACAGGGTTTTTTGCAAATGTAAAGAAACTCTATTCTCTGAAGATAAATTAATGCATGTTTAAAATGAAGTAGCAATTTTAGTTTGCTCCTTGATACATGGGAGCAGTTAAGTAACTTAAGACTGCAACACTATTAAAAGATGTGGGTTCTGCTCCTTTCCTCTTCATTACATAGGTGGTGAATCATGTGGTAAGTAATTTTTAGTTGAATGAACCTGCAAGGAACAAATCAAGATGTCTTTCAACTTCTCTTTTTGGCACCAGTGCAGCCTTATAAAGGCTTGGTGTGTAATTTCAAAATTGACCAAAATTAAAATACGAAATCTTAGTTTTAAAACCCACAGGACAAGCGGACCAGGAAAACACAAACAAGTGTTGATAAACATAAGCGCATTTGATGTAGTTTGAAATGTTATGCTATTTAAAATGTACTCATTTTAGCGTATGTAACTGAATTCTAATTTCTATCCAGCAGTGTTCTGACATCACAAATTTTAAGAAACTGTTTCATTCTTCATTTTCTCACACAGTAAAATCAAGAATACAAACCCACATGTTCAGCTTCCTGACTACTTAACTATATTTTTCTTAGCAAAACAAAATAGCATTTTAATATAAAGGCTGCATTTAAAAGATCCTGACATGAAGATTAACTGCTACCAACAGAAGGGAATCAACTTTAGGACAGTTTTAAAAAAATTAAGTCAAATGTTTGAAGTTTCCAACCTCCCTGTGTGAAAGACACAGTTTTATACTACTGTAATTTAAACACGACCAAAGCCTAGTTAGCAGAGAAGTTAGGGCAATAGCTTTGTTCCTCTTTTCCTCAAAAATTAAGGTCTGTATACAGTAATTTATTGGGTAACACTTCCATTACAGATGAAGTCCCTCCAGAAACTTGAGAAAATGTTGGGCTAAGTTTAAGCTTTGGGTAGAGCAAGAAGAACGCAGTCTGACAACAACTAAAGGAAGTGATTACAAATTTTTAGCAGCTCTAGTCCAATGATGCGACACTGAAGGAGATCTAGGTTTGAGTCTATTTACGTGTGACCTGCTCAAACAGTATGAGTAGGGCAGGTAAAAGCCTTTGCATGGGACACCTGTCCTGGAACTCTTTGGAGCCTCTTGCTTTATTTAGAGAACCTCAGTTCTCAGATGGCACCTGCTGGCCATGTGTTTTATCCAAGTATCACTGTTTTACAGTCAGTAAGTGTGGAAACGACTGGACACGGGAGAGCCTACCATCCATGTATTGAGAGTAGAGTGAGCATGTCTACACGGACAGAGAGACGGAGAATTCTTAGCAGAGCTCACCTACTTCAGGCAAAGTAAAGGGCGCATGGAGCTCGGTCACATACGGATTACACTCAACCAGTTCAAGATGCTCTTTTTCTTTCCTTTTCCTCCTCAACCTGGGAAGAGCTGCCTTCTTCCAGTTTGCTCCTCCAAACATCCACAGTTATTCAAAATTAATACTAACCCATGAAAATCTCTTCTTGGTGTCAATTCAGTTATTTAAGAAATAAGTTTTTCATAATGCTGCTCACTCAGAAGTTTGTTTTTATAGATCAGTGTGAATTAAGTTTACGGGACAACTATGATAAACCTTCCAAAATGAACTGTAAAACAACTCGTTTATGTACCAACCCTACTAGCTCCCACGTAACTTCAACTGTTACATACCTATGTAGGTTAATATCATTAAATTTGCTTCAGTTGACTAATGTTATGAATTTGATCAGGAACAATATTTAAAAGTCTCATCTAACTTACCTGTGATGTAGCCTTCTAAAGCTTTTGGCACCAGTGATTTTGCAGTTCTTAGGTCCTCAGCTGAACATTTGCCTGCCTCAAGCCCAAAGGACATTCCCATTCTCTTCAGTACCTCACTGTCATCATGAATCTCAAAAGTGTTATCGAAATTAAAGAGGTATTCAAATCTGCATGTAAAAAGTCAAAGTGAGATGGTTTTGAAAAGAGCACAACTATGCTTTTTTTGCCTATTTTTCTTTTTTTTTTTTTGGTATGCACTGAGGTAAGTGCCTAGAGTCTTCATTATCTGTAACGTGTCCTTAAGGAAAAAAAAAAAAAAGTGCAGCAAATGCTTTTTCTCTTCTGCTTCTGTGACTGGCATGCCCACAGGGTTTAAAATGGCACCTTCTCAATTAAAGTAACTTCTCCACTGCAGGAAGAAAGTCTAAAATTTTCTACCTCATTAAGCAGATTCAAAGGGGAAGAGGGAGGCCTTACTAAACATGACCCTTCACTTGTAGTAAATCCAATACTTTTAAAGGTCACCTGCATCCCTGTCACCAAAATAACTATTTTGGTTTTGCTTCTTTTGCATTTCACTTTCTGTTCTAATGTGCAACACTCCTCCTGTGAACTGACCTATTTATCTTGGTATGACTTTGCTTTTTTGGATGCATTTGGATGCAGCTAGCAAAGCAGTCTGTTCAGAGTCCTCTATGTTCACAACCTACCACTTCTGCTGCAGGACTCAAAATATTTTTCAGTGCTTATAGAAGTGGAAGTAGTGATATAAACTTAATACAGCTCTAAGAAAAGCAGGGGCATCTAGCCTGGCCTTATGCTATGATCACAGGCTACTAAAAGCCTGGGCAGCCCTGGTCCAGGCATTACAATATAAGGCTAGTTCCCAATACCTCATTTTCTGCTGACAAAACCTTTGTCCCTGGAAAAGCAACCCATCCGTGAGATATGATCTTTGAAAAATAACTCACTGGTGGGTCTTCCATTAGCTCTCCAAGCTCATGTCACATGTGGATCTTCTTGATAGTTTTTTTTAATACTGATTTTTTTATACCTGGTCCAGTAAGTTTGGAAAAGTTATGTCTTTTGTGCCTACACACAAAATTTTCATCTAGAAGTCCACATGCTTTGTACTAGGTGTAATTGTCAGTTACAGGCATAATTTCTTTTGTGACTCACACAGTATTACTTGTAAAACCTACCGTTTATGCAGCTATATTTGTTTAAGCGTAACCACATTAAAAGGGAAAATAAGATGTGTCACTATACCTTTAACTGGTACAGTTACATTCCTGCTACCCAGCCTGGTGCAGCTGAAGTCAGGTAACTATGTTCACACAGACAGAGGATGGGAGACCAGTGTCATACCGAGTTACTACCAGCAAGCCCTGTAGTGAACTAAGTAATAACTGAATGCAGCTTTTACAGTGCAGGATTAAAGGCTGTATTTGTTGATAGCTCTGCATTTCTCCTCCCATGCGTTGTGGTCAAATACTGGATGCTAGAAAGGAGCGTAACTCCTTTTTTTCCCTAAAAGTTTCCAAACAAACAAACTTACGGTAGTATTTCTCCAGTATAGTTTCTAGCAACCTGCAGCCTCTGGCATAGGAAGTCCCTACACTTCTACCTTTGCTGTTAATAGGTATTTGAGAGTTTTCTTTCAGGGACTTGACATGACCCCTTTTTGAACTTATGTAAACTTCTGGCATGAACAACATCAAATGCTATGATTTGCATAGACTGTTACAAAACCACTTACATTCTTTTTGTCTAAAACCTGTCACCTGGTATCTCCTCTTAAAGTATCTAAATTTTAATATTTTGAAGTGTACAGCTGTTCCCTGTGCACATTCCCCACATCATCCATGATTTTATAGACACTTGTGAATCCACTGTCCTCTCTTCTACGCCAAAGAGTCCATCTGCTCCTTCTGTGAAAGCCTCTTCATAGCTTCAGGCATTCTTGATGCCCTCCTGTGTCTCTCTTCTGGTTATGTGATACTCTTTCCAAGAACAAGACAGCATACAGTATTCCAGATATAAAAGCACTATACGCACCTAGTTCTACATTGTATTTCTTACTGTCTTTCCTAATAATTCCCAGCATTATTTTGGCCATTGCTGAGAAATCAGCTTTTGTTCCAATGGAATGATCTACTGGGCTGCCATCGTATTATTCAGTGCTAAAAGCTAGGTCCAGAGGCCAACACTGTGTATGCAAAGCTTGGGTATGGTTCCTGTCCCTTTCCCACATAAGTACAAATTTGATCAACAATGAATTTAATCTGGATTTTCTGCTCTTGCGGGCAATTCTTTCTCTGAGGGTACAAGAGCCTACTTCCTACACTTTTTCGCTAATGTAGAGCACTGTGTCTCCAATGGCAAAATCATCTCCATCTCCTATTAGAATAGAGATGTTCTAATTTTCCAAGTTTCTGATACATCTATTGTGTCTGAATGCTTGTTTAAAACTAGGTATTCTGTTTTTTTTTTTTTTTTCTTTTTCTAAGACCTACAGCATTTATATAGAAGCACCATATACACTAAATACATTTTTTTCCTGTTCAGGTGCCTCATCTTTTCAACATAATTTTTAAGTTCTTCCTGTTTATCTGAAGACTCTGCTTTTCTTTACTCCAACTTCAGAAATGTCACTCCCAGTATGCTGCTTGGCACCCATCTGCCTTCTCAAACTCTGAACAAAACTTGCCCAATAACCTCTTTGTTTTACATGTGAGAAATTTCATTCTGTTTTGGCTAGATAAAGCCTGTTCTTGGATAGGAAAAACCTTAGAAGACACAAACATATGTTCCTCATCATCCTAAATCCCCCTTATATGTACCAATTTTCCAAGCAATTATTTTCTTTTGGAAGATCCTCTGTAAAATACAATTTTGAGTAGCTAATGCTGTGAGCTTATCTGTTCGTTGGACTTTCTAACATCACCTGCTGTTGCATCATAAATACTGACCAACCAATGCTGTATGTAAATGTTATTTGGGAGAAGAAAGGAAAATGGAAGCCCGTGACAACAGTGGGTTATTAACTGAGGTTGAAACCAAGTGAACGGCAGGCACTAAAGTTGACCAGTAACGAATGGGGTTAGGCAGCGCAAACACTTTCCAATAAACTACAGAATTTGAATTCTCCAAATGGAGTGACCATTTCTGCCAACTGCCTTATTTAGCAGATCAGTGTAACAGGGGTTTAAACACTAGCAGTTTCTGGCACTGTTTATCTATCTACATACTGCTGCTGCCACTATTCAGTTGCACAAATAATAACCACAGTAGAAAGCTTGTTTAATTTTAGTTGTACACTTAATGATCTCCAGATGATAGTAACATTGAAGCTGGGTTATATAAACTGAAATATCAACAACTTAAATAATTTTGGTGTGCACATTTTTAGTAGTAGTGTTTTCTTACAGTTTGAGATTGTAGAAGCGTGTTACATTTCTCTAGATCCCAAATGCCAGTTTAATCTCTGACAACTTCAGAGCAGCAGTTCTGAAGTTTCAGTATGAAATTATTCAACTTTTTAATGACTTCAAATCTAAATATAGAGCACCGTTCAAAAGTGCAGTAAGAACTATACAGTATGCCTATAAAATAGGGGTATAGTTAAGGTAAACCAATATTCATCCTAAAATTCCCAACTTGTTGAACTGCAGTGCTGATGCGAGTATTCCAGAAGCTTTGTCACAGAATGTATTGGACTTCAGTCCAATCTTCTACAAAAATCCAGCTTTTATTAGTATTGCTTTTTTGCATGTTGGTGCTTATGTTACTGGAGACTGTCTATTTTTGCTGTATGTTAATTGACTTGAAGTTCTATATGGGATTTGTATAGCACAGAGTGAAATCTGTAATCTACAGCATTAAAGCAAAGCCAGCCAGCTATTTTCAGCTAATAAACTACTTGTGATCCAAGTAACAGTTAACATAACAGTACCTCATACTTTCAGCCATATTTTCACAGGGTGAAGAGCATAAGCACCCAGAAGTACATAAGAGGAAGGTTTTCAGATTAATATAAGAGTGCAACTATAGCAGTTTGCTTACAAAGACAGTATTTCAAATTTCTGTATCATTTCCTTCATTTTCTCCTTCAAAGAGCGAGGTGCAACTTTTTTGCTATTAAAGTTATTATCACCTCTAGGATGTTACTTTTGTGTTGCATAGGTCACCTTGTGTTTCTGACTAAATACTTTTATGGTATATTAGGAATAAGAATTCCAAAGCACTACCACATGGCTTCACTGAAAGCTAGTGCTGTCCTAGTATATAATTTAATTCAGTTATTTCTGCTGTGCAGTGAATGCTCTCTGAAATGTCATTCTGAAGTGCCTTTACAACAGTGAAAGTCAGCCTGTGGTTGTAAAGCAATGTTGATGAACTTATTACTACTGCGGTTGCATTAAATATTAAACACCCCCCCCCCCCCCCAAGTGACAGTAGCAAATTTAAATACATAATTACTTTTAGTAAACTAGAAAAATCTCTCTCATTTGTTTGTGGACTGGATTTTTTCTTCAAAGAAAATAAAATTTTAAAAATGGATTCCATAAACACTCACTTATCACTTGAAATGCTGCAGTCTATAACTGTTCTTTTGCTAGTGTTGACTATTAAGAAAGGCAGCTGTATTGTTGAGTTCAAAGCTGGAGGGCCTTGATTCTGTTGTTCATTTTGCTGATTTCTTTGTACCAAGTTTTTGAATGCTATTTGCTGTAGAAAGAAAGAAAGAAAAAATGATCACTGACAACAGAAGACATCAGTGTTTCCAGTAAAATGGAACTTTATAGCTCTTATTTACCAACTCTCAACACCTCCTGTAATTTTCTGTCAAAAAGCAAGTTGTGGCCTGACTTCCTCTTTGCACTAGTGAAGCTCACCAGGAACAGAAGTTAAACACAATTTTTTCACACATATCCTAATTGTTATGCCCCCCTCACAATCCCTGGAGAAGAAACAAGAAAGGAGCAATAAAGCTCGGTGGAGAATGGTTCCCCATTCCTTTTGAAAAGGCACCGGAGTCAGAGGTCTCCTCTGTTATTTTATATGCATAATTACCTCAGACTAAGAGCTAGTTACACTGAAACAGAAGTTAACAGAAGTTACAGCATTCCCCCGCTTCCCATGATCCATATTCTCTTCTCCTTCTCATCCGTCACCCTCTTTTCACTCTCAAGAGTCAGTTTTGAAATTCTCCTCTGAAAGTTTTTAAACAGGTGCCCTCCGTGACACCACTCGCTCTCTGCTGAACTCTTGTGTCTGACTGCACATGTATGAAAATGTGTGGTTTTAGGAAATGTTATTTGTGGGACTGCAAGTCAGTGTACTTGCCCTCTTTGAGGCACTACTTATTCCACTTAAGGGGAAGATGTTAGACAGAATCCCGAAGGCCTGGTAAACCATTTGACAATGAACATAATTGAGGAAATAATGACAGTTGTAGATAGTAAGGGAGTGCAACTCTTGTCATTTTCAGACTAACAGTTAAGAAGGCCTGAGTTGCCTTATCTTCACCAGGATAATTTCATGTTACTCTTAGAGAAGCTGCTAATTTATTAGGTCAGACACATAGAATCAGAATTGTCCCTTAAGTAGAGAAACAGTTTTTGGTGATGCAAAAACGAGAAGCATCAGATATTTAAAAGCGTCACTGCATATCTAATTACAGGAAAAGTGTATCAATATAGTTACACCAGGAGAGAAAATACAGCCTTATTGCCTGTAACCTCATAAAAAAGTTTGATTGCATTTGAATTACTGAAAGTCTGCACAGACCAAAACACTTAAGAATGCTCATAACTGTATTTATAAAATGTTACTTTATAAGCAAAGGTGCGTTTGAAATGTATTTCTGCAATCAAAGCCAAAACTCAAGTCATCTCAAAGGTGCATGTCAGGGCTGGATTTGTCAGCCTTCCGTTCTTAGGATCCAGAAGTGTCTATCTCCCCCAAAACAACTCTGTACATATTTACACAAGTTCAGTTGTAAATTTCACAGCTTAGAAACAAAGAGAAATTCTCCAGCAAGAACTACTCAGAGAAGGTTACTCTGGGGGGGGACTCGGAGTCAACACAGGGAACTCATGAGTTGTTCCCATTTCCACTCATGTTGACAAAGCTTCAGCAGAACACTTACAAAACATTGTGGCGCGCAGATGCAGCACACTGTTTTACAATAGGTAAAAAGCGAAGAGGTCCCCCTGCTAGAATGCAGAAAGGTCACAAGTGTGAAACTTTCCTCCCTAGTGTGTCATAGCTGCTAAATAAATCTAGAAAGAACTTCAGAAGTTTTAACATGTCGGATTTGCACTTGATAATTTCATTTATGGAAAAAATATTTAAAATTAAATATACCTGCAGGAGCAGTTCTTGTAGTTGGGCTCGCTTCTGTTTTATCCTTTCAATCCGCTTCTGTTTTTCTATCTTAAAATATAAATGTAAATGCATCAAGGTTATTACTTAGTTACCTTCTCTGTTCCACTGCGCCAAACTGAACAGGCTTTAGAGCTACCTCAGTGTGCTAGCACCGTTACAAAAATCCATACTTTCTTTGTAAATGGTGGTGAATTCCATGGCACGGCAAGTAAATTGCACAAGTCTCTTTTGGCCCTACCCATTTGCCATATATTTTCTTCTTTTTCAAACAGACTAATCACACAGTCACATGAGTTTCTCCATAAACAGGTCTGACACATGGTAATTTCTTTCTTTGTCAACAATTTTAACTTAAGTAAAGAATCAATTATTACAAGAGACTATTATATCCCCACCCATTCTACCTCTTTTGTATTCTGCACTGAATGCCGATTAGCACCAAATGAAACACTTGGCTTGAGGCAGTGTTTTGGGTTGTTTTTTTTTTTTCCCCTCCTGCCCTCCACTCCTTTGGAATTGGGCACATCCCTTCCACTGTTCCCCTAGCTGCAAGCTGCTAGACATAAATGTGTGGAGACTGGGCTCAGATCATCACCTGCATCTTTCCAGTGACCTCCACTTTTTGTTTGGACTACTCATTTGAGACTCGATTAAAGATTTCAGAAACAAAAAGCGGGTAGAGGTAACATTTTCTACATGAGCACAGAATCCATTTCTTGTAACACTTTTGTTTATACCAGTTAATGGGGCAAAGCTATCTTCAACCTAAGTATGCAGTGTCAGGAACAGCAATAGTGCTGGGTGCCTACTGACATGGCAGATACAACCAACGCTATTTTAACTGGTGTTCTGGGGCAACACTGAAGAACCGGACAGTAGTCATCGTGTTTAGAAGGTATTTTTCCTCATCATCCTGTTGGTGCCAGCACTGTACCACTGCTCCCAAAAATACGAAACTCTTCAATTACCTTTTCATTCAACTGCTGAAACTAAATGCTGCAATCTTTTAAAACTTAGCTGGCCTAACCCCCCCCCCCCCCCCCCCCCCATTTTATTTACAATGTTGCTTTGCGGTGGTGTTAATGTTTAATGTTTTAATAACCCTGTTAGGTTATTTAATTAATAACATTAATTAAATGTTTTAATGTTAAGCTTTAATGTTTAAAATGCTTCCTTTAGAGCACAGTAGATGACTTTCTTTGCTGGGACAAATATATAACTCTTAAAACCAATAAACAGTACAGATATAATTTAGACATGGTTTCTATGTAACACACTTTTTTGTACTGATTTCTCATTTTTGTCCTGGTAATCTTATTATGGAATTACACTATAAGAAGAGTTGGCACTTTATACAGATTTAAAAGCAAAATTAATTCTGATTTTCACACCATGAAAATGCAGCTTTATTTTCTATTCTTTTCTATTATGTCACAGGAAGCAACATTTTCAGAACATATGCCTGGTTTCCATTTTGTGCAGATGTAATTAGAGCCTGAAACAGTGACTAGCATATGATCACTGTAGATGACACAATGAAATTCAAGTTCCGTCTTTGTAACAATAATCTGTACTGAAGATAATGCGTTCACATGAATGCATGTAAAATGTAGATTTATCCATAATTTTTTTAAAAAAAGAATCCTGGAGTGTTAACAATTCAGCGTATGCATACTCCTTGGGTAGATGCATTTTCCAAGTTGCTGTAATGGACAAGGATAGTAAAAGCTTTGTTCTTACCACATCTAGAAAGACGATTGACACAAGAAAAATTGTTCTGAACTGGAGAGGCACCCCACCCACCTTTTAAGATATTTAATGTCACAACTATCACAAATATAATACATATGAAGAAGTATTTAGAGACAGTCATTACAGTGCTCTGCAGTAAATACAGTAACTTGTGCTTTTTATTTATAGAGCATTTGGCCTGAAGGACAAGCAACATTTGTGCATATAAATTCTGGCATCCCTGCAAAAACACGGTAACTCTTAGCCTGCTGGAAAAATAATGGAAATAACCAATCAGTAAAACTTCATTTTTTCCCTGCCAGTTCATAACTAGTATTTGACATCCTAGCAGGAATTACTTTTCAATTTAATTTCCTTTGAATGGTATTTCCAAGTACAGATATTAATAGAAAATTGGTCTCCTTTCAGATGTATACCGTTTTGTAAGCATAACTGCACCATAAATTCTTTTGACTTTCTTCTGGTTAATTCAGGCTACTACAGACTTTAATCTTAAAAGTAATCCCTGATTTAATCAATGTCCATTTTTGTAAGGTAAACAGTTTTGGGTTTTTTTTTTTAAACTTCGTGTAATGTATACTAAATAAAACTGAACTAAGCATACATGAACATATCCTTTCAGTTTATTCAAATATTAAAAGTTGTATTTTCATAGTGTGCAAGAATAAAAACCAATCAGGTTCAAACTGAGAAAAAAAACCTCTTCTGAAGTAGAGCAGCTCCATTATCACAACCTGTGAACTATACAGAATTTGCCATCTACCTCACTTTACCTCTAGATTCTGACATTCCTGAGCTGAGTTTGTAGGAAGGCCGATCCATCTGATTTCCTTCTTCTCCTTTGAAATTATGTTCATGGCCATCAGGACGTTAAGGGCATCGTAAACTCTCCGTCTAATATTTTTCTGATCATAAGCCTGCTAAGAAAACAATGCAGCATTAATTACAACAAAAGAATTAAAAAAGGAAAACGTCCTTCATAGATATGTAGAAGATAAAAAGCCAAAATGGCTGTTCAAGTCAGAGTGGTATAAAACATGATGCTTTCATCTGTGCTACTTCCTGGATAACACATAAGTGTGTTTGGTTGCAAATGGAAGCTTCAGACCTGCTTGAAGCCTCTGTGCAGCAAATTCCCATCAAGGCAAGTCTGTTACAGTTGAAAAACCTGACAAGACCACAGATGGTGGGTACAAGAGTAGCCTTTTTTTAAAGAGAATTCTTTTGGCAGACTTCTCTGTTTTGTTTATAATTTAGAGGTAGTTCAATTCTTCATTTTAATTCTGTATTTTTAAATTTCAGAGGGTAAGTCTTCATATTTGGGAAATAGTTAAGTGAGTGAAGTATGGAGTGTGGCAGGACAGTGCAGAAACAGAAGGGACAGAATTCCATGATAAACCAGACAATTTTGTAATGGTATAACAAATCTCAACACATATTTGCTTACCGAATCTGTAGCTAGGTGGCTGTTAGAATTTGTGAATTCTGATACCAACTCATCAGCGACTTCATTGTATGAAGTTGTTCCTTTACGTTGAACTTTTTCACATACTTTCATTGAAAAATGCCTCAGACCCTTCCCATTTTTATCTCCTTTTTTGCTTCTCTTACTGGAAGGAGAAAAGTAATTATTTTAATACACTGGATGTTAATAAGCTACTTTGTTACACAGCAAAAGTTCTACCTTTTGCAACAGGAATCAGGACTCATGACAGTATGTAATACCTAAATGAATAATAAAACTGTTCTGCTTTTTTGAATCAGTTTCTTGTTTCTTACAAGTTGGCAAAAAAATATACTGGAGTCCTTTCCCCTTTTTCGTCTATTTCTACATTGATAGTATTTGAACCCATTCTATTGGGCAGATGCTTGAAAAACTGGATTTGTAATTCGTCTCCGTGTAGTTTCACAAAAGAGCAACCAAAAAAGGGGGGAAAACCCCACAGGGTGTTTATGTGCCTGGAAGCCAGAATTACAGGGAACGCTCATGTTTGTGCTTAAAATAGAAAGGCTCAGACATCCCTGTTTACAGCAGAAGATACCTTAATTCTCCTAACAACCGAGTTTAATATCTGTGCCATCGTAGTTAAGACTGAGATACAAGACTCTCTTTTGTGGAGAGTAAGTACATATTCATTGGTTTTTACGGAGCCAAATTAATAACTGGCAACTGGCAGGGTTATTTTCCGTTCACCTTCTTCCTCCAGAAAAGCAAGAGCTTAGATAATGGTAATGGAAAAAACAGGAGCAATTGGTTTTATCACACAAGCTAGATTTGGCTGTGTATTTCAACAGAAGCCTTTAAAAAGCTCAGCTGCGTTGTTTTTTTTTTTTTTAATTACAGTTTTACAAGTTGGTTTGATAATATGTTTCAGGGAGGTCTATTATTCTACAGAAAATGG
This sequence comes from Pelecanus crispus, assembly GCF_030463565.1. Classification (NCBI taxonomy): domain Eukaryota; kingdom Metazoa; phylum Chordata; class Aves; order Pelecaniformes; family Pelecanidae; genus Pelecanus; species Pelecanus crispus. Next base: position 18,510,834 of record NC_134651.1, on the reverse strand, counting down.
CCTAGTTCTGTCAACAGTAACAAGCTAACGAAAACATCAAAATACAAGAATGGTTTTCAAAATTTTGAATGTATTTAAAAAAACAGAATGCTGGAAAGAAGGACAGAAGGAAGAGTAGAAAGGAACATCAGAAGATTAAAAAAAACCCCAAACAACCCACTCCTAATCCCTACGCAGTTATTCAATTTGAGTAACCCTGGATAGGTAAACAAATAAAACGACCTTGAATGCTTTCAGAGAAGTTTCAGAAGGAAAGGAAAAGAACATCTGTTTACAAGTATTTGTCACATTGAAAACTAGAATAATCCTGTTTCTGAAGATGTGCTTTGTTTGTTTTTCACAACTCTCAGTATCATCTGTAACAGCAAATGTATTTATCAGGAAGTGATAAAGCAGAGAGTAATGACTTATAACTACAAGGAGTAACATACAACATAGCTTTTACAAGGAGGAGTGAAAACTGCTGGAAGTGGTAACTGGACATCTATCTCTCTGAAAGGCTGATCTGAAGAAGTAAAACAGGTATCATCGTATACATAAAATATATATATATGTTCAATAATACTCACCTTTCTGAAAAATCTGATTCTATAAATTCTCGAGTCCGCTTTCTGTCCCTAAGAAAAGACAATTCAAACTTAGATGAAAATAACATTATATATTTAGACCAACAAAATCAATGTATTTGGGGCCTAGCTGGGTATTAATGTTTGCTGTTACATGTTTACTGAAAGAGGAAAATAGCACACACACGGCTTGACAATATTTGAGAGAAGGTGATTAGGACTTTAGAGGTTGTCTGAGCTCACTGCCAGACAAGTTCTATTCCAAATTTTACCAGGCTTTGCCTGTATTATTTTAGGGAAGTCACTTCATCTGGAACTATAGAAGTGCTGATGTGAGCTAGATAACCAAATCCCATCAAAAAGGAGAAGCTGGGCTCCCTTGAAAATTCCTATTTAAAATTCCTCCAGGTGGAAGAAAAATGCCTTTAAATAGTGCCTAAGATATCTCCTGTATTTTCAGGACGTTGAATGTTTAGTATCTTTAAACAAAAAACAAGGTACAACACTAAATACATTCATATTAGAGCTGATGCATACAGAACTGAAGAGAGATACTCCGAAGAAGTAGCTGACATGAATTTTGCACAGGAGTAGCAGTCACCAATCATTGCCGGTTTCCTTATTGTTCTGTTTATTAGCTACAGCAAGCAGACTTCAGAAGTTGTATTCCAAACTTGTCTTTTATTCTTGCAGCTGATACAATGCACATTGCTTGAGAACTATTGGTAAATCACTTCACGTTGTTACCCTGCAGTTTCAAAACCAGGGCTCACGGCAGATACTTACGCAGCTAAAAACCTGACAGTGTTATGAAGGGAGCTGAACAAAAATGATGGATTTGAAGATCTGTGCCATGAAAGCCTGCATGTATTTGCTTGTGCGATCCAGAACCCATCAGCAGACGTCTTCCCCGCCAGCAACAGTCGGACTTTTCTCTTTGGCAATCCCTGTCCATGGTGCTTAACCGCTCACGCTGCGCAACGGGGGGTCTGAATGCAGCGGAGCTGGGGCGAGGGGCTGGAGCGGCAGCGAATGGAGAGCTGACGGAGGTTGTATGGAGCTCTGAGAATGAATATGCTCTTGTCTCATTTGATTTTGGAAACAATTTGGAATCTGTGAAGAGGAGTAAACAACGGGTAAAGCAAGGAGTCTGGACTTGCAGTCCTCAGGAACTGTCTTCAGCAAGGGCTCACCGCTTCGGTTTGGCAATACCACAGACCCTTCCTCACCTCTGTTCTTCAGATTAAACTATGACCTATCGTATGGACTTCTGCAGGGATCAATATTGATCGGCCAGTCTGGAGAACACCTCGCTCCTTTTTATCGGCGAAACAATAGTTAGGCTCATTGGAAATACCGTGTCTAGATTTTGACAGTATACAAACAGAAGGATGGTGCTTCTCGGTGGTGGTGGTTGATGCGCTGCAACTAGGCTTCTCTCAGGGAACCTCCATCACCTGGGTTTGGATGAAGCTTAAGAAAGCTAATGGGCATTGATTCACTGGTTTAGCAAGCCGTGAACAGACACTATAGCTTTTCCCTCCTCTGGGTACTGAAAGAACTTCTGCCTGGCCTCCACATTTCACAAAATTTGCAGAAACAAAGTAATCTTTGACAACTCTTTTTTCAAATCAAATCAAAACTAAGTAGATTCAAAAGGTATTTGAGGAGATAAACATGTACTCAGCAAAAAAATCAAGCTTAAAAACTGCTCAGCCAGGCATGCAGTTTATTGACGCTATAGTGGGAATACGGCAACTGGGAAGTACAAGCCTATGACAGTCCTTGCTTACAGCACAGAATGAAGAAAGTCAAGGTACAAACATTATACTCTCATTTCTGCCATGTCCTAGATGCTCCATTTTCCCACCTCTAAAGCTGGAACGGTATTACTGACATTCATCACCTGTTTAGAAAAATTAACCCAGATACGGAAATAAATTACTTCTTAATTTTCAGAGGCAAAGCACTACACCTGTCTTGAGACAGATAAGCTCAGCTGTACTGGTACTAAAAAAAAAAAAAATAATGAAATACTGTAAAGACCAGATTTCCTTAGAAGAGACAGTCATGTTACTCTGGAGTACCTCAGAACCCCATGAAAACTTGCTGCTACTGTAAAATAGTAATAAAAATACAACATTGATTACATTCAAAATTTTCCATTAGAGCTTTATTCTTAAATGCCTCTTGAAGTGTTTCTGACAGTGTGTCCCCCTGTTGGCACCTGCTGATACGCTCAACAGCAAAGCTACTTAGATATACCATGAACTTATGAAAAAAATAAAGGCTTCTTTTAACAGGACTCATGAATTTGTGACTCTCCATTTTCACAAAGAAACAGACACTGCCATAAACCAAAACTAAAACAGACAGTGAAGTGACTGGTGCTTGTATCTGTGTTCACATGCTCCAGACATCAAAAGTGCATGACAGGCTAAAGAACATACTCCTTTTAGTTGTGCGAGAACTGGAAGCCGTAAGCCAACATACAGATACAACAGTATAAATAAAGGAAAAAAATCAGAACAGATCCTTAAACATCTTTAAATAAACCAAAAATCTTACCCTGGGACCCAGCCCGAAGCTTCCGTTATGTGTGTCTGTGTGACCATTGTTGGAGCTGGGTTATATGGACTCCCAATCAGAACACTCCCTGAATTGGTCAGTCTTTGTGATGTGCTTATGATCTATGAAATTTAGAAATAAAAATCACAGCTCTCTTAAGGAAACAGAGGTTACCACAGCCCAAAATTCATACTAAGCATGGTACTAAGAAAAAAAATAATTCTGTACCAGATGCAAGCTGCAGTCAAAATATACAGAAGAGATGTCATCAGAAGATCTTCACACATGAAACTAATTACAATGCCGTTAAGTTTTCTACTAATTGTGCATATGACTGTATTATTCATATGGATAAGATCTAGACAAATAGAAATAATTACTAGGTATGGCAGATAGGATCTGTACCTATATACATCTAATTGTTTCTCTGAGAGTATGTCTAGGCAATTTCTTGATCATTGGAATCAATAAAGCCTCCTTTCCAATGGTTTTGTCTCTTGCAATTGTCTGTCTGTGGTACCAAAGACGATCTGAGCTGCAGGCAAAGTATTCTGTGCAGTTTCTAGCACTCACAAGATCTCAAGGCATTCCGGCAAGCTAATAATACAACATTGTACCTATGGAATTACATGTAAAGTCTGTGCAATGGAGACAGAATTTACATTTATTAAAATTTGGTGAAATTGCATGTACAATGGTTGTTAACACTAAGACACCTGGTCTCAACTTTTAAATCACATCTAAGTTCATTCTTTAAAGTAGGTTACCGGAAGAATTTAGATAGTATTTAAAAATGAAACAGTATTAATTAGTTAATCTTTAAAATAAAACACATGTTAAATTATTTTGATTCCAGTACGGTAAGATTCACACCAAAGCTTCTTGGACAATGCTTTTTACTCATATACCTTATTTTGCTTTTTTAAACTTTATTTTACTTTACTCCATTTGTTAGTGACATTTTGAGTATCTACTGTATTAAACTTTGTAGTTTCCTTTACTACTTAACTTACCCAACACCTATGCTAAGTATACAACAGATACTTCATTTGGTATCCATCAATATTGTTTAAACAAGTACAAAACACGCTATCTGAAGACCTTCCCATTTCCTTAGCTCACTGAGCATTACTTCACATCCCTCCTGACACCACACCATGATTACATGTATGTATTTTTTATCTTAAAGACATAAATTTATCTTATTTATTTTTGCAAGCGGATAGCTTGACAGAAACAAGTGAAAACAGAAATTTAGGAAAACCAAAACACAGGTACAAGTTAGGTATTTACTGGTTGATACTGGAGAGCAAAAGATCCCTGGCTGGCTACTTTACACACTGCATGCAGGCACAGGAAAGGTGTCAATTTTTATCAACTCACTGCTACATTGGCTTAAGGTCAGAAACATTTTGTGATAGAATGATTAATTTTTCAAAGCTTGCTTAAGTTCAGCATTGGTGTAACACCAGTATGTAAGTGAGAATCAGTAATGCAGTATTTAAATTAAACATCAATCCAATCCAGTAACTTTTTATATCAGTTTCTTGCAACGCTATAAATAATGTTTATTTGCAGTAAGCATATGGTTCTGCCAGCATATGGCAGACGCATGCCAGGGAGAAAAGAGTTTAAATATTTTGCATACTGAAATGCATTTCACCACATTCCACCCTCTCTGAAGTTTCACGTTGCTCTACTGATGTCTTGTAAATCACAGATCAAATGTGTCATCAAAGAGTACGTTACGTCCAGTCTCCTCATAATTTTCTTGTGACGACCACTACAACAAACTGAGGTGGCAAAATCGTGTCGGGGCGTTTCCGAGAGCGACGCGTCCCCCGTCCTTCCATCCCTTGGTGCCATCTAGTGGAACCGGACACCGGCGGCGCGGCCCAGGGAGCCCCTGCCCCACGGCAGCCACCCCTCGGGCAGCACCCGCTTGATGGGCGGTAGTTGCGCCAGCACAAAAATCCATCTCGTTACAGCTTATTGTTACAGCTGCAAGTTCTTGGATGCAGGGACACAGATGTCACAGGTATACGAATCAGTGTTACTTCAGTGTCACTCTTAAACTTAGTAATGAATGTTTGCTTGCACAAAAAATGCTACACTGCGTATTCTCAGAGGACTAATTCCATCTTAACAGCAAACATTTTTCCAGTGTGCCTGAAGAAATCACATAAATTCACTGCATAGCATAAAAAAGAAAAAGAAAACCTCACCCTAATTTAGCAAATAGAGCATGTGCAGGATGTGTTAAATCCCTGTAATTAAGCACTAACATTTTATCAATAATACTTGTGCTGTTAAATTTACACCTACAGACTGAACCTAAAGAAACTGTTACAAACACGCATACACAAGAATACAGCCTGCAAATTGTGCCGATTTCACCGTCTGCACAGCCGTACATACATACGTATGTATGTACATACGTAAGGGATTCAGAGCAGTGGTCACTGTCCAGCCAACAGCCCTCTCCGCTGATCCTGGGGGCTGCGTGCTTGCGTGAAGGACCTGGAGCAGCCGCGAGGGCTGCAACCTACAGTGGTGAAAAAAAGCCAAAAACCCCTCATGGCAGCAGGATGTTGCTAACACAGATGAGATGCTAAAGGAGTGTTAACATTCCCACTATTAAGAACTTGTGAACGTTCTCCTTGAAACGGTCTGGGACACAACACAGCCGTATGCTGCATGTCGTAGGAGACCTGTGTTAACGGCTATTAAAGATCCATCCTTGCAAAGCAGCAGAATAAAATAATTTAAAAATAAGAATTAAAAAACCCAACAAAGCAAAAAAACCCAAAACTTGTCTCACACCATGCAGTACTTTTGCAACTTCTACCTGCTGCAGAACCTAAACTGTTAACTGGGGTTCATTTCAACCAAGAGCAGGGCCTTGAGAAGTCACTTGTAAGAGTAGGCACTGCATTAACTGACTGCTCTCCGCTGTTCTTGGCTATTATTTCTTGCACTCACAAAATCAATCTTTTGTAGTAGAACTATTCCAGGGAAACGCTGTAGGGCACATGCTCTAGCAATACTTGCCTCAGTACCGATGCACTAAGGAACACTACTCTGTGGTAGACAGCCCATGGCTAGTACTTCAGATGGAGAGCTCTACACAGGGGAGGATGCAGCTTTGGGGGGCCTGGCTGTAACGTGTGTGCCCCTCTGTCCAACTGGGATAAAAGCCATTGAAGAACAGTAATAACTTCTGATGTGAAAAAGACCCACCACAATTATTTATAAAACACATTAAATGGTTCTTGCGCTTAGGCTAAGTGCTTGGCAAGTAGGCATCAGGTTACTAGGAAGAGATCACTGTATTGCCTATTTAGTTCTCTGGCCACCAGAAAACCAAAAATTTTTCTCAAAACCAGATCCAATATCCCTAAACCACCAATATACTCTCATATACAGTTGTCATTGACGGGAAAAGAGAGTTTTAAGAAGAGTAGTTTCAAGTTAAATCTCTAGCGACACATCTGAGACATTTAGTCTTTGGCAATGCTGGAGATTTACTGGTGAGAACAGGACTCAAAATATTCAAAGACTATCAATAACATTCTTAATGAGATTTTTTTTTTCTTAATACACTTTTGAGTAATAGTTAAAATGTCAACTGGTAAAGCTGTTTCATTTTTCATTCAAAGTCAGGAAGACAGGTATCCCTTAAGGTCACACAAGATTGGCCGTGGGAGTGGCAATTCTGGCATGCCAAGATTGCTGTACCCACCCGTCATCACCTTCCCATCCAGGTGGGGACTTCAGCAGCCTCTGCAGCTGGGGCAGGAAGCGGCAAGTTCCTAGCACTGTTCACATCTTTGTTTTTCATGTTTCCATATTACATCAACAGGAAGTCACGCAGCTAGTTACACAAGTTAGCATTACTGGAGTTGCAAAACTTACCATTTGGGGTCCAACATTCACATTGATTGGTCCTAAGGTTTTTGGCAAAATCTTAGTTGGGGAGTTGGTGCTGGAAACTGGTAATGTGATTATCGAAATATTACCTAAAAAGAGCAGTAAAAAGAGAGTTTTAAATTACTTCCTTAGTAACCTATGAATAACACTTCAGCAAATTCTCACATCATTTATTTAAGTTTTGGCATCAGGTTACGCTTTTTCATCTCGTACACTGCGAACACACCCTCACATAACAGCCTCCAGACCTTTTAGCAGATGTCACAAGGACACCTCACAAAACTACACCTTCGCCATTTTACCTTTAAAATTACATGTTAGTATTTTATTTCCAGAAACAATTTCTTCTTGCCTAAGACAAAGAGCACACAGCCTGCCATACCTCAGCATTAAAAGTTAAAATTAATGAGTATACTTCTAGAAAGAAGTCAGCATACAAATCCTATTTATAACCATAAGCACGCGTACAAAGTACATATCCATATATCTTTATAGCCTTAACCACTCCTCATTGACTATACTGAAGTATTCTGCAATTCTACAGCGAAGTAAGCCTATCACAGCCTACCACTGTACAGATGGAGTAAATGACACCTTTGCAACTTACCTAAAGTAACAGAGCAGGCAGCTGGATGTCAAGATAAAGCCAACCGTGCCACCTCTAACCCAGTATGTTCTCATCCCAAGATGTTTATCATCTTTGTGATCCCGGACTGCTTACAGATCTAACTCATCCTGCCTTCACACATAGAAACACAGCTCTACGCTGACAGCCTCACAAATACTGCTGCTCCTCCTCTATTCCAAATTGTGTCTTGTAATCTTGATTAATTCACGCTTAATGTTTTAATCCAAACTGCCATGCGGCCCTACCGTTAGCCCGAGTGTTCAAACAGTTGTACACAAGCCACTCAAAGCAGTGAACACTTATTTATCTACGGACATTGTGGCAGCAGCAGCCCCTGTCTCTGACAGTTTCAAAGCAAGAGAGCTGGGAATCAATCAATCAATCAAATACCTCTGCCCACTCTTATGGACAGCCTTATTCAAAATGGGGAATTACAGTGGTGGGTCTGGAGGCAGAATCAAATGTAAGGAAGAGCTGCCACCTCCTCGTAATCCACAGGGTCACCTTGGGTCTAGCTGGAGTCAGGAGCCATAAGGACAAGCATTGGCTCCTGAAGAGCTACTTACGCTCTCTGGCACTAGCAGACAGAAACTGAAGGCACCTGAGGTGACAGGTTCCCTCAGAACAGAGCAGACACCAGCCCTCACCACTGCCCTGCCCTGCCCTCCTCCCACAGGAGCTGGCCAACTTTCAGCTTAGCCCACATGGCCCCAAGCTGACTCAGTGGTGTTTGACATCTCTGGTCCCTGGTCTTTTCTCATATAACCTGTTCTCCACTGCCTGCTTTTCGCTTCTCACTTGGTCCTGAACCATGGTCTTTTTTTGTTTTAGTACACCTATGTTCTGCCATGAGGTAACTGGAAAATCATAAATTCAATGGTGTAACTTCTCTGTAATATGAAGCAGAAGCAACACAATTGAGAGAAAAAGAATACTTAAAAAAGGATCTTCTGTAGCTACAGCACAGAAGTAGAAAAAATGTAGAAATACACAGTCTCACCTTTATAAAAACTGAACAGAGGTATGAGAAATATTTACAATTCGAGACAAGGATGTTCTCATGTTCTGTGTAAATTCCTTTGGCATCTGGAGTAACACTATTACTTAATATTGTTTTTCTGAAAGGCAGATCTGTATCTGAGAACATCTTCAGAAGCAGCTTGCTGCTTCTCTATTCAATAAATTGAATGATATTCAGTCATCTAACTCACCTAGAAAAAAAAGCCTTGTAAAACCCCGACACTCGCAAACCCACCCCCACAGTAAATCCTTGCTCTATTATGTAACACCTTGTGTGAGGTAGTACTGGAGTGCACAAGACAACAGTAATTCATGATTTACATACACTGTGTTCCCATTCTGAGCTCAAAATAGTTCTCTAAACTGGCCAGTTACTTGTCAGTTTTACTTTCGCTACAGGATTTTGCCCAGGATTTGCTAAGCTGTGCTAGCATATTTTCATCAAAACCTAGTCTCCCCTCTCGTTGCAGCCTGCTGTCATCAGTGACGTGCCTGTCACTTCCCAGTACTGCTGTAGAAATTTTCCTCTTTTCTGCTGCAGCTGGAGCTTTTGACCCCCTTTCCTCCAAGATCAGCTCTCATGCTATTTCTCCTTGTCCCTTTTCTTAACCAGGGAAAAGAAATAAATTACATTCTCTGGTGCCAACAACAGAAGGTCATATGGCAAAGTACAGTAAAATTCTGAAATGTCAGCATTTGGCTTACAGTTCTCTCACCACAGGGCTACATCACAGAGTCCTCTCCAGCGACACCTTCCTGGCCTGCAAGAGGCCCTGTAATGTCACGTTTCACAATGTAAGATTGAGACCTGTCAGACTTACTGTACCGTACAATTAGCGCTGCTGGTGTACAGTGAAATGTACGCGCCTACCTACCGTCCCACATCAATCGCTGTTCACCCCGTTCGTTTCTTTCTCAACACGTGGCATGTAGATTGTAACCTATTTGCACTGGCAATAATTTTTAACATAGGTCTGTATGTACCTCCCCTCACACACACCTGCAGACTCGTTGAAAACTGTAGCTTAAAAATACAATACCCATGGCCAGAACCACACATAACCACCAGATTTACTGCAGCGGCCTGGAAAAAACACTAATTAAGAGCTACTGCTGCACCGTGCCTTCCTTCACAAGGCTACCGAGATAAATGTATAGGGTTGCAACTTTAGTAAATACAAGGGTTGTTCAAATTACTCGATCTTTATTTTAAAGAGGCAGTCCCTTACGTATGACATGTTTAAAAGTCTTTTTGGCTAGAGTTACTGTCAGTAAGAAAGATCTTCATCTTCTAATCCCTACATAAATCCCCCATTTGGCAGCAGCAGCATCAAAATGATCTTAAGAGTTGATTGAGTTTTCAAAGAAAGTTTTCCCTCCCCTTGTCCTTCCTTTTAAATTTCTTTATGGGTAAATATAAGTGTGACTGTGTAGACTTTTAAACACAGATAGGATGGAAAGGGACCAGTTTCTTTTTATGGGTGAGGTCTCTTGCACCCACCATGGAGAGAAGGAAAGAGCAACCAAATTTTTCACAATAAGAGGTCATTCCGTGTGTTTGTCAGCAGTTGAATAGCATCATAGTCCAGATATTCATGTGACCTCAACTGCGTCAAATATTTAATGGTGGGAACGCCACATTCCCATCTCTCTTCACAGCAAACATGATAATTGGTTCAGTTAGTTGCTGCAAAAAGTTAATGCATTTCCAAATAGGTCACATCAGCACCCCAACCTGAAGAGACGTATTTTGCAGTCAATATTGCCAGCATCACTACGCTTCTCTAAAGAAAGAGAAATCCAACTTCTAAGAGCATCCTGTCCTGCCTGCAGCCCTTGCACAGCGGCAGCCCAGGTCTGTGGGGCACACCTGCCACTGGAGCTGGCCAGGACCGGTCCCAGCACAATAAAAATATCACCACAAACTGGAAACTGCCAACACAAGTACAACCAGCTCAGAGAGCAGGCACTTACTTGCTAAGATGACTACGTGCATGTTCGAGGTTAGTGCACCTGTTTGCTGAAAAGCTGGTAATTTCTAAAGTTTTGAAGGCAAGGTAGTATTACAAAACAGAAATAATCTCTTCAAGTGCTATTTATAAAACAGCACAGAAAGAGTAGTAGTAGGAAGTAGATGTCACGCTGTTTGTAGATCATCTAAAAAATATTCAACAGATTTCTGTACTCAACTTAGAGCAGAAGTACCACCAAACTAACTGTATATACTTTATCACATAGCAATTGTAAAGACTTTAAACATGATCCAATTCCAAATAAATGCCATGTCTTAATAACGTCCATCATCTGGGGACAAAAAAGATACACTGATTTATGTTCCACTGAAAAACAGCAGCGCGTACAGTGATAAGCTGAACACAATGAGACCCATCAGCCTCCTAGTCACGGTAATCTTACTGCATCGATGAAAAAGGTCAGCAGAGATGGATCAAACTAGAATGATTTGTATAATAATACTCAATTCTTATATAATGTTTCTCAGCAGTACTTTCAAAGCACAAAGGAGGTCAGTGTCATTATTCCATTTTACCTATGGAAAACCAAGCACATGGGAAAGAAACCCACTTAAAACTCTCACAGACAGGTTTTAAGTGCAATATATATAAAACCACCACAAACTGAGCATGCTCATCACTGCTGCAAATTCAAAATAAAAATCTGTCAGTGGACATATGTATGTTTCTCTTAGAACAAAAGCACTTTGCTTCTACATAAATTATTTTTCCATCCCTCAGCCACCACTATTGTTGTTTCTCACAAAGAAAAACCACCAGTGTTGCTACTCTTTCATATTTAGAAATACATGATCACTATATAACTATTATTTTTCTTGGCATTTGCAAAATATTTTTACTTGCGTGCACAAAGAAAAATTCAATTTAAATGATCTTCAGCTTCAGGCAGTCACAGAACAAAGTTATTCATGTTTATGTATATGTATGCTCACATGCACCCGCTAACTAACCATCCCACAAGACAATCGTTATGTGGCATCCTAAATAGCTTAACTTCATACAAACAACATGGACTCCTATACAAATATGAAACTAAAGAGGGTTTAGTGATTTTTTGCTGTATAACTAAATCTGTTAGGTCTGCAGCTTAGTTGCAAAGATAATCAGAAACAATGTCAACCAGAGAATCTATAGAATCTGTCACAGCCAGTTTGAAGGAAACCATAGCTGATGGGAAGCACAGACCAACCAGCTGGGGTCACACACAATACGTACATCAACAAAAAAAGTCTTTGAATTTTTAGACAAAACACCAGGAAAGTGTTGGTAATTTGGATTTCATATTCAGAGCTCTGAAACAAATGTCCTCATTTTTAAAAGTGTATCAGTGAACAACCATTTTAAATAATACAGCCTATGGCTTGATGGTAATGGCAAAAAAACTCAATTCAGAGTTATGAAATATCAGGAGTCCATTAGGATATTTTGCAGTAACATATGTGATGTGCCCTCAGGCTCCTCTATTAGACTAAAACATAAATTGATCTCTAAGATCAGGATACAGTATTATAAAAGCATATAGAAAAACTAAATTATTAACATACTATTAGTATGCATGTATTTTCTCGGTGCATTTTTTCATGTGTTTATTGCACAAACTTACTAGGCTACAAACGTAACTTTAGAAATTCCATAGTATGTAGAAGTACATACATATATAAAAATATATGAAATCAAAGAGATCTGTAGAAAAGAAAAAACAAAATGGGGCAGACAATAGTTCAGTGTACTTCAGGCTTACACTGACCAGTACGTTTTCAGTCTTTTGCTGTTCAATTTGAGACAAATTTATAGGAGTTAACAGCTGTATGAATCTCAAAGTACCAAGTGTAGGCCTATTGTTAACTGATTCTGTTGTCTTGGTCATTTTAGCAGATCACTTCAAGCACACAATGAACTCCCAGCACTCTTCAGGCCTCGAGCTGGAACCCCCTAAGGCCCTGGTCAAGATATTCAGCACACTGCCACTAAAATTCGTTCATGCAGAGCTCATCAACAATGCTCATTCCTGCCTGCGAGCCAGCCAGCACAGCCACAGCTATGGCTATGCAGTGAACTTGCCTTCTTTTCCTTTGGCAAGGGGGAACAATGGGTATTTTTTGGCTGAATCTGTTCCCAGGTCCAGTGAACTGCTCAGCCACCTACATAGCTATGCTGGCACTAAGCAAAGGAAAATGTTTAATAGCAGCTGTGAGGTGACCAGAGCTCACTTAACTGGCACTGTTGCCAGAGAAGATGTCTATCAAAGCAAGCAAAAGATTACAACACAAGGAAAGACAGCGAATGTTAAATATGTTAATTAAAACAAAGAAAGGAAAAAAGGAGAGACACCTGCCTTACTGCTTCCATTACAGCAGCATAGGCATATCGCAGTCCTGTGCCTTGAGAGGTTTCTAAAATGTCAGCCCTATCAGGACTTAGTAAAAATTAGGTACTGAAAGAAAAGAAAAAAAAAAAAAAAAAAAAGATACATTGAAACAAACTTCATTGTGAAGCTCTGTTAAAAGTTAAGATTCCCACTCAAAGCAATGTGGACTGCAATTTGATCTGATTAAGGGATCCTCCCTCATGGAGCCTGTTGCAAGACTGGTGCTCTAGAGCTGGACTCCCTGTTCCCTCCGCAGCAAGAAACAGAGAATACCATGTAAATTCACAGAATTTAAGAATATAGTAAAAAAAGTACTAAATAAGGACAGTACGATCTATATTATATATTTCAAGATGAGAATGAAATATGCCACTCATAGTCAACCAGTCAAAAACTGCTGCTTCTTTCTTCCACACCTTATTAACTAATAACTGCCAGCTCAGCTCACAGACAGCAGTGGGGCACTACCCAGTGTCCCCAGTCGGATACAGACACACTGGGTCAGCCAACAGATTTTGTTTAAGAGGCAAACAGAACTGTTAACCTGTGAAATAAACTCAGTTTTTACATGCAAGAGTATTCTCCATGAAAGACAACAAAACTTTTTGTTCTCAGTACTTTGGTTTCAAAACTTTTGGTTTCAGTAGCTTTTGTTCACAGGTACCTACAAATTTAGAGTTCTTTAAACTTTTAGGTCGTTATCTATTGAAAATTAAGCTTGTGCTCCAAGTGACTTCTCTGTGCATTTAATTGATCTGATTTACTTTTGAGAATATCCCTTACTTGCAGGTCATGTATGTCAAGTACTTTTAAAATAAGCTAAAAGCATGCCAAACTAAGACCTTGGAAATGGTATAATTAAAAATGCAATCTATCAAATACAAGTTAATCTTACTAGACTTTTTTCCATTTATATCAGAGGTATCACCTCTTAATTCCTGCCAAGAGCTACGAGTTTTGAATGAAACAACCTTGTTACAGGAGACATCTTGGTTTTTTTGGAGACAAATTCTCATTGGGAGTTTTCCAGCTCAAGGTCTGCTGAGAATTTTTTTCCCCCAAACCAAGCCTTCCCGATCATTTCTACTGATTTTGCTGCTGGTTTTGTTGTAACTGTAACAATTCTGATCAACTCCCAACTTCTCAAGTTTATGAAAAAAATTGTATCACCCTCACAGTAAAAAAAAGTGTTTCCTGCTGTTCGGAGGGAACCTCCTGTTTCAGTCTGTGCCCGCGCCTCTGGTCCTGTCACTGGGCACCGCTGAAAAGACCCTGGCTCCATCCCTACGCACCCTCCCTTCAGGTGTCTATATACATTGGGAAGTTCCCCCGAGCCTTCTCTTCTCCAGACTACACTCAGCCTTTCCTCGTATGAGAGATGTCCCGGTCCCTCCACGATCCGAAGGGCCCTCGGCTGGACTCTCTGCAGTGCCTGTGCCTCCCTCGCAGTGGGGAGCCCCACAGCCGGGCCCCGTCCTCCCGGAGCGGCCTCACCGGGGCTGAGCGGAGCGGAGCGGAGCGGAGCGGAGGGGTCACCTCCCCGACCCGCTCCCAGCGCTCCTCCCCGCGCAGCCCAGATTCCCCAGCCTTCCTCGTGGCAAGGGCCCGTGGCTGGCTCACGGGCAACTTGCTCGCCACCGGCACCCCCAGCCCCCTCTCCGCGGAGCTGCCGTCCCGTCGGTCGGCCGCAGCCCGCACTGGTGCAGGGGCCGTTCCCCCCGCCATGAGCTCCTCCAGCCTGCCGGGGCGCCCCTGCATGGCCGCACCCCGCTCCGCCGCGCCCCACGCGGCCTGGGCGTCTCAAGCGCACGTTTCCCGCAATGCCGCCACAACTCCCGCTCCCGGCTGGAGCCCAGCTTCCGCGCTTCCCGCCCCGCCGCCCGCCCCGCGGCACGGTCCAAGGGGGGCAGGCGGGGCCGGGGCAGTGCCGGGCTGCCGGCCCCGCCCGCGCGCGCCTTTGTTACCCGCGGGCACCGTGCGGCGGCGGCGCCGCCAGGCGGGAGCAATCGCGCGCCGAGCGAGCCCAGGCGGAGCACGTGGCGGGCGCCGCGGGGCGGCCGGTCCCGGGGCAGCCCCGGGAGCGCGTGCGGCAGCCGCGTCCGGCAGCGGAGCCCGCCTCCAGCCGGCCTCTCCGTTCCCAGGCGTGCAGCTGAGGTACCGCCATTCGCGCTCACGTTCCTGCATTTGAAGAGCCAGCTTCAATTCGGCCAGTCCCGCGCTGCGGCGCGGCCAAGGGCACGGCCCCTGGAAACTGCAGGAGCTGAAAAAGGTTTTGCTCAGGCTGCGGCGTCTCAACAAACGTCAGCACCTCGTGTGAGCAAAGCAGCAAAACCCCACGGCAGCCAGCGCCGCTTTGTGCCAAGGCCAGCGTGCTTGGCCAGAGCAGGAGCCGGAGCGGCTGGCAGCAACGGCTCCTCCGCCCCAGCCCAGCGCACCCCAGCGTGTTCTGCAGGGCTGCACAGGTCAAGCAGAAATCTTTAAAATCTGCACTTGCTTTCATATGTGGAGTTCTCTGCGTATCTACTCCAACCCCGGCGACAGGCGCTGCAGCTGAACCAGGGAACCAACCCGTGCTGGTATCAGTCACCCCTAGACACAAGAAGAAATACACAAGAAAATCAGCTTGTTCAGTGAGGGGTGAAGATGAACCAGGACCATCAGGAGAACAGGAAGAGGCAGAACCTATAAGTGAGCTGGTAACCACCCGATCTCTATCCTGAGTGAGCTGTGAGGTATGCAAAAAGAATTCAGTCATCGTCCAGGTGAGCACATCGTCACCTGGCTCCTCCAATGCTGGGATAACGGGGCCAGCAGCCTGGAATTAGAAGGTACGGAAGCCAAGCAGCTGGGATTCCTTTCTAGGGAAGGGAGCATTGACAAAACCATTGGAAAAGGGGCACAAGCCCTCAGCCTCTGGAGGTGACTCCTGTCAGACGTGAAGGAAAGGCATCCCTTCAAGAAGATATTACACGTCATCCTGGCAAGTGAACCGCCATGGAGAGAGGTATCCAGTACCTGAGGGAATTAGCCCTGCTGGAGGTGATTTATAGGGACCTGAACAATGAGCGGTTACCCAAAGATCCAGATGAAGTCAGGTGCACGCAACCCACGTGGCAGAAGTTTGTACGGAGTGCACCACTGTCACATGCAAACTCATTGGCAGTAATGACCCGGAAAGACGGAGAGGAACTAACGGTGGATGAATTGGCTGGTCAACTCCAGCAATATGAAGAAAGTCTCTCTTCCTCCCTATGGGTCTGCATCTCGGCTCTGGAAAAACTGTCCCAGGAGTTCCAGCGACTCAAAGAGGCTATGTCGTACTCCCCACCTGTACAGACCAGTATCTCAGCCATTAGGGGTAAGTATCCCTCTGCTCAAGAGACAGCACATAGTGGATACACACCACGGGGGACCCTGTGGTTTTACCTGCGTGACCACAGAGAGGACACGAGGAAGCACAATGGAATATTACCTCGACCCTAGAGGCACGGGTACCTGAGTTGCAAGGAAAAACAGTCACAAAAGGGGGTTCTTCCAGGAACACTGCTGCTCCAGTTTCCAGTGAGCAGTTCCCCAGACAGAGCAGAAGGGTTGATTTGACTTCCAGTCTTAACAAACAGACTTCTGTTTCATATTCACAAGTGAGTAATGAATACTATGACCAGGACTAGAGGGGCCCTGCCTCCAGCCAGGTGGAGGAAAGGGACAACCAGGTTTACTGGACTGTGTGGATTCAATGGCCTGGCACATCAGACCCACAGGAGTATAAGGCTCTAGTGGACACCGGTGCACAGTGTACCCTGACGCCATCAGCTGTACAGGGGCAGAACCCATCTGTATTTCTGGAGTGACAGGGAGATGCCAACAGCTCACTGTATTGGAGGCTGAAATGAGCCTAACCAGGAATGAGTGGCAGAAGCACCCCACTGTGACTGGCCCAGAGGCTCCCTGCATCCTTGGCATAGACTACCTCAGGAGAGGGTATTTCAAGGACCCAAAAGGGTACTGGTGGGCTTTTGGTGTAGCTGCCTTGGAGACAGAAATTAAACAGCTGTCCACCTTGCCCGGTCTCTCAGAGGACCCTTGTATTGTGGGTTTGCTGCGGGTCGAAGAACAACAGGTGCTGATTGCTACCACAACAGCGCACCAGTGGCAATATTGCACCAACCGAGACTACCTGATTCCCATCCATAAGCTGATTCATCAACTGGAGAGCAAAGGAGTGATCAGCAAGACTCACTCACCCTTTAACAGTCCCATACGGCCGGTGCGAAAGTCTGCTGGAGAGCAGAGACTAACAGTGGACTATCATGGCCTGAACGAAGTCATGCTGCTGCTGAGTGCTGCTGTGCCAGACATGCTAGAATTTCAATACAAATTGGAGTCAAAGGCAGCCAAGTGGTATGCTACAACTGATATCACTAATGCGTTTTTCTCAATCCCTTTAGCAGCAGAGTGCAGGGCCCAGTTTGCTTTCACCTGGAGGGGCGTCCAGTACACCTGGAACTGACTGCCCCAGGGGTGGAAGCACAGCCCTACCATTTGCCATGGACTGATCCAGATGGCACTGGAACAGGGTGAAGCTCCAGAACACCTGCAATACATGGATGACATCATTGTGTGGGGCAACACAGAAGAAATGTTTGTGAAAGGGAAGGAAATAGTCCAAATCCTCTGAAGGCCAGTTTTGCCATAAAACAAAGTAAGGTCAAGGGACCTTTTTAGGTCCAATTTTTATTCCAATTTTTAGGAATAAAATGGCAAGATGGACGTTGTCAGATCCCAATGGATGTGATCAACAAAATAACAGCCATGTCCCCACCAACTAGCAAAAAGGAAATACAAGCTTTCTTAGGCGTTGTGGGTTTTTGGAGAATGCGTATTCTAAATTACAGTCTGACTGTAAGCCCTCCCTATCAAGTGACCAGGAAGAATAATGATTTCAAATGGGGTCCTGAGCAATGACAGCCTTTGAACAAATTAAACAGGAAGTTCATGCAGCAGCCCTTGGGCCAGTTGGGGCAAGACAAGATGTAAAAAGCGTGCTCTATACCACAGCTGGGGAGAACGGCCCTACCTGGAGCCTCTGGCAGAAAGCACCAGGGGAGACTCGAGGTTGACCCCTATGGTTTTGGAGTCGGCGATGCAGAGGATCCAAAGCCCGCTATACTCCAACTGAGAAAGAGACATTGGCAGCATATGAAGGGGTTCGAGCTGCTTCAAAAGTGGTTGGTACTGAAGCACAGCTCCTGCTGGCACCCCGACTGCTGGTGCTGGGCTGGATGTTCAAAGGGAGGGTCCCCTG
This sequence comes from Pelecanus crispus, assembly GCF_030463565.1. Classification (NCBI taxonomy): domain Eukaryota; kingdom Metazoa; phylum Chordata; class Aves; order Pelecaniformes; family Pelecanidae; genus Pelecanus; species Pelecanus crispus. The sequence goes on along the minus strand of NC_134651.1, from coordinate 18,492,416 downwards.
TACACATCACGCAACGGATGATATGTGGAATAAGTGGGTCGCACTAATCACACAGCAGGCTCAAACAGGAAACCCCAGTTGCCCAGGAATCTTGGAAGTGATCATGGACTGGCCAGAAGGCAAGGATTTTGGAGTATCGCCAGAGGAGGGGGTGACATGTGCTGCAGAAGCCCTGCTGTATAATAAACTGCCAGAAAATGAGAAGCAACATGCCCTGTTCACTGATGGGTCCTGTCGTCTTGCGGGAAAGCATTGGAGGTGGAAGGCTGCTATATGGAGTCCCTATATGACAAGTTGCAGAAACTGCTGAAGGAGAAGGGGAGTTGAGTCAGTTTGCAGAGGTGAAAGCCATCCAGCTGGCTTTAGATATTGCTGAACGGGGAAAGTGGCCAGTCCTTTATCTCTGTACTGACTCATGGATGGTGGCAAATGCCCTGTGAGGGTGGTTGCAGCAATGGAAGCAGAGCAACTGGCAGCACAGAGGCAAACCCGTCTGGGTTGCTGTGTTGTGGCAAGATATTGCTGCCCAGGTAGAGAACCTGGTTGTAAAAGTTCTTCACATAGATGCTGAAGAACATAAAAACAACCAGCGGGTGGATCAGGCTGCTAAGACTGATGTGCCTCAGGTGGATCTGGACTGGCAACATAGGGGTGAATTATTTATAGCTCAGTGGGCCCATGACAACCTCAGGCCATCAAGGAAGAGATGCAACATATGGATGGGCTCGTGATCAAGGGGTGGACTTGCCCATGGACACTATTGCACAGGTTATGCACGAATGTGAAATGTGCTGCAATCAAGCAGGCCAAGCGGTTAAAGGCTCTGTGGTATGGAGGATGATGGCTGAAATATAAATATGGGGAGGCCTGGCAGATTGATTATATCACACTCCCACAAACCCGCCAAGGCAAGCACTATGTGCTCACCAAGGTGGAAGCAACCACCAGATGGCTGGAAACATATCCTATGCCCCATGCCACCGCTCGGAACACCATCCTGGGCCTTGAAAAGCAAGTCTTATGGTGACATGGCACCCCAGAAAGAACGGAGTCAGACAACAGGACTCATTTCCAGAAAATTTCTCCTACATAACTGTATCTAGTGGTGCTAATGCTACAGAATGAGACTACAGCTATACGAGTACAGAGAGAGCAACAGCTGATCTGGTGTTTCAAGACATTCTCCTGCAGTTTGAAACAGCATGCTCAAAGATCCAGGCTGTAGTCTACTGTTACCATGCAAAGTGGCAGAGCAGTGGGTTTACCTAGAACAGTCCAGCATTTTTCAAAATTAAACCCAGTAAAACCAGGATTACACAATAGATTTCACAGTATAATAAAAGATCAGAGTTCATTTAAAAAAAACAAAAGACAAAATTTGCAAGGAATTTTCTATGTGCTTATGGCTCAGCACTGGAATCTGAAGTGTTCCTTTAATGCAATATTGGTACTAAATTAGTGTGTTTGTGCTAGAGGCAAATAACAAATAGAAACACAAAACAAATAATTATCTTTTTGGAAAGAAAAAAAATTCAGTGCAACTTTTCTAAAAGAATTTCTAGCACTTGAAATCTGATGCTTTCAAGAACATCCTTATTTGAGCAAATGGCCTCTCTCTTTTGCTCTTGAACATATCATAAATCCATCATGCTTCAGTCTAAGAACACTGTGAAGGCACATTATGAACAGGCCCAGATATGTAGCAATAAATTGCCTTTATTTTTACTATAGCAAATGAGTTAACTTAAATCATGGATAAACCAATAAAAACCGTATTCATTAGGAAGTTCACAAAACCCTGTTAAGAGATAGTGGATCTGAATGCCTGTTTGGAGTTTCTTCCCCCCCTCCTTAATTTCCAGATTTCAACAGTGGACATGCCAGAAGAAGTAAGTAAAGGATACTTCAGATTGAAAGTAAGAGACAGCTTAGATACTGGCATGCACGTTTTTCCAGCTTTTATGGAATATTGGATTCTCCGAGAAGAATAACCCAGTGCGAACAAGATGTTGTATCTCAACAGAGATGTCAGTGATTTTTAATTATACCTAAAGGTTAAAAAAACCAAAAAATCATTAGAGCATAACTTTTAGAAAATATAGAAGAATGAAGGTAAATAATACATCCATCATCCCAGAAGCAAAATCTAATAAAGTCCTATACTTCAATTCAGTTACTCTCTGAACAAATCAATTGCTCGTCTCACAGAAATTATTTGAAAGTGTTGCACTTATTTTAGTCTTCTTCCCTAGTATCGTGACACAATAATCACAAAATAATGAAACACAAAGGGCAACTGTCTCACCAGTGTGCAATAAATTAATTCTCAAAGGCCTAAAACCAGTCTGTAATGTTCTGCATAGTTTAGAATATTAGGAAGATACTGTAGCTCTAGCCATTTTCTGTTTAGATTTTTCATTTTTTCAGACTCCGAAGTTTGATGCACCTAAACTGTCATGATGAGCGAAAAATCATTCTTCCAGCTAGTACATGCATTTGTTTATTGCAGTGGATAACAGTAAAACAGTATTTACTTAGAAACGTTGATCAAAGTGTTTATTGAATTGTAAATCCTCAAGTTTTCTAATATTGGTAAGGGGTTGCAGTTTTATTTTACCCAGAATCCTATAGCTATTCTGACTGCCAACACACTGTTTTAGAGTCAAAAGCAATTAATCTAGAAATGCTAAGATGAAACAGGATAGGATAAAATATAATTACTATTGTAAATTGTCCAGAATGCTTATAAAAGTACCACAAGATATCACTGACCATGAAGTCATGCATAACCTTCTCTCCCATTTGGATTACAACAGTCTGGGAAATTTAAGGGTGGGGTGGAAATCAGGAAACTCAGCACATTATTCACCATGAAGGAAAGAAAAAAAGGCTTATCTTATCCTCTAATTATTTTTACTACACTCTCTTTTCCCCTCTGAAAACCTGACGATCTTCCAGTCTTTGTTACTGACACTTGCATGTCAGTAATAAAACATCTACCAGTGTGGATGTATGAAATACATTTTGAACATTTAAATTCTGAGTCTCCCAAAACTGAAGAACCACGTGCACAGAAATCAGCAGTAATCTAATTTAGTAAACGTAAGAGAGAAGTAAGTCTTAATGTATGCTTCTCTTCTATGTATACAAATAGAATTCTCTTACCTTTTGTTGGACTCTGGTTCTGATCTATAAATCCTTTCAAGTCTCCATTTGTGGAAGTCACACCAACCTGAACAAAACATTTTTGAAGTCTTAAAATATGATAAAACTTTCTGTGTTTTCTAGTATGCAACTAACAGTATTATGAAAATAATCTGTTCTGCATTTCTGAAACATCAGAATCCTATGGATAGTAGAGTCTAACAAGAGCATGAGATTCAAAGCAAAGGATCCAAGACATTTACTGTGTATATATGAAGACAAACTCTATTAAACTGCGTTCTTATCCAAAAAAACCCCTCAATATTCTGATAATGTACTATACATGACCCCAGCAGCACGTTCTGGCTATTATGGTGTAAGTCACTGTCCCCTCCAAGTCAAACAGAACAGTTGCCACCAATAACACAACAGAAATCTGCCCGATGTCCAGTATTCTCAGTACCAAGCCGCACGGTCTACAGGTCTGAGGAGATGTGACTATTGATGCATTTTAAACACACTCCCTAGTCTTCGGAGATAAACTGATTTACCCTGAGGGTAAATTACTGGAGACATGGAGAACTTAAATCACATACAGAATAGTACATCTCAGATTTTGGCATGTACACAAAGCATAAAAAGGTGGAGTTTGTATAGAAAAATGCAAGATCATTGTTCCTGGATGAGGGAGGGAAGAGATGGAAAGTCCCTCAGATCCCAGCTAATAAGGGACGGGCCCAGCAATAGTGAGTAATGATAAGGCATTCTGCAGTTTCAGAGCATTATCCTTGCACCACCTTAGTAACCTCTGTTCAACAAAACATTTTGTTTTGCTTCCAGGATGGAAGCTGTGATAAGCACTGAGGGACTGAGGTCCATTGGAGCAGTATGCAATTAAACTAAATACTACAAAATCTCTTTTAAAAATATTATAAAATTTGAGTACTTCTGTAAATAATTGGGAGAAAGGGTTCAGGTATCCAAGTTAAGAAAAACCCATCATACAATCAAGGATCAAGTATTTTCTTTATTTTACAGATGTATGTAGTAATAATGGGACATATGCTAGGGCCGCTCGTAGAATTTTAATCATATCAAATTAAAGAATCATTTAATTACAGGCAAATTAAACAGTAGTAACATGACAGTAAAATAAACTACACAAGAGCAAAAAAATACCTACTACAAGCATTCCATTGCTCAGTTCCACTAGAGAACTTGTATTTGGCAACTAGTTTTTTGAAGGTGAAAATCTGCACATGGCATTGTGACCGACTCTTTTGAAACTACTTCTATTAAGATTTTTTCACCATCAGGAGCAACATACGAATATTAACCATTGCTGCACTACCCTGATCGTAAAATACTGCCTAAATGAGCTAAGTTACATGCTTCTGTAAACAAGCCCTTACAGGTGCTCGATATAATTCATCAATTTATCTCAAATGTTGTCTGTATCAGACTTGCTCTTTCCTGTCACACCCAACTAGACGGCCATATACTATTTCCAACAGGCAACCAAGTGCTTTGGTTGTTGCAGACTATGGTATCACCAGAAGTTGCCTTTGAAACAAAGCAAGTCTCTCATTTTTTCCTCTCCGTTCTCCCTTTTGTCTCCCACCAGGTGGCAGCGGTGCAGAGGCAATGCAGCACGGCTGGGGAGGACGTGAACAGGAACGCCTGGATTTGAGCAGGGTTTCCAGGTTTTCTGAGTAGGAAGACATGAAAACCAATGCAAAACGTCTCCTATCACGTTTTGGTAGCAGGTCCATACAGAAAACTGCAGCATTCTAGTATTCTTCCCCCCAGGTGCTTGGGTGGCAAGGAAAGCGCATGTGGTAACAGGTCACTGTGATTCCTTACACTGAAAATGTATTCTTGAGGAGATCTTTAAAATAGAGGTTGGAAAGGTTAGTAAATTGCATAGCATATAGCATTGAAAGGGCGCTACGACTGCAAAGCCAAGGTGAAGAGCCAGCGCTCTTGGATCATACTACTGCTGCCTTTGCACAATAAATAACAGTATCCGCTTCCCCCTAGGACTCCTGCCTCTGCAAGAAATAGAAGAACGCAAATAGGAGAAAATTTTAATTCAGAGAAGGAACAGGGGAGCCACAGGGATAAATATCAAGTGTTAGACATAAGGGCCTTAACTCGTTCCAAGAGAAAGGATAAGAATTATGATTCCTGTGAACATCTTCAAAGACAGCACTGCAATTTGTTCACAACTGAACCTTCAGCTCCAGATTTACAACCGTACATTGCCCTATTGATTCATATCGGTGCTTCAATTAAACACTGAAGATGATAAACATATGCACTGTCAGCCCAAGATGACTCTCCAGCCATTAAATGTAAATATTTGAATTTTAATAATTCTCTGAAAGATTTACATTATTTAACTGAGTCAATATTTAAGGAAATGTAACAAAGTACTTGAGTCCTTTTTTTGGTGTATCTTATACTTCAGTGATCAAAATGATAAAAAAATACAGCAGAATTTTAGTTTGCATAGCAGTATGTATTTTCATGATGATGGTCCTAGTAACACAACTACAAAGAGCATCCAGTGAACAGAGCACTTCTCTCAATTTTATAACCTTTGTATCTAAGTTTCGAAGAGCTTGAAAACAAACTTGAATTTCACGAGAATTTAAATGAGAAGTATGGCAAATCTAAAGAAATTTGTTTCTCTTCAGAAGAATTATCCTAACTAAGCCCTCAGAAGAAGCAAAGTGTGATGCAGTATTACAATACTGCAGCAGAACGAGAACTTTACAGTATCGCATTTTGATGTCAGAGGGGTCCCAGGCCATGTTGTTATTGAAGACTATACCATCCACTGCTTTTGGAAATCTTGTCATTTAACCACCCCTAAGCTGAAACCAGCAAACAATCCAATGCTTATATAGGTATCGTTTTTACGGCTTGCGTGATATTTCTGCTTTATAACACCGCCCCAGAGTGTCTGGATTACTGGGTATGGCAGGAGCTGGACTCCTGCTTCTGTCCATCTGCAGCAAAATTAATCCAGCCCTCAAGTAAGATGAAGCAAGCATTTGGCAGGCCTTTGCATCCTATTAAATATTTTCATCAAGTTTTTTTCCCCTTTCCTAGTAGGTGACTACGAAGTTTCCAAATGGGGTGAGGGGTAAGAAAAAAAGAATCACAACCAGAGTCTTGCATGGGCAAACTGTCAGAAGCTGCTGTTGTAGCTTATCAGCCTTCTCCACTGCTTGACATACTGTTCAGGTAGCAAGTCTCCACCTGCAATCCTTCCTTTTCTTTACATAAATTAACTTTCCTGTTAACCTGAAAAGGTTTTGTTCTCTCTGCCCTAGAATTAATCCAGCTTATAGCATGTAGAAGTTGTAAATGGGTAGGGAATCCATTAACTGGCTGTTTTCTTAGACCTGTAAGCCCTAACAGACTCATTTGTAGACAAACACTATCACTTACAGAAACAACTCAGGTAGAACCTAAAAAGGGCGCTCTCATAAACTAAAAGAAACCTGCATGGACTATCAGTACAGAACAGCTAGTGTCCTTTACATTGTTTTTGAAGAGTTTCCTGTGTAAGACAGGTGTTAAGGCTTGTTTAAGGCCCTCCTGACCAACTTCAGCAGTTAAACTAACTCATTTTCTTCCATATTGACATGTGAAAAGAGAACTATTAAAGCCATTTAACTGACCTCATCTATGACAAGACAACCACCCTCTGAGAAGCAGTGACAAGTAACTTTACAAGCACATGTATATAAATTCAGATCATACAATCAAAACTAAGTCTTATTCAAGTAATCTGCTTAAATCATATTAAACTTTTTGTCCTAAAAATAAATCTACCATGAGTATTTGCTCATTTTTCCCCATCTCTCAGTACTGTTTTGGTGCCTTTTCACCTGAAGGACAGATGGGAATGGAAGTACAAAACAGGCAAGAAAAATGCATTTTATGATATAAGCAAAGAATGAAATAACCCATAACGCCAAGTTCACAGGTTCAATCCCTGCTTACTGCAGGGGGGTTGGGCTCGATGATCTCTCAAGGCCCCTTCCAACCCAAAGCATTCTATGATTATGGCAGGGCGATTTAAATTACATCTGGGTACAGTGTGTATGGTAAGTATGTAAACGTCTCATGTCCAAGAGAACTTTTATTCAACATTCCATTATTCATAGCTGGTTTTGGTTGGATTTGTTTTCTAAGGAAGGTCAAATTACCCATAGGCAATGTGCCACAAGGAGATACTAGAAAGTGTCCTGCATTTAGTTAGCAGTGAGCCTGGTCTTGATAATTCTTCCATCATATACTCAAAAAGTTAGCAAGGAAAAACAGCGATGGGGAACGTTATTCATCTTACATACACATTCAAGCTATGGAAACATCTTGCTATGTGCTTTAAGCGCAAGCTTCCTTGGAGACAAGGTTGCTCAACACAGCTTACACACGTGAGATGCAAAGACATTTTAGCCTAAGCTCACTGCACTTTGTTTTTACTAGGGAGCACAAACATTCCTAGACTATTGTGTCCCAGTTGAGGAGTAGTGATTTCAGAACACAGAGGTGAAAGCTTCCCGATGTGTACATGTTTGATGAAAGATATGTGCCCTTTAAGAGTTTCCCAGATGATGTCCAAATTACAGTAAAGTTCCCTTTCCTTGGTGCTTCAACACAAAGGAAAAAAAAAAAGATGGAAATAGTTTGCAGAGAAGCTCTCTCCCTCAACTCACTCTGCAGATCATTGAAATATTTCAAACAGTATAACAAACACTAACCTTACATTTGAAACAGGTTTCAGGCTGCAGAAACCCACAGACATATGCTAAACCCTGGAACTCTGCAAATTCAGAAGCATTCTTGGGCCTTTTAACAGCAATAGAAAACACTGGGGCTGATACTACTGGCCTAAGTGTGCAGTTCTGAGTAACTAAGGTTGGGAAATCCTGAAGAAGTGCTACAAATAAGGACAGAAAGCATACGACCACCCTTGTTTTTACACTGTTACTTATTTTGCAAATCCTTTGAACAGGTATACTTAACAAACATGAAAACCGAGTTCTACTTTCATCTGCACCACAGTAACTGATTTTTTTAAATAAATCCATAAACGTTAGCTAAATAACTAGGTTTGCATAGTTTAATATGCAAAATTTCAAAGCATATATACCAATAATATATTTATTCTATAAAATAACTATAGCCCTGCATTAAAGTAAACAACAACAAAAACATGTTTCTATATTCAGCACAAGAGTAGGTTGCCCAGACTGAATGGCATATGTCTGTCCTCAGAGGTTTTCAAAAACAAAAGCCTTGAGCGGCCCTGAACAAAGCACCAAGCAACTGGGTTCTGAATTCAAGCGTCAAAGAGCTTTATGCAAGCACCAGAGTAGATAGCCTCCCGAGACCCCTTCCAACCTATGTCACTCTATAGCTCTATCACACAACACTCCATGGATTTTATTGGCATTGGTATTTATCCTTTGACTGCATTGAACAAAAGGTCAAAACCACAAATGATTTGGATTTGCGCAGCTGTTCCACATACATCAGTAGAATTACCTATTTATACTACAGTTGAATATGGCCTATGAAATAAGTCAAAGGGCTTTGCATATACACATCAATTTATTTATCAGCTTGAATCAAACAGTCAGATATAAAACATCTGAAAGCCCTACCTGGAACTACACACCAAATGAAATTATTAATAAAGCCAACAGAAAAGAAATTTTCAAGACTTGAGAATTAATTTAACCAAACTATGCCCTTGGCATCAATCTAACCAAATATGCACAAAAGCTTTTGCAGTTACTGAGCAGAGCACCATCCTAGGGTTACCTGCGCTTTTATTGTGGGGTACTTCTTTAGTCATGTTGGTTCCTAAACCTGTTCAGATTTAATTAAGACTGCAGGATGCCCTATCAATGGCAGTCAACAGATAAATTGCCCAGGGCACAGTCATACGCAACTCACTGACCACCAAGCCTAACCAGAACTGTTCTCTATACAAATTGTGTACCTCAGGAAGCACACCTAATTAGGCAGAAAATTAAGGTCAGGATGTTAGACACTTCATAAGCTTCCTCAGAACTCAGGACAGGGGAGTCAAATATAGAACCTCTAGACACCACACTACAGGCTTGTTAGTGTGGCAGACGACAAAACAGGAAGGCCCTCAGTCTTCTAGAAACCAAGAGTGTACTGACATTAGTAAAGAAATATGCCATCTTTCTGTTCTTTCTTGAATTTTGAGACTCGGACTCAGCAGAAGGATTTTACTCTGGTGCAAAGGCGAGACGCTTCAACAAAATGAGAAGCTCTCTGATAAGTTTGGAGCAATGTTAGAGGAATCACAGAATACCTCAAGTTGGAAGGGACTGGTAAGGATCAATAAGGAAAGAGCATAAAGCATTGCCCCAGTTAGCAAGCTGACCTATAGCTGAGTAATCTCCACATCCTTAAAGAGCTTCTAACCAGTTTAAATTTATCAAAATATTGCAAAAGATGATGGGGTACACATTTGTGGTATACAAAAAATCGGACAAGATTTTTGAATTTGAAGGTCTCTGTGTTTGATTTCTTGTATGGACAAACAGAAGAAATCGAACACAAAGACCTTTAAATTCTGAAAGCCAGAAGTGACTGGCAGCATGCTAATATAAGAAGTAATACATGTTGTAGAATTATACTTACATTTTTTGCCGTCATGTCAGACAATATTGCTTTATATTCTGTAAAACCATACGATATTCCTTTTCATCTTCACAGAATCTTTAAAATGAACATCCTGTAAGAAAGTTAATAAAATATCTTAGTTAAGACATATTTTCAGTTACCTCTCTAGCTGAAACCCTGCATCTCCAGAGGATAGAAAAATTTCTTTTTTTTTTTTTTTACTTTTTGATAAAAATTGATCACCACAATAGTCAGGTTCTGCATGGATACTAGAAAAGCACATTGCTTGGAATAGGTAGAGATGTAATCTTTACATATAAAAGCCCACCTTACATAGAGGCCTAACTATATTAATGTGCTAGCAAAGCATGTCATACCATTTCTAAAGTCTTGTAATTAAAACCATGCAATCATTCGCATCTAATGCAGATTGACTCTAAAAACTGGAAGTGAATTAATTCTCTCATGTCTTTAGCCTCCAACAACAGAGAAAGCTTCTAATTCCATCACTGCAGACATCCAAAGATCTTGATAAAAAGTAGAAAATACTATCAAATATATACACACAGCAAACATTAAGTATTTTTAGGAAACATCCAAGAAAAAACATTCCAGTTCAAACTCATCTTTTTAATATTTTCAGCCTTTTTTATTAACCCTATGTAATTAGAATTATAATACTAGAGTTCCAGGAAAAGACAAACATTTTGGTATACTGAAAAATACTTAAAGTGACTTCTTTTTTTAAATCAAAGCTTCCAGAACTCTTACAGAAAACAGAAGAAAACAAGTTACAAATCAATGCTGGCAGCACAAACCATTTTAAAGGTAGAATTAACTTGACAAAGTATTTAAGTACTTCGAAAGTATTACTTGCTGTTAAAAAATGGACTACAAAACACATCTGAATTGCACTTGGATGTATAAGAGAGGGAGAACTGCTCACACTTTCAAGTGTGGAATCAATTCAGCAAAATCTTTTGGAAGATGCCTAAACTAGTTACCAAATATGAGTCATGACCATTTACAGCAGAACTCACCAGCTACAAAAGCAGGGCACAATTCATGCTATTTCCTCTGTATTTTAACCTACGCAAAGTTTGAGAACGGCCAGTGTCTTCACCTCCCTTCTAGAAAAGTGCCAAAAATTGTTTCAGTGGTGTGCGTAGCTAATGGAACTCTGGACAATCCAGAAGAATTTTAAATTCTAGGATGTTTCTATAGATTTCTTGGTTTATTCAGACATCATATCAATTAAGCTGTTATTAGAGTTAGTGGAAAAACATTTTATTCAACTTTGAGGAGTTCTCCATTTCCTGTTGAATGAGCTGTATTTGTCTTCCTTGGTGCCTCAATTTATCGCAGCCATGCCTCAATTTATTGCAGCCATAATTAAGCAGTTACTCCAGCATGTGAGCACCACAAAATTCTACTAAGACATTCTCCCATGAAAGCTTGTAAGTTTTAGTTTTGCAGCAAAACATCCAAGAAAATAAGAAGCATTTTTCTCTGCCTTCAGAGAGGACACTACAGAGAGATACCTATTCCCACCCTGGGGAAAGGAGCTACTGGATCTGTGTAGCAATCCTGAAACCTGAAGAGCAGCCACATAAAAGCCATAAAGCTACAGTGATCGTGGCAAAGAGCAAATACCAAATCCTTGCATTGCGTCTGAAAATTATGATCTATGTGCCTTTTTTTCCCCCCCACCTTTCTCCTCCTTCCACCAAACTCTCCAAATACATCATCTGGAGCTCTAGCCAAAATTCATGATGCAGTTTGACCTCCCTCTCTTGCTTTAAGAGGCTTTACAAGTAATTTACTCAAATAAAACACAGTTAAGAACACATTAGCTAAGAAGTTTTAACCCGTTTACAGATAAACAAACTAGTTTCATCTTTGACAAGTTATTTGCTGTCAAGCTTAGTGATCCAGAAGGTATTGTCCGTAAACTATTACAGTCCTTTGCCACAATGCTCTTCAGCCAGTACGAACAGTTGGTATTCTTCCAGTTTCATGAACACATTTTGTCAAGCTCGAGAAGCCAGACTTTGTGACCCCACCATCTGCCATGACCTCTTGTCAGGTTCAGACAAAAGAACCTACACAGATGGCCTCAAAATGGAGATTCTCTTCATTCCCAATTGCTGTTTGACAGCTTGCACCACACAGACCGAGAAACGTAAGACTCAACCTTTTTGTTCTTTAGCTGGTTTCTACTGAAATGAAGCTGCATAAAGACAGGTTTAGAGCCCAAAGCACATGAGACACAAAGATTGCTTTATTTGAACTAAGGGTGTCCCTTCATAATCTAAGCCTTGGTTTATAACCCACTCCCATAATTTTGCCTTTTGGTCCAATATCATACAGTACAGTGAGCCAACCAAACTGAGTTTGTAAACTTTGAGTTGTAGTTTCAATAGCATATGTTGCCTAATCACTTATGCCAATGACATTAAAAAGCCAGTTCAGGCATTAAATTTACAAAAGCCCAGATAATCAAGCTCTAGTTGCAACAAAACAGTACAAGAAGGTTTATCTGTACCTATTCCCGTTACAAGTTAAAAGTCAGATCTGTTCTGAGGTTTCAGTGACACTGAAGCTGAATCCCAGTACAAGAAACAGTGCAAAACAGAAAACAGTTTAATGCAGAAAAATATTATATTCCTTCCTAGGTTTATTTTCTATGGTCCAAAGTCTTATTTTTCAATATCCCTTTAAGATACACATGCTGGCTAAAACCTAATAGTAGAAAAGAATAAAGTCCCGCACCATAACAGTCTATTTTCTGCCCCTGAAAATTAAGCTTTACCAAACTTATCCTGGTTTTCTTTAGCTTTCTCAAATTCTCATCTGTACTTCACATACCACACCTTCACGTAGACCGACACCACACAAAGATTCTCCCCAGTCCCAGAGGCCACTTCCACATCACAGCAGCAAGTGTCATTTATATAAGTATTACACCAGTATTAAACATCTACAAATTAAGACAACTATTGGACAGTTCCTTAAATTGTTATGATGAAAAGTCTTCATGGAACACAGAAAAAAATTGTAGAGACATTTTAGTATACTAGAACGATTTTTATCATCGCCAAGGAGTGTTTTTCGCATTTACTTGATCAAGAGTATTGCAAAGTGAAAATTATTCCAAGTAACTGGGTCAGCTAAGTGGAAAGAAAGTGTCATCAGTTTCAAGAAACCTATGTAACGCCAGCCTTTCCACTGGAAATTAGTTTATATTCTTCACACCCCTCTCCACAGGACTTTCAAGCTACAGTACCACAAGGCTGATTTCAGGAGACAGCAGTAACAAAAAGATTCCTTATTAATCAGCAGAAGCTCAGTTTTAAACCACTAATTATGCACAGTAACTACATGGATTAGACCACCTGTTACACATATGTTGCTTCATTGTGTCTCAGTTTTCAGACCAGTAAAATTTCAAAATTACGAAGTACTTATCAGAAATCTGCCTGCTCCCAGGAAGTGTTTCCCCGTCTTGTTCCTAAAAAACATTTTGATATCCAACTCCTTTTTGAAGAAACTGAGATAAAAAAGGGCTAATTTTAGTGAAGTATTTGTATGTACTAGTCAGATGAATTTCTCGGTACCCTGAGAAACAGAAACACAACTCTGTTATCAAATTTCTGAAAATTAAATTACAGGTTTTGCATCTCTATAAGAAGATTCCATTGACTTGTCAACTTTTTTTCCTGAATCCTCTTCAGATGACTTAGTCCCAGCTTTATCCTTTATTTATGTATACAAGAAATAAACTTGGCCTACAAACTGCAAAAGACAGGAATACCCATTTCCATATAACATCTAGCTTGTCGCTTAATGAAGAACTTAGAACAGCCAACCAAGGGGCGTATTCAACAAGTCACACACAGAGAGTGGAAAATAAGTCACCATCTTCTGTTATCACACAGTAATTTTTATTTTGAAAATCGTATTAGAAAGTAGCTCTTAGGAAACATTTGAAAGGAACTCCCACCATGACGTGCGTGATGAAAGTCTTACAGGTACTACAACTTATTTTTCCGGCTTTTACTGCGAGCAACTGTATGCCTTCAAAAAAGCCCTAGTAGGTAACAGACAAGGTGATTAGAGAGACTGAACAAAGGAAATCTAAGTGACTTGACTAATAAATTATATCAGGAGTTTTTAACAAAATAAAGTAACTTGAGAAGAGTAGTCAGTTCAAAAGCTTCACCCTTTAATCTTTTTTATGTGACTTAGAAGACTGCAACCTATGAATCCAAAGTATAGAAGTTTTCGCTACTACATGACACAAAAATGAAACAAGCCTGACTGCTTTAAACCAAGATGCAAATGGAAGATTTAACTACCTGAACCTGATTTGAAAGTGAAGGTCTCTTGTAGTTTGGGGGAACCAGCTGACACACAAGAAATCAGAAGGAAGAAAACCAAATAAGTACCTACAATTGACCAGGTTCTCCTAAGCTGCTGTGATTGAGCAAAATGCCAATGTATCATCAGAACAAATGAATCAACACCCCCTGACAACAGCAGTAATTATGACTCAAGTTTACACAGTACAAAGAACCTGGAAAAACAGACAAGGCCTACACGCAAGTTCAGTTAGTATAAACTGTAGCACTTAAACTATATAACAACCAACCAACATTTAGTGTCGTTTGCTAAAAGCATGTCTGGGGAAACGTCCCTTTAAGAACCTCATGCAGCATACATCGAGGCAACAAATGAATCAGATTCCTTTCAATACTCTTGGACTTGATCCGAAACGCTACATCCCCATTACTCCCACTACTCGCTATATTTACTCTCACTGTTGTACCTATTATAACATGACTAGCAAAAGCACTGTTGATGGAGGCTACTGAATATCTTGAATCCCAGGGATGAAAACAAGTCTGAGTGCATGTACAAGTGACAAGAACACACAACACAGGAATAAAATCCAAAGCTGTAATCAAACTCTCCCCTAGATTCAAGTGCCCAAAGTCTCCATGTGCCTAACTCCACTGCCGAGCCTCAAGTTCTGCTGCTTGTCTACTCCTGACAGTGCCGAGACCCAAATCCCATCAACCTGGAACTAGATATTCCTTCCTTCAAGGGACTCAGTTTCCTAGGCATGCTCTTAGACATGCCCAATGTCATGCAAGTACTAGTGGTAAACTGTATGTCTAAAAATAGGAGCAGCACTCATGGCTTATTTCAAAATCAATGAGGTGAAGCATGTCTCTTATTGCTCAAATAAGGAGGACGTTACATTAAACATGTGGAATAATTCCCAAGTACTTGAGCCTTTGATGGCTCTTTTAATTCCCCAAACGAGCTTACTGTCATTCAAGATAAAGTACGTAGGGCTTGACATCAGAACAGTGGACAACATTCATGCAGCACTTAAAAAACCAAGATCATCTAAAATTTCTTGTTGAGTTTTACAGATGATTTATCAGCACAGATATGCACAGATATATTTGGAATTAACTAATTAATTTAGCTGCAGTTCTTTTAAGTAGACAATCTATTCTGTAAGCTCATCTTTTGTTCTCTAACTAGGTTTCTAGCCCAGGGTTTTTTCCATAGCTGACTACTATACAGGGCACAACATTTGGGAGTCTGCTGCTTCAGTGGAAAGAGACAGGTACAACTCCCTTTCAGACTAAAAAGCACACCGTATTGTCACAAACATATTTTTGCCTTGAGAAATTTCATTTTAGCAGCAGATTGACATTTGAAAAAAATTAGTGATCTATATGAATGACTGTAAAATGTCTTGGTAAGACAGTTTTTGTGCATTGCCAAGAATACATTAGCTCTTCTTTCAATTAAGCTCAGGTGAAAAGAGCATCTTTTTGACTACTGAGACTTCAAACAAGCTTCTTGCTACCACCAGCTCATATACTAGATGATACGTAAGAGAATGCTCTATATATTAATCTGGTCTTGTAATGAGTTTTAATTTTGAGATTTTAAAATTTCCAGAGTTATCAATACATTGACAAATACCTGGAAGAGTTTAACCATCCTGTTGAGATACACTTTTGTCTATACCCCACAGCTGGAAGGACCTTAACATCCAATGAACTGAAGTTAATTTTACATTTTAATTTAATTAAAGATCACCAAGTTATACAGGGATAAAGAACTTGATGATGGAGAGAGGCTTAGTAACTATTTCCTACATTTTCCTTGTAATTTGCTAGAAGCTTTATTCTAGTTTAAAGCCATTAACTCCACTCTTACATGGACTGAAGATTTTGACGGTATTCACTGAAGGGTAAAGGTTACAAAAAATTTTCCTACTTTTTAAGTTATAATTCAGTACAAAGGCAAAAAGGGATTTTTCTGGTGATGCACAAGCTCTCAAATACTGATACAGCACACAAAATTACCTAAAGGATACAATTCCATGAAACAAGTGGCACTGATGTAAGATCCTGCCCCTGCTATCATTGCTAAAATGGATCTTCCACTTTCCATTCCTTCCCCATGCTACATGCTCTCAACAACTCTCATTTCTACCTGACCCCCTCAGTGAGCCAACATAGTTCTAACATTGTCAAAATAGCAACAGTGGGGCTGAAAGGGGGAAGAAGAAAGTTTTCCATACGCTGCAACCCACTGACAGCTCAAATGACCATCTAGGCCTGTGCACAGGACAGGACTAACCCTTCAGATTTTGCAAGCTGTTCAATCAGTTCAGTCTGGTTTGCAGAACCACATCATGACTGTTTCTGAAAAAAAAGCATTTACGATCTCCTGAAAATTTACTTGTGGGTTGAAATGTGACAAAAGGTTGGACACGGTTTGTTTGTATGAAGACTACTCCATGCTTTTGAAGAGTTCACTAGAGTGTGTGCATGCTTCAAAAATCCATTAGGAAGAAGTGGGATGTTTTGTCTTCAGATCATAGCTTTCCCAATTTCTTACATGGCAAGAAGCGGGATGAATAATTTGCTTTTGACAGACAGCAGAAGCCTGCTGTTACACAGAATCAATACACAGCTTGCAATTTTATCAGTTGTATGTATGAAGTTACTGATTTTAAAAAATTGTTTAAACGTATTTGCAATTGTAAGTTGAATTTTAAATAAACTGAAGCTTACGACAGTTGGATTGCACATTTAAGAGAACAGAAGTACTTCTCAATTTTCTCAAGTCTCAAGGTCAAGTTTCTAATGAAGGGAAAAGTTACCTAACTCCTTCCTTACAATAAATGGAGAGCCCATGTACATGAAGATTTTTTATTTCACTCTGGGGACATAAGCTCACTTTCACTTGCAGTTCCTAATCTTATTCATAATTATTGGTCATGTTGCCACCATAATTTCTATTACAGGTCAATTACAGTTATTCTGGTAATTACAACTATTGCTCATACGGGAAAAGTTTAATACTCGGACAACCGTTACGGTTCACAAGTGACTTTTAATATGTTAATGCATTGGCATTCAGAAGCCTTAATGAACAAATACTAATACATTTGCTTTAAGACTTTAATTCCCACAAATATCATTATAATAGCTGCTACCAAGTTGAAGAATTCATCTATACCACTCCACCAAAAGTTCATAGCCTTAAAGACAGCATGTACCTGTAGCAACCTGCCGATTTCATCCTGAACATACAACCTGATTTTCTTCCACTTACATCTTGGGCTGAAATTCCCAATAACAAAACAGTGAATGGAAATGGTCTCTTACTCATGCAGAACACATCTGCTAACACCTACCATGGGGAAATGGATTATGAGTTCCTATCAAAGCAACCTTTTCACGCACCCTGCCGGATGATAGTCACCCGACAGAGGTTAGTATGGGACTCTGTTAAACAACAGAACTGAAGAGGTTGTAAGAGAGAACTGAATCATTTGCTATTCCCACCCAAACTGAGACAAACCTGGCAGCAACAGGAGCCTGACGAAACAGGAGAAACCTGACTTGCCAGAGGAGCATGCCCTAACTTCCACAGGAAAAAAATAAATTAAGCTGCAAGACCAGAATTACATTCACAAATAGACTTTGGTCTGTAGAAGTTACCAGAAATTTCACGTTTGGGACACAGGCGCTCCATTCACTGTTAGGAAAGAATCAGCTATCTAGGAACAGGAGAAGCATAATCTCAACTACCATCACTGCTTCCTCTTACCACTGTTTGTGTAAAACCTGATGGTCAGCGCATGTCTCGCTGATCGAAATAATGTAAAACCAGTCAAAAGAAAAGGAAGAGCACCTTTATAAAATGGATTATTTCTAGAAACTATGTTAACCAACAGCATGTTTAGAAGTCTTCTGAAAAACCTGGCTGTTCATGTCTGTCAAATATCCTAAGGACTGTAAACCAGGAAGATCACAGTGCCATGACAATTCTGGATTGTACCTCTAAAGGAGCCCCCTCTGCAATTCATGCTTAAGTGATCTGGGAAGTTAATATCAAGTTGTCTTCTACCTCTCTTTTAGACATTATCACTATGTCAGAAAGAATGAAATTGTGCCAACGCCTGAATTGCTGCAGTTCACAACCAAGCATATTAACAAAAACAAACGTTAACCTTTTTCCAGCTTAGTTTCAGTCTCTATTGTGACAACCGATACTAAATGTGAGCTGGCTAGAGTGTTATTTATCACCAAGTTAGTGCTGCAAAACCTAAAAATTTCTATAGGTTTCAGTAAAGACAAATATTCTCAAAAGTGGGTTCAGATTTTGCAAATTGTGTTCTGAAAGGCAAAGTTTCTTCAACAGTGTTAAGTGCATAGCTAGATCTAGGAGAAGTTATTTCCAAATATCATCCCTTTTTGTTTAATTACTATTCTGTATTTCACTAGAAATATGATATTCTAGAAAGCTATACTTTTGTTACAGATTCTACTAATGCATATATTAGGATATATTAATATACACATTCTTAGCATATATTACCATGTATTATAATATATAGTAGTCTTGCAAACTGAACTACTGTAGGCATGCAGTTTGATTTGCTTAGACTGATTCTTATGCTATTAATATTGATAAGTATAAAAGTAAACTTGAACAGTATGTAAAGACCTTTATTGGAAACTATCACTGCACACAGGAAATCAGACAAAGTAGCAAAAACATTCCTTTAATGAAACTTACTCTTATATGAATGAAATACTCTTATACAATCACTTACTACTGCCTCACCTTCTTGCAAAAGAGCTGTAGTCTACAAATCAAATAATGGGGGGGGGGGGTAAATTTCATTCTAATACTGGGTGTTACAAAAAACACATGAAGAATGAAACCAGGAAACCAGGAAGTTGTTATAAAACTGTCACTCCCTACCACTGCTGCCCCTTTTTACTTAAAAGTATTTCCCAGCATATACCAAGTTTTTCAGATCCCACAACAGGCATTTAGACTATCAGCTTTGATGTACTGTGTGTACTATTGCCACACCAAGACATTTGGATTGTTTTCCACTGAATACCCAAAATTTTATGATAAACCTGATGTCTTGATTCCAGTGGCTTCTTGGCTTTGCACACAAGAATGCGGTGAGTGTATTTCCTTGCATCAGACTAGACAATTTATTTTCCCTGTTTTAAGATTCACTGTTGATTCATTAGTAGTCGTGTCCTGTGAATGTAGTCAGAAAGGTAGATGATAAATTTTTAATCATTACACCAAAAAGTATGTAGAAAAAGCAAACAATTTAAGAAATTGCTGCTTATTAAAGATAACCCTAAGAATACTATTTTAAGGTAGCACATCAGAAGAAATGCAATTCCAAGAACTGAATTAGACTAGCTATAACTAAAGAACTCATTCCGCTCCACATTAGGACACAGAAGTTTAAATATTACTATCTACATAGTATGGGCTGCAGCTTCCCTCCCCTAACCATACCAGGTTGCTACTCTTCTGTTGCTTTTAGAGATTTGCACTAAACTTTCCTATAGGCACAGTGAAGAGGTCTGCACACGTAAATGGAATAACATTATAAATTCTTGAAGGGGATGGAAAGTTGGAATTTTGATTCCCATTTTTTCCACTAAACCTGTAACAACACTTTTAGCCAAACCCACTGAAAGATCATCACTGTGCGGGTGCTCACAACTGCCCAGGAAGTATGTCCAGATGCACAAGAGGCCCCTACAGTAGTGCCCAACACATACAAGAGCAGATGAAGGCAAAGAATTCTCCTCTAGTATTGACATCCCTGGCAAAAAGAGCACTGTGCCTTTTGCCCAGCCAAATTGTTTGGCCTCTCCCCTTTACACTGGACAGCCACTGTCAAGATGCTGTATTGAAAACTGTATTTTATCACTTTGTGAATGAGTGAGGTTTCCAGTCAGAACCCTCTGCAGCAATAAAGAGCATTCCTATCAGTACTGCATGTTTTCTGTAATGTTAATTACATCAATGTAGTACAAGTCAAATAGTTTCTTTTTGTTGCGTTACAATAGTGATTTCTGTACAAACAGGAAGCAGTTAAAAGAAAGCCCAACAATTTGACAGTGAAATAAGACCACTCTTAAATTCACCCATGAGACAATCTTGCTAATATTTAGTAATTTTCATTTTTTTCCTTAGTATAGAACTAATTTGACCTATTACTCTTTCCTCTTATAGAGGCACTAGACTCACTTCACAACAAGAAAGTTTTCAAAGGAGAAGAATTTGTCCTTTTTTTCCTCTTATGACCACCTCTCACCTCTGTCAAGTCTTCCTTTCTGTAATGCAAACTTCTCCTTACTCTTTCATGTAGTTTCTTCAAAGCGCTGTAGTTAGCACCCTATATGCTATTTTGAACAGAAGTTCCTGAAATTCAGTACTTCACTGTGTACAAAACATCTTTGAGTACACATTGCTTTGGCACAAATGTGGGCTATGAAATACAGTTCTGCATTTGTTCTATAACACTGGTCATCTGTCATGAGTCTGCCCCATGTATACAAATTATACTTTTTTTTTTTAATAAGACAGGATATAATATAATCTAATGAACTAAAGTTAATTTGGGAATGGTAAAGAAATGGAGAAAAATTTGTTTCTCTTAATAGCATCAATTTCTACTAGTATAAAATTATTTTTTAAATCAAAAATTATATCAAGTTGCAGTTAGTTACGTCATACAACCTCCACTGTTTCGCTGTTTTCTGTCAGCATAACCAAGCTACATCAGTGATAGTAGTTGGGGGGGAAATCTATTGGCTGTTAAAAGTGTTAACGAAGCATCATGAAAATAACTGAACTGATCTGCAAATTATGAAAACTGACCAATAATTTTTTCTTGATTTTTTACACAATCTGTTAAATTATGTCAATTTAAACTATTCACTTTCTCTGTCAGTTCAAAAATTGTCCTTCCTTCTGCAGAAGAAAACACCACAAGCTCCGATACACAGCTCTGCATCAACCCTTTACTCAGTGAGGGAGCACGCTCTCACATGCGGTTTTCTTCTACATTTCAAGGAAGTTTGCTTATTCCGTATTTTCCTCCTATTGTTTCTACTCTCAATTCCGAAAGACGGCATTTATACTCGGATTCACCTCTGCCATTAAACCCTTTACGGCTGAAAGTCAGGGAAGGCCTGTAAACGCAAAGGGCGCAGGAAGAGGCATTCAATTAAGTTTTGTTGTCGTTGCTGTGGGACTCGCCCTCCCCCGACAAAACCCGTGAGTCGAAACCACCACGCCATGAAGTTCAAGCTGCGCCGTGCGCGGCCACGAGCTCGGCGGGCCCCTTTCGGAAGCGCAGCCCCTCCCGGCGGCGGCCGCCCAGGCCCCAGCCCCCTGCCCCACCGCGGCGACCAGCCCGGGCCGCCCCGCTCGCCCCGCGGCGCCGGCCCAGGCCCGCCGCTCCCCGCGCGCTCCCCACAATGGAGGCGAGGGTGACCCGGCCGCGCGCAGGGCGCCTGTCACCCGCCCAACCGCCCGCAGGTGTCAGGCACCGCCTCGCCCCCCCCCCCCCCGCGCCGCGCGAGGCGCCCGCCCCGCGTGCGGCACGGCGAGGGCGGGGGGCGGCGACGGGACCGACCCGCCAGACGGCGGGGGGGGGAGGGGGGGGCGACGGCGGCCGTTAAACGGCGCGGGGCGGGGGAAGCGGCGCCCCGGCCCGCCAGGAAGAAAGGCGCTGCCCCTCCCTCCCGGCACACCCCCCCCCCCCCGGCCCCCCGCTCACCCGCAGGCCCGGCAGCGGCGAGGGAAGAGCGGGAGGGAAGGCGGTAGCGCGGGCCGGGCCTAGGCAGCGGCGCTGAGGCGGCGAGACGGCGGCGGCCCCTCGGCAGCCGCGGCAGGCAGCCAGCCGCTCCGCCCGGCCCCGCGCGCCGACGACGCCTCTCGGCCGGGCCGGCGCCGCGCACCGGCCGCGCGCGAGGAGGCCGCGGAGACGGGAGCCCACCAGCGCCAGTCCGCGAGCCCCGGCGCGGGGCGGCGCGAGCGCTCGCAGCGCCTCCGGCTCGGCCCCCGCCGCCCCCCCCCCCCCCCCCCCCCCCGCGCCCGGCCCCACTCGCCGCCTCGCTCCGCCGCCGCGCCGCGCTCTGCCCGGGTCCTTCTCCCCCGCACAAGCTTGGCGGCGTCTGGCAACCGGGCGCGCCCATTGGCCGCCGCGCCGCGTGAGGTCAGGCGCTCTCCCCGCCCTACTGGCTCCATCCCGTGTGTGTACACACGCCGCCCGCCAATCCACGCGGCGACGGCGAGGGGGGCGGGGCGGAAGGGCGGGGCCGGCCGAGACACGGGGCCGCCGCCGCCGCCTCCCCCCCTCAGGGCCCCCGGGCGGCGCGGGGCGGCTGCCGCCAGCCGAGGGGGCGAGGGGCGGCCCGAGAGCAGGGCCCGGGCGCGGGTGGGCGCTCGCTGGCAGCGCCAGCCGGCCGGAGCCGCCCTCGGCGGCGCCCAGGTGCAGGCGCTGCGCTCCTGGGGCGGGGCGCTGCCGGTCGGTATCAAGTATATACATTGGTGGTTATAGGCGTCGACCGGCGCCGCAGTGTCTGCAGACACGGGCCTCGCCGCGCTCCGCCGCGCTTATCTGAGAGGAGCTGGCGCGGTTGTGTCCCGGGGGTGCAAAGTTCAGCCCCGGCAGCCGCCGCGGGTTCGGCCGCCTCGGGTGAAGGCGCATCCCTGCCCCGGCGCGGCCAGCCCGGCCGCGGCAGCGGCTGAGGGGCGGCGGCGACCGAGGCGGCAGGGACCGGGACGGCGGCCGGCAAGCCTCGGACCTTGCTTCCTTTTTTTAACGTGCCCCGCAAGAGCTCCGTGACTTCCTCCCCGGGACACACAGGCTCTGCGGGCAAACAAAGAGACGCTGCTGCTGGTGAGCAGCCGCGGCGCGCCGCTCCCCGCCGGCCAGGAACTTGGGCCGGGCGCTCCTCGGGGAGCCGAGGCACCGGGGACAGCCCCCAGGAACCCACTCCGAGCTGTAGTCCTAGGGCCGGGCCTTACAGCTTTAGGAAGGATTTGCTTTCAACATTTCCTTGTCTGTTTAAAAAATTGATTTCAACAAAGCAAGATTAAGCATTCTTACAGAGAAAATATGAATAGAAAACACTCCTGGGAGTAAAAAAATAAAACGGGCGCTCATTCCATTCAAAGCAACGATGCAGCATTTGTTGAAGTCCTCCTGTACAGCTAAGCACACATCCAAGGCATGCAGTAACTCATTTTTCAAATTTCTGTAACACAAATTCACCTCAGTGCTGCTGAGCAAAACAAGGCTTATGTGGATGCAGAAACACTGTATGTTTTAGAAACCTCTAGACCATACGCAGAGTAGACTAAACATGTGAAACTTGTTTTTCTTGCTTTACAGACAACACTAAATGCTCTAGGAAGACATATTTGATCCTATCCCCTTTACTAAAAAGGGAAGAAACATCAAAAAACAGGAGTTCAGCCTGTAAAACAGAGTTCTCAAAGGAAGGACTAAGGAAAACATTAGCAAGCAAGAACTGTATGTTTAAGTTCAGTGGGATAGTTCACAACTGAAAGTCTAGCGTGTGCCCAGGAATTTTGCTGACTTTGTGGTTTTAGTTTCTTTTCATCCTCTATAAAATACTTTCATCACCTGCAACAAGACCTTTATCAATATTTGCAGTGTTACACAAGGTACCTCCACAAAAGCATTAAAAAAAAATGCAAACGATTGCGTGTTCTCTTGGAGACCCCTCCAACAGGTGCGATCACAATAGCTAACGTAAAGGCAACTGAAGCATGCCCTGACAGAAGAGCAGAAGGCATGTGCTGCCTTAGAAAAGGAAGCAAAACAGAAGCAAACCAGGTTGCCTGGTTTATTGCACTATTCAGTAAGTTACCTGAGCTAAACAAATACTTGAACTCAAACCCAGCCTCAATAAAGACATTTATACTTCAAATATCTCTTTTGAGTTCATTGGTTTATTTTTCTGCAAGAAATGCTGTCATTAAGTCAGATACTGTAACTGATTATGAACATGAAAAACAGTCATTTTAACCATTAAGGAGAGAAACAGAAGAAAGGTCACTGCTCTAGTTTGCATTTGCTTTCAACAGCAAACTGCAGAATGAGCTGACTATATACATACACACTATTTGAAGCCGCTGAAACAATGATCAGTTTGCATGAGGGCAAGTATGCTGCTTGCTGTAACATTCTAAACCAATACATAGGCTTTCAGAACCTACACAAATCCCAAGCTTTATCCCGGAATGAGGGCTGCACTGAAAATCATTGTGGAATTGTTTTTTTTAGACATGCTAAGGCATGGGTTTAGCAGCTACTTATAGTAAAACCTGCACTGCAGGAAGTTCTCATGTCTCTCCCTCCAGAAACAGCGGTGTCCCAGCCTCAGAGCAACATCTTGCTCCCTGTGGCTGGTGAGATCCCTTTCAGATCCCCCACCTTCCCCTTTCACAACACATTACTTTTCAATATTGGCTAGTGTCGTTGCTCTCTTGCCAGCCCACAACCCTTGCTGCGATAGCCTATACAAACACTAACCCAACGCAGCCCCCCCACCTCTTTTCTCCTGCTGAACTTTCCCCCACTCCCTATAAAACCTTAAAAGGAAAACGCTGCCCAACTTCTGGGTCAGAACACTACCATATTCCCTGCCTCAACCTGCAGTACTGACACACCCATTTGTTTGAAGCGGGGATCGTGACTTTGTCCTTATTGGCTTGGACCAGTAAGAGCACAACCCCCCCTCTATTCTGTGGCCCACTGGCAAGAAATGGCTCTGACCGTCTTCCACAAGGCTGCTGTTCAACTGGTGAGCCTCTGTGCTGTGCCCTCATCCTGGAAACAGGGGGACTAGTTGAAGGATCTTGCTACAGAAACTATACCAAAAAGAAGCTAGCAAGCTGAAACAGCAGCTCAGTATTTTCCCTTTTTACTTTCTTCTGACTGGAAAGAAGTATTAAACGCTCTTGTCAAAAAGCCATGAGAGCAACTGAATTAATTTTACCTAAAATTAGCTGTTATAGGAGAGAAGAAAACACTGCTGAAAACAGTACTCAAAAATCTTAGCAAAGTTCATTATAGTGAGACTTTAAACATAGCTGATGATTCTTTTCTTAGTTATGTAAGAAAACTCATACGACGTCTGCTCAGTATTTTCAACTATCTGGAGACTATTTTAGCTGCCCTTTCTCTTGACGTGCAATAATTAATCCAATAGTAGTCAGATCCCTCCAACATTAGAGGGATTTTTGCATGCCATGTAGTCCCCACATATATAATAAGACTATATGTCATTATGAACGATAAAACTGCCAAGCTGGGATGAAATTATCTACCATCAGCACCATGTGTATCTGATCATTAACACATCTCTCAACTGAATTTCCAGTTGTCACATGCCTGATGATGTGCATTACTACCCAATCCTAGGTAAAACATTCACAGTCTCAAGATGGTGTATCTCTTAAAATGGTAAAACTACAAACTACTTAATTTATAATTCCTGTATACTATCAAACTCAGCTGACAGCAAATGTAAAATTTCATATACTTTTCAAACTGATGAAAATCACCCCCTAGGCAATAATCTAAATATAAGTAAAAAGGACAGCAATAAAACGTGTCATACTTTAAATAAAAGTTAGTATGAGTGAGGTTCTACAATGGCCTTAATGCCCTTCTGTGTCGCAAAAATTGAGAGCACAAAGTGCCTGTAAAAGTGTATCTAATTGCTTAAAGCTCATTTGAAATTTGTTATCAATTAACAGGTACCACTTGTTACCAACTAACAGGCACATAAAGAATTGCCTGGGAAGATAAAATCAAATTGTCTTGTAACAGATAAGCAAAGAAGCTTAGTGGTCGGTGACCAAACTTCTTCAAGATGTCTGTTTGTTCAGTCTTTGGGCAACTACGTGTTACAAGCTGTGGCAGATGCTCTAACCGCCAAAGGCTGCTCCATCTTGGTAGACTTAAAGACACCCCATTTGTTTCAGACTTACTCGCTACTTTGAACCTCTCCACAACAGAACACACAACTGTGCAGACCATTTGAAAGGCTCAGGTGGTGAATATAGCAAGGCCTTTTTGCATCCTTAATTTGCAGTGAAGTTTCTCTCCTGTAGGTCTGGGGCTAGTCAAAGGAAAACAGGTTACATTTCCTGCTTCAAATTAAACAGTGACAGTGGTAGTTATCCAGAATAGGTCCTCTAGGACGCTATCTGGAGCAAGAGGACTATATAATGTCTCAGTTATCTTCTATCTTTCTAGCTGTCCTATGGCCAGGATGAAAACCACCATCGTGTAAAGGTGCAGTATAAGGCACATGGCTAGCTGAGTTACCTTCCGTGAAGTGATTTGAAGAGAATCAGATTGAGCTCCCATTAGAGCTCCACCTGGGAACACTGCAGGAACCCTAATCAAGCCCAGCAAACCCACAAAACATTTAAGTGAACTTAAGTCAAGGAGCCTTCATCAAGAGGGTAATAGGTGGACATTATCCCTAGGCAGACTTTGATGAAACTAAACTCCTTCAGTGAGAACCAAGTGTAGAATACCAGCGACTGAAGCCACAAACTTCTGCTCTATATGCCAGACTGAAAGACTTTCTGTTTGGCCCAGCAGAATCTTCTTGCCAATGAGCAGTGAGGTTGAGATGACAGAAAAAGTCACAAACTGAACACGGCTGTTGAAGCAAAGCAAGTGTTCCACATATCCTGTAACTACAGGTTCTTACCTTACAGCAGGAGGAGGAGTGGAGGCAACCTCATCAATGGACTTTATAGTAGAGTCTTGGCACCTGGACAGCCATAATTTATGGTCCAAAAAGAAAAAAAATTAAGTACCTATAGAGCTATCAATCATATAGATGGTATAGTCTGCCGTATTACTAGAAATCAGCAAACAGACCTGTTTCTGGACTTCAGTTCAGGATTCCTATTAAAGCAGGTTCAGGAGAGAGCAGTCTCTGCAACTTGAAGGATGCCCAGAGAAAAAAAAAATGTGCCAACATGTAGGACAGGTTGAAGGACAGAAAGTAACAGAATAAGAAGAAAACCAGTATGTTAAGCTAAGGGTGACAGGCAAATAAGATCTAGTTTGAAGAAGAACACAGCTAGAGTAGATGCTCCAACTCATTGCAGATGACTGAAAGAAACTGAGGGAATGGCGAGTGATTTGACCTTCCATGTTTCAACACAAGAAAAAGTGAATGATAGTTCTTTGTCCCTCTTCAATAAATCTATAAACATTTCTCGTCTCCGGTGTCTGTTGAACACAATCACCCACAGCTTGAATTTTACATTATTCTGAAATGAAAATGTTTAATAATTTTATGTTTTTGAAACTGATTTATACATACTCCTGAAAAAGTTATAATCATGTAAGATTAGTGATAAACAAATACATAAGAATAATTAACTACACACTTCTTTAATTATAATTTATTTGTTTAAAAAATATAAAAGTAATTAATAGCTTCAAAAATAGACTTTTGACCCCCTTTTAGCCAATAATAATAGGACTTAACAATGGGTTTGAAAATACTAATGTTACAGATTTTTTGCAAGTTAGATAGCATACCTGTAACTACTTTTAATGTGTTTGTATTAGCTATGCCAGATAATATAGCTTTTGGCCTTTATAAAATTTAAAAAAAAATTGAGCCACAAGCTAGATAGGAACCATCATCTACAAAAATCCTGGATTTTTTTTTTTTAAGGAGTACTGAAAGCCTATTTGCTTTTGTATTTCATCTTAATTTAGTGCATAAAAATGTCATCACAGAGCTGGGTCAAATGCTTCCTTAGGAAGTCAATCAAAAGGTGGTAACAGGCTACTTAATAAGAAAATATCTTGTACACAATCAAGTTCATTACAACCCACCCCCCAACAATCATTTTGCATTTCTTAGAAATGCCTAGGGAAGTATACATGCCTTTTACCCTTCCTTCATGATTAACATACCAAAGATTTTCAAGATCAGAAGGGAGGCGATTTCCTCAGTAGAAAACCCATCACAGGAAAAAACTCCCCATCTCTAGTACATGGTAGGATTCGAGCAGCTGGGCCACCCAAAGGAGGTCACTGAAGGGACACAAATGCTGCAGCTGGACTACAGCTGCCATAGGGATGATGAAGGTTCATTTAAGTAATCTAGCAGCAGGGGCATAACTGAAGTACAGCATAACTTCATATATATACTGTCACAAATTTGAGTTATGGTTTTTACTGTCCTGTTAATGTCAAGATTTTCTAAATATGAATTAAAGCATTTTAATTCTTCTACAATTAAAATGCCAATTTCTACCAGTGCAGGGAGTGTTTCATTGCTTGTAGCCAGGTGTCCATAGCAGGTTTGTATTCCTCCGAGTCCTTCTGAGGCTCAAAAACTGCTTCTATTCGCCTTAGCTTCTTTAGTTGTTCTTTGTCAGTCCAAAATCCTATGAACAGAAAGTTCATTCTCAAGCTCAACTGCAAATATGTTTTTTTTTTTTTTGAGTTGTTTTAATTTATTTCCAAGAGATCCAAAGCAGAAACACAGTAAGAAATCATGACAGCTTTTCTTTACTTAATCAACAACTTTCTCAGAGGGAAGCATATTTTTAACATTGTGAAACTCCTTTCCAATAGCATCCACTTGTTTGGAATCCTGACAACAGTACATCTGCTTAACTGGGATGGTTTCCAAGGAATAACTCTGGCACACTGAAGTTCCCTTAGGTTTCATCCTTTGGTTTGGCTGCAGGTCCCTCTCAACGAAGAAGGGCCACAGAAACCAAGACTTAGCGCTAGTTGCTTTCCTACTGTCTTAAAAATTGCCTAAATGGCAGGAAACAGCTGGTGCTATAGATTCAGATTTACGCTATTGAATCCTTCTTTTCTATCAAGGGCTGCAGCTTACTTACGGTTTTAATTGCTGAGTAAGTCTTACCTAAGCATATAGTTTTTATCTTACAGTTCTGTTGTTTACATATCAAAGCAATTGAATGAAGCTAATATCCACCTACAAAATGTACTTCCATTAAGCAAAACCATTGATAGTTTGTAGTTTTAAGTCTGGTTAATTATATACAACAATTCTCTGAGTAGAACTGGATTTTTTTTTCCCCTGTTAATAATTTATTTTGTACTTCCATTGGATTTATAAAGAATAAAGAGCTGGTTCACAGACGACAGGACACAGCTTCAGCAGGAATGACACGGCTGCACGTAAGCACAGCAGCTTGCTTGTCACGTGATCCATCCTCCCCGAGCACCGCTCCAGGCAGTGCGGATACAGGAAGGGATGCCCAGCGCCCGGGTCAAGAAAGAGGGAGGCAGCAAGATAGAGTTCACCTCTTTCTTCTCCAGTAGTATACCCTTCTAAATGTAAATTAATCTTGCAGACATATTTGCAGATACTTTTCACATTAAACTCACTGTCACTATTCATTTATGTAAAACTAAACAAGCGTACAACTGCTCAGCAAATTGGGACATTGCATTAGAAATACAAATAAGGTCCTTGATTTGGCGTAGGTATGACGTTATCATCTGTTTCTTTGGTCCATCAAATACAAGTACATTGGTGCAAAGCACTACACAGAGAAACAGAAACGCTACTTAACCTTGGATTCCCACAAAAATGGCTAAAGTAATCCTTTGGGGAGTTTTTACAATTATTTGAAGTTATGCCCTGGTTTTTTCTGATTTTTTTTCTCCGTATTTACAAACACACGTTATGAAGGGAAAAACAAAACCCCTTTAAATGTGTACATACCTGAAGCAAGGCCTGCTAGAAAAGCTGCACCAAGACTAGACATGTCTGCATTCACAGGTTTTTCTATTTTCTTATTAATTAAATCTGAAGTCATCTGCATGACAAAACTATTATTACTGACACCTCCATCAGCTCTATACAGAGAGGGGAAGAAGAAGTTAAGAAAAAAAAAAATGCATTTAGTTCAAATGCTTATTGCCAACATTCCAGAAAACAACTTCTGGAGTTTCACACCTATGCATAAATCTTCCTGTAACTCATGCACAAACGCATTTCCATTTTAGAGGCAAATTTAGAGGGGGGGGGGTGGGGGAAGAATGCCTATAAACTGGGGGAGAAGTAATAGGAATGTAGAGGACTAATGAAAATGACAACTTTGTAGGAGCCAGACACTGGGAGGAAAGGAAGGATACAGGACAATAGCTAAAAAGGGAATGAACATATTTATGGGATAAAAGCAATGAAAAAAAAATCAAAGGTAATGGATAGATACTAAAGATGTGCAGACAAAAGGATGGGAGAGCAGTTTACAACCTTACTGAAAAAGCCATTAAGTGTATCTCATTATCTTCTAATGCTTAATCCACAAGCTGAATTGCTACTGATCGTAGTTAACTATTATAGGCACTCTATGAAACAGCAATTTTATATTAATGAATTAAACAGAACATGATCGTACAATTTAAAGTTTACATTACAGCGTAAAGGGGATCAGAATTCCAGTGTTTCCTAGGCAGTACTTCCACATTTCCCATTTTTCAGTTTGCAGTCTTAATGTGAATTCTCAAATTCTGGATGCAATTTTCTATGTAAAAAAGCTTCCTAAGGAATCAAAAATTCCAATGCTTTTGATCTTTTCCTCTTCGTTAAAACCCCAAGCCTGGCTGTTCCTTCATCTTTGCCCACTCTGTCCCAGTACACGATGGAAGACAGAAACTTTTACCTCCCCCCACCTTGCACTTTCATCTTTCTTCCACTACTCAAAATTCTGATTTCTCAACTGTCTACATGCCTGCCAGTCCACTTCTTCCTTTGCACGGGTATCAGGAAAAAAGCCACAAGAGGGACAGGAATGCTCGCCTGTCTGTTCTCGACCATGGTATCACGGTGACCCCTGGCTGCCAGAAGGAGAAATTTTGGAGAGCTTTCTCAGCATGAGAGGACTTGAGGCTCTAAGACAACTGCTGTGCCCAAACCAAATACCTACTGAAATGTGCAACATAATTTTCCAGCAACGCATAATTCAGCTAGATTTTTCCAAGACATTGTGAAAAGCATATTCTATGAATCAGTTACCTCATTGAATTTGATTTGCGTTGTCAAAGACTGAAGCAAAACCACTGTCTTAATAATTGAATTTTAAAAGTATTCTTCCTTTTTCCCTCACAAATAGATCCAGTTTTAACTGACATCTTCAAAAAATATTCAGTCTGTGACAGAGCCAGCACAAAAAATTTCAGTATGAAAAAATGATAACAAAGTGTAGAATTACCTTTGTGGTTGGCATTGCTATATACACTCTAGTGCTACCTGAAAACATGAATTTGCCCTTTTTTTAAATTTTAAATAATTAGAGCAATTAATTACTCGCCTACTGACAATCACCAATGCCAATAGTTTAATTAAGAACTAACCCTTTTGTGTGTAGACTCTACTACTTGAGTTACATTAATATTTGACTTGGTAATCATCTATTTCTCAGCAGCAGAATTTTTACAGTAAGATAAAAATGCATAATAAAGTTCACACCTATTTAAAGTCAAACTCCCACATATCAAATTCAAAAGTTATATGGAACTTACCGAATAGTTTGAAGAGGAATGCGTATGTTCTTCACAATGATATCATAAAGCAGTTTGTTTCTTTAAAAAAATATTTAGTTGAATTAAGCATTATATATTCCATAAAGTGTTTCCAGTATCTACATAGTCAGAAAATAGAATACAAGGCAAAAAATGCCTCAGTTGTGTCAGAACTGCTGCAATAGCTAACAAGTTTCCACAATGCATGAATTAAAAAAGACCCAAACTGGTCTTGGTTACACATCATTACGAAGGCACGAGTATGGCTAAAGCACGGCCCGCTCTATAGCAAGTCACTGTAGAAGGTACACGTTTCCCACCTGAAATTGCTGATAGGTTTCTATAGACAAGATGCAATTTTTGGTCTAACAAGTGGTTTAGAGTGAGGAAGGTAGGCTGACAGAGCGTTAATCAGAGTGTACCCAGCTGTTCTTTAAAGGGAACATCCGAAGGCTGCAAGTTTGACTTGTTCTGAAACAATTTCATTTAATGGGAGAAAATCTAAATACAAAGGATCTCTACCCTTTTCTAGGTAGGTATTTGAATGAGGTGAGATTCTCAGCATCCCTGTTTTGAAGAGACCTATGCTTCAGTTCAGGAATTACTGCATCTCATGTTCCTCTTACAGTGCAGAAAAAAATGCATCAGAAACAGTTGCAGCAATTCAGAATGTTACCTTCCTCCAGACATCCTTTTTGCCTCTTTGCAGGAGGCTATTGCACCCAAAGCAGAGCTGGTGACTAGATGGAAGGAATCATATGAGTGTTCCCTAACTGGCCACAGTGCAGTTTCAGCCAGGCTCAAACCATATTCAACTTCAGTTCGAGGCATGCTGGGTGGGTTTGCAAGGCAGAACAAATCTGTTCCACAGTGTGCTACTGATGTGGTATCGTCAGTGACTAGCAGTAATATCTTTAACCTTGACAGTTAGATCTGGAAGGTGTTGCCCATTCACATCTTTAAAGATGTTTAAGATGCCTATTACTGTGTTTTACAGAAAAACAAAAATTCAAACTTTAGCCAAAGAGCCGATATAAAACTTCCAGCTTCAGGGATACTTTAAACACAGCTGGAGCGGGCTACTGCTTCTGATAAAACACTGTCAGGAGAGTAAGGGCAAACTTTGAAAACATTTTTAGAACATGCAGAAAACAATATAATTTAAGAATCCCTATGTGGTTACTTAGTAAGAAAAACTCTGAACTAATAAATATACACGAGTTTATTTGTAAAGTGTTGAAGAAAAAAAGAGGAAAGCTGCTAAAACTCCTTTTCAGTGTAACAGTAATGGATTATTTTACAAACTGCAGAAGTCCATGTATCCATTTAACACTGCTGATCAAAAGAAAAGCAAACATAAGAAAATACAAACAAGATAAGTAAGTAAGCAGTACCTGAAAGCTACAGATTCCAATATGGCTCGTACAAGATGGTTTCTGGTAGTGGAAGGTTTCAGCCCCATGAAAGAGGCACATAAATAGGGGTCATTCACAGAAACCTGCAGGAAAGATTTCACCATGAGTTCAGAGAATTGTATTTGTAGGCTTTTGAGAAAGGAGTCAAAGAATAAGAAAAAAAAATAACTTACGACAATTACAGGCAGCATAGTGAAAGGAGAAAATTGAAAACAATATGTAAGATGTATATACTATTATTTTAGCTAACTCAGTGAACAGTTTATTTAAATAGCTTCTTTCAACAGGAAAAAGGTTTAAGTGACTTCTTCCAAATCTGACATACTAAATAACACTAATCTGTATGAATTCTCTTTAGAATACATATAGTGTACACTTCAAGTGTCTAGGACAGGGCATACTGATATTGCTGTTCTCTAGCAAGATTCCACACACACACTTTTTTTTTTTTTTTTTAAACACTCCTGAACTGCTGAAAGAAAGATGAACTGACTTTTAAAAGTAACACTAAAAAGGATGGTTAGTACTTTTTATTAGTTTATACTACAGCCTGTTTTCAGTGACGCTGGTAAATGGAGTCCAACTAAAATTCTAACAGTCACTAAGTTGTCTTTTTTTTTTTTTTTTGCAGAACTGGAGGATCAATTGATGAATCTCCTCTCCATCCCTCCACTCCTCTGATAAACTTTATCACAAAATATTAGTTTGCTGGTCCGTATCAGGTTTGTGATAATTTTAAATCTTATTTTCACTGCAGACAGTAATTTTTAAATTGAAACAATCCATTCCAGTTGTACGGTGCTATATATCAGTTATGACAACACTCACCAGAAGTTTGAATTTCATGCTTATAAAATATATACACACACATATTTATAAAGTAAATTAAGAAAATGCTAACATATGTTAAAAAAAAAAAAAAAAAGCATGGATAGGTACATACAGCCAAAAGGAAAACTGGCATTTTGCAAAAGTTCCTAACCAGAAGAAACTTCTCCATTACAGTAACAGAAATTATTCTTTTTTTTTTTTCCCCATATGCAAGTACCCTTCCCATTCTAAAGATCCATGGCTTCCAAGTTTACAGATTTTCATATACAAGATAATAAACTAAAAAGCATAGACTCATATTCTACATAAGGGTGAGTATCTTGAAAGAATCAATCACTAAAAAAAGAAAAAATTAGCAGCACATATATATGCATACACCCCAATGAAGAGTCCTAAGTTTTTGCTGTTACTACTAACCACAGCAAATTAACCCTGGAAACACCTGTTTCTAGCAGAATGAGTAAGAGGAAAAATGATTAATGCACATATTCACTCAATTTCAAATCCACATTTGCAATGATGCTCTTCTCAGTGCGCTGCATCACAGCGCTAGAATCCAGTAAGAAAGAAACTTTGTTCTTATTGCCTTAATATGGATGAATAGAGAAACATTTTACTCTGTAGAAAATGAACATACGGGCTTCATAAGAACCCTCCCCACCAACTATCATTTTCAGGTCTGAGAAACATTACCATACAATCAATTTGTGTTAGCATCTAGCCAGTGAAGTTAAGGAGACATGTTACAGTCCCAGAAGTGTTCAACTGTTCATGTCCCCTTTCGTACCATGTAATCCACTCAGTTTCTAAATTGATACAGAATCTGTTACTGTGAGTCTACTAGCGAAGCACGTTCCACTGAAATAAGCAGGGCTTTTAAAAGGCAAAGAAATTCACATTGGTGGATACTATTAGTGGTAACTAGATGTAACAGTTAAAGAGAAATCCATTCAGTTTTGCATGTACAGTTTCTAAATCTGGACTGGAAATAAGAGAATTGGGGAAAAAGAGACTGAATCAATGTTTACCAAGAAGCTAGCTGGGGTTCCTTCTGGAGACAGTGTCAAGAAAGCAAGTGGGATACAAACCACAAAGCAAAACAAAAACCAACCAAACAAAAAAGATGTTTTCCCAACATCTCTAGAACTTGGATATTAATAGGATTAAAGGTTAAAAAAAAAAATTCAGACTAACGTTTGTCTACCTCAGGATTCCTGTCTGCAAATATTGAAATTTGGCATGGCTCAACATTTGCTTATTCACAGCACAATTACTCACAGTAAATGCTAAATGGAAGCATCTCAGCATAATCAAGCTTTATACCCCTAAAAATAAATAGAAAGATTAGGTCATCTGTTTGAGAGAAGGTAGCTGGGCTACCTGCAGAAGGAATGAAATTTTTCTTTGCCTTATTCCATTAACATACAGGACTTACACAGGATTTTAAGTTCCTTTAGAAAAAACACTAGTCCTGGGAATGATCAAACTGAGTACGGTAGACCAATGGAGATCCAAAAAAAAAAAAAAACCCCAAAAAAACCAAAACAGCAAACTGTTGGACCCACACAAGAGATGAGCTGTCAAAAACATTCCATGTAGCTCTAAAAAACTAACAAATTACTATCTAAGACTTCTAAGAGAAAAGAGAAGGTGGTGATTTTTGAGCAAAAAAAAGAATACTGTTTTCATCTTTATGGCTTTTCTTTGTTTAACACAGTAACTTTTGAACACCTGAACAGTTCAAACATCAGTTGTCTATATATCAAAGAACCAGCTGATGGCAGACATTACCCATCCCCCACAGCACAGCAAAGCTTTCCCTTCATCTTGGCTGGTCTATCTGCCCAATACAGTTTATAATGCTAATATTCCAAATGACAACTTGGAGACCAGGGGTACACCACAGAGTTTCTCCTGGACAGCAACACTGATTAGAAAAACAAAGTTTTGTGGAGACATGGATATTTTCATGTTGACAAACCCACAATGTAGAAACAGCTATGCTGCTGAAAGCATGCTTTTAGTCAGATTATCTCATGTTGCTTAGGAAAGTGGCATAACTAGATGAAAAAGTTTTGGGGCTCTGCACAGCCCCTAAGCTAGCAATGGCTACATTAGCAAAACCTCTTTATTTTCATTCAGTATGAAGGTTTGTCTAAGAGCTCTGACTTGCTACTCTGTGATATTTTGTGGTGACAAATTACAAACTATTATTACCATCAAACCCGTACCAGAAGCAACTGTTGTGTAGCTGAATAGGCAGTATGTCAGCTCCCCAGCTATCACAATTTGTCATTTAATGTAATGTATTAACTGGAATTCCCATCAATCCCAATCTAGACTAATACGCTAGACTGAACTGCAGCATCAGTATCATCCTTGTTTGCTGCCTCTGCACAGGGACAGTAACTCACATCTGTAATGAAACTCAAGAGGGATCATGAATCAGAGGTGGAAAGGACAGACACGAGGATACACAAGTCTCTAGCGTAAATGGAAAGCACCCAGAGGGGATCAAGTAATTGCAGGAAGTTCCTCAAATAGAGCAGAAGTTAAAAGCAAGCTACTGGGAAATGGAGGGGACTAAAAAGGAGAACAAATGCTAGGAACTCCTTACTATACAACACTGTGTTCAGCAATGAGGCACAAACCCTATTTTAAAGGGAAAAATCTAATTCAGATTAAAATACGCGTATTGGAGAAGTGTCTAAATATTACTATCTTTGCTTTTCGTAACACCAGGACTTGCAATCTTGCTCATAGTTAAGTACATTTAAGTATTCTGATGAATTGTAACCTACGCCTTGAAAAGAGGCAGAATAAAATGAATTATTTTAGAACAGTGCTTAGAAGGCTGGACTGATGGGCCAAGGCCAACTGTATGAGGTTTAACAAGGCCAAGTGCCAGGTCCTGCACTTTGGTCACAACAACCCCATGCAATGCCACAGGCTTGGGGAAGAGTGGCTGGGAAGCTGCCTGGCGGAAAAGGACCTGGGGGTGTTGGTCGACAGCCGGCTGAACATGAGCCAGCAGTGTGCCCAGGTGGCCAAGAAGGCCAACAGCATCCTGGCTTGTATCAGGAATAGTGTGGCCAGCAGGAGCAGGGAGGTGATTGTCCCCCTGTACTCGGCGCTGGTGAGGCCGCACCTGGAATACTGTGTCCAGTTTTGGGCCCCTCAATACAAGAAAGACATTGAGGTGCTGGAGCGTGTTCAGAGAAGGGCAACAAAGCTGGTGAAGGGTCTGGAGCACCGGCCTTATGAGGAGCGGCTGAGGGAACTGGGGTTGTTTAGCCTAGAGAAGAGGAGGCTGAGGGGAGACCTTATCGCTCTCTACAACTACCTGAAAGGATATTGTAGTGAGGTGGGTGTTGGTCTCTTCTCCCAAGCAGCTAGTGATGGGACAAGAGGGAATGGGCTCAAGCTGCGCCAGGGGAGGCGTAGATGGGATATTAGGAAAAATTTCTTCACGGAAAGGGTAGTCAAGCATTGGAACAGGCTGCCCAGAGAGGTGGTGGAGTCCCCATCCCTGGAAGCATTCAAAAAACGGGTAGACGTGGCACTTTGGGACATGGTTTAGTGGGCATGGTGGTGTTGGGTTGATGGTTGGACTGATGATCTTAGAGGTCCTTTCCAATCTTAACGATTCCTAGTTTTTACTTTCATTATAAATAATCCAGCCACCAAGCCAGGAAACATGAAATTGCTACTCTACCCTGAATTGGTTTAGTGGTGGACTTGGCAATGTTAGGTTAATGGTTGGACTGGATGATCTTAAAGGTCTTTTCCAACCTAAACGGTTCTATGATTCTATGAAATACTGTCTCAATGAAGGCTTTTGCATGAGGCAGAAAAGCTGTGGGATTGGTTGCTGTCTCTGCAGGCACTGCCTGAGTTACTGTAGGCAAGTCATTTAGTTACCTGTCCCCCAGGTCTCCATCTGCAAAATGGAAGTAATTTTCCTATTTTGTAGGGTTTTTCTCATGGGGGGGTGGTGTTTAAGCATTCTCATATGACAATGATCTTCATACATTGTGGTGAGGGACAGAGAATAAGAACCTGAGTAGTACAGAATAAATACTGTGATAAGATGAAAATTACTACATTTAAACATGTACAAGTTAAAATTTTAACTGGGTTATTAAAAATATATTCTCAATTGTATTAATAATAATTTTACCTGAAAATCTGGAACAAAACAAACGCCTTGAGAATCAACAATACTCCGTGCCATTTTTTCTGTTTCATCTACATTGGTGAAAAGATCTGTAACGATGCATAAGTCATATGCTTTTATTATTTACTTCAATTTCTTCATATATTACTAAGAGACAAAAATCTAGAGTCAGACTACTTCCTTCTGTAATATTCTTGAACTACATGTTCCAAGGGAAACGATCACTTCTCCTGTATTTCATGTCCATCAGTCACATTAAAAAAAAAAAAATCCTATTCAGATGAAGACTAAATTCAAAAGGATCCTCTCGTATCTATTATGCTACAGCCTTTTAATCTTTACATGCTGTAAGCAGTCATTAGCTGTCCAAATGGACATAAATGGGAATTGAGAATGCTAACAATGGCACCCTAAGTATGCTAAAAACCTAGATTTGCAAAACATAAAAAATGTTTCCCCCCCCCAAATATGTTATTGTCAGCCGAAGCACCAAATAACTAGAGACAGTCCTTAATACCCATCATATTTTATCAGCACCCTTAATATTTTTCCAGGTGACTGACACATAAATATAAATAAGGTAGGTCCTACTACCACCTCTGTGACAGACACTACTTTTTTTCTTTGTCTAGCCAGATGTCTCTTTTCACAACTCTGTAGCCATCCCTCTTCAGCTTGTTCTTTACCCACATGCAGTTCTTGCACTAACACCCATCTTCTGTAGTTTTAGCTAATAATGTCCTTATGTGGCCACATAACATGTTTTTACAGAAGACTAGAGGTCTCCTGTAAATGAAAGCTATTGCTTTTCCTTGTCTAAAAAGTAAATTTTCCTATCAAAGATAAATTAGGTTAATCTAGCTCAATTTATCTTTGAAAAACCCATCTTGATAACTTACCAGGAGTTTCAATTTACCTTTGTAGCCTTCAGAAATTTGTTTGAAAGCTTTGGATTCTACTGTGCCCAGACTAATAAGCCTAAATATCACATCTTGTTCTTCTTCTTGTATTTGCTATTACTGAACTGTATATAGTACCCTCTGTGTCAGGACAGAAAATGAAAAAATTAAGTAAGATTGACTTCACCTTGAAATTACAGATACTACTTTTTCAAAATTCTTAGAAGTGATCTGATCCCACTAAAAGCAGCCCACTGAACTAAGTTTGTCTTGCTGCAAAAATTCCTATTTCCAAACATTTACCACTATTATATGTCTCATCTTTGTGCATGTTGAGCCTCACCATCTTCACTGAGGCCATTAGCTTACCTTGTGTTTTGGCCCAATGCCTTCTATAGAGCAATGTTTTACCCTTCTCTTTATCTGTAAAGCTGATACAAGTTTCTGAATTCTGCTTCTCTGCAATCATATCTTCAGAACATAAAGGTCTTATTTATTAGAAAGTTTATAGCAGCATGCCTATTTTTTTATGTCCCTCTAAAACTTCCCCAATTTTTGCCTGTGGTAACAACTGTAGGTCACATCCATTTCACTACTGGCTAGCTAAAAATCCTTTATACTATTGCTCTGCATATACCAATAATATCCATTTTAAGAATGGATAAGTTCTATATGGATAAGTGTCCATTTTAAGTACGGAATTTGAAGTAGCAAGCTTATATACGTACCACTCATACTTGTGTCTGCAGCATGGAACTGTGTATTGAATTGAGTAATTTCCTCAAGACTAGTGGCTGTTATTCTCTAGGCTCAGTCAAATGTTGAATGATGAAGACCTGAGGACCGATCTGAGTCATACTTAATCCTTAAAGGCACATACATGAGCATGTATATGCACATATGCATCAGAAGTTGACAGCTTCAAGAAATGTGGAATTTTGTGGTGAGCTATACTTCAGGAAAACCTTTCCCAGATAACCCAAAGTTTGAGACACTAATTCCTTTTTTGTACCCTAGTAAAGGTGTACTAAATTTCTAAGTAAACGTTTATTAGAACACTCAGAAAAGGTTGTCCTATAAACAATCAGTGGTTTTGAACATCAACTACTAAGAGCTACTATTTTACTTAGCCTTTTATTAATCCGGAATGCAAATGTTTTCATTATGTAACAGTCACAGCCAAAAGGCACATTACTTCTATGTGAAGCAACATACACAACACCGTTACTTTTAAAAATAAAGTTCTTTGTGTTATTTTCATACAACTCAAACCTGTTACTAATTCTGAGATGTACAGCTAGAGATCTCTCAAAAACATTACAGCAACTGTTTGTGGAATACTGCATTTACAATTATGCTACCTAGACTTAATTGGTAGCCACTTTCTGTGCTTCTCCTCAACTGAAAATTCAAGTCCAAATACCCTAAACCAACACACATCTAACTTTAGACAGGTCTCCTTTACACCATTTCTATTCAAGTCTGGATACCAGGTTAAAAAAAAACAAAAGAAGGCATCAGGAAGTTTGTCATGCTCAAGAGAAAGCAAGTGAGGAGTAAAATGTTTCAGGAAAATAAAAGCCTACATAGGTGGGAGGTTCTGAGAGGCAGAGTGTGATGAGATGATTGTGCAAACGAAACTTGCTGCAGCAACACACTCAGCAGAGAACCTACTGAGACTGTGCATTTTCTGCCGTCCAAAACATATAGGCTAGTTTCTTCAATTATGGATAATAAAACCAAGCCCAATAACATAACTAAAACCCCCTAGAACAGTTTCTTAAGTAGTAACATATTTTACCCTCTA
This sequence comes from Pelecanus crispus, assembly GCF_030463565.1. Lineage (NCBI taxonomy): Eukaryota > Metazoa > Chordata > Aves > Pelecaniformes > Pelecanidae > Pelecanus > Pelecanus crispus. The sequence continues at coordinate 18,451,501 of NC_134651.1, read as the reverse complement.
CAAAATTAAAGAACTACTTACTTATATCCTGAGCCCATTTTATGGCAGTACCAACATCTGACAAACCGCCTTCAGTTAAGTAAACAACTTCTTCCCCAATCTTCCAACCAATCAGTGGATACAGACCTTAATTATTTTCCATGAAACAAAACAAAACACCTAGTTAAATTAAAGTTTCCAGAAAAACATATACAAGTACCCCCCACAATAAACCGAACTATAAAAAAAGGTAGTTTTTATTCAATTCCTTTGCAGAATTCAAGCTAAAAAAAAAATGTCACTGATAGAGGTTAAATGTATTGTTTAAAAATTTAGTGATGGAATTACAAGAGACTCAAACAACAGTTTTTTAAACGAAAGTTAACCTGAAAACAAAATTCACTATCCAATTACAAAAAAAAAAAAACAACCCCGTCTTTAAGCTAGAGAGAAGTGCTATCTGCACTTACTTTCTTTTAAATGATAAGAGATTGTATACACTTTAAAACTTATCAATGTTTTCCTATTTGTTTTCAGTCTATCTAATCTGCCCCAATGGTTTCTAAAAAGTCAGAATTTACTTCCCGAGAACATAAAACACGAAAGCTGAGCTTTCAGATGGGAAGCACAAATACTAAAACAGACACATACACAGAAAAAAAGCAACACAAACTTAGAACATAGATCTTATTCATAGAAGAGGATGAGTGATATACGTTTTTTATTCCTTTTTCAATATGCAATGATTCCTCATGTAGAAAGCAAAAAAAGAAAACAGGTTTCACAATTTGTATATCCTTGTCTCCAACAAAGGCTATTGCCAGTTAACTATAGCATTTTACCTGTATGTTTGCCTAATATAAACAACAAAAGAAACATCCAAACTCATTAAAAATATTTGGTGATATACTTTGTCTGTAACTACAGAAGATTAGCACTTCTATGGTTTACATGATGGCATTTTCAGGAAGTTATGATTTCCACCAAACAGTCTGGGCTTTGTAGTGACTCAAAAAATAAATTCAACAACTTCTAATTTTTTTTTTTCCCTTATCTCTCAGAAGAAAGACAGAAATACACAGGGCAAACACTGTTAGTTTATTTGAAAACACAGTACAGCGTCTTTCAAAGAGCTGTCTGCTTGAAGATACTATTACATTAGAAATAAATAGCCAATAATGAGGATAAACCTGACGATTTGTCCTCCCCTTTGCCCCCCCACGGATACGTTGAAACCTTAACAAAGAAAGGAGAGACATACTACTTAAAACTGTCAGTGTGAACACAAAGACCTTCTTGTTTGATATCTGTATTAGCATGGACATAGCACATAAGTCCTGCAGAGTACTGCTTTTAATGCTAAAGCAAAAAGACTTCATTATCTAGCTGAACAGTAGATGTTCTCTAGCACTGCAGCTGGACAAATGTTTTTTCAGTCACTCAATAAGAACCTAAGCATTCAGTGGCCACTGCAATAAAAACTTCACCCAACCCAAGTACGGCAACTGTTGGAGTGAAGAAAGCACCCAGAACCTATGGGACCCTGCTCAGGACTCAGAGATCATGGGTAATGCAACCAAGGTAAATGAGTCCCAACAATTACACGACTAGAAAAGCATCATAAGGATCTAGGGATTCTCTCTACTTTCTCAAAGTGACTTTGCTGATATACAGGTGTCACTCACAGAATCATCTCCAGTTTGCTTGCCTGTGTCCAAGAGTGGCATGGTAATACTAGTGCAATTGCATAAACTTGGTTAGTGCTGGAGGCACTCTGGTGCTTACAAGGGAAAACAATTAGCAGTACCTATTTAGATTAAAGCTTGTGTTTGTATTTGTCTCTTGAAAGGAAAAGGTGATATACATATCTCCAGATCCTTGGTGCAGGTCTCCCTACAATCTTTATTTTCTACCAAAGGTGAAGCTGCAAAGTAGCAAGACCAAACAATTCATTGAGCCAAAAGTCCTAGAGAAGGACAGCTAATCAGGGACAGAGAAGTCCATCAGGTGGCCTTCCTAAAAATGCTCACACCAGAATCTCTAGTAGTGTAAGATAATCTGCCTCTAGGGAACAGATCAATGTGACATTTGGCATGACCACAGTTACTAAGAACTATCACAATGCCAGAGAAGTAGATTTAAAATCTATACAACATGTTTCCATCATTGAATTGTGAGAAGTGCTGTTCTCAAAGGAACTATTTTTTTTTCAAACTGTCATATATAGCAACTAAATGCAGATCAGAAACTAGAGCAGCAGCTAATGAATAGCTTGCACAAGGATGCTGTAGGGATTCATCTTGCAGTCTTAAATACATATGTCAACGTTAAAGATTGAACACATTACATTTCATGCCCAGGGCACCGAGAAAGCTAGGTACCTAACTTGTCCTACTAATCATACCACATGACAGCCAAAGAACACAGGGAAAATAATTTTAACATAAATAACAGCCCAAAGCAGTAGAAGTTTCACAGCACTGCCTTAAAGATTTCAACTCCTATCAAATCACAACAGCCATATATTTTCTTAAAAAAAAACAAAATGGAAAAACCTTACAGCATGTTTTGCTATTACACTTCCACAGACTATGTACATCTGATTTCCTAAGTAGAAGTATCATCATAATGACATCATTAATTAGCCTAAAAAACATTTGCATTCGTAGGGAATTCAATGTCTGTGCTATTCAGTCTGACATATCTCCTGTATTTGCCAAGGTCCTTCCAGACTTTAGCTGGTAAAAGTCTCCTTAGCACACTGCTGTCCTCCTCCCCAGCCCCACCCTTCCCATTTTAAATTGTGGGCTTCCTGAAATTAACAGCTGTTTAAAAATATGACAGACAGAGAGAGACTGCACAGGCAAATTTACTTCAGTATCGTCTGTTGCGCTCTTGACAAACAGCCATCTATGACAAATTAACAAGCTTGACAGAGCACAAATGTTCAGAACATGAAGTTTTAAACACTAGAAACACATTGGGGAGCCCACTTCTAGTATTTTAAAAGAAAACTAATAACTGCTGATCCTGCATTATCTCACTGCAGGTACTTCAAAGCATAAGTAGGGTCAAGAGGAGGAACTTACAGTGATCCACTGGAATATTTTGATGTGAGAAGCCAGAGGACCAATCCCCTTTTTCTCCATTCCTGTACTGTATAATACTGCTATCAAGAAGAACAAGTGAAGGGGAAAAAAAAAAAAAAAAAAAGGGATGCAGGTACCAGACATAATTATTTGTGATGTTACTTAAATTCTCTTCTTGAGAAGCATATTTCAGGATAACCAAGGTCTACATTTCTAACTAAAAATTTCCACAGTCTTCTGTTCTGAAAACGCTTTCAAGCTGGTTTTCTACAGTTAAAGACAGAAGGAAAAGCGTAGCCCTGTTTTATCTCTTTTTGTACCCTCATCATTAATAGCTGTCAGTAACATGAAATACTCCAAAATTTCACTAGCTTACCTTTCCGTGATGCAAAGAGATGCTCTCCAGTATTCACATTCCAAAACCCACCTGTTCCCATTGTCAGTTTAACATCTCCTGGGTGAAAGCAGCATTCTCCAAACATGGCTGACTGCTGGTCAGCTACCTGCGTACCAACAAAAACAATACGACAAGTTAGCGGCCAGCTACCAGCTGCTGGATTTTAAAGTATCAATGCAAACACTTCAGAGTTGTGAATACAAATAGCCATTCAGAAACAAACTGAGCATTAAGAGAGGACTCATATACAATTTCTGAAGTATTTGCAGGCCATTCCAACAGTCAGATGTATCACTAGAATCAAATTACACCAGGTTTGGACACAACGTGAACATGTGTAGTATTCCTGGCAACACTGAAAAATATATTATGGAAACAAAAGAAATATTTTATGTTTCAGTATCTGACAAGGAAAAACAGGGCATTTGCAACGCCAGGGAGCAGAACAAAGCAACTTGACTTGAATTCCTCTTCTCCCAAATAGAAAGTTGAAGTTTTGAGGTCTCACCTTCCTTTTTCCCTCCTACCACTCCTGTACCAAATTATTCCCATGCTCAATTTTTTAACAGTGATGATGGTTATTAAATGTATTTACTTATGTTTGTGCCTTGGTAAAAAAGTAAACTTACAGATAAATTGAGTCTATAATTCTTTAAAAATAGCAAGAAAAATTCATGTTAGATAGATGACATTTTTTCCATTTAGCTCAATTCAAGCAGATTTTTCTACAAGTCTTATCCAAATCCTATCTACTGAGGCAAGAACATGTTATTCTCCATTTTTTTTAGTGAAAAAAAGGAAATAAAAGGTACCACAAGTGGATCTATTAACAAGTACTCTTACATTTGTGTAGAGTCTTACTGAAGTCAAGCCAGGATGGACCCCATTGCACAACTTTATATAGAACAACTCTTTTTAAGCCAGAGAGAGAGACGTTACCAGAGCTCAGAGCAGAGCCCAGCTCTGTTAAGCCCTACATTCAGTGCTTAATCCTTTGGTCATCTAACCTTAATGGACCTCAACCTCTAGAAATCCCTTCCCATTCCTCTCTCCTCCTTTCCCCCTAAGGTTGTAAACTGAGTTTTTGGAGAAAAACTCAACCAATTCTACTTGAGTTAAGTCATACAGAAGGAACAGAGAATACTTACTAAACAAGCAAGTAATAAATCAAAGATAGATAAAAAGAATATATGTACAAATATACAGATTTAAGTAAGAAAACATTTTCACTCACCACTGCCATTATTGGAATAGGTACCCCAAATATTTCAGAGTCAGCTGATCCAAAGTTGAAGCTTAAAACAAATGTTACGAAGAAACATCACAACACTAAATTGACCTTTTTGTTAAAATGAAATCGACATATCTAAGGCCTGGGTCTGCATCACATATGAACGGTAATGCTACCGATTTATTTTAAAGAAAGCATTAAAACTATCACTTTAAGAAATACTGATAGTAAAAATAAAGTTTTTGGATGTAGTGTTAAAAAAATACATCTCCATATAAAAATATTTTTTTTGTGTGTGTGTGTGTATCTGTACATTACTTGGCCTGTGCAGATTATGTAGTATTTTTCTAAAGGCAATGAATTTAACAGGTATTATATTCTTTTAAATGTGCCTTCACTGTTACCTTGTGTCTTTCACTGGAGGATAAATAGACATTGGAATGGAAAGTAAATTGCACAGAGTGGGGTTCCAAGATTTCTGAAATAATACGGAAAAAGTAAAATGTCAGCAACTCTCTCAGAAGCACAATAAATAGCAACAACATTTTTTCGGAACAGCACATACCATAAAGGGTTCAAAAACGCCTGTAGCACTGGCATTTGAGTAATCTGTAGCATACACAGAACCTACCATAAAAAAGAACAAAGTAAGATTTCAGATATCCAAATATTTGAGTCATTTTAAGCATACTTTTTCTTTAAGCATCTCAATGGCTCATATGAAATATAAACTGCGTTACGCATTGTATCACAATGATACAATGAGCACATAAACTTTACTTCCTGCTCACTGTAATGTGTATATATTAATTACTTTATTTTACCCTCATGAAACTGGCTAGAAGAGAGCCGGTACTTTTGACAACATGTCCAACACTGACTGCATCACTGTCTATCATAATCTATCCAATTGCTCAGACATTAGCCCTCAGGACAGAAACTTATAATTCTTCCACATTTCTAACAATTTTTTGTTCTTTTTCTTTCACAGGTACTTTTCTTCAATAAGGCCCATTAGTTCCAGTAGTCCTCTTTAAATCTTAAATGCTTAAAAGGTTGATTACACTGAATTATTATTTCCCTTTCTGACCTTTCCAGGCAGGCCCAAAGAATAATTAATTCAGAAGTTAATTTTTTTTAAACAGTAAATATATTACAACATTCATCAATTATAAAAAAAGCACAAATTGTGAAAAATGTATTTGAATTCTAGGAAATATCAATGACAGTCATGAACATCATTACTTAGATTCCAGTATGTTTTATTAAGAGGAACTGTAACATTCACCTTTAGTCAACCTATACAGTAACCACGTGTCAACTGTTCCAAAGCAGCAGTTATTTTTTTTGGCAGCTTCTTCAGCCTGAGAACAAATATACATACAAAAAAAGTATTTACAACTGGGTACAATAAAGAAGAACATATTTCCTGATTCCTTCTCTCATTTTCTTTGTGGTTGATGATAATGTCCCCAGAAAATAAGTCTCTCATTGCCAATATTTCTTCTCAAAAAGGGCAAGTCGACTATATAAGTAATGCTATCCTATAGTTCATGCTCCTAAAAAACAACAAGCACAGTTTCTTACAGTTGCTGCAAGGGAAGAAAAGCAATTAATCTTCTACTGCAGTGGCATCAGAGCCTTTAGAAGGGAAACTTTGTAGTCTCAATTATAACAGTGGTGAAGGAGTGGTGAATAAAGAAAACAAGGTCCTGAATGCTGCACTTAAATAAATAAATAACAGAAATAGAAGAAATAAGTGCATTTTAAAATACACTTGAGACCAATAAAGACGGAGCCATCATTTTCTGGTTTATGATGTCTGTAAAGAGTTCAAAATGTTATTTTCCTTGGGATCTTTTCCCCCTTTAAAATGGGAAATTCAGGTTTCAACTAATTTCTATTAACTGATACTGTGTACAACTACAGAATTCAGCAAAAGAACACTCAAACTAGTTCACTCAAAACATGGCTGAATACATTATTCTCTGTAATTAAGAGCCATGGATTTTTGAGCTTCTTGGTTTGATAGTCACGTATTTTAAGTATCAGTACCTGACAAAATGTGGGAGAATGTTCATCTCGCACTGAAAACTCAGTAGCTGCATAACCTTCAATTCTATAATCCTCCAAATTCACACATCACATTTTCAACAGGTCTGAACAAAACATGCCAGTAAAAAAATTATACTTGACCTTCTCAGTAATTAGTTTTGTCACACAAAATACCAGACAAAACTCAAAAGATTTTGGGGTTTCTTTACACAGGGTAGAAAACTGATGAGAACCATTTTCTTCAAAAATAACTTGAAAATTAACATAGAAAATAAGATGACTGAAGATGAATACAATATGAAGAGACAGTAAGGTTAATACAATAGGAAGAACCAAGGAAAATGGTAAGGATTAGAGCAAAGAATACAGCAACAAATAGCTCAGTGCTCATTAGGCCATTAGATTATTCCAGCACAACTTATTTTACGTGTAGTTTCCAATTTACGCTACAACAAATTGCAAAATAAATTGCAGTGTTTGATTGTTCAGTACGATATTATTTGTGGAACTGTAAACACTGGAATAAAGCAGAGTGGACAGATAAGACTTCCAGTTGAAAATAAATACAATTGTCATGCAAAACCAGAGTGCAAACAACTTTAAAACAAAGTACAATTACTACTGTGTAATTGTATGAAGTGAAATAAGGTGTTTTGGTTATGTTTCTTATGTACAAAGAAAACTTTTTACTACTACACATTTCTAGAATCAGAGGAAAAAGTTGTATAAACATGAACAGATATTTAGGTAGACAGGCTTTGAACATTAATACAGATAAAAGTCTTTCATTCTAGTTCTTTTGAGGAAAAGAACAAGCAAGACAAAACTGAAGAGGTTACAAACAACCTAAGTCACTAGCTATTATTATGATTTAAGAAAGCTATTCTTTTTCCCTTTCCAGCTTACCTCATGTATGTTTTTAAAAACCCATGACAGCTTCATAGAAGTTTGTTGTGTTGAAAAAGTAAGAAAACTTGGTACCAAATATCGATCATTCCCAGTTAAGAAATGAAGCACTGTAAAAATAACATGGATTACCTGTTTCAAAAGAAAACAATTACTTAATTTTTAATCTCTCTCTTTAAAGGCTTCTGATCAATTATCTTCGAAGGATGACAACACAGATGGAAGTTGCTGACATGAGATTAGATTCAGAAAGCTGTAATTGTTAGAGAATCCTTACATAGGATTTCAACAGATAGCCTTCCCACGACAAATACCACAGGAAAGAGCAGCTGCGCTAAGCAAGTCTGTTTTACTGACTTCCGCTGGCACGCTAATAGACTGCTCTGCGTTACGAAGACAGGTCACCTACATGAGCTCAATGCATGATGTGGTTGACAGAGTTACATACTGTTATTCCAGTTCTCCTACAGTAGACAGGCTCAATCATATTTTACTAGATTAACCAAAATTTAATCAAGTTTTCATTCACAAAAGAAATCAGTAGCAAACCCAAGAATTTAACTTCTTATTGTGCATGTGCTAGTTAGTTTCCACTTACAGGAAAAGTAACTTCATTTTTTCCACTTAGAGCAAATCTTTCTCTTCTAAAGGTATGAAGCACAAACCATAAGCAGCATAAAATGTACCTTCTACAGATAACCTGAGCAAAGAGTACATTACCTCAACAAATAAAAAACCCCAAACGCTGCCAACCAAGAACTACCTGTATCAAAAAATTGTGCTGTAGCAGTGTTAACATGCAACATTTTAATACAACAAAGAGACTAAAAAGTAACAAAATGCGTGCTAGACCTACAGATACCTTTTCCCATAATTAATTACCTTCAGGCTATCAGTACTAAATTTTTTTCTTGGTACTATCATCCATGCTAATCTTGCTCAGTTAAATGTTTTTAGGCCACAGCATGTCATATTAACATTTTAACAGGACACTTGCAGTATTTCATATATTGCCCTTACTCTTCGTAAAAACAACAGTTCTAGTACATCCAAGCAGTATCTAGCTTAGCACAGTTTTACCTTCAGCAGAAGGGACTTATTCCACGAATTCACAAGTTCAGCACTTCTTAAGTCTTGCCAACTTATGAAATTATGAAAAGGCTTCCCTGTCCTCCTGAAAAACAGTATTTGAAAATTCCCATTTAAAACTACAGAACATACACTGCCCAAAAAATTCATCATCATTCACCATTTCCAGTCAGGACACTTAACACTAGGCCAATTCCTAAAATAAGTGCATATCCTCTTGGTGGATTTGAGGAATTAGTAATAGGCATGCGGACATTTTGAGTGTGAGGCTTCTCACCAGAATTAAAAAAATACGTCTGTATTCATCTCTTCCAAAGTACTAAGAACAAAACAAGACAGACATACACTTACAAACTGTTCCAAACTGCTGTAAGGTGTGGCTGTGCAAACACAAGAGAACACGAGTGACTGACATTTGTGGCTTTCAGGTTGTGACTTGACCAAGTTCAACGTTTCTACAGTCTGCTTCTATGAGCATAAATTCATTCTAAAAAACATGCAATATACATACTTGTGCCATGTAATGAAAGTTCCTCTCTGCGTTGAGATGCCAAGACCAGCAATTTGCCTCATGTGAAGTCCCGCAGCTAAAAACCAAAACCAAACCACACACAAAAAAACATTTATTGGAAGAAACAAACAAAAATACAACTTTTACAATATAACACCTATGGAATTCTTCAGAAATTAATAATTTAAGAGAATCTAAATCTTTCCAGACTGGCCAACTAAGTGACTAGAGCAGTGAAATATCAGCAAAGTCTGCGTCAGACCAACTGATTCCAAACCAGGTGAATAAACCTGGGTATTTTACAAAAGCAGTTGTGGCACTCTGACCCTTTCCACCTTCCGAAAGGCCTGTTGATAACTTTACTTGAACAATCCCAGAGACAGGCAGGCAGGTTACATATGCCTATATAATAAATGAAAACGTGCATTTCACACGGATGAATGTGAACAAAAGCACAAACAGAAGGAATAAGTACCTTTACAAGCCTACGGAAAGAAATTCCATAAAGAAACAAAACTAGATTGATTCTGTAGGCAGTAAAGAGATTATTGTCAATATGCCACGATTTTTTACATCACTGTAATAATGACGTCTCACCTTAAATATTGTATTCCTTAAGCAATCTTTCAAAATTCCTAAGAACAAATTTGCTTAAACCACGTATCAGTGAATGCAACGAAGTATTCTTTGAAAAAAGAAGTATTTCTTCTGAAAAAATTCAGAAGTATGAAAATGTATATTTGGGATTACACCAATTTTGCTGTTAAACCTTATCTTCAAATAACTGTTACAGAACATTTTTTCTAATATATATAACTGTAAATAATTAAATATGTCCACAGCTATTTTCCAAGCAGCTCTGGTCAGCTTCCCAAGTACTTGCATGCTACCAGAAACAAAATTATGTGAGAAAAATATTAAGAAAGTCCACAGACTACCTATTTTGTCCAAAGTACTGTTACTCTGAAGGGCTCTCAGTCCCGCTACTTGAACAAATCACAGGTTAGAATCATAGAAACATAGAATCGTTTAGGTTGGAAAAGACCTTTAAGATCATCCAGTCCAACCATTAACCTACACTACCAAGTCTACTCTAAGCCAATCAAGGGTAGACTAGACTAAACCATGTCCCCAAGTGCCACATCTACCCGTTTTTTGAACACTTCCAGGGATGGGGACTCCACCAGGTTAAGCAGGTCCTGCTCATACGTGTTCTTACATTAACTTTCATGTGCAAAGTTACTCATTTGCATAAGCATATACTGCAGACTCTACAACCGACAGCCTCCAAGTGACAATTACAGAAGGGGTTTCACAGACAACAGGCACGTCTTGCTCTGCCAACCTCTACACGTGCTTCTGCACCTTCCCTTATAGTGGTCCTTGCATTCACACAGGCAGTGGTATCAAGGCCCTCAATCAGCTAACAATCACATCAGTGCTTTCGCAAGGCTACCTGCTCCAACTGCCTGCACAAGTGCTGCTGGTAGCAGGCTCGTATGGGAGGAGCACCTGGGAGTGGGTGGCTTGAGAACGGCAGTATTTCTTTTTCAGTAGCAGCTGAGTCTAAACTGAAGGCAAAGCCATACCAGTACTGCCGCAGCTCACTGTGCATTACAGTGGCACGCCTTACTCCTCCCCATCTCCACAAGCTGCACGCTCCCACCACTTTTTCTGTAACGACTATATGTTCTCTAGACCCCAGTGACAGTAGAGCTAACTTCCATTAAAGAGAAAAACAAATCAGAAGACAAAGCACAGATACTTTTCAGCTAAGCTGGTGAGCTAAGCTGTCTCCTGGAATGGTTGAATGAGTGTGAGACAGGGGTGGGACCACGCAGCCAGAAGCGGTTTCCACCTTTAGGTAGTACTGAACTACATCAGCTCATCCAGTGCATGGAATCACAGGTTTTAGCTCCACAAGCCCTGTAAACTGAAGTGCTCTTATGCCTCTTTCTGCTTCCAGACAGTCATTCCTGCCCCTGGTACCCTCTCTTGTGCTGGCACAAAAGTCCGTGAAGCTCTGCTGGCATAAACAACCGCACAGTGATTTGACTCACGAAACTGCTCTGGACCAGAAACAACCCTGTTAAAAGGCGGGTGGGACTGCCTCTTTTGACAGCAGTGCAGGCTTATGCTCACTTACATTACACAACCACTTAAAAATGACTTGCTGACAGTGTGCACATCTTGGCCACAAGAAAAGCTTCCCCTTTTAAAACCAGCTTAAAAATCTTGCTTCCTAATTTGCCCCACAAAATGGCAGTGAAGGAAGCTAGTAAGGTCTTTAGGGATTGAGGTGGCATTGCTATTCTTGTGACAGAACGGTTGTGGCTGCTGAAAAAACAGAACAAGAGCCCAAAATAATCAGCTGCAGCTTACACGTGGTAATGGTTACTTTCCCTGTCCCCTAGGCTGCCTTCCAAATGAAGAGGTAAGAGGGGTTTTGCCTTGCGCCAGGCTTGGAAGCAGAGCAACGCTTGGAGACCAAACTGCAAGAGTGCCTGAACAGGAAGAACTTTAGGCACTGAAAGAAAGAGTATGACACACACACACATGACAAGGAGGTTGGGGCACTGTGAGAAAGCGAGCTTGGGTGCAGCTGACAGGTCCATGGCATCAGCGTGGCACGGAAGGTGATCCGTGCTGGACTGCAGAATGCTGGAGCTGGTATAATGGCAAAGCTGTGGGAGTTGTAGAGAGTAAATGCACGGTTACAGCAGAATCCAGAAGAGGGGGGAAGAAAACACTTCAGAAGTTTGGCAAAAAAAGGAGTTGTGTGTGTTTTAGTGTGTGGAGAACTAGGAAATTTTAGGCTAAGTACAACCAGAACAATAATACAGAAATCAGATGCTCAGCACTGTTTGTAGTTTGAATGGGGAAAGTGAGAATATCGGGTTATAACCAAGCAAGCACAATTATGCAGCATCCTGCTTTCATTCTCTCATACATTCGCAACCACACACACAAAGCGGCAGTAGCATAATGGGGAACCAGAAGGGGAAACAAGCCTACTCTGTTTGTACACAGAGGCATCTGGAGGAAGGAAGACAGACACTGAGGAAGGATACATATACAAAAAGCTGGAGCAACAAGGCACTGTCACTGACATGTAAATCAAGTATGCACACTGCTTCTGGTTCTACTTCAATCCTAACCTGGCCCCACTGAAAGAAAAAAAAAAGTAATTGAAGTGTCCTATGCTACATAATGATTGAACAGGCTTTAAAGCATATTGTAGCCCTGCGGTCAGTGATGAGTTTTCAGTACCTTTTAAAAATAAATAATTTTATTATCTAATTAATGTTACTAATTTTGATGAATAATTAACTTCTCAAAGTTTATAAGCCATTACCTTGCACAGCCTCTTTTATTACACCAACAAACTGACTCCACAGCACTTCAGGATCTAACTCAACCCAGCCACGACGAGGATAAAGCAATTCCACCTGTTCATGAAAGACACACAGCATTGTTATGATCCCTTGTTCGCAGAAACCAGCGTTCTTGTGAAAGTTTGCGCAAACGCATTTGGTTTTGCTTTTATTTGTTCTTAATTTTCTGAATCTACTGCAAGAGAAAAAACAACAGCATTTGTCACTTTTAAAACATGGTTGAGCGTGGGTGTGTGATCCCTAGAAGACCTCCTCCGTTCAGGGGGAATAAAAAAGCCCAAACCCCCAGGAAGTGAGGAGCCTGTAAACTCTTTTGGGGCTCCAAACTGGAAACCAGCTTTCCCAGAGAGCCTTTTGGCTCCGCTGCTGAACTCGACACGGGTGCCTCTGAGCAGCTCACCAGCAGCGTGGCACAGGCGGCCGGGGAGCACCCGCCGGATGGCTTCCAGCGAGAGGGAGGGTCAGCGCCACTGAGAACATCCCCGGCCGCCTCTGAAAATCCATCAGATTCCTTACGCTTCCCCTCGCTGCAGTCTTTCCAGTGCAATAGATAACAATAAAAAAGTTAATTCTGGGGATTGTCCTGATGCCAAAATCACGGGCCATGCAAACCAAGACCAGCCTGAAACTCATGTTCCACGGTTAACGCTATTTTACATGCTATTTTACGCAGCGCTGTTACGTAACTGGACGTGTGCAAACGCAAGTCCTGCGCAAGCCTCGGCTGTGCCCTGCTAACAAGAAGTTGTTTGATTTTAAGAGGGATTAGTCGGTAAGCCACTGAAGGAAGGCAGCAGGGAAGGCGGGCGGGAGCAAGCGCTGCGAGGTAACGGGGCGAGCGCAGTGTGCACTGGTGGTGTCCCCCGTGGGGCTCCCAACCGGGTCGGGGCTTTCGTCTCCCCCGGGCCGGCCTGAGGGCGCTCGGGGAGCCGTCCCCGTCCGATGCCCGCGCCCCGGGAGAAGCCAAGCCGGGCGGGCGCCTGGGAGCGCCTCCCGCGCCGAGCCCCGCCGCCTCCGGGATCCCCCAAAGCCGCCCGGCCCTCGGGGGCAGCGGGCACGTTCGGCCCCGCCGCCGAAGCCGCCTCAGGCCGCCGCGCCCGCCGCTCTCGCCCGAGGGGGGGGGCGGGCCGCGCCGCTCGGCCCGGCGGCGAGGGGAGGGCGCCGCCCCCAGCGCGCCCGCCGCCGCCGCCGCCCTCCCGCCGCGGATTCACCTTCCTGCAGCTGGAGCCTCTGACCGCGGCCGCCCGGTCATAGACGTGGCACTTCACCACCGTGCTGCCCACGTCCACCCCCACCACGTACCGCGCGGGGGCGGCGGCACCGCTCTCCTGCTGCCCGCACGGCATCGCCCGGCGGCGGAGGGATCGCGGAGTGCTGCCGGGCGGCCGCCGCCCGCCAGAAGACCGCCGGCCCCGCCGCGGGGCGGTCGCCCGGCCGCCCGGCCTATGGGCGCGGGAAGCGCGGCGGCGGGAGGGAGGCGGCGGGAGGCGGCAGGAGGCGGGGCGGGCCGGGCCGCGCGGCGGCCTCCTCCTCAGGGCTGGCAGGTGGCGCGCGCCGCCGCCGGGGGCGGGCCTCGGGGCGGCCTCCTCAGGCCGCGGCCTGGCAGCCGCGGGGGGCCCGGCCCCGGCCCCGGCCCCGGCCCTGGGCAGCCGCGGGGGGCCCGACCCCGGCCCCGGGAGCGGCGCTGGGCAGCCGCGGGGAGCCCGGCCCCGGCCCCGGGAGCGGCCCCGGGCAGCCGCGGGGAGCCCGGCCTGGCGGCGCGGCTCCCTGCCGCCGCGTCCGGCGGGGACGAGGGCACCTGCGCCCCCGCTCCCTCACGGCGGAGGGCGGGTTTTCCGGCAGCGACGGTGCCTTCTCAGCGTGGCCAGGCCCTCGGCACCGGGGCCCCACCCACAGAGCAAACCCCCCCCGAAACAAACCCCCGTGTTTAGGCTCTGCGGTTTCCATATAAATTTACCAAATGCACGTAGAAGGCTTTTAATCGAACACCGAACGCTAAAGGGTTTCTAAAAGCATTCAGCGAGCGCCACTGGAGCATGTCCTGACGGTGCTGGCCCTTCAGAGAACACGCTGCCCGAAGCCGATTCCTCCACACAGCTCTGGCACATGGAAGATGGCAGCTAGGAGCAGCAGTTTGGTACACGACTAGGTAGGGTCGCTCCCGGGATTTGTCACTGAAGGCAGTGAGCATCAGTGAACAAATTCTCTGTAATTATACAAAGTCTTCGTCTGCAGCGATTTCGCTTGTGCCGTCGCTTTCCTTCATGGAGGGAACCACGTTTAAAATCACTGTGGGAATAGAGTTAGTGACAGATGGTCCCATATTGCCCTTAGATGGGGTGGTGGTTTTTAAACAGTAACGACCAGAAATATCCTCAGTTGAGCAATAAAATTCAGGATGCTCAACCCCAAACTAGTACCAGTAGAATTTAGTTTTAATCCAAATTTAATTATAAGAATTAGTCAGTTAACATTAACTCCTCGTTTAATTAGAGCGGGAAAAGCAAAAAATACATAGAAAATATTTTCCCCTTGCACTTCTGTTTGGCCCCTCTTATAAAAAATTGCACTATGAACAACAAAGGATGTTACATGGGATAACAGTCTTATGTTGGTGGATCTTTAAGCCAGGACTACTAACGACAGTGAAAGCCACATAAGGAGAGGCTCCCCACCTCACCCAGGCAGTCGCAGAGGTCAGTGGGACAAAGGTTCGGATCACGGGGAACTGAAGGCATGTGAAAGAGAAAGCCAAGGAATGGCTGCTGTACCTCTGCTCCCTAAGGAACAACTCATGAAAAAAGTCATCATCTCTTTGACTTTTATATTCTCTTTGACTATAACTTGACAAGCTATAATCTCTTGACATCCAGCTGATAGATGTATGTCAGAGAAAGGTATCAAGTACTTCATACCTGATTAAGACTATTTTTCTTCAAACTAATTATTCTGTTCATTTTGGTAAACAATAGCTATTTAGAACTGAAGAAAGCTTCGTAAATAAGATTCAACATGTGTAACTGGTATAAAAGGCTAAAACCTCTCCAAACATTGAAAAACTAAGAATAAGAAGCCTTAAGTACAATTGAGAAAATGCATCTAGACATCCTTCATGTTTTTACAGTATCAATACAAGTGGGGCCGATCTCACTGCAAGATGAAGCAAAACTTGAAAATGGAGGTGCAGGTTACTTTCTTCTTTTGCAGGCTCTTAATGTAACAAATACATACCCCTCTGATTCACTGTATTGCATGGAAGTGACCATAAGCAGATTTCTTCACGCAAATCTTAAACTCTGTTTAATATGTTAACAAGAACTTAGATGCATCTTGAAAAGGACCACCGTATATACATTGGAAAAAGGTAACGTGAACCAACTTGCATAGTTGCAGTCCATACATAATCTCAGTTATATAGCATGTATTAGAATTGCTCAATTTATGAGAGGCTTACGAAATACAAATTTTATATTGTTGTTCTGTTTGCAATGTGATAATGCAATAAAGGAGGCAACGGGTTTCAGACATGCATAGCTTGTTCATACATGACTTATCTGGCATTCACTTATGTTATTTTGTGATAAATGATATTCCCACACAGGCACTTTTTGCCTACCCAAAATCTCTGTCACCTTCAGAGAAAAATCTTATTGCCAACAGGGCTAAAAGCCCCAAGTTCATCTTAGCACAGACCAGAAACACTCAATTTAAAGTGAAATGTACCGACACCCTCCAAACCTATCTTATATTGCACTGCAAGGCTGATAAGAAGCCTGCATAACCTCTGCTACCACCCTAGTCTTCCTGTTGGAGTGAAAGCATGCAGGTGCCATTTCCGCTGTTCAGAAGGCAGGGAATTCACATACCAATTACTGCAGCAGTCATGTCCCATACTTCTGCATCTTCTGTGCTGAAATCCTCAGTTTCTTTGGTCTCTGGAAGGTGTGACTGGTCTTATCTTTTACTGGAATATCAAACCAAACGAAGGAGTGGAGGCACTCCAGGGACCCATCCAATGCTGTAGCAAAGGAAAGGAATTACTATGAAGTAAAACCAACCAAACAGCAGAACATCAGGGACAAGATGATGATCCATTGTTGGCAGCGATGGCAAACCCCACACCATGAGTAATTTGAGTATTTGTGAGCAGTATTATCATGCTCAGCATGTTTCAGTCGGCAACGAGTAGAGGATGCCAAGCAAGAGGGGTTTCCCCCAGCTATCCAGGTTAAAATAGGCCTTGAGAGAGAGGAGTGCTACAGATCCAGCAGACTAGAAAGAAAACATGGTCTCAACATTTTCTAGGACCAGATTATTAATTAAAATTTGCAAATTATTAATTAAACTGTATTTGGAATGGGTAACTTATTTTTGCTTTTACATAAAAGTATTCTTGGGTGCATTTCTGTTGTGCGACTAATACATAGGAGCCTCTTAGCTCACCCCAGGCTTCCAGTATGAATCAAACTTGCCACTGGCAGTGTGAACAGGATTCCAGCTACTGGAATCTCAGAGAGCAAGACCCAAAACTTGTAATGCATGCTTTTTTCTTTAACTTCCCTTCCTTAGCTGTATTTTGTCAAGATGCATCTTATCCTTCTACTGCCTCATCAAACTCTAACATTTTACCCACTTCCTTAGCTCTACCATTTTAACAAGTTTTAACGTTATGAAAGCATTAACCTCAGGTCCTTAGTCAGTTTAAATAAGAAAGAGCCCACTAATTTCTGTTGCTCCATTGGTTGGTGCAGCCCACATCCATCATTCATTTAGCCTTGCCTGGAAACTTGACAGCCCAAAATGAAAGTGATGACCTTTTGGCAAGTTTTGCTGCAATAATTTACCATATGACCACTCTCAGCAGTTCCTCCTGTACTCCTGCCAGAATTGACCACTCTCCTTGAAGTCAACAGACAGAACCACATACAATGACATCAGTTAATCTAGCATTTTAGCTTCATGGGTGATTTGAGTTTTAGGCAGCGATGGGATGTTTCTTAAGCAGTTCCACTCTTGCTAAATCATCCCGCCCTCACACTGCGAACTGTTGTACCAACTCAGCTGGTTCTCCACGGTGAACTATCAGGCTGAAAAATAACATGAGGGAGAGTTTCAATCAGATTAATTCCCTGATGTAGTTCATAATGTGGTGATACAGTTTGGCACAACCCAGTGGGAACAAGTAATAAGAGACTGGTTAAGCCAGCATTTTCACTAGAGAATTGCACATCAAAACTGTGCCCACATACGTGAGGTTTTGCATTGTGCCTGAGGCGCAAGCAGTCCTTTCTGCCTGCTCTGCAACAGAAGTAACCTTTAGCCAGAAAACAAGGTGGACTTTAGGACAATCAAGTTTTAAGCCAAGAATTTATCTACCAAAACAAGTGACGTGGATACTTGTGTACTTACTCTGTTAATGTTTCATTATTTGCCCATGTTTTAACCCATCCTAAGTAATATTTACATTTGGAGATGTGCAATGTGTACATACAAGATAATGTTCATCATCCTCTGGATGTGTCTTAAGGAATTATGATGTGGACTAAAAGTGACAGAACTACGAATTGCTTTGAGAAAATAAGAGATTGAGTCCCATATCTGTGTATATATGTGCATGTGCGTGTATATACATGCGAGGAATGGTCATTTGTACCTAGAAGATCCAGGGCTGAACAGCTCTTTAAAAGAACATTGATTTCAAAGTCTGGAAATTCACTGGACAAAAATCTAAAAATAAAGAGAGGAAAATGGCCGTCAATGAAGTTTAAGAACAAGAGAATGGATATACTAGAGGCTAAAGGGATGCAAAAGCACTTGAGGACTATTGTTTCAATAAGACCTAGCCACTTAAAAAAAGAAAAAAAAATTAGAAAAGAAAGGAAGGGGAAGGAAAAGGAAAAAAATTTAAACACAGAAAAATCTAGAAAAACGAACCATCTCAGTATAGGCTCAGTAAACTCAGAGGTTCCAGCAGCCTACACCGCTCTCCATTTACCCTGCGGAGTTAAGTTTCAATGACTGACAAAGCATTTCAGCTGTTTCAAATGAATACGTACT
Source organism: Pelecanus crispus (assembly GCF_030463565.1). Classification (NCBI taxonomy): domain Eukaryota; kingdom Metazoa; phylum Chordata; class Aves; order Pelecaniformes; family Pelecanidae; genus Pelecanus; species Pelecanus crispus. The sequence continues at coordinate 18,432,792 of NC_134651.1, read as the reverse complement.
GGAAGAAACATCAGGAGCTAATAGTAAATGTCACATTCTATCCCAAATTAGTGCTAAATCTAAAACATGCATAGGTTACTCTGAAGTAGATCACTTGAACTGGAATCACAGGTCTTGCTTTACCCTGTACCCTCAACATGCTAAAAGTTGCTGACTTTGAATTTTATTGCTGCTGTTACTGGCACAGAAATTACATTTTGCCTTTTGATTGCCAGCCATTGTCTTTCTTGCCACTACACAGAATACAGGACTACGGATGATTATCAACTTTCATAAAGCAATGCTGGTGCAATAATGCTTACTGACCAAGTTTTACCAGAAAAATTAGTAAGTTTTAATAAAAAATGCTTTCCCTGTCCTTTCAAATAACAAGAATCAGGTTTACTGTTTGCATTTGATGGCACTGCGACTCCTTCTCTTTGATTTGTATTGTCTTTCAAAGCAGAAATGAAACAGGAAATTTTTAAATTACAGAAAAATAAGAGTAAACACCCCGTCAAAAATTGGCAGCAATATGGAACTGTTGTTGGAACCGTGGATTCTTTTGTTAATACGCAACAGCTACTTACCTCATGATATTCGATTCTTCAAAATATATATCAGTTACAGTCTCAATATTCATGGGTCCTCATGCACCTGAATTGGGATTCTTTTGGCCAAGAGTGTGTATTCAGACTGCCCTTATGCCCTTGGTGTCACTGTGTCCCCTTTCCAGAGACAGAAAGAGAAGAACATAACTGTCTCTCAGTAGTAAGGAAGGCTGATTATGGAATACATATGGAGATCACATCTCAAAAAAAAAACCAAAACCAAACCACCAACCAAAAAAACCTCCCTTACTGTAAGTAACCATTCCTTCTTTGAGATTCCTGACTTTCAGGTGTCATCTATATAGTAGTTCAGATGAACTAAACACTTAATCAGTTAATCACACAAATCACTTAATTTTTGAATGGGAGTGTCCATGCAAGATTTATTACGCACAAACTGATGTATTTTAAAGTAACCCCTTTACTTAATTTGTTTTAATTTTCTTTAGTGCTATATATTGAGATGGGAAAGATAACGAGGCAGAACTTGCCATGCAGGATAACTGCAGTACCTAAAAATCCATTGACTAATAATTGAAGACAGCTTAAGAAATGCAAGACTGTATCTTGGTATCTTCCTGTTGCGTAGTATGACTCGAATGTATACACCAACCACACTGCTCTACACAGAGTATTGTTACACGAAGTTGCAGCAGCTGGTCATGCTAAGAGTATACTCCATTCTTTATGCTAGTTGCTTTAAAAAAGCTCATTCACACAATAATCTATGAGAAGGAAAATAACATCTCTCTACATGAAAAGCTGGTGCTGCAGCTGGCAAAAGACAGATCCTAACAAAGTTCATAACTCACAACCAAAGATACTAAGAATTACCTGGCATGAGTACAGTGTTCATTATGCTTTAAAAGGGAACAACAAATAGAGTTTGAACATAATCTCAGAGATAACTGGTCAGAGAACAAAACTCAGCACATGGCATATATACACACAATATGAAGGTGAAGAAATTTATTTACCCTTTCTAAAATAAGGGTAAATCCTAGTAACATTAATTTGGCAATTTTGAGTTTAAAATAACTGCTATTATCGGGGATAAGGAAATCTAATTATGAAACGTAACTTGCCATGTATCTCTTGAAGAAATTCAAACACAGTACACTGGTTTTAGTGCAGTTTTTCATTATGCTTCATTCAGAAGCCTTGTTACAAATGAGCTCACTGTTCCACTGTTCTTACCCTACTCTAGCAAAAATCACAATGTTTTGCTCCAGGTACAGAAAAAGGCTTTGCATTAGGATGTGAAATATTTCCAGGTACCCATGGCTGCTCCTATTTTTCAGCCACCAGCTGGTTTTGCACCTTGTTATGAACCACTAGGACTGAACTTGCTGGAAAGTAATCCTACTGCCTTTTCTAGAGTGGGTTTTTGTTTGTTTGTTTGTTTGTTTTTTTAAATCTAATGGGTGACAGAAGTCAAAGCAATTTTGGAAGATCATTATCTAGTAAAATGCTTTTAATTGCAAAGTAACCAAGAGCCTTTTTAACAAACTTCATGTCTTTAACTGAGTAGTAATTGAAAGCCACCAAGAAACAGCTCAGAGGTGGGCAGTTGCTGCTTCTGAGAATCACAGAAATTGGGCTTCATGAGATTTACTTTATATCTTAAAATTTTGGTAGAAGTTCCCATATATTATTTGGAAATAAAACAGTGAAAATAAGTAATGTTTCTTGTTTCAATATTTAATCCAAGCAGACACAGACACAATTTATAAAATTATTCTATTGCATTAAAGTTTTATATAGCATTTAACTTTTATGAATGTTTTTCCTTCAGTGTATCATATATTCATATTTTAAAATATCTTTGCACAGTCCTTTGTGCAACTACATGCTAAAAATCTGCAAATGCACACTTAACACTAAACAGCACAAAAAATACATTCTGTATCCATTCATATGCAAATTTAAAACATTTCACTTGGCAGATAAACAATGAAAAGTTGTTTTAAAAAAATCAGAAACTACAAAAATGCGCACATAAAAGTCTTCCCTTTTTGATTTTTAGTAAAATACTGCTCTGTATAAGATCTAATGAAAAACTCCAGTGCTTACAAAATACTTTACATCTATGAGAAAAACAAATGCTTAAATTTATATCTGTATGAATTAAACATAATCACCTTGTTAAAATATAAAACTGAAATCATAGGGGACATGGCATAGGTCAATGCAGGTGTTACATCTACCAGGACATGTAAAAGTGTAATTAACTGGGCACCAGGCAGTCACTATCATAGAATATATAAACTAAAACCCAGGGACTAATACAATATGCAGCAGCTACAGAATTAAGTGTTTAACCAGCTATATATACTACATATAGCAATTCTACTTGAAGAGGGGGAGGAAGTCTTAGGCTGAAGTAATTAATTAATAATAAAAATTGCTGTGTTTACCGGTGTTAACAGTATAGTGTCCTTCATAACTTTCTAAAACATCTGCATAAATTGGCTAACATCTGTGTCTCACCTAAATTTCACATAAACACTTCTAAAATACTGGCGTGTCAGCATCGTGTCAGTCTCGTGTTGCTTATGACAATAAATCACCAAAATGCACAACTCTCCCTTCACAGAGTATGGCTTAAAACCCTCTTGAGACTAGATGACTATAAAGAGAACAACAAAATCAATGTATTTTAAGACTCTATACAGACTATTCTACAAGGTTTGTGATACCAAGTAAAATGAAAGAAAATTTCTTAACCTTGTTTTTACCTCTGTAATCCTTTTTACAGGGCTTGCTGCTATTCTACAAATACTGCTGAGGCAACAAATGTTTCAGAGAAATCAATATAAAAGTCCTGTAACATGGTAACAATGTGAAACTTGGTACTACACCAAAAAATGGAGGCAAGAACATCAGGGAACTAAAAGAAAGTCTACAGACTTGCAGATCCAACATAAAACCTGTTTGGAGGCAACAAAATGAATCACTAAAGTATGCTTTGTTTCTAAGCTTCCTGGGCCTTAGAAGAAAAATATTTTTTCCGGAACAGATTAGAATAAAGAAAAGAAATGAAATTTAATCAACGTCAGTAAACAGCATCAACTGCGGCTTCAAATTTTCTCTCAGCAGATTTCTTATGAAAGTCCAAAGAACGGTCTATGTGGGTTAAAAATAGTACAGGGACCTTTGAGCCTTCTTTTTTTCCTATATGAACTAAGAATGAGTTACTTCTTTTACAACATAGCTCCCTCCAAAAATACAAGTCAACTTTTTGTCTGAATATTCTTATGGAACCAATAGTAACAGTTTCTGATAATTTAATTTTGCTACATAGAACTTCTATCACAAAACTAAAGAATAAATATTAACAGTCACTAGCAACAAAAAATAACCTATCATAGAGAAGGTTTCAGGGCGCAGACCGTTAGAGGGAGAAATGGACTCTACTGACAGCCATACTACACAACTGGACCTCTTTAAACTCTGGTCATTTTTATAATTTAGAAAAAAAAAAATCAGGATATCACTAGCATTTTAGGAGGCTATGCAGATCTGTAGTAGATACCTATGTTATTTTATCATGAGAAAACAACGAAATTGGTAATGCTGCTAGATTAAAAAAATTAAATGTACTTTACCAAAGAGGTCTCTACTTTGTAAATATATCTTTTTATTCAATACATCCTATAAATTAATCTCCTGGAACAGATTCTGCATCAGCAACCACTTTTTGCCACTCTCATACTAGAGATACAGTAATGCCTACATTTTGAAAGTTGTAAAGTTGTTGCCCTCTGGTATAAAACCTAGCAGTTCATAGTTAGAACTTGGCAGTTCCACTGTAGTTAGGTTTTAGTCACATTGATTCAACTCAGAAGGACCTGGAGAGCCAATATAAAAGCTGCATTTAAATAATTTTTCCTTTCTGTCTTATTACACTATTTAAAAATAAGCTAGAATACAAAATGTCATACTAAGCAATGTTTGATGCCCAACTTATTACTGCTCCATATCCCTCCCAAAAAGCACAGCAATTCTGAGCTAAGGTTGCCACTGTTATTGCTGCTTACCTGGTATAGTCTGTAAGCCACTGTTTAGAAACCTAGGCACAATGGATGGCATGGTAACCTTAACTCAGCATTTCCTGGCTTTTGCTAATTTAAGTCAAAATAATTACGTTTTAACATAATTTTTATAGTTTTCATAACAACCTGAAAATCATAGCAAATAAAATTTATTTCATTCTATATTATACTTAAAGTGGCTGGTCTTTTTAATAGAGTTTTCTGATTTTTTTAAATGATAGAACATAACAGTGGGGGAAGAGTTAAAGATAAAATACACCTAGCTACCATATTTATTCTGAAGATTTTGGTGCGCCAAAATTGACAGCCAGCTTTCTCGGCTTTCGCTTGCTGGAAGTGTTTGGTGTTGATTTGTTATGAGGAACGCTTGGAGTAGCCACATTGTCTTGAAATGAAACAGTGGATTGAGCAGCTTGAGGAGATTTTAAAGGAGCTGAAGAACTATCTTGCTGAATGTGGTCAGAAGACACTGGCTGTTCATTCTTTAGTGGTGCAGCTTGAGGGGAACTCTGAAACTCCTTGAGCTCAAAGTTTTTCTTGCTAGCAGCCCTTTTTTTAGTTACCTTTAAATTAAATAAATATCATTTAACAGAATGCATTCTCAAAAAACTGCAAATATTCCACTTTTAGAAAACATGCATACAATTTTTTACAATAATTTTCTAATACTAAAAAGTGCTTCAGAGTGGGGGTGATGTTGCATTCATCATGTAGACACATTTTTTACAAAAACAGAGTATTAAAATAAACCTGACAATCTTACCTGCAGAGGTATAAACTGGTTGTGAGAACCAACTGGTACAGTTCCTGCAAGAGACACATTTCCTGCATAGGAGCCAGGATAATAATGTTTAGGCACTGGAGTTCCCCAGGACACCGGACCAAACATGTGAGATGATGGAGGCATTATATTAGCTGTGAAAATAAGTAACTTTTAGCTCTCTTTCCTCAAAAAGAGGATACCAACTCCCCAAGACCCCAAAAGTACCCCAACTACATTTGTCTGCATGTTGTTTCTCTTTCCAATAAAGCCTCATATTCTTCATATTTACTTGAAAATAGATAAGTATTTATTTATTATCAAAAAATCCCAAACAACCAGTTCAGCTTTTACAGAACTACACCTAGATGACAGCAGTTAACAGCACTAAGTCACAGCATCTGCATTTTGGAGCACGTCTAACTTCAGATCTTTGCATCCTTAGCTGAGTGAACTGTGTCAGTAGAAGGTTGCAAGTTTAGACCATCCTTTTGAAACAGGTCAACAATATAGGAACGCTGGGGAAAAGAGATGTAGCAGCTGCTGTATGGGTTACTAGGATGCTACAATGGTGCTGACTCATTAATTTCTAGCTGTGAACATGAGCTTTAGTAGAATACAAAACAGACAGGAACCAGAAATGTCAGCAAGATTTTTAGCAATTTTGGGGGGGGGTTACTTACCATTCTAATGTTTGGCAGTGTGCAACAGGATTGTGATGCAGCATTTCAATGGAAGTTGGTTATAAACTAATAAAACCACTAATGCATGGATAACCATTAACTATCAGGAGGAAGGGAAAGGGGGAAGGAAATCCATGTAGAAAATCAAGGAAGAGGTTTCTTCCAAATTCTAGACTGGGACTATCAGCTTTGAACTAATTACTATTGTTCTGAATTAAAAAAAAAACACAAACAAAAAACAACTAAGACTGAATGGACAAATACATTCTTGAGGAAAAGAAGTAATTGGGAGATAACATGATTTTTTTGTATTGAATTAATTTGTGTATTCGTGAAGAGGTTCATGAACTGTTTTCAAAGCAGTTCAGACACACAACTACATATATGAAGACCAAAAATGGGGCTTTCTGGAAGGCATTCATTTCAATATAAAGAACTATTACAGTTACAGGATATCATGACAATATCTGAAACGTGTACTAGTCAAATACTTACCAGGGTGTTGTGCAAATACTGGAGGAATAGATCCAGGTGGTACAGGAACTCCCAGTGGTTGGTAATTTGGAAACACTGGTGGAGGCGGAGGCAAAGGGAAGTTTACTCCTATAGAACTCTATGAAGGAGGACACGGAGGGTTACAAACAGATGCAATGCAATAGAGACAAAGATTTTAAAAGATTCTTTGCATCCTCACCAAACGCTGTAAAGCAAAAAGCGCAGCTTTCTCCTTTGCTTCAGCTTCAGAATGACACTGTGGTCCATGAACCAACAATCCATTTGATAATTTTATGTGACAAACTGTCATGGTCTAGAAAAATGAGATAAGATTTTTGAGGGAATATGTACTGCTGACAAACTGAGAAAGAGAGGATTTGTTCATTTGTTTTGAAAAAAGGCAACAAAAGGAGCTAAGGTTTATTTTTAAAAGGATTTCAGTGCTCAGTCCAAATGTTTACTATAGGACAGTTGAAAGGAAGTTGAAAACTTTAACTTTTGCAGAAAAAGCTTTTTACCTGTGGTGTTTTTAGGAAAGAGAAATCTGGTTGCGACATTCCAACAAGAGAACAAATACGAGAAAGTTCAGAAACAGTAGACAGTGCAGGCTGTGGACAAGGAAAAGGGTGACCTCCAGTTTCCAGTGCTGGTGCGTTCTGAGGGCCTCCAGTGCTGTGAGGCTTGTTCATATAAGGAGCTGACAAAAGGGGAAAAAAAAAAAAAAGCTGAAAAAAAAAGCTGTATCACGAAGATTTCCTGCACTGAAAGGATAGCAACTTTGGTTTTAGCAGTAAAAAAAAAAGGCATATTTGATTTTTTGTGGTGTTTTCATATCCGATTAAAAAAAAACCCAGGAGACTATATACAAAGAGATTTTTAGATCTGAATAAAGAAGTAGAACTGAAAAAGCTGAACATTTTATTACTATATTTTGAAAATCAGTACTATACTGTTTGCTATGTTCTAAACTGTCACTACAAGGTGAAGCTCTGAACTATGAGCTGATGTCTAAACATACCCATTTTTTTTGTTTGTCTATATTGCAAGGCAGCTCCATGGCAATCCTGTCTACTAGGGGGAGCAGGAACATCATTAACTTGGGATTTCACTTCATTCCTTGTTTCCAGGTCAGAGCCATCTATCTTCAAAATCTCTTTGAGCATCTGTGTTCCTTTCTTTAAAAATAAAATAAACCATTTAGGGACATGATGGCATTCAGATAACACTACCTTTTTACTTAACTCTGAATATCATAATCGGTAACAAAATATGAATTTTTGTTTTGCTATCAGTTACATTTTATCAAAGCACACCATCTTAGCATAAACAAATGTGTTTGTTAACTTTGAAAATAGCTAATTAAAAGCTCATCAATATGTTTAAAAAGCCAGTATGAGTTTTCATTGAGTTTCTTTAAATAGAAGCATTGATGCTAAGATAACAGATGCTAAATTGCAATGTTATGATTCCTGCAGTATACAGACCATAGCAAATGACTGTGGTGACAGATGTTCTTCATTTGTAGCTCTTGCTTCCTTGGAATAAGTCTGCACTTCATTTTCTTTGGAAATTTTCAAAGAAGCTAGAAGGCTTTCAAGTTCATTGTCCTTCTTAAATTAAAAAAAAAAAAAAAGGTACCTCAACTTAGTATATTACAAGCAGATGCAAGACGAAGGGTGTATTAGTTTGAGATTAATTTTATGCTCATTCCAGATTTTTATCCTCTTAGCTTGGGCAGATCAGAGTCATGTCTGCTCAGAGCGTGAACAGATATGCAGAGACTAAATGAAGTTTTGCATACTAAAAAGATGCAAGTATTGACCAATAGAGAATTGATTTAAAGAATGGTCAAGGTTATACAGGTTTGACTTGTATCTGTTAAAAACGTGAATTTGCACACTAGTGACCAGGAATAATTGGAACAAAATGGACTGGAAACTGAAGTTATTCAAAGAGCACAAGAAAATCAACTATCTAGATCCTACCTTTCCACCTGTGCAGGGACCATCAACTGCAGCTTTCTGAATTACAGGAGTGTTGGGACTTTCATTCCTCTTCAAAAGTTTGACATTGTACTTATTCACACCTGCAAAATTCTGAAAAAAACTGCAGCATTTATTATTGAATACTAGTACTCCATTACTCATTATGACACAATCATATTAGAAACCCATCTGCAAAGAGCTTTCACAAGCTAATATTCCTAGAGGATTTCAGCTTACTGAAAACCTAGTATTTCATGTTGTCCCATTACAACATAGCTTTTAGAGTCTGAGAGGAATAGAAAAATCATTTGGTATCATCACTATACATCTTACACACTTTCTCTCATTTTCTGTCTATAAAATCTCTAGAGAAAAAAAATAATCTCCAAAATAAAATCTATCTAGTAAAAGAATAAACTAAGATGCCAGTTAAAGAGAAATCTGTAAAACAATGAATCAGATCAGAGTAAAATGAAAAGAAAATAATACATTTACTCAGTACAGAAAAAATTACCTGTTTGTTTGATATTTTATTATGTGGCTGACTTTCACCTCTTGTAACTTTGGAATCTTCTTTAACTACAAAAGAATGCATTCCTTTGAAAAGCTCTTAAAAACAATAACAATAATCAAGACGCAAAAAAATTGGTAACTCCATACAAGTATGCAAAGTTGCATTAATGTGAATGGTTGCATCAAATGTTTAATTCATACTTTATAGGTAATTTGGTGTATGCTTTTCTTGTAGAATAAAATAAAATGAAGTATACGCAATAATATATCTAATTTTATATTCTACAAATATGATCACAAGCAAACTTTCAAAGCCAGGTTGTGGGATTTTCTTGTTTTGTTTTTATATCAGACAGGTGGAAAGTCAACATAATGCAGAACAGCTTGATTAAAAGGTTCAGGATTAAGCATGGAATAACCCAACATGCATACCAGGGACAATATTTGACAATAACAAGTGCAACGTAGTGTTTATAATAAACTATTTTCTGTCGATAACTACAAAAAATTAAATAGGCATTTCAATGAAGATCAGATAAAGCAAGCAGTTCTCCTAAACAAAGTTTCTAATTATAGTACTTACATTTTTTATATGGCTCCTGTTTTCTTTGCTGACCTTTAAAGCTGCTGTCATTGAATCCTGGCTTATAGAACTGATTGCCAGTTCCCAGCTTGATTTCCTGAGGTAGAACTGCACCCTAGGATTTCAAACATCAAACCTTAATTAGAAAACTATGTGTCTATCATTTACATAATAGTCCTGTATGATTACCTCTTTCCAGAGCTATGCATACCCTGTGTAACAATACTTTAATCCAGAGGATTTATTTGTAACATTAACTAGAAAGTTTTCTGATGTAATGAACCGATGTATAAAATTAAGCACCTTCATATTTTGAACCCAGGGATCTGTTTAAAGTTTATGTACTAACCTTCTCATGCATGGTTTGCTGAACGTGGTGAGACTTCCCAGAACTCTGCAATGATTGCCATATACTGCAGAATTCATCATCTGGCTTACTCTGTGCCTGACAAAATAAGAAACAACACCCCCAACAAACTCAGCAATTATAAACTCAACTTTTGAACAGCTGATCATATACACAGACATTCTGAAAATCCTAAGGTCCAAATTTAAACAGCGCTCAGACGACAGAAATTTTCATACTGACACTAGTAGAACTTGCAGGCATTTAATTTATGGAATAGGCTACTGTGGTGGGCTGTATTTATGTAACAACTCTTCCTAAGAATCACTATTAAACTGAAATGAGGTTAGTTTGTTTTGAGATTGTTTTTGTTTTGTTATTAACAGAAGTTATTAAACTAGGGAAGATCACTGAATATAATTAAACTCAGATGATAATTCAGAATGATTTCAAAAGCATGCTCTCATACTGGTAGTATTCTCACATTTTATTATTAATGCCTTATTTTGTAAGGCCTTATCAATCAGGCTCAATTGCTTCATTACATTACAGGTATGTTACCACAGAACTGAAGCCCAGCTACGTAAAAAACAACACTTTTGAAAATGAATCTAAACAAGGATAACACAGGATATTGTAGTCATTCAAGAACTGGGACAACTTCTGCTCCAGTCCATATCTGGACTAAAACATCTGACATACTAAACCACTACCTGTTAATCATGAGAAAAGGACACCCACTCTAAATCGGAGGCCAAAATAAATAGAGACATTTGGGTCCAATACTAAATGAATCAAAACACTCACTTTATTTTTCTGATTGCCACTCAGAAATGATCCTTTCTGGGGTGAGTTAGAGTTGCCCTGATTTTCAGCCCTGAGATTATAATGCTGTCTTCCATTCAGTTGCTAAATCATTAAGAGGAAAAAAAAAAAAAAATCAGAAGTGTTCTGTTGCCTTAAATTTTCTTTTGGAAAGTAGGTTTTCTTGTATACTTAGAAAACGTGAGACAATTCTTCTCAAAACACACCTACAGCAACATGAAGTTACCCACCTAAACTAATTTTCTTTAAAGAAGTCACTTATTAAAAATAAAGTTTAATTAACCCAATGAGAACCCCAATTCACCTGTAGTTTTTCCTCCTTTACTGTATTTTCAAACAAATCGTAACCAAGCAGCAAAATTGACAAGGAACTCGCATCTTCTCTTTCTGAGCATGGACAAGCTTGGCCTGCAGGAAGCATTTACTTGGAACAGAGCTTTAAGGAAATAATTGCATCTCTGCCCAAACTACTTGTTGACACCAAATGTGGTGTCACTGCTCCAGACTAAATAGCTGTCTCTTGATAATGCAGCCAGAGCTACTCAGAGCAAAACAACTGTCAATAAGGAACTTTTGGTCCCTTTCATTATTGGATTAACTCATTTCTCCAAGATAAGGATTATTGTACTTCTAATATACTGACATAAAAATTAATTTTTTTTTGTAGCAACGAAGATAACAACCATGGTCATAATTCAGCTTCTATGGAAAAACATTTTTGTACAAGCGAAACAAAAACCTTACTTGAGTAGGAACAAAAAGAGAGCGAGGAGAATGGTTGAGGCCTCCCAGATGCACTTTTTGTGAGCATACAGATGACAGATCAGATGCATATGAATTGTAGTTATTCACAGCTGGTTGAGGTTTAACTATGGCCGTCAGTTTTTGATTTCCCATTTCTGACCGACTACCATGAGACAGGTTAATTAAGGCACTTGATGGCAGACGATAACCTCTCGCAGGCGAGCACCTTAAGAAAAGCAAATTACATAGTTGTTTCGTGTAGTTTAATTGTTGACATTTCAATATATCTGATTTAACAACACTTTTGCCTCTCTGCCAAAAGATAATGATTTAAGTTTGAACAGCAGAGACTGAAAACTGTATCCAATATTGAAATCTAGTACCATTACACACAATGTCAATCCCATTGTGCTCCCCTTTGGCCTCTGGCTATCAAAACCAGAAAACAACAGTAATTGCTACTACTCTGAGTTTATGCTGTACCCTTCAGTGCTCAGCTCAAAGAAATTTTAAAGATGAGTGGATTGTTATAGCATAGTTCTGTAGTAAATATTTCTGTAAAAAATCATGAACCAGGAAACAATATTCTTTTCTTTTTCTGAGACAGTAACTGAAGCTGGTAGCAGAATTATAAATTGAAGTTAAGCAGCATTTAGTCACTTCTGTAACTTCCTTTATGATTCTGAATACTGAAGATTATCTGTGTTACACGACATGCTCTTGCAAGGGACAGGATTGTGTTATGCTTGCTGACCGCAGGGAACAGGTAAGATTCTCCTCTAATTTCTGTCCTAAAAAACTTAATTTATCCAAGAAGAACAGTAAAATGAAGCTTGCTGGGTGAATTAGCACACTTAGAAGTTTACTTGCTTACTTAAATACAGAAAAGTTATCACACTTTTTAAAACAAAAGCATTAACCATGCCTCCACCTCCTGAAGAACAGTTTAGGTTTTTAATGGTGGTCAGAATTTATTGCCTAAGTATCAATTATTGGTAGTTCAGAGTCCCTCCTTTAGAGGAACAGATGATTACTTATGATTTTTAATCTATATGTTAAAGACATACTGATAACAACCCATTTTCTACATATTTGTTTTAGACATATTTGGATCTAGTACTTTATTCTGCTGGTTCATATTTGCTTTCTACAAATCAGAAGCTTCTAAATACACAAAAAAGCCTAAAGAGCATTTCCAAAATACAATATGCTTCATAAAAATTATCCCTACTCAAAAAATTGACCAACACTGTTGAGAAACAAAGTTTTAAAAAGAGGCATTAAAAATAGTCAGCCAAACCAAAGGCAACAATTTCATGCCATCAATACCAATAGCATGAAATGACTATGAAACCCCCTGCACAAACCTTATAGTAAGGCCTCCAAGGAATTCTTCATCAAACAAAACTTCAAAGAGCACATCTGTTTCTCTACTGGCTACAAAAAATGAAGTAAAACGTCATCCTATATATGTAACAGTAGCTGTTTTCATCTAAATTATGTAAATATATTAGTTATGCAATAAATAATGAAAAGACAAAAACCTAACTAATTAGCAACAAAAAATTCCTCATGCCTTTCATTAACAGCAATTCAGAAATTCTTCTTGAAGTCATATATGGCTGCCCTTTTAGATATACTTTTAACAGAAAAGTACTGCGCATAATACCTTATCAACCTACATTAACAGAACTGCAATTTGTAGCAGTGTGTCACAGTTGTCAGCAACTACCAGAAAAGAGATGCAAGCTATCTTTACATTAGGCAGTCGGAAACCAACAGCTTTAACATTACCTTCTTGCATAATGCTAGACTAATACTCCTTTAAAATTATACTAGTATATAATCATTATGGAGAAAAGAACACCTCTTTAAAAAAGCTGCGCTCAAGTCTAGTCTATTCAAGATTCTGCTGGATACAAACTGAATGAGAAAGTGACTACTTAAATGCCAGGTAAGAAAACAATTTCTATTACTAGATCTCAAACTGCTACACCCAATGTGAGTTGGTAAATCCTTCTGTTTACCTGAAATATATTTACGGATAATCTTCTTGTCAAAGAAGGTATAAATCCATGCCATTTAACGGAAATGGGAGTATCACAGAGTAAAAACCAAATTCCAAATAAAACAATTTGAGACAAATCATATTTGATAAAATTTTATGTTCAATGTTAAGTATTAAGGCTTCTACTTTTGTTTTTATCTCTACTTCTCTTAACTTGGCCCATATCTTCCCACAACTTCATTTTGTTCCTTTCTTGCAGCCTGTGTTCTCTCTCATTGATCTCTCTGCCTTCTTCATATTAAGAAGGAACAAAGGGTAAGTAATTTCTTATTCAAAGTACAGCTGTATAACACATGAAATTAAAATAGAATACCTGTAGGTTTAATTCAAAACAGTAAATATGTCACTAGCAGCTTCAAGTTGCATATGCTTCATAGGTGAGAAATTTCTGTGCATTCACAACCATTATACAAAACACTTTTCTGAAGCCTGCTTTCACATCACTAGCTGAGCTGTTATATAGCTATAATGCTACAATTACAAAGAAAATATTACCTCCTTTAATTCCTATAATGGTACCTCGAAGACCAACTGGAACGGAAAAGTTCTCTCTCACATTGACAACACGGTCAAACAGCCTATACTCTGCATCTCGATCTGGAACAACCCCATTCTGTTGTTCTAATGGCTGACAATAACCAAAAGACAGTGTTAATGTTTGCAAAAAAAAGGATTACAATCAAAATGTATTTATAACAATATCTGAAACACACTATAAAACAAACTTTCTGGAAAAAATAAGTTGTTTAAGAACACAGAATCTTGCCTCCCCAGACAGAAAGCAAACTTTTTTTTTTTTTCTTGCAACTCTCACTGCTTCTGCCCAAGAAACAACACTGCTGTACATGACCCAAGACAGACCAAGGGGATCAATTTAGGCAAAATAAAACCATCAAGAGTAACCTGCCTGTATCAGTAACATGGGTATCTGTGAAATACCAGGCAAGATGAGCAGATGGTCATATGTCAAGAACTGAACAAAAAGCAAAACAGTGAAGAAAAGACAAATGGGAAGTACATTTTATCTTGTCTTCATTATACAGCCAGTAAGAAGCATGAAGGACAGAAGGTAGAAAAGAACTGAAAGTCAGTATAATACATGACGGAGCTTGTACTTGGTAGAAATTCTCTCCTTTTAGAGACACACTGCTGTTCTCAAATTGATTTTCTAGAAGGCATCATAAAACTGTTTCTTCCATCAATACTGTCCTAAAATTCCACTCTCTGAAAGTTGGTAAGCTTAGGTAAAATAAATACGATCTGGACAACTTCTAAAAAAAAAAACCCTCTTCATATCACTTACTCTGTACAGCAAATGGGGTTTCACAGTTACTCGCACCTTCTTGTTGCTCTTTCTCTGCTAAAGAAAAGGAACAGAAAGTCATTACAAACTAGTGTAGAAACCAACACTGGATTTCAGGTAAAAGAAAAGCCACCTGAAAAGGTAATGTAGAATTCTTTTGTTTCTTTTAGATAAAGGTATACAGCTTTCATGAATTCTTTAGGATGACTAAGTCCAGTTTTTAAAACATGACTGATTTCTTACCGAAGCTTTTGCACTGTTTGGCTAATTCCAGAATTCACACCAATTTTATTATAATGTCCTTGCAAGCAATTTCAGAGAAATCAGCCCATTATTTCATGTGGCTTTGCCTTTAGCTTTTGCTTTAGTAATTTCCTTGGCCCCTTTTTTGATCTGGGGGCCTTCAGGAAACAACTTTCTAAGTTTCCTCAGACCAAAGAGAAACTGCAAGGGAAGAACAGCTGGGACTGCACTTAGAAACAGCACTTCAGTAGTTCAGAATATATCCTGACACCTGTTCCTTTCTGAAATCACCAAAAGGCAGAGTTCAGAGTATGGCTGCTGAATCGCCTCAAAAAGAGTGAGGTCTATTGCAAAGATTAATAATGAGCTCTTCTGAATTTCTCGGACAATTCACATTACAAATTCAGATCTTGCATTACATTCTGTATTCTTTTTCTTTGGAATGACAAGTAATCTTCAATCATTCTAATTCAAGAACTTGGAAAATAAAGAGCACCTGCTTTTTGGTTCACCCCTGCTCACAATGATGTCAAGCTGCATACCTTGCATTTCTCTATTTCTTCTTCAATTTTCTCAACAATGGCTGCATCCAAAATTTGCAAGTCGCAGGATGAGCGAGACAAAGCAGACACAGGATGTGCCTTTAACCAGGCAACAATTTCTTGAACTTTCTCAGCTCTAAATAAAAAAGGACATGAATTAAAACTTTTAACTGCATAAACTAAGCATTTTACCATGTTCCCTGATTCAATCAGTCAAGTATCAGATATAGGCACAATGCTCTCATACATTCATAAAGTAACAGAATTTAAGAGTTCTCTATGAGTTTACAATAGGGGTCAAAAAAAAAAAAATTGGACTCCTGCAACGCTGTTTCAAACCTATAACCTGAAGTGTTGTCTTAGCCAAAAAAAAAAAAAAAAATTGGAAGTTATTTAGAAGCATTCAGTAAATTACATTTGCATCCAACCAACCAACCATGTCCAGCTGTGATTAAAGGTTCTGTGACCAGCTGTTTCTCACAACACTGTAAGAAAGGACTTCAGGCCATGCCTCTCTGGTAAAATGGAGCACAAACCTGAGATTCTTATAATAGAAGAGTCCCACATGGTATATCTGCCTGGTAAGAGTCCTGCAGAGTGCATCATCATGCAGACTTACCAACTCAAGCCTGTGAACAGGGCTTAGTAGCTAATAATAAAAGCTTTTTTAATGTTACTATACTGTACCTGGAACCAAGGTTGCTCCTTGTCTCCCACGAAACTGACTGAATATATACTAAAATGTGCAAAGTACTTTAAATTCTATACATGTTATTCTTCAAATTCAAAGTGATCTTAAGCAATTAAAATAATTATTGCTTATTTTTCAAGAATGACCTTTTGGTGACTTTGTGACTATTCATAACTATGCTTACTGAAGGTTACTTTAAAAGCAAGAATTATGAAGTAGCCATCAAAAATTAGATTTCTTATTTATTGGAGCCAAGATAGAAGTCTGACAGAGACTTGGACTCCAGAACTGGAAAGTAAAACATTCTGGTAATTTTTTCAGAGTCACTGAACAATCATGCTGCTGAAGGAACAGCAAGGTTTCAGTTACATAGCAGCCACTATACGATCACCACCAATTTCACGATGTTGTCAGCTTTTATTCTGCTTAAGATGGCTTACCCATTCTCATCTTCTCCAGGCCAAATGTCATCTTCATAGAAGATATCTTCCTGGCTATTCTTGGCTATATAATTAAATAGTTCAGGGACCCTAAAAAATAAATAAATGGCAGAGAAATTTAATTTCGTATCAGCACAGACCACAAAAGAGCCTCATCCAAACAAAGTCTGGCAGGGTCCAAAATTTCTGGAGCC
Source organism: Pelecanus crispus (assembly GCF_030463565.1). Lineage (NCBI taxonomy): Eukaryota > Metazoa > Chordata > Aves > Pelecaniformes > Pelecanidae > Pelecanus > Pelecanus crispus. Next base: position 18,415,732 of record NC_134651.1, on the reverse strand, counting down.
CAGACAGATTTTTTTTTTTTTTTTTTTTTTTTAACTTAATTTAGTGTCACACTGTTCATTTGTCAAGGGTAAGATGCTGACAACTCTATCCCAAAACATGCTTCTCCTTGGAAGAAGACACTGTTGGAAGGAGAATACTGGAAAAAAAGAAATCCCATCAAGCAATCTCCAAAAGCAAACTCATCCTTAGAAGATCTGTGTCCAGAGGACAAAACCTGAAGACTGATATGAAGGTGGATAATTTGGATGAAGATCATATCCAATATTTACCTTTCTAAATACTCAGCAAGTAGTTGTTCTACTGCAGAAGAATACATCCATTCATTTCCAACTTTCTTAGTATAGCCAGGAACTTCTTCATTTTTCTTATTGAACTTCAGGTTTAGCCCCACATTTGCTTTGTGATCTCCATGAGGACTGGAAATAAGAAAAAGTTTACTAACTTGCAATAACATATATGTGTCTGTGTACATACATTAAAAAACACATAAACATACATCCTCAGCATTAAACCACAGAAAAATTAAACTCATTGTATTGTTTACTTGTTAGCATCGCAACAGCTGTAAGTGTTACAGGACATAAGCTGTGCTACAGCAGCCGCCACATGCATGCCCATACCTTATTGCAAAGGAAGGTAGGGAATATTTTACCCTTCTTCCTTAACTGAGATCTAATCATCCACAATCTACCTGGCATTTACCAGGATGTAGAAGGATGTTTCTGAACAATCAGTAAATCACAAGAAGATGCTCATGCATCAACCACTTCTTTAGTGAGCTGTCCTAGGAAACCACAAGTCTGACATTCAGAAAACTAAAGGGATGGCCTCCCCTGTATATTTTAAGCAGTTTCAGTCTTAGCGAGTTCCTCAAAAAAATTACAGGTACAATTAGTATCCCTTTATACTAGCAATAATGGTAAGTATAATGAAACTAGATCCCAGTTCCACTTTTTATTTGCAGTGTGGCAAAGTCAGTTCAAACTCCTGCTTCAATTATGCAAATAGCTAACCAGGAAAGTCAATTTATGCCTTTCTACAATACTAAAGCCAACAGAACAACTCTCCAGTAAACAAAAATTAAAAAGAAGTTTATGATAGGAGAGCAAAACACTGCATATGAATTTACTTTACAGCAAACATACTTTAAAGAAAGCTTCACATCACAAAACAGTTATACACCTGATAAGAACAGGACTTAAACTTAGCAGAAATTCTGTAGAGTTGTATTAGAATTTAGAAGCTTCTCTACAGTCAAAATTCACAAAGAACTTACTTTTTCTTTGATCCTCTTCCAATAAAGATGCTCCCTGTAAATCTGGAGACAAGATATCCACTTACTCCAAGACGGCTGGCCAAAATATATGCAGGATTGTATTTCACAGAATATTTCTTTAAAACAAACAAACAAAAAATATTGGCAATTCCCAAAGGATAAGGATTTTTATACAAAAGGCAAATGAGTAACATGGAAGCATCCCTTAAAGACATTTACCATTGCAAAATATATTTGACACATTGTTTAAGCTTTTACTAGAAAACCAGAAGCACTTACATGCTGGTTCTGTATTAAAGGATCAAGCTGGGGTTCACATGGAATATTGAAAACCACACGAATTCTACCTTCTGTGATCACGTCATGTGAATCTTGAACCTTGGAGAGAAACACAACACATTAAAAATGTTATTTAAAAACAGCAGTCTCTGGATACTAGACCTTGCAGTGTACGTTATCAACAATTTTGCTGCAGTAGGCACAAAGATGCTTTGGGATTCATCATCTTGCCATGACCCGTACACTGCGTCCTCATAGAGGCAATCAAACAGCACTAAATCAAAGGAATCCGTGACTGAAAATAGCCCAAAATGGGAACTCTATGTATTGCAAATTATGCCATATAATTAATAAAAATAAGCCTGCATTCAAGCTACACTACCTTTTTCCTGTTATGCCATCAACAGTGATAGGGAAAGCAGAACCACCCCCTCCTCCTCTGACTAAACCATCAGGGAATCTTTGATTTAAAGTTTTAGCTAGCAAATGACCACTACTGCCACACAAAATCTTAGATTATTTTAGGCTAATAAGTAAAGAAATCGGGGGGGGGGGGGGGGGGGGGGGGAGAATTATTGGAACTAACTTCTCCCATGCAGCCATAGTAAGGAGATCCCAGCATAAAGGCTGTACTTCCAGGAGGAAACAAATCATCCAAAGTTTTGATGTTTGAAAAACGAGAGTCAAAGGCTTTGATATCCTACATAAAAAAGACAAAATTGATAATGTTAAATATCATTCAGTTCCAGTAGAATATTTGCAAGTTCATATAAATAGACACTTATTCTAAAACATTATCTGTCTGAACTAATTAATTGAAGGCAAAGAAGTTAATGCTATATTACAAATGCTGTTACACAAGCAATTATGCTACCTCGTACAGCACCGCTACTGTACTTCATTCAAAATATCATCAATAAAAAGGTGACAAAAGCCATTTTATCAGTAAGATCTCTAAACTGTGCAACAGGGTCCCAAATTTTGTGACAAAATACTTGCCTAAGCACGTTACATTTTTTTTATACAATAAATTGTATTAATTTAAGATGCTCATTAAGTTTTGTTCATTCTTCCGTTTTAAAGGAGCATGCACCCCGCCCGCCCCCCCATGGAGTAAGGAGCTTTGTGCAAGAAGATACTAAACCTGTGTATTTACCTTGACAACAGTTTGGTAAACAAAAGGAAGAAGTTGTTTTGACCACTGTTTCTCCAAATAAACTTCTCCATTTTGGTTTAGTTGATATCTATTACCAGTGAGTAACTGAGCATATACAACTATTGATGTTTCATGAATAATTATTCCTTTTCTTCTCTGGTAGCTAAATACAAAACAGAATATTTAGACTGATTACAATAAACACAACTGAACCAAGAGGGTGGAATTAATTTCTTGAAATTAAAAAAAAAACCCAACTTTTAATAAAAGGACTCTAATAGTGCTTCCTGTTTTATAAAACTACCCAGAATAAATGGCTTACGCAATTGCTTATCCGTTGTTGCACAGCCATCACTACAAAGCTAAGTGTGTTAATTTAAACACATTTTACCTTTACAGTGGGAAGGGTTAGGGGTAATTAAGGCAGTTAACTCAAATGACAGATAATAAAATGGCAAGCTACTGTAACTCAGTTGTGTTCCACTGGGCACCCACACTCTAGAAGAGCAAGAGCTGTATTCAAATTTAACAATGCTAAGCTATTGAAGCTTAACTTGATACTGTATGAGTCCATTCTATATATTTTCTGCAACTGAGTAAGACCAGAACAGAGAATTGACTGGGATAGTAAATACTGAAACTCATTCATTTCAGAAATCTTTTGTAACAGCATCTAACTTTAAATAACTAGGGACTAACTCCATATATTCTGAAATTTCAACATAAGCTCTTTTATGTTGTTTTTTTTAAATTCCAGCAGACTCATTAACCCTTATCATCAAGGACGCAGCAGCTCTTCTCTGCTACTTAGGTCTGTAATACAGCAACAAAACGTACCTAAGCTATAAAATGCGAAGTTACACTTTAATTTTCAAAGTTACTTACTGCTCTGAAATGCCTTGAACTTCTTTTAACCACATGCTTTGTTCCTTATCTCCAATGTATGCCACTTTAGTTGGGGGCACTGCATTTCCCATATAAAGCTTCTGTGTGCCATGTGGTTCTTCCAAATAAAACCTTGAGAATATTATGACAGGTATGAATTTAACCAGATAAGATTAATCCAGACATAACTAATTGTGAGCAAAACTTAAAATAGTTAGAAATTACTTGTTAAGGACATGGAAGACTTGCAGCATCATTTCTCTACCCCTTCTGCAACAGATCACACAGCATATTTTTATAAAAAAATACCAGTGCAGGTGCTGAAAGGAAGACTGTATAGAAATGTTCTTTTTTTTTTTTTTTACATTATTCTGCATGGATTTCTGTGCATGCATTTTTCCCTCAAAGTTAAGAATGAGCTCTCCCAAACTTCCACAACTGTAGCAAAATACTGAAGGACTAGACTTCTGCAGAGATAACCAAACCTCAGAATGATGGTAAACAAAGCTTCTTCCACCAAGTCACCTTTGACACATTTGGACTAATTTGCTGCTAGCAAGTATTACAATAAAACCAAAACTTTTTTACAGCCTAAGGAACTTATTTTGAATAAAACAATAAAGACAACAAACAACTATCTATGAAATGTCTCTTACTTAGTTTCTCCATCTGACACAGCAACAACTCTGGCTTCTTCAAGGTGTGGCCAGTTAACAAAAACACGCCTTCCAAGTACCAAACTGGCAACATTTTCTACCATCTGAAAAAAACCCAGAAGTTACTATGACTAATTGTTTAACATATCACAAGATTTTTGTTAACATATATTTGAACTGTTTTTTCAATAAAAACTAATCTAGTTAAAAGAACAGGCTTTCTTGCAGAATAAAAAGCTCGTTTTAGCTTATTAAATTACATTTTGATACACATTACATAATCTCTGATTAGAAATTGAGAATCATATTTCATTTTTTAGGACAAAGCATTGTATTCCAAGTGTGGCTCTTTACATATAGCATATGCTAGTTGTAAGACCAGGTTGATTTACATTTCTGGTATAGGCTTACTATGTACTTTTTTTGTTAAATCACTTAGAACTATTTGTGTCTGTGGGACACAATAATCAAACCGACAATTTGAAATTAGTGAAATATTTTGTACCATAGATTTTACTATTGTATCTCACTAGAATAAAGAAACAGCACTTATGTCCAGGACCTTGCTAGCATCTGTAATTCTAGTCTCACATTATGTTCCATTTCTCCAATGAGTATCCGCTATTTTTTAATCTATTATTGTGGCTTATTAAATGCTCTTTGCCACGTATCATGAAAATTCACTCCCCCTATCTCTCTGCTGTAAAATCCTATCTTGTTGTTTTCCTTCTCTCTCCTTCCCTGGTTTTATTTATTTGCTTATCTCCAAAATATTTTTCTTTTCCTGGATCTGTCTTTTGCTACCTGATATTTTTGATTACAAAATAGAGCTGGCTTGTAAAGGATTTAGAAGAAATATTTTGCTTCTTAATGTCTCTGCATCAGCCCTTTCTTCTAATTCCTCTATCAAACAGTCTCATTTAAGTGGAAGGTGTGAGACTGCTGTTGATGAAAAGGGACTGATTAAAAAAGGAAAAGTGTCTACATACTCAGCTACACAAAAGACGGGGGCACTGGTCTGGAAACTCTGCTTCCTTGCATTTACTCCATTTCCAACTGTTAATTAGTCAGGAGTGAGTCTCACCAACTCCTTACCTGAGAACATGTGATGGCTACCACAGAGAAATGCCAGAAACTCTACTAAGGCGACTGACATTTAATATTCTGAAGTCAGGATAAATTTTTATCTTTCAGCAGATTCACAAAATTCTAGACTGTTCCCTGCAAGAATTTAGTATTTTAAGCCTAATGAACTTTATTTTTTACTATTGACTCCAATAGTCAACAAAAGCTTTCAGTGTGAACTAATACTGTGGATGTTTTCAGTGAACTGATTCAGCTGATGTTTTCAAGAATATTACCACCTAATAGTCTGAATTTTGGGCTGGGAGCTGAGAACTTCAGAGCTGTTACTCCAGCAGCTAATTCTATGGCCTTGAGCATAAAGCCGTATTTCACCTTCCTTTCTATCAATCAAATTTTAACAACTTATACATGAAGCTCATTTTGAAATCAAAGCATTACTAGTTAAATAGTTTTAAAAAACCTAAAGATATTCTTTTAAATTAACTATTCAATATATTTAACTATTCTTTTTTTAAGAGATGTTTGGGTTTAAAAATTTTTTTTGAACTTTCTCAGTACAATGCTAAATGTTTTTCTCCTATAATACACTATTGAAAAAATATATATAACTAACCAAGATATAACTAACTAAGATATAAATAACCAACACTTCAAATCTGACTATTTAACAAGTTCAGTCTTTTTATGACAAGTTTTTTTTGTCTGGGTTTTTTTGGTTTTGTTTTTTTGTTAGGAGCTGAATGCTTACCTGTTCTTTTGAGTTCTCATCAGCTATGATTTCTAACATCATGTTCTCTCCATGGCTGCTTTGCTGAAACACCTGTACACCACTTTTTCTAAGATAGAACTGGGTAAAAACAAAACAGCACATAAAACTTAACTCTTACATAGTTATCTATTAAATACAATTGAAAATGTCAGAAGAAAGAAATTTTTTACCTTATGTTTAATGTGCTTTAAAGTAGGAAATCCACAAAAATATAATGCACTCTTGTTGATTTTAGTTATCTTATTGTGGGTTATTTCTACGTGCCAAGCATCCAAAGGTATTGTTTTATACCTAAAAAACAGGTTGCACAACATTTGCTCAAACAGATTGACCTTTGGCTCTAGAAACTCTCATTACTCATTCAAACATTCATTAATTGACAAACCCTTTGACTTTTCTGTAAGGTGGCAATTAATTTAAGCCACTTGGAACCTACACAAAGGACTAGAAAAACCCTATAAAAAATGCTATTGCTGCAAAGAGACTACTCATTAAGAAAAAGACAAAGCTTCAAGCCATGGTATGTCCCAGTCTCACTATTTGAATTCACTGTTATTGTCAAATTCTAAACTAGCAATGGTTCCATACAGTATCACTCATCTTCACAACTATTAATTCTTCACTGAGTGTAATCCTGCAACAGGCATTTCTCCCCTATTTTGATTTAAGTTTGACTACTATTAAGGTTATGTTTCCATTTAATCTTGAAACCTCAGCCTGTGTTAAATAAAGCTGGCTACTTTCAGTGAGAGGAAAGTGAACACCACACTTGTGTTCAACTCTGCACTGGATCCAAATGCTTACATTTTTTTTTTACAAATGGTCTGGAATTAGCGTGCTGATAAATCATCACTATTATCAGATATTTGTATCAGTCTTTCACCCTCTGTGTCATACAAAGTTTATTAATTCTCTCGAGTGTTCTTGCTGACTTAGCATTGGTTCATCTGTTTTGCAAAGTAATAGTTGAAGAAAAGGGACAAATACTTTTATACTGTGCCATCCACAACAAGTAACAATTAAGTCAACATTTTACATTTTTCAGTGTATATATTGGCATATAGAAGCTTTAGTTAAAATGCTAATAAAAATATTCTACTTTTAGTCTAGTCTAAAATAGTTATGCCAGTGTTACCTTGTATGACATCTTTCTATCGCAGGGAATTTCTCTGGCCATGGTGACATGTACTGGAACTCTGCATCTTTGTCATACCAGTACATTAAGCAAGCACTGTGAGTATTTCTTCGTTTCTCCTCTTCTTTTAGGCACTTATTACAGGATTCCATGGCCTGCAGCAGTCGTTTCTAAATTTTAGAGAAATTAGCGTATGTGAAACTGGCAACAAAAATTAGCATGAAACATCCACACTGGGAAAGTGGATACCTGCACTTTTCTGGTTAACCTGTTAATTTTCTAATTGCAGCCTCACCCTTCCTCATGTCCCAGCTCTCTGATAAAAACAGGACAATTACAATGGAATGGCTTTGGAGAATAAAGATTACCTTTTTGCAAATATGTTTCCAAAGGCTAGCCATAGTTTGCCTTTTACGTTTAACATACAAAGAAATATTAAAAAGATTTTAGATGTTATCATAAAATTCTGCAAAGTAACTATTGAAAAAGCTTCAAAACCTTATGGGTCATTTGAGTAGCAACTGTTGCCTTTTGTGAGAAGACTAAGTCCTGTGAATCTTTCACTGCAAACTATGGAAACGATAGGCACAGGCCGCCACCTGTATACATCTTAACATCTAATCTGCACTTTTATTTTCATCCACTCTTTGATAGATAGAAGACTTCTATTTAATCTGATAGAAGACAACAACGTATGTAATACTGTTATCCTATATGCAAAAGGAAAACATTACTATTTTACTCCTCTCTATTAATGTTTTACTGTTTGATTTGCGCTGAAAGTCTTCTACCCATTACTAGTGTTCATGTGAAGAGATTTTCTGTAAAAAGACTGGGGTTTTTTTCCAAGTGTTTCTTTTTTTTTACCTACAGACATTCTGTATTTTTATATGCACACAGGAATACATTTTTTTTCTCAAAAAAATCTGCAACTAAATATTTGAATAGCTGATTAAAAACATGAGCAAACAAAAAAAAAAAAGTCCACATCCCTTACTTCAGACTTGTGCCACTCAAAGCTAACTTTGCTTGTGGTAACTTTATCTAGCCTTACTCTAGCAAACATCTCTATCTTTCTACGGTCTTATCAAGTGTTAATTTAAACTTCCATGTAATTGCATGTCTAACTGTTCATTAATTATGAAGTTTAGCAGATATGTTATGAAGCTTTTATAGACAGCAGACGTTGAAAGAACTTACCTCATCAATAAACGGGATTAATACTACCGCTTCCCATTCTTGCTGTTTGCCATTTAGGTCAGTTTTGAAATCCGGTGGATAATATTCTATAATAGGAGAGTCTTGACTGATCATCAAATGCTAGGAAAATACAATAGAGGAATTAAACAACATCAGAGACAATTTAGCACTAATTCTAGGAAAAGAAGGCTGGTATTAAAACCAATTCAAGGCTGAACAGGAATTCAACATTTATCATTTAACTGTCCTAGTCTGAAATTGCTTAGAAAATGCAAAATTTTATATTTATTACTAACTTTACAATGTACTAAAAATAGTAAAGAAATAGAAGTACTTAACCATACACCTAAAATTTAGGGGTAGAATATAACTAAGAGGACATACAAAAATATCAGGAAAAGAGTTATTTCAAAATAAAGCAGACAACCTATAAGCGATAGATAAATGCCATTTAATTCTAAATCCTACCTGGTAGCATTTAGGTAGCAGATCTTTGCTAGCTGCTGGAAGTACAGCAAGAAGCTGTTCAAATGGCATGAAAGGTTTTCCCAGTTCAAATTGGATTTTGAGTTCGCCAATGTTGCGAATATCCGACAGATAAGGTGCATAATGATAAGGATAATACCTGCAGGGAAAAAAAACCTCTTAAGTTACTTGACTTAATTATAGCACAGCAGTGTTCACAGATCAGAAACGAACAGAACTACATTAAATGTTCCCAGAATATAACGTGAAATATTGCTCAATCTTTAAGCAATTTCTCATTTGACAGTTCTTCTTACCAGCTCCATGACTGAACTCCATGGTAATAATAATGCAAAATCCATTGTATTGCCTGGACATAACATTCAGCTTGATCAGCCAAGAAGTCACTTAAAAGAAAAAGGAAAGATACTTATTAGTTTTTCTCATTTTCACTGGTATATAAAAATTACTTGGCACCTTGGTACACAGGAATGAAGACAGAGCATTTTGGGAACCTAGTAAGACCACGATTTTCTAGATTCATTTAATACTAATGGATTTTTTCTCTCTGGTGCTCAAATACATGTTACAGAAAACTTGACTTGCAGCTCTTCTTGCATTAGCCAAACGCATCGCCGCTGCAGTACACTGCCACGTGTTTTCTGCTTTCAACATGAATATTCTGTCTTGTATAAGACATATGCAAAGACTTGTCTTTGGTGTTTTGGGGTTTTTTTTTGTTTTCTTTTTTTTTTTTTTTTAGAAAAAAGAATAGCATACACTTACTCAGAAACTACTTCTACGCCCATTTTAGTCATGTAGTATGTTCTTTTGTATTGCCTAAACTCCGTTTCAAACAGATCATCATCTTCTGGTTCATCTTCCAACACAGCTGAAAAAGCAGTAATGAAAAAAAAGAAAAAAGGATTAACATTCACTTCCCTACTACAGTAAAGTTTGAGGACATTCAGTTTTGACTTAATGCCTTAACTTTATTCCTCAATTCACAGTTACAGGTGCTTATACCTTCCTTGCACTGAAAGTAACATGAAAACAATCAAACGAAATTTTTACCCGGAGAAAGTCTGGAACATTTTTCTTCTCCCTTTAAAGGCAGACAACCCATTTTGTAGCCCAATTACAAGAATAGAGAAGAGATATAAGCCATCAGAAAATAATTTAAGAAAATGTTAAAATAAATTTTAAAATTTAATCTTTTTTCAGCAACATCGTATCAATGGAGTAATATTTATCATTTTTGACATTCAATTTCAAAACATGAGCAAAAGAGACCTTCCTGCAAGTGGAATGAGTTTAAAAAACATAATCAATGCAACCAAAAACCCCAAAGACATATAAAAATCTGTTCATTTGTCTCCACCTGTATCATATAAAATACCTAGGCATACAATTATCAAAACCATAATGTTGCTGACTATTTGCTCATTCATTCCTTTAATTCATCATTGAAATACTGGTCAAGTAAGAAGCACTTCAAAAGCTTTAGCCCCACTCCCTCTCACCACAAGCCAGTGATGTGCAGTTCCATTTCCCCAATAGCCGACTACATAACTCTTTCATTTAGATTAAGGTCACCTCTGACACGAAATTCTTACAGATCTTTCAAATCTCTACACAAATTAACAAGATTTTCTGTTATATGCATACGGAAAAACTATTTGCACTTACTTTTAGGGGTCACAACTTCACCTTCATTTTTTTCTAAAGCAGCCAAACATATAGAATTTTCCTGAGCCTATTAAATTAATATTTGAGATAAAGTAAAAATACAGAATAATATGCACATACCTCATGCACAACCACATAATCTGCAACTCAAAATGCTATAATCAAGAAGTATAAATATTATTATTATTATTTAGTATAAACCCCACTACATTTCCTTCTCCTGTAACTGCCTAGGGAAAATTATTTTATCCATACAGATCAGACAAAGGAGCAGTCTCAAATAAAATCTCAACTACCTTTACAAAATATCTGAATATTTGTTTTCCAAAATACAACTATTTCCAAAACCACGCAGTACACATTTAAGCATTTTTACCTACATCATGCACTGTGCTACAGCAATCAAATTTTTACGCAGTAAATTTTTAAGAGTTCAAATTACTTTTGTGGGAAGTAAGGATACAAGAAATTGTCTTTTAGAGTCAAACAAGCCAAGCATTCACTTCATTCTCACACTACACACTATCTTTTGTGTATGGCACTGAGTAGCTTTCAATAAGCAGAATCATTAAGTTGGCCCTCTTCCCCTGTACCTGAGATATGCAAGCTCCTGACTGTCACTGCCATTCAAAGGATCAGTCAAGATGGCTAGCTAATACTATACAGCTGCTCCAAACTTCTGTGGCAAATAAGAAAACAACCACAAATAAAGCATACCTTATTAAAGGAAGAGCTAACATCTTGCTCTTACAAACCACAAACTGCACTAAAGAACAGGATAACGATACACAGTGACAGATGAAGGAGTTTCCTGCTGCTACTCTACACTGTGCTGAAGGCATATATTGAAGGATAGCCAATGGAAGCGGTGGTTGGGAACGTGACAGTGGGGCAGAGTCAAGATCCAGAGAAAGGCACTGTTCCTAATCAGTTATATCTAGAATTGCAAGTTTAACAAGCAATCTGAGATAGCTCACACCAATGAAATGGCTGTATATCTATTAATTGTCAAATAGTCGGCCAATACCAAGACATGCATGAATGACCTATCAGTGTATCTGAAATATATCAAACTTCCAGCAGGCTATGCATTGAAAAGTAAAATTATAAAGTATAGCAAGTTTGACCATAACTCACCCAGAACTAAGTTTTGCTGCTGCTGAGGAACACATAAACTGATGACATAAAGCATTAACTTACAAGTTTACAAGATTTCAAGAAACATGAGAACTTGACCTTGACTTAACCATTTCGTCACTCACAACCAGCAATGCATACAGGCAGTTCCTCAAATGTTACGTTTTACTACCTTTTGTGATCTCAAAAAGATCTCAAAACAGATTTATGCCATTTAATTTGTCTAAGATCAAATTACTGATTTGCAGAAAGTAACATTCTTATTTCCAAAACCATGCATGAAAAACACTAACCTTTTGTTTCTTTTGTTTATTTTTTCTGGCTTCCTCTGCTGCAATACCAGCTGCCTCGTTGAGGTATTTATTGCCTACTTTACTTTCAAACCATTTTAGGTCTACAAAGACTTCACTGAAGTGTTCACGATCAAACTGTGTAAAAAGATTAAAGTAAGTTTAGAAATATTTGAGGGATGCCAAATTTAGAGTACTAAATTAACAGTGTCTTTTTAGTAGGTGAATTAGATTACATCTAGAGTCATTTGTACATAAACATTTTGCCCTAGAGCTGCAACTAAACTAACAGATTAATATTAAAAATCTTTTTTCTTAGCAATATATATACAGCATGGTGTATTTTAGGGCACTATATTGAGGTTATATTCAACAGACTATACCATAATTTTGAAGTTACTTACATCTGACAATCTTGTGAGATATTTCTCAAAGCGTTTTAAATTCAGATGCCCGTTTTCATTTATGTAACCTATTGGGAAAATAAAGTATGTTTTTTAAATTAACAATTTAACAATTTTAAAATTTCAATTTAAATGCCCCATAGATAATGGAATGCAATCTTGCTGGCTGTCTAAAGAAAGTGTAATAAATACTAAACATTCTAACATGGCTAAAAAGGTCAATAAATATTAACACAGGAATGTTAACGTTTCTACTTTCCACAACTAAAGTTTGTGTTCTTACCTCCCAGTTCTGGCAAGATAGCCATGTATGTTCTATAAAGTAGCGGCAGTGCATCATGATTAATGTGTAAATGAGGTAGATGAGGAATAAAATCATTTCCTACAAGGAAACCCATTAAGATCCAATCATCTATTATCCTTTCAATATCATATTCAAAGGAAATCTTGTCCTGGGGGAAAAAAAAAAAAGGAAAAAAAAAGAAAAAAAACACACGAGCGTAACTTTTATTATCATGTTTGCATAAAAAGACATCACACATTTCTTCAATCATAGCTCCACTAGAACTTACTTTTACTGGTGAAAATTCATAATCAATATATTCTCTCATCAGTGATAAGTGCAGTAAATGAAACGTGGTTTCCTCTGGTGCACATGCTCTGTAAATTATTCAAAACATTACGTTAATTATTTATAAACACACTTTTAACATTAATATTTAATAAGTCCAAGGTTACCTAAAACCAAGTACTCTTACTAGGATTATATCCTCACAGAAGAAATAATGTATAAACATTCCTTTGAAACTATTTCAGGATTCATCTGGTTTGAGTCTGTAAAAATTTGCAGTAGAATCTTCTAAACAGCAGATGTGACTGCACTGTATGGAAAACAGATAGCTTAGAGAAAGCAGGGCAGCTTTGTGGAGTTCCATGCTGCATTAACTATTTCCTAAGTAATTATCCCATTGTCCAAAAAAGGGACAACCTAACTTTGTACCAAACGCAATACATTTAAGGTGTTTTAGAACTAGTCTGAGTACATACAGAGTACACAGATTCATGTCTAAACTGGCTGGGTTACATCTGCAGTCATTTGAAATGCTTCTTGTAAGAAAACAATATGCTCAACTTGAAAATATGTTCCATCTGTATTATCTAGTGGCTTCAACACAGCATCAAAAAAATGACAAACCTACTGTTTGTTTATGGCATAAATTAGTCAACATATATTCTGCCTTCTTTTCCTCTCTTCACTAAAATTACTTAATACCTAAGCCAACGTTAGGCTGAGATCAGTAAATACCTACACCGAAAGATTAATGAGCTTAAGACTGATGTATTTTAAATTTGTAAAGGACTATTTCACCTTGTAGATACTGTAACTAGCTGGGACCACCTCCAATAACAAACCTGCATAAACACCTGTGTATTCACACATACACATACATAGTAGATTTTGGCCAAAATCCTCTGACAAAGATGTGTGTGGTACACAAGCCTTATATGAAGGCTACCAAGACGAACTCTGAGTTACACGTGGCTGCACAGAACTTCAGACCTAATTCTGTCACTTTTTAAATGTACTTTTCATATTGGCAAAGCCAGGTTGATGCTCTAAGACCTCTAGAGGCATGTTGCCCCTTATTCTTTATTGCACTGGACTTGAAAATCCTGATAAAACAAGTAATTTCTCTTAGTCAAGAAACTGCTGACAGGTATTAATTTGTATGTATTTTTAGTATTTTCAAATTCCAAGTGTAAGTACTCATAAAAGTGACAAAATTGACACAAGGCAATTCCTGTAACTTCCAGAAGTAGATTTCTGTAATGAGCAATATTATCCAGAAATTACAACAGGAGCCAAATATGGAACAATGCTTGAGGGAAATTTAAAAAAAAAAAAAAAAAAGACACCTTGCCTTTTGATTTCATACTTTATTTAATTAATCCTTCAAAAGGTCACCACACTTCTTTTATATTATTTTATTTTCAAAAAAGGGAAAAAGGACATTTTTCTTTGATTAAAGTATTTTAAAAACATTACAACGTTACCTGCCAACACTATCAACAGAATGAGTATTACTGAAAAGTTGACTGTGGAAGACTATGAGAAGAATACTTATTTCTGATGTTTATCATATTGTCCTTGGCAATAAAAACATTTGTTTATTAGCAAAAATGATGCATTTATCTAAACATTTATATGACTTTCACTGTATTAGCCAAAATCCTTTTTGTATCAAACAAGTGTATTTGTCTTTTCCACCTTCTCCCTTTATCCACCAAATATATGCTTAAGGTCCTTCAAAGAACAAACCTAGCCACAGTAACAACTGTAAAATTAATTTTTCTATTCTTCAGAATAGCTCCATGTACATGCACAGTTCTGGAACAAATCACCTCGTTCTGACTGATTATAGCCCACAAGTTAGTTCAAATGGGCAAATCCAGAATAACAGCATCCAGTCAGCCACTTTAAGAGAGTTTATTTTAGTTGTTATTCTAGTAATTTACTTACATACACAAAACCTCAGAGATATAAATACATTTTAAAAAGCCCTATCTGCAGAGGAGAATTATGGAAACAATGTCAGTGCAGCCCTCCATTCATAATATGAAGAAAGAAGCGCAACACACGAAAGCTCTAAGGATTTTTTTATCAGCTGTCCTGACAGCATACATTTTCTCATGCAAATGAATTCAAATGCATAATTTGCCAAGTTGATTTCTCTAATTTCATGTATTTTCTAACACAAAAATAAACTGAGAATTTCTTAATTTAGTATGCAATC
This sequence comes from Pelecanus crispus, assembly GCF_030463565.1. Lineage (NCBI taxonomy): Eukaryota > Metazoa > Chordata > Aves > Pelecaniformes > Pelecanidae > Pelecanus > Pelecanus crispus. Next base: position 18,400,509 of record NC_134651.1, on the reverse strand, counting down.
AACTAAAAAAAAAAAAACCAAACTGTTTTAGTGACCCAGTATCTTCTGGATTAATTTCATCGTATATAAAATAAGAGTAAAGTTAAATCAGTTCACCTTTGAGATTTTTTACCACCAAATCTGACTTCTTCTCTTAAGAGCGCAAAGTGTGCCTCGTGACTTGTTAATCCCAGCATAATCTATTACAAAGAGATATCAGAAAGGTCTTACTTCATTATTCTTTTAACTGTTACTTTAAGATTCGAGCAGTATAAAGAAATTTTGCTGTTCTGTTTCATTACAATTCAAAAGTTTGCAGGAATACAAAATTACATGCTTGTTTAATCACATTTTAGAACCCTATGCACTTAGGAAGACATCAAAGACATACACACTTTATAAATGTCTGTCATTCATATTATGTTGATTGCACATACCAAGTCAGCATCTAAGCCATAGAGACAGTGTCTTGTGTTTGGATCGTGATGGGGCTTTGCTTTTTCTGATCTGATGAACTCCATAATTTTATGCTCACCTTCCCCCGGAGTCTGCACAAAAAAACCCCAAATTCATCAGCAAGTATTCTTCTATAAAATAAAAAATTATTTTAAATAAAATTTTTACAAATTACAATGACCTCATGGCCTGATAAGTAGACTGTTACTCCTTGCCAGGATTTGTCTGTGGAAATCTTCATATTTACAAAATACTTAAGATGTTCATGCAATCTGGCCATGAATTCAGTTCCTGAAAACAGAAATCTAAGTTAAACACAAAGCTTTTCACTAGTCATTCAAAATTCCATTTATGTATCAAAAGTATTAATGAAAAAAACAACAAATAAAAATTCTGCAAGAAATGAAGGGGACAGCTGGTTTTTTTCCTCAAGAGGTTTCATTTTTTCCATAGCAATCTAAAAAATATTTAGAATGAAACAGTATTCCAACTTTACTAAAAGTTATTAAAACCTGTGTTCCCAACTTACTTGAGCCTTTATTGATTCTGTCCTCTAATTTAAAAAACCCCACGCCTTAGGATAGGAAAATAGTGTCAAAATATAGATGCAAAAACATAAATCTTAAACACTTAATTTTAAATAATTAACAAATTATCTTACCTGGTGTAATACAGTTGGAGTCAAATCTGGCTTCTGTAGGGAGAGTTTCTCCCTTTTCTAATGCCTTTTTTATTTTGTCCTCTGCCTCTTTTGCTGATCTAAAACAAAACAGGGTTGGAGAGAGAGAGAGTAGAGAAAGAACCATCTTATTCAAATGTTAATATCCTAAGTACAGCTTTACTGACAAAATACATATAGTTGATTTTTAAAGAGTGTTTAAAAGAAAGAAAAAGGAAGAGAAATGTAACTCCTGAATTGAACTTGTTTCTGGTACAACTGGAAGGCTTAAAAATAGCTTTTTTTCCCCTAGTAATGATGATAATCTGTCATTGCTCAGATACAGTTAATATTTAGATTACCAAGATGATCATTCAATAGCTGATCACAATGGAAGTAAATTAATGTTGAAACAGTAGGAATACTTGGGATCTAAACATCTGAAAATGCTATCCCAGAACAATAATGGTAACGTAGTTAAACAGAGCAGTAAATTTGGAATACCACAGGGGTAGGAGGGGTGAACTAACAATTTACCATCACTAGTAATAGAGAAACAAACAAACAAATATCACCCTAGCCTTTCTTGGCCAAGGGTTTCATAAACACTTTTGAATCAGAAAAAGAGAAGCCGCCAATGTCTTAGATTTTTGTCCTTCTCTCAATTCCACTCCAATTTTCTATTTAAACTCTTTCTTAATCTCTTCTTTGCCTCAATCCGCTTTTTTCCTTAAAAAACCCCACACAACAAAACCCCCAACCCACAAAAAAACCCAGTAGCTTGAAAATATTTTCTCTTGTCCCTTTTCCCCAGTTTGTTTCTGTTGCATTTCACTCAACATCCCTGTACTGCCTGACCACTGCCTTTCCTTCCTTACAGCACTCTTCAAAAAAGCTTCCACATCTCCCAAAACATTAATGTAATTCTTAACACTGTGAAATCTACTTGCAGCTCTGTATTTGAGCTAGCTCGCTAACCGGTGTCAAGAGGAAATGGGAATTTCATTAGAAACTTCATTTCTTCTTTGACTGTCAAAGAACATTCCGCTGTAGTTACCAAAGGCATATCTAGACTCAGCATTCATAAATGCCAAAGACTCTCACAGGTTATGAAGCCACTGGAGACATCTCTAAGAGCTCCACTACAGATTTATTTCACAGAAAGTTTCATAGGAAGAAAGCTCCCCCCACCCTCAAGTCCCGCACACACAGAGACAAATCTAAGTAACAAGCAAACTTTCCTTTTTGGAATCTTGATTTTAAGTATTAATATTTTACAGGTAGTTACCCTCATTTAACTAAAAATTAAAGCTACTGTCAAAGGCATGACCACTCATAATATATTTTAGTTTTCATGGCATACATTTAAGTAAATGGTTTTTTTAAAGTGTTTACTATGCTAGAGACGGAGCAAGAACAAATATTCTCACCTAAAACGTCTCCCACGCTGCTGATTCATTTTTGCTCTTGGAGCTACTCCATCAACTGCCATGAAGAAAACCTTCCTTGGTTTAATAATGCGAAATAGTACTTCCAAATAGTGAAAAATATCAGCAAAGATCTTATCTTCTGAGATTCTGAAGTGAACATCATCATCATTTGGATGTGAACACTGATGTATAATGCCATTCATGTCCAGGTATAAGTTGTCAAATTCTGGAATCTACAAAAGCCACAGTTAGTACCCATTGGTGACGGCTGAAGCAATGCAATCACTGCCCAAGGAGCGGCTGGGACTAAGGAACTCTGGAAACGAGCTGAGGTGGGAAGACCTCCCTGAAACTTCTACATGCCAATGGGCTAAGAATATCTTGACTGGTTATGGGTTTGTCTGCACTTGTAATCCGTTATTATGATTTCCCCAGAGAAGAAAGTCGGCTGAACGGATTCCTACCCTATCCTGATCGTTTCTGGTACCTCAGGACTTCTGTCCCCTGTGCTTGGCTAATCTACACTGTGTAAGGGAAAAGCAAATAAAAATCACACTTTTCAGGAAGAGATAATTTTACTTTTTTTATAACCCCACACATTTCACTGATTCAATCTTGCGTAGCTGCACTATAAATAAAAACGACAAAAATGAGTATGCAGTTTCCAACAGGATTTCAAAAGCAAAGCCAGCTGAAGAAGCTTTAGGGCTCTCCCCCTGTTAACCAGTTCCTACCATGACCACTGCATGCTGCCTCTTCAGCTATGCTAACAGCCACTATGAGTCTAGAGAGTGGCATTTACCACCAAAACCAACACAATTATCAACGATAACATCAACCTTTCTCCCATTCTTTCCAAGCACTTTTTTTTCCTGTTTAGTTCTCTGTTCTTCTAACAGCCTTATCTGTAGCAGCCCAACTTTCTTTTAAAGGAACAAACCCTCCCCTGGACGTACACAAGCAACATGTAGAGCACAAACATTGTTAAACATATGAAGCAAAGGGGCTGTTATCTTTTTGTTGCCAAAACTCACCAAACATGCACAAGAGCAATGTGCAATAAACAAATCTATTCTTTAATCCACCAACATGACTTCATAAAAATCCTCCTGTCATTACAACTGGAAAAAGGCACTGCTAACTTTTTGTGATTTTCTGTAGTATTGCTGCGACGCCGCTTTACGTGATTTTGAAAGGTGTGTTGTTGGGACCTATATTTATCACCCAGATGTAAGAGAAACATAAGTCTGTTTCAGAAAGAGGAATGAGGACGAGAAGAAACAAGAGGCAGGATCGGGAAGGATCTCCAGTCACCTGCAATAACTAGTCTTCTGTTGTGCATAATGATCTTCAGTACAGTTAAATTCCGTAACCAAACTGCTCTCAACATGCTCAATCACCACATCGTCCACACAGGCACCACTGTCAGATAAGAAGAGAGCAGGGCATTGCACAGGCAGCATTCTAAAGAGATGAAAACTAAAGCTTTTATATGGAAGCAACATATATACGGAAAACAGATGACCCTTTAAGAAGCACAGCTATACGATTTAAAAATAATGATGTGCTTTACATAGGAATTGCCTTTTATTTTGGGTAGTTTTTTCTGTAATAGCAAACAGAAATCCTAATCTAGATACTAGTATGTGTCAGTCTGTATATTCAAGTGGCCTAGCAGAGAAAAGGAAGAATGGGGATACAAGCAACTGTTGAAGCTTAGTATCACAGATAACAATCCAGACATTTTCTTCTATACAGAGTAAGTATTCTGCATAAGCTACCACCACCATCTAGTCTTCCAAAAGACTAACTAGAGAACTACATGGGCACCGGCATACGTGGTTGAGTTGTGCTTTCAGTTTATCTTAAGAGATCCAACAGCCCCTTTTTCTGAAAGCGTCATGGGTACTACAGCCTGCTGCTATTCCCCTGGTTAGAGCAGACACATGCTGACTCCCTCAGCTGCCACAGTTCACAGTTCTTCGGTAAAAAGTTTGAAGCTGCCACCAATTTCAGCGAGCAGCCCAGGCTTTTAAGGAAATAGCTGAAAAGCCAGCACACGCTGCTGCCGCCTTGCTACACGGACAACGTAAGGCACTGTAGTGAAATCCAACAAATCATAAGCAAACACCTAAGCTTTGAAAACTGCTTTGAAACTAGAAGGAAGAGTCAAACATCCAGGTTTGGAATCACTTGAGCAGGGCATCTTAGATATATTGCTACAACAGCTATTTAATCTTTTAAAATGCTGTCTGTTTAGGAAAAAATTATTAACGCTCAAACACGCCTTCAATCACCACCCAACTCATCTCAGAACTTCCTTATTCAGGCTACAAACTCACACCCATAATGCCAATTGAAAATGATAATGAAAAGTTAGGAGCTTCTGTCCAACAGGTACCAAACGTGATTTCGCCGAAAAACAAGACTTTTTTTTTGCCTGTTAAAAGCGTTGTTTACAGCTTTCCTTTTTCGAGCTTTAACATACTTCTTGGTTTTGCTACTAATACAAGCTGTCCGACGCATGCGACAAGAAGGAGACGCAGCAGAGCGGTAAAACCTGTCCCTCGTCATTACTGTGCCACTGCTCGTCAGCTGCAGCAACTTCCCCGAGGAAACGCGGGGACCCCGCGCTGCCCGCGGGGGCGAAGGGGCCGCAGGGGCCGCAGCGGCCGAGGAAGCCCCGCGGTTCCAGGCGGGCTGGAGCGCGGCCGCCGGGAAAACAAAAGCGAAAGGAGGGAGGGAGGCCGGCCGCAGGGAGCCGGGAACGGCGCCGGGCCGGCAGCTCCTCGAGGAACCGCGCCGTTTGGGTTCGGCTGCCCCTGAGAACATCACCCGCGCCTAACGAGGAGGCGAACGCCGGCGCCGCTGCCGCTAACGGCCACCTCGGCTCGGACATTCGGGGGGGCTCCGAAAGCCTCGCCCGTTCCCCAGCGACCGCACGCCGCCATCCCGCGACTTTCGGCCGCTTCCAGCTGCCGGTCTCGCCGAGGCGCGGCCGCCCGCCCTGCGCCGACCCGGCCTCGGCGCCGGCTCAGCCCCGCGAGTCTGGCCCGAGTAAGCCCGGCCGGGAGCTAGGCCCGCTCCTTCGCCCCGCCGAGGGGCCAGGCAGGAGCCCCCTCCTCCAGGCGCGGAGCGGAGACGGGCCCTTGGGCAGGCAGCGGCGCTCCGCTCCCAGCTCACCTGATGCTCCTTCAGCACCTGGCTGAGGCAGGGGTACCGCTCCGAGATCCACCGGTAGAACTTGGGGACCCCCATGGCCGCCGCCGCTCCCCGCCGCCCTCACACTCCCCCCCGGACCCAAACAAGCCCGGGCCGCGCTCCGCCTTCCTTCCGGCGCGCCGTACTGACAGCCGGGCCGGGCCGCCCGCGCCATCGAGCGCCGCGCAGAGCGCCCCGCACCGACCATAGAGAGGGCGGACAGAGCGGCGCTGCTGGCGCGGCGCGGCGCGGCGCGGCGCGGGGCGGGGCTCGCTCCCCCTGGCAGCGGCGGCCCCGCCCTCAGGCCGAGCCCCCGCCCGCCCCCGGGCAGGGCGCCGCCGTCGCTGTTGAAGGCGGGAGGCGCCGCCGCTCGCCCCTGCCCCTGCCCCTGCCCCTCCGCCTCCGCAATTAAACACGGGAAGCGTGGCCGCCCGCCCCTTCCCTTGCCAGCCCACGCAGGAGCTCCCACGCCGCGCCTCAGTGCCCTCGGGCCCGGCCTGCTGCGGGCAGCAGATCGAGTCCCTGCGTGACGGAAATCGGTGACTGCCGTGGCCGTGCCTGGTGCAAGTTCACCGTAAAGTTCTCTTCGCTCTGTGGTGCGACAGTGAAGCCTGGGAAAGGTAACATAACCCCAGCACCCTCACACACCACAACAGAAAAGATCGTAGTCTTCAAGTTTTAGTGAAACACTTCTTTTCAACACTTTTAGAAGATTTACCCGTAAGTTCCCCAGAGAAACGAAACCCACTATAACCAGTTGTAAATCCATTATTTAAATTTTGGAAAGGGTCCGGAGTTCAGCTGAACTAAAACTTGAGTCTTGCAACACGGCATCACTCTGATCAAAAACTAATGGCAGTGTTGGTCTCTCAGAACAGCAGAAACACAAAATACCGTACAAAAATTCTAATTATCTTATTGCAGGGTAAGAGTGTAATTTTCCCCTATCTCCCCCCTCATTTCCCTAGAGTGTGGATGCCTACAGAAACAAGCATTACTGTAAGTTAGTATATACCTTCTGAACATATTTAGTTACTCTACTCTTGCCCATATCAAAACGCTTTCTCTGAAACGGAGCCTGAAAAACACTCACTCCAGCCAGGCTTTTTACAAGGGAGGGAAGAGAGGGCCTGTCCCGAACTCTCAGGAGCCTGAGCATATGTTGAAGTCACAGACGGTGCCTGCTGCGCTGCTCTTACAGCTGGCCAGGGTCCTGTACCTCGCAGCTTTGTGTCGCTTCCTTCACGAGGGTTTCTTAGCAGAGCAGGCAAGGGCAAAGGAAGCTGTTCCAGAACGTGTAACGCTTCACCAGTTTCTTCATGGTAAGATTTAAGATCCTAAATGTTTTTCTAGACATAGCCAGGCCACATGGAAGAAAGTGAAAGGAAGCAAAATGCAAGGTCTACTGCTGAAAAGAAATACTCATTATTTTCAGAAAGCCCTTCTGAACTATGAGTAGAAAAAGTTGAAAGAACCACTTTACATTGTATCAGTATGAAACTTTAATGTCAGATTTTCTAATCTACAAAAGTAAGCTGAATGAGAAAAATCTTTACAAAAATATACAGTACTTTATAGAGTGCATGCTTTCAACATTGCAAAAATTCATATAGTCAGAGTAGGTATGTACATAAGAAACCTGCAGAGACTTGCACAGTCTAATTTTTAAGCAGCTCTTATGTACTGCCTTCTATATGTATACAAAACGTAAGTCGTAACACCTTACACATCTGCAAGTGTATTCATAACATACTTGCAAGTGTATTGCATATTTTACATAGATTTCAGGCTGTTCTGCTGCTTATAATCAGAAATCAACAGAAGTAACCAGTTATCACTGATTAATACCTTCTCAAGAATATTATAGCTGCATCACTGGTGAATGGTATCATTCCAAAGTGAACAAATTTCACATATATGGAGCCCAGCCCATATACATCTGGCAGAGCAGGTTGTCATCGCTTGCTTCTTGAATAAGGTAATGAACATGCCCTTCAATAGATAAGGGTAATCCTTTTATTCTGTTTCTAGTCTTAATGACACCTTGCAGCCGTTGTTCTATATCAAGGACATGGGTTTTGGCCTGGAAACAAAGGAAAAAAAAAATATTGCTACTATCCATGAACTTTCACTTTTTTAAAATAAAAAAAGTATTTATTAGGATGTGTTTGACATCTGCACACTAATTTAGTACAAAACCCAGATGTCTACACCAGTTACTTTGAAAATAAAGGATACCCACTTTTAAAAATCATTCTTTAAACCGGATAGATTATTGGTCAAGTTATAACTTTTCCCCTACATTTTTACAGGTAAAATTTACCATAGAAGACTGAAAAAGCTATGCAAATGTATTTGAAATTGTTAGAATGCTTTATTTCATACAATTACTTTCAAATAAATGCAAAATTTTCCCAGCCTTTTTCTTGGAATTCTGGATAAAATTAAAGAATCATTAAAGAATTAAATTAATTTATGTATTATTTATAATAATTTATTTTACAATAGATCTATACATTATACTAATTTATTACTTATAATTATATAAATATATTTATATTATACTTATAATATATAAATAATATATTATTTAAAACAAATTATTAAATAAAGAATTTCCTAGTCTGGAAAATTTAGGCCAAAATTATGAGCAACTGAAGATGAAGAAGTCTAATAACAGGTTGTGATGAGCAACTCAAAATGAGGTGTTCTGAGGCCCACTAGAGTAGCTAGTTCATACCAATTATACTCACACATTTTCTTTTAAAGCTCAAGTATAACATTGGCACCTATCCAGAAAACACAGTTAAGCATATGCAACTATGTGGGTGGTCCTGTAACTAGAAGAAATGTTATGTAGACATAACTGGATTAGTAATTATTTGAAGACCAGGAGATCTTCTGTGCTCAAATAGCTCAGTTAAGTTCCTTGTTGTAATATAGCTTCAGTACTGTAGTTTGTCCTCATCTTAGTTGCCGTGTTTATCAGTGCTCCCTTAGTTTTAGCTGCTATTACACATATTTATTTTCACTAAATACTAAAAAGGGACAAATCAGAATTTCACTAAAATCAGAATTTCACTAAATACTCTTAAAAAGGAGACAAATCAGAATTTTTGCAAAGGGGAAAGAGAATATTACAGGTTGTGCAAGCTATATTTTGGATCAACAAAGTAGCATTTACCAGCAGCTACAAAAGAAACAGTACATATGAAGTCTTAATTTTAACCAAGTATTCCTTGACATATAGCAAGGCACGTATTTATTCAATAATAAACATCCACTCATGAAAAGCACAAAAATATGCATGGAAAGGACTGCAGATGTTACCATCACTGTAAATCTGGAGGACTGTGCAACAGTCAGAGCGTGGGGCAGCAGGAGCCTCACCTATCCTATTGCTTCTGTTGATGTTGTCCTTGATTTAGTAACACTAATAAGACAATCATAGGCTCTGTTTTGTTTGGTTCTTTAGTAGATAAATTACATTTTCTATCAACAAAAATGGTCTCTTTATGGATAAAAATTACGAACACAGAGCTAATCAAGAAGAAACAACCAGAGGAATTTTTAAATGAAAGAAAAACCAATAAAGTTAAGGTTTCAGTTAGAAAATACGTAACTTGCAACCATAATGGACATCTGACATTTGAATACCTTATGCTATGCTTGTTTTCAACTAACCTTTTCATTGACAACTTCTCCAGTTTCGTTCACCTGTGCTTTCATATTTCCTTTAACAGGTTTACTCCATTCCACAAGAGGATCATGGAGAAAAGTCTTTAAGACACTAAATAAATTAAAAAAAAGGATAAGATACATATAATACATTTAATTTTCAAAACAAGAACACTGACAGGAGTCTAAAGTTAGCGCTGAATATTTATACTGTTTTATATTTAACTGCATGTCACAGTAAGACTGAGCTGCATGACAGGCATATGCTGGAACCAGCATATTCACCAGCAGTTACTGTTTCAGATTTTTAGACTACAGACAGCTTTTTCAGAGTTTGTAGCAAAACCAGTTGCCGTACCTCATTAGAGGCTCCCTTTGATCACGCATAAGCCTCATTGTGACTTCACAAGCTCTTCGGAAGAGACCTTCTGTTCCCATTGGACCCATTCCATTAACCATGTTGTGAGTGAGACGAAAAGGAACGATTTCCGGAACTTCAAAAGTTTCTCCCTTTACAGTGATTAAAAAAAAAAGAGCATGCCCTAAGCATTTTAAGCATTATTAAAGGGTAAGATTTACATTGGTTTTAGTTTTTTCCCCCCCCGTCTTGCTCAGTGGCAGTTTCCTAGCTGACAAGAGATGTTTGCTCAGATCACAGTCCTTTCTCAGCTGTTAAAGGGAAATTACAGCAAATAAAGGATACCGATGTCCAAATAACCTCTTTTTCCTTGTTTTAATACACTAATACGGGTATAAAATTTTGTTCTAAATATATATTGCTGCTCTGTAGTCTCGTGCAAAATGCTAACTTTTCTTTTATAACATGCAAATTAGCTTAAAAACATTTCTTGAATTAAGGTTTATGTAGGGCAATTTAGGCTTACTAAAAAGAAAGCAGGAGAAATAAACTAACAATATCTCTACCTCATTTATCTGAATTAAAAAGGGCACATATTCCACACCAAAAGCATCTTTCAATAGAAGCACCAAAACTCCAAATCCCACTCTGGCCACAATTTCTGCTGATTATTTTTACAGAACTGTTGGAATTTTTGTGCTGAATTTGTGTGAGAAAAAACAAACAAACTCTTCACAGCAGCAGAATTCTGAATGCAGTAATTACAGCTTTGTTTGGAGGGTGGTAGTGGAGAGAGAAGTCACACAATACAAACACTCTAAAATCTGGGCTATTTCAGTGTATCCACATCAGCTCATCTGATACTGGCTAAATCAAAAAGCTGGCTTTCATTAATGCAGTATACAGAACAATCACATACTCTTTACATATCCCAGACTGTTTGGTATAAATAAGAAACAAAGCAAGAGAGAGAACACAACAGATACGTTAAAGTCAAAAAAGTGGGGAAAATCCCAAGACAGTAGAAATTTATAACTTAATGCATGTAAAATAAAGAGCAAGTTCAGCAAGTGGCATTTCTCACCTTGTTGAAAAGGCAGTTGAAATCCACATGCACACATTCACCAGTCAAAGAATCAAACAGGATGTTTTCACCATGACGGTCTCCTAGACCAAGTATGTAACCAACCATTGACATCACTGCAACAGAACGACAATAGGCTGACCTACTATTGTACCTGCGGAAATAAGAATCAGACATGTCTAAGTCGCTTCCTTGGGTTATCTGTCTTTATTCAGTAGTATAATCAACGTTTAGTGAAACACATAGTAGATATTCTTGAGCTAGCCCAATCCCAGTCACTCACCATGAAGTAGGATCAGGAAATGTTCTAAGAAACCATTCATGAAAGAGAGGAGGATGGCGAGGCAAAAGGACTTCTTTGAACATTTTCAGCTTTTCAGACAAAGGCGCTGACTTTGGAAGCATATGCTGACGCAATTCTTTTCCAGTCATATAGATACCTGTAACGGACCTCCTCAATTAGGCAAAAGAAATCCCCAAATATAAAGCCTTGTACATACTATTACAATATGGTATTTTAGAGAAGACAAACATCTCCATAAAGTTGGAATAAATGAACAAATGGAAAATAACCCATACAACATGGTGGTGGTGGGGTACTGGAAAGTAAATAAAAAATCATAATGTTAACTGAAAGAGAAGACCTGGCAAAGAAGCCACCAGTTTTACCAATCGCCATGGGGTGGAGTGGGGGAAATACACTTCACAAAAAAACCCCACCCTCACACCACCATTCATTATATTCAGCTGAGATGTTTGGAGTTCCAGACTCCCAGATGTCTGCATACATCCAGATAACGTGTGAAATTTTCGCCCCCCAAATTCTATTGTACTGACCAGAAAGTTGCTTTGTTAACAAGAAATTCAAAATAAATCTGATCCTTCCCCTGGGAAGTTGCTGTATCCTCAACCTTGACTCAATTATAAATTATCTTAATTATCTCACACAAACGTAGCAGAAATGGAAACCAACAGTTCAAATCTAAAGAAAAAGTCCACAGCCTTTTCTATTATTCAGTGCTGCACACACATTCCCATGCTGCCGAAATGATTTACATCATAGTATAGGATAATGTATTAAGATGATTGTGTTATCAGTTCTCATAAGGAACTTGTTTATTGCAAGCACCAATTCTCTTCTATATAAGAGTAAAAGTCTACCACACATATGAATAATAATATATTGCAGATAGTTAAAAATACACGTGACTGCATCTTCCTAGAATTTAGTCTGATTCTTGCTGTTTGTCTTATTTACTTATAAAGATACAAACCCTTTAAAAAAAAATCACTATAGTCTAATATATTTCTTTACCTTTCTCCTTATAAAGTTTTATCAGGATATTTCTTAAACCAGCAGTATTGTTCACCCATTCAATTATACCACATTCATCATTTAATGGAATAACTGCGTAGGTTCGAATATGGAGTTCTCGCCTACGTGACTCCGCATCTTTTCTTAAGCACTATTCACAAAAGAAAAATGAGATTAACAGATAACACAGACAGGACCAAAATGGATCAATAACATTAACCATTCTATCTATATTTTCCAATCACACACTCTAGAATTTAAAATTCTAAGCTTCACTGTCTGCAGTAGGTCAAATGCAAGCAAAAGGCTCATCTATTCTCCAAAGTAAATTAGAAAAGAGAATTTTGCAATAAAATAGTCAAACTGCGCAACTTGTACATGGCTTAAATCCCTTAAAGGCAGTATTTGAAATAAATGTTTTAGTGTTTCAGAGATGCTGTAATTTGCTTTAGCCTCATGGAAAACATGGTACCTAACTGTAAACACATTGCCAAGAAGCAAAATATAACTAAAGTAAGAAGTATGGCAATGGTTTTAGTATGGAAAGACAAATTTACCTATTTCTCATTAAAAATACTAGAAAATACTGAATAACATGACAGCAGAAAGTTTGCAGGTATTTGTTTACTGTAAATAACCTTTCCTGTATATTTTTGCTGGAATAAGCAATTGTTTTGGCAAAATGCTATATTTTGTTATTATTTTCACAAGTCCCTAAGAAATTATACATTATCAATTGGTGTTGATTTCCGCTGAGATAAGATATTTTGCAACAGCTGACTTTTCTTCCAGTAAGCTTTATCTGAAGGTAAACTGGGTTTTTTGTTAGACAGTTCAGCTTTTTATTCTGATCAATAAATATAATGCATCTGATTGTCTAACTCATCAAACCTTATTAATAAGGGAGTTGAATTCCATGAGCCGACAATCTTTTCTTAGATCATCTTTTGGCTTACACATCATAATGTAAGATTTCCCATCTGAACCTTTTAAAGTGATCTTTTTTGGCTTTTGAAGCGAGGCAAGAATTTCCACCTAAGGAAAAAATTAAGTTCTTTATTAACACCTGTATCAGTTCATACAAAATAAAGTGTCTAACTGTAATAAACTACTGCAACCAATCACACTAGCACTTCCATGGTGCTACAGCATATTAACCTCTGGCTGGGTTAGAGTTAATTCTCTTCATACCATCTAGTATGGGGCTATGTTTTGGATTTGTGCTGAAAACAGTGTTGATAATACAGGGATGTTTTCATTACTGCTGAGCAGTGTAAGCACAGGGTCAAAGCCTTTTCTGCTTCTCAGCCCACCCCACCAGCAAGTGGGCTGGGGGTGCACAAGGAGATGGGAGGGGACACAGCCGGGACAGCTGACCCCAACTGACCAAAGGGATATTCCATACCATATGACATCATGCTCAGCATATAAAGCTGGGGAAAAAAGAAGGAAGGGCGGGGCATTTGGAGCAATGGCATTTGTCTTCCCAAGTAACCGTTACGCATGATGGAGCCCTGCTTTCCTGGAAATGGCTGAACACCTGCCTGCCGATGGGAAGTAGTGAATTAATTCCTTGTTTTGCTTTGCTTGCGTGTGCAACCTTTGCTTTCCCTATTAAGCTGTCTTTATCTCAACCCATGAGTCTTCTCCCTTTTATTCTTCTGGTTCTTTCCCCCATCCTACCGGGGAGAGTCAACAAGCGCCTTTGTGGTGCTGAGTTGCTGGCTGGGGTTAAACCACAACACTAGGGAACTAAAATATATTTGCAGCTACATTTGTTTAACAGGAAGTTTAAAATGAGGTGCCAACTAGATGCTTACCGTATCATCAAAGCTTGCGATGTAGGCCCAGCATCCAGGAAAAGGGTCATGGTTAGCATGTGTACCAGGAATTGAAGGAAGAGTTGGTATCATTACAGATTGTAAGGGAATGAGAATTTCACTAAATGTGTGCTCCTCTACTAATCTCTTAAGAGTTCTGAAATGAATATTCATGCTTAATGTTGAGCTGTTTCCATCAACCTTGGGAAAAAAAAAAAAAGTTGTTCAAAAGTTAACAATAAGAACTTAAATGGTCATAGTAATAAGAAAAATGGCAAACTACATTTCAAATTAAATGGGAGCGGTCAAAAGTAAATATATCTGGCCTTTATGGCACATGTATTTTTCACTCTGAATGTAAATACAGAATAATGAAAGAATTTATTTAGTTTTACCTTTATTATGAAGTTCATTTGTTCATGAAAACACAACCAGCCTATTTTTATAGTAAAACTGCATGAAAGTTACTAGGCAAGATTCAGACATGAAAGGAACAAAATAATGTAAAGCCCATGCACTCTGAAATGTACCGTTACGTACTGAAATATTTTTTATGTGCTCAATTTAGAGCTATCTTCTAGTAAGTAAAAAAAAAAAACCAACAACAAACCACTTTTACAAGTTAGTGTCATTTCTGCTAAATTGCAGTACTGTAATGAATTGGCTAATGAAAGCTATGAGAAGCAGCTTTTGTATAACATTTTTGAATAATCCTATTACATGCATTAATTTGTTTATTTTTGTAAGTACCGGTTTGTTGCATAGTTCTAATAGCTTATCTGTAAGGCGTGTTGCATCTCCAATAAATTTTCCTAAAGATTCCTTCATGTGAATAGCTTTGTTTAGAATTTCCTTACATCTATTGACACGCGTAGGGTAAGAGGACTGAAAAAAAGAGGAAAATAAAAAAATTTATTAAACAACAGTCAAATTGATTAAAGAATCCTACACTCCCCTCCCCTGCCGTAATTAATATATTATTTTCTCTACTTATTGCTTGTCACATTTAGTATCTGGAGAAGGATGTTCTCCAACTGAAATCTGGTACTTGTTCAAGTACTGAAGTGGTATGGTTGGGGTGTGTGTGGGTGCTATTACTTTCTGAAATCATTCTTGGGAGTCCCACAACGTAAAGGCTGATATTCAAGAACATGCCAGTGTATCCTGAACATTGTTTCACCAGCCTTAAAGAAATAGTATGCACCATGCTTTCCAGTTTCCTTTGGAATGACCTTACTACCAGGTAAGTATTAGGACTAAGTAGTACATCCATCTCATTTTAATCAAGGCACAGAGTTCATTATTTGATTATAAAACTGGAAGTACTATTACAATTACTAAAACCAACAAAATCTGTTGTCCATAACTACCCAATTCATCAGCTGTTATTAAATTTCCTTTCCTAATGCATCATACAAGTCAGGATGCATATTAGCGTTCTAATTTGGAACATTTAAACTGTAATATCTGAACTTCAGACTGCAATAAAATCTTTTGCAGTGATAGCATTGATACCCTGTTCCACAACACTGTATCACAGCAACTGAAACTCTCAATTCCTTCTTATCACTTTAAAGTAAAATAGGCTATATTCACATTTGTCTCTGATGAAAGCCGTTTTACAAACTTAATAAAGGTGTAGCTAATACTTATCAAGGTACCTTCGACACAGCAGTCATCATCCACATTGCTTGCTGTGGATAGGCTAAAAACACTTTAGCAACAATCACCATCAGAACTGCGAAGACTTCATCATGAGAATGGCAGATTCGGGAGATTAACTGAGAAAAAGCTGTCAGAAACTGGTAAGGTGCCAGGTGATTCGTGTGCTCTGTAATCACCTTATTTATTTTAGCTAAATCATTTTTCATTTGAACACGTTCTGAACGACTAGCTGAAAAACACAAGAGGACAAGATTATGTTCCTCTTTTTCCATCAGAAACGTAAAGTCATTTAAATCAATCCTACAGAAACATATTTTGTTGGTAATTTTCATAAGCCAAAAAACTCAAGGAAAAGCTCCTACTGTAAAGTTCTTTTTAACATAGCATACAATGACTTAATACATATGCTATTTAACTAACCAGAATAACAGGAAATAAACACACACAGACAACAGGAACATGGAACAGACAGTATCGGAAAAACTCTCTTAAAATAAAATATCTACTACTCCTCTAAAGTGATGCAATGGCATAGAACAAAAACACTCCATGTATTTCCCTGGTAAAAGGATTCTAATGTTCTTTAGTGGAGAGGAAATGAAGAAAGTCTTTACAAGGGATGAAATTAGCACATCTGCTCCTATCTCTACCCCTGCACCTGAGGACCCAGCATGAGTAGCACAACAGCGAAAGCAGCATCTGATGTGCCTGCAGCCAAATTCAGTTGACCCAAGCGTGTAGAACCAGGTCAAGATCAAGGAGCCACAACTGTCTGCTTCACTCCAGACCTGCAGACAATGTTTGCAGTTTTCATTTGTACAAAAATCTCCCACCCAAAATGCATCTATGGTTGTAGTTTCACATGCCTTGATGCCACCCACAGGCTTTCCCCCTCCATTTAAGTTTCAGTAAAATTCCTTCAGCAACTGGAACCAAGACAAATTGGAAAAAAAGCCTCAAAGCCTAACACTTTACTGTAGCAAGTATATACAGAACCACAACTCATCATTCATGAAGCAACTTAGAAGAGGTGACATGTGACATGCAAGGATTTTCCCTAAACCTGTTTATCAACTTAAGTTACCTGAGGAATAATGCTATCTCATTATATATTTTTAAAAAGTTCTGGAGGGCTTAATTAAAATAATTAATACTCTCCTGCATATTAACATCCTGTAATTTAAAAGAATAACAGTACTTGCTTGTTTCCATATAATCTCAGGCAACAAGTCTAAACAAAGAACTGTAAATATACTCTACCACTCTTTCAATTATATATTCAAAAGTATGACACAGGAGTAATGTACTGGGAAAAAATGGTCTACCTTTGTCACATTCATATGCTTTTGCTCCGAAGTCCAGCCATAAAGATAGCATTCTTGGCATTGACTGATAGATGAATTGGTTTCCATACTGTAGAGACCTGTGATGACATGTTTAAATCACAACATGTTAATGATATATATGAGAAACATTACAAACTTTACATCCTTAACTGTTTCACATTCCATTCTGGACTTTAGAAATTTATGTTCAGCATTTTAATGCATGTGCAACAACTAAAAGCTTACTAATATACAAAGGGTTTGTTTTTATTAATCAAAATTGCAGATGAAATATTTAACTGTCTGAAGACAGACAACAATTGCTTAGTCAGAAGTAAAGTTAATTAGGTATGAAAACAAAAGGAAGCATGCAGTATTTTGTTTTACAACACTGCATAAAAATTTTAGTCAGTCTGAATTGTTGAAAGACAATGCATTCCTACAGAATGTTTTTTTCAGTACAGCAGTCATCCTTCTATAGAAACTAAGCAAAGTTCCCCTAGGGTCTAACCTCCCAAAATGATGAACTATGTATCTAATCAGATCTCCTTGTTTTTCCATCTTGTTGTCAGTTACCATTGGCATTAACTTATCGTAATATTTAGCAAGATAAAAATGTCCGTCTTCCCATTCTGGCAAGAAAGTCGTAACATCCTGCAACAAAATCAAAAAGAGATAATTACTTTTGAGAGGATGCTAAATTTAAAATAAAAAATTAAAACAATAATTTAAAAATACTCTCAAGAAACAAGAGTCTTGTATTAGTTACCTTTGTGCAAAGTCCGTGCAAAAAAGTATTAATTGTAACTTTGTAGCTCCAGAAATGTGATTTTACCCCAAGATAAATGCCTGTACAAACTAGAAGTCTGTTCTTAAAATACCTTCTGGATTTTGGGACAGCAAGATCATTTAAGACAGGATGACATAGGATTCCTCAACTAGGAAAGATCATAGTTTCATTAAAAATAATATAATCAAGTTCCTGATCCTGATAAACTCAATACTGGTTTTGTTTTAGGTTGTTGTTTTGTTTTTTTTTTTTTTAAAGTGAAACAGCAGGATGTTTTTCACATTTCTGTTTTCCTTCTAAAAGCATGATGTTTAAAAGAAAAACAAAAAATTGTGTGACATATATTAGAAAAGAAATAACTTAGTAAATGGCACATTCATTCTCTAACAACACTGGCTTGTTTCCAGCGCCAGTATTTAGACAGCAGAGAATTCTAAGCGTTAGTATTGTAATATAATCCATTGAAATTTCATTAGTTTCCATTATTTCAACCTTCACTTGATTTGATGCATCCATTAGATTTTTCTCTAAATGACTGTTACAGAAGTATTTTAATTAGTAAGACAGCAGTAAGTATTAACAGTATCAAATGCCAATACTTGGATAGAAGACATACTACTTTTAAGGAAGCATAAAGATCTGCATCTACTACTTGTTTAGTAGGCATCAATGCCAAAACAGTATTTCACTGGCACAGCAAGATGAAGCAGTGTAGTGCTGTGTTGTTGAAGAAAAACATACCAGTTGCCTGTTTTCCTAGTTCTTCAGAGATTGGAAGCATATTTAAAGCACAGCTATAAGTCACTACCAGAGAAAGAAGTAACACTGAAGAGTAGTGCAATGTGTCATCAAGTTATCTCACTGTCTACTTAGAGTAGCCCACATTTTAGTGAGGAATTCTAATTTGCATGCTTAAGAAAAAAAGCCATGCTCCTGTTATTTGTTTTTTTTTACTTTAAAAGAGTTATATTAGGTATTCTTAGCTCCCACTGTTGGGAACTGTAGACTTCACTGTATTGACACGTTACATTAAAGCTAATTCAGATAGTTAAATCTTTACGAGAACTACTTCCCTCCTACACCTTGATACACCATTTAATCCCACTGATGTTATCCTTGCTTGACATCATCAGGGACATAAGGATAGCTTACTTAAGGGATATATTATTAGTATTGTTCAAAACTACTGTCTTGTTAACACTAGCATATCACTATCTCTAAATCACTATCTCACTATCTCAATATCAAATTACCTTATACTTTTTCATAACTGCATTGCTTTCAAAGTTAGCAGTTTCTTCCATAAATCTGCCCACTAGCAGCATTGCCCGACCATGGATGAGCTGATTTTTGGTATTGCACGGTGCTTTATTTTCGGGGAAACATAACTCAACCCCCTTCTGGAGAACAATGAGTGCTTGATGAACCTCACCCTAAGGGAAAGAGGAAAACATATTATATACTTTAAATAGGAGAGATTTAAAACTTCCATCTCACAGTTGTTATTAAGGCAAAGCTATGTCCCTGAGTGTTTTCTAGACCATTCTGGCTATGGTAACTGAATATGACTGACTTCAAATGCTTCTTATATTCCCTTGTTATGTCAGCATTGTTGTCCCTTTGGGTCTACCACAATAATGGCTCCCATGTTTGCTGCCTACTTGTATTAGTTAAAAAGGATACAAATTAAGGAAACGTTTACTATTAAGATAATTTAAATTATTTGCCTGGCTGCTTTGACAGAGGCAGGTAATCCACCAGTTTTATACACAGCTGCCAGAAAAGTCAATAGATACAGAAAAGGGCTGTCTAGCAGTTGGAGGTAGAAACTTCCTGTGGCTCAACTGCAATCAGAACGTTTTGATAGTCCCAGCTGACATATTTTGTTTTACAGTTACTGATTGTGTGCCTTTTTTTCTTGACGAAAACTAAAGATTCTTTTCTTGCATGTAAGAAAGTAAGATCCATTTTTATTTTCTTTACCTTGGACCACAGCCACTTTGCTCTTTCTATATAAAGTTCTGACAGTGTAGATTCTCCAGCATTCAAAAGAGCATTATACGCAGTCTGGTGATGGCCAGCTTTTCTTGCAACTCTAGCACTCTGGAGCCAACACTGACCAACAAGCTCACTGTAATCCTGGCTGCAGAGATATTTTTGCAGAAAATGAAAAATTTCAGTCATGAATGCTACTTTACAATCTGAAGTAAATATCACAGTGTGTTGAAACACAAAATTTCTCAATAAGCTATATACTACATAGTAATAATTTAAAATTATTTGTAATACATCTATTGCACCTTTTTTTCCATTTAGGCCTAGGAACACTCTTTCCCCCTTATCTTTCCTATAGACACCACTTTTCCTTTCTGTTTTGAAGGTACATAATATTGGAGAGGACTGCTTTTGTATAAACTTCCACAGAGTTTTATCTTCTCTGTTCTAACATGCATATGGAAAACCAGCATATTACCGAGAATACAACATAGACAGACAAGAAATGGTCATGTTCTCACCTTTTACTGAGACTCAGCAAAGCCCTTCTCAGTGCTAAAATGGGTTCTTTTGCTCTGTAAGAGTTTTGGGTCATTTCAATACGAGCACACCAATTCAGGGAATCTTTACCGTTGTCACCATCTGGTTGCTGAAACATTGGTCCAATACTATGTTCCAACTCACACAGCATGTGCAACCTTTGTTAGCAAAATAAAGGCAAAAAAATGCTGAAAATTGGTTACTGTTTGAGATATATGCAAGTTTTACACAGCTTTTGCCATTTTATTTCTAAGAGCTAGCCATGTAAGTAATTTCAAATACTAGGACTTCTCTTAAAAGCAAAAATGCAGCAAAACCAAAAACACAAAATCAAGGATTTATAAACTGATTATTTATTTTCTTACTATTCATTTGCCAAGCTGCTGAACACAGAGACAATGAAGAACACTTGGAGAGGAAATCAATCTTTAGAAAGAGTATTTCTATCCATTACTTTTAGCAACAATTCTTCAAAAAGTCTGATATTTTCAATAAATACCATTTTAGAGGCAATATACTATCTGCTACTTAAACACCTCCTTTACAATAAAGTTAGTCTATTTATTTAAAAACACCGTTGTTATTATTAGCTGTCACTGTAAACCTGCAAAGCTGAGAGCTTGCAAACGCCTAAGTTCTCATTGGCGGAGTCTAAGTGTAGTGGGTATATCTGGCAGAGAAACAATTACTGTTTGAAGGCTTCCGAGTAGCCCAGATCAACAGCTAAATCTAACCATTTTGAAACACTTCTTTCTCAATACTCAAACTCCATTTCTTAAATAAAATAACACTGAAAAAATTACCAACACAAAATAGAATTAAAAAGAAATTAAGAAATATATACTTCAACTGGCTAATTTCATGCAATATCTTGCCATAATGACGCATTTACAGTGCAGAAGTATTAATACTTTTTTCATTAAAAAAAGGCTACTCGCTTGTTAGTCTACTACAGCCAACTTCAAAATTTATTAAAAAAGAAAAAGTAAAACTACTGAAAGGGATTGGGTTTCAATTTTTACTGCTTTTTGTTGATAAAAGAAAGGAGTGCTTTTAGGCCACCATACAGATTACAAGCAATGCTCTTAAGTTAATAGGGTTACTGGACTTTAAGCATGGAATTAAATTGTTGATTTTTATTACCTGATGTTTACATAAACTTGCTTGCTGATTTTGAAAGACTATACCCAACAGTTTTATTGTGAATATTTTTCATGGGGGATAAATATAAATTCCCAATTAATCAAAGGTTTCCAGTTGGGTATTTTAAAAAAAAAAAAAAAAAAAGTGACAGAAAATGCACATCAGTACCATTTATTGTGGAAATGGAAAATTCTTGCTGCTGCATACTTGATTATGTGATTTCTAGATTTGAAAATAGTGACATGAAAATCAGAAACCTGATAATGTGTTCATATCCCCGCTGATAGGATCCTCTTTCAAAGCTTGCTGCTGAAAGGGGTACAATCTGTTCTGCCCGAACAACCTTGAGTGTTTCATAAAAAGCTGCTTCATTTTTCTTCTTGGCTGATAATAATAAATGTCCTAGTCTGACACTCCAAGTAGTGGACTTCACATCTTTGGGGAGAAAAAAAAGCCTCTCAAACTTTGTTTCTTTAAGCAGCCTAATCTGAACATGCTAATTTGTCTTAATATAGTACTGGAAAAATAAGTTTTTCTCAGAACTAATTAATTGAATTTTAGAATTGCTGTATAATTCCACCCCACAATCCACTCCCCCAAACAAACCCAGAAGAAATTTGGCCTTACACTCGCTTGAAATTTTTACTCAAAGACTATACAGTTTACAATCAAATACATTTACAAAACTAAAAAATTACAATAGCTGTCCCTTGATTCAAGATGACTAGACTAAAATATACACTTGTTCAGAAACGCAAGGAAGAATTAATATTTTGGTATCATGCTAACTTACCTGAAGCCAAATAGTTTTCCAGTAAATCCCATTGTGACAGTTTCCAGGCTGCCTCCACTCTGTAAGTGTTCAATTCAGAAATCCATTCAGACCTATTAAAAGAAAACAAGGCAATAAAAGTCTGTGCTGAACTATTTTTTTTTCCCTTTCCCCCCCCAGTATGTTATTTCTACATTATATTAGCAAATATTCTTTATATAAAACTTGTCTTACTTGAAAAGAAGCAAGGTAAGCTTGCTTCTAATAAAATTAAGTAAAACCAAAGGATATGCATTGATAAAAAAATAATAGCTGTACAACATGATCCCACAAAGTCAATTTCCAAGTAGTGTATTTAACTTCTATGGCACATTTTAAAAATTACCATCTTCCAATCCATTTATCCTATTAGGCTACAGAATAGCTATAGAAAAGTAACATGCTAGACAATGAATGAAAGATTCTGTTTAACAAATTAAAGCACATATTAACTCTGTACACAGTGCAGACAAGTACTAACATTTTGGGAAGTCCTGAAATTAATTTCTAGACAAAGCACTTAAAGTTTTCTAGCTGCACATTGCTAATTGGATATGCTTGATAAGCCTCAAATGCTTGATAATGTGCAGAAATGGCTACTGAGACAGGTGTAACACAAGAGCTTCATATTACTCAAATAAACATTGTATTAGATGCTTATAGTACCTGTTTGCAAGCACTCCATTGACCTGAGTAATTACAGTAGATAACTGACCAAGGCCTAACATGGACTTCACTACACCATGATAATGAATAATCTAGAAATAGGGGGGAAAAAAAACCAAAACACACACAAATTAAAAACCCACATACACACATTCGTGAAATTCATGGCAGTGTGAAGGAGGAAATATGTCCATTTGGATGCTTTTTATAATTGAAGAGGCATAGCCAATTGCACCATAAGCTAAATGAACATTCAAAATTAAAAACAAAACACTTATGGTTATTTAAGTTCTTTGGTAATCATAAGCGTTTTTTGAAATGCGCCTCACCACAAATGAGTTTGATGTTAATTTATTAATACCCATATCAGAGCTGTGAATAAAAATTTGATTTAAAGAAATGACCAACAACAAGAAGGAAAAAGTACAGGCAGGAAATAACCCCAAAACCCAAAGCAATTTCACTCTTCATAAAAATGTTCTCCGTACTCTGGGAACAAAGTAAGGCCATTGAAACACTCTATTTACTATACCTGTTATCAGCTGTGTTAGATAACCTCTGCTTCATAGGGAAGTGCAAGAAACCATAGGGATATCCTAGCCTGGGAAACTTTTCACCAATTTCCATTAGAAAAGTATTTCAAATATAGAAAGGGTAACACACGTCTTCCACTTCCTTTCTGCATTTATCATCACGTCTCTGGATATTCACTTTGGCATATGAAAAGCGTGATGATTTAACAGCACTGATCAGCTTCACAGTACCTTACACTTACAAGTTCCAAATAAAGGAAGGGAAATGGGAGTGGAAAACAAATAATTGTAAGTTTTATTTAATCATTTTCCAATTGCTCTTACATTAAGAACTTCCAGGGAAAATGTTCATAACCAAAAATAGTAAGTCAGAATTACTTTGAATAAAACCTGTGGTAGCTTCCTTTAATAGTTCTCTTGGCATGTACCAGTACTGATTGATACTTAAGCAATCCAGTTCCAGGCCTTCCCAAGCAAAGGCTCAATTTTAATTGATAAGCTGTCCTAGCAAAAACCTGAGCATAAGAATCCAACTATTAACCCAAGCCTGCAAATTACAGCATAAACCAAATAAGAGACTTGTTTCAGTTCGTAAGACACTTCCAATAGCAATAATTATTCAGCAACTGCCACAACAAACTCTTACATTCCCACTTTACTTCAGTATTCTGATATAAATATTCTGAGGTATTTTTGGCTTAGTCTTATGTTAGTTAAGATTAAAAAAAAAATATATATATTTAAAAAAAAATATATAAGGAATTTGTCTTGTATTTACCTGATCAGGTTCCAGTTGGATAGCCCTATCATAACAGGCTGTTGCATCTCTTAACAAGCCAATACTTTCATGTTCAAGGATTTGTTCTTTGAGAGATGGTTCTGCTTTCCGAATTGCACTCACCCCAGCTACTCCATCTGGCTCATGCATAGCAGCATACAATTTCTTTATTCAAACAGAATTGGAAATGGACATTAAAACCAACTCTAAAGACCAGAAGAAGATATTTTATATATAACATCCTCAGAATCATGCATCTTCTTGAAAATGGAGAACAAACTACTCTGTAGGGCTTCTTGCTGTTAAGCTTTCATGGAAAACGTCAGTTTTGCTGGCCTGCTTCCAAAGTTGAGCCCTACCTTTGCTTAGCATACTGTAATACTCCTAATCTCATACTACGGAAAGAATAACACATCAAGTTACCTGAAACAATCTGTATAAAGGGCAAAATAAATACTGTATTATTACATGATAAAGTTTTATAATGTGAAGCTGCAGATTACTTAAGGTGGAAAAGCAACATAGTAAGTTTTTAAAATTTAAAACATCACTGAGGAATATAAACCATAAGGAACCACAAACAGGCTCATCCCACAGGTTAAAATACTTCTCAAAAATAATTTGAATTGGTTTCACCACCCTTAGCATTAGCTATTTCTCTCTATTAGCCATTTAGAATAAGCCACTTAGGTTTCCTTCAAATGTGTTTTGGCTTTTTTTTTGTTGTTGTTGTCGTTGTTGTTATAGTTGGCTGTGTTTTCTCTGACAAAAGGCACAGGGTTAACTAAAAGCCACAAATACTATACTTTTGACAAAAGCACATTTAACTATTTTCAGGATTTTACAATCTTTTATTATACACTAGAAAGCTACTCCTTCCTTTTCATATAAGAGGCATGCCAAACAAGGGCAAGTAGTAAATATTGCTAAAAGACAGATGACTAAACACTTGTATCCAACAGCAAGAGCCTGACTACATCTTTTCTTCTTCCCATCTCAAAGAAGAATTTGACAAAACTTTATTCATCTATGTCTATTTTCATTTTAAAATAATAAAAAAAAAAACTTCAGAACCTGAAGAAATCCAAGATGCTCCTGAATATTCTGTTTCTTCTCTGTGATGAATGATTCAAAATGCATCACAGCCCTTGTGTAAGCCTTAGAGCGAAAGGAAGCCACAGCTAGTGCATCCTGAGGTATGAGGTCTAGAAAACGTGTCACATTTTGATATTCTCCATAGTCCTCACTTGATGCTATAGAAAAAAAAAAATTTAAAAAGTCTGTCCATTGAGGTTTCATTTATAATGATTAACTTACGCATCAAAATTCAGTTAATACATTTCACAATTTAGTGAGATAATGTGATTAATTTAAGAACATATTTTTGTCTCCTGCCAACAATAATTTATTTAAAACAATCCTGGTGAACATTCTACATCTTGCAAGACAACATAGAATATGCTAAACTGAACCTTCAGAAAACTACCAAGAAATGAACATTTCATTTTTTAATTTTGAATCTGTATTTCTTACAACAGGCATTCAAAACAATGGATTTGAGGTGGGGGGTGGAAATCACAATATGATAGCAAGAAATCATAAAGCAGGCTAACATTATAGTAAAATTGCATTCTTAAATGGTCATAATGTAAAGTGGCAAATTTAAATACTTATTTGAAAAATGTAAATGTCACTTTAAATAAAAATAAGCATCACTCACTTTTTAGATCACCTCTGTCTTTGCTAGACTTGCTAGCATTTTTCTCAGCAATAAGCATTTGAAACTTATGTCTAGCCCACTGAGTTAGATGATCAAGCATGGAGAACACTGTCTGTGTGCTCAGCTGACTTAGATCCGATGCACTGTCTTCAAGTCTCCTAGTAGACTGGTCATCGTGTTTCAGAACAGCCATAATCTCCACATAAACCTACAAACATTAACATGATAAAAGACAGAAGTGCCATGCAGTTATCAAAACAGTAGGAAACAGCAATTAACACAAAAATCAAAACTAAAATACTAGATATTTTAATTGTGCGTTTTAATAATTTGGGGCTTATTTGCAAGCTCTGTCCTACAACCTTAAGAGGAAGAAAAGGCAAACCAAATAGCAGTTGTTGTCAGGAGATTCCATACAGGAAGGAAGCCTTTGAAAAGCAAACCCCTGGATTCAGAATAACCATCACGATTACTGGAATTTTAGGTTTCAAAACGCAATGAATGCTACTGGACTTCTGCTGCAAATACAGTATGTCAAGGTTTGCTAAGAGTCAAGTTATCTACTGGCTACCCAGATCACATATCAACTTTTTCGCTTACATTTAAGTAAATACCACGCTGAAAGACCTGCTTCCTGTTTTAGTCAACAGAATATGAGTTCACATACATAACAGATGCTTATTGTGGATATACTTGTTCACGCAGGAAAAATCATCACACACCTCTACAACAACACAGATATCTTAGCTGTGAAATTTCAAATTAATAGAATGCAAGTTATATTTTTCAGTCTCTTCAACTTCTGCTAAAGCAAACTGAAGGAAAGCAGACTGGATGATTCTTTTCTCTCCTATCCCTGCTTTGCTACAAGACATCTACAAATCCTGCTCTGCACTAATCTGGTAGCTAAATAGTTTTTCCACTTAAATTGCAAGTGTCTACAAGTGAGAGAAAAAATTATGGGTCTGAATTCTTGGAAGTATACAAGTTCAATTTATTCCTTGTTTGTGTTGCACCCTCTTCCTCTTTGTACCACTCCAGCTCTTGATGTTACTGCAGTCATAATTAACTGCATAATATCTCATCCTAGGCCCTACCAAAGAAATAGATGGAAATCCACAGAAAAGCAATTCAACAGCAACTTGTATGAGTATATTCAAAAGCCTGGCAGAAAATTTGTATTATTAATACAGGAAAAGCAGTTTAACACCTACACAATTTGTTCATATAGGCCTACAGTAATTCTGCAGAGCTAAATAGCTCTTCGGAAGAACAGCTCCTGAACATTCCTATGAAGAACACTACCTTCTTACACATCTCACCTCTTGTTGATCCTCTTGACTGCACCCCAACAAAACATAGACAAGAATGTGCGGAAGCAGATAAATTGTCACTTTATAGTCATTCTTCATCATAATACTGCAGCAATCGAAAACTTTTCTGGCAAGATCATGTCGCACCTGTAGAACAATATTATTTCCAGAAAATGCATCATTACAAAAATGCAAGTGCCTGAACAATTAATAGGTTTCTTTTTGTTGACAAATAAAATTATTTGATGGAACAGAATTTGTAAGATACTTGTCTCCTACAGAAGGTTCATCAGACTTAAACCTGCAACAAGATGCCAGATCGCAGCTGCTATTACATGTATCAATTGCTGATACTACAAAAAGACAGGGAAGCATTGCTTACATGTGCCACTTTTCCATGTTTTCTACACCATTGTGAACTTGCACTGGCCATAGAAAAAACCTTAAGGCCGAGAGTCTACTACTGCACTCAGCCTCTCTTCTGCCCTTAAAAGCCTGCAAAAAGTAGGAAATTATGAAGACATTCAATTCTTCTCTATCTGAAATAGAAAGAGGACAGTGTAGCTACTGAGCTATTGCGATTAAATTCACTTCTTAAAGTGGTTGATTTAGAAGTGAAATTTTCAGTGTGTCACATGTTGGAAAGGGGAAAGGAAAGGAAGAAAGAGACAAATCCTTTTTATGTGCTGGGACTGCGGAGCTATGGGGAAATGGAAGAAATCCTTCAGACGCTGAGAAGGTAAATTTGAGATCTTCCAGAAGCACTTCAGATACTTTTCAAAAGCATTTGTCAATGCCTTCAGCTATACAAGAGTCTCTGGACAAGGGCAGACTTCCTAGACTTTTGGCTTTGACTCTACCTGTGAAGCCTAGCCAAGAAGCAACAATGCTGGGGAAGGGAAGGTGCATGGTTACCTTGATGATGCAAAAAGTCTCCAGGTATGTGCTTTAACAGGCCTACAGAGAATAGGCATATTCCCCCATCCATCCCTGACTTTCAAACACCAAAATGTAGTTCAAGAACTGTGTTGTGTAGACCAATACAGAGCACAGATTTATTCTCTTACCTTTGTTATAAGATAGCCTGCCCAAGTTGCTGACCATTCTGCAAAATTATCACCTAATTTGCTTAAGTAAATTGGCTTCTTCATCTTAGACCAATTTACAGCCTTTTGATAACTCTTGTACCTGTAATTTTAAAATATTCATTCAATAAAACTATTTTTTTAATTTAGCATCATAAAAAACAACAGCATTTTGTTAATTACAAAGCTCCCTAACTGGAATTAGGTTTCATCTTCTGAATCTTTTAAAAAAGAATTAAAATACGTTCAGTAGTCAACATATTTTATTCTAGAGTTTCTTAAAATGAAACATGAAATACAAACAACCTAACATGTTACCACAATTTTTAAGTATACTTCAAAGTACTGTTCAAATCAGTTTGAGTACTATGTTTTTGACAGGAAAAATCCAGAACATATATGAAAGCCAAGAAATGCCAAGTTTGTTTTCTAAAGAGGTAAAACTTATCACAGATGAGCATAACAGTCTTCATGAGGAAACAGAAAGGAATCATTGTTGATTATTTCAAATTAAGGTGCGTACATAATTTGAAGTTTTCTTCACATTATTTTTATCATTAATTCAACAAAATAAAAAGTAAAAGTAAAACCCAGTAAGCTCTTTCTACTTCTATAAAGGGTAGCAGTAAAGGGATATTAATGGATTTGAGTACAAAAATGCTAGTGAGAATTTGTACAGAGGAAAGAAAACAGAAATAAAAGCTTCAAAACATCGTATAAGAAAGACAATGCTCTAGGGACAAACAGGCAGATCTGGGCAAAGTATAAGCTCAGAATTTTGCTCTTTTGATTTACAGAGAATTACTTTCAAGGAAGTGCCAATTCAGCTTTACGTAGAAAGACCTTATTTGAATTTTGTATATACACATACCACTCTTCACAGAAGAGTAACAATCACAAAACCAAATGAAGTTATTGCTAGCCTGGAGAAAAAAAAATGGTTTTAAAGCTGTTATGAAAACAAATTGCTTAAGTTGTCATATACCGTGTATTTAAGTGAGGTTCCAAGATTTCCTGCACATGCTCAGGAAACCTCCTCCAAAGCCTGGCGCCTGGGCAGTCAGTGTTTGTCTCTCTACAGTCATAGATAGACAATAACTCCTGAAAAGGCATGGTTTACATGACCAAGTTAGCACTGAAAATATTTCATGACCACAGTAGTAATAAAACTGGTGTATGTACAGAAGTAATGAGATAGAAGTTACAGAATGTTTAGTTCAGAAATTATAACTGCAAAACTTTCATCCAACATTGTTAATCCCCTGTTACTGAGCAGTGTGATTTCAACTAACTATTGGTTCCCCAGATTCTCCAGTTGGTGTTTGGACCACATTACCCTGTATTCTTCCCATCTGCCAATAAACCAGGACTAGAAGTTAGTCTGATCCCTCCTTGTGCATAAGCTAATGAAATTATCTTATCCTGCTGACTACATGGGGCCACTTACTTTCTCCTGGAGCAAAGAACTGTCCTGAAGTTTTCACAAAGATATTAAGCAACAACAACAAAAGTTGGCAAACCAGCACAAAAGACTAGACTCTGAAAATAAGGGTAGGCTAGGGTCTGAAAATAAGGGTAGGCTCACTTTCAGTTGCTTCTTAAAAGCATAAGCAGAAACCCTCTTAGGGATACTTACTGCTTTTCATTTCTGCCTATGGAACCTGCACCTTTTCTAAGTCAGTCTCAGGATTATTCCCTTGAATCACTATGTATGGACTGTTAGTTCGCTCTGAAACATCAGATCTCTCCTACAATATTGTGACACAAAAGCAAACAAATCTTCATTTATTTGACAACTCCCCAGAATTCAAAGTGAGCACCCAGGAGTTTAAAAAATAATAATAATAAAAAAAAAATCACTATGCTGAATAACCTTTTACCTCGTAATTTAAAGCTGTATAGGATGAAGTTTCAAATATTTAAACATGTACTTCAAAATATATATTTATGTTGCATAATTCTATGTTCAGTGTGATAGGAAATAATTTGTGAAGAAAAAATAGGACCTAAACACGTCTCTTACCTGAATCGCATATGCTGCAGAATCCTGAGCACGAACATTATCAGCATAAGCAAGGAATGCTCTGGTCAGTTCCATTAATAACCCATAGGCAAAATTTGGATCCTCCACACCAGCCTCAATCACAAACAGAATGCCAGTTTTATTAAAAGAAACAGACAGAGTGATAGCATCTCCAAATGATGACTTTGAAGCCTGACTCTAAACTGATTTAGATGAGAAAGCAAGTACAGATTTTCAAAGGGTCTAAAGTCTAAAAAAAAAAAAAAAAAAAAAAAAATACTCCCAAGTACTTTTTTAAAACCCTTAAAGCTAAACAAAACACTACAGCAACACTTCTTACCACAAATGTAAAATGTTTTCCTTGAGTTTCACTTGTTGAAAAATCCAGCCTGCCGGGATCTATGGCTCCCAGTTCACCTAAACATTCTCCACAAAGTAGTCGGGCTTGAGAATTTGCATCCTGGCAGCCGATTAGAAGTACAGTTACCAACTGGGAGATGACTGGCTCCACAGTTTCACTGTCTGTTACATACTTTATCAATTTTTCCTAGGAAGTTGAAAAATGAGGAGTTATTCTACAACCATGTTTATGGTAAATACTCTCAGAAATTTTTCATCTGTAACTCACTCTTACTTCTTATTTACCCATGACTAAGTTACTAATTCAAATGCTGTCATTTTGTAACTATAGCCCAATTGCCCTAAATTGCTTGTTACCTAGGAAAGGCTAAACAAATCAATGAGGGATTTGGGCCTCAATTAATAATGCTGTCATGGCCAACATTGTATTTCATTATCATACACCTCTCTACTAACTTCATTTTCTTTCCTCATCTTACCAAGAACATCTTTTCTTTTCGACATTAATCTTTTTCACTTATCTGTCCCTTTTTGTCATGTGTTCTGATACTACCTCTCAATTTCTTTCATGCAGCTGTTGTCATACCTTCTGGTTTTGCTGCCGTTTGTATCCTTATTATTTCCCATCTGTTGGTCATTTCTTCACTCTCAGTCCCCTACAAAGCCCA
This sequence comes from Pelecanus crispus, assembly GCF_030463565.1. Classification (NCBI taxonomy): domain Eukaryota; kingdom Metazoa; phylum Chordata; class Aves; order Pelecaniformes; family Pelecanidae; genus Pelecanus; species Pelecanus crispus. Next base: position 18,369,115 of record NC_134651.1, on the reverse strand, counting down.
GGGTTTCAAGTCCTTTAATCAATGCCCACCATTTAAATTGGATTTCTTTTCTTTTTCATTTTAGCTCAGCTTTTATTCCCCAGTTCCACATTTAGTCCAAATACAGAAAAAAAAATTTCTCTTAATAATGTGAAGATGTTTGCCATTGTTATGTTCAATGAAAGCTGAAACCACAGCCAACATAACAGAGCAAATAGTTCCACAAGTTGTGGAACTAATTCAGTTTGATTTGCCTCAATTATTTTGCTAGAATTCTAACTAAGCAAGACATGGTGAGATTTTGCTGACCTGAGCTGCAAGAATTACTGATTGGCCAGGAATATACAATATGATTGTTTGTTCTTTTAGCCAGGTTTTTTTTTAATTTCTGACTGAAGAGAGTCCCACAATCTTACAGCTACTACGGGGACAGATTTTTTTTCTTTTTAATGGTCACATACACCCCTCTGAGCTAATAACCACACAGATTTGTAAAGCAGTATCTTTGCAACTTGTACATGGCTATAAAATTTATCTGAATATGATCAATGGATTCAAATTTTTGTGGGTGGAAGGCGAAGAAGGAAGAGAAAAAAAACAAAGGTGTGAGATGGTCGCATACATCTTAATTCTTTCAGATATTACACTCACACAAAAAATGCTGGCTTTAATGTATTAGTTTCCTGATGCAAAAGCCATACATGTTCTGCCAGAGAACAAGCCCACCCAACAGACTGCTGAAATGGACTTCTTAGATACAGCTTTCCTCAGAGCTGAAAAAGATAAGAAATATACTGCTAGCCTTGCTGAATCAGCATCACACAGTTTAGGAGGATTTCAAGGTCCTCCTACAAGGAGATATGAGGAAAAGGAATCCCTTCTCTCTATTATATTAAGAAACAGCTAGCTTAATAAATTGAGGAGAATAACACAGTTCATGTGAACACCCAGTAACAGTAAGGAGTTCTAGATTGCTGGCCCGGATGCTACTTTTACTTTTAATTCTACCGAAGGAGGTTTTCCATACCTGATTTCTATATAATGTTTCTTTTAGGCTGGTAAGTGCATGAATACGAACATCCACATTCTCATGCTGAATAGCTCTCATAGACAGCTGCAGTGCTGTCTGCAAGTCGGTGCTTTTGGAAGATTCCTGAACAAGACATGACATAAGAAGTTCAAGTTAAATATAACGGGAACACAGTTAAGCAGCACCTCAAAGAACACAAGTGAGAACACGTACAAACAACTACCTTTCTGCCTACACTCTCACCTATATCTATATTCCACTGTCTTCCTTCTATTTTTTTAAAATGTTTTCCTCAAAAAGGTGCTATATTTACACTTTTGTGTAAGTCTAATGATGGTGTAAGTAAAAATTATTAAATCAGAAGAAAAGGCTTTTATTTTAGATAACAAGGTGCTCAAAACAAATTTTTACTTTTGTCACCTCATTCCCACTAAATAACTTCCACTTCCTATTACCTAACCATTCTAAGGGCAAACAAAAGAAATGGACCATAGAGTACTCCTAAAAATAGACAAACTTTGTTACATTTAAAGACAATACAGAAGAGGCATGAAATTAAAAGTAGCTTCTCTTGTAACACATTCATTGCCATAGCTAATACTGCTGACTTTTAATCTTATAATCTCTTCAGCCTCAAAAAGATGAAAAGTCAATGCTCCGAAGATGCTACAGAAGCAAACCTGTTAAACGTGATGATATTTCACTCCTAAAGAAGAATAAGGACCTGCTTCAAAGTATTCCTGCGATACACAAATTCTGTTTTGTTGTGGAAGCAGATAAATACTATTTCTGCTTAACAATAAACTTTACATGTTTTTCTCACTTGTCAGGAATTCATTTGATGGATTAAAAATAAAAAAAAAATAAATAAAAGAAGCTGTACCTTTCTGTATTCCTGAAGGACGACTTGAATTTCTTTTAGTTCTGGAAGGTCAGGCAGAAAATATATTTCATGTAAAAAGTCTCGTACTGCATCCCTAATAGTTACAAAAAAATATTGCAAAGAACATAGCAAGCATTAGTTGGATCAGAAAAATCTTAAAAACCCATCAAAAGAAAGCAGTGAAATGTAACGACTAGAGGAACAAAGGCTTGAAAAGCAGGAAAAAGTAAATTCCATGGATTTTTAATCTAATGAAGTATACATACTAAACAATTTGTTTCTCTTATTACTCAACTAAGCCACAGGTATTTCTCCTCTATACTTTAAATTACTTTCTCTTTTAAAGACAGTTCTTTCCAAAGCTTTCAAAGTTGCCATTCACCTCTACCAGGTTTGGCTCTCTGTATTTTGGACAGTGGCCAAAGGGTGAGAATAATCCCATTTGATGTGAATCCAGTTCCGGTTTTCCTCATAAGAAAAGAAAACACACAAACAAAAAAAGGAATTCTGTGTTCCTAACATGAAGGAATCTCTTTCAACTTTGCTACTATGGGCTTCTACAAGAACCTTATTATTCCTATTGTCACCTTTTTAGTTTGAAGACCGTTGATATGATACAGTGCAAGAAAAATGAAAACCCAACAAAAAGATATACACTATCACCATTGCTAAAAAAAGAAAAAAATCATAATTTTAAGCTACAAAACATAAGATGAAAAAGAATTAACCTTTTTGAAGACAATGTTGAGTCTTAAGTCACAAAAATTTAAATCTTTTGTATTATACTTTTGATTTTATTTTCAGTTGGTGTGACCACTTGTGAAGAGGATGTATGAAATGTTACTCAACATTAAATTCTGTGCACTTCATAATTATAACCCTAATTACTGAAAGAAACAAAGAACTCATTTCCTCCCTGTTTCCAACTCTGTACACTTCTCTCTAGCTTAGAGCAAATGTTAGCAATCATTGTTATCCCATCTGTGTGCCCTGTAGAAGGAAGCGATTTTCCGTACCAGCAGAAAAAAAACCACAGAAGTCTGAAAACCTGGCAGGAGGAAGTGTCTGAATGGGTTGTAACTTGGCCTAGCATCATATACTTTTATAAGGACAATATAAAAACACCTTTTCAGATGAGACTATCACTTATCAAATTTCAAAATCTCATTGCAATTTAGAGAAGTGGGACTGTTATAGAACAACATACTATTTTGCAGAAAAACAAGTTTTCTCATCTCAGTGCTGGACAACTTTAATTTAGGGTTATCCCCATTCCTATTACAGGATTTAATCCATATAACTGAAAATATTTTGTACGGTACCTGTTCTCAACTATGAGAAAGTAAAATACTGCTGTAGTTTCCTTTGGTTGGATATGTATAAGGGGCAATAACGCTACTATCACATGACTAAGCAAGGAGCCAAGGTATGAATGGTCCAGACTTCGAACAAAACAATCCCAGGCTCTAAACAAGAAAAGACAACAAAACAATAATAATCAATGATTCTTCTCTGCATAAAGACATTTTAGATGAGTCATGAGAAGCATTTTAAGTTATTTCAGCTCTGTAGTTTAGATTATTGTCTAGAACAAAACAAAACAGCGTATTCAAGGACAGAAATGGCAGGTTATGTCTCTGTTTTGCTACGCTATCAGTTCACCTGCAACACAGTTCTGGAAAGTCATCCTTGTATCTTAGAGCTGTTCTCAGCGTAGTCATCATCTTCACTCTTACTGAACTGATGTGTTTGGGACCCATGAGCTTCATTAAAGACATAAGACTGTTTAAAGCCTAGACACAGAGAAAAGTCATTTTAGTATGTTAGATACTCCGTAAAACATATACAAGCCGTATTTCCTAATAAAACCAGGCTACCCTGGCTTAAGAAATCATACCCTATAAAACAACAAATTAAGTCTGATGTTTCAATAAAGAATTTGGGGGTTAGAGGAAAAGAGAATAAAAGGGGATGTGTAATGACAGGATTGTAACAAAAAAGTCATTGTTTAGGCTGTTGACAGATTGATGAGGGAAGAACTGTGGACACCAAAGGAGTTCCTGGTTACAGAATTCTCTTATAAGACATGATTGGCTATGTGTCCCAAATTTTAGAAGCTGAAAAGAGCAGGTTTTGAAAATTTAGAGAAAACAAGCAAACTTGCATTTAACAAAAACAGCAACAAACCCCCCAAAAACCAAAACCCACCAACAACAGAACTGACGTACAACTTCCGGCAGAAGTGATTCATAAGCTTCAGGGAACAGGTAATAGCTCTGTTGTCAATGGGACTGATGAAAAACCCAAGAGAAATACTGAGATGCAGAAAAAGCAAGAGATATTTCAGTCACAGTAACACTGTACCAAACAAGGTAGTACAATGTCCAGCGTGACAGATCAATAGCACAGGAAGAAACCTGAGCTTGAGGAAAGGTCATGGAAAGGGAAATAAGAACAAAAAAACAGAACAAGAAAAAAATAGAAACAATAGCAGGTGCAGCAGAAGAAATGCTATACAAGTAAAGAAATTCAGAAAGCATGAAGACATGGGGCTATGAAAACAGGAGCATCTCAACATGAATATCTAATAAGCAAAAAGCTTGAAAGAACACCAGAGAAAGTGCAGTCCATCAGTGTAAAGGTTATATACATTCTAGCACTGAAAAATTCCCTACAGACATCATCTGCACTACCTCTGTGAGGTGGCTAAAAGCCTTGTCTTGTGGTTAGAAGCACTGCCTCAGCAGAGCAGAATTTTCAGACTGTCTCAAGGTGTGAGCTCTAATTTCTCTAAATGCTCTCTACTGCAAAGCAGAAAGGAGCTGTTCTGTGAGAAACAAAAACCAATAATGCCCAGTTTCTCTTGGATTTGCAACTTATTTTCTTTAGCTTTGCCCTTTCATGCCCTTATAACCCTGTTCCCTGCAGTAACTCCAGCTTTCTCCCATATGGCCTCATCCTCCACTTTGTTTCTTTCACACATGTAAAACATACACTTGGATTCCTCCTCTATAATTACTGGTTGAGTGACTTGTTACATATACCAAGTCTGAATTACGTACATTAGATCACCATTAAAGAAACAAAACAAAACAAACTTCTGAGCTTACACAGAAGTCCTACCCACAGTGAGACCATCAGTTTTCAAGAATCATGTAGGAACCTTAGTATCTTTGAGACTTCAGTGACAGTTGCACAATCACATAAGTAAGTCTGGAATATTAAAGTAGCCCTTGCTTATCTTTGTTTTAATATTCAAAATTAAATTTACGCACCATTTTTTTATCCTCAATGCCAACACTGGAACTCAGTAATTGCATGTTAAAAAAAGCCAAGATGCCAAGCAATTTAGGTTGCAGGTAATCAGCCTGGGGGGAGTGGGAGGAGAAAAAAGTAAAAAGCAAGTAATCTTACTATTAACACATTCCTAAGCTTAAGAAATTAAAAAAGCAAGTATGAAATGCTAACTCTGAAAGAGAAATGAGAAGAATCACAAACACATACATTGCTCCTTAAGAAATATCAGTGTTAATGAAAGACATCTCTGTTAGGTTGTAGGGTTTTTTGGTTTAGTAGGATTTTGAGGGTTGTGTGTTTGTATGTGTATGTGGGGGTTGGTTGGTTTGTTGGGGTTTTTTTAATTTTGTTTTTTATGCATACTCGGTATGCACCTCCCTATTACAGGAACGCTTAATATGAAATGTCAGCCTTTCCTCCGCTTTTTGCCTTGAATAAGTGGTGTTCAGAGAAGGTCAAATTGTCTTCACTCTCAGACTGAATAAAAAAAATTACTGAACAAAACTGAACATTAATATTTTGACATCCTTACCATTTGTTCAGGTGATGTTATTTCTCTAGGTCCCTGATAGGGATCATCATGAGATGCAAATGAAGCCAATATTGACAAACCATTGAAGACTTGTTGATAGTGTTCTCCTATACGCAGCAATAATTCATTATGCAGTCCCTGATAGTCCTGTCTCAGCAAGCTGCCCAGTTCTATCTCGGTCTCATTCTATAATCATATAGCAAACAGAAACCAAATCTTCATTTCATCACAATGAAACACCGAGAGACAGGAGGCATTGGACTCCGGTTGATTTACCATAGAAATCAAAGATAAAGCTTCTAATCAGCTCAATGTTAGATAAACCAAGTTTTTAGAGTTTTTGAGTTTGCAATAAATCTTGTAACAGTTCCTCGGAGCCAACAGTAACAGATTATAAATAATAAGAACAAAACTTCTGCATATACAATTTCCCCACCTACGCTTTGCAAGACTTCAACTTAAATAAAGCAGAAAGCTCACTATTTGTCAATTGTTGCTCCTAATCTGTATGTACAATAGAGCAAATGCCAATTTACCTTGAGGTAATGAAGCGCCCGCTCAAGCTCATCCTTGGAGCAGGAACAGACCAAATGAGAGAAGATGTATTTGAAGTTATTGATTAAAATCTCTCTTCGGTTTACATTCAACTGTTTTGCTATGGTTCGAATAAGTGTGGAGGCCGCAGGACTAGCCTTGGCTGCAAGGTCAGGAAGCAAAACTTGTAGGGTCCGCTGGTAAATTAAGAAAAACACTTAATGGAAAAAACAACCAACCAACCAACAAAAAACCCCTCCAAAATCCCAGGGTTTGGCTTGGTTCCATTTGTGTCAGTACACCACCACACATCTCTGGTCATACATATAACCATAGGTATGAACAAAGAAGAACTTTAATGAGATAGAAATACCTAGTAAAGATGCAGATAAAGTAAAACTAATTACTTAAGGAGGTGCTTCAGCTAATCAATACTGAGAAACATGCAAACAAAAAGTCAGCTAGCATTTTCTGTGTCCATCCAGATATTCCACAAAAGGAAATCTTAAAAAAAAACCCCACACACAAACAAAAACACAACAAAAAACCAACACACCCACACACAACACTCCCCCAACCTACCAGTCAACTAGAACACTGCTTACTTAAGAGTTGTGCATTTCCCATCTACCAACAAGCAAAACAAGTATGAGTATGAAGCTACTTAGGCTTCAAGTAAAACAAATATCTAACCAGATCAAGAAGAGATCTATTCACAGAACAATAGCTTTCTTCGTTTGAAACAAGAAAGCAGACACCATGCAAAAATGATGCCTTACAAAGAATCCCTCCAAATGCACTACATCATTAATATAGATATACTCAATGAGTACTCTAGACATTAGTTAGTTCATCATCTGTCATACTTGAATCAGCACTGTAGCCATCACTGTAACTCCTTGATAAAACTGTTCCACTGTATTTGAGCTCCCAGTTGCAGCAATCCCAAAGTATTCTATGTTATAACAAAAAACAGCAACTAGAGAAAAAAAAAATTCCTATCTGTGTCATTCACAGAAAATTGTGGACTAAAACAGAAATCCACAAACACACACACCCCCCCAAAAAAACCCAAAACAAACCCAAGAGTAAAAAGGACTGACCAACTTACTGAGAGAAAGCGATTTAGATCTGGAAAATCAAATACACTGGCGATCTCAGATAACATGTCCAGAGCCATTTCCCTCTGGTGAGCAGCTGTTTGTTTCTGCAGCTCATTACCCTGGCATGGAGCACTCAATACTGCCATCTGGCTGGAATGCAAGGATTCCACTAGAAACTAAGCATGAAGAAATACCTATTTAGTATTATTTTCCCCTTTTTTGCTCCCTAAAAATAAACACAAGAGTTTCGCTCCTCTTTCTATGCATCTGGTTTTCTTTCTCATTTAGTGCACATGCATCTATGATTACTACTTTGTGATAGAACTGGATTATCATCCATTTCATAATTACATTTAATTTTGCAACCCTGGATTCAGACATTGCATTATTAAAAAAATATTCAAAATCAGAAAAGTCTGCTTTTGATAATTTTCTTTTAAACAGAACTTCTGTCCTTAGGTAATGGGTATAACAAAAGAACAAATCAGTCATGTCAGTATTATGCCTGTAAAACTTTGACTTCAATTCCAATTTTAAATCATAGCCTCTCGTGGCAATGGTACCACATAATGCAAGAAACTATATAGTTCCTCTGTTTCAGAATGACAGCATCTAAGGAATAAAAAAGAAAAGCAATACTGTTGAGGGGAGAAGACCATGACAAAGTCAAAGATTTCCCATTCCTTCCTGAATGTTTGGGGGGAGGAGGGCTTGTTTTGTTTTTTAAAACATCATCTCTTTCTTGTCCTATGAGATTTCACCTTGTAAAATATTGTAATTTTTACCTTTAATACCATTTTCAAAAAACGCAAAGAGAACCTAAACATATGCCTTTCAAAACACCAACTCTTTCTTTTTACCTGACAGATAGGCTTCTTGTACTGACTGAAAAAAGCTTGCAGTGTTACGGACTTAGCTGCCGCCAGGGATCGAATTTCTGTATATGCTGCTCCAGCCACAGAAGCTGACTTAGACAACAAACAGTGTAACAAATGCAAGAGGGCAAATGGTACCAAATCTCCTTTTGATGCCCTTACAAAGCAAGCAGAAGAAAAAGAATTAAAAAGGAAAAAAGAATTGTATATTCTTAAGTCATTTTATTAATGCAATGATTACCATAATGCAAAATGAATCACCATTGTATTTGCATAGCTTATCTGTACACTTCCTATGACAGGGCAGAAGAAAATGAGGAATATTCCATATGAATCAACAGCTTAGTACAGCTGCAAAGGACTCTGGACAAAGGCTGACCTTGAAATAAGTAATTTAATCTTACATTTACACTTGAATAAAAAGTTACTTTGCATCACAAACTGATAGTACTTTGCAATTTTCAAGAAACTATCAAAAATACCTTCCAATATCTCCTGTTGTGAGAATCAAGGTATCTTTAAGCTCATTATTTCTCGATATTTTGGCATTTGTATAGGCTTCTTTCATTCTTGAAACAAACAGCTGGAACACATGAAAACAAAACAAAAAAAATAATTTTAGAGTGTTTGACATTAGTGAAACAAAAACCATAGTAAGTTAGGAAAAACAACCAAAAATAAATATGAATTCACCTCTTTTACTAATCCCTCTTCAGAGTCTAAGGATTCTAGTATGTTCTTTATGCAGTCACTGAAAGCCACTCTTACATCTTTGTCCGGATCTTCCATTAGATTTAATAAAGACCCAACAAGAATCTTCACGCTAGACTCATCAGTGTTAAAATCCAGATGTTTGCAAAGATGAGGTATATTTTCTATAAATGCTGGGTGGCATGGGTTGGAGTAGGAAAGGAAAATATATTTTTAATGCTTTTAGTGCACAAAACAGTGATGCAAGTAAGCCATAAAGCATGCTATTTTTTTTATCAAAAGAGTAAATATCATCAAACAGCCAAGCTATTTAAAATTCAGATTTTATCAAGTATTACATTTCTAGATACAGCCATAGACCAAAATTAAGACAAGGTAGTTTAAAAAGAATATCAATTACAACATCAAACATTAGCAGCAATATCAACTGAAATAAAATATTTCAAGCACCATTATAGCTATATAAAAAGCAATATAGAAAATAGGAATGGAGAAGTACAGAAGTAGTGACTTAGTACCATATACAGAAGTGCAAAATGTTAATGAAGGTAAAGTCACATACCTAGCTTTACTGAACTGGATACTTTGTTCTCAAGGAGAGTAAGAAATGGCTTGAAAACACAGGCTTGCACAGAACAAGTTTTTTCATGAGTAGAAGTCACAGTAAGGCTGCTACATAGAATATCATAAGTAACATGCTTAATAGCAGAGTCTGCTAAGGAAGGTCGTACATTGAATGTACCATATAGACAGCAAGATAATTTCCCAACTATAGCAGCACAAGCTTCCTTGACTAGCTCAGACTCATCCTTGATTTGATTTCTGAAATTGAAACAAAAATGAAACCATTTTAATAGATCACTTACCAAAAAACTTGTATTTCTACATTGTCTGAATTCTCTAACTATACTGAAAGTACTATTAGGACAATTTAAGGATCTGTCTCACTAAATTATCTTCTTCCTTTTCAGACTACCCTCAAGTTCTAGTAAATGTCTGAAGTACCACTGGGCATGGTGGATCTGGCATGTTATAAGGAAACTGAAGACCAGACACAATAGGACAGAAGACACCAAGACATATATAAAAAAGGCAGAGAAATTGGAAAGATTTTAAGAGACATATGGACAATTATCACGTATATTTAACTGACAAAGATAATATCTTTTCCCCTCCTTAAATTTATTAATTAGAAATGGGGTCTTCAACCAGCAAAGTAACTTGTATAAAACACTATTCTATCATACAGACATCATCACTTACACCCTTCACGTTGCTGTCTTACAATTTCAGAAACTGAGGTCTAGCAAATTCTGGATGAAATAGATATAAATACTTATTTTGGTACTTATACTACGTTTCTTATTTGTCTGTTTTTCTTCTCACATGAAGACGGAAAAGCAGCATTAATACATACAAAAGATCTTTGGGAATCACACTGCAGGACTGCACACTTGGTGGATGAAGCAGAAGAGAAAATCCTTTAACACAAGTAGCCCGAATTACTTCATGGGGACTTTGTAGCGCCCAGTGATAAATGGATTTTCTCCAATCCAGACAAATGTTTCTTGGGAAGAGCGACAGAAGAAACACACAATGTGACTGAGTTTGGGGTGCTAAAGAGAAAAAACAAAACAAAGCAGATAATTCCTTGATTTAAGCTTTTAGTATCATCATTTATCAGAAGAGGGCAAAGAAAATAATTTTACTTTAGAACAATCATTCCAGAGAGATATTAAGTTTCATATACTTCAACATACTTACAGAAACTCTGTGCAGTTTTTTGACTCAAAATGAGAGGATCAAACCCAAAAGCAGATAGCTTCAAAGAAGAATCATCAGGATGGCTGTAAATCCAGGGCAGAGACAGCAATCCACATAGGTTATCAAGAATTTGATCACTCAGTGGAATTTTCACTAGGGGGAAAAAAAACCCAAAACAAAAAACCCTGATACTTTTACAGCTCTGTATAGTTTATAAGAGAGATGCATGCTTTATATTCTTAATTTGCTACAAAATGGGGGTTTTTTTTCTATCAACAAAGATTAGTATCACTACTCCCACATGTTGATACCCTACATTTTAGACATATAATAATAAATGATGTAGCGCTACATCAAAATAATCTAAAAATTTTATTAAGCAGTTGACAGCATGTAATAATACATGAGCAGCAGAATGAATACAGCTTCAGTATTTCTGGATTTGTACTAAGACACTCAGGTGGACTTTGGGATGGCTAGTAAGCTGAACTCGTATAATAACACTTTAGTCTTAGTAGAGCCTGTCCTCATCCTACTAGTTACTTTTAAAAAACATGCAAGTACTTGATATTTTTGGTACACTTCCTGCATCCCACATCTGCTAAAGCTGTCCAGAAGCTTTGAAATCTTTGAGTGAAACAGATAGTAAGGCATGCTGCTTCTGTGTATTTTAAAAAGAAAACTGCTAAAGGTTTGTTTCTTTCTTACACATACTCACTATCCCCATGTAGTCTCTTGTTCAGATAAATATCAATAGAAGTACAGACAAAGACTAGTAAACCATGCTCAAAAAGGAATGCAGAGGAAGCTCTCTAAACAGAGAAGAATGTTCTTTTTTTATTTAACCTTTTTTGTAAAGAAATTGCAGTTCTAACACAAGACCTATAATTTCAGTACCTCTACCACAACAGACCGATTTAGTCAGATGCATTCCTAATTTACAAATCCAATAAAAGACATGTAGTTTAAAGGATTTCTCACCTTGTGCATACAGCAAAGCATCAAAGATTTTCACTATTCTGTCAATCACTTGTTCCAGGTTAACAATCTGCGTAGCAGCCTCTAACAGGTTTCTGCAGACTTTCACTACTCTTGTGATAAAATCAGAGGAAATCCATATGAACTCTATATTCACCACTGAACCTGAGGAGCTCGGTGTATTCTTATGTGTGTCAGAGTTACACAGATGAGTTACTTTATGATCTGCACTGTTAAAACAGAAATCATATGATCAATGCAACAGACTACAAACATTTAATATTGTATCGCTTGTAAGCAAAGTTACAATGAAAATGTACTTCTTCAAAACAAACAGGACTTATCCAATACTTGTCCTGATACACAGACAAGCATTAAAGTAATCCACACAAATCACAATAACAGTTAGAAGAAACTATTGGTCTCACGGTTTCACCTTGGTACCTTTACCTGGTAGAATTTGTTGGGGGAGAACAATGAACTATGCACAAAGCAGCTAGTCGCAGAATTACAGCAATTCCTTCTACAGTCTGAAGAATATCCGCTGTCAGAACTTCTTTCTCAAGGATAAATATTAAGGATGCAGCTTTCTTTGCAATGGCATTCCATAGAGTGCTCTTCAATTTCATGTTTACAGGACTAAGTCTGTAATTTGATCATATTAATTATTTTCCAACACATAACTTTTTTTTCAGAAAAGATAAATCACCATAGCAAAAACAGAGGTAATCCATGTCAGATAGAGGATTAGGAAAATACCTAATGAAGCTTTAGCTTAAATGTGCTCCTTGAGAGAACAAGATACTAACTCTGAAGTATGATGCAAATCCAATTTATCTGAAAGGCTATAAAGGTATAACTCTACAATCCTTGACAGGTCATGGTGACCAGGGTGGTTCCCGATGACTATAAAAAAAGCAAATGCTACACCCATCTTCAAGAAAGGCAGAAGAGAGGATTCAAGGAACTATAGGCCTGCCAGCCTAACCTCAGTCCCTGGGAAGGTTATGGAAAATGTCTTCCTGAAACTCATTTCTAGCCACATAAGGGACAAGAAGGTGACTGGGAACAGCCAGCACATATTTACCAAGGGCAAATCATGCCAGACTAACTTGATTCCTTTCTACAATGAGACAGGTAGCTCTGTAGATAAAAGGACCTCAACTGACTGGAAAACCAGGCTGACAAGAACCTCATGAAGGTCAACAGAGACATACGAAAAGTCCTGCAACTGGCACAAAACAACCCATGCAACAGAACAGGCTGAGGGCTGACTGGCTGGCAAGCAGCTTTGGAGAAAAGTACCCAATGGACTTGTGGAAAAGTTGAATGTAAGAGCAGTGTGACCTTGTTGCAAAGAAGGTCAACTACATAGGGAGTTGTATTATCAAGAGTGAAGGCTGATCATGAGCCCACACATGGAGTACAGCATGCTGGAGCCAGTTTTGAGTGCCCAAATACAAGAAAAGAGATCAACATGCTGGAGCAAGTCCAAGATAATCCGGGAGCTGAAGCACAACACAAACTGAGAGAATTGGCTTTGTTCACCTGAGACAACCTGACTTAACTAGACCTGCTTTAAGTACATCCAGTGCAACAGCATAGCCACATACATTACTCTGTCATTCGGTATGTATTCTCTCAGCTTTTCTGTCTTCAGTGTGTAAAAATGAAAGTAATTTGCATTGAACATATTAAAAGTATAGGCAAACTAAAGTTTGGCTTTAAAATCATCTTTAGATTCTGATCCTTCAAAATATTGTTTAGATCTTTTCCCAGATCTTTCAATGTGGCTGTTACAAAGAAAGTGCTGCAAAAAAGTTGCCATTTGTTATTATTCACTAGCCAAATTACTATAAAAGTAGTTATTGAATAAGTGTCATACGTTACTGGTGTAGGTGATTTCTTTGGATGCTTTGTTGGTAGGCTTAGTCGTTTTCTTTTCTCTGGAACTTCATCACTGCTGCTGCTCCACCCATCAGTATCAGAAGTATCTAGCTGGTTCTGATGAACCTCCTGAAAGATTTCTTCCGTTTGTGTTTTTAATGCTGTATAAAGTGGACTCACCAGATACTGGGATGGACAAACAACAGAGGTACCATGAGGTATGCTATGCCTTACTTCTCAAAGACATGATACTATTGTTTCTGACTTAAAATATAAAATTTCAAAATATTATGGTAACAAAGTTCTTAAAAACCTTTCTATTCAAAAATCTTAATTACAAGATGAAAACTCTCATAAGCAATGAACTTTCCTGTGTTCCTACCAGAGAGAACGCAGCTTGTACAGCTGTTTCCCAGTTCTTGCCATAATACCTTGCTACCAAAGCCATCAAGACAGACACACTAAGTTTAAGAGACAATAGATATGATACGCGTGCGGGTGCACAGGGTAGAGGGAACACTCAGTATATCAACACCTCATTATTAACACCTCATTATGCTTTTAAACTAGAAGAGGGTAGATTTAGATTGGACATAAGGAAGAAATTTTTTATGATGAGGGTGGTGACACACTGGAACAGGTTGCCCAGTGAGGTGGTAGATGCCCCGTTGCTGGAAACATTCAAGGTCAGGTTGGATGGGGCTCTGAGCAACCCGATCTAGTTGAAGATGTCCCTGCGTGTTGTGGGAGACACACACGGGTGGACTAGATGACCTTTAAGGTTCCTTCCAACCCAAACTATTCTACGATTCTATTTTAATTCAAACCTTTTTGCTGCCTGTCCCCAACAAATATGACTAAAAGCATATGGTTAGAAAGTAAGAGCAGCTCAGATGAAGGGAAATTACCTGTAAAGCTGCCCTTATATGAACGTACTCTGTGCCTTACCCCAGTTTATACTATGATTACAGACAGATCCTTGTGCCTGCATAGCTTCTCAATAGTTTAATACATCTGAAAAACATAGGGTTCAGCTACATACATCCAACTAAAGAACTCTGACCTGTACAAATATGTGAAACAACTGAGAAACAAGGAGTATCAATCTAATTTTGCAACAAAAAATAGTGTTTCCTAGATTTTCTTCTTTGCACAGATGTAGGTATCTATTCACATGATAAGTACAGTTTTTAAAATTAACCTACCTCTTGCTCTTCCTGAGTTCCAAACACATTCACAAAAATTCCACATATGGTACTGATATGGACTTTTCTTACTTGTAAGGCAGATTCATAGCCAGTTGGAACAAACTCCAGAAAATATTGCAGAATATGGCAAAAAGCAGCTTTCAGCTTTTCAGACTGAAGACACCTAAACACATCACCTTCAAACAATGCACAGAGCTTCTCTAGTAGCATATTCAAGTAGACAGGTTCAATATTTTTGTAAGAATCTGCTTCAAAAGGCAACAATGTCCTCACCAACAGTAAAAGTGGTTCTCCAAAGAGTTCTGATTCTTCAGTATCCATTTGAAGCACTGACTGTAGAATTCCAAAAAAGACTCTGAAGAAAACACTGGCCAGCTGTTCTGGAGGTCCTCCTAAATGAATTAATTTCACTAAAAACTTCACTGCCAAAGCTTTAACTTTTGGACTGCCATACTCCAAAAGGGAGCAGCCTATCCCCCAGAGAATAATATCTTGTCTTACAAAAAAAACATCTGCAACAATACCCGTCAGAATAGACATTAATATAACTTCCAAACATTCTACATTGGGCATACCCATCAGCTGTAATGGTGCCAATCTTAAATATCCCACATTGTCACTTGTATTGCTTGAAAATCTCTTTACAGTCACTGGCCAGACCAGTACATCTGTCCAGAGATGCTTTTGAGCATCTCTTTCATGCAGGCAGATTAAGTCTTGGAAAAGCTGTAGCAAGTCTTTTGTTAGTACTTCAAAAATGGAGCAACTCTTCATTTTAAACAGGAAAAGTAAAGAGCAAATGACGTCACAGATGTTCTTGTGCAATGTGTTGCAGTTTGGAGTTGCAGCAATTCGGAGAAGCCTTGATATGATCCAGTTACTAAATTCTAGGACAATAAAAAAGAAACAGCAAACAGAAAATTATTGAGATAAAACCCAAAACATCCTATTACGAGCACCTCCTTGAGAGCAGGTTGCTCGTCAGTAAAACAAAAGAAAACTCCTTGAGATAAATGCATGTAGGCTTAGGAAACAGACAGCCTTCACTGGGACATTTCTTCAGCAGATCTTATTGAAAAAGAGGAAAAGGGGAGGTGGGGGCTGCATGCCAGGGGGAGGGGGAGAGAGACAGATGAGACATTTTACACTGGGTAGTCCAGACATTTTTCTCTGTCAAAAACACATTCAGGCAATGAATATGCATACAGGATATCTCATCAACATGAATCGGGTAATATCACTAAGCAATGGTAATGAATAAGGTCAAACTCTGTCCTGATAAATTTCCATTATCACAAGTACAAATCAATTCATAATCTTACAAGCCTATCATAATATTAATTTACTTATAAATATGTAACACTGAACTTACAAAGCTGCCTTTTTCCCATTTTTGTTCTTTTGTATGATCCTGTTGTCAGAAAATTTAAATCCTGAAAATATCAAGCTTCAGCATAAACATTTTCAACAAACTCACCAATGCAACTGCATTCGGTTTCCTCCCGATTTCCATCCACGTTTACAAACATAAGCGGGGAAGATTTCATGATATGTTGAATAAAATCAAGCAACATTACAGAACTCGGCTGTGAATCTGATTTCTTAATCAGTTCCAAAGCAACTTAAAAAAAAAGGACACATTTCTGAATTAGCATTGCAATAAATCAACTTCACAAATTTTGTTCACACCTGAAGGAAGAAATTTATTATGTAAAATACTATGATATGGTATTAAACCTGTATAATTATCAAGTGGGAGTGTGCTTTATTAATCCATGATTAATGATTTCGTGCATACTGTAAACCCGCTATGTGACACCAAACCGTACAAAGAAAAATATAAATTACTCAGCTTAAATATTATTCATTAACACTACATGCATTAACATTTAGTTAGCATTATATCCAACTGTTTGATGAGTGAAGCAAATAGTTAACATTTTAATTTTAATCACGCAATTTTCCCTAGGTTTATGATTTTGGTAGAAGAAAAACCTCTAAGAATTGT
This sequence comes from Pelecanus crispus, assembly GCF_030463565.1. NCBI lineage: Eukaryota > Metazoa > Chordata > Aves > Pelecaniformes > Pelecanidae > Pelecanus > Pelecanus crispus. The sequence goes on along the minus strand of NC_134651.1, from coordinate 18,352,326 downwards.
TCTAAATCTCCAAGAAATAGAAGTTTTTAAATGGTAAGTTCAGCTTACTGAATCAGAAAGTTTAGCAAAATACTAAACAGATCTAATGCTGCTGTATAGCTCCATTGAAACAGGTATCTGAATCACATCAGATTTATCCAGATCCACATGGTTAGTTAGCATAAGAAGGAAACTACCTCAGATTCAGATAGCAATTAACCAGAAAAGTTACATGGTAATGATAAAATACTTATGTATTCAAAAGCTGTATCTAAAGCAGATTGGCTTTTTGTTTTTATTTTTATAGCCTTCCCTTTCAGAACCATAAGAGGATTAACAAACACATCATCTGAAGAGTAACATGGGTATGATACTTAAATTGATTAATTCACGAGACAAAATATTACTCTTACTGAGACAGCTACATGAAATTATACCTTGGAAACAGTAAGCTACCCTTACTGTGATTCTCCTTGATGCAAATGTACAGACAACTACAAATGACAATTTTGTAGTAGATGTATTTCATAATTACCAAAATGTTGTTAACGTACTGTAATAACTGGAACGTTAACATGATTTAAGGAGTACTAAAATAAGGCTTTGTTAAAATTCTAAAATTAAAAATAAAGCTGTTTACCTCAAAGTATTTCAATTCTGAAAGACCCTGTGAGCATTGACTTGCAAGCTATATTATTCAATGAACAATCACATTACATGATACTCCCAATTTTCAACATTGCAAGCATTTATGTTCATATAACCTGCACTGCATTCCCCCTCCCCCTTTTTTTTTTAAATTGACTTAAGTTACTTCACATCATAATAGCAAATACTTCATCATGCAAGTTATTAAAAAATAAGTCATAAATGTTATTGCACTCAACTACTAAATCTTTGTTGAAATGAGAGTTGTAACTTTTTTGGTTTTTGGCAGAAATTACTTAAAGCATAAAGCAGATAACAATTTTAAAAGATAGGGATGTTATACTTACCAACATCTACATCTGTAAGAATTCTGTCAATGAACTGGCAGAGTATTTGTCTTGGTTTCTGCACAACTGCATTGTATTCTTCTGGACTAGCACTAAAATTAAAAGTACATTATTTTGACATTATCCATTACAGACCACAATGTTAAACAATGATTTTTTCTTCTTTGTTCTGTAAATCTTCAAAAAGAAACACAAATTGATTTCTTGTTTTAGTGACCAAAACATTGCCTGTTCTTCTTTCTCCTTATTCTTCAGAAGTACAAAGTTTTATTATCATTTAAATTTTGTTATGCAATTACGTTTGATATATATTAAATCCTCATCTGACATATTAAGAGATTTATCCATGTTACTACCAAGCAACAAAACAGCTTTGGTGCAGAAAAATATAAAATTAAGAACTCGTTTAACTTTTGGAATTAACCAAAATTATTCAACGAATTAGCCACCGATACCCTGAGTAAGAGGTGACAATAGCAACCGCTCAGGTGACCAAGATGGCAGCTAGCTCTTGTCAGGTCAAGTATTCAGCATACAATTGTACCTCCATGTCAACTAGCTGCCTACCACAAAACGAAGCTGCAGTCTTGATACTGCCATTAAAACTTTAGGGTCAAACATTTTCAGGGTCTTTTAATTCTCAGTGTAGCCACACTACAGGCACCACGGAGGTGCCCAGGACACAGGGTGCTATGCAGACCAACACGCCTCTCCCATCAGGTTCTACCAGCACCACCCGCCAGGGAGGGAGCAACCCAGGCAGGTGGTGGGAAGTGAAGGCGACCAGGATGAGGGGAGGGCACAGGCCCAGCCCCGGGAGACCTCACACAGCGGTGAGGAATCGTAGAATGCTTTGAGTTGGAAGGAACCTTTAAAGATCATCTAGCCCAACCCCCCTGCAGTGAGCAGGGACAGCTTTAATGGATCAGGGTGCTCAGGGCCCCGTCCAACCTGACCTGGAATGTTTCTAGGGATGGGGCCTCCACTGCCTCTCTGGGCAACCCCTTCCAGTGCTTCACCACACTAAGGAAGGAACCCGCTTTTCCCCCTCCCCACGCCACACACTGATGCCGAGACCGGCCGCGCCTCCCCCCTCACGCACCCCGCTACGAGGCGGGGGCTGGGTCCATCCTACCTGGCCAGCTCCCGCAGCGCCGGGATCATGGAGGCCATCTCCAGGCCCTGCTCGGCCATGGCTCCCGCTTTGAAACAGGCCGCGCGCCGCCAAGGCGGGAACTGCGTGACGGCGTGCGGCAGGACCCAAACCTCCTCCGTCCCGGAGCGGGCGGCCGCGCTCTCCGCGCCCCCCAGCGGCGCTGCCCGAGTTTAACCGCTTCGTCACCAGAGGGGAGCGCGGGCAGGGCGGCCGAGTGCCCGGTTGCTAATGGCGGCGCTGGGGCCTCGCTGCCCCGGCAGGGCTCTCCGCCGCCGCGCAGCGCACAGCCTGGCAACAGCCGAGAGGGGCCCGAGCGCAGCCCGCCGAGCCGCGGCCGTTTCCCGGCACGGGCACTGAGGGGCTGCCGGGAGCGCCAGCCGGAGCCCGGCCACGACGGGCGCCCCGGCGGAGCAGGGACTGCGGCTGCAGGGGACTCGCAGCGCCGCAGTTTTGAGGGTGGCTTAAAGCGGGGCGAGGAGCGGCTCCGGTGTAAGGGGCGGCGAGGAGGAAACTTTGGTTCTGGCTGAGAAACCCCCGCTAGAGCGCTCCCTGCGCCCCTGGGCCGGCCGCGGCGGCACTCTCCTCGGGGGGCCCCGCCGGCCGTTAGCCCTCAGGTGTGAGGCGAGGTCCCGGGGCCGCAGAGAACGGCCCCAAGCGGCCCCCGCCTCGGCCCGCCCCTGCTGCCGGCCGCCCTGCCATTGGCCGCCGGCGCTGCCCGTCTGCCCGCCCCGCCCCGCCCCGCCCCGCCGGCAGCAGGTGGCGGCGGGCCCCGGCGGGCGCCGCGGCACTGGCGGGAGGCGGCAGCCGGCGGCGGGCGGGCAGGTAGGGAGCGAGCGGGGCGCCGGTGTCCCCCCCTCGCCGTGTCCGGGGGAGCGGGCTGCGAGGGGCGGGCCCGGCCCGGCCCGCTCAGGGGGCGGGAGGGCGCGTTCTGGGGGGCGTGGGGGGTCGGCGCCCAGGGGCTCGGCGCTCCTCCCTGTAGGTACCGGTGAGGAGCATACTTAAACGACATTTAAAATATTGCCGGGGTTTGGTGGGGTTTTTTTTGTTTTTCTTTTACTTTCAGAGTATGTTGCTTTCTGTTTATGTTCCTTTGAGGGAGAGAGGGCGTTTAAATGCGTAAAGTACGAAAGGTTTTGAGACAAAACCCGAAAGGCTGCTCAGGCGTCATGCAGCGTGTGGAGAGTTCGTGCTGCCTTAGGCCCGAGGGGAAGGCGTGTGCTGGGAGCGGTCCCGGCATGTGCTGCCCAGCGGGTGGCCCGCTCCGTGGCAAGTCTGCAAGACTTCAGAGTATGAAAGTATAAAATGAGGGGTTTATGCATAGGCAGGAACCGCAGGGAGAGTGTGTGAGGGGAAACTGAATGGTGAGCCTTGTTTTTCTAAGTAGGAGGTATAGCTCTCTATAAGAGGTATAGCTCTTCCTGCATTTGTTTATGAACTTCGTCTTAGCACTGTTTCTGGGCTGAAATAAAATCCTCTTGGAGGCTTCTAATTCTCTTTTCCACTGCGCTAGGGCTATGTCTGTTGCATGTAAAATGGTCCATGAAGTGTGTGTGTGCGTGTATTGCAATTACTGATTCATTTCAGATGGATGCTTTCAGGGAACCTATCACAAATTTTTCATTCATAGATGGTTATTTTTGTCCTGCAAAATATATGTATGCTGTTTCATTAAAAATTCTGATGAAGTTTCAAAGGTTGCTAACAAGGGAAGGACCTGGAATACTTTGAGAATCTTTACAAAACATAACTGGGTTTTGTCTTAGTTTGTTTTTCAGCACATATTGCAATGTTTTCTACTAGCTGACTTCATAAATATTAGTCTTTCAAGAGTCACTCCTAGAGAGAAAGCAGAAACCATGTAGCTTTACATGTTCTGTAAGTAGAACTTTAATGGTCCAGGAAGGCCAAGTATGTCTGGGCTTTGTTATCAGTGTTATTTTGAACACAAAATTTTCTACATAATTTCAATTTTAAAAATTTATTTATTGTGAAAACAATATTCTGAGTGTAAACTTCCAAGCCTGAGATAACAATCACACTAAGAAAGGTGTAAATTGTACTACTGGCTAATTTGATGTACAGTTAAAATTCCCATGTCATCCCTGATAAACTCAAGAAAGATAGCAAGATATCTGTTGGGATCTTAGGAGAGTTTGAGCAGGCTATATTATTCTTTAGTTTTCAATCCTAAGAAATATGATAAATTTATTGAATCATAGGGTGGAGTTTTTTGTTGTTGGTGGTAAAGCATAAATGGGGCACACAAAGTGCTTAATGAAATAAAAAGTACTTTTGCCTGGAAGTCTCCTGAGTCAGCAGTGAGATCATATTAATGTAGGTCCTGTAGAAGTGCTTCTGTTTGTCATAGGTAGAATGCTGTATCAATTTGTGGTGCAGTTTCTTTAAGCATTTACCAAGCATGTAATTCAGGCTTTTTTCTTTTTTGTAATAAGTACTTACAGCAATTCACTAAAGAGTGATCTCCTGCTCCCTATCCTTCACTAGGAGTGAAGTTAGGAGACTCTTTTCCCTTCCTGGCTGCAAAGCCCCGTCTACTGCCTTCTGACCATATCATTAAGTTCTCCTGTTACTGTGGCCTTATAAGACTCTACATAAGACTGCCCATAATAACAACTTCATTGTGCTGCGAGGATGTAAGAAGTCTAGATGCTCCCCATAAAAACATTTTTATGGGCGCTCACAAAACCTAGCACTCCCCCCATGCAAAATTCATATTGGTGAAATGAGTCTTAGGTGTGCAGAGCTCGCAGCTTGTGGACAGAACTCGGGGGGAATTCATGCAGATAGCTAAAGCTAAGTATCAAATCTGGTGCATGTGGCAGTACCAAGATTTCTGCCAAAGCTGACATTACTTCCCCCTTGCCCCTGACTTTGGCAGTCCTCTCACTTTATAGTTGCATGATTCTACAACACCCAGGACTCTACTTCTTTGGCTTTTGTTGCTGCTTCTTTACTACACGCCTCTGCAGGTCAATGTACTTACTGTAAGAGACTGAGAGACTTTGCCTTGGACCAGCAGGTCCCAGAGCACGAGAGCATGTTAACCATACTTCTATTCCCTCTGTTGTTTTTTAATTCTGAGGTAGAATTACTGTTCTTCTTGGGGCTCATCCACTCTGTGGATGTGTGTGAGATGTTACCCCCTGTGGTTAGCATGACTGCAGTTAAATCTCAGCTGTCTCTTGCAGGTAGACCCAAGTGATTATACTAAGACATTTAAATGCACATGTGTATTCCTTGATGCCTTCATGAACTGTGAAATATGAATATAACACAGGCTGATATGGTGGTCAGAGGAAATGCAGCTGAGATAGTACTGTTCAGAGGACCTCCATGCACTAGGTAGTTTCATGTAATATCAAGGTGTGCTTATGGCTTATCATTTGCGTCGTTGCTGTAATAACACCCGATGGTCTGTATGATTACTTGAGGACTAATTTCCATATATAGTCATTAAAGTGGTAGTCAGCATAGTTGCCTGACCTTTGAAAGCATTGCATTGTTCCTGTACACCATAAAAACGTGTATTCCAGTATGCTCTGGTTTTATCTATGCCTGTGTTGCTTAGTCAACTTGTCTGGAGTGAAGGGGCACAGATAAAAATTATATATCATCCTGAATATTGATTTGATGATTTAAAAGGAGAAAAAAAAAAAAAATTGAAAAATTGAAACAGGTGGTAAGGACCACAGGAAAGCCTGCGACCTCAAAGCAGAATATGTACATACATTCAACTATTAAGCAAAAACTAACAGGTAGAAGAAAAAAAGTGAGGAAAGGTAATATAAAACATTAAAATCTGCTTTTCTCAGTTTAGTTCTCAAATTTAGTTTTGTATGTAATCTAGACAGGTCCTAGTCCTGCAAGCATTTATCCACCTTTTTTATATGAATAAACCTGCTTACATACTTAAGATTATTGATGATGTAAAGTTAAATATTTGAGTAATTTGGAGATATAGCATGTTAATTACACATTCTCTTGGAACCTGGCATTATTATTTATATAGCAGCAATGACTATTTTCTGCTTATCTACAAGTAAGACTATTAAAAATAGTTGCCTGTATATATCTTTTTGTTACTTGTTTCTTGCTTTCTAGTATTTCTAGAAAATTCTTGAGGCTAGTAGCTGTAGAGGAAACTCACAGAAATGTATTTACTACCAGGATCAGTGTTATAACATGAAAATTTTTTGATATTTTAGTATTTTAATTTTTTTTGAATGAGAGTAAGATGCCTGGAGTCTAGTTCCCTAAGGCAAAATTTTCAGAACCTTAAATGATGATTTTAAAAATTTAAAAAACCCAGAACTAAAGAATGTAACTGTCATAACTAAAGAATATAACTGTCATAATGATTTATTGGCAGAAATTTTTCCATGGTTTAATTTGCTCTGGAAATTACTTTTTTTCTTTAAAAAATATTTTACCAGCAGTGATGCTTAAAAATCCCTTAATACAGTGCAAAAACTCTGTACTAGTCATGCTAGGAGAAAACTGTGCGGTGTTTTAATTTAAAATGTCATTTAAGCTACATTTGAAGATTCTGGCTGTTGTAATTACATAGGTTTTTCTTTTATTAAAATATTTCTTCAATGAAATCTGAATAACTGTACTAGCTACAATTTTCATAGTGGAAAATTGTTGTTTTCTGAGAGATATTTAATGTGAGGAGAAATAATTTGCCATCTGGTTCCATACTGATTAAGACTAGAATAGAGTTTATGCATGGGAATATTGATAGAAGTTCTGCTAAATGTCAACTTTCCTCATTCCATGGCTTGCTTTAGATACCAACGCAATGGAGGAGAGAGAAAGGGGATTCATGGTTTTTGTCCTTTTACACTCTTTTTTTTTTTAGAAGTCAAATAAATTAAACCACTAAATGTTGGAACAGTATTCATTATCTTTTGGAGGAGCATAGGCTCCTTGGTGTGATGGGTACGTTCGACCCCTGACCAGGCTAAGTATTTTCCCAGTACTTGGTGCTTTCACTACTCTGTGAGGATTATGTCAATGGAATGGGCATCACCTTAACACGGCAATACCTAAACTAAAAAGATTGTACCGGTACCCTTACATTTAACACGTCACGTAAAGTCTGTGTGTAACATTTAGTTGCAACCCTTTTTATTGCAGTAATTAATAAAATAAAATATTTTCATAGCGTTCACCATGATGTGTGAAATACTTCACATCCGTGATAAGTCTTACCATAAAAACTCCAAAAATCACTACGTCTACATACATGGATTAAGTGATGTAGAACAGGAGTACCAAGGGAGCAAAAGGATCTGATCCTAGCAAGCAAATTTATTACTAGAGAAGGCTCCACTGTACTGTGCCAGACCATAAGTAAACAATACATTGTAAATGTAGTGCTGGGAAAAGATACCTAGCTAAGCAACTGCAAATGCTTGTGAATCTAAACCCCAGGTTTTAAGATCTTCTGTGTAAGATGTTGTCTTGCTAGCTCATTTCAGCCTTGACATTCACTGAGCAAACAGTTGACCAGTGGTCATGTTGTGATATGCAAAGGGATATTAACAATGAAGACAACAACTGGCATAGGTGAGATCAAGTTCCATATGGATCAGGAGTTCCAGGTTACTGATAGAACCGGTTCTGCATTACAGTCATGTACTGCCACTTTATTAACGGATTTTTAAGCATCACCGTTGCTACACCTTTAAAAAAGGGCTGCAAATGTAACAGTAAGGGTGACTTCTCTATTCTCCAGTGTATTATATTTGTGATAAAATTACTAATTACATGATTTCAGCTTTGATTCAGCTGGTCACATGCAGGAAATACTAAATGTCAGTTGTGACCTTATTGTATACCATGTTATTTGTTTTGGTACTTCTAAATGTAAATTGCTTAATGAATTGCTAGATTTTTATGTGGGGGTGTGTGCTTAGTTACTGCTATTGCATACAGGTGTCCGAAGAGAATAAAGGTAGTACATCACAATAGCTCATCAGTGAGACTGCTATTCCTAAGCCTCAGAAATAAATTATGCATAAAGCAGATTGTGTGCTTCTACATGCATGCTTTTGGTGGGAAAAGGATTATTAACCCACTTTCAGGGCTCTCGTGCAGATGTTTCCTTAATAATAATAGGCGCCAGCAAAAAAAAAAAAAAAGAATGCTGGATCGAGTATTACCCAGTTTAATTCACTTAGTGTATTCATTCTTTTATCTTGTTAATCATCATTGGTAGAATGGACTGATTAAAACATTGACATGTAGTAAAGCTGAAATATTAGGCTGTATGTTATCAACAAGATTATATTTACTTGAATGCTAATTTAAAGGATTTGTCTCAGTGTGAGCTCCAGGAACTAGCTGTTTCTTTCAAACCAGATGTTTTCTCATAGGTTTTTGTTTTCCAGCATTTTTATAGTTTGGAATGTTTTTCTCTTGCTGATTTAACAAGCTCCTCTTCTAGCTCCATGTCTCCCTTTCTTCCATTTTGTTTCTGCATGTCCTACCATTTTTCTTTTTACTAGTTTATGCCCTTATGACAAAGGGAATAGATTCTGTTCTCTCATATCCTAAAGATAGGTCAGGATAAAGTAGTATGAAATTCTCCTTTTCCGTTGAGCTGTGTATTTTACTTCTGCAGTGTGTCTAGTCCTTCCAAGCTTGATTTATAGAATCAAGATGTATTTAATTGAAACTAGTGTGGATTTTGCCAGTGATATAGCTAGCATCAGGACTTGACTCTGATTCTAAATCTGTTTTTTTTTCCCCCCTTAGGTAACATGATGTGTTCAGTGGCAAAACAATTCATAACTGAATATAAAGATATATTTTGCTTTATTTGTCATCACCTATATCAGCCACTTAATTGTATGGGGTACAATATTTTTCACATCCCAAATTACAAAATGCTATATAGCACATAAATTTAAATCTTGCCAATAATTCCATTGATTTGAAAGAGAGTTATCATGTGCTTGGTGTTGTATCCACAGATAACTACTTCGCTAAGTCAAGGCCTATTGGCCAAATCTTTCTAAAAGCTGATAATCTTACTCATCTTACTCATTGATAGTTATGTATCTTTGATCTTTCCAAAGGGATTTCATTATTCTGCTGTTACTTTGTGTCTACAGATACGTATTGCTAAACATACATGGAAAATACATAACCTCTGTAAGCTACAGTGTTGGGAACTCTAACGTTTTGTATAAAGTTATATTTAACTTTATCAGCATTAACTAAAATGGACATGTGGGTACGCCATTGCAAAGTGCAAGTTTGCATTATGTATATGGGAATTACTCCAACTTTTTGTGTTTGAGTGGGGTTTTTTGGCTTTGTGGGGTTTTGGGGTTTTTTTTTGGGTTGGGGTTTTTTTTTTTGGTCATTCTAAGAAAAAATTAAGCCTGGCAAAATTTCAGTTGCTTCTTGCAGTTTGGTAATACTGTATGTGTCAGGCTGGTTGAATTTTTGCTTATGCAAAAAATTTTGCTTATGCAAATTTTGCTTATGCAAAAAGATGGTATTAAGAGGGAGTGCAATCTTTTATTTCTAATAGAATTTTCTTAGTAGCTATCTTAAAAAAAAACAAAACAAAACAAAAAAACTAATGTGTATGTGTACACCACCCGAAATCTTTGAGACCATCCATTCTGCCTGAAACTCAAATGTCCTAGTTGGCTTCTTCAGCATGGGCAAGGTGGTCTGATCACGTCCTACTAAAGCTGCTCCCAAGAGAGGCTTGACAGCAGCACAAAACCAGTTTTGTCATGCCAGAGCAAATCCCTACTTCTGGCACTCTGTTTTACATTTGATTTCGTAAAGTGGCTTGCACCCTAAAATGGCAGCCCTCCTGCTGTGGTGAAAGGCAGCTACTGGGTCAGCCATGCTGGGCTTTTCAGTAAAGTTCTGTCTGATTGACTACCTTGGGGAAAGTAGAAATTATGAAATGATCTATAGTAATAGATGCACATATTTCTGTTGCATTCCAAAATTTCTGCATGCTTTCCCTCCTGAAATATTTTTTGTGGTGGTTAATCTATGGAACAAACTCTTCTGCCATACAGTTTATTCTTTAAGCTACCATTCTGTTTTTTACTAAGTAAATTAAGATCAAGGCATTTAAACTCAATAGGATTAATCCATATCAGTCCTTCTCAGCCAAATAAGCATATGTTGGATGAGTAATCGGGTGCTACTGTAGTCTCTGTGCTACCTAAGTGCTTCATTAAGATGTCACTTCAGAGTGGTATTGCTTTCAGCTGGACTCCTCAGCCAGAGGGGGATAGACCACTAATAGTGGGAAAGCTTGTCCCGCATATTTGAATGAAAGTATGGAAGGTAAGTGTAGTGTTGGCTTGCTAATTCATAGTAATAGCACAATAAATATTTCTGTGCCAGGTTTAGAAATTTAAAAGCAGGGACTTAAATATACATTACTGTTCAATGCTCAAGAGCATTAATTTTGGAGAGTTGGAAATATAAGTTATTTTTCATGAATTGTCACTGTGTAAAATGACAGTAAACAACATGACAGGGTTATTCAGTTTTTGTGAAGGTCAGTGGGAGGAGGATGAGCCCCTTAGTGCAGACTGTAGCTAACTTAAAATCCAAAATGATTGCTTATTTAGTAAAATATTATGTGAAATAAAATGTCTGTCTTGTAAGAACTCCCCCAGAGACATGTTTTGCCCTTGTAAAAGAGCTGATTTATCAGCAAGCTGATTGATCTGATAATTGATCACACTTGATCATTTTATCATGAAAGAGGCAGTTTTTAGCTACATATTTCACTTGCTGAACATGTGGAAATCTGCTCTTAAAGTCCTAACAAGTGTTAGGACTTACAAGCGGTGTAAGAAATATTAATATTTTACTTTGAAGGTGTCATGGTTTGGAAAGACTTTGGACTGTTATCTGGCGGTTTTGGAAGTCCAGCATTTAATGCAGGCTATGAGAGCAAACAATTGTCACACTACTGTGGGGCATTTTAAAATGGCTACTACAAAGCAAATATAAATACATATTAAATTTAATACTCAGCATTCGTGTTTAACTAAGCTAAAAGACTCCTTACAAAGGTAATCTGCATGACCAGCTTACAGGATTTTTCTGTGTAGTAAGTATTGTGTCCTATAGTTACTAGACTGGAGATAACTGTATAAGCCTGCCTGTCTCACTTTATGGGACTTTAGGTCATTAATTTTAAAGCAACAAGTAATTTCTTTTAAACTACCATTTTTAGGTTTGTAAGCATTTTTACTAGCCTAGCACTGTTTCGTCAGATGAATGTTTTTATGCTACTTGAAAAAGGAAAACAAAATTTCTAGTTAAAAAAATCATGCACATCTTTATGTATTGTTTTGCATAGTTGCAATGTCCAATTTAAATGCTTAGGGATGCCTGCTTATGTTGCCAGCTCAAACTATTTTAAAAAAAAAAACAACCCAAAACAACAAAGAATTTGTCTAAACCCAAGATCTTTATAAAGTTTTTTTTTAAATTTTGATTTCTGATGCTTGTAGGAAGGATGGTAAAGTTTCACTTAAGCATCAGAAACAACTTCATATTCTTAAAACCATCTCCTAATCATATGAATCCTAAGGCTGAAGTTTTGAATAATTTAGTTACAAAAAATTTGGTCAGAAATTTTTTTCTTTCTCCTGTTCAAAATCTGATTAAAAATGACAGTTGGCAACAACTACTGTGGATGTTTTCTTCTGGCCTAATTATTAAGAACTACAGTACTGGCAAATGAACTTCATGTGTGCCCCAGATAGTCTTCTACTTTGGAAGCTACAAACAACGCTCTATTTAGTTTTAGTTACTCAGATTTACTAATGTGCTCCTTTTATCTTCAACACCATAGCAAACATAGCTCCTTAAGGCTATGAACTGGTGAATGGGTAGCATTTATGCATCTGTAGACTCTGCAGAGACTGGATGGTTTTGAAATGCTACCAGTTGCTTTTGCCGTGTAATGTAGAAGGCCCTCCTTTTTCCTCTAGCTTGACCAATGAAAACAGAAAAACAAAAATAACCTATGAATTTTCCATGACAGAAAATCCTGGCTGGCTGGTAGTATAGTAGCTCATCAGTCTAATCTTCTAATAATCTTTTGAACCATGTAGAGTTGAACGAGGAATTAGCAGGTGACAGAAGACCATACTGCCATCTGATAATTAATGAAAACTGAAAAATACTCTGGCACACACATCTATTTGGTACTATTTAGTAATTGCAATTAGCTAGAATAAGAAGAATATGTGGATGTAAATTGAATTGCTGAGGGCAGGAGAATGAATGTGCATTTCTATTGTTACACTTAATGATCTTCACATGATTAACTTCTGGGGTGACCTTAAAATTAAGTTCATTAGTAAGAGTTAGCCTGTGGTGCTCTGCTGGAGTTCTAGTATTTGTAGCAACCTGGGGTTTCCTACTTCAGACCACCAGCCAGCAGGCACACAGAAAGATAAAGGCAGTAGTTTTCTGGAACGTTACACTTGCACTGTTTTAAGATCTCCCTCCCCTTCTGTCTCTTAGTCTGTGTGTTCACTGATAGCTTTGTTCATAGTTTTGCTTTTTAAGTTACATGCTAACTAAATGTTATTTTCACGCTTGGAGAAGAGAAAAATGGTTCATAATGTTCCAGCTGGCTTAAGAAAAAGACATTTTTCTGAAGTTATGAGCGCCATAGAAGGATAAATTCCTTAGCAAAGAACACCAAGTACTGTATGTCCTACTTCTCAAGCAGCACCAAATCTGGAAGAAATAGAGGTTTGGGACAAAAACCGATAGCCTTGCACAAGAGATATTGTAAAAATATCAGTGATATTGTAACAGATTAAACAGCTGAAGGTGCGTACACTTTGATTGTAGTAGGTGGAATGCAAAATCCAGCAAACTCTGAAAAACTGTGAAGCACATAATGTGAAATTGTAATTTGCTAATAGCAGCAGCAGAATTTTGGCTGTGAAATTGGTAATAACAATTGCTGTGCTAGAAGCTGGTGTAGATAGTGAAAAGCTGTGCTATTTGTTGTATTTTAATGTTTCTGATTACTTTTGTTTCCTTACTATAAATACTGAGGTGGAGATAACATTGCGACTACTTGACTTTAATAGCAGTATTGCTTTTAGAAACATACTGTTTAAATTGTAATTTAGAGGCAGACCAGAAGATGGTGAGTCAGTGACTTCCACAATATCATCAGTTCTCATAATTTGACTGAGCTTTCTGTGAAAATTGAAGATGCTCTCAAAAGTCAGTTTGTGGAGTTGAGAAATTATGTGAGGATCTGTTTAATTTAAAAACAAATTTCATTGTCATTGTAGTTGCATGCTAACAAAAGCTGCATGTGCATAAACCTAGACAGAAAGAAAGAGAGTAAGTATCGTTTGCTGGTGTGTCTTTTAACTCACTCCCTTTTGCTGTTCTAAACTTGATATGTAATGTCAGCCTAGGCACAAAAGAATGACTTGAGGATGGAGTGCCTGAATTAACTTGCTTTTATTAGTGTAGCCTTTCCATTTATATTTTAGTGTGGCTTGCTTTAATGAAATGTCACAGAGAAACCAAGTTTGGACTTAAAAAAAAAAAAAAATCCTATTCTTCAGAGCAGTGACTGGTAATCAAATGGGGTTTATGACAAACTGTTTCCTAGTTTCCCATCAAATTTTCTATATGTTAATGACAGACTCTTTCCATCTAACATGCATTTGCGTGGTAAAACTTCTATCATGCTTTGACCTTAGTAAGCATTCATCTTGCCACAATTTCTGGATTTGGCACCCTGTGCTATGGTGGCTGCGGTGATGGTTCAGCCTGTATTTTTTCCTTGCTTTTGGTGGCAGCATCCAAGGCACCAGCTTCCAGTGCTAACTGGAAAGCATGATCCTCGCCAGCTCTGGCATTCCAGAGACAGTGCATTTGCCTCATCACTGGGTTGATGCAGTGTGATACCAGAAGCGGTACACAAGCAAAGACGTTCATATGGGTAAAGATGGTGGATATGGAGGCAAGGGTAGCCTTGTAGAATAGGAAGAGTGGAGGAGGTGCTTGATGGGGACTTGCAGAAGTTCTCCAGGAGAGAGGTTCTAGCACATTTGCGGACAGGGAAGCCAAATGACTAGTCAGCATGGGACATAGGTTTCAGTGTAGTACACTGATTTTTGGACAGTATCAAATGATCCATCCAGAGGGCAAATGATATTTCTGGTGAGAGGAGGTAAGAAAAGGTCATATAAAATGAAACAGTATGTTAAGTTGATTGAACTGGATGAAAGAAAGACAAATCTGGTTTCTGTTCAAGGCTCAGTCAAATGGTTCCTGGACCAGGAAAACATTATGTTTTTTACACTTGTAAAGAAGTTTCTTCCACCAAGTTACCTTAATCTGTCCTGAGCCCTATCCTAACTGTTAATACCTTGCTAATTAATTTGAATGTAGCTCTGCAATCATGGATTACTTGAATACAGACATTGCCATGTGTAAAATGGAAAAGCAAGATTTTTGCTTTCAGAACAGTGCCTTTGAACGTTTAATTTATATTCAAAAACTCAACTTCAGGTTTTTGGATAAAAAGATGAGATGATGGGGTTGCTTCACTTCTGTTATGATTATTACTTTCAGTTACAGTGGGCAGGCTCGATAGTGTTCATGAGCTGTCTAAGGAAAACACATTAATGCTTAATGTGAATAAAATTTTTCATTGCAGATATATGTGACTTTAATTGTGAGTAGAAGCAGACCTGATTGTAACTATGTTATATATCTGAAGCAGAGGTGAAAATGGGTGTCTCGTGTAAGCCACACAGCTGTCGGAAATGGGCTGTAAGTTTCATGAGTTTCATACCAGACCTTGCGAATATCCTTTGTGAGCACTAGTTTTAACTGTAGCAGCAAAAGGTAAAAATTATTCTAGACTCTGGACAGCATGGTGGAAGCTAAAGCAACACTAAAATAATTTACACTGGGAAGGTTAATACCACACCCACAAAGATCACATCTATTACAATCCAAATGGTTTCTACAAATGTACGTTTTCTAATAGGCTAGAGAAGACACTTGTTCTAGGGTTCACTCAACGAAGGGAAGGTCTTCTGCATGATCTCATGTCCCCCAAGGGAATTCCCTAGTCCCATTTCTCCTACTACTGCTTTTGCCTATTCTTTCCTATCCTTATGTGCCATTAACGGCACATAGGTTTTATTGCTGGATGTAAGAGTTTCTTCTTGTAAAACTAAAATGTTAGCGAGTATGTGTATGACTTTCCATGTGTGTAATGAACTATGGAACTGAGACCTTGAGCAACCTTTCTGTTTCCACTAACACTTGCATTTCTATAGCAGCAGTAAACACGAGCTGCTTCTCTCTCTCTTGGAAGGAGTACGATTGCAGTTGCATTGTACTTGAGTTATTTATTTCCAAAGTTTTTCACTAGTTTCTTTATGGCATGGTTATTAGAGATGCTGAAAATCCACAAATTCAGCTGACTTCAGATGAAGTTGCTGGAATACAACTGAAAAACTTCTCCTTAATAACTCTGGTACCTTTGCTGTGGTAATGTCTGATAAAGTGCATTGTGAGCCTCTGGAAGATGTTCTGTGCCTGAATGCAGAAGTAACTCATCTCCTTTAGACCAACCTTAAGGCTTGATTAGGGTGTTTCAGAGCTGGATTGCTATAGGTTGGTGGCACATCTTCCTAGCTTGTGAAACCATCCAGGCATTTAAACTTGTGTGCCTTTAGCTCTGTCTCCAGGCTTTTTCTCCTGCAAATAGTAGACTCAAAGTTCTTTAAAGGGCATAATAGGACCATCCGTTTCTACTGTAGATTGTAGCAACTCTATTCTTGTTTATTCTATTTAATTTCCATGAGAACATAAGCTGCTTTTATTCGCAAGGAGTTCTGAAAACACTTTTTAGTGGAAATAGTCTCTTATTAGTGGATGGTTGGTATGCTTATGTTAAACATTAAGTCCTTATGCTTTTTGTGTTCTGTTTCCTGATTAAATATTTATGTTGCTGAGGAATGAAACAAGTATTTTAAATACCTGAAATAGATCATGAAAGATACTGAGATAGCATAAAAGGTAATTAAGATTTATGGTTTGAGTGTATTCAAATTCCTACTGTGCTTTCATTTTCCTTATGTCTGCACTTCTCTTGACAGAGCTTGGATACCATGTGTGTGCTGCTATTGAACTTTCACCAAGGCAAAGGTTGTGCATAATAAAACCAAGAGCAAGTGCCACTCTAGCAGATTCACTGT
The DNA here is from genome assembly GCF_030463565.1 of Pelecanus crispus. Taxonomy (NCBI): domain Eukaryota; kingdom Metazoa; phylum Chordata; class Aves; order Pelecaniformes; family Pelecanidae; genus Pelecanus; species Pelecanus crispus. The sequence continues at coordinate 18,335,914 of NC_134651.1, read as the reverse complement.
ATTCAACCTTTACTTTGGATCAGAGTTCTTGAATTTAACCATGTTAGAGATTCTGTAGGGAAATTTTATTTTTGTGTCCCTTAATTTCTTGCTTATTATGGTACAACTGTGTAGTGTTTTATATTGTATATCTTGATTCTGTACTCCCTAACTTATTGGAAAGCTAATATGTTATATTTAAACTACACAAAATATGCAGATAGTTCAGAATACTTCATCTTGAAGTTTTCATCAAGTAAAATGTAAAGCGCGTCTCGAAACTGGGATTATTTTCCTTCAGATTAAGGGGTATATTGTCTTTGCAGACAAACTGATTTTGTATTCTGAAAAACAGAAGTGTTGTCTCTTATCAAGAGATCTATGAGAAAAATCTTGTTTCTGTATTTCCAATACTGATTTGCCTGGTATTCTTAAGTCCTAAAGAAAAGCTACTTGTTGCATGGAAGCAGCTTTGTGGATGTATTTTTTTTTTTTTTTTGTCTGGAAATGGTTTGCTGACAGGTAGGGAGCCCAGGACACACTGTATTGCACAAATACACAAATTTAACTTCCTTGCTGTTCTGTGTTACTTGCAAAAGTGATCTAAACACCTCTAGTGTGTTATGAATGACTATATTTATAAACATCAGAAAATACAGTTTGAAAGCAGTAACTCATGCACACAGCTGTGCAGGGCTAGTGGTAGTGACTTGCATCACCTCAGCATCCTGATTTCATGGAGAATGTCACTCAGATTTGCTCTTGATGACGTGCTCATTAATACCGCAGCTTGTTGTTTTAAAGCAAATGAGACGAGGAGAAGGGGAGCAGTGGCCTGTGATCTGTTGTGGGACTCGGAAGACTGGAGTTCACTTCCCTCCTTTCCCCTTGGTCTTTGGAACTGGAGGGGAAGGTGCTGTGCCTTCCCTTGGCAGCTGCAAGGAGCAATTGCAGAGGTGAATTCTTGCATACCATCTGCTATTCTAGACTACAGCATGCTTAGTGCAAATGAAATGAAGGGTACAGCCTCAGAGAATCCTTGACACAACAGATTCAAGCAGGAATTTTATGAGTTTTATAAATCAGATGACATCTGGGTTAATGTTGGAGAAGCAGGCATCTCTTTGCTGGTGGATATGGGGTAGACAGATTTCATGTCCCTTTTCCAGACCAGAGGGGATGAAACACTCCCAGCCCTGTGCTGCAGGCAGGTGAAACTCGTAGAACTCTTAGAAAAATAACTAATTAGTCAAATCAGAACAGGTCAAACATGGTCTGAGATAATAACTTTGGGCACATTCAGCCCAAAGTGGTGGTGTAGCTAAACTGTAAACAGGTTAGTTTTGCAGAACATTTCAGGAAGGGTACTTCTATGAACTCTGCATGCAATAGCATTTTTTCAAAATTACTTTCCTAGAAGTGGTCCTTCTGGCATAGGTAAGGTTTCCATTGATGTTTTTTATTAGGAGTGCTGAATGCAACAATACAAAGCACAGGCAGTCTGAGATCCTCTTGAATGATGCATGTGAGGGAAACTATGTGAAACTGATACTGTTGATGAATTTGCATGGCTGTTCTGTATACTCAGCAGCCAAAGAAGGCGGCATTTTGTTTGGATGAAAAGGTATCTTTCTACAGTAAACATGTAGCTGCTTTGTAATAGAATTGCTCTTCATCCTGACTTAAGCCTCATGAAATTATTCTGTACTTACACCATAGTGAGATCGGGCCTATGACCAGTCTTAACAGTTAGGTATCTCAGCTTATGGTTTTACTGTTTATTCTTGAGTCACGTGTGTTTATCTTAAAAGCATAGTGGGAATTGTTACTTTTATTATTCACCACAGTTACTATACTATGTTGAATAAATTCCTGTAGAGAGAATAACTAACTTCAATGTAAATCTTCTAGTCCTCCTTACATAAGATACATATTTCATGGGCACAAAACTTACCATTCTAGCTGGTTTGATAGTCTTCCTCTAGCAAAGATCAGTGCACATAGTTTTGGAAGAATTTTTAAAAAATACCTATTTTCCTTCTTAAATTGTACCTTGTTCACTGTATAAAGCTGTACATAGAAGACTGAGGAAAATTCCATGTATTATCAGTTTATATGTTTGAAGCATAACATTTCTTCATTGTTATCCTCTAACTTCTGGTAATTAAATACTTTTGATGGTCATAAATGTATCCAGCCATGTTTATGAGCCCAGGCTGAGAAACATACCCTCTGCCTCTTTCAGGTAGTGAAGCTTCCTGTATGATATGTAAAGAACTTTCCACTTCATACTACTCTGTTAATAACTGTACCTGATACCATAATTATACCCTGCCTCTTTCAAAAATTAGCCATATGCTCCAGCAGTTGCAATATGTTTTTTATATATATATATATATACAGGTATATGTATTTATATAACTAATTACTTTGACCTCTCCATGCTCTCCTGTTTTAAAGGTTTACAAGCATCCTCCTTGCTTCATTAGGAGTGGATCTATTTTTATATCTTCTTTATAAGACCCAGTGCTCATCATTCTATAGGTGTATTAGACTCTTTCTTTCTATGTTTAGAGGACTATATTGTGCAATCAAGACTTCTTTCCCTAATGCCAGACAAAAAGAACAGCAACAAAAGAAAATAAGCTCTTGAGTCAGCATTTGCAATGTCCATTGTCGCTGCGGAAGCAGCTGCGCATGGAAACAAGGCAAATAGAATTTGAAATGAAGAGCTGGAAAAGAAATTGCCAGTTGCCTGCAGGGGTGGAGAAAACTATTGGGCCTGATTGCCAATGAACTGCTCTGTTTTTTGACAGCTTTGATAACAGGTCAAAAAAGTGGCAGGAACTGCTGTTTGGCCTGCTCACTTTATCCTTCATGGTTGCTCAGCCACAGATGCTCCTCTGCACACAAATACCACGATGGTATCAACAGTACTTTGTATCTGTATTAATGTTGGGTGTGGAACGTTTCCAGGAGACTCCAGTGAATTGTCTCTAGATACAAAAAGCCTTCCAGGTGTAGAAGGCAGGCTAGGGATAGATGAATATTGTCAGTTCGTGTTAAGCACGTTGGCGAGGACTTAAAAGAGGGTCAAGGGCACTTTCTCAGCATAAAAACACTGTTTGTACCTACCCTGTCCTGGGGCAGCAGGAGATGGTTTAATGTGAGCATAGACTACAGAAAATTTAAGTGTCATATGAACGCAACCAGAGTACAGAGAAACGTGTTCTCTCTAATCAAATATCTCTTTCAGCAGGTAGTCGTAGTTCCAATAGACATGTACCTTTGGAGGCTTAATGTTAAATCTTGTCAGAATTGCCTGTGGACTGAGTTATCTTGGGTGGTGATAAACCTGCGTGTGCAAGGTTTTTACTAGCTGAGATAGGTCTCTGTTTCTGTATTGAAATTGTCTGAAATGTCTGTGTAGTTTAGGTGCTGCCTCTGCTTGCTCAGACTAGATCTCTCCTGAATGCCAGAACCGTGATTGCAGCACTTCTGCCATTTAGTTGACCAGCTAATTTACACTGTAATTATATAATAGGGTATTTAAGACTGTCTCTTTAAAGCAGAGGTATTAGCTTTATTTATCTGCTTCATTCAAGAACAGATGTTTCTACTGTGTTACTGAAATAATGTCTTTGGAAATCAAAGATTGCTATTTTCTGAAATAGAATATGATGGAAAATCTAAATTATGAATCATAAAAGTGGGGGAGTGAAACTAATTGCGTTGCAACTTTGCAGAAATTGTTTTTGATAAAATTGACTCATGGTAATGGTAAATACTTAAAAACATTAACAGTATGACAGAAGTGGTGTCTTTTGCACCTGCGTGGCTAAATATTTCACTTAGGCTTTGACATGCTGTTTCTGTATTTCAGAGGACTGTCTTCTGTCTTTCTGCAGCTTCAGGGTCCTTTAAATTTCCTTAGTAATTTGGATTTAAATGTTTCATTTTTTTCCCCAATTTTTCCACAGTTCATTATTTCTTTATTTTTAATTGCCACATCAGGTTTGCAATCAAGGTACTTGCACTTCCAGGAACATCTGTGTGTGAGGTCATTTTTCTGAATATACATCTAATTTTTTTTTTTCCTTTTGAGTATGAAGACTGGTGCGTGCTGCTAGTAAGCTTAGCAAAATGGATGAGTAGGATTTTAGTACTTAAATAAGATTGAGTGACATGAAGGAAAAAGACTTAACTCGCCACCCACCCTCAAGGCCATATCCTGTGTGACCCACAGGAACAGTCCCAGTGAAGACAGAGAATACTAACCTGAGTAAAGTAGACAGGATCTCATTAAAATAACCCGCTGTTGTTTAAGAACTCTTTTTATATAGCTTTGTGGAAGAAAACTAAATTACTATGGAAATTTTAAATAGCATCATGGAAGAAAAGTAAACTACTGCCTTAAAAGAAGCAGAAACATTTGCTGAGATAAAAATCAGTTGCATAGTGCACATAACTTGTTTTTTCTCTATCATACACAGCAGTTTAAGTGTAGATAAATAAATGCTTATGCTGCAGGTAGGGCCCAAATAAATATTTTTACTTTTGTACTTTGAGTCAGGAGTCACATACTGTTGTGACACAAATTTTCTTGTATTTTCTTGAATGGTCTGCCAATACAGTTGCTATCTTAGAAGGTTTTGCCACATCTCATGTTATTTGTTTTCTTTAAAACCCTGACCCCCGGTTGAAGTTTGTTACATGAGATCTTAACTTCCAAGTAATTTTCTTTTTGAAGGAAATGTCTAACTCTAATGGTTTCAGATAAACACAAACTTCAAAACATAAACCCCAAAGATTTAAAAAAAAAACAACAAACAAAGAAGAGAAAAATAAAAAGTGTAAAAAATGTTCTTTAAAACTAAGTCATGGTATTTATAGCATTTTGAACAAATAGTTGCTTTGTTTATTTAAAAATAGTATCTTGAAAAAAGTTGGGGGCTACTCATTGCTAGCTCATGAGCATTGCTGGTGTCATTATCCATACAGGTTTAGCTACACGTAGGATACCTTGTTCAGCATCTCTTTTTTAGCTCTAGAGACCTTTCCAGCATTTCCTGCAGAGTGTTTTTTTCATTACAAACAGGTCAAGAATTCTTAGTGAGTACTTCATAGTGTAGGATAGTTTATTCTCTCCCATACAGGGTTCTCTTACTAGCGGTAAAAACAGTTGCAAAAAGATTGTCCCATTGCCTATTGTATTAGAAAATCAAAGGTTAAAAACTTTGTGTTTATGAAAATGCTGTTGAGGGAATCAAAACCATCCTATTGAAAACTGTCCATCAATCTAAATGTGTGCATAGGTACAGTTAAGATTGATCTCTAAAAAGCTGAGTTTTTCATTTAATAACTCTTATTTATATAGAATATGAATATAACTGATGAGAAGTTTATCATTCGGCATTCAACAAAAAGCAAAATAATATGAGGAGGAATGCCATGATATATAGCTTTGGACTGGTAAGTTTGAGTAAAATTTTATCAATCCCAGTATCCTGGTCAGCTTCTAATTTCTGGCTACCTGAATCTCCATCCAGTGACATGCTTTCCAACATAGTATCCAAATATGTTGGATAACTGTGTTTCTTAATAATTTAATATTTGCAAGTCAATTTTTAATCCAGATGGGTTTTTTCTTTGTTTTGGGGTTTTTTGTCAAGCTGTATCATGTCTCCTTTTTCTCCTGAAAGATACTGTGTAAATATGAGGACGTTAGAATATTGACAGCCTTAGGCACTGGATACAGCGGGAATCCCCGCTGTGTAACTCTGGATGTAGCTACAGAAGAAAGAAAGGCTGACCCTATGCCCCTCTTCTCTCTCCGAGCAAAGGTGGGCAGCCTGTGAATGCCATGCAAACAAACAGGTTGTGCATTTCTTCTCATTTCATAGGTAGGCAGGGAGAGACAATTTGTAGTAAACGTTCTACCCAGTTGCAGAATATGTCAGGCTTTGACATCACTAATAGTGTGATAGCTTTCTCAGTGAAATAATCTCCGGTAGCGATGTCACCACTTAGAATTCTGAAATCAGGAGACACTTCAGTGGTTAATGTTGTGAGACAATGTTACACCTGTTTGTGGCTGACCACAGCTAATTTATTTTGTATTAAAACTCTTTTCACAGTAGAGTAGGTGTAACTCACATCAGTGGTATTGTATGCACTCCTTAGGAAACCTCCAGGAAACGTCTGACTTCTTGGCATGATCTCCCAGCAAACCGCAGCTGGCGTAGTGTCCTGCCGCCTCTTCTCTCATGTGCTGGTGACCTGTGCGATTGCTTCATTTGTATTTTTTTTCATTGTCAGATTGTGAAGGATTGAAAGAAAACTGACACCGCTAGAATGGGGAAGAAACTGTTTTCTAACAGAAATTCAGATTGATAATGTTTAATCTGCTTTATTCTGAACTAAATTCTAATTCCATTATTACAATCTTACAGCAGACCTTAGAAGGGATCCTGTTGTCACAGGCATTGTGCAACCACCTAGTTAGGGGGCAGTCCCTGCACCAGGAGAGTTTGTAACCTAATTAGTCAGGGCATACAAAGGTGAGAAAGAAAGGTACAGTCTTGCCCAAGGGCATCCAGCAGATCCATGGTAAAACTAATTCCTGAACTTGGGTCTTCCCATTTCCCTTTCCAGTGTCTCGTCCAGTGGATAATAGTACAGTTCTGTTGATACGCACAGTTTTTGGGGGAGAAGCAGCTGTGTATAGCAGATCTGAATACAATTATTATGAGCAAATAATAACCTGGCCATTACAGGATTATTTTTCTTGCTCTTAAGCAAAAACGCTAAACCAGAAGCAAATAAACCAGAAGGGAAGACATACAGAAGTATAGGACAACTTTGAAAATACTGATGTAAGGTGGATTTTTGTCACTTTTGGCTTATAAAGCAAAAGCAAAGACAAAACTCTTGCTTTATGGTAGGCACGGCACCACCTGTAGCACATTGTGCTCTCACAGCCAAGTGCTGCTCAGAGCTTCGTACATGCAGATGGGTGCTGCCGTGGGCTTACCTTGTGTGCGCCAATGGCATGTGCACGGTGGAAAATGGCAAATGCAAATATTGAGACAATTGTGTGTGACTTCTTTACAAACTTGCACTTACTAACAAGCGTCTGAATCATCCTGTTGTAGTAAAGCTTCAGTAAGAGGAAATGGGCGAGTATCTGTCATGAGGGTTTATCAGCCCTTGCGAAGGTGCCTTCTTTTTTGTTTTGCTTTTTTATGGAGTTGGGTAGAGAAAGTAGATTCACATTGAGACTGCAATCTTTGTGCTCAGTAAAAGCCTTTGTTAGGCTCTTTGACAGTGTTATGAGACAATAGGCTTGTCAGAAGGGTGGAGTAAAGGTCAGGAGGTGGTAACGTTCCACTGAGGCTTACTACTGTTCAAATGTTGGAGTGCTCAGTGCTTTACAGGACTAGATCTTAGCACTAAACGCGAATTGGCAATGATACTACATTGCACTTAGAAATTAATTTTTCTAAAAATTGTTTGAAATGTAAGGCGACGATTTTAATGTTGGAAAACCACTCAAGCAATGGAGGTAGATTGTTGGTCAGTGCTTATTCTATGCAAATGAAAACATCAAGTGTATGAAAACAGGTGCTGCTATTGTGAATTCTCAGTCACTATTACAGTGAAAAGAATTGCTAGGTGTTTGATGTAATCTGAAGTGTTGTTTCTAATGTTTTAAGTGTGCCAGGCTTGGAAATGTCATTCAGGTCTGGTACCTTGTATTGAAAAGATCAGTAACTTGTATTAGTATGTGCTTGGAATTAAAGCCTTATATATTTCCTGTTTATTATCATTAGGTATAAGCAATTGAGGACAACACTTCTTGTCGTCCAAAAATGGAAAACAACGTAACTACTATCTCTCGTGAAGAGCTTGAAGAACTAAGAGAAGCATTCAGTAAAATAGGTATGTTTTAAATAAGAAAATAGTAAGGATGCCATTAACACTGCAAAGTCGTGTAGGATTTGTAGAAGAAATCTTTATGGATCACTTTGTTTTGACAGGGCCATGTTTTCCTTCTGTGTTGCCAGTAATATCTAAGAAAATAAGAATGTTTACATAAACCCCCTTATTTTCACTGAAACTGTGTGTGTTTGTTTATTTCTTCCAACTTCAGCAATGCAAACAGATATGTTTTCTTGCTGGGCAGTTGCATTATTTGCGCTATTGTATATGCAGCATGATAGGTCTCAAAATTCAGTTTTTTGAACTCCGTAAATCTGGAAAAAAAAAAAGTTAAAAGTTAAATTGATTAAACTTCAATTGTTAAATATATTTTAATGTTAGATAACTGACGCTGGTTTTGCTTTACTTGCATGCTTTGGTGAACTAGTAATTTCTCTTTTCATTTATTGGATTGGATTGTACATTTAAAGTAAGCTAAACTTGGAGATTTTTTGATCTTGCTTTTGTAGCTAGCAAATGTTAATAAATAACCGTACAATTTTGTATGCTTGATAGGATGTTTGCAGATTAATCAGAGTAAACAGAGTGAGAAATTATATAGCAACTAACCCTTATTTCCCGATTGCAATACCATTGTGAATGTTAAAGTTCACGTCCACTTTATTTCTTGTTTGCTGCAGTACTGTGGGGGTGATGTCTAACTGTGCAGCTCAGCAAATCAAACAAACATATTTGCAATCATTCATAATGGGGGAACAGGGTTGCTTTAGGCAAGAAGTCCTAAATATTAGGAGTCTCCAGCTTGGTAAAGAGAGTGTCAGGAAGCTGTGTGTTAGAGATCTGTAAGACCATGAGTAGTATGGAAAAGGTGAAGAGGGAATTACTCAGTTTCTGTCAATACCGGTATCACGTGATGCCCAGTAGAGAGTCAGAAAGCTTAAAATAAAAAGTAGTAACTTTTCTTTCTGACAAAGAATAAAACCATGAACCCACTGACTCGGGATTTTGTTGAGACCAAAAAAGAGTAGAAATGCTAAAGGAATAAGATACATCCATGGGAAGGTAATTCATGAGTTGCTATTAAATAATCATCTTGACATAGTCTGTAGCTCAAGAAGTCTATAGCCTGCAGGAGCTGGAAGGACAGACCAAAGAGCACTGTATACGCATATCAATCTGCTGGGAGGCGTTAGGATAGGTAGATACTCACTGGTGTTGTCTGACAGCTTTTCTATTTGTTTGGTTTTTACCATCTGCATTCCTTCTTTTTCTCCCTTTTCTTCCTGCATGTTTTCACATTTCTGCTCTGAGAATTGTCTGTACTGCTCCCACTCACTAAAAAGCATTTTTTTTCCTTACTGTATTATGCTTTCTGTAAAATATAAAAATTAAGCATCACTTAGCTTTTTCCTTTTTTCATTTTTACATTTCCAATGTCTTTATGGATAAATTGCTTGCAGCTATATTGGTAAACTGAGGGAAAAGGCATGTATTTAACTCTCTGCTTGTGATCATGGAAACTTAACCTCAGTGAAAGATGAACCTAGAGAAATAAAACAGCTGGTAATCTGAGTGAGCTCATGAGCATGTCCTCTGCTTTTTAGACCATCCCTGTTATTACATGTGTTGTTACACATCTGCAAGCCAGGCAGTGGGTCAATTAGTACATATGCAGACATCAAGTTTGTCTGTGTAGTGATTTGTGAATTGTTGGTAGTATTGAAAACGCAGAAAGAGGTTGGTTGGTTGTTTTTTTTTTTTTTAACAGGCATTTTTAGCCTTTCGTCAGCAGTGAAATGTGGCCTTCTTATGAAGCTGTACAGAAGCTGCATAGTGTAGAATGGATTACAGGGCAATTGCTGTACAGCAATCGGTTATGGCTAGAGACGAAAGCATGTTTCTCTGCTTGCCCTTCTGTAATGTGATGCGTATTCATCCACTCTGGTATTACTGGCTGAGCTCTGATACCAGAGACAATATGAAGAGAGGTCTTTTAACTAGTAAACGAAAAAACAAAAGTGGGAGCACCTTGATAAGTAATTTAAGAGAGGGTCACAAGTAACACAATGAGTGAGAAAGAGAAGCAACATGATGTGGCCACTTTTCTGACTTATCTTAGATGCATCATTTGTAGAACTGGGAAAATACTATTAATTCATATTTTTCAAGACCTATATTTGATAATGGAAAAGACTGAAAATTGTTGTCAAACATGGAAAATACTAGCATTAAATATATAAAATGATGGGTGTTATATCCAGCACTAGTTATGCTGGATATGATTTCTTGTATTTGATTGAGTTTCAACTATACTGCATATGGACTATAGTTTTCCTGCTTTTAAAAGGACTTCTCTCCATTGCATAGATATTACACTACAAGTACAGGTAAGGCTATTTTAATGGACATTCTCAAATTCTGCTTGTAGAGATAAGTGTGTACATATATATGGAAATATGCATAGATATAAAAAAATAGGAACAGTTAATGTGTTTGATTCATTTATGCATTACACTGGATAAAAACGTGTTATAGGTTGTAAAATGGTGCTTTATTATACTAAGACAAGAATTCAAGACTGTTTTCTGCACACAGATTGGCCTAAGGTGGAAGTACAAAGGGTATTTTTATGATTTCTTCTGTGCTCCTGCATTATTCATCATGAGTAACACAAGCTATACTGAATTTTTCTTAATTTATTTTTATGTGATACAGCCATTCATTTCTTTCCACAATTGTGGAGCTATACCATACCTCTTGTTGAAAAAAGCATCCTGATACTTTGCTGTAAATGGACATTCCTGACATGTGGTCTTGGGAGCCAAGTATAACTGAAGGTGGCAGTACAAATTGCTCCCAACAGAGCTAGTTAATAGATTAAGGAAGGTCACCTTTAATAAACAGATACAGGTCATCCTGGATTTATTCTTCACAGGTAAGCCTAACCACATCAAAAGTTTTGAAGAACAGAAAATGTCTATCAGATACTAGGATAAGAAACAAAATGCAGAGTCAGGTAGAGTTCTTGTGTAAGTAGTTTTTCTTGTTTAAGAGTGCTCTTCTAATAACAACTTGCATCACATTTGAGTTTGCTGACTGCAAATGGTATAATATCGACAGTAGGAATATAATAATTCTCCCTTTCACTAGAAGGTTTATAGAGAATTCTGTTGGGAGTCCAAAAAAAGCTTAAATTTGCTATTTACAAATATGCCGTCTTGTTATAGCTGTACTTTGGGATTATAAAATAGTTCCTGAGAAAATACCTAACAAGATGGCACAACTCCTAGCCAGTTGTACCTCTCATCCACAAATATTCCTTCATGCTTATTTATCTATGTCAGAAGAAATGCTTGTCTCCTAGAACTGTATTTTTCTCACTTTATTTATTATCAACAGTTACTATACTTAGTTCTTTACATAATGAAAAAACTTGTGCTTTCATTCTTTCATTTTACAGATATTGACAACAGCGGGTATGTCAGTGATTATGAGCTTCAAGACCTGTTTAAAGAAGCAAATCTGCCTTTGCCCGGTTACAAAGTCCGGGAGATTGTAGAAAAAATCATTGCAGTGACAGATAGCAACAAGGATGGGAGAATCAACTTTGAAGAATTTGTCTCTGTAAGACATTCCCTTTGGATGTTTCTCTGTCTGATAGCTGTTGAGAACTACGATAGAACTGAATTAAGTGGTACAACTAAGTACTATTTTGATACAAATAACTAGTATTTTGAGGATGGGAAAGTTTTCTGTGATAATTTACAATATCGTGTGTAACTATTTTCCAGTCTTTATATTTCACTCTCCCATTTAATTTAGTAGATCTCATTTGGGCAGCACGTGAGAGCACTGTAGTTTCTATCAGTCCTACTTTCTATTTCCTCAAAGATGAGGGGATGGACTACATGTTTTAGGAACTGTTGGGTCAGCCCTTGCCCTGACAAAAGAGCAGATAATTAGATACCGGCCTCTGAATTCTCTTAGTGATTAATGCTTGTGCTACTATGTTTAATCTCTATACTAAAGGCTATTTTTTACTGGGAATGAGGTCCAGATTTTCACTTTTAGTGAACACATTTGAACGGTTTAGACTTTAATATGGATCACTGGCTAGTGTGCTTTGTTTAAGAGAAACAAAAACTCCTCAGCCTTTTGTTTTATGTGTGTGTTTGGGGATGATTAGTTTTTTATTTGAATTTAGAGTGCTGCTGCTAATTGCAGCAGGTTGCTTGTTAACTATTCATTTTTCTTTCCAAGATTCTAATTTGCAATGGTTCATAGGTGAGATGCAAATATTTGCATCCAGGTATTGAACTGTATCTATTAGTTACACTTCACTGTCAGTTTTGAGACCCCTACAGTATTTAGGCAAATTTAGGACATACCAGTATGTCCAATGTGGTTTACATTGCAGGCAGGTGGAAAATGGTGTCAGCTTGCTTAAGTGCATATGTAACTGTCACGTAGTAACCTTTTACTGTAACACATATGATGAAATAAGTGGAAGAAATATGCTGTAGTCATTGAAAATGTGTGTATCTTTAGTGTTTTCTTCAGTTTACCAAAATACCTGGGGAAAAAGTATGTAGATTGTTGCATATCTACTTTTTTAGATAGCATGGCTTAATAAAGGTAGCACTTGAGGTACTCACTGAGAAATAGTATATTAGATATCCAGTATGCAAGTTTCATGAAGGGATTTAAACTACTTTTACCCATACAGTAATTTTTTTTCAGAAGTCAATGTAAATAGCAAAGAAAGGCAGTCAGGTTAATTACTGACTCTAGAGTACTTACATGAGTTAACACTCAGTTATTTGAAAGTACACTCAATCACAAAATGCCCTTTATTTTTCTTATTCCAGCTCATTCAGGAATTGAAAAGTAAAGAAGTTAGCAAATCTTTCCGAAAATCAATAAACAAAAAGCAAGGTATTACAGCAATTGGAGGAACATCAGCAATATCTAGTGAGGGGACACAGCACTCTTATTCAGGTAAGGAGTAATTAAACTTGAGCAAATTTTGCATGGAGGAAGACTCTTTAAATTTGCATTACAGACGAAGAAAAAAAACAACTGGAAAAAGTTTCTGTTTAGAGCAAATTAACACAGAGAAAGCATGTGGGGATGGACAAGATAAGTGTGGGTGGTAGTTTATAAAATGTGGGCTGTTCAGTTGTTGTTAGTTTCATGCTGCACTCAGAGATAAGTTAAGCATCTTTGCCAGAACAAAAAAAGAAAGCAAGCAAGCACTGACAGCATGTGGGGGGAAAAAAAGGGCCCCTTTGGCATACTTCTAGTAATGCTAGTCAATTTTTTGGTTTCATTTACATACTAATCTACTCTTATTCCTGTATTCAGATAATGAATTCCACAGTGTTAACTATAATGAAAAAAAAAAAAATAATAATTTCTGGATGGAAGGGCCTCCTCAGCTGTCTTTGTGCTGTTACAGAATTGTTCACGACACTCCCATATGATTTTTGCATAGCCTATCTTATACTTGAGAACTTGCTTTTAATATTTGATCTCTGTTTCTTTCTACCTCCCCCTGCTGCATGTCATTTAAGTTGGTAATTGTGCCTAACTGCATTGCAGCTCCTGGTCAGAATGTTAACTACATTCCAGGAGCATATTGCAATAAGCAATATTGCAACTTTTTTGATTGACTTGAGTCTGGGATTTGGTGTGGTTCCAGAAGCATGTTAAAATTGTATATATGAGGAAGATTCACTTCAGTTAGCTAATGGTGATGATACCCTCTCTCTGGGTATTATCCTTATAGCACCAGCTGCACTTGATACATCTCCAAAGCAGGGGATATATTCCATCTCAAAGGATGCCTGTAGGGGGGACACTATCAGAGCTAATTGTTTAGAATCCCTTTCATTTTTGGTGGAGAGAAACTGACCCCACTAACTGTAATTCATTTGACCTGGCCTCATCAGCCATCTAGTTTATGATGAGATGTAGCATACACAAGAACTTCACATCTCTTCTTACTGATAATGAAAAAAGTGTAATGAGTCAGGTGTAGGTACCTGTCTTGTATGCTTCTTGAGGTAAGTGAGGTGAATACCACCTGTACTGTCTGGTAATTTATATACTGATACTTGATTGACTGTTGTCCCAATAAGCATTCTTAGATACACAGTAATAAATTCTGCACTAAATATGAAAGAAAATTTAAAACTGAGCTAGTAAACTTTTAAGTTTCTCAAAGCTAAACACAGCACAGTAATTCAGATGATAGTCTCAAAAATACTGCCAGTCTCTGAAGTCCTAGTAGAAGGCAAAATGAAAGGCTGCGTTTTAAACCAACAGTGTATAGATTGAGATGTTGCATATTTCAGATCACGAATTTCCCTCTTTTCATTGTACTTGGGGAGAAACTGAATTCGAAGTCAGTCATGATGACCCATTATGTCACTGATTTTTATGCTGTCCTTCAGAAAATTGCCAGATGTTTAGAGGGTGCAGTAGGGGAAAGATCAATCTGTACTTGCCTTTTCTTGCATGCTTTCCCACTGGTCTGATTCTTTTCATAACTGGCCCCTGTGAAACTAAGGGGTTTTGTTGCAGATGAACCTCTTTGACCCAAGTCTGATGTTTAGTAGTATGTGTTCATGGAAATGATAATATATTATTTTAATGCTGTTTTTCTTTTCAGAGGAAGAAAAAGTTGCTTTTGTTAATTGGATAAATAAAGCTCTACAAGATGACCCAGACTGTAAGCACCTCCTACCTATGAACCCATCAGATGCCAGTCTTTTTAAATCCCTTGCAGATGGCATCCTTCTTTGGTGAGTCCAGGGCTGTGAGAAAGAAAAGAAATTAATCTCAAAGGTTAAATGCTGATCACAGTGACATAAATTAGAAAACGTCTGATAGGCTTTAACGTCAGGACTCCACTCTTAAATATTTCAACCATTGTGTAGGATAGGGAAAATCTGTTTGCCTGTAGAAATGTTATTTTTAACAAATTTTTTATGTGACTCCGTGCATGTATAATAGAAGTAGGTTTCCACTTCAGATTCATAATTATACATGTCAGATATGTGCAGGCTGTTTATAAAGGAGATAATTACACAGTTCATATGTTCGTTAGCTGAAATAATTAGAAATCTTTGCTATTTCAAATATTTTTAAAAGTTACTAAATCATAGGATGGGAGGAGCAGAAATCCGAATTAAATCCATGACAAGACAGAGAGCATATAGTAGGTCCCTTAATTTTCGTCTGCTGTAACTTTCTAGTTGGTTAAAGGAGAGTAATAGTACTTATACATACACCATGGTAACGAGGGATTAGCTTATTAGTCTTGATATGAATTAGTCTTTAAGGTCCTTGTAGATGCAAGATACTATAGAAATGTAGTGCAGAAATACATTGGTTATATTACAAAGATTTTCACTAGAAACTATTTAACTGTCTTTAGAGTTTTAATTTTCTCAAGTACATTTTTTTTTTTTGACAGTACAGACATGCTCTGTTACTTAAGTATAAAACGCAATTGCTCAAGTTTTTTATAATTACATGTTATCTGGAGGCTTCTAGATGAATGTGCAATTATTTAATTGGGAGAGGAGATTTAGAGGACGAGGTGGTTGTTTTTTATCTTGTCAGAAATATTTACAGCTAGTTTAAAGTGTTAGGAATTTATAATCAAATAATATGTTTTCTGAGAAATGAAAGCTTGAGTAATCTCTGACTTCTTTTCCTTAGCAAAATGATCAACTTTTCACAACCAGATACAATTGATGAAAGGGCTATTAATAAGAAGAAACTTACTCCTTTCACTATTTCTGTAAGTACTGCACAGATAGGAACTTCCCACAAATGAAAAAGTAAAATATTTTTCTATAGTTTGTTTTAATGACAGTTTGGGGGGGGGGGGGGGGGGGAAAGTCCTATGTATTAAAAAAAATGTTAAAGCATGAAACAGTATTTTCTAATAAATTCTACTGAATTCTGTTTCTTAGATGATGGACAAGAAAACTTGTGTTTTTCATGCTTTCCTTAGTTCTTTCCCTATTCACTATTCTCATTTTGCTTTACTAAGTATCTGAAGAAAATAATTTTAGACTTCTGAGTGGATGGTCAGGTTGTATTTTAGCAATGCAGGAAGTATCTGCATGGCTGTATACTATATAGTAGGATGATGCATTTTCAGTATTGGAGAGCGGCTTGGACAGAAGATGAGAAGCTATATTTTCAATTGTGTATGAAGTAATGAAAATATTTGAGAGAAACAGTTTTTAAGACCTTAGTTTGGGTATAAGAAAACAGGTCTGGAAGAAGGAAGTAGATCCATAAGTTACCAGACTAATGAGAATAAAAAAAAAAATCCTGATTAAGAACCTCAGTTAATTGGCAGACTTTTCATTTCAGGCTGTGACATTAAAATATGAAAAGTTAAAACACATCATGTTCCAAATCCTTCAAGTGGGTTTTGTAATCTCTGCTTAGTTAAAGAAGATGTGTCAGCAAAGATGATACTACATGTGTTTATGTTATCACTGTAGATAGTTAAAATATTTACAAGAAAATAGAGAGTAAGATTTATGAGATCTGCCAGGCATTTTTTCTTGGAATGTTTCATCTGTGACAATCACTAGCTTTACTTTCAGTGTCAGGATGTTGAATTGCCATGACTGACTTATGCTGTCTGTAACTGAACAGTTTAACAGTTGCTTGAATAACTGTGTCAGCCTGTATGAGATCCAAGATGGGATGACAGTGATGTCAGTAGCCTCCTGCATGGGGCAGAATTCCTTATGAGCATGTTTTTCCACAGGATCAAGTCCCTGATATTTTGAGCAATATTGTTTAATTTGTGTATGTGATGCTTAGGAGTTACAAAAAATATTTTGATTAGGGTATTCCTCAGTGATCCAAGCTGTGGAAGGTGGTCCATGATTTTTTTTGGTGGGTCCATATTAAACACTGTCAATAATGTTTTCCATTAAATTTTGATAAGGTACATGGTGGTTCACAAAAAAAATCTCCAGAGTGCCATTTTCCACTGGGAACCTTTGAACTAATGCATTATTTCTTATAACTTCTGAAACCTGCAAAATTTAATATGAACAAGTTTACTAAGAATTAAAAGCTCATAAATTTGTTCAACAATGATATTCCAAATAGGAAAACCTAAACCTGGCTCTGAACTCAGCATCTGCTATTGGCTGTACAGTTGTCAATATTGGATCACAAGATTTGCAAGAAGGAAAACCACACTTGGTATTAGGACTCTTGTGGCAGATCATTAAAGCTGGTCTTCTTGCTGATATTGAGATCTCCAGAAATGAAGGTAAGAATAATGCCAGGTATAGCAATGTCCACAATTT
Organism: Pelecanus crispus; assembly: GCF_030463565.1. Taxonomy (NCBI): domain Eukaryota; kingdom Metazoa; phylum Chordata; class Aves; order Pelecaniformes; family Pelecanidae; genus Pelecanus; species Pelecanus crispus. The sequence goes on along the minus strand of NC_134651.1, from coordinate 18,318,641 downwards.
GAAATTAACTGATATCATAATAGCAATGATTTCAGCTTTCTTTCAAACTTGCTTTTAGCTCTCATCGCTTTGCTAAACGAAGGGGAAGAACTAGACCAGTTAATGAAGCTTTCCCCAGAAGAGCTCTTGCTGCGCTGGGTGAACTACCACCTGGCCAATGCAGGGTGGCAGAAAATCAGTAACTTCAGCCAAGACATTAAGGTATGTAGTTATCACTGATAATTTAACATAATGGTATTTAAACATAGTATGCATAGAAACAAATGAGCCAGATTGGAAGTATTTAGAATAGTAGTCATCTGCTTTTTCTAGTTATAGGTTCATCCTGCATTTTTCAACACTGAAAGAGCATTATTTTGCTCTCTCATTTCCTATTCAGTTGCTCATACCATGTATTATCACATCACAGTGTAAAGCAAACATTTCTGACAAGCTCATATTCAGGGAAGTTCTAATGTTCTAAGATTGTTGTTAGAGTTACTTAGGACAATTCGCACTACCTTATTAATTACCTTTTTCCTGTCCATCCTTCCCTGCTCCTGGGTTTGCAGAAACCCATCTCTTTTTTCTTTTGTTGTTTTAAGGAAGAAGTGTATGGCTTTAAATCTCCTCCTGGTGCATATTTGCTAATGGTGATTGCCCTTCGTCCCTAGTGTTCTACAGAAGAGTAGGTAGGAAACCTCTTGAGGAAAGAACAGTTATTCAGAGGGCTGTCTGGAGTAGCTACTGATTCTTGATCCAAGGAGAGAGCAGCCCCTCTCAATCACTGTGTTTTGCTGCTGTGCCAATTTACTGACACAAGGGGTTCCTTGGGGCAGATGGCAGATCTGCGTAATTCTTCTCCAGTCATTCTGTATAAGGTATGAAGAGTACTGTAGTTAAGTCCAGTTGAAGAGAGAAAAACCTGACTTTTTAAAACTAAAAGCAAAGGAGGAAGATTTCCTAAGAAAGACCTCTTCTCATTGAAGAAAACCATGTCATTAATTGCTAGTTATATCTTTTCAAATGCCACCGAGAAGCCTATTATTAAAGCAAACCTTTAGCTAGGGTTTTAGATGAAAACTGCTACTATAGTAAAAATATTGCATGCTATTTAAGAGAAGTATTAAATACTTCTAAAACTAGCAGGTTTTTGGTTTAGTTTCCTAGTTTCTTAGTGGGGGGAAAAAACCCAGAAGCATACCAAAAACTGCATCAAACAAATATAATTTCTTTTGTCCCTATAGATTCATCCTAAAAGAGCCACTTTGCTCTCCATTTTTTAATTCACATTACCTTGTCAATTAAGAAAGAGAAATTTTTATAAGTCTATTTGAAAAGGGTAGTGAAGGAATAAAATACCAACACTGAAAATAAGATCCATATGGGGATTTTTTTTTTGTGGGTAACCTATATAAATTTGCCTTAAATATCTGAACTACAGCTCTCTAGTTCATATCCAGCAGAAAAAAATTCACTAACTTTGTCCATAATAATTAGCAGACATTCCTTTTCCCTGTCATCTGGCTAAATAAGTTCTATGAGAAATACCATAGTAAAATGGCTGTGTGACCTATCCATATTCACTGAAATTAGGGTGCCGTATTTTTATTTCTGTGGCTTTTGAATTGAACTATAAAACCACTAAATGGCTATGAAAGGCTACACGCTTGCTCGTACTTTTTAAAAAATATTACACTGCTTGTTTTAGGATTCAAGAGCATACTACCATCTGCTAAATCAGATTGCACCCAAAGGAGATGACCTTAATGAATTGTCCATTAAAATTGACTTTTCAGGATTTCATGTAAGTATCCAGAAACATAAAAACAGACTGGAATTGTCTGGGACCTCTATGTATGTATCCAGCATCCTGGTTACAAGGCTGTCCCAGAATCCTCTTTTGTTTTGTAACGCATAGAAAAGCTCAGTCAGATTCCTCAATGTCACAAAAGCTTAAACGGGTAAAAACTAAGTTCCAGGGCACTGCTGAAACAGGATAATGCATTCTGCAGTCTAAAATTTGGAGCTATGTTTTACTTGGAGTAGTGTCTAACTTCTTTATTTTCAGTTGGGTCCTCCAACATGAATGTTAAAACATCCTGCTTCAGTTCTGCTCTTCTGGAATTCAGACAAGGAGAAAGAGTAGACTTCACAAACCTGGTGATCCTTCCTCAAACCAAACAGCATTCAGAAATAACATGTGAGCTGTTCCAATAACCAGCAGAAAAGCGTGACAACTGTCAAGCTTCAAGTTGTAAAGGGATAGAGCGTCTAAAACTAGCCTAGGTAGATGTGAAAACATTTTTCTTTCTCTAAGCTGCTACATAATGCTCGTTGGAAGGATTATTCTGAGAATGAATTTGATACAAAATTGAACTGCATGCCTAAAATACAGATATCTATATATCAATCAGTCTTAAGTAGAATCTCATTTATTCATTATAATAATGAAATCCCACATGCAAAATTATGTTTGCATACAAGCTTTAGTCCTCTCAAACTCCTTCATGAGGAGAGCTCTAGTTTATTTGTTTGCTTTTGGGTTTTTTGGGGGAGTGAGAAAGGATAGTAGTTGATTACCACCACCCCTCGTAATTTCCTACAGTTCTTATGAGCATGTTCTGTAATGGGTTATAAACCAGTATCTATAACATGTAACATCTTGTTCTAGAGCAAGCTTCTGGTTGAGTGTACCAACACTGAATTACTGACTGTTGTTCAATTCTAACAATAATTCAATTACTAACTCATTTTCCTATAAATAGTAACTCAGTGTTGTGAAGATTAGAGGCAAAAAGTATATGCTACATGATTTTGAAGACTGATTTATTCTATGTAGATTAATAATAAGGACAAATAAACAAAACACATAGGTTACCAACTTCAGACAGTTCAGAGGCAAAAACATTAAAAGGAAAGCAAGATAGCAATTATCACATTTTGAAGCATTCAAACTCTTACTGAGGGTTTTGGGCATCATCTGTAATTGCTGTGCTCTAGAATATTGGTTTAAAGTGGTGGTGAACCTATGGCACATGTAGCAGAATATGCAGTAAGGGAATCAACAGCCTGGAAACAGAAATACAACCACTACACCTCTGGCTGCTACTGCTGTTGCTGTGATTCATGGGGAATGCTGCGCAGGCAGCCACAGAAGTGAAGGACAGAAAGAAAGTGGAAGGAAGGTGGGAAGAGGGTAATTGTTAGGGGCTGTAAAAGCTAGCTCGGGCATTGGGGGAATGAGGGAGGAACTGACATGGGTCACTTAAAGATTCGCCAAACTGAAAATTTGTTAAAGAGTGGAAACATGCTAGTATTCATTACAAATGAATTTTTATTATTTTTTTTCTTTTTAGGATAAAAATGACTTGAGGAGGGCTGAATACATGCTCCAACAGGCAGATAAATTGGGCTGCAGACAGTTTGTAACTCCAGCTGATGTGGTTGCAGGCAACCCTAAACTCAATTTGGCTTTTGTTGCAAATCTCTTTAACACATATCCAGCCCTACACAAGCCTGACAATTCATCTTATGATCTCAATTTATTAGAAGGTACTCAACTTACTAAGCATACAGGAGATAAGAATATTAGTGATTTCTATTTAAGTATTCCTTCTAGGTTGTGATAATAGGATCCCTGTGTGATAGTGCCTGTGTTAACAGCAGCATGTAGAGCTTTCTCACTAGCTTTCAATATAAGCCTTAGTAGAAGTCCCCATTACTGTGAATATTGTTCACTTGTGTTAGTCTGACTAAAAGGCTATTCCTGAATAACCTTCTGTCATTCATTTGCAGGAGCAAAAACTGTCCTCCTACTCCCTTTCCAGTTTCCTGTGCTTCGTTCCATACTGTTTATATTTTAGCTGATCACAAATTCTAGCTTTCCCTAATTTGCAGTGCTATACTATGCAACTGTAATGGTCTTTTAAAGTACTTTTCACATATTCTTTTTATATATATGTGTGTGTATGTGTGCTAGTTTGTTGCCATTTAAAACAGAAAACATCAAAAAAAAGGCTTCTGTATCAGCAACCCATATTAATCTCTTGCGTCAGCAACCTATATAGATCCTAGCATATCAGCAAGTTTGGACTTTAACTGTACGGTTCAGACCCCTAATGCTAGAGATAAAAGGATAATTGGTAGCAATCTTTGGCTGTTACCCTTTCTGTGGACCGGCTAATTTAGGATAATGAAATGGCTCCTGCCAGTGTATTTCACAGTTGTTCACTGATCTGAAAGGAATGGTGAGAATCAGGGGTGCCGCACTCGGGAGAATCATCAGCAATGTTCACACATTCCTCTGCACTGCCTACTCCTGCCTTCCTCTTACTGTTCCTATCAGGTTTCCTTTCCATCTAGGTGAGTCCATCTTCCTTTGCTCCTCTCTTTTTCATAATTTGTCTGCTCTGCTGCATCCCTACTTCACAAATCTTGTATCCCTCAGACCGCTCCTGTTTCAGGCTTCCTGCTCTTCCAGTTTCAGCTGGGTGCCAGCTGTGGTAGAGGTATCAGAGCGCAGGAGGTAGTCTTCCCTTTTCAGCTGCGATATCCCTAGCCACTGCAGTCCCTGCTATCCCGGACAAATGATTGAAGGAAAGGCCTGCTCTTCCTCTGCTGCAATTCTGTTAGAAATGTATGCTCTTGGAAATGTATACAGGAGCTGTGTGGAGATGGGATATGTTCAGCTCAGCTTCTCTGTTTTGAACATAAAGTTGCAGGTGTGATTTGAAATACCGGAAACTTGGTCAAATTTAGAAGTTTTCACTGGCATGGCAAAAAACAGCTGAACTACTTTGTGAACTTCCCTAAAATATTTAGATGTGATCAAAGTCTCAGCTAAAACTGTTTGTAAAAAGTTACAATCACCTGAATGTTAGATTACGATTTTTGTAATGATAAATACTGGCCAAATTTAACTTACTGTTTACAGTATATATTTTAGAGATGGATAATCATGCCAATGTTATCTGTTCAAAGGCCAGTAGACAACTCTCCTTTGCCCTCAAATAATAACTTCTGTGCTGTCATGTAGACCTAAGTCATCAAAACAGTTATTACAGCCAAAAGATGATGTTGTAAATGTGGTTTTATTTTAATTTGTTTTATTTTTTCCATAAAATCTTGTGGTTTTACTGATGTTTTCTCAAGGTGGCTTTATATAAAATATAAGACATTCATTTCTTTGTAGTTTCATCATAGATTGTCTGTTGAAATCTGACTCATGATTTATAATGCTTTCCTATTTTGCTTCATGAAATGCAGATTTGACCCCTCCTAATGTAGGTACTGTATTTCGTGCTTTTCTGTACTCCATAAAAGTGTTTATTCTGCAATTTTTCTTTTTTTCCTAGTGTTTTAATCATCTCTGTCCTCTTCTGGTTGATTTTTGCATTGTCCTTGTATTTTTCTATTGCTTTAATATGCCGTCATAAGAAAGAGAAGAAAAAAAAAAAAAACCCACAGGTCTAACATGATGCATATAAAATGGGGGCAGGACTTGCAGTAAGTCAAATGCCATATAGTTTTTTCTGTGGGTTTAACCAGTAGGGGCCTTCCATGAACCAAGATGTAAAGCTCTAGGCATGTGTGGGTGAGTAGAGCTTTCTGAAAGTCTTCATTTTCCCACATGAAATTCCATCTTTTCAGTGACTGTTCCACTCAAAGAGTACAATGTGGCTATTCTCTTTGCTTTAAGACAATGAACACTGCATAAATTGACACCTGCTCTGATAATGCTTAACAAGTCTGGTAATGTGCACTTGTATACAGAGAGAATATCCCTCAGGTATACTGATATAGCAAAATGAATGTTCGATACTATGTGGGGATGGAGGGGGAGGTCCTGACCTCAGTCAATGCACGACCTTTAACTGGGTGTTGCTGTTGCTCTGAGGAACCTCTCACTTGTGGGGAAGGCAGCAGAGTTTGGAGTCCAAGTCACATAGAAAGATGTGTTCTTGGGGGGAGGAAGAGGAGGGACTTGTGTCCACCCACGTTGCCTCCAGTGTAGATGTCCTCTGCTGCTGTTGCTTAGTCCGCTGGCAGCCTTCAAGGCTGTTACTATGAGGGGGTTAACCACTCCCGCTCAGGCCAGCTGAACTTTGGGTGCAAATTGCATCTTGAGCTCTGTTGTCTTTCAGAGAGAATTGGAGCCCTTTGGATTCTTGACCCCATCCCTATGGCTACTCCCCGCTCAGTTCCAAAGTATAATGATCTCAAAGAAAGAGATGGCAGAAAATATAAAGGATACTACCAAATTTGCTCCTCTCTCTTTTGTGTAGCTCTGCCCCCTTTCTGCAGTTTTCCAATGATTTTGGCTATCTGCTGCACCACTCAGCAGAAGATATGTTCCTGATAGGATCACAAGGTATATTTTGAATAAAAGAATAGAGAGAAAAAAATTGGTCAGTTCTCAGCCATCTGGAAAACTTATGAACGCTTACGTGTTGCATGATAAAGGGATTTGTTTACAGTGGCATATTAAATATAGTATGCTGGGTTTAGTTCCTGGATTCCCACTATCCAAAAGGATGCTGCCCAACTTGCATGCTCTTGCTCCTGCTTGGCTACTTTGGATTCTTTCAATAGTGTTAAGCATGCATTTTAAAATCCTCAGTCTGAGTGCAGTTGCTGAATATCTGTTTTTGTAGCTATGTTTTGTTTAGTAAGAGTTCATTAAATAATCTCGTTACCATCTTTGCAATGGACAAGTGTTCCTAAAAGCACTTTGCAGTCAGTATTTTAGCTACTGCAAAGCAACTCAAAGCTCAGTAAGCCTAAAAACTTCAGAAAAGAAAAAAAGCAAAAGGGACTTGCTTCAAAATGCTACAACCTCATTTAAGTTACTCTTTACAAACTTAAATTGTATAGCATGCTTGTATTTTGATTGTATCTTTTTTTTATGGAAAAATGCTGATTTTTTTAATAACTTTGTAATAAAATGTGATGCTTTGTCTTTTAATTGTATTATGGGAAGGAATATGTGAAACAGATCTGACTGCCTGGAGACCTTGCAGAATAGTATTTTTCTTTGTTTCAGCATGTATTCATCAGTGACTGATAATTTTTACAAGTAAATCTTTGAAACAAATACTAGTTTGAATTGCATATGAAAGACCTCATAGAAAGAGGTCTATGAAACCTTTTAGAAAGAAAATATAGCAGTAGGATTAATATAATCTATTCCATAATAATCGGAAAGGAAAGTAAGCTGGCTGAAACTTTTAAAATAAAATTTATTCTCTTGGAAAATGTTGATTACATTTCTGAATTTAATTTTTTTTTATAAATATATTTTGAAGTTCAGGGCTTTTTGTATAGAAGGGGAAGAGACCTAGATTAAAACTGTAACCTTGATCTAAAAATCAATGTTATGACATAGGTCTATTTCATGGAAAAATAATATTAAAGAAGTTTTCTTTCTGTTCTAATGAGAAACACATTTATACAGTAGCTTCATTTTGCAAAAACATTCATTGTTCAGTAGTCAACATAGAACTGCAGTACTAAATGAGACAGTTTTCATGTTATGTAAACCTCATTAGACAAACTCAGTACCATTATCCTCTAAGGAACAAACAAAAAAAGCAAAGAAAAGTCTTACTCAGATTTTTACGTGTTTCAGTCCTGAGAAATCCGTTCTTTCATTGTTTGGGGAGGTTTTCTGCCTCAATGTCCTTTCTGTTTTCTTAACTGTGGATTATCAGCCCAGGGGAACAAACCGATGAGGTTATTCCAAGCTCACATATTCAAGCTAAATATTTTCTTAAATGCTCTTTTTTGATGTAAGAGAAAACAGCTTATGCAGCACTAATTGACATGCAATTGGCCACAGATACATTGTTAAAATGTAGGTAATGTGTGTAGAAAATTAATGTATTACTGGAAAGTGTAACTTTATAGAGAAAGAGCATTAGCTTAGGAACTCATAATTCCAATAGATAAAAACAGTCTAAGTCAGGAAAGTGAAGGGGTTAGTTTTTTTATTCCTACTGAATTTTCTGCATTTCTCAGAAGCCGAGCTGCTAGTTAAAACTGCAAGAATAACTAGCCCCCTTGGCAGTAAATAGCTTCACAAATTTAACCAATACACTACTGCCTTTCTGAGTCTCCAGTGTCAAAAGCTGAAAAGGTGAGGTCTATTGCTTTGGGGAGGACCTTCACAAATTAATACTGGGAACTTCTGCATGGAGAGAAGTGGGGCTATAGTTTCTGGAATTTGATGCAATTGCAATAAGCGTGTTAGGACTAACTTTTAATAAAAATAAACCATATCAAACAGATCTAAAGATAGTGTTGAATGCAATTTCCACTGACTTTGGTTTTAGGAAGTTACTAATCATCACTATTTTCTCCATGATATATTAATTATCTAAAAGATAATCAACAAACTGTCTATTTCTGTATTTTATCAAATTGTATTACACAGAAAAATATAGTCTAATAGTAGTCTCTATAGTGCCTCTGGCCTTGCACTCAGAACTGAGGGACTTTGAATTTGATAGGATTGCCTTGACTTATTGGCCAGTAGAGACTACTGTTAGGGAAAAGATGAACTCATTTGGCAGGGGGGGTGGGATGGGAAGGGGGTGGGCTGTGAGAGTCATTTAAACATTGCTTATTAAAGTGTTTTCTCCAATAACTTATATAGAATTATATTTGTCACCATAGGAGAAAGTAAGGAAGAAAGGACTTTCAGAAACTGGATGAACTCACTAGGTGTGAGCCCATATGTTAATCATTTATACAGGTAAGGTGCTTTTTTTTTTTTTTTAAAACAATAATTTGATTTCCCTTGGATGACAGGGGAAGAAAGAAGAAGGGAAGAAGAAAGGGAAGTTGTATTTCTATTAGAACAGCAGTGATTTCCAGGTTTCCACACAGTGTGACAGGAACTTCAAAACTGGTCTGTAGAACCACATCAAGCAGTATCTGATTCAGATACTCCAGTCATGATCTAGAAATACTAGAAAACCTAAGAAGTTTTGGTGTGCTCCCATCACTCACTTGTACTTGGAATTACATTTTTTGAAAAGTTGAGGTAATTGTGTTTTATAATACATGATTTGTATTTTCTCTCATGGCAGATGAAATTACTGCAAACCTATTACAACAGTAATGTAATTCTAAACTGTAAGAGAGGATAGATGTCTGCTGAGTAGACTGTAAGAATCTATGCAGTGTGGTATTCCCTCAAAACAAAGGGCTTTTAGCATGCTTTTTAGATGCTTCTGATCACTTTCAAATTGTGCCAGCAATTGATTCAAATCCTATCAATAACAGGTGGGATAATAGGGAGCAACTGGGAACATCTGCTTGCATGTATACTTGCTGTTAGATTTCTGTTTTCTGACCTGTGTAAAGTGATACCCTCTGTAGATAGTTTAACGTGGAGAATTGCATTTAGCATGTAGCTGAAGGAGATTATCAGGAATGAGATTTATAATGGGAAAATAATACTTTTCCTAGTATTCTTTTTTCACAAGATAAGTATACTGGGTTTGATTATTCTTTACCAAAATACATCTGTAGGTGTAGATAAAAGTATGAGTATTTAACATTTTGGAAAGTTCTGAGGAAACTAAAACTAGATCAATAAATGAAAACTCTTTAGCTACCCTAGGAAAGCAATTATTTAATTAAAGTTGGTAGAACCAGTGGCTGTGCTTACTTTACTGAGATTTGAGAAAATAATGAAATTAAATACACAATTTAATGTAAATAATCGCAGAAATCAAGCAACAGTTTCTCCAGTTTCTTCACAGAACAATGCAAATTTTTATTTATGTGACTTGAATTTTTCACCAACTTAATTACACTTTGAGAAGTCTCACGTATTTAACATTTTCATTGTGAATATGAGCTTTTGTACTTAGAAACACTTTTTTACTCTGGTTTAGTGACCTCTCTGATGGTTTAATAATCTTCCAATTGTATGATATGACTCGTGTGCCAGTTGACTGGAACCACGTCAACAAACCTCCTTATCCATTACTTGGTGGTAATATGAAGAAGGTGGGTAGATACTCTGTAATACCATCCAGTTTCACTGTCTTCCATTGTGCTGTTTGTAGTAATCTGGGTTGTCTAGATTTGCGTGCTACTGAGACAGTCCTGCCCCTTCCCCGCGCCCGCCCCCCCCCGCCCCCGGTCTTCCAGATATTATCCCAAGGTATTTAATTTAGGGTCTAATTAGGGTATATAAGTAAAAGTTTTTCAGGTCTGACACAGCTATCACTGCCTGATGCTCTTATATTGTGAGGTGTTTTCTCACAGAGCAGTTTTATGTGCTGCCAGGAGAATTTGTGCAAGACTTGCAGAATCCAAGCTTTCATTTAGTTTTGTGATCATTATGAAGCCAGAAATGTACACGGGGAAAAAAGAAATTACTGTCTGTCTAAGAACAACACACTTCCATATTTTTCCAAATTCAGTTTTGATGTAAGTATATATTAATTCTTTGACTTCAGTGGAAGTAAACTTGGTTTTCTCAAGTGTGAAAAAAGATTATCATTGGAATCTTGCATACTTGCATTTATAGTAAAAACTATGTTATTTTAATCACAGTGTAGAAAGGCTAGAAATCTTTCTCTAGCTCCAAATCTCACCACAGGTAACAGTAAGTCAAAGTAATTAAAAATACACATAGATTATAGGTCCCTATTATAGAAATACTAAGGTATTTTCATTATTTGCACACAACATTTATTTTTAGATTGAGAATTGCAATTATGCAGTAGAACTTGGGAAGACAAAAGCCAAATTCTCACTGGTTGGTATTGCTGGACACGATCTAAATGAGGGTAATCCAACTCTGACTTTGGCTTTGGTATGGCAGCTGATGAGAAGGTAAGTCAGGCACAGTATATGATAGATGTGTGTATGTATATGTATCTGTATATGTATGTGTGTCTGTATATCAAGGCAAATTAAAGCTAGTGTTTAGTTCACCCAACAGGTATTCTAGAGAGCCATTTCTAAATATCCCTCTTCTTAAAGATAAACTCTTATACAGGTTTTGTTGTTTTACATACTGTGTAGTGATTGAAACCACAGTAGTGTGTATGTGTACACATCCATTTATAGAGACAACTAAAACCTTACATACTAAAACCTGTGATTAATATTATAAATCCTACAGCAGATAAAAAGAGCACAACTTATTTCATGTTTATTCCATGTATCTTTCCATAAGTAGAGAGTAATTGAAATATTTCTAAAATCAAAAAAGAAAGATAAATAGGAAGAGGTGATGTATGCTATAGAAGTTAAAATGGGAAGAAATTTTTAGGCCATCAAAGCTATAGTAATGTACTAGTAATGCACTCTTGCGGGTGCACTGAGCAGGAATTTACATATTATAAATTGATTTAAATAAAGAGTATTTTATTTCAAACATTTTCCACAAGTTAATTTTCTTACACCTACCCCAAAATACTCAATGCTTTTTGTTTCTTGGACTGTTGTGATTCAGTTTTCAAGGTGACTTGGATGGTAGGGAGCCATGTAAGTTTACAAAGTAAAATTAGTTATGACGTGCTGAGTAAAACAATTATATGAAGATGATGTAACGGTGAGTATTATGAGTTTGGGGATGTTATTTTATTCTTGCAACAACCAAAAAAGTGATTGAAAGTACTAAATAGTTTATAAGGTAAGGGTACCTTAAGAAGGTAAGTACTTGGCATTGTTACAGTGCTGAAGTAATATTTTACTTTTGCTTGTAGCTTGATACTGTTAGCAGAGTCGAGTTCTACCACTCACTTTAACTCAGACTCTTTATTTTCTTATTAAAGGTATACTTTGAACGTACTATCAGACCTTGGAGAGGGAGAAAAAGTAAATGATGAAATTATTATTAAGTGGGTGAATCAGACACTTGCAAAAGCAAATAAGAAAACTTCAATTACAAGTTTCAAGGTAATCAAATTAATTTACTTTTTTCCTTTCCACATATAATCAGATCTGGGATTTTTAACCTGATCTGTTAACAATTTAGCTTTAACGGTGGCTCTCCTGTCAGCTAGCATAATTGTATAAGGAAGTATTTCTGACAGTCTGTGACTCTTCAAAAGTATTTGACAATTCTATTAATAAGAAACAAAAAGCAATTATAATGGCTGCTGTAAGATTTGAAACAAAACAAAAAACCCTCAACAACAACAACAAAAGGCTAAACTTTCAAAGTGGCTTCTGTCTGAAGTTACCAACGTTTGGGCATGGCATGTCATATATCCTCCAAATTTTTTTGGATATAGGTACTCTCATGCTTGTACAAACATGAAGAACAATTTTGGAAATACTGAAGCGGGGGTGGGGGGAATCACCATGTTTAATAACAGATGGTCAAAAATACATATTCGTGCGTGACAGAGCCAGGAGAGGGAGCCCAAGTTAACCAGCGACATCTTTTGTCTTCATTGGCACTGCTGATGTGCAGCAGACCTGTACAGAACAGGGGCTTCTCCCATTCAGCAAATATGAACAAATTGATAAAGGACGCTTTCCTTTCACATTTTTGAAGTGTTGAACACGAAATAAGTGTCGTGGTTTAACCCCAACCGGCAACTAAGCACCATGCAGCTGCTCGCTCACCCTCCCCCTGCCATGGTGGGATGGGGGAGAGAATCAGGAGGGGAAAAGTAAGAAAATGTATGTATTAAGAACAGTTTAATAATTGAAATAAAATAATTTAAAAATAGTAATAGTTTTAAAAATGGTGAAAAGGAAAACAAGAGGAACAAAACCCAGGAAAAACAAGTGATGTAACCACTCACCACCTGCCGACTGATGCCCAGCCAGTCCCTGAGCCGCGATCGCTGCTCCCCGGCCAACTCCCCCAGTTTCTATACTGAGCATGATGTCATGTGGTATGGAATAGCCCTTTGGCCAGTTTGGATCAGCTGTTCTGGCTGTGCCCCCTCCCAGTTTCTTGTGCACCTGGCAGAGCATGGGAAGCTGAAAAGTCCTTGACTAGCATAAGCAGTACGTAGCAACAACTAAAACATCGGTGTGTTATCAACATTCTTCTCCTAATAAATCCAAAACACAGCACTATGCCAGCTCCTGGGAAGAAAATTAACTCCATCCCAGCTGAAACCAGGACAATAAGTCGTATGTATGTCAGGTGTGTCATGCTGTGTGAATCTCATTCTCTAGAAATGGTAGATTAATAATTGCACTTGCATGCAAATGTAACATTCTTATACAGGTTCATTGTGTACTCTGAAACAGTCTGTGGTTCACAACAGGAACATAAGAACCTAGCAAGTTAAGTATTTGAGAGCTCACTGTGTTATGAAATTGAATTAGGTAAGCAATAGGGAAAAGGTAATATGAAGTAATTTTATTGATTGAAGAAAATATTTGATTTTTACTCTAGAAAGTAACTTAGGCCTTCATCTTCTTAAAAGGGATTGCTGCTTCTCTTATTTCTACATAAATTGTAATAATGGTGGTATAAATAAGTTGAAGGTACGAAGAGAATCTGTCCCAACATCTTGCTTTTGGTATGCCTTTGGTTTTGGGGGGGCATTGGTGGGTTTTTTTTTTAAGGTAATTTAACTGATGGTAGACCAATAGAGGTAAGGAGCTACTGATGTAAAGTGGTATTATTCAGTATACCTTTTTTCCTACTGATTTTTGACAACACTCACATAATATATTGTCATGCACAATTCAAATTTTTGTCTGTATTTTGGGGTTACTGCAGCAAGCATTTTGTGTAGCAGAGAAAGCAGAGGTCCCTCATATTTATTGTGGACTATAAAAGCGAAGTTCCATTGAATTGCCATTAGTTCAAACAAAAATTACAAAAGTGTGGTTTTGGCTTTAGTCTTGGGGAGATACCCCATGCATTCAATGTCTTCAAGCAGATTTATATTACTATTTTAAAATGTATAATTAATCTGGTGGCTCTATGGGACTTCACTGAATTTGAAATCATAGTTCTGTCCTGGTGGTGAAGGCAGCCGTGCCATGTGGCTTCTGTGCCGAGCCCCTGCAGGAACAGAGCCAGCCTCACTGGCACTGTCTGCTGACTGTTGATTTGACATCATCAGCTGCTTATCTGCCTTAATAGTTGGGAAGAAATAATTGCAGCAATAGCACTTGCTGTTTTAAGAATAGAAAACACATGCCTGTGTATTAAATGCAAAATACAGACTGCTCGTACAAGCTCAGAATACCATCCAAGTTGAAAAATTATAAAAATACACTACTATATACCATACACTACTGCAGAAAACAGTTCCATTACAAGAAAAGGAGAAAAATAGAAGTAGTTGGGGAATGTAAATACCTTTTTGTTGTCGTGAAGGTCTGGTCCTTGGACTTCTTTCAAAGTTCCCTTCCTTCCTTAGGGAAGGAGAGGAGTTTTTCATTAAATAAATTTAAACCATTTTTGTAATAATGGTATCAATGCTGAGTGCAAACCTTATCATTTTTGATTGCGGAAAAGAGCATTAGACCTCATAAAAGGGGGAAAAACCTTCATGCAATAAAGTAACAAAACATGCTGCTATCTTTCAATAGGTACATAAGATGTGCTGTAGGGTTTTTTGTATTGTGAGGACAGAATAATCAAAGCAAGTTCCTTATACTAATCTTTTGAGTCTTTTCTTTCAGGACAGATCGATTAGCACTAGTTTACCTGTCCTAGATTTAATAGATGCCATTGCACCAAAAGCAGTTCGTCCAGAAATGGTCAAGAGAGAAAATCTTTCTTACGAGGACCAATTGAATAATGCTAAGTAAGTTTTTTAAATGAATGCTTTGTATTTTCCTAAAGCGCAGGAAATGCATCAATTCATGGTGTAATGAATGATTTACTGATTTGGTAACAGAGCGAGATTACACTAATACTAGTTGATTTGTTTCAAATAGAATATATTATAAAGTAATATTCTAGAGCTATTTTTCTAGCATATTTAAAATAGGAACTCAAATTCGTGGCTGATATGACCTACCACCACTCCACTGCAATTAGTTTATTAATAGCCTGCCGTAATCCATATTGGTTTTGACAAAAATAAATGTTTTGATAACCAGTAGCAAAACATCTGCCAATACAATTGCTAATACATGCTTTCTTCACAACAACGTACATTTTTCTCGTAGAGTGTAAATAGTGAGTAAACAGGCATATCCTGTTATTAAAATCTGTTGTTCTTGTGAATCTTGGCACACTAGTAGATGCAAGGAAAATAACAATATTTATTTTCTCTTGTTTTCCAAGGTATGCCATTTCAGTTGCTCGAAAAATCGGTGCTCGTATATATGCTCTCCCAGATGATCTAGTTGAAGTGAAGCCAAAAATGGTGATGACAGTGTTTGCATGTTTGATGGGAAGAGGACTGAACAAAGTAAAATAATGAAAAGATGTAATGTAACTTTCTGCCATGTTAAGCACGATGAATGCCTCACAGTTTACAGAGTTCTGAAGCTTAGGATAAAACAAGAAAATTTGTATGCACAAATATACTCATTAATTACGTTTTAATAATGTGTTTATATTAGTTAAAATTTTATTCAATTTCATAACACATTGATTATTTATGGGTAATATTGTTTTCAGAACATGTTCATTACCAAATTAACATCATAGATTTGTATTGCTTTAAAAAAAAAGAAAACCACACCATATCAATCAAGCTTCATATGTATTAGTTTCCATAGCATTGTAAGAATCTGCATAATTTTACATAAGTTATTTCAGGACCTATTGTGAAACATTGTTTGATTGTTGTGGGTGTTACTTGCATGTAGTCATACAAGTCTCAAGGTACATTCCAGTCCTATTATATTACTCCTAACTGCACAAAAGTTATCATCCTTGCCTTATTCTTTGAGAGCTTAACTCCTGTTGAAGCCAATGAGAGTCTTGCCATTGACTTCAGTGAGAGCAAGTGAAGGCCTAAGATAATGTCTGGAACCTAATGAATATTGATAAAGCTGATAAAACTTTTTTGTGGGAATAATCTTTAAATAAATGTACTAGTTTTGTTCTGTTACTCAGCAGGAGCTTTTACAGTCTGTGTCTTAAGGAAAAAACAGCAAATAGTAAGCACAAATGTAATCATGTCATTATTAGGTCTGCATATGCATTAGCTTTTGCAGTTGTACTAAACATCTGATTTTTTTTTTTTTAATTTTTCATGAAATATTGTGTAAGAAAACAATAAAGAGCTGGCTAGTCCAGTTTGGGGTTTCACATTAATGTATTGCATTTCCTTATAGATTGCTCCTTTGATTTTTCCTGAAGTATATATCATGTGTGCAGAGGTTTTGTCTTAAAAGACTGGTGCATTGTCTGGATGATAGGAAGTCCATAATTATTTTCTTATTTATTTTAAAGTAAGTATTTGTACTCCTTTCTCTGCAGCCATAAATTTTCACCAAACATTCTGCAGCTGGCCATTTAATAAAGTTGTTACCAGAAGGCAAACAGTAAGAAAGAAAACTAAGTAAAAATGAAAGTGGGGTGGTTTTTTTTTTCTTTTTTGAAGTATGAGGCTGCTACTTTCTCTCTCAGCTCCTGAAAACAGTCCTCAGTGTGACAAAACCGAAGAATCATGATGAGTGAACAGTTGGACTAAGCTTTGCATCTTCAGTATCTTGCATAAGATTAACAGAAAAAAGATGCATTCCATTTAGTTTCTACTATATAAGGGGATACTGGGAGTTGAATTAAGTGCTTGGATTTAGATCCATTTGTGTCTCTACTGGTTTGTACTGTCTGGACAAGAAGTAGTTATTAACATTTGCTAGTTACTTGGTTTCTATTCCCAGTTCCAAATGATGATGAGTACAGAATTTAAGTTCTTTGCCCTGATTGTGGAGACAAATCAGTCTAAGTCCTTATTCAAGATAGGTGAATTGAGGCTTACTTAATCTCTGTACTGCAAGAATAAATGATCTCTTTTTGAGATACGGAGTTCTACAGTACTGTATTTACCTGCCAGGCACTCCGCAACTTACTCTCTAAGGTCAGTATTTACTGTTGTGTAAACTATTGCTGTTGTGTTTTGTTCCCTTTAGGAAAAAATCTGCTACAATTGTGACTCATATGTCCAGAATTATTTTAAACTTTGATTAAACTGAAATGGGTTTTCAGGGGCAACCTCTCATGCTTCTCAGCATAGAAGTTTGACATACAAGCTAACTAAGAGCTACATGTTGAGGGATGAGAGTTAACACCATCTGGGAAGAATTGTCTTTTCAGAATAATGTTAGTTTTAAAGAGTGCAAGTGTTAGCCAAACAAGCTTTTCCTGAAGGAGATTCAAAAAGCAGTGCATACAGCTTACGTTAATCCTTATAGCTCAGCTGAAGTCAGGAGAGCTGTGAAGTCTGGGTCTGTGCCTCTGTGTGCTGCAAATGGATACTAAGGAAGTAAGCGCTTGGTAAGTTCCCGTATTTCCTACTAGAGCAATGCACAAAAAAATTGTTTCATATAAATGTCTTTTTGACGTTACGGCACGTAATTTTAGTGTGAAAAGGGAAAAGAGGTACAATTCTTAGAAATATTCACAGAAGAGGAAAGTGAATGAAAGACAGTTTTAGGGCACTAATTTCCAAACACTTCCCAGCAGACGCCTCCCGCAGTGCTCCTGAGGCTGTGCAGCCCGACGCTGGGGTGAGCCGGGCCGCGGTTACCGCAGCAGCTGGGAGAAGATCAGCTCTCGGGGAGAGCGCCGGAACGGGGCCAGGCGCTGCTCGGCTGCTGCTGACGGGCTGCGGCGCGTCCCCGCTGCCTGGCCGTGCGGCGAGGCGGGCAGCGCCCGGAGCCGCCGCCGCCCCGGAGCCGCCGCCGCCTCGCAGCTCCTGACGGGCGCGGGCCCATCCCCGGCTGCCCCCGGCCCCCTGCCCGCCGCCGGGAGGGGCGGTAAACGGCGGAGCCGCGGGAGGAGAAGACGGGGCGGCGGCTGCGGCGGGGCCGCCTCGCCCGCCGGCCGCTCGCCGCGGCGCTCCGGGCCGCCCACCTCCCGCTGCCCCTCGCCGGGGGGGCGCCGCCATCGGAGCCTGCGCAGTGCGGCGGGGAGCGGCCGCCCTCCGCCCTGCCCTGCCCTGCCCTGCCCGCCCGCCCGCGGGGCTGACAGCGCCGGGGGTTGCCGCCCCGCGCCCGCCGGGCTGGCAGCGGGCACCGGGGGTCGCGCTGCGCCGCGCCACCGCCCCGGCCGCGCTCTGATGGGCCTGGCGGAGCCGGCGCCATGGCCGCCTTGTACCAGAGCGCGGACCCGTCCGCCTCGGCCTCGCCGAACAAGCTGCTGGCGCTGAAGGACGTGCGGCAGGTGAAGGAGGAGACCACCCTGGACGAGAAGCTCTTCCTGCTGGCTTGCGACAAAGGTACCGGCCCCCCGGCCCGGCCCGGCCCGGCCCCGCCTCGCCCGCCGCGCCCTCGGGGAGCGGAGGCCTCGGCCGCTCGCTCCGAGGGCCCGAGCCCGCCTCCGCCCGGGGGCAGCGCCGCGGCCCGGCGGTTCGGCGGGGGCTGGGGGCAAATCCCGCGGCTGCTGCTGGGGGGCACCGCGGCGCCTGGCCTCGCCTCAGCGCCCGGCCCCGGCCCCGGCCCCGGCCCCGGCCCCGGCCCCGGCCCCGCCGCCTCCCGCTGTCCCCGGAACCGGCGGGCGCCGGGGGCAGGGAGGCTCTGGGCCAGCTCCTGTGTTTGTGAGGGAGTTCGTTTTGTGTCGGAGGAGTTCCTAAGATACTTGCTGCGTTCGCTGTTAAAGTGTCTGTGAGCGTAGAGGAGTTGTAAAATTGGGGGCTTATCTAGACATCCCCAGAATGCGTGAGACTGGTTTCCTGTGATTCCCACCCATGGTGCTGGATGGGAAGAGATTGTCCTTTCTAAAATATGCTGCTTACTTTAAGAACACATTTAGTTACCCTTAAGTAGAGAAACGGTCTTAAATCAAACTAATCTTAACACGTCCAAAATGTTAGACTCTAAGATAGGCTTTTAATCGCGCGCTGAATGGTTATGTGTACTTCAGGACATAAGCGTGGTTGTAGAAGCCGGTGTGTTTATATGCAGAGCTGTCTGCTGGCTGTGTGTTTAGGTTAGTTCAGAACCGTAGGAGTATTTCTGCGGTGACGTTAGCCAGCGGGCTTAGGAAGTTTGTTCTGGTGCTCTCCGTGGCGGGATGCCTTGCTCTGCTCTTAGGCAGCTGGCCTGCCTGCGGCCGTGCTGCTGGTGTAGTCTATCCTGAAGATCACACCAAGCCACAGCTTCCTAAGCGTAAACAGAGGCTCAGGGAGCTAAAAGGATGCACAACAAAAATCTTAAAAAAAAAAGTAATTGTCTATATAATAGCTGGTTCAGTACTCTTGCAGACTCTGTACATATTCTACTGCACGTAGAAGTAGTCTACGTACGCTTCTGTAAGTTTTCTACACTAAGGTCTGTCTTTGCCATGGTCCTCTATGCTGCAAAATAATTTGTTATCCTAGAGACAAAAATAATTCAAAGCTTTTTTTCTTTGGCAAGAAGAATCAATTAAACAGAATAACACTGAACAGGGCGGCCTGATGCGTCTATACTTCAGTCAAGTAGGAGAGTGCAGCTTACGTACATCTTACTGTAGTTAGCTTTACTTGGTCATCAAACTTGCTAGCTTGGATTTTATAACATTGCAGCATCATATCACACCTGCTTTGATGATATATATGCTAAGATTGGGCTGATAGAAGACTAATATGGCTTCTGCTCAAGGAAGATGTAAACCTGTTTGTAGCATTGTAGAGAGGGCTTCTTTGAGCCTATGGCTCTTTTGAACGGAGAAGCCTTCTCTGATGTAGTTGAACTTGATGTTTCCTGGGTCTCTCAGGTTATGTATGAGCTACCGCCCCAGTTTTGAAAACTACCCATGCTTTTGTGTGTGTTTGTTTTCAGGACTGGAACTAAAGCGGTGGATTAAAGTACATGTCTTAGTGCTTTCCTGAAAGAGATCTCTGGAAATATCTTTAGTTTCCTCCCTGATAAGAGAATGCTTATTTACCTTGACGTCTTAGTTGTCTGACATATTCAATGTCTGTTGTCAGCTATGGAACGTTGTCTTGTTTGATGGTAACTGGTACTTACAATGTTCATGTGCTTTTATTGCTTTAGAATAATACCAAGTGATATTCATACGTTATTTATGCAGGTGACTATTACATGGTTAAGAAGCTGTTAGAAGAAAACAGCTCGGGCGAAATGAACATAAATTGTGTCGATGTGCTTGGACGAAATGCTGTTACCATAACCATTGAAAATGAGAACTTGGACATACTACAGCTTCTTTTGGATTATGGCTGCCAGGTATATAACGCATAAGTTATTGAAAATTTTCAGTGTAGTTAATTGATCTGTGTATTCTACTATTTATATATCTTCTCTGTTAATCTGTCAGAATTTGGAAGGAAGTAGAATCTGTCTTTCTAGGCAGTTCAGTTCTTTTTCCATTTAGTAATTGTGAAGGTGTTTTCTTCTCACTAATTTACTTTTCTAGTGGGATTTTATTGTCATGGCAAATGTATAAGTAACATTTTCAATGATATTAACAAGTCTGAATTTTATTTTAAATGTTATTCCTATTGCAGAGATAATGTATATACATTATCTTCAAGCAAAAGAAACTGTATATAGTCAGAGTACATTGTATTAAGAAGCATAGAATGCGGAGATCTCTAGTGGTGGAGTATAATAACTTTTAAAATGGTAGCACAGTTAGAAAGACACACATTATATTAGATGATTTTAAGTTAAGGCAAGCAGGCATTTCTGCAGTGCTTTCTTGTTAAACTTGATCTGTGCTGTATGACAGAGGCAGTTTCATCCCAACAATACTTCCTTAACTATATGCAACATCTCTGCTGCTGCTGGGAGAGTTGTAGCTATGATGGCTTAAGTATGTAAGGCAGGGAAAAGAAGTATCTTTTGTTAGGTTGTTTGATATTGGGTGGGGGAAAAAAACAACAAGCTTTCCCTTCCCTGCATCTGCTTTTTAGCGGCAATAATAAAAGCTGTGTCTTTTATTTTTAAAGTAGAAGTTTATATTTTCTAAAGTGAATGAAAAAGAATAATATCGACTGTAGGGAAAATGAAAAGCTGCTTAGCTCAACATAAGAGAAGTTTCAGAAGCAGTTACCAGCCCGGAAAAAAACCCTTATATTCCTAGCTTTACCACAGTATTAAGTATCCCATATGCCTGAGTTGTGTTACACAGATACTTCCTTTTAACATTTTTAATAACCTGGTAAACTCTCCCTTAGAACTTGATTTTTGCAAGTATCCTGCATCATCTTTGCTGGAAAGTAATTTCTGCAGTTGGTTCTTCTGTTTATGCAATAAAACAAATTGTCAGTAATGCTGTGCTAACTCCTGGAGTGACAGCCTGAATTTGAGTCCTGTTCATATGCATGGTGATAATACAGAACATCATTTTAGTACTTTCAAAATAAATTTAAAAATAGTATATTAAAAAAAAATGCAGTTTGGCTTCAGATTGACTATGCTGTTTAAGTTACTGCTGTTTTCACATGACTTGTTTTCTTTCCTTAGTCATCAGATGCACTTTTGGTGGCTATTGACTCGGAAGTGGTGGGAGCTGTTGACATTCTACTTAATCACCGACCAAAAAGATCCTCCAGACCAACCATTGTAGTTCAGTGCTGTTATTCCTTGATTTTTGGTTGGGGAGTGGGGGCTATTGCATTCTGGGTAACTGTAGTATTTAAAACAATGTTCTTAAATTAAATTCTACATCTCTAAGGTGATAGAATCTGGACATTAGGGATTATTTGTATAGCCTCTTTTATCTTAAAGGATAGAATATATTATTTTGCTTTACTGCCTAAGGAATCCAGTGGCTTTATACATGCCAAATGCTAACAGATGCCTAGTTAGTCCAGAAGAGAAAAAAAATAGAGTGGTTATAAATCTTTTCTTGTAGACTGTTTGCAAGGTAATTAGCAGCCTTGACCTATAATGGGTATATTCGTGTGTTGAAGCTTCGTAGATTTTTTTTGAGCAAATCTATAAACATCAAATCTTCACCTTGAAATTAAACAGTTGAAACTTATCTTGGCAATGCTTAAGTATCAAAGAACTTTTAAAAGTTCACAAGTGGAGGTGGAGGGAGGGAAGGAATAAGGCATTGTGTAACAGAGCATGATATAGTCAGGATATTTTTTATGTGCTTAGATAGTAAATATAATTTTTTCTCAAACTAGAACAAAATATACTTTTTAATATCATGCGTGTATGTTGGAGAAGGTAGGCACTGAATGTCAGGTTTTCTATGTAAGTAAACCAGAAACATTTCTGTGTCCATCTTTCTTTTTCCAGTATTTATCTGGGAGGTGTTTGAATGTTGTTACAAAGTTTTCCTTATTTTCATGTTACGAAACATAGGAAGATATTTTGAAGGAGAAATTCATTGTTGAACAATCAAAAAAACCCTTACATTTAAACACTGTAGTAGAACTGTATGTAATAAATTTAGATACTTCCTACATTTTATTCCAGAAACTAATGGAACGCATTCAGAACCCAGAGTACTCAACAACCATGGATGTGGCACCTGTCATTTTAGCTGCTCATCGTAACAACTATGAAATTCTCACCATGCTGTTAAAGCAAGATATATCATTACCCAAACCTCATGCTGTAGGCTGTGAATGCACACTGTGTACTGCAAAGAACAAAAAAGACAGTCTGCGACATTCCAGGTAAGACTTACCAGTCATAGACAATAACAAAACAATTCTCTGGTATTGTTTGGGCCAGATTCAGTGTATTTCCTTTTTCTTTTTAAAGCGATGTTTGTGAGTGGATTCCTTTAATATATTGTAGCCTTTATTGTGAGAGATGGTAGTTCTCTGGGACTGGTTGTGCTTGAAAAGGCTGGTGGGAGGCAGTGGCTTTTTTTTTTTCGTTTTGGTTTTATGCTCTTAGTCACTGTGCATATGAAGCTAAGTGCCTTTTCTTTCTACCAGTTGTGTCACAAACATTCTAGCTATCTTTGGCTTGGGAGCATAGGAACTATGCAAATAAAATTTTTCTTTAGTTAGTTAATACTTGGGGTTTTTTGAGCCAGAATGAGGAGGTGGATAATTCTGTATCCTGTTTCTAAAAGTGTGTAGCATGGATTGATGACTGCAAACCGAAGACAATTTTTTTTCTTTTTTTCTTCAGTATTTTTGAAAGTAGAAAACTTTTTATTAAAAGTTCAAATGAGGAGAGGGATTTACCAGTCTTAATACTTTGTCTGGTTAACTTGACAATGTATTTGAGGGTTGAATACAACTTAATATGTGAGAGTTGGGGTGAAAAATCACAGAGCTCAAAGATCATAAGCGGACTGCAATTACAATATACAATTAATTATTACATAATTACTCCAGTATGTATCCAAGTTACTAAAAAATAAGGGAAGTGAAAGGATAATTGTTACTGGTATTCAGCTACTGCAGGCCACATTCGGTATCGTCTGATACCCCATGTCATTAACTTCAGAATGAGAAAAGGTGTCAGGGTATCCCAAGCAAACAAACAATAGAAATGTTTGAGATAACAGCTCTTACTTTAAACTAGAATGGATAACAGACTTTGTTTCAGTGTTCATGAGTCACTAGTTTTGCAAGAAGAAAACATCCCTTCAGATGCTTTCCCTGAAGTTTTTTTTTTTTTTATTGCACATTAAAGCTCCCCACTGTTTTTAATTTAGTTTGTTAAAATAGAAGATTGCCTTAAATGCTTTACTCCCCCCTCTTATTCCACTTGAAGAACCGTAAGAGCTACTGTACAACACTTAAAATGTCAAAATTTTACCAGTACTGTTACCTTAACTGATGGCCTTCTGCTGATGTACTGATAACAGTTGAAGTAGTGAGGAAAAGAAGAAAAAAGAGAGAACCAGTTTGGCCAATTTTTGATACTTAGAATAATAGGTGTTCAAAGTATGTGAAGGCCAGTATCTTCCATGATGTATTACATTTAATGCTTTCCTGTCTGATTTTAAGAAACCCAATTGTTTTGCCTTTCAGCTGACTGTTTTATGCAAACTTTTAGGCTAAGTTCTGGTTTGAAACTGCTAATCACATGAAACATCTTCATTTTGCTTGCTATTGTTTTGTCACAGGTTTCGTCTTGACATTTATCGGTGTTTGGCCAGTCCTGCTTTAATAATGTTGACAGAGGAGGATCCGATCCTGCGAGCTTTTGAACTTAGTGCAGACTTGAAAGAATTAAGCCTTGTTGAGGTTGAATTCAGGTAGGAATTGAAAACACAAACCAACTTTAATACTTCTATGAAAGTACATGTATAGAAATGGGCATGCATTAGAGAAGGTTTATTCTTTATTTTTTGTCATTAGAGTGTTTAAACTGATAATTAGACATAATAACAAGTTATATAATTTATACCTTATTAGCAGTCATTTTGACAGTTTAGCTACTTTAAATTCTTTTAGGTGTAGATAGTTGTGTATGTGCATAGTTGCACCAACAGTTCAAATTTCAGCTCTGCTCTGGAAAAATAAATAGAAATGGTGCTAAATGCTGACTTGAAATTTCAAGATCACACACCTGTTAATCTTATTAATATCTCATAAGTACTCGGCACGTTTTTTCCCTACATCAGGGTAGAAGTATGCAACACCTTGTTTATACTGACCTGACTCATGCTGGGAGTTGTTTCGGGTATTGTTTCTTAATTTTGCTTGTCATATTATAAGACTCCAAATACTGTGTGTGTACATATATATAAATATAAAAATATATGTATATATCTACATATGTATATATTTGTGCATATATATGGATATGTGTGTAGAAGATTTTGTGCTGAAAATGCCCTGTCTATTTAATGAACAAATGCTTAGTATAATTTTATGTTTGAACTCTACACTTTTCTACCATTTTGAAACTTATCAGCACAAAAGCTTTCTGAGAACATGAAAGCAAATGTTTGTATGGGGTAAAATTCTACTTTCCTAAACAACATATGAATTTTCTGATTTTATAGCTGATTGTCTGTCTTAATAAGAGTTCAGCTGTTGCATTTTTGTGATACAACTTGGCACTAAAATGGACTGTGTGCCAGATGAGACAAGCAAATCATGTGGTTTCTTTTCTTGTGTTTATTATATTAATAAATAGTATTCAGTGAATAGACTTTAATTTTCAGATGACAGGAATAAAGCAAAACCCAAAACAACTTCCCTTCCAAGTGGAAAGTCCAAATGATGACTTACCAGTGCCGTATTTTGTGGCTACTACACTTTCTCATCTCCTGGAAATAATTCTAAGCTTTAAGTCTTTATATGGAACTCATAAGATAGGAATTTGTATACTGTAAGTGTGTTTCTGAATTTTTCCCTTTCTAGTGGAGTTGCAAACTAAACTGAAGTGTAATTGTCATGTTACATGGTGAAACTACTCAGAGTTGTCTTCAAAATGCTTGGACCTTGACATACGACTGTCGGGGTGGTTTTTTTTAAATTTGTCTTAGCATAACATACAGTCCAGTGTAATAGTATGTACCATTTCTGTGTCTTTCAGAAATGATTATGAGGAACTAGCTCAACAGTGCAAAACCTTTGCTAAAGATTTGCTTGCCCAAGCACGGAATTCACGGGAGCTGGAAGTTATTCTGAATCACACATCTAGCGATGAACATATAGACAAGCGAGGATTGTTGGAAGAGAGGATGAACTTGAGCCGCTTAAAACTTGCAATCAAGTATAATCAAAAAGAGGTTTGTTTTTGCAGTAATTTGATAGGCTTTCCATATCGTATTTTGCTACTGATTGATTAATTTGTTGTTCTGCCTCTAGACATAGAAGTGGAAATAAATTTGCAAGAGTTACAGAAGAGATGGTAATACACAGAACATCTGTGTGCAAAACGGGGAAATGATATTGCAAGACACTGAGTGTTTCTTCACTGTTCACTGTGGAGAAGAATGTGATATTTTCTGTATTGGAGTATAGACTAGTGCTCTTATGAACAGCTCTGGTAGTGGTAATTATTTGTTCAGATCCTCATTAAATCCATGCCTAGGGAAGCATGGATCCTTAGGTGCCATGCATGATTTATCATCTTCTTGCTTGTCGTTAGCTGTTCAGCTTTGGCTCAGGCCTCGTCTGTGCTGTTCAGTAATTATGTTAGACCTGTGCTGGTATAACTGAATAGTACTGCTGTTCCAGAATAGTAGCGCCTTTTTATGCCATTGGAACTTATTCCATGCGCTAGGTCATTGTTGTCTTTATCCCTTGACAAATTATAACTCTAGTTTTGCTGTACCAGAAGGCAAACGGATATTTATGGGATTCTAGTACAAGGACCAGGGACAGAGAGAAAATTTCCTTTCCGTGCAAAATCCATTTTCAGTTGGCATTTGCAGAAGGCATTATAATTCTGTCTGTTCTACATATCTAGGCTTAAACTGTTTGTAAAACTGTTAAAATAGATAGTGTTTAAAAGTCATAAGCCATAGCTATGGAATGTCCTGGAATCAGCATTACACATTTCTGGTATGCGTTAAACGAGCATACCACACTGAAGTATTTCAGATGTTCTGATTTTGAGCATAGCTTGTTTTTACCACAGTGGTTGGAGAATAACAACAGTTTTTTGTGTGGTATGAGGAAAGTGTCCTTGGAGAATATGTTTTCTTCCTGGCAAGTTTACTATAGTGACAGTTTTTTCTGATGCTTTCTAAAATGTGATGATAATATCAAGGTTCTTTTTGTTGATTTTTTTTTTTTTTTAATTAAATGACAAACTATCCTCTAGTGAAATATATTCTTTTGTAACTCCATGCACAGAAGCGCATGATATTTGAAACTACATTTGCATAATCTACATAATCTTCAGGCCAAAATGATCTTCTTTTGAGGGACTGATACAACATAGGTTACTCTGATTTAAAATTAACCAGGCTGAATAGAGCCATAATGATTTTAAAAACTGGTATGTATAAAACTCTTGGCCACTTTAGTCCTCGTCTTACAAGGTGTTGGTGGTGTGTTTTACAATGTGGATAGTATTTTACAGTAACAGTATCTTATTCTTCAGAAAAGATCACTGGATTTTATAATAACAGACAAGCTGTCTGAGTTATGATGTTATTTATATGCTAGATTTCTGAATAATTAGAAATCCAAAGTAATTCTGAACCTGAAAATCATTAAAAGTCTACTATGTATAATTCATGTTTACTTGCTGGCTTTAGAAGGAAATTGAAATAATGATGTTTATAATCATAGTGGGTCCATAGCACTTGTTCTCTTATGACACAATTATTTCAACTTCATA
The DNA here is from genome assembly GCF_030463565.1 of Pelecanus crispus. Taxonomy (NCBI): domain Eukaryota; kingdom Metazoa; phylum Chordata; class Aves; order Pelecaniformes; family Pelecanidae; genus Pelecanus; species Pelecanus crispus. The sequence continues at coordinate 18,291,359 of NC_134651.1, read as the reverse complement.
TTCTTGCCTTTTCCTGTTCAATAGTAACTACACATAGTTTGAAAATTAATTTTAGTAATGTAAATTAGTAATCTGTATTAAGAAACCTGAGACTGATTTCTTGTTTGTTTCTTTTTTTCCACCCTCCCAGTTTGTTGCTCAGTCTAACTGCCAGCAGTTTCTAAACACTGTATGGTTTGGACAGATGGCAGGCTATCGACGCAAGCACACATGCAAGAAAATTTTGACTGTTTTGACTGTTGGCGTTTTCTGGCCAGTTCTGTCCCTGTGTTACTTGTTAGCCCCTAAATCTCGAGTAGGTCGAATAATTCACACTCCTTTTATGAAGTTTATTATTCATGGAGCTTCATATTTCACATTTCTGTTATTACTTAATTTGTACTCCCTTGTCTACAATGAGGATAAGAAGAATACAATGGGACCAGCCCTTGAGAGAATAGACTATCTTCTGATAATATGGCTAATTGGTAGGTATGATTTGAGTAGATTGGATGACAATTGCTGATGTTGATTAAACAACAATGATTTGTACTGCCTTCTTAGGAAATCAGCATGTTGCTCATTGCTTGACTGAAGTTTGCTCTTTGGAGGATAGTGTTACAGGAAAAAAAACAAACACATTTTGAGGAAGGGATGTGAAGTGGTACAACAATCTCTAGTTATCACAGAAAGTGAAGTATTGTTGTATGATCTAACAGACGAGGAATGTGAATTTTTCTTCAGGAGGACTGGTAGCAGAGTGATGCAAATGAGATTCAGTTCTGCAACAACAAATTAATGTAAAAGCTGTGTATCTTCCTAGATGTTTTAAAATTCTGATCTTAAAAAAAAAAAAAAGGAAAGAAAAATAACATGAAGGCAAAGTAAGCGTGTGTTCCTCAGATTAGTAGTTTTGTAACAGGTAAGAGCCTGTCATCAACTAGTTTTCCTTGGTGCTAAGTTGAGGAATAAAATTAATTCAGACATTGCTTTAGATTTTTTCCAATAACTTCTAATGAATAGGTAGTATTAGTATGTAGGTCGTTTAATCACTGTGAGTCAAACTTGTTTTGTTTTTTCATCAGCCAACAATCCACAAAACTTAATTTCTTCCAGCTCCCTTTTATAAGAAGTGTTTGCACAACACTCTTAGGTACATGGTTTAACTTTTAGGTTGCCCTGTTGGGAGTCAGTAGTTGGACTTTATGATCTGTGTGGGTCCCTTCCAATTCAGGATATTCCATGATTCTATGAATTCTATAAAAAAGTAGTAGGAATGATCTGAGCTTCTTAATTACTCGTGTGTTTGTGTATGGAATTATGTTAGAATCTGAATATTACTAGTAAAACTATTGTTTCTTTGAAAGTCTAGCTAAGATCTTTATGTAATCGTAAAGTAGAATAAAAGTATTTGTGCATTATATGCAAGTTAATTATATTTTTTCCAGATTGCAAATAGTTGGTGTAAGCATGCAGGTGACAGTTATAAAATCATTTCCTGCACTGTTTTCATTTCTATTTTAACATGCTCTAACTAGATAAAACAGGAGGATTCTGTACATTTTTGTTGGATTAATCCAACTTTAAACAACTGCCAAAATTTAGGGTTCTGCAAAATTTCTTTCATAGTTGTAAATGTGAAATTTTTATAGCATTCTACTCAGCTCAGGGAAAGGACTTTGAATATATATACAAAATTGCCAGTTTAGTGGTACATCAAAAATAAGTAACAACTCAGTCTTTTCATGACCAATTCTGTAATGCTTGGTTTGAAAAATAATGATACAATTTGGACTTGTTGCAGAGTTGGCGTATTGTTTAAAGGAAAAAAATGTATGTTATCTATGTTTGTGCATGCATACTCCATCTTAGTCTAATAAATTCCAGTTGTGCATTTACCTCATCCTTGGTTTAAAACACAGAAACATTCAGTTTCTGTATGTCATTGTCACCGATTGTCGTATCTGTACCTGAAAGGATGCATGTTAATTCTGGTTGATGCAGTAGAGGGAGCACAGGTATAATTTTTTTTGAGTACTCATGAACTTTGTTTTGTTTGGAAATTCATAAAACCTTTTAACATGTTGTTGGTTGGTGTGTGTTTGTTTTTACATTAAAATTTGGTAGATAAACTCATGGAAACTTATACCTTAATGTAAGGTAATTAGATATGTATCATTTGGTTGACTGGACTTGTAAAAAGCAATGATATAGTCAGAAACACTACAGTTTTTATCTAAGTAGTTGTGGGTGGTTTGCTATTTTAGGCTAGGGTTTTTTGTAACGGTGATTCCTTTAATTGTTAAGCTATATTAAAACTGTTGAGTAGTTCATGCAGATTTTGGAAATACTCAGTACCCGACATGCAAATGCAGACAGGTCTCAAAAGAAACTTGAAAACTTCAAATATAGAGTACAAAACAATGTTACATACTCCTCCTTTGTTTTGAGATTAAATATCTGAATTTAGAAATTCTTTTGTTCTATCAAATCTAATGTAGGCAAAAGTGTGTCATTAGGTGGTCTTGGAAACTTTAATGAAAGTCTATAGAAAGGTTTCATTTTCTTCACGTAGTATTTAACATGCAGATTTCAGATAGGATTGAAAAATGACCTATACGTAACATAAAATCATTAAAATCAGGTTATTTTTCACATTATTGAATCTTAAGATTTTTTTAAAATAGCAATTGCATTTATAGCTTAAATGCATATTTTGTAATGACATATTTTACTGTTTCCTTACAAATATTCAGTAAATGAAAAAAGAATGTATTTAGAAAATGTGTGACAAAATTAACTGGAATAAAAAGAACCAAGTAACAAGAATTTACCTACATTATCATCTTCCATAGTCCCATTAAAATTATTCCTAAAAATCAATGTCAAAATGGCCACAACAGAATTTCTAACACTTAGTTAGCAGCAAGTTTTGTGTTTTAGAATCATAGAATCGTTTAGGTTGGAAAAGACCTTTAAGATCATCCAGTCCAACCATTAACCTACACTACCAAGTCCACACTAAGCCAATCAAGGGTAGACTAGACTAAACCATGTCCCAAAGTGCCACATCTACCCGTTTTTTGAACACTTCCAGGGATGGGGACTCCACCACCTCTCTGGGCAGCCTGTTCCAATGCTCGACCACCCTTTCCGTGAAGAAATTTTTCCTAATTTCCAGTCTAAACCTCCCCTGGCGCAGCTTGAGCCCATTTCTTCTCATCCTATCGCTAACTACTTGGGAGAAGAGACCCACACCCACCTCCCTACAACCTCCTTTCAGGCAGTTGTAGAGAGCGATAAGGTCTCCCCTCAGCCTCCTCTTCTCCAGGCTAAACAACCCCAGTTCCCTCAGCTGCTCCTCATAAGGCCTGTGCTCCAGACCCTTCACCAGCTTCGTTGCCCTTCTCCGGACACGCTCCAGCACCTCAATGTCCTTCTTGTATTGAGAGGCCCAAAACTGGACACAGTATTCCAGGTGCGGCCTCACCAGCGCCGAGTACAGGGGGACAATCACCTCCCTGCTCCTGCTGGCCACACTATTCCTGATACAAGCCAGGATGCTGTTGGCCTTCTTGGCCACCTGGGCACACTGCTGGCTCATGTTCAGCTGGCTATCTACCAACACCCCCAGGTCCTTTTCGGCCAGGCAGCTTTCCAGCCACTCCTCCCCAAGCCTGTAGCACTGCATGGGGTTGTTGTGCCCGAAGTGCAGGACCCGGCACTTGGCCTTGTTGAACCTCATACAGTTGGCCTTGGCCCATTGATCCAGCCTGTCCAGGTCCCTCTGCAGGGCCTTCCTACCCTCGAGCTGATTGACACTCCCACTCAGCTTGCTAGATTAACTTTCAAAATCATGAATACACTAATTCTCTTTTCTAAGTTAGTGAGCCTAAATCATACAAGTGTCTTCCCCAGCAAATTAAAGCATCAGAACTCAAATTCTTGTGTGTGTAAATAACATCAATTATAGCATCTAATACTTCTCTAACTCCTTTTACTGATGCTGTAACAAATTCAGTGTAAAATACATGGTGATCATATGGAGGAGCACAGAGGTTCTGGTCTAGAAATACTTTCTTTGTAACCAGGAAGAAGAGAGATTTATATAAGTCTTTTGATGAACTGTGCACAGCACATTTTTTTTATTATGCCTTCCAACATTGCTGTAAAGCTGACTGAACAAATAAAGTCATGCATAAGTATCTGATTTTTTTTTTCCATTCACTGGACCTTGCTCGTACTGGGCCAAAGTTTTACAGAAGTTGCAAAGTCCTAAAAGCTGAACCAAGTCTAACAATTTTTGACTACCATTTATACATATGCTGCTTTTCTTCTTGTCCTAAATATAGTAGCATACGTCTGAAGTACTCAAAAAAAATTAAATTAGAAATCAAAGGTGCCATTATGTTTCATCTAACGGTTCTTTCAAGTTTTATAAAAATGTCAAGTCTGTAACAGACATTCAGTTAGGTAAATTCTTAGCAACTGTATTTTGCCATACAGCCAGACATGGTTAACAATGGTAAAATTCAGTTTGCTATAAATATCCTGAATATTTAAATGCATTTTGCTCTAAGTTAAACTTATGATTTTTGTAATCTTAAGTCATGGTCTCTTTTCTGTGGTAATGTTGTTTAGTATCAGTTAGGGTAGGAAAAGTTTCTATTTTTTGGATCTTTTCAGTAACAGTTACTGAGCTGATTATTCTTAAAAAACATTTTATAATACCTACACACTTCCCAAAAGTACCTGATACTTCATATAGCAATGTAATGCTTTCCAGAATGCTTTTGGGAAAAGGTGAGTACTTTTCATTCAGAAAATGCATTTGTATTCTAGCCCTATACCTTTATTTAAATTTGACCTTTTCCTGTACAATTTTTCTCCTATTCATTTCCTCTCATGCCTTTTTTTATTGGAGAATGTGTTCCTTAGTTGGAAAGCAGGCTTGAAAAGGTTAAAATCTCATTGCGTTATGATTAATGCTTGTAATCCGATGCAACGCTTGTAGTAATTTTACTTGATTACTCCAATTCTTTCTCTTTGCTAAAACATCATTCACAAAAGCTGGTCAAAAGTGCTTTAGTTGTAGAAGTTGTAGTTGTAAAACAATATCTGTTCAGTGCAATGGCTTGACTTCCCTGGCTTTTGGTTTTTTCCCTGCAGGAATGGTGTGGTCAGATGTTAAAAGACTCTGGTATGATGGTTTAGAAGACTTTTTAGAAGAATCCCGTAATCAGCTTAGTTTTGTCATGAATTCCCTGTATTTGGCAACTTTTGCCCTCAAAGTCGTTGCCCATAACAAGGTGAGCACCTATCTTCATAGATCCAAAGCTCCTCTGGGACTGACTGGGCAAATATGTTAGTACATTGCTGCAAAATAGGTGAAGATATGTTATGTGTAGTATGTTAGTAGTAGTATGTTGTAGGTAAGTGTAATACATTAGTATAGCCTACTATGTGGATACAGTTCAGGCTTCGGAGTTGAATGTTCTATGTGGTATATGCCATGTAGTCAAGATCGCTGGTCTTGTTGCATCTTGGGCTTGAAAGAGAAGTTGATGAGACAAATGGGAGTTAGAAGACACATCAAGACATGTCCAAGTACTCAGGGACCCCACACAGAGCTACTGTCTTCTTTCTAAGAACTGACTGGTCTTCTAAATGGCTTGATTTTCATTTGGGGAAATCTCCCCATACAGGTCATCTGATCTGGCATTTGAACTCACCTCATTCCATACATCAGTACTATGCAGAATGCTAATAGTAATCTCTGTGTTTAGATTGCCTAATGCTTTTTTGTTATGGAAAGTTTTATTTAGCTTTTGATTACATATGCTTAAATGTCATAAGTAGTTTGGAGGGGGGGTTAATTGTTTTTGGTTTGGTGGGGTTTTTTTTTATTTGGGGGTCTTTTTGGTAGTAAGGAAGAAAAAAAAAAGAGACCATAGAGGAGCTTTGTCTTTTCTCTGTGAAAAACCATCTGGATTTGATTGAAGATACAAATTTCAAAAACGATCATTCCCATTCTGTTGCATGTGTTGTTAGCCACACAGCATATGGCAAGCTGCCAGACCATTGCATATGAATATTTTAGTAAAATTCAAGCCAGTGCAGTAGCACCATTATTTTGTATTGCAAACTGTGAGTTGACAGCTGTCTGGCAGTTGGGAGGGAAATAGACTGGTTCAGTTCCTCCCAACTTGGTGTTTGGCTCATTTACCTATTCTTGCATTGATTCAGAGGCTGGTAATCATTTGGAAACTAAAGCTCCATTTCTTGGAAAAAATACAGAGAGAATGCCATGTTGGGCTGCCTTCCCAACCATTTGCTTTGCAACCAGCACACGTCTGTAGTAGTAGTTCCTTTGCTGAGATAAGAGCCCTTTGCTGCTAATTTAAGTTGTAACCTTTTTGAAGATGCAGGACTCCTGTCCTATGTAACAGGCACACGATGACTTTTTTGGCCACTTTTATATGGCAAAATTTATTTTTATAGTTTATAAATTATTTAGAAAACCAAATAAAAATGCTTGGTTTACATCTTAGGTCCATATTAGAGACACTGAAGCTGTAAGAAATAAAGGAAGAGTCTCTGTAGCAGGATTTGTACACATGCAATTGCAACATACAAAAACATGTTTATCCCTGTTTCTTGCGATCTTCATTCAGCACAGTTTTGGGCAAGTTATTTTAAAGCAGCTTTGAGTTCCTTAGTTTTTGAATGACCATTTTGAGACAGGAGAAGCTGGTAATATACATGGTGAATGTTTTCAGCAAAGCTGAAAGTTAGGGATCTGTGGATATTCCATGAATAGTTGAATAGTACCTAGTGGATATACTTTAAGGGTGTATTTACACCAACAGTTTACTTGTGACTTCCATTTTCGGTAGTCATTTATAAAATCCAGTGAAGGAACCTCAGGTCCTAAGTATTTCTAAACCTTTCTAAAACTACTTAAGACCAGCTGTTACCACATTGCAATTGCATGTGTACATTAGTTTTCTTTGCAGCATTTTAATGTTTTTTTTGACTGAAGCCTATTACACTAGACAGTGGACATGTTTATAAAGTACCAGAGTCCCTGTTTCAACAAACCATGCAAAACAGAGTAGAAGGGAAAGCAGAACAGAGAAATAAATGGTTTGCTGAGCAAGTGAGTGGCAGAGTTAGGTGTTGAATTTAAATAATCTGATTTCTGGCTCCCTCTGGAATGGCTTTTAAAATGCCTTTGTCTAAAAAGTGTGAGATATCTGAAAGACGTAAGCCACCTATGAATCATATATGTTAATTTCTTTAAAGCTGTGGCCTGTTTTGGAGGCAGAAGAAGGAAGCGGTGCATGGGTGCATTTCTGTATGTATAATGTCAGTGGTATCCGTTTGTCCTTTTTATATTGCAGTTTCATGATTATGCTGAAAGGAAGGACTGGGATGCATTCCATCCTACCCTAGTGGCAGAAGGTCTTTTTGCTTTTGCTAATGTTCTTAGTTATCTGCGTCTCTTCTTCATGTACACAACCAGCTCTATTCTGGGACCACTCCAGGTGAATATCATTACTGCTTGAGAAAATAATTAAACTTGATCTTAATTTGCTATAAAGAGTCTTACTGAAAAGAAAAAGAATAAATTAAGAAAGTCAGAAAGTAAAAAGTAGAAAGAAGTGGTGTTGCATTGAAGTTTGGTTTTTTAATCTCTCATGTAAAACATACTGATTTAGATGGAAAAAAGGTAAGAAAAAGAACGGAAGACCTCGTGTGGTTCGCTTTTTTAATAATATTTTTTCCATGATAACCATACCTATACTGTCTTTTTGTTTTTATCTGTTGTTAGTTTAACGTACTGTGTAAGCGTTGGCAGTTTGAAAACTGTAATAAACTGCCATAAAGTTCTATGCAAATGATCATCAATGCTTTGTCTTCTCTTCTAATGAACAGGACTAGTTTTAAGAGCTTTGTGGCAAGAGGATGATCGGAAAGGATCCTGCAAGAAACATTATCACTGTTAAGCATAAAGGCAGAATAAATATTTGGGAGCAGCTTTTTTTTTTTTAAAAAAAAAACTCTTGCTCTGCAACTAGAGCTGTATCAAAAGAGGTTCTGAAGTAAATAATTTTGGTTCAGATCACTAGGTCTTGTATCAAGGCTTTAGGATCTAGCTGAAAACTTCCAGCTTTGAAGGTTCAGCTCATTTTAGTGAGTTAGAGTATTTTATCTTGCTGCACAAATAATTATCTTTTAGAATATTTTTGTTTCATACAGAGTAGTCCTTCTTTGAAAAGAAAAATAATGGCTTGTTAAATTGGTCTTTTTAAAGTCATCATAAAAAGTGCTTTAAAAAGAATGTTCATAGTTCTTGTAACCAGTTTAATGTTATTGGAAGAAGCCTGTTTCTCCTCTCAGGGTTTTTTGTTTGTTTGTTTTACTTCTTGCCCTTTTCTCTCTAGCTGTGACTATGTTGCTGTTAATTTTTTTTTTTTTTCCTGTAATACATTTTTCTAAATGGAAATGTACTTGTGTATTTTGACTAAAGTCTTGATGCTGCAGTAAGCATTAGGCTTGTTATACAAATTGATTGAACACTGAAGTCTCTCCACATTTTAAAGAGAGTCACTGTTTAATGTGCATATTTATTTATGTACTAGATCTTTCACAAGTTTTTTATTAGGAGGCTATGTTATGAAATTTTCCAAGTAAATAAAAACAGTCAACAGTCACCCCATTCAGTGGCACACTGAAGCTTATGTTATTACTGTTGGCCAGTACAGCTTGTGCAACAGCTCTTACAGTATTTTCTGAAAGTAGGTCACAAAGTTCAAATGGTGGTAATCAAATATGGCATGGAAACCCAGCAGTGGGGGGGGAAAGCAGCTACTGTGTTCTCTTGGCTATTAGAGTTATTTTTAAGCATTCAGTTACTTATTGATTAATAAAAAATATTTTAATACAGGTTTGTAAGTTGGCTCTGTGTGGTGGGTTTTTATTACTAACAGAAGATAGAATAATATTCCCCTAGATTACATCATTAGATTTCAAATGCTTAGAAATTCTACATACTTAGAAAAGAATAGCATGACTGTATGAAGAAAGCAACTGGTATTTGGGCAGTGTTGTTAGACTCTATTCCAAACAAAATAGTTTTGGGTGGTTTGCACTTTTTGTGCATTCCTGTTTCATCTACTTTGTCTCTCTTGACTGTGGCTATGTGTCAGTTAAATGGTAGATGTTTTGGGTTTGGGGTTTTTTTTTTTTTCCTTTAAGAGGATAGATGTGATGAAAGAGTACGATGGGGATTACATTCATCCTCTGACCAAATGAAATAATTACTGCATAGTTTTGCCTACAGTTGCAGATTCTCCATGTCCGTGGCAAACTGTGCAAAAAAATCAGAGAGAATCTGCTGTGCAGCAGGGGTATTCAGTGAGTTTCCAGCAGCATGGGAGGGAGCAGGAGCTGGCGCTTCATCTCCTGGTAAACTTGTACTTGCAAAACCTGACCAGTGGTACAATTCTGGACTATGATTTGGTACAGATTGTGATTCATATAGGATTAGGCTTTCCACACACTGATTTATATAGAGGATTAGATTTACCTGACCCCATTTTGTATATTTGCATTCTTTATAATAGGATATTATAATATAGGATATTATTCTCTGAGGAAGTTTGTAGGAAAAGTAATTTAAATGCCATAAACAGTTTATGCTGTGCCTGTGTAAAAATTGGTGGTTACAACAGAAGTAAGTCAGGGTCTTCTCTGCATTGGAAAAATGCATAAGCATAATTTTTTTTTTTTTCTTTAAAGATACTGTATTTGTACTCTTGCAAGCTTCTGTATGAAATGGAAACTAATGATCTAAATTTAGTGTCATATCTTCTATACTTTACACCCTTCAATTTTTATGTGCTTATACACCTACACATTGTGTATATTTAAAATCTTACATAAAACATACAGTGAATTAATTCTGTTTTCTGCAGATGGGCTTTGGTATACTATTTTTTGATTAGTGATGAATTATGATTCCAAATATTTTGATTAATTCAGTGTCCTTATTAAGTGTTTTCTTAACTTTCTGTGATGGTATTTATGTTCAAAGGCATTTAATTTACTGCTTTTATCTGTTGACTTGTGAGTTCCTTATTGCCATTGTTATTACAAATAGAGAATAAGGTGTACATACTGTTGCTTATGGTTAATTGAAAGATATGAACTTATGAAGTGATGTTAAAACTACTTAAATTTTCTTTTAACATCTAGAATTATTGACTGAAAAATGGTACAATGGTACCTCCTGATTCTGAGGTCTGTTTAGCATCTTAAATTTTAAGTTAAATATTTAAAATGTAAGTAGATTTTTTTTTCTTGATTAGAGGCTGAAGGAGAGAATACAAACAAAAATAACTACATGTTTTACTAAAATTGGAAATAAATCTATTTCACAGATTTCAATGGGGCAGATGCTACAAGATTTTGGAAAATTTCTGGGCATGTTTCTTCTTGTCTTGTTCTCGTTCACAATTGGATTGACACAACTTTATGATAAAGGATTTACCGTAAATGAAGAAAAGGACTGTGCAGGGATTTTCTGTGAACAACAGAGCAATGACACATTCCATTCGTGAGTTTGATATCTATGAAATAGCTGTATTGTTCTAGCCCTTAATTCCTCGTAATTAAACAAAAGTGGAATTTTTCACTGAACTTGAATTTACGTTAAGTAAACTCACTTCTGGTATTTGCTTTACCTAACCAGATTCTTTTCCTTGTTTTTGTAGGTTTATTGGCACATGTTTTGCTCTGTTCTGGTATATATTCTCCCTGGCACATGTAGCAATCTTTGTCACACGTTTTAGCTATGGTGAAGAATTACAGTCTTTTGTGGGTGCTGTTATTGTTGGTACCTACAATGTGGTGGTTGTGATAGTATTAACTAAACTCCTTGTGGCAATGCTTCATAAAAGTTTTCAGCTGATAGCAGTAAGTGGTTTCTGATTAATTACTAATAATTGCTAGCTGTATCTTTGCATCTTGTGTCTATACAAATTTCTTCCTACAATGTGTAGACTAATCTACAGACCTCCATGGATTAGCTCAGTCTCTGAGCTCACAAGGGCTATCTTTCCTTCAAATACGAACTTTTTATTTACCTTGATCCAAATAAAATGGGTACTGTGCATGTGGAATATGGGCAAGGCTTTGGCCCTCTGGGGATTGAAGAATTTCTTGATACAATGGCTGTTCAAGTCAAGATGCTATTCTTGATAAAGTGTGGTGCTTGGGCATTTGATAGGGGGTTTATACCTTCATAGCTGAATTTTGTATTTACACTAGAGTATATAGTGAATTGAAGAGATTTGGTTTGTATTTTAATTAATATTAGTAACAAATTTGTTAAAATACTGTATAATCAAACTTAAGTAACAGTCAGTTTTTGAGGTATGAGAAAATAAAACTTACGAAATAGCCTGTTAATGTTTTTGCTTCTGATCTCTGTTAATGTTTCTGATGCTTTAGAATCATGAAGATAAGGAATGGAAGTTTGCTCGTGCCAAGCTTTGGCTTAGCTACTTTGATGACAAATGCACGCTACCTCCACCTTTCAATGTTATTCCCTCTCCCAAGACTATCTGTTATCTTTTCAACAGTCTCAGTAAATGGATCTGCTCTCATACATCAAGTGGCAAAGTGAAACGTCAGAACAGCCTAAAGGTAAGAATTGATTGGGAAAGCTGGAGGCACTGATGCTGGAAAGATGCTGCTTGCTAAAATGAATCAGCAAATGCTGCATGAAGCTGCCTGTCACATGGTGAGTGCGACTTAAGATAAATAGGAACTATAGAATAATCTGTGTTGCATCCAAAATACAAATAAGTAAGTGTTACCTGTTTCTACTTAAGTAAGATTCTGATACCTTTCAGTTTTGGGAATTGCAACCCCCTTCCCTCCAATCCCCAGTTCCCCCAGAAATAGTCTGGAAAAAATGCTTTGATTGATTGAAAACTCATAGAAACCTCAAGGAAGTATGTGCTAATCTCAAAAATGGTGAGGTTAGAGTATTCTTTGGGGAAGGTAATTCGTTTTAAACATTTTACAGAAGTATCAAATAACCAAAAAGGATCGCTAAAGCCTGTCATTGTTGGGGGGAGGAATATTTTTTTGTTAAATAAACCTTTTTATTGTACCCTGTAATTTTGCATACTAATTTTGCATCTTCTTGCTGACAAAAATAATATTAAATAAACTAAATTCCAAGACTTTATGGCATGTGCATTGAGAAACATTCAGGCTAATGGAACTGTTAAACTCTTAATTGCTTATAGAATGATTACCAAGCCAGGTAGATTAAAAATTTTCAATTCTGCTGGTACAGCAGATTATAATTTAAGTTTTGCTGGCAATTTACATGTATTGTACATTTGTGCACCTCAGGATGTACCTATAAAATAGCTTTGTTATTTTGTTCATGTTTATTCTCTGTGTAATTGTATACAGGCTTTAGGGCTCAAAAGTCACTTTTCCATAGTAAATGTGTGATGTTTGTTTAAAGGAATGGAGAAATCTGAAGCAAAAGAGAGATGAGAATTATCAAAAGGTGATGTGTTGCTTAGTCCACCGTTACTTGACTTCCATGAGACAGAAGATGCAAAGCACGGATCAGGCAACTGTGGAAAACCTAAATGAACTGCGGCAAGACTTGTCAAAATTCCGAAATGAAATGAGAGACCTGCTTGGCTTTCGAACTTCTAAATATGCTATGTTTTATCCCAGAAACTAAAGCCTAACTTTTAAACAAAAAGTGTGTACTTTTAGATACCTGTAGGTGAAAGTGTTGATCTAATTCTGTTGCCAGACCAAATAGAAAAGATTATTGCACAATAATACAATTGAAAATGCGTTTGCATGAGTTGCGGCTAGATGCGGAAGTGGTGGAAATAAATGCAAAAACAGATATAGTAATTTTCTTAAGCTCTTTATCTTAGTGTGTATATAAAATTTGTATATGGGAATTTTTTTAATGTTTCTCAGACTGTGGCTGTCAGGTGTCAGAGCTTCGTAACTAGCACAATGTGTTTATTTCTTCTATTTTTGCTGTTTGTTCCTTTTTGATACTTGTTTTTCAAGTTGTGGGAGAAGATAGGCTTTTTAAGACAAAAATCCAGCCTATGTTTATTTTTAATAGAAAAGTCAGATATAGAATAATAGAACATTTCCAGCACAGTTGGAAATTATGTTTGACTGTAGGTTACAGTGCATGCGAAGACTGTATGGCTCTGAAAGAGGCAGTTATAGTGCCAAGTTTTGTATGTTACCGTTGACTGTATACTAACATTTATAGAATACAGGAAATCAAATCATCAAGACTCATCCCTTTTGTGGGAACATTGAAATTTTGAACTCAAAATAGACCAACCATTTCTTGAATGTTTATGGTTATATGTAAGACAATCAATTCCTGCTTGGATTTTTCAGCGGTGCCTCAAAAGTACATTTTACTATACATGTTAAGATTGGGAACAGAATTTTAAAACTAACCTGTGAACTTTTAATGTTTAATGCCTTGGGTTTTTAAAATCTGGATGATAAATTATTTGAATTGCTAAAACCTGTTATTTAACAAAAATGAGGTGGTGCACATGAGTGCTGTTGTTTGCAATGCTGAACAATTCCTGTGGAACACCATACACTTCCTTCTCTGAGAACATACATTGAATCTGGTCATTGGACAGATACAGTTTAGAAGGGCCTGCTTTAGACAGGTGTTACATATCCTACTTTTAAACTTCTCTTTTTCCCTTTTTTTTTTTTTTTACCACAGTTGTTGCCAAGCTAAACTTCTTTTTGTGTCAGGAATACTATGTTTTGTGAAAACATGTGATTTGACTTTGCTTACAATCAACAGTAAGGGCTTTGTGGATTTTCTGTGCTAGAGGGTCCTATATGGCTTTATATGCTTATATATACTTCAAGCTGACAAATTGTAATTGGGAAATGTGAGATTCCTGTATTTTTAATTATGAAATAAGTATATTTATGACAGTTAAAGGATTGGTTGACAATTTTACTGTTACGATGGTGCTCTTCTAAAATGGTCTCATGTCCAGAAGGCGCAGGTAGCCATAGTGTTCTTTGACTACAGTTGATTTTGGGAGGTTGATAGAGTGGAGGCTTACATGAATGTTTACTTTTTTGAAGGAATTCTTACAAAACTCTTTCTTGTAAAGGTAATATATTTTCTGTACTATGAAATTATGTATATCTGAACTAGGGTTTAATACTCTGCTTCCAGAAGTCTTACAGTATAGAGGTATTCTGATAAGTCTGTTGGCTTTTCATGTGAATAAGAAACTAACCTCTTGTGTTCAAAGAGGATCACTGAATTTTGTATTTGGACTCAGATCTCATGTTCGAATAATACACCAACATAAAAACTGTGCTGTGTATGTTATGTATATCCAAAAAAGGAAGCAGACAAATAAAATCTCTTTGAAATTCAAATATGGTTGTATTAATATTAGTCATATTTGAAACACATTATATCAGGTACCATATTGAAAGTAATTTCTTTCTCATGTTAAGATAATAAGTTTAAGGAAGGTAGCTGGTATTAATGTATTATTACCTTTTTTCCTTGTGGAACCATCCTGTTAACTTTAAGTTCATTTAAATGGCACCATGCAGTGATACCTGAGTTAATTCCAAACAAGCTAGATTGGATTCTAGATGCAGTAGTAGCTGCTTGGCACTCGGCTCACACTAGTTAGTTCTTCTGGGAAGCTGGGTATGTTTATCTGTGTGAAGCATCATGCTAACGTAGCTATTTCTAATTGCTTTCCATAAGTTAAGCAGAGTCACTCAGAGCTAGCTCAGTCATTGTCATGTGGCACTGTGTTCTACTACAGCGTAGACATGTCCTTAGGAAGAATTGTCTTATTTCAAGGCACTTTTGGGGGGTTTGGATTGGATCTGGGGGTTGCAGAGTTTTTATTTGTCCCTGGAATGCATACCTGTAAAGTGATAGATACCAGATAGAGAGAGAGAAGTTTGTTTTCTGTAGTACCTTAGTTGTATGACACTTTGCATCTCTGCCTTGTTTGAAAGCTGTTGCAGTCTTCCTATCTACTTGGCTACTAATCAATACAGAGTGCTTTTTACAATTTAGTCTATCTTGTCTTAACCGTTTAGATTTTCCTCGTTCACACGTATTAAACATGCTATTGCTTTCTCATTTGGCAATTTAATACTGGCTGTCCCAGGAGTAGTCTGCAGTTGGGGCTCCAAGATCTCCCTCATGCACACTCACAGAACGGTTCTGGACATGCAGAGAGACAAAATTTTTAGTGTCTGTGATACTTCTTTAAACTGGGATGTCAAAAAAAAGGCTTGGAGAAGCTGGAGTTTACTTGGCTATAGGATTCAGAATTTCTTTGTACAAATTTTAGTGCATGTCATGAAAGGACTGAGTGGGTTTTCTGAGACTACTGAAAAATGTTGATTTTTCTTTCCTTTCATGTTAATGTCTGCTTTGTCTTGGAGCTTACTTTGCCTTGATGAATGAAAACCAGATGGAAATTTTCATGCTACCTCCATTTGCAACAAAAAGGTCAAAACCATTAGTGAAAGTCAGCTTACTTTATGCTCTTGCTAAACTATGGCTTTGATTATTGTTTCTGTTGAAATGATTTCAGAAATTGTATTGCGGTTAGATAATTTTGGTTCTGTTTGGTTACAGGTTGGATTTTAAATGTCTGAAGCTTACAGTCACTACATCTGCTTTTAAAAAGTTGTAGTAGTTGTTACCTATGTTTTGTAACCGATTTTTACTTGAGAAAACTGGCACCGCTCTGTGTTTCTTTAAGTCCTGGCTCCTGTTCCCTATTGCAGGGCTACTGCTTGTCAGTGCTTCGATTTGGGAAAGAAACTGGTCTAAAGGGAGTGTTGAGAAAAGCAGGCAGGAGCTTTCCCTACCTGTCATTTGGGAGTGGAGGAGCAGGCTGCCAGACTGTTCCTGCCTCACTGAAAAAAGCTGCATGACAGATGGTCATGTCATCATAAATAAAAGTAGATTATTGTAGTTCAAGACACTTCCGAGCATGATTTCCACATTGCTTCTCCCCAGGCTGCTCCTGAGAAATGCGGAGAGCACCATGCATAAAACCTCTTAATCTGCATAGGAATCAATACTGGAAAATTAAAATTACAATTTAAAAAATTTAAAATTACAAAATTGCATCTGCTTTGCAAACAAATGTTGCTGTCGTTTCCATAGAGAAATGCTGTTTGGTTTAGTAAGGCAAAGGCCTAGAAATCTGTACAGTGTGGTTACAGCACTGAGCTGTTTGATGGGAGCTGCCAGCACAGCTTTTTTGTACCTTTGTGCCTCCCTCTGATTCTTTTGTCTCCTGCCTAGCTATCCGTTAAGTCTTCGGAACAGACGCTGTTGTGCTACTGAGTTGTGCTGTAGCAGTACCTCTTGGCATTACATACGAGAATAATTGAAGAAGAATGGCAATCCATGTTCCATTACTGAAATAAGCAATGAGTACTTCGAATAAGGACTCTGTCTTTCATTACAGCTTCCTGCCCATGGTTATAGATTATCAAAAGAACTCTGCTATGGTATTTATATACCATATATACCATACACCACATTTATATACAAGGAAAACAAGTACTTAAAGGGATCTTAGATTTTGTTCCATCCATGTTATTTTTATTAGTGTTCAAGATTGACCAAAATGTTCTTCAACTTCTCAGTATTAATTTTTACCTATAATCTGTTTCTATTCCTCTGTCTTTGGTTATAGCCTTTCAGTTTCAACAACAAACACCTGCCTACAACAGGCAGACCTGACAAAGATCTCTTAACATTATAACATTGTCAACTGCTTCCAGTCTGTTCCTTCCCTTATTCTTAAAATAGCTACTTGTTCAACCTTTTGCATATAGGAATGAAATAAATAGATGGATATGCTACTATTTACACTACGGTGCCAGACTGAGTGTTGCTGTATTGTCTGTCCTTTCACAGTAGAGACAAAAATTTAAAGTATTTGCATGTGTACTTCACTGCCACTGAATTAATTCCTTCCTACCTCCTCCCTAATTACCTTATGGAAATTAATAGTGACATTTACTAACTAGATTATAGTCATCAGTAGAGAAAAGCATGGTGCTGTTTTACAGTTGTCTAATTCTTTGAAGAGTAAATCCAGTTCCTGTTCAAATCAATGATTCGCTGACTTCAATGGAAGAAAAATCAGGCCTTTCATCAGCAAGGAAGTGTACCGTCAGTCGTACTATGCAAGACCCAAACCATCAAAAGCATGTAAATGATCAAAAAAGAGTTTCTATGTTTAGCCTGCCCCACTTTATACATAATGAGTAACTAGTTGGTGTATGATTTAGTCTTAAAATATTTTATTAAGCACAGATAATAATGCAGAAATCCATGTAATAAAACAACTTTAGAGAAGAAGCTAAGTTAAAATGAGTTACTATAAATATTGCACTTAGAATTCTTATTTTACACACACAACTCCTTAAAAAATTGGACAATTATAAATTAAGAGCTTCCAAGTAATTGGAATTTGGTTATGTTTGACATCAGATGGCTGTGCTGCAAATCTTCAGCTGTAAGACTTAGGAGGATCTGTTCTCGTCTTCATAGGTACATGTGACAGATACACTTTGTGCCAGGGTGTGCTTAGGTGGATGGGAGGGACGAAAGGTTGAGCATGGTCTTAGTGTTGACAGTCAGTTGTCTTTTCATGACTTATAGT
Organism: Pelecanus crispus; assembly: GCF_030463565.1. Classification (NCBI taxonomy): domain Eukaryota; kingdom Metazoa; phylum Chordata; class Aves; order Pelecaniformes; family Pelecanidae; genus Pelecanus; species Pelecanus crispus. The sequence continues at coordinate 18,273,597 of NC_134651.1, read as the reverse complement.
AAGTGAAAATTATTTTTGAAGAGAGGTGATAGAATGTAGCTGCAGAGTTTAGTTTTAACATGTTTTGTTTTTCAAGGCATTTAGGATCTTTGAGTTCTTAGTCTTAAAACTCATGACAAAGCTGTTGGGAAAGACTTTGCCTCTACCATCTTCTTCTACCTGGCCCATGATGATGTAGTTTAAACCTACAAAGGAGAGCATGATATTACAAGACAGAAATCCAGGACGTGATTTGGTAAGTACAGTTCTTTATCTGTGGTCTCTATTCATTTGCACTGTTACCAATGCCTTCTAACTTTTTTTCCTTCCTACCTAAAGCGTATTCTTCCTTACCCGTCTTTGCCATGATTGTTACACAATAAGGTACAGTTATGTAAAAATCAAGTAGATACACAGCTAAGTATCTACTACATAATTAAATATATAGGAGATAGTCATTAAATGTAGACTGTCAAATGAGTCTGAAAGACATTAGAAATGTAGTATAAACACCAGGTAACTTAGCTACTAATACCCGAAGTGGAATGTGTCTCATGCATTTTGGATATTTTCTCATTTGCTCAGGTTGTAGGATAATGCACTCAAGGGATAATGCACTCAAGCCTTCTCATTCCCTTTTCCTTCCCCAAAGACAAACATTTTTCTAGGTATCTAGAGAGGCAGTCAGGCAAACAAGGTGGGCTTAACGTGTGATAAGCCCAGCTTTGGAGAGATCGGAGGGATTTGCGTATTTTTATGGCTTAGAAGGTTTAGGGGTTTGCAAGGCCTTAGGCTGGAAGGAGTGGTGTTATAGGGGCGTAAGCAGAAAAGTTTAGATATTAAGTAATGGCTATTAAATAATTCATAGATACTTAGGAAGAGAAACAGAAGCGTGTGGTTTGGAGCCAGCAGCCTGCCTAAAAGGAGACAATTTGTTCCACCAAGGATATTACTATGTCTCCCAGACAGGTGTCTAGTTTCCAGAGAACTAAAGATAAAAGAAAAAGATAGTTTCTGACAAGGATTTTTCACTTTGGTACTGCCCACTTTGAATTAATATGCTTAAATACCAGTAGTATCCTGAATGTTATCAGGGTTTTTTTGATGCTTATTAATTATTTTGACTGTTTCCTGCTATGGTTCCATTTATGTTCTCCTGTTCTACCTGTTTACTCAAGGATGCAGAGCTGAAAACTGGTTTATATTTTACTTAGTTACTTCAATGAAACATAGTCTCAGTATTTCTTATAACACCATATAGGTACCCATTGTTACATTTAACTGGAAATTATCTTGGTTGATCTACTCTGTGTAATACTGTTTGAGAGAGCGCTATAGAATACTGGCTGTTTGCAGATACAGAGTGGGCTTAATACTACTAGTATTTCTACAGTAAAGATGTAAATATATACAGGAGGGAAGCAACGGGAAACGTTGATTTTTGTCATTTGCTGTGACATGCTGCTCTTCTAGGTTTGGCATACTGTTGTTTTTCCCTTCTAAACAGCTGTGTATGAAAACTAGATCCAAAATACATACATGTAAAAACAAAATCCAACTGAGCTTTATTTGAGAGAACCACATTGAATTTACTTTGTATCATGTGGGTTTAAAAAAAATATTTTTTTTCAAACTCCTTTGATCTAAGTGAGTCTAATCCTTTATAAGTAAAACTTAAAAATGCAATATAAACTGGATAATTAGGTATTTTTCTCTTAAATTGATTATAATCTTAGTTGCTGATTATAGAAACAATTACTGTAATTTTACTCGTTTTTGTGGTCATATTTTGAATAGCAGCTTTCAAAACATCTTTTATAAACATGCAAAGTAATTATTTTTGTGTACTTACCTCTTCTGATGAGAGGACACTGCTTACATACAACAATAATCTTGGCACTCATACTCTTGCCGGCTTGTTGAATTGCTAAATTTCCCTCCTTATATACATTGATGATTGATATTGTTGCATGCAGGCTGCCAGCCCGTGTTATTGCTGTGATTACAGTTCCAGTTATTACTAGAAGAAAAGACATTTGATACATTTTTATTATTTTTTGGACATAAATTTTGAGGCACCATAAAAACTGAATAAGTGTATTAGTCCATAATAAGGAAACAAACAATACTGGAAATAGTTACTGAACATGTGGGTATCACCTGTAATAGGTAACTCAGTACTGACAAATTTTGGTGGCATCAAATATAAACTGTTCTTGGAATGTATCAGTCTCTTGCAAGCCCAGTTCTAGGCTTTGATAATTTCAGTCAAACGGTACAATTTGACACAACTTTTAATGACTAATTTTAAAACAGTGGAGGAGTTGAATTGAAAATGTTCTAGCCAAAAGCTGAATTCCCAGCTCTCTGACAGTCTCAAATGAGTAGCAGGGAATAGTTAATGCTCTAGGAGCTAGATTTTGATCTGTCTGTGGCCTGATAGCAATACAAATTTGCCAATTTCAGCTAAATTTAGACTACAGATCAGACCACCATATCTCCTAAAGACCTCTCAGTATGAAAATAAAGATACCGTTTTTTCCCTAGGATGACTAGATTAATTTGTAGGTCATCTTTATTTATCAAAAGGGAATGGTAAATGGTGTTAGCAATTTTTTTTTCTTCTCAGATCACCTTTTGTAAATAAGCTATTCTGTCCTAGGATCAATTAGATCTTCAGTTATAAAGTATGTGCAGTCGGATTTATTTTACAAATCTGCATAATCCACATTTTGGGTTAGGCATTTGTAGATTTGCACATTATCATCATTTCATCCAGAGCTTTTAATTAAATGGGAATGTTCAAGTTCAATCAAAAGAGAACTGTGGATGTTAGAATGCTGGGTATTGCAGTTATATTTCTAGGAACAATAAAATTGAAATGCATGATGAAAGAGAAATAGCTCTTATTTTCTAAATTCATAGAGCCAGCAAATAAACTTGGAATACATCGTATTCTACAAAAAGCACACTTTCTGTTCTTACCTTAGGACGCACTTGCACTCACAGTGTATATAAAATATTTTTACTCTTACTTATACCATGGAAAGGACTGAAAAATTTCAAGCGTTTGACAAAAGGTGAGAGTGAATGTGATTTATTACCCTGATGCTAGAGGAAAACGAACAAGTTTTATATAGTGTCATTTACCATCAACCCCAAGAGTAAGAGGAGACCTTTCCCGCCTCCCCCTGCTCAGCTTCTTTTGGGTGTGGGCCAGCCTATGCTGTTTGTAGGTGAAAGCCGGGGGGTGGTCAGGAGTGGGAGAGGGTCGTGCTGCAGTGACTCCATTCTGCTCCGGGGCACAGCCACAGCCCTCTCTTGTGTTTCTAGCAAAATGGTGCAAAGCTGTCCCCACTTGCCTGAAACAGCAGATTTCCTCCAATCTCATGGGATTAGCTAGAAAGTTAGAGTTAGATTCAAACAAACAAACAAAAAGGGCGTTAGGAGGAGTCCTCCCATCAAATTTTTAGGCATGTCATAGGGGATTAAAAAAAGCTTCCAGTATTAATATGGGAAGATACTTGAGACGTAACTGAATAAATCAGCAATGATAATGCCATCCAAATACACAGCGGACATCATTTTTCCCGAGCGATTTGTGTCTGTGTACGGAAAGCAGTGCTTGTAAGCTTCCATGCCTTCTAACTTCTTTTAAGAATATTTTGGAAGTCTATAAACTGAATTGTGGAATAGTCAGCAGGTACAGCATAAAATCTGTATTGGCCGGTTGCAGACGAATGAGATGACAATACAGTAATTGAATCAATGCTTTTCCTGTAGGACGTTGTCTTAGATTGTCATGCGCTTTTCAGATTGGGAAAGTATGTTTGAGACATAGGTGCAGTGCCTATTTCGGAATATCTCCAAGAATGTATTGAGTGAAACACGGATACTAATGTTCCATACACACATAAGACGGTGTAAAAATATGTCCTGTATATTAATAATGACTCAGAACTACGTCTGGTAAAATTCCTATGAGTCTAAAAACACAGTGGTGAGTGAATAATTAAAAAGAAAGAAACTTTGCTTCCTTACCGAAGTTGCTTGAACAGTAATTGCTTTCGAGAGTCCCGCTCCTCTTACACTTTTGCTGGCACAAGGCAACGGTAGGTTTCACAACTTTTTGAAGAGCAAAAAATAAATTGAAATTGAAATGAGGTATTTGATACAAATGCAAAGCAGTATGTTTAAAAAAAAAAAAAGAGAGATGAATAATCCTGATGTATACATTAACTAGATCTGGTATCACAAGGGATGAACACCACGGTAACAAGATTGCTTTTCTCTGCCGCCACCTCCAGTCATCATCTTTTCATGTGTGTCTCAGCTACATATCTGTTCTAATGACCTTATAGAATGGGATGTTACACAAAATTTACATTTTGATTGCAGTGTGATCTTAAGTGTTGTTGCCTGTTGCCATACAGCCCTAGTAGTACACTTAAAGTATCATAACATTATATTACAGTAACACTTCAGAGGGCGGGGGCGGCCTTTTATCTGAAATTACTGTACTGTGATGGAAGAGATCAGAGTTCAAATTCCTGACTCTTTTTCTAAATTTTCCGCATAGCTTCATGACAGGTAGTACTGTATGATTTTTACTGATGACATTTTGAAACACAACGTAGTGTTTGAAGTGCCTATTTAATATTAGGGGTTGACATTTCCTTTCTGACACAGAATGCTTTGTTTATAAACAAGTGGATACACTTTGTATTTTTTTCCTCCTTGGGTGAATGTTAGTAGGCTCTGTACTTTACTTGGCTAACCCTTTCTACATAACATGTCGGGATGCAGTATTTTTAAGGTTTTTATGTCCTTTTCAAATTCATTTGGAATTGGTCAATGACCAAGGTCCCTTCCAACCCAAAGCATTCTATGATTCTATGGTTCTATAACTATTGGAAACATGGAGCTGAGGTGGACAGATTAAAAAAACCCAAACCCCTACATAACCCTAACTTTCAAGAAAACCTAAATTAGCTATGAAGAATATCTTTGCATTTTTTTAACTTTCTTTAGAATGGAGCATTTTGCAGAAGTTTTACTCAGCCTATACTTTCTGAAAAAGAACTTCTGACTAATTTTCCAATCAGTAATTTACACTTGTACTTTTAATTGAATGAATTGATTCTTTTTATAATGTTCTGAGTTTCTGAGATTCAGCTGAATGGCATTAAAATTACTTAGTCTCCAGTATTATGCCCATGACTGTTAGAAGATCTGCATACTCACTGTTTCGCCTTTCGAATCCAAAGTTTAAAAATTGTACCCCATCTTTTTCATTGATTTGGGGTTGTTTGTGCTTTTTTTCAGTCTTCACATGATTGGTATTCAGTGTGACTCTTTAGAAATTAAATGCCTCCCACAAGGAAAAGCGTTCTGAAGAGCAAGTCACTATGTCTACGGAGGCATATCTAGTCATCTTCTACCTCATGTAGCCTCAGTCCTACAGTCAGATCTACATGGTGACGGGAGTGACACTCCCACCGCCATCACTTCTGCTGCCTTGATGTGCCTGCACAGTTCTTGCGTACTGGTGTATATTTCTATTTTTAATTATATGCCGAGTTGCTTTTTATAAAGTGACTTCTGTGTAGAATACAGTGTAGAAATAATACACTATATTCAGCTCCTAGAACTTTAAACTACATGATAATTTTTCAAATTATTATTTCAAATTACAGTTAGCGCTTGGCAAGTTGCCATGCCATTTAGTTAGTTTTCCTGTCTCACAGTGTCAGTTGCTAGGTCAGGCAAGTACCTCCTATCTCAATGCTACATGCAGCGCAAAAAATAAGAACTTAATGTTCCTTGAGTCTTTCAATTCAGTGTCCGTAGCAGGAGGATAAGAAATGTAGCAGGTAGATGACTCACAGGTGCATGCCGGTATGGTAGCTGCCAAAAATTTATTGAGCTGCTCTGATTTTTCTAAATTTAAAACTGAGATTATGCATTACAAAATGTTCTGGTCTGGCCCTCTCAGAGGTTTTTTTGTGCTAAGACTTCACGTTGTACTTTTGAGTTTAGTAAATTTTAGTTGGTGACTAACTTCACTATGATTTGTGGCTGCCTATTGTTGGTACAGACGAGTACAGTATTTTAGCAAAATATGAATTGGAGAAGAACTGAATTAAAAGTTTAGTTTTGTACCCTTTTACATGTAGCCATATTGACAGGCAAATGTATGACTTGATCCAATGAAATAAGAAAATCAGTTACTTAACCATATGTATTGGATTAATCTTCATTACTGTCCTGGTTTTGGCTGGGATGGAGTTAATTTTCTTCCCGGTAGCTGGCACAGTGCTGTGTTTTGGATTTAGTAGGAGAAGAATGCTGATAACACGCTGATGTTTTAGTTGTTGCTAAGTACTGCTTATGCTAGTCAAGGACTTTCTGGCTTCCCATGCTCTGCCAGGTGCACAAGAAACTGGGAGGGGGCACAGCCAGAATAGTTGATCCAAACTGGCCAAAGGGCTATTCCATACCATGTGACGTCATGCTCAGTATAGAAACTGGGGGGGGGGTGGTCAGGGAGGGGGGATCGCTGCTCGGGAACTGGCTGGGTATTGGTCGGCGGGTGGTGAGCAATTGCATTGTGCATCACTTGCTTTGTATATCATTATTACTTTTATTATTATATTGTTATTATTATCATTTCGACTTTATTTAAACTGTTCTTATCTCAACCCAGGAGTGTTTCTCACTCTTACTCCTCCGATTCTCTCCCCCATCCCACCGGGGCAGGGGGAGTGAGTGAGCGGCTGCGTGGTGCCTAGTTGCTGGCTGGGGCTAAACTACAATAACTACTCTTATTAATGTATTGTATAGCATTTATTTATTTCTTCAAGTACTAATATTTTTATGTAAGTAGGGACTGAGGTAATTCTTGAAAGTGCCTACTAAAGTTAAATATTTTATTAATGCCTGCAGTTCTGTGCAAGTTTGAATAGGTCTGATTTGCAAGATAATAAGCTAAGTCTATTTGAACTGGACACTTCTGAATGCAAATGATTCATCAGAAATTTAACTACACTGTAGAGGTTTGGTGTGCTTTGGTATGTTTTTAAGATTAGAAACACCTACACCATGCATAATTGATCAGACATTGAAAAGACTTCGTATTTCTGTCTACCTAACAAGTCCTTTTGAACACCTTCCCTCTGTTGTCCTCTCTCAGATGACTTTGCATTGTTTTTTTTCTAACAGTGATGTTGTCATAAATATTGATTTGGAATTAATTAGTAAAGTACACCTCTTTTGCATGTGCACACAGAAACAGCTCACAGAGCAAAACTCAATGGCAAAACCCTGCACACAAACGCAGCGTGAGATAGCTGACAGCCTGGATTACTTGAGACCAAGTGTTTGAACTAAGAACTTCATTAAGAAGTGCTTTATAGTGAAGAAAAGCTGAATTATTTATTATTAGGGTAGCAGTCACATCAGAATGATTTAAATATCATTATGATTTCACTTTTATAATGTTTATTTTCATCTATTTTAAATACCTTTCATTATCAGTATTTAAGCACCACAGCTTCTTGGTTTCCTGCTGGCAGGCCATCGCTGTCCTGCCTTTTGATGCGTTTTAAGTACAAATCAGGTTATGCATTGCAAGAACATCATAAATAATTTGTTTTTCTGCTATAACTGTATCTTAAACCTCTCACATTCAGGTTATAAGAATTATAAGAATTTATCCCTTCAATATCTCAGTAATGAGGTAGTTTTGGCAATACCTTCAGAGAAATCCTCCTCTGATCTTTCATATATGCTGCCTAGTCTTAAATATAAAAGGAAACTTATTTGTAGTGTGACATATTTCTTTATAAGTTCCAATCCCTGATTTTTTAAAATGAAAATAATTCTAGGAGAGTGTCATGTTGACAGGATGTCGACAGAATCTGAAGAGGGCTTCCATACCAATTTTGCTTGATCTTAATAACTATATGAAGAAAAATATAGTCAGATCTTTGCATATTAACTTGTACAGAATAAAGACTTCCTTTAAATAAAACTATTTCCTAAAATATTTAGAGCTTCTTATACAAAAGAATTTTATTCTTCTATGGCATTTGCTAGTTAACTGTCAGAAATTGAGAAGAGACAGGAAAATTCTCTCAGCTGGAGCGAGTTACTGTTACCCTGAACTCTAGCCTGGATAGATTTCCTTTTAATAATGTTAAGATGTTAAGGAGATTCTCCCTTGAGTATATTAGGAGACTCCCTTGAGTATATTAATTTTAATTCATTCTCTCAACATTTGAAATACTAACAAACCATAAAACTGTCATTTTTAATATACTTTCTATGACATTTTTCTGTAACCCTCTCCTTGTTCTGGAATAATTAATTTTTCTAATAAATAAAATAAAGCCAGTAAAACTTACTTGAGGTAGCAGGGACTGTTGTGGTAGTAGGTGGAACTGTAGTTGTGGGTAACTTTTTTGGTCTAAATTTATAATGGCCAATAAAACCATCGGCTGTTAAGCTTAAATCAGACAAAAACTGAATGAGCAACTCATTTCTCTCAGACAGAATAGGCCTGAAATAGAAGAAAAAAAATTTTCATTGTTTTGAATGTCAAAGACAAAAAGCATTAATAGCATTCTTCTTACAAAAAAAGAGAGAGTGCTTCACTTTAGTTATTGGTCTGAATGCAGTATCTGCCCCCAGACTAATACTGAAATACATGTTTCTCTGCTGGTACGTCAGGCACTGGTGTTAAGAGCGTGAAACTCATTCTGATGAACCATCTAAACATCTGATTCCTGAAGGTTGTGTCAATATGAGTATCTTTAAATTCTTCTGTGTAACTTCATTGCAGACCACTTCCGTAGAATGGAAGGGGCTAGATTAGCACAGCGGGAAAATATATCTAAGAAATCCTCAGTATGTAGCAGAGGTAAGTAAATTTAAAAATTTATTTATTTGTTTTTGTTTAATGAAAAACATGTTATGCATTTGGAGGGCCTTAAGAAAATTAATTCAATTTTGGATTCTGTAATTCTTTGACAAAAACACTAAAAATAAAATGTGTTGGGTTCTTACTTCTGTGGGCTCAGTTTTTGTCAATGATTGGATATTCATTACCAAGGCCTTGAAGAGCTAATGGAGTTACTTTCTTAGGATTTGAAATGTCATAACCAAGCACTGTTCAGTGCATTAGTTTTCAGTTCATAAACTGCACAGTACCTTCTGTGACACTAACTGCCTCTGGATGTGGATGTAGTGCGATGACACTTCCTTCAGGACTACTGTTAGAGAAAATCATACGGAATGCAAGTCTGGCCAAAGCAGCACTTCTCTCATTCTTTTGAGCTTTCTGCAGACCTTGTCTCAATATTCATTAATCATTAGTAACAGAAATTTTTCAAGCAAAAACACAGTTTTTTGGAAGGAGGAAGAAAAACAAATATAGGGGCAAAGGAATCTTGCTGAGGAGAGAGGAAAACAGAAAGTGGTTTTAAGATGTAGTTTTACTAAAATGACTGTGTTGTTTCTTCCCAGCAAGTCTGACAGAGTTCATGAGCAGGAGTTCTTCAAAACACTTAATCAGGCCTTCAAAGTAAAAACTTGTGATCATCTCCCAGTTTTTTGGCAGGTGTTTCAGAAATCAGTTTACTCTCATGGCCGAGTCCGACATAGCCAAAAGTGCGTGCCTGGTTATCTGGAATTCTGTAGATCTATAGATGCCGCGGTAGTTGCACAGATTACACTTTTCTTGCTGCAGTATTGACGCAGGCTGTGGACGCAGGAGGGCACTGGTACCAGCTGCCTGACAGCTTTGTTCTGCCTCCTGAACACCAGGACTACCACACCAAATCGGAAAAATCTGACCTAGTCCGTGTATCCTGTCTTTTTTAAAAAGGCTTTTTGTCTGAGAGGCAGGGGTTTTTTTGAGTAATTACTTCTCCAAATAAATTCTGATTATTATGTATACCATTAATTTATGTGTCATAGTAATTGTATTTAGGAATCGGGTATGTGGTTACACTGTATGCTTGCTGGTCTGCAGTCAGGTCTGAACTCATCTCTGCAACCACCAAATGAGTTCAAGGTATCCACTTCACTCATACCTGATGTACGCTGTTTCTGTTACAGAACGCCACGTTACGTTATCTGTATCTGCTGGTTAATGAGTTCCACCTTGTGTAATTACTGTGTCAGACACACAACTAACACTCTATAGAAGGCTTACTTCACAATTCAGTTTACACACCGTGATTTCTGGTTCTTCTACAACACTGGTCTTGTCCTTACTGTTTTTCTGAACCCAGCTGATAAATTATGATGAGGATTCTGCAGAGCTAGTGGAAAATGCCCAAAAGCCATACTTTCCCCCTTTCACTGGATATAGAAGCTGCCTATATACAGCTCTGCAAGGGAAAGTGACTGTGTTCAAGCTCTATATTGGATGTCTGGCTAAGAAGCAATGCTATCTTAAAATTGGCTTTCAGGACACTTCTTACGTTCTGTAACAGGAAATCTCATCTCTAAGCTATGTGGCCTGGGTCTGAGCCCAGTATTCTGCCCTTATTTGTCTGTTGCACAAAGTCCATACTAAAATATCTGTATTTTGAAGCCCACTAGGATTTGGTAGACCGATTTACAGCTTTGACATGCTGAGGGGATAGGTGCCGACCCACAGTGGAGAGGTGGTTTAGGAAGCTACTCCTGCTTGCCTCTCAGGTGCTAACTGGCACTTCTTCCTTTTGCACTGCCTGTCAGCCAAGACCAGATCCTGACAGTGCAAAATGTACTTGCACAGCTGGGCTAGGTTTTAGCTGGAAAGAGGCAGCTATGTCCCAGGGACTGGAGGCAACCAGCCTCATCTGTAAGGGGTGGTGTTCACTGCTGCCTTCTGAGAACGAAGGGAAGGACAAGATCTTGTGGAGTTCAGCTCTTACCTCAGTTGGAAAAGGTCTGAAATACCACAGCGTACAGAGTGAGTCAAACTAGACTCTAATCATGCTTCTGGCTTAAACTCTGTTCAACCAGGAAGCAAGTCCACTTGCTCCAGTGGTTTGGATCCAACTTGCACTCACCAAAACACAGGAATGGAAGGTATTTGTATGGAACATCACTAGTTAAGTGTTTCTAATACGAGATTCTGTTAGTTTTTTGGTGTTTTTTACAGTAGCTTGAAGGTAAATACCTTACTGTTCTGCAGTAACAGTTGAGTTGTAAGGGATGGATCTGCAAAGTCACAAGGAGGTTCTCATGCTATGCTCAATCAGTGGAATGCCTGTCTACCTGGTGATAAAGTATTAAGTAATGTAACTAACGTCTGTCATCTGCTGGTTGCTTTTTTTATTCTGTGTAAAGGAAGAGGAGTGTTTGCAATAGAATTCCTTTTGGGAGGGTATTTTTACTTCAGACGATGGTGATTTGTTGTCTAATATATACAGATGCTTACAACGTTCAGGTCAAAGAAACATATCACCCATTTGGAGACCCATTCAGTCCATCTGCAGTTACTCCACATGCCACAGCACTGCAAGGCAACAATTCATCTTAGTTTCCAGGTAAAGGTCTAAGCTATAAAGTATGAAGACACTTTGCTATGAATACATACATGAGGCAAAAATGGAAAAATTCTGAATGTCATTTGGCAAAGAGGTGGAAAGGAATGTCCAAGATTTCTAGCCCCCCTCCTTGCCTGGAGGACTCAATACTAACTCTGCCTTGCCGAATCTCCCGCCATCTCACAGCCTTTGGGTTGGAGACAATATGGAAAGATAGTTTACTTTTGCTAGTGAAGCTTTTCCTGAAAACAAGGAAGTGATTATGTATGTAACTACAGCTAGAATTTAGCCTCTTGCATCATTTTAGTGGCCTGAATTACCTAGCACTTAAAGAACAGTCTTACCCATAAGACTCTCTGTTATCAGTATCTTCTTATAGAGCAGCTTTTTTAACTTTACTGGGAGAAGGGGGCCTGAAAAGAAATTAATGTAAGCCTGAAAAGAAATGTCTTTATGAAGAAAGTTTCAAATTGGGCAGAGGAAGAAAGAAAGAAAAAAGAAAAGGTAACTCAAGACCAAAAGCCTAAGGTGGCTGAAGGAAACTGAAGTTAATGTATTTCAGGTGCAGCCCTACCCTTCCTTAAATTCTTGCTGAATTTCTAATAAATTTCCGTAGGCCTAAGCTTACTCTGTTCTTAGCACTGTCATGCTATTGCATAGCTGCTGCATGGAGAAGAAAAATCTTTAAAGAGAGTCCTACAAAATGTCTGCCTCCCCTCTCGTCTCCTCAGGGTATACTACATAACCTTAAAAAACCCAACCAAACAAAAAACCCAAAAAAACCTCACAGTAAATCTCAGTCTAGCAAGCTATCCTTAGAAAGACTGAGGCATGCACCTCCTCCCCCTGCACCACAATTAGTTGCTCTTGGGAATCAAACTAGCTGCCACTTCTCAGACATAAGTCTAGTCACACACCTCCATGTATTTTTTTTTTTTTTAATAGCTTGTATTTCTTGAAACAAAATGCATCCTCTTCATCTTCTAAAGCTACTCAGCTTTAAGAAGCTTCATGGAAGAGGAACAATGGGAAAGGAGAGCTAAAAATTACTAGCCTCACCCAAAAAACTTTACGCTTTTTGGGGGAATAATTATGATCCACTATTTCTAGACCTGTTTATATAGTTAGTGCCATTGGCTGGGTCGGGGGTGGGAGGCTTGGGGGGATGGGTTGTTTTTGGGGGAATAGGTGAGTTGTGGGTTGGGGGGGCAGTGCTGAGGGGGTTCGGGGGCAGCAATTTGACAGCAAAGCTGGTGAAAGCCTGCTGCGCTACTCAGCACGCTCAGGAAAGCAGTCTGTGCCGCGAGAGAAGGAAGGTGCCTTGGCACAGATGGAGGAGATGGTAAGCACTGATGCAAGGAGCAGCCAGGGAACCAGCAGAAGGGACACAGCTGAGGGGGAAAGGAGTCAGATAAAGTGAGTAACGAGCCAAGGGGCTAGAGAGGTCAGCTGGATCCTCACACTTCAGTATCTATAGTCAAAACACACATATTAAGTGATATTAGTGTTCAGCCTCCATTAATATTGGTATTAAACCCATATTAATAGCGTTAGCATTAGTACTGGTGTTATTAGCCAGTGCTCTAATGAGGCTTGAGGGACAGGACAGAACATGGTTGTAGCCAGGGCTAGTCATGGAGGGAGAGAGAAAAGGGAAAACCTAGGGAGAGACAAGATACTAAGCAACTCCTAGAAGTTCAATTGGAGGTAGCAAATGTCATATTTAATTTTAAAAAGAATAAACATATTTCAGAAGCCTAGTACAGAACTGTTAGCAAAATGACACACAGTGGTAGTGAAGTTCATAATTCAAGAAAGTTACTTACGCTGGTGGACTGTCACCGCAGTACTTCCCGATTCTTTTAGCATCATTGATTTCCCCACCATTAAACACCGCGACATAGTCATATCTGCAGTAGTTGTCTCTCTCCACGTCAAACTTCTCAAACTTTAACTCTATTAGCTGCAGGGAAAAGTGTAAATAACTCATTAAGGTTTTGATATGCAGAATTTGTTAGTGCTTCCTATAGTAAGTGACTTCTTCGTATGAAGTACTAATTGATTTTTCTTTCCATAAAGGAAAAGTCCTTAATCCACTTAATTGTGGAGAAAAGTATTTTAATCCATGTGACTTCCCTCCAACAAATAGTTCAACATATGACTCTAATATTCTGTAAAAACATTTTGTTCTCAAATATATGCAAGTAACTTCTGATAAAGTTATTTTTATGAGTGAATGAAAATAGGATAGTAGGTGTTAGGTGTTATGTTGCTTTTAAAATAACTAACAAAGCTAAACCACAGAAAAGGGGCTTTTTGTGTCATTGTATCATTCAAGATATGCTAAAGAAAAAGCAAGGGCAAAGATGGTAAGAGCCATTTCACTGACTGCATTAAGAGCAGTGTTTGAATCACTGTGGTTGCCAATGCTGTGTTTACTTGATGCAGAAATAAAAAGCTCAGAAACAAAAATACTGATAGAAAGAAAATTAGTAAACAGTAAGACTAAAACCAAGAAAAAGTAAGTAGTTAAAGGAATTGTGTTTCCGTACATGATTTCCATAATGTTGGGGCTTTACAAGTCGTAAGTGAGAACTAGTATAATTTTTGGTATTTTCAGTACTGATGCTATCAGCTCCAATATGACTTGCATTTATGGACTTTTCTACTTAAGAAAGAAAAAAATGGACAAGAAAACAGAAATGGAATTTACTACTCTGAAACAAAGTTCTGCAGTATGATTCTGTCAGTTGTGTGTAACAAGGAAGGAAAACACAGCATAACTGCACAATTGAAACAGAGGTAATATATGCATTTAGGTTGCTTCTTTATATGAAGCACAACAGTATTTGAATTGCTTTCCCATAAACTGAATTATGTTGACTGTAGATATGCAGGAGTTCTCCTTAAAGGTCTGTCTCAAACAAAGACTATATTAAATTTTTTAAGACTATACCAAGAAAAAGGAGTCACTTGTACATTGCTTACACTTTATTTGATTTACTGACATAGTAAAAATGATCTTGTTCTACCTTCGTAGTAATGACAGCCTCTTATCACCTGATGTCTTAGTTTTGCCTGGATATGCTTTTGCACTATTCAGAATGTGTAAGGCATCATTTTGTTTCCCATAAAGTGTAAGTAACCTAGGGAAACTTGGTTTCAGAGATGAGTAACAGGCTTGTTTCAAAAACCTTGTCATCATGATGAAAAAATGCACTTTAAATGTAAGTACCCATCTGACTAATATGCTTGTGATCAAAAAAGATGGTATAGAAAGAAGTAATGCAAGTGGGAGCAGAAATGCTAAGTTTTTCTGTAGCAGGCAAAACAGCAGGCCATAGTATCTGCTTTACTATTGTTCATAAGTGCACTTTGCACTAATAAGGAAGTATTTCATGATAGAATAGAAGCTCTTCACCATCATGAGAAGCTCCTCCATCTTCTGCAATAAACAAAGTAATTATTGGTTTGTATTATAAGCAAAAGAGTGCCTTGTTTTATTGCTCACATGCTTGTGAAAAGGAAGTAAGACAACAGCACCTAAACTTTGGCAAATGGAAGAGTGAACAGCTTTTAATGCGCACTTAAAGATAGATGCTTATTCCCTAATTCCTCAAAAATGGCTTTTGTCACTGTCAGAATTCTGCCTCATTTGCATGCAAACAACCACTATTGCAGTACATGAAAAATATATATTTGGAAACTTGTAGATTTATGGGATACGGTCTTTGAAAGGCACAGGATATAATGCCCTCATTTTTATGCATATATAGCCTTTCTTAAATCTTCTCTACAAGCTTAGGAAAAGTTTTTAGGCTTTATCTAGAGAGATTTGGAAAGAACCAAAGTAATCTGCAGTTTACAGATAAGGTTTTAAAAATCACTGCCTATCTATAGGATTGTTAAATGACCTGTATCTAGCAAGCAAGGAATGAGGATTAAAGAGGAGTACAGGAAAGACTAAGCTGACATACTGCTTCAGTTCAAGGGAGAAAATATCTTGGTAAATGGAAAAGTATGAAAGATCTGAAGAATATATTTATCTGGGGCAGCTTTTTTTATTTGGAGGATTATGGTCATGAGCAGAAGATTAAGAGGAAAGTCGTCTTTACATGTAGAGGAATTTAAAAAGCTGGTCATGGTTAAGAAAAGCAACCTGCCAAACATGCTTGGACGACCAAAACATGCAATCATTGTAGAATTCCTGCCAAGGTGCAGAGCAGATGGCTTGGCAACAACCAGAAAATGCGAAGCTAGGATTGAGATTAGCCCTTCAGTGTAGGGAACACATTTGTGTTTGCCATGTGTGGCAAACGGTGGCAAATGAGCCCTCTTGGTCTACCGCCACATCTCTTCAGGTCTTAATGAAGGGGTAAGATATGCTCTGATGGCATCTGGCTAATTAAGCAAGCATGTTATGAGATGGAGCCTTCAAAATATGAAATAAGCCAAACTTTATGACATGTACATTGAAAATCCCTGTGCAGGACACATCCAAATATACTCCCTGTACTGTAAACAGAGTAAAATGATTTCTGCTTTTAATAAATTCAATCAGCTCTGCCTGGGTACCTCAATAACAAACCGCAGCAACACCAAAAATGCTACAAATGTTGTTAGACTTACACCTAGCATTGGTCATCATCATGTTTGGTCCTGAGATGATCACCTGCCCTAGCTTAATTTGCATGATGTTTTGTTAATTAACAAAATCATTGTAAAAAAACCCTGTTTTAAAAGCCTCACCACTCACAGATGCTTTAAAAAGTTCAATGCAGGGGAAATGATCAATGCACAGAAGAGGACATGCAATGTTGAGAAAGCACGGGAGTTACTGGAACGAGCCAGGTGATACACGAGAGGAAGGCAGGTCTCGCTGGAGCGTAGGTGTGCCTGCACTCCTTGCACGTACCCAGCTTTACACGTCAGCCGGACAGGATTTTTATTGTTTCAGTGCAGGCAGCGTGTCGCGTGAGCAGGCTGTTGATGAGGTGTTAGTCCTTGCAGGCAGTGGAAGCTGGGCCGTGCTGGCGGGGCAGCGGCAGCGCCTTACCTGGTTCTTTGGGGCGACGATGTGCCAGGAGCAGGTGACTCCTGCGGGGTAGTCTCGCTCCGGCCAGTTGGGCGTTTGGAAGGACCCCGACGGCTTCTCCAGTCGCCCCCCACAGTACTGATCCCCTGCAAGAAGAGTGCACCATGCAGACCGGAGCGCTGACCTTACGGCACTCTGCGAGGGAGACGCGGCTCATCCCAGCCGGTTCCGGCCACCTGTGCCACGGCCCCACCACGGGACATGGCTGAGCCCTGCAGCTCAGCTGGAGGCACCTCTGGCAAAATGTACTTAACGAAGGGCAGAAAATGCCAGACGTAGATGAAGGCGAGGGGTAAAAAAAGAAAGAGCGAGAAACGTTCCTGCGAACACCAGGGTCGGAGGAGGAGGAGCGGGCAGGGCTGGAGCAGCCATCCCCGCAGCCTGTGCGGGAGCTGTGCCAGTGCTGATGGGCATTCCCAAAGGAACTGAGGCCTGTGGAGAGCCCACGATGGAGAGGGGGTTTTTCCTCAATATCTCCTCCTCCCAGTCCCAAATTACAAAGTTACATCAGGTATGTAATCCTTATTTATCATATGATTATGAACCTTCTTTATTAAATTACCACTATCACGTCACAGCTGTTTAATCTATCTTTCAAGAAGTTATCAACACAGGGATACAACTGGAAGGACTAATAAATTACTCATCACCTGCACTTGTCTGCCCAACAACCTGTCTAGTCTGGTATCATGCTAATCACGAAAACCTTGAAAAAGAGTCACTCAGCTGGGCGATACCACCTGCCTGTAACCTCCCAGCCTCTCACAGTTCATGGTCTTCCCAAGCACAAGGCAATGCTTTTGTTTAATCATACCGAACAAATTTTTCTTCCACATGTTTTTCTAGTTGTTCTTAAACCAGTGTAGAAATTGACAATCCACAATGTCCACAGCACTTCACCACTTAACAGCTCATTGAGAAAAATCATCCTCTCCTTTCCTTTGCAGCCTCTTGCTCATCTGGTTTTTGTATTAGAAGAGACAGAGTACTGTGTTCCCCGTTCACTTTCTCCATACCGGCCATGACTTTAGAGCCCTCTCCTACACTCCCCTTGACCTTCTCTTTTCCAGCATGAAGAGGTCCATGCTGTGCAGCTGGTCTTTGTGTAGAAGATGTTCCTTAACTCTATCATACTTGTTGTCTCTGCTTCTGATTATGTCCTGTTCTGAGATGGGAACATCAGAACGGCATGCAGTATTCAAGACGTAGATACATCATGGATGTGAAGTGGCATAATTTGTTGTTGTTGTTTGGTCTTTATTCCCTTTTCAAAAATTTTTTAAGTTTCTGTTTCTTTTTTGATACTTATTGAGCACTGGATTGATGCTCAACTACTGTTTTCATAAATTACCTATTTTAAACCTAAGATCTCATTCCTAAGTGATAATAGTCAATTCAGAGCCCATTGTACTGAACATAAAGTTAGGGTGTTTTCCCCTTATTTGCAGCATTTATCTATATTGAATTTCATCTGCCATTTTATTGACTAGTCATTACCATATTGCTACTAGGTGCAGTTGTTCCACAACTCTTAAATAGCCCTCCTTTTTACTACTTTGATTAACTACGATGGCTAAACAGTTATAGTTTGCTATTTGCTAAGCAAGATAATTAATGAATACGTTGAACAGCACAATCCCTAATATCTCTGGCATCACATCTTTTTAAGCACTAATGTGGCTCTCCATAGAGTTGTAGAGTTACATTTGTCTTCAGCACATACGTAATTGTTAATTACCTCTTTCATGTGGTTCCGCTGCAGAAAACTTTGCAATGAACCCACTTCCAGCAGTATTAGCATCTGAAGTCATCTGCACCAACATTTTATTGCTGTTGGATACAAGGGCACCTGGTTTCACGGTACCACAGAACCTGCCGATGCGTTGCCCATTGGCATGGCCGTTGTATATATCCACAAAATCGTATCGGCACAAGTTGTCACTTTCCAGGTCTAAATATCTAAAAGAAAGAACCACCACTTTTCCTTCTGGGACCTGCGGAGAGAGAGAGGGAGGGAGGGAGAGGTGCATCTTGAAGTGTGACTGACACCACATATCTGTCTGATCCCACTATTTGCATGAGTATTTTCATATCCTTCACTGCTTGCCAGGTAAGCTCTTTTTGTCAACTATACTCCAGGCAGAGCATTTTTTAAAATCATATTGGACCAATCATAAAAACAAAGCTCTGGCCATCTCTGTTGTTATTATCTTCTTCCTGATCCACAGTACCGTCTAGCCAGGCTCACGGAGTTGCTTAAATACCATCACCACCCAGTCCAGCTTGGCATGTTTCTCTTCTTTTCTGCTGAAAGGATGCAATTGGCCACGCAGCTCCCTGTCACCAAGTAAGGTGAGGAGGATGAGATTAATATGGTTTAAAAACAAGATGGCACAAGCAATTTACAATTTTGAGCAAATGAAATGGCCTCTCTTATCTTGCTGATTTGTGTCATAATGTTTCACAGTTTGAAGAATTTTTTTTTATTTACTGACACATGACTTACATTTATAAATAAAACTGGAAACTTTATGGCTAATGCTGTACAACCCTAATATTTAGTTGTTGGAGTGGGTACATTTAGCTTGAAGGGTGCAGTGAAAGAACTACATTTGGAAAAAATATGTAAAACTATAAACACAGAGTTCAAAAGAACCATTAGTGGGTGTCCTCAATACAGAATACAGAAAAGAGTTTTCTGAAACATCTGAGGAAACACAGGGCAAATCTTCTTACATGTCTGCATCTGTGGACATTGCGAAAGACGCAAGAATCCCGAGAAGGATGTAAATTAAGAGAGCATAATAGGTTACAAGGAGGAGAACGTTTCCTGGAAAAGAGTTGCAAGCTTTTAAGAGAATAAGCAGCATACTGAGAAGAGAAAACTATTCTAACAAAGCACTCAATGCTATGAACAGGGCAGGAAGAAGGGAAGCAGTATTTTCAAGTATAAAGGGACCCTAGACAGGCAGAGTGTAATTATCTGCGTTCAATTCATAGCCCGGTAGAGTGGCTACCTATTCAAATGATTGCAGCTGTTCTATTTTACTGAGACACTGCTATTATTTTCTGCTGTAAATATGTAACACGCACTTAATGTATATGCAGTAAGTCCATATTTAAGCCACTTTATTTAAGAGTTAATGAATTTTTTCCTTCCTTAACAGTGACTCATTTTAAAACACCAGTTTGAGATAACTACAACTAAACTGTTCCTATATGAAACTGTCAAACAGTGCTTTAATGTTGTGAGTTTCAACAGTTAAAAATGCCTTGTCAGATATAGATGGGAGTGCTACAGATGGCAGTGACCGCTTAAACCACAGAAGATACTAATACGGGCAGCAGCTCTAGATGTAGTGAAAAACATGCTGTAGATATGTTAAGGTTACTCATCCATGCGGCTGCTTTTATGTCCAGTGCTAATACTGATCCTGCAGCAGGACAGGCTTTTGCATGAGCCATTTTCAGCGGCCCGGGGCCCACGTACACACTGGCTGACCCTGTTGCTGGTCAGACAGAGTATTTCAGAATATTTTCCGTAAAGTTCAAAGTTCTCTCAAAAATGCATTCAGTTCCCCTGTGCTGACATACATCACTACTAGTACTACTACTACATCAAAACCACAAAACCCATCTAATCCTACCCAGAAATTGCAACGCACAATGACTATGCCTTAGAAAACTTTAAAGCCAGATGTTAGGTTTCAAACTCACACTTCTGAAGTGAGCAAGCCCTATAGCCGGTATCAGAAAATAACCCACATGTGTATTTAGTCAGCATAAGGCCAATACAGACACGTGGTCATATTGTAAGATATTCTGTGAAAGCAATGTGACTCCTTGAATCACTGTTCTCATAACTAAATCTCTTATTATTGCATTCACTTGTCTTCTGGTCTGAATCACTAAGAAGCATTAAGACATGGTCATTTTAACAGAAAAAGAGCTAAAAGGAATTTGGTATTCCTGTCAGAAGACCTGAATATTCTTTATGGTTATATTACAAATTCTATGTGACCGGACAAATCAGTTCAAAAATGCTGCCTGTAAAGTTAGTCAGATAAAGTCAGATTTAGGTGGTTAAATTAAAGCAGCCTTTTTTCCAGAAGTATGTACGTAAAATAACATATGCTCTTTTGGGGTTGGAACGCTCATTATTTGTAAGTTTGTACAACTGGTACAATAGGATCCAAATGAGGTGACCTTTAAAGGTTATCGTGTTTTAAAACAGACTGAGCTGTTATGCCTACAGTTAAGATTGTCCAACATTTTCTGCTTCAGTGTCTTGCAGCTTTGCTACAACCTACCTATCTTTAAGAAGCTTCTCCTTTTCCTTCCACTGTTTCTGAAAGTTGAGCAGAAGTTGCTCTATCATATTAGATTAAATATTTTGTCAGTGCTTATGAGATTTTTCCCTACTTTCTCAGCTTGAATTGCTTCTTTGAAGACACCTACTCGCTCCCAGAGTTTGAAGAAGGAAGTTGAAATGTGAGAGGTGACTGGTTCTGGGGTAAGAAGAGGTCTTTTTGCTGTCCTTCTAGAAATGCATCCAGATTTAGCCAAGTGGTTACCCCCCAGCACTGCTGATGGGTGCTCACTGACAGCTTTGTTCCATGAGCACATTGAACCAGCGCTGCTCTGCTCACACCAACCCCAAGGCACTCAGTCCTACCGCTGGGTATTCCGCTCCCTCGTGCTGCCCCAAGTGGGGCACAGGGAGCCAGGGCGTGGGACTGACCTGCGCTCAAGAGGGAGAGGATGCTGGCAAAGCAGCCAAATTCCGAACTGCCAGCCAACCATTCACTCAATTTGTGGCTTTTCTGTTTCATGGCATAAATAATTCTGTGCAGTGTTGTATGCTTCCTTCTCCTCTGTCCACCACTATGTTATACTATTATCTAATTAGTTGTAATTAAGTACATTATCTAATTGTATTTCATTATAGTTTTTAATCTCTCTAGCTTCTACTAGTTCACTCTACTTGATCTTGGTCAAGACTATTCCCCATAGATGTACTGAGTTTCTAAGTTTTGTTTCATGACAGTTTGTAAGACTCGGAATAATAAGATGGAGTCAGTAAAAGCGAGAGCTGAGTCTAGACGCTAGTAAAGAGTGAAGAATTGTCTTCTCCAAAGGGAAAATGGAAGACTGAAACTGAGAGTTACTCAGGTCTGGGCAATATCCTAGAAAATGACACTGGAACAGGTTGCCCAGAGAAGTTGTGGATGCTCCCTCCCTGGAAGTGTTCAAGGCCAGGTTGGATGGGGCTTTCAACGACCTGATCTAGTGGAAGGTGTCCCTGCCCATGGCAGGGGGGTGGAACTAGACGGTCTTTAAGGTCCCTTCCAACCCAAACCATTCTATGATTCTATGAAAATGTATGGGAAAAACTCAGCCACGTGGTCACGAACGTTTAACAAGGAGCCTACTCCAGATTTTAGTTATCAGAATAATCCTTGCTCACGTTTAGCTGAATTTGGAGAGATAAGTAATTTACAGAAATATGTGAACTGGGGCCCTTAATCACGGTCACTACTTACTGCCCTTACTTTATAAAATAATGTCATTGCTTATTAAAATAATATTTGTCATTATTCACAAAAATAACAAATTTGTTCCAGCATCTTAAGTCAATTAAAAGTTTGTGGTCTGACCAGATGACAGTCAAGAGTGCAGAGGATGGTGGTTCCACATTCTGGCAGCAGCCGTTCCAGTTTGCAGCTACTCCCAAGGAATCCCACCCTAAATACAGGTGTCTTTGCAAAACAATACTTTTCTTTCCTTTCTACCATTTCCCTTTTTTAAATATTGAAAACTAATGTGCTAAAATCTGCCAATGTTTATCCTAGGACATTTAAAATATTGCTCCATTAGAAACACAGGGGAGAAAGCAAAGGCCAGCATGACTCAGTATTGTTTACTTTGAGCCATGTCCGAGCCTGCTGCAGTAAAATGATGGGATACCTCAGAGGAAGAATTGGAAGGAATTTCAGCTCTTAAGAAGGAAGGAAAAAAAAAAAAAAGAAGGGACGAGTCAAAGGAAGAATATGTGATGCTTCCCCTGCAGGGTGTGCCTTATTTTTCTGTTTTATCCATCCAGATGGTATCTTTCAATAACAGAGGCACTTCAGCTTCTGCCTCTCCTTGTCGCACTGAGGGTGACTGACCCATGCTTGCCCTCTGCTTCTCTTCTTATTTTAACTCCATGAACTTCTTTAGGATCAGAAATTATGATGCTAAACTCATGTGAAGGATGCCTTACTTCTTTTGAAGGCTAAAGGAAAATAGCACTCCCTGAATTTCTAGGGGGAGTTTTTCTAGAGCATAATTCCCTAAAATCATCTGTGTAGATTAACCCTTTTCAAAAGGGCATGATTATTTTATACACACAACCCACTACAAAATAAGGTCCCTGGATTTTTTTTGGTTATCATTCATTGCAGGTATTTCATGTCATGTTAATCAAAGTTCACTTACATTTGAAGTGGTTAAGCAGCTGTTTTTCTGTTGTTGTTCTGACTGAACACAAGGCCCTCTTCATCATTGTGCCTCTCGGTTTCTGGGGGGGGATTCCCAAACTGTCATACTTTTCAAAATTACTTGGTTTAGATTATTTGCTTCGAAAATAATCTTTTGGTGAGGGGAAAACCCTTAAATGCTAACTTTCTGAGAAAATATTTTGTCTAATTTTTAAACCTATATTGCATATGGGTTTAATATATTTTGGTATATGTGTAATACCAAAATGCTGATTGTATGTTTTACCACAGCAGTCCTAGGTAGACTTGAAAAATACATCAACTACCTGCAAGCCAAACATATTATTTCTCTCTACTGAGAATGAATGTGAAAGTTACTCGGAGTTACATCCTGGGAAGAACGACAGGTCCTGCCTAGTCACTTGTTCCCTACCTCTGTCCTCTCCAGCCACAAAGGAACATTTTTTTTTTTTTTTAAATTGTATTAGCTTGCTCTGCCTGACAAAGGCACTAGATTCTCTTCAGCCATTTCTTTTCTGGCAATACAACCATGCATAAAGATCTGTTCTCTACTGGAAGGGCAGTTTCACAATGAGACGGGAAAATGAATGCTTAAAACGTGGAGAAAATGATTTAAAATG
The DNA here is from genome assembly GCF_030463565.1 of Pelecanus crispus. Taxonomy (NCBI): domain Eukaryota; kingdom Metazoa; phylum Chordata; class Aves; order Pelecaniformes; family Pelecanidae; genus Pelecanus; species Pelecanus crispus. Next base: position 18,249,857 of record NC_134651.1, on the reverse strand, counting down.
TTTCACTCCCCCAGGGCAGATTCCCAATTCCCCTGATAAGTAAATTTTTCAAACCTTGCTTATTGTCAGCAAACCTGCTGCAACGCAGCTCCTGAACCTATAAAAATATAACCTCACATAACTCTGACAGTCTTCAGTATTATTGTTGCACATAAAGTTGTTAGAGTTTTATGGGAACTACGCAGTCTGCCAGAAAAGCACAGGACAGCAGTCCAGATTCTTGGACTATGTGACACATTTGTGTGAGGTGATGGCCAAGAAGGATTACAGAGTATTAAAAGTAAATGTATATGACATATTTTAGATAAAGCTATATACATTACTATAGGAAAGGAAATAGCTGTACAAATGACTTCTTAGCAAAGCCAGCTAAAAGCTGCTGGGTAGTCTGCCAAGGTTGTAATATAACCACAAGCATGTGCTGAACACTTCTAAGAGCTCTTAGAATAGAGAAACTGTTTTCTTAAGCCAGCTGAAAAAGTCCCAGTCTCTTGACATAACAGAACCATAATTGAGTTAGAGAGACTCTTCTAGCTTTAGCAAACCAGTTGGAAAGATTTCAGCTGATATCTGAATGCTACATTGCTTTATATGCATTACCCATAACGTTTTCTAAACCCATTTTCTTCTAAAGAATGAATTAGCTGTCACTCTGCCTCTCTGGATTTCTTCTAGAGATGATGAGATCCTGTAGTTGAGAAAAAAACAGCTTCATGCTTCTCATGACCCAGATGCAAAGTGAATCAATGTCTCTTCCAGCCTTGCAGACTTGTCATATCCTGCATTAGGCAGTGTTTTCAGGAAGGCATTCACAGCCCTTGGCTAAAACGGACAGGCAAAAATCTTAGTCACCTTCTAAGATCAGATGCTAAATGAGAAAGCCTAACGGTAACTACAGCATATTTCTTCATGACAGTGTAACTGGCTTTCTTGCCTGGGCGCTATTGCAGGCTATTCTGAGCCTCAGCAGTATCTGGTGAAAGGATTTTGCTGTTTAAATTTAGGCTCACCAGACCCTTGAGTGTACCACTTTCCCTCAGTTTGGTAAATCATCCTCTTTTTAAAGAGGGCACAGACTTAGTCTTGCAAGTCTTGTAGTCCTTGCCTTCCCTGCATCCTTCCTGCACATCCAAAAGACAGGGCGTTCTACACAGTTGATGGGGAAAGAAAATCAGCTTGGCTTCGTGAACAATATTGTCTACTAGGGGTTAAATGAGGTGAGGGCACAAGGAAGCCTGGACTAGTACAGTTGTGCGGCCCTTCTCTGGCTTTGGGCAAGCTACAGAGAATAGGTATGCAGCAGTCAAAGAGCAGGAGTGAACAGCACCAGAGCAGAGAAGTGGGAGTCAAAGATGATCATGAAATGCCAAAAGCCATCGAGTTCCTCCCATGGGCAGTAAAGCCCAAGTGCAGACACAGCTCTGCTACAGCTTTGTGGTAACGCTTCTCACAGTGCCCAGGCTAATCTGGATGCTCGCATCTTCTTGGCAACAGCCACATTAAGTCTGCAATGAAACCACTCTGTATGGACTTTTTAAATACAATCAGTTGTTCTCCCTCTACCCCCAATGGGTGATGAAGGGCAGATCCACGGGATGCTTCAGTAAATGCTTCTTCAGTGCTGCCTCCATTTGTAATCCAAAGTTTTTAATGGTAAAAACTTTATGCTGTTATAATCAAAATTATTATTTCCCTCCAGATTCAATTTTGAACTTTTGATGATCTAATACCGAGTTATATTGGTAAACTAACTTTGGAGTTTTTTTACCTTTTATTTAAGGCATGTGTGTATGATTCCAAAGACAATTTGTGTCTGCTCTTCAGATTGTAAGGTGGGCCATGCTAATTGCTGTAATCTCAGCCCCTCGACAGCAGGAAGCAAGTTTATTTATGAGCATACACTGTATTTCACATCACGCTCGTCTGGATAAAGCCAGGCACAGATTAAAGGGAACCTCTAACTTGGCCCTAATAATAATGCAACGTAAAGGTGCAGAAAGCAACTCTTGCAGCTTCACTGGTATCCTTCAGATGAAGTGATTAAAATTACATCACTCGTTTGGTACGAGCGTCGTTTCATCTGAACACTGTAAACAGATCAATGTCTCCTGCTTTGCGTCAGCATCTCTCCAGTAGCAGGAGACAATTAGCCTGTGACATCCTATTCTGCTGCCAACACCTAGCCTGTAATGCAGTCTTTGAACTGCAGTTGTCTGTAGTGATCCCGTCAACACACGGACTAATTTATTCTTTTATGCTTCATTCTACCTCTCTTTTTCTGTAAAGCCCATATTCTAGGCCTGAACGTCACAGGAGTTCTTAGTGAACTGTGCCTGAACAATGGCGAGGAAATTTGGTGTGCAGGTTTGGAGGGCTTCATTTGTGCAGATGTGAGGAAAAGTACTCGTCCGTTCAAATCCCTTTCTCTGAGTCTGTGGATAAGGACACATCCAGCACTCGATTGTTTAGTCCTAGTTGTTTAACGGCATTTGCTGTCCATGAATACGATGTTTGTGCCCTACAGTCTCATTTCAGCATCCAAGTATCAATTGTACCACATGCTTTTGCACGGTCATTTATAAATGCAGCGACACTCTGCTGTCGCGTTGTCCGGTTGCTGTATGGCACGCTCCAGGCGTCCTGGCTGGCAGAGCACTGTTACTAGCACGCTACAAGTGAACCTGCCTGAATTTTGGGGTTTTGTCTGAAACTTTTTCTATGTCTTCTTGCCAACGAATTTTGCTTTTCATTACGTACACCTCAAAGCTTTACTTTAATCCATTTGATCTAACCAACTATTGCTTTCTGCAGTGACTGGAAGGGTAGATGCTTGTTTTCAGGTGGGTTAATTTAAAACAATTAGAGGTGTATCTATGGAAGTCAATGAAAATTTGCTTCTGACATTAGGCAAGGTCAGTTCTATTTCAGCCGCTATTACCATATTACAGCAACCCTAAAAAGCTCCAGAGAGTTGAGCTGCTCCGAGTTACTGAGTTCATTATCGCACATATGCTATCCCATATGAAACACTGGCATTAACAACAAATAGCTCTCCATTGTCTTCAGCACTGATTTTGTGATATTAAAAATTCTTACTGTGATTTTCCAAGTACATTTGCTGTTTGGAGGGTAGACTCCAGGAAATCCTTCACTCCCAATAAACCCTGACTCTCCAGATACAACTCCTCCACATGTAAATGTAGGCCTGAGAATAACAGGAAAAATAGTGCTTAATTTCTGAATATATTTCATTTATTCTTTCTCTAATAGCAAAGAGGCACGGACTGTCTTACGCTTAAAAACACAGCTTAAATACTTAAAAACATTGCTAACTTTAAACATATGTTTCATTACTTTCACTGTTGACAGAGAATGTGCAATTTAACACGCAAACTTAGGTGTAGAGAAAATTAACTCCTTGGACCTTAATTCTGGGTTTACACAGACCGTTATCCTTCCCTCCTTTTTTAATTCATAAGATGGCAAGTGTGGTGGTGTGATACATCATTGCAAATTGCAATTATAATGAAAAAACTAATTGTTAAAAAGTCATTAGTAATGACTTTTTATAGTATATGTAAGAGTAGTTAAAATAGCACGGTGATAAAAATAACTTTTAATTCCTTTCTCTTCCACCCTGAATTGCTTTGAATTTAGATATTTTAATCGAGTAAGTCGCTTTGGAAGTTTTCTGTGCCACGGGAACACAGTCCACCGTGCGCCCGCCGCTCTGTGCCGGTGATGAACGGCACGGCCTGATTTTGCCGGCGCGGGGCTGCTGGGGGCTATAAGGGTCAGGCGTCGGCTCCCTCCCCGCGGGGACGCGCGAGGAGCCGCAGCGTTCCTGCTGAGGATGCGAGGGTGAGCAAAGGGCCCGCCGAGGCGTAGAGGCTGGGATGCGATATTGTATCGCCGCGCAGCACGACGCTGGGTGGACGGCTGGACTGATGATCTTAGAGATCCTTCCCAACCTCAATGAGTCCTAGTTTTGAGTCTCATTAAAAAATAATCATAGAATCATAGAATCGTTTAGGTTGGAAAAGACGTTTAAGATCATCCAGTCCAACCATTAACCTACACTACCAAGTCTACTCTAAGCCAATCAAGGGTAGACCAAGCCACCAAGCCAGGAAACATGAAATCGCTCTCTACGCTGAACTGGTTTAGTGGTGGACTCGCTAGCGTTGGGTTAATGGTTGGGCTGGGTGCTCTTAAAGGTCTTCTCCGACCCGAACCATTCTGTGACCAGGTCACCCACGGTGCTCCCCGGGGCCGCTCTCGCCGTGGCCTGTTTCCGTGGAAAGAGCCCCTGCCCGCGCCCCCCCCGACAAAACGCCCGCCCGGGGGCGGCGGAGGCGCCCGCAGGGCTGCGGGGCGGGGCGGGGCGGGGGGCGCAGGCGGGGGGCGCGGTACCTGTGCGGCGGGGCCGCGGGGCGCGCCGCCGGCAGCGGCAGCAGCAGCAGCAGCAGCGGCAGCAGCAGCGGCAGCAGCAGCGGCGGCGGCGGCGGCAGCGGCATCTCCGGGCGGCGGCGCGGGCAGGGCTGGGGCCGTGGAGCCGCTCCTCCGGCTGCCGCCTGCTCCTCCCGTGTGCGCCGGGGCCGGGGGAGGCGGCAAAGGCTTCCGCGGCCCTCCGCCCCCGGGGCAGGGCAGAGCCGGGCAGGGCCGCCCGCCCGCCCTCCGTGGGGCGCGGGCGCCGCCGCTTTCCCCTGCCCCGCGGGGGCCCCGCCCCGCCCCGCCGTCTCCCGGGGCAGGCGGGCGGCGGTGCGGCAGCCGCGGCCCCGGGGGCACCCCCGCCCCGCCTGCTTTGCGCCCCCTCAGCGGGGCCGCCCCGGACCCCGCGGCTCGGGCAGCGCCCCGCTCCCCGCTCCCCGCTCCCCGCCCCCGGGTGGCGCGGGGGGTGCTGTCCCCACCGTGAATGAAGGCAGTGTCACCGGCTGCGCAACCGGCTGCCGCTCCGCCGCCGCTGGAAAACCAGCCGTGCCACGTTACATTTTCTTCTTTATTTAAATTCTAAAGTAAACGCCAGACGCCTCGTTTTTGTTTACCAGTTGGTAATCTTGACCCATTTTAGTAGCCTTTTCGCTCTGGCTGTGAAAGATGCTCTTTAAAGGGCTGCGGCAGAACTCGCAGTAATGAACTCGATACTTGTGTGTTTGTAGGACGTGGGCCAAAGTTGTTCGACTGAGAAAGGAAACGCAAAATTGTCAGTATTCTTACTGAACGCAAGAAAACTTGACGTTTTAGCAAGTGTTTACAGCAGGCACGCTGTTGGTGCTGTTGGATGATGACATACAGAGTATCATGTCAATAAATGATAATTTATCTTTTAATGATTGTTTTAAGAAGAACCTCCCCCTCTTCTTGCCTTAATGTGCTTCCTCCCGTACACACCTCTTGCAGAAGAAGGTAAGGCTGTAGTAAAGTGTTCAGGCACAGCCGCCTCAGGCAAAGACTGTAGGAACCAAACAAAAAATCTGCTGCATGCAAAGCAGAGTATAAACCTATGATCTTATTTTTAGCTTATTTATTAAGCACTTAACATTCTTATTCTTGCAAAATATAAAGAAGGGCAGTCCCGCTCCCAAGGCTTTAAAGAAGTGCTGTGGATTAGAGAGGATGCTCTGAGGATTAAGCAGAAAGTGGGCGCTGCAATTTAGCAGAGATAATACCTGCACTCTCCTTTCCGCAGTGCTGGATGAAGAAAACAGTAGAATAACCTGGATCCATGCCTGCTAAATTTCCAAGAGGATTTGTGCGGGAGAGGTGCAGCTGCTATTGGAACATCCCAGACCTTCGGAGGCAGCCCGCAAGACGGCTGGCAAGAGGTGCCAGCAGCGTTCCTGTGTGCACAGAGGCAATGGAAGGCAACAAAGAGCAGAGGCTGAGGTGCGCACGGATTTTGCAGAGGCCCAGGTTTTGTGTGAGTACACGTGTGTCGGCAGCCAGGCAGGAGTCCCTGGCCGGCAGCCCTGCGGAGGGGCAGCCCCGCAGCCCGCAGTGGGGCTGGAGGAAGGAGCAGGACACATCTAGGCAAGGCTCCGTGAAGGGTGGGGGCAGGGAGCCCAGTCCACAAAAAGCAGGCCATGGAAACAGAGAAGGTCATAATGTGGTCAGAGCAGAGATAATATCTGCAGCTGTGTTTTGAACTGATTTGAAGTGACAGAAATGGGAAATAAGAAAGCTAAAAAGGAGACATTTACTTACTCCATGACCAGCAGGATGTTGGTTAGCGGCCGAAAGTTTAACCACTGCCACTAGGTATACTGGTTTTAGTCATGAAGGTAGTGTAAAGTTAATAAAAATTGCTAGATATGGAAGTCAGTGTATACGACAGAGAGTTGTGTAATCCTCACACCACAGACACACGCATTCCCTGCTGCTCCTCTCTGATTGTCAACATTTTTGAAGTCTAGAGAACACCCACTATTTAAAACCAAGAAAGTATTTCAGGCCTTACATGCCCTGAAGAGCTGGCCTCCATGCAAAACCACCAACAAAGGCTGTCAGTCCCGTGGATTACATGTTCAAGGACTCTTTTACGTGTGGTTGCTGCAGACTTTTACCCTCTTCCAAAGGTAGTTTTAAACTTCTGAACAGTTAATGTGATAACAGGTTCTTCATTACCACCCAAGAATATCTACAGATCTTTTTTTTTTTTTTTTTTTTAGGTTGGAAAAGACCTTTAAGATCATCCAGTCCAACCATTAACCTACACTACCAAGTCTACTCTAAGCCAATCAAGGGTAGACTAGACTAAACCATGTCCGGAAGTGCCACATCTACCCGTTTTTTGAATGCTTCCAGGGATGGGGACTCCACCACCTCTCTGGGCAGCCTGTTCCAATGCTTGACCACCCTTTCCGTGAAGAAAGTTTTCCTAATTTCCAACCTAAACCTCCCCTGGGCAGCTTAAACCCATTTCCTCTTGTCCTATCGCTAACTACTTGGGAGAAGAGACCAACACCCACCTCACTACAACCTCCTTTCAGGTAGTTGTAGAGAGTGATAAGGTCTCCCCTCAGCAAAGGGACAATTCAGGCCTGATGAGCAATTAGCGGCAGAGAACAGGCTGCTGGAAAGCCCCCCCCCCCCCCCCCCCCCCCGCCCCGTACACAGCACGTGCGGCCAGGCTCCCGCACCTTTGCCGTAAGGGGAACAAAAGCAGCATCACTCCCTGGCGTTGGCTATCCAGGAACACACCCTAAATTACAGACTACAAACAAGACACTGAATCTAAATTAAACTGATTTACCAAATGTAAAGCATGTTGCTAGAGAGAACTCACCCGTGAACTAAAAGAGGTGTCTGGCTGGTTTCCATCGGTGGCTGCAGAGGGAACAGAAAAGTAAAAGGCCAGTAAGTAGTTACCCATAAATAAAGGTGTTAGCATTGACATGAATCTTAAGCTAAATTAATATCTGTTAGGAACACAGAAATGGGAGTGGCCCTTCTTCTTCACCAAGCCAGTCTCCTACTGTTGCAGGGAACCAAATCAAATAAACACCTTTCATAAACTGACGATACTTCATTTTTGAAGTCAGGAAGCTGTTCTATCAGCATCTGTTAGGGTCCCTGTCTTTGCGGGATTAAACCGTGAAATGCACGATTAGGAACTGTATGTAGGAATTGTATGTAGGAAATGGATCTAAATTAAGCTGTGAAGGTTTTAAGCTCAAAAGATGGCAGATTTACAGTCTCTCATGCAATCTTAATTATGCTGCCTTGTGTATGTATTCTTTGCATAAATGATGCATAGGTTATGTGACAAAAATAGTACAGAGTTGCATAAGCAAAGAGTCTGTACTAATGTGCACAAAAAAGGTCTAACTTTTGACAGTTGACTTTGCAACGCAAGTAACTTTCCTTTCTTTTCTAATGTAGTTTCTTTTGAAGGTAGAACAAAAACTATTTTCTGTTACGTGTGTCCCTGAGGCATGGCATTTACAGGCTTGGAATGATGAACCTTTAGGGATAAACTATTTAACATCTAAACTAGAGAGCTAATGCCATAGTAATTACAAAAAATGCCCGCTGTCCTAGGGTGACATTGCCTCCTGTAATGGTCTTGCAGAAGTGCCCAGCCTGAATGACCCCTCTTCCCCATCGGCTGCTGCTAGTTCTCCTGGACTAAGCTAGTGATGCCGGTGATCCAGGCGTGAGTGCTTCTCCCTATCAGTCATTGAAGAAAGATATTTTGTACACAAAACTAACAAGAGACAAATTTCCTAACGAATGTCTGGCAAGCGTGACCTTGTCTGCCTGAAAATGAGATGACTGCTGAAGTGGAAAGGGGAAACGTCGACCTGAAATGTAACCCTGTACGACAGTCTGTCACTGCGATGTTCTTTGAAAAGTCTGTGTAAATGCTGGTGCAAATCAAATGGAGCTGGTCCTGCTCTTCCACGTGTCCCCCCATGCATCCCTGACATCTTTCCTGTGACAAATTTAATAATGATGTTGCTGTGCAGCAGCCAGAATGGCCTGCTGATCTGACCGAAAATGAACCCCCTCCCTAAAAGCTCAGTTTCTTAATCTTTATGCGCCAGCTTTCAGGCTTCTCACCAAATCTTCTTTACCTCTGTGGAGAGTTGTCTGTACAAAATCCCTTGTACCATGACAAAAAAATGTAAGACCTGTTAGTGCTCTCTTAGTGTTTCTGCACAAGTCCTGTTCGGCTGACACTGTGAAATTATTTGAATTTAAATTTATGTAAATGCTATCAACTACAGCTCTTTATTCCATTTGAATCATAGAATCATAGCATGCTTTGGATTGGAATGGACCTTTAGAGGTCATCTAGCCCAACCCCCCTGCAGTGAGCAGGGACAGCTTTAACCAGATCAGGCTGCTCAGAGCCCCGTCCAACCTGACCTGGAATGTTTCCAGGGATGGGGCATCTACCACCTCTCTGGGCAACTTGTTCCCATGTGTCACCACCCTCGTCATAAAAAATTTCTTCCTTCTATCTAGTCTGAATCTGCCCTCTTTTAGTTTAAAACTGTTACCCGTTGTCCTATCGCTACAGGCCCTATTAAAAAGTCTGTCCCCATCTTTCTGATAAGTCCTCTTTAAGTACTGAAAGGCAGCAATAAGGTCCCCTCAGAGCCTTTTCTTCTCCAGGCTAAACAACCCCAACTCTCTCAATGTGGTCTTAAGTGCCAAAACCTTGATATTTTCACTTCCAAAAGAACTTTGGTATTTCTTTTCAGAACAGCAGTGGACAACGTGCAATAGAGAGGATGTATCCCTATTTTCTTGATAATCCTAGCACCTAAAATGACTCTTACAAACTGATGTACCCACCCAGTTCCTAGGATTCCCAAATTTGCTTTGGTCTGTAAGCCAAGGATTTGTCCATGTTACGCCTTTAATTGAATCCGCTACTTTATAGAAATAAAAAACCACACAAGAGTTGTCACTGGAAAACTTGCAGAGCCTCCACCCTTCCCGAGGCTGGAATTCCCACTCTCCTCTCTTTTTGTATGTCAGGCTTCACTCTTGGTTCATTTGTCAAATGACAATGTGGTTTCTGGCTTTGTATAAAAAATGGCTGTGATGAGTCATAGACCTCCCCCTCCCTTGCTTGCTTTTGATACTGAGATACCAAGTGCAAATGCAGTATTGACAGTGTTCCTACACCTTCTTAGGAATTTAGGAACTTCTTAGGAACTGAGCTTACATTCCTTAATTAACATTTTTTTTTGTCTTTTTGCTGGCTTTACTTTAAGTAATAACATATTTAATACAGTTGCAAAACTTCATAATTCATATTATAATTTAGCAGAGAGACCAAATGTGATGCATTGATCATAAAAGTGGTGCAGTTTTTCAGTATGGGTTTTCTAAATTACCTTCTGGTCCTTCCATTTGTCAGTTTGGGCAATTCTGACATCAGTTTCTACTTCCCTCTTCTCTTTATAGAAGCTGGTATCCAACTCTTTAAATGTTTTACCCCCTATTGTTCAAAGCTTATTTGCCAGTGTAAGAAAATATTGAGGAGAATGGTGCTGATTTATCATCAGTTGAATTGTTTTTCATCACAATATAAAAATTATAAATTGGACAACTACTGCTAAATTGCCAATATTCCTGTAACCAAAGAGATCTAATAATTATTAACTAGAATGTCTGCTATCAAGCAGGATGCTTGAAACATTCATAATGTTGTGAACAGATACTCCACCATAGTACAAGCCTCCTAAAGGACCGTTTCAGCATTTCCAGTGAAGCACCCCTGGGGTCCATTAACCAAGAGCATGCTCTTACAATGACCATATCACACAGCAGATGGAGAAATTGCTAAAGTACTAATCAGACAAGTGGATTCTAAAAGAATATTTTTAAGCAAGAGCTACCTCCCTAATAGTGCACTTTAAACACATCGGTCCACGGAAAATATTCAGTACATAAAAGAAACAGGAACATAAACCACGGAGTAGAAGGCCGTAAAAATTAAAAAGGCAGAACCCCTGAATTGCCTGCAGCTACCTGTGACTCAGGCAGTCCCACGGCCAAATCTTGCAGCAGCAGACGGAGAGGAGCAAAGCACTTCAGTCTCTGCCGGCCAGCTTCCAAGCCCCGGCACGGGGCAGGGCATCAGCAGGTGTCCGTAAACGCTATTCCTACCTAGAGAGCTGTAAAAGCAAAGACAGGTCAGCTACCTAGTCAGTCATTATCCCAGGCTCGATGCAATCTAAGTCAGCAAGTATTCGAGTAGATAATATTATGAAAGAAAATTCCAGAGCAGGTTCCCTTTGCTTTGGCAGATGCAGGAAAGAAACATGAGACCATTAATTATGCTTGTCCTCAGGGAAGGAAATATGAGAGGAGTTAGAAAATCATGTCACTAAAATGGAGAAAATAGACTTTCTGTATCTGGATACAAAACAGAATTACTTTTATGAGGGTTATATATAAAAAGTCATCCTTGGATCCGTTGTCCTCATATAACGGCAAGACTAGCTCACATCTGTATATGAATAAATTTCTCAAGACTTAGAGCAGTCTGGTTTATAGACTGAGAAATTAAAAGAACTGATATGTTGGACAATCTACAGTGCGATAGCATCCTCTCCCCTCCAAAAGCACTACCACCATCAGAGACTTTTAAGCTCAGCTCTGACCTGAGTAAGGGAGTGAGCGCGCGGAGTCATTGCCGTGTTACATGACACACTGAGTGGTGCTAACGAACTGGTGATGATCCCAGCCATCTTCCCTTCAAGCTGGCTCCAAGCAACGCTGGAGGCGGAAGGTGAAGGCACATGTGAACCCACTCAGAAGCGATGACTGCGCAGTGAGAGACTTTGTCAGGTACTGTACGTGCAGAAGCAGAGAAAGAAAAGTTCGAAAAAAGGGTGCTCTAGAGAAGGCTCTTTCAGGCTTAGAGTGTGCTTTTGGGAAGAATGCTGTCAAAAAGAAAACTGGAAGCATGAGCAAAGAAGCTGCCTATTTTTTGTGTGTGTGCTTTAATTCTCTTGTGTTCAAGGAAGAGAAAGTTTTACATCCTCTGTAAACAAGTAGGTTTGTATTAAGGCACACAGCTTCAGTTTCTTTTTTTTTTTTTTTCCTATCTTCTGAATGCTGTAGTTGAAAAATAGAGATATTTTTAAAGAGCATCAAATGTGTTATGCTGTCATACTGTTATTGCACAGGTGATACCTGGGACCTGAGTCTCATGGTGCAGTTTCACATATTATAATTAGTTTACTGTTACTGGCAACACAGATTGGAAATCAGAACTAAGCCCCGTGAGAAACTATTTCATGCCAATACTCTCATTGCTTTTCCTGAATTTCCCTCTACTACTCTTATTTATAAGGCTATACATAAAAAGGAGAACAGTTTGATCTAATTTATTTACTGCAAATGTTCTTAGGAAGAAAAGTGTTGTGAACAATTTTAGTTCAGCCAACTAAAATACTGTTTTCCTGCTTTTACTGATAAGAAGGTACACTATCTGCTTCCAAAATACCATGAACTGTATGGGAGGGGGCCAATGAGGAATGAACTCTTTACAAAATGTGCAAATGATATGGTAGCCTGTGCAACAAGAGATGGGAGAATACAAGGAAATTACCTTCAGATGTAATCATTCCTCCACTTGTTTTCTTGACTTGAATAGGAGGCCCTAACTTAACTGAGCAGCTCAACAACTACATCTGAATGATAAAATGGGGAAGTCTACATGTGAAGGACTTCCTTCCTCAAAGATGAAAATCCAGAACAGGGAAAATACCCTTTCTTCGACAGGCAGATTAGATCAAGTCGAGAGAGCTGAAGTGTCTGGGAGGGAACATCTTGCTACAGTCATTCTCTGCCAGGTACAACATCACATTTATGATACAAAAAGACTTACTGGATTCCTCTTGTTGTTTATGCTATGCCCTCCGTTGTCCTTATTCAGTCTTTGGAGTGTAGAGTCCTTGGCAAGAAGGAGGGTGTTGCACCACTGGTGTAAATTCGGACTGTTCCTGTGCAACACTAAATTGTACCAGGGCCGGGCAGTTCTGACTAGGGGAATTACAGTCAATCCCTATGGCCTCCTTCCCACCAGAGTACAGGGGTCATGGAATGCAAAACTGGGGCCAGATTATTTCACTGGTGGCTGGAACTCAGCTATCTGCCATGTGCATTATAATGGTACGTTTACTTTTTCTAAATGCTGAATTACTGCCCTGGGAGATGCACACATGCATTCCGGGCCAGAATTTGGAGTTTAGCCTAATATTATGTTTTTTAAACACATCTGGGATCTATTATGTTGCTGGGTAATGATTTTCACAGAATCATCATTACTTAACATGTTAAGAAATGTCATTGTCAGTATCAGTCTCAGCATGGTATTGCAGAGCAACACATCTGGACACTAGATAAGTGCTTCTTGCTATGGGCAAAATACTATCGGTCATTAAAATGCCAAAGTATTAAGGCCAAAAATGATAAAAAATGGATGGAACCTATATGGAAATTTGAGGAGCCAAGCCCAGAGACTTCCAGAAAGTAGCAGTTTTGTTTACAAAATGTATCACAAAAGTAACCTAAACACTGGAAAAGCATTAGAGAAACAGCATTATAGGCTGAAAATAGATATATACTTGGTATAAAAATGCTTCAGTGTTTTTATGGTTATATGGAAACAATTGCATGAAACTTCGGTGCAGTTCTAACGCAGCAATAGTCCCTTAGTACTTTGGGAATCAAAAGTGCAGGGCCAGAACCAAGCAGCAGTTTATCCTTTTTGTATTCCAGGAGTTACTTGTTTTAATCTTTTCAAGAGCCTCAGACTATTTTGGTTTTAACAGTCTCTGAGGAAATTTCCCATATCCACCGAACAAAATAAAGGCCAGACTGAGTCAGTAATATTGTCATTTAATTTCAGTGCTCCTAAACTATACTTCAGTTTGGAGGTGGACAGTTGAGCACAGGCAACTGTTTAGAAGGAATCTTTCTGTTTAAATGCTTCAACTCACTTATTGAAAGGGTACTTTGAGAGGAGAAAAGTCATTCCAGATTCTAAGCCTAGTCTTTGGGCTCATTCTTGAGATTACAGTCAAGTTTCTTTTCAATCCTTGCAGGAAAGGAACCAACAGTGCCTGCCTCTACCACATAACGTTTGCTGGCGGATGTATAGCATCTTTGAATAAGGAATCAGAGAATTTTCTAAGATTGGTAAGTATTTATTTAAATTTTTTTTTGTTACCTGTTCTACAGTTGGAGAGCTGTACCGCTGTAACTCCTTCCACTTCAAAAAAATTATGCCTGGCTTTCAGTATGTATGAAAGACTAATCAGGCTCTTGTGCTCCCGTTTTATGTATGCTGTCATTTTTTAAGAGGTACAGTACTTTGCCTGAGGTATGCTGAGCCAGCGTTGCCTCATATTTCCAGATGTACTGCAGTGCAGTGATAATAATTATTCTGCACCAATGTCAAATAGTAAGGAATTATTTGCTGTAAATAGGCACAGATGCAGATATGTGATACTAGGTACATAGGTTCTTGAAAGGGAATGAGTGAAACAGTTCTATAGGGAGCCTGAGTTATAAGTGCAACCAATAGATCATGATTATTACACTGTATATCCAGCACAGCATTTCTGTATTCAGGTTTCCAGCTAAGTTTTCAAAGCTCTTCGTTCTTAGGCTCTTAATCTCTGCTGACACTTCTCTCTGCCTGGACACCACCCTAAATATGCCTAAAATGTTTGCTGACCTGTCTCCTGGTTACCACCCTCTCATGGCTGCAGCTTTTACCCAGGTGCACGTGTGCTTCTATGGATTCCTTAATAATTTTCTGGTTTTATTAACCCCGGGGTCTCTTCTTAAGTACCGTTATTCAATTATCTGCTTTAAATGTAAGTGAAATTCAAATACATCTAATTAAACTAAGTGGATTCTAAGCTCAGTGTACCTTCTGAAGCACTACTATGTCTCTGATCTGCCCTGGATTGTTAATTTATGAATTTACAGCTGTAATATCACTTCTACGTTTTCTGTAATGTAGAAGACGACCCCAGCATACACTCCCAGCCAAGCTCAGTGCAACACCTATACCCAAAAGGTTATAGCTATAAAAAAATGATCAGAGGTCTGATCCAAACACAAAGTTTTTGAACAGGAGTTTTGATCATATTGCATCCTTGTTGTGTTCAAAGTTTATTTTGACAATTTGACTCCATTTCAGAATTCTTCAGATACTTTGTATTAATATGAGAATCAGGGGTTACATCTGCCATTCAGTGTAGCAGTCCATTCCACTCGTAATCTCAGTTTTTCGTTTTGGTTTATTTTGGTATTTGAGTTATGCCTCAAAATATTAATCTATTTGTTAAAGCATGGGCCATATTAAAGCTACACATATCCCTAGAAGGGATGAAGTCAGTCTAAACACCATTAAAATGTGAATGCAAGCTCAATAGTTATTAGAAGCACAGGGGTACAAAACACAACTGAAAATAGAAAGCCTGTATTGTTTCTTAAAAATGAATTGTTAAATTCTGTATAAAAAAAAAACCAAACCCAAACAAAAAAACCCCACCAAACTCAGACACTTGATTCTGCGATAAAACAGTCTCTTTTTTTGACTTTTCATATCCAGCTTTTAAGTCCAGAAAAGAGAAATACAGAACTGTCAAACTGAACAGACCTTAACTATGTGCCCAGTGTTAGGTTGGCTATCAGTTAGATAACAGCTTACTGAATTGTTGCAAGACAGTTACTGTTAAAAATAATTCCTATAAACCCCTCAGTGTCCATGGGAATAGATGGAAGTAGATATTATGATCACTAATAATAATGATTGCTGTTACCTAAAACAGCAAGAGGGCATCAGAGTAACCTTGCTTTTGCATATTTCTTCAGCAGATGAATTGAATGTTTTCCAGTTGATGGAAATGAAGTTTTTCCAGACTGTGAATTCCCAGGTTACCCTGTCTTTCACAGAAGCCCTTCACTCTATGACAACAGGTACGATTCACAGTTTTTAAAGCAGAAAGTAAAGATTACCTACCTGAACTCTGATTAGACTAAGACAGAAGGCATGGAATTTGTGGAGCCCATACTGGTAAACAAGACATTATTTGGAAAGACTTTCTAAGTTAGTTTGGGCTAATCATTGACTGAATACTTGGACAGGAAAGAAAATCTCAGTAGCCAGGAGCTGAATATGATTTTTTCATATTTCTAAATGAAGTTAAGTCCCCAAACTCCATTTCATTTGGTACAAACTATTCCATTTAATGCTAAAAATATATTTTTATGTAAGCGCTTGTCAAAATAATGACACAAATTGATGTGTAAATCCCACAGAGAGAGAAGATCATATTAGTGTTCCCGAAGAAGTCAGTGCATGCCTCACAAAATCTAATTTGTACCTGTGTTTGAGGAACTCTCCTCTCCTCTCCTCTCCTCTCCTCTCCTCTCCTCTCCTCTCCTCTCCTCTCCTCTCCTCTCCTCTCCTCTCCTCTCCTCTCCTCTCCTCTCCTCTCCTCTCCTCTCCTCTCCTCTCCTCTCCTCTCCTCTCCAATTTCAGATTAGGTTTCTGCTTCACAGCAGTGACTTGACCACCAGCCCCTTTGACTGGAACAGTCCCACTTTGTAAAATATACTTAAATATTCATGGAGCCAGCTGGTGAGAGAAAAAACAATGCTCTAGTTTGGTGGTTTGGTAACCCTCGTGGGGAGGGTGGAGGTGTTAGTCCTAGTCCCAGTAAATGTGTAATTATTTATACAAAGTAGAATAGTGTCAACAGGAGAAGTGACAAGTCCTGTCCCCAAAAAAATTTCCTGGCAGGAATGAAGAAGGCTAAAGAAACAATAATGCATTTGCCAGAAATCTGCCAGGTATAGTTAACAACAGTTTAAACAAACTCTTAAAATAATTTACAGATTATTCCTGAAATAGCTAAGCTTTTGGATGAATAGATGTTCTTCCACATCTCTGAGACAGGCCTTGTTCCTCACATTAAGTGAACAGACCTTTCATCCTCCAAAGCAAAACAGCTCTTAAAATAGAAATCATTCAGAATATATTTTAAGATCTTAGCATCTCATAACATCATACCTCTATCCTTGCTCCTATTGACATCAATGGAAGGAAAAACAGTATTTATATGCCCCACAAGCAGATCTGTCTCTTGGAGAATGCTGCGTTATAATGGTTTGTGTCTGACGGGAATAAAGAACTCTTGGGACCTGCGTGCCAGCTGAATGATCACGGCTGTATGGAGCTCCGGCAGCAATGTTTTTGCAGTGTGATTGCCGAAGACATCAAGCAAGGCAAGGTTCTTAGGGACAGATGAGTTTTCATTGGACCAACTAAAAAGACAGACAACATTTCAGGCAACAAATTCTTTTTCAGGGCTAAGACAGAAGGAGCAAGCTTTAATCTATGTGCAGGCCGAGGAGAACTGCTCTCACTTTATCTCAGTTTGTGAATCAGACCATGTGACACACTTTTCTAACATTTTCTTACAGTTCGTATGAGTTAGCATGAGAGAACTCACAAAAAGCAAAAAACGGGTAGATGTGGCACTTGGGGACATGGTTTAGTCTACTCTACCCTTGACTGGCTTAGAGTAGACTTGGTAGTGTAGGTTAATGGTTGGACTGGATGATCTTAAAGGTCTTTTCCAACCTAAACGATTCTATGATTCTATGATTCTATGATTCTATAGTTCCAGTGTATTGCTGTGATTTTTTTCAATATGCACATTTTGCTAAAGTCTGAACCTTAGAGGGACATTTTGCATGTAGACACTTAACTGTTACTGACACAAAGATGGTGTCTTACTGATGACTTGCTTGTGTATAACATGGCCCCTGAGCCAAAATTCTCCTGACGGCTAAGATACAACAGAAGTAGGTACATGATGCGATAAAAGAGTAGGAAATCAATGAAATCTGGACCAAAAGATGAATATGCCAAACGACAATTAGTAGGAAGTTGTTATACTGATAAGACTTGCACTTTAAGAAGTTAGGTCCCTGTGACACCTCTTCTGCCACTGCATGAGTGAAACCTGGTCCTGAATAACTGCTCTAGGTGTGAAACTCTTAGGACTATGGCGTTGAGAAGGCCTGCGTTTTCTAGCAGTGAGTCTCTGCTGAAGTCGGGCATCAGATCCATCACCTGGCTTTTATGGCAGCGGTGCTACGGCTGCTAGCAGATAGATGAAGGGGACGCAGACATCATCTCTCTGTTTGGCTCCAGGCAACATCCCATGCAGAGGTTTTAGAGGAGCAGTAGCGAGCCAGGATGGGAAGTGTGCCAAGAGCTCCTCGCCGCTCACAGCAAAGAGGAGTGTTGTGTCCAGAGCCGGGGGGACGGTCAGCTCCGAGTGCCCCGGCCCAAAGCCCAGAGACCGTGGTGCTGGCACTTTGTTCATCGCCCTGTCTTTAATCTATCCCAAATCTCTGCTCACTTCCAGCTGGGCTGTCAGGCTCCACGTGCCGGTTCTGTGCAGTTGGACACCGGATGCAGGCAGTGGAGGGTATAGCACAAACATCTCTGCTCCCCCTCTGTCTACCCTCTCCCAGTTGCACAAGTGGATCATTGCCAAAACCATTTGGAGGCCTGTGGTGGGTGACATTTGGCTGCGTGGCAAATTTATCCTGAGCAAAAGAGCCACTGTTACTGCCGTAAGCTGTTCAAGCCTGATTGAAACTACTTAAGGCATCAAAACAAGAAACTTGAAATAGGAGCTTTTCTCAGGGCTTCCAAGCAATGAGTTTCACCTTATATGTCTGACCTACAGACTTCTATGCCTAGCCTGACAAAAAATGGCATCAGGAATTAGAAATTCACCACCTCTGGCTTTAAGAGGGGAGTAAAACAAACGAAGAGGTTTAAAGCTTTAGTCACCAAAGCCAGAGCAGTCTGAAAATTGTTCTTAAAGCTCATCTGTAAACAGTGTAATAATTCATATTACAGCAACCATAGAGTCATATCCCTTTTGTTAGTCATATGTTTTGCCAGTAAAATGACTTTCATAAAACAAAAAAACTTCATAGAGTGTGGAAGGTCTTTCAGGGGTCTGTATAATTAAAGCACAGTATTGTCTGACATCTGGAAAGAAATTCTTGACTGCAGAACAATACATGACCTTTAACCTTTAAAAAATATATTTTCAGATAAAAGATTTTCAAAGAAATTTTTGAAGGAAAGCTGCTCTAAAAGCAGAGAAGTCTCTGTCTTGAAACTTGGAGATGGAAGGGACATAGCAGATTTCTGCATCTATACATCTTATGTAAAAACTATGAAAGAACAAGCAGCTGTCAGCAAGATGTAAGAATCCTTCAAGTGATATTGTGATGAATACACAAAAGTTAAGGAGTTAAATCATTGCATAGGCCCTGGCAGATGGAAGGAGAATGTCTGAGCAGCAAGAACTGCATCAAACCTGGTATATGTAGCTGATATAACACGTGAGCAAGTAAAAATTGGTGCAGAATTAAGATTTAGACAAAAGAAGATGTGTGGTAGAAATATATCAACCAGAAAAAACAGCTTGGAGAGTATAGCAATATAGCTATCCAGATTCTGAGCTAAAGATGAACAAAACTTAGATTATCACAACAAATTAAAAAGTATCAATACTTCTAAAGCCATAGCAAGGAAATGCAGAATTACTGAATCTGCTGGCATCTTTCCTGTGCGTGGCAGGCCAGCATCTCAGGCCCTTTTCTTTAGGAAGAAATCACAAATTCTGTCAAAAAGAGACTGAGGCAATTGCAGTGGTCATAAAACTAGATGCTAACATATTTTTCCAGCACCACATTCCTATTGAAATTCAGTGTGAAACTGGCACACAACTCTAACCGGTGTCTCTTGAATATGCTCCAGTGCCTCTCCACTACCTTACTCAACTCCTTGAGGCAGGGGCTCACAATTTACCCAGTGTTACAGAGAAGAAATGGAGGCACAACTGTATACATATATTCTGAATATAGCGTATTTGACTTTTGCAGTTTGAAATGTGAAAAAAGCTAATTGCAGACATTATAATATGTACAGAAACACAGTGAGCAAGTGTAAAGGATGCAAGTATTTTGGGAGGAAGCAGCACTTCTCTGTTGTTCTCACTGCTCTGCTGTGTGCACCATAGCACCTTCCACAAAACCCAGCCCAGCCCAGGAAACGGACTTTGGGGAAGGGGATGAGGGCACCTGGCCTGGGGAAATGAGTGTAGTGAGCCACTGCCTAGCTGAGGTTAAGGCATCCTTCAGCCTGGCTGTCACTGGCCAAGCGCTCACAGGAAACAAGCTCCTCTCCTGGCCCAAGTCTCTGGCGTGCAGGTGGTGCGGATGTAAAACTCTCTGCAGTTCTTCAGGTTTGGTTTGTAGCTGCTTGTCTTTGGGTTTCTGATCTGGGTTTTCAATGGTGACTTCCTAACTCTGTCCAGCTCTGCTTCTGTCTGTGGGCTGTGGCTGCAGGATGGTGGACTTAACCTGTCTCGTTGCCTCAGCTTGCTCTCCTGGTGGTGGAGGACATAAGGCTGGGATGGTGGGGCTGCACAGCAGAAATCTGGGATCCTTTGGGAGCTGTGGCTCTGCAGCTGCAGGATACAGGGGGGATGAAGGTCTTGCATATAGCTTGGAGAACCATGAAGCCTGACACCTCTGCATCAATTGTTTTTTCCTCCCGTAACTCTGTGGTGTCGCACAAATTCTGTGTAGGCTTTAAGATGACTATTCAAATGAGCACTGGTGAGAACATTGCACTGTAATGCCAGCTGAA
Organism: Pelecanus crispus; assembly: GCF_030463565.1. Lineage (NCBI taxonomy): Eukaryota > Metazoa > Chordata > Aves > Pelecaniformes > Pelecanidae > Pelecanus > Pelecanus crispus. Next base: position 18,229,624 of record NC_134651.1, on the reverse strand, counting down.
CCAGAGAATTAGTGTGGAATATTGCCTGCAGTAGTCAAAGCTGAGCAACAGCTTAAAACTATTTTATTTTGTTAACAGCTAGTCCCAAAGCAACTGATACTTCTGATACTTATTTTGGCACAAAAGTAATTTAAGGGAATGTGGGAATTTTCGAGAAAGTTCTTTGAGTTCAGGGATAATGTGGGGAAAGTTGTATTTCCCCATTACATTCCTATTTCTTCCATTATGTTCCCATCATGAAATAAAAATCTTTGAATGCACAATTATGAGCGAGGTCTGAAATTCAAGACTTACCATCAGCATGCCCTGTAGATGGTTGTCCTTCCTACTTATAAAGGGCCTTATGAAAACCCCAGAGTTCAGTGCATGCTGTGGTAATTTGTGTAAGAAAAATTGTAAATATTTCACTGAAACTCAGCCTGCTAAATCCTCTAGAAGAGCGTTGTAGATGAGAAAACTCCCCAATATGTGAAACCTTTCTGTTCTTACCATGTCACTAGAGTCACTGTTTACTGCATTAAGTCACTGCTTACTGCATTAGTTATAATCTAATGAGATGCTTCCTGTGACAGATCTAGGGCTGGAATAGCTGGACAGATTGTGGTGGTTCTATTATTAGAAGCCTGTTATGTTTGACATTGAGCATAAAAGATGGGGCTCATACTGCAGAACATTTCTCACACTCTTAGCTGAGAGTAAATCCCCGCAGTTGTTATCGGAAAATATGATCAGGCCTCCAGATTCTCATTGATCAGACTTGCAAGTCAATCAGTCATGTTGAGATATGCAAAATCTGTTGGCAAAGAAATGGTGACTGATATCCCAAGAACAAAATCTGATGAGAAAAGACAATAAATCTTGCTATTACCAAAGCAAATTCTTCAGAGTCTAGAATTGCGCTCTCAAGGATATTTTGTACATAGATAGGTTGTGTGTAGGCTTAGTTGGTATAATGTGTCTGAAACATCCAGAAAAGCTTTACCTACAGATAGACTATGTGAGGAAATAAGTACATTCAGTTTTCAATGGTATGTCAGAATAAATTGATAATTATGTTATTATTGGATTCAACTGAATGTACAGGCATGATTGCATGTTGCTGCATTTTGACCATACCTCAGGTGGGAAGTACATTTGTTTACTCTTCTCTAGTGCTAACGCAACTGATGGTATAAGACAGGAAGAGAAGACTATCAAAAGGCCACAGGTAGTTAGGAAGTCAGTTGTATGTCCTGTCTGCATGACAGCAGTACGCGTAGCTACGCAATGTTAACAGGACTCAGGCCGGGCATTAGTATGGCACTGACACAGGGAGAAGCGCCCCATATACAGCACGGACAGTCTTCTTATCTGCTCCGCCTTGGTTTTTCTTGGAGAACTTCCACCTACATTCAAGGCAGTTGTCAGAGCTCAGCTTGCCCTGAAGGAGTCAGAACTAAAGAAATACGGCTTCAGGCTTCAAATTTGTAAAGAGAAGGTGAAGCGATAGTGAAGTTGGATTAAAAAGTGAGAAGATATAAATGGCTGGGGAAAACATTTTTGAAAGGAAGAAAATAGCATAGTAAAGAAATTCGGAAGCACTTTGATGAGATGCTAGGTCTGCATCCATGCAGTGAGGCTGCTGGCTTGCACAGCTTGTGCCAGCACAAGACGTAGGGGTCATTGGGCAGCTTGCACAGGAGCTCATACTGTAAAACACTTTCCCATATGTCAGTGTTAAATGAGAAAGGACTGGACCAGGCTTGCTCATACCCCAGCTTTGACAAGGGCTGTAGAGATCATCTGACAGCCTCAGGGCAGCTCTGGCTTGTGCCTGTGCCCAGAACAGGCTTATTCAAAGGGTGAACAGTGGACAGGAAAGCACGGCCGTCTCAGAGGTGCCGTGTGATGTTTGGCTGCAGGTTGGGAGTGAAGTGTCGCTGGCCAAAATGAATCGGAGCTCCCCAGGAGAGCTCGAAGGTCATGGCAAGCCAAGAGCTAGTGTCTGTGCCTGTCACTGAGCAGGAGGGGTGAGTGTCAGCTCTGCTTTACAAACAGTATAGCTAGTCCAACAGCTCCTGCTCAAGTGGGAAGCTATGAGCAGGGGACAGCATGTATACTCTGCAGTTGAAGGAGGGGGAAAAGGCTAGTTAACTAGCAAGCAGGGGTTGAATCGTAGCACTGTTATAATACTTTCATTGACATGTCAATGTTAGAGCCAAAAAGAGGACTGCAGTATTTCAGAAAGTATTTTTAATGCTTTAGGTGTTGAAAACCGTAGCATGAAATAGATGTGCATTGTTTGACATTAGCTGGGAATGTGGTAGGTAGGCTGTACTAACATGGGCCAGTTTGAAAACTGAGTGGCAGAATGAAAAAGCTGACCACATCCAGTAGGCGACAGGTTGGCTGTGGCAGGGTGGACGTGGCGTTGTGCCAGCCAGGTGTGTGCCTCATGGCTAACTCGGGATTTACCAGGGCCAGTCCCACTCAACTTGCCCCGAATTTGTCCTCAGAAATCCTCACAGAAAGTTCTGGGCCAGGAAGGAGCTATTTCTGAACCACTGAGTTTCAAATGCTCGACCTTGCAGCCTTCCAGGTACTGGAGGATGAAATCCTGCATAAGGGGATACTTTCAGAAATTTTTTTGCCCTATTACCTGCTTTCTTTCTTTGCTTGTTTAGCACATATTAGTTTTAAACTGATATGTAAGCCTAATAGGTATGTTAATCTGTACCTGCTGTGTATGTATATGGTAAAGGACACAGAAAAATTGAACTTATTTTAGTCAGTATGTTTAAATAAAAAGTCAACATGGCAAGATGCATACTCTTGCTCTGACTGACTCATGCTCAGTTTGAGTTCCAGGAATGCCTAAGAGGGCAGCGTCATCCCCTCCAAAACAGTTTTTCTTTTCATACGGGATTATATCAGCAAGCAGCTGCCTCTAAGGCATTATTTTTGCCAGACCGCCAGGCTCTCTGTGCCAGCTTCTCCCTTAAAGCATTATATGGATGGGGCATCCCTTCCAAATAAGCCCAGGGGTAGTAGAGGCGCCCAGTGGAGGGGAGCCACAAAGGGCAGCGCTTTCACCGGGCATGCAGCGCCCAGGGGAAACAGGGCGGCGGGCGGAGGCGCCTGGTGAGGACTCCTCTGCTCCCCTCTGTGTGCTGCAAATGGGAAACACAGCGGCTAGCTACCATGGAAAAAATGTGTCCTTGCTGGAGCCACCCAGCTTCTCACCGGCCTCGCTGGAGGGACATCCCTGCACCCCGGGCGCGGTCTGCGCGCTCCTCCTGGTGGCCCCGCTGCCGAGCCTCCGGCCTTGCCGCCAGGCCAGCCCGCCAGACCCGCCACAGGGCCGGCTGGCTTCCAAAAACCACTGCAGCCAGTGTGTTTTAAAATAGACGCTGTGCTACGCTACACTTCATTTAATCTTCACACACATTACTACGCTGCTGTTCAGGTCTGTGCATCGACTGGGGCAGATGATAAAAAAAAAAAATCTGAATTAGCTGGCACTTTTCAATATATGTGAATAATTTTGTCTTTTTTTCATTTCAGGCTGGGCTTGTGAAATATGAGGATTCAGTCAAACTCTGAGATTCCAGAGCGCTGATGGCTGAGTGTGAAAACTGAGGTTTGTTTTCTTAAAACTGAGTAAGACCGAACCTTGTCTAGGAAACTCCTGCTGGTTGACCTCAGTGTCCTCCACAGGTCTGCTGGGCACAGACTAACGTTGCAAAACTTTCTTCCGAACAGCAGGCCTGAATCTCTTTATTCTGAGGTTCACTTGGCCCAGCAGGCAGGGCTGTAATTGCCTGGTTCTCGGGCGGCTCTGACTCATGTGCGCGGGGACAGCCCTGGTGGGATCATCGGGGGCTATGTGCCACGTACGGACTACTGCAGCGTAGAGGAGATGTGCTGTGCCACTCTGCATTCCTGCTGCGTCCTCTGTGCCAGTACTGCAGCGGTGTGATTAGGGAATAAGCAGGGTCAGAAGGCTTTTTACCAGCTGGAATTATTCTCTAGCCTGTTTGTGCCTTCCAGGCAAAATGCAAAGGGAAGTGAATTGAGTCTGGTGCTTGCTTGTGAATTTAGCTCATGAATCACTCGTGAAGGGAGCCTCACTACTGCTATTCTATTATAGTACACATGGGACATTTCCTACCTTAGAGACTTCATTGACTAGCCTGTTTGTTGCAGGTTGTTTCATTCATGAGATATTGGGTGACTGAAATCGCTTTTAGGACAGAGTCCGTGACGTTGAGTTATAAGCTCGAAGTCACTCATGTCTGGGACGTATCTGGCAGTTCTGCCCTGACACTGAAGCTAGAAATCATGACGCTTCCAGAGGCTTAAAATCATAAATATTTGTTAGTTATATGTGCATATCTCGCTAATGAATAACATTCCTTGGGGTTATTTAAAAGCATTAATAAACTGCATTTGATACTGCTAGGTGAACATCCAGTACTTTCCACAGAGGACTTGCACTCAGAGCCACAACTGCTGTAAAGGTGAGACGGACAGATTCACTGTGGGTCTTCAGTAGCTCTGCTTGGAGAAAGTCACCGTCACTTTCAGAAGAGAAAGCAGTGATTACTTCACTTGGTAATATTTTAAGTCTACCATTCATTTGCTTTGTGCAAATCTATGTAACAAGTCTGCCAGCAAAGTCAAAATCAACAAATCTTTTCAACTCTATGAGATTAATTTTCCCCTTTTTTCCCTTTAATAAGCAAGACTTCTAAAATGTCTTGTTGGTAACAGCTGGAGACCTCAACCAAAGTATGTAGGGCACTACCAACTTTTTTTATAAATGTTGCTGTCTGAACGCATTCACCATGTAAGTAATTCACCCTTATGTCTGAATAGAGGAATATACTCATCACAGCTTAACTGCAATGGAGGTATGTACTATTTTCCATTCATTATTTTGCTATATCCTTTGGATTACTGATCATCTCAGTAGAAGCAGATCCTAACATACACTGGCTGTATACTCCCTCTGAGGTATTAGGGCTGCTGAGTGCCGAGTTAGCCATGACTTTATGTGATCTTAATTACACAACCTGAATATTGCAGTTGAGCAGGTTTTCTGCTTTTTATACCCTTAATTCCCTATGTTTCACTGAAATCAGTTAAGTCAAATTATTTTTTATTGTCCAAAGTACATCTGAACTTTAAATAAAGGATGCTTCTGTGGGAATGCAATACTTTCAGTTTGAAGGAAGATGCTCTATTGCTGGGGACAAAGGTGTTCTGCATAGAATATTTGGCTTCTGTGTTTAATCTTTGACTCTATATAATACAGAAATAAACATTCTTTATAACCAGGTTGGCTAGTGAATGTATTTTATAGCGCTCAGTGAGTCCAGTAACTGTTCCAAACTGGTTTACTCCAAGCTATGGTTTTCTGTCAGACTACAAGAAACAGTGTTTTGTTACTGTAATTGCTACTGTTGGAAAATTTGCAGTTTTATTTCATGACTAAGTTGGTGCGTTTCTAGCTTTTACGTATGTATTTTGCTCTTTGTTTTGTATTAAAATCTTTCAGACGATGTCTGAAAGGAGAATGCTTTAAAGGACTAAGGCAGAGGAGGGAATGTCAGTCCTGTGCGTCAGAGGGTAGGATGCTGCCTTTGGGCTGAATGGCAGAATTTGCTGTGCCAGACTTGCTGGCAGCATTTCCCTGGCACTGTCTGCTCATTAGGGCTCTGCTTCTATAGCACACTTAAACACGAGGAAAAGTTCACCCCGTGAATGAACAAGGACAAACATATATTCATATTAAAGTTAAGCATGCGCTTGTGAGCTTCGCTAAATTTGGGGTAATAAGAGAGAGAATGCCTGTGTGTACAAAGGTATCAGAGAAGCTGTCCCAGGGACCTGTTTACCTTTTGCTCATTATTTATATTATTTCTGAGTCCTTCAGATATTGCTGCTTGTTATCCACCCTGCTGACATTTCATAGTTGTCTTTCCAAGTGCTGCTAAAAAGAAAAGCTGAGATTTTTGGGACACTACTGTGTGCCAGTGATTGAATTCCATAGCCCCAGGACTGCGGATGCAGAGAGCCCAGCATATAAAGAGGGAAAAATCAAGGGTTTTTTTCTTCCTGTACAAGTGGCATTGCCCAATTCCTCAGGACATCAGAGGAGAGTGACAGAGAATAGATGTTTCCTAGCAAAGAGAGTGTAATAGATGAGAAGTATGCTTAACACCAAAAATGAAGGAAAACTGTATTTTCATATTTCATCAGTCAGGAGGGACACAGAAGGATTAGATCTTGGGGGCAGGAGAGACTCAGATTAGAGAACTCTATAAAATTGTTAACTCTCCAAAGAGATTGTGTGGTGATGTTGTTGTTGTTCTCCTGTAAAGCATGTATCATATACCCAAAGGCTGTGCTCCCTGGCAAGAGAAGTATTTCCAGCTCCCCACGAGCAGAAGTGTACCGCCACTCTTGATAAGGAATCCGCCTTGTAATAGAGGGCTTTCTGATGCAGAAGAGTGCATCTGTAGCATCTGCCCCAGAGGCTCTCATTACTGAAACCAAGATTTAGCCTTAGCATTAATACTGGTTTGCTTTTCATTTTTACCAGCTTTTTAATTTCTAATGAGTTTCATCCCCACTCACAGATTCTACTAACCATACATTATCCTATGATGCGAGAATAAAATCTGAAGGTTAAAGCTGTGTATCAGGTGTCTCTTTGTTCCTCCACAAATATGCTGCCCTGACTTCTAGGGCCATTTGTCAGAGAAGTGATGTCATGGTAACAAAATGTAGATTGCCTTCAGATTTCCAGTTGGTTATCGGAACAACTATGGAGCCACCTCAGCTGAAGGCTGAGATACTGACCTCAATAAATTACCTGTCCCAGCGGTGCCTATTGTCACTTTCCATTCTGCTCAGTAGTGTGCCATCCTCACTGGCTCCATCAGTTTTGTGAGGTTTTCCTCCAGCATGTTCATGTCTGGCAGTCAGACCCAGAGCCTACTGATAACGTTGTGAAAGGCCTTAAATGTTAACAGTGGGATGCAGTCTTTTGAAGCATTTTCTTATTTGTAGGATGTAGCCTTTTGAAGCATCTGTTTGTGAGGTGGCAATGGATTTTTTTGCTGGGCTCATCACATACTTGAAGTTATTACCATATTTCAAAAAGCATATACAAACTGCAGAAAAGAACTCTCAAGAATTTTAGAACTTTTGAAGGAATTCCATAAACCTCAACTAGAAGATCCTACAGTTTTCCATGTGTTCAGCCTTTTAACAGTGTCAGGGAGTGCCTGCAATTGTGTTGGGCTACATTGTGTCCTGCTGAATTTTGACACAGAAGGCTTAAAGCAGATACTTTATGTAATTGCAGTTCATTGAGTGCTTTTTGGTGCCTGACTTGGACTGAAAACAATATTCTGCCACTTGGAACATTCCTAGTCTGCCAAATGGGAGACTTTATTTGATGCCAAATAGACCTCTTCATTTTGCAGTCAATATTTTGCTGTGATTCTTGACATAGCTGTTGCTACCAATTCCAGGATTTTTCAGTGAGCACTGTAGGCAGAACACTGATGTCCTTATACATATTAATGAATTTTAACATACCAGGGATGCCTATCATTAATTAGGTAGCATAGATATTGGAGAACTAAAAAGGCAACGATGCTATTTTATTGCTTTAAAATATAAAAGGCAATAAAATGGCAATAACACTTTTGCTGTGGTATAGTGTTTTCGGGAATACCAACACCACTATACAGGAATTGGAAGTTCCTGTACTTATGCTAACAACATCTGTGTTTGAAGGTAAATACATTCAGCACATTTCTGATCCTACAGGTGTCACAGTAATTTAAGAAATGAAAAAACTTTATAAATGCATTTCTGCAAAAATGTACTCAGAATCAACTTTATTTATAACTCACACCTTTTTTTTTGCTAAAAATGCATAGTCATTACATATACAGTAGTCAGCATCCAAAAGTGTACAAAGAGTAAATTTTCAAACCCTCCCAACAGAACCAAACAAAATTCACACTTTTTGTTCATTGCATGCACAGACCCTTAAATGTGATACCTCTTACTAAAGCGTGCTTGAATCTCTAGTAGACAGAGTTGACTTGCTATATATAAACTGTTTCTCCACACTATTAACCCCCAGCTACAACCACAAATCCTAAGGCGTTCACAAGAAATAGCAAAGCCCTACTTCAGAATCCTCCATGTTCTGAGTATGGCCCAGGAAGCAATTGCCCTGAAAGCAGAAGTCTGCTGGTGGTGTTTCCTTACAGGGAACTTTGAGCAAAAGCCTGCTTCCTTTGTCTTGGTCATTAATTTATTACTGAATTCAGTGGAATGAAGCAGCATCTGTCTAAGCAAGTTGTGAAAATAATGTAACTTTATTCCACACCCAGCTCCAAGACACTAAACATCTTGAAGGTCTGTGTCTTTCAGTGCATGTGACATTTCCTCAGCATCTTGCATCTCATCTGAGGAGAAGAGGGTAAAGCCTCAAAGTCTCAGCTGTAACTTGGGTGTTGGTTGCATAGCCCTGACTTACTTACAGGTATCTAACAGAAGCTAGGAATATACTCGGATAGGGCAAATTTCTAATGGTAGAGGCTTTGACTTCATGAACCACTCAAACCCTTTGATGTCTTTTTTTCTTTCGTCTCCACTACTGCTGCCAGTTAGAAAAGCCCTTAAAAACATTGTCCTCTACTCAGTGGTGCTGTTTATATCAGTCCTTCCAGGAGAAGGGCAGGGTGGGTTAGCAGGATGATTAGTCAGGGCTCCACAGCAAATGAAGAGTACACATATGTGATAAGAAGATCCAAGTTCAGTTTTCACTCAAATAATAGGATTGGCTCCATGTTGTTGGTTTTGGGGAATGGGGGGGGGGGGGGGGGGGGGGGCAGGGAAGAGAAAGTTGTTAGTCTGATCAATATAATTTTATGTTCCCAAATGATTACATGTGTTTATTTAAAAGCTTCATTTATTTAAGGTCTTTTTGCTCTGCTAAGAAGTAGCTTGCAGAAGGCTGAAATTCCCAGTGGCAACTGAGACATAATCACAGTCTTACAGACACTGATGGGAAATCTTGCTCCATTGTTTCACGGTAACTGGAATACAATCCATGGCTAAATGAACAACGAGGCCTCACCTCAGCGTTACAATGCCCCTCAGTACAAGTCACCAGTGAGAATTTCTGAAGAGTACTTAACTCATGTATGTTTTCTCTTTACTCCTGACCCTTAAGCATTTCACCAGCCTGTTTACTACTGCTTAGGTCTTGATTGCCCCCCGCCTGAAGCCAGTGGAAATTTTGCCATCAGCTCCAAAGGACACAGGATGTGAACCTCCTAGGAGCATGGCAATGACGAGGGTGTGTCCCAAGAGTTCATGATCTAGAAATGTTCATGTTCCTCTCCCTGTGAGATGGAAAAATATAACATTCTCTCTGCCGGAGTTCAGTAATATTTCTTCTTAGCACCTAGGAGGGTCTTTGCATTTTTAAGTGCTTTACAAACATTAGCTAGTCTTCAGAGCAACCCTGCGAGGTAGGTAAGGTATATTCTCCCCATCTTACAGATGTGGAAACTGAGACACAGAGGGTCAAATTCAACCCTGGTACAATTCCAGTGTTTTACATGAATTAAATTCATTCAAAATGAACACAGTTTAAACAACTTGCCCTAGAGTACAGAACAGGTAATGGCAAAGCAAGGACAAGAACCCAGGAGTGCCTGACTCCTCAGCTTGTTACCGGCCACTTGGTCATTTTTACTCTCATAGGCAATGAAAAACAGTATAACCTGGGCAATTACTACAGGTATGATTTGCTTCTGTAAGGCATGTGGATGGTAATCAACTGAGTTAAGTGCAATAATACTTTATGAATGTGCTGCCTCAGAGAGTTTAATCAAACATGAAGTAAAACTTTCATACTGTCATTTTCTGCAGGTGCACTGTCGACAAAAACCCAACATAGTAGCTGGATTCAGTACATAAATAATAAGCACAACACTTGGACAGCTAAGAAAAACTATCACTTTAGCAAAAAACAACGTGTTTCTACTTTTAACTGCTAAATTTCTACAAGTGCAGCATGCAGATGAAACCTTGCCCTTTGTTCCAGACTGCAGGCTCCAGGTCTTGCTAATGAAGCAGCTCAGAGCTGCACAGATATCCTGCATAGTGACATTCAAAGGAATACACTGCAGAAGAAGAAATAGTGTATCACCACAGAATACGGGAATAACTACTACAGACCAGGTATATCAATCTTACATGAAGATGAGCTTGAAGCTTACAGGTTACTTGGAAGTGCCCAGAAGCTAGGCTTGTTGAATATATGCCAATGTGTAGACTGTAGTTCTGGGCGCATGCTGATTGCAAGGGGAGGTTGTCCATGCCACCAGCACCCTGGGAACTGGCCCCATCAACAGTCCGTTCACATTGGCATGGGTATGTCAGTCTGAAGGTCAGTGTTGGCCAAAGATGGAAAGACACATAGGCATTTTCAGGCCATCCCCTTGTGCTCCAGTCCTCACCTCGTCCTCCATCCCCACACAGGTTCTACCACAAAAGGCCTGAAGACCCGTTTGGGTTTTAAAGATGAGCTGTGGAGTCCACAGTCTAGACCTTATGGCAGGTACCCAGGCAATAAAACCACTATGACAGGTACTTATGCAAAAAAGTTTGTTTTCTAGTCTGCAGGTTAGACCTCCTGCCTAAGCTCTGGACACAATTACAGACGTTCAGCCATGTGTGCTTTCACACCAAAAAGAGATCCCGCTCCCTTACAAGCCAGACAAATGCTGACATTCACTTCTACATGAGCAAATTCAAGCACTATAATTATAGATATCTTGTTCCACTTTTAACCTCTTTAACTCAGTTTTGTTCCGTCCATATTTATGGAGACTGGCTATCGGACATGGCAAATGGAGCAATTATCTACGTACATGTCCTTCACTGAATAAACACAGACACCCAGGTAGCATTTCCCTAGATATTCTCCACACTTATTGTAACTTTTTAATTTGTAGCCACATTTTAAACAGACAAACAAACAAACATTCATTAGAACTCTTAAAATCTAATCACATCTTCGTGCACCCATTCACTCCTGATTGATACAGCCTGCTTACAGTGGCTCAGAGAGCAGTACTTGCAACCAGCATTTACAAATAATTCCACAAAGTGCTCAGGCCCATACACATACCTCAAGATTTTGCCAGTAGAAACTTTTAAATGAAGCAATATTCTTAGTATCAGAGCCAGGTATCAAATCTGCAGCATGACTGGGGCTCACAGGCAACTCTTACAACAGCAGTAAGATTCCAGTAAAATTGCAGCTGGTTGCAATCCAACCTTTATACTGTTATCTGTCGTTGAGATATATATAGACGACCCTGTGTGGCCTAACTGCAAATATCAAATGTATTTTTACAAGTTAGCAACAGCCTTTTTTGACGTTGCCTCTTGAGATGTCCTCTACATTGTGACTGACAAGCACAAATATAATTCTTTATACAGTATGCTTTAAAAGCCTTTTTTTACATTTGGCTTTTAGTGTTGCTTGTTTCTGAGCTCTCTTCTAGTCCTGAGATTTGCTGTCCCTGGCCTTTTTGATTTCTTTCTTAGTTTTAATTGCTGGTTGGACATGCTAGTGGCATCTCCCAGGCAAACCCTTTCCACATAATTAGTTTTGAAACTTGGATGAGTCATTGGGCTCTAAATACTATGCCCCTATTATTTTAACTTGAATACAGTACATCTCAAAGATTTTGGCCTCTTTTTGCAGTTGTGGAAATTCATAAGATGACATCGTTACAGGTCTTGATCCATTTGCTTTCTATTGTGAGTTTCCAGGTTTTTTTCACAATATAAAGCACATATCAAAGCATAACAGCATTGTGAACCAGCCTCCTCTCCCAGTGGTGCAGATCATCTTCTGCTTTATTGGCAGCTGAATAAAGCAATGCCATATTTATGACAAAAGTTAATGAAAATATGTAAAATTAGAAATACTTCATGTAGTTTTCATTTTCTTTTAATGCAGGTTGGCAAATGAAAACAGAACACAGCCAGCCACGCAGGGCCATGCTGTTTTTTATGGCCCATCAGTGATAACTCAAGAGGCCACAGTTTGGGAACTGCTGTTTCAGAAAATTCTCGCCAATTTCTTTAAGAGACCACATGTGACCCTACCACAAATTACATCCTAGCAGAATTGTGGCTGGCAAAGAATACATATATTTGTTAAGCCATCCTCATCATTCCCTGAGAATCTAAAAGATCCAAACCATTATAGTTAAAATGGCTTGAGATAAAAGAGAAAATTAAATAGGTGTAATTTTCTTTTAGTTTGCGCACTTCCATAGGGAAATTCTCACAAAGCTGCCATTGGTACAGGGCATATCAATTACTGTTTTCTGTGATGATTCTGACCCATATCAAGGATTTGACCTCATAATCACTAGCTATAGTCCTTCCTGTATTCCCGCTATAAACAAAGGGGGATTTGTCTTACAGAAGACTATGGGACTAGACTCAAAACATTTTCTTGGGGTTCGGATGCCATGTCCGTGAAAATGGGAAAGACCCAACCAGAAATGTATTTCCACAATAGGGGCAAAGAGGCTGAGTTGAAGAGCCACTACACTATTGTGCAGTATGACACCAGCATTTCCTAAGGAAGTACCACCCTTCTTTTTCAAAACGGGGTATACAAGCAGTTTCTCACCTGAACTTCAAGTTGTAATCCCCTTGGGTAATATTATTGCATACTTGTTACTTGTTCTGTCAGACAAAATCAAAATGCATCTGTTTAAAATCTGCACATAAAAAATGTCTCTTTATATAGACAGCAAGTTCAATCTATAGTTAGTTTGTCGTGTGAGAAGGATAATACCTGGGTTGCTGTGAAAAGATACTGCTTTGGAAAATATCTCATAATTCTTGTCTTTGAACTCCCTCAAAGCTTCTGAAAGAGGACTTCAAAACACCCAGCTGCAGCCACAACTAATCAAAATAGGAAAAGGTGGGGAATGATGAGAAAGTGCCAGTACCCGGTACTTATAGAGACAGATTTTAGGTCCTGAACTCAGATTCAGCAGTACCTTATTCTGCAACTAATTTTAGGATGGTAAATCTGACAGAGTGCTCTAATTAAAGAGCAGAAGAAACCAGTTCCACGTAATTCTTTAAAAGATCCAGAATGAGACCTCACGCATCAGTTACTCTCTTTACATCCACAGAACTCCCACCGAGCTTGGCAGGGGCTTATAGAAAGTCTGACTTTGACTCTAAAGGGCTGATTTGGGGGCGATTTACCAGGGAAGATAAAGGGGCCCCTTAGCAACCCCCTTAACACAACAGATGTTCCTGACGTGCTGGGGGAAGAGCCATGCCATTATGCAGTGCCCTTCTTCTCCCCCCGCCCCTGCTCCAAATTAGCTTGACCCCTTTCTGGTTCAGTTATTTTACATATCCCTCTATTTTATTTTAGTACCCAAGTGGCTACACCAACCGCTTGCTGCCTGTCCAATTAAAGTCTCTCCATCAGCTGGTAATTCTGTAATAATTCACAGCTGGTCTTCCTCTCTGTTAAATCTATTGTTCCCTGGCTGAAAAGGCTGCAAGACCTTAAAAACTATAGATAGCTATCGATTTGTTTGCATTTAAAATCCAGTATGTGGCTGCAAAGGCCCGTTACAGTTATCACAGAGGAAGATAAATATCAGTGCATAATCTGCTAGGAAATTTCACACGGGAGTTGATTAAAAGTCTATGAGTAATCATTGCACGAGTGTCTTCAGGTGTATATATATATACACATATATACGTAGCTAATAAATATATAGCTAGATATATAAATATATATGTATATACAGAGCTAGTTTAAACCTAATTGTTACGAAATCAGTAAGTGGCATTCACAGTTCATGCATTCTTCCTAGTAGCAGAGCTAAATTATTTCAGCTTATACTCTAAGCAGCAACGTACCAGTAAGCGTTTGCTTGCTTCCCCTGGTAACCTAGTAGTTTAAAGAGCACGAGCAGTTCCGCCATGGTCATTTTCTCCGGCAACTCTCCGTGAAAGGGACCTGGCTCTTCCACAGGTGCGTTTCCCCCAGGTTTCACAGCATCTTCAGGACACGGTGGGGCCAGTCTGAGGGTCGCCAGTCTGAGGGTCACTGGTACGATGGTTGCTGTCCCAAGGGTTGCCGGCCCAGCTAGTCCTGCTTGCAGAGGTCTGCGACGCTGAGGAACCTCTTAACGACCATGGCCAGGCAGAGCGTCAGCAGCAGCATATACCCCACGGTGCCCAGGTAGGTGGGGGCAGCCAGGGGTGCCTTGAGGAACTCGGCCAGCCCGTGCTCCACATAGTGCACCTGGTCATAGATGCTGAGGAAGGTGAAGATGTGGAAAAGCTGGTGGCTGTGCCCCACGATGTCGAAGAGCCCCGGCTGGAACCGCTCGGGGATTTTGCTGACGTTGAAGAAGGCGGCCACCAGCAGCCAGCAGTAGCGCCGGTAGAAGTAGACGAAGAGCGTGGGGTTATGGCTGCGCAGGTCAAAGAGGAGGCTCTCCAGCATGATGGGGCAGGCCATGCTCAGCGGCATGGCGAAGACAAAGGTGCGCACGGCGAAGGGGTAGGCGCAGCAGGCGGCGCGGCTGCGGCAGCAGGCGGCCGTGCAGCCCACGGCCAGCGCCAGGGCCACGGGCAGCACCAGGGCACGGTAGGCCGCGATGGGCAGGCTGCAGTCCAGCTGCCAGCCCAGCCGCTGCTGCACGTAGCGGCTCATGGCGCTGGCGTCCAGCAGGCTCAGCCCCGGCAGCAGGTAGTAGGAGTAGGCCACGGTGCTGGCAAAGCCGTAGTAGCTGATGGAGGCGTAGTCCAGGTAGAAGAAGGCGGCGCGGAGGCGTGGGGAGAGGCAGCTGAAGAGGTGGGCTGTGCAGCTCATGGCGAAGGTGAGCAGCACCCCGGAGGCGTAGCACCAGAGGGGCAGCAGGGCCGGGTGGTGGAAGGGCACGTCCCCAGCGCCCCGCAGCAGCAGCAGCCGCCCGAAGCGGCTGAGGAAGAGCAGCAGCGGGATGAAGTGGGTCCAGAAGTTGAGGGTCTCGTTGGTGGGCTGCAGCACCGAGGCCAGGCACTCCTGCGCCGAGCAGTGCAGCCGCCGGTAGCCCGAGAGGATGAAGCACTCCACGAAGTCCTCCGGCACCTCGTCCCACCGCAGCAGGGCGGCGGGGCGAGGAGGCGACGCCGCCTCCTCCTTGTCCCCCTCGCCGGCCGGCATGCCGCCGGCCCCGGGCCCCCCGGCCGCCCCCGGCCCGCCGCCCGCCGCCGCGCCCCGCCGCCCGGGCGAGGTGGAGCCGCCGCTCCCGCAGCCGCCGGCGGAGGAGCCGCGGTGGCTCTGCGCTTCGCCGCCGCCGCCCCCGGCAGCATCATTCATTGCAGCAGGGGCAGTGGCGGCACCGCCGCCGCTCCTCCCGCCCCGCCGCCCGGCATCGCGGTAACTGGAAACCGGCGGCGCATCCAGCGCTGCCGGGGAGCGGGGAGCGACGCCCCCGCCGCCCCGGGTAGGGTTTCCCGGGGAGGGAGGCGCCGGACACCCGAGCCGCCGTTAATGATTGATGCGGCCGCAGCGGGGGCGGGGGCGGGCCGGGCCCGGGAGAGCCCCGCGGCCGCCGGAGCCTCCCCGCAGCGCCGTGCGCGGCCGGGCCCGGGCGGCCCGGAGCCCTCAGGGCCCCGCTCCGCCCGCGGCGCTCGGCGACCGCCTGCGCGGGGGCACGCGCGCAGACCCACCCGCGTGGCAGGGGGCCCGCCCCACGGCGCCGTGTCGGTGCGAGAAGCGCGAAGCGGGCAGCGGCATCGGCGCTCCGCGGGTGCTGCCGCCCGGCCCTGCGCCGCCGCCGCGGGGGGCAAAAGCCCCGAGGGAGGGGAGGGAGGGCAGGGGAGGGGAGGGTGGTCCCGCGGGGTCGGCTCGGGAGATCCCCAGCAGGCGGGACCGAGCTGGGAAATGCCCCCAGGCAGGGGACATCTGGCAGCGGGGGGGGGGGGGATTTCTGCCGTGCGTGCTTCAGCGAGGCCGCCTGAGACCCAGTTTCTTTGACATTATGTCACGCAACGCTCTTGTAGGCTGAACGTTCCTGGCCGGGCTGGGAAGGGCCTGGTGGCACTGATGCGTCGGGCACCCACCTTACCTCCGCGCTCCAAGCGGGGCGGCTGGGAGGGAGACTCGGTAGCGGGCTGACAGTAGCTGCTCTGTGTCGATCCTTCGACAAACCCGGCGTTTATCGGCGGGGCGCTTATGCAAGCAGCACAGTTGCATAATCGGAATCTAAAAATACAGGGAAGAGCACCGTACCCGTGTTACTGTACCTTAACGTGTCTGAGGGCACTGTGGAAAGGTCACTGTCGCAGGCGCAGGTAGGAGCCGGAGTAAGGAACTGCTGTTTCGGCGTGTTTCCTTCTTGTTTGTTTTCAGGTGGTCTTAAACATCCTACAGCTCTGGATTTTCAAATGTCTGTATTACACGGTGGTATTCAGATATATATGTATGGTCAAATGGTATAAACTGAGGTGCAGTGGAATTAGGACACTCGGCCCCGAGTTTTTTATAAAAATCTTCTATTCAATAGTGAATCATGACAACATGCAAAATCTTCCGAACAAGGAGGTAATCAGAAATATGGTTTTAAAAATTGGCACAAAAAAAGTAGCAAAAGTGTGTTGCCGAAAGTGATTTTCAATGCATTTTTCATTACAGTAAAAATACTGATTTTTACAGAACTGTCAAAACTAGGGCAGACTGGTGACACCGCTTATAATCTTTATAAAAATTCCACAGAGTCCTGCTAGGAAAATAAACGCAACAGAACAGTGCTGAAAAGCCAAAGGGAGGAGTAAAATATTAAACTGACAGAGCTATTTTTTAGGTAACGGGCCTACCGTGCTCTGACGCCCGTGCGTTTTGGAGGGCGAGAGGGCAGGTGGGGGTGCCCGGTGGCGTGCAGGGACGCACGGAGCAGCCGCTCCTTGAAGAGCGGCTGACAGAGGGCTCCGCACCACCCGCCCGCGGCGAGCCTCAGCTGGGCCAGGGGCGAGCAGGGCCCCGCTCGCTGTGGGCTCTGTCTGCAGTGTGTGATTTAGGGAGAGGAAAGGCTCCTCGGGATTAAATGAGAACTGCTCAGCCTCTGGTAGAGGTTAGTGTTCTAATGGGGCTGCCCTGTGCTAGAGGCCGCCCTGAAGAAGAGACAGGCCGGATGCTGGACCATGTGCTGCATCGCCGTAGATGCACCTGGTAGCGAGGGGGCTGTTAGAAGGGACCTCCTCCCCTGCCCCGTTCCCACCACACCACACCACACCACATGCAGGTGCTCCTCAGCATGCCTCTGGTGATCGTTTCTCCCTGCCCCAAAGCAATACTTCCATTTATGGTAGTGAGTGCCATTGCAGGCCCTAGGGAAGAGGACAAAAGTGACCATGATCTTCAGCCTCCCTCGTCAAGGTTAGATAAGGTGGTTGACTGGGAGCAGTCTGGTTTTAGACCTGCGCTAAAGAGCCTGCTGGAAAGCCACCAGCAGCTGTTGCAACAGATGGTGTCTAAAGAACAGCAGCATCCGCCGCTGATTGGGAACTGCTGGCTTCGCAGCGGCAGCAGGGCTCGTTCAACATGTCCTGACTTTCCTACAACCTCCAGACTTTCAGGGATGTGGGAGGTGTTCGGCCCTCTTGCCTCAGGGAGTCCTGGGGTATCACCTGGCTTGCTGGGAGAAACACCCGCCAGCTTTGTGTTTGCGCGGGGCAGCCCAGGCGGGAGGAGCAGGTGGGGTTCGCTTGTGGCTCGAGGCTGACGCAGTCCCGGTGGCCACTGGACCGTCTGGGCATTGGTGGAGACAGGTACTAACGCTGCAGAGAAGATAAATGTCTGGAAATTTGTCCCTACTATTGATGTCTTCCTGTAGTATTTTAAGATGCCTTAAAATAATATGTAGGAGGATGGGGGCTTTCTGTTTCGCAGAGCGGAGAATCACTTGAGGGACTTGCACCTACTGGCTCCTCTGGAGGAAGCACAGGCCCGTGGTAGCTATCTGGTTTTGTTTGCTTTGTCCCTGGTGGGTTTACCTGTTAACGCTGTGCTACAAATAAATACACGCAGTGTAAAATAAATATAAATTTTCTTTTCTCTGCCTCTGTGCAGGAATCCTGCTTTGGCTTGTCCTAGGTGTCATACACACATAACCTGGGTCTCCTTGTCTGGTCAGAAAGTGCCACAGACATCTCAGAGCTTCTAAAGATCAGAGCTCACACCATTGCCAAGTGACAGCAATGTAGCTTTAGCAGCCACATTAATGAAACTCATTACTAACGATCTGGTTCTTTTGCCTTTTTCCAAGGCTTCGTCCTCACAGGGGAGAATGGTCTCTGAGGACAGATTGGGCTTTCATAAAGACAACTGCATACATCTTACATTGAGTTAATTATTCTGTTCCCAAGCCAGCTGTGGAGTACTGTACTGGGAACCTTACAATTTAAAGCACTCACAACCTCAAAATAGCCTCTTATTCATATGTTGTCCATCAAGGATAGTATTACATGACTATTATGTGGTAGGCAAGGGAAAATCAGGGCATTTGGAGGTCACAGAGAGGAGTCCACGTAATGTAGTTCATGAAGAGGCCTCAGTGCATTTCTCTAAATCAGAGTTTATATTTAAAAGGGCATGGTCAGCATATACCAGGGTTTCTTCTAGCATGTGTAGAATTTTCTGCAGGCTTTCTCTCCAAGTAACCTTTGTGAAGACTTAAAACACTGATGAAGGCACTGCCTAATGAGGTAAGTAATGGAAGATAATGTTAATCAGTGCTGGCCGAAGACTCAAAGAAAAAGATGTGCCAAAATACCAAATGTGGGTTTGTTTCTATGTTGTACTTTTGTTTTATTCATTGTTGAAGTCCTGTCACAAGGTATCATTTTGTCTGAAATATCAAAAGCCCTATAAGATATTCTGAATTACTTCAACCGTCCCCAATGAAATTATGCCTTTTAGTTAGGGGGGAAAAAAGCTAATTTCATCTTTTGCACTCTAACATACTCAGCACACTAGGGAAGAGGTCATACTTAGCCCTCCTATTATCCATTGCCTTTCTGAGTGAGTAAGGAAATTAACTTAAATCTATCACTAGAGAGAAAGTCCTCTTGTGAACAAGCAATGGTGGTGTTTGGAAGATTTAAGATGCTTTTCAAGATATACCTTCAGCCTCACCAAATTCAGCCCACTCACGGGCAAACATCAATCTTAAGAGCTCTTGCTTGACTTAATCCTTTACCATAAAACTCTGTCTCTCCAATTTCTTTTTCCTTTCTATAGTTTAACCTTCAAGACAGATTTTACTGATTTCTTTCTTAATAAGAAGTTTTATCTGAGTAAAAACATTTAACCTCTTCATTTGCTCTGGATTTTTGTCCTTCTTCACGAAAATCTCCCTAGTAAATCTGATTCTGTTCTGACATCTTCTGTGGAACCCCACTGACCATGAGTGAGGGTAGAATTGGCTCTATTTATTTAAGAAGACTAGGTGAAGAAAGAGAGCCTTTAGCCTCATCCAGCTTTGCCTAATGTAGCTCATGCTTGGAGTTTCTCTGGGGGAACATCTTAACAGATACATGGACATAGAACATGGTCCTTTTGTTCTATGTAATTTTTTTTTTTTATCCTTTCTCAAGTGTGTATCAATCTTGTGAAAATAATGTCTTGATGGGTAATTTCCTACTGCAGCTAGTATGATCTTTTGTAATAACTGAGTAGGCACAGTGCTTCAATCCAATACTGAAGAGATAAACTTGCCTTTAGAGATTCTATCCCACTATCTTTTTCAGACTGGATAAACAGGAATCCTTGCATCATTTTCTCTTTCTTGAGTAACTAATTAGGGACAATTATACTTTATAAACATAATTCCTTAATAGATAAAGAAAAGTGAAAGTGATACTTGTATTTTAAAGCCTCACTCGGAGGCAAGAAAAGCTAGATATGGTAAAGGGAATAACAATAGTTGACACCATCAGGGTTGCATTGCAATGTTAATTTTAACCTCTCTCACCAGAAGCTTCTAATTTTCTGCCCTCTTTACCTTCAAGTTGAATATTTTCAGGTTTGTGCTCTTTATGCTTTAAAAACCAACAATAAAACCAATCTGAAATAATCTGAAAAAAACTCTGAACACAGCAAACTGGGAAAAAAACCCTTCACATTTTAAGAAAATTTCTCTGAGTATTTGGTTGTTGTCTTTTTTAAGTTCTTGTTTTTGAAAGATTAGGGGTAGAACTTGTGTTTTCCTCAACAGCAGCAAATCTGAACGTAAGTATTGCAGTGAAATTAGTTTCACTGTCATGAAGAATAGCATATTGGGTGTATGCATATTTCATACATGTTTTCCGTGGTCAGAATCCACCATTGTCCCACCTACCAGGGGCTTACGGCGAGAGCAAAATACAACCTGTCCTTTGCAAGGGTTGCAGGATTGAGCCCTCACTTACAAACTTCATGGCTAAGGAAATTGTTTTGTTTGTATGTGCCGAGTGAGTGTTTTCCAGAGCACAAATTGCTACTCACTGTTAGAGAGCTGAAAGGAGGGACTCCTGGTATGGACAAAGGAAAGATTGCTGTTGCACTCATCTTGAACTTCCATGCTTTTAAACAGCTGATAAATTTGCACATCTGGATTCTAGCCACATAGGCTAATTCTCTCTGACAAGAAGCTGCAGGAGAACTTTTGGAATTAAGCCTTCATTTGATACTTAGGCACTAATGCCTGGAAAATACACAGCAAATTGCTGACCTTTCTCAGCCAGACAGTACAAGTCAGATGTTGCCCCTGTGACTGGTTTGCGTAATGGGCCTCACCACTTGAGGAGTCCCAGGGGGAGAAAGAACCCAGGTTCCTCAGTAAGGCACGTGTCCTGCCAGAGCAGTGGGGTCCTGTAAGGGAAAGCGGCTGCTGAATGGCAGGACGAGAGCAGGACTCACAGCTGAGAGAAGGTAGGGCACCAGCACCGAGAGATGGAGCAACACAGAGGTGGCTCCAGCCAGGAGACAGCAGACAGAGGAGTAGCAACAAGTCCAGGTTGCTGTGAACCCTGGAGCCAAATTGCCCTGTCCCAGCCACCCTCTCTGGCTCTCTGTTATTCTGGAAGTCTCTGCTAAAGCATCTCAATTCAGCCCAGTGGCTCCTAGCAGCCCAGTCTACCTCCGCTCCGGCTGTACCTGCTGCCTGCCTCATCTCATCTCTGCCCTGCTCTCCTCCCATGCTGCATGCCCATATCATCCTAGCAACGCATGAGTACATGGGGGAGCATGCATCTACCTATTTTGAGAATCCTTGCCTAGCAGTTTTCAGTCTCAGGGGTGGGAGGAGATGGAGGGTGGAGGAAGGGAGAAGAAGATGGAAGACTGCTGCTTAAGCAATGGAGAAACAGCACACACCGCTGGTGGCTTTAGGGATCCATCAGCCACTACTGAGAGCATGAAATGACTCACAGAGTTACAAACCTGTACACCCAGCAGCTATGCTTCTGTCCTGCTCCTGATCTGCCCACCTCATGCCCTCAAATGTGCTTCCTTTGCTACAGGGTAGGGAACTTCCACAGCACTTTAAATCCTTCCTCTCCCCTTCCCTCACACCCACTTCTGCAAAAGGATTGCAGCAGTTTGGCTGTGCTCTGGCCTGGGGTGAGAGCAAGGGAGAGATCTCCTCTAAAAGTGGCGAAAAAACAGCCAGAGAGACAAGGGTAATGCACCGCAGCATGTGGTTTACTTAATGTAGCTTAGTGTTAATTATTTATGATAATTCATGATTTTCCCTAGTATACTGCCTAATGATATCTGTCATTGTAACAACAGTTAATAAACAACTCCCAGGTCTGCATGCAACCAGACCTACTGCATTATAATGAAAAATGGCTAATATTTCCTTTTTAATATTATTATTAGCCTACCCTTTCCAGCATTAATTCTCCACAGATTTCTGCATCTCAGTGCTTCTTTTCCTTCCCTCTCTCCTCCCTCCCCTTTCTCTCCCATTAATCCCAAGACACTGACATGTGTTGTCATTCACTAACTCTATGCGAGTCCTACTGTACTATTGCAATGTGTTATAAATAGCACAGATTCAGGAGTACAGTTCATTCTGAAAAATTATCTTTAGAGATGACCTTTGAAACTCCTATATCTTTCCTGTTTTTCACAGCATGCTCTGGATCATGATGCTCTTAATTTGGTGCAGTTTATTAATTACAAAAGAGCGCAGAGGCTGAGTGGTAAGCAGAGGATTTAAACAATGAGGTGGATAATTAAAAAGGATTAATGAGGTGGATTAAATAAAGGGATTGAGGTCAAATGGAGCACAAATTTTCTGGATATTAGTGGCCCCAAAAACTTCAGCATCCAAGGGCACATTCCTCTTTCCAGCTACATGTTTGCTTTTTATCCAGAAGCATCAGTCTTTCTTTCATACCAGGTTTATTAATGCAGTCCCAGGAGAGCTAAGCAGCATCTAGCATCTCCTCCTGCAGCCCTAAGTGCCCCTTCTATCTAGTACAAGTCCCCCAGCTGGTTTGCTTCCAACTCATTGCTGCACCTGTTTCCACTACTATGTTAAAAGAATCCAAAAGCAGGTCAGGGATGACACTAATCCTGTGCCTCTGCAAGCTGGTGAAGTGGTTCTCAAGAAAACAGTGAGAAAGATGGGGGAAGAGAAGGACTTGACTTGGATTCTGAAGCAATAAGATCCTGCCTAATCCATCTCTAAAGCTCCCTGGCCAACACCATTCCTTCCTGTGGAAGGGCTCTTCTATGGGCAAGTTTGGAGCTCAACAAATCCTAAGACGACTGATGGAATTGCCCCCAAATCCTGCTGTCAAGGGGTGGGTTTTATTTCTCCCTCCTCCCCTCCAATCCAGCAGTGATTCCACTTCAAATCTATGGAAAGCCTTGGGGTGCCCACAAAAAGCTGTGCAGGTGGTTGCAGAAATGCAGAGCTGCCCTCCAGAGCAGAAGGTGAGATCCCAGATGGTAAGGTACTATGTCAGCTGTAGGTATAGCAAATGCTTATTGTTGTAATTGCTTATTGCTGAAATTGCTTATTGCTGAAGGGAGCTCAATAACCACCTGACATCTCTTGATACTTAGCTACCAATCCATTACCAGAAAATTTTTGCATGGTTATATTGCAAATGATGTAAGGAGGCTTGAAAAGCAGTGAGAAATGCATGCTTCCGCCATGTGACCCTTCTCTGTCTACCTCACCTTTTTCTTAGTTGCAGCAGTGCTGGCTGGCCAACCGCTTATTTGATTGCAGCATAAAGCAATTTGCATCTACAAAATTATTATTTATTTTGGGTTTTTTTGGTGTGACTTAGGAAGTAGAAATCCTGTAATGCAGTAAGTTTAACCTAAGGCATGCTGAGGGGTAGAGCTGGGGATCAGCCACCTGAGCAGGCCGGTGCCTGGCCAGAGCGTACACACATGGCTGCGGAGGGCGGGGTTTCCCCAGCTCCTAGCTATCCCTGTGAAGTGGCTCTTCACAGGAGGAACAAGAAATGGTCCATAAAAGCACAGGAATGCAAGACTCATGATAAATGCAGTGTGACCTCTGGTTATGATCCCTAGTTAAGCAATGTTCAATAAAGAAAACTGCTGTGGTAGTGTGCTATCAGACCCAGTAATGGAGGATTTGCTGTGCTATCCTTTTGACTATTTATTCCTGGGCTTTCCTTGATTTGATATAACATTTTGATGTTGTTCAAAACAGTATTCTTTCTGTTTAACTTTGCTAGATGTTTAGGGGCAAGCCCTGCCTCCAAATTGTATGATCACACACAGTGTCTATGGACAGGGATGAGGAGGGATGCGCAGAACAGCCAAAGCACAAGACTCTGCAGGACTGTCCGTCCTGCCCAGCCTGATCCTGCGTGAGGCCTTCCCGCCTAAAACACATCTTGGGCCCTTGGCGTGCACCAAGAGCACCCCGAGCATTTCCACGCCGCCCACCCCGTGGGCCTTCCCAGCGCCCTCAGCAGAGTCCTGCCGCTGCTCTACTCATCCCACCTGAGCTGTTCCCGACTGCCACCTGCTAACGTCTTGTAGGAAAGCACCTGGTGATCAGAAAAGGCTCTGGGCGATCTGTACGGCCCTCTCTGCTCCGAGGGGCTCAGGCAGTGCGGGTCAGCGCGTGGCGCCTGAACGCCGACCCCCCGCCTCAGGGCCTGTCCCGCGGGACCGCGTGTCCTTCGGACGGGTGGGAGAGGTGCCGCTGCCCCCCACCGCCCGGCAGCGCGGCCCCTGCCCGCGCCCGCCCCAGGCCGGCCGCCGAGCGGTGTCGGGCGGGCCCGGGCCCCGCTGCCGGCCGCCTGTCGCTGCCTGCCTCACCGCAGCTGGTCGCTAGGCGGATCTGGGCTGCACTAGCGGCTTCGTTTGGGTTTTCCTCTGCCAACGTGAGAGCAAGAGAGCCGGGAGGGACGCGGGCACCGCCCGAGGCGGAGGGCTGCGGGCCAGGCGGGCTGTGGCGCTGCCGCTCAGGAGGGGACGCGGGGACAGGCCCCGCCCCGCCCGGGCAGAGGCCGCCCCATCGGTGGCTCGGCCATCGGCTTCCCGCCCTCCGCTCGCGGGCTCGGTGGGATCGGCGCTCGCTTCTTCGCCGCCAGGGCTGAGCGAGGGGAGAGGCAAGATGGCGGACAAGGCGCCCAGCGGCTCGCAGAAAGCCAGTGGGAAGGTGAGGCCGTTCCGCGGGGCGGCCCGCGGCCCGCTGGCCCGCTCCGCCGCCGGGGGGCACGGCCGCCGCCCGCCAGCGCGGCGGCGGGGCCCGGGAGTGACGGGGCGGCGAGGCGCGGGCGGCGCGGCCTGCTCCGTCCCTGCTCTCTGCCCGGGGTGACTGCGGGCCCCGGGAGGGGGTGGGGAGGCGGGCCCGGGCCTCTGGCGGGGCATCCCCGCTCCCCGGGACCGCCGGGGGCGCGTCTCTGTCCCGGGCCGGCGGCAGCGGCCTCCTCGCGTCCCCGTGCCCCCGGCGGAGGGCTGCGTGGGCGGGCGGGCGGGGCGGGGGAGCGGGGGCCCGGCGGGGCGCGCTGGAACTGCGGGCGCGGGTCGCCCGGTCCTAACGGGCGCATCCCCGGTGTCGGATGCGGGCGGTTGGTTAAGCCCGAGCCTTACCCGTGCCCGTGCACGTGTTCAGTTTCGCTCGTGCTGGGAGCCTGATCCCGCCGTGGGCTAAGCCCGCGTGGGGCTCGTTTCCAGCTTGCGAGTGCGAAGGAAGAAGATGATTTGGGATCGAGTCTCTTCTTCTGTTTTGCGATGAAATTACAAATTTCACAAGATCACCGTGACGTTCCCCGCTCTTTTCGCTGTACGCGCTCTACTTCCTGTAATTGTTGTTTGTTGGATTTGCAGACCAGAAGTCCAGGTAGTGCAGGAGTTCTGGCAAACTTGTCCAGAGCTGTGCGCTGAAACCAGCGCCTGGCTGGCTGCGGGTAGTAACAGCACAGAGCTGCCTGCTCTTTAAGCATCCCCTCCTGCCAGGAGAGGAGAGGGTAAGATAGGTTTTGGGGGATGCACTGGCAGCTGATCGTTCGAGGATTAGCTATTAGTGACACTCCCTTTCACTCAGCTTTGTTGCAGGTTTTAGGTCAGAAGTATATAAATCTTCCAGGTTTTGCTGTTGTGTTTTTTTGTGGTTTTGGTTTTGCCTTTTTTGTGTGTGAGTGTGTAGGTCAAGTCCAGGGAGAAGCCACATTTTGGATCAGGAATTCCCAGTGCTATATAGATTAATAATTTTTACCCATTTTTGTATTCAACTAAAACAGGGTTGGGGTTGGTTTTTTGGGTTTGTTTTTTTTTTTTGCTGCTAGGAAACTAGCTGAAATGTAGCTACCGAGAGCCTTTGCATATTTACCCAGTTGGTGTTATTAGAGTAGGAGAGTTTTATTTTTGTTTCCCTTTAATGATCTATTCCAAATATTGCCAGGAAACACTTTTTTGGATCTTGCCTTTGGCTTGGAACTGCAAGTAAGAGCTGGACAGAAAACTTTAGTAAAGTAGGTCTTAATTTATGGAGAATGGCTTCCAGGGAATAAGATACTTTGGGATTTCAAGTATAATTAGACATAGAATAATAATTATTGATTACTGCAACCGATAACACGGTACACAAAACCAACCCAGATATAATCCCTTTGTTTTCACAGTTACATCATAGACCTTTTTGTTTTGTTGTTTACTGTTTCTGTACTGATGATACTCCTTTTTTTAATATACAGTAATAATTAATTTATAAGAATTGTTTTCTGTCCTAGATCTCAGCTCTGCAGAGGTACGTGCAGACACTTAACTCTTCATACTAAGTCATCCATCCCATTGAAGTCAGTGGGACTACTAGAGAATGTGAAGTTAAACGTGTTAGTCTGTTGAGGCCTGCTGGGGAGGGCCTGTATCTTGCCATCTTCATGTGGTTGCCCCTCGCTGCTCAATTTCCCATTACTCTAGATGTATATGCTGTTTTTCCAGTAGTCTTTTCCCCATGCTTTACATTCTAGATCTTACTTGTTTTGTATTGTGAATATTATTTTATGTGCCAAAGAAAATAGTGATAGTACATACCTGCATCCATGAGAATGTTTTTGATGAAAAGTGAAATAAAGACAGACATGTCTAGCTCTTGGGATTTATTTCCTTCAACCTCAACTTTCTTGGGGGGGCAGGGGGTATGTGGTGTCTTTTTTTTTTTGTCATTTCATGAATGCTTGCAATATGTATATTCGTAGAGATACTTTTCAGATGTCTGCAGAAAGAAGTATGACATAATGGTACTGAAATTAGTAATATTCTTTTTTTTGTAATTAATTTATTCACACAAGGATAAAACTGTATTTTTAGTTGTGTCTGTATGAAAATGTTTATGGTTTAACAATCTAAGTAAATAACCATTTTGCTCAATTTCTTGAGTAATTATCAGACATCTTGATTTTTTAATTATTGTAAGATTCATGTACTTACAAATTGAAATTGAAGTTTTAGGCTTCATTTCTTTTGGTGCATTGTATTTGCAAGTTGTAAGAATAATTGTACTTGCAAACCAAATATGTCTTGTAGGTTCCATAGGATATGTTTCAGTGGCAATTCCAAGATATGCCTTTAATGGCTTCTACCCTACCTCCTGGGAAGACACAATGACATTTTATTTTCTGCGTTCTGTGAAGAGCTGTGGCCTGGCAGTTGAAGGCTTTAACACGTACAGTAAAATATGTTTTCTCCCCTTCAGAACAGGTGGTGTTTGTTCTTTGGTCTTAGTGTCCAAGTACTGATTTTGAATGTCTAGCCAGTTACTTTGTTTTATAGTGTAAAACCAAGCTTACTTCAGTCAGGCATTATCTGTTTGATTTACTATTTGAAAACCGTCGCTGGAGATGGTACAGGTCCAGGAGCACCCGTTGCCTGTGTTGATGTGGTGGTGGCTGCTTTTTATGATACTGTCAGCTTCTAAATAAGTTTGAAGGTCTCTGAAGTGAAATGTGTTGCAAAAGCATCATATATTTCTTTGTCACTTGGAGGTTAGGATAGCAAGATACATGCTTGAGATTTCCAGAAATCAATATAGGAAAGATGGACAAAATTAAGGAAGAGAAAATAGATTGCCCAAGACTGCACAGGAGGTCAGTGTAGGATATGATTCTGAAATGGCAGATACTGATTATGTTTAGTTATTATCCTGATGTAGTGAAATACTAGCTGCTTGATGACTGCCATTTTCTTATTTTCTCTTCTGAGAATAGTGACTGTATTGCATGTCCACTGCTCTTACAGTGTAATACTGTAACAAATTGGGTACCATGTGGCAGAAGAGATTATCCACTTGGACCAAGCTGTATGTTTCCCTTTTTCATTCTGAAAAACGTTTTAACAACATTCCTTAATCTTAAATGCATTTCTTAGGCTTTTGAGTAAGGTAGGTGTCTAAATGTTGAAGAACAACGAGATTACTTGCTTGTGAATGGACAGCTTTCCTCGGTAAGTTGAAGTGTATAAAGAGCGGCAATGTAAAATCTGTACGTGTGGTGAATTCCAGTTAGATGTATCGTTCTGCAGGATGCTGAAACTCATGATCTTTAACTTTCCCTGTATTGTTGTTCAACTGGTGACCAGGAGCAGGAGAGGCATAAGTGCGTTCCTCTGTTGATGGAAACGTAAAAGGAGGTGTCCTTCTCATTGCCTCTCTAGCAGTAGAAAGTTAAATGTTGGCAGCTCCTGTTCATCTGAGTATAAGGTTATAAGGGAATAGCATTCCTTGCAAGTACTTTGGAGAAAACCATTTTCCATTTACTTTTGTGTCTGCAAGTGATGGCTATTTAAATAGTGACTAATATTAATATGCACTATTCCAGTAAATGTAAAGAGCAAATAGATTAGCTGTAAAATAATTTGCAGGTGTTTGCAAGCATTTGTTTTCTAGACAGTTTGCTAGAGAAAGGAAGAATAAAAAAGACAAGTTGGGCTGGAAACCTCCCTGCCTTTGCTGGATTTTAACATCTTAATTTAACCTGTGATTCCATTTCCTTTTCCTTGGTGTCAGTGCTGACACAAACCAGTCCCAGCCTTAGCTACTTTTTCCGTCCCAAACATTGTCCTCTTCGGTTGATTTGGCATTACTGGGGGGAGGGGGGAGCCTGCTATGAATTGGAAACTGGTTTGGCTGAACCTCCCCAACTCTCTTTCCTAGGTGAGCAGTTAGATTGGGAAAAGTGATCTAGTTCAGCGTAACTGGCTGCCCAGTATGGGGGCAGAATCAATGGAAGGTGTTGAAACAGGGCAAGAGTGTCTTACACCAGAGTTTCTTGTAAATGCTTTACCCTGAAGCTATTAGTTGTTGCAAGGGCAGGGCTTTTATTTATAAGTCGTAGCCGTTACAGTTGTAAAAATAACATTCGGTATTTGGAAGGCCACGGACTGTCTCCTGGGTTTTATTGGCAGCTTTTGTGCTTTTGCTGCTCTTTGTTGTTTTACTAAATGGCATCAGTACTAATTAAAAAAAAAAAAAGTTTGCTTATGTTATACAGCATATTTTAAATATTTGTGAAATAATGTGACTGTGCCAGTTTTACCCAGAGATCATTAAATTTGGAGAAACTGAAGAGCTGGATTTGTGGGCACTTGCACAGCTGACAGGAAGGAAGATTTGGGAGAGCAGTTGCCTCTTCTCTGTTTTGTTTGGAAGCTGCCATGAAGCTGGAAGAAAATTTAAACATCAGAATTCGAGAGGGCTCTCTGCTTTGGCTTTCTGATAGGAATTAGTCATAAATCTCATTTCTGTGGTCTTTTGAAGTCCGCCCCTGCCCCCCCCGCCCCCCCTTTGAAGGTTGAGTAAATTTGGCTAGACTCAGTAATGGAGCTTTGGACGACCTGACCTCCAAGACTGTGGTTTGACAGGGCCATATTTTGCTGGAATGCCATTTCAGCAGCCTGCATTGCTACTTCAGTTGTGCTGGCACAATTCTTTGAGGGACCAGTGCAGTGAAAGTGATTGAGAAAGTGATCCAGCTGGAAAATAGTCTGGGTTGGGGCGGGGGAAGATAGGTTTCATGCAGAGTGGTAGAGGCAGTGAATTAGGAGTAAGAGGACATTTGTAGATTGTTTATGCTGGCACTGACTGAAAGATGGACTCATTGCATTTTTTCTGTCAGCCTTTTGAAACATGAAGGAGCTATCCTCACATCTCAGACATCATTAGGACAGAGCTTTGGGTACGTTTCTTTCAACAGTTAGTTCAGTTGAGCTACTTAACATGATGAGAAGAGGAAAAAATAATCCTGTTCCAGGTTTCGACACAGGTGGGCAACATCTTCTGAAATGCTCCTCTCTGTCAATGTCAGAAAGACACCGTGATTCTGCTGAGTCAATTCAGCTGGTGTAACTCTTAAGGAAACAAAATTGCCCCTTTTTTCAAGGCAGTGCTGATGGTTGCAAAGTGCGGTGCTGTGAGAATTTTTTTCTTTTAATAACTGCTATTTAGAAACTGGCAGATAGCAATGCCTAATTTTGTCACGAATCGCTTCGTCTTGTGCTTCTTGGGTACAGTTGCTTGGATGGTCAGAAGCAGTACCAGAGGTATGAACTAAATTTATAGATGGGAAGAGAAGACCTTCAAAGTAAGAACTGTTTAAGGAGGAGAATAATGTGGCTCTGCAAAGCTGCTAGTTGCTGTAGGATAAAGTTGGTCTGAAAGCTAAAACTGCTTTTAGAAGTTTTCAGAGTGCACCTTAGTAGAAATTCTGTTGCTCAGCTAATGTTCAGGCTGGCTTGCTCCACAGTGCTGTGGTCCCTGTTGGAGGTTTGGGGAGCACGGCTGTACTTCTGGCTCAGTGACTTTCAGACTTTTTTGATCATTGGCCTGCTTTCCTGCTGTTAGCCTGCAGAATCTCTGCATGCTACCATGCATTGAAAGCCTTCTTGAGCAGTATCATCTGTTCTGTTGCTGGAGAATCAGGTCTAGTGTCTGTTACTTTTTATGTTCTTTCTCAGGATCCTGTGTCTTAAGTGTCATTGTACTGAACACTGGTACTATTTGTTACTGTGTGCGACGCCTTGTTTGTTGTCCTCCCTGTAAGCAGCTTCAGCACCCGTCCCTGTTGTTGCTTTCCAGAACTTCTGTAAATGACACAGATGTGGAGAATTGAGAAATGGTCATTTCATTCTACTGTTGCCAAAAAACCTTCTTCCCCCAAGCAGTGCTAGGTCTCGACTCTTGTCAGTACACTAAGACAGACAGCATTGTATCAGTCCACCTTTGAGATTTATGTTTTTATCTGCAGGTCTGAATTTTTTTTTTTTTTAAGGGTGGAATTGTAACTGATGTGTTGGTGGCAGCTGGCAGCAGGAAGAATGCCGCTTTCAAGCTCTGAAATTCTTTTGCACAGTGTCTTCTATCTATGTGATGTTGAGCTATACATTGCCCCCTCTCTGGGGGAGGACAGCTTTCCTTAAACTACATTTTTGCAGCATGTAGAACTGTGGATAACGGATTACTGATTTGAGTGCCATAGGCAGTTGTGAATCACAAAAAAAATCCGGCACCAGATAGAGAGGAAAAATTTGCAGGAAGCAGTATTAGTAAAAGATGCTTGTGATATTTGCTACCATGTGTATTTTAATGAACTGCTGCTGGTACATGTGAACTAAGCTTTTTTATTAACTTGTGTACAAAGATGTGCCTTGTGAGTAATGTATAGTGTTGCAGGTAAGTGGATTTGTGAATTGGGTTTTTTGTTTGTTCCCCCCCCCCTTCTCTTTCTTAAGAAAACCCCAAACATACATTCCTAGGAACCTTTTGCTTCTCCCTTTTAAGGTTGTATATTTGTGTCTCTCTCTACCTTTGTGGTCTTAGTTCTGGTTGTTGAAGTGCTGTCTGCCATTTTTTTCTAAATTGATTGGACTGTAAAACATAGGAATATACTTGTCCAAAGATAAATGTCTCTATCTTCGTTGATGAAAAAGCATGATGTGAGATGAAAACAAGGTGTAGTAAGTTATCTTCTAGAGTAGCATTTGATGCTTGTCTGTTTTGGAAGACTGGAGATGAGCACCGTATATTGCTATTTCTGGTAGAAACTATAAATTCCTGGTAATAAGGAGAAGTGCTAATGTTCTGTAACTGATGAACAGATTTCAGCTAATGGGAATGTTTTATTTCGACTTAAATTTCAATTTAGGTATGAATTGTGCATCAGGCAGTTATGTCTTAATAGTAGATGTTGTGTCAGTGAGGTTTTCTGGAATTTGGGCATTACGTAATTTAAAACTGTGTTCAGTCCTGTTTGTTTCAGCGTTCTCCATCATTTAAACTCATTTAAAATCTGATTTTAAAAAAGCCTATGCAAATTTTGTATATACACTGGTTTACGTGTTAAAGCTCAGTTACAGTTTGAAGTAATAATGTTAATTAGTACATACTCACAAATTGGACTTAAATTAGTGTTCTTGAGGTGGCCAGCTTCCATCTATGCGCAACATACTAAGAGCAGTTTTAAAAATGATTTTATAGTAAGGCAAATATAATCAAGCACTTTGTGTAATCTTTAACAGCCTTTAATGACAACTCTTGCAGATTCAGTGTAGCAAACTTAATTATTTTTCCTTGCAGTGGTGTTAGTGGCATGTTTCTAAAATCCAGCTGTGGAAATTTAGGTGTGTTTAATGGTAGCAAGAACGTCTATCTTTACTCCCTTATTTGCCTTATATTGACATTGTTCATGCTGTGACCCTGTTCAGATATATCATTAAATACATTACATGTATCTTTGTTCTTGTGTATTTGGACATTGACATTGAAATGAAAATCACATTTGAAGAACTGAATAAAAAAACCCCAGAGATTGTGTGTTTCTTTTTCTGTGCCTCACTTCCTCTTCATTCTCTCTTCAGGTCAGAGTGCCAGATGCAGTACACACCACTGGATCTGCTGATACACATGTAAGTCAAAAATACTTAAAACCACCACCAACAAAAAAACAAACAAACAAAATCAAGCCAAACCCACAAACTCAGAACAGGCCTGTTCTCTAAAGAACACTACTAGCTGCAGGCAGATTCTGGTGCATTGGGTATCTAATCTGTAGGTGTTTGTAAATGAACCATTGATTTTCATGTTTAAAACCACTCCTTGAAACTTTCAAACAATCACTAGTGTAGGAAGCTCTGCTGCATGATACTGCATACATAATAGATACTTGAACAGGAAGATGATGTCAGGACTGTGTATATGTTTATCTCGTATACTGAGGAATAGTTCAAAATACGAGGCGATTAATCATCAGTCACTGTATATTAAAGTGTCTTTTTGTATACAGCTGGCTTCTCAAAAATGAGATAGTGTGGCCCTAAAAGGAAAAAATCCTTTATTTTTCTTTCTAATAGAGTATGGTTAAAGCAAAAGGTAAGAATAATTGCCTAGTCTCCCCCCTGCCACTGAAGAGACCTTTGTCTGGTCATGTGGTTGGTATGTTGCTTGAAGGGCTACCTATTTCCAAGCTAAAGTGAAAACAGGCAGCAAGAGCCAAACAGAGTGTTAATACCAGACAATTCATTCTGTGGTTTGGATTTTCTTCAAGGTTTCAATTTGATTTTGTATATGAAAAAGTCAATTACCAGCTGTTAAATTGCTTGTAAGATAACATTATTCAAGTTGTGATAGCAGAAACTTTTCATAAAGAAGTAGGTCCTTTTATTGATTTCCTTTTCTTGCTACAATTTGCAAAATTACTCTTAAATCGCTTTTGAGTATTTTGTGTTGTCGGTGGAACTGGGACTTCAGTGCTTTGTGTCTTCTTATAGTCAATGCAGCGTTATGTTTAATGGGAGTTTGCTTTCATACAGTGATTTGACTACTCAGCTGGAAGTTTTCTCTTTGCTTCCACCATTTTCTTTACCCTTTTCACTATATTATTTTCCATTTTTCGAAGGAGGAAGGCCTTCAAGTTTTGTATAGCTCTGTTAGGAATTCTGTGAAGCTGCATATGGTTAATAATAATGTTATGATTGCCTACTGGAAGGTAACTAGCAGGCATAAATTAATTCAGTCCTGTTAACTTTATATTGTTCCAGCCACTTTGAAGGTGGTGTGTGTTTTTTTGGGGATGGTTGGTTTTTTGGGGTTTTTTTTTTTCCTTCCCCCTCTGAGACCCTTTCTAAACTGAGGAGGTGTTAGTGCCAGAACTCTTGTTATCTTACAGCTGCTTCCCTTATGTCACTAGAACATATATTCATGCGGCTGATCTGCAGGTATCCTGTAACATTACTGTGAAAGGTTATTTCCTGATGACAGGATAATCCTTGGGTAGGAGTGTGGTATTTGTTTTGTCTGCATTGCTGTGCCATAGCAATATGCCCACGTTTTGCCAAGGTGGTATATTGTTTGTCATACTGAAATATAAGCTGTCTTTGAGACAACAGGAAAACTGGATTTTAGTAACTTTAAAAGACACAGATGCATGAAAAGTTACTGATAAACCTGTCACAGCAGCTCATGTTGACAAACATAGTGTCATAAACCAGGTAATGCACAAAGCTGCATTAATTTGTTACTGATAGTTTTCCTTTTAATGATGAAGTAGGGGACATTTTTCAAAGAAATATGAGCTGTTTTGGTGATACGCTTGGCACAGATCTAAGAGTTGTTTGTGATGCTAAGCAAGGATTATAAACTGAAGGTATTTCCAACGATTGTTTTTCGCAGTGCTTTTTTGTATGTAAAAATTCTGAATAGGAAGCTGATACTAGAAATGAAACTCTTTAGAAAGAAAATTATTCCTAGAGGAAACACTTTTTTTTTAGTTGGCATCTGACATTTTTAATAATACAGCAATTAAGTTGTTCACCTTATTTGTCTTGATGTTTTATTAAATTGAGCTGAATTTTTTTTAAGAGCTGTCATTGCAAAAGTTGTTTTAAGCATCACTGTGCACTGTGTAAGAGAATCAAAAATATTTTGAAGATAAAAGCTAATAGCTTATGTTTTGCTCTTCTGAGGCTTTTTTTCTTGTTCTTGTGCTGATTCTTTATGAATTACCAAATTAAGCTAGGAGTTTCCAGGGAAGTTCCTTATCTTTTCCCTCCTTTCCTTCCTATTGCCTATGTCTTTTGAACGTGGCCTTCATCCTGTTGTCTTTCCTCTCTCAACGCTTTACCATCTGTTAACTACCTAAATAGAATCTTCAGAATTCTAATTCCGTACTCTCCAGAAATAATTGTTACGTGGAGTCCTCCCTTCATCAGGGTTTCAAGAAGGGAGGATTGGAGGTTAAATTACCTAAAACTGAATGAATGTAGGACATAAATGTGAGGTCTTTTGTTTTATTTAACTAGTAGCTGAAAATCTCAAGAATGCATTTTCTTCTTCAAGCAAAAATACTATATTTAACCTTGAAGTACAACTGAAATATAGCATCCATTTTGTTCTTCAGTTACACCTGTTCAGCCTTGTGCAAACATTCTTCTGGCCAAAATAGTCAGAAAAGCTTTTAGAACTTTTCTCTGTTGGTGGTGTTTTGTTTTTGCCACGCCCCCCCCCCCCCCCCCGCCCCCGAAATTGCAATGATCAAAAAGGAACTATAGTGCAAAGCATGTATTTCCAAAGGTTTAGAAACTGTGCTGCATAGTGATAAAATCTCCAGGCTCTTGCAGGAAGTACCCTTCAGGTTTCAGCTGTGTTCGAATGGTGTATTAAAAGCTTTCTCATTAAATCAAGGATGATTTGTTTTTAAAAAAACACAGATTTAATTTTTTTTGTCGTATTAGATAAAGGCAAGTTCAGAGAGAAGTACAGGAAGCCTTTTCTTTGTTTTGTTTGGGTTATGTCACTTCAGGTGGAAAGTTTCTGGTCTAGACCAAAGTAAAGAGTAACATTATTTTAATTGTTTTGTAAGCAGTTTAATGTTTGTTTTCTTACTCCTTTTTTATTAGCCTCTAATGGAAAGCAAACTTAAAGCATTCAGTATTGGCAAAATGAGTGCTGCCAAACGGACTCTGAGCAAGAAGGAGCAAGAAGAATTAAAAAAGAAGGTAATGGTATACAATGAAAAATTTATTTTGTATACAGAGCTGAAATAAGTTTGCTTTTAGATTACAACCAGCTTTACCACCAGATTTCTTTATTTAGATAATTGTAGCTTTCTAAGAATGAAAGTGGATGGTATTTTACATGTTTAACTTGTTCTTGGCATCCATGGCTTTAAGATAGAGAGAAAGGCTGGCTTCTCTTTCCTTCTGTGTGAGAAATCAAGTTCTCTGGCTTTGTGAAATACTGAATTACAACAATCCATTGATTGTTGTGTTGCTGAAAATGAAGACAGCCATCACCTTGGGTTTATTTTCTGTTCTTTGTTTGCTCTCTGTCATTGGATTTCAATAATTAGGAATAGTATCTGTTGTCTCTGAAATTTTCAATACACATACTTGTTATTGTGCAAAACATTTTTGTCTAATGACTTCTTTTGGAATTAATAAAAACATTAAAATGTGATACTGAATTTTAGGATACTCAGCAGTGTCCAAATTTTAGGAAATATGTAGCTTATAGTTGGTAAGGTGGAAGCTTTGAAAACTTTGGGCTTTGAACTTCACACAGACAGCTATTACTGTATTTCAGTGGGATATCTCCTGCTAGGTTGTTGGAAATACTAGCCTAAAGAAACACAGTAGTGCTAAATTTAGTGTCTCACTATTAAGTCACTGAATTCACTTCTTCTCTGGGAAATACATAAAGGTGGTCCTGTTGTTAATCTCCTTCAATCACATGGGTTGATTGTAATGGGTAAGATGGAATGTGTACTGTTCTCTGATGCTTAGGTCAACAAAGCTCCAGTCTCATAATGGTGGTCTTTCATATGATATTTTCTATTTGGCATCTTTTGAATGTTAAATTGCCATGTAAACTCTTGTAAATGAAGTCATATTTAAGCATACAGGCCTTATTTGCTTTATGTATTATGTGCTGTGTTCTTCCCACATTTCTCAGAAATTTGAATTCTGTCTAAAATTGAAACTCATTTGATGCGGTTTGTGGCATGAACTCTAGAAAATAAAAAGGAATGTCACATAGCTAATTTAAGAATAGCTGTCTAGTGAAGGTTGTTCTGTGATGATAGTAAATAGATTAACATTTGCTGTGTAGGAGGATGAGAAGGCTGCTGCAGAAATTTATGAAGAATTCCTTGCTGCCTTTGAAGGAAGTGATGGTAATAAAGTGAAAACATTTGTAAGAGGAGGAATCGTTAATGCATCTAAAGGTACAACTAATCTTTTTTTGGGGGGCGTGGTGGTGGATCATTTGGCTTTGAGTAAAGATGAAGATTGGCTTTGAATTGCATTTTAAAATTAATCTGTTAAATTAGAAGCAGCAAGAGAAATTTGATGCTAAAATGTACTTTGCTTTGACTCACTAGGTAGGTAGTGATATGACTTGTCTTTTAAACTTCAGAGGAAAAAATGCTTTGTTTTAAAATACCTAATCTTTGTTCTTTTTCTTCATTTTAAAAGATGCTAAATTACAGAAAGTTTGTATTGTCACTTCTTTATGAAATAATATGTGAACTGAATGAACAAGACTAAAGAACAATAGCATTCTTTCTAGTGAATAGTATTGTGCAGCACTAGTTAATACAATTTGGTTTTAATTTGCCTTTAATTTCAGAGGAGCATGAAACAGATGAAAAACGGGGTAAAATCTATAAGCCTTCATCACGATTTTCAGATCAAAAAAATCAACCAAGCCAGCCATCTAATGAGAAGCCTCCATCCCTCTTAATGATAGAAACCAAAAAGCCTGTAAGTTTCTTATTCAAATATTAACCCCATACTTAGGAAGTATTTAGAAGTGCTTAGAAAAAGGTCTGTGTGATCTTGCAGAGTAGTTTTATCTGCATTTATCGCATATTAAAAGAGGATGGAAATCTTGACTTGCTTAATCACATAGCAAATAACATGATGGTGAAATGCAGAAGTCCAGTAGCCCTGTATCCAACATGGTATACCTAGTACTGCAGTTTGATTTGGCTGCTGTATGTTTTTACTGTGTTCCTGATAATTTGAGACAGACTTCTGAATACAGATCTAGTGACTGTTGCAAAGTAACAGTATCTCCAATCCTGAGAATTTGTGAAGTTTTAGAAGCAATTCTTCTTGCTGCCATCTGGTTTTAGATTTTTATAACTTAAAAAAATTAAAAAAAATTGACCTTTGCATTGATCCAAGTTTTTCTTGGTGAGGTTTTTTGAATTTTTTTTGTTGTGATGTTTGAGAAGTCCCTTTAGCTCGTTGAGTTGTACCAAATAAGTTGTAGAACTTGCACATTTTTGAAGCTGAACACTTTGTTTTTATTTAATTGATTTTGACTTCTGCATGGTTTGATACGGGTTTTTTCTCTTAAACTGAGATGTCATCATAAAAAGCAATGGAAATATTATGAACACACTTAGTCTTCAAGTAGTCAAGCAATAGTTACATATGATTACTGTTACTACTGTATATGTGTAATGTGTAATTAATGTCTTGGACGTCTTTTAAAAAGTCTTTTAATAGAGCTTACGACAATTTTTAAGCTTAAGTGAAAAATATATGCTACTGCCTGTTAGGGTGGGAAATGAGATGTAATGTGATAATTGTGGGTAATCCCATCCTAGCCTCTCTCCAGCTTTAAACAAAACTCAAATTTAGACTAGTGGGGTAATACTGGATGGCAGTTTTGATTTTCATTGTATGTAAAGCTCTACAGTTAACAGAAATTAATTGTAGCATTTTTTTATTATGCTGAGCTCTGTTCTGTCATATGCAAATGTTTGTACTGTAAGATATTACTGCTTTTCAAATTTGTCATAAATACTTATCAAGTAATGCAATCAATTTACTCACTTGCCCTGTCCAATGGTGATTGAAGATAACGAGGTAAAAATGATTTTATTTATTTGGCAGACCCTCCCCAAAAACAAAAACAAACAAACAACTTTGCCTGGGGTGAGTAGGAAGTCCAGTTTTTCCAAAGCTGTAGTGTGTAACACAATAAATATTTTGTATGTCTGCCTACTGGAAACGTTTTAATTTAAATTTGGTTATATAAAAGCAATTTTGTTGAAGATAAGAGTTCACATGAGTTAGTTAAGGTACATGTATTACAGTAACAAAAAAAAAAAGTATTACAATAGCCATATTCTTTGTCATTCAAGAGTGTTTTTTCAGAGGATCTTTGACTATTTAGAGTAACTGCTTCTTCAGACCTGTATTATATCCGAAAGAAAGCAAGATAAATTCTTTTCACATCGAATGTTTGTCTGTGGATAAAATAACTGAAAATATATATATGTAAAATAATTTACATATATATGTACACACACATATCAGTTTAATTAGAGCATGATGGATTGCTAGGGGTATAGTCAGCTTCTGAGTTTCTAAGTGGAACAAACTGACAAAATACATCACAGATTTTAAATTTGTATGTTGTAGAGAGAGTGTTTGATCACACATGCTGCACTGTAATAATGAGAAGTAACAAAGTTTAGTTTAGGCTATCCTTAATTTTATATTTTCTAGCTTTGTGTTTGATAGCGCTCAGTCTTAATGTTTTCAAGTCTGGTTTGTTGTGGTGGTTTTTTTTTTTTTTTTTTTTTTTTCTCCTCCTGTAGTTTACTTTGTTTGAAAGCTGTGGGTAAAATATGCATGGAAATTATCTCAAATTTTGTTTTTATATATATAAAATTTTTATTTTTGTTTCATTTTATCTGCTGAAATGTTGGCTGATATATCTTTAATTTTAGCCTTTGAAGAAAGGGGAGAAGGAAAAGAAAAAGAGTAATTTGGAACTTTTTAAAGAAGAACTAAAACAGTAAGTTTGACTAATTTTTACTGTAAATAAAGAAGATGCAAGGTTTTTACCTTGTTTTTACAGGTGATATTTAGGATTGTTCTTGCTAAGCTGTTTCCCAAAGTAGGTTTTTGGTTTGTTTTTTCCCCAAATGCTTGTGGAGTGGTATAACTTAATTAACAATGGCAGTGATAATTAAACAGAGTATGAACCCCTGCTGGTAGATGCTCAGTATAGGTGTCTGCTCGCTATAGGTGTCTGTGACTGGATAATCGGTTGCCATCTGATTAGTTCTCTGGTGTTCCTTGATAACTTCTGCCCTTTTATGCTGATTGGTGATAGGAAATGTTTACCACTATTGCTGAAAAGGACTTCTGTTTTGAAATCTGCGACAAGAGGCTATAAAATGATCAAAAAACAAACCAAAAAAGCCCAGTATGCTGGCTTAGATCTTTGTCTATTGAAATGAATGGATTTCTTTGCATGTCAGCAATGTTTGATTGTGACCTTTGAAAGAGTTTGGTACTGCCTTCCTAAGCAGAAGAATATCCAGGGCAATTAACCAAAAAAACCTACATATAAATTCATAAAGTATTTCAGAGATCCCAGTAAGTGAATGACTGGCAATGTTTCCAAAGCTACTGAAGATGATTTTTGGATCAGTTAGGTGTGAATAGAAGCTTTGATTGAATCAACCAGCCACCTACCTGGATAAAAAATGGAAAACTAGGTTTGTTTCTTTGACAGCTGCTGAAAGTATGTTACTTAGAAGTAGAACTTGGGATGCAATTCTGTTATAAATTAGCAAGTGTGAGCCTGTAAATGAGAACACTTGTTAACATGGTCTCATGCATTGTTAAAGTTAGTGAAGATACAGCAAGACAAGTAGCAACTGTAATGGATGAGGATGTTCAGGTTTTTGCTGTTGACTTTTCTCTTGATGGGGATGTAGAAAATTGAAATATGTGTATCTTGGGATACTCAGGAAGAATAAGTAGTTTTGTCAGTGTCTCTCAAACTATATCCAGAGGAATTGTAGTATGAGGTTGAGCTTTTGTAGTAATGCTGAAATAAGACTTGTAATTATTTAGAGATATACTTCAGCTTGCATAATTTTAAAAACAAGCTGAAAATGCTTCAGAAAGATTCTTTCACTTTTGAATGTGTAATACAACAGAAAGAGCAGCACATGTATTGAGTGTAACTGAGTGCCATATATTTGCCCTGATGTTAGAGATGGAAAACAAAATTCTCTGTATGCATTAGAAAACAATAGGTACTGCATTATAAATCCATAAATGGCTCTTGTGAGTAGTGTCTGAACTTCACTGCTGTCTGTTTGTTGGTTGATGTAAATGAATTGAATTGACAGCCTTGTATTCCTGGTACACAATATCTTCATACCAGGATTTAAGACCAAACTACAGAGAACCAAATAGTTACTTGTTTAACTATTCTCAGGCATATAAACTGAGATGAGATCCAGTATGTTCTGCAAATAGTCATACGGGGGTGTCTATTACTTTACAAGGTGACAGCCTACGTGAATTAAGGCTTAGAAAAGGTAGGAGAAGAAATAGACATTAAGGAGTTGTGTGCATCTTGAAAAGTCATCTGAACGGTCAATGGATCTCTGGCAGCTGGAGGTGGAATTTGGGTCACTTTTTCAGAGCACAATTCTTATTTCTGGTCTTGTAAACTGCTTCTCAAACCAAGTCAGTTTTGTTTGAGATGAAAACACCCTGACAGTATGAATGAGGAAGCATGTAGTTGGAATAATTCTGGTGGATATATTCCAGTTGATTAAACAGAAATTCAAACATACTGGCAATTTGAAATTTTAACAAACCCATTGTTTAATATTAAAAATTCATATAATTCTAAAGTTAATTGAAAATTTTAGAATAAAAACCTCAAAATGGTATTAAGTTGTTACTTACATTACACTTGTTTTATAGAATACAAGAGGAGCGTGATGAAAGACATAAAACAAAGGGTAGATTGAGTCGTTTTGAACCACCCCAGTCAGACTCGGATGGCCAGCGTCGTTCAAGTAAGTAGATGTTATTTTTTATGTTTGTTTGGGCTACAAAATTTGTAGACTAAATTACATGTATTTTTCTTCTATTTATTCAGTGGATGCTCCTTCAAGAAGAAACAGATCATCTGGTGGTAATATAGATTCTTTTTTCATTCAGTATAATGTTGTCACTTAAATGCATAGCAAGGATTATGACTTCTTTTTTTTCCTGTTTTTTCCTCCATCATTGTAGTACTGGATGATTATGCACCAGGGTCGCATGATGTTGGAGATCCAAGCACAACAAATTTGTATCTTGGAAACATTAATCCTCAAGTAGGTTTGGAGCCAAGGGGTGAAGTGTAGTGTTGGCATGTTTGTGTCCAGCTGAGTGTTTTTCCAGTGGCAGTTTTCCACCCTTTTTATTTTAAACCATACGCATATGTTTAAACCCATATGCTAAGTACAATTGGTGACTCTAGAGGCAGTATTCCTTTGAATAAATGCTCTGTACATGATGCTGCAAACATTAAGGTTTAGACTATCAGTTACTAGATGCAAAAATGCTCAGTTAAAATCATTTTTCCATGGATATCTCTGTGCAAGGAGGATCATATCTCAAAAATTTGAGTATGCTCAGTTTCAAATGCAATTTTTTTCAGTTATTGTTTCTGTAGTAGATTGCATTGGGGAGGTATCAATGAAGTATTGTTTTTCAAGAAACTCAGAAAATTAAAATCTCAACGTGTAGATGATAATATGAACAAGTATCTTAGAAATACAGTAGCAAGATGCTAATTTTTACCTTTTATCATGTAGATGAATGAAGAGATGTTATGTCAAGAATTTGGACGCTTTGGACCATTAGCGAGTGTTAAAATTATGTGGCCAAGAACTGATGAAGAAAGAGCGAGAGAAAGAAATTGTGGCTTTGTTGCCTTTATGAACAGGAGAGATGCTGAAAGAGCATTAAAGAATTTAAATGGTAAACAGATTTCTCAGTTCGGAATTGTAATTATCTTTGTAGGAATATTGAGGAGTAACCATAAACATATCTTCAAGTTGTTTTATTAGACTAGTGATAGGTATGCTCTAACTCCAGTAGATAAACCACACTGGCAGTGATTTTAGTTTACACTGACTGTTTTACTGGCAGCTGAATGTCATCAAACTGTGGCATGCACAAGGGCTGCGATTACTGGTGGCTTTTGCTGTGGGTAAAGATGTAGAATTTCTGACTGTTTGGAAGATGTGAGCGGGAGGTAATGTTTGATAATCTCTCCTCTGTAAACAGACTATTTTAAGAAGGAATCTATTACTTGTAGTTGTTTCCCAGCAATAATTTTTTTTGTGAACAAATTTAACTAGTGCACAGGATGTAATCAATAATTGGTGATAAATATGT
The DNA here is from genome assembly GCF_030463565.1 of Pelecanus crispus. Classification (NCBI taxonomy): domain Eukaryota; kingdom Metazoa; phylum Chordata; class Aves; order Pelecaniformes; family Pelecanidae; genus Pelecanus; species Pelecanus crispus. The sequence goes on along the minus strand of NC_134651.1, from coordinate 18,186,807 downwards.
CATGTTCTTTTGAATAATGGCTAAATTCCTAATACTGGAGGTAACTGTACTACACCAGATGTAATTTTGCATATGGACTGTCTTGTCTATCTTTTATTTGAAAAAAAGGAAAAAAAAGTCTTATGTGATGAAGAAAGCTATGTTCTTACAGTTCTGGAAAAGCCTGAAAATCAAAAATCAGCATCCTAGACAAAAAGAATAGAAAATGAAAGGTTGCCCTTGCATAGCTTGCTCAAAATGGTGCTTTACTAGGGCCGTTAGTAAGTAGGCTTACACTGTGTAGTTCTAATTGCTTATTACATTTGGGTTTGAATAATGTAATTTGAAATTTGTTGCCTTTAAGAATTGAAGTACAGAAATAATACGATTTAAAAATTACTCTGTTCATTCTGATGTGCTGAATATCAAATTTTTAAAGTTGGGGGTTTTTTTCCCCCCAACAAGTCAAGTAATTGTGTACTTTAGTCTCCCAAAAATGTACGTGGGGGAATATTAATAAAATATTTCACATAATAGGCTTTTATTTGCACATGATGTAGTCTGATACATTGTTGGTTAGTGTATCACATCTAAGCAGAAAGTAAGCCATGGCCGGCACACCTAAACGCTGCACTTACACGGGGAAATCTTGAGTGACACAGAACCGATTTATGACATAATGGTGTGTTTGTTTTGTTTTATTTACTTCCACTTTTTCAGGCAAGATGATTATGTCGTTTGAAATGAAGCTAGGTTGGGGCAAAGCTGTACCTATACCACCACATCCAATATACATTCCGCCTTCTATGATGGAGCATACCCTCCCGCCTCCTCCATCAGGACTGCCTTTTAATGCCCAGCCTAGGGAGAGGTTGAAGAATCCTAATGCTCCAATGTTACCACCACCAAAAAACAAGGAAGATTTTGAGAAGGTAACTTACAGTACCCTGGGCCATATCTCATTGTTAAATACTACATCTGTGACAGTATTTCAGTGGCTTCATAGATTTGCATTGCTCAGGTTGACTTTGGCGGCCCTTAGTGTACAAACTCACTGGCTCCCTGCTGTAGCCCAAGGGAACCTAGTTAATTCCTGAAGCTCTGTTTCATGTCTGTGTTAGGGTACAGTATATTGGGTCTTGATTTATTTTAGTGCTGCTTTAAATCTGGCTATCATTTTCCCCCTCCAGGCTCCCTGGATTTTTTTCTCCTACGTCCCCCCTGTTTTGTTGGCTGCCAAATTGCAGTATCTAAATTGTTTTCTTTAGAGAAAATACTACATTTTAATTTTGGTAGCAATATTTTTACACTAGAGGAATTGATAGATTTTGTGTAGAAGGTAATTAATCTGGACATTGAGTAAGTATTGTATGCTACTTATGGAGTCAGTTTTCAAACTTTTTTTTTCTGGAATATTAGCTGATAAAAGGGTAAGTATCTTGTAATCACAAACCAACTTGATTTACATTTTTAAGAATTTATTGATTCTTTGAATGACACTTAAATGTTAGGGCTGTTTTTTGTAAGACTTGGGAATAAAGTAATACCAACATGATCCAAGTCAAATAGTTTAGAATCTTTTCATAAACTTAAGAACTCCTTTCTTAATTATATTCAGCATAGTACCTATTCAGTGCATCAATGTACATTCTGACAGGAATGTTCTGATACTTTGCAATTAGTGAACCTTTATGGTTCACTGACACAACCATTTTGCTTTTTGTGTAATTGCTTAGTTATAACTTCACAGCAGTGATTGCCTGCAAAACTTGTGATAGATGTGTAGTATTTACATTGCATATGTATATTTTTGCTTGTTACTTGTTAACAATACTCACATATTCTATGTTTATTATCTGATGTGACTTCATATACAGACTCTGTCGCAAGCCATAGTCAAAGTGGTTATCCCAACAGAAAGGTACATGTTTTTCTTTATTATTACTGATCTAAATATAGAAAATTTCCCCTTCGGAATTTTAAAGAAAAATGATGATGTTGAGGAAACGGTAATGGCTTGACTGAGCAATGGTTCTTTCATGACACTTGAGAGAAATGTGTGTGTTTTACAGTCTTATTATCCTTATCTTAATAACTCTTTTTTAGTGAGGAACATTTAATTTGAGCACTAGAAATAGTTGCAGGGTAATTTTGTGAGTGAACACTAGGGTGAAATAGCTTGTCTTAGAGACAAGTGTAAGTCCTGACATAAACCTCTGAGTACTTCATAGCTGGGATGCAGCTGTCTCCAGTGTGGTGCTGTGGGTTTTTTTTCCTTTCCTTTTTTTTTTTTTTTTTTCTTTCTTTCCTGACTTGTACAATTTGTAACCAATTCAGTTAAAAATCACTTTTGATTTCTGATATTTTTTTTTTAATGTGCAACAGTTAATAATTTTCATCGCTGAAAAAGGTAGTTCTGTATTGTAAGGGTATTTCTAGATTTTGGTCCCCATCAGTGCTCCTACCTTCATGCTAGTCTAGGCATACTCTTGCTCAGTTAAGCTAAAACCTTTTCCCAGACATAGGAACACAACACTTTTAAAAGTAAATAAGCACAAAAGATTACCAAATTCTCTTTGACATTGGCCTTGGTGAGCAACACCAGCTGAACTGTCTGCGGCAGCGGGGGACCAGGAAAACATCATGGGATGGATTGGGAAAGTATACAGTTTTTGACCAGACATTGGTACGATCGGCTCCAATAAATGTGGTTTTATTATAACTGAAAAACTTTTTTTTGTTGGCCAACTTAAGCTAAATGACATTTTAAAATAATGCACTTAAAACTATCATCTTTTTTACTACACTGTTTTAATTGTCACAAAGTCCCTTTTTTCTTTTTTTGCGTTGTGTGGGGGGAAGAAAGAGATTTGTGAAGCTAGTTATAGTAGTATATTAACATATTTGTCAATAGATGCTCAAATGCAGTAGTATTTTTGATGAAATTTTAGAACAGTACAATTTTTTGATGGGTAGAGACGTGAATAATTAGGGCAACCAGGAGAGGTCTTGATTTGAGAGGCATTGAGTAGAACAAGTACTTGTAAAGCTGTATAGTACTTACAGAGTAATTAGCTTTCAGAGAAAAATATGTTTCCATTTTATTTACTGTAGCATTTTGAAAGCTTGTATGATAAGAAAAGCTCATGTTAATTGAATTGTATTTGAAAATACTTCTAATTTTTCCTTTTCCTCATGTCATTCGCATCTTTGAAAGCCAACTGCTAAGACTATTACATGGTGCATCGCATCATGCAAAAATTTTGACTGACTTCAGTGGGATAATACATTTAGTTGTTATTCTTTGAAAATTTTCAGTACTGGTTTTTAACATCTCTTACTACTTAGGATTTACTAAACAGAAAACCATGAGTATACACAATCGAGTTTTTTTTTTTTTCCTGAGAAATTCACTTTCAAGTAGTCATGTCTTACATACCAAAATGCATGTAACACCCTCATTCAGATATGGGATGTACTGAATCTTTTTTTATACATCTGAGGTCTTTCCAAAGCAGATATTCTTGTTCAAGCATAAGCTGTTCTTGTGGAACTTTATTGTACTTGATGAAAGAAAAACTAGATGAAAATTGATGGCATGGTTCTGCAGGAAGCCAGAAATGATCACATTGAACTTGCCTTAAAATAAATGAATGGTGTAATAGCTTAGAGGCTTGAAAGCTAATTGTGAATTTTTTTCTTACTGATATTTTCAAATACAGTTCATATAACAAGAAGAGTCTTGCTACTTAGACTTTCAGAACACTGCTTTAAATAAAATGGCTACAGAATTATTGAGACTGTGTCCTCTTTACAATGTTTCGGGGATTATAAAAAGCAAACAGGAAAATTGAGCTGTAGGTAGCTGTTTGGGTTTTTTGTGTAATATTTGAGGCAAATGTAGATTAAATGCTAGCTGGTATAAAACAGAACATTTGCTAAGTTTGCAGATGGCAGGGGCAGGTTTTTATTACTACGGTTTTAAGTTAAAATTCTTTTTTTGATCTAGTGCATTATATCTGTGGCAGAACTTTGAATACTCATGGTAGAAAATAATCACCTCATTACTAAGAAGTAATAGAAAATTCTGCAGCTTGTCAATGTAACAATTTTTGAATTTTAATAATTAAAAAATTTGCTAAAAGAAAATCTAATGCATTACATGTAAAGAACCAATATCCATTTGTTACATCTAAGAAAATAAATGAAAAAATGTGAAAATATGTATTTTTTTTCTGTTTGCATCACGTTCAAAGGACACGTGCTGTGAAGCTTTTGATAGATGTAGGTAATCTATATTTGAAAATTCAGGATCCTGTTTCCAAAAATCCCCCAAAGATTGGAAACTGACGATCACTATAAAGCTTATATGACTGTCTTCTGTTAGCGTGCTTATAAGCGGCTCTGCATTTTCAGATGTGGCTTGAAAAATGTGCACTTCACATCTGCTTCTTGCCTGTCTCAGGATATAGTGCTGAATGAAATGAATACAGATTTTATTTTTTTTTTTTTAGTTGGGATTCGGTTCACTTGAGTGTATGAGGGAGGAAACATTGGATGGTATGACACGAAATGGTGGACAGTTTTTTCTATGCCACTAGCTGAGTCTTGACCAAAAAGAGATTATTTAAATTTAATAAAACCATTGCCCTGTTTGGCATCAAGAAGGCTATTTGCTTTTCCTTTCATACTTGAATAGTTTGAAAGCTGAATGCAGTTTCTATTGAATATTCAAAAGTATGTGTGTTTTGATTTTGAGCATAATATTCAGCCACTTGTTCCTCTGTAGAACTTTAGCTAACACTTCGGTCTTAGTTCTAGGCAATTTAGATGAGGGCTTAGTTTTTGATAGTTAATTGTACTTTGGTGTTCAGTTGCCCATTTTTATGCGTAAGGAATATTAAGCTGCTAAGCAAGAGATGGTTGTAGGCTAAGCTGTGGAAATTCAGGAAAGAGGTCTCCTCTTAAATTCTTACTCCACCACTCCTAGGCATGTTTTTATTTTAGAATGCCCGTGTCTATGATGCAAGGCTATAATATGTTCCATGTTACCTTATCTTTTATACAGTTTTCTTAACAATACAGCAAAATAATCTCCTGCACAGTTGTAGTATCTTAGGTGGAGTGTAGTTTTATATAGTGTTAGGTCTGAATCAATTTTTCTTTAACTGTGTTGTTGTTGTAGGAATTTGCTCGCTTTGATACATCGAATGATAGAGTTTGTGGTACGGGAAGGGCCTATGTTTGAAGCCATGATCATGAACCGAGAAATCAACAATCCAATGTTCAGGTGCTTATTACATTGATTCAGTTTGAAATAGCGCTATTTTCACTGTTTCTAATATTTTGCATTTCTGAAATACTAGTAAGAGCTGTTTTTACTATGTCTGTGTGCAGATTTAAATTTTACAAATTGTACAGATGCTTATACTATCTTTTTATGAAGAATGCACTTTTATTCCAGTTGTTACTAATGTGTACATATAAATACATACCGTATAAAACACACACTATAAAATACATTTGTACATACATAAAATATGTATATCATAAGTAAATACATTTAACACCTACTTTTCTGAGGGATTCAAAGTAATCAGTGGAAGCAGTAGCATACATTTTAAAAAAAGAAAAAAAAAAAAAAACCCAAACCAAACAGACTAACTCAATGTAAAGTCCAGTCTTCCTGGAGCCTAATTTCTAACCTTTAGCAAGAGCTGGGAGTCATTTTTCTTTGATGTCAGTGCAAATAGGATTAAATTTTAGCTTACAGTGAAGTTGTCAGAATTTCCAGCTCGTGTTGTTAATGGAATAAAAAAGGATCAATTTCCAAATTTCTTGTGAAATGCAGTCTCTGAAAAACTTTTTCAGGGAAATACTAAATGACCTTTTAAAAATGTTTTATTTGCAGTAAGGATGAAGTGCTTCATTATGATTTTTATATACAAATTGAGAAAATATGCAGGTCAAAATATCCTGGCCAGTAAAAATGGGCTGCATCCCCCCCGCCCCACCCCCGATCTTGTTGGAGTGTTCCGATATACAGTTTACTGGTGGAAGACTTCAAGTAATTTAGTATTTGATCTGAGCAACCTAACTGTAGAACTACGAATTCCTGCACCACTTGTGCTGAGGTTGCAGTTGCTCCCGTAGTCACTCTTTGCACTGATGATTTGTCTGCTTTACTGTGGTGCCGCACAGTTGTTTTTTCTGACCCTGTTTGCTCTGCTTTTAACTTCTGAGAAATGCTGTGCCTTTGTGGAATTCTGTGCTCTGCTTTGCAGATTGCATATGTATGTGCATGGAGTGGTTGCATTTGTTCTGCACAGCTGGCCTGTAGGTGTACCTGATTTTAGCTATCTTGAGTTCACTTGGTAGCTGAGGTGGGATTCTGAACAGGGTTTGTTTATATTTTTTTATTACTTCCTTTGAATTTGCTTTAGTTAGTTAATTTGTACTATGTTTTCTGTCTTTGCCCTTTGGTTTAGGTTTTTATTTGAAAACCAGACTCCAGCCCATGTATATTATAGATGGAAGCTTTATTCAATCCTTCAGGCAAGTAGAATTTTAGCGACAATTCATAACTTCAAGCACAACGAAATGAGGGAACACCAAAGTAAAAATTCTGTGGTTTTTTGTTTGGTTGGTTTTTTTTTTTGTAGGGAGATGCTCCAACCAAGTGGAGGACAGAAGATTTCCGTATGTTCAAGAATGGATCGTTTTGGAGGCCGCCACCATTGAATCCATACTTGCATGGGATGTCAGAAGAGCAAGAAACGGAAGCATTTGTGGAGGAACCGAACAAGAAGGGTGCACTTAAGGAAGAGTATGAACTTCCATCAATTTATAGTGCTGTTTTAACTACTAATCTGCTTGGTTTTTTCCTGTTGTGTTTTTGTAGTTATATCATCCCTAAAATGTTATCATGCTTGTCATAATACTACTTAGAAACTCTCTTAACCTCAGTGCTTTTCAGTTAGTCTTTCTTGATGATACTTGGTGCTAAATATGTTCTGGATTTCATTAGATTTGTCATCATTGAACAATGAGTCCTTTCAATACAATTGTTATTAACCCTTTATTTGAAGGGGATTGGGAAGATGAGAGTTTTTTCCCCATTTTCTGTTCCTGTCTGTTGGTGGGGGTATATAGCACCTTTCTCAACATCGTAACTATAAACAGTTACTGTTGATGCTGCTCATCAGAAATTAAAATTGGGAGCAGTTGTTAATAAGCAGGAAGGGACAGATCATCAGAGTTCTTTGCTGTGAATTGTAAGTGTGGTGGGGATGGCTGTGGTAGTGGAAATATATACGTGATTTTCTTAATTTTGCTGTTGTTCCAACTGTGTTCTTAGCATGTGGAATTTTTTCTGGTTTCATTCTTTTTGTCATAGTTATGATACCAGTCATGGGTCTGGAGGTTTTAATACATAATTTATTTCATATGTCTTCCTACTGAAAGGTTCAAAAGGATAATCTTTTGAGGGTGTTCTCTATATGTGGAGGTCAGGGAAAACCTGAAATAATTGCTTCTTACTAGCTTTCTGAATCTAATACTTATTCCACAGCAGCAATTACTTGCATGATTTAGATTTATCTGTTTTGATTTAGGCTTAAACTAAATCCAAAAAGATATTGATATTTATTAGAGATACTGATCTGCTGTATTAGGTATTTCTCAGTTCTTTTTCCTTGATTTCTGTATGTAGTCAAGACTTGAGTGGGAGGGGTTTTTGCACTTTGTTTATTTATGTAATGTGGATGCATATGTTCATGAGTCACTGAAAAAACTCAGGCAACAGAATATAAAAATATTTTAAATTGCTTTTGTCCCAAAGATGGAAAAATCAAAACCAGCATTAAATGGAAGTTCTCCAAAGTACTATTAATTTTATATTGTATAAATAATAATAATTTTATATAGTATTAAAATTCCTGATATTTCAGACAGAGGGACAAATTAGAGGAAATTCTGCGTGGATTAACACCTCGGAAGAATGATATTGGTGATGCAATGGTTTTCTGTCTAAATAATGCGGAAGCTGCTGAAGAAATTGTAGACTGCATTACAGAATCATTGTCCATTCTGAAGACTCCCCTTCCTAAGAAGGTGTGGAGATTTTGTATAATCTTGTATTTGGGGGGAAGAGCTCACTTAATAGCACGTGCATAGAATTTACAAGCATTACTTCATAAGTTTCAGATAGCATTGAGGTTTTGTATTAAAACGTGGGCTTGAATTTAAGTATGCTTTTTTTCCTGTGGGATTTTATTATATGTTTTTATTCTTTCTGAACCTGCTTGTAAATAATGTTCTGCCTTACTGTGAAGTTGGAAACAGCAGAATAGTCTGTTCAAACAAGGAAATAAAAATTGGAATGCTATGATCTGTCCTTTGTAATACTATGTAATATAGCACGTTACAGTGGCCAGTACCCTGTAGCGTAACGGGGGACTAATTGCCTCTTAGCGTGTTTGTTCATATGGCTGTGTTACACTTAGTTCTAATCTGATACTTCTAGATAGTTTAAGCTATCTTGTATTCTTTCTGGAGAAATGCATCTATTTTCAGGATAATTTAAATTCTAGAGTTATCTTAATTTGAACATTCTTTATTGTAGATTGCAAGATTATATCTAGTGTCGGATGTGTTATACAACTCTTCAGCTAAAGTTGCCAATGCTTCCTACTATAGAAAATTGTAAGTACAATATTTTAGGTGACTGATGATTTAAAAAAAAAAAAAAAATCCTTATATTTGGTTTCGTACATCTCTGGATAAATGTGGTTGTAGAGAAATTCACACTTTTCTATGAGAATATAAATTATATCTCTTTGCATGAAAATGTTTAAGATACAGCATGTTAGTGCATAGTATTGCTTTGTAATGCAAAAAGAAGTGTATATGCCCTGTGTAAGGGACCACTTGCATGGAACCTCATAGAGGTGAGAATAACTCACGTGCTTCTTTAGAGAAAGAGAGCCTGTAGATGATATTCAAGATACGGTATATCGAATAATCCATGTGAAGAAGCCAAACTTTTAAATAGAATTTTTTTTTTATTAAAAGGTGTTTTTTAATTCTCCATGAAGGCTGGAGAACTTATAATGGGATTATGTACTTTGTTTCTAAGGTGCTGAGCAGACTTTAGGAAGAATGTCCAAGGGAGAGTACCTCTGTCCTATTTAGATATTTGATTGTGTCTACTTCCTGGAGTCTCTGTAATGTTATGGTAACATGATGGGGAATAGTCAGCATGTTACAAAACTCTAGTGATTGCAAATAATGCTTCTTGTTGCAGTGTGTGTTTGCTGTGCCAGTTAAATTTTTGTACATTGAGAGACGCTCAAGGGAAGCTAGGTAGCTATTACTCACTGTGCTTTCACTGAGGGCCTCATTGAGTAACTTAGAATAGAAACATAACTAAGAATTTTTTAAAAAACACAAATTGAATTTTGAGACAATTCTTGCATTGTATATAAGGTAAAACTCCTTTTATCCTCCTCCAGTCTTTCCAGGCTGTATAAAGAGACTGCAGCAGATGTGAAGATCTCCCTTCACAGTTCTGTTGTTGTCCAAGGTGATTTAATATATAGCAATCATATTTGCTTTATAGTTCAGTTCATGGCTATTATAGGGATCAGAACCTTGTGCTCTTGAGTCCTGTGTCCCAGGTATTTTTGTGAATTATGTATGTCCAGAAAATATATATTGCAGAGTTTAACTAAAGAAATGTATATGTTTAATTCTAGTTTTGAAACAAAATTGTGTCAGATATTCTCTGATCTCAATGCTACTTACCGTACAATACAAGGCCATTTACAGTCTGAAAATTTCAAGGTATGTATTTCATTGTTATTTATGTGACATTGAAGTCAAATACATAGATGTTCCTGCACAAGAGATTGCATACTGTGATAGGTAGCTCAATCTTCCTAATTAAGCTTTAAAAAAAAAAAAAAAAAAAAAAATTTCTCTCTTGCAAAGATAGCCTTGAAATTAAGGAAGAAAATTAGCATCTGACAGCTGAAGTGTACCGTTAGATGTATAGTTGTGGAGTTGAGAGGATATCTGTCTAGTACTTGAATTGCAAACAAGGCCTTCTAGCTTTCTGATTATTTTTGGACCACCTATATTTCAGTTTCAAAAATAAATTTGAGCTGCTCAGTGTAGAAAGAAACTGCTGGACATAACAGCATAAAGTTACTTTTTAACATTTTTGTGATAGATAGGCTTTATTTTTTGAGGTCTGATAAGCAGTCTGACCGTGGGTAGTTGAGAGAGATTTCCGAGATAGCGCTCTGCTTCTCACCACTCTCATGCTCAGCCTAGCTTTTCCTTCTTCTGTTATAAAGATGCCTCTACAGTTCTTTTTTTTTTTTTTTAAATCAGAAGCTTTAAATACAAAGCTTAGAGTGTAGTTAGTTTTTCTGTATTAAGGTCTTTCTGTGTTGTCCTACCTTCTCTGCTCCCAGTTGCTCTAGATTGAGAATCAATTTTAGTTATCTGCTATTTTAAAACTGTTTATTAAATTATATGGTAAAGACAGGCAGTAGATTTTTTTTATATCTACATCTCCAGCTACATTTAATGTGTTAAGCTTGAGCTGAAGCCCATCATTTCAAATATACTTCACTTCTACAAAGAAATGAATGTAGGAACATCATTTCCTTTCAATAATATGGATAAGCTAGTGTTAATTTTAGTTATTTTATTTTACACTGGGAAAGATATTTCTGTTACATTTAGTAGAGGCACCTGCTTTGAACATCTGGGTGGAATGAAATTTGCTGTTGGGATAGGAACTGCGAACAGCTGAAATTGATAATGTAACAGGAATTTAAAGGGGAAATGAAACCCAAGTGAGATTTTTAAAATGGTAGTTCCTATATATGTATTTTTGTAAAATTACTAGTCTTGCCCAACATAGTATTGTTGTAATATACTTCAGTATGGAACTACTTAGGAGTAGCTGTCTACAGTAGTAGTTCTCTGTGGTGTATTTCCAATCACTTAAAATTTCTTAATACAATTTTATTAGTGGTTTGGTTTTTTTTTTCCTATTGCTTCTAGCAACGGGTAATGACATGCTTCCGAGCATGGGAAGACTGGGCGATCTATCCAGAACCATTTCTGATCAAACTACAGAATATTTTCTTGGGGCTTGTAAATATCATGGAAGATAAAGAAACAGAGGTAAGTGACCTTGGTAGTGATGCTAGCAGATGGTGAGGAGAAATGTGTAAATATAAAGTAGGGCTGGCAAGGATTATTTTGATGTCTCTGTTAGGGTGAGTAAACCTTTTTTTCCTCTGAATCCTTGCTCTCAAATACAGGTGTAACATAGTTTCAGATGCAAATATGGTTTAATCTGTTTATGCATTTATTGCTTGTAGATTAGGTGCTGTGATGGAGTTATATTGTGAAAACCTTTCAGAGCAAAGACTAGTGCAGAGTGACAGGTATTTCCTTTGTACTGGAAATACTCTGTAGTATCTGTCTGTGAATTTTGAGTTAGAATTTCAGACCTTAGTTTTCATTTCTGAGAGTTCTAAATAGCTAGGCATCTAGCTACCTGAATCATCCATTTTGGTTCTTTTTTGTGAGTGTCACACTTGAATGTAATAGAGGCATCTGAGCTTTCTTAGTTTGAGAGGAAGGCTGTGATAGATCGTTTACACTGGTGATACTCTACTTCGATCTTTGCTGTGTTGTATTAGAGCAGTAAGTTCCTAACTTTCTAGGTATGCTACGACATTTATCTTTGGGGGTTTTTTTAGAGGTTATTTTAAACAGGATATGTAGTGAGTTTTAGTTATTGCATAGTGACATGTATAAATTATTATTCAATATTTTGAAGCTCTATGCTTAAAATTTATAGAGTAGTATTAGCACTCAGTGAATGTATACTGATCTGTTTACAGTCACCTATAAGTAACTTAAGACAATAAGTAATTTAAGAGAAATGAGTAAATAAGTAATTTAAGAGAAACAAGACAGTGGACCCTAATAAATGGATGTATGTTTAGGATAAGTTAATTTTGTAACTCTGTGGAAACATGCCTTTCAGAACAGCAGGGGGAGACCTACAGTATAATTGGAAGGTTAGCTTATTTCCTTTAGCAGTAGAGCAGAATGAACATGCACATATGAAGGACAGTGCCTGTACCTAACAAGTTGGAATATGTAGCTGTATTTATCATTTATGTGTGTTCCTGCTAAATAGTTGATTTCTGTCAATCATAGAATCATAGAATCGTTTAGGTTGGAAAAGACCTTTAAGATCATCCAGTCCAACCATTAACCTAACATCCACACTAAACCAATCAAGGGTAGACTAGACTAAACCATGTCCCAAAGTGCCACATCTACCCATTTTTTGAACACTTCCAGGGATGGTGACTCCACCACCTCTCTGGGCAGCCTGTTCCAATGCTTGACTACTCTTTCCATGAAGAAATTTTTCCTAATATCCAATCTAAACCTCCCCTGGTGCAGCTTGAGCCCATTTCCTCTTGTCGTATCGCTAACTACTTGGGAGAAGAGACCAACACCCACCTCGCTACAACCTCCTTTCAGGTAGTTGTAGAGAGCGATAAGGTCTCCCCTCAGCCTCCTCTTCTGCAGGCTAAACAACCCCAGTTCCCTCAGCCGCTCCTCATAAGGCCTGTTCTCCAGACCCTTCACCAGCTTGGTTGCCCTTCTCTGGACACGCTCCAGCACCTCAATGTCTTTCTTGTATTGAGGGGCCCAAAACTGGACACAGTATTCCAGGTGTGGCCTCACCAGCGCCGAGTACAGGGGGACAATCACCTCCCTGCTCCTGCTGGCCACACTATTCCTGATACAAGCTGGGATGCTGTTGGCCTTCTTGGCCACCTGGGCACACTGCTGGCTCAATTGTTCAGATTACTGGTTCTCAGGGAATTTTTCATATGTAGTAAGTATAATTTATCTGACTGTAATTGGCTCATTCCGAGCTAAACCTCAGCTTGATATCTCTTCTTTTGAATATAGGTATTGCAAAGCTTCCAGTACTTTGTGTACAAATTCCAAATTCTTGCTTGCTTATAATCTTTTGTAGGAGGATATTGTATTTTTCCTCTGCAATAAGCAACTGTACTTGGTAGCAAAAATTGTTGAGTTGTTTGGATTTTAGTGTTTGTTTTTTTTTTAAAGCTACTCCTTTAAAAAGAAATGAATCAGTAATTGGAGAAATAAAGAAAGGCAATGTAGATTCGTTCTTGAAATAATTATTATTTGCTTTCAGGAAGTACCAGATGATCTTGATGGTGCTCCCATTGAAGAAGAGCTTGATGGTGCTCCACTAGAAGATGTGGATGGAATTCCTATTGATGCTGCTCCTATTGATGATCTGGACGGAGTCCCAATTAAATCTCTGGATGACGATCTTGATGGAGTTCCTTGTATGAAATGTTTCAAATTCACTTTCAATTTGAATCTTCAATTTTTGATGATCTTCCCCCCTCCCCCCCCCCAGTAGTTTTTATGAGTACAGTCAAGAATTAATATGGAATGTAGCTTCATAAAATGTTGAATTGATTAATTTCAATTTGTTCTAGGAAGAATTTGTTTAAAAACTGCTTTTAGATTTTAATGGCTTCAGAGACACAGTAGGTGTCTTCTACTACACACATCAGATTCCAAATCCTAATTTCTTTTCTTTGCAAATAATGAAACTGTAATACGCTTCAGTATTTAAATCTGATTGTTATATTAGCATTTTTCCATTTGAACTTTTCAAGAACTTTGGAAATTATTTTTCTGTATCTCTTTCTCCAACAGTGGATACGGCTGAAGACTCAAAAAAGAATGAGCCTATATTTAAAGTTGCCCCTTCAAAATGGGAAGCAGTGGATGAATCGGAATTGGAAGCTCAAGGTTAGTTTTCAAAGTATATATTAAACTGAAACACTTCCCAAAGTAAACTGGAAGCTTAATGTCACTTACCTATTTCATTATTATTTTCATCTGATCTATTTAGAAGTGCTAATATGACTTCTGTAGTAATACAGTAGGATTTTCAGTTGTAACTTCTTTTTTTGGTTATAACTTCAGTGAAGAAAATAGTGTATTCTGTTTTTGTCGTTCTACTTCAATGACCTACCAACCTTTAAAAATAATTTCCAGTTCATTAAGAATAATTACTGAAAAAAAATCTGAGTATGTGGTTGGCAGTCTTCCTAAATACTTGTTTGGAAGATAAGATTTTACAAACTGACGAATACTTGTCTGCTTTTGAAGGATTTACTGAAACATGATACGCAATGTTAAGTGACTAGCTCTGTAAGAAGTAAATATTCTGATAATGTGCAGTTTGGATATTTCTATAAAATCAAAAGTCTGTAGTAAGTGCTAGATGCTGGTAAATTTTATCACATTGTAATTTTTGTTATATCTACAAATACTACTTTTCAGATTAAGTGATAGCTTTCTCTGTTGTTGAAATTACCTTACTGTCTCTTCTAGCTGTTACTACTTCTAAGTGGGAGCTTTTTGACCAACATGAAGAATCCGAGGAGGAAGAAATTCAAAAGTAAATACTTTTTCATTCTGATGAAAACACATTCATTTTCTTCCTCTAAGGTTGAGTGTCTTTGAAACTCCCTATAAAATATATATGTACTATAAGAGCAGAAAAAAAATGAAATTTTGAAAATAGGAAAATAAGAAAACGGAGAAAAATCAGGGTTTCAGTGCAGATTGCTTTCAGGCCCCATAGTTTTTTTCTAACACAATAAATTACACCTTTTGGTAGAGCTGTTAACCATAATCTTTAAACTAATGCTGATTTGATAATTTAATATCAAATAGTAAGAACTAAGGTAGTAGTATTTTACGGTTTGGAAATCTTGATGTCAGATATGTGTGAATATATCTAAACCTCTGCCTTTTGCTTTTGAGACAAACACAGTGAATAATGTTCTGATGTGCATGTTTCTTTGGATGCTAATAGACTCCATGCCATCTATTGTTTTTGAGCGGTCTTTTACTTTGTTCTTTAGGCAACTGAGAGCATCTGTTATAACATAATCCTTTAAATGTCTTGCTGCATTGCATGTAGTCCTGCAGCACTCTAGTGGCCAGTCTGGGAATATAATTTTGAGTATCTGCCATGTCTCAGGTGTGTCTCCAAAAAGGAAAAGTGTAGTAAATCTTGTTCTTTTATAAAAATTATTATATCCGAAAAGCATGATTGCAGCACTTAGATTCTGTTGAGGTAGTGGACTTGTTCTGTAGCTGAGTTAGGTATGGATTTGGTGACTGTAAATTTCAAGAATTCTTCTGCACTCTGTTTATATGAAAAGTGTAAATTACCTGATTAATAAAAATTATTTAATTAAATGAAAATACTAAGATATGTGTCTCGCAGATGGAGACTGTTTTGTAGCTGCAGACTTTTACATAACAATCCTACTTAACAGATTTCAAAACTAGTAACTAATCGTAGAAACTAAGTAGGAGAGATGGTAAATTTTGTAACAGATAATGGCCTTAAATAAATACATATATATATCAGTTAATTCTGTATGTTTTCTGTAAAGTCAAGAAGAAGAAAGTGAAGATGAGGAAGACACTCAGAGTTCTAAGTCAGAAGAGCAACACATGTATTCCAATCCTATTAAAGAAGAAATGCCTGAATCCAAGTCTTCAGTCAAATATTCAGAAATGAGTGAAGAAAAGCGTGCCAAACTCCGAGAGATAGAGGTCAGCCTGTGGTGTTTTGTGCCAGCATTCTGTACCTTTCCAATCTTCCCCCTGCCCAGAGTTCTCTACGTATAACAGGGAGTTATTTTTACTGAAATAATTATAGTCCTATTATATAGTGGGTTTTTTAGTCCGGTGTATTTTTATAAAGATATGTTTGTTTACGGCCTTGCCTTGTTTTGGCTTTCAAAGTAATGCAGGAAAAAATGAAAAATTGAGTCAGGGGCTATTGCATGTTGAGAATTACTCTTTCTTTTTTTTTTTTTTCTTTCTTTTCTTTTTTCTTCAGCATCCTTTTTCAGTACCACCAGTGGCCTTAGATTGCTTGGGTTCCTCTTCACTTTGCTGCTCTTGGCAAATGGGAGTGACTTTTGGATGTGGCCTTAGTCCTATGCTTTTTTTGTTCTCTCTGTCTCTTGCCTTGAAGTGTCTGTATTTTATTGCATTTAAAAGTTGCTCTTTTCACTGTGTCAGCCATCAAACAAAAAAGTAGATGCAACTAAATCAGGTGGTCTTGGAAATGAGGCATTTTAATCAAAGACCTACATGCATTTTATAGGGCTCACTCATTCTTTTATCCTTTCTCCAAGGATAGGTCTTAGTATAGCTGTTAAGGTTGATGAGCACAGATTCTTAGGTCTTCATGCTGGCTTCTGAGCTTGTGGTTGACTGAGAAGATAACTAAACTTGAATTTAGCATGAGCTTTGTCTAGCAGTGAAGCCTTTCTGTCGTACAGTGCCATGCAAAAACAGGTTTAAAATTGCATGCAACTTTCCAGCTTGTAATCGGTATTAAAACCCATGATACGTTGAATACTGAAATTCTTGTGCCTTCTGTTCAGTGCATTAAAATGATATTAAGAAGCTGCTAAACTGCTCGTTGCAGTTGTAGCATCTCCAAGTGACAGATTATAATTTGGGTAACATTTTGAAGGTGGAATTATGGATGCCTACTTATTTATACTATAACGTATTAGTTGGCTAAAATTGGACATTAGCAAAGCCCTGTAATATTCTTTTAAGATGTACAAGCAATAATATTTTAAAATGTCACAACTGTTGTTTCTCCGAAATATGCTTCTATTTAATAATTCAGATTATTAAAATTAATGGACTGTAACTAAGCACTTAAAAACCTCTAGCTTTGCATAGCAGTTTGAAAGTTCATGATGCGTAGCCATTTGAAGTGAGTAAATTCTGAACTGGAGAAAAGCTAAGTGGGATTTATGTCTGACTTGACTCATGGTGGCAGTAGTTCTGTAGAAAATACATGATGTTAGATTAATGAAAGTACAAGTGAAACTAGTTTTCATTTTGCTGTAATAATGATTGTAGCGGGTATGGAAGGGGCTCCTTCCGGACTGAGTATCTGTTTTATAGATGTTATCCTGGCAGTTGGGGAGGCGAATTAGGAAGTGATTTATTTTAACCATTATGAATTTTACCCTGCACAAGTGTTGTAAGTTCTTTCATCAATGTATCCTGTCTGTAACAGTTTTAGGTGGTAAATATTTGAGGTTTTCAAGTGCATGTTGCCATCTTTATTCTTTGTGGTAAGTAAATTACCATCTCAGTTTCAGACTTTAGGAATCGCCAGAAAAGGATTATAACTTTTTTTTTTCATTTTCAGAACATTTGTGACACTGGGTAGAAGTACTTAAATTTTAAAATTTCTCCTCAAGTTTGTCATTGACAGGAAAGTACTCCCTGTACTACTTTCAAGCATTCATGCTCAAAGATTCTTCTTAGTATGTACCCAGTTCCCTGCCAAAGAACACATCCATTATTAAATTTCAGGGGAGGAACTGAAAAAAAAACCCCAGTTACCAGCTTTAACAATTATGCCATCTAATATACACTATTAAAAATGTGTAAAATCTTGGGGGGGGGGGGGTGGGGGGGTGGGAGGCAAAGTCTGATTCTCTAGCAGTCTACACAGTGACTACCAGGGAAGCTGAAACACATTTTTTCATGCATTTTTTGGAAATTCAGGAATACAAACAACAATTTTCTTCTGGCAAGGTTAGTAAATTAAGTTTGTGAGCTGGGAGGGGAAGTGCAGTAAGAAACAAACTTCGGCCACAGTCATCAGACTGGTGCCATCAGAGAAGGCATGTTATTAACCCTTTGTTTGCCTTCCCCATACCCCTGTTAACCTTGCTGAAGTGTGAATTCTTTCCAGAACTTAGCAAGAGCAGAGGCTTTTTTTGTAACACCAAGGAACAGTGATTTCTTTACTGTTTTTTTTAAGTGTGGAAAGATTGGCACTTTGCCTTACAATGTAAGTCAGATTTCAGAATGGTCTTTACAGTGCTGTGCATGTGTGTGTCTCTCTCTTTCCCCACCTCAGGGACATATAAAAGAAAGGTGTATTCTTCTTTGTAAAGAGACCTTGGTGCTGTGGAGTGTTAGAAAAATGGGACTTTTATGTTGCTTAAATTGTTCATTAAACTTGTTTCCTCAGAGCGTACAAAAACTCACAAAGTGAAGCAGCATTGTCCTTCTTGGACCTTTTTCTAAGGTACTTTATTTCTGTCTCCATCTTGCTGCACAAGATTTTATCATCCTACCCCAAAAAAGCACACTGCAGGCTTCATCTGCAGCAGGAGGCAGGCTTCTCATGAATCCAGATATACCAGTGCTTCCAAAAGGGTCAAACAGGAGATTTGTTCTCCTTAGTAGCTGCTCTTACTCACCTTTGTGTTGGCCACCTGAGACCTCAAAGTGGCATTTGATTGCGTAATCAGAGGTAGAAGACAGTGGTCTTCAAGTCTTCCTGGTCAGCCTTTCTGCTATGTACCACTGAGCTCCAGGAGATGCAGGACTGGATTCTGTTATACTGTCCTGTGTCTGTGCTCTGTCAGTACACCCCTGCCCTGTGTGTAAATGAGATTCCCCCGCCACTCCACCCCCAAAAAATGTGTCATGGTATTTGAGATGCAATTTATTTTTCTACCAAGAGCCAAGGAAGTTTTTCCTGCATCTCACAAAGGAAAGGAGGTTACTGTCCTTGCTTTCTTGATACATATTGCTGTACCAGATGATCAAAGTTCCTTTATTATAGTATTCAGTCTCCAACAGAGAATGACTAGAGCACAAGATAAGACTACATTAAGCTGTAGTCCAGAAGAGCAGATTGTGTCTGAGGCCTGTTCTGGATTTCAAGGCCCTGTATATCTTTGTCAAGAAACTGAAGTTCCATACAGTTTCCATTATCTTTTTTATCTGGATTATGGTGCTTAGTATGCAGAATACTCAATTTTTTGTATTTGTTCATCAAGTCGTAGGAGATATATGAGGCTTGTAATCATCACTAGAACAACAGAACCCTTTGGTCTTTACAGTCTGTGGAGGTTTCTATACCTAGCTCATTTGAGGCCACTGCAAAATGGCAAAAAGATACCCAATTAAATGTCTTATTCATTGTGGCTTAATAATAACAGATGAGACAAATTGGCTCTTGCTTGACCAATAGTTCCACTATTTATAGCCGTTCTTCCTTAGAACATAACTACTATCTTAATTCAGCAGATTCTGCTCTATTTTAAATCTTCAAATCTACTTCTATTTTACACAAAGACAAAAGCAAGGAATTGCTTAGTTCCAAGACACATGGCATCCTGTGAGTGTGATTGAGCATGCCAGAGGTCAATTACAGCTGAAGAGGTATTTCACATGTGTACATCAGTATTGCTGTCATCTGTTGTTGATAATGTTGTAGCTGCAGAAATTCCACTGCTCATAGACTTGCTGGAAAACTCAAGCTTTCAAAGAAATATTTTGCTCTGTTTCTGACAAAGCCTAGGACTTGTTGCAGCCATTGTTGGGGCGAGTCTCTTTTAAGGAAAAACATCTCTGCTTGGATGTCTGTCCTGTCTGTAATCAGTCTAGATTTGAGTGCAATTATACATCAAGCAGAAATTCCTGTCTTTCATCGGGCATCTGGTGATTAACCTCCTAGTTAATCCTAGCGCGTAGTATGCAGCTAACTTACCTCAAATAAGTTGCGTCTGAACCTGGCCACTTAAGTTCTGAGGCTTTGTAACTGTGGAATAACCTCTTGTGAAAAAGCCTTCTCCTCCCCCCCCCCCCCCCCTCCCCAAGACTGTGTATGGACTCAGTATCAGCAGAAGATAAGAAAACCAAGAACAGTCTTTGAAAATAGATTCATTTTAAGCAAGGGAGGCTACCCACAGCACATCTGTTTGTGTCAAAATGCAAAAAAGCTACAGGCAGGGCTTCAGTTTGTGTCAGTCTGTGGTTTCCCTGAACCGTGGTAGCAAGATGTTATGCTTTTCTGTTAACTTGCTAGCTTGCTGGTTAGTCTTTAATCAAAGCCTCAACTTGTAGGAAGGGCTGAATCTTTTAAACTCTCCCTAGATGAGTTTGAGGTGGGGAATTTCAAGATGAGAACCAATAGACAAGAGGCATGTTGTGGAGCTGCTTATCTTGAACTTATGAGCGATACCTCCTCATGGTCAGTGAGAAATCCCCGACTGGAGCATTTAGTGGAGATTGCTCACAGGAACTCCAATGGTATTTGACAATTCTGCATTGCAGTCTCTGAAAACTCTAAACTCTCTCTGCTGTGGGAGACTGCTGTGTCTAAGAAATTAGTATTACAAAGTTTTGGCACGGGGTTTTGAAAAATTTTCCCCTTACACATTACCATGCCTATTACTGACTCCAGAGAAAGTCCAGATAAAGTCAATGTATCTGCTCCTAAGGATGAACAAGCTTAATAGTTTTTGTCTATTGGAGAAGAATAAAGAATAACCAATTCAATGAGAATATATTAATTCTTTCTAAATGCAAGTTTACAAAGTGGAATGCTTACAAAATTCATCGATTAGATGCTTAAGCAGATTTAAGCCTAAGTTTTAAGGATCTCTTTCTCCTGGCGGGTATCTGGAACTGTATGATAGGAATATAAGCATCATACACTCTACATGAAGAGATCAGTAAGAAGAGCGTTCACTATGGCTAATATGCGATGAGTAGTGAACTGGTGAAGGGAGATAACCAAACATATAAGTTTATATAGTAATTCTGAGCAGTAGAATTCTCTAGAGAATTCTTTTCTGAACTTCAGCAGCTAAGTAATTCCTTTTCTTTTAAAACTTAGTTACGGTGGTGGTGTTTTAGAGTAAGTAGCAAAAGCTGCTATACATGAAGTTGTAGGATGAGCTGATCTGATCTAACTGCTCACCTCTGCTGAAAGGGAATGTCCTAAACCTACCTGTGAGCTCTGGCACTTGTTCATTCTTCCCCTGAGCCAATACATCTCACTAATGCAAAGGAAAAAAAAAATTGAGGGTGGGGGTGGGCTTCTGCTGGATTAGTGAATTGATCTGGCTTATGGAAGGCTCAGCCAAGCACTGCAGCTGCTGCAAGGGCAGGGTGGAAGAGGAGCCTTTTGCTTGGAGTGCAGGAGTGGAGAAGGAAGGTGGAAGAGAATGATCTTTCTGTAGTGAGTGGTTGATATCATCTCAGCATTTTGTATCACTTAGTCTACTTTTCCAGGAGATATGCTAGAGCTGATTTCCTCTACCCACAGCATCTTTCTAAAAGGAGTCAGTTTATATGAGTTCAAAGAGAGATACAGCAAATATAAGGAAGAACAATCTGCTGATGTTTGGTCTGTAAAAGACCACAGCTGTCTCGGGAAACTACATGATCTTAACATAGCTGGAGTTTGGGGAGGTGTTGAGTCAGTGGTTATTATATAGGCGTTTCCTATTTTTCCTGTCTCCTAGGCACCTGCTACTGACCACTTTCCCCCTCCACACCCCCTGCCCCGCCTACAGTTATTGGAAAAGTTACATGTGAATAATTCCTCTTGGCATTTTAAATTTCATGCCAGCAGTGGGTTGTGTGACATGCATGTAAGACAGGCTGATAAGTTCAGCATTTCTTTGCATCCAGATTAGCTTATTAAATCAACTAAAGCCTGATCATCTGATTCCTAGTTTTCTTTCATTTCAGGTTACTTTGGGCTATAGACTTATGCTTCCTTGCTCTCAAAATACGGTTAGAGATAGTGTCACAGCTTTGTTGGCTAAAAATGTAAGGAAATAAAATCTTGTAAGGGTGGGGTTTTGTTTTGTGTGTTTTGTTGTTTGTTTGTTTGGGGTTTTTTAATTATCTGGGTGATTTAGTTGGGAAAATAAAGTAGAAGTCTTATGAGCATGTTTGTACCATGACAGTCCAAGAGGCCTTCTGGATCAGCTGAGCCTCCTCTGTACTCCTGTTCAGTACTGAATGTGCTAAGCAACTAATGGCCTTGGAGTTTATGTGATGAGTTTACATGAATTGGAATGCAATCTTGATTTCTTACCAGAACAGGTGGTACAGGGTGATACTGAAAATATGGTTCCAAGAGGTATTCCTGCTTTTGAAACTTCTGTATTTGAAGGCGGGAGAAGAAAAAAATGCCTTTGTCGAAGGTGGAGTGGTATGTGACAAATGACAATGTCAATTTTCCATTGGCTGCTGACTATTTAATTGGCTGAATTGTAAGCAAAAATGAAAAATGCTCAACCATAGGTAGAGCATACTGTGTAAATGAGGGAGGTAGGCAGAACATTTTTCAGAAATTTACCATGGTACAAGATAGCAATGCCTTTTTTCCTTTTTTTTTTTTTTCTTTTTTTTCCTTCCACAAAACACATTGCTCCGTTGTGTTTGAGACTCAAATGAAAAAATTGGCATAAGCTGTGTAACTGAAGGGGGCCCTGTTCTAAGTGGTGCTATCCTCGACTGGGTTTTATGTTTCTTAACATATTTGTTCTTGTGATTAGTTTGGGTTTGTGGTACCTTTCCTTTCTGCTCTGTCAGTAATTGGAAGGGCTGATTAGAATGTATGGTATTTTCATATCCAGTCTGGCCTGCTGCTTTTGAGAGGGAAGAAAAAACCTTTAGGGTTTGATTTTGTGGCTACTTTGTATTAGGGAATTGAGGACCTGGAGAATAAGAATCCTTTCAGATAACCAAAAGGGACATAGTTGCAAAGTCTTTTCCTTTGTGAGTTTTCAGTTTGGAAGAGTTAAATATTTCTAAAGAGAAAAATATTTTGTGTGTTCGCTAAAAATGAACCTCAAGCACAGGAAAAATTCGTATATATGACTGTGCAGGTCGGTATTGAAACAGGAAATACAGGAGGGTCAGAGCATAAACATTTGGAAGAGGGCTGACAAATACAACATGACTTATTACCAAGCTCATCCCTACTCCCCCAAAAAAGAGACACTTCCTCATCCAAAAAAACTGAACAACTGTTTGTAAAAGGCCATGTCAGTAAGAATAAAGAACTGAAAAGTGATGAGAGATGTGAGTGAAGTTTTATGATGTGAATCAACTTGGAGAAAGGTTTCAGTGTATCTAGAAAAAAAAAAAGTCCACATGGAAAAATTCTGACATTTGCTTAACTTTGTGACTTAGTTGGGGGTATTATTGCAGTAAATTTAGTGTTACATTTAGCAGCACTAGTGAACTGAATTTTGTTGCTAAGCTTGATAGCACATGAAAAGTATTATGTTAGTAAAAATCAGTTCTTTCAAATCAGCCACTCTGTGGAAACAGCCCTGAAGAGGAGATGCATTTGTTTTATGTCCTAATTATGTCAGTCATTTGATTTTAATATTTAGGGTTAAATAGAAAAAAGGCAGTTTCTGAAGGAAAACTTGGAGTAGACAAGAGAAGTTGAAACAATACATTAAGACACCTGCAGTAAATTATCTCATTTTGAAACAAACAAAAAAAAAATCTAAGAAATATAAGGGTGCAGTGTTCTAATGATGGGAACAGAATTTAGGAGAATAACAGAAAAAAAATCCCTTTATTTTTAGTTCTTAACATGTCTGTAAATAACTGCAGGTGCCTGCAGACCAGTATGTGGTTTTGTTGCTTTGATCCAGTTTAAATAAAGTTAGTATCTTTTTGTGCACAAACTTGTATAGAAAGAATGAAGAACACAGATTATAAATCATGGAAATTTCATTTTCAGCCACCTGCCTAACTGGATAATAATAAGCCCAATAACCTAATGGTCAGTATTATTTTCACAGCTTAAGGTGATGAAGTTTCAGGATGAGTTAGAGTCTGGGAAAAGACCCAAGAAACCAGGCCAGAGTTTTCAGGAACAGGTTGAACACTATAGAGACAAGCTGCTCCAGAGGGTAAGAAATGTTCTTTATGTTTGGCTCTGATTCTGTGATAGGCTTTTATTGAGTTTATCAAATGTAAGGTGGCATTAAGTATAACAGCACATGGTTCTCGTTAAAATTCTACTGTAATGTCAAACTGCATGTCTAAGTCCAAGTGCTTTCTGCAGAGTAGATACAACCTCTCTTTTTAATCAAAATAATGTAGTATTTCACACGGTACAGATGGGTATTGTTAGAATGTGTTGAAACCTTAAAGAGGTCACTCCTGGATCTACTACGTAAGGCAAACTGTTAGGTGTGGGAAAGAAAAGGGAGAGCTATCAGTTGAAGATGTTCCTCAGGCTTTTCATTTTGCTTTTAGTAATTGATCTGTTGTGCTAAAGGCTTCCAAAGGAAGAGAAAGAATAGTATTAAGCAGCATATGTGCTTCTGATTCTCCAGTGTCTAAGATTTCCTGGATAATTCCAGCTCATAGTGTCACCCAAAAGTGATTAATTCTGTACCATTACCATTTTTGGTAGTCCTCTCTGGACTATGAAGTCAGAGCGGCTTTAAAAATTAGCATCATATATGTGATGTCATGTGATCTTGAATCTTTGAAATACAACGAAATAACATGTAACCTGTCTGGACAACGCGTTTAGTGAGAGAAAGTGGCAGGTGCTTCTCTGATCTGGTTTCACAGCCTGACAGATCAATGATGAAATTAGGTACCCATGCAGTTTCTTGGAAGCTAAATACAAATACACAGTTTTCACCAGGTGTTTGTCTGTCACTTGTTCTTTGCATTATTTGGTGCTCAATATCTGACTAATTTTGCTAAAGCACTTTTGCACAGTACCTTGAAGAGAGAGACTTGTAAAAATGAAGAAAGCTGATCCCTGAAGGAGATTTACACATTTGGAGGTTGATGTTAGCAGTTAAGACTTACAAAAATTAAAGTCACTTTCCTTTTAAATGTAGTTGTATCCTAAAACTTCTCACTTCCCCAGTGTTTTCTGTAATTGGAGAAAGAAGTGATTTGTACAGGAAGCACAGAATGTGTAGTGAGGCAGTAGCTTAAAAAAACAGAAATCGTAATCCTGATAACTTTGTTAGATGTCTTATATTGAATTAGTTCAACCAGCTTCCAATATTTTAGATTTTTAATAATTATCTCACTTTCACTTTCAATGATGAAGGTAATATTTAGTTAAGAAATATTTAATGATAACAGGTGTTCTTTAAAACAATAACCCCATTGTTAAGGGAATATCTTTTGCTTTAATGCCATAGCAAAGTTAGTTTGTATAATAATAATGTAATGCTGGTTCTGATTGCATTTCCCACAAACTTGGTGGTTGGTTGTAACTTTTTGCATAATTCACTGTAGAATAAGCTTTCCAAGAGTAAATTTCCTAGTAATATTGTATATTGTTAAGAGAATAGGAACTTACAGCTATTTAAAATACTGTTTATTCCTGTTTATCAAGACGAAATAATTAGGTATGCTATCAAATAAGCTAGGCACATCTTAAGAGCCCATTGCTTTTAGTGGAATCTAACAATAGTTTGCAATAGTAGGCATAATGATAAGGGACGCTTTAAAATTTTACTAGTGTCTTCCATGTAAAGAAAATGTGAGACTAGATTAGTATAGCTGTCCTGGTATTTGCTGCACTTGTGTTATTATCTGCCCCCACCCCCCACCTTTCTTTCATTTAGCTAAATCACCCATTCTTTGTGTTCTTTATGAGGTATGCAAGGGAATATCTGTTTATTTTTTGCCGTGGAAGGATATATTTTTAATGCCAGTGCTGAAAGAAGCACATCTCTTGCTGATGGTTTATTTTTATATAATTAATTTTTCTAACTATTTGACAGACAAACGAGGTGTGCTCAGGTGTACTCATTTTCTTTCAAAATGGTCCTGTTGGTGTATAGAAATGGACCATATTTGTGGGTTTTCTTGACAGAGTAGATATTATTGCAGAATCTTGTTTGTATTTTTGTTTTGTCTTTAAATGTCTTGCAGTTATGAGATTATCTCAATTTTCAGTCTGGATTAATGAAGATGAATGCATATGTTTTAAGTAGAAAGAGGTTCCTGGTATTCTTTCATGTTTAATTTAGTTTAGAAAATCTGTTACAGCTGTAATGTTTCCCTGAAATTTGTAAAAATGAAGACTGTTCATTTCCAATTAGATACTCAGACTTTCTCATGTAGGGTGACATTTTCCATGTTTTTGTCAGTGTTTGTGTTACAATAAATATTTCTGCTGTGTATAAAGCAGTAGTAAAGATTTGGAGAGTGGCTATGGTGAGACCATTAGATCTTTCCTAGATTATGTGCTGTTTCCCTTCAGTGCTCACTGCTTTTATGCTGTTTCTGATTAGCTTTGATTGTCTTTTCAGATGAGGTGTGACTAATTATTAAGTAATCATGAATGCTTCTAATAATTTAGGAAAAAGAAAAAGAGTTGGAAAGAGAACGGGACAGAGACAAAAAGGATAAGGAAAAATCTGAATCCAGGTCCAAAGATAAGAAGGAAAAGGAGGAATGTACACCAACAAGAAAAGAGAGGTATGGCTTTCCTTGGAGTAAAGTGGATGGGAGGAAGAACCTCACAGTATCTTAGTATATGATGGCAGCCTTGAAATTATGTTCTATCATGCATCTTATTTTAAAGGGAAAACATAAAACCACCCAAACAAAAAAACCCACCTAACAACAAAAAAGCAAGCTTTGGATGTTAAAACATGCTTTAAAATTTTGAAGGAATTGCCATTTTTTATCCTGTCCCAAGTGACGTACCCTTTTGAATAGAATCCCCTTTTGGCTCACTTAGGCCCTGAGGAAACGTGGTAAAATAATGTCCAGTTGAAAACAGGGTATATTTAACTCTGTTTTAGCAGTAAATTGACTGCAGTGTATTAGTCAGAAAACTGTACTGAAGTCATACCACAAATAATTTGTGGTGGTTTAAATATTATTAATCTCATAGTGAAAATTCTTCAGCTATTTTTAGGGTAGTTGATTGTACACTCTGATCTTCTGATAATTGTATAGCCAAATTCTTCCATGGTATTAAGTGTAGATATGGTAAAATGCCTTGCTTTTCAGGAAACTATAACAGAATGTTTTTACACTGCAATAAACAAAGATGAGTCACAGGCCTTAATTTTTTTTCAATCAGAGAAAATCTGGTGCACATGTTGAACTTGATTTTTTTTTAAGTAATAAAAAGCCTAGTACTTTTTAATTACTTAAAAGGATCTAATGTTACATTGGCAAAAGAAAATATCTGCAAAAAGGAATCTATTTTCTTAATATACATTTTCACTTCTCTGTGCGTCTCTGCTTGTGTATGTACATAACTGTATTTGCTTCTTTACAAAGGAAAAGACGACACAGTGCTTCACCTAGCCCATCTCGCAGCAGTGGCAGTAGACGAGCAAAATCTCCATCACCAAAATCGGAACGCTCAGAGCGCTCTGAACGGTCCCACAAAGAGAGTTCACGTTCTCGGTCATCGCATAAAGATTCTCCCAGAGATGTCAGTAAAAAAGCCAAAAGGTAAGCTGGTATCTTCTCTATTTCAGGTTGTAGGAAAGTTAAGTACATAGGTGTGTTTTGGCTGAGTGTTTTTCTTCGTGTGTTTTTTAGCAGAGCATATTTGATACGCAAGTATTTTCTCTCGTAATGGACTGTACTGCATATTCCTGGTTAATATCTTTGGACACTTGGTGTCTGAAATGTATACAGCTTCCTGTCTTGACAGCTCAAGACTCTTTCTTGTTTACGTGTTTACTAATAATTTTGAGAAATACTGCTTTAAACCAAAGCACCTTGCTGCTTTACTAGCTTTTTATTTTCAAAGGACAAATCTTCTGTAGCCCATAGAATTTCTAGAATTATAGTGAGCATGCAGTCTTTCACTGATGATTTACTTACATGAAACTCCTCTCCCATAGTTCGTTTTTTTTAATGGCGGGGGGGGGAAATCTAGATGAGATACTGCTTACGGGTTTTTGTTTCCAAAGTAGGCATTTCCTAATCTCCAGACTGACACAAGTATTTGTGTCTAGTTAATGTTAAACTTGGGGTGAGATTTTATCATTGTATTGATTTTTGTAGCTCAAAACTTGAAATTGCAGCTTCTACTTCTTTTAGAGGTGTAGAATGTATTATTGATATAAGATTCCTCAGACATGCTGGGGAAAACTGTGATGCTGTTGAGAAAATCGTAGTACATATTTACAGTAATCAGATTCTTGTGCTGTAAGTTAGGAATTCAAATAGAAGTAGAAAAGTATTTGAGATTTTGAGTTAATATGATGGTCATTCAATTCAGATTATATCAGATTAAAGTATTAGGTGCGGATTAGATGACAGTAAGTTTATTCAGTGCCCATTCTTTTTATGTGGGGTTACATCACGAGCTGAACATGTTTGATGAGAATCAAAAGTATTTCAGCATAACACAATTCAACAAAATTTTTCATTTCTGTTCTCTTCTATATGGATATAGGCTGCTATTAACACAAGAGCCAAGGTGGTTGAGGCATATGTGGAAGGTTGTGAATTCCTTAATTTGGGTTAAGAAGGATATGACTTGGTCTTGTTTTTCTTGTGGGTTCTAAGCACTGATGTTAAGACAAAAATACGTTAAAAACCTTATAATGCAAAAATTGTGTTTTTTATCAAAAGCAACATATCATTCTGTTATTTCCCCTTACTAAAGAAAAATATTTTCTACCTTGTTTATCTCAATAAATGAATGCCAAATAGCTGCAGAAAAAGTTGGTATTATCAATTAGTATTTGATGTAAAATTTTTTTTTTCTTTTTTTTAGGTCGCCATCTGGCTCCAGGACACCCAAAAGATCAAGAAGATCACGATCCAGATCCCCTAAAAAGTCAGGGAAAAAATCCAGGTCTCAGTCCCGTTCTCCTCACAGATCTCACAAGAAGTCAAAGAAAAGCAAACACTGACAATGTTAATATTTTTTATGACGCTGTCACTTACTGGAAATGCGGTTTTGTTTTTGTGCCTGAACAGTCTGTTTAAAAAAACAAAAAAGCATTCCTGATGGTTTTGGTTTTTTTTTTTTTTTGTGAATGCACGTGTATACTCATGAGTATCGGCATCTGTAGACCTGTCATTGTTTTATATTGTACAAAATATCTTCATTGTGACTATTTCCCAAAAGAAACATTTTTGTGTTTAGAAGTTTCATCAGAAATGCGTGTAACTGATCTGCTGGCAGTAGTGATATTTTGTTTTAGAACGTTGTGACATAGCAGAAATAACTCAAATGTTCCCCCTTTTTGTAGCTTTGACAATTTGAATTAGATTTCAAATAAAATCTGAACAGAAAATTAAGATGTTGTTTTCTTGCCCCACTGGTGATACAGATCTCTAAAGGGATTCATAGTTTGTTTGGAAGTACTGTGTATTTCAGACATACTATGGTGCTTAGGTCTTTCAGTATAGCGGTAGCTCTGTTCCTGCCTTCACTAGTTGTACTATCCAGATAAAAGCACCTTTTGAATCCAGTGGATGTGTTTTCTTTCCTACCGTGATATTTTACTGTAAGAACAGTTGAACAGTCTGGTACCTACCATGATAAGCTTTACAAGTAAATCTTTGCTTTGTATTTCTCCATTTTAATTGCAGGGAATATTTGTGACACTAGAGCAATGTTTTTCTTTGTTTTTAAAAAAGGGCCTCTGCAGAGATGCATCATATGTATGTGTGTGTATATCATATATATATATATATATGATGTATCAATAACAAGCCATTTTTATGGCATGCATGGGGAACAATAAAAGGACAGCAAGCCCAAGGGTCTGTGACTTCTTCCTTAAATATAGGTACAATAATTGCAACCTACAGTACACTATTGTTTTCTAAAACTGATTTTTACTCCAAAAGGATAGCTTTTACATTATTTTATTGAATTTATTCCTCTGTTGTGGGAATTCTTCAAAATGGGAAAAAATTAAATTTTTTATTACATATTTTATTTATTAATATTTTGGAATCAAGAGGCTGTTTAACTTTTTTTTTTTTTAATGTTAGGCTTTCCCTTCTCCAAACCTGTTCTGTGTGTTAGGCATTGATGTGGCTTTAAATAGCTTCACTTTGGTCTCTTATGCAACCTTTCTGTGGGTGGGAGAGGGGAAGGATGAGATATGGGGAGGGCTCAGTGTTTATACTTGGAGGTGTGGGCAGTTTGTAATAAAAACATAAAATTAAAAGGGATCTGGCCTCCTGTGAACTGTTTCTAAAAGCAAAAGCTGTACTCAACTACAGGCACAGAGTGCTGGATGATGGCCTGCTATTACACTTGTGTATCTACAGGTTTTACATCATTAGAATTTTGTAAATGTGCCAGGGAAAAGCTTATGTTGTATATAGCCTAAGAGGCAACATTTTCAGAAGCAGGATCTAAAAGGTCTTTTGCAAAACGTACATATTTAATTAAAAAAAAAAAAATTTCTCTGTTTTTTTTTTCCTGATGGGAGACTTTGTTATAAGATTATATAAATTCTTGCAAATGTGAGAATTAAGTGGAGAATTCTCTTTGCTAATGAGAAGTGAGAGATGATCTGGAATACGGAAAATATGGAGAATGCATGTGTACTGTGAAGACTTTCTTAGAATGAGTATCAAATAGATGCATTAATAATGAAAAAAGAATACACCTTATCTGTTTATATGACATTATAAAGAATCTGTTTTAGAAATATGCAGAGTTTATTTTTTATATTTTTCTTTCTCCCTGTAACATAAGGTGTTTCAGATGTACAGATTTTGGTAGCTAAACTATTAGAAACTAAGTTATTTTTTTCTTGCATGCTGTGTATTTACACCTGGCACAGACTAGATAAGGTTTTCTAGAGCAAAAAGTAGGTACTAAAACCATTTGGGGACAGGGAGAATCCTAACTTTACAATAGGAAGAAGATCACTTCAGATCAGACTAACTTCTTTAAAACTATTACTTTTACCTTGTAGCTGTTTATAAATGGAGGAGTGATAAATGCAGTGTTCTAGGTGAAGTGAGACTAAAGATAGTTTGCTACAGGAATTTTCTATCTGCAGAATCAGTTGTGTATTTCATTTAATAGCTAGAAATCCTCAGGGTAGAAAATCACTTAGCATTATAGGTTAGCTGTACTTTTCAATAATTAATTTTGATTTCAGCTTTTATAAAATTCTCATCAGTGATTATAAAAGGCTCAAGCCAAGTACACTTTATTAGACACCCATTAGACTTTATTTCATAACAGCTTTGTTATGCAGTACCTTTTTTCAGTATCTTTATTCTCTAAATACCATTCTTATACCTCTTGTTCTTTGCTTCATATCCTGGGCTTTAGAAAAGCTGTTTTGTACCTAATAGTCTTTTAAGAGCAATTAAGAATCTGTAAACTTAACTGGATGCCTGGGTTTTTTTTCTCCTGTTGAAAAGAACAGCTTTTGATCCTACTTACTCTCTTCGTTTTCTTCCCTTCTTTTAGAAATAGTTTTATGTATAGTTTGGCTTGCAAAGAAAGGATGGGGGAGGCAGCCTCTGGTAACAGATATTTTGTGAAAGATGCAAAGTATTGAAGACTGAAAATTAGGCTGCCTGTGACATTTATTTTTCCTTAGGTCATGTTGCAGTGACAAGGTATAGTCGCAGTGTGCCATTACTGTGTGACTTGCGTTTCTGCAGTTTTTTGGGGTGAAATGGTAGAAAATCATCTAGTTGATGTAGGATAGGGGTAATTTTAAATACTGCTCCTGGGATTTGGAAAGTAGCATTGCGATGAATCCTTGTGAAAAAAAGCTCTGACCTGAGGAGGCGTGGTCTGGTGTTTCCAAATGGCGTTTGCGATTGTGGAGGAAGAGGAGAGCCCATTATATCCCCTAACACCCCCAGTCAGCCGGGTCAGACCCTTTGCTTTGGGAGGGGGAGGACGCACAAGCGGGTAAGGGGCGTCCCTGTCCTCTCCTGCCCTGCTTTTTATGGATGATACCCAAGGTAAATATTCATGCTTTAGTGTTCAGGTTTATCCAAAGCAGAGAAACGGTGTGGCTTGCTACAGCCCCTGCAGTAGCAGCTGGTGAGGCCCACCTCGGTGTGCGATCGCATTAGAAATGGAACCTATGTGGTGTATGCTCAGGTAGGTGCTAGAAACCGTCATGCTGGTACACTTTGGTGAAGCCTACCCAGCAGTCTATAGGACATTCAGGTGTCTGTGCAAAGGCCTTCTAGGTACGGAGTTGCGAGTTCATCTCTTTTTCCTGACCCAGTCCTGACCTTGTGTCTGTAAGACTCGGACTCTCCCACTCTGAGCACGTGGGCCCTATCGCAGCGGAGAAGAGCTGCTTGGTTGCATCGTCTCCTTCTGACAATTATAATCTTTCCTTACCAGTATTAGAGAAGTGTTTATATTTGAACTGCCTTTTTTAAACTCTGACTTCCTTTGGCTTCTCTGCACGCCAGCTGCGTATACCTTTTTGTAAGGCTATTTGAGGAAGAGTGGGTTTCTGAAAGTCAATGTCAGGTTATTACTTGGGCGCTTGGCACCATGCATGTTTTCTCCTCCTGCCTCCCCCTTGGAGGTTTTGAAGTGTAAGACTAAACCACTTACGAACAAGGGTAACAAATTATGTTTTCCAAAGCATATATTTAGAGTCGCAACTATCACTTACGTGAGTTCAGCTGTCCCAGTGACACCGAATGTACAGCTTTCTGCGTTTACAAATCGTCTTCTGTACTAACATAGCAGCTCCACCTAAGCATGTGAACCCTTTAAAGTTGCTGGTTTATTGTATTAATTGTGTTTTTTCTGCATGTAAAACCCCTCCCATGCTTTTTCAATTATGAACTTAGGGTTATCCCCACCATTGGGATAGCTTTCAAACTTGTACTGGTTTTATTTAATAAATTTGAGGCAGATTTTATAGCTGAAACAGTGTAAAAATTGTATCAATTTGACATGAGTACTGCCTGAGAGAGATATCTGAGTTACGGAGCACTAAAATGGGAAACCCGGTTTTATCCTTAGGAGGTTCTTGGGGATGAAAGTGTTTGAGGTGTGTTCTTGGTGCGTTGAAAAGAAAATAGTGCTGTCTCTGAACTGTGCCTGTAAGAGGAAGGTATCTTGAAGGAGTTTGTGTAACATAACTTAAAGACTAGAATCTTGCGATGAGAAAAGCAAGACTGGCCAAAAACGGCACTTCTGTTCTGAGCATCTTTGACTTTTTAGGCAGCTTGCTTGTGGGTTTTTCCTCCACGTGCATTTACAGTCCTTTGGTGGAATTAATGCTTTTAATAAATAAAAATTAGAAGCGTTGTTGTATTTCTGCAGATGGATTAAAGTCTGAACTTTGTATCTAGTTTTAGATTGCTGGCTTGCTGTACTTTCATATAGCCGCTTGAGGAATTTGGGGTGAGATGTTTCTCAACTACTGGGGAGTCTACACTGAATACTTACATAAGGACACACATATTTGG
This sequence comes from Pelecanus crispus, assembly GCF_030463565.1. Lineage (NCBI taxonomy): Eukaryota > Metazoa > Chordata > Aves > Pelecaniformes > Pelecanidae > Pelecanus > Pelecanus crispus. Next base: position 18,153,435 of record NC_134651.1, on the reverse strand, counting down.
CTGCATTAAGGTAAAGGTAGTTTTGAAGGATATTTGAATTGCTGCCTTTTTAGTAAAGATTGGTCTGCTTTCTGTGCGTTTTCTTTGTTGAAAAATCTAGATTTTGGGGCAGTTACGAAGGTCCAACAAGAGAATTGAATTATCTACAGCTGAAGACAGCAGCAGTGGGATAATCTAGATAAGAAATTTACAGTTCTTTTAAAATTAACTGTTTGGTATCATGAGGTTTATCAAATTACAAACCTTATATTAGCAGTCAAACCCTGAAAATTATCTCAGAGTTTACTTTTCTGAATAAGGCCATTGAGTTCATAAACTTATACTTTACTAAAACAGCTCATAGTAGTATTTGAAAACTTATTGCTGCACGAGCTATTGCAAGACTTTCAGTATACCGCCGGTTCATGCCGCTGCTGTAGCTGCTGCTCCTCAGTATGTAAGCTGCTCTTGTAAGAATCGTAACTGAAATGCTAATTTAATTTTGTCCACATGTATTTTTCCTATGTAGGATGCAGAAGTCTTAAACAATTGCATACTATTTTTTCCTCCACCTGCTTCTGTCAGCACAGTCAGTTTTCATGGGTAAGCCTGTTCCATTTGTCACTTCTGATGTCTAATCTTGTGCAGGGATGTTTTACTGTGTAATTCTGTCATAAGCTGGAAAGTTTTCTGTTTGTGGTTATTTAAAGAGGAAATGGTAGTTTCACATGAACTTTTTTGTCTTACTTGCTTTTGGTTTTGTATTTTATGCAGAAAATTTTCCAAATGACATGATGACAATAAAATTGTCGGTTTGCCAATATCCAGAAATGGTTTTATTTTTAACCTGGCAAAGAGCGATGTTCGTGTGTGTTATGCTAAGGGCAGTTTCTTGGCCTTGACAGCTATTCTGCTGGTAGATGCTGATTCTGCCTGTGTTGTCAAATTGTAATTGCTGCTGCTGTTCTACAGTCAACAGTGACCTCTTTGCTTCTCAGAAACTCATTAATGAGGCATGGACCGCTCATTGTGTAGTTGCTTGTATAATCCTCTCTTGAACAAGAAAACCTCCCACTTGGAACTGCTGCTCAGATATTGGGATGATGAGCAGCTTTTCAACAGCTAAAGCCATTTGCAGGAACATCAGGCGAAGGAAACGGAGCCCGTGTCATGCCATAGCGTGAGGTTGTGTGTTACGGCTGGGCCAGTGTTGCAGCTTGGTGCTGCTGTGGGATGCAGGTCCTGTTCCTGCCTTCCCTGTGCCTCCTCTTCTCTTACTTTTCTGTCCTCTCTGCTGCCTTTTGTGGCCTGTGAGTAGCCAGTTCAATTCATTAAGGGAAAACACTTTTTTTGTGTGCTTGTTTGCACTTGGTTGACTTTCTGCAGGCTTAGTGAGTTGAATTAGCCGGCTCGGTGCAGGGAACAGGGGCGGACAGTGAGCAGGATGGTCCTCATTTTTGCAACGGTTTGCTTGTAACATGCAACTTCATCCACAGTGTTTTCATTTGGAGCATGTATTTTGATAAGATGGGCTGAATCTGCATCCCGCTCGCTTCCGCTCTGGTCACGTGATCGTGTTGCTTTCCCACCACCGTCTCTAGCGCTTGTTTAACCACTTCCCTTGTGGAAAGGTAGGACGAGCACGGGGTAGGCAGGTTTATGTGGTGAGGTGTGTGGAAGAAGGAAGGAAATGCAGAACTGGGGCCATCTCTCTTAGCAGCAGTGAGCTGTTATACTGGCTGTGCTTCTCTCCGTCTCTCCTTTTCTCCAATGATGCTTGAACCCATTCAGTCAAATCTGAGGAGCAAATGCCTCCAAGATAATTTGATTTCTGCAAGATTTGTGAAAGACCAAAAAGAGGAAGGAGACCTCAGGTGCCTCCACAAGATTGGAAAGGCTGGAGTATGAACTCTTGATGTTGTCAGAGCCCAGAGCATTCAGTTGAGGTTACAAATCCCAACTACTAACAATCTTCACTTAAAGCTCGCAGTCAAGAAACATGGTATGTTGTGATATCCCTGGACCTACTTGCTCTATTTTCATTTTCACTCTTGTGTGGGCTGGAAAACCTCCTGTAGCTGCTTGCCTTAAATACAGACCATCAGTTTTACTCTTCAAGACCTTGTTAAGAGGTTGCCTGCAAGCAAGTGTGGAATCTATTTCCTGATTCTGGTTCTTGGGCTTCTGAGGCTGGACCTAGGTTTGAGGCTTCAGTCATTAGAACTGGTAAGGTGAGCATGGAGAAAGGGTACGCATAAGATATATGTAATAGGTCTCAGAAGTCTTTCATTAAAAGATTTAACCTAGCAGAATAGGTTAATTCTGTATGACAGACTGTTCTGGGTATAAAATTTAGCTGGTGTGGGAAGAGGAGGGTGGAATTCATGCATGCAGTTTGGATTTGTGGAAGATGTATCAGGGAACTAGCTTGTGCTCAGGATTCAACTTCCAACATCATTACCAGCAATCAAGATCATCACCAAAGTCATCATTGGAGGTGGAAACCAGCTTTCTTCTTTTTAGCCATGCTAAAAAGGTACATCTTTGTTTCAGGAGTGATTTAGCCAGATGTTTTCACCTGCTAGATACTGTGAGAGCTAACTGTTGCAAACAGAGAAGTTCAGAGACTGGAGATGAACTTTCTGAACTTATTACGGTATAGAGATTTTTATTACAGCTGATACTCATCATTTTCATAATAAATCTGCATCTCTTGCGTTGCTGGTGACTTATTTTTTCCTGGCATTTTAGTTTATCTTCCCTGCACTATGGGAAAAGAACTGTCTGCTGATTAACTGAATGGAGAATATTGCCTTGGGCAAACTCTGGAAAAGAATTGGCTATAAAATTTAAGACATGAGACTGGGATTGAATTCTGGCCATTGTATGAATTGAGAGGCTGTGGATTCTTGTCCTCTGTTGTTACAGAGGGTAACTATGCTAGATAATTAAAAAAAGAAAAGTTTACAATGAAGTCTGATTTCTAGGCAGTTAAGTTTCACCGGGGGTGCTCGCCTTTCATGCCAGCCTGTAGGAATTCCTCACTGTGATATGGAGTAGAAATCTGATAATGTTACAGATAGACTCCCTTTTTCTCAAATCCTCAAGATTTTCAAGAGTTAATAGTGAATGATTTATGTTACTCACTGAGTTTTCAAGAGATGCAATGGATGAATTTCCAGATCTTTCCTAGACAGTCATTTATAGCATGCTGCATGTCAGTTACATGAGAAACAACGAATTCTCACTCTCTCTTGTCCTGAACTCTGTATTTGAATTTTAAGACAAGGACTGGGGACTGTCTTCCCTGGGATTTAAATTTGTCCAATCTGTAGTCAAATGAGGACCAGCTATTTTGCTTCAGCGTCTGAATGCTTAGATCCAAGGGAACGTTGTTGCGTGGCTTCTGCTGCCTGCTGTACTCAGGGAGGCGATTAAGATCTTAATTAACCCAGGTTCGTGGTTTTGGTTGCAGGGACTTTAGAGTTACCCTAGTGTGTGTGGCTGAGGTAGCTCTTACCTGTGACCTGCCAAAGGTTTTGGAAGTTCTTGATGTGACACAGTACATTGCCCATTGTTTTAAAGTACAGAGTTATAAAAGTACAATCTCTTAATTTCCTTTAGAACATAAACCAGTTGCACAACAGCTGAGAAAAGACTTCTAATTTTCATAAAAGTCAAATAGAGACTTAACCACAATGTCCTCGGGACATTCATGAAGTTCTGGAATTCCTTCAGCTGCACAAACAGGAATTTATAAATATTTATTGAAATTAACTGTACTGAAAATGTCACCTGTGCAACTGGACGTGACTATAAAGGAGAAATGGGGGGGGTAGAGGAACAGCTTGCTACAGATACGTTGTCCACTTCGCTATATATTTCTGGTTTATGAGTAGCTGGCTTAATTTTGGTCCATGCCAGCTGCTTCTGCAGCACAGCTTCAGCACGCACAGTTCAGAAAAAACATCCAAGAGAAAATGAGTACTTTAGAAGGCAGATTGCTGCACCCATCACTTAACTGAATGTCTGCTGAAGACACCAGCATTATTGGAAATAAGTGTGCTTCGAAGGAAATCAGCTGCTGCTACCACATGAGACTTTGAAAAAGCTGTTAGAAGTTATGCACAGTACTAAAAGGAAGGGTGCAAAATATAAACATCTCTAATTTTAAAGGCTATTGTGCAGTTTTTTTTCTCACCTGTTTCCACTGGTGATACCAAAATATAGTTAGTCTTAAACAAATTCATAGATCTCCAAGTTTGGGCAGCTACTTAATTTTATATAAATTTTGTTCACATTTTGCAATCTGTAACTTGTGCTTTAGTTTTAAGAATCTCACTTTTGAGCAGTGTTTGAGGAATTTGGCATCTATATTTATCCTGAACAGATTAGGCTACGTACAGGAGTTTTTAATCAACACCTAGAACTTATCACATGCTAGGTGTGTAACAGCATAAACCTCCATCTTTCATCCAAAAATAATTTGTTTTAAAAGATAAAGTCTTGCTGAAGCTTGACTTCAGGAAAAACTTCTTCACCTTGTGCTGACTCCATCCTTGTGAAGGCAAGTCATAAAAAAAAGCATAAAAAGATCAAGTCAGGCAGCGTTCCAGTAAGGATCAAACCTTTCACAGCCCCATCACTTAAAGGAAGGGATGTTAGCAGGGGGATCTCAGAGAAGTCTGGCTGGGGTGGTATCACTTTGAGGGGAGGAGAAATCATTCAGCTAGTCAGGATTTAGGTTGTCTAAATGTTACATGTAAAAATAATAAATTTAATTACTAAATATAAAATATTAAACTGTAACAAAATATTTAAGCATTACATGCAAAAAATGAGGTGGTTTTTTTTTCCCCTCATAGTTTAAATTGGGGATTTTTGATCATCGTTACTTACCCCTCACTTTACACATTGCTCACTGCAGAGTTTGAGATAAATACAGCCACCTTATTTAGATCTGAGGGATGATTGGCTTGTAGTGTGTAACTACCTACACAGGAAAAGATGCATTTTTTCTGTTCCATCAAAGCAAACAAGATGTAATGTTTAAAAAGTGAAGCTCGCCTAGAAATAAGTGTGGGGGCTTTTTTAATTTTATTTTTTTAATGGTGATTTTTCCTTACTGAGGAAAGTTTTATTATTTGACACGAGTAATCTAGTATACTGAAACTAATAAGCCTAAATTAGACTGGCATGAAGTAACATAGAGGGTGGAAAGTGTACACTGAAGTGTCTGAACAAATTTGTGAAGGGCTGTATCTGTTCAGCTGCAGAATGTTCCTCTTTCACACACTTACTCCGGCTCTTATCACTTAAGTTTTTATTCTGTTGGTTTTGCACATAGGCAAGACCGTAAGACCATGCAGAGCCTGAACCACCTGCTGAGATACCCTCTACCCACTCTCCGAACTAGATTCGAGAGACTAAGCAAAACACTTTACCCTAGAAATTATTTGAAAAGACATAAAATAACTCACTATGGGGCTGATTTCATTTTAGTTTTCAATTGGCTACAGTAGTATTTAAGCCCGTGATTAAAATCAAGCAAATACTTAAGTATTTCACTGATGTGGGGACTCTCTTTCATGGTAAGTTTTTTTTAAGTCTTGGGGTGGCTGTAGAAATCAAGGAGGTATCTCTGCAAGTGGGTTAAGTTATCAGGGTCCTCTTTGGTGAGGATCTTGTCCCTGGGCTCGTTGTTACAAAACCCTGCCCCGTCACTTTCTTTTCTATTTTTTATCTATGACAGTCTACATATTTTATCTTTACTTCAGTGCAAAAACCAAGAGAAGTTCTTAACTGCCAGCTACCAGGTGAAGGTTTTTGTTCGCACTTGGAAATACATGATTGATTCATTGGTACAATCTCTGTACGCTTTTACAAATCTGTCTTTTAAACTGTGTGTGTGTGAACTTTTCAGCTACTTGTGGGAATTAAAATAACTGTTACAGTCCATTGCTCTGGTTGCGCACACTGCCGTGCCTTACCAAATAGCTGATACCTGCAGCACAGCCAAGAACTTGCTGTTACAGCTTTCGATGACTGCTGCCCGCTTGCCTGCCTGCACACTTACTCTCAAAGAGCAGCAAATACTTTAAATCCCAGACTGCAGAAGAAAAAGAAAAATTCAGAATCCCTTTAAGCAGAGTTCTTTGTATACAATGACCATGACCCGAAACAGTGTGCCTCAGCTTCATCAACAGATATGCAGAGTGAGTGATCTGGTTTTTTGCTGTCTATGTTTGTAATATTTTGCATCAGATGTGTAGATGATTTAAAAACAAACAAACAAACTTGGTGTGAATTAAAAGTTGGCTGCATAAATCTTTTCCGTATAAGCTTACTAAATATTCATTGATATTGAGTTGCTTAAAAGTGATAACTTGACTACCAAGTCTGAAACTTGTACTGGGAGGATCGAATATTGCAGCTGCACTGAACCTGATTGATTTCAGTTGGGTTCTACATGGGTGCTTAAGTCCACCTGCACAGAATAAATACTCCAGTTTTGAAAAATAAGACTCCATTTTGCAGTGTGTAGGTCTAATTAAAGAGCTGCTCGGACCTATGTTTTCCTAGGTAGAGGTGGAGCAGTGTAATGAAGGCAGTGTTACCATCAGTACTCGTACACTCGCTGATTCAGAGAGACGTAGCTGCTGTGCAACAACAGGGAAGGTGCAGAATCCAATTACAGCTTTTAATGTTTGGGTTCACTGATTAGTTTTGCCATTTCAAATGTTATAGTTGCAGTTCATGTTTGCTTATCTTAATTTGTTACTTGCTAAATTTGAAATTGTGTAAGAACCGGAGATGGCTTTGTAGGTTTTTTTTTTAGAAAATTTCATACCTGTCTTCAACCAAGTGAAATGGAAAGAAGGAATTAATTTGAACTTCATGGTATTTTAATGATTTTTCACTGCTATGAATTAGTTTTGCTCCCTGTAGTCTCTGTCCTTTATTGCATTAGTGCTGCAGTACAATATTGGTGGGGGATACTGTTTTATGAACTACAGTGCCTCAGTACTGCTGTTACTCGTCATTTAATATGGCCTAATTGATGCTATTACAGACCATTCCAAGATTAAAAATAAACACTTCTGCTTTAGCTGGGTGAAGGTCACTTCATCTTTAGTGCGCATGGAAAGCCAAATAAATATTTGATCCATACCTTTATAAAAGGGATATAAGCAGAAGTCCGTTTGTATGTGAAGAACTCAAGGATTAGGACTAAAGAGTAAAACAACTGCAAGCGTTTTATGCTGCAAGGTGCTTCAGAGATACACCCTTTTTCATTATACACTGTGTTTCAAAAGTTACAAGTCAATTGTTTTAAGCTCATTGGGTTTAAACTTTGCGTTTATTTTGGCAACTAGATACAAATTATTTTTGCAGAATGTGGCTTTAAATGCTTCCTCTGGAGCGCTGTAGGCAAAAAAAGGCTTCCCCTTTCCCTTTCCCTTCACCATTTGATGAAATACGGGGTTTTCTCAAACATTTAGTGGTTGTTGTAATTCTGCTATTAACAAGTTACTTCTATATGAAAAGTCACGGTAACATTTAGTACTGCTACCAGAGTCGCTGGCGCTCGTGGAGCGATTCCCCTGGCTTGTCCCGTGGGGTTTGGTCGCTGCACCTCGCGCAGGACGGCGGGGCGTGGGCTGCAGTAGTGTCTCGCCCCCCACTCCCCTCGTGCTGCCACCCGGCCCTGCGAAGCCTCGCGGCTCGGAGGAGCGAGCGGGGGACAGCAGAGCCCTCCTGCTATGGTTGTCACCCTTCACGCTGGGGCTGGAAGGGGCTTATAAGCTTTTCCGTAGGGGCAGCTTGGCTGTTAATATCCCTGTAGAAAATCTGGGAGGAGTATAGAAATCCTTTTGATAAGGGATATAAAGATCGCTTACACATTTAGCTCCTTCACCCTATCGTACTCTTTTGTTCCCTTTTGTAAACAGAGCGCTGCCAGACAAGACACACACCAGATGAATTTGTGTTTTATCCACTCGGTGAGCGTAAAAGCGTGTGCTGTAGTGTCAGATCCGTGCCATTCAGAAAACAAATCATAGAATCATAGAATCATAGAATCATCTAGGTTGGAAAAGACCTTTAAGATCATCCAGTCCAACCATTAACCTACACTACCAAGCCCACTCTAGACTAATCAAGGGTAGACCAGACTAAACCATATCCCGAAGTGCCACATCTACCCGTTTTTTAAACGCCTCCAGGGATGGTGACTCCACCACCTCTCTGGGCAGCCTGTTCCAATGCTTGACCACCCTTTCCGTAAAGAAATTTTTCCTAATTTCCAGTCTAAACCTCCCCTGGCGCAGCTTAAGCCCATTTCCTCTTGTCCTATCGCTAGCTACTTGGGAGAAGAGACCAACACCCACCTCACTACAACCTCCTTTCAGGTAGTTGTAGAGAGCGATAAGGTCTCCCCTCAGCCTCCTCTTTTCCAGGCTAAACAACCCCAGTTCCCTCAGCCGCTCCTCATAAGACTTGTTCCAGCAAAACCTTTTGTCAGTGTCATCCATCGTGGAGGGATCGGTCTGTGTCTGAGCCAGGTGCGGCCCTCCAGCAGCTCAAACCTTCCACCTGCTCTATAGAGGCGGGCCGTATATATCCTATGGATTGATAGGAAAGGCTACGAGGATGTGAGAACTGCTGGGTAAGGGAAGCAATGGAAGAAGAGAGCCACCAAATGCTTCTCTAACTCATAGCTGCCCCCATGCCTGCTCTGATCTCCCTGGGGGGAAGCGGGGAACCTTTGAGAAAACGCCTTGACATGACAGAGCCACGGGGCATTGCCCAAAACCCAGCGGCATTGGGAATTCTGTGGTCCCACAAGTGCGCTGTCCACACCGGAGCCACTCAGGGCTGTTCTCGGGTGCGTTCTGGGGATGTGCGTCTTCTTCAAAGAAGACACTGCCTGGGGCTGCACCCCTGCTTACATTACACTTTGTACCACGCTGTGGCTACAAACCATAGAAGTTACGAAGAAGTCATAAGGGTCCATCGCCAGCCGGCTGCCGTGTCGCGTGTCTGGCGTGGGACGGGGCTGCAGCTGCGGCCGAGGCAAACGCAGGGCTGGGAGGGTGAGCCGTGGCGGCGGGGTGGGATCGGCCCTCTCCTCGCGCGTCCTGAGCGGACAACTCGCCTTTGGGCCGAGCGAGGCGGCTGCTGGGCCTCGCTGCCAGCACGCGGTGGCCCTGGCAGGGGCAGCTCTGCCGAGGCAGCAGCGGGCTTGGCCGGCCGTTCGCCAGCCGAGGAGCGTCTCTCGAGGGGGCCAAGCGGGCACCGAGGGGTTGCAAAATGCCCGGGGACTTGTGGCGCTCATAAAAATAGGTTTAAAAAAAAGGTAAGACTTCTGTCTGAGCTGCATCCAGAAGATCCAGCTTGGTTTGGAGATTTTTTTAATGTTTTTGGAGAAGTGACTAGGGGACCTTTCGAAATCTTGAGTTTCTGCAAATACCAAGTCAACGCGCAGGGTGGGAGCTGGCACCTCAGCCGTTTCAGGCCTTTTTGGTCCGTCCGGCCCCCGCCGCCCTCGTTTTCCCCGTATCCCGCTACCGGCAAAGCCTCACTGTCCGGAGCGTAACAGGGAGCCGGCGGCCCCGGGGCGGGGCTGACGGAAACCCACCGCGACAAGGGGACAACTTTTACCAGCGCCCGTCGCCCACCGGCCCTTCAGGGCCGGGGCCGGGTCGCAACCGCCTGGCCGTTACCGAGCGGGGCGGGCGGGGACGGGGCGGGGGCAGCGCCGCGGAGCGATGCCGGCCGGCCCGGGGACGCCGCCTCCGCCGGCGCGGGGCCCGGGGCCCGGCGGGGCACTGCGGCGGCCGCGGGACGGCGGCGAGAGTGGCGGCGGCGGCCGCCAATGGGGGGCGCGGGGCGGGGCGCCGCCATTTCGGGCCGCACCTCCGCGGCCGCCCGGCGGCGGTTCCGTGCGCGGCGGCGGCGGTGGCGGCGGCCGGGGCTCTCGCCGCTGCGGCGCGGGGCGGGGGCGCCATCCGCGCTGGCGGCGCGGCGCAGGGGCCCGCCCGCCGCCCCTCGCCCCCGCCCCACGGCCGCGCTGCGGGGCGGAGCGGAGCGCGGCGCCGCCTCGCCCCGGCGGCCGCCGTGAGCTGGGCTGCGGCGGCGCCCGCGGCCGCTCGGCGATGGCGGCGCGGAAGAAGCGCGGGTGGCCGGGCGGCTGCTAAGTAGGGCAGCGGCGGGGCGGGGGCGGCGGCGGCGGGGCCGTCGCGGCGGCTGCGCCATGCGGGCCGGGCGCGGGGGGCCGGCCGGGAGACGGCGCCGGGGGCGGCGCGCCCTGCTGCCCGCCGCGGGCCCCGGGGCGCCGGGGCGCTGAGCAACAGTTGGCCTCGCCGCCGCCCAGCATGAAAGTGTGCCGGCGGAAGGCGCTGGCGCTGGGCCTGGGCTACGCGCTCCTGCTGCTCCTCGCCGCCCTCAACCTGCTGGAGTACAAGTGGCGGCGGGAGCCGCGGCGCTGCGGGGAGCCCCCGGCCGCCCCGCACCACCGCCCCCCGCCGCCGCCGCCCCCGCCGCCGCCGGCCGGCAGCCGCGGTCCGGCGGGCGCCCGGCGGCAGCTGGTCTATGTCTTCACGACCTGGCGCTCGGGGTCGTCCTTCTTCGGGGAGCTCTTCAACCAGAACCCCGAGGTCTTCTTCCTCTACGAGCCGGTGTGGCACGTCTGGCAGAAGCTGTACCCCGGGGACGCCGTCTCGCTGCAAGGGGCGGCCCGCGACATGCTGAGCTCCCTGTACCGCTGCGACCTCTCCGTCTTCCAGCTCTACAGCACGGCGGGCGCCGGCAAGAACCTCACCACGCTGGGCATCTTCGGGGCGGCCACCAACAAGGTCATCTGCTCCTCGCCCCTCTGCCCGGCCTACCGCAAGGAGGTGGTGGGCATGGTGGACGACCGGGTGTGCAAGAAGTGTCCCCCGCAGCGCCTCAGCCGCTTCCAGGAGGAGTGCCACAAGTATCGCACGCTGGTCATTAAGGGCGTCCGCGTCTTTGACCTGGCCGTGCTCGCCCCGCTCATGCGGGACCCGACCCTGGACCTCAAAGTCATCCACCTGGTGCGGGACCCCCGGGCCGTCGCCAGCTCCCGCATCAAGTCCCGGCATGGCCTCATCCGGGAGAGCCTGCAGGTGGTGAGGAGCCGGGACCCCCGCATCCATCGCATGCCCTTCCTTGATGCCGGCCACAAGCTGGGCGGAAAGAAGGAGGGGGGGGGCGGCTCGGACTACCATGCCCTGGGTGCCATGGAGGTCATCTGCAGCAGCATGGCCAAGACCCTGCAGACAGCCCTGCACCCCCCTGACTGGCTGCAGGGCAACTACATGGCTGTGCGCTACGAGGACCTGGTGGTCGAGCCCATCAAGACCCTGCGGCAGGTGTACAGCTTCGTCAACCTGGCGGTCAGCCCAGAGATGGAGAAGTTCGCCCTCAACATGACCAGCGGCCCCGGCTACTCCTCCAAGCCCTTCGTGGTGTCGGCCAGGAACGCCACCCAGGCGCTGAGCGCCTGGAGGACTGCGCTCAGCTACCAGCAGATCAAGCAGGTCGAGGAGTATTGCCACCAGCCCATGGCCCTGCTGGGCTACGAGAGGGTCGGCAGCCCCGAAGAGGTGAAGGACCTCAGCAGAACGTTGCTCAGGAAGCCGCGGCTGTGACGGGGCGGCGGGCGCCCGCCGGCTGCCCTCGGGGGCGGCTGAGCCCCGCTGGGGAGAGGAGCTGCTCCGGCTGCCTTGAGTGAGGGAGGGAGCCGGGAAAAGCAGCCTGGTTGCCGATTTCCTCCAAAGACTGCTGAAGGGTAACATACAGTAATGTGATGATTTCTTTCTTTCTTTTTTTTTTTTTAATTTGTTCTCCCCCTTGCATTGGGTTAGATGCAATTAAAAAAAATAAAGTGGAACTGAAAATACGTGTAATGCCCCTTTCCCCGTCGCTAAAATGCCGGGCAGTGATGCTGTATCAAAATCTTGCTGATGGAGTTATTGTGGGTTTTGAAGATGGTAACAAAAACTCTTGCACAATTTCTAGCACATCTTTATCTCCCTTGCTGCGGAGGGGATGCCCTTGGAAAGCGTAATGCTGAAAATCAGACTTTTGTATGAAAGCAAATGTTCAGACATGATAGTAATAAAAAAACCAATAAATGATATTCATTTTTATAATTACCTCAATTGTTTGGGAATTACAGTGTTGCTTATGTAGAGCTGGAGGGGGGTGCTTGCTTAAAATAGGAACGCGGACTTTTTTTAAGGGTATGGGTGAAGGGCTGGAGTGCAACATTTGACGCTCAAAGATGAGGAGCTGCTCTCGCAGAAACAAGTACAGGTCTCACGAATGTAGTGCAGGTTTTATGGCTATGTCAAAGCAGGTTTCTATTTAACTATTGTCTTTTTTGTTGTATTTAAAAAGTCTTTCAAGTGCCACTGTATTAGTGTCCTAAGAGTTTTAAAGTGTTTGCCATCACAGCAGTATTTATTTTTGTCTTGACATGTATGTGCAGCAGTCACTGTCAAATAGAAGTGGATCTGCAGCGTGACAAGAAGTGCAGGATTTAAAAAGACATTTATCGTACTGGAAACATTAGCATGTGTGAAAACAAAAATAAAATTATATATATTATATATATTCTATAGTGCTAACAATACAGTAAGCTATTTAAGATATTTCTTGACATTGATTGGTAACAGGCATAACAGGGAAGCATAGAAAAAATGCATAAAATGATTTATTTTTCCCCTTTGCCTAAGTGTCCGAGGGTATATCTGTGTACGAGGAGGGAGGAAACGTACGGCTGTGTGTTCTTAGCTATAATGGAGCTTTTACAGAGTCAACCTAGCGTTTGATTTCGGAGCGCTGGTTAGATACTCGTTTCTTGTGAATTGTCATTGCTCTGTGATGGAGCCAGATGGTGGTCTGGCTCTTTCTGGGAGCTTTGCTTAGAGACTCTGTCCCATTGTTAAAACTTGATTAAAAAAATACGAGATTTTACTACTTCTGCTTTTATAATTTCCTGAAAAAGTCCCGGTTTATTAAAGGTTAAGTCGTGTGTTGCGTATGAGAAGTGCAGACACCTCAAGTAGTTTTTAATCTTGGCGGTGTTCTCTGATGCTCTTTGAAGGCTCATTTTGGAACTTGAGTTTTTAAACAAAAGTGGTTTTGCCAAACTGTTCTCTTAGGAGACTATAGACTTTTCTACAGGAAGTACATTTCACATTGCCTCTGTGGGTGTTGTGCCTTCAGCAAATGTAAAGAGTATGAGTAGGAGAAAGGAAATTGATTTGTGAAAATAAATTGATATAAACAGGATGCTGATAAGTGTGCGTGTGTATGTGTGAAAATTTCAGTGATGTGTAATACCTCTATTTCTTGTATTAGGACTTTTAAGTTAAACAGGTGATAACTGGCTACTGAGCTATTTGAGTTCTTGATGAAATTCTGGCATTAGATGTTGAACTTACTCTGAAAAGGAAACACATTTAATAAACTAGTTAAAAGATTATTGCATAAGGTTGCCTATACACTTGCTGAACGACTGCGTTACACATGTCCATTCCCTCGGTTCGCCGTCACTGTCAGCACGAACAATGTTAATAATATCACTGGGAGACCTTATAATTGGCCTGTTAGGATGTATTCCCAAATTCCAGATAGCGGTGCTAAAAATGGGAGGGATAGTTAATTTGGTATTTAAAATACATATTAAGGTACTTTTATTTTTGTGAAATTAGGTGTTCTGTGTTACCACTGTATGTATTCTGAGTGGATTTTGGACGTCGGGGTTTGGGCTGTACCCTGTGGGATTGTTTTCTTTTTTTTCAGTTGGCGTGTCCTGGGGCAGTGCTTGTAGAGCGTGTTGCTTGCTTTTTATCCATCCGCTGGTTTACGAAGCAGCCCTGCTACCCACCGCACAGTCCTGTCTGTCTGCCCCGTGGCAGCCGCGCGCGTCTGTGCCAGCGCTGCTGTCGGCAAGGCGAGGGGGCCCGGGGAGCTGCCCACGGGGGAGCGAGCCCAGCTTCCCCTCCGGGCTGGGGCACGGCGCCGCGATTTCAGCTCCCGCTGTCTTCACTATGAAACTTTGCTGCAGTCTCTAAATGGGGCTTTCTCACAACAGCATGCTACACAGCGTAAGCGCTTCTGATTTTGGGGGCTGAAGCAGGGTCATTTACACGTGCAAAATTCCTTGGTCTCTTCTGGGAAAGTTTTCTGGGTGAGTAAACTGAACAGGAGTTAATTGCCTCTGGGAGTATGAAATAGATGAGCCTGATTGACTTCGCTTCCAAAAATCTCCTTTGGCTTCTAATTATATTAAAGAGCTCATCCTGTCGTTCTGAGAGAGCACTCGCTGCTCTTCTAATAATGGTGCATTGCAAGCATCTGCTTCACTTTACTGATGTGAACAGCGTGCCAGTAGAGTTACAGCGTCTGAATCTGGTCCATAATTTGAGCTCCACCTACCACATTGCAGCAAGGAATTACCCAACGTACTGTACAATTGTACCTGGGCATGTTTTGGTGAACAGAAGTAATGCAAAGTTCATTCTGTGAAAGTAAAGGACTGCGATTTTGTTCGGGTAGAGCTTCAGGAGAAGTGAATGGGACTCTGCTTGTGTAAAATGCTGGTGGGCTAAGCCCTACGTTTAATGCTGCTCCGTTAAAAAAATAAGTATGTGAACAACTGGCAGTTAAAAGAGGCCATTTTTAGTCCTTCTTTTATATTCAGAAAAGAGGATTAGAGGAATTAAAAAAGCCAAATGTAGTTGAAAAAAAAAGAAAAAGTTTTAAATGTGGAAAATTCTAGAGAAAAATAGGGTATCAGAAAGGTGATGAACATGGCTACAAACGGCCTCTGCCTGTTGTGAGGAGGGACATCTAGCTGAGGTTGGAATACTTAAATAATACTTGACTCATGCTTAAAAATAGTGCCTGGGTTTGCTTTCTGTCTGATTTAATAATTACAGTGTGCTTCTTCAACTGAAGCTAATGCTTGCATTAGTGAAGAATCAATAGCGTACAGAAGGTACAGGGTGCACTAAGTTGCACTGAACTGGGAGGGAGACTGTTTGAAGACTTGGCGCATTCTGATTGTTTCGATGGAACAGAAAGGCCAGCGCGCACCTACGTGTTGTTTTCTGCTGTGAACAAAACTAGAAAACTGTACAAGTATTGTAAATGGTAATGATCACTCAGTGCATGAAAACACAGAAAAACCTTCTGTCCTCTACTGAATCAACTTAAAACACAAAGACGTGTGAAAGTGTGCAAGCTGCTGCAGCTGACCTAAATACTGATAATGAAAAAACGGTCAGATAAAGTATCTTTCAGTCTTTCTAATAAAAGGAGGAAGTTCTTCATTTTTCCGATCACTTCGTAATTTGTCAGGTGTTAAGCTTCATGCCCTGACTGGGAAGAGGAACATAACAGACTTAATTTAAAACCACAAACATCGTTTTTCAGTTGCAATTTGAACTCGGGTCTCTAGAGATGAAATACTGGTGGTTATAATCAATTCTGAAACAAGTGTTTTTCATCCTGTAGGCCATGAGAAGAGTGGGATTATTCTTTGTTTCCCCCTTCATTTCTAATTGCTGTGGGGTGTTTTAAGTGTCCTTGAAAGTGAGGGGTGTTTAACACGAGCTTTTGCACGCCGCAAGGGGTGGTCTTAGAGTCTGTGTTTCAGTTTTCCTCCTGTGCATCCCTTTAAGTGCAGGCATGGGTCTCTTCGGAGCGGTGAATGCCAATTGTGTCAAATTGTATGGGGCTGCTTAACGTGAACAGACTGAACGTCAGGCAAATTTTCTATTGATTATTAAATATTTAGTTTTTCTAGTGCCGTTTCAATTAAGGGTGTTGTACCAGGATAAATATTACTCTGCTGGAATTACGCATATGCATAAGGCAAGCAGATTTAATTTGGAGGCTCTAAGTGAGCGTGAGACTGCTTGCCATTGATGTATCCAACTTCGATGGCCAGTGCCTTCTGCTAGTTGTCCTGGCAGTCATTGGGTGCGGTTTACATTTTGTATCAGAGCTCCTGAGCAAGATCTTATGAAAATGTGTGCATGTTCTAAAATAAAAAAATACACAGAATAACATTTTGACAATATTCATTATATTGCATACATTTAAAGTAAAAAATAAGGTTTACCTGGTTTATTTGGATTCACTGGTATCAAATGAGTTCTGTTAATGTGTTTAAATAAGAGCTCTTGGCTGTCATGACATCAATGATTCTTCACATAAATTATCAATTCTGCAAAGAAAATGCATAGATTCTGTACAACACAGACTTTTTAAACTTTGCAAGCTGGAAAATATCCTTGTATTTGTTTTTCTTTGGGGCTTGGAGTTCCCTGCATCATGAGATCATGAAAGGATCGCAAGAACGGGCCTGCATTATTGAGTGTTTAGTGTTTGGATCAGTGCAAATCTAATGAAAATCAGTGCAAAACCTAAGGTGTCCTGTCTTGCCTTGATGCATGAAGAGCCAGTGTTCCTCAGACACATCAATACCACGAAAGCTATGAAAAGAAATAATTCATAATACAAATGGCATTGCAAATGGGAGAACTGGGATTAAAGAATCATCTGCTTCTGCACTGAGATGCAAAGCTGTAAAATGGCCATAAAAATACATGGCATATACCTTTGCAGAAGAAAATTCTGTATGTAAGGGACCCATTTACACCCACGGATGCGGGTGAGATCTCTGGCGTCCACTTCAATGTCTGATATAGTACCCTGTTATAAACAGGGTGGCGAGAAGGGAATTGAGGTCGAGCAGTAGGTTACTATCTCTTCGGTCCTATTGGAGAAGTTGGTGAGTAGCGAGGGCAACTTGTGGGTCTTTTAGTATGAGGTACCACAAACTTGTGTCTGGATACAATGGCATTATTCTGATGGGGTTTGAATGAAAATAGGACTTTCCTGCTGAAAACCAAGATGAACATCAGATTGGAGGAACTCCCCAAATGAAAAATTAGTAACAAAGCACTCTGAGCAAGGAAGGCTGGTAGGAGCTGCTGAGCAACCTGTTTCTAATGGCATTAGTGGAAGCTGAAGGTGCTGAGATTGTGCTGCAGCTACAATTTTAAGGACTCTGAAGATGCTCGCAAGCTTTAAGTGGGATTTTTAAGAATACCTCAATGTGTAATTTTCATTGGAATGGGAATATTATGCAGGAGTCAGCAGCAGTTATATTTCAGGGTGCCTCCGAAAATCATGGCCTCATAAATTCATATTGGAAGGGACCTCAGGAAGTTTCTGGTCCAACCTCCTGCTCAAAGCAGAGTCAGCTTACGAGATCAAACTAGGTTGCTCCAGGCTTTATCCTGGTGGATCTTGGAAACCTCCAAGGACAGAGACTTCACAATCTCCCTGAGCAATCTGTTGCAGTGCTTGACAGTCCTCATGGTGAACCATGATACTTCAGCAAAACTGGCCACAAGTCCCTAATTGTGTTACATAAATTTCTTGTCCCTTAATTTTGTGTTTTGCCTATGACTACTGACGTGGGTCATGTCCTCACTTCCCCTTAACTACAATAGATGTTGGCTGCAGCTCAGCTGTTGCGAAGGGTCAGCAGCAAAATGGTTAATGAGTAGTGATCTCAGTGGAAAAATGTGGATTCACAATTAGAATGCTGCATCCAGAAATGTCCTTTGTTTTACCCAGGAGTGATAAAGAGAGCAGAGGGAAAAGAAATTCACTTAGAAGAAAGGAAAGGAATACAAAGTGGAGCCTATCGGAAGTTGCTCTTTCTCTGCTATAGGTCAAAATACTGTTAAGGAAAATGGAAAGAAAAAAATGATACCACGCAGCAAGGTCAGGAGAGGATGAATAAAGGCATTTGCATGTTAAAAGCAGAGAGGATAGAAACCTGAAGGGTATAAGATAAAATGTGCTGATGCTGTGTGCTGTAACCATTCGTGATTAATCATAATATGCAGAAATAACTCCTCACTTCTAACACAGTTTTAGATTCAATGGTTTTGCTCATAATTTCAAGATGAATTTCAAACAGCAATCATTTTCAAAATTATTTGGATACTTTTGGTGTTCCAATTTGTTTTGGGTATTCATAGAAACAGAATAGCTGACCTTTTGCCTAAATGTTCCTTTCTTCAGACCTCTATGCATAAATTCTCAAGAAGCCCCCTAGTCTGCTAAATTCTTGGCACCTTCTTATTTTCCATCTGCCAGATGGTTCATTCTCCCACCAGTCAGGACTATCAGTAATTATTTGTTTCAAGCCATGTGCATGTCTCGTAACAGTTTAT
This sequence comes from Pelecanus crispus, assembly GCF_030463565.1. Taxonomy (NCBI): domain Eukaryota; kingdom Metazoa; phylum Chordata; class Aves; order Pelecaniformes; family Pelecanidae; genus Pelecanus; species Pelecanus crispus. Next base: position 18,135,163 of record NC_134651.1, on the reverse strand, counting down.
CATGGGAGATGTAAAATGGAAAAGGGACATACTCAGTGTTTATGTAACTTCCAGAGTCACTTCTGGCAGCTTTCAGTATTTGCTTATTTGTCACTGGTGGTTCCTATGGATGCTTGCTATACTGGTCTGGGATCGACCCTTCAGATCCCACATTATTTGGTCCATTTACTAAAATCAGATACCTTATACACTCAGCGAGCAGGTGTTTCTAGGTGTACTAACTTAGTCGGTTGAGTCGTGACCTGTTTTGTTCTTCAGTACACCCTTATATCTGCTTGCCCTCTCTTCTCCCAGGTAACAAGCGATGGGACAAAAAGAAATGGCCTCAAGTTGCGCCAGGGGAGGTTTAGATTGGATATTAGGAAAAATTTCTTCACCAAAAGGATTATCAGGCGTTGGAACAGGCTGCCCAGGGAAGTGGCTGAGTCACCATCCCTGGAGGTATTTAAAAGACGTGTAAATGTGGTGCTTAGGGACACGGTTTAGTGGTGGACTTCGCAGTGTTACATTTACGGTTGGACTCTATGATCTTAAATATCTTTTCCAACCTAAATGATTCTATGATCTATGATGTGATGGCTACATCAGACCCTGCCAATGCCATGCTGGGGTGGTCGGAGACATCCGGGGTCTTTCAGCCCATAAAGCCGTGAAAAAGGGCTGACTGCCAGAGCAGAGCTTGGGGCTGAAGCGTGCTGACCTCCATGGTGTTACGTGCTTTGCTGGCTATAGCTTCAGCTCAAAGCGTCAGAGCTGGCAGGGGTAAAGGATGTCTGTTTCGAAGAGGTTTTGGCACAATGATAAAGAGTAAGTGGTGGGAAACAATTATTTGTGCTTCTCTGCTCTGCTATGGGAATTCTGGTCCCTAATCACACATTCTTTCATCCTGAACAGAAATAAAAATATACAGTATGGAAGTGTAATGTTGTGGCTACTGCCCCAGAGGATAGCTGCTGTGTTGTTTTAACCCAGGAGACCTCACCATAGGGCGCAACTCACATACCCATGAGCCCCCTCCGTTTTATTTTGCTTTAAATAGAAAATGTTGTATCTGATGCCACGCCAGAGATGGAACCACCAACTTTCGGGAGGCAGTGTGCTGCAGGTGCTAATTAGGAGTGCTAACACCTGACATAGAAAAGGGACACCCGGCAGTGGTTGAGGGGATGTGCTGCTAAACCCTTTCACCTCCCGGACAGGTAACAGTTTCTTGGGAAAACGGGATAAAAGCAGAAATCTTCCCTGCCTTCCTGGGTTGCACGGGGCTGAGCTGCCCCCCGCCCTTTATTTCGGTCTGTAGTTGTACCAGTGTCCTGCTGGGTGTGGGTGGGTGCCTGGCCGAGCCGGCTCTCAGGTGCCGGTTGCTCCGGGGCTGGCCGTGTGCCATCAGCCTCACGGGAGCAGCGGGCTGAGGTGGGGGCAGCCGGCGGGTGCCGGGGGGAAGGAGCTCTCCTGAGGGCAGGCTTCAGGGAGCATAAATACAGGATGGGTGCTCTTCTTTTTGGTAGGAGGGGAGTCACTCTGTGGGGTGGTGTGGGTTTGCCTGAGGTACCTCTGAGGGGAAGGGCTGCTATGGACCCCAGGTTGCCTATGGCTGCTTTGCTGTAGCCATAGGACTGCTGAAAGTCTGCAGGAGCAGACTGAGCAAAAGCACTTTCCAGTCCTGAGGCCTTGCTGTGCCCTGACTAACAGAGAGAGGTGGTGAGGCTACCGTGCTTAGGCACTACGTAGAAGGCACGCTTCAGCATAAAGAGTTCACAAAACACATGGAAGAGCGTTGGCTAGGACCAAAGAGGCTCCTGAGTGCAGTGAAGCAAGAAATGAGAGTCAAGAGCGGGGAGGTGGCTGTGCAGCACACAGGAGAGGCAGCTGCGGGAGGAGCAGCTTGCGAGGCACCTTGGGACTGATGATGGTGAGCCATCGCAGGGCGGATGTGCCCTTGCGGTAGGGAGGGCAAGCTGGGGGTGGGGGTGGCTGTGGCTGCAGCGCTGGGACACTGCTTTGGTGAGGTTTGTGGGCGAAGGCGGAGCGTGTTTGGGAGCGGTCTGCTAAACCGTGCTGAGGCGATGAGCACCTTGGCTTGGTGGCAACAGGGCTCTGGGAATGTTATTTTGGGCTGGTAACTGGGGGCGGGGCTGAAGCTTGAAGAAAACTTGTCTGGGGAGGTGTTAAAAATGAGTTAATATGGCACAAAACCCATGCTGTAGTCAAGTGGGCTCTGAAGAGGAAATGAGAGATGGAGGGAAGGGCTCTGCCCACTGGGAGTCCGGGGCGGTGGAGGGGTGCTGGGCCAGGCTGTTGGCGATGCTGCGAGGGGCTAGCCAGCTGTCTGGCAGTGGGAGGCTGCCCGCAGATGGCTGGGTGGTTGCTGCTGCTGGGGAGCCCCAGGTATATTTTGGGGAACGGCCTGGAGCCCGTGAAGGGCTGCTGTGGAGTAGTGATGCCCGTGGGCTGTTGGCTGCAGCCAAATGGCAGGAGGGTGTTTGTCTGGGGTGTGGGGTTTGGGTCCTGTGGGTGCTCTGCTGCTATGAGGGCATTTGGCTCCTGTCTGTGCTGTGGCACGCTGGCACACTACTGTGGGCTGTATGGTACCACCATGTCCTGCCTGGTACCGTGGGCACACTCTCCTGCTGGGCTCTGGATGCCTGAGCGCTCCTGCTTACATCCACATCTTCACGGAACATGCAGCAGCTCAAGTAAATCTCCTACAGGTGAGGAGAGGCTTCGGAGTCAATTGTTCCTCTCGCACATATGTACAGACTGACCGACAGAAAAATCTGTACAAGTTTCCTTGCCATTTTTAAATCTTGTTGGGGCTCAACGCGGAGTCCCGTCCCATACCTGGAGTTGCAGTTGAATTACAGAAAGTGTCTGTGTCTCCCTTCCTTCCTCTTCTCCCTGAAATGGCCATGGCTGCTCTGACCTCTCATCCCTCTTGCACAGGTGAGCTCTCATCTCACTTGTCTCATTCAGAACCTGTAGGTGATCAGGCTCCCTGTTGCTTAATTAGTCCTTTCATAATGAATAATTTGGGTAAGTGCTTTGCTCTGAGTGGTAACCGGCTGCTTATCTTTGTCAATTCTATCTGAATAAAGAATTATTTGGAAGTTTAACACTTCACAATTGCTGGCTTTCTCTGTGGCAGAGCCTGTAAACTGTACTTAGACAGATTCCTTAAATCATACAAAGAAATCGATGGACTTTTTCCTCACTGCAAGCTTCAGACCTTGGTGCAGTGTGTAGTAATGGCTCCTCATTTTCTCTTGTGAGTCTCTACATAGGCGATGCTGAGAAAATGCATGTGTGTGGGCTCACAGCTGAAGTCTTATTGACTGCTCTGACCACCATGAATGTGTGTCCCTATAATCTATAACTCCGGGCTGAAACAATAAATTAGGCATAAATTATTCTCACATGTAAACCTTGGATTTTCTTGGCTTAAGTGTACAGGCAACACATAACAGCCTTCTGGGTAGCTGCTCAATTTATCCCTGTGGGAAGGTGAAATGGAAAAATGAAAAATCTAAACATAATTTTAGAGAAAGAGAAGCTAACTGCACAGGCAGATGATACATTTAAAATGGTTTGTGTTTCAAAAAAAAAAATCCCTCATAACTATTTAGTTAGTACTTCTGTTCTATAATTAAGACAATTATCTTGAGTGTTCCCAGCAGTTCTTCTGCATTAGGTTTCTGAAGCTAAATCAAGATGCCCACTCTTCTTATTTCTTCTCTGACTCGTCTGTAAAGGGTTCAGAGGAGAGCAAAGGGCTCCCTAACACTGTCTTTGGAGGCTGTTAGCGCATGCACCTTCTGCTTCCATGTTATGCAGGTGGGCTTGGAGGGAGAAATGGGGTATCCTGTGATACCCAGATGGTGAATAAGCTCCCTGTACCCATGCTGGCTATGGGTGTACCGGCATCCTGCAGCACAAGGCTGTGCTGGGTGCTCTGGGAATCGATGAACAAGTGAGGCAGTGAGGAGATAACATGTCTGATGGAATACACCATGTTATTGTCTAAAAACTTAGTTTGACATAAGGTTACTCTAATATGAATAGTAAATATCTCATTATACAAGGCTATTACTGTTTGTAACTCGGCTCTCTGGTACTTCAGTGAAAGCAATGTATCTTGCATTTATTGGACTGTAATAGTGACAAAAATACAGCACACTGGCATCCTTATGGATGTGCAGAAGCAGGTCTGCTTCCCTGTATTGTCCATGTACTTAGTCATAAAACCTTGTTAACTCTGCTAGTGGTGGTGTGGCCTGGGAGAGGCACCTCAGGGCTTGACTATGATGTCTTTCCTGAGCTGAGTGAAGTTTCTCTGCAGAGAGAGGTGGCGGTAAGGGTGGAAGAGGTCATGTTGCTCCTAGACAACCCTGGGGGTTTGCGACAACCCCAGGTGATGGCAGGTAGGGTGTAGAGCAGCCATGAGCAGCCTACAGTGTGACATCGCATGTGGTAGGGTGCCTGTGTCCAGGACCTCTTCATCTCTGTCCTACTGCCCTGAGAATAACCAAGGGCTTTGAGCCAACAGCTGTGAGACAGAAGCCATAAAAATACAGTGAATCACTTACGAACATATTTTCAGAAGGTCTTTAAAAATGGTCTGGCAATGTTGCTAAGTGCGTATACATTTGCATTCCAACTATCCAGGCCTGGCCTATGTGATAAACATATACAGGGGCAGGTGCTGTGGTACAAGAGGTTGTTCAGTGGCTGGAGGATCAGCAGTCAGTTAGGCACAGGGGGCAATTCAGCTCTTTGATTTAACATACTCTTAATTTAAAATTTAGGCTTAGTAAAAATATTATTGCCTTAAGATTAGAATATGGTCTTAACTCATAGATGTTTAATTCTCACATAACCCCGTCTTAAATAAAAAGACTAACTGTATTAAAGTAATTTAGAAAGTGAGGAAGCCTTTTCTATGCTGATGCAAGGCATTAGGGAACAAGTGGTGCATGAGCAGGCCACACAAAAGACACGGTGTCTGAGGAATGGAAATGAAGATCACTTTCTTTTATGCATGTAATGGCAAGAGCTTATCAGGCAGCAGAATCAAAATAAATTTCTGAAGGTTAGGACTGGGAGTTGAGGTATGGGCAGGACTGAGTTTGGATTTACAATAGAGGCTAGGTAAAGAGGTGCAAATATGCTTTTTGTCTAAATGTCCCTTCTTGTTTTAAAGAAGCTTACAGTGTAGTAACACCACTTCCTCCCTTCTGTTAAGCTGAGTAGTCTTTGAAGTATATACTCCCCATCCCTAAAGTGAAATTGAAATCCCTGATGACTGCTTTCAGATGTATTTAAATTCTAATTTAGCCTTGCCTTCCTTCTTGGTTTTGGCTTTTTTCAGAGTCATTGGCACTTCATCTTGCCCTAGACGCCCCTGTAAGTTGCATGCTTTGTTCTGCAGCCTAGTATAGAGCAGTACGTGCCCCAGCAGTTGCACCAGTCTGGAACTATGCCACATCCTAGCAACATCTCCGGTGGGCAATTGTTTCACAGTCTCTCTCATGTAGAGTTTTGCAGCTATCTATGCCCATGCAGTAAGGGTAGTGTTTACAAATTTCCCCATAATGGAGCTTTTGAGGCCAGAGGAATGCTTCTGGTCCTAGCAGGAATTTAATATGATCTCATGCACCGAAACTAGGCTGCTTTACATGAAAGTAAGGAGAGATTTTGCCCAGCAGTATTTTAATTATTTTTCTCTTTATAAAAACAGTTAGTTTCCTGAACACTCCTATTTTCTGAGGTATTGTAGGAATTGGTGTTGCTGATCTGGCACTCTTGCTTTCTTATCTGCTGCTTCATCATGATTTCACTGTAGTGACATCTGTTGTCAGAAAGTCAATACAGTGAATTTGGGAAGAGCTACAACTCTTGGGAAGTGGATGCATCAAGTTAAACAGTTGATCTATCAAGTTCACTTGCAATATTTGTTTCAGTAATGGATTGCAGTCTGTGATCCATTTAAGTGATGGCGTTGGCAGCCACCTCAGTACTGGCTGAGGCTGGCTATGGTAGTTGGTGCTAGAAAAATCTCTTTAGACAACAGAGAAAATACTTGTGGCTGGAGTCCGTGAAGGAAAACCAGAAAGTCAGGCTTCAGACAGTGGAAATGCAGCCCAGTCCTTGTTCTCTCCATATCCTTTTGACTGTTCATATACCTGATATGAGGGTGGGGTTGGTTTTTGGTATTGGCATATGCTTACTGAAGTGCTACCCTGAGAGGACATGTCTCTTCACCCTGTGTTTTTCACTGTTAAAAACCTGAAAGGAGCCTTTAATATGCAGATTGATTGAGTGAAATGACTAAAAAGGATACTTCCATTATTGCCATGAATCAGGATTCAGATTTGATTGTGTATTATATTCTTAAATATATTCAGCACAAAGTGCCTTGCGTTTCAGTATGTGAAATGATAAGCAGGGCATCAGCTGTAATGGGCCATGAACTGACTCATTAGACAATGCATCTGTTTTTTACTGAGTGCATCTACTTCAATGGCAAGGTTAGTTCTTCTGATGGGAAGCAGAAATGTTCAGTAGGTAATAGAACAAAATCAGCTGGTTATTTGATGGGGCTGAGAAATTAATGGCCTTCTTAGTTCGGTGAAGGAAGAATATTTCTGAATGAAGCTCAACAGATTCATAACCATGCCAAATCAAAGACTAGCTAGCTAGCTGGGAATTCTCTGAAAAGCATTACTGGATGGTCTAGAAAACTCCCTTTTTTCACAGAAACTGTGCTGGCTCTGAAACTCAGATATGGTACCCTGTTTTAGTACAAAGGTGATGATCAAATGTGTTAGTGGGGTGCATTTAAAAAAGTAATTTAAAAAGCTCTTAAGATTAGCAAATTTCCACAGGAAAAGCTCTGCTCTCTGGGATCACTGTTTTTCACAGATACCGTCCCAAAAATTAAGTTCTTCAACAGAAGGTTCTTGAAGTTACGACTTTAGAATAGTGAATGTCTAAGAGGATAGATACCTATCAATAGGTTATATTAATATACCTTAATTGGTTTCCTCTCCTTTTAAAATCATGTAACTTGAATCTGGTCATGTGCAAATCTTTAAATCAAGAATTTTCCTGTGGATAATGAAGTTCAAATATTGCCTAATCACTTTCCTTCTTAGAGAAACACTGGCTTATGGATTCTGTGGCTTAGAGCTTTCTGGTATAAAAGCTTTCTAAAAAGGGTAGTACTTCTTCCAAATTGATTTGAATTTGCAGGGTTTAAAGTAGCCATATGATAGCTCTACAGTCCCCAGGTCCAGTGTTATAGATAGCTAAGGTTATTTGGATTGTTTTGGATGAGAATAAGGGAAAGGAAAAGTGAGACTGTGGAACACAACTGTGGGATAAAGCTGTTTCTGGCCAGCTATGAGGTACTAAACATCTATGGCAGCCTAATGAACAATGCAAGACAAAATTTCTGTGAAATCAAATGATCTTTAATGCATCTTGAGTGCCAGCTATAGGAACACATGTCGCCTTCTAAGAATTGGCAACCATCTGCACAGTTCACGCTCTTTGTTTGTGTGACACACCGCCCCCACCAAAAGCATTTGGTGATGGAGAGCAAACGAGTTACATAGTCAGATATGTAGATCAGCTTCAAGAGAGGGAAGCCCAGTATAGTGTTATGCCAGTGCTTTGCAGACAACTGTGTCTACGCATAACGTTCCCTCATCAGTATGTGGGGCATATGTTGTGTTTCTGGATGCTGAACCAGCAACACAGTTGTCTGTCCATCTCTTTAAATCTTCCATGATTATAACTCTCATCATAATCACTCATTGGTGTAAGTGAGAGGGAGGGTGTAATAAACCTGTATAATTTGTTTTCCACTTATCGTCAAGCTCTCCCAATTGTAAATAAGGTATTGGTAATCTAGTCAATGTGCACTAAATCAGATCTAACATATGTTTCAGAATTAGGCTGCACACCAAATCAGAATGCATTATTTAGATAGCTTATAACACATTCTGAACATCACAATTCTTTTGCATACTGAAAAACATGAAAAGCAATGTTAATTTTAAGTTCAATGTATAATTTTAAATTTTGTATGTTTTTATTTTCTAAACCTAGCAGTAAGGATAGTAGCATTTCAGGTGATCCAATTTTTATTTTTGTCCCTAGAGTGATTTGTTTCTGCTGCTTTTTGTACCACAAGATTTCTGGGGCAAAGTCACCTGAACTGCAGTAACTTTTTCTTCATTTGTAAAACCTAATGACAAGACTTCTTTATACACTCTTGGGATTGTTGAATAAAAAAAGCCTGTGCATATTTTGCAAATATAGTCACTCTTATTCATGCCATATATATATATTTGTGGATGAAAAGCAATATGAATAATTATCATTTAAGTAATACCTGTCATTCCAAGAGTATCTGAAATTATCAAGGTATCTTGGTGGGGCAACACCTTTCTTATTGGAGGACTTAAACAATTGTCAAAAATTTCCTTGATTAGAAAGATTGTTTTGAGCAACAACACCTGGATAAACATCTGCTGATTTGCCAAATATGAAAATTAACCTTCAGGCAAAGGTTTCATTGATGATATTTGACTTGGAATGGACTAGGTACTCTGTCAGCTACTGTCACAACCTGACTTCTTTGTAATAGGCCCATGAGATGCTTAATATCTGTTCAGAGCAGATAAGTAATTTAGTCTTTTTTTGCTGCAATACTGTTAAATCTGGAGGAGGAAAAGAATTGCTGGGTTGAACTCATGTCTCCAGAAGGCCCAAGTATTTTTAGTTATTGAAACCACTTAGTCATCTCAATTTTAATCAAAAAAGAACAATATATACCCAGGTGATTTGAATAGGACTTGTACTACTGAATTCTGCTCTTAAAGCTATTGAGTAGTAACTACACAGCTGGCTTGACTTTTGGAAATGCCCTTTACAATGATGCATCCCACAGAAGTAGTGTGCGATGTATGAACTTGTGTATTATATAGCAGTAGCTTATTAAATACTGCTTAATCTACATGCACCTGGCCAAATTTAAATCTTTTGGCTGTAATTCCAAAAAAGAGGTCTGAAGTCAGAAAATATGGGATTTCTGATTTTTGATATTTGAAAGTCTAAATTAGGAAGGAAATGGAAATGAGTGTGTAAGAGTAGAGCTAGAGCAGAAAGCTTTCACAGTGCCTGGCATGGGCTCTCTGGAGAGGTAGTGCTCACTGCTTTCCTACAGCAAATACTTAATCTGCAATATCCCCCCAAATAATCCTTCAACCCTTTTGTGGTGGACCTTATGCAGAGTTCAGATTCTTATTGCACAGAGCTACTTGGGGTGGGGTGGGAGGAGGAGGAAGGGCTTGAGTTTTGGGTTCTGTCACTGCAATAAGAAATAAATTGGATGCAAAGAGCATTTTTGTTGGGCCTTATGACTTGGTGCTGTCAGATGATGCTGTGTTGTGACTAATGCCTTTTCCCACTTTATTGTTCCTGAAATCAATGGCAAAACTCCATTTACATTTAAGAGCACAAGACAAGATCCAGAGTAAGTGACAGAACCAGATGACTAACAGTAATGAAAACAGTTGGGAAAGAACAACCCTATCAAAGGGTATATTCAGATTTGATTTAGAGCAGTAAGTAAAGATCATTCGGTATCTGACTCAAAACAAGATAAAAGCAACAGCCATTGAAGGCATATCCACCGTGCACAGAGGGAAAGAGTCTCTTCATACATATTAATTGGGGGGGGGGGAAGTACTTTAATTCCAGATGGTGGTTATGCAAATGATCTTTTAATTGGTAAACAGGAATTTTTCCCTTTACCCATGTTTATTCTTTGAGATTAAACTTTTGCTCATGCAAACAGTGTCCACAGGCTGGTACACAGCAATGGACATCTGTGCTTTTTCAAATCACTAGCACTAGATTAGTAATTTTGGCTGAAATTTTGAGTACTGAGCACTTGCTTTCAATACCTGATTTCAGTTGATCCATATTAGGGTTGGGTACTATCCCTTCTCTGGCCAATTTTCCTCCGCCAATTTTCCTCCACCAATTTTGAGTCTTTCTTGCCCAACAGCAGCTTTTCTTTTCATGGGAAAGCTCTGCCAGATGTGCCCTTCTTCTGGGGTGTCTTGTCCCTGGCAAGGGGCTGCCTGAGAGCAGCAATGCAACTTGTTCTCCTGGCTCGTGTACTGTGCAGAGGGATTGCCTCATAGGTTAGAGGTGCTCTGTTTAAGGAGTTGCTCTGAACTTGGCCTCACCTTAATGTAATACCAAACACTGCTCTGACTGTATGCAGTGGCTGTAGTCTTTTTTTTCTTCTGAAAATGTGTGCATGTGGACAAGTGATTGGTGTAGCTATGAAATTGGGCTGAAAGCATGGAAGAGAATAAAGCTGGGATGTGAGCAAGTTAGCTATTTACCATCAGCCTTTGGCTGTGGCTCATTTAGGATATAAGGCAAGTAGGAAGCTCAAGCCACTGCCTGCCTTGGTGTGATGCTACTGTGTTCAAGGAGTATACAAAGATGCTGTTAAGCATGGGACAGTTGGGTAGCCTGATTAGTGTCTCTAACTAGCATGGAGATTGATGCAACCTGCTTGATTCATAGGACTGAATGGCCAGAATCCAAACTGGTCTTCTGTGACAGTGTTGTGCAGGGGGAGTTCAAATTCTCTGCTACTTTTAGCTTGGTCAGCCAAATGTATCAAATGGCTAAATTAGAAATGATGCCAGGATCCCTGATACGATCCTCAGTATTTATATCCATCCAGTTTGTGAGCTGCGTGGGCATTGCTCTCTGCAGCACTGAATCGGCAAGAAAGTTAGGGTAAGAGTTGTATGAAGAAAATGAAGTTGTAGAGTGGACAGGTAAAGAGGAAATAGCTGCTTAAATGTCTAAGCAGTAAAGAGACTGCTCTAGAAAACTAGAGATGTCAGCAGATGTTGAGGTAACTCTGCAACCCAGCCCACAACTAGCACAGCGCTTGGATTTGTTCACTTAAAAACAGTGGCTTTAAACACTGTCTGTTTGTGGATCCTAAAACATTTTTCAGTGGAGATATGGACCTCTGACCAGGAGATTTATTGCTACTGACTATGTCTAAAATGCAGGATCTTAGTTTCTTCTCCTGGAGTCCTTAGAAGCAGTCTCTGGGCATTGAGGGGTTCAGTACTTAGTATTAGTGAATTACTTTATGATGGGAGAATTGCTGGCTGGCAAGAGAACTTGGTAGAAATAGACAGAAATGTAAATTTCAATTTCTGACTGCTGGTTCATTAGAAGAAACTCATGTATCTTGGCGAGAAAAAGGGTGAAGCAGGTAAATTACACTCGTGCAGAGACCAACGCTGGTATTCCTAAGGTACTCAGAGCTGTTGTGGGTTAAATGTATCACAGCAGAGTTTCTTGCACATGTTTCCTAAAATCCAATTGTTGCCTTCTTCCAGCACCTCTCTCTTTAGCAGAAAAATGGTGTTTGAAATCCTTGTCGGGAGGCAGGGACCTGAATCCTGCAGTGAAGACTGCGGTGGTGTCAGGATCTTGCTTTGTGAAGCTCTCTCCTTTGTCACCTGACAAACAGTGATGGTAAGATGAAGGGGTTGGTGCGGCTCCTGGGTCAGGCTGGTGCTATTCCAATGAGCTCAGCAGTGCTGCATTTGGAAAGAAATGGACCATATGGGCATTTTGCAGGGACATGAGGCTTTCAGCAGCCTGATTGACATGTCATCTCATCACAACATTTTTGAAATCATACAGTATTTTACACCCACATCATTGTGGCTTCCTAGGGAATGCGGAAACATACTGGGGATGGAAGAGGGGAACTACATAAGGGGTGGCCCATAGACCAAGGGAATGATATCTGTGTATTGTACCAAAGGATTGGAAGGGGAGTGGAGGTTAATGAGGATGTACTGGATAGTGTGGGAGCTGATGGCATAAGGGGTGGACAGTATGCTGGTTTTGGCTAGGGTAGAGTTAATTTTCTTCATACCATCTAGTATGGGGCTATGTTTTGGATTTGTGCTGAAAACAGTGTTGATAATACAGGGATGTTTTGATTACTGTTGAGCAGTGCTTACACAGAGTTGAAGCCTTTTCTGCCTCTCATGCCACCCCACCAGCAAGTGGGCTGGGGGTGCACAAGGAGATGGGAGGGGACACAGCTGGGACAGCTGACCCCAACTGACCAAAGGGTTATTCCATACCGTGTGACGTCATGCTCAGCATATAAAGCTGGGGGAAGAAGGAAGGAGGGGACATTTGGAGTGATGGCATTTTTCTTCCCGAGTAGTTGTCATGTGTGATGGAGCCCTGCTTTCCTGGAGTTGGCTGAACACCTGCCTGCCAGTGGGAAGTAGTGGATGAAATCCTTGTTTTGCTTTTCTTGCATGCATGGCTTTTGCTTTACCTATTAAACTGCCTTTACCTCAACCCATGAGTTTTCTCGCTTTTACTCTTCTGATTCTCTCCCCCATCCCACCTATGGGGAGCGAGCAGGCAGCTGTGTGGTGCTTAGTTGCCAGCTGGGGTTAAACCACAACAAGGGCTGTGCAAGAGAGATGGTGCTCTGGCAGGCTGGGCAGGGAGGTGCCACACTACCCCCTGGAAATGGTAGGTCTGAGCTGTGCCTCACCTCCCTGTCTGTCCCGGGAGCCAGGTCAGGTGTGCACATTGAGTAGATGTGATTTTCATTCCCAGGGATACTGAGTGGTGTTTACAGTCTGTATTTGGTTAGATAGCCAAGCTGTTGGAGCACCCATGGAGGTAGTAAGGAGATTCAAGTTGATTCCTTTCCTGGTTATAAACTTTCCTAGCCATCAGTCTAAAGTAGACTTTGGAGGGGCACTACCCTGCCCTCCTGTATCTCAAATATAGTTCTTAGAGCTGTGACAAGGCTCAGAAAAGAATGCACTAATTGTGACACCAGTGGGAGGGTGGGCAAGAAAGACCTTGGCTTTGTGGCCCGCTAATTAGAGCATTCAGATTGAAGTGGTCATTGGCTCCTGCTTTAAGGACCGTGTTAGGCATCATCCTCCCAGGAGTGAAACAGCCACATCTTCCAGACTGCTTTTCCTGAAGGTGTTCTTGCCCCAGTATCTGTAACATTGCTCTGAGTTTGCCAGTGCTCTGCAGCCTGTAGGTGGCTAATGGATCATAGGGAGGCTGGCAAGGCAGGCTAATAAATTAATAAAAGGCTCTTCTGTGTTAATGGTTGAAATTCAGAAGCCATCTGATACAGGGCTTCAGATTGAGCCAAAGGTGAGAACAATTAATTAAGGTACCAACATTTTATTTGGAGCATTTAGTCCTGGGATTTGTGGGCACAATCATGTAGCTGGACACATAGATGCAGCTAAGACTAATGACATGTACAGCTCTGCAGAGTGTCATAGGTGAAACAGTTGTAAAATATTCCTGTAAGTATCACATTTAGAAGATGGAATATTTAATATTTGACTGGCAAATAATGTATGGTGGTAATCTATTTACTGTGTAAAGGCAGTACGTACATTATTGAAAACCAATGAGAGAAACCAATCTACAGATGCTGTGTTTGGAAGTATCTTAAATTGCCATTTAATACTGCAGAAATTAGTGGGCTTTCAGTCTTCCTGGGTTTTGACCTTTTGTGAGTTTTATTTGGCTACTTTTATTTGTTTAGATTTTAAAAATGCGATGTTAAAATCAAATGCAAAAGTTCAGCTGTGTTCAGAGGCAGATGTAAGAGGAATAATGGCTGTTATCCAGAATCATTTAGCATGTGTCTATGCAGTGCAGTGCTTAACGAGGTAGGTCCCAGAAACAGCATAACTGCATTAACACTGTGCTCTGCCTCTGCAAACATCCCCTCCTTCTCAGCAGAGCTAATTAGCCTAAATAGAAGGCTGCAATGATGTGTTTATACTGTTTCTAGGATTGGGGAGGTCTGACTACATTTTTCAATATAAACCTAGCCATCTTTTTCCTTGAGTCTCTTTTTAAAATTAATTTTCCCATCTCCACTGCCTCATACTTTCTGTTACTTGTATCTTCCTTGCTTTTGCCAGTTGACAAGTTTTAATACAAGCTAGAGAGGATGTTGGTGGGTAACGTCAGTAGGAACAATGCTGGTCTTGAAAGTCTCTCTAGACTGTTTAAGCTGTTGGAATAAATTAATGCTTTATATATCAACACTAATTTTTTTAAAGGGTACTTTGTAAATGTGATTATTAGCCTTGTTTTTATAACTGAAGAGTTTCTGTACTATAGCCATACTTAGGCTTAGTTTTGCATAGCTGTTCTGGTAAGATTGCAAGATGCTGCAGTTCATATTTTGTGGGTTTTTTTTATGCTTCTGAAGACCCTGGCATGATATTACATCTAAGTCCTATCATAGCTGATTTGAGCCTTACTTGTAGAAGATTTTCCTCTGAAAACTCCACTGTATTCCTCCTGTAGAGAAGAAAACCATGCAAATGTTTTATGAACAGGATGAGATCTTTCCTTATTGTGAAATAGTTTGGTAGAATCTGTAGACTAATTAACAGACAATGCTTATCCATATTATTTGTGACTCCACTTGTTCTTATCATGCTGCCTGTAACTAAGGAATACTCACCTGTAAAATCAGTTGCCTTTCCATAGGGAGTATTGTAGCTTACCCAGATGTTGTATTTTAAGGAAGTGATTAATACTCCCTGTCAAGATAGGTCTGTTGCTGTTGGCTTTTTATGGAAGCTTGTTTCATTCATGAATACATTTCTGTATGTTCAGTTTGTCATCTTTAGCTTATTTCTCTTCAGATGCAGATTCCATAACACGGCTCAGCAGTTGTCACACCTGTGCTCGGAACAGGACAGCCTTGAAGGGAGAGTTTTGCTTTGGGGTGTATTGTGAACAGCCCTGCTTCTTTCTTGTCAAACCTACCAAAAGGCACAAAACTGAGGGGCTGTTGTGGGACTCTGCTGACACAATATATCCCAGAGCAGTTAGTGGAGTGGCTTCCTGAGTCTGTTGCCAAGTATGAGGTGTGATTATTTTTTTTTTTTTTTTGTGGTGATTTTGGTTCATCTCAGGCTTGGGTTTATTGAAAGTAACTACAGGCTGAGGCTATTCACTGGCCTCTTTCAAGTAAGATGCCAATGACTGCACATACTGACTCTGGCAAGAATACATCCTTACAGTTGATGTCTTTGTTTTCAGTGTCAAAGAGAAATCATGTGGCAGCGTCTGCAAAAAATATCCCACTTTAATATTCCCTATTTCATATTCCTGAGACACTTAAGTATTCAGGACTGTGAGCCTGTCACTTCTCTGGAGTCCTAAATGAACTATAAAAGGATTTTAATATCTCAGTTGAATATCTCTGTATCTAGCAGAGACTATTAGTGTAGACTTACCTAGCTGTCCATGTTTTATTGTCCTTGCTTTCCCACTTCGTGCCTTCTTACTGAAGACATAGCAGTGATCTTTCTCATAGAATCATTTAGGTTGGTTTTTCTCAGTGATCTTTAGTTGCCTACTTTGGTTTCATGCATGTTGACTAGATTTTTTTTTTCTTTCCCCATTTCCTGTGCCTGCCTCAGGAGACGCAACTTGCATTGCTATTTCTGTTGTCACTGGATTTAAGACAACATCTGACTGAACTGGTCTATCCCTACAATATACCTGCCTGGCTTATGGCTGTCCCTCTAACGTACAGAATTGGCTGACAAGTTGCTTCCTGATAAGACAGAGCTGTTACTGATGGCCGTCTGCTGGCAGAGGTCTGTTATCTTTGCTGGCTGTCTTTCACTGACAACAATTTCCTTCTTTGCTTCCAAAACTCATTACAATTTTTTAGTTAAAATGTTCTTAGGAGGCTGATATTTATTTGTTTGATTTATTCTTTCAATTTATGTGAAATTGTGGTAGCTTCAATTAACAGGCATCCATCTGTGCTCTCAGTACCCCTGATGGTAATTAAAATTAAGCATCTCTGCATAGTCCAAAGCAATATATAGAACCAAATTTTTCAAAACGCTTCTGGAAATGTCTAGGTGTAGGGGTTCCCTCTTCTGCTGGCTTCCCTTTTTCTGTAGTGTTGGAATGCAATCATGGCTGTGAATTAAGCATGTATTTTAACAGCTTTGCCTGCTGCTTCTCTTCAAAGCTTAGCAGTTTTTTACAATAGCAATACTTCACAATGTATACTGGAGTTCACAACCCCTGCCCAAGGCTGAGAAGTCCACCAGCTCGTGTGAAATGGCAAGCTGTTGGGAAAGCAAAATACACAGTGAAAACATAAATGCACAAGTTTTATGCTAGTTCCTCCTACAGGCTGTCCCGTTAAAGATTATGCTGATAGCTTGCTGGAGGCCTACCAAAGGGGGCTGTTTCTGGAACTTGTGGGTTCCAGCCTGCAGCACAACTTTGGTATCAGTGGTACATGATTCCTTATGCTTCATTTGGCCAGTTGACCCCAGTATGGAAATGACTAACTTGCAAAACAGTTATTTTCCTCCTGTAGTGTCTCAAGTTCTAATGGCCTTTGTCTAATCATAAAAAGGAAATGCTTTTCATTAGTTTATTCTCCCTCTCTCTCTTCACTCTCACCCCAGAAGCTGGCAAGTGCTTTTCAGAAACTGTTATTAAATATAAGGGATTACAAAATTTTTCTACATTGCCAGCTTGCTCCATCAGTATTTGCTCATTTGACTGAACTTTCTTACGTTTGTACCAGGAGGCCTCTTGGCAATGAAGGGTTGGGAAGATGATGGGGTGGTTAATGTGATGTAGAGTGTAATAATGTCACATCAGATGCATGCTGCTTGTATCTTGAGACATGTTTTAAAGTAAGTGCAGGCTCAGGTGAAAATTTAGCCCTCTTTAATCTAGTAAAGGACAGCTTGCAGTACAGAAGGCTGGAGGGGTAGAATAGAATAGAATCATTAAGGTTAGAAAAGACCTCTAAGATCATCTAGTCCAACTGTCAGCCCAACACCATCAAGCCCACTAAACCATGTCCCAAAGTGCCACATCTACACGTTTTTTGAACGCCTCCAAGGATGGTGACTCCACCACCTCTCTGGGCAGCCTGTTTCAATGCTTGGCCACTCTTTCAGTAAAGAAACTTTTCCTAATATCCAATCTGTTTAGATACAACTTGAGGCCATTTCCTCTTGTCCTATCACTAGTTACAGTAAACTGTACCTCACAACTTGTTAAGGACAAATATTTTAAAGTTGCTGCTTTGCTAGGGATTGTGTCAAAAGAAGGATGGTAATACAATCTTAGAAATTAAATTTTTTTGTTCAGTTACTTTTTAAAAACATTATGCTTCTGACTTGAAGATCTGGCATCCTTAGCATATTGACTTTCATACTTTAAAGTATAGATTGGGTAATACTTACATAGCAGTACTGGTAGGTCTGGCATCCTGCAGTTACTCAGATGTAAGATACAAAATTTATAGGTTGAAATGATGTATTTTATCGGAATGGCTGATGCAGTCGGAGAAAGTTAGAAAGCTTTTGGGCACAAGGTCCTTACGTTAGGCTTGACAAAATTAGTGTAAACTTCAAGCTAAGGATGTTAGCTGAAGAGCTATTGCACTTGGCATAACCTTCCTGTATTAATCAGCTGAATAATTTCAGAGAAATGTATGGGTAATTGTAGGTGTGTAAAAGTGATGTTTTCTGTAAAGCTTTTCATGTGACTGTTTTGAAGGGCTGTGAATGCATTTTGGAGGCAGGAATAACTGCTGGAGAAAAACCTTCAGGTAAATGGTTTTCAGCTTGTTTTTTTAGGACCATAGGCTGTTTTGAGGATAAGACTGCTTCAGGACAGTTCAACAAAAATAGTTTGTTGGCCAAAACTGGGATTCACTGTGAAATAGTCCATGTTTAATTTGCCATGGCTCAGAGAGCTCTTGAAGAGACCTCTACATTTTGTACCTTCTGGGAAAATTGCTTTGCAGCCAAATCTGAGCCTGTGAATAACAGCAGGATAAGCACTGCAAGTTATAATCCCACATTAAATTGTCAGTCATAGTCAATTTTTTTTTTTTTTAACAACAAATTAAGCTGTGAAGTTGTTGGAACATGGGGCTGATTCCAAAGGGGGAAGCATTTAGTTGTAAAATAGGATGTATGGTGGGTATAAACCTTGAGGTCTGATCTGTTAATCCCACTCACAAGAGGAGAATTTGGAGACAGAAATCACTTGTTTCAGCATGTGCTTAGAGGGCCAGCTCATTATCAGGGGCTTCTGCCTTTGTAGTTATTTCTCCACCACTCAAGTGAAAACTTTTCTTGTGAGTACATGCAGTATAACATGAAGGCTGGTAACACCAGAAATAGAAGTGAGTTTAAAAAAAAAAAAAATCACCATTGTGTGTTGACTTATGCTGGACAAATATTGAAGTCAGAACAGTACCT
Organism: Pelecanus crispus; assembly: GCF_030463565.1. Classification (NCBI taxonomy): domain Eukaryota; kingdom Metazoa; phylum Chordata; class Aves; order Pelecaniformes; family Pelecanidae; genus Pelecanus; species Pelecanus crispus. The sequence continues at coordinate 18,116,762 of NC_134651.1, read as the reverse complement.
GGTTCTGTTTCCTGTGTGAGCCCATTTAAAAGCATGAGAAGATATATGCTCAAGTATTTAACCAGTGTCAGGTAAAAACAAATGACAAACTTTAAAATACTCTTCCCAGATTAAGAACAACCAACCAGCCCCCCTCACCCAACAAAACACAGTAGCTTGACACCAGTGTTGGTGATAACTATTAATGCAATCAATCAATTAGAGACAGATGAAATTAATATGACACTTTTAAATGGAATATTCTCCAGTCCAAACCTAACACTATGTATTTTTCTGTGTATGTAACTGATTCAAGCTATGTCCTTACATATTTTTCCACCCTATTACATCATGAAAATCATTAGTGCTCAGCTGACTGAAGACTATTCTGTGATCATAAGGAATCACAACAGAAAAGTCCCTCTGAGAAACTGGTACTTGAGGAGGCTGAAGCAGCCCCTGCAGCAGCCATATGAGACAACTCCCTCTGGGAGCTGGATCAGACTCTTTGCAGATCCTCCTGAGTAGGATGGCCTGTTCCAGCAGCCGTGTGTCTGGAGACTCCCGGGAACATGAACCTGACATTCAATACATCTGCACTCTGGAATCAAGACCCAGTCACTCAAAACCATAAAATTGTTAGAAGAAGTTATTCACCCAGTGTGAAGTGTCACAGGGGAATGTCTGTATCTGAATTTGTTTTGCATCTCTGCATTTTACTCTGGATATATGTAAAACAAGAAAGGCAGCCTAGAAAGACAGGTGGAGAGAAGATGGGTAAGGGGAATGAAACAGTGTGGAACCAACATCAACAAAGGGAAGAGGCTGAGGGCTGCAGTATTAATAGAAGGGGAATTGCTAACTGACCATGAAGTCTTGTGAGCAATGGACCTCTACTCCATGTACACTGTTGTAGTTTGCAGTGCACTGATAAGCTCTCTTCCTTCTTTTTCCTCCCTTCTTTCAATGAATGTTGCTCATGGCCCTGCTAAGGTTTAATTCTTTGCTTTGTGGCTCATTCTGGATTGCTTTAAGTTCTTGCATAAAAGTAGATATTCTACTGCTGGGTTGAACAGATGAACTTGCATTATTCTGGATGAATTTTTAAGTTTAACTTATTATTTTTGAGATCATAAGTCTAGTGTTCCCTTTCAGTAGAATAAAGATGTTTGGATAATGACAATGTGATTTACTATGCCAATAAATTATTGATGGGAGGCAACTAAAGAAATAATGTGGGTTTTTTCCTGCCAATTGGGGTTTAAAACACAAGAGTTGTAAATACTGTCTCTTCATGATACAAAAAGGCACTTATTCTTTGTTCTAACAAACCTGGAAGATGGATGTGAAATATTCCCCAGACTATTAAAAGTCTTGGTTTTGTTTTGTTGCAGACCACATGGGCACCATTTTGTCATTCATACCAGTCAACTATGGAAGGAGAATGTAATGCAGGAAGAAAACTGATGTTCCTGTCCTTTCATGTTGCTAACAGACTCTTGGTGTTTTGCCTCAGTACAGTATCTGTATCAGTCCTACCTCCCTGCAATGCTACAGTCTTTTCCACCTCAAAGAAGAGCTGGCCTCATGACCACTGTTAAAAGCACTGGGATTAAGGGTGCGGGGAGGGGGGGGGGTGCGGGGAAGAGGGAAGAAGCTTCTACAAGGTGTGTCTAAGTACTTAACACCGCAACCCAACATCACATATTCCTTTCTCACTTTCATTCTTCATTCAAGTCTTTTTAAACATGATGAAGCACATGTTTCTTTGCTTTATCTAATTGAATTAGGTAGTTACATTAAGATTGGCATACAGTAAATGTGCAAAACAGTTATTGCTTACAATAACAGAGCCTGGGCACTGAGCAAGCTCAACATCCTTTCCTAAAAAGAAAACCCACTCTTGAAACAGAGAAAGTGAGCTGAATTTGCAGAAATGTTACCTTTTATTCCTTGCTGGACCCTCTGAGATTGCTCCCAAATCAGTTCACTCTACAGAACAACAGAGCCATTGTCTCCAGGCTGGCAGCAGTCATTTGCACAGCTTGCTTCGATGAATATTTTGTCAGAACATTTTTTTTCACTGTCAATCTTCCATGCTAACCCCCATCCCTCCCCAACTTGGAGCTAATTAGTCATGCATAACAGAGGAAGTGCTTCTTTTCTTTTCCTCTCCCCAAAAGAATAATTTGCCCTTCCAACAGATAACTCTTGGCACTGAGAAGAACAGGCCACAAAAATCTTTTTCTTATGGTAAAGATGCAGCAGGAGGAATGGAGTGTTTTCTGGAGGTTCTCTTGGGATTATTTGCATGTAGAACATCAAATGTACCTTGGAAAACAGTTATTTAACTGACTGCTTATGTTTCTCAGAACTTGGGTGGGGTTTTTATCTGCTTTTTACTGTGTTATGTCAAAACTGGATATACTTATTATATCTCTCCTATAAAACCAATGGTTCACAAGACCATACTCTGTCACACCCACCATGTGCTAGTTTATTATCTAAAATTCCTTGTCTTTTCTTTCCTTCCTTTCTTGTCCACCCACACCCCGGCACCCCTGCTAATTCTTTTGTGGAGGCTGCTGCTGCCTGAGCCCTTTAGATGAGCTCTGAGAAAAGCATTGTGAGCAATGTGGTGGCCTCCTTCCAGCTGTGTCTCTTCTGAAGATGGTAAAACATAAATTAGCTGTGTTTGTACAACCCAAGATTCATTCCTGTTTTATAGCTAAGAACAGCTCAACTAAAAATCTAATTTACAGCATAGTCTGGGGGAAATAATTATACACCAAGGAGGAGAAAGTGGTGAAGGGGGAAACAACAACAAGCCCAAACATAAAAACAAATATATGCTGTGAGAAGCCATAAGAACTGAAGCAGGCAATATAATAATTTATTAAAAACTGTATAGGTTTTTTCTTTCCTTGAAGGAAGAGAACCACTGTGCATTAATGCTGCCCTGAACAAAGCACTTTCATCTTCTGGGGATAATTTTGTTTTCAGTGGTATTAAAATAATTCTAATTCAAATTGAAATTAAAACTGTCTTGAAATCACCTAAAAAAATATGGTCATCCCTTATTTCTGATAACTTATTCTCCATGTACTGCTCTTCATCACTGAGTATTGTGTTCTGTTGTAAACTGCATCCTTTTATTCATGGGGAGTCTGGCTGCCGTCTCATGCCACAGTAATTCAGTAAGGTTGCTCTTGATTTTTTCAGCATAAGTGATGTTTGCTTCATTTATTAAAAATTCCATCTTATGGCATTAATTACTGAAGATAATGAAATGAATATAGCAACAAACCCAAGCAGAAACTCCTACCTTGGCTGTAGAACTTCTCATAATTGTTCCTTGGCTATTGGAGTTCTTGGATCTATGGAATTTGATTATTTGTGAAATATGGTGCTTGCGTAAATAGAGGAAAGAATTCTACAACCCACAGAAGACCTCATCAAATTGGGTAAAACTGAACATGTATGAATTATAAAGGTTTTGTTGCTGGTTGTAATCTCTAGTATTTTTAATTAGTGCGTTGATGGACAAGACCTGTGTTGCTGTCTAGTTTTTAGCTTAGTTAAGTTGCACATGCAAGATCCTCTCATTCTCTTTCCGTGAATACAAAACTTCTGCTAACTTGACTACGATTTCAATTTAGCATGATTTACTGAGTAAAGGTTTTTGTAAGACACTTATGAAACAAAATTTTACTGAAATAGCGGTTTGTTTGAATACAACAAAAGATGATGATGATGCAGCTACTCTAGAAAATATTTCCCTGAAAACAGTTTTTGGCTTGCTTTTGCAAATAAATCTTCAGCACAGCTGAAAGGCAGTGTCAAAATGTGCTTGGCTGTTTCAAGTCTAATCTTGATAGGATCAAACTTTAGCTGTATATGGTTGTGCATTATCAGAAAGAGTTAGGAGGTCAAAATAATAATGGAATTAAGAGAAGGGGCGAACACAGAGTGACTGAGAACATGACACTTCTATCACTGATAGAAACTAATATTAATATAAGGGATTTCTTCTTCTAAAGAACTATACAAGGTATATGTTGCTTTGATGGCATTCTTTAAAATTATGGTAACTTTCCATGTGAAGTTTGCTGTGTGACATCTGAGAAGGTTGAACATAAATTAGTGTATACCCTGAAGAGCTGCAACTCTTTAAGAGTCACATTTAAGCAATTAGATTTGAAGTCTTAGCCCTGGCATCAGGACCTGTGACAACAGGAGCTGGGTCATCTTTGGTCGGTAGTGGTCTGTGGAGTTACGCGTTTGGGCAGAAACCACATGTGGCTTCTGTCCAGGCTCTGTCAGTAAGGCTGTGTGTGGGATCTTGTAATTATGATCTGATGAACAGACTGTTGACTATCCACCAAAAATCTTGTCCAATCTGCAGATGATCTCCCTCCTGCAAAATATAGCAAATAATTTGTTTTGCACCTATTACATTTTATTCAAGAGGATCAATGTGTCTTACAGTAGTTCTGTATATTAATTTTCCTGTCTGCTAGTAAATGTATTTCATGGAAGAATACATGGGGACAGAAATTGCATAAGGTCATATAAGAAAAAATAGTCAGAGAGACAGAAGTAATTTCTCCCATTTTATCTGTTTTTTAATTTCTAAACATGGCTTTCAGTTGTGCTTTATATTCAATAATTTCTCCTCGGTGAATACCCAGTCATGTGAGGCACTGTACTTTCAGGTGAGGTTCTTTGGTAGCTTTATCACTAATCAGCATTTGTGGGAATCTTGCAAGACACTTTGTAAGGAACAGGAGTGCAAAAGTCTTCTAGTAGTTTTCAGGCACAGTTATTAAACTGTTTCCTGTTCTTCCAGTCCAAGTGATCAACTGTGGCATCAGCATCATGTGGGAAGTTGTGGCAACACGTCCAGGGTCAGCAGTTCGGCTTCTCTGAGGAAAAGCCAGATGCAGACCTTAAGGGACTAGTTAGGAGTATTCCTTTACTGCAGTCCAAGGTAGAACTGATCCATGTGAAGAGTCAAGGAGCTGTGGTAAAGCTCTGCTCTGAAACCACCCACACTTTGGGTGCATGGTCCAAGCTACTGAATGCACACTTGGGATCCTGAATGGACTTGGGCAGGCCCTGATGGATACCAGGAATCTGCAGTCTCACTGCTATGGTTAACTGAGCTGTCTAGCTCAAAGCCAGTTTGACTGTTTTCTTATGTACTGCAGATACAGTTCTTGACTGCATTGCAGATAAATTGTATATATAACTTGATTTATGTTTACTCACCCTGAAACAGAGAAACACAAAGACAGTATGCAGCATTATCCCTACTGTACAGAGTCTTCCAATGGCAATAAGCTGATTTCCAGGGAAGATCTGTGCCTCATTTGCCTCAAAAAATAAAATTTTCCAGCTGCTTAGTAGGATAGCTTACAGTTTGGACATCAACTTGCATGATACTGAAGATGAGTACATGCTTATGCACTGCAAAAATAGTTGAGGAAGCTGTCTGTGACTTGCCCTTCTTTGTGTCCTGTGATAGCAATATAGTATGTGTGCGTTTCTCACATTAACGTTGGGTGAATTAGATTCACCTCAGGTCATGAGTAAATATTGGAGAGCATAGTGTATGCCCAAACTGTCAATGACCTCAAAATTTTTCAAAGCTTCCTTTATCATGGCCTTCTTTAGCTTTTGAGGGTGTAACTGCAATTTCTATTTATTTTCAATGAATTGTTCAAGTATGTGAAACTAGTAATATGCAGAGTGCCATAAACAATACAGTAATCTGTAACAAAAAGAACTGCTATGTACACTCCTGGCAACCACAGGGGGTGAAAAAATAGCAATTTAGCCAAACGCTCAGAGCAAATAATCTTGTGCCTTTTCCTGTCCTTTTGAAGTTTCTGTGAGCGTACTGCAGAGCCAGACTTCAAGTTCAACATGGCTCTAATTAGTGACTGAGAAAAGAAGGTGTATTTGTGTGTGTCAGCTGGAAAAACATGCCTTCAAGGACTCAGCTCTGTTGATCTTGGATCTGATTTCAAACTGGCTGACTTGCAAAATAGCCCTTTAAACTTAGATATTGCTTCAGAATGACTGCTGTCAAAACAGTAGAAAAAATAAACAAGAAAGTCCCATATATCTAACCCTGTAGTGTCGGCAAAAAGCAGCTCTAGGAGCAGCATGGCTGACTGCTATAAATGATGTGCCATAGGCATCCAACTGTGTAGATGTAAGGCTTCTTCCTCTGGAAATGCATGTGCATCCTTTTGTTTGCTGAGGCATTATCCAAACTCAAATATGTAATATTTTCTTGGGAATTGAACTGCACTTTGAATGCTCTAGTGGCTTCATCAAACAGTCTGGAAGAAATGCAGTTGGCTGCTATATACATTTGAAAATATAGGAACAATCACACCTTTTTTCAGACAGGGTCGTGTGGGATAGAGATGGGATAGGTAATAAAAAATGGTGAGATTTCTGTTTGTAACCTTCCAAGCTGTCCTATGCAATTTCATCCAGCTGTTTCAGCAATGAATCCATTTTTTCAGATGTATCCATACTTTTAGGAGATGATTTGAGCTTGAAGAGTTTTAATGTACTGCTGTTTTGGGCTCAGCTTTTGCAAAAATGTGTTTACCTACTTAGTAGTTCTACAGTTATGAAAAGTCTGTAGGATTAAAAGAGAGCAGAGTGGTTTATAGACTGATACTAGAACAAGCTGCTCAAAAACTGGAATTTTGGTAGAAAAACCAAATTGAAAAAATGAAAGGCAAACCTACCGCTATTTAGATTAAACAAACTTTGTGCATGTACTTGTCAACAAAATGGCAAACAAGTAAACACTTACTTTGGCAGCTGATCCTTTTTTCTTTTTTTGACATGAAGCAAAATAGATTTTTGGATTATTTCACTCCCCCTACCCCCTGCCCCAAACTGATTCTTGAAATATGATTTCAAATAAGTTGAAGACTCATTTTGAAAACGTAGAAACAAAGTATCTTGGTATTTCTCAAGCAAATAACTTAATCTGAAAATGTCAAAATTAAGTATTTAAACCTCCTCAAGAATCCCCATATACGCTTTTGTTTAAAACCTGTTTGCTGAATTTGACATGGTTTTGTGAACATTTTAGTCCCCTCAGATCTCTGTTTCTCTGAGTTTGGTAATGGATGGAGAGCAAATCCTCTATTATGACTTGTTATTTGACTGTAGGCAAATCATGCTCTCCATGTCTCCAGTGTTTGAGAGGGGACACTGTGCAGACTCGTGTATTCAGTTATTCTTTCATGCAACAAGGCAACCTCAGGCCTTGGACAAAAGCAGACCTTGTGGATTAGGTCTGCAGGGTTTCATGAAGCCGCATGTAGCGTTTGGTAGCAACAGAGCTGGAGAAGCAGTCTGACTGATGCTGCAAAACAGAGCTGTTATTCAGAGCGGTTCTGCATCTGCGACTTATAAGCTGCAAATTGCTATTGCCAAGCCTGATCATCTTCAAGTATATACATACGTGTCAACAAATTAGGGCAGGAGTACAAGTAGCCTGGCACTCCTGGCTTGGTTTACTCCCAAAGAAATGACCCACCCTCACAGTCTAAATTTCTCTTGGCTGCAGAGAGGTGGGACATGAGTTTAATATTCTGGATAATAAACAGAATACTGAATTAAAATCAGGATGATGCACCAGACAGGGAATCATTTGTGCTGCTCTGCTTGTCTCTCTTTGGGCTTTTTGCCTAGCTGGCCAGCACCCAGGGAGTGCAAACTGCTGCTGTTCACTCCAGGAGACCACCAGCAGCTGAGGGAAACTGGTTGGGAATTAGGTCCTGCTTCCCATTCCTGATGATGAGAGGCACTTACCGAGTGCAGCAGGGGAGTTGATGGTCTGTCTAAGGAAAGCAGCTTGCCAGGGCTCCAGAGGGAATGGCAGCGGCTCGGGGAGGAGGAGCAAAGAATTGGGACGCAGTGGCGCATAAGGCCGAGCCTACAGCTGTAACAGAAAATGTTATTTTAGAAATCCTGAGCCGATTCAAATAACAGCCTGGCTGAACGACTTCAGCATGTAATACCGCCATGATGAAGGTGCTGTGAGAGACCTGCCTGAAGCAGCGGGGCAGCTGGAGGTCAGCAACTAAGGAAGCAAAATGGAGCAGCCTGGGGAGCGGTTCCCAGGCTTGATCAGAGACGCTGTGGGAAGGGCAGGACTGTGGCAGCATTGGGTGCCCACCTGAGAGAGGGCACCCCACACCCAGAGAGAGAAACTGGGTGGGCTTCAGGCAGAGGCTGCTGCTCTGTGGGTACGTGGGGACAGTGCAGCAGACTAATGCTGCACTTCAAGTTATCACGGGGTACTCCAGATGCGTGTGACGGGAAATGCATCCACAACGAAAAGACCATGAAAATGAAAGTGGGGGGAAAAGTCAGGAAGGCTGCTACTGTCCAGTATTATGTACTCTAGAGTGAAAGGGGAGGAATGGAACATGGAGGGGAAAATGGAGACATTGGAATATTCCAGCATAGCGGGCAAAAGGGATCTGGAGGCTGAAAGTGTCTTGTGACCAAAAAGTACGCTTATGGGAGCTGCTTCTACTACAAATGACCCTGACAACCATTGAAAAATTATGTTTCTCTGTGCCAGAAGTTTCGCCCCTTTGTAGAATGGGGACACTAACACTCTTCGATTTAATGCTGGGTGTGTGTACCAGTTATTTGTGTGTGGCACGGCACAGGGACCCCAGTCAGGGTCTGAGTCTTGTTATACCAAGTGTTGTAAACAGCAGAACAGCCCAGACAGCTTTAAAAATAATTAATCTGCAATTTAAGTGTATTTATGTATCACTGTAGGGAAGTTGTTTATAAGAGTCCCGGCAATATGTTACGGTGTAAAAAGGGGGACATAGGTGGGAAGTGAAGAATAACCATGAAATGGTAAGAATCAAATAAATTAAGCTCACAGAATAGTAGTTCTTAGTCATAGATGGAAAATAGTGGGAACAGATTTCCCAGTATCTGTCAGAACTGAGAATAGAGTCTTTCCTAACCTTTCAGTGCTCATAAAGATTAAAAATAAATGAGACTTGGGATACTTAGGAGAAAGGGGCACAGAATTAGAATGGATTATGCTGCTCTTGCTGTGAGCATAGAGGTGATCCTAAGTTCTTAGTCTGTAACTTCTGTGGCTGGATAAGGTGTGTACTGTTAACTGTGTGATTTGGAATCATGGTATTAGAAGGATTATTCAGTGTCCTGCATGCATTTAGCTATCCCAAATGTGTTTTGTGTTTGGTTTTGGTTGGTAGTTTGTGTGTTGGGTTTTTTTTGTTTGTTTCCTAAATGAATAATGTGTAGGCAGAGTGCATTCAATCCCAATCTGGTTAGAAGGAGGGCTGTTAAATGGGAAGTGGTTTATTGATTACTATTTTCACAAACTGTGATAGCTTAGCTTTATCATTTTAAGAGATTCTTGTTTTGCCCTTTCACTTAGTGCAAGGTCATGGAACAATTGATTTGGCATTTGGTACAATTTGGAGTTAAAGGGATGGAAACCATGGGTGAGGAAGTAGAATGGTTGCAGTGTTTGTTTTACTACTTCCCTTGCTTTTCTGCCCTCCCCCAAATGATTATCTGCTGCATTTGCAAGGAAAATTAATAACCAGATTGTCAATCTACAGACTTCTGCTTGATCAGAGGCTCAGCTGGATCCAGTAGTTCTTTCTCCAGCAAGTGCCAAAGACAGAATGGGATTCTTCTGCTGTACCCACACCCTCCCTCCCCTTCACTAAGCAGCAAATCCATGTTGCATGCTTTTATCAGTAAGTGTAATGCAGCATTTAAGGTGCAGTGCACAGTCATTCTGTAGTTATTTTTAATCCTTTAGAAGGCTCTCATCTAACATATGACATAGCTTTTATTTTTTTAAAGCTGTGAAACAGCATGATTTGACTGTCTGAAGATACAATTTTAGTTTTTTGGGTTTTTTTTTTGCCAAAAACCCACAACATACCACAAACCAACACCGAACAAACAATGCAGTGCTCTCATATGCAAAGATGCTCTATTGTGATGTTAGATACCAATTTACAATTGACATAATCTGCCTCATAACGCAGTGGCTGTTTCTCCATGGGGGATAGAGAGGTCCTGATGTAATTTGAAGGATGCCAAAGCTAGTGGGGAATATCATGCAATATGGGCAGTGGTTTGGCTTTTGGGTTGGAAGCGTGGTAGCAGCAGCCCTGTGACAACAGCTCTGTTTGACACTTTTGCCATGACAAAGTTCCCTAGCAACCGTGGCTGGCAAGCGGGGTGCGCTGGCGGGGATGCTGTCCTCCTGCCTCGAAACGCTGCCCTTCACACGCTGCCAAGGGCTGGGGGAGGAAAATGGCCTGACTCCAACGAGGACCGTGTGCCTGAACAACTGGATAGCAGCTATCTTGCAAATGGCAGGCACGCTGAAAAACTGCTTCTGTGTGTGCCTTGGTTTTCAGAGCTATAGTGCTCTCTAGGATGAAACACTTTGACAGATATTAGCCAGTGTTTATGATGGGTATTGTCCACAATATGTCATACTGGTTAGAGATTGCTGTAGGAAACACTATTGGTACTGGGGACAAGAATAAAATATAGACTGTACACATTTCTTTCCTTATTTTTTTTTTTTTTTTTAATGAAGAGGAGTTTGTGATTAGAATAATCTGTCATACAGCAGCTGCAAAAAGACAACCCAACCCCTGCAGTCTAGTATCAAAGATCATTTTACTTTAAGGAAACACTGTAAGGAACAAACTGTCCTTAACCTTATTTTCATAATGAAAATAGGGAGAAAACTAATGAAGCCTTCTGTGATTAGTGATGCTCAGGCACTTAAGGCGCTCTGTTGCAAACAGTAGCCCAAACCTTTCTGTGCAACCTCACTAGATAAGAGATTGCTCCTTGCTCTGTCTTAAGGAATGTTTTCTATTAACAAGCCCTGTTTACAGTGTGCAAAGAGTTAAGGATATCCTGTGCTTAATGAGTTCTTAGTTTCTGAGAATTCCCCTGGCTGAGGCTGAGAACTGTTGACATATTTCCTAGGCAAACCATTTGCTGTTATCCCTGGCCTGCTGAAAGACTGCAACTGCTTTACCTTTGTAGGTGCTGGTAGTGAAACAGAGGGGTGGATGATAGGAATGGGAATTCCCTGAGAAAATTGTGCCATAAAACATATGCTGTGCAACTTCCATGAGAAGTTTCTTAACTTTTGTAGCCTTGCTCTTTAAAGCTGCCCAGCTTCAGGAGAAGTAATTGGTGTATAATGAAGGCTACCTGTGTCAGGGAGCAATTTTCAGAGGAAATGTGGGAGGAGGTGGTGATTCCCCTACAGCTGGTAAAAAAATGAAGATGGATGATTGTTCCTTCAGTTCATAAGGGAAATGGGCTTCATATTTATGAGAAAAGACAAGCTTATTAGTATTGCAGTAACCCAGGGTCAATATAAGTATTACTTCATCTTGCTAACTACACTTCAAGATATGGGGAAGGCTTAAACTGTTTCTTGTCTTGCTTACCTAATTGTGCCACTAATAAGAATTGGTGTTTGAGGGCTATTGACTTTCATGCCTCAGTGGGAGCTGGGCGTGCCCAGTGCTGGACAGGATGAAACCTTTTGACTGTCTTTTGCTGATATAAATCAGGAGTGAAAATCCACAGATATGCTGGCATGGTTATGGTGAAAGGGAGAAGAGACTGGACCCATATGTTTACTTTTTTAATGGGGATACTGGCTATTGCAGTGGAAGCCTGCATATGTGAATGATTATGAGAAATGAATCAGGAACTGAATGGAGAAGAATGTGTCAGGGAAACAGTCAGGAAATGGCAGTTAATATCAACTGAAAGGAAAATGAGCTGTGTACAGCACTTACACAGCAAGGGATGAAAAGGAGAGGAGCAGTATAGTTAATATGGATTCTCTCATCATATTTAATTTTTTGATGGGGATGAAAGCCTGAAAATAAGCTGGAGGCGGCAGACTTTCTTGTCTAATCCCCTAGCACTCTCCCCTTTTTCAGTGTAACTAGGGGAACCTAGCATTAGTCATTACTTCAGGTGATTGGGGAGCAGGAGGGATTTATGGCTGAGAAGTGAAGGGTTTAGAAGTCAGTCACAATTCATCTAATCACAGCCACTGAACTGAGTTTAATTTGAGAGCATTTGGTGTGTTGTTGGCAAGCTTTCCATCTATCATAAACAAAGACACCAAACAAATGAAAATACTTGCCAATCCCCTTACCTCCTACACAAAAACATGAAAAAGGCAAGTGGCAAAGACGTGTCTGTTGAATTAATACTGGCAGGGGTGGGAGAACATCTATTGATCTGCTTCACATAGGCATGTCTATAACTCAGATGGCTGTGTTAAGATGAAATAGCAGGTACAGAGAAGTGGTTTGATATTGGGAGAGAAGAAATCTGCCTCTAATAATTATACACGTGGGCAAAGCAGCTTTTAAAGCAAACCAAAGTGAAGAGTTTGGTCCAAATTCAACTCTGCTACAACTCCACTGAGGGCAGTAGTGTTACACCAAGGATGGATTTGTCTTTCAGACCTTCACAAAGGGGATGTTATTGAGGCTGGTGAAATGAATCGACAATATAGTGGGTCTCGGGAGGGGATATTCAGAACAGTAAAAGCCCTGGCCTTTTTTGCTAGGCAGGTACTGCAGATGGTGCAAAGGGCGTTGTGTTCCCCACAGTGCCACAGGGAGGGATTTTCCCTTTGTGAAAGGGAAAGGCAGTGATGAGAGAGATAGATGGCAGCCTACCTGCCTATAGTAGTCATTAACATGAGAGGAAATAATCAGCCCTTTGTCTGGGGGGATGGAAACAGCCAGCAGTCTTGCTGAACAAATGAAAATGTTCAGTCAGGTTACGTGCGTCTCTTTGCTGGGGCAGGAAAGGGAAACGGTTGGAAAGACAGTGCAAAGCTCATAGAGTAGTGCTATTCCCCGTTTTATTTACAGTTCATAGCACTTTCAGCTCTGGGTTCTTTGGCGACAGCTAAAGCTAAGCAGTACTAGACTTCCCCAGACAAACAACCTTCCACAGAATGACTGTGTGAAGCAATTCTGTTGATTCAGTAAGTGGCACTGTTCTCCCTGACTCAATCCTGTAGCACCGTGAGGCCAGGGGACACTGTGCTGTCTGTCATTTAGATCAGCAGTAATCATGAGTTCTTGGTTACTTGTGACAGAAAAGATGCCTGGCCCTCTTTCTGAAAAAAATTTAAGAAATGTATTCATGCAGAAGGTCAGCTTCTTCAGCAACAAAAATGTAGGTTGTTCTAAATGAGATTTCTGTCCATTGCTTTATCCAAGCCTGTGAATGCGTAAAGGCTAAAAGTACCAATTCTCTGCTTAAATTTTCACTTTAAAAAGTGAAAGTAAAGAGAAGAGCATTCTTTGGTTTATGCTCCAGTCTTTCCCAGCTTAAGTGAACTTGGCTCAGGCCATTTAAAAAAAGCAGAAAAAGTAAACTCATTTTCTGTGAGACCATTAAATTCCTCAAGTTTCTGAAGGGTGTAAATGCCAAGAAGAGGCTTCATTTTCATAATGAGGAGCAACAGGCTGAGATTAAGGGGAGAAAAATTTAGGCTTTATATAACGAAATACTGTCTTTCAGCGGAGCTTATGTGCCATTGGCACATTCTGAGGAAGAGGCAGAGCATGCCAACAGCTGGCTCTTTTAAAAGTGGAAAAGCTGAAACGCTGAGCTGTGTAGCTGCTGGTCCTGGCAGTAGCTGGGAGGTAGGTGGTGATGGCCTGAAGGTCTGGGACCTGCACGTTCAGTGAGACTGAGGTTGTCATTTTATTTATGTGCTTTTTGCCTAGTGCTGGCGTGTGTGGCAGACTTGGGTCATTGCATCGTTCCCCAGCATGAGTGATGCAGTGCTTTCCAAGCTATGGGCATACATAGGCATCTATGGCTTCAGATTTAAGAAACAGCCTACAAAGGTATTGACTAGTTATGAAATAATTTATTTTGATTTTTAATGTTAGTATATTCCCCTTTGGCACTGGAAAGCTGAAGTACCTGGAGGAGATGTGGGGTCTTAGACTGGTGATTAGGACTATTGCCTTGTGGCAGAAACAAGGCTACAGAGATGAGGGAAATAGTCAAAACCAGAGTTGCATTAGGAGACTCAAACTGTGATTCCCAACCTTTTCAAACTTGGGGTACAGACTATTTAGGTCTTGGTTCCTGGGGTAGGGACTGGCCCCTCGCAGGATTGGTAGCGCAGGGCCTGTTCTGCCTGAAGTGTGACTGTAATCTTGTGTGCAGGGTTTCTGTGAGAGGAGTAAGAAGCAGCCCCTGATGCAATCTGCTCCCACCAGATGGATCAGCTTTTATTTGCAGTGTTTAGTCTCAGCTCTCTGCTAGTCCTAATGTAAACCCACCATAATGCCTATATGTCTGAACACAGACTCCCCACCCCATCTGCAGCTTGTGATACAACAGGGGAAAAGCAACACATTTTTGTTGGAGTAAATAGGACCCCTCAGTTACCTAATGGTTGCTGATTTTCACATAATTGCTTCCAGGAAACACAATTTGATGCTTTCTTGAAATAAGACTAGGTGAATTCAAGTTGTGAATTTCCCTCATTAATTTTTTGAGTGGGGTGGGGGGATAGGAGAGAATTAAAAAAAAACCACATAAAACCGACCCCCCCCCAACCCCCAACAGTGGATATTATCCCATTCTGGGGGCAATTCAAGACCATTAGTGACCTGCGGATCATTCTGCCCGCCACAGTGAAAAATACCACTGGATAAACCCTGTCTCAGGAATGTTCTCTAACTGCTTCTACTAACTTCTCAGCTGTGTAACAACAGTGCCTTCAAGTGCCTTGTCCTCCTACTCCTTGGGGTACTGGCTTTGGGCCCACCTTCCAGTGCAGCAGAAAAGATGACTCCAAAGGCTCTCTCCCAGCTTCGCCTCCCTGTACCGCAGCGTGAGTGGGTTCAGCTAAGGGCAGGTGCAGCCTTCCTCATGGCTGGGTTGCTTGGCAGCTCTGGCAAGGAGGCCGGATGCATGCATGGTGGCATGTGACTGGGATGCCTGTCCTGCTAAACTTTCTAAGCTACATTCCCTAAAATAAAGTGAAGAGGAGGCTCTGCTTATTCATCTGCTCCCCAGATGCAAAGGGAGGTGGTCCTTTAAGGTGAAAGGCAGACAGGATATTTTTGATGGTATTCCCTTTAAGTTCAAAGATCAGAAAAATTGTTTGATATTTGCCTTCTGAGTTTTTAAATTCCTTTTAAAAAAAAAAAAGTAAAGAAAGTAAAATTAGGAACCTAGGCTCCTAGTCAGAAGGATTTATTCTCTCAGAAAAACCAGTAGTCCTGGTAGTGCATTAGAGAAATTGGCTGCACTGTCCAGAAGTATGCTCCGTTCAGCTCTTTGGATTGCTGTAAAACCTACTTTAGGTATTTGAATTCAAGCCACTGATGCAAGTCAGGGAGAAGCAGCCCCACAAAAGGGGAAGCATTTATAGGGCAATTGCCACTGTGTGTGGCAAGCCCCTTTCTTAGCACAAGAACACTATCTGCTGGGACTAACTTCTCAGTTAGGATTAAGCTTTTTCACACATAATTATAAATCTGCAGCTGGACTCATACATAAATCAACATTTCAGCAGGTAGATCTGAAATTAAGATCACACTGGGTCCCCATAACCTTCCCCTCTCCTAAGGGAACCATACCCACTTTACTTGCATCTGAGAAACAGGATGATTAAAACTTGTGCATCACAGGGCTATTGTGAACATTGCTAGCAATATCTGTCTTGGCAACACTGGAAATGAAGGTGGCAGGTCTGTGGGAGATAGCTGCCTAGGTCCTGGGTGGCCCAGGTCTGGTGGCAGGCGGGTGGGTTTCCCACTGCTGACGCTGGGCAGGCAGGGCTGCGGTCTGCAAGCGCTGCTGCTCCTTCCCCTCCTCCAGCACCCAGGGCCCCGTGCTGCTGGGAGCCCCTCTGTGGCCAGGGCCGCCTCCTCTGAGTGTCAGAAATGTCAGCGTTAGCTCCTCTTGCCTCCCTGAAACTGAATGCCATGTCAAGTTTCAAAATTTCCTAATTGCTCTAATTTAAAATTAAAAAAAAAAAAAATTGCAGAACAATGGAAAATTGATGTTTCTCAGTTACTTTTACCCTCTCAGCTTTTTCTCGAGCAATAACAGAATTAGATTTTATGGAAAAAGGCAATTATTCCACTGTTTGCTTTGAAACTAAATTTTTAGTTTGGATTCATGTTATCAAATTGAGAAAAGTCCAAGGAAAAAACTTTGAAGAGAATGAAAGCATTTTCTTCTAAAAGTAGAAGGTAATGGTTTTATTTTTTAACAGAAATATGCCAGCTATGTGCAGCTGGGTGTTTAATTCATACAGAATAACTTATGCAAGAAATTTCTCTTTTTTTGTATTCATAAATTCTTTTTTTAACATAATCTTTAACATAATTTCAGGCTTAACTCCAGTTTAACAGATGCTTTTGCCCATGAACATATTAATAGACCGTTGTCCTTCCTTTAACTAGCTTGAGTTTCCTGGCTTGTCGTCATGTTCCCATTTAAACCTCTGGGGGTTTTGAGGCCTTGTCATGGAAAAAGATTATTGTTGTGGGATGGAGCTTATTTGGGTGAAGCCGACAGGGAGCCAGCAAAGAGAGGAAGTGAGATGGTTTGAGGCTGCTGGAGTTCATGTGATAAATGACATTCTTTACTACCCTGTCACTGCTGGAGCAGAGAGATACTTCTCCTTTCTTATCTGGGAAGCCCTGTGCATGTCCTGCGTCCCTGGAAGGGCTGTTGGCCACAGGAGTTGGGCTCTAGGCCTGGAAGCAGCCTAAAAAGACTTTGCTAGCCAAGGTTCAAGGAGACATGTTGGTGTTTTTGTAGTGGCTACTCCTGGGGGGGGGGATGACACACGACACGACAGAGAATCCTCATATCTGAAATCTCTTACCCCTTCTGAATGAGAATGAAAACCTGAAATTTCTTAGGAGGACCTGAACTAGTACTGTTTCATAATTTTCATCTTTTTAAATTTACTTTTGAATTTGGGTGTAGTATACAATGTCAAACAATATCCCTTTATACTAATATTTAATGCAGTAAGGATACAAATGAGCAAAATTTTAACCAAAATGAAGCAACAATCAAAATGATTAATATTGACTTCTGTTCCATGGAGCTTTTAGTGAAATCAGCACAGTATTGTGCAATATTTGATTTTGATGTAAAGGTACTTTTTTATTGCAAAACATCTGAGCAGTATTTTTGATCAGTTCTACAGCAAGTGCCCTGCAACAATGAGAGCTAATTTAACTGTGCCTGAGTTGCCCTGAGTTCTGTAGCTTATGGATGGCGCTGCAGCGGAACAGAAAAGGTAAAGACTGTCCAAGGGGAAATAATAAGGTGCAGAAAATGGACCATCAATGAATGTCAGACTAGAGGACTCTGACTTTGTCCTGTTAACTGTTTCACTGGCTTTGCCAGTTGTCTGCATTGTTGAGACAAGAAAGAATATTTTACATACAGAGGGGGGAAAAAAAGTACATGATCCTGAGGGCAAGAGGGTTTATGGCTACCTTCAAAGGGGTGATGCTTGCTGACCTTCACATGCATCCAGCATTTTTTTATTTGAAGGTTTTGAGGCAGATCTGCCCCTTCTGAAGACACCAGAAAGGAGAGTGGGCCAGTGCAGGAGGACAGTTTGCCATCTGCAGGGAAGCATCAGCATAACACTGTGACAGGCACTGGGGAAGCTCCAGTGCCTTATCTCCAGCACACTTACAGGCAACTGGTACCTATAACGTCTGGGAAACCGGGGCAGAGTTTGTTAAGGCATGATTTGTCAAGTAGGTGGAAATGGGCCAAAAAGTCAGGAATAAGGGCTGAGAGCTATAGTTTCAGGGAGGTAGATAATCACACATTTTCTTCATGTGGCTATGGCTCGAAACTGTTTAAATTATTGTAGCTGTAGCTTAACTTGCTATTTGGAGATATGAATTTCTAGATGATACAAAGCCTCTTTGTAAGGACTGTGTGAAGGTAGGTGATGGTTGGCCGGTTTATCTTTAATTAGAAACTCTTATAAGCCTTCTTAGTTTCAAAGAGTTTGGGCCTCCACTTAATACTGCAGAGCTGTGTGATGACAAATTCATGTAAACCAGAGAATTGTTTCACTGTGGTGCAAAATTAAAACATTAGAGCTTCAATCCTCAATTTACCCCTGAAGGAGAAACCTCACAGATCTTATGAATTGTCTTCTATATCCCAATATAAATTGCAGAGCTCATCTGTGTTTGTAGCTGCTTGTGCAGCATATTCTCTTCATATTTTCAGAATTTGGAAGAACAGATGGTGAAAGCTTAGTCTAAATAAACTGAGTCCCAACCAGTGCTCTCAACATGAGTAAATCCTGGATGTTAAAACCACAAAGAATCCAAGAGCTTCAGGCATTGCTTAGCTCTAACAACCACATCTCTAGCCTTGCACTACTACATCCTGAAGTGATACCTTTCTGTACAAGACGTTTCTGAGAAAATCCCCATCAACTAAGGCTGTTAGGAGTAAGAGACCAAATTGTACAGCAGTCATATGCTGGAGCAGCCATGGAAAAATACGCTGCAACACACACTGGGCTTTCACACAAATCCTGGCTGTCCTGAGAAGTCATGCAGACTGCTCCACATTGCCTTGGCTGGGAGGCTGAGAGGTTGAACAAAAGATGAGGTCACCACTCCTCACGCTTGCCCAGGTTTTAGCCTGATCCTCCCTGGGTAGCCTCAACTTCAAAAAAGAGAAAGGAGGAAAAAAAAACCAAACCCACCAAAAAACCCAGCAGCAATGGCCTGAAGGGGGTCAGTACTGTTTAGGTCTCCACATTATTCCTTACACAGTAGCTGAGCCATGCTGTGGTGGAAATCAGCTTCATTCTTGGAGTAGGGAGCTTATTGTGCTGATCAGAGTAAGGTGCATTTTATGCTGCACTTTTGTCTTGCAAGCCTCGCTGGGAGCAATGAGTGTTTTGGCACTTCCAATGGGCTAATTTCAGTGCAACTTTAAGGCTGCAATGGGTTTCAGTGTGAGCTGCTGGGTATTCATCACTTCCAAAAATTATATTAATTAGGAGCCCATGAATTTTAGGAACTTAAGTTTAGACTCACTTCTAAAAATCTCAGCTCATTTTAACATGAAGCAAAGTTTTAGACACCTTGGACTTCTAAAAAATGAATTTAGTAGTGAAGAAGAACTGGGGGTTATTATGTGCTGCTCCAGCCTATCCTCGATCAGGTTCCTGTAGGAAATGAAGGGGAGAGTGGTGAAGGGGAGGCTGTGCACTGCTGACAGCATCTGGATCTCCCCTGCCCCAGTCATTGGGGCTGGAGCAGTGCGTTGCATGGACTGTTTGCTGGCTCGGGTCACCCACTTAGCACGGTGGCTAGTGCAGCAGATTGAGGGATACTGAAATAACTTTCTAAGTAACCAGAAGTCATTGTCAAGTCTAGAAATCATCTGGAAACCCCTAAGGACAGAATTGATTTCTGTAGTGGTTTTCCTTACTCCTATTGCGTGCTAAGTCGAAATCTACACCCCACGGCCCCACCCCTGAAAAGCACCTGGTGAAAGTCTTTTGAGCTGATTAAAATAATACTCATGATACAACCATTTCTAAATCTTTTGAAGAGCCACATTAAATCAGTGATGAGCTGTGGTTATTTTTAAGGGCACCAGTGAATCTGTTTCTGTTTTTCTTTAATAAACCTTGTTAACCAGGGTTTTAAATGGTTCCAGAAAATGGTGCCAAGTGTCTGTGGAATAAACCAGTTTTCCTCAGACTTTGGATTAGGTGGGACATAAAACCAACTTCAAAGTGTATTATTATTACTTTGTTCATGAAAATGCATTCAAACAGTGTTTTGGAGTGTATATTAATGGTACACACTAAGTGTATCACCATTTTGTCATTATGGATGTTGCATGAGCATAAAGGAATATTCCAAATGACTTTATATTATACATACCAAAGGTGAAAACTTCTGTAAAATAGCCATAAGAGCATGTGCTGGTTTTGGCTGGGTTAGAGTTAATTCTCTTCATACCATCTAGTATGGGGCTATGTTTTGGATTTGTGCTGAAAACAGTGTTGGTAATACAGGGATGTTTTGATTACTGCTGAGCAGTGTAAGCACAGGGTCAAAGCCTTTTCTGCTTCTCAGCCCACCCCACCAGCAAGTGGGCTGGGGGTGCACAAGGAGATGGGAGGGGACACAGCCGGGACAGCTGACCCCAACTGACCAAAGGGATATTCCATACCATATGACATCATGCTCAGCATATAAAGCTGGGGGAAGAAGGAAGGGGGGATGTTTGGAGTGATGGCGTTTGTCTTCCCGAGTAGCTGTTATGTGTGATGGAGCCCTGCTTTCCTGGAGTTGGCTGAACACCTGCCTGCCAGTGGGAAGTAGTGGATGAAATCCTTGTTTTGCTTTTCTTGCATGCATGGCTTTTGCTTTACCTATTAAACTGCCTTTACCTCAACCCATGAGTTTTCTCGCTTTTACTCTTCTGATTCTCTCCCCCATCCCACCTGGGGCAGAGTGAGCAAGCGGCTGTGTGGTGCGTAGTTGCTGGCTGGGGTCGAATCATGACTGAGAGTTATTCCTTGGGATGTTTAGCTGGAGTATTTGCCTTTGGTTGCAAATAGTGTTCCTTATGTGATTTTTGAAGTGGGAGTTAATTGTTGGCAAAGGCTGTTTATAGTTACTCTCCCAGAGCACCTGAACTACACTAAGAGTCAGGGAAACTGTCTCAATGTTCCTGCCTATATACTGAAATCCTCTTCCAGTGCTTTAAAATTTCAGTTTAGGGATAGACCATTGCATTCTCCAATGAACCAGGTCAGTGTGAAACCCTGTTAGATGGTGGCATATGGGGAGCTTGTGCAGAGGGGGAGGATGTTTGTTCTGAGCCAAACTTAGGGAATTTGAGGGTCCATGGCAGATTCTCCATTGTTGGTGCTCAGGCCTGTAAATATCAGGGTCTCAGTGTTTGCAGACAGATCCCTGCAGTAAACAAAGCAGTTAAGAAGCAGAACAGTGGTGTGTTTGGTGGGGTTTTTTTTGGTTGGGGTTTTTTTTTTTTTTTTTTTTTTTGCATAGGCCTGATAGTTCATTCAGCAGAAACTAGCGTACTTGTCTCAAGCACCCACTTCACATTAGCTTCCATCAGAAAAGGTGCTCCAGTCACTTCTCAAATCAACAGCAGCAGCAGGGCTGTCAGAGTATCAGGAGGCAAACGTGCCTGGACCACGAAATGGTAAGAGAGCAACACCACTTTCCCATTCTGCCAGCTGGAAGCCTCTGCTTGGTGTGTTGTGTGTAAATGTGAGCTCTCCCATGGGTGAGGGAACTTCCCCTCCAGGAGCTGCCCCAGGCTGCGGGCGTATGCACAAAGCCGGGGAAAAAGACTGGGTTTGGATGTAGGGTGGGTATTGGTGCTATGCAGCTGTTGTCTGTGTGCTGGCACCCCCCCAGCAGTGGGTGTAAGCTAGTGTGCCCTAGCTCTTGAAGGCTAAGCTGCCTTGTCCTTACTATAAGAAAAGAATATACAGGTAGATTGCTTGTATGATGTTGCTGACTGGCTCTGAAACCGTCATGTCTGTCTTGCTGAGAATGGTTTCTGTAGCCTTTCTTAAGGGTTTTTGTTCCTTTTGGTTCCTGTAGTTAAAATATGTGAGCACTTGCTCTTATCTTTACTAGCCATAGTGAAGTGCCTAAAGGATATTGCAATGTGTTTGACCCACCTGTCTTTGGGCCTGATCTCTACTTGGGGTAGAAATTATATAGTTCATGCACTTCTGCATCATATTGGTTTCTTTTCAAAGAACTATTAAAATTGTATTGGGTGTGCATATCATGCAAAGGGGGAAAAGGACTTCATAAAATTTTGCTAGCCCAAGGGGTGGGGAAAGTAAAGTTTTCATCTTAAAATAAAGGTAAACCAGAGAAGGTGAAAGAGACAACTTGGTGAAAAAAATGAATAGCTGGTGAAGGAGGGAGAGATGAAATAAGGAAGACTGAAGAATTTATATCTTCAGTTGTTTTTCCACACTTCTGCAAATGTCAGGCTTGTGTTGCTTTTATTGCTTTGCTAACAGTGCTGTTGAAGGATTAGCCTTTCACCTTAGGTCCTTTTTCTTCACTTTCTTTAAATTTGGTCAACCTTCAGCTGGCAGTGGTGGCTTTCTTTAGGCCTGTGGAATGTCTAAGTTTTTGCAGTGCAGTAGTAGTGTCAGGCATATGGCTCTAGCAAACTTTTTAGGGGTGTTCTTCAAGCTAATTCTTAGTTTCTCACACTACTAGCAAATACTTAATTTGGATTTTAGTCTGCAGTTGCTATGAATATCTTTCTGATCTTTTTCAATTTGAGTATCTTCTGTGGCACTGATACTTCCCCCTGCCCACCCCCCCCCCCCTTACTCCCCCTTTCCTTCCTTCATCATTCATTTATTCATTTCCTTTTCTCTCTTATATTTTCATTTCCAGTCAGGCATGTATTCTAGAGTACTGGTTATATTTAGAAGGTACTGTACCTCTGGAATAAGAAATCTCATTATGCTTATGGGATGTTATCCTATTTCAACTCACTTGTGTATAACTTGTCCTAGGCGTGTGTAATGCCTAATATCATGGCATAAGGTTATTTCTTTCAGTGTTTAGATTGTTAGGTAGTGCTCTCTCTAGTTTCAAATCCTTACTGAATGAAGTACCAGTATTTTATTTATGTCCATCTGCCTTTGCTGTAGCACACACAGAAGCAGACAGCTATGTGGTAAAGAATGATGTAGAACAGTAGCTGGAAAGCACTCCTGGATATTCTCTACTGGTTCTGGCACCAGAACTTCAAGCCCTCCTGGGTCTTCAGAAGGATGATGTTAATTTGACTTGCTCAGATTTGGGATCCTCTGAGGCCTGAAACGATATTTGTTCTTCCGTACCCAAGATCTGATTTTTGTAGGGGAATAATGTTGGCCAGTGACACTGAATTAGGTGGGAAAAATCTTGCCTCTGCTCTGACACTGGTGAAAAAAGGTTTATTTGTGAGCAGAATCATTCCTGTTACACGTATTGTGCAGCACAGCTTGTGCAGTACTTGCTGCCTCCTCTGGTGTGCAGAGGGAAGACTGCCCAGAGCCAGGGTGGGCTGGTGTGGGAGGAAGCCAGTGTGGTTGTTAACAGTGGGAAAGCTGGAAGGGTGTAATTGGAAACATGAAGACTGTGGGTTTTTTTCCTGAGGAATTTCATGGAAGTATGAGACAGTCTTGGCTGGTGGCTTTTCTAGCAGTGCAGCTGCAGTGCGACCATGCTGATGGTGCCAAGGTGCTGTCAGGACCAGAGCCAAAGTTGGAGATGAAGACTTGACACACCTTGGGTTAACTGTAGGAAAGTCCCTGTGCTTTTCATATAGGAAAGACAAACCTGGGCCATTGATTGGCATCATGGAGCTGACAGGCATTATGTTTTGGTTTTTGAAGAATTTGCCTGGGCTTCTTAACACATGCCAGGATGTCCAGTAGGTTGTTTTAAATATGGAAGTGTGACTTGCACCACTAGACTGTTGAAGGATATTTGCTTGGCTGATGTCCATCATTGCACTATGCTGTCCTATTCCTTTAATCACTTGAAAGTGGTGAATAAAGAGAAAGAACTGTATTGGCAGACAAAGTTTTCTTTCATGCTATTCAGAAACTTGCACTCTAACATGTAATTATGATGTAAAAAATATATAAGTAGAGAAAAAAACCCAACAACCAAACAAACCAGTATTCAAGGAAAAACGTGTTCAGGTGTTTTGTCTAACTCTCCTGAACAGTAATATCTACCATAAAAACTAATCATTGAGCTAAAGGAAGGAGGGGATTTCATGATCTGAAAATTGACTGGTGTTGGGACCAAGGCTGTGGGTTAAGCTAACATTTGCTTAGGAAACTTGGATCAACTGGAGAATTTTCAAGTTCTGAAAGACTGTTTATAAAATAAAAATGTTGACAAGTCTTTTACAGTTCACTGAGCAGAACTCATGTCTGTTGGGATTATATTGCCAGAGATGAGCTTGCTTGTGTTAAGTTATTTAAAATGCTCAGAAACAGTTTGCTTTAAGATGTTGAAAAGGGCTATTTTCTGTTTTGCTAGAAGGAAGTAGGGGAAAACCAACTTTGTTTTCAGTAGTAGTGTCCAATCTCTAAACTTGGGTATTCAGGATATTTTCTTTGTTCTCTGAAGTCCATAATTAATATTTGAATCCAAAGAATTCTCAATCTCTGTGAAAACAAAGATTTTTGAAAGCACATGTGTAATGCTCATGTGCGTCTGAAATACTTATGTATATTGCTGCATTTATGTTGTGCTCAAATGTACACAGCAATTGGGATGTTAGAGGCTCACCATTACTTGATGGCTGATAACAAAATATAGACCGGCTTTCAAAAGGAAAGACAGACCTGTTCTACAGACTATCCTCAGCCCAGCAAGGCACATAAGTTGCTAGGTGGAAAGGGTGTGAACTGCTCTTATGGCTTCAATGCAATTAGTTTAGTGACTTAAGTTATGCACAAGGTTAATCAGCTTGCTGAAGATGGCCCTAATGTGGTTACTGTGGAAAAGTTTGAGCTTTTAACACAGCAACATAAATGTTTACTTCCAATGGCCCCTGCTTTTGGTGAGGTTACCAGATGTTGCGCTTCTCTGTGAAAGTTAGCATAGCAACCCGATATTTTTAGTACAGTGTCTTTTTGGACTGCCTTTGCTGTATAGCCAGGACTCATTCTGCTGCTTCCAACCTTAGCCAAATGCTCTCTGCAGTTCAGTATGAAATTTCAGTTATTTCTTCTGAAACCTGAAAGGTTTAGCAATACTACAGATTTCCATCTTTCCTAACATTTTGGCCTTCATACTGAGTAAGCAGTCACTACAATTTGACAATATATTTTACATTTCATTTTCCAAGCAGTGTTTTATTAGATTAACTCGGATAGGAAGAATAGCCTCACATTTATAATGAGTGACTTGCACATTCAGGCAAACACTTTGTGATATTGAGTAGTTTAAATCTCCAGTGTATGAACTGTAAATTAACATTAAAGGCCTCTCTTAACATCCATTACTCTGTTTAAACAGTCGTGCAGAATTACTAGTTGCCAGTAATTTCTCCTTGAATACAAATATATCATCCGTTCTAATGTTGTTTTAACTCTCTTGATCTGCATGTCATGAAAAGAATATCTTAAAATTAGGAAATGGCAAGGCTGAATAGTGTAATGGATAATTGAGACTTACTGTCATTAAGTAGAAGTTTCAGGTTTGCTTGCAGCTCAAATTACTAATTTTCCTAAAAGCCAATGATACTTTGGTTGCTGAGCATGGTGTTAGAGGATAAATACCCATCCTGCTGGGACCACTGATTCAGCCTCTTGACAGTCTTAGCATAAAAAATTTGACCTGTGAAGATGTGAAGTATGCACTTTTCTGTTCCAAGAGATGACTTCCTTTACTGAGTAAAGTAGCCCTTTAAGGCATGCGGGCAGAACAGTGTGGAGAGTATTCACTACAGACTTTTTCTGACAAACAGAGAATTTCAGACCCTAGAGCTCTCCATTTATCATGTTGCACAAGTGTGAGAAATTTTGACATAGGCACAATAAATAAATCAGTAAAAACCCGGCAGCGTATGCTGCAGGATGCATTTCAGAGTAGAATCTAAGAGCAGAACTGTTGGTGAAGAGCTTGTTGTTTCCAGTTCATGTAGCAGTTGTGAAAAACAGCTTTGCATCTTCGTAATACCGCAGCAGTCTAAGGACTGGGATCCATGCTCCCCAAGGAGCTTAGGAAGCCTGGTGACATGCACTCACTACTTCTGAAGATTGAAATTGGAAACGGTGGCTACTGAAATCAGGACTGTTAGCACCCGTCTGTGATAATACCTTCTCGCTGTGTTGCCACATATTCACCTCACTGCAGTGTGTCTCTTCCTGCTTATCCTGCCTCCTCTTATCTTTGCTGTCGCCCACTGCATGCTGTAGGGTGCACAGTACTAGGCCATAAAACCTTACCTCCTCACCCATTCTCCATCACTTCTTGCAACGTGCTGTGCATCTTTTCTCACCTTGTGCAGCTAAACAAGGCAAAGCAGGGAGTTGGAAATTCATTACTTCTCAGAACTTATCATGCCTGAATATTTGTTTTAAATCACATGAGGATTAAGATCCTTTGAAGTTCCTTGATCAGTGTTTAGAGGAAAATAAAATGCCAGTTCAAGCTTCTGATCTTTCATAACAGCATATAGAACTCCAATGTTCAAATTTATGCTTAAAACAGCTGTTCCAGAGTCACATTTAACCAGAAATTAATTAGCCTGGAAAGGAATGACTAAAACTTAAATATAATCAAGTTTGTATTTCAGCTTCCATCTGTGGTGAAATCCAGAACTATTCAGCTTTATGATAATTCATGGAGATGGCTTGATTTTTATTCTTATAGTTTACAAATTTCTTCCTTGCTCATTGTCTTTGTGTATTAAGATTATCCTTATTTAAAAACTCCTCATGGTTTACCTTTCTTAGGAACATTATCATGCACAATTAGTTGAAACTTTTGCGGTGAGAAAAGGCATGTGCTCTAACAACAAAAGCCTGGCTCTATCCCTGTATTTGCACTGCTTAGCTGATATGTGCAAAAGCTGATCTGTGCTAATGCTTGATAACAGTATATGGCAGCTAGCTGTATGTATGGTTGACCACTTGTTTACCCAGTTACTGTGTTTATTCAGACACAATTAATACTTTCATACCTAAACTGTCCTTTTTTAATATCTAACCACTACTGTCCTCATCACTAGTGTGATATTGAGTGCCCAGCATAAATGGAGAGATCGACAAATTTATCCTTGGAGCAGTCAGTCTTAAGATATAGCTGTTTTGCAGAAATACTTGATTAGAAACAACTCACTTTCCTTGAACAATAAGAAATGAAACAGTGGACTTCTTAAAGCATACATTTAGAATGATCTTGCAAAACAACAACTTGTCCCAGCATGTAAGCTTTGTGTGCTGCGAAGCTGTAATGACAAATGCTTTGTGGAATAACTACTGTTTAAATAGTGGTCATGCGCATTTAGTGCAGCAATAAAAGGGGGTCTGTTGCTGATTTCAGACTTCAATATCTCCTACTATCAACATTCAGTTTATGGCAGCCTGGTGCCAACCCTATATGGACTAGGCTATTAGGTGCATTTAGAAAGCAAGTGTTGGGCTAGTTGTCAGGAAAAGTCTATACTGTGAGCATGAAGGAGCTTGATCTATCAAGACTGAGGTGCTGCAATGCATGTTTTAAGTATTTTTAGATCACATACTCATTGGACAAAGAATTTGTGTAAAAACTGCTTTAGTCAGAGAACCTGTATATTGTTGTAGGTATATGGATGATGGTAGACTCTTTCCTGGGGGAAGCAGGCATTTAGTTGGTAAAATCTGTTTTCTTTTATTTTTTCTTTTTGTGATTAGTACATTTTCTAGCCTCTTGTTCACATAATAGTATCTTTTATTTCTTTGTTTTAGTCTTATTTCTTGTGATTAACATTACACTGTTCATGCCAATGAATTCATCTGGGGTTGACCAGCAGTGTGTTCAAGCTGGAGTTTGTACCCTCCTAATCCTAGGTCTCCTTCATTAATATCTTCCTTGCCCATAGCCTGGGTGAAGCCTGTTCTGTCCTGTGTTGGCACTGGTATGTGAGCAGATGATTCATAGTTTTCAGTCAATTCATCATTATTTATGATATAATCTGTGTTATCATCCTTCAGTTGATCCTGTATTCGAACAAAGAAAAAGATCAGTGAAAGGGCGACTCTTGAGGAGGATTTTTGTTAAAACTTAAATGAAGAACAAGTCTGATACAATTCCACTTAAATTTTATTTCATTATTTGCTTTTTTTTCTTTTTTCAGGTGTTAATTTACTATCTTGGTGTTGATTAAAGCAAATAGTTGCTTACCATGTTCTGCTCTTGAGCAGTGTTAAGAAACCTACCCTTCAGATCTTTAAGATAATTTCAGTGCTCAAATATCACTGATGGGTAGCCAATACTTTCAGCATCTGGCTGAATTATTTAGAACATGTCACTCGTATTTGAAGCTCACAGTATTAGTGGCCATTCTTGAAAATGTAGCACTGCCCCTTCCAAGACTTCTTCTCTGCAACCCTGAAGAAATTGTGGAATTCTTAGCCTTAAAAGTAATAAGCTTTGGAAAAGGAACTTTACTGAAGTGTTTCATTGAGTATGGCAGGTTTTGGATTACACCTTAAATACAGTTAACCAAGCTAGGTACTTACGCCATATGCACTGGGGCTGGTCAGAAGCCTGGCAACAGGATTACACCATTCAGGTAATGTCGTTGTGAGAGGTGGACCGGCGTGGGTTAAGATAGGTTTTAGGTATCTGCGAAGTTTGTTAAAGGATATTTCCCATACAGATATTGATACTAACATGCTTCTCTATTATACAAAGAAATGTCATTTTAAAGCATATGGGAATCATCTAACTGAATGGAAACATAGAAAATACCATCTCTTTACCCACCAGTTACTGCATATGTTCACCTGTCATCAGTCTTGTCTAATGTTTTTCAGTAACAACATCATCGTCTCCACCCCCCACCCCAAACCCAAACCCAAACCACTTGATGCTCAAAATATGTCTTGAAGGGTACCAGAATGGCTGAAGGGGATATGTTGTGGGATACATAGATGTAGTAGGAGCTGGAAGAGAGGAAATGTGTACTAGATTATCCTGTTTCTTATTCTCATCTACTGTTTGCTGTAAGTGTGGTCTTATGCAATTTTAACAGGAAACAATTTAAGATGCAACTGTATTGGCTACTTTATGTAAGAACAGTGGTGAACATTTTCTTAAACACATACACTCAGCCTTTTGTAAAATCAGTGCATTTCTTCAATAGGCAAAGTATATTTCATCAAATATTAAGTTTCTTTATCTCTGGGAGTGTACATAAGTTGTTCTCTGTAATACTTTATTTTCAGCATTCAACACATTTGTTTTACACTTCATACACCAATGCTCCTTTACATAAAATTATGTGAATAAATTAGGAACAGGCTTTATGCTATTGTCTCGCACCTGTCTTTCCAATCTTTTCATCCAAAAGTGCTTTATTGAGATAAAAGAAAAACCTGCTCATCTTGAGCAATTATATCATCCTTGTATCTGTCAATAACAGCTTTCCCATGAGCCCCTCAGGTTGACTTATCTTCTATGCTACTTTTACTCGCAAAGTAATTTTCAGTGTTCTTTGGGAAGCAGGTCTGTCAGCTGCTTTTGCTGGTAGGGAAAATTTGCTTTATTGATTGTTGTCCCACTTTCTCACCCCCCTGCTCCTTTCTCCCTCTTTCTTGCTTGTGCTCTCTCCCTTACTCTTTCTCTCTGCCTCCTTGAAGAAGAAAGGAACAAATGTAAAATTGAATAGTGATTTGAGCTCTGCAGCAATATTGTAGAAATACTGAGTAAGTAACAGGGGTCTTAAACCTAACTGTTCCAGTGCCTCCTTTTCATTCATTATTGGTTGTTTATGGTATCACTGCTATACACACAGAGTACAAATCCTGTATGCTGAAGAAACTGTTATGTAAAACATCCTTATGATCTCAATTACAGATAGAAAGGCTAAATAACTTGCTCTGCTGTCCTCTATCCTACAGCCATGGAAGCTGTTCTATAGTATCTGGGTTTTGTGTGTGTGCATTTGTGTATTTTTTTTAAAATTAAATTGCATCTGTCAGAAGATTGTGTGGTTCCTTCATCCAACATCATATACTGAGTTAGTGTGGAAAAATTAATTGAGCCTATTTCAAAAAAGATTGCAAGATTTTAATATAAATTCTTATCAGAACCATGATCAACATGGGAATCTCATGGGATCAAATTGTGTAGGTAAAGTTTAGATCCTCTTTCTTCTGTAAAAGCAAAATCAAACTAAACAATCCTTTTCTGATCCACTCCAATCTTATTTGAAACCTCTAAAGTGTCAAGCAGTTAAGAGCTATTATTAAAGAGCAATGTATGAAAGCCATCAATTAGAGTTTTGTTTTTAGCACTTCAGAAAAACCTAATTAAAAGGCCAAAAATGGAAGCAGGAGCCTAATTCTCTAAGTTTTTAATGTTTGGAAATATTGGCTTTGTTAGTACAAACAACTTGAATTGTTTGAACTGAGTTTTCAGACCTAGCATGAAAAATACAGGCTTGTAATGGAAGTTGTATTTGATTATACTGAGTTTTGTCTACTCTGTTCTTTTATTCTCTTCCAGAACAAGTAACTGAAGATGAATATTACTCTACATTCCCTCCATAATCTGACGATCTCTGAGCTAGGCCTTACTTCTAAGCAGCCTCATATCTATAATGAGCTTTTATACCTCTCAGTAAAAATTTGAGTCCTGTTTTCCACCCATGCTTGCATGAAGCCCAGCACCACATCAGATAGGAATAGAGGGTGCATGCTGAAACAGGTCATCTACTCGCCTGCCACAGTAGGCTGCCATCTTTTGAGCCACCACCACTTTTAGCATAAACTTTTGTGTCTGGTGTGTTTAACTGATTGCTATGTGTGTACACTGATCTTTAAGTTGAGTGATGGCTTCATTTTGGGCTGCAACAGGTCCTCTAAGTCCCCTTCCTTTTGCATTTGCTCTAACACTTTTATTGTGTATTGTCCACGCTTCTGGTTTGAAGCCTCTTGAGATGCAGAAACTTTTTTTATGGGCTCAAGCTGCGCCAGGGGAGGTTTAGGTTGGAAATTAGGAAAAATTTCTTTATGGAAAGGGTGGTCAAGAATTGGAACAGGCTGCCCAGAGAGGTGGTGGAGTCACCATCCCTGGAAGTGTTCAAAAAATGGGTAGACGTGGCACTTTGGGACATGGTTTAGTCTAGTCTACCCTTGATTGGTTTAGTGTGGAGTTGGTAGTGTTAGGTTAATGGTTGCACTGGATGATCTTAAAGGTCTTTTCCAACCTAAACGATTCTATGATTCTATGATTCTATAAGACAATTTTCTTGTGCTTGTTGTGATGCTTCTGATTCTGTAATAAATTATTTATCTCTTTGTTCCTTATTTAACTAGTTATTATTCAGCCCACTAAAGGAACTTAAATTGCACTGGACTGTTTTTCATTGTTTTAATAACCTATGCCATAAATGTTTCCTCTTTATTGTTGACGCAGTTGCTCTGTAGTATTACAGACGTAATCACATCGTTCAGTGCAGCATGAAAGAGGAATTCTAATCCATGTGCAGTGCTGGCATTTCAAAAGTATATCAGACATGGGTCTATAGCATTTTAAGTCTGGCAAGAAGTCTTATCACACTCCAGCTGCTCTGGTTGCATCTCCCAGCACCTCCAGGGAGAAATAATTTCAATTGTGTAATAGAAAAAGGTAGATTTTTACACTAAGGCTGCTTTAAAAATTGGAAGAAACTAAGTGTAACCCTCTTTGCATAACTCAGAATTTACTGCCAAACCAAATTCATGCCTCCCTAATTCAGGGATAGGGAAAAGATAGTGGGGAAAACATTGTATCAATCAACCCATTTTTAGATTTGCACTTCAGCCCTCCATGGGCAGAACAGCCCACCTGCATGTCTCAGATTCTACACCATACAACATACTGTGTTGAAGAATATTATTAATATTGTAAAGGTGGTAACTTCTAAGTTGGGAAACTGAATTTGGGATGCCTGTATAGGCACATGTGTAGCATTTTAATCTGTATACAGTACTGGCATATTAGCATGTCTTACTTTCATAATCAAATACCAATTTTTTCATTGATTCCCCATATCTCCAGGCTTCCACTCTCAGTTCACGTGCCCAGAAATGTTTACCCTGGGTCCCCTCACTGCTATTTGAACATCCCTTTGCCCAGGCAGTTCCAGTCTTCCCTTGCCACTAGCCAGGCACAGTTCTTCACCCTTCCTGTCTCACTGACACCAGACTCAACATCTAAATCTGCTTACTCCTTCCTGGTTCAGCCTCTGTGTCTTCTGAGTTTTACTCAGTCCTCTTCTGTACCACACAGCAATAAGCAAAGAAGGCAATGACATTGCAGATGACACTGGGCAAGTGTCTGAACACTGTAGCCTAAAGCTGAACTACAGGCAGGTTGTCTGCTGGGGCTGATGAGGCTGAGCAATTCAAATAGGGGCTGTGGGAGGGTACAGTGTGCTCAGTGGCAACAGGACCTTTGGAATTTAGCTCTTGAAATTCAAGAGGGGGTTTTTTTTGGTTGGTGGTGTTTTGTGGTGATGTTTTTTGCTCTCTTTTTGAAAGTGTATGTGACCTAGTTTAGGTTGGAGTTTCAAAGAAATGGCAAAAGGCATTTCCAGGTGGAATATGATGTCTTTGCTCTAAGTATAGTGCATTTAAAAATAATCTCATGAGGATTTATCAGGAACAAAACAATGGAATTGTGTGAGCTTTATTTTTTTTTTTTTCCCCCCCAAAACATTATGCCAGAAACAAACATGTATTATGGAAATTTTCCTCCTATATAGCTACTGTTTCACAAAAGTACAGGTAACCTGAACCAGGCTTTTCAAGTGAGAAGTCTCAGGTAATCTTGATAAGAAACACTACTGCACTAGCCATATTGCAGAACATCTAGGGTTTCCACTATGCAGAAAATTCTGCAATTTCAAAATAGTTTTTGCATTATATCATGATGAAAGATCAGAATCTCAGAATTTCTGTTCTTTCAGCCAATAAGCATCAAATGACCACACTTTATTAAATTGACATGTTCTGTCCAAATTTTGAGAATGTTGGTAAAAATAACTATTTATCTTTCTGATAAAATGGCATTAGCGTGCTAAAATAGGGAAAAATATTCTGGCAGAAATGTTGTGGCTGTTTTGACTCAGACTTAAAGGAGGTTCACTTCTCTCTTGTTGGAGGAACAGTGTCCTAGTCCAACTGTGGCTCTGCTGAAATGCGTAGCAGTAAGAAAGAACTAACTTGTAGTTTGGAATGGAACAAAAACCAGCCACAACAACAAAACCAAAACCAAACACCCCCCACAACCCTCCAGCAAAGCAGAAGATGCGCCACAGTTTGAAATACGGATGGCAGCTCTGCTTCAGCTCTAAAGCCCCGCATTTGGCCCAGAAGGTGTTTCGCCTTTTGCCTCATTGCATGATGGGGGCTCTGTCACTCAAGGTAATCCAATTCTCCCCAAAGGCAAATATGCTCACACTATAATATTTACTATTTAAAAGCCCCAAAGTAGAGGAATTCTTGTGATACTGTTGCCTTTAAGTAGTAGATCTTGTTATACTAATGAAATATAGTCCTTGAGTAGCAGTGAAGCATATTTTGCTACCTTGATAAAATGGAAGAAGGAAGGGAGGATGGCTAAGCAGCTGGTTGCTGACCTTCAAAAATAAGGGGATGGTAGAACAAATGGGCATGCACAAAATAGGAGAAACTGGGTAAGAGGTAATTCGGGCAGGGGGAGATCGCGACCACCGACCTGATTAAGGACTGAAGCAAGTACCCCCCCCACTCCTCCTGCGCAAGCGCAGTGAATTAAAAAGACACTATGGCTTTAAAGACTACGCGAGTAAACTGTTAACCAATGAAGATGAGCGCACAAAGACAAGTTAATGATTTGAAAGGTGTGGAAATTGTATATTCAATGTATAAATAAGGGAATGGAATCCGAACTTGGTGTGCTTGATTTGTGGAATTCTTCCACCTTGCACCCTACGCAGAATAAAGCAATATCTCCTTTCAAAACCATTTTTGGTTTCGGGACCTTTATTTCCAGGTAACAATACTAGTCAAAATTACACACAGTGATTTTTTTTTTTTTTTTTTTCCCCCCGAAGACTATTTTCCTATATCAAACTGTGCTATAAATACATACTTGTTAAAACTATGTTGTTTAATATTCTATTGCTAGGTGCTATATTTCTGTTGTAGGCATAAGTCTCTAGAGGTAAATGTCACCGCTCCCAGAATCCATCCACTGTGCAATGTTTTTAAGATTTCTTGAGGTTTGCAGACTCTTATTTTAAAGTGTTCCTTTCATGAATATTTTTATTTAAGTCTGAGTTTGTGAATTAGTTATGTAATGAGTTTAATATTACTTTTGGTTGTATTTGTGAAAAAACATACATAAGAAAGGTATCAAAGAAAAGATGACACTTCTGTTCATTCAATATTTTCTATTGAAAAGGTAAGTAAGGACAGATGTTTTGTTCCTTGGTTTTTTTGGTTTTTTTTTTTTTTTTTTTTTGAGAATGATTTTGATATTAGCTATGTGATAGCCTAAAGAGCAAACATTTTCATTTTGATAGTGTTTAAGTTGGAGCAGGCAAACCATGAAACTTTGATTATCTGGCTAAGTTCTGCACGTGGCTGACTCCTGCTAGCAGCTGACTGAGATTATTGGGTTGCTTTATACAACAGCTTGTGTGCATGACTGAGCTGGTGAGGCACAGAGACATCTCCAGGTCTTAAGTGCATGCACAGCAGATTAAAATCACATGAAGAAGGAGAGGCTTTTTTAGAGGGGTCTCTCCTCCTCACTCTTGCAAGAGAGGATGATGTTTTCTCATGTACCATGGAATTTTTTTCAGAGGATTGGGAGTTATCAGCGTAGACTGGTTGAAAAGCACAGGGCATGGTTATATTCGTTTTAGTTGTTACAATAGCAGGTATGTTTTTGAAAAGACCATGAGATCTGCAGTGACTTAATGTGTAAAGATAACCATGTAAAGATAATCTGCACTGTGGAGAAAGCTGAGAAGGATTCACCAAATCTGGTATAAATGATACTTTAACTTATAGTTGTTACTAGTGAATTCTGCTCTAGTTCTTTGTGACTCTTCTCTTTTTATGGAGTGGTTTAAAAAAAAATTTAAAATTCCCACTGCTGTTGTAACTTAAAATACTAAACAACTGAGGATAAATGGAATCATACTGTAGTCCTGCAAAGTCAAATAATCAGGCCTGTCTTTTTTTTTTAAGATTCATTCTGTCTGTCTGTCTCATGTCAGATCAGGGAGGGTGGTGGTAAAAACTAGTTCAATGCATCTTTACAGGAAAGACTGACTGTCAGATTCTAGAGCCAGATGTCATGTCAGACCCAAAGAATTAACTCTGGCTTTTATGCAGAATATGGCTAAAAATTTGCTGCTTTCAACTTTGAAACTGGAAGCATTGCAGAGATGTGGGCAAAATGGAGGGAGTTAATAGAATTGATCTTAGTCAGGTCTTTTTATAGATAAGTAGCTGTAGACTGAGAATTGGCTTGTTCTCTAGTTTGCAGAGTGAAATGTCTCGAATATTTGCAGACCATGGGCTTCTAGTTGTGAGCTCACTGAAGCAGAGATGAAAATGGAGACATCTTACTCAAGTTATTTGAAGCCTATTATATCGTGAATGTAACACCTCCATGCAAAGAAAAAAATCCAAGTCATAAATGGAGACTTGCTTATACAATTGATGAGCGGGTAATGCAGCTACTCTTGAAAACAGAAGGATAGGGCATGCAAAGGGATAGAAGAATACTCATATAAGATTCAAAAGGAATATATGAACAGGCAAAATGTCAGACAAATTAACATTAGAAAGAGCTTTGGGAGATGCAGACTACGTGAGGCAGCTAAAGAGAAGAAGAAAGAATCTCCCTGATATCAGTTGTATAATAACAAGGAAATGATCCTTCATCTAACAAAAAAAAAACCCAACCCCAACCAAAATACAACCAACTAAAAAAAAAAAAATGCACCAACAGAGACGCATAAGTCAGCTACACACACAATGAAGAGAGAAGACTCTGTTGCACTAGTGATATCAGCATTGATGACATGAATGTGACTTTGACTTCAGAAAAATGTGATTCAAAGTCGACATCATTGGTAGGATTCATCTCCCCTATCTTCAGACACCTGGTGTCTGGATATCTGAAAGAAATCTAATCTGTCAGTCTTACTTTATCATCAACAAAGAGAAACGTTCAAATCCCAAGGTGGTTAGTCTCATCCTGCAGTGCTGGAGTTAATTGGAATGAATTGAAACTAGGATGAGTTTCTTTCCCTTTATTGACTATAAAAGGGTCTGACAACTATATTAGACTTAGATGGCTCATAATTAAGTATCTAAAGTTGGGTGAAATGAATCTCACTTCAGGACATAAGAAAATAGCACCCCTGAGGCAAAATATAAGAAACCAAACACAACATCCTCCATACCAAGGAAACTAGGAGTGTATGAAAGGCATCCATCTTCATAATTAGGAAATACTCTATTAAATGCATTTAGAAGAAAAAAAAGATAAAAATGATATGAATTTCTGTGTAATAAATAAGGCATCAAAGCCAGCAGCAGAAATAAAAACTTTAAAATCATTAAGCTTGTGAAAACTGAATGACCATGGAATTCATAAAAAGAAATTTCACCTCAGAGAAAACTTAAAAAGATTTCCTGGCACCTTTGAAGGCATGCAAAATTTCTCAGGACATTTCAAAACAGGTCTGTCTGTGGCTTGGCAGCAGGGTTTCTTTTCCTGCAGAAAAGGAACTTCTGCATACGGTACATCTTTAGCGTGATTACAAAACTGGAGATACCATTGGCATGAGTAAGCTAAATTATTGCATTAGAAAGGATGAACACTGGTGTGACCTGCCTGTGCATAGACCCTTAGGGCCTTACAAAGACTCTGATGCCAGCTGCCTCAGATGAGATCACTTTCAAGCTCTTCACATGAAGTGCATTTGTTGTACAAAATGCTTCAGCCCTGGTACTGGCAGAGGGAACGAATGTAGAAGAGCAAGCAAGTTAGCAGGGATTTCTGCACTCTATGTGGAAGATTATGTTTCATGAGAATGTCCTTGGCATCACCATCTGCCCGAGAAGTATTCCAGAAAACAGATGTGTGAAGAATGAAGACTGGCAGCGGTTACATGCCTTGCTAATGACAATCTAATACCAGTGGCACCACAAATCTAATAATTTTGCAAGATGCAGGGAGAATAAACCTTAAAGATTAAACGCAGTGAAGTACAAGTACAAATTGGTTTTGATCAAATTAATTGCTTCAATCACATCATAGAGGAAGAGAGAAAAGGTCTGATCCAAATAAAGTGAAAGCTATAAAGTCTTTAAAAACCTCTCATCAATAAATGATATCAGGCACAATGAATTTGCACCTACTAAGACAGGTACTGAACGTAGCAATGGTTGTAGTGCCTCTACCCTGGGAGAGGAGAACTTGGGGACCAAGAGGGTGGTGGAAGGAATGGGTAGCAAGACAGTAATGTGAATGAGACTTTCCAAACAAGGTGGGCATCATTCTGCTCAAACTAAAATGCTACAATGAAAGCAAGGCAATAAAATGGCCGCTAGAACTTTGTAAGCAACAGCTGGAGTAATATTCTTGCTATGGCCCTCTGGTGACATGGATTGAGAGCTAAAGCCAGTGCACCAAAATTATACTTAAACAGGAAAATAATTATTTGGCATTTTTTTTCATGAAGTCAGATCAGATATTTCATCATTACATAGATATAGCTGTACAGTAACAGTTAAAATAGTTCACAGATCTGTGGGGACTGTTTTTTGACAAATCTCCAGTTTCTGCATTGCCAAGATTCAGAGGATGCTCTCACAGTTATAAAGGTACAACTTGAAAGGAAAATATAATCCCCTATGTGAAAAATCCTGTAAAGAACTTCTTTTCTTGCACAATTTTGTTGAAGGATGAGCTATGAACATGGAGGAAGGCTTGGAGGAACAATGTGTCTTATATTCTGATGCTTGCTTGTGTTTGTAAAGATGCTGACAAAAACAGAGAAAGAGAAGTGGTAATTCACTGTATCTTTTTTTTTGGGGGGGGGGGGGCGGGGGGGAGGATGATCTGTATAAAAATAACAGAATCTCTCTTCCTCTATCAGAAGACTGTCAAATAAAGAGTAAATAAGGAGATGGGTGTCATGCCAGAAGGGAAGAGAACAGTAGCTCAAAAGAAAATGAAAATTCTGAAAAAGTTTTTTGAGAACTGCGTGGTACAGTAGTGAAGGTAGACCAGAGAGCTATTCTCTTGGCCCAGTATGAGTGTACAAACAGAACTGTGATCAGGGATGTGTGTATCCCTATAGAACATAAAAGCAGGGCACCAACGTGACCTGTGCTGTGTGAAGCCCATGACAAAGCTGACAGCAACAGGATAACATACAATGTAGTCATGAAATTATATTATTGCTTATTTGTACAGTTGTGAGAAACCATACTCATTCCACATATGGAAATAGATTCAAAACCTGTGTGACAAGATGAGAACATGGTTTAGCACTTTTGCAGAAGAGTATTTTACTCAGTAATGTGCTGTACTTCTGGCCAGTTAGGTAATGAGTAAGAGGTGCTGGGAGTGACTTAAAAAAAGCAGTCTTTTAATCTCCCTATGCCGACCTGAGCCACTGAGAGCCTTTGTAAAGCCTTGTTAATGGAAAGCTTGTTTAGTTTAATATATCCTCTGAGAATCTCTAGTCCTGTGAGCAGATTGGTTCAAAGATTAAGTCTTCAGATTCTCCAGCAGCTTTTTCCAATGTGTAACCCATGTTACATGCACAATTAGCTGGCTGGATGAGATTGGAAGTCTCTAATAGGTTTGTGAAGAAAGCACATTAAGAAGTGGAGGGCTCAGTGTTGAGGAAGTGAAGACATGTTGCACAGGAATAGGTTCCACTGCCATGCAAAGAAAGCAGCCTTCTGGCAAGCCAGATCTTTGCTCTTGCAAAGAGATTTTGAAACAGAGAAAGACCAGTTAGAAAACCATCATGATATAATGTACCCTAAGAGGTAAGCAAATTTCAGTGCAAAGAACAATTGAGGATAAGGAATTATGGCAGACATCCTAGGGGGGAAAAAAAAAAAATTTTTACTGAACACGGCTAATAACAGCTTTTATACTGCTAGGAGTGAAAGAAATGTGAGGTATTTATCCTAATATTACACTTTCAAGTTCTAAATAGGTAAAACCAGATATTTTGTTTAGGAACAGTGGCAGATTAAAATAACAGTACAGAGGATACATATTGAAAGACATCAAACTGTCTTTTGATCAGCAGAGAAGCTTATCAAATATAAAACAGAAATAGGGAAAACTAGCACTAGACTTCCAGTTGGGATGGCTCATCTCACTGCTCTCCCATCACCATACTAGTCTGGAGCGGGATAACCAAACTCTTAATATCTATCTTTGCATGAAAGGCTTTCCTGCAAGCCTGTGAGTGCTAGAGAAAAATATGTTGAGTGAGGACAGTGTGCTGTGACGGAGGAAGTTTGAGAGACATGGGGCTGGGGTTGGATGGGTGGGGTGGGAACAAGATAGATCTTTGCAACTGTGACAAGTGACTTTTATGGTTTGGTTAGATATAGGTGGAAAAATAAGATTATTTTTGCTAGAGTGAAGATTTGAAGGGGATATAGTTTTGCAAAGCTATTCCAGATGAGAAGCTGCAATGAGAATTTGTAAGCCTTTCTTCTCTTTTACTACGTTTTTAAAGGAACATGGGAACTTAATGAAATTAAAGGGCATTCACTTCCAGGCAAACAGAAAGATGTACGATTTTAAAGCAGGTATTGCTGAATTGCCTGAAGAAATCACAGAGTCAGTGATAAAGGGAAGTGTAATCAGATCCTGTAACACAATTACACCTGTGCAACCCAAGGCAACAGGGGGTCCCAGACCTTAGGCCTCTGGGAGGGGTGAGGGAATTCCCCCACTTTTTTCTGTACAACCCACAAGACATACTTGGAGGGTTTTATTTCTTCCATCTGCTGCTGGAACATCAGTGTGATGGTAAATAATGGATCTGCCACAGTACAAGGAAATCTGTGCCCTTGTAATATTGTCATTGCTGTGTTTTGCTAAAGTATAAAATGCTTTTGTAATTCTTTTTAATGGATTATTTTGACATGTTATTAGAGGTGTTGCAGGTATTCGTCAGGCCTCAGTCTCAGAGAGGTTAAGCCAGTCTCTTAAAGCTTGCCTACCTCATGTCTGACAGTTCATTATGCTTCCAGTGAAAGATTCTGGAAACAGATTATGAAAGATATTTTTGTTTTAATTTGGCATCATTCCCTTCTGTTTATCGGTGCAATACACTGTGCACATGTACTAATGCTGGCACTGACCCAAATACAGGCAATAATAGAGGTGGGGAAAAGTACAGTGCAGCATGAATGAGCATAAGGTTTTCTCATTCTCAGTGTTTCATTACAGATGGAGAGGTCAGCTATTGGGGTTTCAGTCATGAGTTGCTCATGATACAAAAGCCAGCTATACCGTGCATAAGCAAGTGTAGCTGTTCCGTGAATGTGATTTGGTTAAGAAACACATTCATTGAGATCACTGCTTTTCTTTTCCTTTCCCATCTCTGACAACTCCTGCACTCAATTCCTAATCCAGATTTGATTTCAAAACTGTTTGTCACTCAGGTTTCACTCTAATGGCTTGTTTCCAAATACCTTCACATTTTAATTGATTCAGACCTAGATTTGTATTCAGAAGCCTAACTCTGTGTGAACTTATGCTGTTTATTTTCTTTTTTCACAGCTATTTTTTCCCCACATAAAACTGATGTAGTCACTTGCCTTTTTTTTTTTTTTTTTGTGTAGAGGTTTGGCCTGTTCTGATTCAGTGAACTTTAAAATTATTGCTTGGCTGTTGATTACAGCTTGGGTGGATGACAACATTTGGATAGCTAAGCCCATTGATCTGTTTTACTCCTGTGAGAAAGCGTAAGAAGGAATTTGGTCACTTGAAGGCACTTGACTTCTCCAAGTTATTCCAAAATTTTGTTGCATGTAGAGGGCACCTGTTTTCAGCAGAGCAGTTAACTCCCTCCAGCATGTTTACATAGCTCTGCAGTTTGTTGTGGAAGGGAGGCAAAGCATTGTCCTTTCTTCTCTGGGGCTTCAGCTTTCAGAATTTGTTAGCAGCCTTGTTTGCTTTGGTTTCCAGGAATGCCTATGTCTAAGACCTGGCAGATACCGAAATGACTTCTAAGCCTGTGAGAGAAGCATGGATAGCCTGGCCCTATAAATAACGGATCTTCTGCAATGGTATAGCTAGAGCTAATTCAGTAACAACCAGAGCACTAGCTCTAGCACTAGCACAGCTAGTAGAGAACAGAAGATCAAGCAAAGAACTGAAATCTTGTCTGGACCTGTGTTTCTCAAAGTGTGAAAGAGCTTTGAGCAGCAGCAGGTATGACATGCCTCCTGCTTTCAATATGAGCTAAGGCAATGGGCCAGACTCACTGTGTGTGAACTACATGAGTCCTGTAGGGTGTTTGGAAGTGAAAATCTGAATACAATATAGGTTAGTTTGATTTGCTCTTCTAACTGAGGTGGTATCAGTTATGTGTGGTCTAAGGGCTGAATCGTTCGTGTTGAACTATAATAAGCTCTTGTCTAGAGCTTCACCATTAAGACTCCCAAGGCAAGGCACTCCTTGGCATGTCAACCAGTGACTGAGGTCATGTAGCCCTCCAAGCTCCTGTCACAGAGGCATGCAATACTGCCGCAGGCACCTGAATTAGCAAGGCTTTCCAGTACCCTGGTGTGGACCACTACATCTAGATTTCTGTCTTATTAATTAATAATCCAAATTGAAGGTCACCTATTATTTACTAGGAGGATGATAACCTCTAATAGTTTTTTTTGCATCAAAATCCATGATGGGTACCTTAAAAAAACCAAACCAACCAAACAAAAAACCCAAACAAACCCTCCCCCCAATCCCCCCCACAACCAAACAGAAACAAAAAAAAGACCCCTCCCACACCAAACCAAACCCCCCAAAACCAAAACACCAAAACAAAATGACCCCAACCTCCCAAAAAACATGTAGAAAGTGTGGAAACTTAAAACATATTGCTAAGTTTACTGGGTACCTTAGCAGTAGCAGTCATTTTTTGAGTACTTAATGAATTTTATGTAACACTGCAGTATAGAAATGGCTGGCATCAAGGTACTCTCTTAGAAGATATAGAGCTTGCAGTGCTGTATTAGGAAATCAGCTGCCTGAAAGGTTAAAGGCAAATTCTTCTAGGAAAAAATGAAAAAGAAATAGGGAAGAGAAAAGGGTCAAATAAATGTTTTGGTTTTGCCAAAATTGGAAATTGTTACTATCTTGCACTAGATATTATTTAAATTTTCAAGAAATGATTTAAAACCAGATTACATTTATCTTCACCCTGTTTACTCTGGAATCTGGGCACTAAGTATCAAATTGGCTTAATGTTGCAAATTGTTGAAATTACATATATAGAAAAAAGACAGACCAGCCCAGCATTAGTGAATCATAATTAGTTTAAAATCACATAATATAAATTTTAAAAATAAACTCTTATTTTCTAGTGTTTGGTACTAGAAACCTTCTTCAACCTCTGTAATGTAGCCCTTGGAGATACACCATTTTAGGCTGTATTTGGAACTTTTTTCCTGTGGCTTTCAAGGAAGAAGAGAACTGTAACACAGGAACAATAACATCTATTTAACCTACATATAAGGCTGTTGAGAATGTTTTTATAGCAAATAGGTCTTGTCAGACAAATCCAACTTTATCCCTGGATGAAATTACAAGTTGGATAAAAATGACCTGCATTTAATAAGCTTTGTTAAGGCATTTGGAATGGCATTATGATGAAAAATTAGCTCTCTACAGTATGAATAAGACATGCATTAAACTGATTAAGAATTGGCTGGTTGATAGACCTGACATAGTAACTGCCAGTGCAGGACTGCCATGAATTGATGAGTGTTTTAATGCAGTTTTAAGAGGGGTCAATAGAAAATTTCATATTCAGTAATTTCACCACTGTGAAGCTGCTGATGGTAAAACATGTGGATGATGCAGTCTAAATCATGATAAGGACAGAAAAGTCATGTAGACATACCTTGTTTGGGTGGTAAGCTGGTCTCATTCAAATATATTTCCTCTAATTGCATTCCTGAGAACAAATAAGCAGGGAGGGCCAAACTTCCCTGCAGTGCTTGTGGGTTGCAATGCCAAGATGTCTCATGAGCTTTGAGGAAAGCAATGCATGCAAACAGTGACTAGAGAATAAAACTAGTCTGCCAATACTTCTGTATTAGACACTAGTTAGACCAGTGCTGGAATACCACGCCCAATGTGGTGCTCCATGTTTTAGAGCGGTTTTCAAAAAGTTGGGAAGAGAGCCCTCATTCTTCCCCCAAAATATTAAAAATAAAGGAAAAGTTAAAATAGTGACTTAATGAACTCTTTACCTTTTCATGAAAAAATACATGATACTGGAATGATTATTTTTTTTTAAATAAATTAATGCAGACAATAAGCTAAATCTGTGCTAAAAGACACAAAACAGATGTTTTAACAGTGACCAACCAGTGGAAAAGATTCCTAAGGGAAGTAATGAACAGTCCATTGCTGATATTTTCTGATCAGGAATGGATACCTTCTGATACCTGGTATCCTTTAGCTCACACAAGTTCCTGAAATCAATACAGGATGAAATTTAAGAGTCTCTGATGTCCAGGAGTTCAGACTTGATAATGTAAAAGGCCCTGTGGAGCCTAGAATTTAAGCTTTATGAATTTAATTAGTTAACACCTCAGAAGCCCTTTGACACTAGGAAAGTCATAGAAGTGCTCACTCAAGTTAATTCCCTCTGGAAAGACAGTTGGCTTAGTATCTGAGAAATATTTAATCTTTAAATTAAGCTTTTTTTTTTTTTTAATTTTCTTAATTTCTTACGTGCCTAGTTGTCCCAGGTTATGCCTGTGTGACTACATTTGCTAAACCCTATCTTTCTACTTAGCTCTGCTTCATTTAGCTTGCTAACATTCTGTGGAAGAACATCATCTGAGCTCCTCCTTGTTCTCTCACCAGTGGAATAAGTACATCATTATCTTTGTGTGTGAACCTGTAGTTCCTGAATGAGTTTTACAATACTGTATTGGCTTTGTACTCAATTATAATCATTAGCTTCAAGTTTATCAACAACAGACTGCAGAGGACACTTAACTCATTTAGCATCTTGAGAAAATTGCTGTGTGCAAGGTATTTAGATTTAAAGTAATTCTGATTTTTTTTTTTTTTTTAAAAACTCCTGTCTCTTACATATATAAGTACCATTACAGTAAGGGACTATTCTCTCTTATTCTGGAAAAATATCTCCAAATCACTCAAAGATCTCATGGAAATTTACACCAGTTCAAAGATTTGTCTCTCTCTGCAGAACGGTTGTTAGTATGCTGTGGCAAGGCATTTGATGGTACATAGGGAAAGCACTATCCTAGCCAGGATATGATTAGTGATGGACAGCTTCCAGAGGGTCAAATGTTTAT
Organism: Pelecanus crispus; assembly: GCF_030463565.1. Lineage (NCBI taxonomy): Eukaryota > Metazoa > Chordata > Aves > Pelecaniformes > Pelecanidae > Pelecanus > Pelecanus crispus. The sequence continues at coordinate 18,072,289 of NC_134651.1, read as the reverse complement.
TTTGTTACAGGTGTCACACAAAATAGGTGTCCCAGGCAATAGATTCCTTCAGTACTGTCACAGAAGCTGACTTAAAGCTGTGTTAACTAGACTCAATCTTCACAAACATCATGATGACAAAAGTCTATGACTGGTGAACAGTAGTAAAATTACCAGGTTATGGCAGTATCTACAATAGTAGTTTTGTGCGTGGCCCTATATTACCCTGGATAGCCGGGACCATCCTCTCTCCATGCTGCCTTGCTTCACTCCTGTGCTATCCAGTTCCCATCCTAGTGTTTTGCAGAGCCTTTGCTTCTCCTGGAGAAGGGCTGCTTTTCCCTCCTTTTTGCCTGGCCAGTGGTGCTACTTCCTCTGCTCCCCAAACAGCCAGAGTAAACTTGTGTGTGGGATCAGCTGGGGATGTCTGGAGCTAGGAAAACAGCAGCAAAGAAGCAAGCTGTGTTGGGGCAGGGTGTTCCCCGTGCCTCTGCCCATGACAATTTCTCTCCCAGGGACAGATGCTCATCTTCTGGGGAGTGAGTGAGATGCAAGAGAGAGGTACTAGGTATGGCCTCCAGGAACCCGATTAGCTCCTTATCCAGAAGGCTTAACAGTGTGGCAGTAGCTGGTAGCTAGTGCGTGGTGACTTGTGGGTATCAGTATCACAAAAGACTTAAATGAGGTTGCTTCTCCTTAGTTTCACTTCAGCAGCCCAAAGGAACCCCCTGCAGGGATAATTTCCTTTCATCCATTTCGACCGTGCGCATTGCTATGACCCAGATGAAGGATTATGACACCTTACTAAAACCGCATATTTTTTGCCACTCTAGGTAATAATTTTCTTCTAGAGCAGTACTGGAGCAGTCCCCTCTGCTATTTTTCGGCATACACACCTCTAGACTGCAGACAAGAGCTCTCTGCATACCCCTTCCTAAATTATGATTTTCTGTATCCGAGTGTGATGGTGGGTGTTATTCTGGATTCTCTGACAGTAGTTCTTGACTGTTGGACATGCAGGAAAGCTCTTTTTGATCAGAGTGAGGGACTCAAACTACAATTTCTACGATATGCTAAATTAACATTTATAATAGAAATATCTTTGATTTCTCAGATGAAAATATTTCTGGGTTTAGATGCCTGACACTTCAATGAAAAGTCGGATTTTTCCAAGGGCATTTTCATTCAGTTTAAAGCTGCTTCTTCTGTTGAAAACAGTTTTGAGGGAAAATATTTGACCAGCACAGTTAAGGCCCAACTATATGTACAAATACAGCTTTGACCTAGGATAGTAGTTAAGGACAAAGGATTATACGTATTTTGGGCTGAGGATGGCTATGTAAGTCTGACCTCAGTACTAAGCAAAGTCTTTGAACACCTTTTGAACGAAAAGGGTAATCCAAGGACATGAAGTTACATGGAAAATTGGATAAAATGCAATGTGTTTTTAACAAAAGCCAATTGTGTCAGACAGACCAGTATCTGTCTTTGATAAGATAACTATTTGCTAGACAAGGTTGAAGTAACAGATCAAATATATATATAGGTTTAAGTAAAGCATATAAAGTACATTGCCTCATGGAAAAATATTATTCAAGAGAGACACAAAAGGGAATAGTATGCATTAGAAGATAGATAAGAAAAAATAAATTTTCTGTTTAGCCAGCTTGGGTCATCTTACAAAGGGCATTTAAGTATGGTGAGAGGCTGTATGGGGTGTGCCTCAGGCCCTAGTCTTGGGAACAGTCCTGTTACACATAAGTGATGTTGATATGTGAAGCAGTGTTCATAAGCGGACTTCATAAACAGGTGCAAAACAAAACCAGGATAGTGTCACCAATACTGAGGAGGATTAGATTACCTGAGCAAAGAGATAATCTTGAGGACAGCAATAATAGAAAGGATAGAAATTTAATAGTATAAAATACAGTCAAGCACCTAGCGACTAAAAAAATGAGAACACACTGCAAAACATTCTTGTTTAATACATTTTCCTCTTCAGCTGGCAAGTCCTTATTTTTATATAACAAATAATATCACCTTATAAGGCAAGGAGAGCTTCTTAGTAGTTGCAGTGCAAAAGCTGCCTGGCTTTGAGTGTCAGTAAACAGATGCATTTTGCTGAAGGATTGCTTAGATAAATTACTTAGGCACAAGGAGATTTGTCATACCTCAAGAACAGCTTTTCAGGAGGTTTCTCGTAACTTATAGATTTGGTTATGTGAAGATGCCATTTGAATAACATGGACATACGTTTGTTTGCAACCCTGTGGATGTGTGCAAATATATTCACAAATTCTATTCTTTTCAGTGGGGGCCATCAAGCATTAGACTGGAGAAATGGAATTAATTTGATCCATTAGGCTTGTGACACATTTTTAAAAGCAAAAGCATGTAAAAAATGTGTCAGTTTGTTTAAAAGCATTTGATAACAATGCTTTCCTATGTTTCAAGTTTGATTCTTGCTTAAATGCTTGGCTTTAATCTTATTTTACTTTGACAAATGTGCCAAGTGTTTAATTACTGGCTGCTCTTTGCATGCTTTTCACTAGAAACTATACTCATAAGGTATAATCATACTTTACACTTCTGTCAGGCACCATATTTCAGTGCTTCACAAATATTACAAAAAAATACCATCTTCTGAGTTCGTGAGACAGGAATCCTAGCTCAGCCAATGATTTGCCTTGTAAATGCATTTCCCAGTTTATCATTCCGTAAAACAGGATTACTAATGTGATATTTGACCTACTTGACAGATATGGTGTAATCTGTTCTGTCTCTGAGAATTTATTAATGCAGTACTCTATGGTTCTGATTTAAAGTATCTTTAAAATATCTTCAAAAAGAGTTACCATTTGAAAAGCAGAGGCTTTTGTATCCATAGTTCAAACTCTAGATAAGTAGACAGATTTTCAAAAGAACATGACAGTTCTTACTGAGTATTGTGGCCTGTAATGCTAACTATTTGTAATTCATACTGTGATTTTCCAACAAATGAATTTTTTTTAAAGGGGCTATGTTTTAAAACCTTGGTCTTAGTTATTTTTGAGACTGAAAGAGACTTGAAACTGATCAAAAGGATCAAAAGGAATTAAAATCTGGTGACTTCTTATAAAAACATAAGGTACTCAATCATTGGAGTGACTTAGTTCCAGTTTGAATGCCAAGTTTTTAACATCACCATCAGTTATGCTGATTTACAAAGTACACAGAGGTAAAATAAGGCAGGTAGTATAACATTTTGGCAGTCTTAATCTGTGACAGCATTTGAAATGAAAATGTGTTTAGATGACAGATTCATATGCAAAGTATAATGATATGTGTCTTTATTTGCAGTAATGCCATCAACCTAAATAAACTTGAAATTTACTCTTACTCATCTCATTTTACTCCTTAAATTCACTTTACTCATCTGACTTGTGCAATCATGGGTCTCAAATAGCTTAATCCTAAACCAATCTATTGAGAATATGGCAAGAGGCACTTTCTATTAAAACCTCTAAAAAATGTTATCGGCACAAGTAAGTTATCTGATCAGATCCTTTTCATGAAGTCAACTCTGACAGCAAATTAAGCTGCATGTAATGATAAGATTATGTTGTCTTTTGAAAAAGAAAGTCCCCCCTCCTTTTGAACTGTGTGGTCTTGTGTATTTGTTTGTGTGATGGTATAAAAGGAATGGAACAATAGCAGAGGTCTGAAATTAACAGTAGCAGATAGGTACCTAAAGGGAAAGGATGGGAAAGGAATCATACTGCAATTTGAACTCCAGCTGGTCATAATTATTTACTTCAGCTTCCTTATTGTAAGAATTCATCCATTGTGGCCATTGAGCCTGCTTATTCTTAAGTGATATATATGGTACTTGTATACCTACACTATTATTTTAATGTTTCACCCAGCGTTGGCAACAGGTTGTGTGCACACACTGAGAAATGGTATTTGATACATAATCTGTCTTGGAATTAGGAAACAATCTGAGCCTTCAATAAAAGCTAGATGTCTTTGGCTTTGCGTCTTTTGGCCTGTTTGCAAATGTCTGAGTTGTATTTTGTTTCCTAGTATTTGCGTTCGTGTGCTTATGCAGTGGACAAAAGGAAGCATCTTTCATGTGCCTTACAGCAATAAAAATAAGAGCAGCTAGCCAGATGTCCAACATATAACATAGCATTAAGGATACACTAGAAGTTATCCTTCTGAACTGTTTGCTGGTTTTGATTTTTGCTCTGTTCTGTAAAAATGGATCCACAGTATGTGGAGTTTACAGGCTTCCACATTTTTTTGTGGATCATGGAAAAGATTCATTAATCTTAGTTAATGTGGGTTTATGTGTATACCACTTAGGTTTTATGAGGCAATTTTCTTTCAAATGTCTGAACTTTCCTAATCTATAATCTTTGTCGGGTTGTGTATAAGATACTTTTTTTGGACCTACTAGAAATACTATGAGACTTCTCAATTTCTGTTAATTCTTTTGTGTCTGAAGGAACAAAGTCCTGAGTTGCTGTAAAATAACTTGATTTGATTCTTCATCCTCTTTACTAGCTGACTCCTGAATTAATTACTGCAAATTTGTTTAGGTTAATGGTGGTATTGCAGATGAGTAGGCACAAATCATTACATAAAACATTTGAATTTGTCATCTAAACATTCTCCTTTCAAATGCTGTCTCAGATGAAGACTGCCGAAGTGCTATGCTGCCTGCCTTCTTTTACCTTTATCTACTTCACAAATACTTTTACAAGATGCCTAAACAAAGATTTACCAGTTATGTGTTGGGGTTTTTTTTTTTTTTTTTATATGTTGCAAATTATTTCTCTTCTTCTACCAGGACAAAGCTGAAAAAGGGAAAATTAATCATCGATCGCTAACTGTAAATGACAAATTCCAGAAAAGTGTGTTTAAAAAGAACTTAAAATAAAAGGGCTGACCCTTAAAATTCAAACTTCTTTCAGCCAAGTTACTGTTCAGTGATGCTGTCTACCAGGAGGAGAAACTGATTTCCTAAAAATCTGTAGACTATGCTCAATAATCATAAGCTCGTGGCTTTCAGCATTTTTGCTAGGAAGGCAATAAAAACAATACTGGAATGATACTAGAAACTATGGAAATAAACTGTTGTGTTAAACTATTGGAGGCAGTTGTTGGAGTAATATGACCCTGTGCTAATATTGTGAGACATGATGATATTTTGGTGTCCTGTGGTAAACCATTTGGCAAACTCTCATGATTTCCAAGATGACAGGTCTGCCACGTTAAAAACAAAAACTCAATCTGACTTTTATATGGTTCACAAGGCAGTGAAGTGTGGTGGCAAGTGTATGACACAAGAAACTAAAAGGTCTACAGTCTTCCTAGTCTTCTACTGACTTTGTTTCTGATATTTGACATACCACTTAACTTTACCTATCTTCCCCTTTTTTTGTCTTTGATATTGGTTGCAAAGACAGTCATCTCATCAAGCACTTTAAAATCTGTGGATAAAAAATTTGTCACATATGATTCGCAGGTATCTTTTTTTGAACGGTATTTGTGGAGGACTTCAAGGGCTGAACTGGGGGGCGGGGAATTGAGCCACTCTTGCTCCCAAACACACTTGTTCCAAGTCAGAGCTGAGCATAGGAAGGTGGTGGTTGTGTACTGTAACAACGTATGGCTGTCCTTTCCTGTGTTTGTGAATACTAGTTACTATAAAAATAAGTTACGCTCTCTCTCTGTATAATTCTATCCTTTTTTTTTTTTTTAAAAAAAATTTCTAGTTATTTGTCTCATGGTATCAGGCTGATTGTCACTTACAGTAAAGCACTCTGACAATGTGAGAAAGGTGCCTGAGAAGCACATGTTTCCACTCCTGTCACTCTGGGACACTGAGGTATTCTCCTGTGAACCTTGTCAGGTGAGAAAACTGAAAGGAGCCTGTGACATATGAAGTGGAAGGAATTTAAGACACAGAAAGGTTTAATAGCAGAGCACTCTTTTGACCTCACAGTTTTGACAAAGAAACTCTTACTACATTACCTTATCTTGAGAGGCAAGCAGAAGGCTTTTATTTCTGAAAGAAAAGATGACAGCAGATTATCTTTTATGGCTGCAGTACCGTTGTCTGAATGCCTGAATCAGGCTCTTGTGTTTGTTTAAAGATGAGACAGAGCTTTGAACAGACCTAGCATTGTTTTGAGATGCTGTGTGTCAGGTAGTTTTATTTGTCTGCATCTCAATTCCATCGCTAAGGAAACTGAGACAACTCATTCAGTCTTTAGCCATACCCTGCTGAGCAAAATCAACTTCAAGTTCTGTCCCTAGCATCAACGATGTACAGAAAATACTCCTCAGTTTCCTTGATGAATTGAGGCTGGCAGGTCCCAACTACCAGGTAGTATTTGTGGCCCTGCTGTATGAAGTCATTCTGTTTTATGCTCTCTTGCATGGTCTTTACCTGCAGAGTTTGACTTTCAGTTAAGGTCTACTAGTACGTGTCTGTGTGTATGTGGGATGGCATTACGGAATGCCCTAACAAAGGGTGGAAAATTCAAATATGTAATACCAGTACTAATACTATTTTGATTTTCTTATTGTCAGTGTAGTGCTACCTAAAAGCACCCCACTCAGACTAGACAGTGTGTTGTAATCTAAATAGTTATAAACACTTCATGATCAAATGAAACGTTATTTCAAGGCAATTAAATATCTACACAATGGTCAAAAATGAGCTCTGTAGTACTCATTACAAGTGCTAGTAAGTTTTACTTCATGGTACTCCAGTGACAATAGGAAAGTAGCTAAATTATTTGAACTTGTAGAAACATTTCCATTTTGAATGTTTTTTCAATAATCAAGGAAAGATTTGTGATTCAGTTTCCTCTTTCCTCCAGTTCTGGACCTGCCCTAATGCTCTTTGTCTCTGAGATGCCACGATAAACTATTGTAAATGTGCATTTGAGTGTACACCATAAAAAATAATGGGAGCTTGGAGGGATTGGGAGGTAGTAATAAGGGATGAGGAATAGTGTAATTGGATGAATTTTGCATGTGGGTGTCTGTCAGGCAACATAGATGGAGGGGTTGGGGGAGGAGGCTCACCAACTTAGTCGTCGTCTTACACTCACTCCTGATGTTTCGATGGAGAATCAGGAGGTGAGCAAAGTCCTGCAATGGGAAGGTGGATGGAAAAGGGACTAGCATGTGCACTGATCACTGAAACACGAACAGAGGTTTGAGGAAAAAAATGGGTTTTGTGGAAAAAAATTAATTTGTATCATAGTGCACACTGCATACACAAAGGGCTGGATGACAATAGTAGAGATATTTTCTAACTTTTGAAGCTGTAACACTGCAGCTTTAAAAGAAAAGCAAAGCATTTTGGTGTGCTGCTGTTATTAAGAGTTAGATCCTGCTAGGGGGTTGCTGACTTATACACTAGATTTCAGACTTGGTGATGAGAAGTCACACTAAATCCCAGGAGTGATCATGTATGTAGTCTGTTCTCCCAGTTTGGGTTTTTTTTTTTTTTCCTTCACCTGTTCCTTTTGGACTCTTTCTTTTCTGTTTCCCCAGATTTTCTGATTGACATAATTTTAATGGATTTTCCCCACCCCATCATTCATTTCTCACTCAGGATTAAGAGTTGTTCTTCTACCTCTGTTTGTCAGCATCCTAGCTCACATTATCTACCTATTAGATTTCCCAGAAAGCATGTTATTTATTTTGTGTTGCCCCTCATACTTCCATTGAGTTTTCTTAGAAAAATACTTAAGACAAAGTTTAACTATTTAAGGTTCCTTAAAATATTTTCCTAAAACTCTGCTTCTGTTACGTCATAGACACCCATCTCCACCACACTCTCTCCAAAATCAAACAAATCCTACCCCTAAATGCCCAAATAAGATACAATGATTGTTAATTATCAGTGTTTCAATACCCCAGTCTATTCTGTTGTCATATACTGTCTGATAATTTCCTTCTGTATCTTTCTCTATCTGTATCTCTGTATGGTATTACATCTTGCAGGCATTTGTCCTGTAGGGTGTGGGGGAGCCTTCTGTTTGGTTTCTCTGCAGTGTCAAGCACAGTGGAGCCTTCAGTTTGTTACTGAAGGTTCTGAGAACAAATAGTATAGAAATAACAATAAAAATATAAACACCTGATTTTGCATTTATATTGTGCAGGAGTTTTCTATCATAATCTTTATCACACATATCACACATTCACACCCCACCCCCAAATTTTAGGTATGAGATTTAAAATTAAAATGGTGCCCATTCATATGATTTTACATTGTTCAGTTAAAGATCAAAATTAAAACTAGAAAAAGTAAAAACCAACCAACCAACCAAAACCCCACCAATCCCCCCCCCAAGAAATAATAAAGAAATGACATGTTTTTATTGCTTTTCATTTTGTTGTCTCTCAGCTTGCTCTCATTCAGTACCCTTTTGTCCAATGCAAGAGTGATTTCTTCAAAATGAGTTTCACTTTGGCTTTTGGGCATTAATGCACTGATTTTCTTTCTGCTACTGAATATTAGCTGATCCTGAATCTGGCTACAATGAATTATAGAATGTTCCTGTCAATCACAGCTGCTTATCTGAGTTTTATTGGGGCTGAAATTGAAAACTGCTTAATAGTGTGATGTTGGAGCTTACATATTTTCTCCCAAGGGCCAAATCATGTTCCCTTCCTCCTTGCCCCCTGCATGCATCACATTCATGACCAGCTGCAGTGGTTACAATCTCATGTAAAGTGTTGTGGTGAATCTGTGCACATTTCATCTTGTGAAATGTGAGGGATGCAATGGTAGGAAGGAGGTGGTATCCGAGATTGGGAACTAGCTGAGTTCATCAGCTATTCTTAAGCACTGCAGCAACACTGTTGGTGCAGCAGTTGTTGAAAGGCGAAGCTGTTGCTGCCCTATAATTCATGAAGGAAGATTCTGACCTAATGCACACAACCCCTTTTCCTAGGTTTTGCAGGATACTCCTTGCTTCCCCTCTACCTGCCCAACTCCCAGGAGATATTAGAATAACACAATGTTCAGATATCTGTCCCCAAACTAACAACTGCTATTAATAATTTGTAATTTTGTTTGTTAGCAAGGGCTGTGTTTACAAGGGTGCTATAACTTTAAATCATGAGCAAAATTTAATGAAAACCATACTGGGAAAGAACAAAAGAAAGTATAAAGGTTTTAAAGTGATGGTAGGAAATAAATTTGTAGAAAAGAAGCTAAAACAAAATACAATTGTGCAGTATGGAAAAAGAACTCGATACACTAAACCCACTATTTTCCTTATAATGTCTATGGCAGAGCTGAGTGAAGGCAGTATTCGTTTTTTATTTAATCTCTCTGTGTTTGTACATAGCATAATATTACATCTAATTTCTGTCCAATTAAAGTATTGATCTCTGCCTTTTCAGAGAACTCATAAAACAAAGATAAAACGTCCTTTTTGCAAGTTGTTTCATGCACCTTCTGTTATATATTTGATATAAGTAGGTTGTGTCATATGCTTTGTGGAAAATTTGGTTTAAATTGATGAAACATAGTGTAAGCCAAAGCAGTCATGCGACTTCTAGTACAGCACAGTCTTAGTGTTTAGGAAGCCTCATGGAGTTAGCAAAAAGGCAGGATTCAAAAAATTGTAACCAGGGGGAAATAGTCTGCCTCAGACAAGTTTTCATACTCCCTTCCCTGTTTGCATTTCTGAGTAAATAAAACATCTTGGGAAAATAAGTAAGCAAGGAACCTCTATGTGTTAATGAAAGTGCGATAACACATTAGCACAGCTGAGTGCAGTACGTTCTCACGAGACTGTAGCTGGTGCTGGATGCACCTGAGAGGTGCCTAGCATATAGAAGCTCTTGGCAACTGTCTGTCATGGTCCAAAGACAGAAGATGTTTATTGATAAACACCTGTCTAACAGCCTCTGTGAGGGGAGAATGCCTTAGTGTTACAGGCAGAGTTCACCCTATTCTATCCTTTGGAGCACTGATATTTACGGTTTTTTTAAGTGTTGTGGGTTTTTTTGGGGTTTTTTTTTTTTTTTTTTTTAATGGAGTAAACTCCTTCCTTATTTGCAACCAACATGACCAAATGTCACCTAGTCTCAGAAGCTTTTAAAAACATTCTCAATCTGGATAATTAAACTTCATCTATATGATTGAAGAATTAATGAAGTAGCTTTGCTTACAGGTAGGGAAAGATTGCAAAAAATATTTCTGAAAACACAGGAATATTCTCAGGTTTTGATTCTAAGGACTTAATCAATATAGCTATTCATATGAAACGGTTTGCAAAACAGGTGTAAGAAGTTGTCCAGTTTGTTTCAGAAATAAACTTTTGGAGTCCTGATCACATTAGAGTTTTTGATGAAGGCATAGCATGCTGATGGGCATTTGAATAGACAGAATCCCCATTAGCCTACTCATATGTGTGTGCAGATGAATCTATTCACACCAGGAGCCAGTGCAAAACAGATGTTACCTTTGAAAAATTGATTTGTTCATAAAGTTTATTTATTCTGTTTGTGTTACTAAATTTTGGCATCTCTCCAAAGCACTACTAGAATGCTCAGACTTTTTGCTGTGTTTTGCTACTTAATTTGTTAGCTTAGGGCACATTTATGTTCAGGGCTGTACCACTGAAAATTAAATCAGGTAATTCAATCATAAATTAGGTATGTTGAGTGTCTAGTGCACTAAAGGTGTCCACTCAAGGTTTTGCACCACTTTAAAATAGGTCAGTTTTAAAATATCACTACTGAGCCAGCATGACTTTGAATAAAGATTGGGTGTAAGTTCTCCAACCTGTTTAACTGCTGGGTAATGCTGAGAACAGGGGAAGAGAGATTTTCTCATAAGTAACACTAGCAGACCAGCAGTCAAATAAATTGCCAGCTGAAAATAGTTAGCAAGCTTATGCAAAAGAGTCCTTCAACAATGGATTGCTTCCCTTTTTGTTTATTCTACCTAGCCACTGTGATTGGGCAGAACTTTCTGTTCTGAAACAGGAATACCCTGTGCCACTGTCTGGGCTGGAAACATCTCTTTTGAGGACAGAAAAGGAAGTATCCATTTGTGTAATGAGCTGCAAACCAAGTGTGGTGGTAGTTACATAGTAGTTTAAAAAATAACATTAATGAAGGTTTACATGCAGTTATGACATTGCTTTGTTATAATAGGTCAAGGGATTCCATTCTATAGCCCTTGCTGATAATCCGTTTTCTCACCAACCCCCCTGACACTACTCATTTGTGTAGATGCCACATAGCATGCACAGGAGTTACAGGACTGCATCTGCTGAGGTACTGTATAGTCCTTATCAAAACTGTTTCGGAAACTGATTCTTTGGGGTACTTAGGTGTTATAACACTCAGCACTACACCACCTAACTCCAGGATCCCAAAGTGCTTGCTGGAATCATGAGCTTTGGGCTCTGTAATAACAAGACTTACACATAAAGAGACTTTAGAGTCCAGATGAGTGAGAACCCACTGAAATTGCAGAGGAATGAGATGCTGAGGGAGGGTGGGAAGCATAAGTACCTCTCCCTGTTTAGCGCTCTGCTCTGGCAGGCACTCCCAATCAGTGGATCTCTGTCTCTTCTTGGGATCTTGAACTGGAATCTGGTGTTAGACATCCTTTGTGGAAAAGAATGCTTTCTCCCTGTAACTCCAGCCACCTAAAAGCCTGTGGGCTGGAGCACATTCAGAAGACTTGGTTCAGATTTACTCTGGCTGATGCAGAGTTGCAAGTTGAACGACAGCCAGGACTACGTGGCATTCTGTGGTGGATCCCTCAGTGTGTCCCATCTATTAATAGTATTAATAGTAACCCATTTGGATGTGGCCTTGAGACTCAGTTTTCCTCACATGAGGCACAGACAGGCTTTAGAGGCCATTCTTCTCTCTGCCTCATGCGGTATTTAATTACTTAGGCAAGATAAGGTAGCTGTAATGGGGAAACCAGGAGAGATCTGCACCTGAAGGGATTTCCAGAATTTTTTAAAAACTGAGATTCAGTCTCTGATGCAAATGTGTGGCACTTTATACCTTACATAGCCAGCAAGCTCTGCTAGGATGGGGAAAAGCTGCACTCAAATGGTCTTGTTATGTTCTGAGCACACCGAAAGAACAGGAGCAGACTGGTAACATAGGCGGGGGATGCCAGTTATGTGAGTCATATGTCATCTCTAGGATGACAGCAGCAGTTACAGTTAGGTTGCATCCTTTGCCCACTGGTGGAAATAGACATCTGGGGCAGAAATTTAGCCGCCACAAAATGTAGGTGCTTCTGGGTATAGTTCACAAATGAAGAGTATCATGTCTGCCACTTAGGTTGATAAGCATCAGCATATGTATAAGCTTGGAAGATTCTAACTTGTTCTGGACAATTTTTTTTTTAATTACAGGACTCTCTGGTATGCTGCTTCTTATGCCCTTGTACCTTTAGTTGAGTATACTGAAAGTGTGTCCTTGAATTCAATGGTTTTGTTCCTTTGGGTTTATCCTATAAATTATGCTATAGCTATATGAAACAATACTAGAGCCCTAAATATATCAGGAGCATAATATGTATTTTATTTTAGCTCAGTACTGCACCCATTTGAGAAAATTATTTACACAGAGAAACACAGTAATAGAAGCAGTAACTCATGTGAGACACCTATGCAAATCAAGTCAGCATATACTAAAAAGCAACAAGTAATTGGTAACCTTGGGTGACAGGCTAAAGAGGAAATAGAAAAGTGAGAAATATTGTACTAAATCTAAAAATTATTGTTAGAATTAGAAAGTCTGTTTAGGACATCTGCCTGCAAAGTGGAAGAATAATTTATGGAATTTCATTTACACTAGTTAGCCAAGAAGACTATTTACTATGAAAAATACCAGCTGTTCTTTAACTTTGGGTTGGTCCTCTCTGCTTCTGAATGCAGCACAGTCCAGTATTGAGAGATGCACTGCTTTCTGCAGGCTTAGATGCTTATCCAGAAAAGTATTGTGTAGTCATGCCAAGGATTTCCTGTACTAAAAAAGCCAGGTGTGTGGGTCATAGTATTTTCTAATAAAATGGGCCCTCTTCCAAGGTTATAACTGCTTTTATTTTAGTATCCAGATAGACACATTCTCTGTGTGTTTGAAGCTGGACGCTAAAAAAAGAGGCTGGTGGCGTCAATAAGAAAGGTGTTCATAGCAAACACATACAGAAAAGAAACATAGCTAAATGTGTATTTTGGAAAAAAACAATTAGCCTAACAACTATGTTTTGCCCACATTAGGCAGTTCTGCTGTAGGACTATTTTTGTGTAGTCTTAAATGTCACTTTAAAACATTAGGCAAAATAATCATGCCTTACTTGGTGTCTCATTAAAGAGGTGGAATAGTGCACTATCATCGATCAAAAAAAGTATCAGATGTACCTGTCCTCCCCAAATGTTCTTTCTCTACAAGTCTTCTTGGGCCATTTCTTTACCAACTAAATGTTGTCTGCCTCCTCTGCTTGGGACCCTGCTCCCCATACCCTAGGGCTATGGAAAGACGATCATCTTAAGTAGATCAAGCCACTGAGAAAAGCAGGAAAGAAGACAGCTGGTAGCATGGGAGACTTTCAGTGGGAACACACAGAGAAGCGGGGAGACTATACAACCAGCTAATTTCCTTCCTTGGTCCCTCTGTTAGAGGACTCTGTCCTCTAATACTCCTCATTTCACTGCTGAATTGAGGTAAGACAATTTATTGTCAGGTGTCCTGGTTTTGGCTGGGATAGAGTTACTTTTCTTCCTAGTAGCGGGCATAGTGCTGTGTTTCGGATTTAGTAGGAGAAGAATGCTGATAACACGCGGATGTTTTAGTTGTTGCTAAGTACTGCTTATGCTAGTCAAGGACTTTTCAGCTTCCCATGCTCTGCCAGGTGCACAGGAAGCTGGGAGGGGGCACAGCCAACATACTTGATCCAAACTGGCCAAAGGGCTATTCCATACCACATGACGTTATGCTCAGTATAGAAACTGGGTGGAGTTGGCCGCGGGGCAGCAATCGCTGCTCCAGGGTGGGCTGGACGTTGGTTGGTGGGTGGTAAGTGGTTGCATCACTTGTTTTTCCTGGGTTTTGTTTCTGTCTTGTTTTCCTTTTCATTACAAATTATTATTGTTATTTTAGTTATTGAACTGTTCTTATCTCAACCCATGAGTATTCTTACTTTTACCCTTCTGATTCTCTCCCCCATCCCACCAGGGGGGAGGGTGAGCGAGCCGCTGTGTGGTGCTTGGTTGCCGACTGGGGCTAAGCCACAACATCAAGTCATCGTTTTAGTCAGTCACAGGGAAAACAAACGTCCTGTAATCTCAAGTGAACCTCCTCCCCACTAGTCTTTTGCCTTTTTATAGATTCTGTTCTAGGTATTTCTCTCTTCCCTTATAACTCACTCACTAATATACAGGTAATAACCTTTTTTTTTTTTTCACTTTCAGAAATACATTCAAAATTTCTGCATTTAATATACTACATTGTAACTCAGCATCAGTAACAGCTCTCTTACTGGTTTTTCACTTTTCTTTGTATCTAAACCTGTAAATACTTTATAAATTACTATAGTGTTTGTCCTCCATGATTACTAAGCCTGATATCTGATTTTGACATTTTTGCTCTATGCTTTTCTATGTCAACTGAATATTATGATTGAGTTAGGTTTGTGGATTACATTGCAAATTTCTTGTATAGTACTGAATACAAGTTGGTTTTGTGGATTAGTTATAATTTACTCTAGCTTTTAGAAAAGCAAAAACTGCTGGCACTGCTTGATATCTGTCCAAAGAACAGCAGGAAACATTCAAGTTTCTACTCTTGAATCTAAACCATACTCTCTAGTTGTGACCTAAAACATGTTTACTAATCTACTGCTCTACTGAAAGCACACCCTCCATTGAGAAAAAATTCCTTAGTGTTGTTTGACAGTTAATACAGTAAAAGTAAAGCATGAAGATCTATTTTATTTTTCATTCCAGCTTGGATTTATTATCAGGTATTAGATTTAATATTAGTCACTGAATAGTATTAGGCATTTATCATGTAATTTGATGGTATTCGAGACACATTCTGGTCCTCCGAGGAGGAACATTTAAATACTTCTACTCAGTAGAGAGATTAAATTAGTACAGTAGTTTATCTACATCTTCATAAAAAAATTGAGTGCTTAAAATGGAAGATGATTGCTTGATACTTCATGTGGAATGATACTACTTATCCATCCTCTGTTCTGAAGTTCATGAGATGCATGTCCTTCACACCTGTCACAGTAACAGAAGCTCTGTATATGGCAGATATTACTGCAGCTACAGACAGGCCATCATGGTATGGTGTAAGGACACAGTGTCCTTAAAGTTAAAATAAAAACAAGCGTGTCCTCAAGAAAGTCTTCCTAATCTGGTTGGTAAATGCTACTAGATCAACATTGCTGATGGCAGTTTGTTTTAGATTGGCAGACAGCATTATCTGCTTCACAGAAATATGACAAATAAAAGGGCAGATGAGGAAGACATTACTCACTCTGAGATTCTCATTGTGATCGTTGATGAAATTCAGAGCCACATCAGAAACCTCAAGGTAGGAGAACTAAATATAGCCTATGATAAAGATACCTGAAGGTCACACATTCTAGGTATATCACCCTACTGGTAAACATAGAGTTTTTTGAGACAAGATTCAAAGATAACAAAATAGAGAAAACTTCATAAAATGCAGATTAAAAGGAGCAAAATATAGGGCTGTGCCACACTCCTTAGAATTTCTTCTAAGTCTAGGGATGCTAGTTAAGAACCAGGGCTTGGATCTATTCAGTTAATCTATGAAGCCTCTGTGTGGCAGTTTGATATGCGAGATAAATCAGATTCTCAAAGGGCAGCATTTTGTATAAGCTTTAATCTGTTTAAAAAGTTGTCAATGAGTAAAGACAAAACATAGTTAACATTTTTAGTCATCTAAACAATGCAAGAAGGTGCATTTTAGTCGCACCTGTGGTACTTTAGAACTATTTTCCGCAAATTAGATTACTGCAAAGGTAAATAATATCACTTGATAAGAGCTGATGTGAAAGAAATGCATGGCACCTCTCAAGTAACCATATGTGCTCCTCTGGGTTTTCCAAGAATAGCCAAGGTTGGCACTCCAGCTGCAGAAACCAGTGAATCATTCCCCTCAGAAAACATACACATCAGTTTTTCTCCCTTACAAGGAAAGAAGAGTAAGAACAATGTAATAATAATCCATGGAAAGGAAGAAAGTCTAACATTAATTTTCAAACAGTAAATCAAATGGTTATTCAATTTTTGGGGAATCTATACATTTTTAGTTACTGTAAGGTGTTTCTTTGTATAATATTAAAATGTATTTTGTATTTGTGGTGAATAGGAAAATAAGAATATAGATCTTTGTAATGTTGGCACGTTTGTGTATTTTGGAAAGGACAGATGCTATTAGATTTCTTCTCAGTAGGAAGTCCTCTGAAACAATCAGGCTTCTGCATGTAAGTAGGTCAAGGAAGACTTCTTCCAAAATTTGTACTTTTTAGCTGCAAATAGGAAACTATAACTCATTTTCATGTCCAAAAGGCCACATTAAACCTGTCCTTGAGCTTATGTACTGTTTTGCTTGACCTTTATTTAGAATCCCTTCTGCTAGAAAATTGCCTTTTGTTGTCACTTAAAATATATTTCACTGTCATCGTTAGTCAATGTTCAAAGAGAAGAGCTTTCAATCCAGTACAGAGGTACAGTGGAATCCTGACTTCACTGATATCAGTGGAAATGTTTCCACCTATTCTGATGGCACTAAGATTTTCTTCCACCTACTTTATTATATCAATTGCTTTAATTAATTTTTTCCCCTCTATTTTTCCTCTAGATATAAAAAAAGCATCCTTTTGACAGAGCAGCATATGTGTTTGTATATATAGAAGCATTCAGTTCTCCATTTATGCAATGACAGTTACATTTCCATAACTGTGGTGTTTTCATCATTTTCATCTTTATGAAAATAAAATGGTATTTTTTTTTTGCTTCTCTTCAATTGCATAACATCTGCACAAAACCAGAATTCTCAAACATGCTTCGTGTTCTGTTATTTCTTCTAAATACCAACCCACTTTTTTGTAGCAAGAACAGTGACCCTGCCTGCAGACAGCATGGTGATAGCATAGGAAATGCTCACTAGCCCGTTTTGTGGCTTGCTTCTCTCATGACACCAAATCTGATAAGAGTTTTGATAAGAGCTGGAACAATAACAAAATTAAGGATCTATCAAGTTACTGTTTTCTTTCTTGTCAACATTTCTAAACATTCTAGTTCTTCTCTCCAGACTGTCTACCATAACACCAGCATTTTTCCTGTCTCCTGGTAAGTACTGTTATATCCACAACTTGCGTAAAGAAAAAATCCTCATAAAAAGTACGAATCATCTGTGAATGCAAAGTTGCAGGTGCAATGTGTTGTTACTGCATCTGTAGAAATGGACATTGGGTCGACAATTGGTACCTTAACTACTGTGTCTTGTGGTTTATTTAGCTGCAAAAAGGGAACAGTAATATTTATATCACAGGTGATTTTGAAAGAGTAAATATTGTAAGGTGCTTTGAGACCTGTACTGACAGAGTCTACTGATACATGCATTACAGACCTTTGGCTTGAAAACTAGGTCTCAAAAAAGCCCAAATCTGCACCTATTAAAATGGAAGGAAAAGCTTCCCTTGATTTCAGCGGTGCTGATCATGGCCCATGTGAACAGTGAAACTGTTGTAAAACTGGGAGTGGAAGCCTAAGCTCCTTTAAGTTGCAGACCTCTGTCATATGCTTAAATAGGTGGTAAAGTAGGGGTTTCCTTAAGATTCTTGTTAAAACTTTAGGGGATTTCTAATTCAGCAGTTCTTGAATATTTTGCATATTTTGTGAAATTCACCTCCTAAAGTTAGAGCTAGTTTTAAGGTTAAAAAACACTTCATAAAAGTTATGCAATATCCTTGGGTTTTATGTCCAAGCAGTACTAACAGAATTAAGACACGTAGCAGCAGCAAGAAAACAAACTTGCATACTGTTTTGACATGTGCATCTCATGGAAGGATTGCTAATTGGTGAAAATGCCAATCATTACAGGACGTGATTCATTCTCAGGAGTGGATGATATCTACTGATGCCACGTGGCATAGAATCAATGGTGCGGGAACCAGTCATGACCAATATTTAAAGTACTTGGGAGAGATTTCAGTCTTCAAAATAGGTCTCCCACAGAAAGAATTGCACGTTTACCCTGTTGTAAGCACTGAAAAGAGAGTTGCTTTTAGGGGAACACTGGAGTAAAGAAAAACAAGAAATTGCTGAAGGAAAAAAACACCAAACCTATTTATCCATATCTTTCATTTTAATAAAAAGGAAAAATAGTGCCTCTCACCCACTCCATGCTCACATAGTGGTGCTGGAGAACAAACAGCAGCAGCCTTCATGGGAGCGATCTGGTCTGGGCACTGTAAGCGCTCATTTCTTTCCTGCCAGCTAGAGCAGGTGGGTTTTACTAAAGGCCTGCACTGGGGAGTGGGTGGTGGTGCCGCAGGGCACACACAGCCACAGGGCACAGCTGCTGGGTTTCACCAGCTTGCATGTGCTGTGCTGCGAGCGGGTGGAAAAGGGAGCGGGTGAGCCGTACCTCTATGCTGCCCCTTTCTTCCTAGATATTTCCCTGAGAGGGGAACCTCTGTGCCTTCAGCAGTGAAAGATCTTACTATGCATCTTATAAAAATCAGGTAGTCTTCTGCCCCTCCTTGCCTCCCAAGACTGGAGACGTACCTTACCTTACTATCTGAAAAGCTGTCAGCTCTGTGAGCCAGGTCATTGTTTTGTTTATGAAATGCCAAAGCTTATTCTTCTGATTTGTCACTCATGCTCTAGATTCAATGCTGTGCTTAGCACGGCTGTCAGAGGTGCAACTGCAGCTTCTGCAGGCTTCTCCTGCTAGCCGTTACAGTAGCTAGCTTGGGCTCTGGTGGCAATGCAACAGCAGGAGCAGCATGGCTTAGCGTGGGACAAGTGTTAGGGAATTTACTCAGCTTTCAGGACAGGTGTTGCACTGCTAGAAGCAAACAGGCAAGAGTTGTCAGTCATTAGATTTAGTAAGATACAGCACATGCTCTCATCTGTCAGGATAAAGAGCAAGTTAAGTTTCATTAACAGGACACTATCAAACGCTTATGAAAATCAGAAAATAGACTTCCATCTACACAAGGTTATCAATTTGCCTTCTCCAGTGACTGTTAGTCATAGCCTGTTGGTATTATAGCTTACAATTTCCTAAGCAGTGGCTGTGCTGGTGGTGGACCTAGGTGAAGAATGAGAAACCTCAAGACTTGCATTTGAATCGTGAAGAACAACATCTTTCAAAAGTCTCTAAACAAAATATAAGCTATTAAAGGTGTTGCAGCAATGAAGTGCTGATTTGCAAATGGAGGACAACTCAGTGCTTTTGTTAGGGGGGAAAAAAAAAAAAAGGCATGGATTTCAGCTACTTTGGAGTTTCACAGATTACCAAGAGGCAATTCTGTTAATGGAGCAGTGGGCAGCACCTCTCCTTTTCTTGCCACATCAAAACAACCATTACAGAGGAAGCCATTTTTTTCTCTGCCATGAGGATTTCTCCAGGTACTGGAGAAAATACCACAGCAGGCTTTTCTGAATCATAAGTTTGCTGGCTTCCAATTTTTGGCCTCAAGCTGAAGAGCTACATTTAAATATGTGATCCTGTATTTCTCCCCTTATAGAGCAGTTCAAAACACAACAATTGGTCCTTGTGGGGAAGAACAGGGATGATTACAGTGGTGATAGACTCTGTGTGTAATTATGGAAATCGCCTTACCACAGTAAATGGAGAGGTTTTAAATGTCTCAGTTTGGAGTTTTATTATATTGTATGGCTTAACTAATATTTATGAAATGGGTTGTGCTTGGTTTTTGCATATATCTAATTCATATTATTTAGCACACAATCATATATGAAGAAGTTTAAAAATACAGATTGTACTATGTGTGTCTGTATGGTAAAATCTGCATGTAGCTCTTAAAATCAATCATGAGGCATTTTTAAGGTCTGCTGAAAATGCCATGCTAATGGTTTGACTGAGAAAATGGAGGATTCCAATAAAAACAATGAATCTGTGGAACTAATACCTGTTGATTCATAGAGATCTTTTAACTTTGGAGGTCATCTTTAAGATTGGAGGTCATCAAAATACTGTTTCTTCTATGCAGGTGGTGTTACTAAATAATGTTTGACATGCAACAATTTAGATCAATCAAAAAAAATCCTGTAGGATGATCAAAAGGAAAGGATCTTACACATTTTTTTAAACCAGTCTACTAAGGAAGCATGACTTATGATGTTTATCAAAGTTTCAACTCTTCAGGTTTTGTTAGACTCCCTTCAGACTTTTCAGAGAAAAATTATTGCCCATAGACAATAGTTGAAAGAGGCTTATGGAGGCTGAAAACATTAGACATGGTATCAAGTAGTTGTGTTGCAATCTCAGTCAGTTTTAGAAGCAATTTATTAATTAACCTATGGTCAGATATTCTAGGCCCAAAGGATTCTGAAAAGATGATGGGTTTTATAAGTATGCTCCTAGAGGATTAGTATTTACTGGAAGCCTACTACAACCACAGAATATTAGACAAGTGCTTATAGATGGTAGAATGGCAGCTCAAAACCATCTACTTATAACACACGCTTTTTTTTTTATTGTCTCCAGATAAAGGGGGATCTAAAAGGCCCAGTACTTTGTGCCTTGTTGACTTTTTTGACCTTTGGTGTGTGCCATGATTTTTTTCTTCTTTTCTTGCCTCTTCCCAGTAAAGCCTCATTTCAGTTTCCAAATTCCTTTACAGCTACCCTGATTGACCAGAGTTTCATCATATGGAGAGCATGTAATCTCCCTTCATAGATTTACTACAGCTTCCCCTTGTTCCATTGTGTATGCTGCTAGTACATCTTACCAAATAATGAGATATATTCTGATTTTTCATTTTCTATACTACTTCTTCGGATACCACCAATAAAAATGTTATCTCAGAATGTCCCAGGCATTCTGTAAGATTGAGGGTGTGCACAGCCTCACTAAAAGGTGTGCAAAGAAACCTAGATCTTATGAGACAGCAAAACAAATGATCAAGTTTTCATGTGTTCTTTTACTACAACTTTTTTTTCCTGCATTGAGCTAAACAGTTCATCTGTCCCAAATGCAATAGCATATTGAGCAGAATGTCTTACCAGTAACCATAGTCTTTGTTCTGAAGAAAAAAAAACCCAAACCGAAACAAAACAACCCACCCAACACCTAAAAATAAGATTTAGAAAAGAAACTATCAAAAAGCAATGAGGAAAATTAATAGTTCTAACATGAAAATATCAGGGTCTATTGGAAACTTCAACTTGAGTTGAGTACAGCTTTAAGGGCCTTTCAGAATCAGGTGAAAATGAAAGACAGAAAAAATATGGGAAAGTAGGGAAACTATACAATCACAACTGGATACTGACATAAGTGGAGCAAGAACTGGAGAACTGAAGTGATGCAGTGCTTCACGGAGGATGAAAGAGCTTGAAAGAAAAACCTAAATACTAACTTCTTAACAGTCACTAACTCAAAACCCCTGTGCAGAGCAACACTGAAGAATTTGAACAAAACCGTAGTGCTGGTAGTAACATATAGTGATTAGAGTTGAAAATTTATTAGATCATCAGGAAAGAAAGCAGATACATTTTCAAGCAAATGTCTTGGAAGGAATTTGGCCACCCAGTGAAAAGGCTAGTGCTGTGATGAATGCAGAAATATCACTAACCAGTCTCTTGGAACTGAAGGAAATTTTGAAAACATTAAGGTGCATGTATTTTGGCTACATACTCAAACTCATTACATGATTAATCTTAAATCAATTGGTGTGAGGAAATAAGCACGCCAAAGAGAAATGTTAGATATATTCCTTAGCAGGAGAGCGAACCAGTTGCCTCAGCACCTGAGAGAGGACTGGAAAAGGTTAAATTCAATTCTGTAAATGCCAGCATGGGAAGGATAAAAAAGTGAAATGATGGTTAATGAGTTTTCAAAGCTTGAGCCATCATTGATGGCTTTTGTGCAGATCTACAAATCATGATCAGCTGTTTACTTCCAATAAGAGGACCAATGTCCTCTTCCTTTGGAAATTGCAGAAGGCTCTAGAGTTAACTTGCTGCTGAAAGGTGGCTGTTCTCATACAGTTAATGTATCATCACCTTGTCTTTGCGCTGTTGCATTGGTTGGTCGTGGCTTGTAATTTGCAGTTTAAGTTTGAAGCCATAAGTATTGTCAGCTTCCTAATTGCTGTAAATTAGCATGGTCTGGCATGTCAGAAAGAGAGAGTCGGGTCACGTATTATTTTAAAATGCCATCATATATGTGAATAGAGCAAATACAAATGAACAAATACAGCTTTAAATGTAGGCTGCTTGTTTTTTCCCAAATCCATCAGTAAAAATTTGCCTTAGATTTTGTTGTGATATATTATTTAATAATGTAGGAATCTTAAGGGAATACTGAAGCTGAGTGAACTTTTTACTTGTATTCTTATTGACTACATATGTTTTACATGCATCCTGATGAAACGTCTCTCTCCTTAATATCTGCCTGATCCCCTTGTGTTGCCTGCTCTCTAGTCTGCTTGTCCCTACAACTTATAGACAGTGCATGTGTGTAAGGTTAAAAACTTCGCATATGCTTATGAGAGCACCTTACATCATGTAGCTCTTTATTTGGGTTACAGATCTTGAAGATGGTCCTTCTACTGTGAAAAGACACATGTGAAGGTTGTGCCCTTACTCTGCATGGCTCTGTAGGGAAGGATGGTAGTGTATGCTGAGTGCGCTGATGCTTTCAGATTCCTTGTGCTCAGCTTGGGTTTACTCCGGCTTTCACAGCAGACAGTGGAAAAGCATCTCAGCCTTCAGTAGGAATGGACTGCAAACACTATTCTTAGGCATTTCAGTGCCAGAAGAGCACATTCAAGCTTAGTTTCTATGATTTCGATTGTGTCCTGGGGCAAAAGGGCTCAGTAGTTTTTTAAGCACCTGCACGTGAGGGAGAAGCAAGATCTTGCATACCAGACAACTCGGGTATCTACCCCTTCACTGGTCAGTGCACAGGGTACGTGCAACCTTGGCTATTGTTCCCAGTTAGTTATAGTTATTGATAAACACTGAAGTGTATGCTGGACCAAGCACCCTTCAAGACTGGCTGTTCTTGCCTGGTACCACCATTACATCACTCTTCATAACCCAGTGAAACAACAGGAAGGAGTCACTAAGGAAAATTCTGCCCTCAATTACAGTGGTGCTAACGCAGAGTAACTGACTCCATCTGTGCTGGATTTAGCACTTGGAGCAAGAGCTGAGTTATGTCAGGAGTCATATCAATTCCATTCATTCCAAGGGGCTTATTTTGGATTTACTTTTTCATTGGGTTGTTGTTTTATTGACACTAATACAAGGTGGCAATGAATGTGTGTGCTACTTTTGCATGTAACTCATCTATATACTTTTCCTGTAAGCTATTTTCACAACAATTTGTGTAACGGGAGTTTTAAAATAAAACATAAAATGGGCAGCGTAAACACAGAACAAAGAAAAGAAGTCACCTCTATGCTCAGATAACACAACTTTTACAAATGTAATTAATGCGTAGTCTAAGGGGACTAGCTGAAATTCTGTGCAGAATCATTATGCTCCCTGATCTTCTAAGCTCTCTATCATGTACTGTGAAATTTGTTGCTAGAAGATTTTTCTCTCTCCTCTTTTGCTTCCATTTTCTTGAAATGTGTGCATTCTAGTAGCAGTCATCAAAACTGCTGGTATTAAGACATAGGGTACAGAAACATAAGAATCCAATAATCTCCTGACTGTGTGTGATAGATCATAGCTCTTTAGAATTAGTCTTGAACATTGTTTGATAGTTACAGTTTTGCACCCAGTAGCTCTAAAAAATATTCACTGCTGAGGAGCTTACACCCACCTCTGTAAGCAACTAGAATCCAAATTAATGATAATGAGAATTGTTCATACATCAGAAGGAGAAAAGAATGCAAGAAAAGTAATTTCTCTCCTGAAGCAGTCTGTCTCCTTGACTCTGTCAGGAGAAGGAACGCATACCTTAGGAAATCAGTCTTCTCTTGTTAATTCCAGCTGAAATGTCTCAAAAATGTTTCTTGCAAGTGTTTTGACAGAAAGTACAGAGAAGGATAAGAGGCCTATTCCTCTGGTACTTCAGCTGGAACTAACACAGGAAGGCTTTTAAAAAAAGAACATAGTGAGGGGGCTCCACAGTCAAAATGGGAATTTACGCGTTAATATCCAAGATAAAGTAAAACTTCTACATCTGAAAATTTAAAAGCAAAACAAAATAAAAAGCAGGAAAACCTTGCTGAAAAACACAAGCCTCTTAATTGATCAAAAACTTTTAACAAATGGAAATAAGGACTTAGTCCTCTTCTCTAGTGTGCAAAAGAAAAAGGGCTCACAAAGGCTGGTGCTGACAGCATATAATCTTACGAGTGGAAGCGATCAGGAAGGGCCCCATGCACATCAGATGCCAAGCAAATAAGCATTTTAATTCAATCTGTCAAAATTAATTAGAAACAAGATTAAAAAACCCCTCACAATCAGATGAAGCATTAGCTTGTTAATGTTAATTCCTGTTCTGTTATTGTTTGTGATAAACTGATTCATAGCTATTTGCTTTGCAGCTGATGAACTCCTCTACAGAATCTGAATTTTCTTTTTATTTACCTCTGAAAGTTTGAGTAGAAAATATCTATTTGTAGTGACAAGCTCACAGCCATATCTGCCCAGCCGTGGGGAGGGAGGTTTTGGGGGCAAGGTCTTGCTGAGGCTTCTGCTGCAGGAACTGCCTTCCCCACCGCAGGGACCTGCACACCTTTTGGGGAAGGGTCCCAGATATGTCTTATGAGGAACTCCTGAGAAAGCACTTGTGATGCATTTGCCCTGAGCTTCCAACCTGATCTGATCCATGGCTATTTGCTACAGCTTCCTAGCTGTATTTCACAGCATATCTACTTGGTCTTTTCCTGCTACTGAGGAGACAGTAGCTCAGGCTTGGCACTGCTCTTACGTGCAGTGCAGCTTTCAGATTGCAATTACTTTGCACATGGAGGTAAAGCAAGCATGTGAACCTGTGGCCATTTTTGCTCATTTACATTGGACCTCGCACTCTGTGCATGAAATCATACACCAAACTTTCTTTATGCCTTGTGTCAGGTTTGATCTGATCAATTCAGTGGGGATATTACTGTAAACCCTTCTGTGTGATGAAGGGGTGTTGTGCACCCTCAGAAGAACCGCTACGTATCTGGACTGAGTGTGGTAAGGTTTGTTCCAGGAGGTGTTTATTTTGATCGGGCACACCTGATGTTAGGAAAACATTGTAAGTGTGTCATTATTGGGATAGGTAACAGATTCTTGTTCTGTGCTGTACAAAGGGTGGATATGTAGATAGGGGAAGACTGAGAAAGCAGTCCAAGACGTAATGCTCACTTTGTAGTTGCACCCATAATGTAAGCATCCATGTATTTATGCTTAAAAAATAGGATCTAGTTCTTCTATGTGCCAAAGTAAAAACACCACCATACATGGCTGTCTTGTTGAATCTGTAGCAACAGAGTCTAAAGCAAAAATGTACAGAGATGTAGATGTATTTATTACTATATTAGAAGTTAATAAAAAAGTAATTTTCTGCTATCCTTTATGTTCTTGGAAATATTGGTGAAGATACATAGTCCAATAAAATGAGCAGAATTGGCATTTTACACTGTTAAGAATAAACCACAAGTCACCTGCATTATTTGCCACAAATCTCCTTAGGTTCCCAATCATATCCCTATGCATGCTAAGAAGCAGCCTGGGCTGGAAAGAGAGACATCAAAGAGGTAGACGCCTTAGTATCACTGAAATTTGGAGAGGGTTGTGGAGATATTTCATTTCTGGCTTATTTCCTAGAGTGACATGGTAAGTTAGGTGTCCTTGTACCATCCCTAACTCATTGAGACAGCGGTGAACTCAACCAAAAAATCTCAGCTGCCAGATGAGTTACTGGCCATTTTTTTTACATAATAGTCTAGGTGTTAAAGCACTGATCTCGGGAGTGAAAGATCAGGATTTTTGGTTCATCTTAGCCCAAGAGGGTTTGAACCAACTGTTTCTATTTTCTAAGAATATCCTAGCAGGCAAGATACAGACCAGCCTGTGTTGAAGCCATGCTTTCTGTACAGAATCTTGCTGCTGAGGCTGCACCATTTTGTAAGTGAGAAGGAAAGTGGGGGAAATGACAGCTGAAAAATATTACTATATTCATTATGGACTACATATGTATACACATAGTTTTTCATATTAGTTTTATTCTTTCCTTATATTTTAAGATTTAGGGTATTATTGAATTGAGTATCACAGATAATTAAACATAAAAACTGTACCTTTATATTGCCACTTTAAATTTGTGTAGCAGCCTGTGGAACAATCAGATCCAGAGTTGCTTTATCTGCATTTTCATGATTCATTAACAAATAGCATTTTCTGCATAGCACAGAAGGACCAAGCCCTAAAGACCAATCACATCTTTATTCGTTCCAGTTCCTACTGCTATTGGCCATGAAACAAAGTACCAATAGCAGTTTAACTGTGTCTTAGCAGACTGTATATGTGTATTTTTTACATCTGAGTTTTAATTAAATGTGAATGAACCGGATATGCAGTCATTTATGCAGCAAGTGTAATCATATTTTATGCATTTGAAACTTTTGGATGCCTGCAGTACATGAAAAGCACTTTATGGGTGCTTGCATTATTGCATATTTCATTATAATGTAATTCTATATTAGATATTCTATTTATGTAGAATCCAAAAATAGTTTGTGCTGTGTAGCAATGCAAATTTTGGTGAATAATCCACAAAGAATTTCAAAGCCTTAACTGTTTGTGACATGCACTATTCTGTATCTTTAATGAGGACTCAACCTTTGAATAAATCATACTGGGCTTTTTATGAGTAAAAACTATTTCTGTGCTTCCCCATTAAAGAAGGGTCTATCACTTCTTATCTTAATCACATTGAAAATATTAGGACTTATCATTACTGTTCAAAATTCCTCAAACTGGTTTTAGATGTTCTGTTAACAAAGTGTAAATCAGGTTTCTGTACTGTAAGGCTGTGTTCCCCCGTTCCCACCTGATGGCTGATCACTGGAGAATGAGAAAGCATAAGCAGTTTCATGACCAAGGCTATGTAGGATAGTGCAGTTGCTGAGGAAAAATCCACTTTCCCCATACTTTCTTCTCAAGGAACCCAACTTAAATCAATGTAGAATGGAGGAAATTTCTTTCCCACTAGTTTGGGGAAATAGTGGACGTGAATAGGGATGCTTTGTTTTAGCTGGTATAACTGAGACTCTTAAGACACTGAAGATGTGTATAATGAAAGGCTTGAAGGTTGTATGCATTGACAGCTTCTCTGGTGTAAACTAAGACTAATGGAATATTCTTAAATTAATGGTATTACACTGGTGTAACAATCACAGTTCAGGTAATTTCTGAGTTTAGACCACAGGTCCTTAGCAGTGCACCAAAACCAAAATGAAACAAGGAAGGAACCACTTCTTGAACTAATTACAGATGTTGCAAAGCTTGGACTTCCTGTTCTTTAAAATAGGTAGTACTGAGCAGAAGTTTGGCTAATGAGGATATAATAAATAACAATTTACTGTTTAAAATTTCAGGATTATGGTCAATGTCCGTGGGTTATTTTGAGAAATTCCGTATTTCAAAAAGTGTAGAGAAATGCTTAATTTTTCAACTGGTTTTCCCTACTTCTGCATCCAAAATTAAATATTGAAAGTACCATAATGTGGTAAAGAGTCAGTTCAGAAAATCACCAGGTTGCTTTTAGCAGATTGAATGAAACACCCCCTATAAATTTCTAATGAACAGACAGCAAAACACTCAAGGTCCATCAGCACTGGCTAGGAACTTTATAGAATTTGGGTGAGATTTTACCATTTACAACACAGCTGTGTTCTCAGGACATAATTACATGGAAGACAAAAAAAAAATCTGTAAAAATTGTCTGCATAAATAATACATCGTTTACAATAATTTTTAAATAAATATTTAACAGACTAAAACTTTTTTCATCAGGTATAATAACACAAGTTAAAAAAAATTGCTGAAAATCATCAGACCAAAATACTTATTCTATTCCTTCATGTAATTAAGTATGCATTTCCTAATCTTTTGTGAAAGTATTTCTTGCTTTTTGAAGTAGCAGCTCCAGGACATTGAACCCACAAAATTCTGGTATTATTTTCATGATCTTTTAGGTGAACTATATACACTTTGTCAAAGTTATTATTTTACAATCTATCATTATTCCTCTTCCTCTGCGCACCTATATGACCAATTGTGACCAAGCCACAAAGGAAGCATCTGAAAATGTTCTGTGCTGCCACCTATTCCTCTACTGTTCACCTTTAGGAATGGATTCTTTTTCTAAAAGTGGAAATAACAAAGTTCATAAAATAATTGTGCTGTCCCATTCTGTAACAGACCAAACCCTCTAAGTCATAACATCTTCCTATGCCCCTCTGTCACTAAGAATGGAGTAACAGGTTTCATTGTTATGCTTGTATCAGAGTAGTAGAACTGGTGCCGTGATTGGAACTGTGGCTCATTTTCTTTATCTGTACGTCAAACTGGACTCTATTTATGACAACTAGATGCATACTGATAAAGTTCTAAAAATACTGTCAGCAAAATTTCTTCAGCTTCTGGGCCTGTAGGAGAAGATTATGTAAATCTGAATGCTGTATTTACTATGAGTAACTAAGTAGATCACACTGTGCAAAGAAGGTCAGGATGATAATTCTGTAAAATAGCCTTCACTGAGAAGCCCACAAACATGTTCAGCTGGAAGGAATGGTGCTAGCTTTACAGAAAAAACCCCTCTGCTAGGATGACTTGAGTCTACAGAAATCAAGAGGTTCCTGAGTTCTAGGTCTATATTTATGAAAAATAAAAGGGCACAGCCTGGATTTTTAGAAGTGCTCTGCTGATTTTTTAGGCATCTAAATGAAGAGACTGTGTTCCTATGGACACTATACTCTGACTTCCATTGTACTTGAAGCTTGTAGTGTAGTGTAAGATGAAAGGCAGCCTTCGTCTCCCCTGTTTGGGACTTCATGATCTGCTGCAATACCTCATGCAAACTTGTAGTCAGCCCTAAATCAGGATTTTCATTCTTCCGATTTATCCTCTCCACCTTCTCTTAGCATCCCCTTGAGGAGAAGTGCTGAATTACGAACTGGTACTAATACTGGTTGATTCACAATATATTTGAATGCATGATGATGCACATGTTCTAGCGAATCAGGCACCTATTTCAATACCAGAAAATAGAAAATGGCTCTTCAGTTTCTCTGCTGCCACGAATTGCATTATTTTGAATCACTGATTGCCAGAGTGTTCTTAAAATTAGAGGCAAACAATTTTTTTTCCCTCCCTCACACATTTGCACGTTTGCCTCAGCCTTATTGGTGGTTCTGTGTTAGAGTGTGCTGAAGTAGTTTAACTCAACTCAAAACTATCATAGCCAACACAAACTAAGGATACCAACAGTGCTTTTTCCAGAGCAACCACCTAAAATGGGAAGAATGCCAATATACAGACTAAGCTTCCAAATAAGACCTGTATTGAGGGCCTCGTCCACACCCACTGAAGGCACTGGAACATGTTAGTGACTTTAAGAGTTTTGCAGACAGATATTAGCTTTCCGTAAAAGAGTTCAATTAAAGAATACTTCCTAATGGAAAATCATTAACGTGCCCTTTGGCATTCCTGGTAATAACCTTAATCATACTGAATTCCTTTAGTCTTACAGTTTTTACAAGAATACCACTGGAATTTAACATTAATAACAGACCCTCACTAGAAGTATTACCAGTTTCTTGCTTAGGCGATGTTATAATTAGCAATATCTTGCTGTGACAATTGCTGCTGTAAAAGAAGTACCATTTATAGATCGTATTAGATATGCAGCATGTGCTGCATGCACGTTCAAGCATGCTGACATGTGCTAGGTGACTGGAAAGGCAACAGTGAAAGATATATATGCAGAAGAACATTTAAAAATGCTTTACATATAATGCAAAGTAACTTTTTGCACACACAGGGCTGTAAATGAAATAATAAGAGACTTGAAAGAAGGTTTTAAGTTATGCTTGATTAAATCTGTGTTATAAGCTTCTGGTACTCTTATATCATACTTAGGTCTCCTGGGTGCTGTTAAGTATTGTCGGCCAACAAACTATAATTTCATGCTTGAGTGGACTAATACAAGCCTAGGCTTCTGCTTCTTTGTACATTCAGACTACAGCATGCTGTAATAATAAAGTGAGGAGGGGAGGAAAAAATAAAGCAAAATAAAAAATTGTCACATGGAATAATAATTAATACTTATCAGTAAAATCAGATACTAAGATGGCTTGAGCTATAGTTTGTGGAGGTCAATCAACTGTGAGTCTATTTACTTCACTAGGCTTTAGATCAACTCCTTCAAGTTCTGTCTTTTGATTTGACAGGTACTGTAACACACAGCTATGTAGGTAGAAGTAAGCTGCAGAACTGGATGGTGTCTTTGTAAATGTAGCAATTTTTCTAGTTGTGTCTATTGTCCATGCCGGAACAGATGGCTCTTGGTTGATAGCTATTAATATAGCACCTCTGTATAAACTACACCTATTAGAGGAATTCTCTATACTTCTGTCTTGGTAGCATATGTGCTGAATTTCTCTTATGCTGAAGCGTAAATCTTGACGCTGTCTAGTTTTAACATGCTACAGCTGTATATGGTGGCTTCATACAGCTGAAAATAAAATTAAGAGAAAAAATGAAAACAGATCGGTAAGCTGGATTGCCTGACTGAGGCCTTGGTTGTATGAAGTGCTACGTGCTCTTGGTGGGACTTGTAAGCCTCCAACCTAAACGATTCTATGATTCTATGATTGGTCTGCTGAATAGCTTCAGAAATGGCCCTTGGTAAATCTGGGAGGAATGGCTCAGGTATTTCAGCTCTCAGGTGTAGTGCAAAGGTTCCTCAGGTCAGGGGGACTGACTACTCACTCACAAGCAGAGATGAAGCACGTAGTGGTGCTTTGTAGAGAAAGAGGCTTCAAGGGGCTTCTTTAACATCAGCTGCTAAAACATACTGCAGGAATTAGTCATACCCAGTCAAAATTTTTCAGATGTGTTAGCTCTGTGTCTAAAGTGTAGGTTTGCTGAAATAAAAAAAGACAGGTTGAAGCAGCACTGCAGACAGAAGCTTTACCTGTTTCCTGCTCCTTTCCCCTTTACTCCCCTGGCTCTGGCAAACCATGTGGAAGGCACATTAACAGCCTCTGCTGAGAGCCTTGCAAAAGCCAGATTTCTTAGGGCTCCAGAGGCTCCAGTTCCACTTCTCTACTCTTTTGTCAACTTTCTGACCTACTTGGTGGGCTGCCAGACTCCTATGCAGTTGATGAGTCTTGGAAACATTTCAGAAATACTAAAAAAAAAAAAAAGAGAGTGAGTTTTGACTTTTAAAATGAGCTTTGGAGTTGTTTTGTACTGGAAAGATTATCATGTTATATTTCTTCTATGAACAATTTTATTTTTAAATTTTAGAACATCTTGTGGGATGAGGATTGTAGTTTCTAGCTATTGCAGATTTTAATATATTTTTACATGAAAGAAAGTGACATAGTTGCATAAAGAACCATGCATTTATATTAGGACCACTGGGGTCTGTGAAACAGTCTTTATATTCAGTTGTGGTCCTTGTTATCAGAAATTGAGAGAACCCCTTGAACAGCACAAACAAAAGGTATGCTACGTCAAGTGAGCTATGATGTTAAATAGAAAAGCTGGTGATTCCACACTGAGTTGTCTAGAATAAGCTGTAGGCCAGGTTCTGCCTTAGATACAATGCAAAACTCTTACAAAAATCAATGACTATTTGACGCAAAGAACAGAAAATAGAACCTGGCCCAGCATGTCTCCGACGGATGACAACAAGGATTCGATAACAGCTTAAAAATGGTGGGTGTTTTTTTGTTTTTTTGTTGGTTTTTTTTTTACTTTACTGTGAATCTCTTTTCACATTAAAGCACTTCCCTTTTTCTCAGATTGCAATAATAATGACATGCTCTCCTTCTCCACTTGTCCCATGCCTGCACTGTTTAACCATTATTTTGAACATTGACTTTTTAAAAATCCCATAAAGTTTCCCCCACGTCTCTTTATTTCTTCCTTTAAAGGCAAAAGCACTGCGTACTACTGTGAAGGCTTCAAGAAATCAAGAAATTTGATATAATGGCTTTGCTACAAGTGGAGTAAAGCCTTTGGCAAAAAAAAAGTCATCTTCCAGAATGACTTGTTTTTTTGTATTATTTTATATAAGAGAGAAAATCAGACTATGAAAAAGAATCTGATCTTTCTATTGTCTTCCCTTGTCAGTTCCTCTCCTCCCTACCTTCATCTTTTTTTTTTTCACTTTTTTTTTCCCCTGGTTTTAAACATGTAAATAGATCTTTCTGCAATATGCTGCATCTTAGTGCCAGGATGAAAAATCTAAACAGTAAAACTTTAAAACTTGATCTCCTTTTGATTATATTTCGTGGAACCAAAATTCCTGCAGCTCCCTTCTTCCTTCAGGATCATGGTGGGGAAAGGGTGGGTTGAAAGATTTACATTTTGCAATCAAAATGTCAAGAAACTATCAAAACCAATGTTTCCATATGTGTCTCTGCAATGGAAGGGTGAAGAGGATCATATGTCAAATATTGTACAAGAACCAGAGATTTTTCATTTAACACTTTGTATTTAACTTTGCATTCATACCTGTTATTTAACTCACGTTTAGTAATTTTTTTCTTGTAAAAATACCTGGACATGAATGAGATTTTCAAAGAATTGACATGAGAGAAACTTTACAAATGAGAATGATTTTACTTGCATATTCAGCATGGAATTGTTTAAGAACTACTTATCAAGGTTTTCTTTCTGTGAATGGAGGACAAACTGAGGTCACTTATTATTCTGGTTAATCATTAGCCATGTTTATTTATTAGGTTAAGTTGCAGAGTTTCAACAATCTTGCGTCCTTGGAAAGGGTCAAGATATAGCACCAAATCAGATATACTGATTATCTGTGCTGTAAAAAGAACAATGAGTTTTTCTAGATCATGTGCTTGAAAAATGTATTGTTGGAATGAGTTTTGAACCAAGTTCAGGCAATTGTTGCTAATAATAAAATACCTTCTGGGGACCCTCTATCGCTCAAGTTTGCAGTGTTTGAGAAAGTCTTATGATACAGTCAGCTGCTCTTGTGTCACGTTCATGTTATGATATCCACTATAATCCATTTACTAGGATTTGTGCTGTCCTCTCAGCTTTTATTATGATCTGCTTGTAACACCTGCAAAACTGATTTTTGTGCTCCATTGGCATATCTATGCTATGATGTCTACCTTTCCTGCTAGCCAATTCTACATTACTGTTTGTGTGGTACCCGAATTTGCTTACATTGCATTATCTGATGCTTCTTTGATTCATAATTAGACTAAAGTCTCTCTGAGTTAAGATTGTCTTTCATTTCTTTCAAAACTGTCTAGCAAAATGAGGTTCTGGTCCAAAACTAGGACAACGTGTGCTATTTTTCTGTTGTCACCGAAGTGATAAAGAATACCAAATCAGAA
The DNA here is from genome assembly GCF_030463565.1 of Pelecanus crispus. NCBI lineage: Eukaryota > Metazoa > Chordata > Aves > Pelecaniformes > Pelecanidae > Pelecanus > Pelecanus crispus. The sequence continues at coordinate 18,038,463 of NC_134651.1, read as the reverse complement.
TATTAGTAATTAAGAAAGAAACCTTTCCTTCTCCAGCAGGTAAAAGAAAATGGTGTGCACATGCATGCTTACAGCCTCTTGTCTTTTCCTTCCAAAGATGTCTGTCTCTGATATGAGAGAGGCAAGTCATCCCAATAGGAAAATTCAGCTGAAGACCAGAAAATGCTGAATTTTTCTTTGATTGTTTGTTCACCCTGGAATGCACTTTTGCTTTTAGTAGCTTTTCCATTTTCTCACAGGCACAGAATAGTACTTATCTTACTTCATAGGCAGCCATTATGTCTGGTTTATCCATGTACAGAGAACAGGAGAACTAAAATGATAGGTGCCCTGATAAGTTAAGGAGGATAAACTTTTGAAGTGTACAAATAATGCAATTCCTTTTGGCTGATTGATTTCAGGTAAGTGCAAAGGACACAAACAAGCTTTTTTTTAAACTGAAATGAATGCATCTGAATGACGGATAACTGCAGATCAAGTAGAAACGCTTTTAGAAGTTGCTTTATGGAGAATTGGCTCACTCTGTCCCAGACTCCTGCTTCTATTCAGCATAGCTGAATGTTAGTTCCTCAGACTGAAAAGAAATCTGTAAAGAAGGAGAAAGCTCTCCTCCTCCTACTCTATTCGTGGCAGTGTGCACATGAGCCACTCGAAAAGCAAAGCTCTGTGCAAGTTAGCTACATTGCTATTTGGTAGCTTGGAGCAGTATCAAGGATGAATTAGGCCTGTCATTGCAACACTTGTAATACCCATATGAGCCAGCTAACAACAATCGTCGTATCTCTCACCCCTCACAAGTGCCCGAGGTAGGCAGCATTAGGGCTCTGGTCATGTTGGTTAGTCTTGGAGGTCCACATCACATGCAATCTCACCCTCACCCCATTGCCAGAAAAAAAATGGACTTGGCTGCAGATGGGCCCAAGGCCTGTGTCTTGCAATTTAACGCTTATTAAGTATTCAAAGAAACTTACCGTGCATTTGAAGTCTGCGTCCCTCTTCCTTCCCTTCTGGCTTTCTTCTATTGTAATCTTGCATATGTTTTCCTGTTACGCAGTAACTATTTTTTTCTCAATGCAAGTTTCAGTGTGTACTATTAAAGTACATATCCTGCAACATAACGTAGGCTTCTCCTTATGAAGATGGTGAGCAATTATGGATGGAAACATCTTAGCACATGCATTATGCTCTCTTTTTTCATCTTCAGTTTCAGTTATGTTTACACTTTCGTGTTTTAGTGCAGCAATCCCAAATCCTTGCTTCTCCTCTCAGTATACAGCATGAGAAGCCAGGAAAACAGTGTAGTCATCTTCCTGACTGATGCTACAGAACAGCCAGCAAGAGCGAAAATGCCCCCACATGAGGAAGTGAGAATTATATGAATACATATAGAGAAAGAAGCTTTAGTGGACAAAAAGCCTTGTATAAGATCATGTTAAACCAGAAACGATTGCAGGAGTTTAGTCTAAAGTAGCTGGAAAAACAGGTGAAGATTGCTTGCAAGACACTTAATATATTAATTTTATCTTCATTTTTAGCAGTAGATTGTAACTGGGAATACAGGCCTATGTAGAGGAGGAATTCTAACTCTAGTCAGGTACACAATGTCTTGGGACTAGGCAGGCAAAACCCAGGGATACTTGCTGGCATAAGCAAGTAAAGAGGTTTGGGGCTGAGAAGAGTTAAAAGCAAATTGCTACTAGCTGGGAGCAAAGTTACAGTTTTGTTGTGGGATGCTCTGGAATGGGACGACTTTGCTCACCATTTGATAGAATCTCTGCCCTTATATATGCAGGACAAAATTTCCGCCTACTTACTCATTTGTTAGCTGAACTTGGCTACATCTGCCTTGAAAAAACACAAAAAACAATATAAAGCCATGTATATAGTGCTGGATTATAGATCTTGGGTTTCTTCCCTGATGAATTGTTGCATTTGTTTATTCCCTCACTTGTCCACTAGCCTGAAGTAGGATATTACAGCTTCAAATGGTAATGCATTGTAAGCTGTACAAACAAAGAAGTTGAAATAAATTCACTGGAATTTACCCACTGTCAGGTACCAAGTATTTTGTTTTGCATTTTCCTTGTTTAAATTATTGACATGAAAATTCAAGAGGATACCTCTAAGCATTTAAATGATCCGTTCTTCATTTTTATTATTCCAATATTAACATTTAGCCTAGATTTTAGAGAACGGTATGTTTTTCTTAGGTGTCAATACCTGATTCAAAGATACTTGCTTAAAGATTTCAGTTTTTGGTTTTTTTTTAATAGTTCTAGCCTAGCGTGGCACGTTGCCATTGCCTAAGACCACTGAAGTAAGAGGAAATCATTCATAAGGACAGCAAGGAATAGCACAACTTTTTGATTTCCTCAGTGATATTTCCTCCCTCTTGCTTTTCCCTTGTGAAAAAAGAGATGTTATTGCCAGAAGAGTGGGTAGATTTGTGTAATGCCTAAGAGCAAATGTCAAACTATAGAAATGTCAGAGTCTTGTATGCTTTCAAAGTATATAACCAGATAGATTATTATTTTGCTGCATCTTTTCTTTGAAAACTTTATATTGCATAATTCTCTATGCAATCTTGTATTGGGCACGAATACTGTGCTACATGACAATTGCTTCTAAACTTAGCAGCACAGTTTTGTAACATTAGACAGGGAAAACCAAAAGAAAGTTTGGGTGGATAATTTCTCCCTGAGAAGAATGTCTTTCAGAAATAGTCATACCAAAGAAATGCTCAGAGCTGTGAGTCATAGCATTAGTGGATTCAACCATTATTCTGTGCAGGTATATGGTCATACATTTTCAGGCTTAGTAAAATGTAGAGGTATTATTTGCAATAAAGATATATTTTAGGATAATGGCAGGGCTATAATCTCTGAAAATCTGAATTCTAAAGAAAGATTATGACTTGACTGGAAGAGAGATTGACACTTATGAATAAATTTGTTCTTTTTAAGAACATTTTTTAAGTGTCACTTAAAATGTTTTCTTGAAATGCAAAAGATGTGGAAACCAGACTTTCTAGAATAAAGCCTCAGACACCCATATTCAAGATCTCTACCATACAGATAACCTCTGAGAAGTGGTGCTTCCGGTGCATTCTACAGACCTTTCATTTTGCATGTACTGTTGTCTGACTCTTTCGTATTGATTTCTCTATCCCTTCTGCCTCTGTCCCTTGTTTTCTAGCTATACCCTTGTTGTCTTTTTTTCATGTCTTTTTTTAACTCATGCCTCTGTCCTGTTCTTGACTTCCACATTGTTTTGCTTTCTCTTTTTTTTTTTTTCCAGAGCAATTCCCATCCCCTGCCCCCGCCTTCCCCCCGCCCCCCATCTGTTCCTTCTGACTTACAGTTTCTAAGATATATCACAACCACAGGCTATTCCTTCTGAAAAAGAAATGGGACTGGGTGATAGTTAAAGCCAGTTATGCCGGTACTCAGCATTAACATTTAAACATATTTTCCCCCTTTATACAGCATTCGCCTACTATTTCTAAGGATTCTTGAAGAATTATCCTAGGGAAACATTTTAATGTTAAGTGCTTTTTGGCCCTTAAAACTGCTCTGGTAGATGAATTAGGGCAACATATTCATTTTTAACCAAAAAGATGTTTTTTCCATCAAAAATCTCTTTGAACGATAAATTCACTTGAACTCTTTAAGGAAGCTGTATTCCCAAAGAGTTACATTTCATTGGCTGAAATATTTCAGCCTAGTTTGCTGCAACTGGTACCAGAAAAACATACATGTAGCCTAGATGTTAATCTTTACTGAGTAGCGCAGGGTAATGGACCAATAGATGTGCTATTGAATAATGGAGACTACTGGTAGAGCTTTGCCTGTTCAGCTGCTGAGCCAGTATGCATGGAAATAAGCAGACGGGCTATTCATTGTATATCTCTGTTACAGGCTTAGGGCATGATTGTTATTGTGGGATCTCACTGATAGCTATGCAAAGCCTTTGCAGAGTCAGTTTAAAATGGCAATAAATTAGAATGGTAGCTTTTACCATCTTTGCACAGGCATTAGTGACAGCATGGGTGTCAAAGAGTGTATGTTCTACCTTGGGTTCAGGAGGATGTTCTTTTTAAGAATATTTAAAAAAAAAAAAAAAAATCACTTAAATGTTTTCTTGAAATGCAAAAGACATGGAAACCAGACTTCCTAGAATGAAGCATCAGACGCCCATATTTCAAGATCTCTACCATACATGCCTCAATAGGAATGGGAATAGAAACACAAACGCTCAGGAATCCAGGGAATAGGAAGTATGAGCTCCAGGGAAGTCCTGGGAGCTACATCTTCACAATGGGTGCGTCTTTCTCTGTAAGAGGTGTGGGTAAACCAGTGTTGTCTTATTTATACTTTCTCTTGGGTAGCTACTGCTTTCTAAATATGCAGGCAGGCAGCAGACATTAGGCTGCTTCGGTCTCCAGCCTCCCGGTTTCTCAAACGCAGAATTTAGACCCTATCTGATTAATAATTGGATTAGATTTATCCTGGAATTTAAAATGTTTAATATTTTTAAACCTATTGTCTATACACTACTGTAGGGCAGAGCTTCTTAGCTTGTTCTCATTCCTCATAGCATCAGTTAGGAATGTGCTACCACTGCACTGCCCAGCTTTCTTTGAACTTTCAAAATTTCTTCTCCTTACTAAACATGTTAAAATAAATTATGCTTTTGTTTTTGCTTTTGAAAGTATAATAATTTTTTGATTCTTAAATATTTTGAAGGTGCCAGTTGTAATGTAACTATCATCTATGGTTTATAACAGAAAAGGATACTTGTGGTCAAAGCCATACCATATTCTGAACAGCCATGCACTCTCAGCTTTGGTTGTATTTTTATCCAAGTTAGATGCACTCTGCAAAATAAACAAATGAATAAAGTGAAAAGCATTTTTATAACACAAATAAAACATGGAGTTCCAATATTAAAAATACATGCCAACCGAATTACAATTAACTGCACTTTTTTTTTTTTTTAAGAGCTTGTTTGGCACACAAATGTCATCTCTGTGAATCAGTTCAGGAGCAAACTGGCTCATATAGCACATTTCTCATTGCTGTATACTCATTGGAAGAGTGCAGCATTTACTTTTATTAATGATTCCAATTTAATTAAGCAGCTGAGAAGCACTATATTCTGAGATCAATAAAATGATATTTCGATTTAATTGCCATTGTGGGATTCCTCCAGTTTACTCCTACAAGATTAGATGCTATTTGTGTATGTCTAACAAAATGTCATTCCCAAAGGGATCGTGATATTCTAATAATTATGATGCTACTTTCCTTTCTGTGTTTCTTTACAAGTGGAGAGGAACACGAATCAACAAGACTCAAAATGCTGCTTTCCATTCTGCAAGCTAATTCTGGGACATGCTGCACAGGTAGACTGTCCTTTTACTCAGGGGTGTAATTTGGAATAATACATTAGAAACAGTAATCTGTACAAAGACAGCTAGTTTGGTTGTACTCTGGGCATCACATCAGTACTAGCAGAAGAATTAGTGGCAGGATGGAATTAGGAATGGGATTGCCAGTTCTCTAAGGATACTTCATTATTGTCTTCTTTGTGTTTTGCTGCAAGTTAGATTATTTTTTAATGGGAATATTTTTTGTTATGCATTTTTAAACCAATTTTTCTAATATTTTTACACTTTAATAATATATTAAAAATAAATTTCGTATTATAAATTAACATAAATGTAAATTGGCTGATGATAATAATGGCAATGGTCTAATCCTCAGAACTGTAGGGTCTAGTTCCAAGCCAACCTGTATATGGCAACTTTCACGTTGATTTCACTGAGTTTTGAATAAGGATATATGGAGACAGAAACCATTATGGTAGCTGTCATGATTTTGCTAATGTCAAAGGTGGTCCCAGTGAACTTATAAATGCACCAAATAGGCTGAATATTATTCTTGGGATCTGTTTCCTTGTTACTGAATTGAGTATTTTAGCAACTCCAGCTAGCAGCTGGGGAGGCTGGAGGGGGGAAGAAGATGGTACTAATCCCTAACCAAGCAGCAGAACACTCTTCTAAGCCCTTAATATCTAATAGTGCATTTTGGCAAGATAGATACAGATTGGGAAAAGGGTTGAAACATTTAAGCAGGAAGTGGGATGGCAGGTAAGGTCTATGTTAGGTCAGAACAAGAAGAACACTGAAAGAAAGAGGTTGAAGGACTAGGGTGGACAGGTATAGAGATGAGAAAGAGAAGGACAGGCATGGAAATAGACATATCGTGGAGTGGGCTGCAGCAAGCAGCCAATGAGTGCAGTGCAGAGGAAGGCTAGTTAAAAGCAGAGAGCTCTGTACATGGCCTGCGTGTCCTTGGTTTGACTACTAATGTTTCCAGAAGCCATAGTGTTATTGGTTAATTCCTCTTTCCAAACTCATTGTATAACTAGCTTCCTCTTGCATTCATGTTCCCATATGAAAGCAGTGGACAAAAAAGTCTACACCAGAGTGTAATTGTCCCAGAATTTGCTAGTCCTGCTTTTATTTCTTGCACTAATGTTTATTGCTGCTTTGCTCCACACCTACTCTGGTGGCCTGTAATGTCTGGCTCATTTGAGCTGTATGAGTTTGACATGTGTTGCACCTTCTTCTTTTTGTATATGAAATATGTGTTGTGTTATCACCTTTTGCATTAATGGGAATCTGGGTAGTTCTCTGTAGTGCAGCTCCTGCAAAAACAGTACAGTCAAGGGATGTCAGGAGATGTTGGTGTGAATGCTTTTGGGCTATTGCAGATCCTTGGATCCTATGATCTTACAAAGTAAGTTTTCATTTTCCCTACAGTTCAGAGAGGTAGAAGTACGGGCGACACTCCACCACCTCTTCTGGGCAATAGTCTTCTCTCTGGGATGTGAGAAAGCCAGTGTTTCTCATCTCTTACTTGGGAATTACCCATATGGAGATTATTCTCAGTAGTCACTTGCAATAAATTCACCAACCCGCTAGCAGATGCAACTGATGGGGAAAGTATAAATAATCTCCTTATTATACTAATAAAGACATAGGGATGGTTAAATAAACTATGAACATTAGTTTGACAGAGATGATATTGATAGGTGTTTTGCAGGCTATTTAGCTTTCTCCTGAGATCAATACTACATATACAACATTTTTCCAAAATGCTTGTAGAAAATACATTCTTACACTGTCTCAATAGAGATTAACGTAGCTGAATTTCTGAGATAGATAAACCATCTGAATAAAATATGCTATTTATCTTTGTTTATGGGAAATTAGTTAAAAAGCCCACTGCCATAAAAGCTTTTGCATTATTTTTAATAGATCAACTTTGTAACTCTGCTTAGTGATTATGTATCTTGCATTCTGCTTATCAGCGTTTGCTTTTGGTGTTATACTCTAAATGTGTGTGATATTCAGCAAACTGCTTTTGTTTATTTTTACATATTATTTTCTATACAATAACATATATTATCTGTAGTATGCATTATGTAATTCAGTTCTTTCTGAACTGATTTATGACCGTCCATCAATAAATAAATGGATATGAATATGAGGCTATTATTTCTTCTGTTTACATTTACGTTGTGATAATGATTTGATGATAAACACATTTAAGGAAAGGCAAGGCAAGGAAGAACTGACACAAAGAAACTGAGAGATGCTTTTGATGGATAAGGTCATGGTATGGTGAAGTCCAGACGCTAATTATACATTAAAAGGCTCTACACCTTTTGCTTGGGAAGGTGCCCTGGGTTCCAGGTCTTACAAGTTGAACTGGAGTTTGCTGCTAGCCGACTGCCAAAAGTACTGGCTGAGCCAGTCTGGAATCGAGCAGTAAGCATAATCGCAGGTCCAGAAACAACCATATCCATGGATGTCTTGACTAAATAAATCGAATTCCTTCAGAGAAGAGAAAATTGAATTTGGGCAAGGGAAGGGAAGGAAAGAAGGGAAAGGAAAAGAGTTATGCAGCCATATAGCTGCTATTGCCTCTGATGTAGTACTCATGAGGTGGAAGTCATTTAAGGCTTTTTCTGCCCCTAAAAAATCCAGGTCTGATTACAGATATGGATTGAGAGGTTCCCACAGGAAGATACCCTGTGTCCTGGTAGTTAGAGTGGTCACAGGAGATAGACTCAAATCTCCACAGCACACCTTGTGGCTTCCCCATTCTGGCTGAGTACTCTCGCTGAGAAGGGAGGAGCCTAGAGGCTTGTTTTCCACTAATTTTGCTGTCTTTTAAACAATTTATTCTTGAGAAGATATTCACTTCTTATTTCTTGTGCAATTCCCCTGAAGCTCCAATTAACGGAACTGAGAGTTGGCACATAGTTTAAAGTTCATCTGGGTGAGATTTTTACCTGGCAGTGGGAGATACTGGCACTTGATACATTATTTGTCCAGGGATATATGCAAGAAAAACAACTGCTTTCATCGGAAGACAGACTAACATAGGAAGAAAATTAAAAGTAGGTAAACTAAATAAAAAGAGAAGTACAGGGAAAGAAAAAAGATAACAAAGGAGAATAGGAATGAGAGAGATGAGATGAAAGAGAAAATTAAAAGAAATAACCTGATATAACTTGAATAAATGTGATAGGTACTGAGTTAAAACAAAGAGGGCTACAGAGAATGCAACAGAGGTCTGAATTAGTAAAAGATTGAGATTTCAAATAAAAAAAAGTCAGACAAATGAAAATAGAATACCATAGGGGGCGGGGGGAGAATAATCAGAGCAGCAAAACTATCTTGCAAGGTAAAATTTACTATTATAAGTAATGCTGACTTGGACATGATAGGGCATGAAAGGTGTTATATTTATTTGCACCTTCTGTGTTGTATTGTTGAGTTTTGTCAAGAGAGATAGGTGTTAATTCACAGGGCACAGTTGGGACACTGAATGTGTTACTGTTTTTCATAAACATGATTATTTTCCTTTTTAATAAATGAAGGAGAAAATTAGATGCCTATTGACTTCTGAATAAATCAGGTTTCCACAAAACATGCATTCAGTCAATTTTATACTGCATTCAGCATTCTCTGATCTTTGATAATTCATGAGTGCTGCAAAGCAGAAAATTTCCGAAATGATATATCTTTAAAATCCAATCAAGAATAGATTAAGATTAAGGTTCTCTGTCCTGGCCTTGGTCAGAATTTGGGCAGAGGCATTGCAAGAATTCCTACCAAGATGCTTAGGAGAGTGATATTAGTGATCAGTTCCCTCAGATGCAGAATAAATCAGTATCTTGGCATGGTGCAATGGTGTGTTATGCTAGCCCTTTTAATAGCAACAGAGTTGTAAAAGTAAGGATATGGTCAGATATGAATAATATTCTTTTTCCTTTTTTTCAAAGAAACATTAGGACAGTTAGGCACCTGAATCCCATTCAGTTTCAATGAAAGTTGAGACCCTAAAATGCCTTCAGATATGTGCAAATGCATATATGTTGAGAATACTCAGTACGTAAGATATATTAAAATTCTGCCTAATTATATCTTTAATGCATTTTCAAGTGAATAGAGTATCTTATTGATGTCTTGCCCTAACTTATTTTCTGCATTTATATCATTGTTGGGTGATTTCAATTTCAGTTCCAGCTGTGCAGTCTGAAAGAGTGCAAGGGATGGTATTACCTAGAAACAGGAACACAGTATTAGGTGCTTTTTGCTTTGGCAACTTGTCAACTGTAGTCTTGCTTCTCCCTAGTCCTACTGCTGTTCCGCTTACCACGCTGAAGTACATGTTATGTCTCTGTGTATTGACTCTCTATAGATTTCTACTGTTGTTGGAGGCAGTGCTGCATCTGAAACAATGCCATACATGTATGACAAAAAAGGGAGGGTGACAGATGAACAGCTGCAGCTTGTTAAATAGCCTCCTTTAGTTTAAAGTTTTCAAGTTCACTATGTACTTAGGTTTCCATGTGAAAAATAACTGAAAAATATTTTCAGAAACTTGACCTACTAGAATTGAACATTACGCATTCTCCTTTTTTTATTCCAGGGAATTAAAAATTGTTCTGAGATGTCTCATTTCCATAAATGCAGCATTTGGAAGGTGATAAATATTTGGATTTATCAAGGCAATAGTTTTATTATTTTGTTTATTAGACCTCTCAGGGTATCTTCGCATTTATTTATAATTTTCTTCAAAACTCTGTAACATTTTTAGTTACAAAATTTTCATGAGTGCCCATTGAAAAATATATATATCTCCTCTCTTTGTACCCTGTACAGTAAAGATACTTTGCAGCTCCTTTTTATTTTCAACCTGCCTGTTTTAAACATTTTCAGCTCTAACACTACTTTTGACAAACATGATCTGTCAACAACTGAGCAGTTTTTAATACATGCATGCTGATGTATGTCTAAAATCCTGACGTACCTGGCTTGCAGCTTCTGCTTTCAGATCTTCATCTGGATCTACGCCAACTCTGTTAAACCCAAACACAAAGACATATGGTAATGGTTTGATGTATATTAGAGAGCTTTGAGGGTAGAAATTTTTCTCTTGTGCCACTCATTTCCTACTAGGTGAGAAATGCATAAAGAGCTGGCAAAACATTAAGATCACTTTTTAAATCAAGGAAGTTCCTAATAAGTTTTTAGGAAACTTGAGATTCTTTTTAACTGCAACTCATAACACCTGAGATTAGATCTTTACCCTGGCTCTGATCCATATCTGGGGAGACACAATCAAGTCATTAACCTGTGCTGTGAAATCCTTAATTACTGGCAGAAGAGAGGTGTTGAAGAGGAACTGGAGTTAGAGAGGTACGTGGGGGATAGGACCGCAGGACTCTGGTGTTTCTTGACTGTGCTGTGTTATGGATAGCTTGTAGTGTTTGGAAAGGGCTTTACTTGGTGCACAAGGTACACGGAAGCAAACCGGAGAGGAGAGGAGATTGCAGCAGGTGATGTGCAAGATGATGAGAGTCTGGGTGGGATTTTACTAATATGGGCAGGAAAAAAAAATATAATTGGCTGTTAAAACCAATGTGGTGGAAGAATTGACGTATTCTGAATGTGGCTGATACTCCGAACTGAGGAGAAATGCAACTGAGAAATGTTATGAGTTGAATGACAGAGGCTTGTGTCGATGTTCACACCAAGAAAGGAAGGAGAGCAGTGAGGGATGATGAATAATGAACCTTCTTATCACTGGAATCTGAAGTCCACAGCTAGGGTGACCAACAGCCCTCAAATGCCTCACAAGCGCCCCCATGTTATCAGGTGCACCAAGCTGATACAGAATTTACTGATGTAAATAAAATGTACTCTTTCACTATATGCTCATTTAAGGCCACTTTACTGTTTTTCTGACAGTCATCCTTCTTAAGTATATTTTTGCTTTTAGTAATAACACATCAAAATAAAATTTAAAATAATATTTAATATTAACAATTGCATATCTCAGCATTCTTTCCTGTAAATATTATGCACACACTCTTATTCAGTCAGAGACAATGACAGGAACTATATGCAAAACAGATGCTTTTTATATGTAAATACTGGAATGGAAGAGAAAAAAAGACATTTGTTTCTATCATAGCTCTTGAGCTTCAACAAATCTGAGTCCTTCAGGAATAAATATTTCTATCTTTTTATTAAAAATAACGACCCGGGTGCTGACTCACAAGGAGACAGAATAAATAGCTGTTTCCTTCCCTTTTTTTTGTCCTGTTGTCCTTTAAATTGCTAGAAAAAGCTGCTGGTGGCACTAACCTATTCATTAGTTTGGAGTAAAGCAAGTTAGGTATCTTCCATTTCATTAAAATGGAAACATTTACATGGGAAAAGAAAAAGAAACATTGCATGGAGGTTTAACCATCTGTCTGACATTGGATTTGTTATTGTCATGTACAGACAGTGGTATCTAGGGCCTTATCTGTGCTTGGCATTGTAAAATTAAGCAGTGTGAGACAGCCCTGCACTGCAGAGTGTACAGCGTTAACGACAGCGGGATGTGAAGGCTGAAACAATGGCACAAATGCAGGTGTGATGGTCCCAAACTCATAAACCAGGTCAGAATCAGAAAGAGAATTCTGGTCTCCTAAATGCAATTACATGCCCTGTTTATTAGACTATGCTTATTCGCTGGATGTGTTCACTGACAACACTACTTGGCCAATACAGAAATACACCAGCAGTACAATAGTTAAGGGTCTGCACAGTTCTGGAAATAAAAGAATTCAAAGCATTTACGCATGATAGGTGCAGCTGAAAGGCTATAGCACAAACATCCCCACACTCTCTTCTCCTTAATGAGCTTGACTTGACCTCAAAGAATCAGTCTCCTGGGACAGAAGTAATTTAGCCTGTATGCAGTTCTGAACTTACTGGAGTTGAGAAACTGCCAGTTCTGACTGATTGTGTGTGTTGGAGTTGGGATGCATTTATTATAGAATGAGCTAAGACAACAGAAAACATTTCACCTGGGACTAAAAGGACTGTAATAGCAAATGTGAAAAAGGGTAGGCAATGGGGCCAATAGGAACCAGAATTTCTGGCTGTAATATTGTTTCAGTAACAGTGATATAACTACTAACTAATCACATTGACAACAGGAATCCAGTGGCATAGAAAAAAAATGGATTTACAGAGTTTCGCACAATTTGTGGTGTGCTTAAGCTTCGCTACACATATAATTTCTAATCCTTATAGTTACAGAGATAGCTAGCTATGTTGCCATCTTTATTCTGCAGACAATAGATTATTATAATATGGCACATATGAAGATACTCACATGAAATCTTAACAGGAGTATTCTATTTAAAGCCAGAAAAAAACCCAGCAATAAATATCTAATAAAATCACACTACTTAGATTTTTCACATATGAAAAAGAAAAGAAGGGTTCTATGCCACATGAATGCCACAGAGCCACAGCTGATGCTTTCCTTTTGTCTGGTCTCTACTATCGTTTAAAACACAGGGTCAGATGTTATTGTTATTTTCCTCATGAAAATATTTCCTCATGAAAATCTTGCTACTGGAAAGCAGGGTGGATAGCACAATCTTACCTATCAATTTAATGTCCCTTGGGAAAAGGACCAGATCATTCTTTGCATTCTATGGGAGAGTTGTTTAATGCATTAAAATAGCAATATATTTTTGTAATAATTTGATAACTAGCAATTTTATGAAGTATGCACTAAGCAGACTCAGGTCAGTCAGTTCTGAAATTGAGACTAACTATTTCATATCCAAACATAGGCTCGGGAGCCTAACATCAGGCATCTAGCATTGAAAATCATGGTCTGCTATAATTAACTGATATACTTGACATGAACTAGAATGCTATTTTTACTTTACAAATGCTGAAAAAACAAAGCATAACAAATTATATGAGACTAGAATGCTATTTTTACTTTGCAAATGCTGAAAAAACAAAGCATAACAAATTATATGAGACAGTCAACTAAAATTAAGCACAGCTATGCACTTCAAGTTTCCATCCTTGACTTCCTCAAAAGACCTCCTAGATCTAATGCTATTGCCACTAGAATTTGCAAACTTAAAATTCATATAAATTACTATGAAGGGGCGTCTAAGAAATATGGTGGTGTTAACGTTTGCACAAACATCTTTCCCCATTTGACCTTCTCAGTTTTCCATTTCTGTGAGAAGATTTAATGGATGGTCAGAAAAATATTTTCTTAGTATTTTTCCTCCTTTCTTGCTGTCAACTTTTTCCTCTTTTCTTCTGTTACCTTGTTTTACTTCTTGCAGTCTCCCTTTTCTGTCCTTCTGTCCCACTTTCCTGGTTGCTCTCTATTCCTTGTTAATTTCTTCTTGGCTCTTCTAAATATTGTATGCTTTTATTTCTGCCTTTGTTTTTTTGTGTCTTTTTATTCTATACATTAAACATTTAGGATGACTTCTCTTCCATAAAAACAAATACAATGACTTTTTAATCAGATCTATATTGCAGCGGAGTTTATCTACTCCATGTATTTAGATAGCCTTTAGTAATGTCTTAGATTCAAATGACCTAGGTATGAAGGAATTAAAAATCCTGAAAGCTGTTCCATGGTGTTCTTTTTTCTTTGGGTCTGTTTTTTTTTGGGGTGGAGTGGTGGTGGTGGGGTGTTTTTATGTTTTTAAGTAATGGCTGGCTCAAAACCTGGATTCAGAGATTGTTCAAAGATGCTATATTCAAAATCTGGACGTGAAGCTTGTGACTTCAGCCAGTCTCCAGCAATTATGCCTAAGCATTGCTGGGAACTGTGCATTAGTCTGCAGAAGTACCCTTTACAGTTGACAGTATTTAAATCCCCGTGTGCTATCAAGTGCATCATTTTTTTAGCAACAGTCAGAATGCATTTGTCACTGAATACAAAGCAGTCGATAACATCTTTTCTTATGTGGTTTGAAATGAAAATGGATGGAAAGATAAATCCCAAATTGTCAGGGGAACCAGTAGTTAGAACTACAAAACTAATCCATAGGAATACCGAGTAGTAAATCACTATTCAGGCATTGCAAACTTTTAATTCCCTCACTTCAAATCACCACAAAGTCAACACCGTAGGATAAAATCTCTGCTTTCTACAGTGAAGCCACAGAAAAACATAGAGACCCATGTCTTCATGAGGATCTAGGCATGCAGAGCAGAACTTTTAGTGTCTATACTTACAAGTGTGATTCTCAGCCCTCCCTCGCTTTAGGTGCCAGAAAGTCTGTAAATAGAGACATTTTTCTGAAATCTGAATTCTAATTACTGAAATTCTACTTCTGGGCCTGCATAGGCTTTCTGTATTTGCAGAATGGAGGCTGGTTCATGCCAGTTGAATCTTCCTTGCAGTCCCACCTAGTCTGGTTTGCACCTACCATATACTCACACTGGTTAGCTGTGCTCCAGATGAAGCAGCCAGGACTGCTTTTATTAGAAAACATGTCCTGAGAGTGTGTACTTGATTCCATCCCCTTTTTATTTAATGACTGATCAATTTGTGTGTCCTGCAAAGAATGGGGAGCCTGGTTTCATCAGTCACCTCAAACTGAGGTGATTCCACACCACACCTCTCAGAAGTGCCATAAATACTGGCCTGAGAATGATATGGGTGGTGGCACTATCTACTGTCCTGCTGGTACTGTCCTGTTGTACCAAATATCTTTCAACTTCAAGCACCAATGAAGCCCCAAGACACAGTGGTTTAGATGTGCATTTCATGCAGCTAATGATTTAATGAACAAAACAGCAGGCTTGGGAAAGTTCACAAGAGAAATGTCTCCTAATGTAACAATCTTCCCTGATCTAAGTGCATGATGCTGAACGGGTGCCTCATGAAACATGACATTACAGAGCTGTCAGATAATGGTCAGAATTAGCCATGTCCCTTCTACTTCCTTTTCTAGATCAGTGAGGAAACAAAGGCAATTCAAGAGGTAAAAAGTCAGCCATCTCTTTCTGTTTCTGGCCTCATACTATAAAATGGGGATAATACTACTTCCTCCACCCCATTGCTCATCTGTTTTGCGTATTTAGCTTCTAAGTGCACATCCTTCATTATGTTTGTACAAAATCTAGCTTAGCAGAGCTATGGTTTTGTTTAGAGCCCTAGGAATGCTGCTGTAAAATAATTAATAACAATATTGGCTTCTTTGTTTGTCAAAGGTTTAACTGGAAGAACCCACCTTCTCAGTGCAATTGCCTCAGCCTTCCACTGGCTGTCTCATTGTAACTAAAACAGTCTTTAACCCTCAGCTTGTATCTCAAAAACTGCACATACCACAAAGGGTTTTTTGAGTAAGTGATTTATAACCCAATTTTCAAACACGGCCATTAAACAGCATTTGCAACAGGAGTCTTGAATATTTTTGCATGAATAAATCTGAAGCTTGTAGCTATCCATCATCAGCATCTTGCATTCAGTACAGAATTATTAACTGTAAAGACTAGAAACATGAGCAAAATCCAAAAAAGATTGTTTCACCATCTCTAATAAATCATTACAATTGAAATTAAAAAACCTTCAGGATAAATAATGATTGCTCAGGCCATTATTCTTGTCTATGTGACAGTAAGTGTGATGTGTATTCCTAACAAACTGACACATAAAATCTGCTTTTGCTCCTAGATTGCTATATTGCTGCTACATATTGCTATTGCTGTGCACTGATGCTGTCAAAAATATCTGCTTTTTTATAGTACAATATTTTGATTGACATAAACCCAATGGAGAATTATGGCATGAGTACAGATCTTCAAAGTTCAGCTCAAGCTGATTTCGTTAATAAATGAGAACACTTTAATTTAAGTTTAAGGCAAGAATAATCACTTGTGTCTCACAGCAGAAAGAACAAATCAGTTTAATTTCATGCTGAGAAGGATTAAAATATATTATCAGGTAAACAATGCTTCCTAAATGGTTATGACAGCTGTTCATCATGTGGCTAATGCTTTCCATCTTATACACACAACATACTGAAACAGAACAAAGAGTATGATTTTAAACCTGTAGAATCATGTGAGTAAGGAAGAAGTGTTGCAATAGTTTGACTTCTGAACTTGTAATTTCATAAAACTGGTAAGATAATTTTTTGGGAAATGCTACTGCAAAACATTAGTCCTACAGTCAAGGTCTATGGACCATTTTTGGTGGACATATGGAGAACTACTTGGTTGCAGAGCTGGCAATTAAATTAAATTAAATTGATAACTGTATAAATGCCTTCCAAGTAAAGAGGGGCTGCGACACATGAAGATAATGTGTAAATGCAAATAGAATATAAGGTTGAAGAAGGAACTGTAGTGCTCTATAAAAGATCCAGAGGTTATAGTCTCTAGATGTGATCTTAAGTATCAAAAAGATTGTGAAATTGTGGATAATGTCACTGCATAAAATTTTACCAATCATTTCCCTACAGCTGTGCAGCTGTGTGAAGTAAAATGCTAAAACTTCAAAATAGATGAGGGCTTACATTTACATTTGCATCATGCACTTATGCAGATTGTAACTAGAACGATGAACTAGATATTTAGATATCTGGTATCTGATTCTCTATTCTGTTAATCCTATTTTATCTCGTTATTGGGGGGTGTGTGTGCTAAAATAGCTTGGTCACTTTGAAGTAACAAGGTGCATCTGTATGGCAGAGCACAGTATCGGATGTCTTACAATCATGACAGCATGGCACTCCAGCTGAGGGGTTCTGAGAAGCAGTGATTTACGTCCCTATAATGCTTCTGCCACAGGCAGTAGGTTATGAATGTCATTGTGCTATGTGAATATACCTGTAGTGAGGAATCAGGCCTCTTGCTTAAAAATATGAATGAAAGTCGACTGAAATGAGCATCATTAAACTTCCATGGAATTTTTAGAAATGATCATTTGTAGTAGTATCGGTGCATGTGAATAGAATAAAATCAGTGTGAAGGTTGTCAGCAACCAAAATAATGTGAACTTCTGTGTGGTAACAAGGTAAGAACTGAGACTTGTTTTCAGATTTAAGGAAAGTCTATTGTAGTAGATTCTCAGTCTAGAATAAGAGGTGTTTGTTATACACTACGTTATGACACACAGGCTTGCTACACCAAAGATTACCAAATCTAGCTGGATGGGAAATGCCAGTTGTGTGTTTATGTCCAGAGACACAGTAATTACATGAATTACATTGAATTTCATGTTAAATTGGAAAAATAGCAGCTACTGACTCTACCAAATGCACTCTGCACACTTACTTTGCTCTAATGGCATACTACTTATAGCTAACTAAGCAGATCTAACTTGCAGCACATTGCTGCAAGTCACTTCAGGACTTTTTCATATTTAGGCAGTGGGTTGCATGTGATTCCCATTTTAAAGCTTGATTCTGAAAAATGTAGGGCAAGACCATTTTACATTTGTGTGTATATGAACATGTGTGCAGTCTTGAGGGATCCAAACTCAGAGTTGCTTCCTGCCTCTGATACTGAGTGCGTGAGATATTTGATTTCTGTGCTTTCTCTAGAACCGTTTTCTTGAACTTCACAAGAGTTGCCCAATTAAATATCTTCAGTGTGTGGCCCACAGACAGCTAGTGAAAGCCACGGACCCTTGGCAGCGATGTTAATCATCCACTCAGGACACCAGTGGATCAGCCCTATTTTGCTTCTTTTCTGTACTGATGTCTCTTCTGTGAAACTCTTCCTCACTTTACTTCCCCCCCCCCCCACCCCCTTCATTTTGGTTTTCCTATTTATATATGCTTATAGTCTTGTGTTGTTCCTGTACCTTTCATTGCACTGTGGTATGTGATACAGCTATCACCTCGTCCTTTGCTGTTTATAGCTCTACTCTGCTGAGTAACAATTCACTTGCATGTTTTAATTTTCTACTCCTTCCTTAGGGAGAAGAAAAGCCTTTCATAAAATGGTATTTTTAGTAGTCCAAACTAAGATTAATAAACTTTCTGTTTTAAAGTATGTGGAAAACTCCACTACTCTTCCACCTTTTTTATATGCTTATCTGGAAAATGCGTATCTTGGATGCAATTGTTTTTTTAGAAGCAGTTCGGCAAAGCTTTGTTCTGTTCCCCATTGCTTAGTAAGGACTGGACTGTATCTCGTGTGCTTGTGTGTCAGCCATTCCCCTCCCCCTGCCCCAAAAGAGCAATTTTTCTTCATCCTTCCTTTTTCTAAAATGCCTCCCACAGTTTTTGTGTAGACTGAATTGCAGTGTGAGGGGAGGTTTCCACAAGGCGCTCAGCGTGGGCCTAACCGCTCCCATTCAAGCCAATGTCACTGGTGTCACTGACTTCAAAAGGAGCAAAGTTAGACCAGCACCGAGGGTTTCCAAAGGCCTTTCCTTAATATTTTTGCTATCTTTCAGCATTCCTGAGCTATATAGGGATGTGGCAGTCATTTTAATTTTCCACTTATCATTGCACTGGCATCACTCATCCAACGTAGGTTTCATTAACAGACTGGCTGGTGAATGGCACTTCTGGTATTGCTGTCATTTGCTGTTTTCTCAGTGAAAGGAATAGATAGTTTCATGCTGCTCATTTATGTAAAAACTAAGAGCTATAGAACAAGGTAAGCACTTTACTGCCTGCTTTTCAAGCATTATAAATTCTGTCTATAAGCTCCCTCTTGTTTTGAAGAGCAAGAAGAGAAGAAAGTCCAGAGTGTCATAAGGCTACATGGCCACAGTCAGTTAATAGTTACTGCTCTTCTCAGTTACAGTCTTTACTTATCGAACAGATATGTGATTACTTTTAGGTAATCACACACAGATTTATGGGCAAAGGATGGGAAAGCTTGAAAGGACTGCAGTCCTCCTAAATTTTTATTTTTAATCTCAGCTACAGAAAAAAAACAACCCCCATATCTTCAGCAAATCTGCAATTTGGGATAACCCCATTGCTACCAGAAGCCTTCTAAAATGAAACTCTCATGCTAACAGTACAATGTTTAATATTAAAATGTTACAAAATTATTTTCAGACTCACTGAGATGCAGATACCTCTGGAGAAAAATATGGTTACAAGGTCATATCTCTCAGGAATACTACATTGCAATTACAGAAACTGAAAAATAATAACACATGAAAAACAATGTAACTTGAATAATTTTCTAAAACTGCAAGAGAAGTTTAGACATGAGGAATGTGCATGATAGTAACTGGGATATACAGTGCAATTATCACTTTTTCAGTAAGACTGCATTTTGCTATTTAGTTTTCACCTGAGTTTTACTTCTCAGATGAGAGCTGGGACTCCTAGAGGAGCCCTTGATATCATATGATAGCATTGGTGCAGCATTGACTGAGGAGAAAGGATGGGATTTGGTACCTTTTGGCAGTAATGAGTTTATTTCTTTTGAGTGCCAATCAGGGAAATCCCAACAAAGCTGAGCTTTTGAAATATTACTGGATCACAGCACAGAATGGCAAGGCTGTCATGAGGTGACTGTGATGCCTCCCATCCAAACTCTTTACCCTGTAACTGTTTTGGGGAGAAAAAAAAAGGTATGTTTCAATTTCCCTTACTTTAAGCCAAATGGTCTTGTATTTTGAATAGCACCTATCGGGACTGATATCAGTCTACATGTGTTAAGGACAAGTGATCATGCAGAGAGAAGGAGCTACACAAAACACAATACTGATCAGCTTCCACATGCTTTAAGAAATTTGGTATTATTACCATACCTCTCCCCGTGCTGTGAGGAAGCCTATAGATCAAATGCTCTGTACACAATTCTGAAACCATATTGATACGCCCCCCCCCGAACATTATTAAAAATGCATTTTCAGTTAATGCAGGAAGGCAGAAATACCACTGCATTACAAGGAGTATCATTTTTGCACATAGCAAATGTCCTAATTGCTACTTTTATGAACTCTATAGAGATGAATACAGCTTTCAAAAAAAAGAGTCAGGAATGAGGCCATTTTGTTGGCATCTTACTTAGACTACTAATGAGCTGTGCCAGACAGGAAAAATGAGAACTGATTTTACAAAAGATCTGTATGAGGAAAAGAAACTGCTCAGATGTATTTTGACAATTTCCTACAGATGAGGCTAGTTAATTCTTGGCTCAGAAATAACAGTTCCCTCCAGTGCATTTTGTCAATGATTTTTAGAGCAGTAAAATGTTTGCTCTCTGAATCACTTTAGGTGTCTGTTCCTTTATTTTCCTTGAACATAAACAGCACAGCTTTGGAAAGAAGCCCAGGCCATTGTAGATGCATTACATTATTGCTAATGTGATTAACCCAAAGTAAAACATTAAATGCTCCTGAGCCATTAGTCTAAGTAATGAGATGACCAACTCCAAGTTCCCTGGGCTCACAGCATGGGGGAAAGCATATCATGCACGTCATCTTTTGCATCGACATTTGAAATTTATCACATAAAGCTGGTACTGGGAGCAGTTCTGTGCACAGCCGTTGTAAGCGAAGAGTAATGTCGGTCAAGCTAAATGTATGCTACAACCAAAACACACTGAGTAAATGCTACTGGCTTTGCTGCTGAGAACTGGTGATGAGGTACCTTGCATGAAAGCTGTCACTGATCATTCTATTTAGGCTGCTCTTTTCACAAGCAGTTTCTAAATTGGCTGCATTGCTTAAGTTTGTATTTAATTCCTGGTTTGAAATATGTTCACCCAAGTCCTGTCTGAAATGCTCAGAACAGCAGGACTTGCATAGATTGGTTGACCCAAGGCTGTATAAAACAGATATATGGTATATTGGAGAATATACCTTCAAAGATATGCTGTACAATTGTTTTATCAAAGTGTAAATCAAAATGGCATTTCTGAATTCTTGAAATGGTCTTAACCATGTAACACAATGGCCCTTAGAGCTGAGGTCACTACATTCATAAGCAGATACATTGCAGTTGGTAATCTGAGTAATCATTGATAGGATTTTTTCCTGTTTCCTCATCTAGAAGTAAATATTGTAAGACAGAGAGTGCTCAGTTAGCTGTAACTTAGCCATATAAATATAGAAAAAACCTGCTATGAAATTAAAAATGCTTTTATTTTATTTTTATTTTAGTTATCTATTTTTTGATCAGATGCATACTCATTAGATTTTGCCAATTTTGGGCATTCACCTTCTTTTTACAAATTGAGTTTTTACAAATTCATTTACAAATGAAATTACAAATCAAGCTTTGTAAAGGAAGAACCTAGGGAAAAGTCTCAGACCGAGTAAAATAGTATGTACTAAAATGGAAGAGTTTTGCCTAAATTTTCATTGTCTGATGTGTGCAGTGTCAACAATTATTACCCTTTCGGTTTTAATGGCAGAGAAACACTCTTTAAAGCTACTTTAAATACAGCAGGATAATCAGTAGTGTCATTTGTGAAGAGAATGTTCTAAAACACTGCTTAATGGAAAATTTAACTTTCCATTTCTTTTACAACACTTTAGTCTCAACAACAAAGAATTAAAAAATACTGAAAAAGACAGCAATTTTGTTTATTAGTCTACCATGAAAAAACCCCCAAACTACATAGATTATACGTTCCTGATATAGTAAATATCAATTAAAGCGTAATAGTCTTTTTGAACAGAGAGTGGCTATAGGGAAATGCTGGAAAAGTATGCTCCCCTTCATGGTCTCACTCCATGTTGTTTTTAATTCATGAATTGTTTTGTTCCACTATAATCTTGGTCTGATATTTCCACTGTTTAGTTTAGACAGTGTAGATTTCAGTTGATTTTAAATTTGCTTTTGCAATATAATCCTTTCTTCAGAAACTTGTCCAACTTTACCAGTTTCAGGCAATACATTTAGATCTCATGTGGCTGTTTTAAATAGTATTTAGGCCGTACACATGAAAATTTACTGTCTCCAAAATAGATACTGATCTGTAGTTACACTGTTTGCAATGCTGGACAATGCAAAAAAAAAAAAAAAATTGATATAAATGTGCATGTGTGCATGCTCACAGACAGACTCTCCAAGTCTTTGTACTACAGAGGTTCCAGAGGGAAAAGATATTTCCTAGTGCGGTTGGCAAATTTGGACCAGATGTCATCCACGACCGTGTAAGTTCTGCTAGTCACACAGAGATCATGGAGCAGTATATATCTTTGATAGGATGTTATGCAGTTGGTTCCCCCCACCCTTTCGGTCTGCAGGAGAGTTTTACTTGTACAACAACAGCAATAAAGATAGATACTTTTACCTTAGTTGCTGTATTTATCCATAATTATAGGAACGGTCCTTATTTCACAGTGTGTAAAGTCCTTTTCTAGAGTTCAGAAAGTACACTAAATACAACTGTTAGGCTTGTGTTTTTACTCTTGAATTTAGTAGTCTCACATATTTAAATATGAATGACTTGGTAATTCATTCATTATTTGGTGAGAATAAGAGCTTAAGCCCAGGTCTGGTGCCCTAACACAGGTGAAATTCAACTTACATACATACATTTGCATTATGTCATGATGTGTTCAGAAAAATTTAGGAAATATCAGGCACTTATTTTGCATTTGTGAATACTTATTCTGGGAAAGCAATGGTTTCAAATGTCAATGCTAGCTTTTTCAACTCAACTGTGGCTACAAACCTCTTGGGACGGATAGAATGAGTGGAATGAGGTAAAAAATTTCCTAATGTCCTTTTTTTTTTTTTTTTTTTTTTGCTAATGAACTGAATTGGAATTCTTGTCTGGTTTGCTGGGGGCTCTCTCCTAAACATGGGCTGTTTTGAGATTTTTATGCTGCCTGCACCAGTCCTTGCAAGCCCTTTATGAGCACCCAGGAGGAGGGTTAGTCACCCCCTTGTTGAATAGTACTTATTAACTGTGACACTGTAGTTAAGGTTGATAAAACACTTTCATTTTAATTAATTAAAGCCTTTATCTTTTTACAAGAGCATTTGGAGACACTCTTCAAAGCTTCTAGTTTTTTTTTTTTTTAATTTTTTTTCTTCTCCTTATAACCATATACAGCTTGAGCATAAAGCCTGAAGCACCCAGTTGAAGTTGGCTGCCATTTAAAATGAGTGCAGTGGAAAAGGAGTGCTGTGAGGATGTGATAGGGAGTGTGCTGTAAAGATTCACGGTTTTATTTATGCTTCTTGTGTTGCTTTGCAGTGTGTTGGAAGGTGTTTGCTGCTTTATGGTTAAGAAAGGGACTCCATTCCCATTGTGTTTTTGCCTTCTTGCAAAAATAAGAATAAACTACTGTATGTAGCAACTATGAGCCAACATCTGAATTCAAGCAGTGATGACAATGAAAGCAATAGCTTGCATGAGATAATGAAGAGGCAAAGTGAGAAAGTAGAGTGAGAAATTGCCTCAATCAGGGATCCCCAAAGCATATTGTACTTCTGCCTACAGGCCAAGAAAGTAAAAGAATGTTATTATGACAGCCTGCACCAGCTGAGGATCTGTCCCCATTTATCCATTGCCACTTAGCTTCCCTGGGGCTCTAAGTAATGCTCTGTGGCTAGTGACTTCAGGCGTATGTGATAGATAGTCGGTGTATCCATAAATACGTGATACTTTGACATTGGCGTCAGGTTCCTAGCTTACTGAACAGAGCAAGAAAACTTGATAGCTGAAAGGCAAATTTAATGCTTAAAATTCCACATGCCCTGCACCCTAATGAATCAGTAAATACTGTGAGACAGTACTTCTTAAATATATAGGATTTGCCTTGTGTTTGAGGTATAATATTGGGATTCAGAGAAAGTATATATACAAGAGTTGAGTTGTAAACCACAAAAGTGGTTTTAATTTTTTAAAAGCCCTATAAAATATAACTTTTCCTCTTGTGGAGAGAGAACCATTATTGACAAAATCATCAATAAATTAGGCTTTTAAAAAATGATTTAGTGTAGTTTTTTGTTAGTATTATTGCTGACAGTCTGTTTAGCTTAGTACAAATTGGAGTGTGGCAGAAAATAGCCCAGGGAGCTTGCTATCTGAAAGACAAAACTGCGAAGGCAAGAGACACTGTGAAACTCAGAAAAGATTAATTAATTTTACATTTTAAGTGTATCGCTGCTCCTTTCTGGGACATGCATCTTCTTTCTCTTATGTAAGTGTAGTGCAAGTTGAGGTATATGTAACAAATTGGTTGAAAGCTGTGGCATTTCCTTAATCTAAATTTGAGAACTTGTCACTTGTTTATAATTCAGTTTTTCAATATAAGTGATATCAAAAAGGCACACAGCCATTATGACTTAGATTTCAAAGTGACAGGACAATACAAAGAAATGCTCTGACAGAAGATCCAATACAATGTTTCTTTTTCCAGTGTTGCATTGAGCATGAATAAGAAAGGACGTAGGCTGGAGACTGTCTTTTGGAATTAAGTTGGGCAAATGGATGATTTTATTAGTTATCAATGTGAAAGCATTAAAATAGTATTTCTGAAGATGTGAAAGAAGGAAATAATGCTGCTTTTTTTGGTCAGTAAACTAAGACATGACAATTGAACCAGATTTGGCAACTCATTTTATGGGCTGTGAACTTTTCTTAGTACTTTCAGAATCAATCTTTTCATCTTCAGATCAATGCAGGACAGTCAGATCGGTGGGAGATAATGTAGTCCCGCTGATTTCAGGAGGAAAAAATACTGATCCTTTGTCTTTTTTAAAAGCTTGACCTTAAGTAAATTCAAATGTATGTATATGTAAGGGTCACTAGGTCAGAAGGCATGTGACCCAACAATCATTCTGTTGACTACTGAACAGGGTACTGGAAGACCTGGATTCTGATCTTTACTACACAGAAGATTACTGTATTTTAGTTGATGATTCATTTTACATGAAACAGAAACACTTATTTGGACACTAGCTGAAACCTCCCTAGCGAACATATTAACCACTAGTCTACAGAATAATTTTATCTTGTTTTCTAGTTCAGTTAATTAAAATTATTTTATGCCTTCTCTGCTTTCTTCATCTCATGGATACATATGCATACACGTGCAGAACTGCTGAGGTTTGGGCTAGAATTCCTCCAGAAAAGTAGAAGAAATATGTGTGAATGGAATGAGGCAGAGGAAGCAAACCATCAAGTCCATGCCACTAGTTGATGCAGCAGGAAAGAGGGACAGCACCCTTTGGGTGGAGATTAGAAAAGCTCAGGGACTGATCAAGACTTGGGGGATTCAGGCAGACTACCTGAACCTACGCTGTGATTCCTGACCAGGCTTAATGCACATGGATAAGTGAATAGCAAAGGCAACGGGGAAGTTTGAAGGTCACAGTTTACACCACCTTGTCTACTTGTAAGATTGATTCAGCAAAGCATGGGTTTTTAGGATTGCTGTTTAGGGTATTTTAAATAAACAGCAATTTATATATAAACTTTTATATAAACAGCTGTTCTATATACTTATTTAAACAGAAAATATCTTGGATTTCTAAAAACAGAATTTTATGTACAATTTTGAGATTCCTTTATGTATTATTTGCCATTACGTAACAAAATGGCGTATTGTATTGAAGTTCTCTTCTGTCACTAAGTTCTTCTGCAAACCCACATACACCAAGTTATACCAACATATGCTTTTATTTGTTTGGATTTCCAAGAAGATTTCTATCACATCCCATATACTGTATAAGACCACTAAGGCCTAATTCTTTCCCCAGTTAGCACCTTTTTTCTTGTTGGAAGACGAAAGATACAGTTTTTTTTTCCCTACACCTCATGTATAGTTTAAAAATGGAATTAAATATTGTTGCAGTGCGTGAAATACTTGATAGCAGAAAGGAAAACAACAGGAAAGCTTAAAAAAAACTGAGAAAGACTGAGAAATTTTGGTTTTTTTGGACTGAAACAATATTTTGAGTCAAAATGTAATGAAAACTTTCACCCCTTCAAGATGAAATATTAATTCCATATTTTCTTGCTGAGGAAATTCCAATATTCTTTGTCAAGCAAAATGGGAGAAGAATGAACATATGCACTTTGGAAACTAAGCAGACTAACAAATGTGAAGAACATACTAATTTCATACCCTTCTATTTTTTGGGCCAGCTGACAGTATTACACAGTTCTTAAAATGTGAAAGTTCATTGAGTTTCCAGAGCAATTATTTTGCAAAAAGCAACAGTATCTGATCAATAATAGAGTTAAGAGGTATCTTGATCAATACCTACAAAGCAGGGATGTATGATTCTTCTCAGTAAATGTGATCATTATTTCTTCTAGAGCCAGGATTTTATACCACATATTTATCTCAAACTTTTAAAGGCTCAAATTACTTTTGTCTACCTTCTACTTACCCTCAAACAACACAGTTTTGGCATATGCTTGAAGTCAACTGGGTTTATGCTTGCACCAATTTAATTTTGGTGGACTAGTTAGAGATACACATCCAAATTAATTTGGTATATTTTGGGAGAAAGTAATAAATCATCAGTTTTGTTCTAAACTCTCAGATAATTAATTAAGATGCTCCCTAACAGTATTTCCAGATAGGTTTGTTTGATTCCTTATTTGTAGTTTGAACTTCATCATGTTGACTGCTACATAGCAGCTACCTTTTGTATGACAGGGAGATACATTTTAATGGAAGAAAAAAATGATTGCATGAAATAGAAGAAAACTTTTTTTTTTTGCATACTCATACATTCGAAGCAACAGTATTTTAAAAGATAAGAAAAGAAATATTTTAATTGACACAAATCCTGCTGGATGAATTCTATTCCAAGCTATAGGTTTGTTTATAATTTTCTGGAAATATCTATAAGCTATTCTGGGTTTTTGGCATGTGGAAAATTCATCCAACATTTATTCCTAGTAAACTGAAAGGCATGAATCTTATTCCTGTGTAATCTTCCCTCTTTCCTGTACCAAATTTTCTAGCAATAAAAGTGTATCTTTCATTTCTTCCTTTGTTTTCTGTTTTCAATAGCCATGTGGAGCTAGAAATGCAAAGTATGTGAGGTGGGATTTAACTGTCTGCCATGTTAGGGGACTGTGCCCAAAATTAGACCCCCCTGGCCAGTAAAGACCGACAGAGTTGACAGCAGGAGTTAGGTACATGTCATGCACAAATCACAATTGCAATCCAGAATCTCCCATTCAACAGCTGCCCAGGACTGCCTTTCACAGTCGGAGTGAGAAAACCTAAGTCCTCTGTATTTTGGTCTTTTTATTTTGTTATCAAGCACAAACGTTTATAAACCTTGTTTAGTATCATTCAGACAAAATGCTATGGTGAATAACTCTGAGAGATCAAATGCATACCTTATCTTAGCAGAAAAGTACCTTGCAAATAATGATAGGCATTTCAGGAGATCACTGAGATTCATTACCTGGACGATTTCTCATTTTCAGATAGAAATGAAAGGAAATTATCCAATATCTCTTTTTATAATAACATCCAATACATTTAATGTCCAATTTCATACTGCTTCTTGATTTATAGCATTTACCAGGCTAATCGTGCTCTAGCTACTAGTATAAAAGCAGCTATTATATTAACCCTTTCAGTGTGGGTGTGCCCCAAGAAGTGTTTTCTTTGCTCACAGATAATTTCATGTGTGATGCTGAACATCTCAGGGTTTGAAGCAGAATGCATTTCCTTAATACATCATTAGTCAGAAACACCAGACCATTTCCTTTCTTGTAGATACTACATATACACTATGGGTGTACATACCCACAGATCCAGAACTGGTGGCAAAGACCAGCAAGCAAAGGGAAAGCATCACATCTAGCAATATTTTTATATATATTAAAAAAAAAAGTCTTTAACTAGGATCTAAACATGTCAGTCTGTGCTACTACAGGAGATCAAAGGGAACAAAGTGATAAACCATAATGCTCTCTCATACTCTCCGTGACCCATGTTACAAGTAATCAGTAGATTACTGTGCAAATTACTCAAATACACAATGACCTTAATGTGCTTGACCAAACTTGAAATTGCTGATGGTTATTTATAGTGGCTAAATGTTTTATAGCTGAAGCTAAAACTCTGCCTCTTCCTCTGTCTTCCTGGATCACTTGTTACCCATCTACTGGTGGACAGAGAGTGACTGACAGCCATGCAGTTTCCTAAGTCAATCCTAAACTACTATTTTTCTGTCATAACGCGGAGTAGTGTGTGGGAGCAAGGATGGGGCTCATCAGCAAAACTATGTGTCTTGAAGATAACACTCTTTTGATAATTGTGGGACAATGTCTTCTCTGAGCTGTTGTTTCGGACTGTCTATGAACTCACACAAAAGTTTCCTTGTTAGTTTACTGTTATTTGAATAATTTTCAAAGTGTTCTTCACAATTGTGAAACTTAGCTTTTAAATAGCAATGTAGATTTTGTGACCTAAGAGTCTGCACATAAATCAGTAATATCCTAACGCTGAGGAGAGCCTAGGGAGTCAGCAACATGGTTTCTCATGTCTATGCAATTCAGTGTTTGTTAGTACAGGAACATTCAAACTATCATCAGTATAAAAGATGCTAGGCAAAATGCTGTCCTTTAGATGTTCACAGGTGCAGACAGTCGGCCAACTAAGGACAGTAATAATTTTAAAATAACTGCAGCATTAATGGTTAGACTTGTTACATTAAATTACAGGTGTTTCTGGATTTCAGAGGGTTTCGTTAGGATTTAAAAGACTTTCCAGGCAAAGACAGTGTGATCTCTGTTGAAAGTGTGCCTAGGGTTAAAAGGAACTCAGTGGGCTGAAGTGGCTTGGCTGAAATTGGGCTCTCAACAGGAGTGTTTACTGCAGCATGATTTAAAATACTTACTGTACTGTGGCTAAAGAGGAATATGACCCTGGAAACAAAGAGTGAGCTTTGTTTATTGGAGCTATTTCTGTTACTGAGAGGGTATACCAGTTAGACTGATTATGAGTATTCTAAAACCAAAACAAAATAATGAACAGTACGAAGTGCACAGAACTATAACAGTACTTGAAAACATACTGCCTTTAATTGAACTGTTCGTCTCTATGTTGTGGTCACTCGCAAATTACAGTTGAAGATACTTAGGCTGACATTCTGTTTTCAATAGTAAATCAACAGATCCTTCACTTTCACTAAATTGTTTTCCAGGACTCTAGAGGAAATATGACCCAACGGAATACAGTTATAGAAGAGAGAATGTGCTAAGGCCAGGAGAAAACATTTAATTAAACCTCCTTTTCTAAACTGACCTCCTTTCCTCTTGACAAATGGTCAAAGGAAAATGTGTTCAAAGGAATACAAGCAAAACAATTAAGAAGGTTCGTAATAATTTATAACTATTGAATTATGGATCATCTGAAGATATGAATGCATGCTCTTGGCTGTTGAATTCAGAGTATCTCAAGGACTAGCTATGTTTCAGGAGGGATAATCCTTGTGCACCTATGTGAGGGTGAAAAAGGAAAGCTAAGATGCATTTACTCAGAGTAAACCTTCCACTTAATTTAGGAATAAATGAGGAGCAGTAGAGGTCAAACTCCTACAGGAATCTAGTTCATAACAATGACTGTAAGGAGATGTACTATCACATGCTCTTCTCTACGAGCAGAGCAGAATTCAGTAATGTAATACAATATTCTGATGAAGCTCTTCTTAACCAGGCAACAGGATCACTCCTCCTCACCTCAGCTGACTGCAGCCTCTTTGCCTGGATCAGCTGTCAGGACACCATTCCTTCCAGTGCCATAGTCACGTCTCACCCCAGTAAGATTACAGAAGGTATTGCTCCACTTAGTATCACACGAAACTGTCTAAAACAAACATTTGAAAGTGAGTTAGGAGCTTCAGCTCCATTGAATCATGCTGTCCCCATGTGCCGTAAGACAAACTGGCAGGGAAGACAACTGGCCTGGCTGAACAGGGAGCTTTTGCTGGGACTCTGGGAAAAAAGGAGAGTTTACCACCTTTGGAAGTAGGGGCAGGCAACTCAAGAAGAGTACAGGGATCTCATTAGGTCATGCAGAGAGGAAATTAGAAGGGCAAAAGCCCAGCTAGAATTCAATCTGGACACTGTTGTAAGAGATAATAAAAAATGTTTCTACAAATACATGAACAACAAAAAGAGAGCCAAGAAGAATCTCCATCCTTTGCTGGATGCGGGGGCCGGGGTGGGGGGGGACATTGTCACCACGGGTGAGGAAAAGGCTGAGGTACTTAATGCCTTCTTTATAGCCAGACCAGTTATCCCCAGGGTATTCAGCCCCCTGAGCTGGAAGACAGGGACAGGGAGCAGAATGGAGCCCCCATAGTCCAGGAGGAAGCAGGTAATGACCTGCTATGCCACCTGGACACTCACAAGTCTATGGGGCTGGATGGGATCCACCCGAGAGTACTGAGGGAGCTGGCAGAGGAGCTTTCCAAGCCACTCTCCATCATCTATCAGCAGTCCTGGTTAACAGGGGAGGTCCCAGACAACTGGAGGCTTGCCAATGTGACGCCCATCTACAAGAAGGGTCGGAAGGAGGATCAGGGAAACTACAGGCCTGTCAGCCTGACCTTGGTGCTGGGGAAGATTATCGAGTGTTTCATCTTGAGTACACTCAACAGGCACGTGCAGGTCAACCAGGGGATCAGGACCAGCCAGCATGGGTTCATGAAAGGCAGGTCCTGCTTGACCAGCCTGATCTCCTTTTCTCTCCTTTTCTTCACAGAAAGGGTAGTCAGGCATTGGAACAGGCTGCCCAGAGAATGGTGGAATCACCATTGCTGGAGGTGTTCAAAAATGTGTAGATGTGGCACTTTGGGACATGGTTTAGTGGGCATGGTGGTGCTGGGTTGATGATCTTACAGATCCTTTCCAAACTTAATGATTCCTAGTTTTTACTTTCATAAAAAAAAAAAAAAAATCCAGCCACCAAGCCAGGAAACATGAAATTATTACTCTACCCTTAATTGGTTTAGTGGTGGACTTGGTAATGTTAGCTTAATGGTTGGACTGGATGATCTTAAAGGTCTTTTCCAACCTAAACAATTCTATGATTCTATTGATTCTACAAATTTCAATGTACTTGAAGGTTCTAAGCCACTTTTGACTACAGGACCTTGCAAGACACTGTAGAACACGTGTTTAAGACTTACTATTATTTGGTTTACAGTTTGGCAATTTACAGGAAATAGCTACTTTATCACTCTGAGAGTTTTAATACAGTTAGAAGAGTCTCAAGATTCTCACTACTTGTATTTACAGTGAGAGATAGTGTCTCAGGAGCTGAGGGGGCTCAGTCACCTGCTGGGAAGCAATAAAAATGGCCCAGTACAGTTTGCACATAAAGCTCTGAGCAGGAGGTTGTCAAGCATATGCAAATGCTTTCAGGTCAGTTGAAGGCCAAGACCTATGTGACCTCTGCTTGAGTTTGCTGTGTTTGACCATCTTCTTGAAGTTCTGAATACCAGAGACAGGAGCTGCCTGTCCTTTACCCACACAGTAGGCTATTGCAGGTTGTGTCCATCCTCCATATCTGAAAGGCTTCTTCCTCATTATAAGGTAAAGATGCAGAACCCCAACCTGGGTAGTGATGGAAGAAGCCTCACCTGAGAGGAATTTCCTGTCAAGTTAAAGGTGAGAAGTTTCTGGTAATGGCTTGATCACCGAATACAGTGTTGAGTAAAACACAATTCTAGCCTTGTGCTCACAGCACAGCAGATGCTGCAAAGAGGCTGATATGAAAATCATGAGTTTTAACATTGCTTATGTCTTGTTTAGATCACTTTTAAGCTGGTTTGTTGTTGTCCAAAGACTTCCATTTAGCAAACACTGCAGGATTAAGCATGGTAACATAAGAGTCCAGTTATATCACCACCTCTCCCATAGATCCCATTCATACAGATTTCTACAAATGTGGTCTTGAAGAAGATAATTTTGTCTTATAACTGATTTGACAAAGGAGAGTGAACAAAGCTATCCAGGTACTACAACCCATATGATGGCAAATCAGATCTTAACTCTGGCAGAACTCAGAAATAGGTACATTTTTAATAATAGAGACTTGTATGGCATTATAAAAAAAAGGAAGAAAGTGTCAATCTTTCTGTGTAACTGGGAAAATACAGTAATGTAGGCATCACCATCCAAGCTGTCTAAAACAATCTGTTAATCCCTTGATCTAAAGTGCATCCTTCTTTGTTCTTAGGCTGTGGAAAAGGAAGGTTCCTGCTCAGCACCTCCTGTTCTGGAGCCCTGAGGCTCAGTCATATTTTTACCACCATTTCAGCCCTTGAGATTTCTTACCCGAACTGTTGCCTTTCTAGATAAGGCAGAGCTGTTTCCAAAGCCCAAGATATTGTGGGGGTTTTTTTTTGGTCTTTTTTTTTTTTTTAGTTTGAAGGGCTTCTTCTGGGAAACAGAAAGAACAACTTTGGAAGCTTAAAGTACAGACTAAATCTGATCAAAGGTTCCTACTTGGCAGCAACGAGCAGTACCATTGTGGCACTGTAAACTGTCTTTCTGCAGCATCTTTTTGAACACAGATGAACTCAGGGAATACTACTATAGAGTTTGGGAATAATGAAAAGATTATTTTTGTTACTGAAACAGTAGTGCTGTAATACTGGCCAAGGTCATGTTACTCTAGTTGCTCTATCATAAAGTTCTGTCTTTCAGCAGTCTATAACCAGTTGATAAAGGGCTGGGATAAACACAGAATCTTACTCTACCAACCAATTTTCTCTTTGGTAGACAGCCATGGTCACAAGCAGTCAAGCCTCAGCATTTAGCCCTGCTGCCCACCTGCAACCCTACTGCGATATTCTGGTAGACATACACACTACCTATGCCTTTGATATTGGAGCAATGGATTAAAGTGTTGGATACTGAAGGAATGAAAATCTTGACTTCTTGAAAGAATAGCTTATACATGAAACATTTTTATGGTAAAGGGATATACTAGCATTCTCAATGACATTGCACTCTGCTGGCTCATGACTTTTGGGTGCTGATGTCTACTGAACTCTCATTTCCTATTGTATTCAGGATTTGGAATAAGGAAATAGGTGGGAGTTCAGGAGTTAGCAGTGTTTTGATCTTCCAACTTGGACACCATAACACTGAATAATGCTATAATTTTGTGTTTCCGATGTGATACAGTCAAATAGTTGGCCTTATTTCAAAAGCATTAACAGCTAAGCCAGATTCTCAAAATGTGTTGAATACAGCCCTATCATGTTTTTTTCCTTTTTCATTTAGAAACCAGTCCTGTAGCTATACCACAAGGAAACCCCCACAAAAGAATCTGGTCTGTTTAAGTTTTATGGTGGGACTTCTAAAAGTGGAAAAACAAAAATTCCAAATAAAACTTTAAAAAATTTCCTAAAAATTTACTTTGTCAAAATAGCAGTACATTATATGAGTTTGTAAGAAGTCCTCCAACAGGTCCTTCTGCAACTTTTAGTCTGAGTTCTTACATTCTGTCAGTGTTGTTCAATGCCGATTTACCATCAAAACAGATACCGGTAAACCCCTATAACTAGTATGTATTTGTGTTGTTGAATGATTCAGTCTACGAAGAACAAATAGAAGAACCTTTGAGACAACTCTTTTTTTTTGACTTTGGTAGCTTCATATCAGTGATAGAGATATGTTTACATGTAATCTGTAAATGATTTTTTCTTCCCTTCATTGCTGTAGATCTGGACGGGAGGTTACTGCATGCTTGACCCTTGCAAATGGCAGAGTTTTTTTTTTTCATGTTGATAACAATATTGCTCCCGGTTTACCTGCACCCTACTCCTAGCCAGTCAGCATCATTCCCCATACGAAACAGAAAAGAGTCTTCACAGCAATGATATCCCTTTTGCTTATGTACTCATTTCAAACAGATCTGAGGACTCATAATTTATAGGATCCTCTCCTCTTATCCTTGTTACATTCATTAGATTGTTTTTTCAGTTATATTTTTTTACACTTGATACATTTTATATTTTGTGTTCTCAGAGATCACTGACTATATTAAGGTATGCTGTATGTATGCCAGTGTAATGTGAATGAATGACCAGCTGCTGTTCACCATCAGAGACCCTCTGGCTCCATCGATGCAAAGAAAGTTTTGGAAGTGTATAACCTTGATATTATTAGGTTTAGTTTCTCCTAGATGGGCAAAGAGAAATAGCTGTTTGCAGTTATAAAGCTGGAATCTGAACAGTGAAAAGAATAAGCAGAGCTCTGGGAAACCTCTGGAATTGAATTTGACAATTTGGGTTAATTAGAAGTTAGGGAAGGCAAGAGTTGAATATTAGAAGAATAGTTTGTTTTGATTAATTTCATTTCCTGGGTTGGTGCTTTCTCATAGAAAGAAGAGTGCAATGAGGAGATGCTCCTGCTGAGAATGTGAGTTTGGACAGCCTTGGTCATCCCCCCAAAATGTGGTATGCCAGGCCTCTGGCATTAGTATTTAGAGAATGCTGGAAGTTCGGAACTGAAGTTATAGGTGAACTAGAGATGGCATGTTTGTAACGGCAGTCAGGCACATAGACAGCCAGTTTCTAAAATACATACTAAAGGCCAGATAGGCACAGTATTAAAAGTTACTATTCAATGCTGCTTAGTATTTATTTAGAATATGGAATAAAAATCTCCTTGTTCACTGAACAACTGCTGCAGAGATGCACAAAGAGTCTGGAAACCCCTTGACAAACATTTACACAGAAGGTGATGATAAACAAACAGGACCTAATACCTAGCACAATGCTTTTATAGGACATGTTTTATTAACAGCTTTGTATTTTTGCTCTGCCTGTCAGGAGAATCCTTTATCCCCAAACCTCTCATTGCAGATTTACTGTAACATGTAGCTCTATTTTTAATCAGAGTATGGGGAATGAAGGGAGACATATATCCAAAAGCATTAGCAGGTAATACTCAGCATCTCTGAAGGCACATTTATTGAATACTTCAATTTGACTGTGAACTCATGCTTAAATGGCTATCTTTGTTTCGCTGTTGATGTATCATGATATTTTCATACACTGATGCAGGTTTATTCATTGTCTGCCAAGAGCAGTATATTGTAGACCTTTCACATGGGGAGTAAAGGCAATTTTTTTCTAGTTATAACTCTCAGATAAGCCAAAAGACAATGTATTATTTAAGAACGTGGTGCAACCAATTCTGCTCTCAGAATGCTACTCTGTATGGGTAAATATACTAGTAAAATAATGAGAATGATTGGTATGGATTTCTTTTAAAACTGTATTTTGGCATATAGAGACATGTAGATATAAATTCTGCCATTAGCAGGTCAGATTTCCAAGGCTTTATGAACCTTTCTTAGATTCAAGCTATAGTTGAAGTAGGAGCATATGTTTCAATATAATTTGTTTGTTAAATGAAGGGACCTAGAATTGTGAACCTTAACAAACTTGGGTGAACTCCTGGGATCCATTTAAGCTTCTTTTTACAACAGGTCTCAGCACAGCTGGCCTTTGCAACCTTGTGAGATAGTTGGGTGATATTGCTGCATTAAGTGGGAGATGGAAATGGAGCCTTTTTCAGTAGCACATGGTTAGTTTTGATAATGTATCTTCCTATATGTTTTGGCAACAATTGGCAAGTGTTGTATAAGCCATACATATTCCTGGAATAAATCAGCTGGTAGTTATCTCTGAGGACACATCTTCATCTTTTCTCTAAAAATAGAGTGACAGATTATATTTACATTAAGTTGAATTTTAACTGAAAAAAAAGGAAAGCAGATGTGATGCTGCTGCTGTGAGGAGAGGTGGAAGATTACCGAAATTCCAGTTATTATGGAAACAAAGATTGATTTTTCAGAAGACTATTAGTCATTGTTCTATTCCCTTATACTCTGCTGATATACGAGGAGTCTTGGTCACCATTATGAGAATTTCACAATGTAAATTATGGAGAGTACAATAAATCATTGAAACACAGTATAATATGTAGACAATAATATACAATAAGAAGGCTGTACAGATCCTGAACATTGTCTTTTACCTTGACTAACACTGTAATGCATTATGGTAGAGCAAACAGTGAATATATTAGTGTTACTTCTTTGTAATTTATGTTATCTTTATGTATCTTCAACTTAATGGATGGTAGATTATTTATCTTTTAAAACCAAAATGTGGGTAAGTTGGTCTGTAACATATAAACTCAAGCACTTATCTCTAGTATAAGACTAACTTGATCAACCTTGTGGAATTAAGAATTGCATCTCCTGAACGACTGATAGGAACTGTAGGCTATTCCACTCAGCTAGATTGGGCACAAATTAAAATGTATGTGAATAAGATTCAGTTCATCTAGATGGTCTCAGAAATCACATGTTCCTCTTTATTATATGAATGCTTCCTGTTCAATTAAATAGATTACCTACTGGATAATCATTTTATGATGAAATGGTTAATTGGCAAAAAAAGCACACTCAGCTTTAGACTGTTATTCACTTGATCACTCTATTTTTGACTGTTCCTGTCACCTGAGAAGGTTTACCTATAGAGCAACTTGTAGGTTATGTAGGGAAATCCAGCGTAGTCACTGTGACCTTAAAGCAGCCATTCATGTATTTTTTATTTCCTGTAAGTACTTAATTTTGATAATGTGAATAACTTTATTTCCAGTTGTTTAAATTAACTGATCTAGCACTGTGCTTTGGATTTGAATAATAGTGGTAAATCTAGTTCTCTAAAGCACTGGGGAATGGCACAGAAGTGGTTTCACACTGCCCTGGGATGGTGCCTGATGTAAGTTCACATCAATTGAATACTTATGGGCTAGTGTGAGACCAGTCTCCCTCTTCTGTACTTACAGACATAGTTGCAGCATTTCACTGGCTTCATCCCTTTTTTCTGTAATTGATGACATAACCAACCCATTCCAATGAGTCTCTTCACACAACAATGATACCATTTTTGTACTCATAATACAGTTTCCCTTGGCTTTGTGAGCTGAACACTCCAAACTAGCATGAAAAATACAATCTCTTTCTTCTAATTTTATATAAAAAAATGTGGAGTTAGATGCAGCTCAGAACTGCCATTCAGGCACAGCTGCAAGCATACTGGGGGTAGTACACCAAGCCAGGTGGTGTAATTTGGAGCAGCCCCATAACTCTCAGCAAAACCAAGTCTGCTAGAATCCATACAAGTATCAACTGGCATGCGTTACCACCACCTTTGAATACAATTACTTAGCAAAAGTACTTAAGACTAAAATGACAAATGCTGGTAGCTAAGGACAAAATTCCATATTGAGGTGTAATAAATTATAAAGACAGTTAAATATATTCACTAGAAAGAGAAATCAGAGTCTCAAGATACATTTGTAATTAAAGATGTCTATTTAAAGTTTTATCTCAGTTTGACCACACACTCATAATTTATGAAGCTGTATGTTCTGATGTCAAGAAATTAAGTGGGAATTGTGAACCTAATAGCTTTACAGTAAGAAAATCTATATCACAGTTACAAAACCTAATTATTTCATTGGTAAATCTGCCTGGCAGTTCTTCTGGGATTCAGAGGAGATCCCCAAAGAGATGAGCATTTGTTGTGGTTTAGCCCCAGCTGACAACCAAACACCACACAGCCACTCGCTCACCCCCACCCCCACCTCCAGTGGGATGGGGGAGAGAATCGGAAGGGCAAAAGTAAGAAAACTTGTGGGTTGAGATAAGAACAGTTTAGTAATTGAAATAAAATAATAATAAAAATAAAAATTGTGATGAAAAGGAGAACAACAAGAGAGAGAAACAAAACCCAGGAAAAACAAGTGATGCAACTGCTCACCATGCGCTGACCGACGCACAGCCATTCCCCGAGCAGCGATCGCTGCCCCCCAGCCAACTCCCCCCAGCTTATAGACTGAGCATGGCATCATATGGTATGGAATAGCCCTTTGGTCAGTTTGGATCAACGGTCTTGGCTGTGCCCCCTCCCAGCTTCTTGTGCACCTGGCAGAGCATGGGAAGCTGAAAAGTCCTTGACTAGCATAAGCAGTACTTAGCAACAACTAACACATCAGTGTGTTATCAGCATTCTTCTCCCACTAAATCCAAAACACAGCACTATGCCAGCTACTAGGAAGAAAATTAACTCCACCCCAGCCATAACCAGGACAGCATTTCAGACCAATAATGACTGTCTACTTTCAGTGACTTTGGTAAACTCTATTGTACAGGTGAGTAAAGAAAGAAGCACATGCTTGCATTGAACGATATAAATAGTTAATATGAGAGTCAGGCCCTCACTTGTGATCTTGTGGGCCTTCCCACCTCTGGGTAGTACTAACTAGCAGAAGAAATGCCATTGCATCCAATTAAATTGCTTGCGTTAGTGAAAGTACTTGAGAATGTTAATTTAAAAAATACCTAGAGAGCTAGACCAGGACAGGACATCTAGTGACCTAAGGCCTTAGACTAGACACATGACCACTGCCCACTTCCTTTTTCCTGTACTGTATTCTCAAAGTTATTCCTTAATCTCCTATTATAGTAATCCAAACTGATTTGGTCCGCAAGATCTAATGAGAATATTCCTTCTCACCCACATTTAGATGAGGGCAAAATCTGCCTTTACAGCTTTCTTCAACAGTGAGGAGGACACTGCTAACATTTACTCATAGTGTTTAAAAGGAATAGTAGTGAAACAAACTCTTAGGAAATAAGGCTGCGTCTGACCTAGGTCCAAACCCATAATGAACTTGGGAAGAACCTGTTCCTTGTGGTCTGAAGCCTCTACCAGGTAGCCAAATACTTCCTTTGTGCTTGTAAAACTCTATTAAAAAGCATACAAGTAAGCCTTAGAAAGCTGTAGCAATTCAGTGATTGATCCATAGTGATTGCATTCTATTTTGATGGTTAATATTGTAAAGAGAGTACTAACCTGATCTGAAGCCATGTGAGCATTGGTGTTGTGCCCCCACCAAATACCCAGACTGTGAAAAACACAATAAGCAGTGCTGTTGTAAACATCATTTGTTTGGGTTGGGATTCTGTGTCTTGAATAGCCAATGCAAATGCTATTGCACCACGTAAACCTAAAAAAAAAAAAAAAAAGACAAGAATGATGAACTTAATGTGATGGAAAACCAGAATTTTACTCATTTCAGCCCAAACCCAATTCCAAGGGCACAGCAAATTTTTAGACCATGATAATATTTATAAAATGCTGAATTGTGCTAATTGAAAGGATGGTGTTTAATGCAATGTAAGCAACTTTGCAAAAGTGGACAATGAAACTACTCTCATATTCACACAATAATCACACATTTGTTTTATATCCACTGAATTCTTTGTCTTGAATAATTGCAAATTAAATAGTAATCTGGACTTTATGCATGTTAAAAAAGAAATCTATTCCCTCTGTTGTTCTGACTTCAGTAGGACTACTCATGAAATCAGGTGCAAGTGAGAAAGAGGGCTGGCATTAAAATCTATACCCAAATAGAATACCCATTTCTTGCTTGAAAAAATAGAAAATGTCTTTAAAATTTCTTTAAAATCTTTCAATATGCTAAGAACAGTCAGAAAAATTATGACTTAAAACCAATGAATAGTTTTTAAAAGATGATTTTAAGTATTTAAAAAGGGGATGCAGAAATAATGTAGATTTTTAGCTCTTAGGTGTACTTGAAATATAATAGTTGTAAAATTAGACACCTACAGAGACTGAATAAACAAAAACTTACAAATGCAGAGAAAACGGCTAACAGTGAGTTTAAAAAAAGCCTCATAGGTAGTAACAAGCTAACTAAATAGGTCTTCTTCACAGAATGACACATTTAAAAAAGAGGGGGGGAAAAAGCCTGCTAGTGACTCTAGCACTCAGGATGCATAATAGAAATAATACTCTGCATTTTCCAATGCTTTTAATTTATCTGTTTAAATTTACTTTGTTTTAAAAAAAAAATAAAATCCAGAAAATAAATGTAGAGAGCAAAGCCATTACATGTATACAATACCAGTATTGTATATCCAAAAAGTACTCTGCATCTTTCGAGAGATTAAATCTAATAATTAAACCTCTTGTAAGGCACTGATGGTATATGCAGAATCATTTAATCAACTGCTAAATGCAGCTATTTTTGGAGTAGAACTCTAAAGCTCTTTAAGATTACATAGCTAGAATGTGAATTATTTGGTATAGAAGATTCTAAGATGGACAGTTTATCCAGAGAATACCACAAAGCCATTTCTGCAAGGAAGTACCAGACTGTAATTACATTCGCTGAAAATGGTCAGTGGCAGCAGGTTTAAAATCCACCCTCTGTAATGTGTTGTTAGAGGAGTGGCAGAAGCAGATGAAGAATATAATAAATCAAAACACTACATAATCTACTTCCAAGCCTAACTCTTCCACCTTTTCTTGAATGTATTAATACTCCTGAAAAAGTAGAACTTAATGGCTTCAGTAGAATTCTTTGCAGAGTAAGGTATACTCAAATGTTAATTGGCTATGTACTTGCCTGACCTTAATTGCTTTTTTCAGAGTTTGATATTCATGGTGATTATGGCAGTAAAACTCAGTAAAGCAAGCAGTAAACATTTAGTGCATTTGGTAATGGTAAGATGGAAAACAAAACTAACCCCAGATTCGTTGTTTTCTACATCTGAGTGTGTGACGCTGTGGTGAGTGAAGCCCAGTTTTCCCTGTGATTGACTAGAACCTGATGCTATATCAGAATATTGCTGCTGATCTTGTGTAGGCAGTAAGCACCTTCCTCCAAATTCAGATTCAATGCCTGTTTACACTTATCAGAAATGTGCCTCTCGTCCGGCAGTCATTGTCTCCTCTGTTTATCACTATATACAGTATGATCAGTTTATACTAAATAATGTTATTGGTAAATAAGCACAAATCTTAGTGCATATTAAAAAGTACAATGACACAGAAAATCCACATATCCTAAGTGTTCTGTGAAGCGTGAAGCTGCTGGCAGTGTGTGACGCAGTCACTCTTTATTGCTCTACTTGCAGATGACGCTATTTACTTTTTTATAATGCTGTAAAGACATTTTTCTCTACAAAATACAGTGTTTCTTTGAAAACAGTTAAAAATTACTTTTCTGAGTATTTTAACATTTGCATTTTAGAAGTTTTCAATACTACTATTTTCAGTTCTCAGCTGCCAGATTGTACTGGAAAGCTAATGTGTGAGTGTGAGTTCTCACGTTCAGTTGTTGGCTGCAGGCTACTTTTTGCTCCTAGTTCTGTGGAGAATGAAATTTGACTGGAGAAAATGAGGACAGAAAAGTTGAAGAATAAGATATATTTTAGAAGATTTTTAATTCTATACTTTATCTGATGAAAAATAAAAGCAAAAATGGAGCCCAGAAACTAGATAAGTAATGATACGGAGCCATTTTTTCATGCTGTTGTCTAGTTGGCCACCTGCTAGCTCTACTAGAGTGATCTACATATACATCTTACATGGCTAACAATTGTAGGTGAGCAGGCAGTCTGAAAGCCGGTTCCTAATGTGGATGTATGTCATCATCACTCACTACAATCCATCTGGTATTAACTGACATTTCCAATGGCAGCTTTTAGCAGAAGGATTGAATGGATATAGAAATGAACTACTGTGTTGCTCTCTAGAGAGATGGAATTACATAGGCTTAAATGAGGCACCCTGATGTGGAAGCTTGACATGTGGCACACTGTATTTTACTTGTTATCTGGCTAAATAGATCAGTGTATATCAAGGCTGTCAATCAAGAACTGTTATCCATAAAAATTTGGAATAGGTTTTTGTATAAAAAGCAGGAAAATGAAAAGGAAAAAAAAAAGTCCTGACTTTCGAATTTTAGAAAATTATTTCATAAATGACATGAGGGGATCTGTGTTTCTGTCTTTTACTGAACAAATATTCTTAGCTTATAAGTGAGTTTTTCCTAACTAGCATCAGAAGGTCAAGTGGAGGTATTTCTAGCTTGTGCAAGTCCAAAAATACCTAATCCAGCTGAGAACTTTAACAGTTCAGGGGATGATGCACAAATCAGAGTAGAACATGGCTCCCTCTTCTGGATTTTTTTTTTTATTCTACAATGTTAACCAGAGATAAAAATAAATAAAATCTGAATTTGGAAAATACTCAAATATCAGGCTGGAATACATATGAATACATATGA
Source organism: Pelecanus crispus (assembly GCF_030463565.1). Taxonomy (NCBI): domain Eukaryota; kingdom Metazoa; phylum Chordata; class Aves; order Pelecaniformes; family Pelecanidae; genus Pelecanus; species Pelecanus crispus. Next base: position 17,995,988 of record NC_134651.1, on the reverse strand, counting down.
AAAGGTCTGTGTAGTTAAAGTCTCCTAGTCTCATGTTTCAAAGTAAAGCTGTTCCTGAAGTTAAAGGAATTGCCAAAGACCATGTCTGATCTGAGTATCAGTACTAACACCTTCAAAGTTGGGTATTTATTTGCCGGTATGTAAGCATACTGTCAGGTATACTACAGGTGCCTCTAAACCAATACAACATAAAAAACATGGTATTCCCAAATTGCCATGGAATTGTAGACAGATGGGGGACAATGGGTTGAAAGACTGGCTTCCTGGGTGGTAGGTTTCCAAAAGGTTAATTAAAATAGGTCCAAAGCACAGTGAAGTTGATGACAATACATCCATTTGCTTCAGTAGCTTTGAAGAGACTATCTTGAGTTTTAAGATAATGACTTCTTTGTGATAGATGTGGCTTTTTCTAGTGATAGAGTTGTTAAATGTGGACAGGAAAAATACCAAAATAGCACTTACCTGAAAACATCATCATGTGTTGGAAGTTCCTGGGAATCTTTTGTTTTCGACCCAAATTCAAAAGGAAAGAAAGTGGGTATATGTTGCAAGCTCTTGCTACAAAAACTGCCACCTAAAATGTAAGATGTTGAGGAAAATGGTGGAGGAACTACTGACAAAATGAGAGTGAACTTAAACCCAGTATTTCTCCAAAGTTATTTTAAAAGTGTAATTAAAATGAATATGAGATTATCTTCCTTCATATTTTACATGTCAGATCCTTCTGGTTCCAATTTCATTATAAAACTGTGCAGTGGCAGAGATTGTCTTCCCCAGACATCCTGGTTATGTATTCATCATTATATATCCCACTTCAATCACTCTACTTTTACTCATCACATTTGTATCACATGTGACTTCATCTTCAGTCCTTCAGTAAAATGCCCGCCATCAATTGCAGAGATGGCATTATCTCCTTGAGCAGCAATTTGCAAAGAATAAATGTGCTTTTGGACATGATTACTTTCTTATTCCCTGACAATTCGTATTGTCTATATCCATCACTCTGCTTTTTTTTTTGTTTTTCTTTGGAGATTTTTTGAAAGGAGTTCTTTATTACTCCTCTGTGGAATGATCACAAAAGTTGCCTTAATTAGAAACATGAGGCTATTTCAGTTTTAAAAAAAAGATAATCAAAGATCCTTATAAATGCTTTTAGCAGGTTCCGTTCTCCCCTTGTCTTGTGACTCTTACAGCTCAATTATGACACTCAGTCTGAGCCATGCTGCGGACTGTAGAACAGATGAAGTACTTGAGTGGCAATGTCTGTATGTATCGCATCTGCTGGGCCAAGAGCTGCTTAAAGCTCCTAAGGACTTGGGAGAACATGCTAATGCAGTGGTTGCTTCACATGCTCTGTGCTCCAGCCGTCCAGCGCAACCCTGTTGCAGTCTCTTGGCTCTTGGAGGAAACGACAGAGCCAGGTGCCTGCAGTGCTCTGCAGCACAGCCCCCATCCTGGGTGCCGAGTGCGGCTCTCACGTTCAGCTGTCCTCCTGTGCTAGGAGTGTAGGACGTAGTATTGCACTTGCCGTGTGGTGGTGGTGGTGTGCAAGAGGCTCTTGGGGTCCCCTCTGCCATCTAACCCAATCTGTAGCCAAGGGAGCTGTGATGCAGTTCTTATTATTCATTTGGAAATTACATATAAAAATTACTCCAAGTAAACAGTATGATCCCAACTTTGAAAGCTGTTACAGTTCACCAAAAAGTGATAAGCAAGGGGTGCTGCTCTCAGCCAAAAAAATCGTGTAAATTGTCAGTGTGAAAAGAATTGATACCACTGTACAGTTTAAGCGACAGATTTGTTGAAAAACCACGGCAGAATTAAAGACACAGACTCCTTCTTGCCAGCCTCTTAGGCACCTGATGGTGTAAATAAATCCATGTACAGTAGAGATATCAAATACAAAGAAGGAAAGATCTGAGCAATGCAGAGCTGTTTGCTTTTCAAGGACTTAATATCATTTAAGTAGCTTTGGAGAAGTTCTGCTTATGGCACATATCTGTCCGCAGTCCAGAGTTTGTGGACCTGCACTGGCTCTGGACAGGCAAAAAGATTTTGCGTGCCTGCGCCTGCCCCCACAGATGTGTCCCAGTACTCATCCCAATTTCCCACCCCACTTGTAAACCAGTGGTAGAAGTCCCCCAGCTGGTATAAAGCTTTTCAAGCCTTGTAGCAGATCTGCAAAACAGCAATTGTCAAAAGACAATGTGCTTACATGCATTGAGCCACTTACTGAGATACACGTAATAAAGATGATTGCCTTTGGACTTGACAAAAAACTGATTTTTAGTATTTAAGGAACCAATTGGTTTGCTTGTTGACATTTTTGTTCACATGGAGCACACGTTCTTTATATATATAAAAAAATATATGTATGTACATAGATATATACTTCTTTAAAGCAAAGGATACAAATGCACCAAATATAAAAAGAGGATTGAAGATATGATTTTGAAACGTGAATAGTGCGAGTCCCATGTAACAGAAGATGACATTCTCAGCCAAAAAATTCATGAACTCGAACAACTTAAACGAGAGAGAGAGAAAGAACATAATTATGACTCATGTCTGTAACTAACTACTGTTTATCACCAGGTTCCCTTGGAATACAGAACTGTTTAGACGAAAGGAGCAGAAATCGCACCTATTTCAAGGTTGGATTTTAAAACCATCTAATTTGCTATACAGTATACGTGGTGTCTTTTAGCTTTAAAAATCATAGTTGCTTGCATATTTTTCTCTGATTTGTGGATGAAAGCTTGACATAGACAACTGATAAAATACATAAACAGCAAATAAGTTATACAAGCTTCAATGCAAACTGTAAGGAAGCTGAGGGAATTTAACTTCTCTCATGTTTACATAGGTAAGCCTGGGAAATGGCTCTTGATTACACAAGTGGCTATGCATAATGCAGTACTGGGTATGGGTACAGTCATGCCAAGAGAGAAAAAAAAAAAAACTTAAATGGATTTTTAAGAACCTGTGCCTTTAAAATATAACACGACTTTTTTTTATTACCACGAATATTATCCTGCAGATGAAAACTTTTATTGTACTATATGGACATCGACATCAGTTACTCATTTCAAACTAAACTATTTAAAATATCATTTAAACATATTGTAAAATAAGCCTAAAATACATGATTATGGTAGGATTTCTTCCGTGAAAAAACAAGCAAAGTCAAAATATTAATTTGCCTTGAGGGGATGTTCCTGATTGCATTTGCAGCTGATTAGTTAAAACTAATAAAATAAATTTTCATATTTATCCACATCTGGAAAAAACCAGTCATTGCTGCCAAATAACTACACAGGAGAGAAAAAGAGGTCTTTTCACTTCTAAAGTCACTTTTGGGCTCAGGAGACTATGCTAACAAATCCTGATGCAGAATTAGGGCCGAAATTTGTCAATCTGTCTACAACCAGGCATACATCACTATCCAGAATGTTACTATGGAGATATTTTATTAATCCTCAATGGGCTTATGTATTCTTTGTAATATGTTTGTGCTTCTAAAAATAAATATCCAATAACAGTCACTAGGATCTAACAAAGGAAAAATGAGAGCTGTCAGAATCATTATTTAAAACAAATTTCAGAGGCAAAATGGCACAAAACCCAGTAGTATATGGGAAGGTATTTCGGACCCCATGGCAGCACCATCAATTATCCCAAGCACACATTCCATAGCCCCCATTTTGTGCTGCAATGCTGAACAACATGAAAACAAACACAGGAAATATTTGCAAGTTAGTAGACTTAAATTATTTAAATTAAATTTAAGTGAGAGAAACCAGTTGTCAAAAACCCTCAAAGTATGGGATCCTGTGACCTATAGAAATTTGTGTTTCCATTTTGGGACCAAACATGATCCCACTTCTTTGTGGGAATGTCATTTGACACATTTTCCTAATGCTTTAAACCATGTATCAGGAGTGTCATGACAGGATCTACATACATATATGTAAGAAAAAAAAAAATCTGTATTTGTGTATGTATAAAAATCTTTTGAGGGAAAGGTACTGCTATGAGGAGCCACAACTGCACACTTTAGTTGTTGGGATAAGATAAAGGTGCTCCAGTGGTTTTAAAGCTGAATGATATTTCACTCATCATTTACAAAATCCTATTCAAGACTTAAAGAAATGTAAAGTAGATCTACTATTGATGCATTTTAGAAACACAGTTTCTGAAACTGAAGTTTCTCTCTTTTATTTTCCAAACTTTTTGTTGTCATACATTTTTTGAAGGAAACCAGATTTTGCTACATCATTGCTTTTGCTGTATACTCTTTCTCAATAATCTTCACTAGTAAATTCCAGCTTTTACTCTTGCCTGAAGTGCTTTCATGACATTAGTGCTTTTAAACTTCTCACCCCTTGTCTCCCAGCAATCTGGTCAAGATACAGTCTTCATGTATTTCTTGTAAATTCAGTTTAGTGCATCTTTTACATTTCCTTATAACTTTAGCTCCTTTTCTGGCTACATGCATCCTGTTTCTTCTTACTTCAATGCAGCATCAAAACTCCAGAATCATTTCAGTAAGTGATTCTTAAAAAGAAAAATCCCTAGTTCTTGACTACGTGTTTCCAATCAACATGAACAATATATACTTCCTTCGCTCACTGGGCCAATGTTTCCTGTGTCACCTAGTTTTCTTAGCCTATACTTACAGTGTACATAACACTTTTTAGCCATGTCATCTATGTCAGATACATGCAACACCGTAATCTACTGCACTTCTTGAATCATATTGCTGGACATGAACTGGTTGGTTTGCAAGAGCAAACACAATCCAAATCCCATTTTTCTTCTGTGAATTTTGGTGCTGAACTGTGCTGGCTTTTTCCCCCCTCTTATCTCTAGTTTCTTCCTATTTTGATCTTCCACTATCATAGCACTGCCTACTTGCTAGAAGATTGAATCCAGACTAGTTTCCTTCCTTTGTACAGCAAAAATCCAGGTGCTATTTCAATAGCTAATTAAGACTAGGCTCCTTCCTATTCCAGGCACAGCCATGATATGGTCTCTTATGAAAGACTCAGCTCCTAAGAATGGTAAAACTAGCTCGTTAGCTTCATTCAGTCTTCTGTATTCCCCATATAGTTTGCTCCTCTTTTCTAAAAGTATATCACTCATATGACACATTTATTCATGGAGTGCAAGTTATTCAAATTTCTCACCCTGAGTTAACAAAAAAAAAAAAATTTAAAAATATGAACTGCTTCAGAACTAGTTATTGTCATAAAAGAAGTGATATCTGAATGCCTTTTCCTGGAACATGACACTTGTAGATGTAATGTAAAACCTATCCACTGTCCTCCAGACTTCACTTTTATGCCTGTATTCAGCAGGGTGTTTTATTTAGTGTTTCTTCATCTTCTGTGCGTTGTTCAACAGTAATACAGAGCCCATGGAGATACTCCATTAAGCACTTAACTGTCAGTGCTGTGCAGCATAAATCCCATCAAAACAAAACAATTTATTCTAAAGAGATCTTCTGAAAGCCATGTTAAGAAACAGCTTCCATAGAAGCATTTTCCCAAATTGTCATGACTTTCACACAAATGTTTCTGTCACTATTTTAAAAATTATGAGAAGCAGAAGAATAGGAGGAATTGGATTTCATTGGGAATTTGTAATTTCCTGGGGCACCCAAGGAATTCCAAGAAGAGCTGCATCATACACATTAGCCTCTGAAAAACATCCGTTTTTGTCGGAGTGGCCATAAGCCAGGTCCATGCTATGGTCCAGGGTCTGCTTAAATGCCACTCAAAAATTTCCCTTATTTTGAATATATGTACTTGCAAGTGGGATTACTTGCACATGAAAAAAAAAAAAAAAGAAAAAAAGAAACAAGTTAGGATTAGAATCTTAGATATTAGGTCCTTGGAAGTATTTTGTCTATAACCATGAATTCCCTTCCCTTGCCTCCCGCACAGACAACTAACCTCTTTCTACTCTAAATGAAATTGGCATTAAAGTGCTCATATGCTGCCATTAGTTTCCCCAAGGCTACCAGAAAATTATACTAGAAACCATTTTAATATACACATAGTAATAAGACATTTTTTCTGTATAAAACTAAAAAACCTCATTTGTAATGTGCCATTTCTACCTCTCCACAAAGTCTATAAATCTGCTTATAGCTTTAGAGAAAGAGTTGTAATAAATCACCAGTGTCAACACATTGCAGAGTAGAGTATTAATTACAAGACCACCGTTCAGAACCAATCCAGGCACTTGGTTTAGGTGTTTAGCTCAGTGAGTTACTGAAACTGGTATTTGCTTTGCTTTGGTTACTTTCTCTGTAAAAAGTGGATGTTACAAAAGATTTATATTAAAAATGTCTATTAAAATTGACGTAAGATTTATGTATTTAAAACCACATCATTCACCAAATATGCTTAGTTCTTCTATTACTCTCAGCTACTGTGAGTACTAAGAGGGATGTGCAAAAAATGAGTTTTAAGTTGGGACATTCTTCTGGAAAGTAGCGCTTGCAGTTCAGTTCTCAGTGGCAGAGGAAGGAATCAATCCAGGTTATCTACACCTTAAGCCTTGCTGTAACCAATAAGTTTATCTTATACAGATGTTTTATTTTAACTCAAGTGAAAAATTCTATATGACATAAAAACTGCATTAGTTTTATCTTTTGAGCGAGATAAGGAAAGCACTTTCTTTTTTCTCCTCCTTCCTTCCCTCCCTCCACCTCCACAATTAAGTTCAAGCCAATTAGAAAACAAGCTACACCAAAATGGGTTTTGCAACTTGACCCATTTTAGAGAACTACTTAAATTGTCACTGAGTCTTAGAGATATTATCTAGGTAAGTAATTAGTGCACCTGGAAGATGGGACACACTCAGTTCCAATCTCAGCTGCAGTAAAAATAGAATTCTTTAAAGGAGCATCAAAAGGAGAAAATTAACATATTCTATGCCACAGTCCCCTTGTGGCTGGGGAGATGGAAACGTTAGATTTCTCAAATCCTAATATTTTAAACAGCATTTTTCATCTCAGGGGAATAAACTTAGTATGAGAGTACTGGGTAAGAGCAGAATTACAAACAGCATTCTTTCATCTCAAGGGAATAATGTTAGTACGAGGGTATTGGGTAAAAGCTGAATTATATCCACAACTTATTTCCAGCAAAATTCAGTGAATTTTACTCACTGATGGCAATATTACATTCTTTCACTTGATTTAATACCTGCTGAAGGAATGTCATCCACCTCTTGCGGGTACCTGCAAACCTTCTCTAGTTGCATTGATTTTGCTAGCAACACGGAGGAACGTCACCTGTCTAGGGATTACATCTTACACTGATATATTCTTGCATGACATCAAAATAGTGAGAGTTTCAATAAAATTGATTATACTTTTTAAGAGAGATTTGAAGGTGACAGAGAGCTACTAAAATCCCAAGCAGTCAATGTTAAGTGATGGTTATAAAATTTATTGTATTTGAATAATGCTATTTAATTAGAACACAGCCGTCAAAAATGTTCCATGAAGTCAAGGATATTGATAAATCAATAGTTGATGAAAATTGCTTTTGCCTAACTATTTTTGAATTAAAATGCAGTGAGGATTCAGACTACCATAATTTTTCTGAGATTGTAGAAGCTTTTATTATAGCCTAATTGCTTAATTTAATCTTTCTCTTTTGATTAGAGGTTTCAAAATCAGAAAAAGAAGGTTTGAATTTGAACCTCTTGTCTGAAATCCTTTATACAGCTATAATGAATCTTCACAACATAGTGATATAATGCTCATTTCTAGCATAACATGCTTAGATGAAAGAATCAGCAAAAGAAACTCAAATTCATGAGAGAATATAAACTTGTTTATGGTGCTAATTTTGATATCCAAGCATATTTGCCTGTAAACTTACAAACACAGTAGCAGAGAGAGATTCTTACAAGATCTTTTATGTCCTGGGGCAAAATTCTGGCCTTTTTTATCGGTAGGCTTTGCTACTGAATTCAATGAATTTCACCCCAACAGATTTATGGAAGGCACACAATAACCTTCTATTTCCCTGTAGAGCTGGGAGGTTTAAAAGGTTTGTAAGGCCTGAGGAGGAACTGGGAAAGTAAAAGGAAAAATAAATAAAGAAAACAGTAGCAGCACCAAGGGAGAGGAAAGGCCAGCAATATTTTGCATTTACACAGTATGGATTATTCTTTCTGGCATAATCTACGCACCACCGCCAAAGTTCAGTTTGGGAGAAGCTGGATAAACCAGTGGCATAGAATACACTTCTGACTAGCAACAGTAAAGAAACAATGTTGCCCCAGACATCAAGGCAAATCCTTTCTATTTTAAAAATGCTATAGGTCTTGAATGGCTTTGCTGGACAAAAGAAGTTAAACCAAAAATGTTGAAAACTAAGCAGCTATATTAGAATTTTTTTCTTGTTCGAAACTACTTGGAACAACGAAAATCAGAGGGACAAAGACTTAAAACGTAAATAATTCAGAACTTCTAAAAAGGTTTGACCTCAGGGGTGAATGGAAGCCTAGTTCAGTTTGTATTTACAATGAATCTGTCAACATCATTAATTACAGGATTCAAATTAACCCTCAGAAAGAACTTTGTTAGTCGATTTTACCAATTAATGGACAAGTAAGTGACTCTGTTCAAAATCTAGGACTCAATATACTAATTTCTTATATGTGTAAGGCGTGGAGAGCAGTAGAAACTTTGGTGTGCACTTGTGGGAGTATAGCCAGATTCAGAGCCTCATGAGAATTTATATGTTGCCTTCAATAGACTTTGGATGTAGCTGTAGAAAAATTGATTATTCTATCATTGGTCTTGCTAAGTTGCCTAGGAAAGAGGGTTTCTGCAAACTGGGTTTTTTCAAACATGGATCAGTTTGTAAGAGAGGGAACATCTTCAGATCACTATGTCCCTTTCCTGCAGCACAACCAACTTTTGCTATTGTACATCAGGCATTAAGTTGTACCTAAAAATAACCCAAGAATGACACCTTAATGGAAGGTATCGCCAAAACAGAGAGGACGATGCTGTTGCTCCTACAGCTTGTCATCTAAGTTGTTATTTGGTTCACAAACTAGAAATAACCATTTTCAGAGTGCTTATTTATCTTAAATTCCTGAACTGAGATGTTGCAGGCACAAAGGAAGGAGAATCGTCAGTGCTCTGCTGTATCAAGATAATGTGCTCAGGGATTACTGCAGTTAAAGCTCTCTACATTTACTTTGGCAGTACTGTATTATTCTGTAAGTGTTAAGGAAGGGTTCTGCTCAAGATGGGGCATAACAGACTGTAGTTGGAAAATTGTTTGAAGGGATATAAAGAACTTTTGACTGGTCAGCAATTAATGGTGGTACTAGAATCACTGTGTTTAGGGATGATTTTGGAAATTTTTTGGGAACATTGGTGGCTCTTCCATTCGCTGATAGAGGGATAATTATGGTAATGGAAAACAAAGAGGCTATGAACAGCCTGTGCTGTCTAGGATTAAGCTAGTATTCTTATAAAGCTGAAATCAGAGAATAAACTATGTGTAGAAGAAAAAGAATAAAACCAGCTGCAAAATAATAATAACATCAATAAAAATGAAGCTTAAGCTTATGACCTGTTCCGAACAACTTGAAAGATACTTTCATGGAAGGTATCTTACTGGGGTAGTAAATCACCAGTCAGGTGGAAGCAGGGACATTATGCACTGACAGTTAAGAGCTATATGGAACAATGGTTAAAAAAATAACCAAAAGAAAGAAACAATTTGTGGCTTTGCCAAAGCCAATTTCAGCTAACAAAGGAGACTTAGATGCTTTAAAACATGACTGTTCTCTTTCTGGTCAAAGAAAAATAGTAATGTTATCAATGTAATCTAGTTGTCTTTAAAATTGCAATGAACTAATAGACCTTTTGTGTTTCTGCATTTGTGTTAGAATTAGAGGAACTGCTGCTGATTTTTCAAAAGTAAAACACAAAATCAATCTCATCTTCCTCTTTTCACCCCTCTCAGGTGTTTTTTTTTTCTGTGACTTGCCATCACAGTCCTAACCTCAAATGATAATTGAATTTCTAAGGAGGACAAATGCAATTTATTTCATTTCAATTTGCTGAGGGGAAATATTCTCTAATATTAATTCTTGAAGTGAGTTCATAAAAACAGTTTCCTTCCTTGCCAAGTTTTGGGTGTTGGAAAGGAATTCAGTTAGTCTTTGACATATTAGGAACTAGTAACCAATATGATGGCCTTTTACCTGTCAGGAAGAAAAAAACCCCCACAGATCCTTATGAAGTCTGTGGTGTCTTTTCTTCATGCTTTCCAGCAAGAATCAAGACTGCAAAAAATTATCTGATGCTCATGACTGCAAGATTTCCATTTCACTGCAAATCCAACATACTACAGGACCAATACTTGCTCTCTTTGCACCTGTTCCATAGAAAATATATTGCAGCTTCTATCTACCCATATTGATGCTTCCCTTTACAGTCTGTAAAACTACTTCTGTGGAAAAATGCTGTAGAACTGTAAATCAGGAAAGACTCTATTTTACCTTAATCCAGAAAACAGTAGCAGTATTTGCATGTGTTTTGCTGATGACATGCTGTTTTGTTTTTATTCAGCGACTAGTCTAAGATAAAAGAGTGTTTACTAAATAACTTCTCTACTTTCTGTGCCACAGTTATTTGTTCAGGGTTTTCCCTGACATGCTGTTTTGTTATGAGTCTGTTTATAGAGGCTGGCGAGGAATGGACACAAAACTTCTTTCTAACCTAGGGAGAGCATCCTCCCTCTGACAACTGTTCTTGCTCTAACTGGTGTTGAATAGCATGAGATCCTGATGGTATTAATCTCCATTTATTATTCTTAAAGACGTATTACTGATGAATCAACTTTTAACTACCTTACCTTGGCAGAATGCCACCTTTTGGTTATATTCAGCAATATTATTTGCAATTACTCTGCAGATTCTAGTACCAGTTTCTGAAGCAGGATACTGGATTAGTAGGTCCACTGATCTGCTCTTACATGTTTAGGGTGGGAATCTGGGGAATTCTTTTGTTTAATTTCTACAATCATCTTTAAACAGGTTCCCTGCCTCTTGACGTAGGCTACTATTCAAGAATTGATGATTCATTTGGACAAAAAGACTGAGAAACATAAATAGCAACTACGCTTTTGCATGTCACATTGTTTTCTTAAGTATTAGAGTACATGGCTTTTCTCATCTAACAGTCCTCTACACTGGAAGATATAACCTAGAATGCAGACTGTATGGAGATGAGATAAATGAGACAAAGAATGTGAGGGGGATTTGCTTTAACATTAAGTGTGAAAGGTCCAGTTTCTTAAATACAGAAAATGTCAAATACTCGCTGGTGGCGTACTTTTTGAAAACAGTACAAAGGACCTTCTTGTGGATAAAGCACAAGAAAGCTGTCATCAGATAACAAGTTAGCTTCGAAGTGGCTGCAACCTTGGTACTTCCATTGTGAGTAAATAATTGCCTGTGGTGAAGGGCTGTCTAACACCCTGCACTTGTATCTGTGAAATACATCAAAAATTGCAGATGAAGCGTAATTGGAGAAAATGAGCTTAGAGGAAATTATCAGTGTCATTTATATGTGCCTTTTACATAGCACAGAGTGTATGTATGCGCATGTGTGTATGCGTCTGCATACCCTAATAGTATGTGTAAAGGCCAATGGAGATGAATATGTAGTATTAAGCACAAACATAATGTCAAAACTACAAAAGCTACAACAGTTGGATGTTGTTAGCGTGCAAAGACTGAAAAGTGAAATCTTGCCCTCAAAGTAAGTGTACACAAACCCAAAGTGAGCCCATGGCTATTTGAATTTAAATGATAGTTTTGTAATTAATTTCAATGGGGCAGGTTTGCATCTGGCTATAATGTGACTCCAGCTGAAAACAACAGAATAGAAGCTGTTGGAGAAAGTATTGTAAAGATTTCCAGTGTTTTCAGGTCTACTAAATTACTAGTGGTCTCCATGGTGATGTTTTACTAATTCCACAACTGCTATCAGCCAAAAGAAAACAAAAAAAGATGTACAGTAAATGCAGCAGGAATTAAAAATCCTAAACTAAGATACACCTTCCACTGTACTTGAATCTGAGAGCTCAGGACACTTTATTTTACATCAAATTAAGTATCTGTAGTGAAAAGATGCATCTAGTCATTCTTTAATGCACCTTAAAAATAACTCCGGGTAAGAATCTGTAGGAAAGCAGAAGGTGGGTGGACTAGGGAAGTATCATCTGGTGCCTCATACAGAGAAATGTTTTTTTTAAGAAAAGTATTAGTCACTACATGAGTGTGTGCTTCTGAGGACGCTGAATTTCTGTTTGAAATTCTCAGACACTCGGAACTCCTCAAGTTCACAGGAAGCAAAGGGTGGTCAACACCCCCCTAAATTAATGTGACTGAAGCAGAATTAAAAGTCAGAATCTTGAAACAGATGCTCAAAATTGCATACTATTTTCATTATTTTAGGTGAATGAAAATAGATACATACCAAAACGTGTGGAAAGGCAAGGCACTTATTTGAATCCTAGTCATGATTTAGACATTTCATAGAATCATAGAATCACAGAATCATTTAGGTTGGAAAAGACCTTTAAGATCATCCAGTCCAACCATCAACCTACACTACAAAGTCCACACTAAAAGGGCTTTTTAGCCCTTAATAATTTCCACAGACGGCATGATGAGAAAGAGATGAACTATAGTCAGCTGTTCAGTATTTCTTGTGCTGTGCTACCATTTTGTACACGTCTCTTTTGAAGGTAGAAAATCCATTAATCGTGTAATGGAAACAGAGCTGTGCAGTCACTAAAAAGATGGGATGCTGGCAAGTGCTTTAGACTATTATAATGCCTTATTTACATGTATTTATTTTCTTCTTGCAGCTTATTGTGCGAGAATTTTAGTGTTAGCTACATACTTATAGAAAGTTTTGACCAAGGCTTTTGTACATTTTCTTAGCTGATATGGAATTTTGCAGATGATATCCCTAGAAAGAGAGTTGTGAGGAATCAGCATTCATGCAAGAATCATGTAAGTTAAAAAGGATATATATATATATACAGAGAGAGAGAGAGAGAGAGAGAGATAAAACCCCCATATTACAGATCGCAAGAATAGATAGTTGTCAATAGCAGTTTGGTAACGTCAGAAATCACACAACTGCTCAGATTCCTTAAGGCCTCCCATTGCCCCAAGATTCTCTGGGCAGGGAAAAAGCATTGCTGATTGCAGGGGAAGCAGAGGCCTTGAAACGTCAGTAAAGCTGCTGGCTCCCAAACCACACGGACTTCTTCTGGTGAGGCCAGTGTATGTTTGTGACAAAATGTTTAGTGCTCTGTAAAGATTACAATCTAACTTATCTAACCATGCAAGAAATAGCTATCTTAATTTCTTTACCAAACACAATGTCCCCACAGTAAGAGCAATTATGAACGCATTGACGCATACTCATGCAAGTGTAAGGCAACACAGGGTTATAACAAAGAAACCTATTAATAATACCCTCAACACTGAAAACTATGTAACCCTATGTGCTTAATAATTTTACTGCATTCCAATCTAGCAGTATATAATGTACTATGCATAGAAATACAAACCAGGTGATGTTTTCTAGAGGTTCATTCCATAATTGGAGAATTTATTGATAAGTCCTGTACTAAAATCACCTAACACAATAATGTGAAGTGTCAGTGTTTCAGACAAAGTTAGAGAAAATTATTACCATTAGGACATAACTATATTTTAAGAAAGAATCTGAGTGTTTTTACTTATATTGTCATTATATTTGGAACCTCTTCATTTATAGCATAAGCCAAATCTCATTAAGGTCAAAGGGCTTTGGTTCATGACATAAAACTCCATTAAATTAGTTTACCTGTATGAAAAATGAAGAAAGACTTAAATGCAGAATCCTACCTTTAATTATTTTTTTATCTCTGTTACAAATTCTCAGATGAGAGAATTGTGACTGACTACATGTTTAAGGCAATGTTGTAATTGTCAACTTTTATAAAACATGAAATTGAATAAGATATAATTTAAACTAAAGGTAACCACATATACTCTAAGTATGCAATGTTAAACTGCACTCTGCTCTGTTTCAGCACTACATGTTGATGATGCAAGAATATGTTCATAGCCCAGGATTAGATTGATTTTAGTTTGCTTTTTCTCCCTATGCATTCCACAGTTGCAGTGATGAGGGTGGCAATAATTAGGAAGGGACTTGATTTGATAGCCTACATACTTAGAGGAAATTCTCTTCACAAAACTAGATGTGCTTTACAGAGGTGGGGTACAAGGCTGGATATTTGCATGGACGCAGACTTAAAAAACTAGGGATAAGTACTAGCTACCCACAGTAAGGAGAAACGTTTCAGAGGTCGCTCTTGAAACCTCTTGTGAGAGGATGGAGAGACACAATCACATGACCTGCACAGATACATAAACCAGCTTTTTGATTCTGCAGCAGCTTACATAGCTCCATACAGTTTGACTCCACTGCACAAATGAAGACATATGAGAGTCTCATTTGTGATTCAGGGCACCTTTCAAAGAAACTACAGCATGTGTCTCAGTTTGGAATTTCATTACATATTTCTCCATATGCCAATGAGATTTTGGCCTATAGGTTTTAATTCCAATTGGTGTATGTTAGCTAACTGCTGGCATCTGCTACTGTGCTGCAAAGAGTAAACTATAACCTTAACAATCAAAGAACTTTATTAATATTTAAAGAAAATGTTTAATGTTTAAACAGATTATAAAAACTTTAATGAAGCCATTTGGAAACTAGTTTGCATATGGCATTATGCTCCTTAGCCTACCAGCATCAAAAATTACATCATTTTTCAGCAAGATGAGCTTCTCTGTAGAAATACTGCTTTCACTACCGTTCTGGGTTTCTTCAGGGTATGAATTACGTTTGAGCCTGTGTATTTTCCAGCTCCTGTGCTTAAGCAAAATGAAGGAAAGTTGTTTTCCTTTGTTTTTCAAGAGAAGATCTCTTTTTCATAGGTCCAAAATACTATTTTTATTCATAGCGCACGCGTGTGTGTAAGATACTAGAATATGGTATCCTTTACAAAATGCTGATGCAAAGGCACACATGCTTGATGGGAACTAATGAGGCCAGAGTAAATCCGCACATTCTCAGTCAAGGAATCACTAAAGCAGGTATGCAAAACCGGAGGAAAAATGGAGATTAAAGAATGAAGTATAGAACTGAATATTCTAATGAGATTTCTGTATGTGGACACCCAATATTTTCAGTATTATGGATAGGATAGCAGCTAATTTATGATATAAATCATAAGTTATGCAGCTAATTAATGATATACCATAGTTATAAAGTCTACTGTTATCAGTTTACTTGTAGCAATGTTTCCTAGCTGTTTACCATCCATCACATAGCTCACAGCTAAAAGAGAGGAAACAATTACAGCATTTCCGCATAAATTTAAGGGGAGCCACATGTAAAGAGACTGCCGATTAACATTCTTTTAGCATGGTTAAGTAATCAGGAACATCAGTCAGATAATGAGGGATTTTGTTACAAAATTCAGATTGAAATACATGGTAGTATAATTCCTTTTGCAGAAATCAAGATTTTCTTGTGGTGTTATGATTCTTCTTGTTAAACCCATACAGTAAGCAGCTTTAGCTTTCTTTATAGCATTATACTATTCTACAGGGTTCCATAAGATCTTATGGTACATCTGGTCAAACAATGCATCTGGCACATTTCCAATCTTCAGCTTTTTCTGCTAAACACAGAAAATAGCTGTGTAGAGAACTGGAATTCATTGTACACTTCCTGTCAATTGCAATCCATTTTAAAGGTAATAATTATTACAAGCGCTACGCATGTGGTGCATATTCAATTAGAGATAAGAAGGCAATTTATAAACGAGGGCAGCCTGTTTGTAACAGACCCAGTGGCTCTGTAGAGATGCATTGAGTTAGCAAGCTATGACGGTCCAGCTCGGGAATAGACGGCTTAGCCAGCATGCCTGTGATGCAGCTGGAGCTCATTAGTGCCTCGGGAGGGAAACATGGAAGTTATAAGGGAAGTGCAGGATAGGGATGAGGGGTTGCTTCTCTTCAGGGTACTTAGGCTAGAGCTCCTATCTAGAGACATGTGAGCTTTTGCACTTTTAGAAGGGTCTAAAACTGCGACTTCTGCTATTTTCAATATAAGTCACAGTTAGCAGAAATTTCTACCTACAATTTCAGGTATCTGCTCTTAACAGCTATATGCTAAATGCAGCATAAGCCATTCCTCTTTTTTAAACCATGCTTACAACCTTTTTATATCTGTATCATCTTCTCTCAGAAGGAAAAAGAACAGGGGCATTTCTGTGTCCTCCCTGATTGTTTTTAACAGCTGCAAAACCAAGGTTTTGCTATAGGCCTTGTCTCAAAAAAAAAAAAAAAAACAACCAACCAAACAAACAAACAAAAAACCCCCCCCAAAAAACCCCTGGGTAAAATATAAGAAAACAAGAGCAAGGTTTTCCCCTAATTTAACTCACTTCCAGAGTGTTTATTTAAGCAAAACAGGCTAAAACAAGGGCAAAACCATAATAATACTATTCCAATACAAATAAATCTTCTCAAATGCTATTTTATTTTCTTGTTCTTGTTATCAGAAGTAGCTGCTTCTTCAGTCCTTTCCACTGACCACTGTAAGTTGGTCACCTGGACTCTTTCCTGAGCAGCACTGCCTGAAGCCCCAGTCTATTGCTTTTGAGTCTGAACTTGCAGGGGTTCAAGGAGGTTGGAAATTAGGGGTTTTTTTTTGTTCAGCTGCAGAAAGGGAACCATGAGACAGAAGGAGACAGCACCGATCAGAGCTAACTTTTATGCTCAGTCTCCACTTAAATGGAAGAAAGTACTTCATGCATGCAACCTGCTTAATTCTAACTAGGAATTTGGACTTCACTGGATCCTTTAGGCAAGGACTTCTTGCACACTTTTGGAAGAGTACCAGACCTGGGTGCCATGTATTAGTTAAAAAGAATTTCCAGTTTACCCCCAGAGAGAGTATTAGCCATCAAATATGTTATCTTATATCAGCCAGCCAATGGTGCTATATACCTCAGAAGATCATGAAAAAACGTTCTAGTATGAAATTTTCCTGCAGGCACTGTGATTGTGGTGTGCTGGAAGAACAGATTCCTCCTGCACAGCACAGATACAAAGACTGATTAGAATCTGGTACTGGTGGTAATCTTATTTGAAAAATAACTTTCTTTTCTCTCAGTCTTGCGCTCTGCCAATCATTTATGTGGAAACGCCTGACCTCTTGCAGTGCCTTAAAGGTCATTTTTTCCTAAGTGGAGCTCCTCAACAAATCACAACAACAGCTGCCAATTAGGCTGCTCATTTCAAAAGGATTAGAATTATGTTTTGTGGTGGCTGCTGCTCTGCTAATTATTGAGGACATTTGGCTGTAAGTAGGGTTTTCCTCAGTCTAGAAATACTCTTGAATTTTTTAAAAGTCAAGAGACTGAATTGTAAGAGCCATTATATCCTGACATTTGTGTGGCCTTTTCTTCCTAGAAGTGTAAACTAATTATCTATAAAGAATCCAATGTCTGATAACAGAAAATAGTAGGCATTAATCAGGGATAAATTAATATAGGCTGTGTGCTTTAGAATTAAGCACAGCTCTAATTGTTTGGTCTCTTAAACGCTCATATAAATAGCAGGACCAAAGCCACAGGGCACACACATGTCCTGTGTGACTGTGGAGGGTTTAAGATAGGGGCACCATAGAATCATAGCATGCTTTGGGTTGGAAGGGACCTTTAGAGGTCATTTAGCCCAACCCCCCTGCAGTGAGCGGGGACATCTGACAGGACAAGGAGCAATGGTTTTAAACTAAGGAAGAATAGATTTAGACTAGACATAAGGAAGAAATTTTTTACAATGAGGGTGGTGAAGCACTGGAACAGGTTGCCCAGAGAGGTAGTGGAGGCCCCATCCCTAGAAACATTCCAGGTCAGGTTGGACGGGGCTCTGAGCACCCTGATCCATTAAAGCTGTCCCTGCTCGCTGCAGGGGGGTTGGGCTAGATGACCTCTAAAGGTCCCTTCCAACCCAAAGCATTCTGTTATTCTATGATTGTATCTTTAATTAGATGTCCAAACCCATTTCTTTTTGTGCTGTTGCTCTCTATGTTTTAAAGGGCTGCTTCTCCCAAATACAGTGTGGGTGCTAGGTGTCTGGAGTGGGACCCCTTGCAAACAGCAGACTGACAATGTTTTGGCAGTACTAGTACATAGCCATCTCTACTCAGCTGCTCCCTTTGTCTCACAGAAAGATAAGAACAGTAGCTGCAGTTCCTGGCATGTGCTTTTAACAACAAACTCAGGAGAAAGCCTTCTGCTACTGGAGCAGAATTTGCAGGGCATTATGTCTTTTCTTACAAAAAGATAGCTGATGGAAGAATCCTATAAGATAGCCATTGTATCATGTGTCTAGAGAAAGGAGATCCGTTGTTTCAGTTCTGAGTGTAGGTCTGCTTGTAACTGGTTTATAAGATAGATAGGCCAGCAGAAAAGCAGTAGAATGACTAGATCACAGTGACGGTGCTTCATTTGGATATAGTGAGCCAAAACCTGACTTCAGCCAGCTCTTCGCCTTTAGTCCTACAATGCTCTTTTTAGTAACCATGGTCTGATTGCTGTTCAGGAGCCACTCCTTTGATTAACTATTTTTTCCCCCCTTTGAGTAGATTTGGACATCTCCATTGCCATAATTTACTTTTTAAGTTATACTCTCCTGTTCCGAATTGCTTCAGAAGTGAGGCTGTAATTAGGGATGGAACAGCATCAAGTCTAAAGCCCATATTGAGGCTATTTGATGACATATCAGGGTCAAGAGACTATAATGATTTGATTAACAGTTTTTGAGGAATTAAAAAAGTATATCTTTCATGACTGTTTTGTCAGCCTGTTTCAATTAATATGATTAAATAGCATTAAATTAATATGCTTATAAACACAACCCTTTTAGACCAAACTCAGTTTATGACCCAGCAATCAGCTGATTGATCTATAGCCTGTTTCCTTGTTGGAAAATGTATATCATAAATGAGCTAAGCAAGTTTTGAAAACTTAATGTATTTTCAAGGGATTTCCAGGAGATATTAACTGCTCCTCTGCAAAGTGATGACTTTTAATAATCAAAGATAATCATGTCTGCTTTATAGTGTGGAGATTAAAATTTGAAGCAATCAGTACTATGTCCATCAATGAGCAAAGCCCAAAGACCAGTCTGAACTTTCAGTCCTTCAATCTAAGTTAATTTGCTCAAGCAGTCCTAGTAAGACTACATGCTTTGGTAAAGTTACTCAGAAGTTCTGAGTCTAGCATCGAGTTCTCTTGTTTTACCTTTACTCCATTCTCAAGCTTGTGTAAAACCTTGGAGGTGAAGGGCTGCTGAAATCTTAATGCAGCATCTTGTGCATGCTGCACGCCCAGTGCAGCTGAACAATCAGGCCAGAAGCTTTTGTCTATAAGGCAGGTGTTCCCTAATGGGTTTGCTATCAGGATCAGCAAAAAAATGTAACTGTTTAACTAGTAGTGTGGTTAGAAAGGCTATTACACCCAATTTGAGAAAGCAACCTTCACAAGCTTGTTAGACACAACTATTTCAGACCTGACTACGTAAACAAGGGTTAGACTGGTGGAATGAATGGAGACCGGCAAGGCAGTATGTGACATACCCCCTTCCTGGCTGGCCATGCTTTCCTGTGCCTTCTAGTAATTTCCTGGCTTTACTTCCATAGGAGATGCGTTTCAGAATTCCCTTTCCAGAATTTATAACTTGCTGGCAGTGTATTTTGCCTAAAAGCAGAATTCTCCATATTCTTGCACATTTAACCAAAGAGGGGTATTGCCCTGTTCCCTGGTCTCTTTGTTGGGGCTGTTCCCTGGAGTTAAAGGAACATAACCAGAAAATGATATAACTCGTAAGTATGATGGATAACATTTATAACCATTAGAGAAAGTGAGAAGCTTCTCTTAATACTCCACCACTAGGAAACTGTGCTGGTCTTAGATTAGCATTTAAGTGAAACAGATAGAGGGCAGAGAGAAAAAAAAATAGTGAGGAATGTCTTCTCTTCCTGTAGGAAACACAGTATTGTCCATGCATCCCTTTCTAGAGCTGACTTGTAGGGATTTGTCTTTTAAGGAAAGCCTGTCCACTTTCAACAAACCAGTAATTTCTATTTATCTAGCAACACCCTGCCCAGCCATGGACTTACTTGTAGCTAAGCAAATCAACCCAACCCAACTGTACATGTGAAGAACCTAATGTAAAATCTGAACTATAATGTCCCAAGATTTAGAAGCAAGTGTTGTTTGCCTGCAGCATAACGTGAGGTTATACTAGCAGCTGTAAATAATTCTAGAGAAAGCTGCACAGAATCAAATAGCTTTCGATCAGGTCCTACCACTTTCATCTTCTCCTTCACTAAGATAAATTAAACTTTAAATGTATGAAACTCAGGAGCACTCTGTTTGACCTAACCTTGTTGCCATGGATGGCAGTGGCAATTTTAATGTTAACATCACTATGACCATAGTCAGGTCAATGATGATAACTTAAAAATACTGCCATAAACCATCATCCATGGTAAAAACAAACAATAAAAACACACAGAGAGAATGCTTATAAATATTTAGTGAGAATTGGGATAATTGGATTGAATGAAAACTCTCTAAAGCCTGCATTTTCACTAAATCTTTGTTACCTTACTTTTCTTATGACAGTGTTAAAATAATCCATTGTTTGTGACAAGATTTGTGTTACTTTGTACTTTCAGATTCTGTAAGTTTCAGATGCTTGAAATCTAATATGTTGTCTTTCATAGAATGTTAAACGGTGATTGACTGGATAATGAAGGATAGATGGGGACTAATAATTACATGGCATCTTTTAACAGGCATTCTTAATAGAAGTTCTTAAATTCTCATTTAAGAACCGTAGATAAGTTTTCATTTTATATCAATATCTGAAGAAAATCATACTGGTCTTTTTCTTCTTATGTATTCTTTTAGAGCAAATGATGGGGTATTATGAGAAATGCAGAACTCAGCATCACGGCCAGAAACACCACCTCTATCACTGTATACTGAATTTTACCATCAAGTTATGAAATTTTAACAGCTAGTAAAAAATGTAAAAAAAATCATGCAAAGCAGTAGAGAAAAAGTATTCGTTTAAAAACAGCTAACAATTTCACAATCTGATTTACAGTTTTAAATCTAATTTCCATGGATTTTTGTTAGTTTTAGCTTCAGCCTTAACTCACTGTTTTGTCAGTGTGCATTACAGTTCACCAGTCCTTATTGAAAGATCTGTCATATTGTAACAAAAGAGAGAGACTGCCTTTGAATAATTCTATAAATGAACTGAAAAGCCCTTGATTTTGGCCAGTAATGAGTAATAAAAATGACTTAGATTGGGAGTGCAGCCATCTGTCTGAGCAACAATATTAATTTAAAATGCACTGAAGTCGTATATGATTACAAGAATGCCAAGTGTGTGGCTTAGTAAATTTGCTTGAAGAGAATTCTTGGGGGGAGAGAAAGTAAGAGGCAGTGCAGCTCTCGCTGAAAACAGCTACATATGAAAGGGTAATCTTTGGATTAGAAAATAAATTAGAAGAATTCAAAGGAATTTAACAACAATTTTTGAACCATATCGTAAAGGAGGCTGAGGATTAAGAGCTTATGGGGGAAGAGAAAAACAGAATAGAAGGGGTACATAAAACTCATAGCTCCATAGAGAAACACGTAATCCGTTTTCTGTGTGTTCAGGGGTAGATTCGGTTTATTTTCACTATTTTGTTTTGCACTGCTGAATGGGAGGGAATGAAAGAATAAACAGCAACAAACCCAGTATGCATTTAAACAAAATGTTAGTTAATTCTGCAGTTGAAAATATTCATATGTAATTAAAAATACCATGGCCTTTCTTTTTCTCTTTCTCTCTCTGAGGCTATGCATCACTAAATCATGCAGATGAATCCCTGAAAAAGCCTTATATGCAAATTGTAACAGCTATATGCAAGGGTAGTATTGGCATATGAAATTCAGTATTTCTGCAAAATAGAAACAATTCTATAGTAGATATAAAGGTTATTCCCTTGCAATACAGTTATCAGAGAAAGGTTCTCTTCTCTGCTGGAATACTTTTTGAAAGCATCAGCCTCTGCTGGTATGAAGAAATAAAATTGAGAAGACTTATCCTGTTCAATAGCTAACATTTTTTTCTGGAAGTACTGACCAGAAACTTTTTTGTGATTTAAAATCTGAGAGAATCTGACAGTTGAACTGATACTGTGCCCAGTATTTTTTCTATCAAACTGTTTTTGATAGAAAATTGGATTTTTGATTAAATTGAGATGTGCAAGAAGTGATGAAATTTTCTACGTAAAATTTCCAATGCTTAAAACAGAGGAATTGCTGAAAAAGGTACCAGATTGCATCATGAAAATTATAGTCTTGGACCATATGTTTCCATTTTGTTCTAGGAGATAGATTTTCTACAACCTGGGGTTCTTGGGACTTACAAGTGAACATTAAAAGGGAAGAAAACTGCTTTTAAATGACTTCTCACAGGATCTAGGTAGTGGTGAGGTAGTCTAAAATTACCCCTTGTGCTGAAAAGTATTTTGAACATTGCAATGCTATATATCTAGTACTGAGAACAGCCTCAAGTTTTAAAAAATAATTACAATTGCGCTAGTCACCTGTTCAAACAAAAAACAGATGACCAAACATAATGGAAAAAACCACTTTTTCTAATTGTGTCAGATTTTTAATGAGGCAGAAGTGAAACGATGTCATTGCTCAAGTCTGTGGGCCAGACTGCAGTTTATACAGTCCCTTTGTGAAAATCCACATGGATCCAATCTCTCAGACCACTTCTCTTATTTACCAGATCTCTGATTTCCTTAACTTTGCAGCATTTTTGTATGAAAGCTAGTGTAAACTCTTATCTCCTTACCTTTCATCTCTTTGATTGACATTGAGAAGAACACGTTCTTATTTTTTTTTGCTTATCCAGAGAATTGTTACTGTTTTCCTGGCAAAATCTCCAGTCTTTCCCCAATGAAGACATAAGCCTCTTCCTTTGCATTAATGAAATTCCATCCAGCTATATTCCAGTACCTTTGTCTGTTCCTTACACCAGTTGAAAACACAAAGTCAGTTATTTCCATGCCCTACCTGTTTAGTTCTCATTTTGGAATCTGGTGACAGATTGCTGTAGGTATAATGGGCCTGTGTGACTCCACAGAAAAGCACTGCAACAATACCTGAAATTCAAAGAAAAAACACAGAGTTAGCTGCTTCTGTTTTCTTACGTAGGTCTGTCAAAGGGCCGCATAAAAAAGCTAATTAGACTGTTAACAGCATTTTATAACAAAAGAACTTTAAGATATGTTTTATAAGAGCATCTTTCAAACAAACTAGAATTTTTTTCCTTTGCTAAAAATCACGAAGGACTTGAATCTTCTACTTGGTCCATCACGCATTCGTAGCATTTCCACTGGTGAGTATTTGGCCCAAAACTATAGAAAATTTGTTTGAATTAATACACAGTAACATCTGACCATAATCTGACTGACAGTTAGGCAAGACTAACATAACTGTAATATGAAGGACTTCAGGCTGTTTGAAAATTTTGGCAGAGACCGAATAGGAAAGGAAAAAATAATTTTACTACATTTAAATTGTTTGAGAGTGCTTGGTACTGAATGACTGCAACAGGGGAAAGTAATTTCAGTCTGTGCCTGATTGTTAGCCTTATCATAAGCAGTGTGTAACAATGGGCAAGGTGGACAACAACATATTCCTTAAAAATGATGCTCTGGCAGGTGCCAGCTGCATTGCCCAGAATGACTAGGTCAACGACTGTAGCCCTATGGCAGTAATTATACTTCCCAGCCTGTGGAAGGTCTTGAGGAACAGGGTAGCAGGTTTGTCAGGAATAATAATAAATTTGTATTACAGTGATATTTCTTATTTTGAATACTTACTCCCTGGCCCTGGTCCTAACTCACTAGAATCATTGAGTAACGTCACTGTAATGCAGTATCATAATTAAAGTAGCTGATAAGAATCTAACTGCAATTTCCTGTCAGCTCTGGACACAGATAAGGCAGAAGGAACCCACACAGGGAGAAAATAGAAAACCAAAAATAAGTGGCCACCAATAACCATATGTAAATGCCCATGGAGGAAGAAAGCTCTGTGCTTTTCTTAAACTTGGAGCATGTCCATATAGATAATTATTTACGCAACAGCTCAGGGCTTGTTCATGTCCATTCCAATCATCATTCCCCTGAAAACCTCCACACACATTTCCTGAAGCATGTGGAGCATGCAAGTTCTGCTTGGTTTCTAGATGCACACCACACGAGCAACAACTGTTTTTGCACAAAGCCAGCCCGCAGCGCGATCGCTGCATGCCTGTGATCTCCGGGGCTCACACACAGGCGTTTTCCACCATCCACCCTACAGTGCTTTAGTTCTTGCGCCTTTCAGCCCTTCTACCCGCTGCCTCCTGTCTAAGAGCTACAACATGTCCTAATTAGGACTTTAGTTCTGCTTCCTCATAGTCTGCTCTGCAAATTGTTAGGTAGTTGTTAGCTCGTAGGTTGCTGACGTACTGAAATAACACCGATGAATCCAAGGAAACACAGGCAACAAAGCAAGCAAAAAGATACCTGTCCAGGTTTAGGCAATATCCATCCTTGCAATGTGACTGTGCAGCAGCTTTCTAGGCATTCGTTGGGTTAAACTAGCAGGAACTGAGACATATAAGCCAGTTCTACTGGAAGCAAAATAATCCCAGTCTGTGCCTTCAGTCCTGGACTTGAAACTGGATAAGCCTTCCTCCAGCTTCTCCAGGATGGTGACTCTCCTGAATTTACAAAGGCCGGCAAGAAGAGGCTCAGTAAGGGGGCAGGATCTGCAGCGCTGCAGGCTTTAGCACAGCAAACCCAACGTAAACCAATCTGCTCCTTCAAAAGGATTAACAGAGGCAGGCCAGGCTTCACCCAGTCACAGGAAAAAATGGATGGCAACGCACTAACAAGCGTCAGGTGAAAGTGCTGGTGCCTCCATAGGTTTTGTAATAGCCTTATCCAAACCTCTAAATGTCTGAATTTAGCAGCAAGAGGGCCCTGGAGGTAGGTGAAATATCCTCCTCCCCTAAAGCAAGGCATAGATACGGAAACATGGTAAAGTGAAAATGTAGACAATACTGAAACTACTTCATTTGGAGGAGCCTGCGTGTGTGGGAATGGCACATTGCCACATACCAGTTAATTATTACCTTACCGTGTCTTTCTCAAGTTTCTGACTCTCTTTGGGTTGCTAACTGTGAAAATATTGTCCAACAAAATCCAACTTTCGTTACTTGCAAGCCTCTCTTGTTTCTGGGAAGAACTGAGGCCTGGTATTAATATGCCTTTGGTGGAAGAAAAAAGTATGGAGTAAAAAAATTCTGAGATTAATTTAGCACAAGGGATAACTGCCATCAGAAAGAAAATGAGAAAGCAAATCTTTTTTTCCCCACAAACCACTGTGGACATTTTCTTTGCTTCTGGGCTCTCTTTATATTGTAAATTTACCTGTACTTCTACAGAACACAGTCTCTGAAGCCAAGAGAAATTCTACTGAGCTTTAGCTGCTGTGTCTTTGGTTTTTAATATTTATTTTCTTATGTCTGTTTCGATTTTTTTTCCTTAAGTACACTAAGACTTTTATTTGCAGTAAATAATGTCGGTACTAGTGAGTTGTCACTGTCTAAATACGTTCCAAGACGTTCATGTTTCTGTGAAGCCTAATTGTTCTCTTAAATGAGTCTAAGTCTTTTTTCTCAGTAACTGTATTTGATTGTGCAGAACTGATCTGGGGAGTTTAAAAATTCTCAAGGCATTAATAATAAGCAATGGGATGCCCAAACAATGACAGTTCAATTAAAAAATATAGCCAATCAGAAATGTTGCTAAGTATCACTAGCTCCAGGCTCAGTAACAGAAATGGAGATAAGAGTTTCTGATTCACTTTGTTTTGCATGAATCATCATCATGCCAAGTCTTGCATTTTTAGAATTGATTACTAAATTCAACTATGATTATGAAATGTTTTTTGACTGCTAAGAAACTGTTAATTATGGGTAGTGAGAGAACTCAGAGAGCGACATGAGGAATAAAATGGCCTAAATCTGATTTTACAATAGGAATAAATGATCTGAACCATGCAATTATGCAAGTGTAGAAACCAGACACCCTGTTTCCAGGGAAGACGGGGAATGCAGTGGAATATTTCAGCTGCTACAACTGAAGGCTTAATATGTACCAGCCATGCCTCTCGCAATGAATGCTTAATTAAAAAGCTCGGAGAAAATTGTTTGTAATGCATTTCCATAAAAACGATTACTTAAGAGTAATGACCAATTACATGTTAATGCAACTACAAAGGAAAGAGAAATACGTAAAAAGGCAAACATAGAACTTTTTAGTTAGAAGGAAAAAGCAATCTGGATTTCTTTGTAAGACTATTAAAGCTGGATTTTGAAGTTAGCTCGGTAGCAAAATACCGTATGAATGGTGTATGGCACATAAATTACGTTGTTAAATTTTTGCAGGCTCTCTTTCACAGAGAAACAGATAAGACGAAATATGATAATACTGGAACTGTAAACAGGAAGTATTTATTAGATGCAGGGAGGCAGATAAAGTGAGGTGGTCCTTTTCCTAGTCCTTAGCGCTCAGTGCTTTATTTTCAGAGTGCTGGAGACTCAACTCACTTTTTCAGTGCTGTTACATGTGTTAATTTTTAAGTGGCAAATTTAGCCATTACTGAGATACTTAGTACTACAACTGCTGAACAAGATGCTAACCTAAACATGGAATGTTTTTTGAGTTGAAATGGGTGATCAGTTGTTAAGTTCAATGCAGGCGCTTGTGTCTATAAATAAAGTTACTGAAATTTTCGACTTATTTTAAAAAATTGAGAAACCTCACAGGAAAATGTTCATAGTCGCTAGTAAAGTTTCAGCTGCAGCTCAGCATCTTTGAAGAGGTTTTATTAGAAATAAAAGCCTACCTTTTTATTTGATTTTTTTGCTCCTTATACAACAGAGAAACAGTGATAGCTTGTTAGCTGCTTATACAATTACAGAACTTATTCTTATGTTAATGTTGCCAAATACTTGTAGCTGAAATTGTTGCTAGGACAAAAGCTAGTAATATCAATACAGGATAAAGGAGTAACTTATATCTTTAAAACCATTTTGCTGATGGTGTCAACATTAACATGATAGTGTGAGCATTAATTTGTAAGTGTTAATCTAAAAATAATTCCTATATTGTCACTGAAAAACAAAATCTTTTTTTGGATCATTTCACAAATAGGCAAAAGGAAACGTACCCTTGCTTTTCAATACCTGGTGCTAAGAGGAAAAACTGGAAAAAAGTCTGTCTTTTGTCAGAGAAGGGCAGCACGCATAGTGTGCTTTTAATGCAAACCTGGAAGTGACTGGCCACAATTTAAACTTCAGAATTTGCTAGTCTGAGACAATAAAACTGACATTATGTCTCCAGCTGTCAGGTCTTTTAATGGTAAAAAAAGGAATTTAGAAAAAAAAAACCAAACCCCAAACCTCTTCCTTCTGGGGAAACAAGGGAGTGGATAAGATGTATAACTTCATTTGAAAAGATCTATAGGTAAACTGACCAGTTTTCATCCCAACTTCGAAGCATTCCAGAGCTGCAGGGATGCCTCTCTAATGATGCACAATGTACTGCAAATCCCACAGTACAACAAGCAACAGGAACTGGTCTTTCATCAAAGGCAGTGAAATATGGGGAAAAGAGAACAATGAGGACGGGGTAATAGAGCAATTATTTACATCAGATAACATTTACTTTGGAGTCATATTTATGCCAGAGTATCTCCACAGCACCTACTGGGCACATTGCAGTGCAGACTGAATGTGTGAGTGGCAGGAAATGAGGCACTGTCTTCTGCATCAAATTGTTGCAGTAATAAGGCTATAAAACCAGTGGCAACGATATCCCTATTCAGTCTGTTTTCACTGAGGATATGAAGTGTGACTAATCATTTTTTTGATACTGAAGCAAAGATTCAAGGCTTCTTTCACCAGACCTGCACCAATGCAGAACCAAAGCTGGTGCTTTGTTCATGAAGCTTTCATCTCCGGAGTTGTCTGCGGTTGATTTAATGTTGAAGTGACAGAAAGCCACAAAAGACAGAGCTGAGGGAATTTTTTAGGCCCTCATCTGAGGAATGATCATTGGTATTGCACCTGGCTGCTTCAAGTGAGACCTGAGCTTCAGTGTTGTACTTTTGTAACCCCAAATGAATCGCTGCATTCAATTTAGCTTGGAACTCCTATGGTGAGACACACCAGGTTTTATTCTACACATGCTAAGAGTGCTTACCCTGTTTATGCTGAACCTATTCACTAGCAATAAGACTCCACTATCCTCCTTTTATGCAACTGATCATAGATCTCAGCCTAATGCCATGCTAGAATATATATTTTTCTCTAAAACCAAACACCTTTCTCTTCTTCCCTTACTGTCTTAAAAGGCTATACCTACAGCAGGACCTAAGTTAGCCAGACGTAAGCACTGAATCAAGTGTGTGCATAGTCTGGTCAAGTGATGCTGTTGAAAGGGCGAATGGGATAACCGAAACTGCACAGAGTATTGGATCTAGCTTATACGTCAGCCAAGTATGTCTAGAGCATCCTCTAAAATACAGGACCCACCTGACATTCCCCATCTTAGAATACCACATAGATCATCCAGACCCATCTCTGAAGTCCTATGGGCAAGTAATGGATTAGTAATTTGTGGCAAACTTGCCCAGTTGTCATCTGTCTCTGCACAGCAGTGCAAATGCCATCTTCTTGATGAAATGATGAGCCCGCTTTCTTAATGAGACCCAAATTTCATCCTTTCCTCCTAGGAGTGGCAGAACTACAGCTTAAGAGAGTTGAGTTCTGTTTCTTTTTGACCTAGAAGCCAAGCTATCCTTTCTCCCTCGTTAATGGCAGAAGTCTACCTACTTCTCTGTATGACATAACATGGCACATTGCTTATGAATAAAGGAAAGAAAAACACAAAGTTGAGAATTTTAAGCCCAGAATAACTTCCTTTTATGGAATAATGTCAGCCCAGTGAACTGAAGCAGGTACCAACCTGCCTCTGGCTCACAGAGCTCAGAACTGCAGACAGAAATGTTTTGATAGATCCCTTCTGAGAGTGATACAAGAAGAAGAACTGGTCACAACATTTAAAAAAAAAAAATAGGTAGGTGATGGATCCAAGACAAATTACAGCAAACAGATAGGAACAGTGAACAGCCATGAGAATAACTGCACTTTGTCAGCAGTAGTAAAGGAAATGGAAGTTGGTGACATTTGTTCTTGCTATGTCCTAAATACAAAGGTAGCACAAAACTGCCCCAGTGAGAGACCAGATCTTTGGCTTGTCCTGGGTACCTCAGTCATAATAAGCCGCTTATTTATTTTTGGAGGAAAAGCTTTCTCACTAAGTAGACTGTGCTCTCCTGTGAGCCCCTGAATAAGGTGGAAGGTGTCAGACATATCATGAAATGTTCAGACAAGAATTGATGAGGGTGAGGAAGCAGCAGTAATTTATTATCACAAGCTATTTCCTTTATAGTGATCAGAAAAACATAATTTTGGGCTGGGCTTTGAAAAACAGTAAAGGAACAAAGATGACCCCCTCCAACATTTTTTCCTTCAACATCTATTGTCTTTCTTAGCTTCGTAGCACACGTCTTTGGCATGTAAAATCAGAGGCAGTTGGCCATAATTCTGATGATTTTACACTGATGAATTCTATATGACTTTGAAGTATGCATTAATTGAATAGATAAATGCAATTAAATTCACATACATATATTTGAGTGCATTTTTGGAGGTATATTAATCTCTTTATTTGAATACCTACTTAGTTTAAACAGCTGTAGATAGAGAGGTTCTAACTGAGGTGAACTTTAAATGCCCACGTACATCAGGGAATCTTTCACAGACTAATGACTGAGTGATCGGTTAAAGATTAGCAAATTTTGTTAATTATGAAGCAAGAGAACAAGCAATTAATAAATGCAAGATGTACTTTCCTCATTTATTTGACAAGTGTTTAATTTATTTATGATTTTTTTCATAGCCTACTAGTAAATATTCTGTAATGAAATTTGCAAATGAAAGCAACTATATTAACACTGACCCTACTATAGTACTCTGTTATTACAACTTTGCTCAGCAGTCAGGAATGATACACTTCGGGGTAAATCAGAAGGTGCACACAAATTAGATTCTACTGTATAAGAATCAATTTATCATGCATGTGTCACAGCTTGATGATATAGCTATAAGATTAATAATCATAACATTAATTTATAATTTACAGTTATCAGTGTAACAATAATTGTGTAGTCATCCCAGATTTTTATTTTGATTTGCTGGTTTGATCACATCCATTTTTCAATCAGGGTCAGGCCCATCTATTGTGTGTTATGTGTCATGGGATATCTTGAGGTACAGGAATTAAATATTTTATAAAATGCTGACCTGCACTATTCCCCATTCACATTTTATTTAAAAAATCTGCAAGTAAAACAAGTGACCTCTACCACCTACTATACATACACAAAAACCAGTGTAGCCCGTTATTTATAAATTATGACATACTTCAATATTAGACTTCAAAAGGCTCTTAGTGATTGAAGAACTAGTGTGGAAAGCATTATAAGAATAAAATTATTTTTCAATTACATTACTTAATAGCTACAGGAAAATACTGATGTCTAGTGTTAATCCTTTGAAGTTCATTTAGAAGGAATGAACAGAGAAAACACAATATCCAAGGAAAATGAAGACGAATATAGGTGTAAATGTATAATGGATTGAGTTAATTTTTGAAGCAAGTCTACTGAAGTCGAAGACTTCAAACTAGTCATTTAGTTCATGGAATGGAGTGGTCCAGCAGCATCATTGAATAGTTGGGATGCTCTCTTAATTCTAATGATTGCTTTTGAGGATAGACACACTTGACTTAAAACCAGATGAGGTATGCATTAAGTAAGACAAAGGGCAAAGCAAGTAAGCTGGAAAGGACTGGAAATGATAGAGCATGGATTAAGAGCTGTATTCTGAAGGATGACTTTCTTTTGCCTGGGCTCCCCGCACCTTCTGCAATAGGTGCTTCATACATAACATACCTGTGTAGGAGACTGCACGCAATAACTGCATTTTACACAGATTTCCTTAGCATGGGTAGGAGAAATCAGAGCCACCCCTGAAATCTATACCTCCAACAGAACCTAAGTCAGCTGAAAATTTCTTAACCAATACAGTAATTCTCCTGCTGAACTGGAAGTTTAAAGTCATATTATGAAAGGAGGGGAGTTGGAGCTATTTCAGATGAGACTGAGAGAAGATGAAAGCAACATCAAAACTGGTTAAACGAGACAACTAGAAGTATCCACTCTAAAGTGTAATGTCAGCACAGTACAATAGTCAATGCATTTACAAAACACAGCTTTGAACTTCTGAAGCTACACGAAAGGCTCCATGAGCTTTTTCCACCCTAACAGCTTCTGACAAAAGCCTTTCACAGAAACTAAATGACAAGAGCTCAACTGATAAAACTTTCAAGATTAAACTTTGCCTCCTCACAACAGTGTGATTAAACAATTTCCACCTGAAACTCAACATACCCATGAAAAAAAGGCTAGTGACAGACCTAAAAGGGCTTGGTATGTTTTCCTTGGAATTTGTGTGTTGGCAGAGCAATTCTCTTTTATATGCCTATATCAATTCTTTTATTTATGAGAAATGGCTAAATTTCCCAACAGTTTTCTATTCTTTCCCTTAAATTCGAATTTTACTTTGGTTCCACTGTCTTTCTCTGGCTCTTCTTCTGTCCATTTAAAATTCCTTACCATGCCTACCATAAAAACCATCTGTGGTGTTCAATAATTAAGTCTTTTATTTCTGATACTTTATATATTGCAAAGAAAAAGACAAATGAAACACTTTTCAGAGTGGCTACTGGCAGAGACTGTACTGTCTGTCATCACATTTGCAGTATGCAAAAAAGACATAAGCCAATTATTTTTTGTCTGGACATACAGTCTGTTCCTATGCCCAAGAAATGGAAATTACCTTTGGTGCAGCACCTGAGGCTTTGAAAGATGTTAGTGTTTCCCTTACAAATCCACTTTTTGGGTATAATGTGTAACTTATCAATTGTGCATTTTCTGAAACATAACATCCTTGTTCTCAGCTAGGAATGCATTTTAAAAGTCTCTCCTTGGAAGTCATTGGATTAGGAAATCATTACCGCCAGTAGGAGGCAAGTGATTAACACCTTCTTTGCTTCCATTTTTATGTAGTTAATTATATCACATTTTTAAAAGCCGTTAAGCATAAAGACACAGAATGGACTTTTATTCCAGCTGGTATCCAATTTTCTCCATGTGATGGAATACCACCCTTTTGTTCAGTTCATGTGCCCCTCTTTTATTAATTGGCCTGAAGATTTTGGCAGTAAGCAGGACACAAAATTGTGTATTTAATAAGGCAAAGATGTGAGAAGAAGCAGATGTTAAAACCCATTCTGAAATAGTTTGATTGTGTGGCTAATATTAAAAAAGTAACATGCTGGCTCCATTGCAGTCAGTAGATATATAACTATTGACTTCAAAAGGCTTTGAACGATTTTGCAAACAAACCAGTGGGCTGCATTAACACTCCATTAAGCAGTTTTCTTCCTCTGACTTTCCGTGACATTAATTAGAGCACTAGATTTCAGAGGTGACAGCATCAAGAACGTTAAAATGATTGAGCTCTTACAAACTGTTCTTTCAAATCGCACTATACAATAGGTTGCTGTCTAGGTAAGCTATACCCGTTTACAATCTTTGTGTAAACTTCTGTGGACTCTTTATGCTGTGAAAAGCAGTTCCTGAGTATGTACTTGACTGTGATTGCACAATTTCTTTCTCAGTGTTAACAAAAACCCCATCAGATCACACATCTTTCTACCTGACACGGGGACACGACTGTACCTCTCCTGTTGCAAAAGGTGTTTACAGAGGTGCACTGAACTTGATGGGTTTTTTTTCTTAAATCCAGAGGTGGTTGCAACCCACTGGCAATGCTGAGGATGTCCCTGTCCTCTGTTCAGTCATTGATAGGTGGGAAAAAGGAGGAGGGACCAGGACATGCAGTGTATGCAGAGGAGCACACAGTCCCTGACGGTCACATGGCACTGTGTATTTGCTTCCTCATACTTACCGTCACCTTTGGTCCTATAGCTGGGCAGAAAATACTGGGATTAATAGTGGGACTAATAGGGATGGGGCAATGTGAAGCAGGTAGGGAAGAAAGATCGAGGACTTTAGCCCGATTGAATAAGTCTTTGTCTGAAAGAACTATTCAGTGTCTCTAGAGATTTATTCTTGAAGATTAAACCAACTCCAATAGAGCAAGTGGCTTTTAGAAGCTTTATATGTGATGCCATGCCCCAAATAAACACGCCATTTTCCCCCACTAGAGGCATGTTATAAAACTGCTTTTATTCAATAAAATGCAACACTTACCTGTAAGACCAGCAGCTTCTGCTGATAAGAAGGCACTCCAGGATAGGAGGAAAACCAGACCTGTCTCCAACATAGGGAACTCACACAGCTTTGTAAATTTTGTCAAGTGCTAAAAGATTACTAAGGAAAAATAAAAACCCAACTGTTTTGTAAGCTAAAATTGCCCCCAACCTGATAAAGGATGAAAGAAAAAAATCCCCTCTCCCATACTCATCTGTACAAGTTGAATTCAGGAAAAACTGCACAGCTGCTAAATTATCTCAAACAGAGAGGAAAATCCAGCACAGCTTTTAAACAGGTGAATTCTACAAGTCAGCGATTTCAAGGACTTTTGTGGTTTTTGAACTAATGCCTAATTGGTTGCATTTTATATTCTTTTCCCAGAAAAAGGGAAAAGAAAGTAATTTTGTCTAGTTTTGTAAACAAACTGGCTTTTGCTTACATTTGCATCAAACCAAGAAAGCTGAAAATCACTGCTCTTTCTACGATTTTACATAAAGAACTGTAAAACACAAGAAAAAATGCAGGGCAACAGATATGCCTTTTATTTCTAGTTTAGGTAAACTGACTGACTTCATTTGTAGTCTAGTGTTTGCCTTGTATTTTTGTATAATTGCTGCTAGTTTGCAGTTCATAAATTCATGTTTTAACCTCAAAATACACCTCAAAACACTTTCCTAAAAATGTAAGTATTTACAAATAGTAAAATAAAGACCAGAGTCTTGCCTAATGTTAAAAAGAAATATGCATATTAAGTTCTTTGTGGGTTCTGACAAGTGAATTTTCCTGTCAATTTATGGTTTGACTGTTTGCTTGCAAAGTCTTGAATCAACAGTGAAAAGGTTCGGGCTCAAACTAAAGATGGTCAGTCTCAGATACCACACTTTTTTCCAACATATATAGATTTTCTCTCTGGAAACAAACCATAAAGGATATTAAAGCTGTGACAACAGCATAAGAGGATCCCATGGCAAATGATCCAGCAAAGATCCCTAGGAAATTTCCCACTGACTGGAAGAAAGCAGCAGCATCAAACGCATTAGGATTCTCCTTAGGACTGTAAATGGATATAGAGCTGAAAAGAAAACAAAGGGATGGGGGAGAGGGAGAGGAAAAGGAATAATGAATTCAATCACATTGTTATGATATTGGAACCAATAATTGAACATGGGTATTTTTAGGGACTCAAAATGCAAAACAAGGCTTCTCTGGGCTGATAGCAGATGGGAGAGCAAAGCAGGTGGGGACTGGGGGAAACGGTTTATTTTCAAGGTATCATACTGGAAATCAATAGTCTACTGCCAGTCAGTAAACATTTTTATACTAGAAGTGCCATAAAGGATATTGTTTCCAGGCCAACTAAACATTAAAAGGTGGTAGGTGTATAAGAAAACTGCAGGGAAGATGGATAACTTTGAATTATTTATTGGCCATATGTCTTCAGAGCAGTTATATATTCACAAATATTCTTGATAAAAAGTGCAGCTTTATGGCTGAGGCTCAAATGGGTGACACAAATCACAGTAGGTACCAAATCTGCAGCAGCAATCTCGTCATAAACCACCCAGTAGTTCCCTTCTTGGTGTAACCCTTCATAAATAGAGCTGAAAGCATATCAAGAGCTCAACAATAGGAAACCTTGTGGACAGAATGAATGTTGTCCCACAGAAAGAAACTGCTGCAGTTGTCAAAGGTCACCTCCTGTACCCCACTCCTGAGTACAGCCATCAAGAGTATTCTTGAATGGGAAGTGATGCTACCAAAGGGAAGGCCGTGCACTAAAGCATTTTTCAGAGTTTCAGGGTTGTTATTTGCTACTACTCAGTTACTGCCCAGAACACTAGTAACACCAAGTATGTATGCCTTTTTTCTTCTTGAAACATTAAATTTAACAGATACAAAATAGCCCTAAGCCTCCGAAACACTAATTAAGCAACATTTTAGATCTTTGTGGTTCTGTTGCTTTCAGTACTGCAGGTCTTTTGTGTTCATTGTCAAAGAATATGCACTGAGCTTGGCATTGGATTCCAGAAAGCAGCTTGGATTGCTGGAAAATGATTGGTATTTTAAGCATTAAAAATTTAGACGTTTTAAAATGTTTTGAATATTTTAAGCTCTTGCATATTAAGAATGTGATCCCTGCAGTCTGATGTCTTCCATCTGGAGATGAGGCTTAGAGATGAAGCTCTGTATGGAGGATTTTCTAAACAGTTGCATTAATTTAGGAATCTCCAAATAACATGAAGACATGTGAAAACAGATCTCATGCTTTCAGTCTGTAAAATGGCACAAGGATTCTCAAGGCATATGGTGGAGCACCACTAAAAACGAGCGGTGAATACTTATCCACTACAACAGAAATTACTAAGCACCAAAACCTGGTATCTCCAGTTACGCTGAGTAGCACCACCACAAAACTAGTCAGATGATTTGTAGCGGAAAGTGCTATTAATGCAAGTACACAAAATATTGTTCCCAGAGGAAATGCTAATCGACAACATGTTGCTATCTACATTTTCAGTCCTTTTTCAACTGTGACTCTCTTAGACTAGGGGTCAGTTATAATTCTTTGCTTCTCTTGCCTTCAGATGATTCTCTGAATGTTTGTCATCTCTGGCCTACTCAAAATTTATTGTTTTAGACCCCATATGAAATAAAGAACTATATTAAGCCATACATACACTCTCTAAGCTGATGGAATAGTTCTATCAAAGGAAATCCTATCAGCTGTGATACTGTATGTTTATAGTCCATTTACTAAGTGTATTTTGTATACTCAGGGAGGGCTTCAGTTTAGCTAGTTATTTCAAGTTGAAACTATTTGGTAGTGTAACTGGAACTGTTAGATCTAAAACTTTTAGGTGTCTCTTGACAGCAAAGCAGGCACTTGGTTCTCTGATATTTGCCCCAAATAAGTATACAGAGACTGCAGCTGCTGCTCTGTACTGCTTAGTGAATTATAAATCAGGAAATGATCTTTTGTGCCACTGGTGCTGCCGCAAGCAGTGGTGGATTCAGAGAGGTCAACCTGGCTACACCCTAAAATCAAGGAATATTGTTCTATCATATTGATGGGCTTTCCCCACGGAAGGGATGCTCAGTAATAAAAAGTAAAACAAAAAAACCTTGACATGGAGTGAAAGTTTAGTAGTCAAATGTAAGCTATAGCCATTAACTGACTTTTTATTAAGTATGCTAACCTGAAGGAAAGAAAAGTTGACTTTGTTAAGACCAGTTAGGGTTCCAGTTTGCCCTCCAATTTACCAGCAGCTTTCAGATACAGAGAAAACTAGAAGAAAGCATCCTGTTCTTAATGTAGTTATTTCAGGAACAAACATGGAGTGACTCATTCTCACTGGGAAATTTTTCTACTCAATATGCCCCCCTAAGCCCCATGATTTTTTAAAAGCACCATAACACAACATATGTTTATTATGCTAACTGTGGTTTCTGGTCTAAATCTTTCCAGAACTCAGGTTTCCCTGCAGCTCAAAGAGTATTTAGTTCTATTTTTCATTTTGCATTATTCTGTACTAGAGCTGTTGTTTCTTTTTCTGAATGTTTCTTCTTTGACACCTTTAACCCTTTCAAGCATCTAAAATACATACTACTTTACCTGATAATTTTTCTATATAAGCTGTATTTCAACAGAACAGGATTTTATCCTGTTTATTCCAGTACTTCCTGCCAAGCCAATTATTTGACCTAAAAACAAATTTGCAAAGTTTAACACTGGAGAGAACCATAATTAAACTGACAGTGCCTCTACTCTTCTTCCTTTTCCTCAGAGAGCAATTCAAGACATGCTGGCATGACTTGCCATTTCTGCTATCTGCTTTCTGTGCCTGATACAAAAGGCGTTGATCGCAGTTCATTAAGAAGCAGTATGTGAGACTTTGATACTAAATTTGAAACTGTGTTTATTTTTTAAATATTAGAGGCTTTCTAATTGTTGAACTAGTATAAGAAAAAAATGGGTTTATTTCTGTAAACTTGTATCAGAGGTGGATTAAGCAAATCCTGAAAATAAATGCAGTAGAAA
The DNA here is from genome assembly GCF_030463565.1 of Pelecanus crispus. Lineage (NCBI taxonomy): Eukaryota > Metazoa > Chordata > Aves > Pelecaniformes > Pelecanidae > Pelecanus > Pelecanus crispus. Next base: position 17,958,203 of record NC_134651.1, on the reverse strand, counting down.
ACTGTTTTCAGAAATTGATAAATGAACAAAACTAATGGCAAACATATGCTTTATCTACCAACCATAATGAGACAGAGTGGAGGAATAGGAATAAAAAATTTTTGTTGGGTCCTCACTGACTGCTTGATAGACATATCTCACAAACACCTGCCCTAGTCCCCATCTATCTATATGTAAGTTTGGTAACCTCTGCCTCTCCTTCAGGTTGGAGTGAAGAATAATACTGGGCTTCCTTGCTGGTTCTTATGAGGATTAGCCAGCACTTTGTATATTAGAAAACTGTTTAAGAGATCCCTTTTTCTCTCCAGTTCTTCTGTGCTTCCTTGACCAATGGACAGGGTCAAGTGCTTTCAGCCTTCAAAAAGGAAATACAGGCAATATTTATTTATACAATAAATTGCAAGTTAGGATGGTAGCTTTTGCTTGAAACAGAAACAAGGATTCACAGTTTGTGCCAGTTGTACCACACTGATCATTCCACTTCTTCCCTCCCCTCATCTGATAAGATGATTTTAGGATGAAAGCTCAGCATGACGAAGAATGTTTCTTTCTATGGACTTATATGGGGATATAATCATACTCAAGGTCTCCATGACAAGCTGAAGTGCAATTGCAATAGAAAGAGTACTGTCCAGTTACATCTTGATTACTTCTTACATCTTCAGTTATTCTCAAGGAAAATCTCATTTATTCATAAGATCCTTTTCTTCCTGTAAGTTTTCCCAGCGTGTGAATGTAGCACAATGTATTTTCCTTTCAAAAAAATTGAAAGCATTTAGGATTAGAGGAAAGATTTTTCAGTAAGTCATGGAAGTTTTCTGAGGAAAAATCTGTCGGTGAGTTTAAATCTTGTATCCTACCTTTTGTTTCTGTCAAGACCTGATGTGCCTAGGGCTAGTGTGACAGCATCAAATAAAGAGAGGTTCATCAGTTGTAACTAGCAGAACAGCACAAAGATCCTTGGTTTTGATATAAGCCAAAGTGATGCAACACATGTATCAGATGAATTTTAGAAAAAGGCAATATGCTGAAGAAAACACACTCAAGCATCAGAAGGAAAAGGTGTGCAAACAGCAGAAAATTTCTAATAGAATGATGTGGAATCAATGGTTATAAAAAACCAGAAAAAAGCTGTTTTATCCTTTCTTCCTCCTTCTGTCTCTGACCAACACGAAAACAAACAGCTTATTGTCTTTGGAGAGGAAGATTTCTTTCCCCTTGCTAAGTCAAAGTGCTTCCTCTTGCCCAGTGGCCACCACCTTATTTGCTGCACTACCATGTGCCACATAATACTGCGCAGAAGAGAATCAGGAACAATCTAAAAAAAAAAAAGATACCTGCAAATACAGGAAGGTCAGATATTCCTTAAAATACCTTCACTGAATGAAGTGGGATCTCCCTCAGGTGATAAATAATTATAGAACTACATGGTGATTTCATCAGCTGCTAATTAAGAAAAATAAAACAGGCCAGGAAAAAAAAAAATTCTAGAGTTCAAGGTTGTTTTTAAGAGGGAAAGAAGGTTATTTTTTCCTGACCTTATACAGAAAAAGGTAGGTCACTGTACTGTGTTAGAAACTTGGAGCTTTTGGAGAAGTGGATTGAACTGAACAATTTCTGTTCCCACACAACTTTTTAACTATATGGTTTTCATAAAAGTGTTGATGGAAAGCCGGAAAGACAGAACTGTAATTTCCCACAATGTAAGTGAACTAGAAGCTAGATGTGAAACCGCATGCATAGCACAAAACACCTACACCTTCTCTTGGCAAGTTTTAGGTTGGTAAAGGCTTTCAGGCTTCCTCATAAAATAGCTCCTGACACAGTAATAGTAAGTAGATGAACTATAAAAATACAAACAAATGAGATAAGATTGAGTATGCTAAGCCAACAAAAGCACATATGAAGTAGGGGAGGTTTGCAGACAATTAAGGGAGAGCAAAGAAGAGACACACCAGTGCAGGAAGGCTTTAGGACTAGCAAAAGCAGCCAATTGTAACAGTCGTTTGAGGCAGAGATATATACAGAGATCCTCTAGATGAAAATTTCCAACAACAAACAAACTTACTCTATTTTTCAGACATGTTTAAAACAGTGATCAGTAAGCAACACAAATGCACAGAAGGTGTATTAAAAGAACACAGATGAGTCTTCTGTACATCCTTCTGTATAAAGAAATCTGTCTCCCTGGAATTTATTCCTGACAATATTTGCAAATGTTGAGAGAATTAAGGCTCCAGAAACATGGATTTCACAGAAATATACACATGGTTCTTAAACGTCTTCTCCAACCTAAACGATTCTTTGATGCTATGATTAAGCTTTCTATTTATATGTGTATAAACTGGGGGGAAAAAAAAAAGTTTCTCGTGGCTGAGTTACTGCTCAAGTGGCTAACATTTGAACCTTCATTTTTCTGGCTATCCAAAACTTTATTCTCCTTGGCAATTCGTCACATTGTGGTTTTTATTCCACTCACAACCTGGTTGTGAGTGGCACAACTACTAGCACACTGCTAGTAGTGCCATTGGGTTTAATTCTAGAAGAAAGGTCTAGCAGTTATATTAGAAACTATCTTCTAGCTGGGATTACACTCTGTTCCTTTTTCTCTGTGTCATGGCATATTTGCTTCCTCTCTTTTCTGTCCCTTCCTTTGTTCCTTTCTAGGCTTTTCCAGACTTTATGAACTATTATAGGACATTTTATTTTAATTACTTTAAAACAAACTAACACTTACTGTTGTCATATATAAGGCTTTTAGCATTTATGGAAACCTTTCTCAAAATGGATTTGTTATCAGTTCCAAAGTGGCTAGCTGATGGCGGATGTCAAAGCACCAGCCATGCTGGAAAAGTAAAGCTGTCTCAGACTTTATGGAAAATGTACGTTTTCCCATTTATGAGGAAAAGCAACACCTGCATGAAAATAAAAAAAAATAATTTGGGCTCTCTGCTAGATTCTCACTTAATATAAAATATCATAGGCTAGTTCTATGGATAGACTTAGGCTCCTTTTTAGGTGACACAAAGCATTCTCAGACCTGATGTAACTGGGTAGCTTACTAAGTTTGTCAGTGGTATTACAAACCAGCTGCAGAATTTGAGTGACTCTGTCCCTTAACTTGGGCAGTCAGAAATCAGCTTAGCTCGTCAGGAGTAATTTTTGGCAGCTAATGATAAATATTTTCCACACTGGTAACTATTTCCGTTTTCTTCTGTGTTCAGGCCTGAGCTGACACATGGCAGCAGCTTGCAGTACAGCCAGAGAAAATAACGAGTAGTTTGTGTTGTTCCAGGTAGACTTTCCCTAATGCAGATCTTAGTTCTCATCTACCCTCAAACACCAGGGACTGCAGACAATCTGTCATTCTCTCCCCTTCTCCTCTGCCTCCCTAGCCATTACCCTTAGGAAGCCTGCTCTACCGCCTTAGGGAGCCTCGGAAACCATCTCCTTATCATGGTGATCCCATACTTGCTCTGAAAATTCCACCGCCTTTACCTTAAAAGGACCTGGTAGTTCACCCACCTTGAGATGGGGTTGAACCCAATATCCTGGTGCCAAGGAAAAAACTCTGCAAGCCCTTCCTGACAGAGGTGCTGTCACCCCCTCCCTGCTACGGATCAGAACTCAGTCACTACAGACCTGTAGTCACTACAGACATGTAGAAAGGAGATGAGAGATGACAGCTTTGGCAATAAGTAATGACCTAATGAGCCTGCAGGCTGAACAATTTCAAGTCAAAAGTCATATCTGATCTGGTGTGGAGCTTCTCTACCCCTGTGCATCTGAGAAACAGTATGTGCTGTCCCAACGTATCTTTACAAGTATCTTAACTTTTCATCACCTTGTTCTAGGCAAATACTACCTTATTTTTATCTTTGACAGAAAGAAATCCTGACGAACAGCAACCTGAATTTAAAATTCTTTGTAAAAGAAAACCAAGGCTTTAATAGTAAAATATGTTAGTATTTATCTGAGGCTTGGTATAGGAATGTTTCATTCTTAAATGACTGCTATGGCTTCTACATGTCTAATTTTCATAAATCTATTCAAAAATATCACAGTCATTTTCCAGTGACAACTTTTTTCCAAAAAGCCTGTCCCATATCTTTGAGAGGAATGAAGCACATCAGCAGAAAACAGATGGCTGATAGTGGGTTGTCTGTGACAGCATGCGCTGCATTCTGTGTTATGCTATTACCAGTGTCTGACTGTCCTTACTTATGAGCTGATCGTATCAAAAGGCACATAATTTACAGATTTCTGTGCCTGCAACTATGATCCTTTCTCATTTGGATATCAGAACTGTAATACAACTCAGTATTTAATTTCCATTCTTTTCAAACATTGCATAAACAGCCTGTGTATCTAGAACAGCTTGAAGTCTGTCCTCCCAATTAGGGAGCTCTTAGTGGCTTCATCAGCTGTGAAGATACATTTAGTGCGAAGAAAGTAGAAACAAAGAATGAACCACCAAGGAACAGATATATATAAGTAAATTATTATTGTATTAATATGAAGAGCTGGATTTCTCCTCTGCCTTGCATCTCTCTGTAATCACTTATGCCTATGCAAAATAGAACTTATAAATTAGAACGGTACTGTAAAAAAATATGCAGTTTTTCTGCATAGAAAACTTGAAAGTAAAAGTTACAAACCAGTGGTGTATCAAACCACCAACCCTCTGAGTTAACAAGAAGCAATGAATGAGGAAAAAAATTCTCCAATCAGTATCTGGAAGAAAAAGGAAATAAATTCCTATATGTTATTTGTACCAAATCTGCTGCATCATGCTAATTAAACAACCCAGGCAGAGCATATCCAGTGAATAATAGTACCTCATGCTTTGTGAAGGCATCTTCAAGCAACCAAGAAGTGCAATAATCCCCAAGATATGTCAGCTAAAACTATTTCCTGAACAAAAAGAAAATGGTAAAAAACAAAAAGAGAACCTAAAATTTAAATTTATATATTGTGCCATTAAGGGAATTAGATGTGCTGTGTGCATTGACACTATTACTAATATTTGCCTACGAGCCTGAGCTTTTTGCCTCCCTATTCCTGATACCTGAGTTGAGAGCTATCATCGACTCCCAGCTCTCTCACTTCTAGACCCAACTATCCAAACTAGTAAAGTGATCTAATGATTTGTATTTCTCTAATAATAAAATAGTATGCTTCATTTACGTTCTTCATATATGGCTAGACCTTTATCTCCTATCACCTTTACATTATTCTTCTTCATTATATCATTCTTCACGTTTGTATTATCCTTCAATTTCTTGTCTGTGAGCCACTAGCCTCCAAAGTTACTCAGAGCAGAGTTGCTAAATATTTATCAGAAGCATTTACACAACCTTCCATTTATGTGACAGTTCTTACTATTAGGCCAGGGTGATGACACCCTGAAATAAGGATTTTCAGTGAAAATGATATATCTCTTTTGAAAGATAAGAATTGAATTAATGTGTAATTGCAAGTGTTCTGTGAGCATAGGTAAAAGAGTTTAATGTGCTCTTGGAGGCCCAATTCCATCCACAGCTCAGGGTTATTTACACAAAGTGGTAAAACGTGATACTATGGGACTCTACACACACGGAGTGCAAAGAATAAAACATCAGAGCACACTAACAAGATGCTGACTGATGTGTCCATAAGAGGTAGGGAAGGTGATTACTGGAAAGATGGGTGGTCTTAATTAAACCCCCCTTTCGTACTAAAATTGTTGGGACAGCTCCAGGATGAGACAATGAAGCCTTTCAGCTACCCTCATCTTTCACAGTGACAGCACTCTTGCAAATAAATGTGACATTTATCTATGTCAATTGAATTCTACCTCCCTGTTGATAAAATGATGTAACCTGATGGTTGCCTGCACCGAGCGATACATGTTAGAACACTGCAGCAGATTACCACTAAATGACTATGATTTACTGTCATTCTGCTTGAGCGCTCTAGATGAGAAACTGCCTCAAACTACCATTACAATAATGAGTATCTGAAGTAACTCCACTGGTTCAACGCAGTTGTTCCAGATTTACACTGGTGTCACAAAAAAAGTAGAATATGGCCCAAACACTTTAAGGAACATTTCAAGGAGCTTGACTAGCCATGAAAAATCCTTTTCCCTTATGGGCAACTAGTAGGGATTAAGTGGAAACAGTTTGCACTAAACGCTTACTGAATCATAATTTTCTTAAAATCACACAGCCCATGGTTTTGTTCAGGAGAAGCAAAGCTTAAGACTGAAATAACAGAAAATGATGTATATTTTATGCCAGACAGTACTCCCTTCATTTAGGGTTTGGCTCATTGTCATAACATTGTAACAGAACTCACTACACCTGTCTGCAGTGTGAAATACCGAGGGATAAATAGCAGCCTTCCGTTTGTAATAATAGCAAGGCCTTAGCCTTCACAAAAGCATAATCCTACTCACATCACCCTCCTCTGGGGCTTAAATCAACTTCTGCCTGAGAGTTAGATCATTAAACAGTACTACAGTACACTATAATCATCTGTGAAATCCCCTCAAATGAATCTGAATGAAGGGGTGGAGGGGCAATTTCAGATTGCTTAGCTGATCAATGAAAGCACATATACAGCAGGTTCTTATTTAATATTCAAAGAGCTTTTCTCTTCTGTGGCGTCTGCTTATGAAGATCCCGAGGCTGAGGTATTCAAGGGTGGTGTGCCCATTTTCTGTTCACAGACAGCATTCCAAATTCACAGGAGACCTGTCTGTAGACAGCTCAATACTCCCGGAGACAGCGTGAGTTCCTCTAAGTGCCCAAGCCCTTCTCACCTTGAGGAAAACAAATAGCCTGTCCTTTCACTGCTTCTCTCTTCTTTGTCAGTAAAACAGGAAAGAACCCTGTTCTTACCACTTGGCCTGCCAAGCCTCAGCTGTTCTATGTGACTGCCCTGTTTTAAGTGTAACAGGGGATGTAAAGCTTACCTATGAATGTTGAAGAGGAAGGATAGAACTGGGAGCATGCTACTGGTGATATGCTACAAAGAATTCAAAGCATTACGTGAGCAAGCAAGAGAAACTGAAAGGAAACTATATCTTTGTGATTCCTACTAGATCTCAGTCTTGTAAAAATGCAATGTAAGAACCACATGCTTTCGTAAATTTTTCGCAGGCACAACAGAAGTAGTTCTGGATTTTCTTCTGTTTTTCCTCTATGTTACCTCTCTGAAATAAACATGACGCAAAAGTAATTCAATGAAGTTGGACTAAATGATAATCTTTGTTCAGAACAAAGCTGGAGTTTAGTAAGTAGTCAATGAAGTATGGGTACTCTTTGTCTGTTAAGAGATCTGTAAGCAACTGTTTGTATTCAAAATATCATATCCCAGACAGAGCTGAGTCTGCTGCTAGAGGATGCAGGTAGTCACTGGAGCCGATGGATAGTCTATTGCCAATACTAAAGTGCTGTGCCAAATTTCGGGCCTATCAACAGACTCTGGCTTTTTCACTTCCAGAAAGTTTGCTGTCAGAGATTAAGAAAGGAGCCTCCAGTCTCCGCTCACACAGCTTCAGCATCTTTAGGAACTTGTGAACACAGCAGTACACTGAGGGGCCTGATGCTGAATGCAATTGATGAAGACAAACTACATTAAATCCAATAAAAATTAGAGTGAAAGGAGTTTGAAAGCATATCTGAAGTTTTTTCTATTTCAGTGTTCTCCCTCGCTCCTGCTTAAGACTCTCTAACGTGTAATAAATGGGAAGAAATGTGATCCTTGGTATGTGTCCATAACGTGGTATGTGGTCCCTGTACAGTCTGTGCTTGCAAAACACATTTTATCATAGTCAGAAGGGGTTTAAATAGGAAAATAGTTTTACATTTCACGTACATTTCCAACATCTGGAGTACAGTTTGTCAATCTTCTACCCAGATTCTTGTGGAGGTTTTTAAAAAAAAGTTTAATGCTCTGAGAAATATTGGAAACAGATGCAAACAAAATGGGCCACATGATTCCTAATGTACCTGGAGCATACACTGGATGACCCTACTTCAGTCCTGACTTGGAACAACATGACCTTGAGGTCAGTGCAAAACTTCCCTCATTAGCAACATTTTAATAGGGAAAATAGTACATTATTATCTCAGGTAACATAGTACATTGCAAGTGATATGAAGCAAAATCTTAAGGGAAGGATAATTAATTTTGAACTATTTTGTGTTAGCATTGCAAACTGCTTATGAATTTTTCCTTTGCAGTAGACATTAGCACTTTTCAAGGATGGGTCACATCTTATTTTCCCCCAGTGAAGACACACCCAGTGTACTCAGTTTGCTGTCTCTGTGCTTCAGTTGAGAACATAGCTAGTATGCGAATAAGATTTTCAAATCTCAGTACCCCTAACATTTTTTTCATGTGCCCACCAAACAGATGATAATTTTTGCCTCTGGCTAATCTGGATTTGAGATGAGCCAGTAATCTAAAGAAGGAAATCTTTTTAATCTCCTGAGCTGTTCAATCCTACCTACATTTCATTATTGAAAATATTTTCTATATTTTTCTTTTAAAAAATGGAAAGGCTAGGGAAAAATTACTCTGCCATTGTCTGAATGAAATACTATCCTGATAACAGAGCTTCTCTCACAAATATTAGTTCCACTTCTATTGCTTTATAATAAATGGTTGCAGCTGTTGCCATGGCAATTTTCATTTTTAAAAATGTATCCAAGTGAAGACAAGAAATGCAGCTGTTATCATGAGAAAGTCTAAAATAAATACAGATGTGAATTGTATGCTCTAGTGTTGGCAGTAATAATATCAGAAACAAAACATGTTATATGTTTTGTCTTCTTGATATACTGGAGCTGAGGATGGGGATTTAGGGATATTCTGAATTGTAGGTCTCTGTTCCTGTTCCAAATATAGTAAATGAACAGAATGAAATTTCACCTTAGGGAAAGGCACTTCACTTGCTACAAAAGCTGGTCGGCCTTGCATAGAGAATGGCAGTAATATTCCTGTAGGAGCAAGGTAGGCCTGAAGCTCTCCTCATTTACCTTTCTGATAATATGCTAACATTTTGGTTTTTACAGCTTATAAAAAGAAAAATCCAAGCCATAGTAGAAATTTTAAAATTGCAGTCTTACCTATTGCTTGTTGCCTTACCACTCTGTAGCCTGAAGTTCTTTAAAATCACTGCTATACCTTTAATGTTAGACACAGAACATTAAAACAAAATTATTGGGCAGTGCTCTACAATGAAGGTGTAATTCAACAAGTCCCAACACATGTACTCATAGTCATCCGCTGGAAAAATGCACTGTGTTGGGAAGGTATAGTCCATTCAAGTCACTTTAGAGAAAAACCTATTTAAGGAAAGAATTTCTGAGAAGGTGAGAGAGGAATAGCTCTGGACTTACTTCAAAGTGAAAAAAAGAGTTTGGAGTTATATCTCTAGCAAATGCTGACTGAAAAGCAATTGCCCAAAGCATGAACAAGAGAGGTGTTTAGAGACAGGCTGTGTGGTCTGACAGAGTATGGGACTTGGGCAGGATGGCAGATGGGTTCAAAGGTGGCTTTGCATCTGTGTTGTACCTTTTCTCCTTGCCTAGCAGCTGCAAAAGACTACTTTGGCTGAAGCCATTCTAAACTGTAGCTGGCTATCCATGGCCTCAATGGTTCATTTCAGCAGCTTGGGGCTGCTGAGAACAACAGAGATGTAGCTGCTGAACCTTGTGGAAATTGTCTTGCTCAAGCGTTAAGTCCATGGTGATTATGACACGTGCAAATAGCCTTTACTCTGGAGGATTACTCAATGTTACTCACAGTAAAATAAAACAGAGGAGGAATCACCAGTTATGCAGTGAAGTTGACATGGATAGCATTTCAGTCCCAAACTCTAAGGCAATCACTATGGTAAAAATTCTTTTTATCCTTAAAGATTATAGCAAGAAGAGAAATCCTAGAACACACACATTCCATATTTCTGGCTTCTATCTTCAGGGATATTTTTCTCAAAACTCCTGGTATAGTCTTTATTTCCCTATCGCTGGTACAGGAGTTTCAAATTATAGGCCAACTTTAAGCAGTGCTACATAAACACATGCCACTCTTGAAGAAAAATCTAAAAGCTAACTGGAATCTTGAAAATAGTTTGGATAATAAAATCCTAAAAAAACCCCACAGTTCCCTAAATATACTGCAAATCACTTAATCAAAGAGACCTTATACCAAATATATTTCTTGCTTCGATAAGAATGCATTATTCGTAAGTACATATGTTAAGGTTTTTGGACATGTAACCAGCAGCTGGTTGTGAACTATTCCTCAATGGTAAGATTGAAAGAGTTAAGTAAGATCTCCCTTTGTTTAAAATTAAGGTATCTGCTATTACCTGTGGCTTAGATCCAATGCACTATGGAAAATATCACAGAAATGATAGGCAGCCAAACAATTTTTCCTTCTGGATTTGTGAAGACTCCATTGATTTATGGATAAACATTTAGTATAACACACTAATTCCCACCACTTAGTTTTAAAATAGATACTTTCCCTAGACAGGCAGTTTCATGAGGCTTAAACACAGCTATTAATAAAATGAAAATAATTCTGACTAGCTTCATTACCCTCATAATTACTAGAATGATGGAGTCTTGCCTCACAAACTTTTGCATTCACCTCATTCTAACAAAGCACAACAAAAATACTCTCCTAGCTATGGGCTAAGTCCTGCTAACTCTAGAAATAGAATAGCACTGTGAACATCCTAAAGTGATGGTTCAGAAATACCTTTAACATCACTCTGTAGGAATAAAAATGCTGTAATAAAGATGTACCCTGTTAAATGGTCCAGGAGGCTGAAATATTTTCTTCAGGAGTATTTTCATCTAGCTATAACCCTTTCCCAGTGTGTCTGAGGCAGAGAACAGCAGCCTGCTAGGCACTCTATTATTCTCATCTCTCTCTCTCTCGTTTCTGGCTGTGCTTGCCACAGATCAGTAGAACAATGTAGAAAGGAAGAAATGTTTGATTTCTTTTAAGTGAGTATAAATATGTGATGAATGGGGATACAAAATGAAAATGCTGTATATTTAAAAATGATTTCACTTTGTGAGATTTTTGTAATGGAGAAAACTAAGGGAAAATTCTGAATATCAGTTTGTTCAATGCATTGTTGGGATGCTATTTTCTTCAAAGTTTAATCGTATTTAAACCTTCCTTTTCAAAATCCACATTCTAATGTCACTAGGTCTCCCCAGAAATGTACTGAAATTTCATTATGAATCCAAGTAACACACACATATGCATATTACATTCAGAATATGTAGATCGTTATAATTAGCAATTAGTTAGGGAACATCAAAGTACCAAACACATTAAGAGGAAACGGATAACAAGACTAGATTTTTTTCTTTGATACAATGGTCTTTACAGCAAATGTTCGTAAGTCCCATTTCCCTAAACACAGGAGAAATGAACCAGCTTTGTCACACCGTCCTCTCTCAGGGCCACTCACGCAACTGCTGCCCTGCGTGTTTCCTGTCCTTCAGCCTAGCTCATACCTGCAGCATGCCAGGCAATACCCTAATTTTATTTGGGTGGGTTTTTTCCCATGGTTTCTGACTTTGCCAAAATGACACCATGTAGACTACATTTCCATGTTGCATTTGCACTTTTTGTGAAGCCTTTTTTATTTTGAAAAATTTAGCCATTTTGCAGAACCAGTATAGAGAGAATACATTTGTGCTTATCTTGGACAGAAACCTTACAACCACATAATCACAAAGCTTTCTCACTGTACCACTTTGAAATTCAGACTTGTCACTTCTAAGGGGAGGAAAGAGGAAATTACCCATCTGTTACTCATGCTTCTTTCACCCTTGTGAAAATGTGCTAAAATTGAGCAATTTTTAAGGTTTCTGAAATGTTTAGCTGACAAATCTCAGCAGAGATCTGATAAACTTAATCAGCTAAAAATCTTCTAAGACCTCATTTGTATTAGGCATGTGCCACCTAAAACCTAAACACTATTTTTTTCCTGTAATTGCTGCTCCCCAAACTCTGCCACCTACTGTTTCAGCAGCCTTCAGAACTGACCAGCAGCACCACTCCTGTCCTCATAATCTCCTCTGTTTGTCACAACGTAATAAGAAGGATAACAAAGAGGTGTGTGTATCAGAAATAAACACAGGGTACCTCCTGGCTTTAGGGGATGAAGGAGATTGGGTTAAGAGTTTACAGTCCCAGCTTGTCTTTAGAAATAATTTCTTTCCATCTCAGATGGGAGACAAAAGGACTGGTGACTGCAGCAGAAGTGGTGGAGTAGGTCACGCAATTCAGGGGAGTGGGTAGAGTGAGAGATGGTGACCCTTGTCTATTGAAAAGATAAAGGAGAGAGAAGGAAGAACATTGAGACCAAAACAAAAGCAGGTGGAAACAATGAGAGTGGAGCTCTATAACCATTGCAATAAATTCTAATAGAAATTTGCTGAGTCTTACCATTTAAGTAGCTATGAAATGCAGCAGCTACAGCTATGCAGTCTCTCCTCCTGCTGTGCCTGGCACTCAAGGAAGGCAGCTGCATGCTACTGTTATCAATTATTCTCTTTGCTCAAGTGACAAAAGTATATTCTTGTCCTGGTTTTGGCTGGGATAGAGTTAATTTTCTTCCTAGTAGCTGGCATAGTGCTGTGTTTTGGATTTAGTAGGAGAAGAATGTTGATAACACACTGATGTTTTAGTTGTTGCTGAGTACTGCTTATGCTAGTCAAGGACTTTTCAGCTTCTCATGCTCTGCCAGGTGCACAGGAAGCTGGGAGGGGGCACAGCCAGAATAGTTGATCCAAACTGACCAAAGGGCTATTCCATACCATATGACATCATGCTCAGTATAGAAACTGGGGGGCGTTGGCCGTGGAGCAGCGATCGCTGCTCGGGAACTGCCTGGCTATCGGTCAGCGGGTGGTGAGCAATTGCATTGTGCATCACTTGCTTTGTATATTGTTATTATTATACTGTTACTATTATCATTACTCTTTTACTTTATTTCAATTATTAAACTGTTCTTATCTCAACCCAGGAATGTTTCTCACTCTTACTCCTCCGATTCTCTCCCCCATCCCACTGGGGCAGGGGGAGTGAGCGAGCGGCTGCGTGGTGCTTAGTTGCTGGCTGGGGCTAAACCATGACAATTCTGAAAACATTAAAGTTCCTAATCCAAAAGGTGAAACATGGACACTGAAATAATGCCTTGGGTATGGAGAGAGGGAGGTTTCTGTATATGAAAAAATAAACCTAAACATTACATTTGCTTAAAATGTTTACAGAAGGTGCCTCTCAACCCCTCTTTTGTAACACATGAAAATGTATTTGGGGCATTATATAATTTTTGAGTACTTGATAACCTTTGTATTATTTTGATGTGCCTTATGGATAATTCCGCATGCAAACATAAGTATATATGTACACATGTGCACATGCAAAAGAATTTAATGTAGAGTTACGTCGGTTTACTCTAACAGACTCAGTAGCTTAAGGATTTGAGTCTTAAAACATCAAGGCTTGCAATAGGAACCAGTTTATCTGATGTTGTTGTTCATTAAAAAAAAAAAAAAAGGCCTTAGAGCAGGTTAGAATGATGAAATTCAAACTAAACTGTATAAAGAGCACATAGCTTCCGGAGGGGTTTCCAGAGGGATCACTAAGACTTCAGTCTTTCCTAGTGCTCCTGGGTAGCCGCTGGAAATATGCAGTCCATTCTCCCACAGTGTGAACAGGTTCTTCGTTCTGTAATCACAACCTGATCTCCAAAGAATAGAAGAATTTTGTTGTACCAAAACCTCTGTCTCTTTGAGATAGCTGTACTCTTCAATACTGTATTTCTGGAAAGGATTTGAACAGTGAATAGGTATTGGTGGGCACCCAGTAAATGAAATAGCAAGCACTCCCTCACCTTTCTGATACATACTCCTGTCTTCCCTGCCAAGAAGACTTGAAAATATGTTGATCTACTGCAAGTACCAGACAGACTCATGTACAGTATCTCATCCAGAGAGGTTGAAATGAGATTTCTGTTGAAACACTTGAAGGGAAATAGTATCAATACGTTCATTTTAAACTAAAAGTATAAGTTGCCTCTGTAAGTAGAATTAGACTCTGTATGTAATTATCTTGCTCTCAGAAAATCGGTCTTATTCACTAGAGAAAGGTTATTTGGATAAGAAAAAACATCTGGAAGAGCTCAAAAACAAGCTGACTCGAACCAGGGTGTACTTCAGTTCTGAAGAGTTCCCAACAGAAATCTTTGAAATGAAGAAGCTTTGATGCCAATTCGGTCATTTGTACGGAAAATGTAGCTAAATAATTGCCTCTTAGATGTGATTTGCAAGCACTGCAAGCAGCATTCTTAATTGTGAGCTTTCATTTCATATTTTTAAATGTTATCAGTTTGTTTGTGTATAAGTGGACAGAAATACCTGCAGCTAGTCTGATTTGATTGGATATGACAAGTACAGACATTCCCAGCTGATTTGAGCTAAGCTACATTTTCATACATCCCTGAGGGCAATCTCCATAACAGTACTCACTGAAATCTATTCTAGCTTAGCAGACTGCAACTGAAGGCTGCCTATTCAAATAAATTGCATAAACAAAACAGAGCAAATTAGATAACTTACAGCTAGAAAGACCTTTAGTATGTATTAACTAGAAGCTAAGTAGAATTTTAATGTGAAGCTGATATTGGAAAAAGGGAGATGAAATATTAAAAAGTGAAAAAAACATAGTGATGAGGATTACCTCCTGAAAACATTCTGTTCCAAGTCTCCATTTTCATACTGAAATTCCAGCTATAACAAGCATTACAGAAATACCATAGCATTTCCCCCCCTGATTTAAGCACAACACTGGTCTGTACAGTAAGGCTCATGGAGAAAAAAGAAAGGAAGTTTTATTAAGCAAGGACACCATCATTTTATGTGGGATTTCTTCTACCCTGGGAAAGAAGCTCTTTCAAAGTTCCTGCTAATAGCAAGTTTGGTTAGTTTCCCAATGCTCACATCTCCTGTTCCAGATGGTCAATGACGTGAAACTCTAATTATCATCAACAAAATAAGCTGGGACTAAACCCTTCCTCAAAGGTAAAAAGAGCAGATGGACAACCATAATTTCATTATTATAGAAATAATAGATGGAAAGGATTTCTCATCCACCTTTTAAAATCACTCACTAACTTGTTGCACGATTAACTCCTTGCTGTATTAAGTTACTCTGATGGGTTGAATGGCTGCTTGGTACCTAAGCCTTTCGCACAATATTGGGAATAGTAGCCATTCATCCTGTCTAAGGGGAATGAGTTAAGTGAAATCTTTGGGCGGAGCTTCCATCCAGCATTTTGCTTTCTTTCAGGTTTTCAGGTAATTCTATTTCATTCCCCTCCACAGTGTTACAGTCACCCCTCCTCAGGAATCTTTGTGGGAATAAAATCACAAATAGTATATACCTAAACGATTCTATGATTCTATGATTTTTATCTGGAATGAGGCTATGGCTGACTCCAGAGATGCAGTTAGTCATTTGGCCAGAACTGTAGCTCATAGGCATTGAAATCCCTAAATCTTTGTCAAGCATTCGAGGTCATGCAACTCAGTACTACAGAGCAACTCCTCCTATGCGGGTTGTGGTCCAGTGCTGGTCTTACTTTGATCTGCAAGTTCTAGGTCAGGTTTTGGAAAGGCAACCACCCATCTAAGCCTGCCACTGCTCAACCTGAGCTCATAGAAGCCTCAGTTCCCCCAGTTCTGCCAAATTAATTTACATACAGACAGCTGCAAGGAAAGTCTGGGGGCAACTCCCTGTGTTTCTGGCAGAATCTCATTCCTTTTCTGAATTCAGATTCATTATCTGATTGCAGTGCACCACTCTTTAGAACTGGCTGTCCTAATTCCTGTACTTTTCACAGTTTCTTTACAGTTCAGGAGCACATTTTGATGTACTACTTAAGGATTTCAAACATAGACATTCCTAACAAAACAACATAAAACTGCAAAATTGCATCAGAGAAAAATAATCAGGTTTTCCTCTGCATCCCTATGAGTAAACAAGCTTTTCTTGCCTCCAAAGAGTCCTAGCTATGGATTTATGTATCACTGTCATGATCTGTATTTACACAGTATGCCATATCTTGGTTTCTTACCATGTCTTGTCTTTCTCACTCTTGCTTCTTTTTTCTAGCCATGCCTTCACAGTCTCCATTTGTTGCTTTCATCGGTTCAATTTCTTATTTTTTCTTTCATCCCCATTTCACCATCTCTTCCCACCCTTAGAAATCTATATGCCACCTATTTTCTTTAAGCAGGAAAATGTTGCATATGTTAATCCTTATTACCTTTTTGTCACCTGTCTGATGGCACAGGTGTTTGTATTTCCTTCTTTTCTTCCTTGGCTGGAAGCGTGTCTCTGTGCAAACTTTCTACAATTGTTGGCAAGGAATGAGACTCATACGCTTCTGAAAAAGAAGTACCTAGGCTCAGAAGTTTTATGTGTAGGTACACGAAAGCTATTAATTGCGTGTGCATAAGGGCCCACTTATGAATATAAGGGGCTTTTTACACTATTACTTACATACTGATATTCCTAGGATGTGTGAATAACATCTTGTCTGCACTCAGATACATGTTGGAAATAAATAGAACTTAAATGAGTTTCTTTTTCACTCCAGTAGCTGAAATAGTATAGTAAAAGACACTCATGCAATTTCTTAATTGTATGACTATGTAATTAAAAAAATGCCTAAAAATACAAGGGCAATAGAGAAACATTCTCTTTTCATGTGATGACTCAATACTGAAGCAATCATATTTTTTCTATTTCCAAACAGTGCTTAATAAATCTCAGCAGGAGGTATGGGATACAGGGCTGACAGTCTTCACCCTATTCTTAGACTGAATGAACTGCCAGTTACCTACAGATGAGGAGGAAACCGAAAGAAAGACAAAGCATTGACTGGTAGAAAAGTCTTTGTTTCTTAATTGACTACACATACAATACAAAAGGTTTTGAGGTAGTACATATGGAAGCCCATGACATCACTTTTAAAGGCCACTTTCTGACTACAAATGCAGTTTAAGGGAAAAATATGATATGAGAACATTCAACTGTCTTTCCTTTGCAAAATTTGTTATTCAATGTTCAGGGATCAAAGTGTGGCAAAATCTATATAGAGTAATTCTCCAAAAATGGAAGGGCAAAGGATCCCAATTACAGACAGTCCATGACAAAAGAAGAAAACTTAAAATAATTGTAAAGGAAGCCTCACATCTACTGAGATATGCATCAAGGAGATACCCATCATAGCTTTCAAAGCTGATATGATTTCCTGCAAATCCCAGCTCCCAAGTTCATTATTCAGCAGCATAGTTACAATATCTTTTCATGTCCATTATAGAACTACTGATTTTAATATATAATAAACAAGGAATCACAATTAGAAATTGTGAAAAGTAGGAAAATAACAGTTGCAGATAATGGATAGTCACCTCATCAGGCCAATGACCAAGTGAAACATAAACTGAATATTTGTACCTATACTTGGTGTTTGTCAAACGTCTGTTTCTTCAGTCTCTGATTACATTTTAGTCCTGTGTACACTACCTTCAAGTTCAATGATATAATAACAGAATTAAAACCACAGAAATAATAAAAATACAGGTAATCAAATAACTAAAATAAGAAAGATTTAAAGGTTCTTATTAATTTTCTATTTGAGATCCATTTGATCAACGGAGTTTCTTATATTTTGAAGAGATCTGAACTGAACTAAAATTAGTAGTATCATGACTGTACCTATCAGTAAGAATCACCAGTGTGACAGAAAGAATTCTCTTCACTTCCTAAGGCAATTATACGGATCACTGTCTGAGAAATGTCAACTTTAAAGGGTGCTCAGCACAAACTGAACTGAACTCTGGCTTCTGAGTTATTTCCCCTGGAAATGGATACTGTTTTTCAATAAATTTGTCTCAGTTACCTTTGCTGTGTTATTTCAGAAAGCCCCACACAAACTTCCAGGAGAACTTCCGCCAAGAAAGAATGGTTTGAGCATGACATTAACTTGTATAAGGTACTACTAGACTAGAATGAAAGTATTTTTTGAGCAGAGAAGAGGTATGCTATGACGTGCTGGTTCATGTCCATCCTGGAAGTATTTAAGAGGAGCCATGAAACTACTTTTACAAGGGATTTCCTCACTGGGCATAGCAAAGCTGATCACCACCTTTATCAATTCGCCCTGCCCCTTTTCCCCTTAATACTGTGCCCTGGTATCACAAACACACTGAATAATTAGAGTTCCTCCTTTACAATTTATCCTACTGTAGTGGATAAGATCTGTTTATGCTAAAGAAGGAAAGAAAAAAGCAAGATGAAATGGGCAATCTCCAAACTATTTGTCATAAATTTCAAGCCTTTTAAACTATTAAAAAGGGGTCTGGATTCTATGGACAGTTAATTTATCAAGCACAGATATGGTGTCATATGCGGTAGCTAGATCATGAAAAATGGACTTGAAATATTGTTAGAGAAAAATTATATTCCAAGAACTTTGGAAAATAAAATTTCTTCATCACGGTAAACTGCTTGGTAAATCTTTGAACCAATCCATAGAAGCTTATTATGTAGAAGGGGGTTGCAGTACCCTTCTACTAGCGCAGATTTTTTGGGGAGGGAAAAAAAAAAAGAGAAAAAAAAAAAAGGAAAAGAAAAGAATGTTACCTATTTATACCAGACCATCTTATCCAGCCAATAGAGGCTCACTGAGTTCCTGAAACAATGTTGCATCTGTGAGTATCTGTGCAAATATGCATCTCACCAACAAATACTGTTCTTATCAGCAAGGGGTCATACAATAAGAGGATCTGTTACACCCCCAGTTCTTAACTAGTTCTAAGAATTTACCCTTGTGGTGCTGGTCCTTTTGCAAAGGGAGCCTTACAGCCTGACTGTGTCAAAATCTGGGCCTTCCATTGCCTAATTTTTTGCTAATAGGCATGAACAAACTTTGTGGAATCTATACAACCAATAGATACTTTAAAAAAGAGGCAGGATATCCATTTCAAAACAAGCCAGTATTTTTTGTTTACTTTCCTCTTCACCTTCTTCTGAACCTCCAAGGTTATCATCTCTTCCTTTACATACCAGGTACTTTACTTAAAAATGGCAAGCCAAACTTCACAAGAAAACTATGCTTGCAGTATTACTTTCCTCTGCCCAGAAATATCTATACTTCTAAGCCTTCTAGGGCAATCAGCATTTTGACATGGGAAGTCTTCATTTCATGTCAGCTAGTTCCTGTGTTCTCTGGCTTCACTGACATGTGATTCTCAACCACGCTTTTTATCTCCAGAATTTCCACTTCATTCAAGTATCAAACTGTTCTTGATTGCATATAACAGAGCTACTAAATCCATTCCTTGCCACATGTCACATGTGTCACAATGTCACCTGTCCTGTGTCCCCTGGCTACCACTCACTCGTTTTGATTACTTGTGGAAGACACTGCCATATGTTGATGTCCCTGCTGCCCATGTGACTTCCACTCTATCACCTCTTCTAGGAAGGGGGTGAAACTCATCAGGCCCACTGAGCAATGGTACAGAGCCAGCAGAGAAATTAAGTCATGTCTTTCGCATAATGATGATACAAACACTTCTGACATTGACTACAATGGAAACATCTCTCGTGTAATGTTCTCTTAGATAATTTGTTAGCAGGGAACACGTATCAGTATTCATTACTGCTTTCCACATCCTGCACTCACTGAGCACTCAGCATGAGAAAGATTAAATAGCTCTGCTAAATATACTGTCTCAATGCTAATGACCCGTTCAGCTACTTTTCAGTCACATCTCAAGCTATTCAGTGCTTTTTCTACAACTTCTTCCACACTTTCTTCATCAAATTTCTCTGCAAATGTGCAAAAACTATGCCAAGTCCAAACCTACAGCATGTGCACCCAAAATATACGCAGATGTTTTCTTCAACAAGTGATATATCATATGAAGACAGAACAATGAAAAAGGAATGGAAGTGAAATAAGAGGTTAATCTTATTTGCTCAAAAATATCCATAAATTATTAATTATTGGCCAGATACTACAGTCTTCATCACGCACAACTCCAACTGAAGTTACTGGGATGTTTCTCAATTTTGATCTTTACAATGTGGTCCACAGCTAGTAAGTGCCTAAGTACACAGACAGTCCACTGCATTTGTCTGTAAAGTACTATGTACAAACCTAAGCAACAACAAACATTCCCAGGTCTGAAATCTATGAATGAAATAGATCACCCTGAATGTTGTGTCCTATAGCACGAATGCCTATGCATATCCAAAGCTGAATAAGCTGCTGCTTTATGATGTTCAGGGAACTGGATGGCAGAAGCCTACATTTATAGCTAAGAGAACAGATTTATATGTGCTGGAATATTTGTAAGCTAAATTTTGTTGTTAATATTTTTGCAAAAAAGCTAAAGAAGTTGAAAACCCAGGAGTTAGAGGATACCAACAGTGGTAAAAAGCTATAATCTGACACATTTTATGAAAATGCTCGCTACATCATAGACCAACCCCCAAGAAAGCAAAAAAGTCATTCTATGCAGTATATATTATCATACAGCAATACACGAAACGTAATCTTAAATGATACTCCCTCATTCTGGAAGCTACAGAATAAACTCAGGTAAACTTCTTGGTGATGAAATACAATGCATCTGAAGAACCGAGAATTATTTCTTTCTTAAAAATTGTAATAAAAACATGATTGGAAAGATCTTCTCATAAAAGGTTGCCACAATCTGTTGTCTAAAATTAAATTCCAAATAGTGTAACAATCTCTAATCAAAAGACTATAAGCATATTTAAACACACTCAGAAGAAGCTCAAGTATCTTATTTTTCCTACATATGTTTTATTTGTTTGTTTTAATGTTAGCATATATAAAATACTTCTACAGAGAGAGCTTATGCTGTAAATAGACATAGAAAGCGGACACAGGTGCCAAGTCGATTTCCTGGAAAACAGAGTACGTAGGAAATAGTTGTACATAATAAGTCATACGGGTTTTTCTGGGTAAAAGCAGACATGTTTAGTCATCTAATAAGTATTGTCTTGTAGGGCTCTGTTACTATTTTTCTTAAATACCTTGAATCCTTGATATCAAACAGGCTTAAATATTACTCATTTTGAATATTTAAATCCTTGTTTTCTTCCAAAATGTTTATTTTCTGTGAGAATTTTCACCGACTTTTTAATAAAAGGAGACTTTTGTCCTAATAAGGAAAAGTTGTAAGCAACTCTGCAAGTTACTTATATAGGAGAAAATCCTTGTTACATCTGCAGTACCCTTGCTTATAGAGGCCCTTGTGTGTATGAGCTCTCCCAGATGCACAACAGCTTGTCAGCAATTCTGCAGCCACTACTGTCAATTTGATTCACAGTGATCCCTCCTGCACGGATTATCTTAAAATAGCACAGCATAAATGAAATCTTGCAATTATCACAAACACCCAGGTGTTTGGTATGGCAAGATGGCCTATAGGAGAGTTGCTAATTTGGCCTGGAGAACTTGTGTGCGTGATCAGTATTTTCTGAGGGCAGCTGGCCACAGTGTCTGTACATACCGCTGCAGCAACACACAGCTCATGTGACTTATTAAATCCCTATGAAAAAAAGTAGGGGTGGCTGGTCCTGCTGCTGTCCTTAAACTAAATGATAAACAGCACAGGAAAAATAGAGGTTGGAGGGAGAAGCTGAAGGAAGAGATATCAATATAACGACCTTTAACGGTCCCTTCCAAACCCAAACTTTTCTATGATACTATGATAAAGCCTTGTTGGCAGAGACCCGTACCACCCTCACCTTGCCAAACTGCCACAGCCAGCCATAAGGGCCTCCCCTCTTTTCTCTTCCTCCCTTTCCTGCAGTGAGTCACTCCTGCAGACATTAACTTCGTTATTCTGTTAGTTCATGAAAGACACTGTGCATTCCCTTATTCTTTTTTCTGTTTAGCATTACATAGTGTACAAAATGACTTATTATTGCTTTTCCAGATTTGTGAACGTTATTCTCACACCTTTTTAAATAGTCCCCTATTCCTGTAATTATGAACATGCTCTGTTTGCACCATCCTGAAAAGTAGTATGTGTTACGGGGAAAAAAACTAGCTGTTCTTTTGTAGTGACAGAAAAATAATATTCTTCATTTAAACTTGTTTTGTTTTAGTGGGGTGTTAATGCACTGAAGCTGACATTATTAACAGTATAACTTTACTTAAAAGGCTACAGGAATGAAGATCATGTTAGGTTGCAGAAGCATTGTATTTGTGGAGAAGCTGATTATTTAAGCCACAAATTAATGAAATGTGAAACTGATGATGTTGTATATTCTCTTCAGTCTCTACAAATGACCAAATACATTACAGAAAACAAGGTACCATTCACACTGAATATATAGAAAAATACACTAGTTTTCCAGTGACAAGAGATTCTATAGTAAAAAAAGAGTTGTAATCTCCCATGTACAGCAAAGAAAACCTGAGGAGGAGTTAGCCAGCATTTGCATCAGGCATCGTTCCTACAGATTTCTGTACCCATGCGTAGGCTGAGTGTCATAACCTAGCCTTGAGTACTGGGAAGAGTAGAGGTTAGAAACTCATGAATCGTGTACTATCTGATGGTACTTTTCTTTCAATATTTGCTTTGCAGTTGAGTTGCACCTTTGAAGAGATCCATGTGCTTTGACATCACAGTGACTGAAAACTACACACACGTAGAACATTTTAGGTCTCCTTGAGTTGCTTGTAGCCTACCTGTTCCACAGTCTATAGGAACCTTGCACTAACAGATGAAGAGTCTAAATGAGCTATAAATGTTTAGGCCTTTATTAAACAAAGCCAAGAGAGAAAAAAATCTCAGACTTTCTGTCACCTGCGCGTTTCTTTCCAATTCTAATAGCTGCTTTAATGCTTTTCTACCTGTTCTCTCTAC
Organism: Pelecanus crispus; assembly: GCF_030463565.1. Classification (NCBI taxonomy): domain Eukaryota; kingdom Metazoa; phylum Chordata; class Aves; order Pelecaniformes; family Pelecanidae; genus Pelecanus; species Pelecanus crispus. The sequence goes on along the minus strand of NC_134651.1, from coordinate 17,935,191 downwards.
TGAGGTTTCTATTCTTTGCTTAGTTTTCCTTTTGCGCATTGTATTCTCTGATGTACTAGATGCTCTGCTAAGTGACACATTCCAACCACATCACTGAATGTGACAGCCATGCTGTATCTAATCATGAAATGCTATGCTCAGACACTTGACAGCATTTGAAAATATTACTCTTGCTCTAAAAACAATGTGAGGAGTTTAGTGTAGGTGAATGTAACTAGAAGATAATTGACTGAGAATGATAATTAAATAGGAATACTATCTTTTTGTATTGTGAAACAATTGTGTTTGGGTTTTTTTTGCAATTCAACTATTATAAGCTTCTCCATAGAGTTTCAGACAAAATATAAAGCTCATTTTTTAATGACTGTAAACTCTGTAAAAGTCCTTTTCTGAAGGACAGGATAAATCCTAGTTCAAGGAACTGTATTTTAAGGAGAAAGTTGGCACTGAATTGGGGTTTACTGTGAAGCATCTTCAAACATCCTGGAAAAACTGAATTTGATTTTGCGGAGTTCTGTTACTTTTAAGATTACCAGAGAGGATTATTTGTATTTCTAGCAAAGCTCCAGGAAGCACATAATACATGTAGAGCAGAGTTAACCTGAGATCCTGTTAACCATGTACTTAGCATCTGTGTTTTTAGGACAGCACATACTTTTGGCCTAACATTTGTGATCTGTTTGAGGATTCCTGAGAATAAGAAGGCTACAGATAAATTTAAGATAATATTATCAGCTGAAGCTCTGTCAGATTCAATAGGCAGAAGTACATAAACTGAGCTACTGTGTACCACTTTGTGGTTTTAATCTTGGAAAACAATAGATTGCAAAAAATAAAGAGAACCTGTCTCCAATTTTATAGTTGCCCTATGTCCTAGGTGCCCATTCAGCATTTTTTTTCAAGATATCTTGTTTAGATGAGACAAGAAGTAATATTAAATTAAATTTACACATTTTACAGAATATACTGCTTTCTAGGTTGAAGAAAATGAACTAAAATTGCACTCTGGATACACAGTTACCATTACCAATATTGGCATTCTAGTGTTTAACAAATGAAGAACAACTCCAGAACTACATCTCTGTAACGAAATCTTCAAATGTTGTATCTATACTTGCACAAACTATATCAGTGAGAATTATATCAGCAATTAAAGCTTGTAATTATCTCACCAAGTAAAAAATGGAAGTGGGTTTACTTACTACGTCAGCACGATAGCCACAGCATCATTTAGGACACTCTCTCCAAACAGGAGTGTGTACAAATCTGTATCCACATGCAGCTCATGGAAAATAGCAAGAACTGTCACTGTATGGAGACAAAGCAAAGTGAGTCTGTTATTTTCATATTCCTCTGGCAGTTCAAGAAATAAAGCAATGTTAGAATATGGAGTTTTGAGAAGTCCTGTCCTATTTATTATCTAAGTAGATAACAATAAGTTAAAAGTGATCAGCTGAAGTATATAAGATCCTTAAATCCAGCAAGTCTATGAGTTTTGGTGCTTCAGCTGAGTTAGGAAGAAACTTTCCTTCTCACACAGAGAATCATGCATAAATGAAAATGTCATAGCATATTTTACTCTGCATAAAGGACATTGATCTTGTGACCAAGGAGAAATAAGGGTGCTGAAAAGTCTTGGGTTTTGCCATAGACTTTGTGTGTGATGAGAGTAGTGGTTTACCTATTTTAAGAAGGCTATAATAACGCTTATCCATCTGTTATGCATGTTCACTGAGGAACATGCATAATAACCTTACACCCTGTCGCACCAGCAGCACAATCACTTTCACCTCAAGTGTAGCATATCTGTAGTCATGAAGCCCTCTCAGCAAGATCAGGATACTTGTAACCCATTTTAAGGTTCCTTCAGCATATCATTAATTTAAGTCCCTTCCTTTTCCCCGAGTTACACGCTATATTTGATTTTTAGCTTGCCAGTGCAATAGAAAAAAATAGAGTGTGCTGTATTTAAATTGAAGTTGGGAAGTCATTTAGACACACATCCTGAAGGGCATTTAGACACTTGGCTGATATTCAGGTAATTAAGTCCTATAGATATTAAAGGATGCCTTAGTTGTTTTATGCCTCAGTTTCTTTACCTGTAAACAGGGGATTACAGCCCTTCCCAAGATCTACCTAGCACTTCATTATCTCCAAATGAAGAAGGCTATCTATGTTCTGTGTTGATACTATTCTCTCTTTGCATGGAGAAAGCAGAGCTTTCTCTTTTCAAACAGAATTTAATGTAAAGGCCTCCGATTATTTCTATGGTTAAAAATTACTCGGTAACTCACTGCTTCACTGGTGCTCATTCTAGTACATAATTGTGCAATTGACTCAATCCTCATAGCCCAGGAATCCGAAAGATTAGGAGTGCCTCTGGGATGCCATGTTAACATCTGACACTTCAGAAATGAAAATTATATACTTTTTCATTGAGATGACTGCTGATAATTCACACAAAAACATGAACAGGTGATTATGCTTTGTCTTAATAACATTTCTTGGAACTTTGAAATCATTGCTGATAAGATTTTCTAAATGGTACTTCAGTATCTGTGTAATCTAAAAATCAGTTTATAAACCCAAAATAGATTCTCAGTTCTCCTGTGAGATTTTATGTCAAAGTGATCTCTGTTGATGTGTTATCTTTGAAGAATTTTGGAAGTGTTATTCTACAGAAGACAATTTAGGAGATGTGTGTAGCTGAACATTTGCTGATATAGCTATATTTAAATTAGGAAGTTATATTTAACCAACCTGGTAACCTTACCCATCTACTCCCGGTGCAGTTATAATTTAAACTAGGAAAAGAGTTCTTTCCCCAGAACAGCTCAAAGATGTAGGAAGAAGTTTTATTGGAAAAAGATATTTTCTTGGTTCACCAATATCTATATTCAGGCTTTTGCTTGATTAGCAACGCTGCCTTAATGTGCTAAATGTGGACCCAATTTAGTCTCCCATTCTTTGATGTCACTGGCATAATAACAGACTTGTTTTCTAAAACTATTTGCCACTTCCAGCCTTTGCTTATTAGCTAATTAGTTTGGGCTCGCATTAAGAGTTCCTGCAATAATGATAGAAGGAAAAGAAAATAGTAATCAAAGTCCAATGTACTGTTGGTATGTATGTGTAGCAGGCCAAGCCAATTAGACAGATGCCTGCACATTCCTCTCCTTCCTCTTGCCTCCTAAGAAAAAAAACAGTTTTCTCTTCTTGCTTTCTCTCCCATCTCTATGCCAAAAATCCTTCCAAAGGAAAGCAAAATAATAAAGAAAGCAGCATAGCAATGCATCAATTGCCTCTTCTGGGAGAGACTCCCCAGTTCACCCAGTTCTTAGAAAATATCTTCCATTTCAAATGTTTCTCCCATTCTCAATAGAGGTTACTGAATCTTCTTTATAGCATTGCCTGTCCCTCACTGAAGAATTCTGGTCTCTGCAGGAAGACCACTACTGGTATCTGCTCTGTCCCTATGTTTGTCTGACCCAAGACACAGCAAGCTTTAGCCATACCACTCCTGACACATATTTATCTGATCTGTTTTTAAAGAACTGAAGTGATGCTTGTTCCACAAATCCCAAGGGAGACTAACCCGCTCTTCAATATTCATACAATTTATAAATGCAGTTATTCCTGAACGTCTAACCTAAATCTCCCCTCCTGCTCTTCAAGTCCGTAATTTCCATTCCTAGCCTAATGAGACATGAATAATTTGTCACGTTTACTCCCTTTTTCTTTCCAACAACATTTTGCCTATTCAAAGACTCATTTCAGACATCTCCTCCCTAAACTGACTCACTTCTTTCAATCTTCTCCTTTCAGTAATGTTTTCTAGCCCTCTAATCCCTTCTAATCAGTCCACGTGTTTCTTGAAATACAGTGCCCAAAATCAGATCCAAGTACTGTAGTTGACGCTGTCAAGAAACAGAGTGAAAAGATGCTGTAGAACGAGTGTTAATAAATCCTGTTTTCTTTTTTTTTCTATGTATTGGTACTGATGACTCATTTTCAGGTTGTAAACTAGAAATCCTTTTGAGCAGTGAATGATCATTTCTTATCTTCTATCTATGAAGTTGATTATTTCTAAGGGTAGCATTTATCCTTGTTGACTTTAAATCATTGCAAGAATCATACTGAGTTCTAATCGTGCCCTTCAAAGTGTCTGCAATCTCCTCTCAGCATAGGATTATACATTAAAGAAGCATTCTCTATTGCATTAGCCACCTCATTAATGAAAATGTTAAATAGTATCTGCATAAGAACAGAGAACTGCATAATCTTTAGCACATCCACCCCATTTAAGAGTTCAATAAAATATTTTCACCTTGTTTTGCCAACCACCATCTAGTCATTTCCTCAAGATCACATTTGCCTTCATTAATTACGAGAGTCTATGCATATAGTTCAGAATGGGCATATTAAAAGGGACGTGATACTCTGCTATGGAAGAAAGTTAATTTAAATTACTCTCTGGATAGGATAATACTCTATGAATAGTCATCATTGTTCAAAGTAGTCACATCATGTTTCGTCCAATGGATGACATTAAAACTCAAGAAAATTGATTTAAAAATTCAGTATTTGCTATCATATGCAACTGTAACATATCTAATCTGTGAGAACTTTCATATCTAAGTAAAGATCATAGATACTACACTGCAGTAAGTATTGCCTCTCTGGCTTTCTGAAGGCACTTTTAAGCAACAGTAAATAGGGCTTGGCTTTTGTGTGGTAACTACTCAAGTATTTGTATAATTCATTAGCTACAATATGTATTCTAAAAAATACCAAACTGCTTTTCATTAAAGTACACACCATCTCTTCATCTCTTATTTCAATCTAAGCATATGAGGGCAGAGATAGAGATAGGTAAAGGACTAGATGGCTAGGACAGGTAGATGGGGGATAGCAAACAAACATCTTTTGTGGCAGTAGAAAACTGACACAAATAGAAAAAACATGTATCAGAGCTCCTGACTCAGAAAGGGCTGTGAACTTCATTAAAAAAATTCAGTGATGGGAAGCATGAAATAATGATGCATCTAAGATTTTCTCAGTACTTGTGCCAACAAAAATCTGGTTCACTACTTTCTTGATTTCATGGACTGAGGTAGCATCTGTTAGATGCTAAGCCTAGCATGATTTCGGTTGTATCCAAGTCAGAACAAGTGTCTGTGGTGCTGGTTTGTGAAATATATCTTTTGACATATGTAGAAACAAATTGGCTTGTTATTAATTCCTGTAAAAAGTATGTATAACTGAAATATCAGCAAACTACAACAATCCCTAAGCTAACTGTATCCAATGCTTCTTTGCTGTTATGTTTGAAAGGAATAAGGAAGCTCAGAAAATAAATGAGACCATTATAAACTACTGGTTTTCTTGTACCTCAATATTCTGACTAGAACTATTAATATCTTTCATAGCTTGTGGGCCTGAATTCTTTTAGGAGGGCAGTATCAAATGGGAAGAAAGTAAGATGAGAGAAATTTCACTTATATTTCCTATCCATTTTTCTCTAAAAATAACAATTTTAATTTTAATTATAGTCTCCTTTCCCGACTAATCAGTCATGCCATTCACAGATTAGTTCAGTGGTGAATAAGAAGAAAGCATAAAAATGTTTTAATTAAAAACACATTTATAAACAGTCTTACATAACCAGTGTATTAAATGTACAGCCTTGCTGTATTTCTGAATTATGCTTCTTAATGCAAAATTCTTCGATTTTATGAGAAACAGAAACTACTCTTCCTGATAAATATCCAATTTTATCAATAACAACAGCAGTGCAACTCACATCTTCAGTTCAGCTGTAACCATAGTAACTTCAAATAGAGAAGAGCCTTGTGATTATCAACATGACCAAAGGTAAGGGAGTTCATATAGCTCCGAAATAGCTGTGCTTCAGCAAACCTTGTGGAGGTAAATCTGTTTTCTATGCTTGAAATGTCAAAAGTTAAAAAAAAAGAAGTGCTAAAGATACATGAAATGTCTTTGGATTGGAAGGTCATTGCACAGAATGTGTTAATAACAACAGCTAAGACAAACTGCCAAAGTTGTACTTTTCAGTTATTTTTTGGTGGCTAAGACAGAGGTCAAATCTTTCCATTCATGTGCCAGTTTTGTTCCATCATTTGCCTTATCCCATTACAACCACTGACACCCTGAAACAGCCTATTGCTGGGGTTTCTCGCTGTGGCTGCTTTCCAGCCACAGCAGACACTTGTCAGAATATCCTTACCGGCACTCACACGTGAGGCAGTTCCACTTTGCATCACTTTGCATCAGCGGACACTTGTTGTCAGAATATCCTTACCGGCACTCACACGTGAGGCAGTTCCACTTTGCATCACTTTGCATCAGTTTCCACGCTCTGATGCTCAGGGGCTGAGCTGGGGGCTCCGCTCCCCACACCAGCACCTTTTCCACAGTCTCTCTGCTGCCCTTGGTGAGCGACATGTGTACCAGAACACAGGGAGAAACTGTCCCATCCCCTTTGAAGGGAACACACCAAAAAACTTCCAGAGTCAGGTTCTATTAGAAATCAAACCACAACACTAATACAAGGGAAACCCTTTCAACTAGAAATCAAACCACAACACTAATACAAGGGAAACCCTTTCAACAGGGAAACAGTGAAACCTGTGCTGTTTTATGCAGATGAAATAACAAGAAGAGATGATTTCCCCAACTACATGATAAGTGATATCTATCAATCAGAATAAAGAAAAATATAAATACGGGTCTGGCATTTTAAATCAAAGACTAATGAAGGGAGAATTTGGGAATTTAAAAATTCTGTTTCTTAGAAATTAAACCTCTCACCTGAAGTCTTGAAATAAGAAACTTTTTCTACTGAAAATGATAAATTATTGGAAGGAGATATTTCCTGTAAAATGAATGATTCACTTGAAAGTAACCTTGCTTTGTCCCTAAAGTTTCTACCTTTTCTTTCTAGACATGTGAGAATTTTTTGAGGCATCCCTAAGCATCACAAATGTTTAGGGATCACAGTCTATAATGCAAGACACAGTCCCAAGTATATCCAGTCATAAATTCATTTATTAATCTTAGTTCAAGTGCTAGTTTTCTATATAAGGGAACCCATAGCATAGAAGAGCAATTCTTCTGAACTAATTTTATGCAAAAATCTCTATATTAAAGATCTTCAAATACCCTTTAAAACTAAAACCTACAGAGTGCTATGACATTATTTCCTTCTTCCTAACAATACTAGCAACTTTTAGCTGGCATACATTTGTTTACTGCCCTGGTAGTAAACTTCTTCATTTAACATGTAACATCCACCAGTCATCTTTACTATTACAAATAAGGAACTCAATCAAAACAACTTCTGTCAGGTCAACAGATCAGTTTTTAACATCTTTTGAGACTTAATTTCTGTCCACAACCAAGGGATATTAAATCTTTTTTTTTTTTTTTTAAATGAGCTTATAATCCTACACAGTGAAGAATTAAATGAAAAATTAGGTAGCAAATCTGACAGGAATTTATTATTTCATCTCAGGATAGTAATCTATTATTCTACCCCACTTCTATAACACTAATAACATTTTACCAGAGATTTCTTTTTTTAAACAGGCTAGATATCACATATAAAATCATTAGACTGATTATTTTATGCCCTAGTATGTATCAGTCCTCCAGGGGACCATACGTTAACTGATTTTGGAATTCCAATGAGCTCTTTACATGGCTTGAGATTATACTTCACTAGCAAATCCTACAACACAATGAAATATTTTCAGCAATGTCTACCATTTAATTAAGCAAAAATTTCATTCAAAATTCTCTAAGTCTTTGAGGGACTGAAATTTATGGATATAATTAGTAAAAACATGAAACTGCTTAGGACATTGTGACTAGATAACAGAGGGAGCAAGACTGAACATTAAGAAAACTCCTGGACATGCACAGACACTCTATTGAGTAATTACAAACAGTGTTAATCAATGATAGTTTGTCACACTAAAAGTAGTTTTCTCAACTGCAGTGTTAGATTTTAAGCCTATTGAAAAATCTGGGAAAAGTAATCCTTGTCACTTCTTATTCCTTCCAGCGCAAGAGGAGCTTCTCTTTTTTTCCTCATGATTGTTCCAGATTAATCAGTGGTGATTTAATACTGTTATAATCAAAATCAGTGCATTTGTCTTATATATTTCTCCTCATAAGTCAACATGTTCATTTGTGAAACTGAACAGTATTGGACTGGAAAATGGGAAAAGAAACTAAGCCAACTGCAAAACTCTATTCATAGCACAATCAAGAAGTGTACTTTGTAGCTGTAAGCAACCTTTTATTCCATAAGCAATTTATTTTCCTAGGTTTTCTTTGTGCTTTCAGTTTCTGTGTTTTTCTCTTGCTCTGAGGATAGGCTCCAATCATGTGCTGAATCTTATTAAAGTAGTTGGGCAATTTTATAAGTGGCAGCATATTGGATGCTTGGATTAATTTGAGAATAACAATTTGATGCAGATTTTACAGCAGTCTTGCAACAACCGGTTTTGTGGAAATAAATTGTTTTACACTATATTTTTAAGCCATCAGAATGATAAATCACAAGGTCAAAGTCTTTTGTTAAATATTGAGGGTTCATTCAAAGAATGGAACAAATTTGTAGAATAATGTTGCTTTTTGTCATTTCTTTTAATAGCTATGAATTTGAAAGATTTATTCATAAGTTTCTCAGAGAAGCTTCTCAAGGGTAGTTAACACTAATGCAGCATGTCATGTGCATCACAAAATGCTTTCTGTTCCACCTCCTGTAACAGCTCAACTGAATACGTTGCAAAAATCCAATGTACCCTTGCAGACTTTGTACTTTGTCTCTATGTAGATAACATATCTAAAAATCCTTTTTTCACCTCCTCCTTCACTATTGTCCCACAGATACAAAAAAGCAATACTTTCCTTTTAATATCAGAGTACTCTTATCAACATTTTCAATGTACCAAAACCTGGAAAAATCTATGAAACTTAGGCTAACTGTAACTAGCCCTGTTTTGATTAGGAGGCTGGACTAGAAAACCTCCAGACACCCCTTCAAGTCTAAATAATTCTGTAATTCTGTGATTCCAAAATTCACTGAGACCGTTTCCCAGATTTGGCTATTTACTGTAACTTTAGGCTTTAAATCTCACATCTGCCAATTCAAGTCAAGCTGTTGGTATCTATCTTTTTACAGTTGTATTTATCATGAAAAACACTGCATTCAAATGGTAAACCGATACCTTATAAACAGTATTTATATGGCCAAATCTGAAAGCTACTGTGGTGGGTTGACCCTGGCTGGATGCCAGGTGCTCACCAAAGCCGCTCTATCATTCCCCTTCTCAACTGGACAGGGGGAGAAAATATAATGAAAAGCTCGTGGGTCAAGATAAGGACAGGGAGAGATCACTCACCAATTACCATCATGGGCAAAACAGACTTGACTTGGGGAAATCAATTGAATTTATTACCAGCCAAATCAGAGTAGCGTAATGAGAAATAAAACCAAATCTTAAAACACCTTTCCCCCACACCTCCCTTCTTCCCAGGCTCAACTTCACTCACAATTTCCTCTACCTCCTCCCCCCGAGCAGCGCAGGGGGATGGGGAAAGGGGGTTGTGGTCAGTTCATCACTCGTCATCTCTGCCGCTCCTTCCTCCTCAGGGGAGGACTCCTCACACTCTTCCCCTGCTCCAGTGTGGGGTCCCTCCCACGGGAGACAGTCCTCCATGAACTTCTCCAACATGCATCCTTCCCACGGGCTGCAGTTCTTCACGAACTGCTCCAGCGTGGGTCCCTTCCATGGGGTGCAGTCCTTCAGGAGCAGCCTGCTCCAGCGTGGGTCCTCCACGGGGTCACAAGTCCTGCCAGCAAACCTGCTCCAGCGTGGGCTCCTCTCTCTCCATGGGTCCACAGCTCCTGCCAGGAGCCTGCTCCAGCATGGGCTCCTCTCTCTCCACAGGTCCTGCCAGGAGCCTGCTCCGGCCTGGGCTTCCCATGGGGTCACAGCCTCCTTCGGGCACACCCACCTGCTCCAGCGTGGGGTCCTCCATGGGCTGCAGGTGGATATCTGCTCCACCATGGACCTCCATGGGCTGCAGGTGGATATCTGCTCCACCATGGACCTCCTTGGGCTGCAGGGGCACAGCTGCCTCACCATGGCCTTCACCATGGGTTGCAGGGGAATCTCTGCTCCGGTGCCTGGAGCACCTCTTCCCCTCCTTCTTCACTGACCTTGGTGTCTGCAGAGTTGTTCCTCTCACATATTCTCACTCCAGCTGTAGTTTGTATCCCGTTGTTTTTTTTTTTTCCCTTCTTAACTATGTTATCACAGAGGCGCTACCACTGTCGCTGATGGGCTTGTCCTTGGCCAGCAGAGGGTCCATCTTGGAGCTGGCTGGTGTTGGCTCTATCGGACGCAGGGGAAACTTCTCACAGAAGCCACCCCTGTAGCCCCCCCTACTACCAAAACCTTGCCATGCAAACACAACACAGCTACATTCCCCATATCTTTAAACTGGGTTAGATCACACATGAATGCAATGTCTAAATTATTAACCATGAAGCTCCAGTGTTACAGCAGTTCTTGTATCAGCAATGAACAGATAGGTACCCTGAAGATTGGAGAACAACATTTTTCCAGTCTCCCCAGCAACTTCATTTATAAGGTTTGTGAGCTAAATGTAGGTAAACCAGTTACGAAAGAAAACACAAGGGATCTCTGGACCCAATTTGACTTATGATTATCAGAATATCAGACATTTAACAAATATGGGGATAAAAAAATCAAGAACAGAGACTTTGAACATTTCTATGGCACACTGCAGTTGTTATGTTCTTATTTACTTTTCTGACTTTTGAAAAAGTAATTTATTTTAAACAGTTACCTGGATCTGTGGCAGACATCAGCGATCCAAAAAATAAACAGTCAGTGAAGTGGAATTCCCATCCCTTTAACTGGCCAATGTGTACCATGGCCTTCACAAAACCATACATTATCAACCTGTTAGGGGAAAGATGAGACAGGCATTCAGACAGAGTGTATAACACGCTTAATTTACAGTATTAAGCAGGTTCTTATTCTCTTCAGCTTCTTTTAAAGAAAAGTATCACTTTGGGACATGGTTTAGTCTAGTCTACCCTCAAAAGGTTTAGTGTGGAGTTGGTAATGTTAGGTTAATGGTTGGACTGGATGATCTTAAAGGTCTTTTCCAACCTAAATGATTCTAAGATTCTATCACGTGAATACTGAACATAAACTGCTGTCATATAAAATTCTGTTTCCTATTCAACTTTTCAAGTACTGTATTGAAATGTCACAGACAATTCCAAAGCAAAGACTTTTCTGAGTAATTATCATCTGCTGGTAGTAGAGGACAATGCTTTTAGCTGTTTATTTTTCAAAAAGAAAGATAATGTAAGCTTAAGAAGACATTAATAAGACTAATTTGTCTAATGTTGTAGAACATTTAAACAAAGGCAGTTCTACTGTCAGTTCTGTGGCTTGCTCTAGTATTTCTAAATGAATTGTTTTATTCTATCAGCTTTTAAATGTTAGCTGTATTCAAAGTTCCAGATAAGGTCTCCAAACGAGACAGATATTAACAACTCATGATGACAGCGAGGCAACAAAGTCACACTTCAAAATGCGCTGCTAAACCCTCACTAGTTTCACAGGAAATGTTATTATTGGTTTGTATAACTAGGTAATGCTATTCTAACAAGAATATTGAAATATCTTGAAAAAAGGAATTCACTTGCTGGAACCTGTAGTATATTTTTTAATTTTTGTACATTTCCAATCTAGTTAATAAAAAAACCCATTGCATTCAATACGTTTTCCATAAACACAACACATAAATTAACAACTGTGCTCTTCTAACTATGAACTTTAAAACAATCATTTAAACAGAGCTACATGCATTCACATGCTTAGCTACATTTTGCCCTCAGCTACACTCCTAAGATGCTTCTGAAGTCAGATAAGTACAGAAATCTGAGTGGCAGATAAAGTGCTACTAAACAAACAGCCTGACAGTTAATTACAAATTGTTTTCAGATACTTTACCAAGCTGTAGATTTTCTGAAGTATAGTTACCTTATTACATTAAGAAGGAAGCAAATAGGTTACCACAGAATTCCCCAGTGGTCCTAAGTATTTGTGTATGTATTTACATAAGCTGCCTAGCAAACAGCTGCCAATTGTTCTAAAACAATTTATCCAGCTGTGGGTCTCCTTGATTGATGAGCTCACTTCCTCTCCATTCCCAAAGAATAATGATTTAAGACCCCGCAGTGAAGTTAGTCTTTTTATCCCCAGCACAAATATGTTTGCTTTAAGGAATGAATTCTTAAAAAACTGACTGTGGTGCTGCTATCCTGATTTGCAGTTGTCTTAAAAGTCAACAATAAAGGATATGAACATGTGCCTGCCTTTTAGAAATAATTGCCCAAACCTGCTTGCAGTTTTGACCAGAGATACTCTTCTGACTCAGTTGAAAATATTTTAAAATAATGAATAAAATTAAGTTTTGACTATCTGGCAAATTTAGTTATGGTAATTCTTTAAATACCCAGTGTAGACATCATCCTGGTCTTCAGCATTATTTCTTTTACATTACTAAATATTTTCAGCATGTTGCTGCTTACTGTCTGTACAAAGTTGCAGATGAACTGGCCAAGACTGGATCCAGGAGTCTTTCATTGACATAGGAGGTTAAGTTTGCCATAAAGTTTAGTACAGTAGAAGACTTACAGAACCTGGTCTTAGTTCACATACCATTCAATTCCTGGCTGCACTGAAAAGGGAAATAAAACTGAAGATCAGACTAAACAATGGCGCTGATTTAATCACTGAGATGGTAACCCTCACAGAGCAGAGCAAAGAGAACAGCAAACTCAGAATATTATGCTTTTTCTTTTTAAAATTCATTAACTACTTAATACATTTTGGTAATGCTAAAATGGCAAAGGTCCAATTTTTCAAACATAAACCCAACTAAGTGCAGACATACATTTGGATTATGTGAGAAACTGCCAATTTAAATAAACCACAAGAATCTGTACTTGTACCTCCTCCATCTAACACATATGAAAACACGCACAGAAATAATTTCCTATTGTAAATTAACTTTTAAAACACACTGGTTTATCTTTTCTTTAAAAGCTGTATATTTTTAATGAAGGTAATACATTAAAGTGATCATTAATCATCATTCATCAGTGATTTCTTACTAGACACGGCCCTATAAAATGCAACACACACACACACCCCCCCCACTTTAAATAACTTTACAGTAACTTTAAAACAGAAGTAATTTATTTGATTTTCAATTGTAATTTTCTAGTCATCCCAAAATTTGGTTTCTTGTCATCTTCTCCAAACTACACAAAAAGTTCATCTAGAGGCTATTTTGAAAACTAGAAATCAAAGGGCAGTTCTGAACTGGAGTAAGTTCTGTGATGTTTGTAAAATTAACAGAACCATGGCAGTTTATACCAGCTGAGAGTTTTCTCTGAGAAAAATAATTTAATAAATTCATCGTAATACAGGATATACTCACGCATCCACTAAAAAATGGGAATTTACCTTACTGTATTTCTCACAAGCTGAGTATGGCATGTGTTCAGTATTTTTTAAATTTACATTTTAAATAAAATTGCTTTTGTTATCCTTCACGTGACATCAGATCGCGTTCTCAGTTTTACAGATTAGAACTAGGAGAAATTCCAGTTCTAAATCACAGGAGTTACTCTGCATTTTAGACTGGTAAAAGTGAGATCAGACTCTAACCCTGTGTATCCCAGCTTTTAGTTTTTTATTATTCAAAAATGCCACTCTGGCTTTATCATTGTCTTCAGTGACAGACATTATTCAGGTGACACAGTCTAATATATAGTCAAATTTAAACAATAAAGCAATTTATCTATGAGAAATGTTAATAACAACTCTTTTTAGAGTACTAGTTGACGTAGTGTGACTTTTCCACTATATATTGAAAAGTTGGATCTCAGCTGGATACTTGAGGTCCCAATGATAGTGATATTAAACGTCATCCAGCACTACACAACATAAGTGTTCTTAATGGAAATCCGATGAGGAAAGCATACCACAATGACAGCAGGACATTAATCCCAAGGAAGCACCCTGCACTGATGTCCCTATTGCTATTCTAAACTGGAAATGAAAAAAGTAGTCTAATTGATTTTTAGGGCAGCTGTCATTGCATTTGATTATTTTTAGCAAGTTTACACATACCAAGTTTCAGCAAATCTGATTGCTTTATTGATCTTCAACAATCCAGTTAATATATATGTTCAAAAAAATTATTAAAATATCTGTTAAAAAGTTATAAATAAGTCAAAGTGTCAGTGACTGAATTTCCTCCAGAATGTTCCTGTCCCACTAGAATGCATTCCCAACCCAGCACTCACTGTTAACAGAGTAGGCTATTGACACAAATCAAGCTAACAATATTAGGAGCTCTGAATCTGTTTAGCATGATAGTACTTCCATCTTTCCTATTTCTGCCTGTGAAATCATCTTTTTTACTTTACTTTTCACTTTCTTACTCATCTAGAATGCTAAATTTTATTTTTTGTTCTTTTAGAACATCAGAACTGAAATCTTCAAGGCTGCATAAAGGAAATAGAAGCAGAGTTGCAAATCAATGTAACCCTAATTTCCAATGTGGCTTTGGAAAACTTAACTTTAGAAACACTTGCAAAGTAATTTTATTTCATATACTTTTAAAAATCTTGTTCTTCATCTATATTGTAAGTTCTTTGGGAAAGTGGTTGCCCCTTAAACTATGGGACCTTTATCTCTCTGTTCTATGTGATACTTCTCTGAAAATAAACATTATAAAGTAACTGCTATTTTCTGTATATGTCTGGACTTTGCATTTATACTGTGAAGTGTGCATCATTTAGAATACTGTATTAGCCACTTGAGATAGTGTTCTTTTATCTTCCCAAAATGAAGTAGCAAGTAATATTCTGCGGAAGAAAAAGAATGAGGCACAGATCTATGAAAGGACTTAGGAGACTTCTAGTTATGCTGAAAATCTGAATCCTCAGAGCTGCTGCTTAATTTTTATCCATAAAGCCTCTTGACTCCCAACAGGTCTTTTTTGGGGGGGGCTTGTCCAGCACTATGTAATGCATGTACTGGTTGTCTAAAGATCCTCTGGGATTCACAAATTATTAAATTACCTGTCTTGCCAGTGAGGTCTGTTAGAGAGATGCTGAGACCCGGCCCTCACAAAACCCAAAGCTGAATGAAAAAGAGGTGGTTCCACTTCGCAGGCCCTTTTCACTCAACTCTAATAGAGCAAGACATGTGAGCCTCAGATTCAAAACCCTGCTTCACCTCATTCACCTTCATTTTTCCTAGATACTAACACGCCAAAGAGACTCTAGGTTCCCAGTGCTTATCATTAGCCATTATTCATTAAACTAAACAGCTAGAAAGTTCACGAATGTGAAAGCATGATGTGGTGTCAGGTGACTTGGGTCCTCATCCTGGCTGACAGAAGTCTGACCGTGAGCCTACACTTTCAACTCTAATTTTTTTCCCACTCTGTCCCTCCAGCTTTGTATAGGTAACTTGAAGCTGTGAATTCTGCTAGATGACAAAGTGTCTCAAATCACATCTTCTTTGCATCTAGCAGTATATGACTGTTCAAGGAGCTGCATACAATCAATACAGAGTAGGGAGCTGATTTGGGGCTGCCCTACCTCCTTATTGACTTCTTAATGTCATGAATAAATAAAAAAATTCAGCAATTTATTTGTGTGATTGTCCTGGTTTCGGCTGGGATAGAGTTACTTTTCTTCCTAGTAGCAGGCATAGTGCTGCGTTTTGGATTTGGGATGAGAAGAATGTTGATAACACACCGATGTTTTAGTTGTTGCTAAGTACTGCTTACGCTAGTCAAGGACTTTTCAGCTTCCCATGCTCTGCCAGGTGCACAAGAAACTGGGAGGGGGCACAGCCAGAATAGTTGATCCAAACTGGCCAAGGGGCTATTCCATACCATATGACATCATGGTCAGTATAGAAACTGGGGGGGGTTGGCCGGGGAGCAGCGATCGCTGCTCGGGAACTGCCTGGGTATCGGTCGGCGGGTGGTGAGCAATTGCATTGTGCATCACTTGCTTTGTATATTATTATTATCATTTTCATTATTATATTGTTATTATAATCATTACTGTTTTACTTTATTTCAATTATTAAACTGTTCTTATCTCACCCCAGGAGTGTTTCTCACTCTTACTCCTCCGATTCTCTCCCCCATCCCATCGGGGCAGTGGGAGTGAGTGAGCGGCTGCGTGGTGCTTAGTTGCTGGCTGGGGCTAAACCATGGCAGTGATCAGAAACTAGATGATTAGAAACATATTTTAGAAGGAAATGGTAAGTAAATTCATCAGTAATAAGCAGTCACTGAAGACTTGTCAGTTGGACTTAGTGATGGTTCAGTACTGCAAATAATATTTGTGAATAACTGATTGGTCATGGACTAGGGAAGTGATCATCCCTTTGTCCTTGGCACTGGTGAGGCTTCACCTCAAATACTGTGTTCAGTTTTGGGCCCCGCGCTACAGGAAAGACATTGAGACGCTGGAGGGCATGCAAAGAAGAGCAACAAAGCTGGTGAAGGGTCTGGAGCACAGGTCTTATGAGGAGCGGCTGAGGGAACTGGGGTTGTTTAGCCTGCAGAAGAGGAGGCTGAAGGGAGACCTTATCGCTCTCTACAGCTACCTGAAAGGAGGTTGTAGTGAGGTGGGTGTTGGTCTCTTCTCCCAAGTAACAAGCGATAGGATGAGAGGAAACGGCCTCAAGTTGCGCCAGGGGAGGTTTATATTGGATATTAGGAAAAATTCTTCACCGAAAGGGTTGTCAAGCACTGGAACAGGCTGCCCAGGGAAGTGGTTGAGTCACCATCCCTGGAGGTTTTTAAAAAATGTGTAGACGCGGTACATAGGGACATGGTTTAATGGTGGACTTGGCAGTGTTAGGTTTATGGTTGGAGTCAATGATCTTAAGGGTCTTTTCCAACCTAAATTATTCTATGATTTGGAATATTAATAAAGTAATACAATAGAAGAATAAAACTCAGATTAGCTTTGCTGCAGGAGAGCTGACATTTTCTACACGCAAACATAAATTTTTTGAAAGTGTGGGGAGGAGCCCATCAAGCTAGAGCAATTATTTTGCCGCTTCAACAGGAAAAGAAAAAAAACAGTAATGTAATAAAACACAGGAGAATTCAGAATTTTCCAGATTACACAAGTCTGTCACTTACAAAGTGCCTCATGTCTCAAAAAATGTTACATACAATACTGTCATTACTCAGTAGAGGAGATACCATATAAATATTTGACTTGCTGAAGTAAGAATCATCTTCTGGGAAACTGAGCTTTAACTACCGTAATTTCCAGTATGAATCAGCAAGTAGACCACATAAAATCTCAGTACAACAATGCAAAATAAACTTTAGACTGACAAAAAAATCTAAGTAAATGACAGACACTGAAGAACCAGAACAAAAATTCTGCAAGGCTTTAATGATTCTGAGCTCTGGGACGTCCTCACATTTTTGAAGCTGGACAGAATTAAAGCTTGCTTGTGTGAAAAAAGGGGGAAGAATCTCTCCATATGTAAAAGGTCTGGTTTTTTTTACTACCACAATTCTGCTGCTACCAACCTTTTATTGCCATGCATTGAGGAAAGGAGTTTGGAGACCACATTGGCTGTCTGGGTACTCCTGGAAGTTTCCAGTGAAGTTATTTATAAAGCTGCTCTCTAGGAAGGCTACTCTGGGATTGGGACTTTCTTGAACCAGCTGCTGTTTAGTAGAGGGAAAAAAGAGCCCTCTCCTAAGGACTCTACAGAGTAATTACTACACAAGAAACTAAATGTTCAGGAAGAGCTTTAGATGCAGCTCAACAGAAGCCTATTTTTTGCAAGAGTTTCCTTTAGCAACATCTGGTTTTAAGAAGGGATCTAAAAAAGAGATAGTGAAATTGCTTTGGGTTTTTTGGGAAGCTCTTGTCAGAAAGTTCTGAACGCTAAAACTTCTATCCAGCATACTGCTAGCAGAAGAGAGATTAATCTGTAGTTAAAGTAGCAGCAAGCAGGGTATGTCTGATGCAGAATAGAATGGGGAGGCTGGAGGAAAGATGCAAAGAAAGAAGCTGTCAGGGGACTGGGAGAATGATTTTAACAGAAGCATTGTGAATAGCCACAAATGGAATCGGACCACATCTGTGAAGGAAAAAGATACTGGGGTCATCAAGACAGGAAATACGAAAGCCTGGCAAGAGTTTTAGCCATATAGGTGGATGAGAAAGGTCATACAAGAAACATGTCAGTAAGCAGCATACCCGGCATCTGAACACATAACAAAAGGCTGTACTATACCTAAATGCAGCCAGCTGGTAAAAAAACAACCCAAGTTACCAACATTTTTGGGAATGCAAGACAACGCGGTGTCCAAAAGGACTGTTGAAAGGGGCTATATATGCATGAACAATGAACAAAGAGGGACAAGATGACAATGACAGGCAGGCTACCTTTGCATAATGTAGCTTAGGTACATGTGAGATAAGGCAAATACAAGTAGAAATAAATCCTACAAATCTCTTGTGGCAAAAATATGCCTGGATAGTGCAGTCAGGTAAGAAAACTTGTTCTGTGCTTTTCTTCCTAAAAAATCCTGGCCAAATCCTCAGCTTGCATAAACTAGCATCACAGCACCTATCCCTCTGCATTAGAGTATACTGAAAAAATCATGGCAATAAATACAGATTGGAAGGTTGGTTTATAGGATGCTGCTTCTTTGATAAGTAACTGTATCCTCACATGCAAGCTAAAGGGAAAAGCTATCAGTTCTAAAAGAACCTACTCCTAATTTAACACTGTAGGGGACATAATTAGAATGTAACAGAAACTGCTAAGTGAAGATGTACAATATACACACCATATCCCCAATACAGACAGCCCCATCTGCCTGATGATTTTATCAGCAGTTGTATTTTCTTCAGTTTTGTTATTCATTGCAACATCACTGATGAATCTCACTGCTAAGGGTCTTTATTTTGTTAAAGGTTTAAAAAGCATAATTCCAGATTTAAAGTGTTTGTGCAGTTGTACTACATAGCATGAATGAGACTTGTAATTTAAATCTTTCTTGCCAAGTATGGTTTCTAATCTGCAGAGAATTTTTTATCTCATATTTTAACTCCCTAAAGAATCTTACTCTATCTAGACATGATTATCTTGTAGCCTGAAGCCAGTTGAACATAGCTACAGATTGTAATCATGCAAGCAAAAGATGAAAAAAACCTGAGTTGCATTTCTTTCTTTTCACAAGGAATAGCAATATTAATAAGCCAACAATAGGAAAAGCAGATGATTTTATTCTTGCTTGTGTATGAAGTAACATAGTGATTGACTGATCATTATCACAACAGTAATAAAAAGTCACAAGTCAGAATTTAAAATGTATGCTGAAAAACATAAATAGTAGAGGTGAAAATGAAATACTTATTCCTTTATTCCAATCTTTCTATTTCTACCATACCAATACATTCCTATAACATTTTCTATACAGTGGAATGCTTCACATCAAATGTTTTGGTTACAGTGATTCATTATTTTAAAGTGCTCTGTATACTAGTATATTCTTGTTTTTGTCATCTTTTACATCAGTTTTGTCACTAGAAATGGTATTATCATGGGTTTTTCTTCAATAAATCATTTGATAACTAATCACAGCAAGAGAAAACGAAGTGTCTCAGGTAACAATAAACGAATCATAAATTTACCTTAAGCTATTCTGTATAAATCGCACAAGAAGAAAACCCCTTTCACTATAGAAATAACTGGAAGAACAGAAAAGAAACTGGCTTTACAAATCCACTGCATACCTAGTTACCTGAGGTACAATGACTGTTCAACAGCTGAGTATTAGAACTACATGCATGGCTTTAGCATCTGTCGATCTGACAAACAGTTCAAGTTAGCACAGCTGAGACTGTCCTTACACCGAAACTGGGAGAGATCAATGGAAACGCATGCAAACATATCCAATCACGGGCTTCAGCAAGGTGCGTGTATGCAAGACGGTAGCAGAGGCCTGCGCTAGTCTGTCATCACTGTATCACCAAAAGCAAGCTCAGAGGTTACCGTGTTTGCTCTGTCTGCACCTTCTGCTGTACCTCCACCCAACTGCGAGACTGTTATGCCCGAGTAAGCTAAGTCCTTCGACTTTAGGAAAGACCAACCATATTTGTGTTTGATGCTTTAGGAGTGTCTTGAATGAGACTATGCAGAATGCCCGAGTGGTCAGAAAGCCTGAATGTCTGAGTCTTTGCTTACTTAAAAATGTCTGAGCCTTTGCTTACTTAAAAACAACCTCCTATGGAGTTCACTCAATAAAGTGAAGAATTGCTACATGTCAGTATGGATTTTATTTTGGTTAGTCTTCTGTAGTACATTTGACCATGGAAAATATCTACTGAGATATACACATGCTTTCCTTTAAAATGGAAAAAACCATTTTGCCCCAGTTCAAAATGTCAAGATACAGTTGTAGATTTTGCTAAGTATTGCTAACAATGTAGCAAAAGTAAGTGAGGAGTGAAAAAAAGGGAGTAAGGTGTGGACCCACATGAGCTGAAAAGTTAGTTGAGGTCACCAAACATAGCTGGAAACTGTCAATAAATGGTATTTCAGTTTTTTTCTTTAAAAAAACCCCCCACCTCTTTTTTCAGACTGACTTTCAAATAGCCCTTACCATACTAGTTTTACCACATTTTGCATCAGACATACAAACCAATTCACCACAGCTCACAACTGTACAATATTATTTAATGCATTTTTAATATTCCTCTAATGAGTATAATACAGCTTTAGGATCCCTGTGTTCCTGAGCTCCATTTAAGTCAGAGACATTATGCATTATATAGATAAAAACCTGAATCTCTTTGCAATGAAAAAGCTGCACTTGATCTTCGAGCAATAACTAAAATCTCATAATTACTCACGCAAATGAGCCATGAAACACTGTCAACTGTACTCTGTCCAAATCATAGTGCCATTGAATATTTTATTGCCCTACAAAGATTTAAACATTATATTAAGATTTACTTTACTTAGTATTATGAATTGAGAGAACCTCCAATAGATACTGAATAATTGACAATCTTACACATACATTTTGAGACAGATATCCTCATGACAGTAAAAATAAAATCTAAAAAAATCAGACATAAGATTTTCCAGATACAATAATGGTACATTGTTTTAGAAATGCCTAAATCACCATTGTACAGAAGGTGGTGGAAGAGACTTCCATATGAAAACAGAACAACTGAAAATACCTAGTTTACAGAGGGAAAACAAGATAGTGACAGGGTTATTACCTATAGGAGTTAAAAATATTGTAATTGAATGTCAATAGTTCTGAGTTCTCAGATTACACAACTGTTGTCACATACTGAACCAAAACATAAAGTCAATCAGAGTGTCAGGTAAATCAGATTCACTACTTAGTTGGCTAATTCATTCAGTCAGCAATGAATTCAGTTCACCAATGAGTTATTTCAAAGATTTTCATTATTACAGCAATCATGACATGCAAGGTTCTTTCTTTACCTACAAGATGTTAATATCCTGAAGGATTTAGCCTGGTTAAAACATTTGAGAGTTTTTCTAAGTTCAAGAAAACCTGTTGCAGCTAATTATAAAATTGCCTTCTATAAGAGAATTTTCTTTCTAGTCCTCAGATGAGTGGGTGCTTTTTATTCTGAAATGTGAAGACTCCTAATCCCATTTCATTATCAATATAAATGGCTGACTTGATTAAAGACTCTGCTAAATCCATGGCTTTAACAACACCTGATAGCATTAAGTATCAAAGATTAGCTATGGACCAAGAACAAAAGTTTGTATCTGTTTTCTTCACCTTTGATCAGCTTCAAATGTGCAAACCTTTAATATCATTGAGTGTCACCTCATTATTACATTGACAGAGGGATACATGAGGATCATTTTGCCTTTTCTTTTCAACCTCAAGAACGTTCCCTGTGTCATAAAAGCTTTTATAAGAGTTTTCTTCAGAACTCCATGTAACAGAAGAATCCTACCAGAAAGATGTTTCAGGACAGTTGAGAATGTTAGTATAAAAGACCTGTCTAGGGCAAGTCTTCAAACCTTGCAAACATGAATGAGTAAAAGGAAAAAACCATCTGATTCAGCAGAAATTCAGAAGAAAAGTATTCTGAGTCAAGAAAGTGAGAACCAATAATGTTTTGAAGTCCCTCTCCAAGTATACAAACATTGCTAGATATTAACCTGCTACCAATCTATGTGGCAGACAGACTCATGCTTCTGGTTATTATTCACTCTGAACTAATTGATGAATAATTCAGCTATTCTCTAAATTTCAGAATGAAATCCCCTCAAAGATTCTGAAACAGCAATATTTTCACCCCACATTTAAAAATACAGTGTAAATATTGATTTTTACATATAAAATATGACAATATTTTCATTTAATATTTCACATCGAAATACATAAAACCCACGATCTTATGTTTGCAAGGACCTGCTACAGTAGCTTTGCACTGTAGCACCTGATGTTCCCTTTAAATGAGCTTGTATTACCATTACAAGATAATTACGGTCAGTTTGTGATTTCAGAACAATGTAAATTAGATTAGAGAATAAACTGTTGTAAAATAGGGCATGAAATGAACTATAGAGACACTTGTTTGAAACCATTTTAGCATTTTTATTGGATTAGCTCAGTCAAATAGTGATACAAGTGCTCAAGAACAAAGGAAGGAGCAGTTCATACCCATACCATAAGTGGAGATTGTCAGGTACCCTAGATGGATATTCAATTTATAGTGCAGTTTTGAAATGTAAAATATATTTTTTGATTAAACAGTTGAATGTTTTTGGGACAGACAGGGACCTTGCTAAGGCCTGAGAGCTTTCAGTATCTGGGCTTGGTTCAATCTCCCATAGAAATAAGGAACACTTCAGAATATCAACCCTAAGTTTCACGTTTCTAAGTTAGGGTGTGGTTACCTCTTGGGATATGGTTCAGTCTTGTGCCAGATTGTCTTCCTTAGTAATTGAAATCCAAAAATTAGACCTCAGAAAGTCTGAGAATCTCTGTAAGTGTGTAGATGAGAAAAGAAACCCATCCAACCTTTAACAAACATTTTAAGTTTGGTTTCAACAACATCCTTGCTACAGCAAACAAGGATGGGGGAGAATGACAAGGTTTCTTGTGTCCAGGCTAGCTCCTGTTTCTAGGGATATGAGAGTATTAACGTGCAATGATGTTCATTGGTCAAGTGAAAACCACAATTTTTTTCCTTGGAAAAAAATTAAAAAATTAACTGAATGATAGGCATACAGATAGGTCTAATGTGACACGAAACTAATGTGATAAACTTTCAGAAACAGGAACCTTCTAGGCCACTAAATAACTTCTCAGGGTGAAAGTATTTGTCCTGATATGAATCAGGAGTGAGCAGTACATGAGCTTCAAAACATAGTTACTTAAATTGTGGTAAACATGTTATACTTATCCTTATCGTGCTTATATGTCTATCCTTAATTGGTGTGCTGGTCAGAAATATTCTTTTAATACATTAAATATAGCAGCAGAGTCCCGAAGAAGCCCACTATTGTGCTACTGTATTTTTATTTTAAAACACTCTTATTTAATAGGTTTGTGGCTTCTGAAGTTGTAATATTAGAAATTTGACAAGTATTAGTCCTATAACTGAGTCTGCAGTATGAGTCTGCAGTATTATGAGAATTCTATCTTCCCTAACCTGATTATTTTACTGTATCATACAGATTACATTGTTCAGTAGGTACACAAATATTTTAATCAGATCTTTCACACAGTGTTGTTGGTTCTGCTCCATAGAACATAGCTCTTGCTTCATTGTAGTTTTGTTCTTTTTATATCAAAATGCATCAAATATGTGTCTGTTAAAACAGTTCTTTAATTATGGCTAATTACGATAATGACAACATTGTACTGAAGATTTGACTTTTTTCCCTCTAATGCCTCAAAACGTCTATGGCAAAGATAGCTCCGTTAGTTACCATACCTGAGGAGCACTGGGAATGAGGGAAGAGGGAATACTGGGCAACTAGAGGGAAATAAGATGACTTGTGTTTCTACATTCGTTGTCCGTTCTAGTCCCTACTCCTCAGGCAGCCTCAGGGACTGGTTTATGCCAGTGACTGGCCTGAAAGAAGGTCCCAAAAACTTCCGCCAGATTGGTTGCCAAAAATATCCACCTTCAGCCTCAAGAGGACTTTAAAGTAACTTGCTCCAGCCTTTTCACAGAAAATCCCTTGGGGCAAGGACTAATAATAACCAAACACATTGCACGTTAGGCAATTGCTCTTTGTGGAGAGTGTAAGGGATGGGATTAGAGAATTCATTCCCTAATCCTCTGCTTTTAAGTGTGTTTAAAAGCAACTGACAAGGTAACAAACAACAACACAGATGAAAACCTCCTGTCCATGCTACCAAGAATATACTAGATATCCAGAGCACATGCTGCTTTTTGTCAGATCTGAACCATACCAGAGTGATCCATAAACTTCTGCCTCACAGGCCTTAACCCTGTAAAAAGCCCTATGTAGAAACTATTTTTTTTTCTTCTGTCAGTGGCATTCATACTGCATGAACCCCAACCACACAGCAGTACATTCTGTGGCTCTATCCTATACCCATGCTCCTCACTGACAACAACCAAGGCCAGGTCCCTTTTAAGCTCAGGAACTGCCAGGAAATTTGGTTAGTTATTGCTAGTAGAAGGCAGTAGGTGGAAGTTACTGTTTATTGCTTCTGGTTTGTAGGAGGTACACCTATAGGATCCTATAGGATATATGCTTGAACCTCTAGCATAAATCTACAGATATGTCAAGATCTATTTCACTCCATCTCCACTTTTTCATTTCCTTTCCCCTGAAGGCAGAACAACCTTCTAAAGAATTGTATTTTATTTTACTAGCACTAGGATCCGATTAAGAAGACTTACACAGGCGCAAGTCAGATGTATAAAAGAGAGTTTTACCACAGCATTTCTGAACATCTTGTGGAAGCAACATCTTTAGGACAGATTGACTCGATGCATTTCATGAAGGGCACTTTTCTAAACTCCACGGCTTGCACATGCCCAGATACAGGACATGCTATTCCCACTAGAGGGTCTTCATAACAGTTGTGTGTCTTGTTTAACAAACAAAATTTTCCATTCTACAGGATGAGGTTTGACAACCTTTAAAATCTAAAGCTACTACTGTAGCTTTTAGTTGAAATGATTAAGTGGAAAATTGCCTTAAATGTTTCCTGGGTGAGCCAAATGAATGATAATAATGATAATAATTAAATAATTAATAATTAAATAATTAAATTGATTAAATGGAAATGCAGTTGTGATGTATTGGCTGCTTTCACATGGAAAATTTGCCTTGTAAATATACAAAGAATAAATGTTATTGATGAGGAAGGTTTGAGATATTTATATATAATATTTTGACTTTGGAAGAGCTCTAACATAGTGACAGTGGATTACAGGGGATATAATTCTTAAATGTGTATGTAAAAACATCAAACCAGGGGACAAACAGTTTTTGCCTAACTCATGTGAATTACATATCAAATTAAATACAAACATGAATAAGACAAGCATATGGGATTTGGCTAGCTGAAAATAATGCTAAAAAACTGTTGCATCTCCTTTTCTTCACTTGCTCAGATTGAATATTGCTCCTGGACATTGATTCCTGTCAATAGGGTGTAAATGCAGAGTAACTGCATGAATAACTTTGGACTTACATCACAATTCACTGAGCATGACTGTCAGTCCCTGCCACCACCCTGAACATGTTTTGTATATTTTACTGATCTTTGAGTATTTAAAGAGCTTGGAGAAAGAGTCCTCTTTTCTTTTCCAGGCATGAACAATTCTGTCAGATGAATCATATAAACATTCGCCTATCAGTAAACCAAATCCATGTGATACAATGCTTTATAAGACACAGTGTTTACTAACATAAGTTAACTGATAATAAAAATGAGGAAAGTAAACTCAACTTCCCCTGTAAGAACAAGCTGGCTATTTCATTGCAAGTTACACTTTTTGGGTTTTTTTCACCAAGTCTATGACAACTGATTGAACGACATTTTCCCTTTATGTGGTGCATTAGGGCTCCTTCAGCTGAACCAAGGGCTATCAAGGAGTGAGCAGAGCTGGAACTTAGGAGTAAGGAATGATCTGTCCTCACCTCTAGTATGTCCACTGCTCACACGAGCAGTTTGACAGTGTGCCAGTTCTGTGCTGTTTCAGCCACCTCCTTTTCCTATAGGGATCTTTAACCTGGTCAGGTTACAACAGTTCTGTGCTGGGTGATGGAAACAAAGAGGCTATATCAGACCTGAGAACTGTGTACTGAGCTTAAACTGACCTTAAATTTCCAGGATTGTGAAGGCAGAACAACTCTACCAATTGGTAGAAAAAGCAGGTGCAATTTACTGCGATTCAGGGCAAATTTATAAATATGTGTCACATTGTGCAGTTATGTTTGCATCAGAATGTAGCAGTCGCTATCACTCTGATAAAGCATGTAGAACAGAGAATGAGAAATACAGCCTACAATCAAAACTGCAGGGGAAGTTTGGCTGAGAAAAATGCAATGTCATTATTATGGCTAAAGGTAGTAAGGACACTGGAGCAAAAGTCACTATTCCTGCAAAAGTGTGCAATGGGATCTTCATACATGCATTATTCAGAGTTTTACAGTTCTTGTAGAAGAACAGTTCCCCTTGCATGTTATGTATGAGGTGAAAGGAATATTTAGTGAACCACTGACACTGCTGTATTATGTTTCATACACGCCAGCATTGGCTTCAAAAATTCTCACCACAGCCCTCTACTGATGTGGGCCAGGACATGGGTGGAGTTAAGTGGCTATGTAGTAATGCACTGCAATCAGACATAGATTTGACAAGAGGCTGGAAAATATTTTTCCAGCAATAGGACTGATTAGGCATTCACAGCTAGAGCTGAAGCACTGCAGAAATGCAAACAGATTTGTTCTCTATAATGGCAGCAATTACTGCTTTGCTTCATCCTATAGCTGGATCAAAGCAGAGAGAAAAGGACTGACATTTCTGCACACTAGACTCGCTCCTTCATTATTTCCATGCTTCCAGGTTTTTATGTATACTGGACAAAGTACCCAAGAATGCACTGCAGAGTAGCCTTTTAGGGATGGAATAATAAGCTATATGGTCTAATAGCTCTTTTCTTGCTCTGATTTCTGTGCCTCCATCATCTACTCCTTCATTTCGTCACTTTAAAGATCAGAGAAAGATTATATTCCTGAACGAGCAAGACTGCAGAACATTCCCTTCTTGGGAGGACACTGATATAAATTAACTGATATTACCTCACTGACCATTGCCTACTATGAACTATGGTAACTTTTGGTCTTGATATTATATAGCAGCTGTAGCCAAATTTGTTTAACACACAAACACAGTTTTACAGAGTATCTATTTAGACTTCACTGTAAGCTGTAAGTTGCAGAGATCTTTTTTTTTTTTCTTTAATCTCATACGGACAATTGATTACCGAAAATGCTTGCCAGCAGCAGTCTGTACCATAGATTGAACCACAGTTCATGAGATACTGCTCATATCACATTAGAGAAGTCTTTCTTAAATGAGGACAGGCCTCCACAGATGGGAAAAAAAATTTGAGACTACTCACAAAAGTAAAAAGCGCTTCAGAAATAAGCAAACATTGATTGTTTTAGGCTGCCTGCTGGTATAGCTCCAGGTAATTAAGTTAGAAGGTACTTCTGGAATTTCTTGAGAAAACTTTAAAAATTGGCCTTAAGATCTCTACTTCCTTCAGTTTGGAGTTCTTGCTATGTTAACTTATATATTATGCTTTTTATATTACACTTCATTTTTTTTACACACGTGTACACACAGAGCTTGCTTTTTTCATAGTGATTTCTCCTGTACAACAATCACTGGTCTACATTTTGGAGCATTGAAAGGGCTAGAAACGTTACAGAATTGCTCACACTCATCAAACACCTCCTGAAGTCAACAGATGTTTGGGCTGTACAGGGAAATAATGATGACATGTTTTTCCTAGTAACTGGATGTACGGTAAAAACCAAACAGAATATGAAAGACAGCAGAGCACAGCAGAGCTGTCTGCAGTTAAGCAATAGCACTAGCAACAAGAGATCAGGGAATAAATCTTGATCCCACGCGATAGATGAGGAAGCCTCAAGACTGGAAATGAATGTTAAATACCCACTCAGTCGCACGAAGCCGCCCGGGCTGCAAGGGGGGGCGACCACCAGCGCCCACCAGCACCCCGACTCCCTTTGTGAACTGCGCTTTGCCACCCTCTGCTGTCCAAACCCTACCCAAGCAGCAGTTAGCCATTTTACCGAGTTAAAACCTTATTTGAAGCAAATCGTGTTTTCTGGGGCACATAACTAAAAGAGTGGGCATCATTACCTTCCAGCAGCCTTTTAGTTCGCAAAATGTTACATGAGGTTGGTTCTGGGGTGCTCCCAGCTCCCAGTACAAACCCGGAAAGGGGTTATAGTTTATAAAGTATAAACTTGGTACATTTTGTTTGCCACACCTTTTTCAAATACTTCAGCTGACTGCAGCTGGGATGAGACACAGCATTGAAAGGACAAGCTTCTGGCCCAGAAGCCAACCTATCGCTACCATGCAGCATATGACTTTGACCTGGCCTAAGGAGTCCCGCTAGGATGGATTGTTCCCAATTTTCCTGCTCTCCCCCATCCTGTTGCAGCTTGAGCCTGAAGAATACCTGAGCCTTATTTGTCCCAGAAAGACTGTTTGTACCCACTTTTGCTGATTGAATATATTTTCAATCTCAAATTAATTTTAGTGAGTGTTAGAACTTCTAAAGGATAAAAAACAGATCCAGGAGCTCCATTTACATTCACTGAAGCTTGAATCTGTACGGTGGCATAGAAAGCAGAACTGCCTGCAACACCTTGCCAGGAGAAAAAGCATAGATGAAGGGAGAAATCACGGCACTAAGGATTTTACATTTCCATTGCACTTTGATGTTCAGCTCTCGCTCCCCTCCCTACGCGAAGCAAGCTAACACCACGGTGTGTGACTACATGCTTCTAAGTGGTCGAATCTGCCTCCAGGCACTCTCCTCCTAATCTTCCTTGCTACGTTTGAAAGATCATCTGCCTCCCCAGCATCTGTTCATGAGTGATGATGATCAATGCTAAAGGAGGAGAAAGGGCATCCCAATGGCAATTTTATCCACTGGAAATCATACATGCGGCTTTCAAAATGGGCTAGCAAGAGGAAATTAAGAACAGGTTAGACCATAGTGATCAAGCAGATCAATGAAGTGAGAGAAAGAGGGGAAAGTAACTCGGACGTCTTTTAGAGCCAGAAAGCCCTGCAGAAAAGGAAGTATGAAGGCACAAATATCTCAGCACAGCATCTTGGCACTGCACTGTTACACATTCCCTTGAGACAGGGGCTTATATAGTATCACTATGGAAAGAAGAGAGCATTCCAGCAGGGATATTGGCTGAATAACACAGCAGTGTTTCCATCCCAAACATGTTAAAAAAAAAGACACCCAAAAGACAAATAATATGTCCTCAAACAAGATTTTTGTTAAATGACATAGTTTGTATTCTTTGGATTGTTCAGCTTTTAGTTTGCAGTTGGATCACATTTTCCAGTTTTTCTTCATATTGAGGCATTAAAAATAATCGAATATGAGCTTTTTGAACAACAAGAATATCCTCAAGTGTGGCGCTTTAATTAAAATATGAAAGATAATGAGGTTTGCCAATAAAACCAGGTTTGATAACACAGAGGTGTGGCACACCTCTGAAATGTGTTGCCTGGCTTCAGCCATCTGTCCTGGCTGTTACCAAAGGTTTTTGTCCTTGTAACACAATGGGGTTAGCTCCTGCTGAAAAGAGATACGTAGGCAGAGTTTGAATAATTAATTCTTTCAAAGCAGAAGCCACCCAGCGGCCAGTACCTAATGAACAGAGGAAGAATACAGAGGAGAAATAGTTTTGAATGCTGTGGCTACAGATGCCTTGTTTACAGCCCATGACAAGCTAACCTCAAGGTGTGGCATTTTTTTCTCCTCAGCAGAGAAGCCCTTCCTGAGGCTCTTTAATCAGGGGGAACAGTATCTGAGAAGCTTTGTGGAACTTTGTCCTTCATAAAGCATTTGTGGGCAATTATTGGGAAATGTGTTAAACTGCTACTGGTGCGCTCTACTGATGTGGAAGCAGCCTGCCTGGATGCTCCACAGCTTTCCCAGTCAACCTAAGAGGCTGATTTAAAGAACCTATGAGAAAACCTGGAATTTGTCCTTACAATATATTGAACATTTTTACCTTTAGAACCCAATGGCTGTTTGTCTCTACCCTGCACTGAAAGCCTGTGAACTGACAATTCAGCCAGAGAATGAGGGTAAGTACTCTGAAGGAATGAAGTCTGAAGAGCTTATGAACCTTGGGTGACCATTGCCACCTGTCCTATTAGGCTGTGTTTTCTCCTGGCCAGACCCTAACATGCATAGACATGTATTTGAGCCCTAGAGATTTTACTAACAGGCACCTGTTCTCAGGGCAAACACTGAAAGCAAAGGTACCCTTCCTTCACAATGAGCTTTCACCACAAGTTGATGACACTCTCCTTGCTACTCTAATAGCACATTGGTTTGTTATCCTGGCTTTGCTACTCTTGTTACTCTTCTTTTTCCTACTCAATCGTTCCACCAGCAGGGGAAAAGTCTTGGTACCTTCTTAGGTCCCAGACACAGTTAAGAGAGAATAATGCTCCTTTGATACATGCATCAGACACGCTTTCAGCCAGACTGTGGCATGAAGGACATATGAGGGAGTGCTTGTGGACACTTGTGGCACACCTATTCCAAATTATAGAAATTTCTTGCATTAGTGGAATATATGAACAGGACCACCTACTGCCTGTCCAATAACAACTGGTATTGCCCTATAGTAATGTTAACACATTGCAGGTCAATATGTCATTAATAGATTAATCTATTCTTTCATTTAAAAAAGTATTATATAAGTCATGCTTGTCATATATAAGAATTATATAGTACATCCACACCACTGACAAGGCAGTTTTGCGTGGAGAGGAAGTTACTCTGTGTTATTTTATGTCTTGGCTCACTGGGAAAATATGACAAAATTTATGTGCTTACAATTATCATTAGATCTTAATTTTTGGCAGGTTTAACTACTACCTTCTCTTCCCATTTATTTTTAAGTGAGTTGTGTGTTTGTGAATGCGCCAGTTTGATAGCCCCAAAGACAGAGAGCATCTGTTTGCCCATAAAGGAAACATATTTACAACATTCACTTCCACAAACTACTCCCAAAAGAGCGCTTCAGTCACACACTTGAGGGGCTAACAAGAGGATCAGTAATGTAAAACCCCCGTCATCTTGCCAAGATTACTAATGAGGCTGCAATTTGCCAGTGAGAGGTTGCAACTGTAATGGGTTTTGCAGTCTATTCCTTTTACTAGAAGTGCATTCTAACAACTAGTTCAGGCTTCTGAGTCATTTCCAACCCTGCAAGAGTTTCCATAACTAACGTAATTTTTTTAGTGATGTCCTTAAATCATTGTGTTACACAATTCCAGTAACTAAGTCCATACTTAGAAAACTAAGTGAAAACATTTGGAAATCAGGCTGATTTATTAACACTCTGACAGTTAGGCATAGTGGACAACATTTTAGCCAGAAGACTCATATCCACGACATCCCTACTATTGTAGTTCATCAGAATCGGTTCATTTACTGTGTTATTACGGGTCCTTGGGTAGATCAGTGTTTGAAGAGTGATGTGTAACGGATGACGCCTGTTTGGTAACTCGTAGTACACCCTTACACCCTGTACACCCTTACACCAGTGCTCAAAGTTGGAGGAAAAGAGAAGTGAGCGGCCTGGCTCCTGCAGACTTTGGAAGCTATTCCCATCACACAATAAACAAGAGAGCTGGCGCTGGCTCTTCCTGGCTTGGAATCGGCGCGTTGCCTCGCTCCAGTTGTCCTGAATCTGGATGCCCCCAAACTGGGCCCACCACGTGGATAGGAGCCCCCCCCGCCCAACCTAGAATAGAATCATAGAATCATAGAGTGCTTTTGGGTTGGAAGGGACCTTGAGAGATCATAGAATCATAGAATCATAGAATGCTTTTGGGTTGGAAGGGACCTTGAGAGATCATAGAATCATAGAGTGCTTTTGGGTTGGAAGGGACCTTGAGAGATCATAGAATCACAGAATCATAGAATGCTTTTGGGTTGGAAGGGACCTTGAGAGATCATAGAATCATAGAATCATAGAATGCTTTTGGGTTGGAAGGGACCTTGAGAGATCATAGAATCATAGAGTGCTTTTGGGTTGGAAGGGACCTTGAGAGATCATAGAATCACAGAATCATAGAATGCTTTTGGGTTGGAAGGGACCTTGAGAGATCATAGAATCATAGAATCATAGAATGCTTTTGGGTTGGAAGGGGCCTTGAGAGATCATAGAATCATAGAATGCTTTTGGGTTGGAAGGGACCTTGAGAGATCATAGAATCATAGAATCATAGAATGCTTTTGGGTTGGAAGGGACCTTGAGAGATCATAGAATCATAGAATCATAGAATGCTTTTGGGTTGGAAGGGGCCTTGAGAGATCATAGAATCATAGAATCATAGAATGCTTTTGGGTTGGAAGGGACCTTGAGAGATCATAGAATCATAGAATCATAGAATGCTTTTGGGTTGGAAGGGGCCTTGAGAGATCATAGAATCATAGAATGCTTTTGGGTTGGAAGGGACCTTGAGAGATCATCTAGCCCAACCCCCAACAGAAACCAGGCACTTGAAAAAAAGTTTTGAGATAAAATGTTTCTTCCCCTCCTTAATATTTTCCTTTAATCATCTAAAAACGAACACTAAATCGGCCTCCGGACCAGCTTGGCATTCCTCCTACCCACTCTCCCCGCTCAGCCACGCGCACGAGTTGGGCGGGAGCGCCGCGGGAAGCCTGGCTCTGCAGCCCAGCCCGTCCCCCCCGGGCGGGACGCCCTGCAGCAGCGGGGGCGCGGGGGGCGCGGGGGGCGCGAGGCTGCCGCAGCGCCGCACCGAGGCCGCCTCAGGTGAGCAGCGCGTTCGCGCGCCACGGCGGCCGCGCGCGCCCCACCGCCTCGGGCGGCGCCGCCTGCCCGGCGCTCGGCGGGGCGCGGGCGCCACCTGCTGGCCGGCGGCGGGCGCTGCGCTGAGCGAGGCCCGGGCGGTGCCTGGGCGAGGCGAGGCCTCCGTCCGGGCACGAAAGCCTGCACTGGGCTCATTTTCCTCTCATTGCTGTCCGCGACGCTATCGTTAAATGCTTCTATTTGCTGTTTCTCTCACTGTTTATTTGTATTTTAAAAGTAGTTAAGACGCGTTTTTTCTCCTCTCTGACGCGCGCGGAAACGCCGACGGCCTCCATCTTTAACAGAGAAACGAGCCTACGAATGGCACAACCACACGTGCTGCACGTTAAACGTACGACAAAGTTCAACATGGGGCCACTCAGCCTCTTAGTAAAACCGCGAGTAAGGCTCTCACGCCGAATGTCTGAGCCAGGATCAAACACGCACGTTCCTTTTGGCCACGGCAGAGGGCTCTTTTGGAAAGGTGCCAAAAGGGGATTGCAATTTGGACAGGAAACCAGATCCTGAGTAATCCAGCTACATCCGTAAGGCCTCCGGCTCTGGCAGCGCTCTTTGATGCTGGCCTGTCCTGGTTTTGGCTGGGATAGAGTTAATTTTCTTCCTAGTAGCGGGCATAGTGCTGTGTTTCGGATTTAGTAGGAGAAGAATGCTGATAACACACTGATGTTTTAGTTGTTGCTGAGTACTGCTTATGCTAGTCAAGGACTTTTCAGCTTCCCATGCTCTGCCAGGTACACAAGAAACTGGGAGGGGGCACAGCCAGAATAGTTGATCCAAACTGACCAAAGGGCTATTCCATACCATGTGACGTCATGCTCAGTATAGAAACTGGGTGGAGTTGGCCAGGGAGCAGCAATCGCTGCTCGGGAACTGTCTGGGTATCGGTCGGCGGGTGGTGAGCAATTGCATTGTGCATCACTTGCTTTGTATATCATTATTATTATTATCATTATTATACTGTTACTATTAGCATTACTATTTTACTTTATTTCAATTATTAAACTGTTCTTATCTCAATCCAGGAGTGTTTCTCACTCTTACTCCTCCGATTCTCTCCCCCATCCCATCGGGGTAGGGGGAGTGAGCGAGCGGCTGCGTGGTGCTGAGTTGCTGGCTGGGGCTAAACCACGACATGGCCTCACCAAGGCTGTTCTCTCTTCCGCTGTACATGAATCTCTGAGCCACCTGAACGGTGATGGCAAAAAAGTGCTTTTCAGATACTCGCAGTTGTATGGCAAATGACATTGCCACAGCCCAGTGATCAGAGCCAGGCATGGGGCTTTGGAGCTGTCTCCCAGCTCTGCCACTGACACTGTGTGAACAGTCACATCCCTTAACCTGCCAGCAAGTGCATTTTTCCATATCTAAAGTGAGAGTAATATTCTGCTTCCTAGAAATCAAGCCGAACTTAAAAGGTATTTTAAAATACTTGAATGAGAAGGTCTATGTAGTAGACAGGTTAGACGTGTAATAATGCTATGCTTTAGCACAAATTGTGCATTTCTGTATGGGCCAGATAAGGTAGCATTAATAGGAAGATTACTGAAAGCTGGTTAAATCAAGTCACTCACCATGGAAGGACTGGTGCGTGGAAAACCCACTCTCCTCCTGGACTCAAAAAGTAATGAACATTGGTTTGAAATCCAGCTGGCGGTTGGTTACTAATGCTATTCCTCAGACATGGATGAGATGCATTCAAAACTTAACCAGGCAAGGCTCAGAGTAACCTGCTCTAACTTTTGAAGTTAGCCTTGTTTTCATCAGGGGATTGGACCTGAGGGTCAATTCCACCCTAAATTATTTGATGACTCTGACAAAAGAGTGGTGAAGAGCAATCTCACTCAGAATGTTGTTTGAAGGGAGAGAAACTGAAATCAGCTGTATCCACATCCTGATGAACAACGGAGGGTAACTGCATAAACCAGGTGACATGATTTGCAAGAGGACTGAACAACATCAGATAGGTTCCTCCGCTTTCCTAATTTCATTTTATGATACTTAGATTCCATAGAAATTGCAAAAACACACACTTTTCCCCTCTCAAAATCAAATAAATGAAGGTCATTCTCAGGGAACACATCTCATGTTTTCACATGCAGGCTCACTTGGATTAAATCAAATAGGCAAACAGAACTCTGAAAATAATCCCTATTCCTCAGCAAAATTAGTTTTTCCTTATTTTCACCACTGAGTGGGTTGTAAGGACGGGTGAAAGGAAGGTGAGCAATTTAAAAAATACTTTGTTTTTCGTTTTCAGTCTGAGTAATAGCAATCCTCTCATACAACATAAGCGGGCTACAAAAAGGCATTGATGGTGCAGTATCTAGGTCAGTCCATGTCTCCATATATGACCTTATATTCTTGTTTCAGTTTCACTATTAGTCATCGTCGTTTTACAAATCAAGGGGTTTTTTACCAGTGACATTACCCTGCTCAAAATTTGCAGCATGCACATAAATACCACATAACAGGTAAAAGCACCCATGCTCCCAATGAGGGAGAGGTCAAAAAGGAGTGGAGATTGTGGTCTTTTAACATTTCAATTTTGGTTGCTGCTAAGCTTCAGAGAAAGGGTGGTTAGCTGGGGACAGGTGATGGTGCAAAGAGCAAGCAAGTGTCCAGTCAGTAAATTACAGAAATGAAAGTGATTTTTCCTTTTTAAGGTATGGAGCTGGCTATGGGCAGAGGCTAATTAGTGTTTTAAGAGCCATCTTCATGCATAAAGTCCTTGCTGCAGCAGGAAGTGAAATAATCCCAGTCATTTTTCTTCAGTAAAACTTTTTTTACTGCAGACTCCATATTTCAAAAAAAGGTGAGGAGAAAGAAAAACTGCCTGGGAAGCTAATTGTTGGCTATGGAATGATGGGGACTAAGATAATTGAGCCAAAAGAAAAAGTGGTAGAAAAGTTCGAAGTACAAAATGGCTGAAAGGAATGGACTAGGGGCAGAATGTGTTGTGCTGTGATGTGTGTTATTTATAGCATCACAGAATTGTAGATTAACTTAGGTTGGAAGGGACCACAGGACGTCTCTAGCCCAAATTCCTACTCAAAGCAGGGTCAGCTATGAGATCAAACCAGAGTGCTTAGGGCTTTAGCCACTTGGGTCTTGAAAACCTCCAAGGATAGAGATTGCACAGCATCTCTGGACAACCTGTTCCAATGCTTGATTGTCCTCATGGTGAAAAAGTTTTTGCTTACATCGTCAGGCCTTTTTTAAATTACAGTTTATGTCTGTCAATTTGTCCTCCCACCATGCACTGTTGTGAAGAGCCTGGCTTCGTCTTCTTGATAACCTCCCCTCAAAGCCTCTCTTATCTAGGCTAACAAGCTCAGTTTCTTCAGCTTCTTCATATAGGGCAAATGTCCCAGCCCCTGTCTATCTTGTGGCCATCCACTGAACTTGCTGCAGCTTATCAACATAGTCAAATGTGTGGAGTATGGTGTATGGAGTCAAATGTAATGGAGTTTCTTTTCAGACAGAAAGTATTAAGAGGAGAGCAAAGACCAGGGAAACACATTAGATGGTTCACTGTTATCTTAATACTCAGAAACAACCAGGAGGTGAATAAAAGCTCCATGTATTATTTAAATGTCATCTATCTTGCACTGTGGAGAATCTGACTCCGATTAGACCAGCTTTTGTAGGTTCTGTCTCTGGTGAGTGTAGCATCTATCCCAGAGCCATCACAAAAGCTAGTATGTTTACAAAACATTTCACAAAACATTTCAGCCTAACAGCAGTTGTGCTCCATAAAAGATTTATCAGATGCGAGCACACTACTTGATCAACTGGCTCAGAAAAAGGATACATAAAATGGTGGTGGGTGGGTGAACAACATGTCTTCTGAGTTGGCTTATTATGAAATTTTCAAGGTAACAGGTAGGAGATCTGTGTCACCCTCTCCGCTTCTGCTCCAAGTCAAGCACACCAAGGACTACACTGTACACTTCCAAATGTTGGACAGCATTTTATCTGTCTAACAGTAAAGTGGTCAGTTTGAAGAGACTAAAGGTTGCAGGCAGCTCCGTGCTACTGAAGCAGAATAGGATTTTCCTCCTCTGTTTTAAATTTCTGTTAGACCTTTCACTCTGAAGCAGCTCAAAGCACTTTGCAACCAACTCACAAATTCCTGTGTACAGAGGTCATGTCATTGCCCGTCTTGATTCAGAAGGAAGTGTGGCATGGCTCACTACCTAGTAAAGCCATACAGTTACATATGGCCTGAAGCAATGCATAGCATGGGTTGAAGTAGAGATACAACACTCAGTCATATGCTTTGTGTGCAGGTTTCTCATGCAATGTGGAAGAATAACTGTAGGAGACGGAAAAAGAATAAACACACCAGAGTCATTATACCTTCTTCTTCTGCTTTCATCTCCTCTGTGGCCTGGAATTGTTCTGGGAAAAGTGTGTGTACTTCTGAGAATGGCAGTGGACTGTCAGGATATGGCACCAGAAGGGAGGCATATTTTCCATTTCACAAGCTCTGTAAAGATGTTTTCCCTGAAAATTAATACGAAGACTGCAAGAGCAGTCTTGCAAACTTCAGACTTCCAAATCATGCTGCACCCAAGGAAGCTGGGTTGCACAGGTATACAGGTGGCCTATAGCCAGAGAAATAGGGGATGGCGGTCTTTGGAGACCACACTGGGTGTCAATTCTTCAAAGGATCCATGAAGATCAGGGAAGAAGACATTAGGATATCTATCCAAAAGTATTCATCCCTGTCATAAAAAACTTCAACTTCCAAGGCAACTGGGAAGAAACTTTGAAAAAAAAACCCCAAACCAACCACCTAACCAAACCCCAAACAAACTCTTCCCTCCATTGTGGGGTTTCTTCCTGGGAAATATCTGGACTCGAGTGTTTTTCCTATTTTGCAAACAAATGCCATTTGCATGTTTTTCAGAAGAGTGCATGATTTAGATTTTTTTGCTGGATTCCCAGAGAACCTGCTGGGTATCAAATACCAAATTAAACATCCTTTTGATTTTAGATGAATACTCCTGGTATTCCAGGTTCCGTTTGTCTCTGCAGTCCCACACCTTTAGTGTTCCCTATAATACAATTCTTCCAATATCCTTAGTATGCTGAGGGGTTCTTCTGGAAGATACAAATAATTACACCCTGCTGTTCACCACATCTGTTTATGAGAAGAAAAACTGTGTTTTCTGCATGATCAACTCTGCTGCAGTAAACAATGTCAGATGTTTATTGCGAAATAGCTACAAATCCTGACTGAACTTGCAGCAACACACACACTTGAATGTATCAAAGTTCTCTTGGAAGAACTTTCAGCTCTGTGTGGGTGTTAGTGGTCTGGGAAATGTTATTTTATATCAGTGTCTTGATTTAACACAGCTTCTTATCCCTAAGTTGACAAGTCACGCAAATTAGAGGCTTTTTTTTACTACTTTGTAACTTTAGAACTGCTAGAACTCTGAGAGTTATGTCTAAGAGAAAGCCTCTTCCCTTTTTTACTCCCTTTGCAAAACTCCTACACCCAGATATCCTAGCAGGTGTACATTTTCAAGCTTCTCTAAACTCATACTTTACTAACCCATTTTGGATTCACCAAACACCTTTGAACAAAAGTGATAAGCAGGAACTACCCCCTGCAACTGCAGCTGGGAGTTGCAGTTTGCAACTCCACAGATTGCAACAGAATTATTTTAGATTTGGATTGACCAAAGAATGAAAGCTACTGCATTGGGGCACTGAGCTGCACGTTAACAACTAAACACACCAATACTTTTCCTGCTGGGGATCAGTGTTAGGTTGTCTTCTTTGGAGAACTCTGGAGAGACTTAGCTTGATTTTTCAGCTAAATCATGCCTGTTGAGTTTCCTCAAGTCAATGCAAAAATGGTGCAATACTGCCTCATGACTGAAAGAAAATGCCTGCATTCACTCCAAGATGGGACACGAAAGCAGCCAAAAAACCAAAAAAGGGTACCAACACAGGTACTATACTCTTACAAAAGTTACACTACATTCAAATGAATGTCTGCTTACTAGTTTTGTCTTTATTTCCAGTCATAGGCTGAATATCTGGCTTTAAAAGATTCATGGAAATTATGAAAGCTAGACATCTGATGTTCAGGGGCTTTATCACTGGGGAGGGCAAATGGTCTATATATATTTTTTCCCTATTTCTCCCTCATTTAATCCCTACAGCACTTAGATACTTTAACACTCTCCCTCACCAGTGTCTGTTTGTACCAAAAATAAAGCTTTTATTCTTGCCTGTGGGGAGGTGAAGCATTTGCTATTTACAGGTGGCGTGTGCAGCAAAGCTGGACCTAGGGTTTTTTTGCATCATTTGGTGAGAACATGCAGTAGAAAACAGTATTTCAAACAGAAAAAAAATACTGCTTTCCTTGTACATGAACTAATTCTGAATTAATAAAAAAATGATCATCTGGGAAGGCAAGAGCTTAGGTGATGTAGCAGGAGAAAATCCTTGTAAAGATATTTGCTTAGTTTATGGAGAGCTCTGTAATAGAGATATTTTTTTCTGTTACCCTTAACCTGGCCCCATTTTTCCTTGCAGAAACAGTTTCCAAAATCCAGAAGAATCCCATAGCACTGTGCAGTAGATTCAAGCCAAACAACATTTGGTTTTGCTCTGCTGAAGCACATAGCTACAAGTGTTTAGTTTCCAAGTTGTAAAGTCTATCCACAGCCCTCAGATGAGAAAGAATAGTCAGATTATAAACTCAATACTGTTTCACATCAGCAGACGCTGTTTGTAGATTCCATTAAGCTTCAGTCAGAAAGCAATACAGAACGCACCCATAACCTAACTAAACATCCATCTAGCATTTGCCAAACTACCAAAATATCTATGAAAATGAAAAAAAAAAAAAAATAAAATCCCCAGAGTCATGCAGTGCTCAGTAAAGGTAACTATTGTGTGCTGAACCTCTCAGGCATACACTGCCATATGCTTAATGAGAGAGGGAACCTGTGTCTACTGAGAATATGTCAATATATCAGTGTACCAATATATCAATATCAATAGTCCTGTCTCATGTTACTATGAGGTCAGAGCAAGCTACTTGTTACTGAGAAGAAGGTTGTAAAATAAACTAACTTTTCAGGAGGAAATGAATACACCACACACACACACAAAGCCACACTT
Source organism: Pelecanus crispus (assembly GCF_030463565.1). NCBI lineage: Eukaryota > Metazoa > Chordata > Aves > Pelecaniformes > Pelecanidae > Pelecanus > Pelecanus crispus. The sequence goes on along the minus strand of NC_134651.1, from coordinate 17,894,683 downwards.
CTTTTTGTTTTGAAAGACTGTTTTCTACTAAAAATGATTAATTGTAAATAGTCTGTTTAAATGGTATGCCCACCCCTTCCTCCTTTCAGGGGCACAAAAGGGGCTGTTAAAAGTGTGCAGTAAAGGGTGAAGAAAAAACACTTCATGTGATGATGGAATCTCGATACCACAGACATTTAAATGGAAAATGTCTACTTTCCTAGAAAGGTTATGATGGAAAACCCAATCTCATGCCTTTTTTTTTTCCTCGAAAAGTATTTGCAGTGGTATTGGATATTTCTTGTTATTTCTTTCCTTCTCTGATAAATTTATATTTATATATGTGTATGTGTGTGTATAGAAACAAAAAAAATATGTTCTTACTCTCAAACAATACCATTTAAGATGGAGTTTTTGGAAGAAAGAATTTAGAAAATATTACTACATTCTATTCTATTTTATTATATTATAATCTTAGCTTTTAGCGATCATATGCAACAAGCATTTGAATATTCATTTGTAAAATGGTGAGGAATGGCAAGGGAAAGGATTCTTCACTGCCTGTGAGAAACAAGTATGACGACTTATTCCTTACACTTTAAATGTCAGAAAAGACTTCTTTGTCCAAACTGTTAGTCACTGCAGTTAAACACAGGTGCACAAAGGAAATATTTTGATCCTATGTGGGTTTTTTTAATTAGAAGTTCACTTTTAAGCACTGATTACCATGAAACAATCTGATATGCTTATTCTGAAGCAAGCACCCATACGCTTACAGACTTGCACTGGAATTAATCAGGCCAAACTAACTAACTTTGGCTCTAGTTGGAATATGGAAAAGTCCCACCTCTCCAGCCAAAGAAGGTTATGCAAACTGAGTAGCTAATACAAACACCTACATCTTCCCCCTTAAAGCAGTGATAATCTTGGAGTGACTCTTCCTAACACCAGTATTATCAGCTGTTTGTATTCCATAACTTCACTGTCTTGAAACTACAATTACACTATTCTTTCCTAATCCAAACCCTGTTTTTTATCTCAGCTTTATTCAAGCAAAATTCTCAGTGCAGCCACAAAGACAGATCAAACGGCCTCAGTTGTCTGCAAATACATTTTCTATTTGAGTTGCACACTCAGAGAACTTTAAATTCCAGAAAAATCAGGCCTTGCCAAACATACGAGGCAGGCTGGAAAAATATGAGTAAGTGACTGAAAACATTCTGTATTCTGAATATCTAAAATGTGGTTTTGGCATTGCAATTCGAGAGAACCCAAGTGAAACCGAATCAAAAATCACAGATAAGGCCAACTCTATGAAGTCAGTGCTCCTGTGCATCGGCATCTTGGCCCTGGCTGGCACTGAGAATGCTGATCTAAGAATTCAAGATGATTTCAAGAGGGGAAAAAAATTGCAAATCTTTCTACTCCCCCTGCCACTCAGTACCTCATATGTTGCTCTAATGGGTTATTACCATGGTGTCAAGATTTTTCCAAATACTAGAGCACTCTTCCATTATAAAAATTGAAAATATCTATCACAGGCATCAATTCGGGAAGATGCATCCCATCAGATAGCACAGTTTATTAAAAATAAAATCTAAGGGAAGAGAACACTATTCCTTGCAGAAGCTGAAGTTAGGCCCTTCTCCCTGCTTCTTCCTAAAAGGTAAAAAAAAGCAAAAAAAAGGAAGAGAGGCATATGTTCATTTAATTTTTCAGAAGCCCAGTTTTCATGGGCTCACTGAGTAGCATCCACTCAATGCTCAAAACAGAGTCAGTCATCAAAACACAGCTAATATCCTAATTCTTGGCACTTGTGAGGTGGCATCTGGAATAACGTGTCCAGTTTTGGACCCCCAGTACAAGAAAGACTGATAGGTGACAGTCCAGCAGAGAACCACCAAGAAAGTTAGGGGGCTGATAGGCATGATGTATGAGAAGAGACAAAGGGCTGAGTTATTTCAGCCTGGAGAAAAGCAGCTTAGCTTTCTCTTGTAACTAGGAGGGGAGCTAACTTCTGTCTTCAACTAATAGGTGGTTACAGAGAAGATGAAGCCATCTTCTGAGGGATGCATAGTAAAAGGATGGGAGGCAATGGTTACAAGGTGAAGCAAGGGGAATTCTAATTGCATATACAGAAAAACAATCTTTGTAGTGAGGGTGGTTAAGACTAGAACAGGTTTCCCAAAGAGCCTCTGGAATTCGCATTCTTGGAGATATTAAAAACTCAGCTGACAGGGCCCTGAGCAACTGGATTTAAATTTGAAGCTAGTCATGCATTTATTAGGAGGCTGGACTGCAGGCATCCAGACATTGCTTCCAACCTAAATTATTCTCCCAGTCTGTGAAATTTAAGTAGTCTGTGACAGCAAGAGACTGCCCACCCTGTATCAGAGAAGGCCTCGGAGAGACTTAACCCGTGGTTTTTCTCAGGAGCAAAGAGCTGTCTCACTGATCATCCCACCCTATTCTTCAGGAGACAGGAAACTGGAACCACTGGCAGAGAAAACATCTGTTGTGAGACTGGATCTTATATGATCTTATATCGTGCAGACCCAGACTCGGCAGACTCTGTTCACCATGAAGGGGACAACTTCAGCAATTCTGCAGTGTCAGTATGGCTTGGAGTGGGAGAATTTCTCCTTTCCCTCATGGGATCTCTCTGCATGGATCCTTGCTCGTCAGACTTGGTGCAAAGGGCATCATTTGGCCTAGCTGGGAGAGCTTGGGAATTACTATAACTTGCGTGTGTGTTAAGTGGCTGAGGACAGCTAACATGGGCAGGCATTCCTTAGAGTAGTATTTAGTTGAAAGCAATTACATTTCAGCACTGCCTTCACGAAAAAAAGGCAATCCCTCTTATCCCTCCTTCCCCTGCCCTCAGTGGGTATATCTGATTATAGCCTTTTCACTCAAGTTCCACACAGTTCCTCTTTCTTGATGCCAGAAGACAGCCTTTCATACAAAAGCAAAGGTTTACAAAGAGGAGACAGGCACCATTGTATCAGCGTGTTCCATGGCAACTTTTTAGCACTCTAAGAGTTTGCACAATCCAAATGATGTTCCTGTTCTTTATTAATGATATATCCCAGCTGTTTCTGGTTTACAAAGAGAGGTCTGGTCTGTCTTTGTTATAGGCTGTACCCTGGCACTACAGCAAGCCCCACAGGAGGAGTTCACAGTGGGATGCTTTGTAATCTGCTCAGGCAGGAAGAGCACAGTCCCAATGAGAGGCTGCAGATAGTCTAAGCCTACGTATACTGATGTACTGTACATGTATATGTCTTGTGCATATATAATAAAAAGTAAGCATATTTAATCAAACCTATGCACAAAATATTTGTCTACAGCAATGCAATCCAGAAGTAGCTCAGGGTTCTGTTCTTTCTTTTGTAACAAGTATAGCTCTTCACCCCCCCTCTCTCTTAGGATATGTTTTTCTTTTCCCTTCAGTAAAGTTTTTATATCATCTTTCTTCTTCATGCTCTCATTATCTCATTTTTATCCTGATGTGTACGTTATGCAAACATGCTTCACATTCACATAAGCGCTATTCTGAATAGATTATCTGCCTTCTCTGCAATGATTTCAGTGGGGGGTGTGGGTTTGTCTGGAACACAGTAAGAGGCTCAGCGTGGCTCAGTGCTTACTCCTCTACCTTAGGGTTTCCTTTGGATCTTTATCCTTGACTATGGGCTTGAACTTTGAATTGCTGGATCTAGTAGGAACTTCCTGTAGTAGATTCTGTGTGCATTTATTCTGTTTTAGATAAAATAACATGGATACAGGAATGACAGTATTTGGAACGTAGGCTAAATTCAATGAATTACGTTTCTTTTAACAAGCTTATCAAAGCTGCTCTGGCATTTTCCATTTGCAAAGGCAATGACACTCGTCAGAGCTCAGAAACCAAATGCATGTTTAAGGGCATCATTGGGCTGGACAGCCCTACTGCTTTTCTGCAGTCTCACAGAACTATTAGCAATTGGTTTACAGGAGAGGAATGTTCAATGGCTAAGACAAGTGAGAGGAAGCACAGAAAGAGTCCTAAAGAGATCCATATCCACTGTTACCTCAGTAATGTGCCAGCATTCAGCTCAAACTGTTATCAGGATGCAGATTTTTTACTGAATTTATAATTCCAACCTTAGGGGAGCTATTGGCCATATAAATGGGTATGAAAAGAAGCAACTCCAAGAGCTGGGGTCTTACTGAGGTGTATATCACTGCAAATAAAGATGGGGGAAACATACGAGTGGTACAGCTGTCCAAGCTGTGATCTTCATGGATCTATATGCAGGCATTCACCTCCCGAAGTGACAGTGCTGCAATACTGCTATTTCTCTTTCATGTGGGTAAGTGCTTTTGGAGCTCTATCACAAGCTGTAGAGCCTCAAAAAGAAACAGAGTGGTTTAAATGTAGGGACATCAAGCAACCAGGCAGGAAATTGTTCTGATTGTTTAATTATGTCATTTTTGGAATCCTGTATATTCTGGGTCTTTAAAACTCCATGCTTGTTCCCATTAGAAAAGAAGGATCTCCGAGATCCAGAGCTTTCTGCCTCACATCCTTCTCCAGAGAAGAACAAGCAATAGGACAGGTCAGAGGATGATGAGGTGCCATTTCTCAAGGAAAGCAAAATTTCAGAAAGAAAAGCAGGTCTAAACTTTTCCTCTCCAATAAGTGAGAAACATGGCACACTGTCTCCTGGAGTTACAGATTTGTGTCTGAAACTGAAGGTATCCTTTCTCCTTAGCTCACAGATCTTCAGCAGTTTCCCCTTCATATGAAGGGGAAACAGCCACATACAGAGCTTACGCTCCTTCGTATTTCAGCACAGAAGGTGATCGTACTTTGAATGTCGCTTTTCATTGTGGAGTCTAAAATTTCCTGACATTTGGAGTGACCATAGCTTGCAGAACATTTAATAGACACAGTGCCTCAGGTACATTATGCTTACTAAGCTACTTGATTATTAGGAATCTAGGATGTCAAGATAGATATGATGACATACCCATAAAAGAACAGTTTTAAAATCATTGAACTCTTAAGTTATAGGTCGTTCAAAAGTGTTTTACTATTATCAAAATGACATGAAAGAAGAAAGTTCCATCTCATAGTAAGGCCATCAAGGAGCTTCTACCTTGATGCAGCACATAAATCTTTACTTAAAGGACCATTATAAAGAAAGGGAAAAGACACAAATAAAAAATTAATTGTTTCTGTAATTTGAAAGTGCTGTTCATAGGTACAGAATTTTTACCAGTTTTAAATCCAAGCACCCTCTCAAAAACTGAAGTGTTTCCATAAATCTTTCCATATCATGCAGAGATTTAAATGGTACATTTCAGAGTTCTACAGCCCAGGACCTCAAGTAAATCCTACAAGACACAGTGTGCTTCCTGTCTAAAACCTGAACACCAGAAAGTTCCGTGACTTTTTCCCATTTTGACTCTGCACAGTCCCAGCAAGATCAAGGCCTCTCAACAAGACTTACTCACTTACATGCAGCACCGCTCCATCACCTTCACAGATCACATGGACTTAGCTAGCTCAGCTGTCTCTGCACCATTCTGTAGCACAGAAATGCCATGGGATGCCTAATGATGCTAAGGTTAAACTGTGAACAGCGCATTGCTTTTCTCAGTAAGGCTCTGTGCAGGCACAGATACGAACTCACTACAGAATCCAACTCTGGTCATTTCACCTGCACTGGGAATTTTCCTAGAACATGAGAGCTGGAGTGTCTGTGTGGTATTCATAAATATTGTGAAACACATGCACTTTTAAGATCCAAAAGGATTATTACATGGTTTGTTTAATTTTGATTGAGCTAACCAAACAGACAAACAAAAGTTTCACATAATTCCAGCCTGGAAATATATAATCCATTTCTGACTAGCAAATCTTTTCCTTAATTAGGCAAATTTTGAAACAAATTTAGAAACTTTTCACTAAGGAGGTATGGAAATAAAACAGGATTTTTTGCCCCTCTACTTTTTTCCCTTCCTCTTTTTCTGCAGAAGCCATTTAATCATACCCAGGCTAAATTCACACATAGTTCTAGACTGAGGCTTTTCGCATGGTCTTCAACTAAAAAGTTTCACTTAGCCTTTGAAATGACTCCAGTTATTTTACATATATGCCATTAGGTATCTGTTCCTCCCCATTTTGAGATTTAAAGTCCTTCCTTTCCTGTTAGACATCTGCTCTCCTCTAGAAGGAATTCTGGTTAGAAGCACAGAATTTCAATTGAGAGAATGGTTCTGTTTCTCAGGACAGATGTTTAAAGCTACAGGGTTGTAGAAAGTGGTTCATGCTTACATCAGTCACAGACCAGAAATGAAGGACACAATTTCCTGAATGCCCTAGACAGTTATTATCCAAGAGGTTTGCCTTTTCCATCTCAGCATTCCCTCATAAGGAATTACTTTATCTGTTACAAAGATTATGAAGTATATTCATAGAATAGAATCATAGAATCGTTTAGGTTGGAAAAGACCTTTAAGATCATCCAGTCCAACCATTAACCTACACTATCAAGTCCACACTAAACCAATCAAGAATAGACTAGACTAAACCATGTCCCAAAGTGCCACATCTACCTGTTTTTTGAACACTTCCAGGGATGATGACTCCACCACCTCTCTGGGCAGCCTGTTCCAATTCTTGACCACCCTTTCCGTAAAGAAATTTTTCCTAATTTCCAACCTAAACCTCCCCTGGCGCAGGGTCTGCAGACCATGCAGGGTCTGCAATTCTTTTTACAGTTGAGTTTTTAATTGAAAAAAACCCCAAACACTAATAATGACTTTAGCAATAATAGCAGAAGGCATTCACTTACCCTATGATAATGCAGGAGACGGCAGTTCCCAAAAAGGCGTAGGTTAAAATCGATCCTAAGTTACGAAAAAAATGTCTCTGGGGAGGAAAGTTTGAAAAAAGTTCTTGGTAATACAGTCAGTAAAAGAACATTCAGACCAAGTTGAAACACTGCATCTAGAAGTGCCATTTGTTACAAGCCATATCTCAAATATAAGATGAAACAGTATAGGCTCCATCAGCTATTTTGGAAAATATGATTTATGATGATTAATTTTTTGCCTGGTGGAATGCCATTGAAATGCCCTCTTTTGTATATCTGGCCAAATGCTTCAGGATCATAACAGAAGTTCAGACTGAAACTATCTGCTAAAAACAGTATCATAACCCCATCCCTTGAACAAACAAAATCCTGATCATACAATATATAAAACACAGATAGGCTGCTGCCTATATGCAGTGTCACCAGATTCAAAGTGGTCTCTTCTGAAAACAGAAATGCCCAAGTGTTATAAACTGCACAATCAAATCTTTGCACAGATGCAGAAAGCAAGCAGAACGAGGTCCACGCATCTTTCATTTTCTTCCATTCCTGTCAAGTTCTTCCCGCAATATAATTGTTAGCTGACTCTTTTTCTCTGTCACTGGCCTGTTGGATCTACAAAGTAGCAGTCACATTCAGTGACTTTTGTAATACAAGAAAGAGACACATACCTTCTTTAAACTATATCCAGCATGAAATATAATGGGTGGCAGCAAAATATTGAAGAAGATGGAAGGATCAAATGTCATCTGCCAGAAAGGACAAAAGAGAGAGTAAGGACAAACAGAGCAGCATTTAATTTCATAGGATAGGTTTTAATTGTAACTTCTTTTCAGGATTAATCTCAGGTTCAGCTTCAATGTCTGCAGGCCAGAATGTTTTCTGAGTTGTTTTCTTACAAGTATTAATGTGTAGTTCCTTACTGCTTATATATACAGAATACTATTTGAAAAGTATTCCTTAAAGAAGGAAATCGGTCATGCAGTATTTTACAGGGAACACATACAAGCAGTGTTACCTGCGATAGTAAGTATCTACACTACCAGACATCCAATTTAACAGTCCCATGGCTTAATTCCTGGTTCAGACATGGACTTCCCGTTCAGTTTCAGGAAAGACACATAATCAGTGTTGTGCCTCAATTCCCCACATACAGAGTGGTGGTAAAAGAAAAGACCTGCACTACCAAAGCCAACGTAATGTTTCCTTCGAAGCCTATCTATCTAGGCACAGACAGAGCTTGCTAATGTTGCTTAATGAACCACTGGCCGTCAGCTAATACGTGCTTTCTTGAACCACTGCGCGTGAAAACTGTGCACACTTTGACCATCTTCATTATTTCACTCGAGTTAAACTAAAAGTGATCAAAAATATGTTTTACCTCAAGTTTTCAGCAGGCAAGGAACATTCAGGTGGCTAGGTAATGTAGCTCAGATGCATCATAACTCATTAAACTGTAATTGTATAATCAGTTCTGCTAACCTGCCAGCACGGGTTTCTGTTGTCCTAAAGTTTCTCAGTAAATCTGCTGACTGCTTCTCTAGCATCATTTCCATTGTAACGCATCTCATAAAATATAATCTGTCCAATCCAGTCAATCAGTTTTGGCCTGACTGCAACAACAGAAGCTCTAGGCTCCCCACAGTAACTACCTATTTCTAATTCCTAACAAAATGTAAGTTTAGCAAAGCACAAACTGTCCTTTTTGGCAAAACAACTGCCTACACAGACATGCAATTTGCAAATGGCGTAAAGTCTTTTCTTCCAGATTTTGATTTGAGGGTTTTGTGATGGACTGAACTATTAGCAGCTCAGCTAATTTACGAGGAACATCCTCATATTTGCTGACATTGTAAGTCATATCATCATGGCAGTGAAACTGTAATTTGCTTCTGGTGACAGTTATCTGTATCTGTGTTACTGAAGACGCAACATATCACCGTGTTATGAAAACTGAGAGGCGCTGATGCTGTCCTATTGCCTACATATCTTGTATCTGGTTTATAGGCAAAGTGGTTTCCTTATATCCTCAGTAAGCTGAGGACTAGATTCAGCCATTCTGCAAAGACTAACTGGATTTTCTGCTAAGACATAGCTAAGGTGCTATTTGCTTTCAGAACTGAAGGTGTGCTGCTGGGTTAGACTCTTGGTGGTTCCTGTTCCAAGCCGCTGGCTAGCACAGCAGTGGACACCACTTTGTCCTCTGCTATGCAGTTTGTTACACTCAAATGCTAGTGTAATGTCAGCCCCGTTCATGTGAAACATACATTTTTGTTTCTACAACAGCCAGAAATAGTTTATAAAATACCCACTGAATTTTTTAAAATTATGCTAGAATGAGGATGATGTCAGGCAAGGCAAAAAGTTCTTATTCCAGCTGTTTATATTTGCCTTCAACTTCAGGCACTGAGAGAGAACCAAGGACAATATTCAGTCACTGCAATTCATTACAAGTAGCTTTCAATAAAACAGAATCCTGCTTAAAACCAGAGCATTGCTGGAGAAAAAAAGTATTTTAATAAGCCTGTGTACTGTTTACTGTTCTGTCAGCGGGCTATATTATACCATTAATTTTAAAAGAGACAGGATGTAATTAGTGCAATTGTTTGCAGCTTCTTTGTTCAGCTAAAGTGGTATTTTAAGACTACAGTATTCTAGATTAATTATTTAGCGTCAGAAGAGTAAGACCTGCCTACAAAATTGCTTCTGTCTTCTTACTAACAGATAACTTGATTTGATAAACAGGAAGTAAGAGCTCAGCCTTTTTTTCCATTCTGCTTACTTTGAATTACAAAGTTAAAAAAAACTGGCTGGCAAATAATATGCCAGCAACTGTAGCTATAGTGGTAACTTCATTGAAAACACGATAGAAAAAGGATTTTCTTCACTTATGAACTAACAGCCTCAAATGTTAATTTTGGAATTAACTCACCAAATATGTTAAAATATTTTTTCCATGGGCATCAGAAATCCTGACTGCATGTGTTATTATTCAAAACCATGTTCTAAAGGATACATGTTTGTAAGTCGTGGCACAGTCTATTCTTTCTGATAAACGCAGTTAGTAAACTCTTACACCGAGGTCAAAAGGGAATTACAGTTGTACAAGAACCAGAGCATGGTGTGATCATGTTTTCTGGTTTTTACGTTAGTGCTTTTGCCAGTCAGGAAGACTGCCAGGCATTGTTATTGTCTCCTAAATACTGTTGAATTCCTCCCTCTTTCCTTTTTTATTTTCTTTTTAAGAGGGCATTTGCCAGATAATTTTAAAGGAAAAAGGGATGACAATCCAGGCAGCTGAGGCCTCTCCAGTAATATAGAGAAACCCACAATTCACAGTTGAGACTTTTAAGAATCTTCCAGCAAAGTGAGACTATGGAAAGAAGATTGGGCAATCCCCTGTAAGGGCAACAGAAACTTCTGTGTGAGCTAGTGCTCCTCCTTTCTCCTAACACAAGTCAGCTTCAGTATACCAGGCTTGATGAAGATGTTAGAATGTAATGGATTAGTACATACGCCTTGGAAACTAAACACACGCTTTGACTAAGATAAACCTCTTGCAACCAACTAGCAGGAAAAAGGATGAAGATTCAGCAAAATCTGACTAGCCTGACTGCCACAGTATTTTCCTGTCTCCACCCACCACAGCTCTAGCAGTCCTTGACAGTCTAGTTCTTTCTGAGAATGGGAAGAGGCTGGCAGTAACGACAGACAGGCACACAGTGGTGCTGCATCAGCAAGGAATTTGAGCAGATGGTTAAATCCTAATTCTGCTGAGTTCCCCAGTGTACGTTCTAAGCATAACTTAAAAGTTTTTATAATAATAACCACTATAATACACAGGAACATGTATTACTGTGCTAGATAAACAATAATATTTGGAAAAAAGCAAAATAATATATTGCAATATTGTAAAAAAAACACCAGTAAAGGGCTTAGCAGCTTCTTGTGAATATGTGATGTCTTTGAGCGTAAAATCCAGGTTTTAAAAAGTCCCTCTGCATTCATGAGTTCTTTAAATTGCTGTCATTTTGTAAGAACCTGAATGTTACAAGAAGTAAATATTGCAAAGGTGGGGAAAGAATATACTAATGAAGTAAAATATTTTAATTGTTATATACTGGAAAACAGAAAAGCCTGTGACATTGTGAGAGGCTGTAAACTTCCTCCCACACTTCCCTTTTTGCATCCAGCCTGAATTGCTACAGTGCTGACTCTGCAAGCTTGGGGATAGCCAGTGAAATTCCCGCTGAGGACCACTGCAGCAGTGAATGAATGTATGAGAACGTTGCAATGCACTTAAGCATCATAAAAAAACCACTTACCTATGGAAGTTTACATATTTACTAATTTATATTTAGTAAAATGTTTAGAGTTTGTAGTTACCTCTGCTGCATACAGGGGGTAAACCTCCCTTCCATTATGCTGCCAGAGCAAGGCACTTTTAAGACAGAGGACAAATAAAGATATCAGTGGGGTTTATAAAGTTTTGGTGGCGATGAATACAAGTAACAGTTGTGCCTGCAAGTGAATTCAGTGTCTGCAGGAGGTGGGACTGTCATCTAAAAGAGTTCAGGCAATTATTCTGCAAGGATACAGCCAGCTGTGTGCTAAATGATGGTCAGGTTTCTACCACGCCTTATTTCCTTTCGTGTTCTCCTTCCTCACTTACCCTTCTCACCCTAAATTCAGAATAGCCTCTCTCTCTCTCTGTGTGTCACATTTTAGCTTGAAACTTGTTTTCCTCTCTCAAGGGTGTAAATAAAAGAAATATCTTACACAGTTTAGAACAAAATAAGATAGCTTTTACCTTTTGAAGCATTGCATTGCCCTGGTGACCATTGACATTGTGGTGGCTGATCTCTCTTTTGTATTGATATTCGTAGACCTGATTAGTTATATTAATAAGTAGAGTAGATGGCCCAGATTTCAGCTTTTCACATTCATAAACAGTTCCACTTTCAACGTCTGATGCTTTTGTTGTGTATCGTATAATTAATCCCATTACAAGTCCTGGAGAGAAAAAAACAAAACACAAAACCAAAGAGATTCAGGTATTTTTAAGTATCTGATACTACACAATTACTCAGTTGAAGAAAAATGAACTCTATTAAAGCTGGGACACCACTTTCTCAGTGTTTCCACCTTCACAGAGGTACACCTCACTCAACACTTCATGGGTGACCACAAAATATTCTTCCAAAATGGTCATTTCATTAGAGTACAGATGTTGGATTGACATATGCTCAGTTGTACTCCTGTTTTTGTGATCCAGTTGCTGGAATCATTCTGATATAAACTGAGTTGCTTAACCACTCCATTTTCAATGGATATGTAGAGACGGGGGATGCCTGCATAACTAATGTGCTGTACTAAGCATACAAAAATCAGCTGAGCTTTTGGTGATTTTACACACTTCATTCACGGGGGCAAAACTCTGACACAGTATCCTCAGGCACATTCTGCTTTCTGTAGAAAACTATTTTTGAGACTGTATAGACATGGGAAAATAAAAGCAGGAATAAGGAAAGGAAGATTAAGACTGGGATTAATTGATTTGATTATCTAAAATTTAAGACTCATCTGAGCCATTTTGACTCCCTTTACAGTTAACAGAGAGGAAAATGTACTTCTGCAACTCTCCTCTGGAAGGTACGCTTCTTTCTGTTGGCTCTAGTGGGAACTTGCACGATTACTTCAGGAGAGGTGACTAATATTTAGCTAGATAACATTACTGAGATTATTTCCACCCTCAGAGACTTGGATTTGGTTTCAAATTTAATTTCCCTGCTTCTTTTATGTCTTATGTGCTTTAAGTCCCATGTATATGATGAACAGCTTTACAGTTACTAGTTAGGAACACATTCATAAAATGCTAAGAATACTCAGATTAAATATTGATGGAAGACATCTAAACATCTAGATAGACATACTAATGAAAGAGAAGAAAGAAATTAAATTAAAGGAAATAGCTGATAGGCATCTCAAAAATATGATGTCAAAGTTTTATCTAGTTATCAGATGCCATGGTGATAAAAGTGATCATAAATGCCTACAGAGATAAATAGGATGTCTTTGTTATTGTCACATTTTCCTGTAACAGAGACTCTCTGAACTGCAGCTTTCTAGCATACATGTAAGGCAAGGTAGTAGCTTCTGGACTGATGCTACAACAGAGTAACAGCTGTATTACTTGCTTAGTATGCATATGCATTTATGCTTGTTTTGTATCTATTGTTTAGTATGGCTGGTTTCTTTAAATGGTATTTACGTAAGCAGTAGAAAATCCCAAGGCCACTTTCTTAAGTTACACAGCATTTGTGCAGTAAATCTAGTTGTAGTAAAAGACAGAATTCCACAAAATTCTGGGGGAAAGCACATATGGGAAAAGGGAAGCAGCACCCCGTGTGCTACTGTGAAATATGACTTCTACAGTGGTCAGCCCCAAATGTCCAAAATAATGAGTCGGAACCCAGAAAACCATTAATTAGTTAAAACAGTCAGGGTTTTCATCTTGTTTTTATTAAATTTCCTCCAGAAGAACCACATATTTAATTTTCAAGTTCAATTTCAAATACATTAAAAATTCAACTTGCTTGGACAAGACAATATTTACTTCTCATTCTCTGGAATAGAAAACTCAGTTTTTCCTTTACCATTTTTGTTCCTATCACTTAATGTTTTAAACTATAGCCTTTGTTGTACTTTTGTTATCAGGTATTAATAAACTTAATCAACTGTTAACAGAAATATTTTGCAGACAACCACCAATGCCTGTGCAAGGACACTGGCAGAAAGACTGCTCAAGAACAGGAATATATTGGCAACACCGTTCACTAGAATCAGTATCAGGTCACAAGATGGAATAGGTTTCAAATAATCAGGAGAAAGAAGTGTTTTGGTTAGACGAATGTGCCGTTACAACCTGTGCACCTATCCCATCATCTCCTCCTTCATTTCCCTTTTCTCCTCTTCTGCATCCTCTGTCTGCCTACCAGATTTCCCTGTATGTTCCTCATTATCTTTCCCACACAGTTCTTCTGTGCTTGCCCAACTTCTTGTCGTGCTGCATTTCCTGGTCTGACATTTACCTGTTTGTTTACAGCATCTGTCATATTAACCTGCCATTGTCTGGATAGTTTTACCTAGACCCTCACACTATGTCTTACATTATTAATGTAGGACAGTAATCTTTTTGTCTGCTAACCTTGTTTCTGTTATACTAGCAACAATGATCATCATTCTTATTTGTACAAGTAACAGTCTTCTTGCTGCATGCAAAAGACAAGACTTTAAGGAAATAGCACTATTTTTAACTGAGAGCTCAAAAATCATGACTGAAGAGCTAAAAACATGAAAATGATTTTAAAAATAAGATTTTAAATCCTACTATTTAGAGTTGGTCTTCTGATTTATTTTTCAGCCTTTGAAGTTTAACTGTTTAGATGGCTTGTACACATAATGACTTTCAGATGGCAACATGGAACTGCTCAAGGGAGATCAGTGGAGACCGGCTGACATTGCCTTTACAATCTCTGTTGTACAGCCAGGTGGACTACTGTGTCCTACAACACTTTGAGATTCCTAGTATGTGCCTTGTATTGGCTAATATAGCATATGCCTTGAACCAAATTCTGTTTGATAGTTTTAAAAATGAAAAAGAATGTTCTCAATTATAGTAATGCAATTGCATTGAATTGTTCTAGGGCAAGTTATTTCAACCTGTAGGGTCACATTTAGACTAGGAGTAGAGGACTGTTCTTATTCGCTATTCTGAGAAGATACATTATCTTCAACTGTAGTCTCAAACTGCCTCTGTAGGAATTTTCTGGAATGGAAACAAATGCAAATATTGTAGATCCTCGTCCTGCAAGACAGCTCTTGATTATAAATAAATCCATTTGCAGAAAAGGAATATTTTAAAAATATGATCACAGTAGCTGTAGAGAAATAAAGATCAACAGTGACTGAGATTTACAACTGGAATTCAGGTTTGCCTTTTGGGTTTTCTTCTACCAGCTTTAGGTCTTAGCCTCTGACAGAGTCCAGATCCAGATAATGTACAGAGCCACACAAATAATGAAATGATAATGAAAGAACAAGGAAATTGTGAGAGTATCCAACAGCATGAACGTATTGGAGAAATTATGTTAGAGAAGATTCTAACAATCAATATTCTCAGGGCATCAATGGGGCTTTCAGGTCTTTGTAGCTCTCAAGGAAATTCTATAATGTATTAAATTTGAACAAAACGTGGACAGGATCCATAATGATGGGTTGATTCAGAATATTCTCAAATGCTTTATGGAAGTTTCAGACAAAGACAATTGCTATCACTACACTATACTGCAAGAGTCAATACAAGTGATGGGATTGTATTCTTCCTTCAGTAATAATAAATGTGCCAAAGACCCTATATAATACCCCCAGTGAATTAAAAATCGGGGAAGAGAGTATTTAATATTTTAGTAGGTGTAGCATTTATGTAATGCACTTTCTGCTTTAAATCATTATGTAACATTAATGATAGAATTCAGGAGTCCAGATTATATTCTAATAGAAATAATTAATTTTTAAATAGGTGTATAATGTACTCTCCTTTCCACTACTCCCGCTTCCAATTTGAAATCATGCTTTTCTAAAGTATCTTCTGAAACATTCTTTATAGTTCATTTAAAGAAACAAAACATTTGGAAAATATCATTTGGATGTATCTACTATGAAAAAAGACTAGTAATTTCTAATTTCCTTGCAATCAGTGTTTTGTGGCAGAATAATTAAACATGAAAATTTTCTCACAAAGCTCTATGGGCTTTGGTATATAAAAAACATGTATGTAGAATCATACCTTCTTAACAAGTAGTTCTGATTTTGTAGTGGCACTCACAGAAAGCCTGGCTTTACCATGTAAGTCTGGGAATTCAGCAGTTAAAACTCCCTGAAGAGGAGTCAGGAATGATGCTGCATCCATCACCTGACATCATAAGTAGGTATTATACTAAGGTACTGGTTAGGATGAATAAAAAAGTTTCAAATAGTACTACATCAGTTAAGGATGTAGGCAATTGTAACCACAAACTCTTATGCAAGGCTAAACTTGAGTGTACTAGCACAAAGTAGAGTACCTATCTTGTATTCTAGGAGTCCAAATCCAATTATAAATGTTTTCATCTCAGCATACCCTTACTTAAGACATTTTCCTTCAAAACCAGTACCGAGGCTTCATTTAATTCATGTTTTAAGCACATTCACTTAAATGCAGGATTGAAACAGAAAAGGGTGTAACTAATGTTACAGATTTCTTTTAAAAAGTCTCAGTTGTTCTTTGAAGTAAGATCTTGCAGCAAAATCTTACTCTAACTAGAGCTCAGTCATATTGCAGCTGAAGCCAATGCAGGTTTTCCAGTTCCTTCAGTGGAAGCAGGATAAAATCCTTAATCATAGATGAGAGCATTGGAAGGGATTTCTTAAGTCACTCATGCCAAACTCCTGAGCTAAATAGGACTGTTCTTTCCCCAGGATTTTATCTAGTCAGCTGTTAAATGCCTTCCTTAATAATGACACTCAGAGATGCTGTTTTAGCCATTACTTGATTTTCCCAAATATTTTAGAATTTCTTCCAAATTTCTTTGTTTGCCTCAAGAAGGCTATTCCTCTCTTCATCTACCCACTACAAAATGTCAGTTTCTGCCTTGGTCATGATTTTCCCACGCCTTCCTCTGAATCCTGACAATCCCTCTTCATTATGAATGTTGTAGTCAGGAAGACAAAGAACTACCTTTCATTATTTCATTAAGGGCTGGAGATTCCTCTTTCTGGGACTTGTTACATCCATTTCTGCCTTTGAGAATTAGGGGTACTCAGAACACACTCACAATTGGAAGGAAACTACAATTATTCCACACATGAGGCATAATGGATTTAGGAGGTATAAGAATCATATTGCCTAATCGTTAGACACCTCCACCAAAGTTGAATCAAGAACTCTGATATGTGCCTCACTTCCAAACATGCTGCATGGGATCCTCAGAAGAGGCTGAGGAAGGGCTACTATGGGTCAGCTTTCCCACTGCACACCTGTCAAGAGCTGAAGAATTGGAGGGAAGGAGGAAAAAAAAAAAAAAAAAGAGAGAGTGGTAGACCTCCAATCCCCTCAAAACTTCAGGAAGCACCTCCAACCACTGCAACATGAAGCCATTTCTTGTGAGCGCTACAATGACTGTGTTCTGTCATTAATCCTTTCTATGTTTTCCTTCCAGTTTGATCAACTAGTCCCACAGAGCACAAATTTGAAGGCAGGTACATCTTCAGTCAGTCTCCCCTCCACCCTAACAGGTACCACACATTCCCTAAGGATGACAACTATTCAAGCTGAGAACAATTTCAACCAAAGTTGCGAATTAACCTAGCAGATAAAAGGCACAGATTGTATTGGTAGGTTGGTGGTGGGGTGGGTTTTTTTGTTTGTCTGTTAGTTTTTTTTGTTGAAGTTTCATTCTGGCTACCTACCTGCAGGAGTGCTTTAGCCTCTTAATCAGAGGTAACTGGTGGCATCTCTATGTAGCACTGATACCTAAATTCTGGGGAGGATGAGAAATTTGGATACTTAGACTCAGTTTTTCAGTGTGCTAGCTCTGGGCTATTCCCCCACTAATGTAGAGGGCCGTAACTTATGTATTATGTGGGGAATTTGGCATGTAACATTTTATGACTGAGGTATCTAAAGATATCAGGCCCTGTAGGAGCTGGCTAATAGGCGCTTCAGTCTTTTATTGGGTCTAGTACTAAGAGGCTATCTTCTGGGATCTGGTGTTAAGACAGAGACCACTTTTATCTGAGAGAAGTGGCATTCAGTTTTTTTGTTACTGCTTGTGTAGATAATCTACATACTAATTCTGACTATGCTGTTGTATAGAAAATTGTCCTCATAATGTATATAATGGATGCTCTTCCCTTTCTGGATGGCACAAAGTTGCTCTTTCATATTCACCTGCCTCCTTGCTATACAGAAATCAGGAATTAAGTTGAATTTGCTATTTGGAGTCTGTTTGTCAAACCAAGCTACAGCATGCAGAGAAACTTGTTCTCTGAGGTACTGGAAAACAAAGGATTGAATGAATAAACAGGTAAGTCTGTGTTCCTATTCATTGTTTGTGAGTGACTTTCTTCAGTTTGGTGTCAAAACAAACAAAACAGTGTGAGTGTTTAAATACTTTCAAGCTAAATGCCTTGAAATGTATATATACATATATATGTACACATAATTTTTTTGTGAAATAATGTTGAATTCCTGTTGAATTAATTCCAGGTTGCTAAACGCTTTGGTTTTTTTTCTTTGCAACTGCAGAAAGATTTTTAATTTAAATATAGCTATATTTAGTGTTGAACCATGGCTTTGATAAAAAAAAAAAAAGTTAATACATCTCAGTTTTTAAAGTTTCTAAATGGACAGTTTTCCAGTATGGCCTTTTCTTTAGCTGGAACTATTCAGCCTAAAACTGCATTTTCATACAAAGCTTATGCAAAAAAAAAAAGAAAAAAACCAAAACACAAAACCACCCAAACAACCCTTTTATTTGTTCTATACTTTAAATCAAACTTTCCATCAGGCTGTTCCTAGTGTTCAATTTGTGGCTGTTCAGCACTTTACAGTAACTGTAAAACTTCTTCCTGTTTTTGTATTTCTGTGTGGTTTTTTTTTTTCCCCTCGGTCTTCCTCATATTTCACTTTCTCTATCCTTTCTACTGCTGTACCCCTAATGGCACACTGTCTTGATAAGGAATACAGACCCATCTATCATACTGTGGGACACAGTCTGCAAATAAGTGGCCATATTCTCCTATCACTTGAAGCAAAATTATCGGTTTCTTGTGCTGCTATTCATGTATCTAGCAAACAGCTCAACGGGCTGGAGTAAAGCAAACTGTAAGCAAACTTTTGGTTTGTAAAAAACAGGTACAAAGCAGAATTGTTCTGAAAACGAAGGCAAAAAATAAGTGAGAGCAGGATTTAGCTCACTGTCAGTGCTTGCTGTCATGAAGATTTTCTCCTGAAGTTGCTGCCTGTTGATCTGACACCTCTATCATGACCTCTGAAATTCCACTTTCTTTTCATTATTGCTACTCCACCATGCTAAAGATACCTAAACCCATCTCCAAAATTTCTAAGGATAAAAAGGACATCATCAACTTTTTGGATCCTATGAATAAGCTTATTTCCCTCTTTGAAGGTTGCCATAAATAATGCAAGACTAAATAGATAGTTTATTTACAATCATGACGACTGTTTCCTTTGTTCATGAATGTTTTAATAATTCAAAAGCTCTGTCTTGCTGGAGCACTAATCTTTTAACTGATCAAAAGAATACCATGAGCTGGTTGTCCTCATGTTATGCAGATTATGTTCTGGGCAGGCAGCAAAATAGAACCAAAAGATAGATAAAACTCTAATTAAATACCGATTTATTTGTGTAATGTTGTATTCCCCCATATTCCATTTCTATTTCGATAGGTTTTTGTCTAAATCTTCAACAAATGTCATCAGCCGCACATGTGAAACAGTACTAAAGGAAGCTACTGTAGAAGTCACCCATGTAATTAGAAAAACATTGCCGTAATTCACAAGTTGATAATAATGAATATATAGCACAGTGTTTCATGGTTTTCCTTTTGAGAGATGTTAATAGAAATGCAACAAGCAAATGTATTCTCAGTGATGCTACATAGCTTGCACCCCATAAAACTGTTAAACAACAATCTAGGTGATGTCTGACAATGAAAACCACTGCATTTAACTAAGTCTCATGTGATGTGTATTTCAGTCTCAGCTGATTCAGTTGAAGAGTGTTTTCTATGCGTGACAGATTTCAAGATTAGAAAAAGGGCATATTATTGATGAAATACTTTTTCACAACTTTAAAATGAACACAAGGCAGATGAGAATTAAGAGATCCCACAGACTTCCTCATCCATGTGTTAGGGGCTCAGTGACTGGCTTACTACAAGAGTTTCTTGTTTACTCGCTTTTCTTCAAAGTATCAAGTCACGTGTGAAGATTGTGAGAGCCAAGATGATGAAATAGCCTGTGTTCTTGAAATTTCGTACAGTTAATTTATATGAAGGAGTTTGAAAGGGATACAAGGAAGACTGTGATCTTCAGCTGCAGTCCTCCTATGGGACTGAGATCGTCTTAAAATGCTTGATATAGAAAGAGCAAATGAAGCTTTTATCTCAAAATGTAGGGGTCAGTTGCCTTTTCTGTTGCAGGCTTGCAGCTGAACCTCCATAGAGTCTTTTGCATGCAGTGTGCCATGATAAACAAATGTTCTTCAGAATATGCAATCTTAACAAAACCAGTTTAGGGTATTACACTGCTAGAGTACGTGATGCGCATAGAACGTGTCTGAGTCAAAACAGGCTGGCATTTAGGTGCGTAATGACTGCGCTGTTGATTTATATCTTCCATTCTGAAAGTGTTACCCGCCTATATGTGTTTTATGGTAACAAAAATGGCAGTCACGCACTTTTCTCAAAGTGAAACAACAGTAAGAGAGAATAATTACACACGTAAGTGTATACCATTAAACTAGTGAGTACTTCTTGCCAGTGGACAATGCAGGAAGTTCTCCAAGAAAGGAACACATAATATTGCAAAACTTTGTAAAAGAATATTAGAACTAGACAGGCAAACTGAAATTACAGTACAATGACAGCATTCAGAGAAGACTTGAGAGAGGCATTCTTCATAGGCTGTTTTTCAAAGGCACAGAGAAAAACCAAAAGAAAAATCTCAAAATCATTTAAACTTTATTAGACAACATGGCTGTTTATTAGACAACAAGGCTCCTCAGTCTAACACCTTTGCATGTTACACAAAACAAGCATGGAAAATAAGGAAATTAAATAATCTCTTTCACTGCAGGCATTTCATTCGTTGGAAAAGAGTAAACTCCCTTAACTCCCAAAGTGTCGTGCAGCGGCTGTCTGCCCACAGAGGAACATAACCTGCACATCGTGAGGATAACCAGCCTGGGACAGCCACTCCCTTCACAAGTCAGCCTCTAGCTACTTCATGAGAGATGCTGTAACATTATTATTATTTTACTGTACAGTTATGGAGCTGGTAACATTTCATTCAGCACACTTTCTGAGCTTTGTCAGCACTTGAGATCAAGTGTCTGATCATAAATATGCAATTAGTCCCACGTTAAGCTGGCACTTCAATTTATACTCACCATAAAGCATAGCTCCTCCGGTTTCATGCAGAAAGCGGAATCGGTGGTTTTTAAACAACCAAATTGTTAGTATTGTGAGAATGAGCAGAAAGTTAAAGACTAGCAACTCCACCGCTCCCTGATGATAAAACTGATCTTCATCTTTCACTGACACATATTTCTTCAACTTCTCCATTTCATTCCCTTTATGGAAAATATATGCAAAATAAAAGAAAAAAAAAATCACAGGAAGGAAAGTATTATCACCTTTGGTACAAAAAAGTGCAGCTACTACAGCAATTCACAGCAAGCACATCTGTTTTATTTGCAGCCTCAGGGTGAAGTGCCCCAGCTCAGAATTCAGCTGGATTCTGGTTACAGCTTCCTGTTTCTCTCTTAAAGCCGCCCTGCCTCGTTTGCTGCGTTACGGGCGCGTCGCTGGACTGCGCTTGCTCCAGCTGTGGATGCACAAATCACCTCCGAGGCTCAGGCTCTGTCAGTTTCTGAAATTTGGTTGCAAAACTTAGTCTGTGTTCATAATGTTTGTTCCTGTGGTTTCCAGCACAATGTCTACCCTAAAAATCATATTCTGTCTTGATAGTCTAAGATGGAAAAACTGACATTAAAAGAATGGCAGAGCCACCTTCACTACATTTTGGAAGTTTAAAAATCTTTCCTCTTTCCCACTTTTAAATGTAAGCGAAATAGAATAAAGGTGGCACTTTACTACAGTGCAAAGAAGAAGAAAACAAAACAATGACTAAGGATTTCAAGACTTAGGCCTTGGACTTGCATTGATTCTGCAGGAAGACTGAGCGGTGTCTGTGAAAGCAAAAGGTCCAATTACCTAGACTTAAAAGCGCTCAAGAAACCCTATCAAATGGAATAAAATGCATTGGAATTTACTTACCATCATTTCTGCTGTTTGCATGTTTTCATTTATATTACTCAATTAAGCCAGAAAACCAGTAGAAATTATCTTACTATTTATTGCTAATACTCATAGAAGCTTTTCTGTCTGACCCTAAGGCTGCAATACATGTATTACACTGGAGGATTCCAAATAAACTCTCATTTTCATCAGAAAAAATCCTGGTTCTCCTTCTCATTAAAAAAAGGACAATCTTCTCATTATTTTTTGTCACAATCTCATGAAATTTTATTTTTTTTAAAAACATTTTGGGACACGCTAATCTGTACAGTATCCATTCCAAGTCAGGTATTTGTCAAAGGTGAATAAAACAGAAATAAATAGCTAGATCCCCATACTCTCAGTAATTTCAGGGCTGTAGCTTATAATAGTATGAGTGTTCCTAAGGAGGCACTGTTGCTTCAATCTACAATGTTTTCAAATAATTTTTGCTTGTCAAACAATCAGTTCTGTCCTCTGCGTAATTTCATCATATTTTACAGGTTTTCATTTTTTCTTTCACTTTGTATGAAAAGCAGTTTCCTTCTACTTCTTTTCTAATTAATGCTTCTCCTTTGCTTACCAGATGTTTTTTTCAATCTCTATAACTGGTTTTACTCTGTCCTTTCCACTGTTTCACTATATTCTCTCCTTTGTGTTTCCCTCATTTTCTCTTTCTTTTTTGTAATTTCACCTGATAATTTGCAAACCTAGTCAGGCTTATTTAAGTCAAAACTGTATTTTTGAACTGATTATCAATGGAGTCTCTGTGAGATGAAAAGTTGGCAAAAACTAGCTGATACTTCCCAAATTAATGAACCATGCGACTCAATTCCAAGTAAGGATAAAACTTTGATGTTAACCTGTATTTCCTGAGAATTATTCACTACTGTATTTTGAATGACAAAATAATGTGTAAGGGAATTAGGTGTAACAAAATTTCATTGTACAACTGATGCAACTCTTCTTAAAATGTTAGTCACATAGCCAAGGCTTATAACTTTTATAAAGCAGAAAATAAAAATGAAGACTTGACTCAGATAGACAGTTTAGAAATGACAGTTACCTTAACATTGTGAGACTGATCATCCATCTCCAATGTGGAAGTATCAAAAGCAAAACAAAAATAATTTGAAAATAACAACAGGGTATTCAGCCCCCTGAGCTGGAAGACAGGGACAGGGAGCAGAATGGAGCCCCCATGCTCCAAGAGGAAGCAGGTAATGACCTGCTATGCCACCTGGACTCTCACAAGTCTATGGGGCTGGATGGGATCCACCTGAGAGTACTGAGGGAGCTGGCAGAGGAGCTTGCCAAGCCACTCTCCATCATCTATCAGCAGTCCTAGTTAACAGGGGAGGTCCCTGATGACTGGAGGCTTGCCAATGTGACACCCATCTACAAGAAGGGCCAGAAGGAGGATCTGGGAAACTACAGGCCTGTCAGCCTGACCTCTGTGCCGGGGAAGATTATGGAGCGGTTCATCTTGAGTGTGCTCAACAGGCATATGCAGGTCAACCAGGGGATCAGGCCCAGCCAGCATGGGTTCATGAATGGCAGGTCCTGCTTGACCAACCTGATCTCCTTCTATGACCTGGTGACCCGCCTAGTGGATGAGGGAAAGGCTGTGCATGTCATCTATCTGGACTTCAGTAAAGCCTTTGACACAGTCTCCCAGAGCATTCCCCTAGGGAAGCTGGCGGCCCATGGCTTGGACAGGCATACTCTTTGCTGGGTAAAAAACTGGCTGGAGTTGGCAACCAGTCACAAGCGGTGTTCCCCAGGGCTCTGTTTTGGGGCCAGTCTTGTTTAATATCTTTATCAACGATGTGGATGAAGAATTTGAGGGTGCCCTCGGTAAGTTTGCAGATGACACCAAACTGGGTGGGAGTGTCAACCTGCTCGAGGGTAGGATGGCCCTGCAGAGGGACCTGGACAGGCTGGATCGATGGGCCGTGGCCAATTGTATGGGGTTTAACAAGGCCAAGTGCCGGGTCCTGCACTTGCATCACAACAACCCCATGCAATGCTACAGGCTTGGGGAAGAGTGGCTGAGAAGCTGCCCGGCGGAAAAGGACCTGGGGGTGCTGTTTGACAGCCAGCTGAACATGAGCCAGCAGTGTGCCCAGGTGGCCAAGAAGGCCAACAGCATCCCAGCTTGTATCAGGAATAGTGTGGCCAGCAGGAGCAGGGAGGTGATTGTCCCCCTGTACTCGGCGCTGGTGAGGCCGCACCTGGAATACTGTGTCCAGTTTTGGGCCCCTCAATACAAGAAGGACATTGAGGTGCTGGAGCGTGTTCAGAGAAGGGCAATGAAGCTGGTGAAGGGTCTGGAGCACAGGCCTTATGAGGAGCGGCTGAGGGAACTGGGGTTGTTTAGCCTGGAGAAGAGGAGGCTGAGGGGAGACCTTACCGCTCTCTGCAACTGCCTGAAAGTTGCTGGTCTCTTCTCCTAAGTAACAAGTGATAGGACAAGAGGAAATGGGCTCAAGCTGCACCAGGGGAGGTTTAGATTGGATATTAGGAAAAATTTTTTCATGGAAAAGGTAGTCAAGCACTGGAACAGGCTGCCCAGAGAGGTGGTGGAGTCAGCATCCCTGGAAGTGTTCACAAAATGGGTAGACGTGGCACTTTGGGACATAGTTTAGTGGGCATGGTGGTGCTGGGTTGATGGTTGGACTGATGATTTTAGAGATCCTTTCCAACCTTAATGATTCCTAGTTTTTACTTTCATTAAAAAATAATCCAGCCACCAAGCCAGGAAACATGAAACTGCTACTCTACCCTTAATTGGTTTAGGGTGGACTTGGTAGTGTAGGTTAATGGTTGGACTGGATGATCTTAAAGGTCTTTTCCAATCTAAACAATTCTATGATTCTATGACATTCAGTATCTATCACAATGAAAAACAAAGATTTATTTATTAAGAAAACCAGAGTTCTTTGCTACCCTTGTCAAATAGGTAATTTGCAGGTGCTTATAATAAAATCAATGGAAAAGAAGTACAAAACAGTGAAAGGAGATGATTTTATACTGAGAATCTCAGTGATTAGACTCTTCACCTCAGATTTGGGAGACCACGTTCAATTCTCTTTTCTGTTTGAATTTGTCTGAACCCATATTTCTTACCGGACAATAAGGAGTTCCTGAGTCTTACTGCTAGAGCAGCTGTGGTATGAAATATTTGAAATGTGTAAGTGTTAATTTCCCAAAACTGTGTTTCCCATTTTGCAAAATAGGGTTATAATTCTGCCCTATCTCACAAGATAATCTGATGCACGTTTGTGAAACAATCACATGCTATAGCAATTTGCACCATGCCAGAGCTTAAATGGAAACAATGATTTTACATTTAGTATCAGATTTGGATAGTAAACATATTTTAATTTATTGACCCATAATAGGAGGTGGAAATAATGGAAATTTCCCAGTTATCTGTTCTCTGTGTCCTATCTATTTGCATAGTGATCACATCAGTTACATTAAAAAAATGGTATGTGATCATATGAATAAAGGTGTATTACTTAGGAGCAAAAGAGAAAGAATTAGATTGCATAAACAACTTGAATTCTTTATTTCCCAGTCTTTTGCACTCTTACTTTTAATATGAAGTATTTTAGAGTGTATTGAACATCCTGAGAAAAATGCTAAGAAGAATAAGCTGACTATCACATATACAGCACAAATTGCTAGGCAATATATTAGTGGGCAAAAAGCAGTAGTTTCCCTGGCTTTGATTCCCCAGTAAATCATTTGACATAGAAGCTTTAAGTGTGGGTTTTTTGTTTGTTTGGGGTTTTTAAATTTATTTTTTTATTTGCTTGTTTATATGGAAAAGTA
Source organism: Pelecanus crispus (assembly GCF_030463565.1). Lineage (NCBI taxonomy): Eukaryota > Metazoa > Chordata > Aves > Pelecaniformes > Pelecanidae > Pelecanus > Pelecanus crispus. Next base: position 17,868,875 of record NC_134651.1, on the reverse strand, counting down.
TAGTTCATGGGGGAAAAACCAAAAATCTAACTTACATGGTTATTAGATAACCAAAGACCAGACTTTGTTCAGGAAGAATTTTCTAAACAAATGGACACACTGTGAAAATAATTAAATTGTGTAGTGGTTGATCAGTCATGTTTCTGTGTGTGAAGCTGGTTTAGAAAGAACTATAATGTCATCAGAGAGCATGGTGGTTTTTTGAGAGAAGCGCTGAAGGCATTGTCAGATGTCTTTTATGTAAGAAAAGACATCTGTGTCAGGGAAAGCTTTATTCAAAAAACATTGTCTTCAGGAATGAGAATTTAGACACTAGTAATCTTGCTTCAGACAGTACAAAACTTTGCCCTTGTTGGGGAAAATGTTGGCAGTTTTATGTTTGTTTGTTTGTTTAACTGGTTTTATTTGTTCTTGTTGTGGTTTAACCTGGCAGGCAGCTAAACAGCACACAGCTGTTTGCTCAGTCCTGCCGCTCCCCGCAGTGGGATCGGGGAGAGCATCAGGGAAAAAAAAGAGCGAGGGGGGATAAGTAAAATTCACAGGTTGAGATAAAGACAGTTTAATAGGACAGAAAAAGAAGGGAAAATAATAATAATAATGATAAAAGAATGTACAAAATAAGTGATGCACAATGCAATTGCTCACCACCCGCCAACCAGTGCCCAGCCAGCTCCTGAGCAGCGGTACCCCCCTGGCCAGCTCCCCCCAGTTTCTATACTGAGCATGATGTCATATGGTATGGAATAGCCCTTTGGCCAGTTTGGATCAGCTGTCTGGCTGTGCTCCCTCCCAGCTTCTTGCTGGCAGGGCTTGAGAAGCCAAAAAGTCCTTGACTAGCATAAGCAGTACTTAGCAACAACTAAAACATCAGTGTGTTATCAGCATTCTTCTCCTACTAAATCCAAAACACAGCACTATGCCTGCTACTAGGAAGAAAATTAACTCTATCCCAGCCGAAACCAGGACATGCAGTCACTCCTTCATAGAAAGCCACTAGGTTGGTCAGGCAGGACTTGCCCTTGGTGAAGCCGTGCTGGCTGTCTCGAATCACCTCCCTGTCCTCCATGTGCTTGAGCATAGCTTCTAGGAGGATCTGTTCCATGATCTTCCCAGGCACAGAGGTGAGGCTGATAGGTTGGTAGTTCCCAGGGTCCTCCTTTCTTCGCTTTTTAAAAATGGGCACAACATTCCCCTTTTTCCAGTCAGCAGGGACTTCACCTGACTGCCGTGACTTTTCAAATGTCATGGAGAATGGCTTGGCAACAACATTAGTCAATTCCCTCAGGACTCTGGGATGCATCTCATCAGGTCCCATAGACTCGTGTACGTTCAGGTTCCTCAGGTGGTCTCGAACCTGATCTTCCCTTACAGTGGAAGGGGCTTTACCCCCTTGAACCCATCTTTTGGTCCATCAACTCAGAGGTTGCTGGTGAAGACTGAGGCAAAGAAGTTGTTGAGTACTTCTGCTTTCTCCTTGTCTGTTGATACTAGGTCACCATTCTTGTTCATTGCGGGGGTACGCTTTCTTTAACCTTCCTTTTCTGGTTGACATACCTGTAGAAGCCCTTCTTGTTGTTCTTTACATCCCTTGCCAAATTCAGCTCCAGCTGCGCCTTGGCCTTCCTGACCCCCTTCCTACACAACCGGGCAGCTTCCCTGTACTCTTCCCAGGACACCCGTCCCTGCTTCCACTGCCTGTGCAGTTCCCTCTTTAGTTTGACCAGCAGGTCTCGACTCAGCCATGCTGGTCTCTTCCCTTCCTTGCCTGATTTCTTACACCTGCGGGCTGAGAGCTCTTGCCCTCTATGGAAGGTGTCCTTAAAGATCTGCCAGATCTGTTCCATTCCCCTGTCCCTGGGGACCATTTCCCAGGGGGTCCTTCTGACTAACTCCTTGAAGAGCTGGAAGTTTGCTTTTCTAAAATTTAGGGTCCTGACTGTACTCCTCGCTTTTCCCATGTCCCTCAGGACAAGCTTGTTCCAAGATTTACTTTTTTTGGTTGATTATAAGTTTCTGAAGTGTGAATCTTAACAACATAAGGGCTTCAAAAAGACTGTATCTGAAAAGACCAAGTGTCCCAGCTCTACAAACTTTTGAGCATGTGCTTCACTTTCTGAATGGGAACTCCCAGTTAAGTCACTGATTCAAGCCTCACTTACTGAATAGGTTTTGGACTTAACATATTAATGTAGACACATACCAAACTTTCTCTTTACTGATAGCTAAAGCGGTGTGTTTCCTTAAAGTTGGCATAATAAAAAGATGCTTGTACTTCAAGAGCTTATTGCTGTAATGGATGACGGATATATTATGCATTTTATTGCTTTAACTGCTTCCACACTGTGGGTTGCATAGAATTGAATTATTTTAGTAGAAAAAAACCCCACACCTCTACAGAAAATAGCTAAATATTTCAAGGCAGCCTTTCAAGATATATAACCATAGTTGGATCCTGAGACCAAACCTCTCTTTTCTTTAAACTATTGGAATATCTGAGATAGCCACCAAAAGTGGTAGAAATGATCAGGTTTTTACCTCTTGCAGATAATGGCTTTAAACACTAGGCTAAACAGTTCTGTTCCTACTTAGACTCTGAGTTTGGCAAGTGATTGTTGAATGTTTTCCTTCATGCACAGAAGCACACCACTAGACACCAAGGAAACTATTGTAATCAGAGTTTTCTATTAGCTGAATGGAAGTTTTAGGCTTGTTGGACTTGAGGCTTAAATTCTGCCAAAGACTCAGCACAGCTCCTTATATAATTTGGGGAGATCTGGTTCTAAACAGCATTTGTCATGTTACAGGATAGGGCTTTTAGGTATTGCTTTCCTCTCAGAGATGCAAGACAATTTTACATCAGCTTTCCAGATGTGGCCACCCATCATAGTTGCTGCTTATGAGGAATCCAGAAATGACATCCAAAACTGCTGTTTTTCTTTGTGTTCTCAAATGTTGTATTAATCCTTCACAGAGCCATGTATACTTGTCTAATCCTATAATTGTATCCTTGTCTGCAACTGGCACTAATAGAATTTTTAGCTTGCGTGTCCATTATGCCAAACAATCCTTTTCTTTTCTTTTTGTTTAAAGATAAATTTTGATTATTTGAAACTGGGCATTTATCTTCCACAAAAAAAGATAAAGTCTACTTTTTTTTTTTAACTGTGTGCCCTTTTTTTTGTTTTTTTTCCTCCTTTTTACATTCTAAATTTCTTCAAATATTTTTCTTGGAAGAAATTCTCGTGCAGTGCTAGTGAGTAGAAAGCTGATGTTGCAGACTTTTCTAGTGACTAAGCAATACAGACTGAAACATCCAAATACTTTTCATCAGGTGATCTGTGCTAAGGGCCTGGGCTCAAAGAGAATACTTTTTTTTTTTAAATACAGAGAAAAATTTCTCTGTGTATATAATTGAAAAATGTCATATCTCACAACATGGTTGTTTCCTATTTGACAACACGTTTGTCAAAAGTGATAATTTTTCTTTCTAATCTTTCTAATTTAATGTCATCATTCATTATGAAGAAGTGCTACAAAACACAGGATACTTGTTTTTAGATAACTGCCACAACTTACCTATATGTGTAGAATACCATTGACTTAGCTCAATTCCTTACAGACAGTACAATGCTTTCTAATTTTAGGATTAGGAATAGCAATGTTTACATCATTCACAAGGCTTTTTAGGAATTCATTAATATTTCTAAATGGTCTGAGATCATTGAGTGAAAAGTGCTATCTGAATAAAAGGTAATCTTAGTATCAGCTTTTGGCATTCACTTAGTTACTTTAAGTTTCCTTTACAAATACGAACTGGTGCTTATTTCCTATTCCTTCTGTATCACATAAGGCCTTTGAAAAATATCGTAATGGCTGAGGACATAGAGCAAAATTTTCCTATCTGAGTTTTAAGTTACTAATATTTTCTAAGTGGACCAGATGTTCAGCTGCAGCAATCCACATAAGAATTCACTACTATATTATTGCTATACACTATCTGAAACAGGCAAAAAATATGAAGATATGATGATTAAGGCAAGCTATCTATTTGATGCAACATGTTTGCAAGTGGGTATTTTATGCATACATTACTGGGGGAAATTGGAACGAACTGTTACAGCACCTTAAGAATTCTTTTTGCTTTTAATAATCTGATGACATTTTGGCATGTATAGGCTACTCAGAAGGATGCCCCAAAATGTTCAGGGTTGTACATGGAGAATAGCTAATGTGAAACCTGTACGTAATAAAAAAGCCTGTATTAAAAGTCTCAATCCGGTTAGTTTTACTATATTTTGTGATGAATGATATACCTGTATAATTGTTCTCTATATGCCATATTACTTTATTAGAAATATAGTACACAGAACCAGATACCTCTTGAGCTAAATTAAACCAAATCACCTCTCCAGTGTTTCTTCAGGAACGTTTTGCTAAGTACAGTTCTGCAAAAAAGGATGAGTCTAGGTAGATGAGAAGCAGCTCTACTGAAAAAGTACAGCTATCTATGAAAAATACACAGAAACACAGTATGGCCTCAGAAAACCTTATCAGTGTTTGAAATAAGATCTCATTTGAAAAATTGTTGGCAATGTGACCAGATAATCTGGTTGATTCTTTCTGTGCTCAGGTCTTTCCATGTTCTTATATGTAACTACATTTTCACTGGTATCCAGCCCCCTCACCAATTTTCCCTCCTAACTGCAATTCCTTCTCTCCAAGTTTTGGTTGATTTGCAGGTCAGATAGAACAACAATGTTTTGCAGCAGCTGCATCATATTTGCAATATTGATAAGAGATGATAGATCAAGAAGGAAGGGATCTGGATAAAATAAAAAGTTACATTTTGGTTGTCAGAACAGGCTACCAGGTGAATGAAGAAAGTTTTCACAGGGAAGATATTTTGGATATTATTTAACAGGCCAAAGACAGAGCCAAAATAAGTTCAGGTTTCTGTTGGAAGGTAGTATGTCAAGTAATTCTTATAATACCATGTTCTGACTACAAATAATATTTGCTTCATCTCCCTTGGCATGCCATTTTTACGAACAAGAGGCAGTAGTCTTATTATTTTCTATGTTCACCTTATCAACTCTTCTTTATGAATTTCACAGAACAATAATTCTTTCCTCCCTTAGCTTGGCAAATGTAGAAGTCTGCTCTTACAAAAACTACCAAGACTGAATGGAAAGCAAGAGGAGTCTTGAAAATCAGTAGAGAGATTCTCATCTTGGAAAACATAAAGTCAGAAAAGGAGCACAATGTAAAAAATGTAATTAATTATAGTAATTAGTGGGAATTCCAAGCAAAGAGACAATGCTTTAGCAACCATGGCAATTATGCAAACATAGAAGAAGCACAGCCAAAAGTAAAAACAAATATTGAAAACAAGTGCATCTGTATATGTAAACAAAAACCCAAGCAAAATCAACTCTGAAACTGAGAAATCTACGACATTGCCAGTGCGCAGTAACAAATGTTCTGTCACAGCTCGCTTGCCTAAAATCCCTAGACAGACTGGAACAGGATTAGTGGGATCACAACTGGTTATCCTTCTCTAATCCATTCCAGCCAAGAAGATCTGCCTTGCTAGCTCCTGTTCTGATACACAACTGCCCATGAAATACTGTGGGCTAAGGCCACTTAAGGCCACTAAGCCCACAGCGGTGGGCTAAGTGTCAGTTTATAACTGCCAGGCCCCAATGTGTTTTGAAATCTGTTCTTCTTCCGCTTAGAAGAGCCTTCCTATGAAATCAGTTTATTTGTTGGCTGCTATTGATCTTGTCCTCTTTTTTTGTCTGAGGTCAGACTCTGGTTTTACTGTTGCTTATTTGGTATCGCTGGTATTCTGTCTACATGGGTCACAGAGCGTCTAGTCACAGAAGTAAATCCACGTAATCTATATATCTAGTACATTGCAGCCATTACTCTTAGTCAAAAAATAGCTTTAAAAATAATTTCTGCTGACTAGAGTACATCTTTCAACCCAGAAGGCAAAGGTCTTTTTTTTTTTCCCCTCCTTGGTTTGAAGCGTCTTTTACTGCTTAATCAAAATACAATACTAATTGTGATGAATATGCATTGAGTTGAGTGGAATTGGACTTTGAATTTCCCAAGAGAGTTGTGATATTTCTGCTCATACATCACTGTCTTCAGGCATTGTATCAACACAGGAAAATCTTTCTTCCCTTTTGAGCACCAACGAATTCAATGCACCCTGGGATGTAATGACCAGCTCAACACACTGTAATCATCACGCTTTACAGACCAGTTTCAATTAAGAGAGAGCTGAAATGCTCATGTGCATTTTTCTCTCCAAGAAGACAGAAATGCCAGCACTTCTGGAGAAATTAAAGCTCTGAAAGAGAGAACAGTTTCCTTCTATGAGTTATCAAAGTACAGTTATCTGCTCTGGTTTAGACAGTTTTAGCCAATAAATTCAAAACTAAGATGAATTCATACAAAATTCTGAGAAACTGATATGACCTGTTTATACAGCTTAAATTAATCCACATTGTTAAATGTCAGGATCATGAAGGAGATATTTCCAAGTTTATTTCTGTGGGTTTAATGTTAATTTTCAGCTTGAACTGCTGCCCTGTGGTTTTGGGGGGTTTTGGGGTTTTTGGGGGGGTTTTTTGTTTGGGGTTTTTTTTTTTTTTTTTTTTTTTTGTATTTTAATAAACTGAAAACCAGTCTAAATAGCAAGATTTAATTTAAAGATGCTGATTGTAAATATAATTTTTAAATTATAGTTTCCTGGTGGGAGACTACTAAGGGGAGCTAAAAAGGAGGGAGGGGTTCACTATGAAATGTAATGTTCATCCACTGAAATCTCAGCACACATAAAGGTTGATTTGCTTCTTATCTCAGGCAGTCCATTTTTGGAAGTACTGTAGCATGCTGACTCATGTTCAACTTGTGGAACTGGAACTTGCATATCCACTGGTTTAAGTTTAGTTACCTATAAAGCAAGTAATGCATCAGTCCCACAGTCTGCTGCAGGCTGGGAGGTGTGAAGGCAAACCTTACCAGTAAAAAATAAGGCAAAAATTTCATTAAATACCTTTGTCTTTTCCATGTCCTTTGTCACTAATTTCTCTGCCCCACTGAGCCATAGGTCAACATTTTCAATAGCCACTTTTGCTGCCAATGTACTCATAGAAGCTCTTTTCCTTATATTCCTAGCGAGTTTCAACTCCAACTGTTTAAGCATTTCTCTGTACGCTCAGGCAATGTCTCCATATTCCTCCTGGTTTGCCTGTTCCTGCTTCCACCTTCATTGTGCCTCCTTTTCCCATTTGAGCTCAGCCAGGCATTCCTTCTTCATCCACACTGGCCTTCTGCCATGCTTGCTTGACTTTCTGCATGTTGGGAGGTTCTTGTGCTTTGAGGAAGCTATCTTTGAAGATCAATCATCTCTCCTGGGCTGTTGACATTAATAATACCCTGCCCTTCCCTATGAAAAGTGATGTCACATCACTGATTCAATTGTGTTGGGTATACAGCAACTACAGAAATGCAACTGAATCCATGACTGCCACGCAGCAGCAAACATCCTGACTGTGGCTGACATTTAAATCTTAACAAAAAAAAAAAAACCCAAAACCCCCAAACAAAAAACCCTGCCTGAGAAAGTATATTGCTACAGTGCTTTTTGTTTTTCTCAGGTAGATTGTTCAAATGTATGTCATTTGGTGACTTCTGTTTCAGATACAAATTATATTACATTGTACTGTGTACTACTAAGGAAAGTGGGAAAAATACCTGACTTAACTGGCTGTTACATGACAAGGAGTGTTCTTTCTCATGAGTCGAATCTGCAAGTTTATTCCACGAGAGGGCTCTCTTTACATGTGAAATGAAAATCTGACTTTTAGCAGTACTGGATCTTCTATCAATTGTTCAAGGTTAAAGATTGGGGGTTTGGTTTATGTAAGAAACATATTGTAGTGCATCAGTATACTGGATGAGACCCCATTTGGAATATATAATTAGTTTTGTGACTTCATTTTCAGAGGAAGCATGCTGGTCCAACTGTATTATTTTTAGTCTGTGAAGAAATGTTTGAACACATCCCCAGAATCATCTCATCTCAACATGAACATTTTGGATAATTCATAATTAGATTAAACATCTCACCCAAATTCATATCTCCCTGAGGTCAGCAGAAATTGGATTAGGCCAAAATTGTTATTTTATAGGTTCTGCAAATATCATTGAAGTATTTTTTGGCAGGGGTTTATGTTTACATATGCAGGCCTTTCTTATGTGAAGATAACCCTGCTATCTTCCTACCTGAGAGCCTAAAAACATATTTTACTAAAACAGACCTATGATGAGCAATGCTGTTTTCATCTCTATCAGTATCCAAACAGCAGCTGTTCCTTTTTTCACTTGGACACTGTTTAAAAGCTTGTAAATAAGAAACACTAAGAACAGTTAATCATAATTTCTACATAATTGCACTGTGCTATCAGCAGCAGCATTTCAAGAACACAGGTTGCGTTCCTCCATCCTGAAGAGAAATAGGGCTATGTTTGTAAAGAAAAGTAGCCACAACAAGTGAAAAATCCCAGTGGATTTGAAAATCCCAGTGGACTTAAACTCCTATTGCAGACAAGGTTTAGCCTTGCTTCTCTCCTGTAGCACCAGTCTGTCTTTAAGAGAATTATGTCCGAAACGTAACTAATTTAGATCTGGGACTATGTGCCTGGAGTGCCATATTGCTTCCCTTACCCAAGGGAAAGCTGGAACCGCTCCTTCTCTCATCTCCAGTCTAGCCCTTGGCCTGTGTTCTCTCTTCCTTTGCCATTGTCTGCGTAGATTCCGCGCAATCATTTCTCTTCACCCTGAGCCATGTTTTACCCTTACGTTGCTTTTGGTTCCAACCTTCTTATTCACAGACCTCTTTTCTTCCAACTGACAGTTTTCAAATATTTTTCTCTTGTTCTCTGGAAACTCTAGTTGCTATAGAGACACCTGATGATTACAGAGACAGTGACTACCTTTGTTAGAACCTCAGTTGCTATAGCAATGACTGTTGGCTGTGGGTTCAATGAAATCTGCTACATGGTTCATGCCCTTTTACACAGCAATACACAGATTGTAAAAGCTTCTTTTAATTGTTGCGCTCGGTAATGAGACTGTGAGCCAAATTCTGTTCTAATTGAAGTCAGTGGGAGTTTTGCCATTAACTTCAGTGAGACCACAGTTCGGTCCTAAACTCCCATGTGCATAAATAACAAATCTACTTTCAGCACAGTGGCAAACAGAGTTTAGTTTCATTCAGTTAGTAATGTCTGAACCTGGTAACAAAACCTGGATGTCTGTGACTGTATTTTAGTAAACACTGACTTAAATGATAATCTCTTTTGGAATATTATAGAAATGGTCAATTCTCAGATCAAAAATATCATGGTCCTTGGGGTGTGCGTGTATTCTGTTAAAGAGAGAAATTGCAAAATGAAAATGTTATCTTTACAATTCTTAGGTCATTTGTTTTTCTTCAAGAAGAAATATTTCCCCATTGTTGCTTTGTGGAAATAGTGACAAGAGAGTAAACATTTTCAAGGAAATATCTTCACATCGCAGAAGGGGTATCCCTACTGAAAAGGCAGATATAATGCTGTTCTTCCAAATGCCATTATTTCTTGGCAGTCTCCCTGAATTTTTTTTGACACTATGGGAATGACCTCTGAAGAATGTCTTAAAGCTAACTTTGCCTTTGAGCTATTTCTGTTCTATTTAAGGTATCCTGGAGATAGTTTTAAAGTTGTGGGAATCCAATTCAAGTATAAGTTGAGATTGGAAAGTGCTATATTTGATGTGTCCTTCCACTTATGTTTGTTTTGTTAGGTTATACCCAAATTATCATATATTATGACTATTGTAGTCACTTGTTCCTTCATCTGGCTGCCTTTTCCTCCTAAGGAACTCGTTACTGTTCTCCTGTTTATCCATTGGTTTTGTGAAGCCATGTGGAAATCTGCTGTGAGTTTGTGTCAGAAGAACAGAATTTCTTCCCTTTGATCCCCTCGATAAGGTCTAAGTTACAGGCAAGATTATAAAATGTCTAATTTTCAGCATGATCAGAATAAAAGCTCTGACCTGCCCACTTCAACAGCTGCTGCAAAATTAAAAAAAACTCTCAGAAGTCCTCTTACAGATTTCTACCATGCATATTTTGTATGAAAATCTGCTCATTTTAAGCAGTCAGGAATAGATGAAAGAAAATCATGAAAGTACCTGAAATAACTATTGTTGATCCCTTTCTAAAGATCTAGGCCAAAATGATCACAGTGGAGTTTTTAATTTACTAAGGGGAAAGTATGGAATGGAGAAACATTGTCATTACAACAGAAAAACTGAAGTCTTTAGTAAATCCCACCTTGTATCAGCACATATTTTGTATAGATTTCTACCAGAGTCACTCCCCAGGTACTGTCAAATACATGCAGAACATCAGAACTCTGTATGTACTCCCATGCTTTTGGTGTGCTTACTGCTCTGTAGCATTTTTTGGGCCCAGGCCAAGACTCTGAGAGAATCCAGGCTCACTTCTCTTTCCTTTCCCTTCATATAATTTCCTCAAAATTTGGCATTTCTTCTTGTTGCAGCAGTCATTTCTGTTTCTCTTTCTTTTCCTGCTCTCCAAAGATAAGCTGTGGAAGACTCCTAAAATAAATAATGAAAAAAATCCTCTTACCAATTCTGCTCTCCTCTGATGATCAGTCTCATCTGATGATCAAAGTCCCTATTAGGTATTTCTTTGTTTTGATACTAGCCTGTTGGGCAAAGTGGTTGTTCTTGCTATTTATGCATGCTAGGTTTTCTGTGAATAGAGGCTTATAAATTGTTAACAACTGTCTGTTATGAATCCTGTGCAATTATCTTCTGGAATTACTGATTGATTTAGCATCATAAAATCAGAATGAAAGAATAACTTAGGTTTGAAGGGACTTCTGAGGGTCATCTGGTCCAAAGTCTGAGCCAGCTTAGAACAGGCTCCAAATTGCTCAATGCCTTGCTGTTTTTTCTTTCTGGGTCTTTAACCTGCAGGTAGAGAAGAGAGGAAGCAAACAAGTACTGCATTCAAATTAAGTTAGCAGTTTGAAGAAGTTATACACAAAAACCATTTATAACGTAGAGCTGAAATTCAAAAGTTAGACATAACTTCTATCGTACTCAAAGCATCATATTGTGACTCCCGCATTTTTATTCCTCTGTCAATCTGGTCATGGAATAACATTAGAACTATTGGTTTTGTTGCTGAAGTTTCACTTTCTTAGACATTATGTGAACATTTTCCACTGATGTGTTATGGGAGACAGAGGAGACTGAAATACTGAAAATTCCTGTGGATGACTAATTTTGGTGAGATTTTCCCCTACTCTGCTTTGCAGGAAAAAGCTTTATGAATTATGTACTGACTGATCTGTTCTGTTTCTGAGGCCTGTGAGGAATTCTGTCCTGTCTTCTAACATGCATGCACAATGTATTTTGGATTACTCACATACTCTGCTTGGATGCCTAGTGCATTCTCGTATGATTTATGGACAAACTACATTCTGGTATTTGAAAGAGAGATATTATTTTCCATATCCTTCTAGTAAGAATACACTATCTGAAATGAGCAATGAAAAACCTTAAAGCTTTGTCTGTTGCTGTCTGAGGGAGGACAGATACTAATTCCCTGCTTAAGGATGTTCTTTCCATCCATGCCCCATGTTAAAACTTCAGGTTTAACAGTTCTCTGACACTGGTAGGAAGAGGAACTACAGGAGCTCACCATCCCACTTTACTAAAGGCTTGGAACAAAACTAGGCTTGTGTGTCTTCGAATCACACATGATGTTCTGGCAAATGCCCCTTCAGTGCTTAATGATTAACCAGTGCGCTTCCAGGACACTGAGACTTCTGTGGATGTTCACGTGTCTCACAGCTTAGGCGCTTCTGAGGAAAAACAGAGTATCTTCTCAACATCCTTAGAAGTAAAAGGAAAAAATTATAGGCCAAATCAGCTAAGTATCCTGGATAGAAAGTGGTAGGAAGTTATTCAAGCCGAGCCCGCACCTGTGGTATTGCTGCTTTGTTCTCAGACTTGCTGTTAACAGTGTTCGTTATCCACCTTGTTGTCCTCTTTCTTGCCAGTCTTCTTCCATCTACGTTGGATGCAAGCCAGGAGAAACAGTTGTTCCTTATAAGGCAGCTTCAAGCAAAAAGAAAGAAAAAGGGTGTTGAACTTAGATTTACATATTGTTGTTGCTTGACTTTTCTCCTCTGGAGCACAGCTTGAATTCTTCCATGAAGAATGTTCTCTCCACCATGTCTGACAGTCTAAACCTGGCAACACTCTACCTGCTGAGTACAGCCCTCCAGGTGTAAAGAAGATAGCAGGATAGGTCTTCACCTACCAGAACCAAGATTCTCTAAAATGAGATGAGCCATAAATAAGGGATTATTAGACCACTGTCTCACAGCAGTCCTTTTTTTGTTTGTTTCACTAGCAGCAAAACCCAGAACTTTTGTGCATCCACATATTCTGTCACTCCAAAGTGGAGTAAATTGAACTGGTCTTGGAAAAGAGGAAAAGTAGCAGGTTCCTGACGAGGTGGATTTTACTGGATTTGGAGACACAACAGTCATAAAGATTCAGCACTCCTCTTGTTTCTTCCATCTTCTTCCCACCTCTTAAATGTATAGAAAAATAGCCTTTGAATGTAGTTCCTCATATATTCCACAGTATTCCACATGGAAAAAAATAGGGTCTTTTGGGGGTCTTAGATGGGATATATTACATCATGAAACATGTTTGCCAGGTTTAGTTAATGTGCAGGCTTAACGGTTCTCTTTGTGACTCTGGAAGACTCTGCCAGCGAAGCACAGGCTATTTGGTTTGAGTATTTGTTAAGTCTGGTTTTGAATATGGCCTTTTGTTGAAAGACACATTATGGGTGAGCAAAAGGTCAGTTATTGGCTCTGAAAGTAATTTATTTCTTGGGTTACATTCGCATCTTGCATAATAATTAATTTTTAGGGGTTTTAAAAGAAGTAAAACTGAAAGTACCATTATCTGCCTTTATGAGTTGTTCTTTTATCTAGGAATTACACATTTCAAAAAATAACATTAAATATTTGGAATGTGGATATTGTAATGTTTTATAATGATACATATTTTTCATGTCTTAACATGGTAGAAGAAAAGAGAGAGTATGTTAGTATTCTGATAACACAATGGGTTGCGTTTCCCCAATGAAAATTCAGATTTCAAAGTCTCCTCCTAAATCCCCCATAGAAATCAGTTCCGTGGAATTTAATAATTCACATCTCATATAAGAGCTAGACTTTTTAGAAAAAAAAGTCAGTAAAAATGTTTTAATATATTATTTGAAGTTACTGACTAATATATGTCATTCAGCATATCCCCAAAATGGAATATTGTACACTGAGAAATACCTTTTTCCTGCATTGCTTGTTTTCTAAAAAGTGGGTCACCTAAGTTTTCATGTGATATTTCAAAAGATATATGGCATTTTAAAGGATATGATAAGAGTGCATCTTAAACTGAATTGCAGTCATAGTAGGCAAATAGAGGAATATTTGCATACCAAACGGGAATTGGCAAATTTATATGTGCTTTCTTAACATTTTTAGAATTTCTATTAAAATGATAATTTTGTGAAGGAAAATAGTGTGATTTTTGATATTGAAAGATCCCCTTTGAGGCAACACTTCTCAAATGTATCCCTCATTTGAAATGGATGGGAGGGACCATAAGAATGGTTAGCCAGATAAACAATGTATTTTAAACAGAACTTTTGCTCTGCAATCAAATCTAGGGTTAGCCTGATTAGCCATCTGCTCAGCCATAAATTATTGTTATTCTGCTTCAGCTTGGCTTCTCCTCTCTGTGCAATCTAAATCCAATGCAGACACATTTGTTTTGCAGTTCATAAAGGTGATATTGCCATAAAAACAAGCAATTCACTACTTGTTACATGCGTTCTGCCATTCTACCTGGACGCATTATAAAAATGAATCCCATTTCAGATTTTTACATATGAATTTAGACACTTTAAGCCTCTATTTCTGAAAATACCAGCTAAAATGATTAAATAGAGTATATACAATTTGTCCTAAGGAAGCATTGAAATTACTTTAAATTGTCCAAACATCTTCATGTAAGTGAGATAACATTTTCAAAAGTACTGTAAATAATGGATTTTGTTTCCAGCATTCAGTAAACAAAAGTTGCTACCAATACCATTCTTTGAGCTTCTGTTGCAAAGCAAATAGAAGTCAATACAGTGTTATTTAATGGGGGAAAAAGAGATTTATTTCTTAAATATTACTAAAAAATGTTGCTATTTGTAAATAGGATATGCTATTGAAGAAAAGCTGCCAATAGCTATACAGGAGGTACATCTTTTCTTTCAACTCTGCCCTCCATCTCAGTCCCATTTGCAGAAAACCAATGTCTTTGTTCCCTATGCACTGAAGTATGTAGTGGAACTTGTGGGCCTCCATTTTTAAGTTACTTCCACAGTACACAGAGGTTTCCATGGGAGAATGGTATTTCTAAAACTGAAGAATCACAGAAAGCTGGGATCTTGCCAGTCATGAAGCCTAAACAGTGAAGTATTACAGTGGCATACCAAGAAAAAAAAAAAAAAATCTGTTCAGATATGGTACTTGTCACTTCTGCAAAACTATGACATATGTTTGGAATCTTCTGGGAAATTAGAAAACCCCATGCAATCATCAATGCTTTGGGTGATGTTTTCATTTGTCCTGTAAATCTGCAGTAACAACTGCCTTTGCTTCAGTTTAAGACAGAGTAGGGAAATCAGAAACACATGGAAAGGCTCTTCTAATTTTTCAGAAGTGTTTTGTACTCCTACAGTTGAACTGTAGGAGTACAAAATTATGGTTGTTAAATGCGAGTGTACACAATTTTTTTGTGTACCTCTACAGCGCAAAATGTGTATTGACTCCACTGAACAATATTATATCATAAACAGGTTGAAGGAGAGCCTTCTGTTAAGTTGAACACTGAATAGTGAGTCTACTGAGGAAGATGAAATCAACACCATTTAGTGCCATATGTAAATAAGTGTAGAAAAAATATGATGGAATCTTTGAGTTAGGAGGTATTTTTCAGAACTGCAAACCTGGCTATCCAGCATATCTGAATACATCGTGCTCTTACTATAAACTCTGCAGCCTTTTTTTCCTTGTAGCATTAATGTCTAGGAAATAAGATTTTCATCAGTAACAGCAACATTTAGCCAGACCTTTAAAAAATTCATTGAAAGAAAAAAACTGTCACAGTGAGTAGGTTTACTGTCCTTTCCCTGCTGGAGACCTCAGGTTGAATTCTGAGTTGGGTCACAAACAAAAGAGTAATTTTATGCTAGTCGCCATCTGTGCAGCATCACAACATTCCCATACGTTCTAGCAACATTCAGAATGCTATGAAATCAAAGTTGCAAAGACATGCATCCGTGCCTCAGAAGTGAGCTGTACTGATAGTGCTGCTTGGGAACACTTAAGCAGCACTACTGCATGGTCGTTCATTCTGTTACAGCTTCACTTATTAAAAACAGATTCTCATCTCTCTTGCATCTGAGGAAATGAGATCACAATTTGGCCCCGTAACAGTGAAATAACTCATTTGCTACCTAATGTGTTACTCCATTAAGCACCAATATACCAACCAGTCACGGATATAATTCCCTACTTCTTGTTTTAATCCTGCTACACTTTCAAATGTACTTCTAATGTTGGAGAATTTTTCTACATGGAAATATAATTACATCTTTAAGTTGGGACCATGAAACATTGCATCTGGCAACAGTGATTTTGATACCTACAGATAGATTGCATTAAGCTAACTTTGCTACTGAAAACTGACAGGGCTTACAATTATGCCGTCACTAGATCTGCAAAAGCAGAGCAGGGAAGCAGCATTTGTAAGACTGCTTTGTGCCAGACGGCACACCATGTCAGAAAAATCTATTTGAGCCCTTGTGTTCTTGCATTATAACCAGCAGATTGTCAGCTGGAGTAAAGTACAGAAAGTATGTAATTTAACTGACCTTGTCTCTGTAGGAACTGATTCAGAATCAGAGGATGAAACTATTGATGTTTTGACTTTGGAAGGCCATTTCCTTTTTTCTTCTCTCTCTCATACAAGATGTGTCAGTGATTGATAAGGATTGCTGCAAAACTTGATCTGAAATGTGAATGATTTGTGAACTTGAAAGACATGCCATTTTAATAGACTAACACTCTGTAATACTGCTTCTCAATCCCATGACCTCAGATAGCTAGAAGTAAGTTTCCTTGGATTGCAAATTACAAAATACAGCTCTGTTCATTTTCATGGTTACATGCTAGAAACCATATATTTTCAGATTATGATCTTGAAGTCAAACTTCAGACACAAAATCAGACTGCTCTGTAATTGATCTGCAGACTTCCCTGGATAAACCACTTCAGTCTGAAGACCCAAAGCACACTGTCTCTTCACACAGTGCGGCCAGTAAGCACCAACCTTTCTGTTATCTTCAGGTTCTTTCATTAACGTTCAGTCAATTACAAAACATCACGTAGTGCACTCACGAGGGAACTGTGGGAGAACCCTCACAAGCGAGTATGTAGGGAGGAAAAAAAGCAGCTTGCTCTCTCCCCACCAGCACTGCTTGACTGGGTGCATGTTCTTTATCACTTTATCTCATAACAGGGCAAAATGCTCAGACTGCCCATTACTATCATGGCTGCACCCTGACAGAGTTCTGAGCGCCCTACCCTGGATTCAGCAAAAGTTTGTTGAACCCAAGATACTTAAAATGAAATACTTCAGAATCAATGAACCAATGTTTTCTATGTAACCAGCAACATATAATGGTCTTTTATGGAACCCAGTTAAAAAAATGTGAGGTCATCTGTCAAACCAGTCACTAATGTTTGTTCCTGTGAACTACTCATTTTTCGACCAAACCCAGTGAAAATAAAATTTTAAATACATGAAAATTAAATAAATAGTGCTACCTTAATTGTATCCCCTCATTTCTTCCAGTGCTTTAATTTTAAAAAAAAACAGGCAGACTGTTGCTTTCAGGAAATATAGGGCACTTTTTTTTTTAATCTCACTGTTTATGACTAGAATAACATTGCAAACATTTTCAAGCTGCCTTTGAGCCTGGCAAATGTTCAAAGCTATCGCAACATATGAAATCAAACTGGAGGTATTGCTGTCTCCTGAACAGGAGGCAGGTAAATAGAAAAAATCCAGCCTTAAACATACATCTTCTTGAGTGCTTTACAGTACAAACAAGAAAAAGTATTTATTAGGATAGTCAGAAACTTCAAAATATATATTACTGGCAATGCTGTCTTCATTGTCCAAATATTTCACCTTGTCAAGCAATTTTCTTTTCATTTTTGTTTTAGTAAGCAGTTAAACAATAAGTGAATAATGGCTTTTTCAAATACATTTGTTTGTCTTAGGTCTCTAGACCTTTTCCAGTTAATGAAAGTCTAGATCATGCAGTGAATTAATGAGTAGGAAATAAAAAAAAGAAACCAACTGCCACCTCTGCACAGTTATCCTGCAGGCAAAGCCAGACTGAAGGATATTAATTTCATTTCAGCTAGCTTTGGGTTAAGTTTATACTTTCTAGTTGTAATATTTAAACTGTAGTAAGTAAAATGATTTTAATGGGAGTTCTGAACATGGTGCACTTGCATGCCAAACCTTTCTTTGGACACAGGTGATCACATTTTGCTCACCGTCATAGCGCTAAGGTGATTAATAGATATGATGCCAAAATTCTGTGCGTATTTTGCTTTGCCTTTTTTTACTATTGTCTAATATATGTTCCCAAACTTGTATTTAAAAAGTCATTAACTTTTTTGTCTATGATATCACTAATCCTTTAGTTCCCATTTACTGTAAGTGAATTAAAATGAAATCAGTTTTTTCTTTTTAAATCTATCTGTGGCTATTTTTTTATCTTCAGATCTGTGTTGTGATTAGTGAATCTAAGCTTACTCATTTCTCTTGTTCTTCCCACTATGATAGATCTCTAATTTGATCCATATGTCAGTTTTTCCACTTTTAGACTACTGTTGCTATTTCTATAAGAGTACATCTTAACACTCTTGCTTATTTTTGAATATGTTACTGTATCCACATTATCCAAGAATAAACTATGCCTATGTAGCAATTTTGATGTCCATTTAAAAAATAGTTAGTTATACAAGCCAAAACTGAGTATTGCTTCTATGGACAAATACATGTCAAAAGTCATAAATTAACTGTGGGCCACCATAACAACACTTACAGAAGGAAAAGCTAATTTCTGATATCACTGAATTTCAAGCTTAGCTGAAATCTTGCATTGTGATACTACATGTACTTTCAAGATGTTAATCTCCCAAGTTTTTCCTGACCATTCCAGCTCTAACAATGGTTGTCGTTTTGCTCCCTGTTTTTTAAAGATACAAGTTCAATACTTTCCCCCTTTTTGGTATCTTTGCCTGTTAAATTTCTGTGGTTAGAAAATTTTAATTAGCTGTCAGTTAATAGATGAATCAGTGGACTTTTCTTTAATTACCAAGTGGTTAAACCCATTTCTCTCTTAATGAATTTTCTGATTATTTTTTATTATTTTTTTCTCTCAATTTTTTTACTAGTGGGGTTTTTTTCCTGTTTTAATTCTCATTAGTTTTTATCTCACTTAGGTCTGTAGCCACCTTGCTAAGCACTGAAGCAATACTTTTTTACTCAGCTGTGCTTCTTATGATAAAAGAAACATATTGTTCTGGATTATTTAAGCTGAATTTGCTGTGGCTGTGATGACTATAAACCTCAGTTGTGTGGACATAACCAATTTTCCTAAAGTCTGCGGTATGATTAACCATGATATTCCTTATTCTAGTACTCTTTTTTATGAGGTCTGCAAACACGTTGGCCTTGTTACAGTGTTCATCTGCAAAGCCGGGTAAGCACTGTATGTTTTTCCCTATGCGAAACTGTTGGCTGAAGCAAAAACTAGCTAGAACTGGCTTTTAAGTTATGCTGACTAGACAGTAATTTGTTATATTTTATTTCTCAACAAAGCTTCAGTAGAAGTGCTAAGTAGGTGACAGTGTATATCAAATCCATTTTTCTACTTTGTGATATATCTAATATTGTAACATTAAAAAATGGGCTGCATTTTCATGAGCTTCATAGTTTCCCAGACCAGAAAGGACTATTAAATCATCCAGTCTGGTGTCTTACATATTGCATACAATCACATTTCAGTCAGTTACCCCTTTATTAAGCTAAATCCATTGCTTAATCAACCAACAGTTCCTTCTGTAATTCTGAATTGGAAAAATTACAGAATCGCAGATTAATTGAGGTTGCAAAGGATGTCTGAAGATCATCTAGTCCCTTTCCCTGATTAAAGTATGTCCATCTTGGGCTGCCTTCAGCTAATTTGACAAGGCCCCAGCCCTGCCCTTCTAGGCTTGTTATCAACCTGTTATAAGACCTTGGGACAGCAGTGGTATGGCTCTGTGGTACTTTACAGGTAGATGGGAATGAACTACGCCTCCATGCTCAGAGCAGATATCAGCTCTGAATGAACAGTCTTTGGCTACATTACTAGGTGCTGACTGTGACACAGTGCATTCTGCCTCTCAGCGAGATTTTTTTCCAAAATCAGCCTGCAACATTGAAAGAGAATTCTGCTTCCAAGACATTTTGGTTGTTTTACTGAATTTTTAGGAATCCTCAGTCGTTGCTTGACTAAGAAGAAAGAAAAGAATGCATAAGCCAATGTAGAAATTGTTCTAGAGAATTATTTCCTTGTTGGAGATATGAATAAGTTTCTCTTTTGTTAGATAAATACTTTAGGAGAGATTTGTTCCTCAACTAAACTAATCCCTCTCACTGGACAACCTGGAACTTTTCATAGCTCCTGTATGGTCGTAGTGCTGATTCTGGACTAAATAACATTTTTAACAGTTATGAAAAAAACCTACATTATTTTTTGAAGTGAATTTTTTGGGAAAGAGGTGGGCTAAATTCTTATGTGGTCAAACTTTTCTTTGAAAGCATGGACCTTACAATTTTTTAAGAATCCGTATCTCCTGGTGTGGTTTGTTATTTAACAGGTTCTGTCTCTAAGTGTTCTCTTTCATATACGAGTAATGAAACTAGTCTGGTTTTATCCACTATTCTAAGATGTAAAAGCCCCGTTTCACCTTTTGCACATTTTCTCCATTCTGTAAAAATCAAAGCTTTATATAACACTTAGTGTTAAAGCAGAAGAAAATCTTTCAACTCTCTTCAGTAGTCCTGTTCTCATTGAGTCAGTGAGCCTTCCATGCCTTTAAAAAACGCTCTACTGTTTGTTGCTTTAACATATACTTCCTTGATGTTCTTACTTACGAGATATAAGTGTGTTTAAAATGAGTGGCTCATTTAGCATTACACTTGAACCTGTAAGGAATTCACACTGGTGCATCTGGAACACTCTGACAACAACTGAGATGTCTGTGACTTCAGTTCTGACCTAAGCGAGAGAAAACAAGGTGGGAAGAGTCCTCACAGGCAAAAAAAGTACCCTTAATTACGGAGGGGCAGGTAGGCAATTAGTGGATCAGGGTAACAATTCCAGTGTTTAGTCCTTTACTTAGAAAGGCTAATCTTGACTGCAACGTTTTTCTCATTAGAAGCCAATTTCAGATCTTCACTTCCTTAGCAAAAATTCTTAAAGTGGTGCGGTCACTTGATTATAACTATTCATTCAACGCCAAGGTCACGGGTTCAATCCCTGCTCACTGCAGGGGGGGTTGGGCTAGATGATCTTTCAAGGTCCCTTCCAACCCAAAGCATTCTATGATTCTATGATTCAGTCCCTTGATTATAATTATTTACAATAGAGTTTGTAATGTATTACAGAAGCTCTACTTAAAGACATAGTTATATTGGCAGCCCTATTAAAACCATTTGAAGACAAAAAAGTAGGTGGTACCTTTTTTACCTTGTTCAAGACTTGCTTTTTTTTATTATTTTGATAAACTTATTGAGATTTAAGAGATAATCCTTTAAGTTAAATCTTCATTTAGGAAATGAAGAAAAAACAAAAAAACTGCTGGGCCAACTTCCCAGACTTTTCAATTTGGCAGACTCCAAAGGAAGAAAGTCTTTGGGTTGTTGCGGCTGTATTCATAAAGGGCATCGCTACAGGGAATGCTGCATGCTGTTTTTCAGTTCTTGACCCTCAAAGTGGAATCGAAAATCCTTTGTTAGGGCCTGTACAATACAAAGACAAGATGACAGGTAAGTAGCTTTAACTGATAGATGTGATACATCTGGTAGATGTGTCCTTCATCCTATTGAATTAAGCCATTCAGGTGACACTGGCAAAGGGTTGCTCACTGTTGTTTTCAGTTCTGAAGACACTAAAGCTTGTAAGAGATGCTCAGCCTTTCTGAACACAGCAGAACTTAAGCACATAAGTATTTTTGCTAGCAAAATGTGTGGTTAGATGGCATTGGAACATTTTAGGATTTTGAGATGCTAATTTTGAGATACCAATTCCTACCCGTGTTCTATCTTTTCTACATCTAACCTTAATTTTTAAACATATTTATTGCCATAAAGTATGTTCTGTCTCCATTCTTTGTATTTTACTCTCTTTACTAAAACTTAACTCCTGTTATCATAGTTTAGAATTTAGTTTTTTATTTCTTGTTACTACCATTCTCATTAGCTGTCATAAACTGTTCTAGCACATACTTTGTATGACAGTAAAATTTATTTAATTTCTCTTTTATTTTTGAATAGTTAATTTATTCATCTGCCAGGTGGAGCATTAAGATTGTTTGGCAAGTACAGCATATTCAAACTATTTAGTTTCCTCCAAGATTTCTGTATTGCGTTTATGTGGCAAGGTTTTGGTAGCGGGGGGTGGAGGGGCCTGCAGGGGTGGTATGAACATACCTTAATCTATATTCATAAAGTAATGGAAAAAACCCTCAACTATTAAAAAAGTAGTGTCCTTTGTGGCAGCAATTTCTAAGTAAATTTCTCCATTTCATTACTGTGCTAAGTACTTTCAGAGTCAACAACTGTTTCTTTGTTTCTTCCAGTATGACTTAATTTTAATGAGCTCGGTGATTTCATATTATGTTCTCTACTCTTGAAAGTTTGCAAAATGCAGTTAAGAGAACTTCTACATCCTTTAGAAGATTCATCCCAGTGGCAGGAAACTTTCAATTAGGTTTTAAAAAATATGTCAATAAATGGACATGAAAGCAACTGTTTGAGCCCTTCAGCTTACACTGAAGATCAAGCTTTTTAAAATGCAATGTTTTATAAAGAGAATAATAATGGACCTACTGTCAAACACTTGATCGGCCAAAAACTTTCAGATATTTGCATTTGTTTCATGTCTGAAACCAAATATAGTAAGACTAAATACCTCATTGTTGTTTTATATTTTGAAAGGCAATGCTGTTTACAGGGTATGGCCATTTAAGGACCAGCCTACTGGGCCAAACCAAATATCCGTGTAGACCAATATCCTGTCATTAACTGTATCCATGAAATGGATGCCTAAGAAGAAGTAGGAATAGGGTGGACATATACTTTTGCCTAATATTTTTGCAGATTTTTGTGCCTGAGCAATCCTTTTCAGCTCAGGGACTTCCAAAGTCAGGTAGAGTTTCTGGGTATTCAGTTAGCCTCAATGTGCTTCTCTTCTGTAAACCTGCCCAGTCTTCCTTAGAACCAACATAAACTCCGAGTGTCTGCAATGCCCTTTGGCAAGGAATTCCACAGCTCTGTTACCCGTTGCAGTACTCATTTTATTGCTCTGAATCAGGATCCCACTAGCTTAAATTGTGGGTTTTTTTAATTGGTTCTTGTAGTTCTTGCAGCAGAAAAGATGATGAACATCTGAGGCATATCCAGCCTTACCATCTTGTACTTTTACCATATCCCTACATCATATCTTTTTCTCAAACTGAACAGTCCTAGTTTATTTAATCGCTCCTAAGTTATATTTTTGATCACCCCTCAGCTCTTCTCTGAACCCTTCCCAGTCTGAGTTTACATTTTTTGATATAGCAGATAACAGGAACAGCATGGTGAACTGTAACACAGGATTTTAATTCTTTTGACCCTTTTCTATGCCAAGTAGAATCATAGAATCATAGAATGCTTTAGGTTGGAAGGGACCTTGAGAGATCATCGAGCCCAACCCCCCTGCAGTGAGCAGGGATTGAACCTGTGAACTTGGTGTTATTAGCACCATGTTCTAACCAACTGAGCTAACCCAGCTGGTCTCAAGTAATATTCTACAAGTAATACTAGTGATTTCAATCTGACTTGTAATCTTTCTGTGTTATATTTTCCTCATCTTTAAAGCAGGGATAACAGAAAATACTTTTCTCACAAGATTGTTAAGAAGATTAATGGGATTATTCTACTCTTACTGACATAAGGAACATACTTCGTACTTCCTCTGCCTGCTGGACTGAGACATAGACTGTTTAGGAAGTATCTAAATGGCATAGCAGAATGGCATAGCTTAGCTCTAAAGACATCTCTGAATATGTAAAATAGAGTACAGTGTAGAACCAGAGGAAAACTGACTGGATTTTGGTTCTTAGACTATGGGATATGACAAAAAAAAAAAAAAAAGAGAAGAAAAAAAAAAAGGCCTACTGGAACAGAAGGCCCAATTAATACATTCCTCCAGGAAAGGCTGAAAAGAGAGGAAACTTCTTCATAACTATTGACTATAATTACTATAACAATAAGTATTGATAATAAAGACATTTTGTGAAAAAATTACTGGAAAATCTCATCTTTTGAATTTGACAAAACAGTATGGAAGGGTGCCACCCTTTGTGCAGTAATTTCTCATGGCACAGAATCACATTAAAGCTAAGGCTTTAGCTAATCTTCAACAACTCTAAGACTGAAACGGAAAGACTAAATAAACCTAATTCATAGATTGGCTTCATTTGACATGAGATGTCTAGGAAATGCTGATGTCTTTTTTCAGGTTAAATACATTAAAATTGAAAGAAGAGACATTATCATCTCTAACGTATATATGCAATAGCAATGAAAAGCAAGCAGCTGCTGTTGTGGATCATAGTTACCATAGCAATGCATTCCCATAGTCACTTGGAGATTCATTTATAATAATAGCGGCTTTAGTAAAGAAGAATGCAAAAGTTGCCAATAGCATTCATGTAGTTTCCTGTATTAGAGTTTCACTGTTTACAGTAAGATAACTTTATTAACAAATAGACAGTCATCACTGAAGGAACTTGATAAAGTAAATTAGAGAGTTGGTTTTTAGCTCCTTTCTTCTAATCTGAATAATTACTTGTAAATAATCCTTTGCAATCAGTAACATCAGACCCAGGACAACTCACTAAAAGTCCAAACCAATGTCCAATGATCTTCTATTAAGTTTGGTGCAGTCTTATCAGGTTCACACTTGTATAAAATAACACAAAAAGAAGAATAACCTTCAGGGACCCACAGTTTCCATGCCATGAAAATTCTGAGTACTATAAAATAAAACTTGCAGACTGATGATTGAGTGGTATGTAAGAAAGAAAAAAAAAAGCCCTAAACCCTCCCAGCAGACAAACCTGAAAATCCACATTAAGCAATGGCACCTTTAAATGAACAGATGTATCAAATGCTGTATAAGACTTACACAGAGAACTAATTGAACAAAATCAAGCTACACATAAAAGTAGTAAAATTCTGCACTGAAAGAAAAGATCTTATGTGTTTATGGTAAAACTATTGTGTAAAGTTTGAAGATGGAAACAATCTTTTTTTTTCATTGAGAGATTTCAAAATTTCTGTGAGAAACAAATTAAATAGACTTCACATAATAACATAAGCACCGTCACCTTATTGTTACACCAATATAAAAAACTTACTGCATGAAATCAGAATAAAAATAGATGTTGACTTTAAAGGACAAAATAATGACCATCCTTAATCGATACTTGAAGATGAGAGGAAAGAGAAAGGAGAACTTAAAAATACTTTTGCAGATTTTGATATTCAAGTTCAGTGGTATAATCAGCAAATGTGTGTATCGTGATGATAAAGCACATTTGCTAGGATGTTGATTCAGCAAAATAACTTCTAACATTATTCAGCTGTTCAAAGCATGTAATACTTAGACAGCAATTAAAAGGAAGAAGAAATTGAGGGAAACCACCAAATTACTCAAGGCAAAAATTCTACAGAGCCAGTACTTCTGTGTTATGCTGCTGCATGTACGGTATGTTCCATGCATGAAATTCAACCCAATTAAAAATTTGATGATTATTTATAAAAAATGTAACCTTCTTGCTTTTTTTTCATTTTTGCTTGCACTCTAAGCAGGAATTAGTATTGTACATAGACAATTAAAACACCAATTTACTGCAATTGTTTATTGGTTAAAGAAGGACGCTCCCTCCCACTTCTCATATGACAGATTAACCTAAACCACCTTTTAGGTGTTATTTTTTCCAGTACCACAATACAAATTTCATTTTACCGTACAGTAAGTGGTACAACACAGTAAAATAGATTTTGAATCTGCAGAAAGTAGAACACAGAACAGAGGTTATGCTACATGTCCTCAGACAGCTGCAAACAGTGTCCCTCCCTCTTGGTCTCTAAGATGACTGGGATAGATGGTTGGCTGGATAGATAGTTTACACAGCCCAGCCATATATCCAGATTTCTTCAGGTATGTTCTCTTTTCTGCCAAGAAATCAAATCTGAAAGATGTCTGAGGATATTGAACGTTTGTCCCAGTCTGTGGATATCCCCCAACATAAAAAGGCAAAATATTCAGCAATCTCAGGCATGCCCACTGCAGCCATTCCTGTGGCACATGCTTCTGAACTATGTGTATGTGGTCAGTCTGATGCAGGTGAACAGAAACATGTAAACTCTTGATTATAAAGGTGCAGAACTTAAAATGTTCTTCCTGGCACATCTTTCAGACTTGCCTGGTTAAAGTGACAATGATCCCTATTTTTAAAGTGGCAAGGTGATTCTGTGATTGAATGTGGGAATGAGTCTCTAGACAATTTAAAAAAAAAAAAAAAGGATACTCCAGACTACTTCGCAGTATCTGCAAGGATTTTGTGATAGCTGTCTGTATTGGGTTTGCACGGCAAGGTTTTGGGGCGGGGGGGAGGTGGGGTGGCTACAGGGGTGGCTTCTGTGAGAAGCTGCTAGAAGCTTCCCCCATGTCCGATAGAGCCAATGCCAGCCAGCTCCAAGATGGACCCACAGCTGGCCAAGGCCAAGCCCATCAGCGACGGTGGTAGTGCTTCTGAGATAACATAGTTAAGAAGTGGGGGAAAAAAAACAATCTGGCACAAAACTGCAGCTGGAGTGAGGAGTAGGAATATGCGAGAGGAATGACTCTGCAGACACCAAGGTCAGTGAAGAAGGAGGGGGAAGGAGGTGCTCCAGGCACCGGAGCAGAGATTCCCCTGCAGCCCCTGGTGAAGACCATGGTGAGGCAGGCTGTGCCCCTGCACCCATGGAGGTCCATGGTGGAGCAGATATCCACCTGCAGCCCGGGGAGGTCCATGGTGGAGCAGATATCCACCTGCAGCCCATGGAGGACCTGATGCTGGAGCAGGTGGATGTGCCCGAAGGAGGCTGTGACCCCATGGGAAGCCCACGCTGGAGCAGGCTCCTGGCAGGACCTGTGGACCCATGATGATAAAGCACATTTGCTAGGATGTTGACTCAGCAAAATAACTTCTAATATTACTCAGCTGTTCAAAGCATATAATATTTAGACAGCAATTGAAAGGAAGAAGAAATTGAGGAAAACCACCAAATTACTCAAGGAGCCCACACTGGAGCAGGTTTGCTGGCAGGACTTGTGACCCCATGGGGGACCCACGCTGGAGCAGTCTGCTCCTGAAGAACTGCACCCCAATGAAGGGACCCACGCTGGAGCAGTTCGTGAAGAACTGCAGCCTGTGGGAAGGACTCATGTTGGAGAAGTTCGTGGAGGACTGTCTCCCGTGGGAGGGACCCTACACTGGAGCAGGGGAAGAGTGTGAGGAGTCCTCCCCTGAGGAGGAAGGAGCAGCAGAGACACCGTGTGATGAACTGACCACAACCCCCATACCCCGTCCCCCTGAACTGCTCGGGCGGAGGAGGTAGAGAAATTGTGAGTGAAGTTAAGCCTGGGAAGAAGCGAGGGATGGGGGGGGAAGGTGTTTTTTAAGATTTAGTTTTTATTTTCTCATTATCCTACTCAGTTTTGATTGGCAATAAACTAAACTGATTTCCCCAAGTTGAGTCTGTTTTGCCCATGATGGTAATTCGTGAATGATCTCTCCCTGTCCTTATCTCGACCCACAAGCCTTTTGTTGCATTTCCTCTCCCCTGTCCAGCTGAGGAGGGGAGTGATAGAGCCGCTTTGGTGGGCACCTGGCATCCAGCCAGGGTCAACCCACCACACTGTCATTTTGAACAGCTGCTCATTCTGTAGTTTGAAACAGAAGAGCTCAGCGTGAAGTGCCCCAGTAAGCCAGGGGCTGTTATCAGACCTTTACAAAGAGGCGCTGGATTATCTTTTCATTCTGAACTGTTTAAATTCTGGGTGTTTGCTTTCTCATTATGGAGAGAAAAGGCCTGGATCTATTCAAGTCTTCTTTCAAATCAATATACTAGACAATTTAATGTTGTGTAAGACATCTCTGTAGCCATAGTCTGTGATTTTCATGAAGTCACTTGATGTCTCTGAAAACAGTGGGAATATACTATGTCCTCTTGCATTAAAGGTCTATGCAAAACTCCAACACAACATTGTTACAGGAGATGTAAAAAATCCACATATGGAGCCAGCAAATAATAGGTAACTGTTAGAATGACACTTCCTAAGATACAGCAAACAGACCCTATCACTGAGCTACTGCAAAGCAGCCCTCTGTAACTAAACTAACCTGCTGTACGTCACAGAACTTCAGGCACTTGTACTCCACTGATGGTCTGCATTTTCATTCCAGTCACTGGAATCTTTGATGAATTACATTTTCATATATAATGAAGTATTCGCAGGAAAACTGCTGTAGTTTATTTTGAAGCTTAGTCAGAAGGTGGCAACTCTAGAAAAACAGGAAATACACATATTATAGTGCATTATCTAGTTTATTTTGCATTCTCCTGCACCTTGAAATGGATTCCCCTTTTCCCTTGAAATGGATCATTCACAAATTATCCTTTTTAAGAGTTACAAAATACATCTGCCATTCTTGTAGAATTAACCATTTTTTACTCACTTGCTCTCCCTCCTTTGCTTTTACTTACCAACTCTGCCTCAGCTTTTTTTTCACACTTTTCAGTCTTCCAAAGGGAATCAATTGCATCTTCCTTTCAGTCTTTATTTCTTTTAAGCAAAATTTGTAAATCCGTGAAACCTAATTACAGCCACATTGTATAAAAAGGCAGCCTCCACCTTCCTTTAGCCCTCAGAAACTCCCAAAGTCTCCAACGAATGCCAGTGAAACCAGAAATAATAGCAACTTTTACGTAACTCAGAACAAGTTTTCTGATCTGTTTAGAAACAGATTTATTTATTTGTTTATGGATTTGCATTGTCAAATGCTTTAAGAACACCACATTGTTGTTGGCAGAAGCGTATTAGTTAAAAGATTCTTTGTACTTTAAAATGTTTTCATCCAGTAAAGATTAAAATATTCTGTTCATATTCAGAAGGATCAAGCTGTTCCCTTGTAACTGAGCAAATGAGAAAGCTTGAGACACAAGCAATGTAGAAAATAAAAATTAATTCAATATATTTGTTTATATTTGGATTCATTAGTGACTTAGTAAGTTACAGACTAAATATTGTTAGATGAAAAAACACCTGTAAAGAACGGCATGTAAAGAAGACCAAACATGTTTGACTAGTGAGTTTGGAGTTTACATCCAGCAAAAAAAAAAAAAAAAAAAATCAGTTCAGCTTTCAGGATCGATTATTATTATTTGAAATGCGGCATCAAGCAGTGGGTCCACAAATGAAGCCTTGAGTTAAGGAAGACTATATATATTTATTTGTTATGTATATATATTTATTTTTCTAATAAAGCCAGTGGTTTGTAGACTAGAACTTGCTGACTGGATGACTTGAGCCTACAAAGGAAGTAGTTTAGTGGTTTAGTCTAGTCTACCCTTGACTGGCTTAGAGTAGACTTGGTAGTGTAGGTTAATGGTTGGACTGGATGATCTTAAAGGTCTTTTCCAACCTAAACGATTCTATGATTCTAAGAGCATTTAACAAGGCACGTTGAATGAGATATGGACATGCCTGATACACACCAAGAGTGCAAGTTCACCATACACATTCAACAGAGTGACAAAATCTCAGTATGATGGATTCTTTAAGCTGGTTTTACACATATAAATATCAAAACAGTACACAGGGAGGTAAGTACATGCTAATGTAAAAAGACAAATGTATTTGCAATATTCTAGATACTAAGCACTTAAATTTACATATCATGGAAATGAAATAACTGGAAATTACACAGTCTGCTACACTTCTTCCCCCAGTGATCATATCCCTACTGCACTTTTGAGACTGGACAGGCAGTATGAAGGTTGTCTTTAACTTGGCAGAGTACAGGCTTGCTTTAATAAAAGCAGTATTGAAAGAACTCAGACTTTCACTTTTTTCCCTTCTTAATCTCTTTTGCTCGGTGTTAGAGAATGGTTCTTAACGTGTGGCCAGTAACACGGACACGGAAGGGCTGTGCAGGCAGCCTGCAGAGCACGCTACCTGCTTCGCCCAGCTGACTAGGAACCTGCAGGTTCTTCCCTCCAGATTCGGGATGGGACGAACGCACTTCAGAGGATCAGGTGTAGCGGTCCCACGATGAAACCAAGCCACTACCGAACCCATCAACTGCCCACGCCAGCACCGGAACTTGAAACTGGAAAACCTGTCCCGTGGCGCCGGCAAAACACACCGATTTCTGCAGCTGGCTTTACCCTGTCAGTCGTCAACTACAGAGCCTTGTCCGAAGCGTTTTGCCCGAACCTCAGCTCCGGGCTGCTCTCCTGACGAAAGGCACGGCCAAGGGGCACGAAAGGCAGGGCTCCAGCCCCCGCAGGCTGCCGGGCACCCGCCGCGCCGGCCCCGCACGGCCGCTGCCCGCCCCGAGGGCGAGGCCGGTCCCCGCCGGCCCTGGCCGTCCCGGCCGCTCGCCGGGTGCGCGGGAGCCGCGGCGCCGCCACGCGTGTCCGTGAGCAGCCGCTCCGAGCCGCGCTGCCGCCGGTTGCGCCGCGCCCGGCGGTGGCGGCGGGACGGCCGCGGCCACCCTTGAGGGCGGGAGGGGGGCGCCGGGCCGTGAGGAGCCGCGCGGGGTGACAGAAACCGCACTGGCGGCGACAAGGGCGGGTCGGGTCCCGCCGGCCGCGTAGCACCGCCGGCCCGGGCCCGCCTCGGGCAGGCCGCTTCCCGCGCCGCGGCCAGCGAGCGCCTCTGCCCGCGGGGCAGGCGGCAGGCAACATGGCGGCTGCAGCGCGGACCCCTCCGCCCCCCACCCGGGCGGCGCAGGAGCGCGGCGGGGGCCGGGGTGCGGGAAGGGCGCCCCGCCCCGCCCCCTCCGCCCGCCTCCCGCCTCCCGCCCCGCCCCTTCCCCAGCGCGCGCGCACGCACCTCCCCGCGCCCCGCCCTCCCCGCCTCCACCCCGCGCGCGTGGCGGCCCCTCCCTCCGGCTCCGCGTGGGGCGGGCCGCGCCGCGCCGCACGCGACCGCGCCGCGCCTGGCGCAGCCAACCGCCGCGGGCCGGCGGCGCTCGCGCGAGACCCCGCCCCGGGCGGGCGGGGCAGCGGCGGGAGGAGCGGAGCCCTCCGGAGGCGGGCGGGCGGCTCGCGCCCACCTCCGCGGCGGCGGCGGCGGCGACGGCGGCGGCGGCGGCGGCGGCGGCGGCGGGGGCCGGGCCCCTCCCCCGGGGGCGGGGCCGGCCGGGCCGGCGGGCTGCTGGCGCCTCCCCCCTCCCCTCCCCCTCCCCGCCGTCCCCTCAGTAACTTGGCTGCCTTTTATCGGGCGAGCGGCGAGGCGGAGAGTTTATTGGTGCCGGAGCTGCGGCGCGGCCGGGGCGGGGAGCGAGCGCGGCGGAGGGCGGGGGGCCCGGTCCGGTCCGGTCCGGGACGATGCTGCGGCTGGTGTCGCTGAAGTTGGGGCGGCTGTACCGCTACGTGAAGCTGGCGGTGCTGGGCAGCCTGGCGGCGGCGCTGGTGCTGAACACGCACTCGCTGCTGGCCTCGCTGCAGCGCAACGAGCTGTCGGAGCGGCGGTTCCTGCAGCTCAATAAGTGCCCGGCCTGCTGGGGCACCAGCTGGTGCCGCAAGTTCCTCAACGGGCAGCTGCGGCTGGAGAGCTGGGGCCGCCTGCGCCTCTTCGACTTCTTCAACGTCAAGAACGTCTACTTCGCGCGCTACGGGGAGCCCCGCGAGGGCAGCCGCCGCGTCGTCCTCAAGCGGCTGGGCTCCGCGCAGGAGCTGGCCGACATCGACACCAAGATCTGCCGCCGCGCCACCGGCAGGGGCCGCTGCGACCTCCTGCAGGCCCTGCACGCCACCGAGTTCGCCAGCCTCAACGGCGACGTGCGGCTCCTCACCCCCGACGCCGTGGAGGGCTGGTCGGACCTGGTGCACTGCCCCTCGCAGCGCCTGCTCGACCGCCTGGTCCGCCGCTACGCCGAGACCAAGGACTCGGGCAGCTTCCTGCTGCGCAACCTGAAGGACTCGGAGCGCATGCAGCTCCTCATCACCCTCGCCTTCAACCCCGAGCCGCTGGTGCTGCAGGTAAGCGCGCCCGGGTGGGCGCCCGCCCCCGCCTGCTCTCCTTGGTGCTGCACGGCCGCCCCCGCCCGCCCCGGCGGGGCCCTGGCGGGCAGCCCCGTCCCGGCCGAGCGCCCGCCGTGGCCCTCCGTGCCGCCCTCCCCCGCCGCGGCCGGGGTCCGCTCCGCCGCCGCGCCGGGCGCAGGCGGCCCCGGGGAAGCTGGCCTCCGCGGCGGCGAGACGCGGCGCTCGCCCTCCGGGGCTTGGCCCTGGCAGTGACTCCTGCGTGACGATCGCGGCCGGGTGGGCTGAGGAGGGGGTCGCTGATTCCCACGCTGGGCAGGAGGCGTTTCTGCATCCCGCTCGCTCTCACAGCTTTCCTTTCTTCCTCAGAGGCTCTGTGCGTTTTCCCGCTTAGTCTTGCTCCTCGGTGCTGCCGTGCCTGAAGGCTTTAACTCCTTCTCCGTCCTGCTTGCCTTCCTCATCTAGGCAGGGAGCTCGCTTTCTGTTCGGTGGCGAGCGAGCGAGCGGGGAGAGCAAGCGGCTAGTCCGCAGGAGGCAGGCGGGGTGGCACGCTGTAAGGCAGAAGCTTTCCGGCGGATTTATGCTTTTCTTACAGTTAAGTGTTCGGCTTTAGTCCTGTGGCATCTCCCATAACACATGTATTCCCAGGCAGCTGCGGTTTCTTAGGGTCTAGTTTAATAGACAGCGGGCAGAGACTTTACTGTAATGCTCTTGTGCTTTCCTTGTCAAAAACTGACTCGTGCTGTGCCGTGTTCTTACATGAAGTAAATACAATTTTTCTTTTTCCGTTGGTAAAAATTAGAAATAGGTATTTCGTCGCCTGAAAATGGAGTGACGAATGAACACTATTCTCTTTTCAGCGGTTACGTATTTTATATTCTTCAATTAGGAGGACTGGTTATGCGCGCAGCCCAGAAATTTACACGTCATGTAAATTTTTAGGTGAAAAATTTGTAGGAAACTCTTTTATTCTCTGGCACCACTCAGTTGCTTCTGTTGCGTATCTATTTAGATTGGGAGCTTTGCATTTCGGCTCTTAACGCTATGGAGGGAACTCCAAGTATGCCTTTAGTGTGTAAGTCTGGACTCGGAATTGTTTAGTCTAACTACTGGACTGTCCTTGCCTTTATCTGATGTATGATAAAAATATTTGCAAATACCTTGGAAAGCATCACTGCATGATTACTGCTATAAACATCTGTTGTTGCTCTAGTAAGAGGCCAAGAAATATCTAATGCTCAAAAAGCAGTGCTGCAGGCTTTACCCTCTAGCAAATTCACCTACTGATTAATCTCTAGAGAATGCATTTCTGAACTCTGCTTAATTAAAAGTATGTTTTTGGGTAGTATGCCTTCTGCCCTTCAGTCTCTCCATGTACAGCTCTTGGGTTTTGTTTTCAAAGTTTCCGGTTTGCTTCTCAGCAGACTTAGGGTACAGTATGTCTCTCCCATTTTGCTGTAAAGTCGCTCCTGAGCACAGTGAAAAAGGAAACTCCACTTAAGTAAGAAAATCAAAACTTCTTTGCTTTGCTGAGTATATTTGGAAATTCTCTGAGAACTGATTTGTTTTGGCTGCATTTCATACAACTTACAGTTTTAGTTTTGAACACTGGTTCCAGCGTACTGAGCATGGACCTAGATGGCCAGAAAACAGCTCTGTGTGTTTCTTCATAATGTGCGGGGCCAGTGT
The DNA here is from genome assembly GCF_030463565.1 of Pelecanus crispus. Lineage (NCBI taxonomy): Eukaryota > Metazoa > Chordata > Aves > Pelecaniformes > Pelecanidae > Pelecanus > Pelecanus crispus. The sequence continues at coordinate 17,835,305 of NC_134651.1, read as the reverse complement.
ATTCTTCACAGACAAAGGGTATGGCACAGTTGCAGCGTTTACTATTGTGGGGTGGATCAAAGGCAGTGGGGCAGCACTGGTTGATTTAAGAGCCTTGTTTCCTGTCAGCTTCTTGATAAGCTGTGGATGAGCCCTGAGGTTGTCAAGCAAATCTGTTGAAGAGATGAAAATCTTTGGACGTGAACTTAACAAGCGCTTTGCTCACCATTCAGCTTAGCAAATATGCTGCTGAGAGGAGAGCTGAGAGGTCAAATTGTTGGGAAGTGAGGCAGCCTTTACCAGTCTAGAGTGTGATAAAGTTGCCTGTCACCTCTTATCAGATCAAACGTGTTTTGCAGAGTGTTGTAAATTTTGATCAATAGGGATATCCCGGAAAATATTTTTGGGGAACTTCAGGCCAGCTTTGTGTGTTGAAACACTCTTAATATATTCTCCAGAAGAGTATTCATCAACGTTGGTAATGGGTACTGAAGGTTTGAATACCTTCCCTCAGTTGGGAGTGAAATATCTTAAATATGTAAATCTGAATGAACTCTTCTCATTTGCATAGTATGTCACATACCACACTATTCTCAGCCTCTACCCGAGAAACACGTAAGGAAAGGTAAGTCTGTGTTATGCCGCTATTGCAACAGGAAGGTGTGAGGCACTCTTTTTGAGTCAGGTGAAGTTACTTTCCAGAAGTGATAACTGACTATTGAGAAGTTTGCTTGTAATTATACATAAGATATGTAAAACATCTTATGGTATGGTTTCTGCAGTATTGACAAGGGCAGATACTTGCATGGGAATGAGTCGTGTAGGCTTGTTCTAAACATCAGCTGCTTCCAAGAAAGGAAACCTGCATTATGTCATGTGAAGAATCAGATTTTAATTTAAAATAAATAAATAAATAAATAAAAACTTGATGCATTTAACTGATGCTGCCTGTTTGTCACTGGAAGGCACAAGGAAAAGCGTTGCTAGATCTTGCCTTGAGCTTTTCATGAAACGCTACTGTGACTGTTTAAAACACTGTCACGAATAACAGTTTTGGTTTAGAAGCAGAGATGATTTCTAAATTCTTGGTGTTTAGTGCATTGAAGTTCTGTGTTCTTTAATCAAGTTATAGGAGCAGCCAAATGTAAGTAGGCACTGAATTTGAAGCTTGGTCTTTGATTTGTAACAGAAAATTCACTTTAATCACCTACTAGAGCTAGTAATTTGTTGATTATAAGACCTTTTATTAGAGATTGGGATTTTAGCTTGAAGCCTATTTTGAGTATGGATTATTCCTAAAGTGGCGTTGCTTACAAACTGCATATTGTCACAACTGACTCGCAGCTTTTGCTGTAGGACGTTTTCGGTTGGGGCTTTAACCCATAGCATGAGATACCTTTGCTACAAGTCTCTGAACAGTAGTAAAATAGCACAGTTTTGTATAGATTACTTATTGTAATCCTAACTCAGTATTTGTCTTTTAATAGCTTTCTTGTTAACCTTCTTTATCCACATTTGTTAAACAGTTGCATAGGTGTACTTAGTGAAGAATTCAGTCCCTTTTGCCATTTTAGTTCATGAAACAAATGGGAGGACAGCTGCATTATTATTCGGTACAGTTTACATCTTTTCTGGGTATTACAATATTATTTTTACTTTCGTAGAATCTCGCTGAACTAGTCAGTAATTAAATCCTCTCACATTTTTTATCTTGAGTTCACATTTGAAGTCACACCCTGTATGCGAGGGTTGAAGAAAGCATTTTTTAACTTGGTGTGTAAATGTTTAAGATTTAACTTCTGATAGGTTTGGGTTTTTTCCTTCTTCTTTCTGATACTCCTTTCCTGCAATAAAGGCAAATACTTTTTAGTAAAATAAGTTCTGATCTGTAATCAAAATTTGATACATCTAAACCACTATTCTGTGTAAACATGAGCAGCTTATTCAGACAAAAGCAACAACAAAACTTGCTGCTGTTCCCTTCAACTCATTTAATGGAAACTGGAGTATTTGAAATAGGCATCACCTGGAGGATAGGATCTGTGCATGGCATCTGATTCGTAATTGAATATGATGACTCTATGCGTCAAACGCTTGCAAAGATAGGTTGGCCACAGTTGCCTTGTGAAGAAATAGCAAAATTTTAAAAATAAATTGGATTAGACTGAGTGCAGTGTGAATACTGCCTTATTGTAGAATTCATAGAACCGGCATGGATGGAAGTAGGTTTATCCTCACCCTATGACTTTGTATAAACCACCCACGTTCTAGTTTGTCTTTTAAAAATAACTGTAGTGGAGAAACTTCTCTTCATTTTTTTAAGCATGACATACATTCAACTAACAGATGTTATTCAACTTTATGAAGTAACATGATTAATTTTTATCTTCACTGGCAAATAGAAAGATAAACTTACTGTTACAGAACCCAAAATGTTTGCTGCCTATTGTTAATTTCCATAGAGGCTAAGACTGTTGTTCAGTCTTTGACTCTTACAAAAATGATAATTCTTCTTTTTTTTCCCCCCCAATTCCTAACAAGATTTTTCCAGAAACCAAGGCAGTTAAACAGAAGGATTTGGGGAAATAGTTAAACTTCCTCTCTGTCAGCCTCCAGATTTCCTATTTAGAGCCACTGTGGCTGTCTCTGAACAGTTTTCGAGCTGCTGTTGTGCCACCATAGCTGCCATGCTGTGAGCCACGGTATGCAGCCATGCATTGTCCAACACATGAAGACCTGTGGCAAAGTTTTAAGTTTTGTACTTAAACACAAAAAACGCCTCCAAACCCAACAATGCCCCCAAAACAGGGCAAAGTGGAGAATTCCTTGTTCTGGGACTTGGGGAAACTACAGTATAGGTCACTACTGCTGAAGTAAGAAATTGTTTCTAGATAAGAAAATTCTGTTTTTTCAGTAAAGTGGTTGTATTTCTCCTAAAATCTTACAGTTAACTGTGAAAGACAGATTACACCTGTCTCAGCAAAACTGAAACATAGGTTCTATTAATTGTTGTAGCAAAAGTGCATCTAGAGCTGGTCTTGCAATACTCAGTCTTGCCTTTGTGCTGGCTATTGTATTGGTGTACAGTACCGCCAGATGCATTCTTAAAATGGCAGCGCATTTGCTTTGTTTTCAAAGCAGACTTGAAGTTTGCACACAAGCTTTGCTGTTAAAATAAAAGTAAATAAAATGCTTGCAAGTAGTAGGTTTTTTTCAAAATACAGGTGTCTGAGAATTATATCCAGAGTGCATTAATGCAACTTTGTCTTGAGCTGTAGCTTTTAACAACCTGTTTAAAATGGGGATTCTTTAAAGAATGATGGTGAATGTTTATATCTTGTATGTAAATTACAAGTCTCAAAGACTTTTATTTTTCTGAATCTAAGAAAAACTCCAATACCTATATGGAAAATAGCAGTATTTCTGCATTTTTTAATAGATCGTATAAATCATTGCCCTTCCCTCAGATATGTGTTTAGCTTTCTAAATACTTAAGCTTAATGACTTGATTCTTCTCACAACTTCTGATCAGTGTTATTCCTTGTGGGGGAAAAAAAAAACCACAAACCAACAACAGCTGTATCTCTATTCCTAGTATAATTACTCTGCATGAACAGTCTGTTGCCACATAACCTAAAATTCTTCTGGTTTGTCTTCATGTTATCATTGGGGTTTCTGCTTGGTTTTGTTACAGTAAGAACAATAATTGACATCTGGTAAACATATATTAAAACATTAACTGTGATCTCTTTGAAACAATTTCTTGCACTGAATTCACTCAAAGTAGCAATTTAGCCAAATGTTTTACAGAATTATTTTGCTGATCCATACATAACACAGTAAGAAGTAAATGGGCAACTCTTCTTGCCTGGGATTTCTTTTTTTCTTTTTTATCATACATACTGTTCTAGTCATAGGTTGTTTTCTGTAGTTCTATTCTAACTACATTGGTAGAATGCCATCCAGTTTTAATACTGGGTGCCTTTTAAACTTTATTATTACTCAGTTTGGTGTTTCCGATACATAATTGCTATGCTAAATACCAAGTAGTGGATTTAAGGCAGTTATCCACACTACCTGTGTCCTCTAGTGGACTTGTATTAAGTCCTGGCTCATACAGATAATGGTGTTTTGACATACTAAGTAGTATTTACTGTGTATTTTTTTTAAATGTTAAATATTTTCCTCTGATCTTTATGAAAAAGTTAAAACGCAGTTGTTTGAGATCAGTTGTTAAGAGTCATGTTACCTCCAGTTGATTTGAGGCTTTTTAATAAAAAATTTATTATCTGCAATTTCATATATTACTCCATTTTAAAGATTCACTATAGTCTGCTGCAGATGATTATAAATCATTACACCCCCTCCCCCCCCCCCCATTACTCCCACGCAGTTGCACTATTTGTTTTTAAAAGCGATCTTTTCTTTTTGCAGTAAACATAAACTAGGCTTAAGGAATGTCTAGTGCTAGGTAAATGGAATTTTTTTTTTCTTTTCAGGTCTTAATTTTTCTTAAATTTCTTTTTTTACACAAATCAATTGACACCTGTAGAAAAGATAATTCAGAAAGCAAGAGATTTAAATTTCAGATGTTAAAGTAAGGCTTTAGTCTTTCTTGATTCCTGTTTTATATATATCTAAATATTGTGGAGAAGGGAGATGAATTTGTTGTCCATCCCTGAATTTCAATTGTGCACATCTTAAGAAATAAATGAAAAATTACTGTTTTATTGAATTAAAATTGAGTAGCCTCGTGTTATGAGAATATTCCACTGATTTGATTGTACTGAAAATTGAAGAGTTATTTTTTTGCAGTTACATATAGTATACATATTAGGCCAGAACTGGCTTGTACTTGTCATGTTACTGTATTTAAGTATGTTCCTTAAATGATGAAAACTATTTTAGTCTTTCTTTCTGGTGAAACTTTCCTAAAGTGACGACATGTAAGTAAAGTAAAAGGAAAGTTTTAGAATAGTATAGAAATTCTTCACGTTATTGTGGGGTATGTATTAAGATGAATGTCTTTCTTAATCTGGAGGCTGCTGAGGAATCACTATGCAGACTTAAATAGAAGTCCTCCTGATAAATTGTAACTCTGACCAGTTTTCAGTAACACAATAAAAGTGTGTTACCCCGCATTCCAAACTTTGAAATACCAATGTTGTCCATTTGCTTCTGGTATGTCTGATGCAGAGGGGGAGCTGTATTTTACTTTCCTGAATTAAGTAATTGAGGCTTTGTTTTAGTCTCCTTGATTTTGCAAATTAACTTTCAGAAATAAGAGTAGGCCATCTCTGCTAGGACTTCTTTACAGTGATATATTCGAGACTCGTAACTGATGAGAAGTAGATAGTGATCATTTTAATCTGCTGCAAATGTAATCTGAAGAAACTTTTATCAACTACAAACTAATTTGAAGAGGTGGCAACCAATACAACATTAAATTTTCTATACTATGGTTCTTGCATTTAATCATTCTTCATTAATTTATTTGGCGAAATTACATACCTCTGCTAACATTGTGAAATAGAAGTTTTATAGTTCAAGCGTTCAGCTTAATCATTAAGCAACTTCTAATTCTGAGTGGGTTTATGTTTAGAGTTGTCTGTGTTTTTTTTATCCTATAGTGTGTCAGTTAAGCCTGATGTGTACCTCTTGTTGGTATGAATTGTATGTAGTAACTGGTTGAAATGTAATAAAACTGAACAAAAGTAAAATAAATGAGAGAAACATAGTTTCAATGGGAGTACTAATATTTGGAATATTCAATGAAATCCACTCCTTACTGTGGGTGTGTAGGCTATATATATATATGTACATGCTTAACTTCTGTGGGAGTTTTAGTTGAATGTCAAATGATTTGGCATATAGCTGAGAATGAAATTGTTTTCATTATACTCGCTAGCATTCACAAATACATTTGAATACATATTTTCTAGAATGCAGATCAATTCCTGACAGAAGAAGGCATCTGCGTTTAGACTGTGCTTTTTAACCTCCTTCGAGCTGAAAAGATCCATTGTAAAATCTGATCTCCATCCAGGTCTGCGTGGTTCCAGACCTTTACTTTTCTGCCTCGGTGACTAATACAAGTGCTACTTCTGTTTACACTGCAGAATCAACAGTACTCTGTGAGAACGAACTAATTTTTTTCCTTTTGAGGAAGTTCATATTATTTAAACTCTACTTGCCATGCCAGTTTGTGCCTGGGCAGACACAGTTTAGTTGGATGCTTTTAGTGAAGAGTCACAAAGTCACAAAGAGTGTAATTTTGCCATGAAGGTCTTCAAGATCACAAGGAGTAGGAAGAGAAGTCTCTACTCTGTTTTGCATGCTTTTAATTCCATCATATTTAAGGTGTAGCTCTTTGTTTGTTTGTGGTTTTTTTTAGATGGAACTCACTTTATACAAAAAATTGGTAGTGACGCGTAGCATCTTCTATACTAATTTTGAAAATTAAAAGCGTATTTTTTTAATGGTACAGGGGAACAGTAGCTCAAATATGTCAGTTTTTACTTGAACTGTTTTGGCTTTTTTTGGATGGACTTGATTATTAGGATGAATTGTACGCTCGATTATGATAAACTAATATTCAAGTGTTCAGTTCAAAGCGGATTTGTGTTATTGCAGACTACAATAGGCCTTATCGGCTTCAAGCTGGTGCGTCTTTACTGCATGATCTAATTCATAGCTCTGAACATTCAAAACCAGTGGCAGATTTGTATATCTTCTCGTGTTTAGACAGATGGAAGTGAGGAAGACAAATGCACCGACAGTGTGTTTTATGCTTCAGTGAAATGATAAATTCACCCTATTAATTCTCAATATTTATTCTATTTTAAAAGACATAAATGCAGTATTATTCTTTCAGGAACAATGTGTCCCTTGTCCATTTGACAGGGTTGGCTTAGGTTGTTAAGCCTTGCTTAGAGAGATATCTTGTAGCCACACTAATTAGGGCAATTAAATTTTTTTTTTATATATGTGTCACTGGGAATGGAGGTAGCAGAAGTTTTTGTCATATTTATTGTTTTCCATCTTTCTGTTAGAAGATTATATGTATTTCTCTGTGAATAGAGAAAGATAACAACTTTAATGAGGGAGGACTTACTAAGCTACCTGTTTGTAGTTTTTCGTGTGCATTACTATATTTTAAAACACTTTTCAAAGCTTAATTGTCTGTGGTTTCCATGGCATTTGTGTGTATATTCACAGGTGAAATGTGAGTAGGTGCATCAGGATTGCAGATTCTTTTGTCAGATAGCTGTTTCTGGTTTTGAACAAGAGCTTAGTTTTTATCTTAATCATCAAATGCACATTTTTAAGTCTTCATAACGATGTTATGCATTGCTCTACAGAAATCTGAGATTTTTGACAGCTATCTACTAAGCTTGTTTCTAAATGCAGGTTGTTCATGGAAAACATGTTTAATGACCATACAAATTTGAGTTCGTGTCTCACTGGCTTTCAAAATTCTAATACATGAAGAACAAAAAATCCTCATGTTAAGCTAGCTGCAGTTTCATCTAGAAGGATGCTTTCAAAATGAATAGTACAAAAAGTTACAAATCTCTGCAAAGACAACAGATCTGCACTTCAATTAATATTCTTGTCAAATTCATGGAGTGCATATAAAACTGCTGAATGGGGCACTTGTACATATTTTTATCCCCTTCTTCGGCTACTGACTTGGGTAATGAAGTGTAGATGTGGCTGCTACATGCCAGTTGGAAGGGAGCCAAAACAGAGATGTTGTTTGTACATGTGCAGATGCTGGCAGGATTCCCTGCACTCCTGTTGTCAAAAGATCCTTTTATTGCCACAGAGTTATAAATATATCTGCATTACAGTACGGCTTGCAGATATTTTACTAGTGCTGTTAGGGATGTTCACTTCTCAATAAATGAAACTGCTCCTAGAATTTCTTGTGTGAAATGAAGTTCAGTGTACACAATGGAGGAAGCATAATAGAAGTGTTTTGAAGATCAGTGTACCATTGTGACTAATGCTGTACTTTCAAAATCAGTTTAATCCATTGCATAAATCCCCGCTGCTGCTGGAAAGGAGAGGTCCTCTTAGCTCCTTTCCTCTTTTCTGCATCTGGCTGTTCAGACCTTTTCCTTTCCTTTTGTCAGTACTAGCATGATGTGGTGATGTGATGAGCTGGATCGGGCTGCTGATCCAACTAAACAGCAGCCTAGCAAGTACCATCTGCATTGTGTTCCTAATGGCATGAAGGAGGGTATTGAAATGAGTGTGCTTGATGGCTTGGAAGGGATGAACACCTTCACTTCCGGTGGCTTCATGGCTTTTGCCAGGTTCAACTGTTTGTGGTTGAATTTGTATTTGGAAAGGGAGGCAAAGGCATAAGCAGAGCAGGACTGGAATATAGGAAAGGAGAGCGGTAGAAAAGAAGAGGAGTGGGGTGGTCCAAAATAATACTTAAATAAAAATATCTAGGTGTCATTGCTGTAGTAATTGAATTGAATATATTACATTGAATGCTGGTAAAATGCAGCAATGTGAAAATGTTATGCCCAGTTGGTGGAATCAGTTAAAGCTGTGATTATCGGAAAATGTAATCAGGTAAATTTTCTCCAATTTAAGGTATAAATTTGGTTTTATAGGATACGGATAAAATAGACTTGTGTGGGCACAGGACTGATAGGCACATATATTCAGAATTCCTCAATACTAAGCTGTATGGCTTTTTCCTGATAGATACTGGTAGGCAGTACTTTGAGTTTTTCTGTATGCCCCTTGGTCCTGCTCACTGGAATGAAAAATTTTTGCTTGCCCAGAGTTCTCTGGAGCCTTAGTTCTCTGGGTGCCTGTCGTGGTTTAGCCCCAGCCAGCAACTCAGCACCACACAGCTGCTTGCTCACTGCCCCTACCCCGGTGGGATGGGGGAGAGAATCGGGGGAGTAAGAGTGAGAAACACTCCTGGGTTGAGATAAGAACAGTTTAATAATTGAAATCAAGTAAAATAGTAATGATAATAATAACATAATAATGATAATAACAATAATAATATACAAAGCAAGTGATGCACAATGCAATTGCTCACCACTCGCCGACCGATACCCAGACAGTTCCCGAGCAGCAATTGCTGCTCCCCGGCCAACCCCCCCCAGCTTCTATACTGAGCATGACGTCACATGGTATGGAATAGCCCTTTGGCCAGTTTGGATCAACTATTCTGGCTGTGCCCCCTCCCAGTTTCTTGTGTACCTGGCAGAGCATGGGAAGCTGAAAAGTCCTTGACTGGCATAAGCTGTACTTAGCAACAACTAAAACATCAGTGTGTTATCAGCATTCTTCTCCTACTAAATCCAAAACACAGCACTATGCCTGCTACTAGGAAGAAAAGTAACTCTATCCCGGCCGAAACCAGGACAGTGCCTTAGCACCAACTCCTGCTTGCTTCTCTTTGAGTGTAATGACATGGTCCTTTGTAAATAACTAATTTCATTTGATGGGCAACAGCCATTTGCTTATTGGTTTGTTTTGATCCAGGACTGAATACAGTAATGATAAATGTGCATGAGATCTCATTTTGGTGCCATTTATTGATGCCACAGGCATAAGTCTTCATTATATTGGTCTGTTTCGGGAATAAGTAAGGAACACTGAATTAGCACACACTTCATTTGTTGGAAGGTTGTTTTGCTAACAACAAAACAAGCAAAAAAACCCAGCCAACTTCTTAACTGTGGAATGCGTCACTTGATTTGTCCTGAACTAGTGGATGTTTGCGCCTACTTACCACCTTCATAGATTGCCCTGAAGCCTACAGTTAAAAAACAACCCGAGGACTGGATAATGTCAGCCTTATTGCATAGTAGGTTCAGTTAGTGAGAGAGGTTTAGTTCTCAATTATATGGTAACACAGCTTGAAAATACTGGTCAGAACCATCAAATTAGTTCTGTATCATCCTCAGGATTTTTCGTGATCAGGTTTGCCTATGTGGGTAGATCAGGTGATCAAAATACAGTAGAAATCCAGACACTTAGGCAGCCCAAAAACTTTGAACTTATTCTGTTATTAATACGGGTCTGATGCCCTTTTGACCAACCCAGAAAGGTTCTTCTTTGCAATAGTAAACACAGTTATTTCCCCTAAAATTGTCTTCTACACTTGCCATGTTAGAGGTTAGCTTAGTGGCTTTTGCCATAAAGATGGCAAACTAAGTCAACAATATGTATTAATTTCTTCACATGTACCATATCGACAAGATTGGCTATGTAGAAACTTTGAAGAGTCCTCAGAAATTCCATAGAAGACATCTTGAGCCACAATAGTCTGGGATGGACGCTCAGCTTCCGATAGGATCCAGTTATCAAATAGTGTTAACACATAAACAAATGGGTATTTTTATTGTCTCAAAATTATATTTAAAATATTAAATAATTTAAAAACTGTAGATGAACAAATAGCAATATTCTTAAGTGTTCCAAGCAAGGACTGCCGGAAGCTAGGTACAAGTTAACCTGGTACTCAGCCTTCATTTTAGATATGGGCTCAGTTAGGGCCTCCATAATGTTTTATTAAATGCTCCTATGGAAAGGAGCATGCTTCCAGAGCGGTAACTTCAATCCTGAATCTTCTCTCCCTGTCTGAAAGACCTTTAGAAGAAGGATGGAAATGAGCATGCTGTAGGTAGGTGAATTGATTTGCTGGGCTGGAGACTCTCCAGTTCTGTGCTGGAGATTTAAAGTGAGAGGCATATGGAGTGTTAGCATGACGTTCTCCAGTATGAGCAGCATAGAAGTGGGAAGGAATTCCCAAACCTTCTCTTTACCTTTTTTTTCGGGGGGGTGGCAAGTATCATCTGGACTCTCAATAATAACTGTTCTTTTTTCCTTGTCACCTCTGTATAGTTTTGTACTTCTTCAGATGATTCAGAATGCGAGAGAAAAGAATTGTAGCTGCCTGTGAATTACTGGGAGAAGTTGTACCATGGAAGCACTTCACTTGTGTGCTTTCCCCCCCATAAGAGGGGCTTTGATGTGCCTCAGTAAACCTTTTAATTAGTAGCACTTGTACTTAAAAATTCTGTTTTGTACTGAAATAACTTAGTAGGTGGAGACAATCTCTCCACAGGGTTTTGTTTTTTACTTCCTGAAACCTGCAGGTGTTGTGAAATCCTGAAAATTCGATCTAACCAAGAGAAACTATTGTTGCAGTGCTGAGCAAGTGTTCCTGTTTCACTTCTTCTTCCTGTGTGTTTACCAGCAGCATCTTTTAAAAGACAGAGAAAACAACTATAAGAATTTTCCTCATGGGTATTGCTAGAGGAATCATTGATCCAACAACCTTTTGGGTCAGAGGCCAGTCAGTCTTTTTAATGAAACTTGGTTCCTGCCATGGAAGCATGCGTACGCAGAAAACGACTAGTGAAATATGCTAGCAAGTGTTGTGAGTAAAGATTGGAGTGTGTATTGGTGATTTATATTATTGTATTGACTATTGTGATCTAAGCAAATCTATTTTGTTTTTTTCAGGGCTTTTTTAGTACTAAATTTGAAGTCTTATTGTGTGAATTGAGTATAGCTTTAACTTTGCTGTTTGCATTTCAAGAATAAGTATTAATTCTTGGGGGTAGATGTGGCTTGGAATTCCTTGCGTATTACAGAGCTTCCAGTGTTTCTGACCAACATCAGTATTTTAACCTTGGCTTAGCGTCAGCTGATGCCTCATGCTTAAGATAAAATGGTGAAAACTTTGTTATCAAAGGAAGCACAGACACAGGTAAAACTAAAGATTGTTGTGGGGCAGGCATGGGTTCTAACGCTATGGTGATTGGGTATGTAAGCCCTCTTAACTTCTCTGATTTTTTTTTTTAAGTGGGATACATATACAGGTGGGTGACTGCTGGGCCCTTTTATGGTTTCTTCCTGATGCATAGTATGGAGGATACATTTTAAATGCTTGTCTTTTCATATTGAAGTCTTAGGGCACATTCAGCACAACTGAAGTAGGAAAAATATGCTGGTGTGGTTTGGCGGGTTTTTTTTAATTGCTTGTAGTATGTTATTACTATTCAGTCTCATGTTAACTTCCACAAAACCTAGTATTGGAGACAAATTTTACTTTTGATAAAAGTGTTATGTGGTTGTGTGTACTAAATACACAGAGTATGTATGTAGTAACTAATCAAGAGGTAGACTGTTAAGGAGTGCTAGAGGCATAAGAAAGCCTAAGCTTTCTCTTATACCTTGATCTGTTCTGTAATCCTTTCGGTAAGAGATCTTCAAGTGAGAGGATCCTCAAAAGAATCCAATCAACTGAGGAAAATGGGAAGGGGGGGTGGTGGGAAGAAGGAGGCGTCACCGTAAAGCTTTTGCCTTTAAGTTTTTTAAAAAAATTGGTTTTAATTAAAAATTTCAGATGCAAAATTATCTCGGTGGGAAGTACACTTGTGTTAATACAACAGACATGTATAAAACACCAATACAAAAAGCTGGTCGGTGGAATTGTTCATGTGTATGTGAACATATATATCTTTCCCTTAGTAGTCCGGCAGGGCCTCTTGCTCACATAAATATATTTTGTGGTGTTTTTTCTTTCTCTTCAAAACTTAGAAGTATATGGGAATGTCATGTTGATGGGTATTTACAGGTGTCTCCCTTAAATTTTATTGAACAACCTTTTAAAATCTAAGCTGGTTTGTATTAATGAAAATTTTAAAAAATCTTTTTATATACAGAGTTTTCCATCTGATGAGGGTTGGCCGTTTGCAAAGTACTTAGGAGCATGCGGAAGAATGGTGGCTGTCAATTACGTTGGAGAAGAGCTGTGGAGTTACTTTAATGCACCATGGGAGAAGCGAGTGGATCTGGCCTGGCAATTAATGGAAATAGCTGAGCAGCTGACAAATAATGACTTTGAATTTGCACTCTACCTCCTTGATGTCAGCTTTGACAACTTTGCAGTTGGACCAAGAGATGGGAAAGTTATCATTGTAGATGCAGAAAACGTTCTGGTAGCAGACAAAAGGTTAATCAGACAGAGTAAGTCTCTTCTTTCTCTCTGCTCCCCTCACCCCATGTCTCTTGCTTCTTTCTCTGCAAGCACAATATTTAAAGTATGTGTAGTTGCTAAATACCCATTTTGTTGGCTTTATAACTAGACTACTAATTAACAAACTAATTAGCTTTCTTCTGCAATTAGACTACTAATTAACTTGACTAATTTGTCAATTTTACGAAGCGTTGAGCTTACCTGAACTTGATTTACATATACTTTTAATCTCTGTAATCCTGCTTAAATGGAGAGGTGGGGGTGGGAGGAGTCGGTTTGGATGTTGGACGGGTTTGTACAGATGGATGGACAGGTAGACAGATGGGCTGGCTGACTGACTTGTCTACCTTAGCTAAAAGAGAGAGGTTCCTTTCATCTTTTCCAGACATCTGTAAGGACAGAAGTCTTGGCATTCTATTTTCTGTGAATGACAAGACATTCTTACTGCTCGCTTTGCCTTAGTTACATAGCCTGTCTCTGGTTCAGTTGTTCAGGTAGGTGCTCTGTAATAATGGAACTGAAGGAATGAGTAATTTTAGTGCTGTTTCCAAATGGGAATAGTGAAAATTCATTCATCTTTCTGTCAACTGTAAAAGCTCAAAGCAGTGGCAGCAGGAGAGATGTTTGACAAAGTGGCATTAACATGGGTTTATATGCCTTTTGAGCTTATAAGGAAAACTTTACAGACCTAAGGGCTAGAGACATTGAACATGAAACCCTACATTCTGCAGAAGTTTGTGGCAGTAGGCCAAGTGATTCCAGTTTGCTTTGGATGAATGGATTTTTTTAAGCTTTGCAAATAGACTTCATATGCTGTGCTGCTGAATTAACGTTCAGACTGTATTTTCTATCCACACGCTTTTCTACAAGGAAGTATGGGTTTGGGGTTTTGGGTGGGTTTTTTTTTTTTTTTGGTGGTGTGGGGTTTTGGGTTTTTTTGGGTGGGTTGGTTTTTTTTTTTTATTAGATTTATTATATATTCTCAAGGAGATTGGATTAAAATTATATGAGCCTACCAAGAAAACCTTTTAATGTATTGGATATCTAGTACATTTACTTTAGTACGTATGGGCCATGCAAATAAGCCCCCAGCCCTCCTCCATCCTCTTAAGTAATATTATTTTAAGACTTTGACTTCTGGAGCATGTCGGAATTGCTCAGTCACAAAGATGACCAAATGAACTCTGAAAAACCTGATGCGTACATGGAATAGAAGCAAGTAGCATCTGAATGCTGAAAGTGTCACGCTTACATCTGTTGTCTATAGTTCTCAGACTAATTTGAATCTAACTAGGATTTTGCTGCATGATTTGTAATTAACAATCAAGAACACAGAAAACAAATGAGGACACAAGAAAGTTCTCAGTCTTTGTATAAACTTGACATTTAATACTGATTTCATTAATCTCCTGGAAAGTTTCATTAAACAATCTCCTGTCTAGAGTGATTAATATGCCAGTTTAGATATTTGAATATGTACATTCTGTCCAATGGCACTATACAGTAATATCTAATTGTGCTCTGTGGGGGATATCTTAGTTGAGTTTGCTGAAGTCTTTTTTTCCCATTCTCCTTTGCTGGCTTCTTTTCCATGTTGAGTTTGCTGTTCACTGTACAAATTTTATGTCATATTTTTATAGTTTTAGCAGTCATCCTTCAGTATGCTTTTTTTTCCTAGTCTGGCTTGCAGTGCACCATAAATGAGTAGACCAATAGTCAGCTCAGAGACTACCGAACACTGATAAATTTTATTTTGTACATCATAGTGCTAAAAGAGATCTGCAAAACTATGAGACTCCATGATAAGGACCTCTTCGCAAAGCTGACAGTAATCTAGAAACTTAAGATGAAAGTTTTCTAACAAAAAATAGTGAGAACTCAGGACATCTCACACTTAGTAACCTTTTACATATTATTGTATAAGGTAGTTTCTGTAAATCAGGTTTTAAGTTAAAGAAAGCTTCGTGACAAGGCCACTAGTTACACCTTCAAATTTTGATAACTTTAATATATATAAAGAAGGATTTATACATGTATGTAAATGCAATTTGTTTTGTTGAATTTTTTCTGTCTTCAAAGATGATATATAATGCATCTGCTTTTTTTTATATACACTTCTTAGTTACTACCATGTCTAAAGTAAGAGGTTGGAAGGTAATGTTTCAGAAGTTTATGGCAATTACTTTGCAATGTTTTTTTTTTTGTTCACTGGTAGACCACTTGCCAGTGTTAGTTCCCAGGGCAACTGGAAACCAAATCTATGTTGCTAAAATAAATCGTGTTGCTTGTTTGTTTTTCTCTCAACTTCAGCTGTGAATCATTCTCTTGTACTTGTTTGTGCTACATTTTTTCCTCTGGGTATGTGTGTGAATGTAGATTTCATGTGTGCTATTTTTTCTGCTTCCCTCTCTTTGCTGTCTATTTTACACTCTTTCTTTCTTTCCCTTATTTTTTTGTATTGTCAGGACCATTTCAGTGGAAGGGTGAATCAAACTGTCAGATGCAAACTTAGACTAGAACATTTAAGAGTTCATGTAAACAGAGTTGATTTATAGTTTAAATATTACCAGTTTGCTGTGTATTGAGCTTCTGATTGTATTCAGAGGCACATATGCTTTTTCCTCCTCTCTCTCACTTTTTTTTTTTTTACTGTCTCCTTGTATTTCACAGATAAACCTGAAAACTGGGATGTATGGTATGAAAGCAAATTTGATGACTGTGATAAAGAAGCTTGTCTGTCCTTCTCGAAAGAGATTCTTTGTGCTCGTGTCACTGTGGACCACAATTATTATGCTATTTGTCAGAACCTTTTATCAAGACATGCCACGTGGCGTGGCACTTCTGGAGGACTACTTCATGACCCCCCAGCTGAAATTGCCAAAGATGGCCGACTTGAGGCCTTGCTGGATGAGTGTGCCAACCCAAAGAAGCGATATGGTAGATTCCAAGCTGCAAAAGAACTGCGTGAATACCTTGCACAATTGAGTAACAATGTGAGGTAGTCCACAGTGAAAATTTTTTGCAACACTGACTAAAACACAATTGCAATGACACGTAGAAAATGAAGTTTTGAACTTACGTATTAAAAAGAGAAAATTAAAAAAAGAAACTAGTTTATCAGTTTTCTAAATACCATAAAAATACTATTTTATGGTGTTATAATGTTCCTTTGCAAACAGAGAAGGTACTTACTGAATTCAAACTTGAGCTACTATTGACTGTCCTCCCTGACTATTTAAAAGGGAGTAGGTCAAAAAAGACTGTGATAGCTTAATTGACAGCTTGTGTGTCAAAGGGTACTTTACATAAAACTGCATTAGTGTCACAGTTTTGTGAAGCTGATGTTTTTACTTGGAAAGTCAAGTTAGACTGATGGCCTGTTTTAAAGGCCTTTTTCCTGACATCATTGTCTCATTTTTGTGTTTGTTTAAACACCTTGAAGTGGCATTTACATACAGGTAAATCTAGCTGTCTGCATTGTTTCAAATTTAACAGGCGTTCATGTTAATGCGGTGCAGTACATTCCTACTGTGAGTGCAGGATTCCCATGTTTACTGTCTAATTTTAGGGGGTTTTACACTGTATTTTACTATGCTTAGACATTGTGTATTTTTTTTAAGATCATCATAAACTCAAATGTCATTTGAACTAACATTCATTTGATGTCTTTTGTAGTTCTGCCATTGGAAATATCACTTAATGTAATTATTGTACAAAACTTTTACCCTTCATGCCAGTATATACACATGACTGTTTAGCAGGAAATCATGGTATGATCAAACTCTTATTTTTAACAGAGATAATTTGAGCATTGGAGAGAGACTACAATGAAAAGATCTGTATTAATTTAAATTGGGGATAGAAGCTTGACTAAAATAAAAACTCACTAGTCCAGTGTAGTTAAGAATAAACCAAAGAAAATGGGTTTGTTTATTAGTTTCTAAGCAAATAGTAAAGAAAAAATGCTATACTGCAGTGAAGCTAGTAATTCTCAGAATTTAAATTTCAGTGGTCCTTGGTTACTCTTTGAAGAACTTCTAAAACTATGTGCTTATACTAGAAGAAAACCCTGATTTGAATAATAAAGTCTAGAAAATTTGCAGTTTGTTTTACATCATTCCCAATTCTGTTGAATTCAAGTGTAATGGTGTTTACTGAATATTCATCTTTTGGTTTACCAGCTAAACTTATTAAGCTGTGTTCACTCTAGACACCTTTTCTTGAACAAAGTTCGACTATTCCCAGTGCAGTTAAAATTGACTTGTTGAGGTTTGTGTAAATCTAGAGTTGTTCTCATAAATTACAGTTTTTATAGAAACCTCAGTTACTGCTACAAGAACTCACTTCAAAGCTTGCTCCTTTTTTTTAACTGCTATAATGCTTCATTTTCCTGAAGTCTTATTCATAAAAAGATACTCTTAGGAAATGTATGCATATTAATGCATATTACTTCTTGTAACAGTAATGAGGGAAACTAATATTTCATAAATGTGTGTATAAATCAATATTTTGTACAAGCTAAAAAGAATTCTGAGCAAGGCAGTATGTGCTACTTTGAAGAGCAAAATTAGAATGCTCATACTGCATCAAAAGACTGATGGAAACTGTTGCTTTACCAGATTGCTGCAAGTGCAAGGTGAGGACATTGCAAACTCACTGACTGGCCCTTCTTTCTCAAAGCTCAAAAAGTGGAGCCATATAAAGATGCGGAGTGCTTTTTGATTTCTTAGATGGACTATGTTAAGGATATTTTAGAATTCGAAATTCTCGCTTTGTCATCTTTGCCTATATAATCCTAATTTGCTCCTAATCCCTTGTCTTGTTTTCTGAAGTTAGAATGCCCAATGCAGCTTTTAATTTTCATTTCTCCCCCCCGCCTCATTTAAAAACTGTTTTACATGCTTGCTGTGGCACAAGCTGTCAGAGAAGGTTCATGTTATTTTTCATCATAAAATGCACTTATTTGAAGAAAGCAGACTAACCCTCAGACTAGGTAATACTACCCTACCATAAAAGCCTTGACTTATCACTAAAGTTGATTTTTAAACATCTACCATGTTTCCCAATGAGCGAGTGGAGTATGATTGTTAAAGTTGTAAGAGAAACAAACACTGCCAGTTCTGGTTACTACTTGAGGCAGTTCTGCTAATATCAGAATGTCGTATCAGATTTGGTTTGGGGTTTAGTTCCCACAGAAATAAGTTACTAAAGCTGATTATAAAAGGAATTTGGAACTTTACCAAAAGAAAAAAAACAAACAAAAAACCCCCCAAAACCAAAACACTACAGGGAAAACATTGTGGAGAGCAATAAATCTTGTTCTGTTTGCACCTATCAGATATTTATTGTACAATAACAATTTATATTTTTAGCCATTGCCCATTATTATTGATGAACACGGTGAAATATTTTTGAATGAGATGTTTGGGGTTTGTATGTGCATTACAATTGTCCTTTTGTACTGTAAGTTACTGTTTGATTGGAATATTTTATCAAAACTGTCTCCCTGTGCCTTTATATTACAAGAAAGTTGTTTCTGCAACTTCTAATGATATTAATAAAGAATACTTTAAGAACCTCATCTCAGATACTCATTTTCAGATCAGTCAGTCTTTTAAGATTGACTTAGTCTAGGATGCATTAAAATATACATAGAACCAGTTTTTGTAGTGTTGCAGAATGCACCGTTGCCAAAAGTGACAGGAACTTTTTTCCCTTCCTTCTTTCTAGTGGACTGTTTGGTCCAAAGTATGAATGATCTGCCAGGAATCTTTTTGTTTTGGAGATTATCATAAGTAGTACTTATTTTCTTAAAAGCAACCTGATCAAGTCATATCTTTCTGTTCTATTAACTGAAAGAAAGTATTTTCAAATTAAACAAGTTGATATATTCTCTCTTTATTGTTTGAGAAACTTATTTTTCCTTGTATTTAGAGTCATTTATATTGCTAGTACCACTGTCTCTTCAGTACAATATTCTAGCAGTTAATGTAATATAAATATATAATAAGTTTTGATGTGTCTTCTTTGGATTTTTCAGTGAGCATTTGCATTGGAAACTAAGTCCTACAGTTACACTAGAGCATATATTCCCTTCTGACTTTCTGAGCCTGTGTAAATAATAGGAACAACTTGTCTCAAAAACACTTGGATTTTTAAATAGTTTTAGTTGCACTCCTGCTGCCTCAACTTACATCTCCAGGACCTGCAAACATGCAGATTGAAACTTGTAAACTTTCCAGTGTGCCTCAGAAGTCAAGACTATTATGGTCTTAAGAAGAAACTAGCATGAGTAACTGCTGCATGTTTTCTTCCAACAGTTTCCAGAGTATCTCATAGTCTGATCCTGGTTGCCTTGAGATTCAAGACATGGTGTATCTGGTACTTTCTCATCGGGTGCTTTTTCATTGTGAGAAATTCCTTTATGAGACACTTCAAATATGTTAAACTTTGTATGCTACTCTGATTTACCACAAACAGTAGGTTAAATGTGATTTTCCTTATATTTATTAGAGTGGAGACCTTGGCTACCTTTAAGAGGCACTTAAATGTTTTGTTTCTCTAGACTCAGTCTAATGTTTTTGTAGAAACCAGCAATGGTACTTTCATGGATTCCTGGTTTTCCGTATGACGTCTGAATTCAGTGCTGACTTCTAAGCTCTTTTGTTAGTTATCTACGTTGTTTGAAACCTGTGATTTGGAGATTAGGATAGACCGGACTGCAAAACCTCTGTAAAAAGCACATGTCTAGTGAGTATCAGAGAAATGTTCCATTAGGGAAGTATATTGCTCAATTTGAAGATTTGGCGTGCAGCCTGCTTAAACCGTTTTTGAAATTCCTCGTGGGTTCTTTCTGTCTTACAGTCCTCCCAAGCCTTTAAAAATCCAGTCCATCAAATGGAAACTTTGTTAGTGTAGACTTCACCTACTTTTTTTTGTTGAAGTTGCAATGTACAGACCTGCTAATTTATTTGATAGCCTTCGTCTGAGTAGTTCAGTCATTATTAGCATCACTGTTATTTCTACTTTAAATGTCTGCCAGGTTTTTGTTTTCTGTTTCCTTACTTCCAGATCATGTTCAAAGATGTACAACTAGTTTAAATAGACCTTTATCTCCTTCTAGTTTCATTTTCGGGTGTTTTAAAGAAACTTTTTCCTGTGCCGATTTGTCATTTTTTTAATGTGACTCTCCAGATCTGACAAGTGTCGGTTTGCCTGGGGTACTTTTAAGCATCAAATTCTTTTTATGTTTCATACTGAGTTTTATAAACACATTTCACTATTTGTCCAGGCAAAAGTCTTTGGTAGTCTGACTTGTACTGTACACTACACTAATGAGCTTTTGCTAGATGCAGGAAGGCCCTGTGGCTGCTTGATGTCTTTGTAAGTGTGCATGTGATGTTAGGACAATGAAGAGTCTGTTGTTTTGGCAGCAGATGAGTCTGATGTTGCCACGCTGGAAGTATGAGAATATACCTGTTTTTTGTGGTTCAAAAGCTAGATAAATTTCAGGAGCATTAGTAATGAACGTGTGCCACAAATACTGACTTGCATGTTCAGGTCAGAGCAGGAAAGTTCTGACTTTAAAAGACAAAATATCTAACACTGTTTTTGATATTTGGTGGGTTAACTCCAGTCTTCTGAGAACAGAAATATGAAAGCAGAATATACTTCAAAGCAAAATAGACTGTTTAATATACAGCTTGTGTTCAGATAGAAAAAAGCATTTTTTTAGGTCAGAGTTTCAAATAGCTTGTCTATTAGTTAAAGAATTTTCACACACCTCTCTATTCTGAACATGATGCTTTTGTGTATCTTAACTTTTACTATAGATTCTAGCTTTTGATTTATTAATGGAGGCTTACTGCATCCATTTAATGTGCCCTTGGTATAACTACAGATTCCCAAATAGATGCCCTGTATCTTTTCCAAGGAATGGGGTTTTCCAAATTTAGTGCATTTTTATTTTTTGCTTTTTTTCCTCCAAAAATAGTTCTGAAACTCCTCAAAATAGTTGAGCAGCTGATGTCATTGCTGCCAGCCATTAGTGCAGTTTAATTTTGACTTGAAAGTTCTCATGTTCTTTCATTGTTCAGACTGGGGTAGGAACATTTGGCTTTCTGTAAAATCTGGCAGTTCTCAGTGTGCAGCTATGTCACCTGGACCTTAATAGATCTCTTTTCCTTACAAGAAATCTTAGTGTTTTCTTATTTTGTGGGGATTTTTAGCAGTTTCATATATTAAAAAATTTTCTTACTGTTGCAAATTAACTTGCAGGTTCACTGTGGGAAGAAGGGCCTACCTCCATCTGGAGAGAGCGCAAAGAAATAATAATCAGAATTCTGAGGAAATAAAAAATCAGGGGAATATGTTGAACTTGCTGACTTCAGTACCTCACAGTAGAAAATTAGTATACCAATAATGGGCCTAATTATTTCACTACTTGTAGAATATCAAGAGCAGTTCTTGTTGTTTATTTAGATACACTCATTTTAGAAACTACATGTTGAGGTGGTTGAGCTTAACATGCTTGCTCTCCTAAGGGTAAATTTAGAGTTCTGGCAGAAAGCAGATGTAGTTGTCAACAACTCCTAAGAATTGCCCTCTTCAAGGGAACACTTTCTTTATTGACAGCCAGCGCACTCAGTGAATGAGCGGAAAATACTTGTACAGTGAATGCACAAAGTTACATGAATATGGCAAAGCATCTCAAACTCATCTCCCACTTGTTATCTAGTTCTAATATGGAGCATTAATCAATACACTTTTTTTAGAAAAAAAAAGTAGATTTCTCTCTTAATTTGCTTACTGTTTCATGAAAGCTATACATACGAACACCTGACTTCTTAAAGTCTGGCTGCTATCACTTCATTTGTTTTAGAGGAACATCAGACTTGACCAAGGATGGAAAAACATGTTTCTTTCTCAGACTGCAGCCTTACGTTCTTTGACTTACATGCTGTTGGTTGTGTTTGTTTTTGTTGGTGGTGATGTTTTGTTTGAAAACTTCCTGGGTTACAAAGGAGGAGAACTTGACCAGGAAGATAAAAACAGTTTAATAGCTATCCCTTCAGCTGTTCACCTTCCAGTCCTTCTCAGCTGTACACATTGTTACAGTTCTCCCCAGTCTTTTTTGCAGATACTGTCAGCTTTTCCATTACAATATTTTTCTAATTATTTTCTAATTACTTGGAATACTCCAGGTTTTTTTTCCAAAGGCATTGTACAAAACTTTATTATTAGAGTTTCTGTTAACATCTTTGTTAGAAGAGGTGGTATTTTGTCTCTGCCAAATAGTAAAATTATGTATACATATGATATTAAATGATGTTTCTTCTCTTTATGTCCTGTTTATTTTCAGCATAATCATTAAGTACAATTATAGTATGAATAGATCAGATTTGCTTTCTACTAACATTGTATTTTTTTCCTGAATAATTAATTGGCATTGAAACAAATGGTCATCTCAGTCCCTATTCTTTTCTGGAAGGTGGGGATTGCGTAAAAAGAAACTGGCTAATGGAAGCATGGTGGTGTTTAAAGTGTGAAAAATTGTGCTATACTGCACAAGTACGGACCAGTATTTAGTTTTATAGGGCATATACTTGCTATGATGTACACCTGCCCCATCACCAAATACATACACTGTCAGAAACCTTTTTTATCAGTTTTGTAGAAATTCTTTGCTTCTAGACACAACTGTCTGAATGTATAAATCTTTATCATGTATATGACTGCATTATCCAGATACTTTATCAGCAAGTACAGTAGGAAGAAAACAAAAACTTAGGAGGTCTTTGTGCGCTGAGCATAGCCATTCTTTCCCTGGCACTGTCTTCTCCTGTGTCTGCTAGTATGGGGTGACGTCTCTCCTACCGAGGAGTTCAGTGCAGTAGGAGCCGATCAGCAGAGTGTAGCGTTGGTGCCAAAGCCTCTACGTCTTCTCTGCGTCCATGTCTGAGACTTTGCTTCAGCCTGAATTGAGACTTGTCTCCTCGACTGAACATCTCCAGTAGGTTTATGCTCAGTTACCAGTTCAAACTTGTATGTATCTGTTAGGGCTTGGAAGGTGTTTGGCGTGCACATGGATAAGAGTTCTGGCTTAGTTTTCTGTGCAATGAACCTGGTTCATGTGCATCAACACTGCTCTGCCATGAAACCAACACCTGGAAGTGGGAAGATGATTGAGAGACTCACTTCAAATCTGCCTTACTTCTCCGAAACACGTTAATGTGAACCCAGACTCTTAACAGCTAAATGTGTTCTTCACTAGACAGAATGAGGATCCTGCATTGACTGAACTTCCTCTGAGTTCTTAAGTTTATGTATAATTTATCTATTATTTTTTACAAATGTCATATTCAAATTTTACCTATATATAAAAATGTATATACACGTATACACAAATTTTACTTATATAAATACATAAAATGAAATTTATGTATGTCTACACACATGTATATACATATATGTACATATATGTATATTTAGCATAAGCTGCTATTGCAAAATTCTGATTGGACACCAAGTTCTTGGCTAAGACTGATGTTTTATTTAATGGAAGTGTTTTACTTGTGAAAAGTCTGATAACCTCATTTCCCTGCTTCTTGTCTTTATCTAAGTCACTTCGATCAAAAGATCTGATGTCTTAAGTACCTAAAAACTGATCTTATACTGGTGTTAATCTATAACCAGCTATTGTTTGGAACAGACTAATGATCTTCCTGTTCTTATTTTAAGTCATTCTTAAGTAAGTTTTTTGATTTCTAACGTGATAACTTAGCTTACATGCCACTGTTGTATTTATATTTTAGTGCCTTACTGATAAGGAACTGTGATTACTGATTGTTTTGATAATTATGAAGGTGTTTATATGTTGTCTTAATTTGGAATACTAGTCTAATAGACTTTTAGATCTTTTGCCAGTAATTTAAGAGAAGGATTACAACTCTGACTTTTAGATGTCCAGTGGTCCTCAACAGAGCCCATAGTAGGAATTCTGAAATACACCCACAAGGACCCCATCTCTTGTCATTCACTACCTCCGGAATTGAGATAGACTGTTTCTTTTAATGCCTGGATTTTGGAGGCATGAGAATATTCCTGTGTGTTGGAACAACTGTAACTCCCCCCTCCCCACTTAAGGCTAAAACCTGGTGAAAAGGAGACAATATATGCTCATAGATGATTTTTTGTTACATCTTTTTTTTTTCTGCATTATTCCATACTTGTCTGGAGTTTATCTGATTACACTTCATGAGATGTATCTAATTATGCTGCTTTTATAATGTGAAAATCTTGCAAAAGTCACTTTTTATAAATTTTTATTGGTGCTTTTTAAAGTAGAATTTTGTAATTTTAATGTGATGTACTTCCATAAGTAAGCAGTAATTGCAAAAACTTTTTCCAAATGTAACCACATTTTTATATTATGATTGTTTCTAGACACTTTTTTCCATATTTGGGCTAGCAGTCTATTTTGTACATTGAACTTTGGCTGCCCACCAAAACCATCACTAGTATCAGACTTGGATTTACCCAGGAGGCACTCTCTTTCCTCTCTGTTACCACTAAAATTGATGTGTGGTATGGATACAATTGTAGTTACACTTGTCCTGTCCTGGTTGGAGTAATACCTGTGTCCTTGGTCTCTAGCACTGCTCTTTATTAGTAGATTATCAGAACTTCTCTATTATGCAAACAAATAAACAAACAAACGTGTTCTATTGCTTAGGTACCATTACATTAGCCACAATATGAGGTATATTTGTGTGAATTGAAAGTACATAGGACTGCAAGCAATAGTTGCATTAGAAGTTTCCATAGATGCATTGCCATCAATCTCATTTTTAGTAAATACTAAAATATCACAATTGGAGCGGTATCAGTTCACCAGCCTTAGACTACAATCTAGCAGAAGTCCAGAAATTAGAAATAGTGGTTTGAGGAGTGAAACAAAGAATGGTATCACTGCATGGAAGAAGCAAGCACAACTTGTGTAAGTAAAGCATCATAAATCACATTGGAATTTACCCAGCACACAATTTTTTCTCACCAAAAAAGAGAAATGCTGTCATTGGGATTTCTGTGTCTCAGCAGAGAAGGAGTGAGTACTGCAGGAGTTCAGGGTGCCGAAGAGCAGTACTGTAACGTGGCCTTGGCTCAGCAGCAGAGAAGCTTTAACCACCAGCGCTCCTATGGACTTCCTCGCTAGTCTGGATTTATTACTCTTCCTGTGATATGCCAAAGCCCCAACCATACTAGAGTTTGTATCTAAGCAATGAGCAATTCTATTGATCAATCTGCTGTTGCTGTATAGCAAATTGCTTGGGGATGTTTTAGCTGTGACAGGTGATTTTCTGTTAGTCAGTATTCGTATAGCTCACACCACAGATCATGTAAGGTACCATGTCATGTCAGACTTGAGCTGTGATCATGACAAGCAGACAGGCCGAGTATCAGAGAGAAGAAAGAAAAGAAATATATGCACTGTACAAATGGAAAATCTTTTTTTTTCCTTTTGTGGTTAAGAAAATATAGAGCAGATCTTTTACAGATGTGGGATGAAATAATTAAAAAAAAGTAACTTTGTTAAGAGGGACATGATTGTCATCCCAGAGATTTCTGCAGAATACATAAAAATTAATCACAAATTGTTTAAACACGCTTTCTGTGTTACTAATTAAGCTGATGTTAGACACAGAATAATGTTTAGTGGATTACAGGTAACAAAATTTTTGTAGCTCAGACACCTTGATCCGGATATGCTCTTCTAGTACTGCTTGCATAAAGTGTATATTATATTGTGTACTGCTGTACACCGCAAGCAATGTACTGCTTGAATAATTTTTCTACAGTGTTCATGTAAAAAAGGGGTTGTTAGTTGGGATCCCATTTAGCCTGTGCTGGAGCACCTGGGCAATAACATATGTATGTGCAAAAATCCAAGAAAGTCACCAAGGTAAAGCACAGTAGTTCCTTAGTGATGCCACATTTCCACGTGTATCTGTTGTGAGACTGGAGGACTCTTTTCTAGTCATCGTATTATGGGATCCTGCTTCAGGAGACCTGTGTGACCCATGTCATCTTGTATGACAATGTCATACTTTTTCCTTTTTTTTCTCCAGTCCTCTTTGAAAATGTGATATATAGACCAAGGTGTCAGTCTATATAAAAATGATACCTGAATTCTAACTTGTATCTCCAACTATGTAAGTTACTACAGTGTAAAAGTGCCCTTCAGATTCAGTGATTTCTAACCTGAACTAAAGTGAGTTAAAACACAGGGAAAAGTGTTTGGTAATTGTGAAAAAATGGTGTATTTGGATTACCTGGCAGTTCCCAGCAAGGTCAATGGTTCAGGGCCAGGTACCTGAACACTGGGATGGCTAATGAACTGCAGATGTGGTTTAAATGGATGTTGGCAGTACGGCACTTAAGTAATATTAATAGTGGACTTCTGAGTCAAGGAAGATAACTTTCAAATTAAAGATGTACTGTTTTGCCTTGAAGACCATCCCTACTAAGGTTACAGATTTGTAGTGGTTAAAGAGTTATTCCAGCAAGAGACAGACCTTGCTATTCTTTGACTTATAATTAATCTTTCTTAATTTTTAAGTCTACATTTTGAAAAATGAGGTATCTGTTTAAGTAGTGAGTTCAAATGATGGAAATGTAGCCTTATATGGTCATTTATGCCATTAGTTTTTAAAACAGCTTTTAAAGCTTTTTTAAAAAGCCAGCTCAGATTGCTGTATTACTTATTTTTCTTTGGAGCCCATGTTGTGGACAATTGAATTAGATTACCAGATGCACTAGTTTGTAGCATTTCACAATCATTTTAAACACAAGATTTAGGATTTACAACGTGCCTTTGGTCTCACTTGTACATCATGTGATTTGCTTTACCTTTTTATGATTTTAGAAATGAGCAAAATGTATTTAAACAGCTCTAAAGTCTGCTTTTGATGGACAAAAATGAAGCATTTGGAGAGAACATTCGGTTTTGGAGTGAAACAAAGTGTCTCTCCCTCCTATTAATATTCTTAGGGAAAGCCTCTGATGAAAATATATAAAGGACACACGTTCTCATTAGCAATATTTTCCTTTGTCTATCAATTTTTTTTTTAAAGAATATATAAAAATCCTGCCTAGTATTTGGAGATGTAGGAGATAAGGGTTTAAAGGGGAACTCTAGATGACTACAAATCCTGGTACAAGCACAGTGGGGACACTAAGAGCAGCTCTGATCAGGACTATGACAGTTACAGTCTCTGAGTGCCTAAAGTCTAAGGCCTTGCATATTTTTAAAAGTTGCCATGATATAAGTTTAAATCACATCGACGAGTTAAGATCTTGCTCACAGGATAGAGGTGCCTTCTGCAGAAGTGCTTTGCCTTGCTAGTGATGTCCCTTTCAAAGGGCAGGGAAAAGAGCCTCAGAAACCATTTTGCATCTGCTTACATTTGGTCTTCTTAGATATTTAAAGTTTTTGTTTTCTGTTATCATTTCCCATCTTCCCCTCCAGAGAAGCTAAAACCTTCAAAATATGTGTACAATTAATTCAAAGCTATTTCTTAACCTTATGTTGGGTTTGGAAAGGTAAAGGAGGGAACCCATGTTACTGTTTAGATACCAGGTCAGTCACGGAGTGGGCAGGAAAACTTGGGCTGCATAAAAACTACAACTAAATAAATTACCTATGATAATGTCTTGATCATTTTATTGATAATTCAGAAATATTCATAACTCATATTCTTCCAGGTGGAGAGGTTTTTCCTATTATGTAAATGTTATTAAAAATCAATATTAAAATTCAATATTCTTTGGCCAGTTCGAACTTGTAGGATGAAATGTCAAGGCATGTGGGAAACTGTACTCTATGGATATAGGCAAGTGACTGGAAGATGTGTGAAAAACCAGGACTTGACTGTCTGCTAAAGATATCTAGGAGATTTAAAAATCTACAAAAGACCTTTTGGTAATTTATAATCACCATGTTATGGTGAGATTAAGAGTCTTTTGATGTAACACAGGAGCATGTTACAGTAAGTATCTACTAAAAAACTCATTCCTATTGTAGTTTTATATTAATACTGAAAACATTTCTCAAGTAATTTCTCTTACAGCTTTGTGGTGCGTTCCCTACAGACTGTGTATGGGGAAAATGTGGTACCTTCTTAAATCCACCCATTTCTGTGATGTGTTCCGTCTATAAAAATGCTGGGAATAAGTTGAAAATTGTATTAGTAGTATGGTATCTGAGTGATAAGTGGTTTCTAAGTGCAAACGGTGATTTAGGAAGTATTGCAATAAGCTAAATGTAGTTGCTTAGGTTAGAGAAAGTGGGCTAATTGAAAATATACCATAGCAGTGGGGTTGTAAGTCAAACTGCTCTTAGTTCACATGCATTGTAGGGAGAGTGAACCATATCTAAAAAAAAAACCCACACTGGAAAGTCATCCAGAGAGAAGAGATTACATTTAGAAATGCTTTTGTTCCCATCGAGCTACATGTGGTAATTTGCATCTGGTATACAATACTATCAGCATACTGAATCACAGGAAAAGCAAGTATTGTGGAGGGGTCATGATCTGTTTTTGAGAGATATTTGTGCTCAGTATTTAGAAGGAAGAAAAGAAATATAATTAGAAGACCATAAACCAGGGTAAGAGTTGTTTCTTTCAAAGAAGAAACAATGAGGAGAGGATGTCTGCCGAAATAGACCCTCAGTCCAGGCAGCTAAGAGATGTACATGGAAGGAAATCTGTTCAGCAGCCCATAATTGCCCTGAGTTCCAGGTAGATGTTGATCTTTTCTTCTATCGATTTCCTTTTGGTAACTGTTTTCTGCTTTGCAATCAAGAGCCAGAATAAATTTGACCTATGCTTTTCCTTATCTAGTGACAAAGGAGTCTAAGGCCAAGTGTTGGTAGATACTGGTTGCTCTTCAGGGAACAAAAAATGTTAGTGCATGGCTTATGGCTTTTGTAATTTTGAATAGATGTCCAAGATATCAAGTATGCAGGTAGAGGCATAATGCTTCACCTCCACAATGTTTCAGAGTTAAAAGGGCTTGGGATATATTATTTCCTAGTTCAGTTTGATGCAAAGTGGTAGCTTGCAAAAGGAAGCCTACAGTGGCAGGTATTAGCCAGTGCGCCTTTGCCAGGTTCGTTGAAGAGAAAACAGTGTTTAACTCTGGGAATAGCCATATATCTTGGAGATTCCTTTGCAGTTACTGTGACTAGACTGAGTCTAGTTTCTAGTCAACTCGTCTTTCACCAGTATCTGACTGTCTGTCAGTCAATGTAATAAAAAGGAATACTGAGCAGTAATTCACAATGGCTGAAATATATGGTCAGATGATTCCTCTACAAGAAAACTACCTAACAAAGAGTATTCAGATCATATGTTTGCAATTCAAAGGTCTGTGTTATTTAATGATATATTTAATTGAGGCCCATTCCTCTCTAGCCTTTTGATAAAGGCCTCTAGGTTCTTGCTCATTGTCTTATTTACAGATAACTGTAAGTAGCCCCTGATATTTGTAGCACTTTGACAAACCATGGAGGGAAATGAGCCAACATGGTTTATGGCTTTTGTAATTTTGAATAGATGTCCAAGATATCAGAAATGCTTTGAAGTAATCTGATCTCTTAAGAAAAATGTTGCATGCATTCAAGGGCATCAAAACCAGGCAGTGTTTCTAAAATTTATATAATTTATATATTGAGTACAATTTTGGGGTCAAAATATTCACAGGTGCCCTTTTTATTCATCCTGGTTTGTACATCTGCAGGTTTTTTCCCCAGTATGTTTGGGAATGTTTTAATACTAACAGACCACATTTTCAAAGATGAGTGTGCAAAGTGGTAGCATTTATCTTACTTGATGAATATGC
Source organism: Pelecanus crispus (assembly GCF_030463565.1). Classification (NCBI taxonomy): domain Eukaryota; kingdom Metazoa; phylum Chordata; class Aves; order Pelecaniformes; family Pelecanidae; genus Pelecanus; species Pelecanus crispus. The sequence continues at coordinate 17,805,397 of NC_134651.1, read as the reverse complement.
TAAAACCCAGTAATATTTAACTACTTTGACCATGTAAATTCTAGACTATATCCTCTGAACTGCCAACTTGTTTTCCTAGTGAAAAAAGATTGAATAAAATAATAGGTGTGTTAATTGCCAGTTAAGTAGTACAGCAGGCTGTGGCAACCCTCTCACTTCCTCCTGTTTGCTGTGCATAAGATCTCTATTTTAATAATGCTATGTGATAGAGGATCTTTTCATTACATTTAACCAATGTATAACAGTAAGATTTCTGTAAAAAATGAGATTTTGATGCCTTGGTTTTCAGTGGAACAAAAAAATGTCTGGAGAAATTAAAGAGGAAAAAAGAAAAAGAGTCTGAGACGATCTCACCTACGCACCCTCATGGACAGTTAGTAAGATGTAGAGTGTTTAAGGCTTTTGCCCTGTTACAGGAACCTAGGGGACATTCTCGCTCTGAATCAAGCTGAGCATTGATGTGGCCATGAATCCTTGAAAATCCCTGGAGAGATCTCTCAGGGTAAGCATTGAATTAACTCACTTCCTGACCTGCTGTTCCACCCGGTCCCAGAGAAGTCCTTCCTCCCAAAGTCCTTGGAAGACAATGCTGTGTTTTGAAGACAGGTAATGCAGAAAAGTAGGGGAAGGGTTCTATGAACTTTTCTACCAAAAATGTAGTAAACATACCTAGTTCCTGCCTCCTTTCCCCTCCGCAGCACTTCCCTTTTGCTGCTAACATCTACCGTGTTGAAGCGCAGTGCAGGTCAGCATGGCTTAGCCAGAGACAGGCAAGTCTTGTCACATGTTTTCCCCAGCTGAAAAGACATCTACAGCTGGCTTTTCCGTGAACTAACGTTTGAGCACTAGAACAACACTGTGAAGGCATACAGGGTGTCAAGGTCTGTGCAAAGTTTCAAAAGCAAAGGGTTGAATTTCCCTACTGTTGTGCTACCAGTAGGTGCAGTATGTTACTAGAAACTTTACCAGTTTTTGAAGACTGGTATTTGTCGAGAGCTGTTTCAGAAAGGGGAATATTGATTGCTACTGCACTGAGATCGTAAATAGGGGATATGTATAATGTTTAAGTTGCTAAGGTTGTATTTTAGTATTGTTGTTCAAGAACAGGCTCACATACATCAAAGCAAAGCCTAGACTTCTTTATGATGCTGTTAGAAATTTTTCTCTGTATGACATGCGTAGTAGCATTAATAATGATATAATTATTAGCAGAAGTCTTTTATATTTATAATACATGGCCAGCACTGTGAGCTCCTGTCGTAGTTCACCAACCTGTTACCATTTTTTACTGTCCACAGGCATCATGGCAGCAGGGAACTAGGGAATCTTTCACTGCTTTACAATTCAGCAAGGAAAGGGTGAGGTTCCAGCAGTGAGGGACACAGAAGAAATCACTGCAGTGGGTGTACAGCATATATGGATTTTAAGTAGCCTGTTTTGGGCCAAGTCTTTCCCTGAGGGGAGCTCCTGAGAGCTGCTTAAACTATTTAAGCCTGCTAAGCAATCCTGTTGGGTAAGTAACGTGCTGTATTTGGGGCTTTAAAGTGTGGCTGAGCTGTGAAAATCTCTCTCACAAAGGAGTGAATGTTCAAGGTTTGTACTACAGCATGTATATATTTATTTATTTGAAAAGCATGAAACAGGAAACATTTCCAAGCCTGGAAGGAAAGGCATAATAATGTTCAGGCCTCTTTCCCTTCCACATCCTGGGTTTCAGAGGAGGAAAATTTCAGGTGCGTGGGCTCAGAGGAGTCCAGGAGTCCTCTGAGAAGTGGACTTGAAAATACCTTGCGGTTTGTTGTAGCAACTAAGTTGAAGTGCAGAAGAGAGGCTGAGAGGTAGCAAAGAATTGGTTAATCCTGAAATGTAAAATACTTGAAAAATCTGGGCTACAGTTCTGATTTTCAGGAAACATGTATTGCTGGGTCAGATTCTCTACGATTTTATACATTGAAAAGTTTTACTCCTTCCCCACCTCTCCCCCAGGTTACGCATACAAAATTTTCTTAGTTTTTCTTCAGCTTTTAGATCTAGGTTCACAATACTGTGAAGTAAATGCATTTACATGCCATACCATAATACGATAATATTTCCTGTACAGACTTTCATAATGCAAACCTCTGTGGAAAAAGGTAACTCAAGAGTTCCAGCAGTAACTTTTCCTTGTTCTGTCTTGGAAAGAAGAGGAAGATTTCTTTGTGCTCTTCATTCTGTTTACTCCAGTGCTTTCCTGTCAGCTTGAAAGGATCAGAACAAGCCTGTCCTAACAAAAACTGGTTTTGAAAGATTAACATTTAAACACTGTAATCTTCCCCATACCACAATGCTGAATGGACTCAGCAAAGCACTTAAACACACACTTTAAATTGAAGTTTAAGTGAATTTGCACAGAATCAAGTTTGTATTTGAAAATGCATTTGAGGACCGTTAAGTGCACGCATCCTTTCAGGAAACCTTTATTAGACACCAGAGGAAATTAATTATGTCTAGATTTGATGTAACCTTAATATGCACTGGGATTGCTGTCCGTTAGTTTTTGTTTTTAATGACTGGAATAGAAAATTAAAAACAAATGAAATATTTAGGTAATTATTATTATGACTACATCAAGCTGATCATGCAACTAAAAGGCTTTAATAATAATGAAAAGAATATGTTCTGCAAATTTTAGAGATATGAGTCTGTATATGTTTCATTTCCAGCTGTTGAATAACAAGTGTGGAAGCTGATGGTTCCATTTAATTTTGCTTCTCTGCTAATTTAAGTCTGTAATCAGACAAACATTTTAAAAAAGGTTGATCTCTTCAACTTCCTCTTACAGATGGAATAATATTTGACTGAAGGAGGACAGTAAATTGAGTAGACTGATCCTTTTCACATATCTCTGGTACTTTTTCAGTTAGGAAAGAGCTAATGTGTTTATTAAATATACTTGCAAAGGGGGAGAGTAGCTCCTTAGTAGGCAGTGTAGTGCTGTTTTTCCTTGGTTTACAAAAGGGACACAAAGTTAGTCAGTTTTGCTGTTTTGAATTTTTGAAATTGTCTTTTGAGAAGTTATTTTAAAATTTCAAACTTAGTGAAACTAAAACTTGTTTTAACTTGGCATGATAACAGAGGAATTTTTTTTTAAGTATTTGCTTCATTGAGAGGGAGCCTGAATATCACCTCTTAAGTGCCTAAGTTCTTATACTCTGGTCCTTCTATAATTAATGGAGAGGCTCTTTCTACTTTTAGAAATACAAATTTTACAATATTACCTAAAAAAAGAAAATAAAAAAATTTTTCAGGAAATTCTGCTAAAGAAACAGGCAAAGCAAAATGCTGGTGCACAGATATCAAATTTATTGGTATGGATTTTCTGACACAAGAGGCATATATGAATGTGGGACTCTCATTTAATATTTCCCAAATGAGATTAAAAAGGTAAAAACTAAAAGTGATTGTTCTAGTAGTGTGTGCATAGGAGAGCTCGTTAAAATTGTAAAAGGTTCTTCTTCAGTATTTTGAACTTCAAAGATGAATGTTTCCTGAAATGTCACACTTCCATTACATATGGCTCATAACCTTTAAATGTGGTTACAGTAAAACAAAATGTATTTCAGATTCAACACATTAATCCTCGATGAGAGATGTGCAGAGCTGTCATTTTCACCAAGCAGTCGTATGTGGTCACTGGGGTTTTCCCTGGGTCTGTTCCACAGGGACACTTTGCCTTTTAGCAGGTAAACACAGATTTTTTTCCTAGCAAAACTGAGAAAAATCTGTCCTCAAAGAAAAGCAGGTCTATACAACCTATAGTGCTACCCTCTTTTTTCTGTAAAACCTTCAAGAGCTAAGAAACCCCTATCCACAATGCTGCCATAACACTGTGCATTTATTTGCAATCTTTTTTAAAACATCTCTAGTATACGTTGTCAATGAAACTGCATGTTACCACCCAAATGCCATGTGGAACAATCAGTCTTCAAACCTGACTATTTAAAAATGAGGTGCTTAAGCCAATAATGCTGGATAATATATGGTTTCTGTATTTTCTGGTTTGGTTGGCAAATTCATTCATAATACGTGCTAGCCCCTGTACCCTCAGCTGTATTCAGTTTTTGGAAGAGTGGCTTTCCTGATTAGTTTATTATTTATTTGCCAAACATTATATGTGCCATGGGTCATTAAGTAACATGGCACTGAAGCCGTATTGTTTTTGGGGATAGAAGCATTTCCAGAAATATTTTTGGAAGAACAAAGGCAAATTGTTCAGAGGTGGAAAGTCAATGGCAGTTGGATCCCTCTGCCTCTCTGACTTTTATTGCATAAATTATGACAGAGAGTCATTTCTGAGGGAGGAAGGAAGTTGAATGCAGAAACATCTGTGCTAAATGTCTAGTAACTTTGGCACCTGAGCGGTGAATGCTCATAACATCAAACAGGCCCAGGCTAGTGGCTGGCAGGGTGGGGGAGCAAATGCGAAGAGCAAAAGCAAGAAAGCTCCTGGGTTGACATAAAGACATTTTAATAAGTGAAGGGAAAAAACTTGGGTGATGCAAAGGCAATTACTCACCGCCTTCCAGCAGCAGAGCAGTGCCCAGCCGGTCTCTGAGCAACAGGCACCTTGGCGAGACAACCCTCTACTTCATCCCCTAGCGCCAGTTTAGGGCTGGGCACGGTGCTAGTGGCACGGGGGGTCCCTTTGGGCAGTCCTGACTGTGCCCCCTCCCAGCTTCTTGCCCACCGCCAGCCTGCTCCGGGGGAAGCGGAGCGGGAAACGGGGAAGGCCTTGACAGGGTGCAAGCACCGTTCAGCAATAGCCAGAACGTTGGTGCGTTGTCAAGCCTGTTCTAGCCACAGATCCAAACCTCAGCGCTATACAGGCTGCTCTAAGTTTACCCAGTCCTGGCCAGAGCCGGTACAAAAACAATCCAGGTGAAACCACGCAAGAGAGACTCGCAGAGGCTGCTGTTACGCGATAAAATACGTAAGGATGGTATTTCAACTGTTTATTTCAACAATTTATATTTAGTTTAAGTCACTTGGATTTTGTCTTGTTAGGCGAGATGATAAACTGATCTCAAATGACTAGTGGGTCATTGAACGTGACCTAATTATAATGAGGTGAATGGGAAATATTTTCTGACTGGCTGAGAAAAGCTCTGTGGGAAAGAGCTATGCAAGGTTGTCTTAACCATGGTGGGAGGGGATGAATGGAAGTTAACTCTTGAGAGACTGCTCCAGGCACTTCGATAATTGGATGATAGGAGCTATACTGCAACCCATATAGAATAATTCAGACTTGTCTGAAGTCATTAAAAGGGCTAAATCCATTTCAGAGCAGCAGTATGATTTTGAGTACAGTTTCTTCGGAGAGCCCTGCAGTGAGGGAGCTTATGTTTCTCAAAGACAGACAGATAAATTAGGGCCCACAGTACTTTTCTCAAATGGATTTGAGGTTTTAGCAGTTAAAATTCTGCCCGTAGAAATTAATGATTACCTGTTATGTCGGCAACCCCACAGGACTGTGCTATTTTTTTGAACACAAGATTCTGTCGGCCGCACAGCTTAGTATTTGTTTCAAATTGTCTGAAATACGTCAGTGAACAGTGGTGGAAAGTGTGATGTTGCACTTTGAGTCCCACAGATGACATACATTTCCAGCTGGTTCCATGCTAATAAAAACGATGGCAAATGGCCCCAAAGACCTGGAAGCTGCACCAAGAGAACAGTGAAAAGCCGCGGCTGTGCTGGGGTGTGTTTGCTGTCAAGTCTGTGTGTTGCTTTAGGATGTAACACAGCAGAGGAGCTGCAGGGATGGGACAAAAGTGAGTTTCAATAAAAGTGTTGCTTGATTTTTCTGGCCTCTGTTTATCAGCTAAAGTTGAAAAACCTGTAATCACCCAAAGGGATTACAGTCTTAGTCTTAAGCTCTTGAGATGCTTTTTAATTGATTTCAAGAGTGCAGCTTGGGAGAAATAATATAATACATAAGAGACAGCATTGTTTTGGAGTCATTTGGGGGAGAGAATATAGAGAAATTGGTTGCAAATGCCCCCCCCCCTTTTTTTTTAAAGAATACAGAGTTCATAATACCTAGAATTTTAACCTGTAAAATTGCTATTACCAGAAACACCACTAATAGGGCAAACAAATTATTTTTTCTCTTTTTGTTCTGATTTTATAATAATGGTATAGCTACAAAGATAAAAGCCAATTGCACAGAATAACTGCACGTTTTGGAAAGAATTTTGATCAATGTTAATATTTTGAAAAACAAAAGCCAGAATTGCTGGAAAAAAATGAACATGCACTGTAAATTCTCACAAAAGTGTGTTTAATTTATCAATTATGGACAATTTAAAGCACCTATATACTTAGATTTGAATGCACTTCTAGAACCTATTGTCCTACCATTGTCATTATTATAATTTCATTGTGATGGTTTGATTTCAGTGTCACAAAACTTTGGTTTCAATTGTTACACATATAAGGTCATATTAAATGGTAATTTGAAAATTGATTCTGATAATTTCAAATATGGATATGAAAAAGTAAGGCTGGAAAAAATGCTAAATACAGATTTTTGAATGTATTCTTATTGTGACTCACAACATTTTCTCTTTTTCAAATTTTTTTATATGATATTCACAGAGTGGAAAATATATTTTCTTTAGCTAAGAGAAACAGGTTGTTTCTTAAGGTATTAAGTGAGTTGAACTTGTTTGCTGTGGACTTTGGTGTACCATAAGCCCCCAGAAAAAGTTGGTTTCCCCTGCTTTCCATCCACTCTAGGACAGGGATGGCAGTGCTTTGGTTAGGAGAGAAGAGTGGTGACCAGTCAAATAGTTGCTGAAAAGCAAAAATCTGATGGTTGAATTCTGCTAATCTTCCCTCTTGGGATGTACTAATTTGGGTGTCTCTTCTCTACAAATGCAAGTTGACAAGAAACCTTGAGGAGTGCAATTAAGTTTGAAGCTACAGTTCCTTTTTGAGAATCGCCTGACATCAGCCAAAGGATTAAAACCTGTGCTGACAGGCAACGTGGCTGTGTAAGCACTGCCTTTGTAGGAAAACAGGCGAACCCTAACCCCTCCACAAGTCTCCTTCCTGAACCACCCACTGCCAATCAAAACCTTGTTCACTCTGTGATTTTTTTTTTTTTAATTATTTTTTCCCCCCCATGCACAAGTCTTTGCCAGGTCTGAAGCCAGGTGCAGTAGCTCGCTCTTTTACAAAACGAAAATGAAAATCACTGTTCTCCCACAAAGTGCAGACTGAAGATACGATAGCTCAGTACTATATTTGGTTGATAGTTTATATTTGGTTTGAGTTTTAGATGTCTTATGGCATCTAGGGAACAAAATGTGATCCCATGTTATTTTAGTGAACTGACTTGAAATGTATCCTTTTAGCCTCGTGTAGACATACAAAGCTCAGTGTGTTTTATAAACTGGACATTATTTCTATTCAAACAGAACAAAAGCTTTAATATTTTAGTTAGCATTCAAAACAATATTTTTGTCTTTTCTTGCTTTACTTTGATTTTTTTCTTACCACAGATGTGTAAAGATTTTTTTGCTCTGAACAGGAAAGTTGTTTCTGGTAATGTGTTAGAATATATTTGTCTCCCCTAGTGTCTAAAATGAGTTCTCCCTTATCATGTATTAGAAGTATTACGGCCTCTCCTCTGCAAAAAGCACATTCTGTAAGAAGTTAAAACCAGTAGGAAATCAAGCTAAGAAGCAGGAACAAAATAACCTAACTGTACTTTTCACAGCTATGAGTAATCTGCACTTCTCTTTCCTAATGCCCTGACTAAAAAGGCTTATTTAGTGTGTGTGCTTCAAACTGTAATATAGTGCTTCATTTCCCTCATAATTTCTGAAGCTGGGAGCTAAAATAATGTTTTTCTGGGCCTTAGCACATTGCTTGATCTTGCAAAGTCTATTTCATGGTCTGCTAGATCCTAATGGAGATTGTTGGTAATGAGATAACATTTATTTATATAAAAGTAAATTTACTGCCAACTGCCTAAAACTTACAAGCAATTGAAGTAACAGGTTATTTTAAGTTTTAAGTTCATTTTATCAGTAAGTAAGGAAATATACGGAGGTCACAATTTCAACTCCCTAAAAACCCCCCAAATACTCTCTGTTTATATGTCATGGTATCAAGATGTATTGTCTTTGCAAACTTTAAATGAGGCTGTATATTAATGTTTCTGTTGGAGATGCATTTATATTTGGAGCTTCTGCTTCCCAAGCCGTTAAAATCATTTGGCAATAAATGTTACACCTCATTCAGTAAAATCAGATCTTATGTGCATCTGTTGATGTAATCAACTTTAAAGCTTAACCATATGCAAAAAGATGGGGAACTTCTCTAGATGCTCTTGACAGGCTTTGAGAATGACCTTGATATTAGCTGTGTTAATAGCATTTCTAACAGAGAGTCTGCAGTAGGCTTTTTGCCTAGAGCCACATTGTAAATTATTGCTGCATTGCAGATTACAGTTTAATTGTTCAAGGGAAGTGGGGGAAAAAATTACCATTCTAAATTCTCAAGTGGGATTTACAGTACATCAATGAAAGCCAAACTGAAAGGTCTTGTATGACAATACAGATGCTGTACAAACCGAAGAGAATCAAAAGATTTTTCTTCTCCCAAAGAGCTCATTGTGCTATATACACCATCTAGGCTTTAACTTACAGGATGTGTCCTTTTAGTAAGCACATGGAGCTCTGTTTTCAAGTGGTGGTGGTGTAAATGGCCCACTTCTGATGTTCTGAGGATGTTTTGTTTAGACGTTGCCAGTGTTGCGGGTGGTGAGTGGTTTCTAAAATCAGATTTCTGATTTGATATCATCAAAATCACATTCCTTTTGCAAACATGAAACGTTATAAACAACTAGTCGTCCAAAAATCTTTCTATCACCCCATGTATGCATTTACAGTAGGGGGAAAAAGAATATTGGGAAAGATCTGTCTGTTGTTCACAAGGTTAGTAATTGGATTGTATATTGATTTTAAGTTCAATTCTGTACCTATAGAACAGAGTGATAATGTATTGAGTGCAAAGGTTTCATGAGTTCAAGTTTGAAATAGTGAAGCTATGGCTTAATTTTGTAGGTCATATCAAATCTGTGTCAATAATTCTTTAGGTGATGGCACATTATGTGTGCACCAACTGCTTTTAAAGGGGTAGAGACTCTTAAAAATGTCTATTAGCTCTGTTTTATTAAAACCTTCATATGCAGAATGCTGGAGACACTGATGATTAAGACTGTAGAGGCCGGCAAAATGGAACATTGTACCTAACTTTCAGAAACCTCTCCAAGTTATCTAACTTTTTCACTTATTTTCTTTTTTAAAGATTCAGGATCACAAGGCTTTTCAAGGCTGTGAAGCTGGCAGTCTTTACTGCACAGGAAGGTTTACCGAGAGATTTAAGTTTAACAATCAAAGCATATTAGGTGGTTTAAAATATGTACGCTACCTTTTCATGTGAATTTATACAAAGCACGAGCAATGCGGAAAACAGTGTTTTTAAAAGGTTGCAAGAGAAAGTTTATAACAGTAAGATGATGGAGCAAAAAGTGGCAAGCTTTGCCAACATTGTGGGAAGTGGGATTTTAGGTTTTGTAGTGGTATGCTTTATCTTCTTTCTTGTTCTTTTAAATGGTGTTAGGTTGAAGCTATACAATTTTGGTTCTTTTTTTTTTTTTTTTCCCTGGACAGAGCATTTGTTACTTTTTTTCCTGCTTGGTTAGTTATGTTAAGATAGAGCATGTCAGAGAAATTGTGCTTTCATTTATACCAAGCTGAATTTGGAATAATTAATCTGGAATTTGAAACAACAGCTTGCATTCATATGCAGTTAGTCTGGAACTAGATGGACAGAAAAAGAGAACTTAGCTACAGTATTCATTGATGAGCAGGATGGAGATGAGACTTTAAAAAGGGAGATTTTAATTAATGTCCAAATACTTCTATTAAATTCAGGTTTATGTTTTAGGAAAAGATTTAAAATACAGGTTCAGGAAATAAGTTTAAGGGAAAAATTCTCTTTGATTTGCACGTATACTGCTAGGGGAGATACCTTGTGCTCTTTCCCTGCCTTTCTAGCAGTGAGAGGCCAACATAATACGCAAGAAAGTTTCAAGAGAGCAGCTAAACCTGCAGGTTCAGCTGTTCACTGCTGCACCCTCAGCTCTGTACTCTTGCTATCATCCTCATTTAGGTGCTGGCAAACCTGCAGTTGTGTGGTTAGCTAGTTCATGCAGGTGAACTGAAAACTCATGAGAAAAAACCCATGCTTTTCATCTCCTGGGTTTCTGAATCGGTTCCATGAACCAGTTCACTTTGCAGTGGCATTCTAGTTCGCCATTCTCCATCACTGGGGAAAAAGATAGGAGGGATTGGGTAGGACTAGGGTAGGACACAGGTCCTGCACTCCTGGAGCCAGCCTGAGGGAGCACAGATGGTTGGCTAGGAGTTATAATTAGGTCTCTTCTGGCCAGTTAGTTTAATGTTATCTGTGATTGAGGAGATGCTAGTCATTCCTAAAATAAGTAGCAGTATGTGCCTCTGTGCCCAGAATGGCTGGCTGCCTGTCCTAGGATGGCAGGGTGGGTCTTGAAACAACATGTGGTTGGCACTCTGCCTTTTCCCCAGAATGGCTTCTTCCACTGAGGATAGGATTTTACCCTGCATGAGGAAAAGCACAATTAAAGCTGCAAATCAGCTAAGTAGTTCACTTTTCTTGAATGTAGGTTAATGCCAGAGCGGATTTATTTTGTGTTATTTTGTGTTTTTCTTCTGAATGTATAAAAGGACCAGAACTATCCGTTCTCCAGGCACTTCCATCAACCAAATTAAAGCACAGAAAACTGGTGAATAAACACTATAATCAGTGTAGAAAGAAAACAACTAGTAATCACAAAATACCTAATTCAGTAGCTATGCAGCGCCAATGATTAATAATAATACCACTGCATCTGTGGCATGGTTGCCCTTCAGCATTTTTAAAATGCAATACTAAAAGCCTCACAGCGTGTCCTAGGGAGACAGACAACTAGCTATTTCAAGTCAATAAGGCAGGAGCATAGTAAAGGTGCTGAAGTAGCTGCTGCTTATTTTTTTCAGATTAGGGCTGGCCTTAGGGCATTAGCTGATTTCAGCTGCCGTATTGCATTTAGGGGCCAGAGGCAGTCTCTCAGCTAGGCACTTAGCAGATCTGACAGGGCTTAGGTCAAAAATTGGACCTTGGAAAACTGCAGGTTACTCCTACGTGCTATGAAACAATCATTGAATGTGTTCATGGTCACTTGCTCTATTCAGCCTTTACATAAATTCCCTCTGAGCTGCTGTCTTGTCCTGTTTCATTCTTAAGATGAATATATGCCATCTTGAGGCTTGTAGCGAGCTGACCAAACACTGACTGAAAAAGATAATGTGGACAGAAGTTAATAAGCAATATAAAGAAGAGATGTCACTGTGCTTGCCAAAAACATGCATGACAGACTAAGCATATGGGACCACCTTTAGAGGACATACCACGTATACTGTCTAAGAGGTATAGCAGTACCACTGACACCATGAAGTCATCTAGGCTGCGGCATTTCCTGAGTTGAAACCCAGCCTAGCATTATAACAACCAAGGCTCTCATCCATGCTTTTGGTTTTTGGAACAATAAATGACATTTCAGATTTTGAGTTTGTTTTTCATTAGAGCCATCATCACCATGATAGCCAGCTCCAAATAGCAGCACAAACCTATCAGTATCAGTAGAGACCGTACAGACACAATTTTGGATACCTAAAGGTGAGTGCTTTCCCAGAGGTTAGTTGTGAGGCACTCCCCATTCCAACATCAGCCAAGGGCCCAGTGTGGATCTAGGGTGCTATACTGACACTAAATTATTGAATTTCTAACTTCAGCTAGATACATTACTCTCTACTTTCTGTGGAAGGTTGCTATCTATTATTAAATGATTCAACATCTGAAACACTGCTTTGCAGAAGTACTGCTTTACAGTAACAGGCAAACTATCTCCTGTACAATCTATAAAACTAGTCTTAATTTTCCTGGATGAAAGGTATTTTAAAAAAAGTAAATCATAGAATCATAGAATCGTTTAGGTTGGAAAAGACCTTTAAGATCATCCAGTCCAACCATTAACCTAACACTACCAAGTCCACCACTAAACCAATTAAGGGTAGAGTACCAATTTCATGTTTCCTGGCTTGGTGGCTGGATTATTTTTTAATGAAAGTAAAAACTAGGAATCATTAAGGTTGGAAAGGACCTCTAAGATCATCAGTCCGACCATTAACCCAACACCACCATGCCCACTAAACCATGTCCCAAAATGCCATGTCTACCCGTTTTTTGAACACTTCTAGGGATGGTGACTCCACCACCTCTCTGGGCAGCCTGTTCTAATGCTTGACTGAGGTGCTTTTCAGTGTAACAGAAGTTCATATTTTAATTGAAAGGGGAGAAAAATAACTTTATCTGAAAAAAGTATGTTCTAGGAACTGCAGTACTTTACTCTGGCCATTATATCTTTTACTAAAATACTGTGTAATTCAAGATTATTAAAACAAAAAAATCTTTTTTTTTTTTAATATTTTAAGCAGTTTAGGCTGATTTTTGAGCTCAGAAAAACACATCAGTGCTGAGAGGCAGATGGAATTACAGTGCTGTATTAGAATAGAGCTAGTATGGTAAAATATTAATAAGAATGATTTTAATCTACTGTGCATTGCCAAGTACTGTTAGCTTGAGAGAAAGCTGTCACAAAGATGTGATGTAGTACAAGTGGTAGGTGGAATTGAGAACGCTAAACAAAATTATATGCAAAGTAGAACTGAAATGACAATTCTACAATGGTACCTATGTGTGTGAAACCCAAATTGAAGGTTATGGATGAAATTCAAAACAACAGATACGGGACTGGTGTAATTACTGTGCTGAGCTGTTATTGTAAACTCTTCATTCAGCTGATCCTTTCAAGGTACCACCTATAATGAAGTTTAGATGCTCTTAATTTAAAGCTGCACACTCATATAGGTTGATTCCTCTTTGCAATGCTGCCAAGTCTTGTCAAATCTTAAAAAGGAGCAGCAGACTTTAGGAAGGTGAGGTGTTAGATGTGAGTAACTTCAGTGGATCTTGATGGATTTAGAGGTTTTTTTGAAGTGTAGAAGGAAGGTAGAGGGATACCGTGTCTCATGATTCATGGAGATGTGAGCAGATGAAGTATGCACAACCCTCAGCTGTGCAGAGAAATTTGAATGTGTGTGCATCTGAGGACAGCACCTGATGGAGATGCAGCCAGGTGAGACACCCCTCCATTGCTACTCAGATTCAGTGCTCCGCTGTAATTCCCTAAGGTACCTAGCATGACTTCGAAGCATTTGATAAATTGGGAATATTTGGGCCTTTTATGATTCTTGTACTGTTAAACCTTGACAGACACTGGGTTAAACTCTACTCTGTTCCATTCCACTGTCTCCACTACCACCTTAAACATTTGTTTTATGATAATTCCTAGATTTGTCAACTGATTTTGTGGCCTTTCCACTCAGGAGACTGCACTTCTGTCCAGATGCTCTGTAGCTTGCAGAGTTGGGCTGTGTTTTAATGATATAATAAATTCCAATTTAGTACTCTTAGTACTGAAAAACTGCAATGGGCACATGGTAAAAATGCTGACTGTGTAAAACCCCTTGCAGGTTCTGATAAGTTCTTAAATTATTGACAAGTTAACTTTGTACCAGATCATTTATGCTGAACAGGTATTATTTGTCTTTTGTAGCCAGAATAATGTTCTGTAAAAGTGTAAGACAGCCTGAATTTCAGAATTTCTGCTTTGGCTAACTTGAAAAATGCGACCATATGAATCCGGGTTCAGACCCACACACTTCTGTGTAATGACAATGACTGCGAGAGAACACTTCCAGCACTGTGTATGTCAAGGTCTGTAAGCAACGCTGCAAACAACGGATACATTGGAAGCTGAAATTGCTATCTCATAATCTTAGGACAATAATTTTGACATTAAATTATGATATAATTTAATAAGTAATTATTGCTTGCCCCTCAAGTAACATGGGAAATAACAGAACTAAATTTTAAGTGTTTTGAAGCAGAAACACCAAAGCAGTGATGGAGGGGAAAAAAAGGTGTTTAGGAATGCTTGGAAAAGCAGTTTGCAAATGTCACCAGTACATTTTGGTTTGAAAGTAACTTGCCTATTCTGAGCACAAGGAGGAAGGCAGGCAGTATGAAAGCAGGTTATGTCACTGGTTCGATATGGTCACAGACAACTATGTCAGTGCAACCTGTGCTGTGGCAAGCTGCAGTGTGTTGCAGGAGAGGCACGAGCTGGCATTTCTGAGGAGAGCACTGCTGTTAAGGCCAGCGTATTGTGTAATTACTCTCACAGGTCCTGCAAGAATGTTTTAAGGTGATTGAATCCCAAATGTGGAGTTGTGACGAGTGTTTAAGTAAAATCTCAGTTTACCTTTGAAAACTGTATAGCTGCAGCTGGCTGGGAATTGGTTCACTTTGAGCGTCCATGTGCTTTTAAATGATAGATAGGAAAACAATTTGGACTGTTCTTTTTAGGCCACTGTGAAATACTGATGCTTATGGCAGACAATAATTTCTAGAGGCATTGTATTTTCCTTCAGTACTAATATACTTACCCTATAAAACGTACACCTTAAAGAACTGGTCCTGTTCTATTGCCCTTGTCACATTTTCTTCCCTGGTATAATTTACCTATGTAGCCTAGCTGCAGTAGCAGGGTGTCTGTTTTTCTTCTATTTCAAGGAGAAGTGTGAATGTCCTCCAAAATGTGACTGAGTGGAACTCCCATGAAGCTAAGATAAGAGGCCTGGTTACATCCATGTTGTCTTAGCAAAAAATTAAGTCTTCCTAAAGTAAGATCTTGTAAAACAAGACACAGCAAGTTGTTAGACCTCATGTTTGGCTACACTGATGTAAGAGAACTCTACAGGGCAAGGACATTCAGATATTGGTGCCTTTGGCTCCTCCTAATCGCTAAATTCCCTTATGTTCATCAGAATTCACTAGTAGTGAGAGGTTGCTGGTTTTGATAGAAATAACCAGAAACCTGAAGTGAAAGGTGAGAAGACCGTAACATGGAGTTGTTGTAATGACTAACGAAATCAGAATGAAGGCTGAATGACATTGATGCCTATATGATAAACACTATTGGGTCAAAATCTGAGCACTACTCTACCCCAGGAAATCACAGTTATATTTAGGAGAAAGAAAAAAAAAAAAAAAAGCCCCCCCCCCAAAAAGCCTGAAACTTGCCTGTCAAGTTGCATTTCTCTTACTTATGTTTACTCTTTCACTGTTGTCTCTTCAGTTTTTCCTTTTCTATGCATTTCTTTCTCAGCCGTGACAAGATAGGAAATATTGTTACATTGATGCATTAGGACAGAATAAGAAATTTAGAAAAGTATTATGTGAAAATGGTTGCAGCACAACTTTTCTGCTCTTCTTCTAGACTTCTAGTTAAAATATTAGGTACTGGAAGCTCCTTTCTAGCTTTTACCGCATAATTTAATCTACCAGTTTACCCTCTGGGCCATAATACCAGTATTTTGTAACTGTTCCTTTTCTCATTTCCTGTGACTTCTCTTTCACACTTGAACTCTTTCATGAAAGAAGAATCAGCAGAGCTCTTCTGCCCATAAGAGGTTGTCCCGGGTTGTCCTGCACGTGTCTGTCTTTGGTGACGTGTCAGTCTTTTCATTGTGGCGGTCCCTATTGTTTCAGCAATCTGGCTGTAAATAAAATACTTGGATAAAATTCTTGGAAGTAAAAAGGAAAACACTGATGCAACATAGGATATGATGTGGGGCTCCCGAATGAATAAGTGGATGTGCTAAAAGTTACTTCTTCATGTCACTGCCTGCTCATGTGCCCAGCTTAGTTTTGGGAAAAGACATCTATTCACAGTGGCATTTGAGCACTATTTTGGTGCTTTACTGAGTCAGAGTTTCAGTGATCTGTTTTTCAAATTATACTAAATTATATAAACTACTCACACATGGCTTTGGAGCATAAGTCACCTTTTTGAGATGTAAGCCTTGTAAAATAAACGAGACTAAACCCCAGAGGGAAGAAAACCCACATTTCTTTTCCACATTTTAGGCACAGGATTCTACTGCAGCCAAGCTTTTGTCTTCCAATAAAAATCCCTGTGGTGGATTCAAGTATATATATATTTCATTTTTCTCTAATATGATCTTGGTGATTTGGAGAACATGGAATTCACGCTCCTCATCTCATTGGAAAACTTTTATAGATATTACTTACTTGTGGCAGAACGGTACAGGCCTGCAGGCCAGGAGACCTGAACACATGTCTTTCACCTCTTGTAGGCAAAAGAAATGTACTTTCACATCAGAACTTTTCTTTAAGATGGAAGTGGATCTGAAATCAAAATGACACTCTTGGAGATTTCATTCCTTGAAACAGGCCCTTGAGGCTATCTTTGCTTGTCTGAGTAATGAACCGTGAGTTGCACCAGAGTCTTAAGCACAACCCTAAGTATTTTACTGAAGAGGTCTGGGATTAATCACATGCTTACCATCGAACAGCTGTTTACTTGCTTTGCAGTGTTGCTGGATCATCCCATCCCAATATTTGCCTTTTATGCTAAAACATGAGTACCATACAGTTCTACTTCTCTGAGTCTGATTTTTCTGTTAGCCAAAATGAACACTTTAAAATCCTTATCAAGATAATGAATCTCTTTCTCATATAATGCAGGCTTTTATTAGAAAACTGTAGTCATATGTCTCTTTTTACTCAAAGCTGATGATTCTGCAAGTATAGACGGGATGAATGTACATCATTCTCTCTGGGATTCTGCGCATTCCTTATTTCTCACAGCTCCTTCACTTTTAGGATGGACATTGGTCTACTCAGAGCAGTCCTGCCAGTCATACTTTGTCATTCTTGGAGACATAACCTTTGCCAGTAATTAATCATGCTCTAAATTTGTTAATGAATTCAGGTTCAGGACATCTTAATGTGGAGTCCTCTTTTATATCATGTACTGTACCTATCCCCTGGTCAAACATAAATTATTATCTTTAGTAGGCTGATATTCATGGCATGCTTGAAAAGATGGCTGAATTCTTTGAAGCTGTAATACTGTAAGGTTAGGATCTCTATCAGCTCCTGGACTAATGGCAAATTATATCTAATAGAGTTGCTCAGCAGCTTATAACACCAATGCTTTCTGTGCTTTTTATCATCAAGTCCCTAAATATTGCATAAGGTAAATATTATTCTCCTCATTTTTCAGAAGAGCAAACTGAAGAACACCAGTGATGTTATTTGCAACAGAGCACAGTAACTGGAGTAGAACCTTTCTTGCTGTCTCAAGCCAGGAAGTCACACTTCAGTCCACGTTCCCCCTTTATTTGCTGGAGAAATTCACTGTGCTAATGGGCGTGTTGGTGCAGAAGAAGCAGGACTAAAACTGTCCTCATTTGCTGCCCACCATCTAGTCAGGGAGCAAGCAGTTTGTCAGGAGCTGTTGTCCTTCTAACTGCAAGCAGACTGCAGCCTTGACAGGAGAGTTAAGGCCTTTTTATTCTTCTGTGGGAGTTCATCACAGTTTCCAACCTATGAATATAAACATTAGTTGGGAAAATCAAAGATTTTCTTATTGATAAGCCATTAAATTAAATTCTCCTTTGATCTTTGCTGGAAACGATCATATACATAGGTGTTGTGGTTTAACCCCAACTGGCTACTAAGCACCACACAGCTGCTTGCTCACTCCCCCAGGTGGGATGGGGGAGAGAATGAGAAGGGTAAAAGTGAGAAAACTCATGGGTTGAGATAAAGACAGTTTAATAGATAAAACAAAAGCTGTGCATGCAAGCAAAGCAAAACAAGGAATTCATTCACTGCTTCCTATCGGCAGGCAGCTGTTCAGCCATCCTCTGGAAAGCGGGGCTCCATCACGTGTAATGGTTACTTGGGAAGACAAATGCTGTAACTCCAGATGTGCCCCCCTTCCTCCTTCTTCTCCCAGGCTTATATGCTGAGCATTTCACCGTACGGTATGGAAAATCCCTTTGGTCAGTTGGGGTCAACTGTCCCAGCTGTGCCCCCCACCACCTTCTTGTGCACCCCCAGCCCACTCGCTGGTGGGGTGGGGTGAGAGGCAGAAAAGGCCTTGACTCTGTGTAAGCACTGCTCAGCAGGAACTAAAACATCCCTGTGTTATCAACACTGTTTTGAGCACAAATCCAAAACATAGCCCCACACAAGCTAGCATGAAGAATTAACTCTACCCCAGCCAAAACCAGCACAATAGGTTTCTCTGTTCAGGGACAATGGAGGATTAGTTACAGTAAATATCTAGAGAATAAAACAAAAGCCATGACCATTTTCCTAGGGAATAATGGTGTCACATTATGCTTTATCAGTATAATTTATCTATGTGTTGTGTAGAAAAGAAATCCTTTTAAAGGCTATTGTGAGGATAGATGAAATGTGCCACTATTAAAAGTAATCAACAGAGTTTTTTGTTAGTTTGGCCAGATCCAAAACCGGTTGAAGTCAATGAAATGCCTTACAGTGGTTTAAGCTGGCTTTCATATCGCTCCGTATAATCATGAGTATGCTGCACGAAGGCTGTTGTATTGGTTTTTCTCTACCATGTCATATAGTAAGTAAAATATTCAGAAGTTAGAGCAAGAATCAAATAAATTTGTAAACCAAGTCTCACTATCAGTTATGACTTAAAGCCAGATTTTGAATGCATTTAGATGCCTAAAGATCAGCTAAAGAACCTACTGGGCTTTCCAAAATCATGGTAAGTCCCTTCCTGCAAGATCAAAAGGTCCGTGCATTGAAAACTGGCTGTACACTCAAACTCTGGCTCCTAGGTAAGTACCTATTTGATTTTAAAAGGGATATTTAGTCATTAAGTCACTCAGGTGCCTTTGCAGATGCTACCCAGGAAAACAACTTCTCCTTCTAGAGTATCTTTTACATTATTAGTAACTGCAATATGCAAACTTCAGTCAAACTAGGACCCCTGTTTCAGCTGTGAGTGGCCAGCAATGATTCTGGAATATATTGCTGCAAAGTAATATGACTTATAGGTCATCCAAACCAGAAATTGTTTGTTCTTTTTTGCTAAATACAATTATTATGCTGAATGAATTATGTTTTAAGGAAAATATAAACAAAATATTTTAAAAGGTTTTGGAAAAAGATAGCAAAAACCTATTACCAAGAAAGATGTTAGTATCGTGATATAACAGAAAACTTGCTAGCTGAAGTAGAATAGTTCACACATTTACTCAATGTGGTCTTCTCCCATTTTTCCTTCCATGAAGGAGAGTAATTGTTTTTCTTCACAATAGTTTTGACTCATGATACTGATGGCAACAAAAACATATCTACAAAGTCAGTGCAACTTAGAAGTTGTGTAAATCCAAATTTTAACTTGTCTTGGAATAAACTGTCCTGAGAAAAATCAATATCAACTTCAGGAAGCAAGCAAAAAAAGATAGTGTTGCTTGTACATCTGGGGTGGCATCTGAAGGTTTCTAGAAGCACTTGTTTGGCTGAGAGCTGAAAATTTGGAATCTGGGAAGTCAGACTGTGTAATACTACTATTTGTGGAAACTCTGTGTGTTATCAGATATTCCCAAAAGGCTCCTGGGTATAAAGTTTAAAGTTAAATAGTGAGTCAATGTAAAAGCAATTTAGTGTTTGAAACTGTGGAATGAGGAACAAAAGCTGTCAAATGGCCAAGATAAATGCACCTCCCTTTTGATAGTCGTTTTCAGGCATATTCTAGGATTCTGTATACTGTCTTCAAACCATAATTTATGAGATGCAGTTTAATTGTCTTTATCTTCCATTTTGGACCTATGCAACTAAAAGATCAGTGCTTCCAGGCTGTGTGTAGAATTTACTACAGTCAAATTAATGACTCAGGCAACATTCTATAGCATTAAAATGCTTTGTAAATCAAGAACACTCTATTATTAGTCAGCACAGTTTGTATTTAAGCTTTCTGAAATTACTTTATTCTCAGGACAAACTGTTTTACAATGGAAGCCTGATTTTTCAGTAACCAGGCATACCTGTGCATACCTAGTAAACCTAGCATAATTAATGTAATGTAGTTTACAAAGATGATACACACATACAATGTCAGGCATATGGTAAAGGTATGAAGTTATATACACTCATTTTATTGTACTCAGACATTTCTGAAAGTACAGTCATTCACTGCA
This sequence comes from Pelecanus crispus, assembly GCF_030463565.1. NCBI lineage: Eukaryota > Metazoa > Chordata > Aves > Pelecaniformes > Pelecanidae > Pelecanus > Pelecanus crispus. Next base: position 17,785,091 of record NC_134651.1, on the reverse strand, counting down.
AAACCTGATCAATGAAACAGAGGTTCTCTTGCCACCATCTCAAATGTGTAATCTTAAAAATAAGCAAGCACTAGGAACAGCACTGCAACCCTCAGCTACCCACAAATGGCAGTTTGTCTGCTTGAAAGGCTATTTAAAAGGGTTGAATTCTGTACAGAGTCTTGATGTTACCTGTTAGCATTTATCAGCAATAACTGTGGATAAACACTGCATAGTTGCTGGGAAAGTGAATACAAATCACCTCTGCTAGACAAGACTAGTCATTAGACCTCAGAGGTAAGGAACAGAACTACTTTTATGCTGATTTCTCTTTTTTCTCTTCGAGGAAGGAAAAATGGGAGAATTCAGTAAATGTGGAACTAAATTTGCAGTGACCTAGCTGTGAAAAAGCAACCAGCTCTAGTCCTTTGTTGTTAAATATGTATAGTATGTTTTACTGTTGTCAGTATAAACAACTACCCAGTCAAGTTCATTAAAAAAAGGGTTTAAAGCCTCACATAAACCTTCTGTTTCTCACATGCAGAATCTTAAATGAATCTTAAAGGATCCAGCTGAAATCTTGATCGTTCATTTCTTACCAGCTGAACGGCTGTTGACTGAGGCCTGGTGGAAGCTCTGTGATGAATGGTAAATGGCTTGGATTAACAACTGGCTAAAAAATTACAAGATATAAGGAAACATAAACAGCCAAGTCTTTATTAACACCAAGGGAAACAGTGCAGATTGCCCAGAGATAGCCGTGGAGGTTGCCAGAGTCCCATATAGCTACCAGTAACCTCTGGGCTTTTCCACTTGAAGGATGGAAAAGTGGTGCAAGTTACCCATAGTTTAAGAGCTTTTTGGCTGGGAAAATCTAAAGGTTTTACTCCCACAGAGTCTGAGCACCAAATCTGTAATTTAAATCTGTAATTTAATCTGAGATGTATCTGATTTTCATCCATAATCAAGCAACAGAAATGCAAGTGCCTTTTGTCTTTTCTGTATCCATTATCCATAAGGAAACTGAGAAGGGCCAATCTTGTGAAAAATTATGTTGCAAAATATGGATGTGGACTTGTAATTAAAGCACGGTAATCTCTGCGGTCTCTTATTTGGCCCAGGCCAGAGGATATAGCTCCTCTGGTGTACCATTTTCCTACCTAGGGCACAAGAACAAACATAATATTTACATTTATCCGTGGCATAGAGTAGTGATGCTTGTGACTGCACTGCAGTTATCTTTAGACTTTGTAGCAAAAATGACCTATGTAATATCCCAGACATCCTTTCCTTAAGGGTAGGGTAGACCTGGATGTCTCTGAAATAAAATAATCACATGTATTATCTAATTCTGCAGGCAGCTGAAGGGAGTAAATTTGTACCTCCAAAATTTTCTGCTCCATGTAGACTGAACTATGTTGACAGGAACCACTAAAAGCTACAGTGTGATACAGTTATTGCTCAGCTGTGTGAAGTAACATCAGAAAACGCTTTAGAACAGCAAGTGAAATACCTAGTGAAAATTTTAGAGGAAATGCTTACTTCAAATATAATGTACTTAAGAGACTTGGCTAAACTTTGATTTTTCATTGTAAAAAATGCTCTAAAATCTTTAATAACTTCAAAGGTTGAGGGCTTCAGTTTTACAGTCGCAAAATGCTGACTAAGCCTTTTCTCAGGACGAGCTCGAAAGCAAGAGCACACTTGCTTTGATCAGAGACATCTTCTTAATTATATTATGGTTCTAGCGAAGTCTGCATTGCCTTGATAACTGCAACTGGCAAATTTTACCCTTCCATTCCTCCATCATACTATACAAAATAATCACTTCCCACATATAACTCATGAGTTAATAAATTATCTCCTACATTGCACAGCCTTGCATCTGATCTCTGATTAGAAGATCAAGGTTTTCAGTGTACTGGTCGAAAGCTTTCCATTCCCACGCATGCTGACAGAAAACAGGAAAGGAAAACAGCTGTCCTAGGTGTTGTGTACCTGGGTCAACCACCTTCTGAAACCTGTAAATTATAGAACATATTTTAATTTCATTTAATAACTAACAGCTCTGCTCAAGTCTGGCAGGGCATGGCTATATTCACCAACAATTAATTACATCTACATGAGAAGGGAGAAACTGAAACCTGCCGGGAACAAAGGAACAAAAGACTGCTATTGTGCAATTTAATGCCCCTTACTGGGACTAAATATCTACCAAGGCACTGCCTGCATTTATAATCCTTACAAAACCCACAAAATACTCCACCTTTTATGATTGTGGGTTAGGCAAAAGGAGATGCTGTTGAACTGTTGATCTCTTCCTTACTACAGGTCTTCTGCAGGTGAGACTGAACGCAATGAAAGGCTTTAGACAATTGGATTGGACCCAAATCCTGCCAACTGTGCCAGAGGAGAAAGGATGCAAAGCAGTGCAGATCCTCACGTAAATAACAAAGGTCTAATAATTTGCATGTGTTAGCACGTGTGTGTCTTGGATGTCATCTGTTCTGATGACAATTTCCTGAACTGTCCACATGGGACCTTGTCACTACATTCCTTGCCCTAGCCTGTTACTGTTTCCACCTACCCTGTCTCCAGTCTGTTCCCCTCTTGTTTTCATTCCTTCCCTTCTAAATTTTATTCTGTTTTTTCTTCAGTCCTTTTCTGTATTTTCTTCAGTCTTTTGTTACTACACTTTTGTTTTCCTTCTCCCTGTCTCTGTCAAGTCTTTCTAACTTGCTGTCTTTCTGAATTCTTCCCAGCTCTTTTCTTCTGAATTACACAGCTCACTCTTCTCTTCAGTACCAAAGCTACAGAAAACAAGAAGGAGGAGTTCCTCTTTTCTTGTTTCTCAAGCATGGTGTTAAATTACTCATGGCAATTGTGCAATTACAGAAAAAAAGTTTCTTTAGTCAAGGCTAGAAATTGCATATTCAAAGCATTTTACTGTCGGACTATGCCAAAAGCCTCAACAGTTCACGTGGGAACTGAAATTCTGGAGGCTTATATCATAACCAAATTTGGGAAGATTTTCACACCATGACATCACAGTGATACTTTCCCTCTGCCAAATTTCAGTTTCTTACTCTCTATCCTGAAGGTGTTAAAATTTTTAAATGAAAATTTCCTGTCTTTTTTTTTTTTTTTGAATGATATCATTATTCACTTGGATCTTTCTTGAAATTGGCTCATCTGTTTAAGCTGAAACTTTCCAAAATCGTTCAGCCTGAGGCAAGCACCCAGCAGCACAGGAAATTCCTAGGAATGGTCAATACTGGCAAGGTTATAAACAACTAAAAATAGGTCTTATCATGGAAGGCTTTGAATATGCTAACTGTAAGAGGTACTGTCAGCTTCATGTGTATGAGACAGAACAGAGAGCCTGGCTTTCTTTAGAGGTACCTTGGCAAAGACCTGCTCATCTCCTGAGGCAGTTCACATGCACACTGTTTCTGGGCACACTTCCAAACAGAGAGTGGAGTAAATGCTACTCGACAAGCCAGGACAGGATTGAAAAACTTGCTCTGTAGCCCCTATGCTCTCAAAGCAATAAGCAAAAATGGTAGGGCAAGACTGTGGTTTATATCCTCTTTACAGATCCCAGAGATTACTGTCTTCAGCTGATCATTGTCACCTCTTTTGGAGTTAAAGAATCATAGAATCATAGAATCGTTTAGGTTGGAAAAGACCTTTAAGATCATCCAGTCCAACCATTAACCTACACTACCAAGTCTACTCTAAACCAATCAAGGGTATACTAGACTAAACCATGTCCCGAAGTGCCACATCTACCCATTTTTTGAACACTTAATGAACTTGAGTTCATAATCTCTGTTGATTTGCCAATGGCAGATACAAGTTGTGGGTTAGATCAGTTGGCTCACTGATATATCAAATCTGAAGAAAAAAAAAAAATCAAAAAGCTGGAGAAAGTCAGTTTGTTAGAAGCATAGAACAGTTTGGGTTGGAAGTGACCTTTCAAGCTCATCTAGTCCAACCCCACTACAATGAGCAGGGACATCTTCAACTAGGTCAGGTTGCTCAGAACCCCATCCAACCTGACCTGGGATGTTTCCAGGGATGGGGCATCTACCATGTCTCTGGGCAACCTGTTCCAGTGTTTCACCACTCTCACCATAAAAAATATCTTCCTTCTATCTAGTCTGAATCTGCCCTCTTTTAGTTTAAAACTATTACCCCTTGTCCTGTCACAACAGGCCCTGCTAAAAAGATTGTCCCCATCCTTCCTATAGGCCCCTTTAAGTACTGGAAGGCTGCAATAAGGTCTCCTTGCCGCCTTCTCTTCTCCAGGCTCAACAACCCCAACTCTCTCAGCCTGTCCTCATAAGGAGAGGTGCTCCAGCCCTCGGATCATTTTTGTGGCGCTCCTCTGGACCCGCTCCAACAGGTCCATGTCCTTCTTGTGCTGAGGGCTCCATAGCTGGACGCAGTGCTCCAGGTGGGGTCTCACCAGAGCAGAGCAGAGGGGCAGAATCACCTCCCCGACCTGCTGGCCACACTTCTTTTGATGCAGCCCAGGATACGGTTGGCCTGCTGGGCTGCATGTCCAGTTTTTCATCTACCAGTTCCCCCAAGTCCTTTTCCACAGGGCTGCTCTCAATCTCTTCATCCCCCAGCCTGTATTGATACAGGGATTTGCCCTGACCCAGGTGCAGGACTTTGCACTTGGCCTTGTTGAACCTCATGAAGTTCACATGGGCCCACTTTTTGAGCTTGTCCAGGTCCCTCTGGATGGCATCCTGTTCCTCAGGTGTGTCAACTGCACCACTCAGTTTGGTGTTGTCTGCAAACTTGCTTGTTACTTCTTTTTTTTCCGGAAGGACACTAGCATAATTACTATACTTTGGTGTAAAGGCCAATTTATTACTAGTTTGCCTTATAGAATTTATGCTTACAGAACTGTTAATGTTACGCAGTTCATCTTCAAGTGCTGGTAGATTAAGCACTACAGTGTTCTTAACCTTAGCTCTCCAGCACCAAATCAATATGAGTCGATGGTTTTCTGATTAGCCCTATATTGATTTACCTTAATCTAAGTGTAATGTTTCTCCCTAGTAACAGTAATCCCTCAGGAATGCCATGGCATCCGTGATGATAGATGATGTAATAATCTTAATTACCTTCTTTTTGTTGGTTTTTTTTGTGGCATGGCTACAGTTTACAAGTAGTGTATGAGCTGTTTCTCCATGAACATAAACCCTATTTTCCTTACTGCTTTACTTTGAACTTAGTGGCATCATCTTTAAGAATATTAGTTAATTAATGTTTAAAACTTTTTATGTAGATATCTGTACTTTTTACTTTTGTGATGTGAACAATTTTCAGTTTTTTTAATATTCATGATCTGAATAAAAGTAGTTTCTAGAAAGAGATGAGTATGGTATGCCATTATGGACAGGGGGTGGCTGCATAAGTATATTTTTAACTTCTAGAAGTAGGTCTCTTGAGAAAAAATCTCTCAAGCCTAATTGAAACCTAGTTATGCTATGTCTGTAAAGAAGGTGTCAATGACTCAATAAGACTTTTTATTTTGTCATGGAGTTTTATCAGGTGTGCTCTGCTTATGTATAAAAGACTCTCCCTCATCCCTGTTAGCCCTGTAAACACCACCTAACATCTGAAAGGCAAGGCAGATACTTTCCTTTTTCAACCCTACTGCTGTTAGTAAGAGCACCACAGGCTAAATTATACCATCATTTAAATTGTTTTCCCCCATTTATTTCTTTCTTAAAAGACATCTTTGGATAAACTTGTCCAAATCTATTAGTTTTCAGCAGGATTTGCACAGTGTAACCAAGGACAGTCTGGCCTGCAGCAGTTTATACTACTGCAGGTAACAGCACATGAAAACATGCATAATCAACACATGACCTGCACATCTCTGTCTTTTACTGTTCTTTACTGAATAAAAGTTCATTTTCAGTATTACAAAACGATATGCTTGTTACCGCTTCAATACAATTGAATTGGTTTAATACAAATGGAATAAATATTCAGTCACTGTAACCAGAAAGATTCTCTTCCTCTTCTAGATCAATTCTCTGCCAGTAGAAGATTGCTATATACTACCTTTCGTGTATTGGCTAGTCCAGTTTTAAATTCTCCAAGCAACAAGGCATCCACTGATGTCATTTAAAGACCATTTCATTTTAATAGCTTCTACTAGGGGGAATTTGCAGCTTCACTATTTTTTAACTACATTAGCTAAACCTGTGCTTGTCATAGGGAGTAACGAACTAAAGAAACTTCATTCTCTGTTCTCAGCTCAAATTACTGTTAAAGCATGGCAGTTTGGTGTCCCTGGGTGCTTACAAGAATCAAGCTTCTTTAAGAGGTATGGAACACCTACAAACTGTATTTGGCTATGTTTTATTCTCCTTAATCCCATTTAGCGTATTCACTTAAAATACATCTTGCTGAGAAAATGACTTTTGATCCAAGACTGGCTTAACAATCTTTGGGAGCGCCTAATCAGACAGCTTGAGACATGTTTTGAGTTAAACCCAAGTGATGAAATTATGCTATGGGTGCCTGAATTCATACCTGGGAAATAATGATTATTTCAAATACAGTTACCATTCAGGGGCTAGTTTATGCCCTGCAGATTTTGATGGGAGAAGAAGAAGGTCGTAATTTGTGCTTGCAGAATCAGCTGTGCTGGAGGAGGGGTTAACACCTTTGTGACTGTGGCAGCTGTGTAGCTGATTTCTGTAAGAGGAGGTTTAAATCCTGCCTGCCTATTTAAGAAGCTCTTCTAACAGTGGCTGTCTGGAGGGAGGGTGCTTCTGTCTTATCCTATCTCTACTTCTTTTTAGTTGTTTAGGAATAATAAATTAGATTAAATCAGAATATAGAGTTGCAGGTAAGACTGATTTTGCCTTTTGCTATTGTGAGAAGGGATATGTATGTGTACATATTTAATGTTTTGGGGTGAAATCCCTGGAGGTATTGCCAGCTGGTAGAGACGACTGGCAGCATGTTGGTCTGGGCCTCCCCAGCTCCCCTGGGGTTCACCAGTCAGTGTCTGCCTGGGCTCCTCTTCTACTCATCTGAGGTTTGCCCAAAGGGTAGGCAAGTATGTTTGTCGCTGTCTCCTCTCCTCAGTTTTACCTAGCTGAGCAGCTTAGAGACGTTGTCAGAGATAGCTAATGGGGTTACCCAAGGGACTAACTGGTTTTGTCTGGTCTGTGTGCTTCTTTTAGCTTGTGCTGGCCTTGGCACAGGGAAATGTTGTGAGTGTGTTCTGCTGCTGTAGATTTCTTGGTCTGTCTACAGTGAGCGTGAGCTAGAGCTTAACCCTAGAGTTGAGGCAAATCTTATTACGATGGTCTACATTAATCGCCCTGACAAGTGTGCTGCATACCTCATACTGCACTTCTACTGGATCCAGATGAATTATTTTTCCTATGGACAGTAATCTGCTTTAAATACAGCAAGCACCTACACAGCACATGAAGACACAAGCAGGAACTTATGCCAGCATGCTTCAGCTATATATTAGTGGGATAGTTCTTGGAAAAAAGCTAGCTCAGCAAATAGGAAAGAAATGATGTTTTGTCAATCCTGTACTGGATCTGTCTACCCTTATTATACATATAAGGTTGTGTAAGTAATAAATCGGGAGCAAGTAAATTGTATGATGGCAGAAAGCCAGTCAATCATTTCTAATCATCACATTATGCTTGACAATATCTTCAGAAACTGCTTCTGTTATGATGGGGATGAAGGGAAACTTCCTAGCACAGTATCTACCAGCTGCTTCTGATAAGGTGATACTAGGTTTGAACGATAAACATCTGATTTATGGTTTGTTTTTTTTTTTAAAAAAAAAAAAGGGAACAAACATGGTAGTTGGTTTGAGAGTGATTTGGGAACAAAGCATGTGGTAGAAAACCATTTGTTAGGCTTCACAGAAGCAGTAAATCAATTTGCCTCCTACAAGGGTAGCTGTTATCTCTGGTGTGCATACTTACTGCCCATGTCAGTCCGTCATTTCTGTGTCCTCTTTGTTAAAGATATTATCTTCTTTAATGAAATTTAGTTCATTTTCCCAAATGATCTGAAAGTCAATTACTATTTAAAATACACACTAAATGCAGTTCTGTTTTATGTTAAAGAAGATTGATCTCATTCCACTAGTGTAAAGGGCCTACCAGGGAGCATATTTTATAGACTGTATAGAGAAACAAAGATGAGTAAATCCAAAACGTGTATGTTCCTTTTGCCTTTCCTCTCTACTTCTCCTATCAGCTACTTTCTCACAGTGACTGTCCCCTTTGGAATATCTTTTTTAACATATGCCAAGTCTCCTCTTTCTTCTTCAAAAGCAATCTGAAAACCTGTCAGCACTGCAAATGTTTCCAGTCCTAATAGTGATATACCTTTTCTAAAATCATTGTTTCATTAGGCTTCTGGTTCTTTGCCTAAGGTTATGTACGTAATTTTACCTTTAGTAAAACACTGTAAAAAAATTTTTTTTACACAGTGTGAAAAACGATAATTTCCCTTCCCGCTGAAATGAGGTGACTTCAAGGAATAGACTACAACAACTATTAATAGAGCTCAGCAGTACTGAAAATCTGTAGATCAGATCAACATTAAGCTGGGAAAGAGGCTTAAACAGATAAAGTAAAATTTCAAAAACTTGTATTTGACTAGCAAATGGGTGAACATTCCTATTATTAGGATAAATAGCATTGGATTTTAATCAAATAAGTGTAAGTGTAGAGATAGGTGAAATTCTAGTGTCTTTGAAGCTAATTGCTCTATTCTTAATGGCTTTACTATGGTCAGGGTGTCATCCAGCTCTTAACTAACATTGAGCTTAGGGGGTGGGCATGGGGGAGAGATGCTTCAAACTGCCTGTTGATATGTGATTTACAGAGGTGAAATAGTGGGTTCAGTTACAGGTCTGGAGCCTTTATGACTCAAATTATCCAGCAGCAAGTTCCTATCTGGTTTTCCTTCCTGAGACCTGATCTTGGCTGGTTACTGTTCTGCCTGTGATGCTGGGGCCTTGCTTGTATGTTGGTGGTTGAACTGGATGGAGACATTGGGTATGGAACTATTTAGAAGTTAAACTATGAAATATAAGGAAAACTCAGTCTGTATAAAAAGCTTTTCTTCATCAGTATTACAGGTATTATGTACTATTGTATGAGACTGAGGTCAAATCATAGTGCCATATGAATACAGAATTTTTAATATGAAAGGCAAAAGAAAGAAATTAATTGTGACAGTTTTACTAGAATACTTATCATTATTAAGTTGGAAGAAGAGATAACTACATTTTGCCTTGCTTTTGCCTATTGATCTTCCTGAAATGAGCTGCACATTTTCCTGTTAATCCACATCTTCAAGAATATGCCTAATGAAGCTTACAGGAATCCCATGGGATGGTTTATTGGAGAACACAACAATCCTGTTTTGTTTCAGGCTTCAGGTTTGTTTTGCATCAGATATGAAGTTGCTGATTTATTTTAGGTAAACACAGAATTGAAGCAGGAAATGAGGAACTGGGCCTCCTGCATATCAAACTGACTTAAAAAATACAACAGGGTAAATAAGTATTTAATCACTTTGGTGATTAACCCTCTTTACAGTCTGTGACAGCTTAACCCCACAAGCTAATTGTGCAACTTTACTAGTTTCTAGATTGGCAAATTTACCCTGAAGACACATCACTTAAAATTTGCAGTAAGAGCTGAGTCAGCAGCTGCCTAGCTCGAAAGGCGGAGTGAACAGTTCAGCATATTTTTATCAGCACGAAGTGGTTGAAGAAAGATCATGATCTTCTCAGAATTATTTATTTGTCCAAATCAGTTAGCCGTTTTTGCATTGCTTTTTCCTCTGTCGCACCTCCTGGCATAGATTAGCAGTTGTGGAGACAGGCACTGTATGCCAGCTCTGTGTTTGTGCTGCACTGGTATGGCTCCCTACCAGTGATGGATGCTCCTTGACATCACTCTGATTAAAAAAGAAATGCTAGTAGTTATATAAACAGTCAGATTCTGGAGATTGCTCGTGAGTTTTCCAGTACTAATTTTGACTTCTCAGAATTCAATAACTCGCTGGCTGAGAAAGAAAAATAAATATTGCAGTAGTAATAAATAAATATTACAAGGAGTAATGGTTTTAAACTAAAGGAGGATAGATCTAGACTGGCTATAAGGAAGAAATTTTTTACAATGAGGGTGGTGAAGCACTGGAACAGGTTGCCCAGAGAGGTAGTGGAGGCCCCATCCCTAGAAACATTCCAGGTCAGGTTGGCTGGGGCTCTGAGCAGCCTGATCTGGTTAAAGCTGTCCCTGCTCACTGCAGGGGGGCTGGGCTAGATGGCCTCCAAAGGCCCCTTCCAACCCAAAGCATTCTATGATTCTAATACATCCTTGGTTAAGCATATGTTTGTGTAAAACTCTGTGGTTCACAAGTCCATTTGATTGTCAGTCACCTCTAGGAACAATTATTTTTAAAACAAGGTGGCTAACTGTTCATACAGTTTTGTCTATCTTCAGCTTTTTGGTCTATCCCTAAAGGGTATCACTTGTTTTCTCTACACCACTACTTGCACTACACTGTGGCCAACACAAGCAAAGAGTGCTTCTAAAAAACAGCATAGGCACACTTTCTCACTCTGTTAAAACCTTGCTTTTCACACCCTTCTCTTTCATTTATCCTTGTTTCTGGTTTTGTTGCTGCTGTGTGTTCCTCCTTGGGCTCCTGTGGTGCCACCTCTCTCCTTGCCCTGCTGAATGAGGCTCCAAGCTGTGGTGGTGCCATGTTGCTCTTCCCCTAGGGAGGTCTAGTTCCAGGCACAGGCACACACAGATATTGTGGTGAAGAGCATTGCATGAAAACACAGAAAACTGCTAAAACCAATGGTCTAAGACGGTTGCTGACAAAGTTAACAGGAGTGTTGAGGGACATCTGTGTGGCCTGGTTAGGCCTAGCGGTGGCAGGGCTGCCCCCAACCTGAGGCGGGCGTGGCGGAAATGCTGAGGGAAGGAGCAGGGGGTAGGATGGCTTGGAGAAGGCGGAAAGGGAGAGTCAGAGGAAGTGTCCCTGCTGGCGTTTGGCAGCCCTTTCACACTTGTCTGTCTGAGCTGGAGAGCTGTGTGCCCCAGGGATGGGGGTCATGCGCTGCCTTCCCCTGTGCTGTTGTTTAAGATGGCCATTGCTGTGGAAGCTGCCTGCCAGCACGCAAGTTACATGGCTGCCTAAAACAGCTGCCTGTGACACGTCTCACAGTCAGCAGAGCGTGATCTGGCAGCATGACTCCTCGGGGGACATGTGCTGCGAGTAGGTGTGAGGCCTGGGATGGAGGGCTCATCTCCTGAGCAGGGTCCTCCTTGTCACCGCCGTGACAGCCTCAATGGCGTGCCATGGCTGAGGGGGCCCTGGGGAGGGCGATGGGCTAAAATGCTTTGAAAGCCCTGGTGGGGGAAGCTGGCAGTGTAAGTTTAACTTGGCTTTCCTTTTGGAGATGTCCTTTAGGTAGTTTTGTTTGGTTTTTGGTGTGGAATTTTTTTTTTAGTGTACAGAATACACACATTGTGTAGGTGAAAGCAGCACTGATCTGTACCTCGCTCCCCAGGCTCCTGAAGGCCTGCAAGGCCTGTGGGCGTGCCTGGGGCCTGCTGCCCGGGCACGGCCGTGGGGGTCCTGGGGGCTAGGCACAAACCGCCTTAGTGCCTCACTGGTGTGGCTATTCTTTCCTTAAGAATTATAAGGTTTTTTGTTGATTTTTGCCCACCATCTTGCTAAAATAAAAAACTAATCCTAAAGCAACATACTGAAAGCTGTGCAAAAGTATATGGTGGTGCTTTAAGCTCATGAATGCTTCATCATCTGTGTATTCAGTTTATAGCTTGGTTACTTAAGCAGCTGTCAGAAAACAAAAATACTCTAGAGAGCAATGTATTCTTAACCCCTCAATACTTTAATAAGCTTCACTTTTTTTACATGTTGTCACAACATGAATGTACCTTTCTGAGTGAAGGCAAGATGCCTTTTATTGTTAGTTCCAAGTGAGAGCAATAGTTTTCTTTGTTTTGATATCATGTCAGAATGTTGGTATACCTAACTGCTTTGTTCCCTGGTCATGTATACATGTGGTGTTTCTAGTCTGGATTTTGTTTCCAAACTTGTGTGTCTAATTTTTTTAATATTAAAACATATAGTGTGTTGATTTAGGTTACATTCTATTACTGTTTGTACCATAGTTTGGTACAAGACATACAAGAGACATAGTTTGGATGTAACTGCATGACCTAAAATGTTAGGACAACTATCGTGTAAAACTGTGTGACTCCACCAGGTAAAATAAAAGGGAATAAAAGATGCTTAATTATTTTCTGCCTGAATGATACTGCTGGGAACATCAGAGAGATAATAAGTTTTATTACTTTGTGTTAACTCCAGCCACCTTATGGTCATTCTGTTTTGAGTGTGGGTGCTGGTTTGCAAGAAGACACCTTTTGTACTTCATATCCTGTGCATGTCTTGTCAGTAATCTATCCAGACTGTAGTCTTAGATTTTTGTTGGTTTTTCCTTAAGGCAATCCTGGACAGAATTTGTCCAAAGAATATTGATGATAGCAACACAACTCTCTTTCCTTCTGTTGAAAAATGTCAGAGTTCTGTGCAGCCAAAACACGCATGACAGTCTTCTCCTTTGGAAATCTGTAAAACAGTGCTGGCATAATTGAAGCTCTCTCTATTATTACAGGCTGATAATCTTCTCTATATGTTTTAGGAGGAATCTTGCTGCCTGACCTCCTATATCACGTGGGAAGATTTCACAGATAGCTCCAGCGTCATGCCCAGTAGCTAAAATAATCACTGACCTCTAATCTTCAGTTTTTGATTTGAAGACATGGTGAGTGTTGGAAGCCCATCACATACCTTGATAAGCTGTTAGAAAGATTAGCTGCGCATTATTTTACTTTCTTGAAAATCTTTTTCATTTTCTGATCTGAAAGTTCCCGCTACTGTGGCAAGGGGACAGATTCCTGTACAAAACATGGTCCAGTGGGAACGTTCTTGAGGCCAGAGTTTGTTATATTAACGTATTTCCTCTGGGGTGAAGTCAGGCAGGAGACCTGTAAGAGGCTTGCAGTAGGTAACATGAATCTGGTGAGAAAGTCCACAAGAAGCTGAGAGACAAAGACTGGAGGTGAGGGGGGAGAGTAAAAGGCAGGGAGTGCTAGATTCAGGATGAGCCCTTTTTAGGATATTTCTACATTTTAATCAGATTTGAATTTGTACTGCATGCTTCTGTGGAAACCCGTTCGATCAAGAAGTCTAACACAGTCTAAGACTGGAGCTCTGTGAACTCTGCTGTTCAGACTAGCAGTGCAGATCTGAACAGCTTGAATACTGCATGAGCTAGAACGTGGTTTGAATTGACAGTTGTGATAATCTCTTAGCAACCTTCTGCAGTGTGATAGGACATAACCTCCTCTGCCAAATGACACGTTATCCTGTTCACAGATAGACTGGAAAAGGAGTTCCTAGTGAACAGAAATAAGAAACTACAGCTGAAAAAGCGAATGTATTGTATTCAGTCCAGTAACTTGAAAATTACTCTGAAACTGCAACCCTCACTTGAGCTGGTGTCAGAGTTACAGTAGCTGAGTAATGCTGCCCAAGCGCTTTGCCTGTGCAGGCTGGACATAGGCTGAATGCCTTAGGGACAACTGAGGGGCGGCATCACCTTCAACAGGTTAACATGTAGTGTCCCTCTTTCCTGCTGCAGCTGGTCTGCCCAGAGCCTTTGCTGCTTGTTGTGCAGGGCAGCATCAGCTTGCCCAGGAGCAGCTCTTCAGCTTATAGCCAGAGCCTGTCTTGTGCTGAGCAGAAGCCTGCAGTAGCAGCCTGCTCATGGAGTTGCCTTGCTTTTATCTACCTGGCTAGTGTTAAAGAGGTTCCCTCTCTTGCAGTCCCCATCCTTTATGAATGCAACTGCGGTATGTACAATTACTTCCATATGTTTTCTACATTTTTGCATAGGTGAGGTAGTGAGCATAGTGGTATATCAATATAAGTCTGGCAATGGTTCTGACAGTGATATGTCTCTTTTGGTGGCAAGAAAATTCAAAACTAACATCATTGCTGAGTTGCAGACTTTCAAATGTAGACCAGACCTAACCATTGTGCTTATAAAGGGGAGTAGATTTAAAGGCTCTGCTCTGATTAATTCAAAATGGCTTTAAAATATCTTTTGGGTTTTGTACAAAGATTGTTTTACTGTTTTCAACACTGAGATATAGATGCTATGCAAAAGAAAGAATGGGCTTTGGAAAAAGTTCATTTGCTGTTATGTACTATTCAGTTTGAAACTTAACTAGGAATGTGGTCAAGAGAGTGAAGCTCTTCTGTGGAGACTGCAAGCCTGCTGAACTGTAGCCCATGTTTGATGGGCACCCAGAAGTTATTTACTCAATAGCTAAAAAAAGTAATTCTTTTGGAAAATATTTGCATTTAAGTAAACAATGCTGCTGCTTTGAGTATGCACCATCTCATTATTGCCTTACACCCTGTGATCAGTTATCTTCTGTTCTGTTTGTGTTAATTGAAGACAGCTCTCCCTTTAAAGTGGTAGTTACTTTGTAGTGGTTTGAAAGACTGTGTAAGATGCAGTGTAATGGTTGTTAAGGCCTTGTGCATCCAAACTTGGAAACAATTTCTAACAGTGGCTTTCAAAGTCTACAACTATTTTTTTGCTTTAGAAAGAAATCTCTGAATCCTGTGAAAACAACCTGCCAAGGCACGGAAAATTTGAGGCAAACTTTAAAATAGAAAGCAAAATGCCTTCTGGCATTTTACTATATAATAACTCCTATTTAGTTTGTATGCAGTTGCAACTCTTGTTGACTCTAACAGGAGTTGGATTTATTTCTGTCAGGATTTCTATAGTTCCACAGTTTCTGAGATATCAAAGCATATGAAACAATCATATGTGTTTTGAACTTATGTGAGGTTTGAAAACTTATTTTCTTCATAGTGCTGCATTTGCATCCAGAAGATTTAAACTTTCAAAAAATGAAATTTACAGTATAGAGATAAGCTTTGGTTTTCCTCCTATCTGTTTAAATAAGTATTACTACTCATTCTCTTGTGAATATATAGTTTGGGTTTCTATAAAAGAAAAATGTCTAGCTTCACTATGTGGATACTGACATTGATGCCATTTTGAAACTTGAGTTTGAACAAGCACAAGGATGTAGATACAAGGTGCAGACACATGTGCCATTGCATTTTTTGATATGGAAGGTTTCCGAATCTTAAGGTCATATACTAAAATTTTCCCATGTTCCAATGGAAAACCTGTTTCTTTCACATATCGTGTCTTTTGCACAGCTTGACAGATATTGGGCCAGACATTTATTGGTGTAAGCAATGTTGCATTCTAGAATTTAGTAGAGCTATTTTGATTTTAACCCAGAAAGCAATTGGCTTTTAGTTTCTTGGGGGTCTTCTCTCATTTGATTTTCAAATCTTTGGGCAAAGAATACAAAAACAAAACCCAGCAGTCTACAACTTTCTCCAGCTTTTCAGAGTACAAGTGAAATGACAGAAGTTTCTTCCAAGTGCTAAAGTTGAAAGTAAAGGTGTGTGTCTCGTTTTGAATGTCCTTGACACCATATCAAAGGTACTAGGTGAAACTCTATAGACAGGCACTATGCAAGTTACTGTGTTTTGTGGAAACTAGTATGGAGATGGAAGCAATCCATCTTGAAGTTAAATACAGAATGTATACTACTTTTGAAACATCTGTTGTTAAAATATAGAGGCAATGCTGGTTTCCTTTATTTCAAAGACTAGAAGAGGGTAATTGTTGTGAAGAGCGCTATAGTGCAATGTACTTAAACCTGTGATCTCTAATCTTACTGAACTGCAAGTGATCACAGAGGCGTCAAAATATTATCTGTGAAATGTTTGCCAGAAACTGAAGTGCTGACAGGCTTAGCTGGAATCTGACTCCTGGTGATTGTTAGCACTTGCTGGCAAAACCAGCTACAAATTGCTAGAAATTGACAGCAAGAAATTTTAATGATCAAATTACAATTTTGTGAACCAAACATGTTCTGTTTAGCTCAGTGATAAGTACTGTACTAGTCGTCTTTCCAACAAAGAATGGGGACCACAACTCTTCTAAGGCAAGTCAAAGCAACTAGACATGTTCCTCCCTCCCCTCCTCTCACTTTTCCTTCTCTATTTTGAGGCTTCAACATAGGTGTTCTGAATAGAAAACTCATTACTTGCCCATGCTATCTGAGAATACCTTTAATTTCCCATTTGTTTTGGAACCTTGTTGGTAGAGGAATGGGCAATGGCAATTTTAAGTATGCTCAGGTGTTTTAATTGAAAGAGATCAACCTGTAACTCTACCACCTTTTCAAACTTATAGAAAACTAGCAATAAGTGAGGGTAAAGAATTAGGAATATGTATCAGACGAACTGCCTTAGACACTTATGCATAGCTTCAGACGTCACATTCTATCTCAGGAAATAAATACAGTTTCTTTCTGGTCAGAATATGATATAAAGGTTATAGAAGAATACAGTATTATTTGCATGAATCTTAATCACATATGATGATGAATTTTTCTCTTTTATATAGCTCTCTAGATACTGCAGTTAACACAGCTCTTAAAGCGGTCCTTGTCTTTGCTGTGTCTTCACTCTTGATTGTTCTTGAATTCTGTAGTTTAATAACAGTTCTACCTTCAGTGATTTGTAGATGTTATAAGGAAAAAGTACCTCGTCCTTTGTTCAGCACAACTCTAACATGCAGGATATGTTTTTGTCTGTGTACGGTTCCTCGATACCTTAACTGCATTGTGCCTGGGCTTTCAAGAATTTTGTGAGAATACAAATCACGTAGTTGTTGTCTTTATAAAGTAGATTTGTATATATCCACATTGTTCTTCCCCTTTGCCCTGCTCTTGCCCATCCCCTGTCGTGATCCTCTTTCCCAGCTGCTTCTCCTATTTCTTTCAGTTTTCCCCATCTCACAAATCCTTATTGTAGCAGCAGTGCCTCTGGCAATGTTTCTCCTGTTGTCTTGCTTTAATAACATCACAACTTCCCTGGAGCGCAGTCTTGCAATGCTGACTTGTGACTAGCTCAGTGTATCAAGGTCACTCAGCCCCCGCTGCCTACGCCCTTTCCTCCTGAGGGAGACGCAGCATTGTCAAGGACTGGAAATCTGCCACTCACTCTGATTTTGATTTCTGACCCAAACAGATGTGCTTTCAGATCAAAGCGTTCTATACGTCACCTACACTGATATATTTTGCAGGCATCATTTAGGGCTGGCTCCCAAAATCCTATAGTACTCTTTAGAGGAAGGCAGACCCTATTAGAGTGCTGAATGGTTTGATAATTGGAATTGTCCTTCACTCCAAAAGTTCTTCACAGGTCATGAGAGCTATCAATAATATAAATTTGCTTCATTTAAGAACTGTTTTATCAGCAGTTTTAGGCCTGCATGGACTGCTTTTGTAACAGGATTAAGAGTTCTAATTCTTTTAGGAAGGAATTTGATTTCTGGAAGGGAGACTGAAATTCTGTTACATAATGCCACCTTTTTTTGAATGGGTGTTAAATGGACAAAGATATATAATGTTAAATTAATGCTTGTGTGTTTATATGTGGAAAGATTTTTATACTGTATGCTTTTGCCTTTTCATCATGAACTAGTGCCATATCTTGATCCAGAAAGCATTTAAACAGTGCCTAATGTAAAAAATGCATATAGTTAGTTGAGATCAGCAAGGACTACCTTGAGTTGAAATGCTTTTCTGGATTTGGTCCAGAGGGGCAGACTGTGGGAGGTATTTAATTCCTGATGTATTCCTAAGAGGTAAAAAGGCCTCACTTGCCCTGATGTAATTACACCCCCCTCCCTGCCTTTGTCAAGCCTTGTCATCTGTAAATGTGGGATATGGCATTGTAATGCTAGTAGCATGCTACTTGCAATTCTTTAACTCTTGTGGATGGGAGGAGATTTTTAAAAATTGCCAAAGGGTTTTCATTGCAGATCTTCCATTGGGAGCCAGTTATTCAAAACTGCAAATACTGTTATGAAGTTGACAAAATCATTTGACCACACTGATGATTAATTTATCAAGGGCTTAAAGGCATTAAACCAGTGACCTGGTAAAAATCATTGGTGTCGGATAAAGGGATGCCTACATTAACAGAGCTGAAGCCTTTTAACAGCTTTTAGATTAAATGTATGTGTTAAAAGAATAGTAAAAATGACAGTGTTCAGAGAACAGGGTAGCCAAAGTCATTTGCAAAGAGAAATAGTGTGATATTTTTGCATACAGATTTTGATTGTTGCCTATACTAATCCAGGGCCACAGCAGCAATAAGGTATGAAAGCTGGAGAAAAATAATCCCCAACCTCTTTTTTTCTTAAAGAAAAAATAAAATTCTTTCTATATTATTAAATGCTTGGGTCATAGGAAACCCATCTCATCTTGCAGTTTTGGATCCTTGCATCCATCTGAAGCCTCATTTAAGCTATTCCCAGCAAAAGTGTCTGCCTGAGAATTGTACATTTTAGTAAAGGGGCCTTGTTCTGGAATCTATGCATATTCCCTAAGACTATTTTGTGCTCTGATATTGCTGGTTGTCTCCTGCCTCATATCTGTTCATAACATATTTATGTAAAGAATTTCTATAAGCTCTTCACCATTTAGTCTAGATAGTACTGTTAATACTTAAGTTCTTACGATTCTCAATTAAGTAGAAACTGGGCTTTTGTATGTTAAATTCTGCAATTCAAAAGACATTGTGGGAAGGTAAACTTTTATTTTTGAAAGTATAAGCTAATCTCTTTTGCTAAACAGTCCAAGAAACTCATAATTGTGAAGCATGTCTGCCTCAATATGTCAGCATGACTTCTCAAATACTTTGGCATGCAATATTCCAAACTGGCTTTTTGAGGAAAGAAGGTGGTCATCTTGCATTTATTTACAGATTGACTGTGTCATGGACTGTACCAGATAGGGTTTGTCACGGTTATTTGCTCACAGGTAGCACTATATCAATGTGACAGTACTGCTTCAAATATTGAAGCTAATATTATCAAGCTTTGCAGACCTGTGTGTTGCAAGAACCATCCTCAGTTCCTCAGCACTACCTGCTCAGAATGATTTGTGTGGGATTTTGTTCCTCTCCAACAGCCACATTCCTTTGCTGATTTTGCTCCTCTCCAATGACCATATCTTGTAACTTTCTGTGTATTATAAGATTGTGACTGTCATAAAACTACTTCTTCCCTTACATTTAAAATAGCCTAGGATAATGTAAGTTTTAAGCAGTAATTAGTATTATATTAGACATCTTGTCTGCTCCAAGGAAAGTTCATACCAATTAGATTTTAATGTCTTGTTGTCGTTTAACCCCAGCTGTCAACTAAGCACCACACAGCTGCATGCTCACTCCCCCTGGTGGGATGGGGGAGAGAATTGGAAGGCCAGAAGTGAAAAAACTTGTGGGTTGAGATAAAGACAGTTTAATAGGTAAAGCAAAAGCTGTGCATGCAAGCAAAGCAAAACGAGGAATTCATTCACTACTTCCCATTGGTAGGTAGGTGTTCAGCTATCTCCTGGAAAGCAGGGCTCCATCATGTGTAAGGGTTACTTGGGAAGACAAAATGCCATCACTCTGAATGTTCCCTCCTCCTCCTTCCCCCAGCTTCATGTGCTGAGCATGACGTCATATGGTAAAGAATATCCCCTTGGTCAGTTGGGGTCAGCTGTCCCAGCTGTGTCCTCTCCCAACTTCTTGTGTACCCCCAGCCCACTCACTGGTGGGGTGGGGTGAGAGGCAGAAAAGGCCTTGACTCTGTGTAAGCACTGCTCAGCAGTAACAAAAACATGCCTGAATTATCAATGTTGTTTTGAGTGCAAATCCAAATCATACCCCCATACTAGCTGCTCTGAAGAAAATTAACTCTACCCCAGCCAAAACCAGCACATTCTCCACCCCTTATTCCATACCATTTATGTCACACTCAGGTCTGATGCTATCCAATACATCCTCATTAACTACCACCCCCCTTCCCATCCTTTGCTACAATACACAGATATTCCCTTAGTCTATGGACCACACCTGTGAAAAGTCTGTAAAATGCCCACAAAATGTCTGCTGAGTTAATTTAGTCCATGACTTTGGGCTCCATCTGTTATGATGGTCACTCAGGACAGGAGAGGTGGTGTGTTCTGTGGAGTTATTTGGCACCAAAGCCAGGTCAGGTCAGCACTGCACTTGCACTGCTTCTTGTAAGGCTTGTCCTCCATTGGTTCAGGTAGTTCCTGCTACACCATAACATACAACTCAAATCCCAGGTTACAATAATTTAAAGGTATTTCCATTACAGTCTCCGCCCCTGGTCCCTTTGGACCAGACCATATGTTTTAACATTGCAATGAACCCCTCCCCTTTCCCTGCTCTGGCTTGGACTTGCACACAGACTGCAGTTCCTTAGGGGTGTGCCTACTTCAAGTGGAGCCTTATCTGTGAGCCACAGTCTCTCCAGGGGTGTACCTGCTGCAGCACAGACTTAGCCACAGCCACTCTGAGGTGCACCTGTTCCAGCATGGCCTTCTCCATGGGCCACAATACCTTCAGAGATATACCTGCTCCCGCATGGCCTTACCCACAGCCACAGTCCCTTCAGAAGTAAACCTGCTCCAACATGGCCTTACCCATGGCTGCAGTCCCTCCAGGGGTGTACCTACTCTGTGGTGGGCTTATCCATGGCCACACGCTTTGAGGTGCTCCTCATGCGCTGCCACTGATGCTTCAAAGTGTACCTGCTGCAGCATGGACTTATCCTTGGGCCACAATCCCTTCAGAGGTATACCTGCTGTGGCACAGACATAACCATGGCCACAGACACTTCAAGTTGTACCTGCTCTGGCACGGGTTTATCCACGGCCACAGATGCTTCGGGGTGTCCTGCTCCTACATGGGCTCATCCACAGGTCACAGTCCTTTCAACTCAAGTTCACACTGGAGTTCCAGCCTGTCCGGTACAGCAGCACAGAAACAGCAGCCATGTCCTGGCCATATGCCAGCCCAGGCACATGGCAGTTGCTGTTATCAAAATGTTCCCAGGCACAGCAGAGTAAGATGATAAGCAGTACGCAAGCAGCGAAAGCAAAAAGCAGCCACTGTCGAGCACTAGACTCTGATATACAGTAAGGCAAGCAAACTTCATGGCAGGCACAGGAGCCTGCCAATTAAAAGCTAAACAGCAATAGCAGCTATAAATTTGATCTGGCACATTCCAATCAAATCTGTCGTTATCTCAAACCCTTTGAGCCTCACGCTGGGCACCAAAAGGGAATGTCATGGTTTAACCCCAGCCGGCAACTCAGCCCCATGCAGCCGCTCACTCACACTCCCCCCTGGTGGGATGGGAGAGAGAATTGGAAGGCTAAAAGTGAAAAAACTTGTGGGTTGAGATAAAGACAGTTTAACAGGTAAAACAAATGCTGCACACACAGGCAAAGCAAAGCAAGGAATTCATTCACTACTTCCCATCAGCAGGCAGGTGTTCAGCCATCTCCTGGAAAGCAGGGCTCCATCACACATAACGGTTACTTAAGAGAAAATGCCATAACTCCAAATGTCCCCCTTTTCCTCCTTCTTCCCCCAGCTTTACATGCTGAGCATGATGTCATGTGGTATGGAATATCCCTTTGGTCATTTGGGGTCAGCTGTCCTGGCTGTGTCCCATCCCAACCTCTTGTGTACCCCCTGCCCACTTGCTGGTGGGGTGGGGTGAGAGGCAGAAAAGGCCTTGACTCTATGTAAGCACTGCTCAGCAGTAACAAAAACATGCCTGAATTATCAAACATGCCCCCATACTAGCTGCTCTGAAGAAAATTAACTCTACCCCAGCCAAAACCAGCACGAGTCTATGTAAAATTAAAGCTACTAGTCTCCATCCAGAAAATCCCTACTGTGATAAGTCTATTATTGCAAGCAGATAAGAAATAGCAATTCGCATTTGTGGTGGTTAAATGACGACATCATTTGCCTGAACCTTTGTCCAATTTCTACTATTCAACAATGCTGCAATAGACTGAAGTCTGGGCAACCCATGCAATAAACAATAGAGGCAATTATTGTGGTGCTGCAATTAATGAATGACCTTGCTGACAAAAACAGTCATTACAATTAAACATAGCGAGGCTGTCCTTCTGTTTGTTTGTTTTTTAAACCATCCTCCCCTCAAAAAAAAAAAAAAAAAGTGCCCTTGGTTTAAAGAAGTAAACAATCATCAGATTGCAGCTGGATTGTAAATGAAAAAACACAATCCTTTACCTTCAAACATCGCTGCTGGTTTATGTTTATTAGCAGACTGTGCATCTGCTGATGTCTAAAGTATTTTTAGCTGGTACTTAGACAGCAAATCTAGAGTTTATTTACTAACAAACTTTCTTGGGGCACTGACACTGAAGACGCAGATCCAGGAGTTATTTCTCAGTGGTGGTATAGGTGTGGTGGTTTAGCCCCAGTCGGTGACCAAGCTCCACACAGCCGCTCGCTCACCCTCCCCCTGCCCCGGTGGGATGGGGAGAGAATCAGGTGGGCAAAAGTAAGAAAACTCGTGGGTTGAGACAATAAAAGTTTAATAATTGAAATAAAATAATAATAATAATGATAATAGTAATAAAAATTGTAATGAAAAGGAGAATGATGAGAGAGAGAAACAAAACCGAGGAAAAAAACAAGTGATGCAGCCACTCACCACCTGCTGACTGACACCCAGCCAGTCCCCGAGCAGTGATCAGTGCCCCCCAGCCAACCCCCCCAGTTTCTATACTGAGCATGACATCATATGGTATGGAATAGCCCTTTGGTCAGTTTGGATCAGCTGTCCTGGCTGTGCTCCCTCCCAGTTTCTTGTGCACCTGGCAGAGCATGGGAAGCTGAAAAGTCCTTGACTAGCATAAGCAGTACTTAGCAACAACTAAAACATCAGCGTGTTATCAGCATTCTTCTCCTACTAAATCCAAAACACAGCACTGTGCCTGCTGTTAGGAAGAAAATTAACTCTATCCCAGCCAAAACAGGACAATAGCCTTAGTCAGTTCTCTCAGTCCTGTCTTCTCAGTTCTTACCATTTTTTAAGCAGAGCAGCTTGGTGAACAAGAGTGAACTCATTTGAACTAAAACCAGCCACTTATTTCCTTGCTGGGAGGAAGGCTGTCTTAGTCCAAAAGGCTCTGTAATGAAAGGATACTTTTGCTTAAATGTGCTTCTGTTGCAGTAGATAATTTGCATTGTCTTCCTATGAATGGGAACTGAGTAAGTCCAGTGACATTGCCTAGATTGAAACACAGTGTAGATTTAGGTCCTTTTTTTCTTTCACTTATTCTTTCACTTTTATTCTTTCACAAACCATCCTGTCCCCAAAACACTGTAGAAGTGAGAAGCAGAACTCCAAAGGAATATTAACAGTGCGGAGTATAGAAAAACAATTGAATAATTTTTTCAAATGCCAGTATTGCAGTGTTGTATTTAGTTCACTGGATCCAAATTAAATAGAAGAGTAGCAGTATTGGGAATTTTTGAGGAAAACATCTTTTTTTTTCATTGTGCTTGAGTGAAACTTCCTTTTCTAACCTTTTCATTATATACTCTTGTATATATTGATGTCTTTAATGTTTCAAAATGAGTTTATTTAGAATATCAAAGTTTATATTGAATAGGGACACTGCAGTTGGCACAGATAAGAGTTTTTTTGAAACAGTTTTTGCCCATGAAACTTGGAAACTGACTTTCTAGCCTCATTCAAAATACGACTTTTTTTCATGTGTAGCTCTACTTGCTGGTAAAGTTATTTTTGTTGTTGAGGCTGAGCAAAGTAAAAGTGTAACCAGATGCATTAATTAATGAAAGGAGGAAAAATATTTTAAAGTTATACCTTTATTATTAAAATAAAAGCTAGTGACTTTTTTTAAACCCAGGAGACCTTTAATACAAAATCCCCATTGTGTAAGTTCTCTCCTATATTATCCTGGTAAAAGATTGTCCTGCTTATTATGTGACAGGCTCTCTTACTAGTCAATAACCTGCCATCTGTGTGTTGTCTCTATATGAGGTTTTGTGTAATATGTTCTTTCAGAGAGCATTGCAATTGGAGCTTGGGTTACAGTTTACCATGGTAATCCTTCAGAGGAACTTACTGTCAAGAGGATATGTGGTTTATGTTTGTGGTTTTGTTTTCTTAAAAAAAACTGAATATTTTGAAATGTTTGTGTTTGTCACTGATGTGTTGAACAAGCACTATTCTGGGTTTAGTTTTAGAGGGAAAACTCATCATTCTGTATTTCTCCTTTAATGTTACAATAAATGTGAGTGAATGATAATTCATTCAGAATCTCTTTGAAACACCTGGTTAAATTTGACTCTTTGCTTTTTTATTATTTCCCTTCCCCTGTGATTCAAGGCAAGCTTTAAAAACTTCTGTCAGTCTGCATCTAAAGTAGAATCTAAAGAGTAAGAGGCAAGGAATGATTCCCACAGTGTACTAGAACCTTTGTAGGCCCTAAAAAAGAAGTAAATCAAAAGGGAAAACAGCCATATAGACAGTTTAGCTTTCTGTAAAAATTGCCATGTAAACATTTTGCTAAGATCCTAAATTAGCCAAGTACTGAATGTTCTTTAACGTAGTGTGTAATAAAATAGTTTTGTTTGTTCCCTTGAACCATCTTTTTATATTGCTACAATAGTATATGTTGTATCTTTTGAAGAGAGATGCATTAGCATTTATTAATAGCAGTTGTCACAGGAAAATTCTCACTGAGATATCACCTCTTGTCATAGAGCAAATCTGGAACAGAATGTTATAGAAAGGATTTTGTGTTATGTGTATCTGGTTCTGCTTGGTTGTTCCCCTTTAACCACCCGCCACAAATGATTTACAGTTAAATTCAAAGAATTCCATCCCCATATTCTTAAATTAATATCTTCAGTTTATATTTTAGTTTCTTATTGTTTTATAAGTTCCACTAGTTTTCACTTACTACCTTATTGCTGTGGCTCTGCAGAATTTATTGCACCGAAGTACATGTTGATGTCAGGACTATGACTTGTAACTCCAGAGTTTTAGAGCTCCTTGAATGAGGCACCAGATGCACAAGTAAGATAACCCTGTTACCCAGAGAGCCCCTGGGATTCCTCCTCCACCTTTTACACACCACCTTCTCTGCATTAATGGTTTAGATTCAGTTTGTTCAGATTGAAGCTGAGCACACGGAGTCAATTTTTATTTGCCTTGAGGGTTTTGTTAAAAATGTGGCAGAAAATATTTAACAATTAGGGCAAACTGAATTAAAGTAGCAAAATGTATTTAATTTAAAAAAAAAATCCAGTGTTTTTAGGCAGGGAATGTCAATAAAACATTGAATCACTTGTGCAAATAGCATAGCTGCTTTTAACTATGCAGATGAAATTCCAATAACCCGAAGAATATTATGGCATATATTAATCGTATTCAAGCATACTTGAGGTAGTAGTTCAGCAGTAAGGTACCTTCTTCTACAATACTACTTTCATTTGCTCTTCTTCACCTCACGCAGGATGCATGCTTCTGTAAAATCTGTAAAATAATGTAGGTACATTACTGTGACAGGGCTGGCTTTGTGGTAAGTCTGTCGTGGTGGTAGGAGCCAGTTTTTTGGTCAGAGGACTGGGCAGGATCATGGGATACAAGGATTCACTCTCCAGCTTGGCTTCCTTATTTCGGTGTGGACATGCACAGGAGACACTGTTATGGGCTGCTGAAAACAGCATTTCTGCAAATGTGGATCCTTAGCTTGCATGATTAAGTGGGAGCTGAGCTCTTCAGAATTTGACCTTTGGGATTTGCTGCCTTCCCTGTTCTACAGATGAGCAACATTTTCAGCATTTCTCTCTGGGTCTCTTCTCTGTGCTGATGGTGACCTCCTCCAAGGCAGGCCTGTCTCTTGCTACTTTGGTACTAATACGCTGTGAATATGGCAGTATCTTTAATCTCAAGTGAGGCCCCTAGTCAGTCTCTTGGTGCAAATAATAAATGGTAAAGCTCACTGGCAGCAGAATGCTGGGCTCAAAATACTTCCAGTCCAGCATCAGTGAAATGCATTTCTAAGTTATTCCTGAATTGCATTTGCTTTGGAAGTAGAGCTTTCTTACTTCAACAATATGTGCCTTATATAATTTTTAATGGGAAAAGGACTGAGACACAGGAGGCTGCTGATGTAGCATTTCCTGTTTCTCCTCGCACTATGCACCACTGTCTAAACTTAGCAATTATTTTAAATAGCACTTGGTTGCAATCTTTTCCTCTTTCTTTTTTTTTTTGTTTTTTTTTTGGTTTGTTTTTTTTTTTTTAAGACATAGTAAAAGCATATTCAGGTACTTTGCTTCTTTGGAGAGCTGAATGATTTGTGAAAAATTCTTGCAATTTATGACAACCACCTGCTCTCTTGGTCATAGATTAATAACAGCTGACCAAGCATGAAAACATGCTGAGGCCATCTGCCTCTCCCCATACTGGGGGGCATTGCAGCATTGTCTTATTAACTCCACAGCACAGCATCCCATTCAGAACTATATTATCAGTTCTGTGCAACCCAGCTCGTTTGAGAGAGTGGGGAATCTGTTCACACAGTACCTTGGTGAACAGTGTTTTCATCTGGACTTCTTTTGCCATAGTGCAAAGTCCTCTGTGTGTGCATTTTTTAAGAAAAGGGTTAATTGTTAGTTAATACTCCATAGAGATTCTTACTGAACCTCTCTGAATGAACCACAGGGATGCTGCCTGTGTCTGTCTGACCGTGTCTCACAGGACTGCTTCTGGATTATATGTTCTTGCTTATTTCTGCAAAGTGCTAAAATACTTTTTCAACTTTAAGCATGAAAATGGTCCTATTGAAATAAGTACCAGGATGGAACAAAAATTGTCACTAAATTAAATTTTTATCATTATTTCAAAATAAAAAAAAGGAAGAAAAATCTTTCTTGGAGCCCAAATTCCACTAAGATACCTGTAACAAGCAAACTGTGTGAACAAATGGTGGCTTACATCTACACTGAAGATGTCGCTTAAAATAGTAATGATAATTAGTGCCTTCAGGAGCCATCAGCCTGTACTGTACTTATATAATACCCAGCTATATAATTAAGTGATCTTATTTTCAGTTTGGTCCTTTCTTTTTCCACAATTAGCTGTTCAGATCTTGCAATTCAGTCTGTGAAGCTTGACACTTGTGTTTGCATTGCAGTCAACCAAGGCTCAAGCCTTTATCCTACAGGTAGATTGGCATGTGCAGAACAGCTTATAGCATTAGTCCGAAAGTTTAAGCTCCTTGGGCCAAAGGCCTCTACCAAAGTACCTTGCTGTTTCTAGACCAGATCTTGACCGTGATCTTGTGAGCTATAACAACGCTAATGAAAGATAGAAGCTCTGTGTTCTATAAAGCTATTCCAAATCTGTGTAGAAAACAAACAAACAGATAAATTAGTTTGCAGGACCTATTATAAATAATGAAGGATGTAAGTAAAAGTCAGATTCTATGGACATTAACATTGAAGTATAATGTTGAAAGAACACATCTGCTATTTTGTAATGAAGTGATGCCGGCCCTTTTTCAGACTGTAGCTCCCCTCCAACCCCCCCCCATTTTTCCCCTCATATCAATACTGAAATTCCTTTTTGGTGAAAAGAATTATGTAACTTCTTTTAAATGAAAACACAAATTACAGCAATTCATTGGGAGTTACAGGGACACATGCTGAAGTTTCCTTATCTGTCCATTATAGTTTGTAGATACTAGAGGGACCATGAAGGGCTTTGCTAGTCTTTCCCACTGCGCACCTCAGCTTTTCAAATTGTTGCTGTTTGGAACTTAGTGCT
Organism: Pelecanus crispus; assembly: GCF_030463565.1. NCBI lineage: Eukaryota > Metazoa > Chordata > Aves > Pelecaniformes > Pelecanidae > Pelecanus > Pelecanus crispus. The sequence continues at coordinate 17,757,157 of NC_134651.1, read as the reverse complement.
CAAACTTGTGGACAAATGAACATCTGGATGCAAGCACTGTATGTGGTTGTATTGACTACTTATGTCCAAAGATTTTGCTGCTGTTCTTTAAATCCTAGGAAGGGAGAAAAATATTTTGCAGGGAGAAAATGAAATATTTTGCTTGACTTAAAATGATTGACTGACTTGATTTGTGGAAACAAAATTAGAAAGCACTCATATTGCTCTGCAGCAAACCTTTTGTTTTGCTTCACCTCTGATCAGAAAAGAAAACTGTTATTAATTGTACTGGTTTTGTCTGGGATAGACTTCAAATTAGTAATATTATGATAGCAGCATCAGCTGAAGTGCCTATATAACAGGAAAAGTTAGTTTAAGAAATGTTGGTGGCATATTCATGTGTCTACTCTAACACTTGCTACACAGCTTCTTTTATAGTCAGTAAAGACATGATTCACTTATAAAGAACTTCATTTGGGGGGAAAAAAAGGTGACTGAAAGAAAAGAAGTGTAATTACAAGTATTAAGAATTTAAGTCCATTTTTAGACACTTGCCATTGTTCAATTTAGAATGCAATATAAAAAAATTTATTTTCACCCCATTTTCACAACATCCTAAGCAAGCATTTTGTACTGAAAATTTGCAAAATGTTATTCTTTTGATGACAGATTTAATTTAATTATAAAACATTAAATTGGTTGCTTATAAGGTTTATATTATGCATCATATTTTTATGCTTTGATAAATACTCTTGTGATATTTAGTCCCATTTATGTGATAGCTTGTCAAAACACATGAGTCATTCTGAAATGTTTATGTTGTAAAAAGATAGGCGTTGCTTTCCCTTTGGAAAAGAGAATCAAAAGAGAACATTGATCAGTTTGTGAAGGTAAGAATGATCCTATCCAGTGCATTCTGCCAAAATAGTTTTCAAATCCAGGGAATTCATTCTTATTCAAGAATGGAAGTGAAAAATGTATGGAAATGATTTTGCTGTCACCCATTTTCTGCTGGCTCCTTCTCATGAGTGTCCCCCCCACCTCCCCAGGCTGGGATCTCATTTCACAACCAAAAGCAGGCGGCAACTTGGTTCAGACTGATCCCAGTTTTGATAGTCTCTTGTGTATCTTATTGTTTCTTTCTTAACTTTCTTAACACAAAATAATCATACAGGTCAAAGAAAATAGGTTAACTGCACCACAGAACTAGCTGAAGGGTGGTCTGATGAAATAGATTTCTGCTGGGAATAGGACTCTAATGAAATCCGAATCTCTTAAAATTAAAAAAGGTAATTAATTAGCAAATTTGACTTTACTTTTACATTCTAAGAAAAATTAAAATGTTCTTTCTTCCTCAAAATGGAGCACTGAAATGACAGTGTAAATATTATAAACTTAATGAAATAAGTGATTGGCTTAAAAATAATAAAGAATCAGTATTGTATAATTTGGTATTAAACTGTATTTCAAAGTCTCAGAAATTTTCACTGGATGAAAATTACTGGTGGCTTTGTTTCTTTTATGAGCTAATGCAGATAAAAGGCTGGGTAGCTAGAAAAAATATTATTAGTAGTATGCTCACTGTTCATACATATTAAGGTACATTGCTCCCTTCCTAACATACTGTCTAATCTCTTTGTAAGCAAAAAAGTTAAAAGGATATATAATTCATATTCTTAATCAAACAGTGTTGCAGAGTAGAAAGGATATAGGATTGAGAGTTTTGAGTCCTCTATTGGCCCTGCCACTGACCAAGAATTACAGAGAAATAGTTCTGTTGCCTCTGATAGACACAGCTGATGCTTTTCTCTCCAAACTCTGACTTCTCCTCTCTTTTTCCTTCCGCTTTATGGACCACTTCTTCTTCATCTTAAACAGGTGACACCTGTATCTGACAGCAAAATGCCTTCTTAGCAGTCCATGAGAACATGTAGGTGTTGGGTTAAGTAGTAGAAATTAGATTTAGTTCTCAGTAACTTTCAGCTGCCTTGCAACACTTAAAGATTATTTTATATCTTCCTCCCCCAAGGCTAAAGTATTCTCATCTGAAATAATTTTCACTATTTGGCAGATCACAGGGGACGCTGCTTGTTTACTCTCAAACTGCTATCTTTCCCTGGCTGAGAGGAGCTATTTACCACACCTCCTTCAAGGTGGGAATTAGGTTTACAGCCTCAATCTTCTTGCTCTCTCTACAAACATACACTGAATGGCCAACTTGTGTTGTCATGATTAGTCAAACACCAGAAACATTTCTTTTTATAGGCTTGCAGGATGCAGATACTCTTATTATTAATTTCAGAGGGTCTTTGGATTTGGCCTTTATTTGGAGAACATTCTACAACTTTGACTTGCTAACTGTATAGATTGTCTATTATGCCTGGTTTTTAATTGTTGTGATTTACTGAAATCAGGGCTTTTAAATTAGAAAACCATACTTGATGAAAGCAGTTATGCAAAAGAACCCATGAAAATGTCAAGTCTGCTCTGCTTAGAGGCTTGTATTTCACAAATGGACTCTAGTGTGTTGACATTTCAGTCTAGGATCCCACTGGCTACCCTTGGGTGAGTCTGCAGGCATCTGCAAGCTTTCTGCATACCCCCCAAACACATTGTCTGGCAGATCCATCAGCCTCCAGTTCTTGGTCTATCTTCTTGGCCAACATGTTTTTTATCAGTGTGAACTCATGACAAATCTTTAGCCTCTAGTCTATTTACTTTTGAACCAATACTGCTTTGCAGTCTTTTCTCTGTGTATTGGAATGTGTTTTGCAGGTGAAGACCTTGTATTCTTTTACTTTTAAATTAATGCCCTTCCAGTCTAATTTCATATGCTTTCTTGTTGCTGAACTGTAGTCAGTTGACAATTCCCCATACAATTTCCCATTACAAGGCTTTTCTACACAGAAGAATCTCTCTGCTTTGTTTTGCAGCAATATTTTCCACAGAGATCTGTCATCCCCTAAAACTATCTCAGTGTTGACTAATGTTATGATACATATATTGTGATTTTTGTTTTGCTCTCACTGCCCATGGCCTTTTCAAGAATGTTCTTGTTTGTATAACCAGAACTTAACCTTAGCCATCAATTTGGCACCGTTTACCTATTGTGCTCCTAAATGCAATATGTTAAGGTGACACAAAAATAGAAGTGCATAATCATAAAAGGATAGTTCATCTAGAGTTCGATGTAAAGAATGCTTTAATTACTGTAGTTGGTGTAGAATTACTGTAAGAATTAAATGTTTGAAAGAATGAAAGGTACATGCTTACTCTAGAAAGTATGTGGTGTTGAATTAATACTTGAATCAGTTAAAAAGTATCATGTAATCTCAGCCTCAGGGTCAGAATCTGGTATTCCTAATAACATTGATTATGAGCTGCCGTTAGGGAAACTGTAGAATGAAGTACTATTCACTGTAAGGAAGAATTGCAGAGCATTTCCCCAAGATAGTAAATGTAAGCTAGAATTGTACATGTATTAATATGACATACAGTTCTATTGTTTTACGGAAATTTGTCTATCTTGCATTTTATAGGTGGATGAGAAGGCCAGCAAACCACTCAGTAGACTATCTGCCATTTTCTGAATGGTTGCCAATAATTATGTGTCTCTTTTGAAATGATCTACAAGTAATTCAAACTGATGAGTATGTGAGATGTGCCAAATGATTTGGCAAAATATCAGGTATCTCTGAACATGGCAGTTCCTGCTGACCTGCTATATAAAATGACATAATGTGGTGTGACTGACACTGCATAACATTAAGCAGCATGTAGGAAATTGGAAAATACAGTGTTTTCAAGGCCAAGGTAGTGAGAAAAATACATTTTTGATGGATGTCTACTTAAAAAGAAATCTTGCTGTTTGTGAAATGTCTTTTTGGTCTAGTATTGGAGGACAGAGAATGGATTTTATGTCTGGATATGCCTTGGCTCTCATCAGCTAAAAGATGCTATTGAAGATATTGGGAAAGGTGGTAAATTATAAGGTAAACATTTTGATCTACTTAAGGTCTGTTTTCTTGTGGATAGAGAGGGAGAAGGAAGCAAAATTTCCCTTAATAGCCTGAATCAAAAGCCTAAAAGAAAACGTAATGACATTAGCTACTATCAGAGACTGGGGTTCTCTTCTGGACTCAGAGTTTCATGGTTTAACTTTAAACAGTAAGTTCCAGGGAATGAGATTTAGATATCCTTTCTCTCATCCGTTAGTACCTTGCCCCATGCACTGATCTCACTGACATGAACCAAGCTGCTCTCAGAACAAGGGGACAAAGGGTGACAGTCCGGTCTACACAGAGATTCATGTGCTGGCTCTAAACTGTAAGAGGATTTACCAGTTATGAATAGGCAAAGGCTCACCTGTGTAAACAGGCTGATGGAGATGCTTTACCAACTTGCCAAAATGCCCTAAGTAATGGTTAATTGTCTCTGTAAAACAAATGGTGCATCTTTTTCATGTTTTCATTCTGTGGTTAAAGAAAAGGGACAAGTAGAAGCTGCAAAACTAATGGGATCTTACAGACTTAGGCTCAGACTAACAGCCTGTGGAAATGGATGGAAATCTTTGACCTAAAGCTTATGAAGTCAGCTTAAACTTTTAAGACTAAGAGCTTTGTCGTACAAGGAACTAAAATGATTGAGTGTAGTCATATGCTACTGCTAATGTAATTTGTGTTTCTCATAACTTTGATTTTTCAGTAGTGCAAAGAAACACATTTTTTGCTGTGGTGTTTTTTTTTTTAATTTTGGTTTTTGTTGGAGCAAAACCCTGAGCAAGTTGCAAGTACTGCAGGAGGAATTCAGGAAGCTTTAGTTCAGAAACAGTCACAGTTGTCTTTTCTGCACTTGATTGAGGGCTACAGTAATTTACAAGCCAGTGATATTTCACTTTGACTTCAGTGCTGATTCAGCTGCCCTTCTTGAGAAGCAAGAGTGGAGCCAAGCCTCTCTCCAGTGCATACCTGTCTCTTTCAATGCTTATGTAGGTATCCTGCTGAATTTTGTGTGTTACAACTTGAGGTCTGAGTAGAGCACCAAATGAAACGGAAATTGTGCCTTGTTCTTATTCTCTAGGAAGGGAGTATAATCTACATTTCAGTTCAGCTCAGTGAGATTAGACTGTTGCACAACAGATTCCTGAGGGGAATGGGAGCAGTTGAAAAAGTATAAATGTGGCGGGAAGGGATAGTCATCTACATCAAAAAAAATGCACTACATTGACAGCGAGAACAGAAGTGAACTACGTGATACCAATTCACTGGTATTATCCACCTCTCATTTCTCTTATTGGATACCCTAGCTAGAAACACTGCAATAACTGTAACACCATCTCAACTGTGTCATACACCTACTTAGACTAACATGGGCCTATACTTGAGCATAGGCTTTCTCATCACTCACCCTTGTGTAGCATAAATTTTTCCACTCATTTTTTGCTAATAGCTGCAGCTCTTGGAATCTTTTTGCTGATATATAGGATGTATAGGTTGTTATTATTAGGTTAGTAAAATGAAACTGCTGTGGATATGAAAGCTTCAATATGAAAACACTATGAGGTGGCATACACTGAGGATGACTACACTGTTTTAACAGAAATATGTATTCTGATAAGGCCTCTCATGCATTCACCATGTGCATGTACAGGCTCATGAGGATTAAAGCATAGGTAGCAGAGTATTCATGCTATAGAAGATTACAGCTCCCCACTTCAAGAGGAGAGACAGAACTATCAGTCAAGATCTCTCCACTGAAGAGGAGAAGGGTAACCAGTTGTTTTGGGGTAGCGCTGGTAGGCAGCTAAGACTTACACAGCCACTTGCTCACTCCCCCTGGTGGGATGGGGGAGAGAATCGGAAGGGTAAAAGTGAGAAAACTCGTGGGTTGAGATAAAGACAACTCAATAGGTCAAGCAAAAGCTGCACACACAAGCAAAGCAAAATAAGGAATGCATTCACTTCTTCCCATGGGCAGGCAGATGTTTAGCCATTTCCAGTAAAGCAGGGCTTCATCATGTGTAACGGTTACTTGGGAAGACAAACACCACAATTCTGAACGTCCCCCCTTTCTCCTTCTTTCCCCCAGCTTTATATGCTGAGCATGATGCCATATGGTATGCAATATCCCTTTGGTCAGTTGGGGTCAGCTGTCCCGGCTGTGTCCCCTCCCAGCTTCTCGTGCACCCCCAGCCCACTCACTGGTGGGGTGGGCTGAGAGGCAGGAAAAGCCTTGACCCTGTGTAAGCACTGCTGAGCAGTAGGTAAAACATCCCTGAATTATCAACACTGCTTTCAGCACAAATTCAAAACATAGCCCTATATGAGCTACTGTGAAGAAAATTAACTCTATCCCAGCCAGAACTAGTACACCAGTGATTCGCTAAACTTATGTCACTCAGCAAGTGACCCATGAATCACCAATGCAATTACAGTTTATCATGATTTGCTATACTTTGTATATAATAGCAAAGATTTCTAGTGTCCTTGCCACTGTCTTCCATGACTGCCTTGATCCCATTGAACAACAGGTCTTGTAGTAACATCTTCATTTCCATAAACTAAAACTTTTAAACCACTTTACAAAAATCTGGTGCTGTCAAAGATCAAAGTCCCACCAAACCTTCTTTTTACATATTTTGTGAGTTGTTTTGATGCACAGAAGCATGTGTGTAGTGGAGAATATGAAGCCAAATAAACAGGGAAATGGAATCATATGTCATCTTATTATGAGCAATCTTCTGAAATAGAATACTGATATTTGATGAAAGTTAATCAGTGTTAATGTGATTTATGTGTTTGCTCTCCACATTACTGCCACTTTTTTCAACACTGTTTTCCTCTGCAATTTGGTTTTAAACTCACACATTTCCACAGCCATTCCCATCTTTCATCATTGGCCCAAATTTAGCCAAGAAATTGCTCATAATTCTGCTGTTTTACTAGCATGTCACTTTTAATGAGTTATGATTCCCCATTTTCTAACCACACTTTCCTCTTACTGGTTCCAGAACTATGTTTCTGTGTAGTTATCCTAACTTTTAGAACTACAGATTTTTTTTCCCTGTGACTTTTTTTTTTTGTGCAATTTGTACACCTGTAAGCCAATGCTAGTTACTGTGTGTTTGTAGAATCTCCTCAGGTGCATGTAGGTGAAACATGATATGTTATGTTGACTCTGCCTATATTGAAGTCAATGGGGATAACTGTTGGATGCAGAATTGCTCATCGACTTGATTTTTTGCAAGATTAAAACGCAAGATTACAGCAATTAGTTTAAGCTTTTCTTTTTGTGTCAGTTAATGTTGAGCAGGCTGATGTAGTTTATTTTTTAGGATGAATAAGCAGTTAGATTCTAATGGGTGGAATGGGGTTGGGAAGGGATAATTATGTAACCCAGATAATGTAAATGGACCCAGATTTTTAGAGGGTTTTTTTTTAGAGGAATTGGGAACCTTACTTGATAATTTTTTGTTTTTCTTTTAGCTTGTATTTTTTAATGTAGCTGCAGGGGAATTTTCTGTTTGATTGTAAGGAGATAACCATGTTAGGATGCTTTTTGCCAGACTTTGCCAGAGAACTCGCTCATCAGGTTTCCTGTCCAGTCAGCATGGTTTCAAGTGTACAAGTGCTAGAAAGCATGTTAGCTCAGTCTAATTTGTAAGAAGTATACAGTACTATAAAGCCTTTTGTTTTCTCACATGAGTAAATGCAAAAGTCCCGACTAGTCCACAGTCTGTAGCTTCAGTCATTGAGTGGGAAGGCAACAGCTCTGAGCTGCACAGTTCTGGATGGGGCATGTAGATAGAGAAAAGTTGCCTTTGACATCTAGCTTGAGTACTTGCCTGCTGGGGATGTGGGTGAGAGCTGCCATCACCATGGTGGTGACTCTTGATGCTGGTCTTCACTGTTTTGAAGGAAGAACTATAATAATAATTTCTTCATCTCAATATTACTGTGGGGTAGGGTCATTAATATGGAAAACCTTGGTTTAGCTATACCATGTACCCTTCCTACTCATTCATTCATCATCCTGGCAAAGATGTATGTAGGCTACGTGCATCCTAGCATGGCACTAGCAGAAACTGGAAATACTATGAATGCAGATGAAGTTTGAAATGCACAAAGTATGATAATGTTAGCTTACAAAAACTAAGGTGTAATCTATGATATACATAGGTATAAAAAAGCCTCATTTATTTGGGCAGCAAAGAATTTACTACTTTTTATTGTCCAGGCTGGAACAACACTCGGGTTAATCTTCCTTCTCTTCAGTTTTCATTAGCCCATAGTAATGATGGATCCATGCCAAACTATAAACAGTGCCGTTCCTGATTACTTTTGGGGGTTTTTTACATTGATATAAACAGTGAAGGTAATTTTAGTTTTAATTTTTGTTCATGCTTAGTGATCTTGGCCAGCCAAAGCCTTATGTCGCATTTAATTCTGAGTCAAGGACTGGGCTCAGTCATGCCTGTGAAAACTTGTCAGCTTTCCAACCATTCATCTTCACAGCCAAGGAGTAGGCAAAATGTCTGCAGCTGAATGCTGCTCCTCCCCCAGATTGCTTTTGTCTCTTGTTTTACAAAACTATCCTTATGCAATGCTTTTAGGCTGTGACGTAGTGATAACTCCAGTGAGGCTTTCTCAGTTCTAAGTCGTTATTGCCTATTATATTCTTTCTGCCTCAAGAGCTGTTCTAATTATATAGAGAACTGGCTTTTCATAAAAATAGACATACAAATCACAGCATGCATAAACTTTCATAAGGAAAAAACAAACTTTTGTCACTTGCTATTAATTTCTACCATATGCTTTCTGTATAAAGGGATTCACGGTTTTGATTTCATACAGTTAGATTATTTTAATAGTTATAGTTCTGTTTTTCCCATTCATAGCAATGGATATGAAATGGTCATGCTCAAATGCCAAAATAGTCATTGCTGGTTTATAGTTGTTGCAGGTTTTGTCCTTTGAATGATATTTTAGTTTCCTTAAGTGTTCAAGGAATGCTTTAGGTATTAAAGAAAAGGAATAAATAGAAAATTTAAATTGCCATTCAATGCCTGTGGAAGAATAGGCATCTCTGAACAACATATTATTTTAGCTGCAGTGTAGAAGTGCATTCTTTCCAGCTGGGAAGAATGTTAATGATGCCAATTACCCACTTTATGATAATGAATGGGGAAGGCTGGAATGCAGGATTCTTCGGCTGATGATGATATGACTGCGTGAGTGATCTTCAAATAACTTTCAGTAACATCCATATTATAGGGCTGATTTTTAAACAATGCAATTTATTCCCCTTCATTCTGTCTTTCAAATGGAAGTGTTGGAAGGTCAGGTAGTGTATCTATTGTCAAGGAGAGGGGGGAATCCATAAATAATGACTATTCACTTAAGTGATATGGCAAGTGGTAATGCTGGCAGTAAGGATGTTCTGCGAAAGAAGCATTGGTTTGTGGTATTGGCAGTGATGCCTGCTGTTTGTAGCAGAACTGTGCCACAAGTTCCCAGCAGTGGAGGAGGTGCACGCGTCTCTCCCAGGTGACCAGAAGGCTCTAGGCTGGATGAATTGTTGTGGCAGTCCATGAACTCCTCAAAGACTGCAGTGTTGGTATTGCTGATGTAGCCTCTCAAGTGCTTACCTTCCTATCTCTGTGCAACCTCTCCTTTGATAAGGCAGATAAATCAAACACTCAGTAGTCAGGAGACTGCAAAGCTTAATGTCCTCCCAAGAATAAGTTAACTGACCTTGAGACTTCTTACATGTAGAAAAGCTCTGCTGAACGGCACAAAAGTTTTGCTTATGGAACCTGGTGAAGCTCCCATTGCATTAGACTATACTGAATTTAAACTTAAAATATACCCATGTTCCACATGAGGTTGTAGACTATTTTGTAGTCTCCTGCCTGCTGAGAGGGATGTACAAACCCTCTGACTGCAGAAAGCGTCAGGGGATTGGGGAAAGACATCAGCAGTAGAAACTGCTTTTCTACGTGGGATGAGCAGTTTGAAAGAAGCTTGAACTCAAGAAGTAGAGGAAGGAAGCAGCGCACGTCTCACTGCTATCACTGTGGTTATGCACACAACACTGCATTCCAAATTTAGGAAGAGTGTGTTAGCATGGACTGCACTGATCAAATTAAAAACGGAAAGCATAGAAATGTACTGTAAAGCTTGTTCTTGATTAAGCATCGTCTCTTATTCCCCAGCCTGCTTACTGCCAGGACAACATGTTATAAATTGAGCTCTTGAAAAACCTCATACATTGTTCCTCTGCTGAAAACATCCCTGAAAATTCTTCCCCTGAGCGAGAGTTCACTGGCAAATTCCAGTAATGCTCTGGGTAGTTGTGTGTCATGTAAACTTGTCTCTTAACCCCTGAACTCTGCTGTTTCCAATTTCAGCTGAACATGTGTGACAGGCCAGGGCTGTGGCTTGTGAAACCAGCTGTTCTGTGCTAACACTGCAGCTGTGCGATGCCACCGGGCACTGTTTCTCATTCTTTTTGATGAAGAAAAAGTTTGTTCATGTACTCTAGTCTTGAAGTAGCAGTGTTCATGATGGAGGCATGGTGCTATTTGTGTAAGCTTTCCTTTCTTGCGTTCCTGTGTTTGTTAGAAATGTATGGCACTGTTCAGACAAATGGTTCAGTAATAAAATGATTCACTTTATAGCCAAACTCCTGCTGACTATTGTTTATGTCTACCTGCAGCTGAAACTTATCTCTTAAAAAAAAAAAAAAAAGGACAGAAGTGTTACTTTTATGTCTAGAGCTGGTCAAATGACTCCAGTTTCACAATATTTTTTTCCAAATAGGAAAAATAGCCAATAGCTATTATTGGCATAGCTTTGCTGACAGAGACACTTGTCTAGGGTAGGAAATGACTTAAAATAATGTCTGACTTTTCTGTTTAAAATCCAGCAGAATCCCATGCTTATTATTTAGATTTAATAACTAGAGGTATTAAGTTGCATTTGTGCATCATAATACAATTAAGTTCTACAATTAGTTAGATTTCCTTCTATTCTTGGTAAGTTATCTGTAGCTTTGCTGCTTTCTATGCAAAGAAAAGATAGGAGAATTGAATTTTTTTTTCTGCATTTTTTTTCTTTATTTCTCTTGGCATATGGTGATTTGTGTTTAATAAGTAGCTGTAGTCTTCTGCAGACCAACTTCTTTCAGCTCATGACTCAGCTGTATTTCCAAAGACTGCATCTGGTGTGCATACTCCCCCAACCTCAAGAGTGAAGAATATTTATAAAGCGAGATCACTTTTTGAAATACATTTTTAGTTCAGTTGCTTCGAATTCTGAGCTTTAATTGGCATGGCCAAATTCAAGTTCATAGCATCCAAGCATACAGCAGTGACTCACTCTTAGTTAAAATTGCACATACCAAATCTGGCATGTCTAGCTGCTATTTAATATGCCAGTTATCAAACTACTATATGCTGCCTATTGCTAGTATAATAGTCATACTGCCCTCACTGTTTAATTATGCGGCTTCTTATTAATTTTTATTGGAAAGAGATGACCACCTCTTTTTCTACCCTGTGCATAAGTGTATTTTTTTTGCATGGAGGCAGGTGGTGAGGCAGGCCCCTCCTCTCGGTGGGAATCTATAAATACTTGAAGAACTCTCTGGGTTTTTTTACTTTTATGCAAAGTCAGGTGTTTTTGTCTTTTTGTTTATGGGCAGTCTTGGGGATGAAAACTGTTACAGGCTTAGGAAGAAGACTGTCATTTTGGTTTCTAGCTCTGCTTTCTCTCAGGTCTTTTTTTTACAGTACACACTATCTGCAGAAGAAAAAAAAAAAAAAAACCAGCCTTGTAGAGGTCAAGTAGTTTCTGATGCTGTTGGTAGTCCGATTGGTGTACTGCATGTTTTCCCAGGTCTTCAGATGCCTATTAAGGTCATATGAAGTAGAGAAAAGAAACAAAGAGAGAAAGGAAAAGGCTGTACTGAAGCTGTTTCAGCTTTCCTTCATGTAAATGAATGAAGAATAAAAACTGGACAGCAGGGCACAATGGTGGAAGTAGAAAATAATCCTAAAAGGATTTCAGTACTAGTATAAAAGAGAAACCAACCATAATGAAGCTCTCGTGTCACTGTATAACAGTAGCTAATTGTGCCACCTGTGAGAAAAGTGTGAGGATCTAATCACCTCAGAATCCTGACTTGCATTTGGAGTAGAGAATAGAGTTAAGGCATAGTGTGATTTCTGTCCCCACTGCTTGAAAATTGGTTCCCTTCCAGTTCTACAGCTACCTGAAAGGAGGTTGTAGCGAGGTGGGTGTCGGTCTCTTCTCCCAAGTAACAAGCATAGGACGTTGAGAGAAAACAGCCTCAAGTTGCACCAGGGGAGGTTTAGTTTAGATATTAGGAAAAATTTCTTCATGGAAGGGGTTGTCAAGCACTGGAACAGGCTGCCCAGGGAAGTGGTTGAGTCACCATCCCTGGAGGTATTTAAAAGGTGAGTAGATGTGGTGCTTAGGGACATGGTTTAGTGGTGGACTTGGCAGTGCTAAGTTAACAGTTGGACCTGATGATCTTGAAGGTCTTTTCTAACATAAGCAATTCTATGATTCTTACACATTTACGTTCTTTTCTGCAAGCAACTTCTGTCTTCTGCTTTTCTTCAATTCTGTCTCTGCCCTAGGTGGCTGGTGGTTTTCTGTAGAAAAGCTTAAAGCCACACTGCTTATTTAATCTTTACAAATGTGTAGCATGGGTCTATGAAGTTTTGTTTTAAAATACAAGCCTCCCTTGAAAATTTTTGTGAGTGTAGATAGAGTGCATTTGAAACCTCATACCAGATCAATTACCTCTTCCTTTGCCTGTTTAATGGCAACTTTTTAAAAATAATATGCTGTGACATCTTTATTATCCTTTAGTGATGAGGACAGTGAGCACAATAATAATTTTAAGCCTCAGTAGGTTAATGGAGTTAGGCACGTCACCATATATTATAAAAGCAATCAAAAGTGTTTTTAATGAGCTTCAGTTGAGTGTGAATCCCAGCTTTATACAGCTCAAACCAGAGAGCGCCTTATAACAGAGCATGTCTTACTCCTTTGGAAACCCATTAGAGGAGGAAATTTCATCTTCTGTCACCAAACACAGGCAGTTTGACTGTACCAGTGAGTCTAAGGCTTGTGTAGAGAAAATAGAAATTGAATGAAGTAGAGTGATATTTGCGGACATATTTTAGTTGGCCACCTTCTTTACTCTCTCTGTATTTGTCATGGCTGAAAACTATGGCTGAAAGGAAATAAACAGTGTAAAATCTAGGTTTGTTTTGTTTTGCCACAAGTTGGATTTTATGTGGGCAATTCAGGCTGAAGAGAATCTATAAACACTGTTAAATAATAGTGACAATAGGCCTTTTCCTAGAGTACTCATAATACTGTAAGAAAAGTCCTGCTGGTTTAAGTTGTGACATACTCCTGAATAGGCTCCTGTTAATTTTGGTTGCTTTACATCAAGTCCCATTTTTTTTTTTTAATCTCATAAGTGATCCTGCAGGAATGGCACTGCTCACATGTGTCTCCACAATATTTAATGTATTACTTTTGCATTGCAGCTACCACAGTGTGGTTGTATATAACTTATTGCTGACATCTGTGGGAGAAATACACAATTCCTGTAGTGCCTAGGTATCTAAAGATTTTGAAGTTCTAATCTTGTGACTTCCCCAAGGTAATGCATTTGGACCTATTTATAATCAAAGCTAGGCTCATGCCCTAACACACTAGACCCTTTTTCCCAGTTCAGGATGAGGCACCTCTCTGTGTTCCTAAACTTTGTCACTGGACTTTGTCACTTGCCTATACCTTGCCAGTTTGTCTTTCCCTATGAGGTCTTATGATGATCCAGCTTCCTTTTTCTAATCCTTCTAACCTGAAATACAAAATTACTCCATCTGTGGAGAGGGAGGAGAGGGAGAGCTTACTGCTTACTCAAATAACTTGCCTTATATAATGGCAAGTAATGAAACCTCTAGGAGAATGTGTCATCATTGGGTACATATTCGTTGATGCTGCTTGCCTCTGCTCTTAAGGCATTAATCCTGCCTGTTTGTTCTGTGTATGTTGTCTCAATAATTTTCTGACTAATTTCATGTGCTTTGATTCTAGCTTTGTAATTATAGCATTGCAGAGGCATACAGATGTGGTTGAATAGTTATTCTCCTCTAACTGGGGTGATAAAGTCACTTTCTTTCAAAGCCCTTTTCTGAGATGGTTATAATTTTCTGAATAACTTATTTGTCCTGAAAACTTGTATTACTTGCATTCCACAAAATGAGATTTTAAAAATGAATTCTATCGAAGTCTTTATGCTATTTAGGATTTCCTGACTGTGAAAACTTGTGCATTGAGAAAATTATTCAGAAGCTCTCTTTATACTTCAGTAAGGTCATCAACTTTGTAACAGTTCAAATTTTACAGGTATATAGTAGATTTATTTTGATGCTCAAATTTCATGTGACTGGTGCAGAGGAAGATGTATAGGGTTAAAGCTCAGGTTTGGACCATGAGGTCTGGAGCTCGGCAGATTTAAAATGACTTCAAGTGAGATTCTTTCTTAATAGAAAGTGCTCTTCCCATTTGCTTAAATGTGAAGTCCAGTAGAGTTCACTAGGAACTCATTCTGCACATAATTGCTGACTTCATTTCCTGTGGTGGCTACATGATAGATGAGATGGCTTTTCTGCATATTTAATTTCTAGTTCAATTTGGGTGAGCACATTTGCTTGTCAATCAGGTCCCTGAGAAATTTTCAGATCTTACTGTTTACAGTGTTATTCTCTGTTCTGCAGATGCTCATGATCTGTTATCCACACTCCTGCTAACAGCCCTCTCCGCTCCACGTTTTTTGCCCCCCCTCTCTCAAATGTCAGCTACTCTTTCTCTCAAATTTTCCAGTTAATTAACTTCATTAGGCTAAATCATGGTCTTGGAGGCTGTGATACTGAGGAACCTTTTCTTGGCAGTTCTTTTTCTCTTGAGCAGTTCCTGCACTTGTTCTTCCTGCTTCCCACCACTTGTTTGCTGCTGCTGCAGCACTTTGTAACCAGATTCATTTAAGTCAAAGAATCTGTCCTGCCTTTTTTAAAACCCTGAGCAGTTCACTGTTCAGGTTCACAGAGCAGCCACACAAATGGTTGCTTTGGCACAACTAGAAGGCAACAGCAAATGGGTGAGTGGGCAGGAACTCAAGGCTAGCAAGAGGAAGAGAGGAAAGAAAAGGCCTAGGCTACCATTGCTGCTAAAAAAGAGCCTCCTTATATATTTGAGATCTGCTACTTTTTTGTCAGAACTTCTGAAGGGAGGCATCCCAAAGCTTGGTGATTTTTCACAAGGTTTCAGTGGGTTTAATGCTACCCCCCACCCCCTGAACAAACCAACAAAAAAAGCCCCAAACCAAAAGAAACAAATCTTGCTTTACAGACCTCGCAGCACTTGACTCCATCACTTTCTTCAGCACCATGTTCTAGCCTCAGTGGAACTGCCTTAAATATTACCACTGAATTGTACCTTGACTTGCTGGCTGTTACCCCATACACTCACAAACATTTCTATCAGTGCCACTGTTGATTTAAGTGTCCCCCTTCCCTGTGCTGAGGCACCAGGGAATCATCATGGCCTGTGATGATACTTTTGTTCATGTGGTTGCACAGTGAACAAATGCAAGTTAATCTCTTTAATGCATGGCACAACTGAGGGGATAATAAGAAGGTAGATAGGAACTACTCAAACTGGTACTGCCACTGGAAGAATTGCTCATAGAACTACACCTGTAGTTGTTTCTTGCTGGGGGTACTTGGCCTCCCCAGCAATTCTATTTTTCAGTTCTTTCAAAGGAATAGCTACATATAATGCTTAATTTAAAATAACAAAATTGACTACTTTAGAGTAGTGAAGTTTAGAATTTTGACTTTATCTTGGAGCTGATCTACCTTTGAGTTTTGCTAGTATAATAATGCTATTTTGGAGTATGGGTACATGTGTGTTATGAGGTAAAGTCTCCAATCCTCACCTGAGTAATAGCCCTAGTACATATAGTTGCTCCATTCAATGCTCTAGTGTATGCCTAAGTATACCAACAACCTTTTGAGACTTCTGTGTTTTGTTTAGAACCTCGTATAAACTATTTTAATGAGGGTTGATGAAAAACACTCTTCCTTGAAAGTAGCTGAGGGAAATTTTAAGGAAATCACTGGGAGCTATCACCCACAAGAAAGTCACAGGTAACATAGGTGGCAAGTTTTCTTGAGGGTTTATTTTGTGGTGATATGTCTTTCTGTAAAGCACAGCAGTGAAGTCAAAGAAAATGAGACAGAAGAGAGCAAATAACTGTTTGGTATGGAAGACATGAACAAAATCTTATGCCTACGTTTCTTCTCCCAGCACTGGCTTCAGCAAGTTCATTCCAATCTCTATAAATCCCTGCAATATGGGTGGAATTGAAGTTAAAACCCATATTGCTTAACAACAAGATTACAGTGGTATTTACCCTCATTACCTGGGCCCTGTCAATGTTGCTGTGTCACCAAGTCATCAGTGTGTTTGATTATACTGCACTGAGACTAATTACACTGTTGTACAGAGCAATTGGAGGCTATAAAAGGGAGCCGTTTCTTAGAGCTACTCTGTTTGTATATACACACACCCGAAGGCAGAAAAGCTTTTAATGTTAGCTGTGCTTTGTGACTTGCTGGATGAGCACCACTCTGTGGTCTCTGAAATGCACTCTTGACTGAGTAGAATATATACTTGTCTGCAGAGCAAAGCCACCAATCTTTGTTCATATGCGTTATGTTCCATGATGGGTTGGGGGGGCAGTGTGTCTTCCCCCCCTTCCGCCTCTCTAATGCTAACTCTGAAGTCACTCTAGTTTTGCAAAAAATTAAACATCCAATTTCTGGAGGGCAATTTAGAAACCTAAATATTTCTTCTGCCAGTTTTCAAATTCTTAAGCCTTTGTTTACTTTTTCTGTGGCCTTCATATACGATTTTGTCTGAAATAATGTCTTTGTCACATAATTACACCTATTTAAAAAAAAGGCTAAATATGGAAGAGTTCTTGGGGAGTTTTCTTTGTAATTCTTCTCCTTTGCCATATGGTTAATAACTTTTTATGCATAGCTGTGGCCTTGGCATAATTGAAAGATTCCTCTGATGTCCTTGCACTTGCACCTGTTTTCACCAAGGCTGAATTCAACTTTGTATTTTGTGATTTGGGTGTTCTTTGGGAGAAAAAAATTAAACGACTTGGACCAATAAACTACAGCAGATTTAGCAATGAGAGGTTAAGACATGATTCTCTCCAGCTGCCTGCCCATCCCGTCAGCTGAGGTTACAGCCAGGAGAACAAAGCTGGCAGCATAAAACATGTCTCCAGGCAAAGCACCCGCGCATTCTGGCGTCCTTTGCTGACAGTTTGTGTGAATGTGCCAGACTGTGACTGACAGTGGCCGAGACGCACATGCATGTGATGCGATGGGGGCAGTAACTCCTGGCAGAGGAGCTGAAGACGGTAATGTCTACAACTACCTCAGTATCATCTGATTTTATCTTTGGAAATTCCGGCTCTGTTTGCTTTAACATAACTTCTTTCAGCCTGCCCTTGAAAATAGGATGCAGCAAAGTCCCTGACAGACTTCTATCTTCATATTTTTACAGGAAGAAATAGTGTCCAGTATTTCTAAGTAATTATTTTAATAATAGTTCTAGTGCCTTGGAATTGCTCTTTCTTTTTCTTAAGAATTTAGTGCAATTTTTATTACATATAATGATTTTTTCTTTGTCAATGACAGTGATGAACAAAGATTGTTTTCTGTTTTCTCTTTATAAAAAAACCTCATTCTTCTCCTGTTTACGTGAATCTTTATTTAAAATCATTCTTACTCACATCTTATTGTGAATGTCATACTTTATTTTCATTGGATATATTTTGAAAGGTTTTTCAGTCTTCCCAGTAATCTCCTGACTCCTATTCTTGAAGCATTTTTCCTTTCTCATCTGTGTCTTTGCTTCATATGCACTGACATCCTAATCCTGCCAGATCAGAGTTTTGTAATTTTGCTCTTGCAGAGCATTTAAGTACTAGTGGCTTCAGAGTAGGCGAACTGAAAGGCTGGCACCTTGCAGTAGGGACCTCCAGAACAAGGACTTTTTACTTCTGATTTGTACAGAGCTGAGCTGTCTGTCAAGGGATAGGTAAGAGTAGTGCTGGTTTATAACTGTAGTAACTAACAATGGACTGGTCCTTTGAAATCTGTTAGTTAGCCCTGTTATATAGTATCAGACTTACACTGGCAAATCTTCCCACAGCAAACCTCAAGACTGCTCACCCCAACTGGACTTTTGTTGCTGTCCTCCTTTCCCATTTCTGTTGTCTTACAAACAGTCAGCTACAGGCTGGAGGCTACATGCACGTTCTCTATGGACAAGGTGATGGTGTAAGATTTTTCTTTTTAAATACTCTGAAACCTGTATGAGTTTAATCATTCCAGCCATAACTATATTAAATGAATTTTGAGGTTTTGGTACAGGATTGTCCAATCTTGATCCTAGCAATGTAATTGTACTTTGTCTGCATTACTAGTGTTCCTCAAGGTAGTTCTAGAAACAATCTTAAAATTAGTACACATGCTATCTTTCTTTTTTCTCCTTCTCTTTTTTTCTTTCTTCTTTTTTGGTCTTTTTATATGTATCCTACATGCCTACTTGTGTGTGCAGGAAATCACATCACTAATTGGTATATAAGATGGTGGTACATCTTAGATCAACACATTTTAACTAGATGTTTAAAGAATTTAATTGAATCCATTTGAAAAGGTGGTGACATAACTAATAGAAGGCAGGGTCTTTGGGTATATTTTTATTGCAAATTTTCACGTCCTGTATCATAGAAATAAGATATTACACTAAACATGAGTACTTCATTCCAAATCATTTGACACTTATATTCAAATACATTGGGCAACTACAGAAAAATGTATGTGTGTGAATATTATTTAATATATCATAGTTTCTTTTGTTTGTGGACTCTGAGATCAGAATTACAAATGTTTCTTCCTATGGCTAAGCACTTAAATCCACAATATCTAATTTATGTGGCTGAGTATGAATTCAGCAGTCTAGTATCAAGCATGTGTTTTTGGTTGCACTGATCTTTAGCATTCTTTTCTTGTTTTAATGCAGAATTTAACCTTTTAGTTGCTACTTCTTTTCAGTTTGGCTCATTTTAAAAAAGAATGGTTGCACACTGTTTCATGCTAACAATTCTTTTTCTTCACTGAGACCAGAATAATCTTGTCATTATTGTCATGTGAATGTGTGGCTTTTTTTTTTCCCCAAAGCACCAGGTAGAAAGTAGTCAAAATCTATGTTAATATTATTTTGTTCAGCTTTAAGTAGTTTTCCACTCTCCTTTTCACTCAGCAGAATAAACCAGACCCATCTGACCCAGAGCCAAGAATAACAGTAATACCTCCTCTTTCTTCTTCTCCCTTCTTTTCCTTCTCTCACAGAAAGAAAAAAATATTTTTCTTTATTATTTGGTGAGCCCAAACAAGTTAAGGCCCCCTGCCTCAAATATTTTTTGAATCCTTTAACAGTTCTGAAGTATGATAACATATTTTGTGTTGATTATGTGACAAATAGTTTACTTATGGTATGCTTGTAAAAATTTCCGTTGCCTATATTGGTGGTTAGAAATGCTGCCAGTATGCATGAGTAATCACAAGAACAGCCATCGGTCTTCAGATGAAGTCAATATTTGCTTGTGCTTCAAGTTGTGGATATGTTTGTGTGGGAGCTTAAAACAAAGTGTCGATAAATGGTATGAAGCCATCTTTGTCTAGAACATAATAGTAGCTAAGGTGGTGTTAGAAGCACTGTATTATAATTATGCACAAGAACTATGCTCCTTACTCATTTTTTTCTAAAACATGACACTGAATTAAATGTGCATTTACATGATTTCCACTTTAATAGTTAATGTTAGTGGAGTCTCAAGGGTTTAGAAAGGAAAAAAAAAATCTCAAAAAATGTCTATGTGTTAATACAAGAACTAAAATTTACTAACCTAGCTTAATAAATCTGGCCAGAGTTTTCATCTTTCTGGTGATGTTTTTATTGTTTTCTCCATATTTTTGCATTAGAAACACAATTAGAAAGCATGGTGGGGTGCAATAAAGGAAAAACTCTTGAAGCATATTTGGATTCTAGCTTATGGTCTTCTAGATATCACTTTTGGAGGGGATTTGAGGGACAAGGCAAGACTGGAAGGTTCATGTGTTTGATGTTCTGCTTCTGGCAAGAGGAAATAAGCAGGACTTTTCAATATTTTAATTGTACATTGAAGTAAGAATGGGGGTGGGGGTGGGTGAAAAACTAATGGTATATACTGCAACACAAATTTGCATACATATGAGATTTCTGGCATATGAACAGCAGCTTTCACAGCCATCTGTTCTTTTGTTGGGGTTGCAGCAACTTGCATCAGTTCCAAATATTCACTGATGTGGGCTAAACATGTTTAATAAGCACCTATCAAAAGCATAGGTTACAGGAAGAAAATCCCATGTTGTTTCTAGACAAATTATTATTGTGGTATACATCCAGTCAGCTAACTTTTGTGCATGCTCTTTTGTTTTTCTGTGGGAAGATTGTGGCTGTTCTGACGTGTTTATCTGCTGGTATTGGTATATTCAGATATCAGGAAGTGTTATTGTGGTGAGAGAAGGAGCTCTACTGTAGCTGGGGTTAAGACCTGTGCCCTTCTAGGTGGGCAAAAATCTAGGGAGAGAGGAGAGGATGGCAACGTGATGTGATCTGTCTTTACAAAGGAAAAGCGGGTTTGGGGAAGGATACAATCCAAGTATCTCTCAAACTCAACCTCTAACACTCCAGTGGTATCTAATAGCTGACCTGGACTCTCCAGCCTTTAAAGTAGGAGTCTGTACTTGTCTCTCTAACTGCCAGTCAGCCCTATGGCAAGAGGGGTTATGATACAAGCATCTGGATATAATGTTGAAATGATGCACTCTGGATACCTTCAGATAAAACCAATCTCTTTTGTTGTTCCTATAAATTAATGTTAGGAAAGGATCCATCCCAGATCCTCTCCTATTGAATTTTGCTAAGTCCATCAAGCAAAACATTCAAAACAAAAAAGACTGCTGGAGTGCTTGAAAGTAATTTGTGTTGGCTATTGATTATTCTAGGATGTGTGGGAAAGGATGAGCTCTTTGGCTTGCATTTTAATTATGCACCCTTTTTTGCCTTGTTCTACTCCCCCCCAAGTTTCCTGTTGAATTTCTCATTCTGGAAATGTAAAATATTCAGGCAGACAACCTAAACTGAATGTTACTTACTGGGGCAATACTGACTTTAATTTATTTTCTATTCAGATCTTTACTCTGGGCTAACACAGGAATGGAAAGTAAGATAATAATTCTATATTTAGTTGGTGTTGCTAACTTTCTCCCAATTCCTGACTTTCAGTAGTTACCTCACAGATTTCAGAGTATCTGTCTGTAACTGTGAATGTGTCAGAAGTTGCTAACAAGCACTTGTAAGTGTGAAAGCTAAAGTATAAATATTTTTAATCAAAATCATTCCTAAATTATCATAGTTGATGAATGGATAAGCATCGAGTTAGGCATTACGATTTTTCCAATGACATCTGTGCTGGAGAGAACTATAATCACCCTGTGGCCCACTGACCAAAATCGGGCAACTGCAGGTATTTAAATATATGAAGTATCTAAAATATAGCAACAAGAATGAATTGCAGAACTCAAACAAGGAAGGAATGCTTCAGAGCTGAAGAATTTCAGGCTTATATTTTTTCTGGGCTTATGTTTATAAATTTCTAAATATAACATTGTCTTTTAAACCTCCTACCATAATTTCCTTAGAGGTACTTAATCTAAGGAATATAAAGCATTGATCAAGGACTGGCTGTCCATTTAAGACAGATCTGAAGAGGGTATAAACAGTCACCATACTTGCAGACATACCAGCAATATGTGGCACCTTAAAACACGGGAAGGTCCTTATCAGAATATATGGCATGGTGAAAAATTGTTTCATACAAAAACAACACCTATGAAAGGATTAATAAATCCATGATTAAACAATAATTTTTTTTCACTGTAGAGCCTTGTGTATCTGCTGAAATCCTGTACATGGTAAAATCCAAACTATTTTGACTATTTGTGCTCTTCAGGATTCAGTTACCATATCAAAATTAATACTGTGCCAATCCAGTTAAAACACAAATTGATTTATCCCATTTCTGGAATTATGAAGACAATGGTTCAGTGTAGTTTGGAGAAAAAGTGCAGGTTCATGATTGCTTTCGATAAGAGTGACTTTGTCTCTGTGTCCTTTTGTCCAGGGACCCATCAGAGCAGAAGGTAGTTCCTGCATTAAGTATAGAAGTTCACAGATTTGAAGGTGAATAATTAATTCAAACTATCCTAACTAAACTCAGTTATTCAGTAGCTGAGTAGGCATATCCAGTGTGATAAAGATTTTCACACAAGTGTGTTGAAAGAATTTTTTCATTTATTATTGGGTGCCATAGATTGTTGTAGACTTGCTGTCCCCATTCAGCTGACCAGACCTCAGGGGAGTTCTTTTTACTGCGCAACTCTTCAAAAAATCAATCAAGAACTAAATAACTGGAGTTGTTGCATTGGCAGCTCATTCCATTTAATGAGGGGTTAAAAAGGAAAGCTGGTGCTCTCAAACACCTGCCTGAAGTAGCTGGAAGAGACTGGCAAATACAGAGATGTTTGACTAGTCTTTGAATGGGAATTGGAAGAATAAGTCTTTACAATAAATATTTTCAGTTTTAATATAGATAACATGTAATTACATAGAAAAAATATGTGTGTGTGGCTGATTTGTAGTTAATCATGAAGCAAGCCCAAGTCACAGTAATGAACAAGCAGTCATACATGCACAATTTAAGCCTGTAGGTCAGGGTAGCTGGAGATTTTAGGCTTTGGGATTAATCTGATTTTATGTTCTTATTTGCGTGTCTAATGAATATGGATTGTCATTTGCATATATGACATGATCCCTGACATCAGGTCTTAGCCTAACAGCATATTTCCTCAGCAAGAAGCCAAATGACTGTGCTTTAATCTTATGAATGCTGGAATCCAATGCACTAGAATTGTATCTAATCTCTGTACTGTGAGTAACTGGAGGAAAGTGACCCTGCCACCTTTTAGTCTGAAAAAGCTGTTTGTAATTTCTTGGAATGACTCCCTTCCCACAGAGATAATATTTAGAGATAATATTGAAGGTTAGCACTCCTATGTATCTTAGGTCAATGCTCTGCCTTGGGTTGCTGGACGTCCTTCTCCTGGGTTCTCTGTAGCGGATCCTGGAGCAAATCAGACCAATAACTGGATTCAGCAGCTCTCTAGACAGGCTTGTGTTTGGCTCCCTTTGGGAAGAGGCTGAGTCACTCCCAGCAGATGCCATGTTATGGAGCTTCTTGTAGAGCAGTACCAAATCTTGAGATTTTCACTGTGCTAGTTCTGATTTTTGGCTGAACACTGAAGTTCATTCAGTTATGAAATTGTGATTTCAGTTTTCATTTAAAACTAAAAGCAACTTTCAATCCATATAGAAATGTAAAAATTTGAAACTGTGAAAGAGTACAAACTAAGCTCCGTAATGTTCTAAACTTTTTGAAGATTAAAAAAAAATTAAAACAAAACAAATCCCCCAAAACCCTAGAAAAAGAAAAATAGTAGTGTTTTTGTATAGGATCATTTCTCTGTTCTCACACATCCACCCCCCACTCCTCTCCCCCCAGTTCCACAACCCTCTGCATCCAGAGGCCTGTGTGGACAGATCTGAGAAAGGGCAGCCTGTGTCTGGGACTGACAATGGGAGGACTGGGAGCAGGAGTGAAGAAGGGCTGCTCTGAGGTGGAATAAAATGAGAGATGATGATCTGGAGTAATAATTGTGGGGACTCTATGCTGTGAGGAGCTCTCTGTCTGGAGCAATTGGGAGGCACAATCCCACCAGTAGACATCTAGACTTCTGTATGGGATTCATAGTTTGGGAGTACTGAAGAAGTGGCTGTGCCCCTCTTTACTTTTCCCTTACCTCCTTTTCCCAAAACACCTCTCTTGTTTTCATCAGTCACTATGGAGTTTCCTCGCTTTTCACAGTCTATTATAACTCAAAAATTCAGTCCTCCTGCTTCAATCTAGTCTCTGTATGTCCTGGTTTACCTGGGCTCCTACTGTTCTTCCCACTTGTTCTTGTCAGTGTTTGACTGCAGTCTTTGGGCTGGATTTTTCTCACAAAAGTGAAGCCCAGCTTCTGCTCCAGCAGGTTTTAGAGATGCTGGATAGAGGCTGAACATACCACAGACTTCCCAGGACTCAGAAAAGAGTATGTGCAGAGTTAAAAATGGTCATTATAATAAAATTATTCCAGCTAAATCAGGAACTTTATTCTATTTTTATGCTGTTCCAATTTACCTGGAATAAAGGGCCAAGCAGTGGCTGCTACCCTGCTTCTAGAAAAGCAGGCAGTAGGAGGAGTTGGAAAGAAAAAGCACATTCAAGCCTTTCATTTAAGTGTTGAGAAGTTTAAATGGAAATAATGTTTCTCTGTAATGGAGTTATCTGACACAGGAAGAAATGTAAGGCTCAAAAGACTGATAGGCAAAATGTTGAATACTTATATTGTTTGGCTACAGTTGTGCTGCAGAAGGTTGTTCTTAATTTTTTTGTTTGTTTCTTTTCATCCATTTGTTTTCTTTTTGTTCATTGTCTCAAGGAAGTCTGGAATGCTACTGTTTTCTGTTAGATAACCAATAGCTGCTTAAAGCTCATTTTCTTGGCTTTTCTAATGAGATTATTGTTTTGTTAAACCTTTTATTCCTTGTAGAGTTGACAAGAGGTGAGTTTTCATTGTTACATTTTGTTTAGAAGCTCTGTGCAGGACCTAGGATTCTACTTCTTCAGGAATAACTATGGAGCAAAAGCATCGTTGCTACATCCCTTCCTACTCACCTCCTTTATCAAAGGTCTTACTGGACTAAAGGTTTTGCATGTAAATAATACTTCCCCCCGCTCCCCGAAACTAGAACTCTGGTTGTATTTCTAGTAATTTCTGGTTAGGATTGATTGCTATAGCTCTTTTCTGCACAGGAAAGTTCATACACTATCCTGGCATGGCTCTTTGTAATGGAAGTTGCTGTTTCTGCTTTGGGTATTATTCACAGAATCATAGAATGCTTTGGGTTGGAAGGGACCTTTGGAGGTCATCTAGCCCAACCCCCCTGCAGTGAGCAGGGATGGCTTTAACCAGATCAGGTTGCTCAGAGCCCCATCCAACCTGACCTGGAATGTTTCCAGGGATGGGGCCTCCACTACCTCTCTGGGCAACCCCTTCCAGTGCTTCACCACCCTCAGTGTAAAAAATTTCTTTCTTATGTCTAGTCTAAATCTATTCTTCTTTAGTTTAAATCCATTATTCCTTGTCCTGTCACAACAGGCCTTGTTAAAAAGATTCTCCCCATCCTTCCTGTAGGCCCCCTTTAAGCACTGGAAGACTGCAATAAGGTCTCCCTGCAGCCTTCTCTCTTCTCCAGGCTCAACAACCCCAACTCTCTCAGCCTGTCCTCGTAGGAGAGGTGCTCCAGCCCTCGGATCATTTTGGTGGCCCTCCTCTGGACCCGCTCCAACAGGTCCATGTCCTTCTTGTGCTGCGGGCTCCAGAGCTGGACGCAGTGCTCCAGATGAGGTCTCACCAGAGCAGAGCAGAGAGGCAGAATCACCTCCCTAGACCTACTGGCCATGCTTCTTTTGATGCAGCCCAGGATACGGTTGGCTTTCTGGGCTGCAAGCGCACATTGTTGGCTCATGTCCAGCTTTTCATCCACCAGTACTCCCAAGTCCTTCTCCGCAGAGCTGCTCTCAATCCCTTCATCCCCCAGCCTGTATTGATATTGGGGGTTGCCCAGATCCAGGTGCAGGACCTTGCACTTGGCCTTGTTGAACCTCATGAGGTTCACACAGACCCACCTCTCCAGCTTGTCCAGGTCCCTTTGGATGACATCTCGTCCTCCTGGTGTGTCAGCTGCACCACTCAGCTTGGTGTCATCTGCAAACTTGCTGAGGGTGCACTCAATCCCACTGTCTATGTCATCGATGAAGATGTTAAATAGCACCAGTCCCAGTACAGACCCCTGAGGGACTCCACTTGTCACTGGTCTCTATGTGGACATCGAGCTGTTGACCATGACCCTCTGGATGCGACCATCCAGCCAATTCCTTATCCACCGACCAGTCCACCCATCAAACCCATATGTCTCCCATTTAGAGATAAGGATGTTGTGGGGGACTGTGTTGAACACTTTACAGAAGTCCAAGTAGATGACATCCATTGCTTTTCCCTTGCCCACTGATGCAGTTACTCCTTCATAGAAAACCACTAGGTTGGTCAGGCAGGACTTGCCCTTGGTGAAGCCGTGCTGGCTGTCTTGAATCAGCTCCCTGTCCTCCATGTGCTCGAGCATAGTTTCTAGGAGGATCTGTTCCATGATCTTCCCAGGCACAGAGGTGAGGCTGACAGGTCGGTAGTTCTCAGGGTCCTCCTTTCTTCCCTTTTTAAAAATGGGCACAACATTCCCCTTTTTCCAGTCAGCAGGGACTTCACCTGACTGCCATGACTTTTCAAATATCATGGAGAGTGGCTTCGCAACTGCATCAGCCAATGCCCTCAGAACTCTGGGGTACATCTCATCAGGTCACATAGACTTGTGTACATTGAGGTTCTTCAGGTGGTCTCGAACCTGATCTTCCCTTACAGTGGGAGGGGCTTTACCCCCCTGGTCCCCATCTTTTGGTCCATTGACTTGGGAGGGGTGAGGAGAGAGGTTGCCGGTGAAGACTGAGGCAAAGAAGTTGTTGAGTACCTCAGCCTTCTCCTTGTCTCTTGATACTAGGTCACCATTCTTGTTCATTGCGGGGGTACGCTTTCTTTAACCTTCCTTTTCTGGTTGACATACCTGTAGAAGCCCTTCTTGTTATTCTTTACATCCCTTGCCAAATTCAGCTCCAGCTGCGCCTTGGCCTTCCTGACCCCCTTCCTACACAACCGGGCAGTTTCCCTGTACTCTTCCCAGGACACCTGTCCCTGCTTCCACTGCCTGTGCAGTTCCCTCTTTAGTTTGACCAGCAGGTCTCGACTCAGCCATGCTGGTCTCTTCCCTTCCTTGCCTGATTTCTTACACTTGCGGACTGAGAGCTCTTGCCCTCTATGGAAGGTGTCCTTAAAGATCTGCCAGCTCTGTTCTGTTCCCCTGTCCCTGAGGACCATCTCCCAGGGGGTCCTTCTGACTAACTCCTTGAAGAGTTCAGCTGGTTTAGTTAAGTACTTACTGTTGGACACTGTCCAACAGATCGAGCCCAAATATTAAGGTCTGGTTTTGGTTTTTGGTGGGTTTTTTTTACCTCCCACTCTTTCCATCCCCTTTTTGTTGGGAAGTGCTACCCAGCTTGTGGGTAGTAGCTAGATGTTACTTACTGGAGCTTTATTTGCTGTAAAAAAAATATATATTTTGGTCCCCTTTGGATCTGTCTTTTATTTATTGGCAACCTAATCCAAATCACCAGGTCAAAAGAAACCTTCCACACTCTGGAGGACTGGGCCTGAACTTGGTAAGATTTGGCCAGAAGAATGTTATTTGTGAAGTTTCTGCAAGTTTTAGGATTCTGGCACATCCTAATATCTCAAGTTTATTTTAATGTTTTAATGAACACCAACAACATAAAATGCCCACAATTAGTGGCTAACAATAGGAAATAAATCTTTATTGTTGTCAGATAGATATGTTCCAAATGAAAAACAAATATTCTTCCTAGCCTATTGATACATTTCATAATAAAATATTTCCTAGATATGTCTCTTTTTATTAGTCCTAATTTAACTTTCTGATCCAGCTGCTTAAGGATCCAGCCATAAAGGGAAAAAAATAGAAATGCATCATACTTACAGTATTTTATTTTCTTCATTATCTATGGTGCTGAACTGTCGTCTTTCAGTAGAATTTGTAATAGTGTTCCATAAGGCTAACCTTTTTTTGGAAACTATTGAAAGTTTGTGGATGGGATCATGCCTATTTCCCATGGCAGCAGACTGCCTTAAAGTTAATGGTCACATTATACTTCAGAAGAAGATTGATACAGTTTTTTAAGGTAGGGTATTCTGCTTGGCTGAATAGACCCACCTAGGGTCACTTGTAATTTAAGTAATGGGTTTGTGTGGTACCTCATTATAGACCTCTTGTACTGAAAGATGATGGAAAGTGGCAGCAAATGCCATTTTTACAAGCAGCATATGAAATAACATAGGCATCACTGAATATGACAGTTTTCTAGAATGCTTGAAAATTGGACTAAATGCACTGTCTATATGAAGGACAGATACCAAGTCTCATTGCAATGAGCAATGTCAGAAATAGGCTGAGAGTGATGGGACCTGAACTGACAGATGTACTGAAGGATATAATATACTTATTGTTTGATCATGTGTATAGAGTAGAAGATGGAAACATTGAGAATAAGAAGATTACAGTAAGAGCTACTGCTTAATCTGAGCAATAGCCTCTGAGGCTTCTTAATCTACTAGGGGAATTGTAGAGATGCAGTAAGTCTCACAAGACAAATAAAAGAGTTAAGAATCTTGTAAATCAGTGAAAGTCTAGATTTTAATTTCTGGTATTCTACAAGACATTGGGGAAAGGGAAATAATGAGAGAAAGGCAAAAAAATGTGCACTACATTAGTTCTGTTCATGATTTAGGAAACAGAGAAATGAGTCTAAGATGTGCTGGTTTTTGCTTTTGGAAGCATATTAATTGCAAGCTTGGAATCCCCAGCCTTGACTGAGGAGTCAAGATGGCTGTGTTGCTGATTGACGTAGTTTGTGGTTAAATATTGCCATGGTGTCAAAAAGCCTCAGCAAGGTCTGAGAAAAACATGTGGTGAATAACTGTCCCTGTCCCACAGGGCTTGTGGTTTAAAAGTTTGCAAGAAATTAAAGGATGTAAAGATCTGCCTGAGGGATATATAACTGCTGCCCATAATGATGTGTTGGGTAGGCAGGATTGAAGTAGCTCTATTTTAATCAATGGGAATGATGTGGGATGGGTGGGAGTGGAATGAGAAAAGAGTAGTAGGTCCTAACATGCCCATCTTAATACTTTAAAAATGTAAACACACTTATGAAGCTGGGCTTTTCAACAAGCATGCTTGTGTGGGAGTACATCAATGTTACACTTGTGGCCACAGAAGGCAAGGTAATGCAAAAAAATACCACTAATCTACTGGTAGTTAGAGGGACCACAGATAAAACTTCCCCTTATGTACTGCAAGAATACACTGATTTTTGCAACATGTGTTTAGAGAACCATAAATTAGTATAATTTTTCCAAGCTAGAGAATGAGAAAAGCTATTTAGCATATTTACTATTACCAACATAAGTCATTAACGTTAGAAGCCATGTAATGTAAACAGACTGCTTTCCTTGACCTGTCTGTCATGCCAGTTGTTGATCAGCGCATTAACTTGAACAACTGCAGCAAGTTTTAAATGTTCTATGAAACATCCAAATTACATCAGCAGGAAAGGTATTTTAGGAAGTTTAATTAGATACCAAAGCATGCAGGTGCTTGAAATTTAATTGCTCAAAAAGGATGGATTGCTAAACATTTCATAACTTTGTTTTTGTTCATCATCTCTTGCTTAATGCACACTGGTTTCATGAATGCTAAGCAGTGGAATTTTTAGCAGAAATTTTAATAAACACTACAATAGGCAGTTAAAAACTATAAACATTTACAATTCTTCTAAAGTCTGTAGTAGATGCGTGATGGTATAATTTAAATCCTTCTGTATGTTATTATAAGGATCTTAAGAAAAATTTCTATCCCTTCCAAGTCCAGCAAATCTTGTGCAGGAAAGAAATGCCTTATGTGGGTTTCTGCAGTGTTGAAGACTGTTGTTAGACATAAGCATTCAAACAATATAAATCATAAGCTTAAAAAAACCCCAAAACTTTTATTACCCTTTCTTTGCTACATATGGCTCTCTTGCTCTGTTAGAGCTCAACATGTGTTATACTTCCTTGCTTTCAGCTTTAACTTCTCTTTTGCTGTTAATTCCCCTCTCTCCTATGTCCTTGTCTTCTCAGCTCTTCACCTTCCTGTCACCTCTCACTTACCCTGTGTCTCTGCATTTTTCTGAATTCCTAACCACAAAAGCCTTGCTTAGAGCTTTAGTTGACTCTGGGGACAGTGGTGAATAGGAAGCATGACTGTATTGTCATGAAGAACTGGCTGTCAACTACAGAAACGTGGAAAGTAGCATCCTTCTGAGGCTTCATGCCCATTGAAAGAGATGGCCAGAAATCAGCTTTGCAATTACAATAAACATACATAAGAGTTGGCAATTCAGGGTAACCTTTATCCCTCCTAGATGTCTTCCCTGCTTGTAAAGTGAGGGTGTCGGAATTTTTGCTCTGAGCACATTGCTTTCCAGACTGTATCTGCTTCCCTACCAAGAATGATTTCAGGACTTGTTTTTTAAAGTCTAAACAATGAAACTAAGATATGTTTAATTAAAGCTGATATGACTAATGATTTCATCTCCCCTTTCCTCTCCTCCCTATTATCACAAACAGTGCTGGAATATCTTCCCCAGCAGGGGTAACACTAGTTTCTGTCGGTCCATTTGCTGCTGTTCTAACGTGCCTGAATTTGGTGCTTTCAGTACAAATCTGTTAGCCCTGCCAGGGAGTGTCCCAGGAATATGCAGAAAGCAATAGAACAGGAATATTGCTGTATTTCACAGTTAAGTGTAGTAAGACTCGTTTCATCCCAAGACGAATTGTTCTGATTGTAATACTTTGACAGTGTTTTTATAACACAAAAGTGTTTCTACATTAAGACATGAGAGGAAGATTATATTAATGAAAAGATAGTTTCAACAATGTTAGTTAGCTACGCAAGATGTTTGAAGGCTTTTCACAATATTTTTTAGTAATCATTTAGTTTCACAAAGTCACACATCTTAATGCAATTGGTGCCACTGGAGTTAGTGTGTCTGGATGGCTCTGTGGGTGTTCGTGCTTGTCCAGCTTCTCAAATAAACACTTACAGGTCCTTTAAAAAAACCACCTATTTTCTTTAAGTATCATCTTGCTATCCAAGAGTTTCACACTGATAGTGATCTCTCTTCCATTTCCTCCTCCCTTCCAATAATACCATAATGTTCCAGTGAATTTTTTGGTAAAAAGTGACTTTAAGAAAATATCAGAGGAAAAGTTTGCAGTTTCAAAGCTATGGTACAGATGAAAAAAATGCAGATAACATAAATTATTTATTTTCATATTATATTCTTCTTTTAATTTGGTTATGTCTCTTTAAAATCAGAAATAAAATGAAGAATGAACTAATAAGGAATGATTAACTAATAAGTAACTATAATCCTTGTTGTGGTTTAGCCCCAGCCAGCAACTCAGCACCACGCAGCCGCTTGCTCACTCCCCCTACCCCGATGGGATGGGGGAGAGAATCGGAGGAGTGAGAGTGAGAAAAACCACTCCTGGGTTGAGATAAGAACAGTTTAATAATTGAAATAAGATAAAATGATAATAATAATATAATAATAATGATAACAATAATAATATACAAAGCAAGTGATGCACAATGCAATTGCTCACCACCCACCAACCGATACCCAGACAGTTCCTGAGCAGTGATCGCTGCTCCCCGGCCAACCCCCCCCCCCAGTTTCTATACTGAGCATGACATCACATGGTATGGAATAGCCCTTTGGCCAGTTTGGATCAACTATTCTGGCTGTGCCCCCTCCCAGTTTCTTGTGCGCCTGGCAGAGCATGGGAAGCTGAAAAGTCCTTGACTAGCATAAGCAGTACTGAGCAACAACTAAAACATCAGTGTGTTATCAGCATTCTTCTCCTACTAAATCCAAAACACAGCACTATGTCTGCTACTAGGAAGAAAATTAACTCTATCCCAGCTGAAACCAGGACATCCTAAAATGTTTTCTATCTATATGAAACTTATAACATTAAAATACACAAAATATTTATATTTCAGGACAAATGAGATAAAGGAACAATAGCTAATTTGTCAAAAAACTCACTCAATTATCTCGAGATAAGATACTGAATAATTATCTATGCAAACACTAACAAAATCATTAATTCTCTGATTGGTTTGGATTGTCAGTGCTTTTGGTATTTATACAAGTAATTCAGAAAAAGATAATAAAATCAACGGGATTATAATAATTCAAACCAGTCAGGCTTAGAACCTCTAATCAGGCAGGTTACTTTGTATCAGTATATTATTGTTCTTTCCAGAAGAGAGGTAGATAGAGGATTTGGAAGGGCAGATGTCTTTCCTGAGACATCTATACACTTTTGCAAGGAATCCTAAGTTACTTCTGTAACTGTTTCGTATACCTGGGCATGATAACATTTCATTGTTAAGGAACATTTCCCACCATCACCTTGGGGCTCTTCCCTAATGTATTGCCATACAGAAATCAGAAACCCTTGGTTTTCTTCAATTCATTATTGAATTTGTATGAAAAATAAATGAACAATGAACAAAGAATAAGTACTTGCCAGTTTTTATTCTGATACGATCTAACTCCTTTGAATTCCTATCCCAATACTGATGCAATGTAGAGTCAAGTCCATCAGCTGTGCAAGAACTTTACAGTTGTAAAGTGCACCTGTTATACTCAATCTGTTTCCTCTGCATTTGTGGAAAAAAATCATTGATTGAATGACTGTTTTCATTCAAATCTGTACAGCTGGGAAGGTCAATCTTTCTTGTCAACTATTTAATTTTTACATCTTTGTGCCTCTTAGAGTGTGTTGTTTAGCTTAACTCAAGAGCTTTTGTGTTTTGTTGGGTTTGTTTGGTTTGTTTTAGTTTTGGTGGGATATTTTGGGGGGTTTTTGTTGATTTTTTTGTTTTGTTTTGGTTTGGTTTTTTTAAGGCTTGAATTCTTGAGAAAGGTATGGTGATGATACTGCTGTGGAGAAGTCCAGTTCAAAACTATATATTTATAGCCTTGAAAAATGTTTTTAAAAGAGATCCTAAAACAAATACATGATGTTATGTTTAAACCTGAATAAGTATCCATCAGTGAAATCCACACTATACATATACTTTATAAACACAAGGTCTCAGGGTGGGGAAATTGGCAAAGAACCTCATTTCCTTAGATGACAGAGAATTATATCAGTGAAGATTCAGTTCATATATGTCTTAGATAAAACCAATGGAATATTTCCCACATATAGGAAGCTGGTATTCTGAAGAAGGGAGATGAGGAAGACCTTATCAGTAGATAAGATTTGATGATCACTAAGCAAAATGCATGTAATCAGCTCCCAGGAACTGTTATTCCATTCACTTAGTGCCCCTAATCAGGTTTTCTGGTTCAGTGAGATGAGTGTAAAGGTTGTTAAAGCCATTGTGAAGTAATGAGAAATATAGTTGCAGCAGATTTGTAGTCATTTGTGATACCTAGTTTTGCAATTAACATGTTATTTTCTGTTTATGATCACAAATAACCCACTACCTTCTGTAATGTTGATTGGCACATAGCAAATTGAATCTATTTACCTAATCTTCTTAATATGTCTCTGCATTAAATGAGGAGCAAGAGAGCTGAAGATAAGTAAATCAAAGCAGCTGTCTGCTGCTATTTGTCATGGTGTAGAATTCTAGACTACAAGGGGTATTTCACTGGTGGACAACTTATTTCATAAGGCAACCTAGAAAGAGGCTTTAAGAGAGAAAATCTCTTGTTCATTAGGGAACAGCTTTAAAAATATTGTCATAAATAAATCCCTGGAAATCACTGGTTGAAGTAAGATGAATTATGTTTACATCATAGTTAAGTCTAAGATATTTCATTATGTTTTTTATATTCTTACTGAAGATTTATAACAGCCATTAACTTACAAGCTGCAATTCTATGAAGATGCATCCTTCTGAAAAGTAAAAACGTTATTTTGGGTGTCAGTTTAATGCCAATTTATCACTCTATGCATGGGCACATATACAGCCACACAGGCACATACTCAAGACTTTTATAATTGTTTGTGCTCTAGTCATGTCCCGGGTTATACTCCTTACTGGACAGTTAAGCTGATAAAATGGTTCTTAAGATGTTTCTGGCTAAGATACTTTTAGCAGATTAAAATGAATAAGCAGGATGAACATCCGTCTAAGTGTATAAAGAACACTGTATTCAGCAGGCATCTCCTGCAGCCACCTTGGAAGGTTTCTGCTCTGTGAATTTTAACAAATCTAGTTACAGAGGATATTTGTTAGCATCATCATATCAGTTATCCTAAGGTCATTATCGATAGGAGTTTTCATATGTGTGGAAGTGTCAGAGTAAAAGGAAGAACATGTGGCCTTGTACTCTAATTGCTCTAAATTAGGAAAAGAAACATGAATATTCTGAGAAATGTACCAGTATCAAGAGAAATCTATAAGATAAAATTTCAGTATTTATTATGGGATCACCTGTGTGTTTTTAGCCAACAATAGAACCAAGGTGTGTCCCAAACCCACAATTGGGGTACGATTTTTCCCTTGAAGATGCACAGAGGTTTCCAGAATGCCTCAGCGGCAGAGGGGTTTGTGAACACCAGCATTTCAAGATTGACTTAAACAAGATTTATTGAGCTGCTTTTTTTTAATTTTGAAAAGAAAGTGTATTTTTTTGAGGAAGTGATAACTGCAGTTTGGAGTATTCACAGGTTATAGAATGTATTTTGCTTTTTTAGCAGAAAAACATATAATTTATACCAAATAGTTGATGGGCATTCTTGAAGAAGAGGGCCTGTTACTTCCCCCTTCCTTCCCCAACCAGTGCATTGGTCTGAGGTTTTTTTTTTTTTTCTTAGCACGTAATAGTTGACTTAAGTCATCTTTTTTTTTGTTTGTTTCATATAATTCCTAATGGAAAGCACAGGTGTTAGTTATGTTTGGGAAAACATAATTCTTTACAGAAACAGAAATCTGCTTTTTCCAAAGGTGACTAGGAATCATTTGAATGCTGATGTGCAGCAGTGTCCTATACCTGAAATATCCCAGTTTGCAAAGTTGGGCAAACACTTCTAATTCATTATTACCAAGGACAATACAAAATCTGTTTGGAAAGATCTGAAAGGAAGAAAAGATTCTATATGTAATCTTCATTTCCTCTGAAAATTGTACTGTTAGGATCTGTTTATGTAGGACTGAAGATCAGAAAGCTTGACAGATGAAGCTAATCACTTTGGGAAAATTTCATTTAGAAACTGAAGCTGAAAACTGGGTTCAGTGAGTGGTTCCTCAGAATTGAGGCAACTGCAATAACAATAAGTTTCAGTTTCATGTTGTTTATGTTTTTCACCTCAAAGCAGATGTGAAAAAGAAGGTCAGGATCCCCTAAGTGGTCAGTAAGGGATACTTTTGAGTCTAGAGCTGTACAAGAGTTTTGAACTTTAGAGTACTGACTGTTTGTAATTGGGGAAGGAAAGTCTGAGAAGGGAGATGATAGAAAGATGTGACCTTCTGTACTGCTTCCTTTTCTTTTTCCAGTTGACCAATCTCAGAAACTTTAGGAAGGTTATTTAAAGCATGAGTAAGAGATCTATTAATATCTGGGTTGAGCAGAATTGCGCTGCTGCAGAAGCTATACCTGTAGTCCACACTGGCACATCTGAAGTAGCTAAATGATAGTACAGTGACCAGTAAAAGCTGACCGGGTGACTGGGTAATGGTTCTGTGCTAAAACCCATGCCACCTTACATCTTTACTGTTATTGAGAACTAGTCCAGATCAAAGATATCTGGGCTAGGTCAATCTGCACTTTCCTAAGGCCATGCAGTGGTACTAAAAAGACTGAGGGAAGAAAAGGTGACAAAACCATCAAATTTAGAAATGCCGCATGGAGGCTTTTAGGTAGGAAGGAATCTCTGTGCTGCTTGATGCTGCTTAATGCTGGGAGAGGAC
Source organism: Pelecanus crispus (assembly GCF_030463565.1). Lineage (NCBI taxonomy): Eukaryota > Metazoa > Chordata > Aves > Pelecaniformes > Pelecanidae > Pelecanus > Pelecanus crispus. Next base: position 17,721,059 of record NC_134651.1, on the reverse strand, counting down.
CAGGCACTTCTTGGATAGTGTTAGATTTACTGTGTTACCTTCTTTCTCTGGGACTTCCGAAAAGAAGGGCATGGTGCATGTTTCTCTGACACAGGGCTGCAGAAGGGGATGTTTTCTATGCTTTTTGAAGACATTAAAGTGCACTGAACCACTTTTAAATCTGCACTTTTCCTGTGTGCTTTTAGTCAGCGTCATAATATCGCCTGGCTGATTTACTGTTGCTTGGAAAAAGTATGGGTCTCATTCAAACCACCATGAAGCACTTGGAGCAATTTCTTGTTTTATCTGCATTTTGTGATGCTCTCTGGTCAGACTGTAGGTGTGAGAGCAAGGAAATTGATGACAGGAGAGGGGGGAATTTTAACACATTCTGGGGTTAAGCAGATGAATAGCTGTCTCTGGAAAAGCGTGTCCATGCCCAGAACATTATGGAGTTTAAAGAGGTCAACCTACTCAGCAGGTTTTCCAGTTACTTAGAGAAGACCTTTTTTTTTTACCCCACCCTGTGTTAGCAAAAATTGACACAACCCCTTTCGCTCTCTTGAGACCAATCAGTCAGTCTCCAATCATCCAGTTTCTCTTGAAACTACTTTCAGAAATTGCTTGAGGGGACAGGACACTCTAAGAGCAGCAGTAGGAAAAATTTTTTTTTTTTATATGATGCATTTCAGAATTTAAATGAAAAGAAACCATTTTGGAGAAGGCCATTAAAATTTACTTTCTCAGCAAAACTGCTACCTTAACTTTGGTTAACTGCTTTAGATTTGGGTTTATTTCTACCTATCTCTTTATAGAACCCTGACTTTTTATATTTATTCACTTTAAATACATGTATCTTTTACTTGTCTAACTGTTTTACTGCAATTTAAACTCCTTAAGTAGAAAAAAAAAATCATTCTGGGTAAATAATTTTCCATAACTGTAGAGCTAGAAAAATGCTTCTAAATTTCTAAATTCTGCCTATTGGTGTTCACTCAAATTAGATTACAAACAAGAATTTGGCTAATGTAAACTTGATGTAGCTCCATTGACTGATGTGGGGTGCCAGCCTGACGTATTCCAGCAGAGGAAGTTGCTCAATTATAAGTATTATACTGCTTAATTGTACCTGTTGTAGGTGCTGAAACCTATGTCTCATCCTCAGGAGTTTTATTCTTGAGGCTAAATTTTACTGTTCTCCAAAAGGATTTGAAAATAACTCCAACTTGTAATAGCTATCTCTTCCAGATTGGTGTCAGTTAAATTTAATTTAATAAATGTTACAAACATATCATCATCCAAGAGGCAAGGTTTGTCAAGAGATACATCTTTTCTTAGACCAGCTGATATAACCAGGAAAACAGTAGAAAAGCTTTCAGGCACCTAAGCCCTTCTTGAGCCCTCAAATGTTATTAACATAAGCACATCACCCTTTAACTCTGACAAAGGTGCTCCAATGGTTGTCTAGTTTTCCCATATTTTATCAGTTGGCCTACTAAAAGATACTGTTTCTTCTCAGAAATCTTGCTTTGCATGTATCCATGGACCAACACAGATGCAACAACTTTCTATGATTTTCATCTTTGTCACTAAGGAAGGTATTGAATGTCTCTGAGCAGACATGTATTGAACCTACTTGGTATAACTTCCACTTTAATAATGAACCATTATTAAATCTGTTTTTCCAATGTATATGTATCTGTCTTTATAGAATTTATCTACATCGTGTATTCCTAGTTACTTACGAGACTGTCATGGAAGACTGTCTCAAAACTCTTACTGTACTGAATATATTCACTGCTTTTCCACAGACCTTGTTATGCTCCTGTTTGTTTCTGACAAATCAGTATTAGCTGTTATTACTGTTTTTTACTGCAGATAGCAAACTTGTATGTTTTTTGTAGCTTCATTGCCTTAAGCTTTAAATTTTGGCAACAATACGCTATAAATGTCATCCTCATAAATCCTTACAAATTGTCACAGGTTTGCTGAAATAGGTGGAGAATATCAGTTTTCATCACCTGAAGGTCCAGCTCCAAATTACTAAGAGTCATGACTCTGTGACTGCTAAACTTCAAAATCCTCTTCAGATTCCTGGGGAGCCAGGTGTGAGATAGTGGATGAGTAGATGCAGATTCTGCAAAGGGAAGGGGTACCATGTTAAATGAAAAGCAAGGATGGTAATAAACTCTGAAACTGCAGTAGGTATTTATTGTAGTAGCTACTTCACACCCCCAAGAAGAAATTCTTTGGCTAAAATTTTATTTTCTTGGGATCATTTGTATTACTTCAAGTTCACAATACTAGGTAAAAATATGCAAATTCCTTCATTCTGGCTCTGTGATACAAACCCTAGGGTTTGTATATATACCTATAGAAACGTCTTTCCCAAGTAAAAAATACTGAACAAGGCTAGAACTGAGATACAACATTTTGTGGAATCATGTGAAGAGCAAAAGAGGTTGCTTCAGTTCAACTTCCATTAGAAATTCTCTGACAATTACATGAAAGTCAGATTTCCAACACCACCAATGTAAAATTCTTTGCCTTATTAGTTGATGGTATGAGCCATACTACATTACGAGTGTGTCAGTTTCTACTCCTGCCTCCTCTTCAGCCATATAATCTAAATTTAAATTGTTGAATTCAGAATAATATTTTGTCAAATAGAAAAAAGAACATCAAAGTAATTTCTAGCCCAGTTGGTTATGGAGAGCGTAGCTGTCCTACAGTCATGGTATTAAGCAAACATTTTTCAGAAATCTACGTGATTCGTCTTTTAAATGAATGAAACTTGGCGATGTTGCTGAGAATCTAGAAAAGTTTTTACTTTGAGAATTATATAACTTCTTTGGCTTCAAATGTCCTATAAGCTATATTTTTCAAATACACGTGTCATATTTTTTGTTCATGTGGTAGAAGAAAGTGATAAAGGAGCCAGTACTTGAAGAAACTGGGAAATTTTGAAACAATGCATGAAAAATACAGCGTGCTCTGCAATGCTCTCTTGTTTAAGCACAATTGCTTTATTCTATCTAATCTTTTTTTCTACATAGTGGCAAATGCCTTCACATAACTGTAAAAATCTGAGCTGCTTTGCTGTGGTAGATCTGTACCTGCAGAAGACATTTATTTAAATTGTACCCTAGGTTTGGTATGTTCCTCAAAAAGCACATCGTAACTACAGCTGAGGTAGAGTGTGTAGTTTGCATAGTCTGACAAAGAGCATGATGGGGGGGAAATAGAAAAGTGTGTGTGATCTATAAATATTCAGTCAAAGAGGAAAAAGAAGATCCCCATGGTAAGGGCAGACTGTTATTTCCATAGGCATATGTGACAGTAGGGCTACTCACGTAAGTGGTCCTAGTGCAGCAAAAACCCAGGAATATTGTATAAGCAGTTATTTATCTATTTATCTCTAGATTTGAGATTGGGTTGTATGTAGCTTTTACTCTAGAAAAATAATTCTAGAACCTGTAAAAAATATATTGGTAGCACAAACCACTACATGTGACATGAAATACTGCTTTGTAACATCTGTGAATAGCCTTGTTCTGAAGATGCCTGACATGGCTATTAGCTTACTGCACAGTGTATTTATCCATTCACTGAAATGTACAAGATAATTTGAGGTAAAATTAACTTGTCAGCTTGAACCAGTACAGAAATGCTTTTATTCCAAAAGAGCATAGAAGTTCTCAAGTGTAAATAAATACCTGCTGACATTTTAGGTTAGCAAGAGTTGTATATTTGCTGCTCCCTGAATTAATAGGCATAATTTTGTACAATTTTCTTTGAGGTTTAAAGAGTGAAGGTATTTTAGCTTTCAGAACTTTAGTTCCTTCTGACTCTTGCTTGTCCTCTTTTCTGACCTAGAAAAGAATGAAGTTGGTCTGGAAAATACTTAAGTATTTGCTCAGAGGTTGCAAAAAGAGGGAAATAAGCATGGCCAGAAAGAGAATTATGTCAATTTATTGTGATGCTGTTTCTTCACACTAACCTAGAAGAGTTTTCTGGTGGGGTAGGTCTCTTCAAGCCCCACCCCCATGACTGACTATGTGCTAATATCCCCTGCAGCTGATTAGCCTGAATAACCATGTAGTATTTACACTTTTCTGAAGTAATGTTTTCAAAAAGCTGACATGAGCATACACAATACCCCCCACACCCATGAGATAGGCATTATCAAGAAAAACTAACAAGAGCTGGAAACAAACACATATATAAGGTGAGTTCAAAGGGGATGGTGCAGTGAAGGAGAGGAAGGATTTTACGCAGGTTTATTTTAGCCCAGGGCATCTAGTTTCCCTACACTCTCTTCTGTTGACGATGATGATGGCAGACACTCCTTCGAGAAAGCATGATCTGAATCTTAACTGTACTCAAGAGGATCCTGTCTCTCTATCCAATGAACATATAGAAAACATATGGCTGTTAACCTCCTTGGATTAAAGTAGGACTTTGTAAATACTGCCATGCTGCTTCTTCCATTTTAGGAAATAAAAGTAGCACTCTATTCTGTTATATGACATCAAACAAAAGCTTAGATATATAGATAAAACATATGGGACTGCTTACCTCTTTGGACAGCTTTAGAAGAGTCTGGAGCTCATTGTCAGGATCTGATATCATTTGTGCAGAAAAAGAGGAAAAAAAATTAATTACACTTTTTTTCTCTCTGGTGGCTAGAAAATGCTGTCTTGTAGACATGCTTTGTTTTCAGTGATAACTAAGTATTCAGGGCCTAAATAGTCATTCTTTTATTTGCGTAGACAAATCAAAATTAGTATTGTATTAAATAATTTTCCCTATATGTCTGGATTAAGATTATCCTATCTCACAGAGCTACTGCCTGTGTAGAGCTGCACTGCATGTATTACTATTTATAGGATCCTCATAGGATTGTAACACTGGGTATATAGTCAACACAAAATGTAAATTATACCAACATTTTTATTAGAACCTAATGTTATACAGTCACTTTCTAATATACAATCATTAAAATCACAGTAATTAACTGAAATAATTTAAATTTTCATGTAATTATGAAAAATTACCCATCCTTATTCTCCAGAAAAACTTTACATGCCACTGGGCAGGGGTGAGATTGCAAAAGCATTGTTTGATGAGGCACGGAAAAAGTACATCTATCTGTGTGTTTGCTGCTTATTTATATTTTTTTTCCCCACGTATGTTGGCCTTGACTTTGTAGACCTTTTCTAAATGACCCATACCCATAAAACCCAGAATTTAGGTCTGTCTTCATCAATGTATTTTCTGTTATCTAAGTTGACATTGTAATTTTAACTCAGTCAAACACACAGCTGTCACCTGAGCTGGTTAGTTTATTTAAGCATTTTAGTATACATGGGAAATAATAGGATCCCATCTGTACTACAATAGTCAACTGTGTAGCAGGGAATAACAATGTTCTAATCAGCATCCTGAGTTAATTATAACCATGGTAATGATGAAACTCAAGGGAGACTGGAGGGGGGTGTGTGTGTGTGACTGGGATTAATTTGACATGGAGGCTTTTCTTCCAGAAAGCGGTTTGACGCCATGTGGTCATTTCACACAGACTACTAGGCAGCCATCATATGATGCAACCTCTTAGGGACAAAACCTCCTGTATTTATATAACAATCCCTCATCCAGGTCTCTTAAGGAATTACTGCGTTCTGAACGGGTGTCAGAAATAGAGCTGCCTTGTGCCTGCAACAGGGCTCTTAACACTTAAGCACAAACATTTCACTACCTTAGGAAGCCTTGGTCAGTATTAAGAGAATGGGAATTGAGGATTTCTAGGGCTATTTAGATGGAATATCCTACATTATATCAGAACATATTCTTCTATTGTTTGCATGGCTGGTGTTCTCTGTCCCTTCCCTGCAAGCCTACCCTCAAACGTAATTCGTATCTCTTTCAGTCATCTTTCCTCATTGGCAGTAACAGGAGCCTACGGTCTGGACAAATACATTTCCCTGTTTGAGTATTAGAAACAGCCAAACAGCTGCCTTCTTTTGTTCATTTAAGTGTGAAGAGCAGTCTCTTCTGTCAGTATTGCTGTGTCCTAAACATGTAGGGCCAGACTTTTAATCTTTGGCTACAGCTGCTGAAGACAAGTCCATCAAAAATAGGAATTATGTGCTGAGTGTGTGTGTTGTGATGGCAGTCACAGTCATCGTTATTGCATTGCCAACACTGAATGATCTGTGGAAATTCACTAGCAGAATAACTTGCTGCTCTGTGAATACTTTTAGTCTGTTTTCCTATATTTTGCTTGGCTATGTGCTCCATGGCCTGCTTCACAGAGCTGTAGCACAACATGGAAAATTTAGCCTCTTTTTTCCACTAGAGTAGCCATGACTGGTGGATAGGGTAGCAAGAAGGGAATACAAAAGGAAAGCTTCAACAGTCTTGTATAGAGATCATTTGGGCAAAAATTTCTCCTCATATCAAGTGCAGATCTATGTATGTAAGGAGCCATAAATTAATTTTATCATTAATTTGATTAGATTAAAAATTGCAGGACTTGACTGTAAGAACTGGTTTCAGTAACTTACAAACTAGCAAAGTGAATCATTCGCTTTACTCTTGATTAATACATTGTCATGCATGTAGCAGCTTGTTTCTAATTCTTTTAGGATTACTCCAGTTTCTCCAGAGATTTGCCAATGAGTAACAATAAAGCCAGCTTGGACAGGTTGCAATTTGCCTTACACATCAGTGTAACAGCTGTGGCAAAGATGTGAACTCCTAGAGCACTTAGCCGGGAGAAAGCAGTTGTCTGCTCCACCCAGACTGACACTTCTGATGAGTTGGGCTGGGACTGGGGCTTGAGGGCTTCTTAAAGTTGTGACTTCTCTTTCTGTCACCTCCCCCTTTCTGGAAGTTCATTGACATGAAGCTCAGTATCTGGCAATATCAGCCTTAAAAGTGACCGTGGAAACTTGGCAGGAGATAGTCCCCAAACCCTGAGTTTCCATGGTAGGTTGCATACCCTAAGAGATCGCCTGTGCACTGACCCCGGCTGGCACGCTTGCTGTTACACAGACAAATGCAGCCTTGGTTTGTCTTCTTCCTTCATATTTGCCTTTGATACTAAGCAAACTGAAGATGAAATAGCATGCAAGCTTACTGCAGTGAAACAGAAGTCTAAACTTCTGCTATGGAAATGAAAACAGTTATGACGGAGAAAACTAAAACATGGGTTTAGAGCACATGACACCAAATCTCTCTCTTTATTAAGATATGTTGTAGCTGTGAAGACAGCGAGGCAGCTAGGGAGAACTTAATTCTTTCAGTGCCATTTGAAATTACTGTTAAGGCCAGTTTGGGAATGAGAGATAACTGGAAATCCAGCTGTTCTCTCCATATACACAGGTTGATAGCTGTTTGAGATCTTTCTCTCTCCCTTTCTTTGAAAACAGATCTTCTTCTGTCTTTATCTACTGCTAGTCTTATCTAACTCTTTTATTCCATAAAACGAAAATATATATCCCTGACCTCTGCTCTGCAGACTCATCATTAGGTTGTATCTCTATCGATTAGTAACTAGCATATTCCCTCCTGCCTGAATGCCTCCCATAGTGGCCACAAAGCTCTACAAAACAAAAGAAACACTCATTGTATGTGCATCTTCATAAATTTATTATTTCCTCCTCACACTCAGCTTTCATGGATGTTGCATGTAATTCATTCAAGGCAGACTCAGTATCAGAGTGCATTAGTCAAACTAATTTCACCTTTCGTTTTTGGAGTTCCTGGGGTGAAAAATCCAGCATTTCTGTTGAGATGTGTCACCAGTGCTTCTGTTCTGGTTACAGTTATCCCCCCCTAGTCTTGCACAGCCTGGAGTAAAAGGACATGCTAACAGTTACATTTATTAATTGTAGCTGTAACTGGAATATGTGGTAGGGGAATGGTAAATTTCCTGATAGTCTATATTCTCAGCCTAGATTAATGGCTAACTAAATATACTGCTTATACTGCTTACCCTCCTCTAATCCACAATTTCTGTCTCAAGATGAGACCGTTTTCTGTTGAAGCACTGCATACTCGCCACGTTTGAAGGTAGATGTGATATAGCAGCCTCTTTGTTAAGAGCATCTTATTAGCTGTAGATTTGGGATAGCAATGGTTTGGGGAAGGAGGGTGTACTGCAGAATTTTCTTTCTAGTTTTTTTTAAGATATTTTGTGTATGCAAACAAAGAGACCTTTTGATAATTTGAAACAGAAATGTGAAGGGCTAGCAGGAGAGGAAGAAAAATAGAAGCTAAGCAGAAAAATATTGGCAAAAATCAGTATACCTGAGCTAATTTGATCCAAGTTTTTGCTTGCTGATATTCCCTGTAAAGTTTTGTTCATCTGTGTTAAAAATCGTCTTTTTCCAACTGCTTTATTTAATCAAGGGTTTCTGTCCCCCTTCCCTCTAGTGACCGTTCTTCTGGGCTGTCCTTGGAAACTGTAGATCTTTTGCTGAAGAACAGGAAACAGCAGCTGCTTGGTATATTCTTCAAGTGGCAAATACCTGCTGCTGGAGAGGTTCTCAAATCTGTGCTGCCCACAAAGCTCAGAACAAAATGAAGCAGGATCCTGGAGGTAAGACTGTGAAATTAAGAACAGTACCTGTTAGAGAAGCAGTGTCTCTTTCTTGGTCTAGGGAAAGGACGCACCAGATCAGTATGTTGTTGGGAATTGAATCCAGGTTTCCTGGGTCTAGTCTGGTGACCAGTCCACAAGCTACAAGTAGTTGTCTGGTCAATCAGTTAAAGACTTTGGATAAATAATTAGAATAATCTCCAGAATTGTCACTCTAGGATCAAGCTTCAGAGTTCTTGTCCAGACTAATGCCTGTTGTTTTATTTTGCTGTGATTAGAATCAAATAAGTGTGAAATACTGTAGTGTGAAATTAAATTTGCTCCTGTTCATAAGTAATTAAGGTTTACATCCCTAATACCTGACAAGCTGCAACCATGCTGAGATCAAAAAAATGGGGGAAAACCAGAAAACTAATGACTGAAATTCTACTGGTTGGATAGACAGACACAGCATATGGACCTGAAAGCCTATGATTAAATCGAGGCTTGTGTCTCTGTGGTTTAATCTGCTGCCATGGCTGTCCTTGGTGCACTGCTCTCCAGACATTCAATCCTTGTCTTGTTAAGTGCTTGTTCTGATCTTTCTTCTCTGTTCCTGCTCTTAAGCTTTTTTAATTCTTTCCACCCTTTGGGGTCACTAACATTCATGCTCCAAGGGTATTGAAAAGAAAACACTACTGTTCTGAGGAACATAGGCTGGGTGACATTATGGCTTTCCCCTGTCCTGATGTTCATTAGGAAACGCATAATGTGTACTGCTGTGCTATGGTTTAAAGTCCCGGCACAGGGATGTAGAGCATAAGGACTGAGATGCCTGGAATCCTTCACATGTTGCATACGAACTTCCTAAGTGCACAGGCTGAGTTTTTGAGTGCCTGAGCCATTCTGTCATTTGAAATAATTTTCATTCCTGTTTGCAGAGAAAGGGACACTACAGAAAAAAATAACTAGTTTGATGTTTAGTGCAGGTTTCTTCTGTGTGCCTCAGGTGTAAAAAAAAAAAAAAAATCTGACTATTCTAAAGAGAATGAGCTTGAAATTTGAGTGTAAATTCATATTTACTATATACATGTTCTCTCAATTTTTGTTTCTGGTCCTAAGTTGGACTAGTTTTTGACAGTCTGCATAGGTTCCTCTTGATATTACCACAAAGAAGAGAGATCAAATGCAGCACGTTATAGAGACTGTTTGATACTAAACCTGTGCAAAAGAGGCTGTGTGAACTGCTGATTAGCAACACATATTGTTAATATTCTTTTCAACAGCATGACATATTCTTTATAAATGAGGAAAACATAATTTAAAGGTCTCAGTGATAGTGAATCTCTGTTACCAATATGTACACCCTCAAGCCATAGAAATTTTATCATGGTGTCACCAACATCATGTACAATGTCTGCATCTGGTTTTATTGCTCTTATTTTGAAAAAAATCCCCAGTGGAAATTCTTCTCCAAATTACTTCACATAAATAGAATGATCATACATTGTCTTTAAAGGACGACTGCTTAGGAAAGGAACTTTTTCTGGTTTTGTTCTGTCTATACCTTTGCCATACTCTCCAATTACTCCAACTTTTAGTTGCTTCTTAATGAAAACTTTGGTCAAAGTGTCAGGAAGCCTTGAGTTTAGGCTGAAGGTGAATGTAGCATAGGAGATGAATATTTATGTAATTCTGTTTCATTTTTTCAATTTCTGGTAGGAAATAGTACTTTAAATTCAGAGCCTAGAACTACTACATCAACTTGAAGAGTGAGTATATGTATTTAAATAAAGTACTGTAAATAAAAAGCCTGAAATTATGCTTTCAGGGAAAAAAAAAAATCATCCTACTTGGAGCAAGGTTTTTGAATTGGCCTAATATCAGGGGTCAGCCATAGAAGTTTCCATAACTCTTCTGCAAAGGTAAATATTAATGATGATTTATGAATTGTTGTTTGTATGACATGTACACCAGAATTTCAATAGATTTAACATAGTCTTGCTATGAAGTGTTTGCTGTCTTACTGTGCAGTCACTGAACAGTTGCCATGTTTAAGTATGTAGACATAATAGTCTGAAGAACTGCGGTAAGCTATAGTAAGAAGTTGAAATCTTAGCTCTTGTGAATGGTGATTAAATATTTTTAAGAACTCAGACTAGAGTGCTGAAATTTTATTACTTCTAGCTGCTCCAACTTTTGCCTGAATATTATGTGGTTACAGTTTTCTCTTAACTGCATCAAGAGATATTAAAGCTTCTGTGTTTTGTGTATGTCTGACTCACTTCAGAGCTTAGGTTTTTCTACGCTTTTACATCTTGCTGAAATTTTAAAGAAATATGTGGATTTCAAATCCTTTTTTTTCTTCTTTCTAAGTATATTGCTGCTTAAGAGGCTGTTGTTAGCACAGAGGAGGCTGCAGAAAACAAGCAGTTCTATCAATAAGAAGACTGTATATTGCTGTGTTTCTTCCAGTACTTTCCTTTTAAACTACATAAAACTATGTCTGAGAAGTTATGGCAGGCAGACTACAACTCTACTATTTAGTTTAGTTTCCCAGTTCAATGTGTTTAAAAGCTGGCACAAACAATCCGTCATTCACTTGCAGAGAGCTGAATACAGCTGTCAGAAAACACGCATTTTCCCCTAAAAATGGGTTGATGTGTGTTTAAATAAGGTGTCTATCTGCTTGCACACTGTGTTTATTGCATTAGTGTCAGAAACACAGTGATTAGAGTTCCCATCTGGTAAGATTATTTCATATTGCTCTTGGTTCAGGCAATTCCTGGTTCAACTTAGATCAATGTTCATGTGTCAGTCATTCATCATCAACTTTTGCAAACAAGGACAAATCTGTAGCAGGGAACTTTTACAAACAATTATTCTTCTTTTTCTGTACAATACATGCTATTTTTTTTTAAAGAAAGATGTGTAAAGAAGGCTGCATTCAGATGCTTAGAGATGCATGGGAATACTGAATTCTGACATGAGATCTAAATTATTTAGTGTCATGCTCTTTCTCTTTTTTGTTAATGCCAGTGAAACTGCTAGTACTTTTTGTGTTGTGAGGTAATGCTCAGCTCAAGTGCAAGTCATATTTGGACTCAAATAATTAATTTTGAATAAAGGAAGATCTATAATACCTCTACATTTTTGGTCTCTTGCCCTGAGCAAGATGAGGAAGAAAAAAGTTCAGCAAGCGGTCTGCCCCCAAACACAGATGTAAAAGATTATTTTTTCATCCTCTTTGTCTTTGCACTTCATTGCTTAAGTGGATTTGGTGTATTAGACTTTATATCTGTTTTCTCTCCACCTTTTTGATAGCTTCCAGTAGCCATGCCTTTGCCAAGATCACAAGGAGTTTACGGCAAGGTCTCTTGCAAACAGCAGTGGCCCTGATAAGTCATTACTGCTACCGATAAAATAATCATTAGAGATTTTAGTAGAGCGAAGATAATCTTTTAATGTTCGTCTGTTGTTTTTTTTGTAGTATGCAGCTTCCAGGATGCCAGTATCATGTCAGCTCAAAAATTACCAAGGACAATTACTTCTGTAGGGATTTGGCCAGCCTTTCACAATTCCCAATTTGGAAGCAGACTAGAAGTTAAGTTTTCATTCTGAAGTGAGTCTCTATTTATTGTAGAGTCAACAGTCCAAGGCAGCAAGGAAGGTAGTAACACTGAAAATTTGATGTGAAATACAAGATAAAAGTCTTCTGCAGAACAAACCAGATGCTACTGACTTTTTTTTTTTTTTTACTTTGGGCTAGAGGGTGGAATTTGTGTAGTCTGAATGGGCTGTCAGCACTAAAAAATAGATGCAACTAGATTGCAAGGTGTATCTGTGCTGTCAGGAAGCTTGAGACTCTTCACCTTGGACAACGGAAATTGGTAATGCTGTGGCATTCATTGTTTAAAGCCAAGGGCGAATGCATGCTGGACATCTTTTGGCAGTTAGGTAGACACTGGCAAACAGAACAGAGTCTGATGAGGTTTGGAATATATTTAACAGCATTTAGAGGAATGGATCCATCCACACTGAAGGCAATTGATATATTTATGAAGAGTAGTTCACAGGCTTTTTCGTTTCCCGTTTGGCAGCCTCAAAATGTACTGGAAGCAAAACTGTATTGTCAGCGGAGTGTCAGATACTGGAAATTGGTGGTTATCAGTTAGTGCTTAAGTTGTGGCTACCGTTCCATGTACTGCGCAGTAGGAGTGTGTGTGTGTTATCAATGCATTTGTTTTTTAAAGTCTTTTTACATTTTTGAGCTGTAACCTGCAATTCAAATGAAATCTCCTTCTATGACCTAGTGACCTGCCTAGTGGATGAAGGACAGGCTGTGGACGTCATCTACCTGGACTTCAGTAAAGCCTTTGACACCATCTCCCACAGCATTCTTCTAGGGAAGCTGGCTTGGACGGGCGTACTCTTTGCTGGGTGAAAAACTGGCTGGGTGGCTGAGCCCAGAGAGTAGTGGTGAATGGAGTTAAATCCAGTTGGCAACCGGTCACAAGCGGTGTTCCCCAGGGCTCAGTGTTGGGGCCAGTCTTGTTTAACATATTTATCAATGATCTGGATGAGGGGATTGAGTGCGCCCTCAGTAAGTTTACAGATGACACCAAACTGAGTTGGGAGTGTCAATCTGCTCGAGGGTAAGATGGCCTTGCAGAGGGATCTGGACAGGCTGGACTGATGGGCCGAGACCAACTGTATGAGGTTCAAAAAGGCCAAGTGCCGGGTCCTGCACTTGGGTCACAACAACCCCATATAACCCTACAGGCTTGGGGAAGATTGGCTGAGAAGCTGCCTCACCAAAAAGGACCTGGAGGTGCTGGTTGACAGCTGGCTAAACATGAGCCAGCAGTGTGCCCAGGTGGCCAAGAAGGCCAACAGCATCCTGGCTTGTATCAGGAAGAGCGTGGCCAGAAGTAACGAAGTGATTGTCCCCCTGTACTTGGCACTGGTGAAGCTGCACCTGGAATACTGTGTCCAGTTTTGGGCCCCTCAATACAAGAAAGACATTGAGTTGCTGGAGCATGTCCAGAGAAGGGCAATGAACCTGGTGAAGGGTCTGGAGCACAAGACTTATGAGGGGAGGCTGAGGGAACTGAGATTGTTTAGCCTAGAGAAGAGGAGGCTGAGGGGAGACCTTACCGCTCTCTACAACTACCTGAAAGGAGGTTGTAGTGAGGTTGCTGTTTGTCTTTTCTCCCAAGTAGTTAGCGATAGAATGAGAGGAAATGGGCTCAAGCTGCGTCAGGGGAAGTTTAGATTGGATATTAGGAAAAATTTCTTCACAGAAAGTGTAGTCAAGCATTGGAACAGGCTGCCCAGAGACATGGTGGAGTCACCATCCCTGGAAGTGTTCAAAAAACAGGTAGACATGGCACTTTGGGACATGGTTTAGTGGGCATGGTGGTGCTGGGTTGATGGTTGGACTGATGATCTTAGAGATCCTTTCCAACCTTAATGATTCCTATTTTTTACTTTCATTAACAAATAATCCAGCCACCAAGCCAGGAAACGTGAAATTACTACTCTACCCTTAATTGGGTTTAGTTAGGTTATAACTTGGTAATGTTAGGTTAATGGTTGGACTGGATGATCTTAAAGGTCTTTTCCAACCTAAACGGTTCTATGATTCTGTGACTCTATGAAAAGACTGCTGTGTCTCAGGCCAGCCAGTGATGGTGTGTTCACAATTCTTTCTCCTGTAAACACAACTAAGTTTGTATTCTGCCCAATATAGTGCACTGTCTTGAGTAGAAAAGCTGTTGAATTCAGTGGGATCAGAATTAAAACATTTGAGGAAAACCTTCTGCTTTCTGCTCAAAATAACAAAAAGACTTAAGAAAACAAAGTCTGGGCTTCATGGTACTAATTGAAAGTTTTTTAGAATTGACATGCAGAACTATTTTGCTATAGTTGGTATGCAACTGCCTGTGCATCTGTTTTGCGTGCAGCTAATTATAAGTTTATTTGAGAGATCCATAGCTATCTCCCCAAGTTTTCTGTGAAAAACAGAAAGCCAGCTGTGTATGAACATATTACAAAAAATTGTTTGCATGAAGTGAGTTAGAGTACTCTGGTACTGATTAACTGAAGAATCCCGTATTTGAAGTGTCTCTAGTGCATTCCAGAGAAATTAGACTCCAGTGCTTCAGTTTTTAAGAAATAAAAAAGCTCAATACTTATTTAAGCATTTTAAAAAAAAAAAAAAAAGACACATTTAGAATGTTAACACCTAATTTGCTGAACTCTGGTAAAAGGTTTTGTCACCTAACTGTCTTCTGGGACCTGATCTCATGAGAACATTGAGCACTGATTATGGGCTTTGAGTTTTCTAAACTTTTTTAGCTAAGAAGCCAAGCCCCCTGCAACTAAGATTGGTGAAATATTGTCTCTTTCTTTGATAGAAATAAGTGTATACATTTTATAATAAAACATGAATGAATTTTAAATTAAGCTCAATTCAGCCAGAAGGATTCTTTGAACTTAAGAAAAATTCCAGTTGGATGTTCTGGAAAGAACAAAATGGAACTATTGTCTGGCAGTGTAATACACGTGTTAGTGTGGCTTTCAGACACTGGGAAATAATGATCAGGAATTTTCATTTCTAACAGCTGACTGTCTCTCATAAGGTATTAATATTTACCTTTTTTTTAACTGTTTCTACCCATAGATGTTGTCTTTCCTAACTCTGCAGCTAGTGAGGATGTTTATGTTTTTGAAAGTTCTTTTCTGGTTATCATGAATGTTTTGAAAATTTTCATGCAAAAAGAATTTTTTTTTTCCCAGCAGAAAGTCGTGAAGACATTCAATGTAACGGTAAAATAGAAGCTTCTACATGATTTAAAACATTTAAAATTGAAGGAAACTGAGAATTTAATTACTGCTACATAATAATGAATTCCTATTCTGGAAAATTGGTATAGTGGGGGAGAGAGCACAAGTTAATTACAAGGGAAAAAATATATGATGGTTTAAGGGAAGAGAGGGAAAAGCAGAGGGTTTACAGTTAGATTTTTTTCCCCAGTCTTTATATTTTGGTTAAAGTTAGCTACTGTGCAAGAAAATGGTGTCTTCCATGGTCTGTATCTGTCTGGCCATTGACTTGGAATAATATGCAGGTGTATTGATGTTAATGGTATTTTTACCATAGAATACAGTAGGCCAACAGTTTTACCCTATGTATCAAAATGCCTTTTGATGTATCTTCACAGACAGTGAGGAAACACCTTAAACCTTCAGGAACATGGTGTAAATTTGCACCAATTGATGGGACTCTAAAGGACTTCAATGGATTTATGTGTTTGTAATTACCACTGTGTGAATACATGCAAAAATGGCAAGTAAATATTGGATTAATTCAACTATTAGAGTATCATGGAATACAAATGACTGCAAAGTTTGTAGCAATGAAGTTTAAAAAAATACTAGAGAATATTTATGAAAAGCAAATTTTGGACTTGTTTTATGTATTCCCACACAAGTTATTTCTCAATCATGCACATCTTTTTCACTTCATTATCTGGTGGTTTTTTCCTGTGTAATTCAAACTAATATAATTAACATAACTAAGTTACTAATGTACTAAATACTAATATAACTTAATGCAATATTCAGTATTAAAAGTAGTATTAACATTCTAGGATAATTCAGGTTGGAAGGAACCTCAGTCCAATCTCCAGCTCACAGCAGGGTGAGCTCTGAGGTAAGCTGCTGCTGTAGTTATAGAAGCTCTTCTTTTTGCTCTTGGTGACTAAGTCTCAACTCCAGCTGAGCTTCTGCTTTCCTAACACCATCCCTAAATGCCTGGACAATGTTACGAAATTCTCTCTTTGTATCTCAAGGAAAAAAATGTAGAAATTTAAAATAAAAAAGTGTAAATGCCTGTAGAATTAATTGAGCAGTCTAGAGACTGGATATAGTGGAAAAAATGTTACGAACACTACACAAAAGCAGAAGCCCATTTCTTTGCCAGTTCTCTTTTAGTGCTCATTTTGTACTTTCTGCACCTTATCCTGCAAGTTTCTGAGCTTTCTGACCTAGTTTCAGTAAAACACTATTTTATGCTTGTGAGTAGACCATAAAAGTACAATAAGCTTTTTCCCATGTTTCAATTTTATGCCTGCCTGCTTTCCTGGATCATATACTGTGCTTATAATTTGCATGACGAACTTCTAATTTTGTATTTGCATGTGATAGCTAGTCAATGTTTGGTTTTGCTACAACTTTTCTTTTATTCTTGCATACCTCTGGTGATTTAGATGATGCAGCAAATTGCTTCAGAACTGAAAATGTTAGATTTGTGTCTCCTGGCCAGGTGCAGCTTAGCAACCTGTACCACCTTTCTTTTGTGTGAAATGCTGATGTTCAGCCTTGTTCGTGGGGGTCCAGAAAATCTGGCACCAAAGCCAGCAAAGAAAAAAACATATTATGTTATTGCTTTCTATGTGCCTTATCCTTCTCACCCTTTTAATACCTCTTAAACTAAAATAAGGCAATCTATTCTTTATGGTGGTCAGTCACTGCAAAAGGAGAGAGCTGGCAGCTGACTAGAAAAGGAGCTGAAAGTATGGAGAAATAGTGCTGTGAGCAATTCTTCAGCCGCTCTTAGTCACTTGCATTTACTTGCTTGTTTGTCCTGTCTGTCATTTTTCAGGTTTTTTGGCTTCTTTAACGTTCAGTTCTGTTTCTTTAGGGTATGTCCAGTGCCCCCACTTGCAAACCAGATAACAATATTGCTTATAAGGTGAAATCAGGGTTATTTTTTATCTTCAGAAATTCACAGTTCATCCAGTTGTGTGTTATGACTCTGGTTCATTCTCGGCAAGATTGTGACTCTGTTTCTTTAAAAGCATTCAGGGCTTTTCAGGTCTTTTTTGTTTTAGAACCTTTATAGTACTTTGTACTTCTTACAAATTAGACTGAGCTAACTTGCTTTCTGGCACTTGTGACACTTGAAACCATGCTGACTGGACAGAAAACCAGATGAGCGAGTTCTCTGGTGGAGTCTGGCAAGCAGCTTCTTAACATGGTTATCTCCTTCCAGTCAAACAGAAAATTGCACTGCATCTCCATAGCTCCAGTGGTTTTTTTTTCCTTTTTCCTTTTTCTTTTTCCTTTGGTTTTTTTTTTTTTTTTTTTTTTTTTTTAAAGCTGGTGAAGGATATCTTTCTGCTTGACCTAATGACCAGCTCACAACATGGTTTGTGCAGGTATCTTGAAGATAACTTCAAGATCCTGCTATGATACATTTCTGAGCTGGGAAGGATATGTCTCATTTTTCAGACATAAACAAAGTTAATTCAGCAGACCTAAATGTCTAAGTGGGTCAGTGTCGTGGTTTAGCCCCAGCCAGCAACTCAGCACCACGCAGCCACTCGCTCACTCCCCCTGCCCCAGTGGGATGGGGGAGAGAATCGGAGGAGTAAGAGTGAGAAACATTCCTGGGGTGAGATAAGAACAGTTTAATAATTGAAGTAAAGTAAAATAGTAATGCTAATAATAACATACTACTACTACTACTACTGCTACTACTAAATAAATAATAATAATATACAAAGCAAGTGATGCACAATGCAATTGCTCACCACCCGCCGATACCCAGACAGTTCCCGAGCAGCGATCGCTGCTCCCCGGCCAACCCCCCCCAGTTTCTATACTGACCATGACGTCATATGGTATGGAATAGCCCCTTGGCCAGTTTGGATCAACTATTCTGGCTGTGCCCCCTCCCAGTTTCTTGTGTACCTGGCAGAGCATGGGAAGCTGAAAAGTCCTTGACTAGCATAAGCAGTACTGAGCAACAACTAAAACATCAGTGTGTTATCAGCATTCTTCTCCTACTAAATCCAAAACACAGCACTGTGCCTGCTACTAGGAAGAAAAGTAACTCTATCCCAGCCGAAACCAGGACAGTCAGAAAGAAAAAATGCCAGCCCCAGTCTGTGTTAGGATGATTACAGGGAAGGTCTGATTTGAGTTCAGGAACCTATTTTGAGTTTGAAGGACAAAAAATTGTAAACATCTATCTTTTCCTCTGTTCGATAAAGGAAGATGATCTTTGCTATTTATTTGAAGAGTTTTCAATGAAAAAATGATAAATTGATGATAAATAATATAGAATTTTACTTTAAATACTTCAAATTTGGATTTAAAATAAATGCTTTCTGTTCTTTAGCTTCTTTTGGTGACTTTTGAATTGATACTTATGTTGTAACAGGATATACATATTTATGTATATGTATAATGAGTTCAGACAGGTGAGGGGACAGATGTTTTCTTCAGCCAGTGTCTCATTATGCATGTTCTTGCTGCTGACAAGGTTAATTTTAGTAAGTTTTCTTTAGAATTTTAATCTTTATCTTCACTACTACTTTAACTTTGATTCCAGCTATTTTTATATTGCATGAATTCAGTGCTACGCTTCCCAAGGGGTTGAGGACTTTTAAATTCTGTTCCTATTTACATTTGTAAAGTCTTGATAATCAAGCATATAAACAAAATTCTGCCAAATATTCTACTTAGTAAATCCTTACCCAGAAACTTTACACATTCTGCAGTTACTGCAGTAATGGAGTATCAATTTTTGCTCAGCCTTCATGTACAATTTTCTGAAATATCATTGTGCTAAGGAAGTGTGTTATTCATCCCTTACTGAAGTGCTTAAAACACGGAGAGTCTGACAGTTGAGACATTCTTCCCAGGCTGGTGGCAATGTTTTTTTTTCTCAATCTGTGATGTGAGTAACTTTTCCTCCTAGCAGAGCAGACCTCTGCTAGAAACCCCTCCACACGGTTCTGTGTTTATGAAGTGGTTCTGAACTGGTGGATCAGGCTCTCTAATGGTGCAGTGCAGCTGTGCCTGGGGTGGAGAGGTTTTAACAAGTAGCTCTCTGCCTACACCACAGCAACTGAGTGTTGTTGGGACTGTTGCCTTATGGTATAATTTGTATTGAGGGAACATAAAGTGGATAAAAGGCCTGGGAAGCACAGAATATTTCACCTCAGTGTTTTACTTTTGGGGTTGCAGTCAGTGTTCCTCACTAAAATCAAGGTCTGACCCAGTGTCCTGTTTTCCTTTGGAGCTTGTGTCACAGAAATCACATAACAAAATAGCACAGTTCCCCAGGGTAGTGCTTGAACTAGGCCTGCTTTCAGTCAACTGGTTTTCTCTTGCTTAGCTGCCAAACCTTTGTTAAACTTAATTGTTGTCAATTTTTTGTTGTGCTGTCTTTTTAAAGTGCACCATTTCTCCAGCCTTCCTACGATATTCACAGAATGCTATATAAATGTGAACATCCAAATGATTAACAGCCCAATTTTGACACATTTCATGTATGAGCATTCAGCTCTAGTGTTACTGTAAAATTTCTTACAAAAAGTCTTCAAAACAACAAATATTGATTTTTTTTTTTTTTTTTTTTCTTCTTATGTTGCTAGCACTGGTAACTGCTTTCAATTTGTCTTCACCTTTGGCTTCTTGTAATAACTCATTAAATGCTTTCTGAGGGATTTAAGGATTGTCAATGACTTTGACTTTACTGTTGTGTTCCTTTTTACTTACATACTACATCAGTAGTTTTCAGCTTGTCTTCCCACAGCTGTTACCTACCTATCTGGGGTGTCATGGAGACTGGCCACAGGCTGTCAGGCCTGATGTAGTGGAAGCAACCAACATTTCCTATACATCCAAGGGTCTGGAGAAGAAGTACCTGAGTCACTGTGAACACTCACGGCAGTCAGGAGAGAGTGGGAAGGAGAGGTATGAAAAGAAGATAGCAAACCTCATGGGGAAGACACATTAGCCCTTTATGCTTCTATGGGCAGTCAGGCAATCATTTTTCATTACCAGCAACATAAACAGAATTCTGCCCAAATAGATTAAGCACTCTGATGCAAGAGGGAGATGAACACAGGCTGTTTCCTGACTAATTTTGAGGTGTTTCTGATTTGTCTTCTCTTCTGGGTCTGCCAGAAGTCAAAGAAATTGAGCAGCTGGCCCATGAAGCAAGTAAAGCACTTTTGTCAGCTTTATGCCAAAAGGCAGTACCTTAACACAGGGGAATTGTCTGTCCAGCATCTGATCTTTCAGTGCTGCAGATGTAATGTGGGGAGTGGTCCTAGTGGTCAGTAGAATTCAGCCTTGTCTCTCCTTGCACACTCTCTAAATTTTTTTATGGTTTAGACCTGTACATTTCCCCTTTTCTGCACCAGGGCCAGAGTTTAAGCCTTTGTGTTCATACAGTTTTTTCTGATATGTTTGTTTATGTTTGTGTTGTCAGAGGTGTTCCAGTTTGTCAATGTGCTGCCAGATATAGCAAGGTGTCAGAAATCTGAGGATGTTAACAGATAAAGAAATATGTTTTATGCATGTGCCTTGGTGGTGTAAAGAACAGGAAATGATGATTACTTTTGACAGGGTAGGTTGAACAGCACCGCCCTTCTGCATTACATTTTGCATTTGAAATGTTAATTACAGGTTACTAGTTTACTGAAAATGTAAAGGGTATGTGCACCTTAAATGTAGGTCATACTGCTACATATGAAAACCTCTGCCCTTACAGCTGAAGATACGCCAGGCATCCTCTCTAGGGGCAGCAAAGACAGGGTACACTTGACCTGATCTACATAGTTCACTGGATCTAACATCTGCGTTATGATACCAGAGTTCAGGTGCTTCATTTCTTACCTTATTTTGTCACTTCATTGCTGCCAAAAGAGGATAGCAACTGAGTGTGAAATAAACCAATGTTTGCATAAGCCAATGAATTTTTTGCAATTGCATCTGTTAGATGGTGTTGGTTTTTTTTTAAATGGTTATTCAAGAGTCACTCAGCAGCTAAAAGGAAAAAATTATTAAATATTTAATGTCTCTGAACCACTCTGAGACTGAAATAATCCTGTTTCTGCAGCTTTGGTTTAACATAATGGACTATGAAAGCAAGCCAATGATTATATGACCATTTGAGAGTCAAAGTCAAACCTAAATCAAGTATTTCAGCAAACAATGAAAGACTTGATAAAGATCATGCTAACAAAAATGTAGCAGAAATATAATAAATGCAGAAATAAAATATGGAGTACATGACAGTTTCAAGGTTCATAAGATAAAATATTAATAAAATATTAAAGATAATATTAAAGAAATGAATATACGGTGCTCTATATTATTTAACCATAAGGGATATTTCTGTTACCCTTGGTCAGCAGGAGTAGCACTGTATTTTGCAAACGTACCCGCTGAAACTGGATAGAATAGCTGTTCCTGGCATGAAATGCTACTCAGTGGGACTCCAGACACCCTAATGTTGCACTTCCCGACCAAGGATCAGCAAATTTCAGAGAAGTGCAGAGCTTACTTAAAGTTTGGGAAGACCTCTGATATTTTGGAAGATGGTTTGAATCTGTAAGTCCCTGAAAATCTTATGCAAACATTCTTTTTTTGTAAGAAAAAAAGAAAAAAAAAAAAGCATTCTTTCCCAATTTGCTCCTAGATACCCACTGGAAATGAGTTCTTTTTTTAAGTTGGGTTCCAGACTTTGGGGAAGCAGAATGACAGGGTTTGCCAGAACCAGTCAAATGTCACTGTGAATTGTACTGTGCTAGGCCAATCATTTGGTTGCACTTGTGCAACTACCAAAGCAAATGGAGTTTTGCAGACACAGCTAGAGCAGGTGAAAACATCGTGGCTATCGTGGCTTGCATTCAGATGCAGTGCAGGCTGCTGAAATATATCTAACTCAGTGATATAAAATAAAGCATCCCTAATAATCTGAGAAGAGACATTCCCATCTTGAGTCTCATGTCTAGATTCCCAGTTACTCCCATATGCTTTCAGAGATGGTTTCCAGTTTCAGGCTGAGATATGTTTCTCTGACAGGCATATCAGGTGGATGCTGGACACTTGTCCTGAAGTTCGTTCCTTCCCTCCTTCCCTCCTTCCTTCTGCCACGGTGTTGCATATCTGAGCTATCTTCACGTGAGTGTAAATTCTAGTTTCATCCAGCTATTGACAACGCTGTTGAATTTGCCTCTGTTGAGTCAATATTATTCAATAAACTGAGGCTTTGCAGACTGGTATTCTATTCACTATTTTTCTACTCAAGGATGTGGAAAATTTGAGGCAATTTCTTTACTTTTCCTGTTAGCCACTGTAATTAGAGGGCTGAGCAAAAGGTGATAAATTGTCCTTTTATCAGTCCTGAGCAACAGGAACATAATGGACTTTCCCACTCTGAAGCAAGAGCTAGGCAACAAGGTGAATTTACAATCGAAAAAATCAAACAAAAAACCCACCAAACTTCTCTCTGTCAAAGTGACATTTAAAATAATCCCCAGTTAAATCTTATATTAATGCCTTTGATTTTTTTTTTTTTAAACCAGACTTACTTTCTTTTTGCTGCTGTTGTTGTTGTAATAGAATACACTCAGCTGATTCTTCACCCTGTGCTGCTGGTGTTGCAACACTAAATAAAACCCACGTCTTTCCTTAACTCTTTCATTCTCCCTTCCTGCAGGGCCTAATTTTCCTCATCTTACTATTGGACTTCAATGAACTTCCATCACCTTTAACATGAGGAAAATGAGTCTGTGGCATGGAAATTTTGATGTCTGATTTTAATTTAGTTTTTGATTGATTCTGCTTGGATAATTTGTGTTTTACAATGACAGAAGATGTTGCAGTTAAGCAGGACCAAAATAAAAATTGTTCTGAGATTTCAGCAGTTAACTTGCATGTGTGGTGGGACAGCAGAGTATGTTCAAGAATCATACCTTAGCTCCCCCAGACAGTGACTGAGAACACTTCCTTCAACTGAACGATTACCTGCAGATAATAAAACCTCTGTTTCCTTTCAAGCACTTAAATTTCCTTTTGATTAAATAATTCCATGTTTGAGTGATGTTCATAGGCAGGACATGCTTATGTAAACTCCCTTGATTAGAGCAGCATCCTGAGGAATTTATCACTTCATGACTTCTAGCTTCAGTATGTTCTGGCAAAGTAAAGCTTGCTAAATACTCTGCACATCTAATCCACCAAACTCTTTCACACTGGCTTTAGCATAAACCTCTAGCTTTAGAGCAGTGCTTCAAGTTTACAAGCTGCTAATTGTTCTGGGGTGCAGCTGTCTGAGTTAGATTATCGGTTGTTATTTACTGCTTTCATTATGATAGCACATGGGAGCACTGGCGGCCCATGGCGCTACGCCCTCTGCAAAGAGACCTGGAGAGCTCCCAGAGACCTTTCAACCAGAAGTCAGCTACCAGGCACGGATTACCTAGGGGGACACAGGGTAACAGATCGACCTGAAGGCAGATTATCAAATCGCACATCAATACACTTGAGATAGGAATGATCTGGATTATGGAAATCAGGTTTGAATTTGAAGTGTTTTGCATAGTCTCAACAAAGGACCACAGGATGCTGCTGGAAGAAAGACTACTCCATGGGTAACACTGCTGGTAGGATGCCTTTATTTTAAATTTTGCTCAGGTGTGTGTAAGTATTCCTAAAAAATTTCCATTTGCAGCAGCCAGTATTTCAAAACAAGAAGCTTTATGAAATCTGGGAACAATACAAAAGATGTGTTTTAATTGAATTTCTGAAATGTTAGACCAGTATGCCAACAATACCACAGTTTTTAAAAATAAAGTAAGAGAAGCTATAATCTATTTACATTTTTTCCTGGATGGTTGTAGTCTCTCTGAGGATATTTTACATTTATACAGCATATTTATAAGTTATAACATAGACAAGCGCATAAAGGTAGACTGCAAAGTTTTTATTTAGTCATTACTCATGCAGGACTTCCACAGAAGTCTATGAGAACTGTGTGTTTATTTGAAAATAGGAGGTATACCCGTCTAAGGTGTCTCCATTAATTTCTTTATCTCATTTCACATTTATTTCATACACCACATGTTGTAAATACACACTGAAAACCAAGAAATACTTAGCTAGGTTCAGGTTCTAACTTTTAGAAAACTGAGGAAATGCACAAGAAAAAATACGCTGGTAACCTGGGCTCTTCTGTGCAAAGCAGTCACCCCCCATACAGAGCTCCTCCTGCTTCTCCTCCTGGGTTATGAAGTGGCAGAGCCAGGCACGAGTGCTTGTCTTCCCCTTTCCAAGGTCCTTCAGGAAGGGGAAGTAGAAAAACACCACATCATAAAGTATGGCCAAATAACTTGCTCTCGTTAAATTTTCAAAGTAAGCTGCTTTCAAGTTTGTATCCCACTCTAGCACTACAAGAACAAGCCCTAGAAAAACAATGGAAGAGTGGTCCCTTCCACTTAGCTGTCCTGTGGTATTTCGAAATGAGAGATGATTGGACAAATTGCTCTTTAATTTTAGTTAATGAGAAAAGCCTGCATGTGAATACCCAGCATGCTTTCCGGCCACACTATGAGACCCAAGGACTTGTATCTACAGTGAGTCAAACTGTTATGTGTGTGTGTATGTAGATATATTTATATATATTTTTCCTTTTCCTGTGAGTGCCTGAATACATTTATGTCTTTCCCTAAATATGTCCAAAGGTCTTGACTGGAAACAGAGCCATACTGCTTGGGAGTCCAAACTAAGGTACAAAATCAGTCAAAAGCAATGCTAGTCAGCTCCTGTGTCATAACAAACTTGGTTATAATTTACAGTAGGAAAATGTGTGTGTTGCTGCTGTTGGGCAATGTTTGTACATACACATTTTTTGTAGGTGTTTTGCTCAGCTGAAGCAGGTAATAAATTTTTCTAACTCTGGCTACACAGATGGCTGGAGGTACTCTGCTGTGCAAAGCAAATGGGGAGGGGAAACTTCTGTTTTTCTCCATAGCAGTGCACAAGGGGCAGTAACAAGACCTAGCTATCATCTACTTCAGAGCAAAGCGAATGCACCAGAGTGTTTTGCTGTTTTGGGGAATTAATTGGAAACTTAACTGGCTTCTTGTGAATGGTTTAAAGAACTGTACTTCAAGTGTAAATGTAACCGATGCCATTCCTGTAAATACAATAAAATAGACGTCCATATATTTAGGCAGTGCTAGCCTGCTATGCAATCTCATTACAAAAGCAGTTCTGGAATGTATATATCTGTCCTTGCTCACAAGAAAATAGTGTATTATACCTCATACTACATTGTTACCATGATGCTGCTTTTTAAATGACCAGATGTGACAGCATCTGCGCTGTAATGGAGATCACAGGTTTACACCACGTTAGCATTCAGAAACCTCACGGGAATGAATTTCTGTTCCCATGCGCTTCTCCAGTTTCTTCTTTGTGTTCAATGTGAGCGCAAAACTGAGTTGTAGGAGAATGCTGAAACCTAACTAATCAATGTTTCTTCCTGATGAAAGTTTTCTTGGCAACTGCGCGAATGGAGATTGCTCGTGTGTGTGTATATGTGGTAATTGTGAAGACTGGGGAAGTTCATCCTCTTAGTGAAAAAGTAAGGCTCAAACAGGAAGTTAAGAGTCAAAATTAGGCTCCACTTGTTCTCTTTGTTTCTTCTTTTCCCCTTTACAAGTGCTCTGAATGTAAGTAAAGTTTGGACACAGGGCAGTGTTGGGAAGACATTGCACTGGCAGGGAAGAAATGAATTTCTCATCAGTGGAGGTAACTGCATAACTCTCAGTAAAGCAAATAGCCTGATTCTGTATTTCTTCCAGTCAGTCAGAAACTTCCTGAGACTAATACTTAACTGGAGTGTTGACTGGAGGAAGAAATAAAAAGATTTTGTGCTATCTAAAGAAATAGCACTTCTGTTGCACTTACCTACACACCTTGTGTATTACTCTAGGTTTTCCTTACTCTTGAAGAGGTATTTTCCCCCTTTATATACAAAGATAAATTATGGAACTTGCTGTTTCCTTTTGGAGAAATATATCCTTCTGCTTGTGTCTTTATGCGTGTGCAACTGTTGTCTTGAATAAATACAGAGGTGATGGAGTCAGGATTATGGCTGCAATTGGTGTCCATGGTCTAAATTTAGCAAATCCTACTTGCTGCATAATTATAAAACAATCTGAAATGAATTTCACTTTTCATTTTTATATCTGATTTTGGTATGTGTTAAATGTTAGTAGTCACAGGAGATTATCTCTTAAATATATGTGTATAGACAGAAGGCATGTTTCAGTACCTTTTAACCTGATGTACTGTGGCATCATTCCAGGAATGACTTTATAACACCACAAAGCTGCAGTTTCTGTGTTTGCTATAAAATATTTTGTTTTTTCTTTAGTTTGAATTACAAAATTATGATGGAGTGTCTTGTGGAGACTCTAGTGACAGGTGAAACTATATAACATAACTAAACCAAATCTTCATTAGTTATAAAGAAGCAGAAACTTGAAGGGTGTAACACACCCAGTTCTTTTCTCTTGTAGCATTTTTTTGATTTAATATTTTTTTTAATTCCTTCATTTGCCTTGCACAGCTGAGCAGGCAAGGCCTGTTATCTCTGCTGTTTATCATTTAGGAAGAAAGTTCCCAGATCTGAAAATTTCACAAAATGTTATGCAGTCCTGTGCTGTTCCTGCTGGGAAGTAGTACAGCCCATGTGCTTGTTCTCCTGCCTTATTATTCACCAGTAATAGGGCCCTCCGTTGCAAAGACTTATCTGCCTTACAAATTCTATAGAACAATAAATTACCTCATGTAGGTGACTGAATCAATTTTCAAGAGCACAGAAGGTTAATTTTCCGGTAGTAAATAATAAAACAAAGTTTACTTGCCAAGGACAGATGGGAAGACATGCAAATAAGACTATGCAGTCAATTATACATTGTTTTTGATGAGCATATGGACAATAGAAAAACAGAATAAGTCCATGCCAGACAAATGAGTTCGCTGCATTAAGAAAAACATTTATAAAGAGTTCTAAAGATAATTATGCCCATTAATGAACAAGATAAATTATATTAATGGCAACTCTAAAATGGATGAAATTGTTTTGTCTTTAGCAAGAAAAAAGGTTATTTGGACAACAAAGACATTTTGGGAATGAGGGAAACTGATATACACAGATGAGCTTGTGTGCATCTGATAGCGAAATGCAGAATGTTTTCGGTGGCCAGGAAAATGTCACACATGTTACTGAAGTCCTTTCCCTATATGTGTCACACAGAGTCTGCATGTTGCCATTGCATGTTGCCATTTAAGCAAAGGTGAATTTCATTTCTCCTCTGAATTCCAGACACACAAACCTGCATAGTCAGATGTCACCAGGCGTTCGTGTGCTGTGTATACCACTGCTAGTTATTTTTGAGATTTATAGAGAATAAAGGAATGGTGAGAAATGGTAATGGGTAGTTAAAAAAAAAAGAACTATCAGTGCAGTAATTTTCTGAGGCTAAAAGATTTCTTATTTTAGTAATTACTATTATTTTTTTTTTAGTTTTAATAATAAATCCTATTGAAAGAATTTTGGGAGGATGAAAACCTATTCATAAAATATTTCTGGATATTTCTGACCTAACTTCCCTTTGGTTAATATTTCTGCTTGTAAATAATTGTAGATTTCAATCCATCAAGTGAGGGAGAGGCAAAATGTGTATATGAAAAAGGATATTCATGCTAACAGGCTGTTTAAGAGGTATAAAACACCTGTTTCTTGTTATATCAGGTGTATTTTTATCTCATAACTTTAGAACTAATTTCTTGTTGCATTAAGATCAGTTTAACATAAACCGTGGCCCTACTGAAGCCAATATTTCATTAGCTTCAGTCTGAGACAGCTAAATATTCTGCTAGGATTTTGCCTTTTTGCGTCTTATTAAATAATACCAGGTGTGGTGATCACTTGCCAAAAAAAAACCCCGTTTTATAGTAGCTATGCTCCATTTTTTACAAGACAAAATTGACATGTTATCCATAGCAGGAAATGCTGTATGTTTCTAGTCTCTGCCTATTGCTGAATGTGCAAATTGTTGCAAATAAAAATCCATTTTTGCAATCACAAACTGAAATTTATTGTTTATGCAATGTACTTAGCTGCAGGAAGCTATTGTTTAAATAATCTACTCACTATAACTGCTAGAAATGCTTTTTTTATCTCCATTAAACTTCTGGTTTAGTTCATTAACATATTGTTAATTGTTGTGTGATTTAGTTCAGTTCCACGTGAATGGCATTTGTGAAGCAGAAATTTTTTTTTTTATTTATCTTTTGTTTGGAAAGAAAATCTTCTTAAGTGACTGGAAAGGGAGGGAAATGTAGCATACTTGCATCATAGCTGCATCTCTAAATACTTTTGAGGTTTACTATTTAAAAATAAATGAAGAAACAAGTAGATACAAGATTGTGCTTACAGGCAAACAGAGAAATGAACAATCTGATAAAATCAATTTCATAAATAGCATTCACTCAGAAAGGAGTCAAGTTTAAAGGACATCTAGAATGTGTGCATTTGAGGGAGGAGAAAGAGCTTTAATTTAAACTCAGCCACATTTCTTTGAAAATTCTGAAGTCCTGGGGGTTTTGTACAACATCAGGTTTAACTCTGTTGCTTTGTGAAGTACTCCCTGATAATCCAATTGGGGCTGAGAGCTGAATGTAGATATTTAATGGTAACTGCTTCCAAACAACATTATTTTATCCAGAAAGACAAATAATGCCCCCTACCCCTTGCCCCACATGCACAAAAAATCCTGGATGATACAGGAAAAATGTGAAAACTACAGCTGGAAACATCTTTCTCAGAATTTGTTACTGCTTGAACTGCAGCATCTGAAAGCTATTTAGGTCTTTCATAGCAAACCAACAAAGTGCTGGTTCAAAAGATACAAGCCAACACTCTGTTCTGCTCTCTCTGTTTTGACTCAATCTGAAGCCTCTGACAACTGTTCTTGGTTAAATTCAAAGTCAATTTTCATACTTTAAAATTGAGGCTCTATAGAAATCTATCTATGTATATATATGTGTATGCGCACATAGTTTTATATACGTACACTTTCTTTTTAGGGGAACGCCAAGATACATCCAAAATAAATACACTCCGAGCTAATTTGTATTGCAGTAGTATTTTTCTGCCCTGGGTTGTGATTTAATCAAGTGTTAATATTATTTAAATAAAATGATGACCAAACACCACATAAAATGTCCTAACTGCTGGAGAACATATTGCCTCATTGTTTTAAAACTGTGAGAAATTAATCTGTGTGTATCTGGAATAGACATCTTAAATAGAGCTGATCTGGAAATGTCATAATAAAATATTCCTCTGTGTCTGGAGGAAGAGATAGGAATGATTCTAGGCTATTCTGAAAATGAATATGAAGATAAGTAAAGGTGAAAATAAATAAAGTAAATATTTTCATTGTTCTGCATAACAAGAAGACCTCAAAAGATGTAATTCAGAAATTTTGTTTCATAATTCCTTTTATTTTATTTTATTTTTTAGCAATGTGTTTTGAGAGGCTTTACATATTTTTATTAGTTTTGTGAAAAGTAACATTGATGTGACTACTGGAGAGGAACAAAACATAACTACAAAGCATAATAAAATCAAAATAGAATGGCAAAAAAAAGAATCAGCAAGGTAAAATTATAGGACTTTAAATTACAAAATTTCTTTTTTTTTTCTTTTGGCAACATTACAATGTCAAATTGAAAAATCACCATTTCCATTTCAATGAGGGGAGTATTTTTTAATTGTAAAAGCTTCCATTTGACAATACTCAGTTAGCTTTTCTTTCACACTGAAACAGTCAGAAGGGTTGGGTTCCTCACATATTGTTCCATATTCCTCACAAGTCTTTTTAGAATGAATGTTTTGTGGTCTTTTAGCAAGTTTTAGGAAACATTTTCATGAATATGTAGAGCTTAACAATATATATGTTTCCTGTTAAGGTTTTACAGTTGAAAATAAAATTCATGGTTTTCCAAATTCTGATGAACTGCTCAGTACTGTATTGCACTGATGTTTGCTGCTTTGCCATCAGTGTTTCTGCCAGCATTCAAAACAAGTATCTGCCTTTTTAGGAAAGATGCTTTTGTGGCTGATGCCAAGTTTGAGATAAGAGGTGGAGCTTGGACATAACTCTTTTGTTGTTGGTTTTTTTTTTTTTTAATTTTTCCCCTTAAAGTTAAGAGTAGTGAATTTTTTTCTTTTTCTGAAAAAATCTACCAATATTGTTAATTTACAGTTGTTTAACAGGAGGCTGGAAAACTTTGCCATATCCTTATGAAGAGATCTATCGAGTTCTATTTATGCCCTGAACTCTGGGTTTCATGTCCAATGTATCTTGGCTGCCTACATTTGTGTCCGGGTCTCACTGGGACTCCTTAAAATTTAACCTGGTTTTAGTGCGTTTTTTTATGTTGTTTGTGTGTTTTCTCTTTTTTGCTCCTTGGTGAGGAGCAATATAAACTGCTCATAGGACCCCAGTGTAAATGAATCAAAAAAGTCTGTCACTGTGAAAGGAGTCCACTTCTGTGCCTAGAAAGTAAGAACAGGTTATATGAAGAGAAGCTTGGAAAGATTTGTTATCTGTTGTAGGTAAGAGCCATTAAAAAATACAAGGGAAACGGGTTCTGAGCATGCTGCTCATTTGCTCCTTATATATAGCCCAGCCCCATAACACTGTCCCTGTGAGCCCACCAAGGGCTTTCAACCTGCCTAATCTGGTGTTTAAGGGCCCTTCAAAACTGCTACCAATTGCAAAGAGATGAGAACAGAGAAAACAAGCCTCTGTGTCAATACCTCTTTCCTTTGCTGGGCTCATGGAGAAGGTACAATGTGCTTTTCCTGTTTCCATGCAGAAAATACTCAACTGCCGTTTTGCAAAAGAGTAGTTCAGCGGATACTGAGAATACATTTGAAACATGCTTCCAATATAGGAACTGAACTAAGGGGCCAGCTTTCTGGGAATGTGTTGGCCAAATTGCATGGCTCTGAGATCATGCAATACGTTACCTAACCTTTGTTTTTAAGAAGAAAATGTTTTCCTTATTTCTGTCTTTTCCAGTTCCTTGGAAGTTGTGAATCAAGGGTTAGATGCTTGGGTGCTGTGAAAATTTTATTTTGTCAAAACCATGGGTCAGATATATAGAGGGTACATGGTGTCTTATTAGCAGGAATTTTATTCTGTGCTGTGATTAATGAGAAAAAAAATTAAATGCTGTTTCTATCAGAGTAAATCGAGTACCACTAATGAAGTACAATTTTTTGGACTCTTCTTTTCCTTGGATGGATAAGAGGAGACAAGTCACTTGTGGATCCACTCAAATTTACAATTTATACAGTTAACTTCAGTCAGAATTGTCACAAATTATTGTGAAGAGGCAAGTGTTTATGTTGATGTAAAATTTAAGGCAATATTGCTTTGCTGTTGAATTACTTCATTTCCATTCTGTGTTTCTAGCACAGGTGACAGTTTTTGGGGTAGTGGTTTTACCAAACCAGAGCAGCTGGCAAGACTGGTGAAGAAAGGGGTGTACATTTTTTCTCAATGTCATGCAAGAGCCAAATGCTTAAATCTGGAGTAAAAAATATTTACATGCTGCTGCTTAAAGCTGTTGAAGTTTTTTTGCACTGGATGAAGTAATTATTTCCTTGGTATGCGTTTTATGAGGAGATTGCTGTGTGGTCTTTTGATTATGTTGGTAAACATAGATTTGCTTTTGCTTGATGCCAGCTTGGCATTTGTGCATGAAGTGAATCTGAAAATCTTTTGAACTGTTAACATGCATTTATCACGCTGCATCTAGAGACAGTTCCCCTTACTAGTCCCAGTTGCAACTGTCTCAATAGCAGCTTTATAGTGTTTCTATGGGAATGCAGTCTTGGGAAAAGATTCAGTGCTGCTTTAACTTTTTTCAGTGGGATTTGAGAGATGGAAACAATGAGGATGAGTCATCCCCATTTGGTCAGTAGGTCTGTTTATCCAAAGAGCTAGTCAGTTCTTCTTGGGTCATTCTCAGGTCCTAGCCATAATTTTGACCCTGATGGTTTCTTGTATAACGTTACAGATATTTCCACATTTCTCTGGCTTTCTGTCAGTAACACAGATTATGGATTACACACAATAAATTGATATTTGTTAAAATATAATAGGAAAATACACTTGCAAATATGGAAAATCTGTTGTTGATTTTTTTTTTTTTTAATAGGGTAAGCCCTTAGGCCCTATGTTATTTGATGTAATTTCTTGGAGGCTGTTAGTTTAATTGTATCTAGGAAACACACATCAAATTCATGCCTTAGCCTGTTAGTGGTCTTTGTATTGAAAAAAGTATATGGAGTATAGGGAAGGAGCAGATGAAAGAGAAAGAAGAAAGTATTAAGAAACTTAGATGAAGAAATGTAATTTACTTAAGCCTTTGAAATAATCCGACATTGGAAAACATGACAGTAGAAAGACACGTTCTTTGCAGAAAAGTGGTTTCATGTTTGAAGCTAGGGGAGAAAAAAGATCCCATTCAAGCAACTTAGATGAATGGATTTACAAAAAGCAAATAATGCACAATCTAGAGAGGGCCTGAAATATCATTCCAGTATTAAAACACAACTAGTAGTCAGAAGTCAAAACATTTTCCTCTTTTTTTTTCTTTTTCCCCCTTGCGTAATTTTTTCACCCTTTTGCAAACAAAGCCGTGAGCATGCTACTGGAAGGTAGCTGGTGCTCAGAACGTATCTTCAGAGTCGTGTGTGCAGGAGCGCTTGCTGGCTGGGGCCCCTTGGGAACTGGTGGGGCTGAGGTGCCTGTCCCGTTCCTGCTCGCTGCTCCTGCACATTCTGTCTTCGCTGTGTGGTAGAAGAAGTTCTGCCACAGCCTGGCTGCAGCCAACCTCACTGCTGCAGCTGCATTTGCCTCTGATTGAACTGACTATTTATAAAGAAAAGTATTTTTTAAAGCCTGCTTTATTTCCAGCAGTAGAGTGACTTGCAAGGCACGCGGTCCTGTCATTCTTTTCGTTTTATGGCAAGAGGATCCCGCTGACAGATCAAAGGAGCCTAGTCTTCCTTACCAGGCCTTTCAAGGACTAGTCCAGCAATTTTGCCTGCTTGCTGCTTCTGTTTGTGAAGATCTCCCTCCATCTCTGACTTGGGAAAGGATATCTCCTGTAGTGCTAGAGCATATGCTTACATTTAAGGGGATACCTATAGAGTTCTCTTTAAAGACTTGGTTGTTTTGTAGAAGGGAAGAACCTCAGAAAAGAGATTATTATAGCCAAATATGGACTCTAAGTGCATATTAATGAAGCTAAATAGATAACTGTGGTCTTAAAGGGTCTCATAAGGAATTAATTTATTTTGGTAGTTTTGGAGCAGGCATCAGATCGGGGGCCCCAGAGATGGCGGGCTGTGTGGTAGAACGTCACTTTCTGGCTGCCGCTTCACAAGAAGCCTAGGAGGTTTCTGCCCTCTGCTGTCTATGGTTACTCGTTCCTGTCCTCCCTTTTGTAGGCCTCTTTAAACTAAGAGAAATCTTCTGATCCAGTTTTGATACAGTTTTACAAACAGCAGCACTGGCATTGAGTGGGTGATGAATGAGTGAGCAGGCAGAGGGGGGGGCGCAGCACCTTTTATGCTGGCTGTGTTGCTGGAGAAAATGTAACGAGAAGCTGTGCTCTGTCAGTGAGTGGTATTAGCTGCTGGGGTGATGTTTAATGTAGCCTGATCCTCCAAAGTGCTGGCATTTATTTAATCTGGAGGATTCTGAATAAAAATGATCCAGCCAGAAAATATGAGCAACTTGCCAAGAAACCTAAAATCTGCACTACCTTCTGGGGATGCTCACTTAGGATTTACATACAAGGGAAACAATTCCAGAATATCTGCTTGCTCATCTCAGTATGAAGCATTTTCATTTCAGTATATGAGTGTTTGCATAAGAAGTCTACTCAGGATAGCAATCTCCCTTTACATTTACGTCTTTCAAGCTGGTTCCCTGTGTAAACATGTCCTTAGAACATCACTTACAACTGAGTAGCATTACTTTTTTTGCAAGGTATCCAAAGTCCTTTGATACTCTGTAAGATCATTTGGATTCAAAACTATTTCAGCTGCTCTTTAGCTCTGGCTCTAGTTAATGTGGAAAGGTATCCTGGAAGTAGATTTTTGCTGAACAGATACATATAAGAGCATGAAGTATATCTAGACCAAGTCGTAAATGGGATAATTAAGTAGAAAGTATATCTGGAGAAGAAAAATGTGACGGCTAGTAAAAAGAAAAAGTGAAATCAGAGTTGCTTTTCAACATAGCAGTAAAATTGTGGCGTGATGGCTGAAGGATGGATTTTAGTAATATATGAATGAGGTTGGGTGGCTTCAGTGCAGAGATGCTGTATGAGGTAGGAGAAGACACATGGACTGAGTAGGTATATTTTGTCTTTTAAGTGTTAAATCTCAGAGAATGGAGGTCTGACTTAAAAAAACCGTCCATGATTATCAAACATGGAAAGTAAATTCATGTTTCATACAATTAGGATTATATTTAAAGATAGTTTATAAAGTTTTAAACACATGCTTTAACTACAAAGTTACTACAATTTTTTTTAGCTATGAAGTTTTAACTCGGAAGTTAACTGTTAACTGCTTGGGCCTAGTAAGGTACTTGTGTACAGTACTTTGTACAGATATATCTGAAAATACTTGCTAATGGCGTGCTGTTGCACATTGTACTGACATCAGTAAAAAAATGTAATGCTTATCTCTCAACTTTATTAACTATTTGTAAACTATGCATGAATGCATCTGGTGGAAAGCAAGACTAAGCTACTGCCTTCACTGATCCTAACGTAAAGAGGGTCAATAGCTATGTGTTGTAGCTAGGGTTTTAGAAAGGCTTGAAGGTTGATAACAGAGATTGTGTTACTCCAAAGAGACAGAGTGAGAATAGGTACAGTAATACTAGTAAATAATGCAGGGATAGTATGGAAGAAGAATCCTGAGGGTACATACAGTGCTGAAGAGTCAGGA
Organism: Pelecanus crispus; assembly: GCF_030463565.1. Lineage (NCBI taxonomy): Eukaryota > Metazoa > Chordata > Aves > Pelecaniformes > Pelecanidae > Pelecanus > Pelecanus crispus. The sequence continues at coordinate 17,685,564 of NC_134651.1, read as the reverse complement.
AATGCTAAAATTCTCCTGTGAATGCAGAGACTTATGTGCTGCTGAGGAGCCAGAGAATGATGTAAGGCACAAATAAATTTAGCAAATGCAAGAATGTTTATTACCTTCACATGCAAATGAAGCATCATTTATTTAATCAGTTTTTGATGTCTGTAGTGATATGTATACTGTGTTTTATATGGTTCCCGTGTGGCCATAAATAAATTTTATTTACAACATTGGAGGGAGCTGTTATTAACAGTTACTCACAGCCAACATCAATTATCTCTGGTATTCTGCAAATACTTATTTATGGTTACAATAAAATATTCTTGTGGAAGTGCAGTTCTGTAAAACTACCTAGAATACCTAGTATGGGAACTTCATCTTCTAGAATAAATACACTGTTGTACGCAACCAAAATATGGAGAATCAGTGAGCTGCTGAAAAACCCTCCAAGTGTTAGCCCTTAGAAGTTAGCATATTTTGTAATTTTTCTTTCTTAGGGCATGGTCCTCTCATGTCATGAATAAAAGCTCACAAGAAGAATACCTTTGTAAAGAGACAAAAGTACAATAATTTGGAATCATAATTTGGAATGTGGTAATAAAGCTTTCCATTTTTAAAAATCGGAGAGCTAAGGTTCTTCAGCAAACTGATTATAGACATTTCTTGTAAGTAGTCTGGGTTTTATCCACTTTTGTGACTTGTCATAGAGGTAATTTAAGTTTCTGGAACAGAGGGTATGTATATATTTTTAAATATTTTGATATACACGTGCCTAGTCTTTGACAGTTTCAAGGCCCTAGTGAGTCACTTATTCTGCACTTTAATTAGAGTATTCTTTTAATATAGGGTTACGTGTATGAAATTTTCTTTTTTTCTCTTATGCTACTGGTAAGGAGCATTATAACTACCAAGAAGGTCACTATTTTACAGTTTATTTGTCTCTCTGTATTGCAAAGATCCAAATAAGAGACCCCCATGCACACTGACAAGTGTGTGCTCATCATATAATGGAAAAGAGTAATTTCTTCATTTGTGACAAAATGATTGGAAAATTATTAGTGGCAGAACTTGCCTTCTAATCTGAAAGGGGACTGATGTAGTCATTTGCACACAATGAGAGTTATCAGCTTGTGTTAGACAAGAATATTTATGAGCTATAGTTGATAAGCTGTAAATCACCAGAGTCCCTGAATTAGCAAAGACATTAATATTTAGCTGTGTAGGCTTATAGTTAGGTGTTTTTCTTTTAAAATATAAAGGAATATAGAAACATTGATATGATTTATACAGAGCACATATTTTATTAGTCATTTTATTGACTATTACATAATTCCATTCTCATTGGATTATTAAGAAGTGTTTTAATTTGTGGCTTTAGCAGGTTGGGCTTTCTAGAAGCACCATCAGGTTATATGTGAGACTGTGCAATTAGTGATAGTGCCCTTCTAATATGTTTACTCCAGATTCTTGAAGGTCTGGTGAATGGTGCAAAATCATCAGATTCATGTTTGTCAAATCACATGCAGATTTCACTGCCAGTGAAACTGGAATCCTGCAGAACTTGAAATAGGTTTCTCTTCTGTTCTACGCAACATGGGAAAGTAAGAGAGAGGCAGTCTAGCAGCAACCCACAGAAAAAGTATAAATCATCAATCTTAGATGCCAAATTATAGTCTGATCATAAATGAAAAACCATTAAAGAAGAATTTGCAGTCAACCAGGTATCATGTGGAGCTTGCATACTTCTTCCTCTAGGAGCCAAGGAAATTACTTTATCATTGATTTTTTTTTTTTTTTTTTAAACTATATTAGTAGTAAGAACAATGTATGATGTTTTCATCACAGACTGGGCTCTTTTTTGAAAAGATAGGTTTCCAAGCAGAAAAGAGCCTTTCCATGTTGCTGGAGTATAGATGTAGGATATGAATAATGTCTGTGTGGAAATGAATGTACAATGCCATGTAAAACACAGCTGTATGGTCACGGTGTGACAACCAAGTTGCATTGAACTGTACTATGTGTTCAGCAATATTTTTCTTTCCATGTAGCCTTAGGCAAATACTTTCTTGTTTCTGTTGTTATTGGTTAGACTGCCACAGATTTATCATGGATATTTATGGGTGAGATGGAGGTTAAGCTAGCTGAAGTATTCTGGGTTAGTATGAACAACAGTAAAGTTATTTAGCAGATATATTAATATAATCTCCAAACAAAAAAGCCAGAAGATGCAAGCAATCTGCCAAAATATACAGATCCTAATGCTGGCCGTGTTTTCCAATTAGTAAAGAGAAGGCTGCTGTTTCTCCACATATCAAGTGTTTCAAAATTATGAAACTAGTGGAAACCAAAGCAAGTTGAGGTGCTAATTGTTGCATGAGTATCTGTGATACCATTTCAACTCCAGCTTTTACAGGGAATTTCACTGTCAAGTGATTTAACAGTTACTTAAATGAACAGATAGACCATAATTTACTGCAACCACTTCACTGTACTGCAGTTAAAACCTTCCAGAGCAGGAGCTAGAGAATGTCTTTATGTAGTTATTTTGTTCTGCCTTGTTTACCACAAGAGAAAATAACCTTCATTCTGATCACAGAGCAGCTAATGCAGTGCACAAGAGAATTCCTACAGCACAGCTTCCTACTGCTTACCCTTTTAGTAAGAACATTCTCCAGTTGCTCCTTTTATCCATAATTTTATAAAAATGACTGGGCCTGTAAGAAACATGTTCTTTTGTGACAATTTTTAAGCTGTGAAAACTCATTGTCTGACAAAACAAAATAGGAACAAATAAATGGTTGAAAAAGATGAATGAATGCCATAAAAGTCATTGGGAACTTCATCTGTCAGTGTTTTTAGTTTGTGGTTGGTTTTTTTTTAATTTTATTTATAATGTTTGGTTTTCTTTAGCGTAAAACAAATCAAGGCAGGATTTTAATTCTACATCAAGTACTGTTCCTGCAATATTCTGTTTATTATAGTCACAAACTTTAAGGACAATTCTGTCCCTATTTTGCTATCATCACATGGAGCACATTGGCCTGGCAGTGTAAAAGCTCTTCCATTGGATGAACTTGGAGATTTTAGCAAGTAAAAGGCTTAGATTTTAATTGGTTCATTTTTATGTATTATGCTACGTCAGACAGACAAAATAGAGGACATAATGAAAGTTCAGATAGGTCCTCAGGGTATTTGAAATTTAACTGAGGCGCACACATATTCTTTTTGTATTTATAGCTTGCGTATTTGCTTTTGATAGCAAATTTCATTGGAAGCTCATGAAATCCTTCATATGAATAGAAACATGCACACTTACAGGTCCTCCCAGATGAGAAGAAAGTATTAAAACACAGATGTTACTCCAGCCTGCCCTGTGTTGTGCAAAATAGCAAATGGGATGGAGGAAAGCACCCAGAGATACACTGTAAAAGGAAGGATAAAGGGGAAAATCTTCCCATTAGAGACTGTTGCTGATGAAAGGTTTTTTTCTGGCTTGTGAGATAAGACAGCAGTTGTTAGTGGGTTTTGCCACCAGGCTCTTGGTACTTCCCATCTCCTGAAATTTCATCCATCTAGGGGTCTGGGTATGCAAGTGTATGTTAGGGAACACAGCGCGCTACTCCTGGCTGCAGCAACAAGGTCACGGTGTGCCTGAAGGGCATCTCTGTTACTTAGGCTCTAGAGGTACAGCAAAAATCCTTCTTCTTATAAGGAAGTCAGGGTGCATCTTGTAGCTCTTGTAAGCTTCCTTTCTGTCCAGCAAGCTCCCAAGCATTAAAAATTACACCTACCACTACCACTCTTGTCTGGTTTCCTTTTGATTTTTCAGGTTCTGCTTTTGTGGTTTGTTTTCTTTTTGCCATGGGTGTTTGTCCATTTTCCATTAGCTCAATTCCAAGTCTGAGACAGCTGCTGTAATTGTTGCCAGGTTCAGTTAGTTATGCACCAAAGGCTTAATTAGTCTTTTAACCGTTAGAGCTCACCTAGTTAGTGAAAAAGATTGAAACGATTCCCTCTCCCCTTGCTATTTCAAATAATGCCATTTGGAGTGATGACTTAAAAGGAAAATTCTGTCTTCCTGAATTTGAATGATCTATTACTCACTAATTCCGTCGAGTTAATAGCTGTTGAAAACATATGTAGCATATTTTATATTCTTTACTTATTGGGAGATGTGATTTCTTGGATTAGACCATTCTAGATGGAGAAGAGGGACATTTTAACTTGAATTTCATGTAATTTCCAACTTTGGAGTTGTGTTACATACTAAGTGGCTTGAGTCCTCTGGTTATTTAAGCATTTAATATTCTCAATTGCTGTACCCAAAAGAAGCTGATAGAAGCCGAGATTGTGATTTGTCTGTCAGAGTACATTTCCTTTGCAGAAGCCCTGTAGCAACAGTAAAAATTAGTGGTTTGCCTTGGGTGTTTCATCAAGTGTGGTCAATTTAAGATGCAAAATCAGAATAGATCCCATAATTCTTATAGCACATTAATCAAGTCAATTAACTAATATGGTTTTTGTCTATTTATTTGAAGAATTGTCTGTGCTGAGAAGTGAGGTTGTTTGGTTTTTTTTTTTATAGCCAGCACAGAAAATCTGAACTCACTCCTACAAGAAGATTGAAGGTCATTGTAACAATCAGTGAATGAATTTAAATTACAATAGGAATGGATGGAGATTCTTACATTGATGGAATTCTGCTAAAATAATGACACTGATGTGGGGTTTTTTCTGTGTAAGCATAATATGTCATGATACTGTGTTTTGCAAAGGGAAGGATCTGTGAAACATTGCTAATAAAAGATGGACTAAGTTACTGATATGCAGTAGTACTTACTGCTGATTATATAAGCTGTGTAGAAAGAAGGATGAAGACTGAGATGTGTTAGACTTGCAGTATTCTTTGAATTATCCTCACAGACTTACCACCTCCAACCTACTCCCATGGTGCTTCTCATGTTTAGCGTATGGACAGGAAACCCCCAAACCTTGTATCTTCTACACTGGTCATTGTGTAACGCTTGTCTTTTCACTCCCATTTAGTACCCAGGCAAACAGACTTTAAATACCTGTACATTTTTGATTTTATACTTGGAATACTTGTTAATTTTGGTTTATATATTTGTTTGCTTTAAGCAAATGACTTCAACTGAGATGTTGAGTAGGCAGTGCCTCTAGAATTTGTATGATGAGTGTAATGCAATTTAATCTCAGTAAATTCTCTTTTCTTGGATAGAACTTGCTATAATTGCAGTGCAGTCCTATATCGAATTGAGATCTTGGAATAGAAATGAAGTTTTGTGATATACTAATAGGCTTAGTCAAAAGCCTACTAAATATTTTCATCAACTGTAATGGACTCAGGCCAGGTAGTAAGGATAATTAAACACTTTTGCAGTAGTAACTAAAAGATATATCAACAAGACAGTTGCATGTATTTGTTATTTTTTTAAACATAGATGAAACATGCTTTGTTCAGCAATAATATTTAGCTCCCCGACTCTGCAATGAAACAACATCTCCCTGGTGGGGTGGGACATTTCAGTCCTGCAGTTCAAGAAATTGCTCTTTTCCATACACAAAAAGACTGAGGATCCAATACTGTTCTCTTACCTACATGCTACCCATTACAATTAAGGAAAGCAATTTGTATCTATAAAAAGTATCATTAAATCAAACAGCATTCATTTTGGTAGATAATAGTCTCATCAGAGTCAATAGGATTGAGGGCTATAATCTCTGCATCCAAGGGGAATTGTGTCTGCTGGTGCCTTCCCTGTCTTGGAAGGCCTTTGAAACTTTCTGCTCAACCCTGTAATATAGAAAGGAGCCTCTTGAAAACCTTGGTTGCTATATACTGCCCTGCTTTGATTTTCCTTTTTTTTCTGAAGTATTGTGAGATACTGTGTACCACTGTCCTTGGGATGCCTATTAATATCTATTATAGTGGATATACTGTTCCATTTCTTTTTCATGTCAGCATAAAGGTTTGCATCCTCTAAGAAAAATAATTACTGTGCATTTTATTTAATGTTTTTCACTTATGAAAAAAGAAACCCCCAGTAAATGACACATCTCCTGGTGTAATTATTCAGCAATGTAGTTTAAATCTCTGACTCTTCCATTTTCTGTATCTTTTCCCAGTCTGATTAACATACACAATGGAAGTATTTATCAGTGTGGCTGAAAGAACAAAGTGCAGCTATATGCTACCAAATCTAATGAAAGACATCTTGCTGTCTATGGAGGGTGCGTTTGAATTTTCCATTCTGCCTTGTTATCCTTGAGAGAATCCTCTCTGACTGATTATGACAGTTGAAAATGTAGCAGCAGATAGTCTGAAGGGTAAAAAACCCCTAAGTCATTAGAAATGCAAATTATTTTATATTACTCTATAATTACAGTGAGCTACAAGCTTACTGGAGTAAACATAACAATAACTTATTTTCACACTATCCTGCACTGACTTAGAATTTAAAGAATCATTCACAAAGTGGGAACTGATGATTATGTAGCTGATGCTGGCAAAGTATTAATTAATACAATCAAGCATCAATAATGACACTTGAGGGCATCATGCAAATCTTATATTTGAGTTATGCTTATAATCTTATTAGGAATTACTCAAGGGACTTCACCTTATTAACTGAGTCCTTTTTAGGCTTTTAGCAGGAACCTTTACTTTCTTTCTTTTTTCTGTGGATGATAAGTACAGGGGTTTTTTTAAAGTCACTCTGATGTGCCTGACTACAGCTTTCACTATATAATCATGCTTTTTGTTATAGAAATGTTATAAATCATTTTGTCAATTACCTCTGAGAGTTAGCAATTGACATACTCATAAGAATAAAAGGGATAGCCTTTTTCAGAAGACTTGATTTCAGTCTTGTGGATAGGAATTGTGTCTGTGACATCCCCCTCCCCCACAAACAGTTTAACTGCATCAGCCATCGTGGTGATCAAGATCCTTTCACTTCAAAGTGTTTAAACCATCTCATCAAATATACACTAAGAATAGAAATGATGAACAGCCAGTCTCTCATTTTTCTGATTTTTTTTTTTTTTCCTGTTTTCCTTTCAAGTTTTGAAATTTTTGGCCATGGGGATAATTAGCCTGCTCTTGGGATGGAGTCTTTCCTCTGGCTGTCAGCTTGAACACAATTTGCAAATTGAAAGTTGGTTTATGACTGAAAGAATAAATGCAGTCAAATAAGCAAATGTACTGCCTATGACCTCTACCTTTTAAGTCTTTCTTCCATGTAATGCCAGGTGTATCGTATCCAAATTCATCTTCTTTTTCCCCTTCCACTTCTAAAAAAGAGTTATTTTAATCATCAGCCTGAGTGAATGATCATTTATGGTCCTCAGAGAACATGAAAAAACTGGGAATGACAGAAGGAATAAAGATAAGCATAGGATGGCCAAGAGAAGGAAGGAAGGAAATAGAATACCAATTCTAGAAGTAGCTTTCTGTACTGCATTTCCCACATCATGGTGCTGGTGATGGCTGAGAGTACTGGAAAGTCTTATGGAAATGACATCAAGAAAGTAGTGTTGCTGATGTCTGTTCATAGTCCCTATGCATTAGATAAATCTTTCTTTTCCTCTTCTTTTCTTGATATCCTTCGCTTACTAGAAATTTTGTGATTTTTATAAGAGGCAAATACTGATTGTGGGAAAGGTTTTTTTTTCAATTTGCCACACACAAAGATTAAAAAAAAAAGAGGTGGGGTAATCTACATTTAAAGCACCGATGTTAAGGTGCTTAGCTTTGGTGTCTGAGTGAAGAGGCTAAGCTCTCTAAACTCCATAAACAGACATGTGATAGCAGTCTATAAAATCATTAGCAAGATGCAAAGAATGGATGGAGGCTAGTTGCTGTCTTCTCCAGCAACAGTAACTGGAGGGCATCGGATGAAGCCAGGATGGGTGAGGTCCAAAACAAACAAAATGAGCAGAAGGATTAAGGGGTAGCAGGCCTGTGATCTCCTTGACAAGGAATGCTGTGGGTGCTGAAAGTTCAAGTTGGTCCTAGGGCAAATTAGACATATTCATTTGAAGTTTTTGCATGAAAGACTGTGTTATTAGTAAAATGAAATTATGCCCTCTCTTAAAAGAAACTCTAAGTGATTCTGGCTGTTTTTACCAGTCAGGATGAAAGAAAAAAAAAATTACTTAGTATTTTAGGAATTCCCACTCTGACAATTCTAGGAAAGATGGCAAGGTGTTAGCAGCTTTGCAAACAGACTTTGTCTTTTGAAGTTTGATTCAGTTTTGGAAGAAGATCCCCATAAACTGATGACAGATGAGATTGTAAGAATCTAAATGCAGAATAGTAACTACTAGGAATAATTGCATGTGTAGTTTTTGGTAGTGCCCCACTCAGCATCCGGGTCACACTGCACAGACAAGTAGTTTCACTAGACTTTAATAGAAATACTCTCATAGCTAAGTACCTTCTTTTCTGCAACACCTATTTTGTTCTCCAGCCTGGCAGTGTGTTTCTTTCATGTAAGCGTCAGATCAAACCCAATGTAGAAAGCAAGCATTGACTAATGTCTTTCCTCTGTGTTTTTAATGTGGGAAAACTCACCATAAAGAAGATAGAGTTACTCCTTAACTGGTACTAAAACATTACAGCTAGCTACATGCTCCATTTGCCTATTGCAACATTTTAGGTTAGTTTGGCATACAAAACTAGCCTATCACTCCAGGTTCTTTAAACCTTCCAAAAATCTCTCATAAAGCAAGTAAATGTAGTTTTGCATACAATATGTAGTGAATATGAGCTATTTTCCTCTTCATTTGCTTTCTTCTTTTTTAGTTGGTGCATGTTATGTCAGATGATTCAGGTTTGGGTTGTTTCTCATTATACAAAGATACGATTATTGTCTTAAAGTGAAAATGTTTTAAAATGAAACATAGTATCAAATAATTTTACAGATGAAAAGCCATCAAAGGCTTTCTAAATTCCACATATTTCTCGTGTGTAGAGTTATTGGGTCAGATGAGTGCTAAGTTCTCAAAAAAAATTATAGGAATAGGAATGTGACGATTAGGTATACAGTCATCACTACAAATGGAATGTTTTTCTAGCCTTGAAAATACCTAAGCTTTATATTTTAGGACAATCTGCTCCATTACAACATTCTTCCTTTAATTTTTTTCTTGTATCTCCATTTGACTCACTGGAGAAAAAAGAAGAAAGAAAAAAAGACTTATGGGTTTGATTTTAAGAGAATAAATATAATAATTGTTGGTGTTTCCACTGCTTTATTATCTGATAACAAATATCCAAATGTGAATGTATTTCTCCTAAACTTCAACATTTCTATTCTTCAAAGTATATTTGGGCTAGTCCCTAACATCTAACTCCATTTTACTCTTATATCCATAGTCACTGTGACCTAAAGTTAGATCAGCTGTTGGCTGACATAATTTTAGAAAGAGAGTATGGCTGTCAATGCTAATCTTACGTGTATGTGTAAGGCTCATATACATGCAAACTTACTGTGCCTGCATTGCTAAGTTATATTTTCCCAAGCAAACCTCACTAGGGAACAATACAAGCTGTAAGCAAAGGTCTATACAGTATGCATGAAGAAAGCCTTTGTTATAATAGTTAATTTTTGGTGAATGCTGGCAGGGCTACCAAACAGTTTCTTCAGATTTTTTAAAAACAAAATGTAACTTCTTAGTAAAGTTTTGTTCTGAGCCTACTGTGGAGTAACTCAGTTGGATTTCCTTCAGAAAAACAGGAATTTGTATATTCCCTGATTATGATTCACTACCCTTTCTTTGTACAACAGAATATAGCTTGAGTGTGAGAACTGTCTGACTCAAAACCACTGATACGTTTCGCTTGGAACATATATTTTAAGTGAAAAATATTAACCAAAACCACAGTCAGATAAAGCAGACTTGACTAAATAATGTATTACAGTGGTCAAAAGCCAGCCTTATTAAAACACACATTATTGGAAAGAAGCTGCAGCTAATAAAGAATGCTAGCGCAAATATGTCAATGGCCAAAGGGTAAAACGATTCTAAAAAGCATTTTAGAATATAACTGGGATCAAAAGAAACCTTTATTGGATTCTTTGCTTGATACAGATGGTGAAATCCTGAATAGTGATGCAAAAGAGGCAAGAAATGTCAACAACAGTTTCCATCCTATATTTGGAACAAAGCAAGAACACACATGCGGAAGGCAGAAGATACTGAAGGAATAGAACATTCATCATTTAGGACAAAAAAAAAAAAAAAAGGTAGTAGCACTTACTGAAACCAGGATTTTTCTTAAACCACATATTCAGAAAATTTATGTCAGAGACTTTAAAGACATTAGATGAACAACTGTTATTTTTTCACAGAACTGAGAAAATGGGAAAATCTAGGTTTTTGAAGAGTGGGAAACTCTAAGCTGGTTAGTGACAGGTCAAGCACAGGCATAATAAATGTAACAGTTAAATAGAGACTGTAAACAAACAATTTAAGATTAAAAATGTGTCCATCAACATGGCTTCATAAGATGTATTTTTTAGTTAACACAGCTGTTATCCATTTCATAGAAATACAGATTTGATTGATAAAAACAGCTATGTTGAGTAGGAAATATTGTTTTAACAGAATTTATTATCACATGACCTACTAATGTAAGCCGTGTGGGTCAATCGCATTATGTAGACTTAACAAAAGTGCATGTTAGTTTGACTCGCTGACCATTTTTAAAATGTAGTTGTCAATGGAGACTTATTAAAGAGCAAGGTTTTTTATTAACAGACACCCTCAGGAATTTCAGAAGAAATTAACGGTATTTAGCATTTTTATCAACACTCTAAATGCTAAAATCTTTGCAAATAAGTTTTTCTGATGAAACAAGGACTGATGATTCAGAAGATAATGAGGACGTGTTACAGTTGTTAAATGATTTGAACAACAATTTTGTCGGAATCCAGAAAAATGCCTTATAAAATCCACCAAAGACAAAAAAATACAGACAGGATCAGGGAGAGGATGCGGATCAAGATTGCAGCATGGAAGACTTCTGTGAGGTAGAGATAGAACTAAGATGTAATGAAGACACCGGCATGAACATGAGGTGTCTGTGGAGTCTTGTGGGTTGAAAGGTTAATATAATCCTTTGATATCCAAAAAGAAAGGGCTTATTGAAGTGCTCTTTCCTCTTGCTAAAAACACTACAAATCTGTAATGTTAATTCTTGTTTTAACAATCCCCAAAGGACTTTCAGATAGCAGAAAAGAATGTCGCAGAAGTGAAATAGACTTTCAATGTGAAGCTCTGACTTAGAGCCAATACACAATACAGATTCAGTACAATCCTGGTTTTCTGACCATGTTTGGTATGCAGACAGGATCAAACCCACAGGCACAATGGATTTTCCACTTGAAACAAGAAAAGATGGAGGAGATGTAGACTTGGACCCCTTTGATTTTTCCTTTACTTACAGCCTGTAAATTCTAAGGTTATTGCAATAATTTTTATTGAGGAAAATTACAGTACCAATAATCATCAGTATTTACAGCTGATGTACAGGTCATGTCTGCAGTACCTAGTCTAGAATGGTGTGAGGAGGAAAGATTACTCTTTCTGTCACAGACACCATCCATGTTTTGTGGCCGCAGATCAATTGGAGCAGCTCTCTGAGCCTACAGACTTCTCCGGGTAAAACAGATAGGAATGTTATGTGGAGAGTTGCAGATAAACTTGTTCTAACAGGAGCTGAGCGCTTCCATTGTAGTAAATCCGGTTTTTTACTTAGCAATCTAAATTTCTATTTAGATATCTGATTCTGGGAATGCAAATCATTAACGATTTGGCTTCAGCATACTGGGTGTGAAATGGTATTTTCAGGTTCTGGTAAACAAGTCTATAAATACAAAGGTCTAAGGATAGTGATAGTGTGGGTAGGAGTCAAAACATAATGCAGTTTGGATTACATACATACTCCTCTCCCTATTCTTAATGCTGGTGGAATCAACACGGAGTTATACAAAATGGTGGGCTACCTCTTTACTGCCTCATCCTTGTCTGAGGAGTGCAGATTAATGTCAGTCAGGATGACTTCTTGACATCAACATCCCCTAACATGCTGGCGTCTAGTGCTTTCACATTGTTTCAAAACCCCACCAGACTTAGCCCTGTTAGCTCTTAATATGCCGTGGTGCAACCCGTGTGTAAAAATCAGATAACAAACCCGAGGAACTTTATAACAGTTTTGCTTTGTTCATCAGACTGTAAGTTGCATGTGTTGGGGTCAGATATGCATGGTATTTGTGGAAGAGAAACTGTGATTAGAAAGGGAGCCCCTAGAGCACGTCTAAACATCCCTAAGGCATTCCAGGCTTGGGAATAGCGCTCCCCTACACCAGGGACCAATTTACAACATTTGGGGGTTTATTGTAAAATTAAATTGTATGTAACACCCCAAGTATATCTTTTGTTTCTCATGGTAATCTTCCTCTTTCTGGCAACATTAATAAAATACCTGTCTCCTTTAACTGCTCAGGCACATGGCTGCTAGGAACTCTAAGTGGAGAAGCAGCTGAAGTTTTCCGAGTGCTTGCAGTATACTTGACACACTAGCAATATCTGCTGAGTTATGTTCTATATAATTTTTGAATCATGTTCCACAGGACTCAGCAATATCTGTCATATACTTTGTATCTATGTCACAGTTAATGCTGACTTCAAATGAGTAATATTTAGGTAAGTTTCTTTAAGAAATTCAGGTAAAAAGTTCCAAAAGATTCACACGGTAGCAAGGTTTCATCTTCTACTGATGAGTAATTATCTTTTGTGAAACTTTAATGAACAACAGCAAGTACAAATAGGTCGTAACTGAGTTTACAAAGGTAGTATTGCAATTTCTTTTTCTGCACTCATGTAAAATGTTGCTGACTTCCAAGGACAGGCTTTTTCTTTCTTAATTGAACTAAAGAAAAATTGGTTTTACAAAAAGATGTTTCAAAATAGCTTTCACTATATGTTAATGTCAACAAACTTGCTTGTGAAAGAAATAATTTAAAGCAGAATAGGTTTTAAACAACAGAGATCGTGCATAGTATGCGATGATCAGTTAGCTTCAAAGAGAAGAAATCAAAGATTTTCAAGTAATTAGAAACTGGAAGTGGAAATGATCTATTTAGGCCACTTTCTCTGTGCATAAATGCTTCAGCTTTAGTATCTTTGTTAGCTGCAAATATTCTGTTTCTTGGGAGATTTTTACCTTAGCCAGCCTTTGCCTTTACCTTTGCATGCCAACCTTCCCATGTTTTTGAATGTATAGCATTTTTGTCTGGGAGGTTGAAAACAGCTGAGAATGTTTGGCTTTTACCCTTATGCACCACCTCTGCATACTCACCAGCAGTAAAAGGTTCCTGATTTCTGTGCTATACTTGTCTGCCAGTCCTCTTTACAACAAAAGACAAAATGAAAATGTAAGTCTGCAGCATATTTTAAATTTAGTAGAGATTACTTTCCTTCATCATATGTATAATTTCTGGTAGATTTCTTTGGGCCCATATTTACATCTCTATAACTAGTACTCTTTTAAAACTCACAGGCAAAGTTGAAATATTCCAGAAGTTGAATGTGAAATACTATCTTCATTGTTTGGATTAATTCATATATACTACATTCTTTGCTGAAGAGGAGGAGATTTAGAGAAAGATGCAGGGTCTAATTTTTGCTGATGTCAGAGTACCTCTAAAGGGAGCAGCAAATCCTCAATTTTTTCAATACCAGCCCTTTGACCTTGGTAATAAGGGCTTACGTGGATTGAGTTGTGTCATGCTGCTCTTCACACAAAAGCAAGCTGAGTTCAAGCATATTGCACATTGCAATGTAACATAGAGATAGATGAGCCAGATTAAAACATAGCAGTGAGAGTTCAAGTACAGCGGCGTTAGGCTTGAGGTAGGCTACGTTACAGCCTGAAGTTTCAAAGCGGTCCCTCCAAAGTCAGTGGAACTGTTTTTCTCGTTAACCTAGTTGTTAGCATGTCGTGATTATTCTGACTGAAACATTGAAGTATTGCTATCGCTTCAAGCAGGAAGTCCAAGAGTCCAAGCACAATATACTTTTAGCATATGACTAATGGCAAGAGGGAAAAGGTAATTTCTTATCACTGTGGTGTTCTTGTTCAGGCTCAGACACTGATGAGAGCAGCCCCCCCAGCTTCAGACAGTCGTGATGTGGTGTATGAGCTGGCAGAATTGAGCATGCTGTGATCATACATATGCTATAGGAAGAATGGGCTTCATTTGCTTCTGCTGGCTTTTTGTCAGAGGAGCTTCCCTTTCCCAGGAGAACTGTCAGCACCCAAATCTAGGAGTCTGTGGGTTTTGTCACTGCGCATTGCTGATCCACCTGGTGGTGCCTTTACAGTGTGAGTTATTTGATTTTCTGCATTAACTCAGTCTCCAATTTAAAAACATTTCTGAGCTGGTGTCAGTGCAGCTCCTGAGCTGAGGGTGCTTGTCTGTCACTAGTAAAACCTGACAAGAACAGCTGTTCTGAGATATTCCAAATTTCTTTTGCTAGTTGGAAATTCCTTACCTCTTAAACATACTTCACCTTTTCTGTGAACCTAAAATGATACCAGTACATTAATTTAAAGGTGCTCACAAAGTTATCATGCCTTTTATATTAAAAATGACAAAAGCAAAGAGTGTGAATGTAATGCTTTATAGCTGTCTGGTTATACTTAATGTAACATATTGGGCTTATCAGCTCTTGTTTGGCTTGTGACAACAGCCAGATTAATTAGTGCAATGGTGCTGTATTGAAGGAGTCGTGAATTATTTTGGTTGTGGAAAGTAAATGCTATTTGTATGAGTATTGGGATTAGGAAGACTGTACCAGAATGACTAATAGGAAACTAGGCCATGAGGAGAATTTTGGGCAAGACCCCTTTGACAAATTTAGCAGTTTAGTCCCTTTTACTATCCATGCATACAGGCATCCCATTCCTTACTGTAAACAGAGTTACAGATCTGATACAGCCTTGGTGTTTCTGCATGTCTCGGAAGAAGTGTAAATGGGAGCTCCAAAAAACCTAAAAATGACTGGGGACATGCCTCAGGCTCCCAGGCCTTGTTTTTAAATGAAAAATATAGAGTGAGACTCCCAGATATCCTTTTCTTTCATGTTCCATGCTTAGGGCCATAGCAACTAAAAAGCCTTGCTGCACTGAGACTTGAGATAAGCTGAGGGAATATTAAATAAGCCAGTATGCAGAGATCACTGGGAGTAGGTAGGAGCTGGAAAGCTCCAGTTTATAAAAGTAACTAGGAAATTGTGCTGGTAGCTAAAAGATCAAACATTCAACTTATCAAAGGTTACGTTTCAAGTTTTGGGAAACAAAATAAAGAAATTCCTTGTTCTATTTCAGTGACTTCTGTGGCATATTTTCTTTGGCCATTGTACATTCCTTAATAACAGCTGATTTTTGTGGGGGTAATTTTTAGCAGTGCTGCATCATACAAGATGATTCCACAGTAAATGTTCTGCAAACACTGTGTTAAATTGGTTTCTTGTCCTTACTTGAGGTTGATTAAATGTAAATTTCAGGTTCTTGATCTAGTAGCTGTTGGCTTTGTGCCCTGGCTCAGGTTAGTGTATTGCTTCTAAAACACACTTCAGCTAAAAGCACCAGTCTTTCTTAGTCCCCTGTATTTGACTTGAGAGAAATATTTTTCTTGCTGGAGCAAGACAGCAAGTTTATTGCATCATGGATTTTTTCATTTGTTATATGACACCTAACAACTCTGTGCCTCAAACCAGCTTTAACACTGTGCTGCTGATCTAGAATACAGGCTTCAAATGAGTTTACAAGCAAGAGTCGTAGCAGGATTAATGAAAATGAATTATATACTCTTCCTCATTTTGGCAATTGTGAGTGAATAGCTTTTTTCTGTTTTAGGCGAGCATTAAAAACGTAAGTCTGTAGAGAATGAGACCTTTATGCAGTTTCTTGTGAAAATCACGTTCATGTGAGAAAGAATAGAAGATTTTCTTTGAAGAAGAACCAAAACCACTGAAAACCAGGACTATTTCTACTCAGCAAAATGCCAAACATTTCCCTGTTTGTTTATAGGTCAAATCTCATGGAGACATGGAAGTCGGGGAACTTTCCTCTGGCTACATCCTTAATTTGTCCAGCAGTTAAACCCTGCTTGCCTGACTGCACTGTGAATAGCGTGATTGCAGTAGGATTATTTATAGTACATAAAGTTAAATCATGAGTGAGCTTTGCAGGACTGGGACCTTCAGAGGCAACTGGCAGATTTAAAATGCATTATTCCAAAATGCACTGAAGAGTTCTCCATGTTATGCTAAGTGTGCTTCATTACACCAAACTAATCTCCTAGTTATAACTAATCTCTTAGAGCTTGATTCTGTTCATCCTCATTTCAGTAAGTGCAAAGTCATTGCCTGAATCAAGTTAGGGTGTTTGGCTTTTTTATTCCTTCATCCTTAATTATTACATAACCTTTAATGCAGGGTTTACAGAATAGAGAGGTAGGTCCAGCATATAAATTGGATTACTCCTCCTGAAATCTGTGGAGTTACAACTGTTTACAGTGACTAAGAACCTGGCCCATAAACTTCACTGAAAGGATTTCTGTAATCTGGCAGTATAATAAGACTGAAAGAGTTACTTCAAAGGGTTGTTGCAACCTGAAAATGAATATTCACCGGAGCATTGTTAGCGTAATAGCAAAGTCACTTCTTGAGGACACTGAATATCCAAACACGCTGGGCTGTTTATGTTGCGCAATAGGACAGTTAAAATATTGTTTGTCTCCTGTGTGACTTGTGTAGCAAAACTGGCCTATTAACTACAACAATGTGTACATATTTCCCTAATCAAAAAATGAAACTGGTGTCTCTGGCAAACTATACACCTAGCAAGACAAATACTCATGCCTTTTGATAGAGAGAGCAGCTTTTCAATGTGCAGCAAGGACTTTACAAAAACATATAAAGAGCAAAACAGTTTATATTTGTAGATAAAAAGAAACATCATTTATTCGGCATAAGCTAGAGAAAGCTGAGTGTATATCTTTCAATACAGTTCATCAGCAGTACATTAAGAAGCAGACCCAAAGGCTTATGGAAATGGAAAGAGGCTGCCTGACTTCAGCAGGGCCTTGATTGATCCTGTTATCCTTAGGGTGTGCAGGCTCTCATGGGGGAGAGGAACCATCGTGCATGTAATATTCAGGCATACACAAAATCACAGCGCCAGCGACATTGTCCCCATGGGGCAGTCCCACTCATTTGATCAAAGGAATGCAGACATAGAATCAGGCTTCAGATAACTGCTCACGTCCTGGCGAGGGCTGCAGGATTGTTTGTGATATACAGACAAAGCCTATAGCAAAGATGAGGCACAGACACATCAAAAACTGTCATGAGAGGCACCCTGGCTCAGATGGGCGAAATACCTTCAGCCACGAGGTCTGCTACTTAGCCTTGTGTGACGGCAGGGAGGAGAGCAAGAAGAGGGAGCAGCTCCTCTCTCTGCGTTCCGTATTTGTGGAAGTTGTGAGCATCCCCTTTGCCTGCCTCGGCAGGCACAGCCACAGTCTGCCAGGCACTGATGTGTGCTGCTTGCCCTGGTCAGCGGCAAAGTCCGCGTTGAGGGCAGTGGAGCACTCTCCTCCTGCCTCCGGTCTGCTCTGTCTTGCTGCTGAGGTAAAGGCAAGGGTAGTCCCTGAACTTTGAAAGTCTCCCTTAGCCTTTTACAGGCCTTAGGAGATGTGTGGGAACAAAGTCCTTTCCAAGGTGTTTCTTACTGCTGCAAGCCTGCCTAGTAAGACTTCACATCTCTCCTTAGCAAGAAATCAGATATTACTAATATCTATGGAGGTGTAGCCACTTTCTTCCTAAAAATCCTTATAAGACTTCATTATTTGTTCGTAAAGATAAGAAAGTGTTTTCTCATGATAGGTCATGTCAGTCCCCGCCACAAGACAGAGAAAATGACCATCAGCTCTTGTGTAGCTGTGGTTATCGGATCTGTGCAGACAACGTGCGGCTGTTGCAGCTCGGAGTGAAAGGTGAGCCCTGCACGCTCTCCCCTCATCCCCTCCTCTACCTGGGGACTGTGTGCAGTTACCCCCTCACCCCAGCACGGTGGTTTTCTCAGACAGGGTACAGAGACATCCCAACAGCAGAGTAGCAGCTACGAAGAATATTGCAGCAGCAAGGTCTGTGGCTTTCTGTACAGATATGACTGTTGTTGCAACACATCTCATTTACACGCACAAAATGTTTTATGACTGTACTTAAAATAGTAGCTCAAGTATTAAGACATCTGTTTTACATCTGTTGTGCATATGAATGCAAACACTGGTCTTTAAAGGTAACTTTTACTAACATGTTCACCATTTCACAATTCCCTGTCTTGATGTATCGTCAGGGTGATACGTCCAATGCCATCAGCACACCCTGTTTCAAAGCAAATTATAGTATGTGACTACTGTGAAGCTTCAGACGTGGTTTGTTAAAAGCCAGCTTTTATCTGAGAGAAAGGTTTTTCTCTCTAACATCAGAGACTGTCTACACTGAATAAAAATAATTGTGCCTCTGTAAGTTATATGGCCAAATTAATACCGTCAGTTTCTAGGAAGTTGTATCAGGAAATTTTCATTTATTTCATGTTTCTCCATGCCAGGCTTTAATACCATTTTGTCCCTGTTTATGTATTTATGCTTTTGCAATGTTTGTAACTTGACCACTGAGGGCTAATCTGGTGCATAATGTATAAAGTGAAAATATTTTCATGTTATCCATTTTTATACTAGTGTGAATTCTAAAATAGCTGTTGAGCTGGTTAAATGATGGCTTATTAGTATTTCTGTATTTGCTAAGTACAAGTTGGAATTCTCTATTTAAAAGTTACCCTAATCTCCTAATGCAACTGTGTGTAATATTTTTACTCACAGGTTAATTCTTCCAAGACCCACAAAGAAGCAAATACCTAAGACATGTATGCTCTCTTTAAGTACAGCAAAGTTATGGTACTGAGATGAATGATAGGAACAGAATTATTTTATGCAACAAAATCATCAAAGAGAAGCTTCTAGTAAAGTATCAGTTGATAGAAATTTGTGCTGAGCTGAAAAAAAATCTGCACTTTTGTGAAGTCTACAGAGAACCACTTTTAAATGTGAATTAATCTAGCACTGCCAGCCTTAAAAGCTAAAACTGGAGGGGGAAAAAAAAAAAGAATATATCAGGATGTCAGATGCCAGAGTGGTGAGAAGATGAAATGTTTTCTTCATTGGTGGATTGTAAAAGTGAAACTTGGTAGTCATTTGACTGACTGGCTCATAAGATATTATCATTAGATATAATGATAGCATAAAATCCTACTACCCATTTTGCACATCTTTCTCATTGGCAGTATAAGTGCTCAAAATTTGGGGGAAAAAAAAAAAGATGTCTATTTCAGGTAAACTCTCCAGTTTTCTTTCATCCAATGGATACGTAAATGGTTACTAATACAAAAGAGACGTGAAAACATTATTTCCTCTGCTTGGAAATCCTGAGGAACCTTATGCTACATATTTATTTAGGAGAACTGGAATACTTTCAAGGCCAGAGACCTCTGACATTATTAGTACTACTAATTAAATCTTCCTGTCAGGAAGATTCTCAAACCTAATTTAGAAGGACCTCTAGGATTTGCTAGCACTGTGCCCGCTGTGTAGCTCTGCCAGGATGGGTACTCATTAGTGGCAGTGTTACCTTGTACTCCTCTAGCAAGGACTGCAGGATCCAACAGCAGTCTGAGGCTTTGTTTTCCTTCTTTCTGCCTAGCCTGACCCGTACAAATGAAGAACAGATATTTGGTATCAAGTATTTTAAAAGTACAACCCTTTTTATGACTTTCTGATATGTTAATGAGAAAAAGGAGGGAGGAGACAGATTTCCTAATTTTTAATAAGGCTTTCTAGGCATTTGTATGCTTCAGTAAAATAGTCATCTTTTCAGCACTTTTTGTGTGCATTACTTACCTCAGCTAACACTGAAGGCAGGGATTTTTGTGAGGAGGTAAAACAAATGGGCTAATGCGAACTGAGACAAAGCCTGTTGCAGATCCTCTGTGAGTGGCCCTTGCGAAGATCTGTAAAGCTGCAGAGAGCTCGCAAATCTTTAGTCCTCAGGCATCTGCTCCAGAGCCTGGTGAAGAGCTGAGACTGTCCATATCGGTGCATGACAATGCTGTCTGTTGCCCAACCTTGTCTTATAGTTACAGGTAGTGGGTTGCGTGCGAGGGGCCTCCTATGTAATCTCAGTAGTTGCTCTGTTACTTCTTTTTTTCTGTGGCACAGTGATGCTTTCCACAAACACCCACAGCCTAATATTCATTTTCAAAGTCACAAGGATCTGATAGGCTAAAAGTGCCTGGTTTGCAGTTTCCTGTTTTGGAACAGTCTCCTGACTGCTTTTTCTGTTTTTAACTATACCATGGGGAAGAGCTTGCAGCTTGACACGGCCATCATACTATAACAATATATTACATTAAATCATTAAGTTTACGGCTTTTATTACCTTACATTTTATTTATTTTATTTTTTTTAAAGAGAGAGAACAAAAATAAATGCTTTCTTGTTTCAAGGGGAAAAAAAAAGGTTATATGACGGGAAGAGGGATTTGGAGCTTGTGCAAGACTTAACAAGAACACTTCAGTACTCTTGACCCTCTAGTGAGGAACAGCAGAAAGAATAAAAGTCAAGATATTCTGTGCAGTGGGTGTTTATGTGCTTAACAGTATTCAGCTTCATAAGCTGTAACAGAAAGTTCTTTTGGTAGGTCTTTCATCTCTATGAACAGCTTACTTCAGCCATCACAGTTAATTTGATTAGTGACACTCAGACGTAAACCCAGTGAAACAGCAGCTTAAGAGCACTTTTGCAACCAATGACTATATTGGGAATTCTAATCTTTGTCAGAGCCGCACAGGAGGACAGCTATTTCTCTCACATTTCTGCATGTTTTTAAACTGCTACTTCTCTCACATTTTTGAATGTTTTTAAACTATTTTGAACACTTATGTGCTTCAAGGAATGACATATAAAGGGTGAGAAAGATTATTACCTGACAAAGCTTTCTTGAATTAGGTCACTGGAGGCTGTTTCATTTAACAGTTGTTCCTTTTCCTACGTGCTAAAAATCAAGATTTCCTTCTCCACTCTTGCATAAGATAGGGCAGTATTTCTTGTTTCTTGATGTGTGAACCCAGAGGATGCATGACTGTGGTGTCAGAGAAGGAAGGGTAATACCTTTCTCAAATACCCTTGGAAGGAAGGACAGGATCCATATTTTGTATAACAGTTGGATTCTGCACGTGTCACAGGATTGTGCCATGCTGCTCCCGTAAATTGTCTTCTCAAGACTATCAATGCCCATTATAGTTAACATGGCTTTGTTTCCTATTTCTCAAGTTGGATAGCACGGTATAGATATGCTTGCAGAATTGATGAAATGCCCAGATTTTTTGGGTCCCGCAGATTTTTAAATGGAAAATATGAAATGCAAACTGTTGTGGCAGAAAAGGAAGGGAGAGAAGCTGCAGGCTTTGACAGCTCATTAGGGAAGTCTTTTGGCATACAAAGATTGTAGCAATCGGTTTCCCTGTTTGACATGCAGGTGGCAAAGGCAAATGCTGTACCTGGAAAAGGATGCATTTCCCCTCTCTCCTCTGTTGAGGAGGTACAGATATAACAGTGTTGTAGTTTTTCCTTGCAACTCACACACCCTTGCCTCTAGGGTCGTGGTAGATTTCTGATCCCACTTCCTCACGTCCTCTCTGTGGTCACGCAGGTAAAACCACAGGGTGCCCCGTGGTGTGTATCCTCTATGTCCTCTCTCTTGAGCATAAGGATGTTGACTCCTAATGGCTGAAAAAAAGGACTGTTGTGGTTTAACCCCAGCCAGCAACTAAGCACCACGCAGCCGCTCGCTCACTCCGCCTGCCCCGGTGGGATGGGCGAGAGAATCGGAGGAGTAAGAGTGAGAAACACTCCTGGGTTGAGATAAGAACAGTTTAATAATTGAAATAAAGTAAAGTAAAATAAAGTAATAATAATAACAATATAATAATAACAACAGTAATAATAATATACAAAGCAAGTGATGCACAACGCAATTGCTCACCACCCACCAAACAATACCCAGACAGTTCCTGAGCAGCAATCGCTGCTCCCCGGCCAACCCCCCCCCAGTTTCTATACTGACCATGACGTCACATAGTATGGAATAGCCCCTTGGCCAGTTTGGATCAAATATCTTGGCTGTGCCCCCTCCCAGTTTCTTGTGCACCTGGCAGAGCATGGGAAGCTGCAAAGTCCTTGACTAGCATAAGCAGTACTGAGCAACAACTAAAACATCAGTGTGTTATCAACATTCTTCTCATACTAAATCCAAAACACAGCACTATGCCTGCTACTAGGAAGAAAATTAACTCTATCCCAGCCAAAACCAGGACAAACATTCATTTCAAAGGCTGTACCTGATCATATCTTGATCCGGTAAAACTGAGAGGATTAGCTCTTAACTTAATATCTCTGCTTACATAAAATAATACTGCAAGGTTTTGGTAATCACTGATTTAGTATGGGTGCCAAAATGATGAATACTGAAACAGTTGAAGTGAAGGTATTTAAACACTGAGACTTGGTTTTACAGTTAACACCTGCTGAGATAAATTCAGGCTTCTATCATTAGTTGCTTTCAAAATGGAAAAAAAATATAAGTCATTGACCTGGCAAATTTTAGGCAAGAGAAAACTAAGCAGCAGTTTATGTGACAAGACAATCATGTCTTCCCTATAAGATTTGAATTACAGGTGTTGCAGAGGCTCTTGGCCCATGCAGGTTTAATAGGCACTAAGATGTCTTCCAGGAACCACATGTATCTGAGAATGGTTACATGCTGTGGGATTATAGATGGCACTGTATCTGATCAATATTTTTGATCTGCAATTTTTCTGTTTTTTTTTTTCACAATACTTAGATTTCTAAATACTTAGAACTGACTTAAAAATGTTATGCATTTGATTGCAGACGACGTTTCAGTACTTCTCTCAGTCTCATATGAAGGCAAGCATACTACTGTACTTTCAATCTAATATTAACCAAACCAGTTAATACACTCAAAAATTATGGCAAACTTTCTTCTGATAGTATGGAGACCATATGGTTGTGTAAAATGGTTGGTTGAGCCTTCCTTTCACTAGTGCTGTAGAGTAAGCCATGGCTGCCAGCAAAAGAAGGAATGTAGTGTTTGCCAGCTAGTTTTCTCCTATCAAAAATCATTTGGATCAAGGTACTTTATCTAAATATATTCAGGATACTTTATCTAAATATATTCAGGGTACATATGAAATATGTTTTGGATATGTTCACCCATTTATTTTAGATAAACAGGAGCTTTGAAAATTCAAGGTTTTTCACACGCAACGTGCCAGCAGCAGTCAGGTGACAGAATGTCACTGCAAAACTGAATAGAGTTTCTTTAAACAAACTATTCAAACTCTCAGATCAGCTACACCTTATCATCTGTCTAGCAACCCATCAATCATCCAACCCCTCCCTGGGAAAACATGGGAAAGCAGGAGTGTCTGGAAGGATGATAAATTGATATCTGATAAACAAAGGTGGGATGAGGCTTTCAGAACTGGCCATGTCTTTTGAGGAGTGCCCTGTTCTGTTGAAATGTATGTGGAATTATACTGGTTTATTATATTCTAGTGAAACAAATCATTCAGTCCTAGAATCAATTCAGAGTTAAACAAAGACAGATTGTTGTATTATATTGGCCAATAATAGCTACTGTATATATTTGGATTCTGCTATTCAGCTCCGTTTCAGAGGCCTGAACAAATGACAGGGAAGTAATGTAAAATTGCATGGCTCAAAGGACTGCTTAATAGGATACAGAACCTCTTATCTCTAAGTAGTCTGTGTGGGCTTAATAGGGCCCAGATGTTGTGACAAACACTTATGCAGACACCAGAGCACAGTGTCCTAATTTTTTTTTAAAGGGCTACATACTCCAGTTCTACTGGCATCAGTGGAACCATGAATGTCTCAGCTTCTTATAAATGACTTAGTATGCACTGAAAAAACTCATTTAGATCACCCAGTTTTTAACTCTCAGTGTTACAGAGCTCTCACGTAAGTAAAGATAACAACATATATTTTAGTCAGCTCTAAAATTCACAAGAATCCACTTAGTACCAAAAGGATTCTTGCTTGTCTGAGCAATTACCTCTTTCCAAACTGCTTTGTTGGCACAAGTAGTTGGTTCTGCTTCTTGGGAGAAGGAGAAAATAACCATTTCATTCCTGTGCCACCTATGTCATTTGTTGTTTATGTATATTAGTGATACCACTAGATGCAAAAGTATTGAAATCCCAAAAAGGGAGTGTCAAACTCCCAAGAGATTTCAAGTTGTATTGAAGTACTTGGATGTGTGTTTGTAGAGTGCTTGGATCCTTTTGGAAGTCCCACAGCTATTTTTCCTTGGTGCCCATCATCTGCTGAGTACAGAAGTGGGTATGTTAAGGAAGAGACAGACTGTGACTTCTTGTTCTTGCAATCACTGACTGCCTCAGAAGAGAGGTTAAATTTTAGAAGTCTGTAAGATCTGGCTTGCCTTTCTGCTCATACCAGGGATCCTTGGGGTCTGTGTTAAGGCACAAAATACAGCATGGCCAATGTTTGCACTTCACTTACTAGAAGGAGAGAAGTCTTCTTTCCAGGACTCAGACTATGAGTCCTTTAATGGGTACTGAATCCTTTCATGGGTACTGACTAACCACAAAAAAATTAAAGACAAAAAGGAAATAAAATGTTTACATGAACAGTGTTAACAGGCTTAACTAAACACTGCTGCTACTGAGGAGAGATCCCACCAGGCACCGTTTTTTCACAACTTCAAAAGCTCTTTCATTAGAATACTGAAAAATGGCTGTATTGAAATATATCTGGCTCTACTTACATAATGTATCCATCTATCATAATTGTGTATTGTTGTAAAATTCAGGTTCAGCAGGTTCAGCATACTACAGGTAGATTCCTGCTTGCAAGTAAATTGTGTTTGTTTAAAAAGTTAGAAGTAGAGAGAAAGAAGAACATATTGAAAATTAAGATATCTCCCAGAATTCTCTTCCTGGGAGAGTTTGGAGGATGTCGTAGTTTAACTCCAGCCAGCAACTCAGCACCACACAGCCACTTACTCACTTGCCCCTGGTGGGATGGGGGAGAGAGTTGGAAGAGTAAAAGCCAGAAAAATCATGGGTTGAGATAAAGACAGTTTAACAGGTAAAGCAAAAGCAAAGCAAAACAAGGAATTCATGCGCTACTTTCCACCTTCAGGCAGGTGTTCAGCCATCTCCAGGAAAGCAGGGCTCCATCATGCATAACGGTTACTTGGGAAGGCAAAAACCATCACTCCAAACGTCCCCCACTTCCTTTTTCTTCCTCCAGCTTCATATACTGAGCATGATGTCATATGGTATGGAATAGCCCTTTGGTCAGTTGGGGTCAGCTCTCCCAGCTGTGTCCCCTCCCAGTTTCTTGTGCACCCCCAGCCCACTCGCTGGTGGGGTGGGGTGACAGGCAGAAAAGGCCTTGACCCTATGGAAGCACTGCTCAGCAGTAGGTAAAACATCCCTGAATTATCAACACTGTTTTGAGCACAAATCCAAAACACAGCCCTATATGAAGAAAATTAACCCTATCCCCAAACCAGCTAAAACCAGCACAGAGGATTGCATGGTTATCCTGTAAGTGTTGCAGAGGAAACTGATACCCTTTGTTAGGCTGTCTAGAAAGTGCATTTTTCAGAAAATTTTTCAGACTTTAAAACTAAGTTCTAAGATGGCACAAGTCAGCAAATCCAGGTAGCACTTCTAAGAAAGCAATTTTTTCTCATCACAGAAAACCTGAAGCTAATCCAATGAGTATAAAAAGGCACTTTTTCCTTTGCATTTATGTAACATAGAAAACTATTATACTAAGCAGACTAAAAATCTGACACCAACCTCTTGATCTCCATCTCACAAACTGACAATAGTACCCATTCATTACTTCACCCAATGTCTGTTTCTAACCTGTTTAATGGGAACTGTTCTCTGGTTGCAGTGTGCTTCAATGAAAGCCTTTTAAAAACCACCTGCTTCAACAGTTTGCTGCTTTATAATCAAGCAGAAAGCTCTTCAAAGGTTCTATACATATACATTTTTATATATGTACTAGCTATACATATGTATATAAAAAATATACACACATATAATATCTGCCCCCTATGCTGCACTCACTGTCTGTTGACTTCCCATTTATGAATGATGAGAATGCTGCCTATAGTAGGGGTAAAATACGAGATATTTCACCCTGTAGAGCTGTTTCCATAAAAGGTACAGTCTCTCAAATTGCAGGCAGAGTTTAGAAATTGCTGGAAGTTTGAAGAGCTGGTAAATACCCATTTCTTGAGCAGTAAATTTTACATTTTCCCTTCTTTTTGATATCTGTTTTTCATTCTTTCTGTGTCTTATATGCTATTTGGGTTCTGTAGTTCCTAAATCATTGCACATATCTGTATCTACTGTCATGCACCACTGTGGTGTCTGATTTGCAGGGAGAAAAAGAAAGGGTGGGGTTTGTTTCTTTGTTTAAGAGTAAGCTATTTCCATACTCTTATTGCTGCAATTTTGGAATATGGAAATCTAAGTCTAATAAGGTTAAAGAACTTGTAGGGAGTGCTTCCATATAAGGAGAAAGTTTAGTAGCATGAAGTTATGGAAGTGCATGTCATCACATGCTGGCCCACAGCATTTTGTCAATGAAAAAGAAAAGAATTTATTTTTGAACCTCAGAA
This sequence comes from Pelecanus crispus, assembly GCF_030463565.1. Classification (NCBI taxonomy): domain Eukaryota; kingdom Metazoa; phylum Chordata; class Aves; order Pelecaniformes; family Pelecanidae; genus Pelecanus; species Pelecanus crispus. The sequence continues at coordinate 17,658,654 of NC_134651.1, read as the reverse complement.
TGGCCACCACAGAGCACTCCTTAGAAGACAATCATACTGCAGTCAGGCTACTCTACCCTTCCTCCTGCAGCAGTGTGCTAGCATGTGACAGCGCAGTTACCAAAAACTACAGAAGTGGTGGTAAACTAGCTTTGTCTTCTGCAAACTCACCACTGAACATAAGTCATCTGCAGAACCCAGCACATTATACCCAGAGGCATGTAGCATCAGCTGATTCTGATTATAATCCGAGGAGTGCCCTATTAAATTTACGTATTCAGTAGCAATAGTGAAGGAAGTGTCAAGCCCAGATGAACCTATAATGCAGTGCTGCATTGCTTTTAGTGAAAGCTGAAACCATGTCCACCTGTTGTAGAGCATACCTGAGCATTTTGAGTTGTTATTTCTGTTCCATTTAAGGAGCTAATACCATGACTGAGGGAATGTATTAATCACGCGTGCATCAATACTGGAATTTGCTTAGTGACAGGTTAGTTCTTGTTCATAAGCAGATGCTCTTTATTATAGCAGGGAGGTTTGGGAGGGGAAGTCACAGTTAACAAAGCACTATCCTGTTGTTGCAATTGTTCTGTTCTTTCTTTATTCCAAGTGTGCTAGTCAATTTGTATTATAGTCATGCAAGAGTAGAATCATAGAATCATAGAATGCTTTGGGTTGGAAGGGACCTACAGTGTGACTAATGCATTTCTGGGAGACTTCATGTCGGAAAGTTAAGAGTATAGAGCAGTAGGTGGCATTTTAGTGAGGGCGCTTCCCTCAGCTCTGGATGAAAGGCCTGTTTTTGTCAGAGACCACTCACGCTACACTGAAATCATTGTGAAGTGGCCTATGTGGCTGCATTGCAGAAAACTCTGAGTTCTGTGCTTCCTTGTTTCTTCTTTTTGTTCCACTAAACCCAAACCCAAATATTGTTTCATGTGTATAGTGCTGTTGCTAGTCTCATAATCTCTAGGAATGGGTAGGAATAAGAGTATTTGAAGCAATATTTTATGCACAGGCTGGATTTCCCATCAAAGTCAATGGGTAACTTCCCTCAGCTACAGCAGGCCAGGAGAGCTGCTGTCACCAACTTGTTTCCTCTGTAATGACCCTTCTCTCTCTGAAGTTGTGCTTGGTTTTATGCCCAGATTCCACAGTAATTTTTGTTGTTAATTTTGTGTAGCAGTGAGAAGAGAAGTTTTTGTTTACATAGCATAAGACTTAGCAGCCATTGTGGTGTTTATCATCCATGACACTCATTTCACATCTCATCTGTTATATGAGTGAAATGTGAAAATAATCACGTTTTTCTAGCATATCAGGCATAAAATGGCTAACAACCAATAGAAATGGCTGGGGTTATTTTTAGTCTTCTGTGTTAGTGTAATTTACCAGCCAAAGACTGGAATGAGTTTCCCCTTCTCCCAGGTTTGTAGTAGTAGTAAGTGCCAAAACTATAGAACTACTACAGCTCACAAACCCATTGCTGAGTCTTAAGATACTGGTTTCAATGCCAGGGTTGGTTTTTTGTATTTATTATAATCTCGCACCCCCAAGCAGATTCAGAATTTTTTGACTGCTGGCCTTGCAAATAATCACAACTGGACAAATTCTGTTACTCAAGCACAAATTCTGGATGGTTTAAATGACATCAGTATCACTGCTTGACATACTTTCTATTCACCATGAACAAAGGTAGCAGGCTTGGAACCTGATTTCTAGTGAGTAAAGATATTTGGTTGGAAACAAATTATGTTTCTTTTGTTTTGTGCTAGAGAAGGCAAATATTTGGGAAGAAGGGAAAAGACAAGACTGTGCTGTCCCCTATAGAGTATAGCATCAAATTACAGTCAACAGGCTGTTTAAAGATTCAGAAGAGAAATTAATTCATAGTACAAAAACTCATAAAAGAGTCACTGCCCTGTCAGAGCAGAGTATAAGATAAGAATGGTCAAGTTAGGCAGTGAGAAATTGCCAAAGAATTATTTGTGAGTTGTGCTTTAAAATCAGAAAAGAGCTAGGGGTTTTTGGTTGGGGTTGGGTTTTTGGTTTTTTTTTTTTGGTTTTTTTTTTTTTGGCATCTTCTCGAGAGCAGAATGGGTTTTAATTCTGATATGACTTCCATTGTGAACATAGTCATTATAACTCTATTATAACTCTGAAAATTATTAGTTCCTTAGGGCAACACTTTGATGAAGTTTGGAATGTAGTTCAAGAAGTCTGTAAGAGAATTTTATGTTTTACTTTATAGGCTTCAGATTACATATCTGGTGCAAGTGTCATAATGAATACTAGGAGAACCAATTTGGTTGCATACCTAAATACAGTTAAACCAGAGAGCTCCAGGCTTGCCTTTATGACTTTACGTATCTATTATACATCAAAGGGACACAACAGTTGTGCTATGAACCAAGAAAATTCACGACTACAGAAAAAAAATTAACACACATGTACTCAGCAAAATGACAGTGCAACTCATTAGAAATTAATTAAGCAACTCACTGCAAAATCCTTATAAAGACACAACTCCCACTGGTCCAAATTCACTGCTAGCCCAGAATAGTCTAGCTTCATGAAAGTTGAACTTATCTCAAGATTTAAATGTTGGAAAACAGTTGGAGTTTCACATGAGCAAGGATTACATAATAAGGCACTAGACTTGAGCAGGACAGATTTCTTCTCTCATTTTGGGAGGTAATCCCCAGTGTTTTTCCTTTCAAAGCTGGAGAAGTAATAAACATAGATTTTTCTCTTAAAAAATAAATGTGGTAAAGTAAGATGCAAAAGTCATTATGCTGTAAGGACTTGGATTAATCCAGATCTCTGTCCACTATTTAGAGACAATTTAGGCCATTACCCTAAATTCATTAAAAAGAGGGAGATATCTCTCAGATTTAGGTGATGTATCCAATGACTTTCGAGGAACATCAGCCAACGAATCAAGGTCCAAATTCTGTCCATCCCTGTAACTATGTGAGCAATGGTCAAATTATACTGATGAAAACACATGTGCAACTTGACTCTTGTCTATATTAAATTTGTCTTTCTAAAATATCTATATTAAGATGAGAAGATATCTATCCTTATCTGCATACAATTAATCTAAGACTCATGAATTTTGTTTTCATGGTTGATAACTTATTAAATGAAAGACTAGCCTGAAGCATATAGTAGGGAAAAAAAAAAGGAAAGGCAGTGAAGGAGCTTTAAGGAACATGTATGACATTCGTAAATCATTTCAGACAATTCAAACTTGTAAAATTGCAGCTAATTGAAGTTATTTGAGACTTAGTTGCTGCAGTTTTCTTTGGCAGTAGTTCCAAATTCTATTTTTTATAAGGAATTAGTCATTGTTAAAGGAAGCAGTGATTGAGTGGTGCAGTTAAGTATGATGCCAGAAGCATCACCTGGAGCCTTTTTCAGTTGGCTTTGAAATCTTGTGTCCTAGATGTACACAGACATTAACTTCTCCTTTCTAGTTGATATGTTAATCTTAAGCTCAAAAGCAACACTTTATTATGATTTTTCTTCCTTCCTCTCCCAGAAGATAAGGAGTGATGCTATAGAAGCTGTTTAAACAAGGAAATCCTAGTAGTTTGATTTACTCATGAAACCAAGGTGTCTTCACATCCCATTGCTTGTTCCATGCAAAATATTTGTTTAAGATTTATAGTCATCTGACAATCTGATAGAAGCAATAAGTCTATCTGGAATCCTAGACAAATGGTCTTACAGATTTTCGGGCAGCACACCTGACTTTTACTCCCATACTGAGTACTTAGTGCTCGTATGTATGTGTTAAATCAGATTCAGACCTGATGCATTGACCTTACTGCACCTGCATTGCAGGGCACACACGACCACATGAGAGATGGATGCTTGCAGTTCCATGTCACGTGATGTGACTCTGCAGATCCCATTCTTCCATTTGCTAAGAGTCTCAGTAAATAATTGATTTTTCTTATTAAAAAAAATATTTTCAATACATATTTGTTCTTGCTATTTCAGAGGGTTATCTTAAGTGACAGGATATTATAACCCACAGGAAAACAGAAAAAATGTTCTGTGATAGTTGTTTATCTAAAATTCTATGAAGTCTTTATAAAAGAGTGCTATTTCATTACTTTCAAGATAGTTCAATTTTTATGCCACTGCTGGAGAGAGAAAAATCCATGTGTGATCCACCTTTCTATAGCTGTCTTACACAGAATGATACGAACAGTTTTACACCTTAATTATTGCATTTGGCTAACTGATATCCAGAGACCTAATGGTGAGAAAAATGACGCAGAATATGTTATGAGGGTAGGTACCACAATGGATAAATTCTATTTCCAGTTATGTCGTTGAAAATCCTTTAGAAATCAATGAAGTTAAAGATGGGTTGCATGGGTGTGACTGATGGCAGAATACGGCCTATTAACTCTGCATTAAAGAAGGGAATAATCTGAATACCTCTAATTAGTGTGGCTGCTGAAAGCAGAGATGGACCTTAGCTGCTGCTGTGGAGTATTAAAAAAACATTTTTCTGGTTTTAAATCCACCTCTCAACAACAAAAATAAAGGAGGAAAGCCAATTTTCTCCCTGAAAGGAATAAAGAAACATCTATTTTGATCAAACTTTAGTTCCCATTTGCAGAGAAACTGATGTTTCAGGCCCAAGCAAATAAATAAATACATGTTTACTTAGAGATATTCCCAAAGCCTTAACCATAAAAATATGGGCCTGTCAAGAAAGAACTGGCCTCCTCTAAAGCTATAATAACGCTTCTTTTCCAGGCCTCGGAGGTACTGTAGATTCCAAAGCAAAGCATCAAGAGAAACTATAAACAGAAAAGAAACCATAATACAGCTGCAATGAAAGGGCTTCTTTTTCTCAGTTCTAATGTATGCTAAGGTTTGAGAGCTGTCCTAGTCTTTTCAAAATAAGCCTCACAGGATTACTATCCTGAAGAAGCATTCAGCAAAATAATTTTGTAATCCACAGGGTCTCTTCTGGGTGCTTTTTTTGAATATCAATAAGATATTTCTATTTCATGGAAAAAATTTATCTTTTAGATTAGAAATGGAAGTACATATAAACTGTGAAATAAATGGATCTTAGAGTTTCATAATTCAGTGTTTTGACATGACCACATGCAATAATTCAGAGAAACACTGGAAAGAGGGCAGCTCAAGTATCTTCTAAGGCAAGTCACATCTTGAATTTCCAACTTGTTAAGAAACAGTTTCTTAAAGGTAGTAGTTAGAAAACAGGGTCACAACATAAATTTGTATCTTGTATGTGAAAGTGTTATTAAAAATGTTGCACAGCTATTCATATTGTTTTCTCTATTTGATTTATTTCTTAAAACAAACCTCCAAAGTTTCTATAAGAATGAATTAAAAATTCTAAGCAGATCTCCTCTAATCATCAGGGTAATTTAATGTATCTTTTGGTCAGTAGCATTCAGACTGACTCATATTTGAACAAAGCATCCAGTAGCATTCAATTTCGAGGAATTCTATAATTATTTATGGTTTATGTACAGAATTAGCTTTTATTAACAGTTGTCTTTGCAAGGATGCACATGTTTTACAGATCTATACATTGCATCTTTACCTGGCTAGCTGGCCATAAACAAAATACAATTTAAGCCTGGTCTGAGTTATCCAGGCAGTTGCAGATTTCTGTTCTGAGAATCTTTTCTAATTGCATCTGGCTACTTGGAAGTTAGCAGGTATTTCAGAAATACAGAGTTCAAATTTTGCAGTAGCATTTACACATGGAACAGGTTGCTACTGCCGCCTTCTTCGTTGGCTGTTTGGTCCTTGGCTTTGGAATAGGCAGGATCATGGGGGAAAAAGCAGTCAGACAAGCCCTGCCAGAAATAGCAGGAGCCAAAAATGTAGTGCATTCCACTGTGGTACCCCCACAAATGAGGTTATTCTACCTCAGATTGAATACTCAGGGAAAATGAGGCAGTTTACACTGGAGATGGAAAAAATCCTTTAACTCAGAGAATGCCTGTCACAGTTTCTGCTAGAACATGGTTTACAATACAAAAGTGCTGGAGAGCCTCTATTTTTCTGGCAAAATGAGCAGAATTTAGTCTCTGCACTGTGAACTATTTTATCACAGCTGATTCTCACAGAGTGTTCCTTATGGATCTAAATATTTATCCAATGCCGTCTGGCTTCAGTGTGCCACTCCTCTAGATCTGGGGTTTTTCATAGTTTTTGTTTTGTATCAGCTTGGTTAGATGCACAGGTCTTCTTTCACTTTCTAGTTACTGGGCATATCTGAAGTCTTTTGAGTCTTTCTTTATGTGGATTATTTCATACTGCTTTTTTTCTCCCAAATGTCTATCTAGTATTTGGCATTTAGGGTCTTTAGTGTTGACGGTAACTCAAGACAAGATAAGGTTTTTATTGCAAAGGATATGTAAGGGTATGCAAAGGTAAAGGAAGGGGGTAAGGTGTAGAACTGGGAAAGAATGCTATTGTCAGCTCACATTGCATTGACTTGAAGAAAAACCATGGTTATGTATTGCCTCTGAACACTGCTTTACTCAGACAAGAACCATATGTAGCAGAAATGCTTGTATATGGTAACAGTGATGTTGCAACCTAAAAATGATTTTATTAAATAGGCAGCAACCTTTATTTCTTATAAGTTCCAATACCGCCTGTCCTGGTTTCGGCTGGGATAGAGTTAATTTTCTTCCTAGTAGCAGACATAGTGCTGTGTTTTGGATTTAGTAGGAGAAGAATGCTGATAACACACTGATGTTTTTAGTTGTTGCTCAGTACTGCTTATGCTAGTCAAGGACTTTTCAGCTTCCCATGCTCTGCCAGGTACACAAGAAACTGGGAGGGGGCACAGCAAGAATAGTTGATCCAAACTGACCAAAGGGCTATTCCATACCATATGATGTCATGCTCAGTATAGAAACCGGGGGGGGTTGGCCGGGGAGCAGCGATCGCTGCTTGGGAACTGTCTGGGTATCGGTCGGCGGGTGGTGAGCAATTGCATTGTGCATCACTTGCTTTGTATATTATCATTACTATTATTATTATTATGTTATTATTATCATTACTATTTTGCTTTACTTCAATTATTAAACTGTTCTTATCTCAACCCAGGAGTGTTTCTCACTCTTACTCCTCCGATTCTCTCCCCCATCCCATCGGGGTAGGGGGAGTGAGTGAGTGGCCGCGTGGTGCTTAGTTGCTGGCTGTGGCTAAACCATGACACCACCTAATACATTTGAATAACTAAATGTAACATGAGTGTTACAGATTTGTGTGTATTTTTTTCAGACTTTAAAAACTGAATAGTAACTTCAGGCTTTGGTCCAGTAAGAGATGGGAACACCGAGCTCTTACAAAAGTAGGTAGAAAAGGAGGAGGAAATTTCACTGGAAGAAGAATACTATGTTCTGGATTTAAAATCACTACTGCAAAGGGAATGAAGAGAAAAATCTATTTTGATCTTATTATGTCTTGACAAGACTTTGCATCATTGAAATATAAGATGGACTAATTGCATTAAAGCAATTACATTTAGGGTTTTTTAGTTTGCTGTAAAACTAATTATAAAACAGCTTTTAATAAAATATTCTGTGGCAAAGACAATGCATTTTGTATTGCCTTTGTTACAAAATGAATAATCTCTTGTGCTGTATTTTTTAATTCTTAATTGAATTCTTCATTTAGGCTCTAGGAAAGAAATGAAGATGTTATACATAACTGCCTCTTTGACAGGGTTTTCTTTGTGAATAGTCCAGGGATGTGATGAAATACTTTCTTTAATGTAGCCTGGCTGATAATACAGAAGCTTTTTCTCAGTAGTGGGGTCAGTTTAACTGTGATGTTACTAGATATCTGCCTGTGACACGTGCTAAACTAAGTCAGAGATCTTTTTGTAATGCTCCATTGAGCCTTATCCCTAATTTTGTTCATCCCTATTAAGTTTCCAAATTGACATATATATTTAAAGAAAGTCACCAGTTCTCAGGTTAAGCTACAGTCTAAAATATTCTTAAAAATAATCTCAAAGACAGACCAATTTTCTACTGACCCAAACAGAGAGGTAGAAAAGAGCTAAAATGTATTGCAAATTTCAGCTTCAACTTCTTAGCCTAAGACTTTAAAAAGTTGTGTTAATTACTCAAACTCCACAGCTTTTAATGAGATCTGTATACATGAAATCCTTCCCCATCCTTTGTAGATTAGCCAGAGGATTTAATGAAAAAAAAAAAAAAAAGGAAGAAAAAGAAATGTACATATGTATGCACTGAGGGTTGTTTTCTCTCTCAGGCTAAACTGAATATAAGTAAGTGTCAGAGTATCCAGTTAGAGACTTTGTAGGGCATCTAATATTCAGCAAACTGAATAATACTGAAATAAACAGAAACTCTGAAAATCGTGTGTTGCTTTTTTTTAAAAAAAGATCTTAAAATTATGTTTCCAAAGTCATTTGTATATTTGCCATGATTGTGCTTGCTCCTGTGCAACTACAAAGATAATCCATGTCCTGGAGGACTTGCACAGCAGATTGTTTGGGCCAGAATGTTATGTGATGACATGCCATTGCCAACCCTGATGATTTTTTCACTTGGCAAGCAATGTCACTAATTTCAGTGGAGTAAGATATTACTCCAAGTAAGCCACATTGTCTGAATCTAGAGAAGACAAATTCCTGTAAGAGTGAGCTGTTACGCTCAAGCATCCTGTTTTGGCTGATAATTCTTGAAGTCTGTCAGTGTCTTGAAAACAACGTACAGATGCCTCTTGCTTCAAATTAGTTGTATTTGCCAGCATTGACTCATATCAACATGATATGTCTTTGAAGTGTCATATACAAAAGTGGTATTTCTTGCGTCGCTGTGACATTTTATTGCATATCAACCCAAAGGAGAATATCTCCAAAGACATTTTATCTGCGTGTGGAAAATGGAAGGAGAGCTGTGTGCAGAGATGGTTAATTGGGGAGCCATGTTCTGTGAGAGTGCCTGTGTCACCTCCAGCAGGCTCCAAACACAGAAAGCGCAAGCCAAGCCTATCCTTTAAATGCCCAGCTGAGGAATTCCCCTCCCAGCCACACAGGCACAACAACTGCCTTCTGGTCTTGCTGGTTTAAAGTTTCTTCTGAAGTGTCTGTGAGTGGCTGCCCAGATGTTTAACAAGCCGTACCAATGTGCTAAGTGACAGACTCCTTTAGGCCTGGTGGATGCGTCATGCTCATACTGTCAGGGTCAAACTGCTCGCCAGGCTCGGAGCAAGGCAGGAATTTTTGCTGGTTAAACTCAGGTATTTGCCTCAATGGCTTCTGATCTAAGGAAGTGAGCAAGATATAGATAAATGATCTTACGGTGCCCTCTGACCTGAAGATCTATGAAATTTTTTATGTGGAGATGTGAAGTAAGTAGAAAAGAGTGCACATAAAGATCATGTAACACAATTAGTTTTTCTGAGGCTGAGCAAGTTTTCCAGAGGAGGAGAGGATGATGGTGTGTATGACAGCCAACAGGTGAAGGCCCATTTGAGGTTAGGTGGTGTGTGCAAGGAGGACGAGGTGGTGAGAATTGCAGCATGGTAGGTTAGCAAAGCCCACTGCAGAAGTAAGGTGAGGACTGGTAAGAGTTATAGATGGTTAGCATTGAGGCTGTCAGATGAGAGGTATGCAGGAAAATGGGTTGTCAGGAAAAGTAACAGAACAGCATAAAGTGAGGAGAGTGAAACTAAAAATTAGTCTTGAAAGAACAAAGATGACTGAGGAACGGAAGGTCAACTGTTAAGAGCTGTAGTTGGCATGTAAGATGACAGAAACACCTAACAGATCATTAATACAAACTCTCAGAGCAGGTAACTCATCAGTGTAGGCGGTAAATTGAGGATGAGGCTGAGGAGCTCTGTGACAACACAGCTGTGTGTAAGTGGATCGGTGGAGCCGGTGGTGCTGTGGTGCACACTCTTCAGGCAGGAGGTTGCCTGGGTCTCTTTTTCTCCGTGAAACCTGCTTTGTGGAATCCCCTACTTTTCAGCTCACAAAGACAACTCAAGATGGGATTGCTCTTTAGAAAATGGGAAAACGTGTCAGCTGATGGTACAGTATAACAAATGTTTAATTTCTTAAACTCATGACCAGTATTAGTTACCCCGACCTATATGTGCAAGCAGTTAAACAGTAGTTGGGTGACTCTGCCCTCACTACTAAATAGCTGTAGGCTTTTGCTTTGAAATATTTGCTTCATGTTTATTTTTTCTGGCAAGGCATGATCATGAGGTTTCTACACAAACTGCTGATTGGCTTTATTGTTTTTAATGGTCTGGTTTCTGGTAGCTGTCAGTAGAAGCAAAACAGAAACCTTGTTCAGTTCCAGAATCTGCCTGGACTGTTGGCTATTCCCAGTGAGGGATGTCAGTTACTGAAATCAGCTACTCTGGTTTCAACAAATCTTGCTAGATTTAGCTTTTATTCTTTCAAACTTACTTCCATCCAGAAAACAAATGGGCATTTAGGTATAAGCTAGCTATTTGTACTTATCTACCTGCAACATCAAAGCAAAGTTGGGTTCCTACAATCTAGTTTAAACAGAAGGGGGTTTGTGCTCTTTGTAAAGCTGGATTTGAACTACTGGCAAGTAAATAGCAGACGTAGCTCTGCCTTTGGGTAATTTACAAGTGCCAGGTTAGCACAGCAGGAATAACTGTAGTGGGCTATGGGTGAGACTGACTCCTGTTCAGACATCACTGGCAAAGAATCAATCATCCCCAGATGATTCAGAGCTAATCAACACTTTTCAAGTTATGAATACTGAACACTTGTCACAATCTGCAGCCAAAAAGTTATTCACTGAAATTATACCTTGAATTAATTGAAGTAGTACCTTTGAGAAAATTATAAGTGTTTTGCAGGCAATTTGTGAACAGGTAAAGTGAAATTAATTGAATGAATTATTTGTTATGAACTATTCTCCCAGCAATAATTTAGAAGCAGGAAGGTTCTATTTTTTTTCTTTTTCTGATTTCACTAAAGAAAGTTTGAAATGTTCACCCATATTGTCCTGCCATAGAAACACGATCCCAGACTTGGCCATTCTTTTCATCTTCTTTAGCACCTTGCCATGTTGTGAGGATCCCTGACATCTTTAGGTGTATTCATAAAGCAACCTATAGATGAAATGCATTAGGAGTTTCTTTAATGAGTAAGATGTAACTAGAAATAGAAACTGGCCACTTTATCATTTTTTAGTCACTTTCCCAGCTGTACCACATTTACATTAGTCTACCATATAATGCTAGGAGGTAGAATTTTATCTATAAGCAACATTTTCAAGCAGTAATCTAATGCAGATTTCTGCCTGATATCTGAAGTAATTCTACCTCTGAAAGATCATTAACAGCTGACTAACAGTTTTTGAAAAGAGAAATGAAGCAGCCTCCATCTTTTTCACTGTCTTTAGTGCTCAGCATAAATTTTCCATTTCCACTATGTAACATGTTGTGGTTTTGCCTCAGAAAACAATTGTTCAGTCTTTATTAAGGAACATTTTTATTTAGACTTAATAAATTTGTCAAAACTGCAATGCATTCTGACTTGACTAGATTGAAAGTGAATGCCATGTACCTCCCAGATATGCTCTGTTCTGAATATGAAGGTACTTTCATTGTATGATCTTGTTCTTTTGCATGTGAAATAGGTCTGAAACATAAAACAAAGTCTTATTTTCTTGTACTTCTGTAAGTTATCTGTTAAGATGTCACTTTAACAGTGATATTAAGTATAATTGTGACAACTGACAGCTTTTCATTTTGCCTGCAGGTTCTTGCCCCTGTGAAGAGGACAATGCTAGGTAACTCAAGAAGTCTCCTGCCTGAGGAGATTTTGCTATATTTGCTATATTTATTTTGCTATATTGCCCCATCCCTGAAGTTTTCATACACTATAGAGGCTATAGGAAGCATTTGCAGAAGCAGCTGTTGGCCTCTTCCCTCTGAAATCACTAGAAATTTTACTTTCCTCTCTGAGTCAGGCTAAAGTGAATTATTTTGAAAATCCCACTCTACTTGTCTATACAGGAAAAAAAGATTGTGGCCTACAAAGATAAAAGCTTTCTTGGAGGAACACTGGCATCTTGATATCACACTTGGGGAATTGTTATTAGCACTTCATTATACGGCTTTGGAGAGCAAAACCAGGTTGCTTTGCTGTCTCTGCCAAACTGAGGAATCCTTGAGCAGCACAGAATAAATATCCTTAGGGCCTTTGAAAAGATCAGAGGTACCGTGACTGAGATTTGAGACTGCATTTTCCTAGGACCTTGATTCTTGAAGCTCAAATTGTCATTATTTAAACTAAAGGCTTCCTCCTTCTGTGAGAAAAGTTTGGATTTGTTACAATAACGCTATGGAACAGTTTATTGAGGAACAATTAAACATCCTCTTCCCCCACCCCCCTCCTTCCAGGATCCTTTGAATTATAGTTGTCCTAACTGATTGCAGCAGTCTTTGGCTTATAGTTCCAACATGATCTAAGGTGAGGAAAACCTTTTAACTAGATTTCCAACCAAACAGTCCAAATTCCCTTTCTCAGAGTATAAAATACTTATCTTTATTGACATAAGCAATGTGAAACAAAGAGAAATACCAGCATTTGTTAACAATCCATTTATTTCAGCTGCAGCTTCTGACTGAATTGACATTATTCATCACAGCTGTCACTTCCCTTAGAGACAGTAATGTAGGCTTAGACCAGGGACCATGCTGTGATCTGTATACATTTTTTGTGGATTAATTTATTCTACTATCATGTCATAAGAAGAGTCAGGCAGTGCTGAACTAAAATTAAATTAGGTTTCTTTTCCTCCCTCACCTTGGATTTAATTTGGAAAAAGTGAGGGAGGAGAATGTTGTTCTCATTTACTTTTAGAGAAGCACATTAGAATGATCTGTGTAGGTAAGGCAGGGAAACCAGCTGGTGTGTAGTCTAGGATGGCTGAAACAGTCTAGTGTCTGCTTTTCCATGAGTAGTTGCTGAGAATTGCCTGTTACCTGATTGCTCTCTGGGGAGGAAAGGAGTCACACTGATCTGTGCGTGGCCTGGCTGCTCCTTGGTCAATTCAACCCAGTGTTCCCAGATTCCTAAACTGAAGATTTGTTTCAGCTTTTCTCAGCTCTGGGATTTCTGGAAACGTGAAGATTTTTTTACTATTTTATTTTGTTCCAATTTGGATTGCTTTGACAATGCCAAAATACTCTATACCCTAAATTAAATGTGCTTCCCAGCTATTGTGTTCTTGCTGACTTCATGCAGTTCAAGAGGGACAGGGGAGCCATGGCTCCCGGCCCTGGGACACTGCTGATGCAGGCAGGAGCTTACATGGGGTGCGCTGCCCCAGGAATCTTGGCTCCCTGCCCGCGGGGTACTCACCCTGGCAGATTTGCCCTGAAAAAATGGATATCCAGTTGTGAGGCATTGCTCCATAAACCCGTGTGTGTTTCCCTGTGAAGAACTAGATAATTGTCAAAAGTTCATCACTAATGAGATTTTTCAGTTTAAGTTATGTGAACATACTCTACTAGTGTTTTCTGCAGAGCTTTTCTACAGAAAATATTTGGTAGTTTTAATTCTAGTTTATCTGGTTTGACAATACTGCAATAGAGAAGTCCAAGAAGTCTTAATTTCCTCACTGTGTTTCCAAAGGAAATCTTGTTTGTGTTTAGCAAAGACAAGTCAGTGCATTTGGTTTTGTACTTTGAATTTAAACCGAGTCAGCTCTAATTGCCTTGAGCTTAGTTTCATATCAGTTAAATTGATACAGTATTTGTGAACTACATGATGGACAACAGAGACCAACTTTAAATTAGTAAACTTCTTTTTTTCTAAGAAAAGGGGACTTCAGAGACCCAAAGAAATGCTGGAGCTAGATAAATGTGGCTGATGTTTTACTAACTGAGTTCAAAAACATTTTGCTGTTTCTGATGTGCACATCATTCCAAGTCCATTTCTTTTTCGCTTGAGTCTCTAGACAATGTTGCCATGATAAGGGGGATGGATCACCAGACAGTGTGTGAATGCAGTGGGGGTTCATACTCATAAAACGATGGGTATATCACTAAAAGGCCAATAAATCACTTGAAAATGGTTCCACCAGCTGTAACCTTGGAACACACTGAATTGTTAATTGCCAAGACTTATTTAAAGCTTCCAAATTTGTAGATTCAAAGCAAAATATACAATCATTTCAAGTCCAAATCTGCTATGGGATGTGATTTAAGAATATTGTGCATGCATAAACTGCTTCTGCAATATTTTCCCCTGACTGAGGTAGAACAAAAGAGTAAAGGCTGGATTTGCCATTACGCATTAGCTTCCAGCTTTGTTAAACACAGGACCCTATCTCCAGGATGGGCCAACATCTTATTATTCCAGGCCATGCTAACGCCCCCACCCCCATCAAATTCCATGTTTTACTGTTAGTGAGAATAAAAACAAAAGCTAGGCCTCAGCTCTCCAGTAACATGAAATGTATTTTTCTGCTTATGTACACAACAACAAAATCTATTTGTGATCATTAAGGTATCTAGTCCTTGTGGAGTCCTGTTGATTCCTATTAAGTGGCAAGATTTCCATATAGGTACTGTACACTTTCAGTGTGTAGAAGACAGTGTACAAAGGGATCTGCATTGTGCTTTTCCTGTTGGTGGTATATAAACAGCGCTAGAGTCTCTCTAGACATAGGAAGTCACCAGATACTTAAACTTTTCTTGTCAGTGATTTGCCACGGTCTTAATTATTCTTCTTCAGAACTGAATAAAAGTTTGGTGATTATGTTTTCCTGCATGTGAAAAGCTTTGAGGTGGAAATATTACTAAGTCTCTTTCATAGGTGCAATTAACTGACATTGAGAATAGCTGATCTCTGGTTCTCAAAATCAAACATGATTTTTTAAAATGTACGTCAAGAGTTTCCAAGAACCCTTGTTTAGTTTTCTTGTGAAGAAACAAAGCAGTCTTTGTAAAAAAGGCTGTCTCCTGATTGACTCGTGCTGCTATTTTGCCACCTGGGTGCCATCACAATCAAATGCAAAAATGACGGGATAATGCAATAATGATTAGCTGGAATACAGCTGTGAAAATGCACAGATTAATTTTACCATATGCAATTCATGGATAAGAAACAGTCAATAAACATTTAAATGTATTTCAAAATGAAAATGAAAGGATGAAGTGGATAAGTTAATTACTAAGGACAATTCAACACTTGGTCATGTACACCAAATTAAACATGGGTGCAGGATGGTGTGTGATAATGCATGTTGCTGAATGCTGAGTGGAGTTGCCATTGTTCCCCGGGAAACGATGATAGCCAGAAACATTCAGATGCATCAAGTCATCACCTAATTGTATTAAAGCTCATTGCTTTAGACAGAGAGTGTGTAAAAGATGGGAAATGGGACATAGATGATTTTGTAGTTCCTAAAGAAGTTTTTATAAAGACTATTTCTCAAGACTTTGGCTTGCATCTGATGCCAATTCCAAATTAAATATGAGCAAATGTTTGAGTTTCTTCTTGCAGTCTGTCTCAGGCTTTCATGTCAGGCCACCCAAGAGGATGCTTTGTATGGTGGGATTTTCCTAAATTCCAAATGGGCATTTGGATGCTGAACTCAGGCTGCTCTGTATTGGAATTCAGTACTGCATCTGCCAAGAGAGTGCGATAATGGCCTTAAAAAGAACATGTCTCTTCTCTCAGTGAACTTTGCACACACCTTAAAGGAATTGTTATCTATTAAAATAAGTTATCTTGATAGATTTCATTAGGTGTATTAAACATTGTATATTGGAATGTCATGTAAAATGTACTAGCCAGATGGACTTGCTTTCATGAGAGATTTACTTTGCTAGATTTTTTCAAGATTTTTAATTTTAATATTGCCTTCCACTCAAATAATGTATTGTCACAGACTATCTAGGGTGTTCAGGGTGCTGAAGAACTGAACCTTGCAAATTACAAGGCAATTAATTTTTTAATTATTTGGTAACTTCAATTAGAGTGACTGAATGATGTACATAATTGCTTCATTATATGCAAATATGTATTTGTGAAGTAATTACAGAGTATTACGTGTGCCAGGTAAATAGTGAAGAGAGGAAGAATCCACACACATGAATTTGACTGAAGACATAAAGTAATCTCCCAGATAGAGGGAGCCAACTTTGGATTGCTTTCTGTTACGTCTGGGGGTCAGAATTTGAGTTCATATTGTGAATTTTCTTTTTTCCAAAATTAGTCAACAAGATAGCTGCCGGGAGATCACTGAGCCACTCTGGTTTTCTGCTTTTTTGCTTTCGAAAATAATTGTTCTCATGTCTCCCTCCTCCAAAAAAATTCTGTAATTACCTGGTTAGAGTTAATGAGAAACTTGAGTTTTGGCAGTTACAATGTTTGAAGAACAGAAGCTTTAACAATTGCTAGCAACAATTTACAGTTTACCATCCTTATTTTGATCCCTCTCAGCATTATGAAAATGAATCTGTTTTGCAATTACCCACTTGCATGACAGGCTTTGTCATAAGAGCAAGGGAGCATGATGAAAGACAGATATTTGCCAGGAAGTGTTACTGTGTAGTCTGTAGTGTGAATCCTTGGCATCTTTGTTTCCTCTACCTGGAGTTTCAATTATAGGAAAACATGTAATAATAACCGGGCATGCTGTGATGAAGAAATGATCATACTAAATAGGGAATGGTTGAAGGCTGGTTTTAGGAGGCTTAACAATTTTTGTTATCCAGATGAATACAAAACAAATATCATAAATTATGCCTGGACCTGTGATGAGCTCCATGTAATTCTGCCCAAATACAGAGCACCTTCCTGGGAATTTTAAGGAAGGTTGTAGTAGTGACTGTCACTTCATTGTCATTCTCACTATAGGAATACAATGACCAAGGCAGAGAAAGGGAGTGAGACTGTGTGTGTGCGAGAGTGTGAGAATGTGCTCTGCTTCTTACCTCGCCTGAACATCATATCTTGCAGAAATATGGTGAGAGTTAAGAAACTTACTGTACAACTAGATAGTGGTAGGCTGGAGCTAGCGACACCTCCTTTTGTCCAGGAGCCTGCCAGCAGACTATGCTGCAGGTTGCATTAAGCATTGCTCCCCAAAACTTTCTGGAAGGAATCTCAAGAGACAAGATTTACATAATCCTCTCCTTCTGTGTTGCTTCTGACAAAACCTCTTGGAGGTGTTTCTATTCCAACCTATTAATTGTATTGTAACCTACAAGCATATATTTAAAGAACACCTTGTTTCTGCCAAGGATTCAAGGCAGCTGAGCATGTCGACCTGCTGTTCCATGGGAGGATTAAACAGTCAAAGATTGCAGAAATACTGGGCAGCTTTAATAGAGAGGCTCTAAAAGTCTTTTGTGCCTGTCCTAATACAGAAAGAAATTATAATCAGAACAGTTTGCAGAATTGGCACTGAGTTTCCTACTTGGAAAAGCACTTATCTAGCAAAAGCAAATGATTTCTTTACTACTTCAAACTGTAGACCCTTTTGAAATGTAAATTAGGAAAATGGAGGTCGCAGTGCTTGGAAGAGCTCTGATGATTCATTTGTTATGATGTACCTCCCTGCTGTGCTATACCTAAAATCATACAATGGGGCTGCCTTGCATAGTTCAGCTGCATCAAACAAGGAGGTTCCACATTTAAAAGATTAAGCTACAGGGATGTGTGCTGCTTCAGTTTATGGAAATGCCACCTCTATCAGCTGCAGCAATTCGGTCTTTCTCTTGTCTCTGCTTTTAAGTTACGTATTAATAAGCATGCCAATGAACCCACCTGTTACAGTAAGAGAACTGAAAGAAGTCCAGTTTTTGATGAATGTAAATGAATAAATAAGTGTGCAGAGAAACTTCCCAGTGCTCTATCAAAGATAAGAGAACAGAGAAAAAAGAAAATGATTGTGAATGATATGAGACTACTATCCTGACACTGCCGTTTCTCCAAATGCATGGTCGTGTTGTATGACTGGAGACCACCATCATTAATGAGCTGGTGATACACTTTTAAACATAAATTCTTTGGTTATAAACTGTCAGAAAGTAGTGAAAATTATTGTTTTCCTAGGAAAGTGGTGGTCCTTTTAACTTCACTTTCATAGGTGCAAGTAAGCTAACAATTTTATGAAGCAAAATAACACTTCTTGTGACAGTCATTCTGTTTAGTACAGCAGGACTGAATATATTATTTCTAAATTGAGGAAAGCCTCCGCACTAAACTGGAAAATGACACTGGGAAGTGAAATGTCAATCTATGAAGGTTGTCCTGAGGCTTGCAAATGGCAGCAGACGCTATTCTACAGAGATACATGTTTAAATGCATTTCTCTGTATTTTTGAATGGTATCATTGCAATGCACAGCAGGCTGTAGAGAGCAGTGTTCAGGCAGGATAAACCTTCAGTTTATCAGGCACCTTGCTGTGGATCACACTGCAGAAGTTTGTGCTCTTGCTGTTCTCCCTGCTGCATCAGGAAAGTTTGTGCTGATTTGTGGAAATCTGTCTAATCTTGCATGACATGGCTTTGTGATACTAGCATGTGGCAAAATACTGACTTCAAACGTTTTGCCTCAGGAGGAGGAAATTTCCTTGCTAACAGTGGGTGGAAGAGGCACTTGTGGTTATGTTTCTATTAGTTTTTAGATAAGAAGTCGGCTTTGGTACAATTTTTAGGATCTAATAGCTTAATAGCAGCACTCTTTTACCAAGGTATTTTTCTGTCACTCACCTCAAACCAGTGTTATTCTAGGTTGATCAGTGCATTAAATGATCTTGCAGAATGGGCTATGAAAATTATTGGATAGAGCTGTGGAAGCAAGTGTGGATTGTTTCACACAAATTTGCCTATTCCTGCCTGTATTGCTGGTATCTCATAGATGATAGTGCTAAAAGCAACTACTATATTGAGGTTTGCCAAATTATTATTTCACTTTTGACCTTCTTTGTGTTCATCCATGCCTACAGGCTTTTTTTTTTGAAATTTGGAAATGGTGAAACCTTGATATGGGGCTCTGGAAGTTGAGGGCCAGGCAAGTGGGGAGGTAGGTGAAGGTCCAGCCAGGGTGTTGCCCCTGAGCTGGAAGACAGGGACAGGGAGCAGAATGGAGCCCTCATAGTCCAGGAGGAAGCAGTTAATGACCTGCTATGCCACCTGGATACTCACAAATCTATGGGGCTGGATGGGTTCCAGCTGAGAGTATTGAGGGAGCTGGCAGAGGAGCTTTCCAAGCCACTTTCCATCATCTATCAGCAGTCCTGGTTAACAGGGGAGGTCCCTGATGACTGGAGGCTTGCGAATGTGACGCCCATCTACAAGAAGGGCCAGAAGGAGGAACCGGGGAACTACAGGCCTGTCAGCCTGACCTCGGTGCTGGGAAAGATTATGGAGCGGTTCATATTGAGTGAACTCAACAGGCATGTGCAGGTCAACAGGGGGATCGGGCCCAGCCAGCATGGGTTCATGAATGGCAGGTCCTGCTTGACCAACCTGATCTCCTTTTATGACCTGGTGATCGGCCTGGTAGATGAGGGAAAGGCTGTGGATGTCATTTACCTGGACTTCAGCAAAGCCTTTGACACCGTCTCCCATAGCATTCTCCTTGGGAAGCTGGCAGCTCATGGCTTGGATGGGCATAGTCTTTGCTGGGTAAAAAACTGGCTGTGTGGCTGAGCCCAGAGAGTTGTGGTGAATGGAGTTAAGTCCAGTTGGCGGCCGGTCACAAGCAGTGTTCCCCAGGGCTCTGTTTTGGGACCAGTCTTGTTAAATATCTTTATCAATGATCTGGATGAGGGGATTGAGTGCGCCCTCAGTAAGTTTACAGATGACACCAAACTGGGTGGGAGTGTCAATCTGCTCGAGGGTAAGATGGCCTTGCAGAGGGATCTGGACAGGCTGGACTGATGGGCTGAGACCAACTGTATGATGTTCAACAAGGCCAAGTGCCAGGTCCTGCACTTGGGTCACAACAACCCCATGCAATGCTACAGGCTTGGGGAAGAGTGGCTGGAAAGCTGCCTGGTCAAAAAGGACCTGGGGGTGTTGGTTGACAGCCAGCTGAACATGAGCCAGCAGTGTGCCCAGGTGGCCAAGAAGGCCAACAGCATCCTGGCTTGTATCAGGAATAGTGTGGCCAGCAGGAGCAGGGAGGTGATTGTCTCCCTGTACTTGGCGCTGGTGAGGCCGCACCTGGAATACTGTGTCCAGTTTTGGGCCCCTCAGTACAAGAAGGACACTGAGGTGCTGGAGCGTGTTCAGAGAAGGGCAATGAAGCTGGTGAAGGGTCTGGAGCACAGGCCTTATGAGGAGCGGCTGAGGGAACTGGGGTTGTTTAGCCTGGAGAAGAGGAGGCTGAGGGGAGACCTTACCGCTCTCTACAACTACCTGAAAGGAGGTTGTAGTGAGGTGGGTGTTGGTCTCTTCTCCCAAGTAGTTAGTGATAGGACAAGAGGGAATGGGCTCAAGCTGCGCCAGGGGAAGTTTAGATTGGATATTAGGAAAAATTTCTTCACAGAAAGAGTGGTCAAGAATTGGAAGAGGCTGCCCAGAGAGGTGGTGGAGTCCCCATCCCTGGAAGTGTTCAAAAAACAGGTAGACGTGGGACTTTGGGACATGGTTTAGTCTAGTCTACCCTTGATTGGTTTAGTGTGGACTTGGTAATGTTGAGTTAATGGTTGGACTGGATGATCTTAAAGGCCTTTTCCAACCTAAACGATTCTGTGATTCTGTGATGCAAACACAATATATTTAGGAAGTAATTAGCAACATTAACTTTATGAAGCTGTTCTTGTGCATGTGTTTGAGAAGATAGAATCTTGGTCTTCATGTAGGATCTCAAGCACTTTTAGCAGTTACATAGCCAAATGGGAAGCTTGCCACTGGCACCACGTCTGATGTGCGGGAAATGATCCTGAAGTGGCAAAGTATTGTCATGTTATTAGAACCCCTCTATTCTGTGTAGAGCCATAATGACTGTGCTGTCTTTCCAGTGCAATGGTAAATATTAGTAGAAGCAGAAATAGAGTGTACTGTTAACCAGGGAAAATTTCTGCGTTCTTTCCCTAAACTGCCATTGCATCACGTGAATTAACTAATTACTTTGGTGGGGTGAAGGGGCCCTGAACCAGCAGTAGATAATTTCTTTAATTTTGAGATGGCATGGCAGTGGCTATTGTACCTCTGCCTCTAAAAAATGGAAGGTGACAAAATAAAGCAAGTTTGTAGGTGGACTTCACAGACATAAATGGCAAGCTTGGTGCTTGAGTGTAATACAGCTCCTGGTGCCTTGGTGGTGGTGATGAACGCTCTCTCTTCCTTTGAGCACGTAGTTAAAACAACCGTTTCTGTCTCCTTCCTCCCTGGTGCGAACTGATCCAAATCTCACATGGACTATTGCTCCTCCCAGCACTGGTTTATCTTTGCAACTACAAAAAGTGCTTCTACAAGTAAAAGACAAGCTTAAAACCTAGTATTTTAGTGTTAATGCCATGCCTCTAAAGTTATGTTCTTTAGTGTACACGTGCCTTATATATGCGCCAGAGTCCCTCCTCATTCATCAAAACATTTAAGGACATACATAAAGACAGCGGGGATTATGCATACTCTTAATGCTAGTCCTTAACTTGGGTTGTTTTCTTGGCCTGGCCTGTTTTCCTGAATCTCAATCTGAAAAACAGTTTCTTTGCTTTCTCTGAATAAATGAGCTTACCTTATTTGTACCCAAATCTCCATCACTTCCAGATGCCCACCCCCCCAATTTTTTCACTTCTACGGGTCCTGGATTCTGTCCTTCACAACTGCAAATTCTCCTGTATTGGCAGATTTTTAGTAATGTATAAATTATCAAAGAGAGAGACAGTGAAAGCCAGGAAGTTTATG
Source organism: Pelecanus crispus (assembly GCF_030463565.1). NCBI lineage: Eukaryota > Metazoa > Chordata > Aves > Pelecaniformes > Pelecanidae > Pelecanus > Pelecanus crispus. The sequence goes on along the minus strand of NC_134651.1, from coordinate 17,636,745 downwards.
TATAACTGGAATTTCTTAGGATGGCATGATCCCCTGGTTGTTTCATTGTAGGTTGTTTACCATGTGACACAGTTTGAAGAACTTTGAGCTGACTTTGGGTGGCTGCAGTTTGGTTTTTGAAGATCATTTGTTAAAGATGCGTGAGCACAGAGGAGAAATGAGTGTTCTTTTCCTTTTTACCCCTCAAGATTTGATGATACATTAGATCATTATAGTAAAGGTACTTTTAGTTTGGAGCATGATATCACTGAAGTGCAGGATAGAGGTAGACTAACGGCTTTGAAATATCTATTACTATTCATTACACCCTGTGAAATGATTTTTGGAGGATTTACCATAAATCCCTTAATTTTCAAGATCACAAAGACCCTGAAGTAATGCTAAGTCCACTAAAACCTTTTCAAACTCAGTGGGTTCTGGATAATACTAAGTGGCTTAGTACTACCTGTGACTAGCCCTCTAAGCTCTTTGCTTTTGGTGCAAGGTAGACAGCTCAGTTAGTTGTACTGCTATATTTTTACAAAATATATACTTTAAAAAAAAAATCCAGGTGAGTTGTTCTGTTTGTGTCATGTTCATTGGTTCTTAGTTCTGGTTCATTGATTTTTTCTAACTAGGTAGAGCTGAAATGTTAACCATAAAAACTGTAAGGCACTGAGAGCAATGACATTTGCCTCTGCAACAGAGGACAATTTCCAGTATTCCCCGGCATAAAAATTAAAAGGGGCTGTCTTTCTGTTACTGCACAGAAGAAATAAATTGCTACGGAGGCTTGCTCATGAGCAGACATGTCTAAGACACTGTTATTCCTGACCAGAATCTGCCCTGTCAATTAACACTCAGCATGGCAGACACTGCCAGGGACAGAGCTAATGCACTGTGTCATGATTATTGTACTCCTCCAAGCATAAATTGAATGGGGAATGGTTAGTAATTAGCTCAAGCCAAATAGACTCTACACTTGTCTTCTTTTGTCATTAAAGTCCAGGCTGATAACAAAAGAAGCTCTGGCAATTAGCACAAAACCATGCAAGAGGCCTGACTGTACTTCAAGAACTCTTTCACACATGCATTTTTGTTCTAATGAAAATCTGACTTGAGAAAACAATGTGCAATGATAAGATAATTGTACATTAATAAACAATAATTATTTTAGAAAGAAATTCAATTTAAGAATCCTTTCTCTTAATGGCAAAGAATAATTAATAAAACAATTATATACAGGTTTATGGATATAGATATGCAATCAACTACATGTATGCGTGCAGCCCTCCCCCTGAACTCTCATGGGTAGAGCTAAACAGAAAGCTGTTTTTGAATTTTGCTAGTATTCCACAGTCCCAGCAATAAGATTTGCAGAACCTGCATTTTGTGCAGTGTTTTAGAGGAAAAGCTACCTTTTGAATTTTTTTTCTCCATTTTGATTTAAAGTGTGTAGAAAACACCTAAGGAGCCCAGTACAAATGAATATTTGAATTTTTTAATATATTTTTTACAAATATATGTATATATTTATGTTCTGCTGCCTGAAAAGGTAGGTATTATGCTTGCATTCATTGACTCATAGTTTCAGGAGCTACATAATAAATGTTTCAAACCCTGAAAATTGCATAGTGTAGCTTTTTCATACATAACAATGTCATAATGATGAGACCAAATTTCCCATCAGGATTAGAGGCTCAGCTGTTGGAAGGGTGTATGTGGCTTTGTGCAGGTGTAGATGTCTAAGGGGTAGACCTCAGACTTGCTGCTGGTGCTGAACAGAGTATGTTCTGCTCTTCAGTTTATCCTAGTGTAGTTTTGGGCTTAATGTGTGCAGTATGAAATAATAATTTAAAACAGGTGTTAACAACGGTAATGATGTGGTGACAGCTAACGGTTTCAAGACACCAGCATGTTCCAGAAGATCTGGAAGCTCAGTAGTGAGTTAAATCATCCTTTTTGCTCCTTTACGCTAAGGAGTACCAAAAAGGTCTATGGCAGAAGTTTCAGATACATTTTGTTCCTCTGTCTCTTCTCACTAGCAATTAAGACTTGGGGTAGAGCGTGTCTGCATGTGGACCTGTGAAGATGAAGCCTGTATTCACACTTACACAAGTTGTGAATTAAGCCCTCATAATCCGAAGGCAGTGGTGATATCCCAGAATGTAGTACAGCTAACTCTGCTAACCCTGGAAGGGACAAAGGCTATTGACAGGGACCTTTTTCAATAGTTGTTTGCTTGTTGGGTTTTTTTTAATAACAAGCTAGTTTAATTTTAGAAAAGTGAGATGCTCTTATGTTAACATTTGGTGCATTGAAAATAAGGATGACACTAATGTTTTGCAAGCTATTGAACCCTCCTTCAGTTTACAACCATCTTTATAAAACACCCCTGCCATTTCCCATGTTCTCCAGTGGATCTCCATACCTGATCAGTAGATACAGTCTCTGCTTTCCCAAGCGTATCTCAGTGTCCAGAGGAATGAAGCATGTTCTTGAGGTTTGCTCCTAAATTGGTCAGGATTAGTGCTTAGTCCTGTTTGAACAAAATCCTGCCTTGCATCAAGAGCTTATGCCTCTGAGTACCATGTTGGATACTGCATAATCTCACCAAGGACTTTCTGCTTTCTGGGTCTCGATATTTATTGGGATTTTTTTTTTTTTTTAACAATAAAATATAAAGATGCCTGCTTATCTAGCTTCTGTCTTGGTCCTGTGTAGAGACTCAAAGAGAATGAAGCTTCTTTTATGTGTGTGGTCCTTTTTTCTGTCAAAAGGTGGGCAAATGGAGCTGAATTGTAGTTCTAGAGGTCAAGAATTTTGATTAACTTAATAATAGTTAAATAGTCAAGTGTTTAGCTAATTTCTGTGTGATTCTGAATGAAGGATTCATGGCTGGGTGTTGATTTTACCCAGCTGTCTGTATGCTTTAGTGTATGCTTTTTGATTTAGGGTATAGCTCACATTTCCTACCTATTTATTCAGTACCTAGTAGGTTTTGGGCTTCACAAATTAAACGGGGGAAAAAAAAAATGTCAAGACCTTTAGTATAACACAGAAAACTTTTATAAACTGCTTAGTATTTGTTCACCCCACCAAGGCTTGTAGAAAAAGAGAGGCACTGAAATTCATATAAGTCTTCTAGATTCCAGTTTGCTCAAACACTGAAATGCCTCTGGTTTTCAACTGTAACAATTCTATTTTTTTCAGGGAATGATTTAGGGTTTTTTAACTCATATAAGAAAAATCTAATAAGATCCTTTTTGAGATAATCTGTCCATGCTTCCCGGGGCTGTAATAGAATTAAATATTACCCTCCTTGTGCATTATAACTACTACATCCCAAAATAATGTGAAAGAACTTGATGCAAATTTTAGGAAAAATATTTTTCTTTCTATGCCTTAAAGACACTCCAGCTTGCTTCTTCACGCTGATAACAGTGTTTACACTTCAGGTAGCAAGAACCAATACTAAAACACACCAAGTGTGCATGTGCAGGGAATGCAATGCAGCACTTCATCTATTTTGGCAGCTCTGCTATATTCCTCTTCTTTTTTTTTTTTTCCGAAAGTGCTATAAAAGCCCATTTTCCCAGAGAGATCAATAGCTGCTTCTTGTGTGTAAACTGATGTGTATGGCTTACAAGAAAGATATGATAGAGGAAGACTCTGGAATTGCTGATATAGACAAATTCATTAAGACAACAGTCTGTTTATCTAATCTTATTGATGTGTTGTAGTTATAGATCACCTATTATTATAGCAATTAATTTCTGTTTCTATTCAGGTGATTTTTATCATTAGTTTTGTCCCTACATAGATGGCTCTAAATCACGTCTCTCAAGATTTAGAGATATTTCAGGTTTAAAAGACAAAATACTTCTGTCAGTTATAATGATAAAGACAAAAATACATAGCTGTACGCCATTGGCCAATAGTGTGAGGTCTTCAAGAAAAACACTAAAAGAAATCAGTAGGATGAAAAAGACCTTGGGTGATCCTGTTGAAGACTAAGTTAGGGACTTTGCAGCTTCAGAGCTGGCTGTTGGGATAAAGGAGCTATAACCTCCAGCCTGTTAACTAGCATTTGCTTCAACCTAGTGAAGATGACCAGGGATCAAGGGACCCTCTTGGAGCTCCTGTGAGATGTGCATGGGATGGCAGTCCCCTTTGTGGAGAAGCCAGAACAGTCTCTAGGGCTACTGCTTTGACTGCTTACGTTGGCTAAAGACATAATATGCCTGGACTGGGACACTGCATCCAGCATGGCATCAGCGCAGAGAGGCCCATGACTACCTCATGGGATGCCCCAACAACAGACACTGCTCTTATAGTGCCAACATATCTGATGTATTACATACATAAACCACTCATCATGCTAGAATCAAGTTACTTTTATTCAAAGGATACTGATGAGTTCAAAAGTACAAACATTGATGAAATTCTCACACTGTCCAGGGAAAAAAGTAGATAAATGTTATCTCCCTGATTTTGCAGAAAGTGAAGCTGAAACTTAAAAGAAGGAGCGATTTCCCTGTGGAAAGTACCTTGCCTATCCCTGAAATATCCTTTTTTGAAGCTGCCAGCTTATGATGTGTGTGTGAATAAAACATTGTGATTAACACTGAAATGGGGAGTGATGCCATTCATTGTATTTAATGCTGTCATTGACATCATGTTCTTTTTAGCCCTAAATTGTATTCTGAAATTTTATTCATCAGTGTGTTTGGAAAGGAAAATTGATAGAGCTCCTGTCATTTGCCTTTTGTGCATTTTTTAATCCTGGCTTGAAAGGATTACATGTTTGCTGCCCTGTGGATGCCATGGAAAGGAGTGAAAGGCTTAATACCAGTGGCAGAGGAGAGAGCTGTCTGAGTGAACACTGGGTGCTGGGCCCCCTGCCTCTGCTCTGGCTCTGGGAAACGCCTGATCTGTTGAAGGTGTAATTGCCTCAGTAAAAAAATTGTCTCCATCAGGCAGAGATGCACCATGGATATGAAACTTCTGGCACAACTTTTAAGCTGTGTTGAGAACTACCTTACACAGTTGTGCAATTTGCACTGTTGTTACTTGAGCATTGGGCACTTGGATACAAGGATAAGAGTTGATATTCCAGATGTGTCCTGGTTTCAGCTGGGATAGAGTTAATTTTCTTCCTAGTAGCAGACATAGTGCTGTGTTTTGGATTTAGTAGGAGAAGAATGCTGATAACACACTGATGTTTTAGTTGTTGCTCAGTACTGCTTATGCTAGTCAAGGACTTTTCAGCTTCCCATGCTCTGCCAGGTACACAAGAAACTGGGAGGGGGCACAGCCAAGATATTTGATCCCAACTGGCCAAAGGGCTATTCCATACCATGTGACGTCATGCTTAGTATAGAAACTGGGGGATGTTGCCCGAGGAGCAGCGATCGCTGCTCGGGAACTGTCTGGGTATCGGTCGGCAGGTGGTGAGCAATTGCATTGTGCATCACTTGCTTTGTATATTATCATTACTGTTGTTATTATTATATTGTTATTATTATTACTACTATTTTATTTTACTTTATTTCAATTATTAAACTGTTCTTATCTCAACCCAGGAGTGTTTCTCACTCTTACTCCTCCGATTCTCTCCTCCATCCCATCAGGGTAGGGGGAGTGAGCGAGCGGCTGCTTGGTGCTTAGTTGCTGGCTGGGGCTAAACCACAACAAGATGGTATCCCCTCAGAATTTTATTGTCTGGTTTACTGTTTTATGTATTTAGCCTTGCCCCGGTCTTTTTATTTTTTCTTTTTTCCCCTGATGAGATCTGACAGATGCTGATTCATCTGAATTGTTGATTCTCATTTAGTTATTTTCTATGATCTCCTAAGGAAAGCTTCTTGGGTATTATTTTGAACAAGATAGTCAAGGAAGGAGAACACTGTATTGTTAATGAAAGCCAAAATAGCATCTAAGACCAGGTAAGCAAAGGTTCTTATTTTTGGTGATATGTTCAAAAATGTCAGCTGGTTATGTTGAACATTTAGGCAGTGAAACTGGTAACACTTTAAAGAGTAACTGTTCAGTTAATGACTAGGGTTTTTTTGCTGCCTTCCAGGGTAGTTTAGGAAGGGCAGCTTGAATCTGCGTGACCCAGCCAGAGTAGCTGATATCTTCAGCTATTTGCTGTGGAACAGGTATTTTGCTGCATTGGAAACAGGAGTGATGAAAACATTCACACTGTGGTGCACTTTTATAATGAACTCACTTTTCAGGCACTTGTAATTCAGTCCTAAACTGGGCTCTATTCTTGGATTTGGCAGTAGCATTAATCTTGAAGTAATGTAGGTTCTCTTCTAATCAGGTGGGAATGCAAACAATAAGAAATGAATAGTTTTATAATTTTTGTTTATTTGCCACATGATAGGTGCAGCTGGCAGTCCCTTATTCCCCAGGCATGTAAATCCATGTGACCTTACAGGCTTACAAAGAATTCTGCCAGGTGAGAACTGCGTCTGGTAAACAGTAAAAATTTGGAGAGCTCACTACAATTTATCAGGGCAAGTTATGAAAATGTAAAGGGATGCCCTTGGTTCCCTTCCCTCTAGGGAACCCCTGTTCCCTAAAGAACCCCACTGGGGCAGTGCGTATATAAGCTTGGTCAAGGCCCCTGCTGCTCTGATGGTGGGAGAAGGCATCTACATTGGCAGACCCACCTGCCTCAGCAAATGTTACCCAGGTCTGTCACTTTGATGCCATAGGTATTTTTATTCTATTGATTTTTCAAGAAATGAGAGAAACTTGCAACTTACTGTGAATTAAGATGACAGCCAAAATTTTCTCCTTTATCACCCTCTCATGACTACCTTCCAGAGAGTGTAATTTAGGCATGCAGCACTGGGAGTTGTGATGGTGGAGACTGTGGCCGGCAGAGAATATATACACCAACACAGGATATGTTGTGGTGTCTCACATGAATTCTTTGGGGAATGAGTTGAGCTGAAGCTGAAATTTTAGTTTGACAGCATTGTATTTAAACAAATAAACGGTGACAAAAACTTTTGCGTTCCCACACTGATTCGTGATGTGAAACAGAGCCAGTATGTATCTCGGAGGATCTTACACTAACACTAGCAGAGAAGACAGGGCATCAAAACTGTTGGCTCCAGAGCAGCAGGAAACTGATTGATTTCCCCTCATCCCTTCACAAACCTGGATTAGAGTAGCTCTACAACAGGCCAATCAAGAAGAAATAATGGCACTCCTGACAGCATTGCAACCTTTTATTATCTCCACCTGCACCACTTGACATTCACAACTCCTGCTAGAAAATGTGGGATAGTGTTCAAAGTACAGGAGTCTGTGGTAGGGTATGGTATGCCATGCAATTATGGCAGTACTTCCCAAAGCAATTTTTTAATCTTATTGATCTTTTCACCTGGGGATGGGAAAGTTAGAGCTAAGATTTGGGTGAAAGCTGAGCCACCTGATGCCACAGGGATGGGGTTTGGGTCCTCAAAACAGCTGTATGAACATGTGCATGCACTTCAATGATAGACTGCTGGTGATGTCTTCTATACCTGGGCTCGGTCAAGCTGAGTGTCCCAGGTGTTTCGTCATGTGAACTAGCAAACTAGCTCTCTCCAGCAAACTACAGTGTGGGACTGGACATGTCTTGAATCACTTTATCAATCTCATTAATATTGTTTACAATTTGTACAGAGGGAGCAGAGTGTGACCCTTGCACTATCCAGTCCTTAGCGTCTTGTTGCTGGATGCTCAGTTTGTGTGAATAATCCCAGCTCCTTTGAGTTCACCCAAACAATGTTAGTTTACAGCTGATGAGCATATTACTTCTTGTCCTTGACAATGCAAAGGGAAATTCCTAAGGCTAGTATATTAATCAATAGATTTACACAATCTTCTATTTGCTTCAGAACGTACGCAACATGGTGTGCAGTGAGGAAAAACTGGGTCCAAGTTCTTCTGTCAGTTATAGCAATACAGAATCAGACTAACAACATTACTTTTATTGGAGCATCTGTTTCAGTACACTGGAGAGCAAAATCTCTCTTTTGATATGTTGGATCTGAGTGTTAAAATAAAACATCTCAATTAAGTGAGAGATGTTAGGTATGAAAGGAAAAGCAGAGGGGAGTCAGCCACGCTTTCTTACGTTATAAAGTGCTACGGCCATTTCAATTTGTACTGAGCCAAAAATAACTCACTCTAAGGGTTTAACAAACTCTTCTTAGTTTTTATCACTATCATATTAAGAGAAGAAATAAGAAATAAAAAGAATAGTAAGCTCAATGTAAAAATGGAAGTGAGTAATGTTGAAATTGCTGCTTTAATATACTTTTTGCTCCTCATTTGTGTTATCCAGTCCTCTTTGTGTTATCTGCCTCTCTGGTTACAGCAGGCAGTTTATATCTCCTCAGACTTATTTTAAATATATCCATTGCCTTATTTAAAGCCAAGCTCCTGTGTGTAGAGGCTTTCATCAGTATCAGGCTAGATTTTGCTCTCATTTTATTTGCAGCACAGTCTGAGCAACTCAGCTAAGCTCACTGAAATGTTCCAAATGTCCAGCACTCTGAAACAGCCTCATCTTCTGTCTCCTGGTGAAACTTTTATCAATACTACTTATTGCAGTGTGCAGACTTGAGGAACTATGGCTAATGAAAACAGCATTTATATTAGGGGAACATCACTAAAAAAACTGGTGAGACTTGTTTATTATAGCTTGAATCTTCATTTTGTTTGGCTAAACACTTAGGAGGGAATCAGAGACAGAAAACAGATGAAGAAATTCTCCTTTGCCCTTTGCTGTGGTGTCTGAGTGGCCGCTCTGGGGTAAGACCTTCTCAGAAATTTACCTACTGAATCACAAACTCCAGGCATAAACATGACATTTTCTTGAGGATTTGGGCATGATTACAGGCTACTGTGACACTGAACAACATGCAAGCCTTAGGCAGACCCTCCTAATTCCAGGACTCTGGGATGAAAATGGATATTTGCTTACTGTGCTGTCTTGTAGGGCAGGAAATTTCCGTCTCCCCTTTAGTTCTTTAATCTATAGCTGCTTTTTGTATGTACAGAGGATTATGGGAAACAGAAGCACAGGCAAACGGTATCTTTTCCCATTCCTTGCAGAAAAGGAGAAATCTGAGCCTATCAAGGGGGATCTGCATTAAGTACCATTAAAATAACTATAGGTATCATTTTGATATAACTACACCTGAGGTCTCCATTGAATTAATGCTGATGTATAACAGTGTTACTGAAATGAATTTCAGGCCCTAGAACTGCTTGAATGATATAAACATAAAGCACATAGAGAATTTTGGGGGCTAATCTGAAAATTCATATCTAATAGGGATGGAGTAATATCAGATGTTGAACACTTTGTCTAAGAATTATTTCTGCTCATCTTCTTGTGGGAAGAACAGGAATTCCTGTCACTTGAGCAACATTAAAGCAGAACGGAAGAAACCCACTTAAAACACATACTGGTGGGAACAATTCCCCTTTGGCAGGTTGGGACCCTCTCTACTGCTTCAGGTTTTCCATATCCTTTTAGTCTTCTATTTCAATAAAGCTATAGCTACATGGGAAGCTAATGCTGGGCTAAGATATGCCCCCAAAATAAACATACCAGTCAATTGAATTCACTGTGAATAAGTAAGAGTAGAATTGGCCTGATTTGATCCAGGTTATGAATACAGTAGAAACAAAAATGTCAGGACTGATTCTTACGTGAACTTCTATTCTATATTTTATGCCAAAGTTTATTTTCACTTCGATCAGCGCAATCTCAGCTGACATAGAATTGGTAATAATAAACAAATGTACTCCTTTCCATTGATACAGAATTGAATTTGGAAGAAAGTAAAACTTTCTAAGATTATATTGGGGCAACAGCTCCAAACGCAAGTAACTGAAAGCTTTCCTTAAGATAGAATAAAAAATAATGACATCCATACCTACTAATCACAGGCTTTTGTTCCTAAACTGATACAATAATTGAAAACAGCAGTAATAAAAACCCCAAAATTGAAACAATATGAAGAACTAATACAAAGAGCAATCAATTCCATCACGATGGGAATTTACTGAAGAGTTATCTGAGCTCTGGAGGATCTCCTCTGTGTAACTTCAAGTGTCTGAATGACAGGCATTGTAAAGAAATTAAAATGAAAACTAAGCAGAAGTCTGTTCAGTTTAGCAGATGGAGGATTTGAAGGATGCTGGGACTTTGAGAAGTGTGTGGTCCTTGGGAGATTTATTCTTCAGCATGGTTTTGCTATGGAACAAAAAATCCAATTTAAATAACACTACAGATCCATCATTTTAATTTATAAACTACTCTCTGAATTTCTTGAAAAGAACACCACCGAGTTTGCCATGACAGTCTTTCATACTGAAAAGAGAATTGTTAATCTGGACAACTAAGTTTCTGGCCTTTAGAGGGGAAGCTTCAAGAACAATAATTTGATCAAAATATTTTCAGTTCTGTTTATGAATCTGGGTATATGTATTAGCTAAATTGTATCTGTGCTTTTAATATTCATGGAAACTACAATAAGAATCTTCATAGGCACACAGGGATCTGCATATCCAGATCCCCCAAAACGTAAAAAGGGACACAGGGTAGGAGAAGGAATTCAGAACCATTCTCATCCTCTTCTGCTTTTCCCTTATTTCTTATGCAAGAATCTTGTTTTGCACTGCCAGGGAGATTGGGAATGGTACGTAGGAAAATGTGCACTCAGTTTCTAGGGAGTAGTACACTTTCTGGTTTTAAATTGCTTAACTATTTATAAACAGTATGTTTGATAAAGGCCAGTGGAATCTGCCTAGAAATGTCATCAGTGTTTTCCTCAACTTTTTGACTGGTGTTACCTAAGTGGAACTTTCAATAGGATTTTTTTGTTCTAAACCGTGTATGAAATTAAATATGTGATCTCAGAAAGCTGGTTCACTAATTAAAAAAAATATATCTTCTTCAGGCCAGCTATCAGCTGTGATTTTGTTGCATGATTGATGTTAGACTTTTGAATCCTTTTTTTTTTTAAGTTTAGTGAGAAGCCAAAATAGTATTACTATGAAATAATCCCAGCTTCTATTAATAGGATCAACAGATTGCTAAGAGCTGATGCAGTAGCAGCACCGTACCTAATAGAAGTTGATATATACTCAGTTGATTTTTCTTTGCTGGCAATACACATGAAATGGACTATCCACTTATTGCTGGCAAATAAAATACAGACCAGTGCCAATATAACACAACTAAACTGACTGTATCATCCAGGCATTCATTTTTCCTGAGGTTTGGAAAGCAAACCTGTGACTAGTATTGTTTATTAAAGCTTCTACCTTCAAATGCTGCTCTAGATCCTTCCCTTTCAGCTGCATGTTGCCGGACCATTCTTTCTATTGAAATGGTCAGCTTGTTCTAACAGGTGCCATGGCTATTTTGCTTTTGGGGAGTTCTCAACCCAGCAAATCCATCTCTCGGTCTATACCAGACTGACCAAATTTTAAATGTGTACTAGTGGTAGGTGGTTGCACAGCATGGGACACAAACTACATATACAGATTTCACCCCCCACCTCCCACTTCCATATAATCCTGACTGGGGAACAGGTGCTCTCTAGAGCCATTATTTCTGTCTCTCTACCCAGTCTGTGGTTAAAACAGTTGCTATCACTTTCTTGCCCTTCTACCACATTCAGATAGTCTGCCAAGCCAATAAGGACTTATTCAGTTAAATTGATTAGAGTTTATAGTGGAAGCGATGTTGGCACCTGTTACCAAATATGGCTCATCTTCTAAGTATGCAGACTGCCAGAAAAGGCATTTTGCTGCTTCATTGAGTATGAGAAATTTGCAATAGAAAATGCATTGTTGTAGCACTTTTGCTTTCAATATGCAAGTCAAACATTTTCCACAGATTTCAGAGCATGCTTCAAATAATATGTGAAAAAACTGCTAATGCAAAACTCGTCTTTTGCTGAATCCCTGGAAAAACTGTCAGGTCTTGTGTTAGCGTAAGGGGAGTTGTTACTGATACATTTTGGTCCATGATTTATGCAAGATGTATATCAAAGAATAAATAGGTGTCTGATACATAACAGATACTGCTATTGAGTTTTGTGAGGAGGGGACTGAAAGTGGTAATTCTGGTTTTTGTTCATGAAAAACAGAGTGGATGATCTGTGGACTCTGAGCTGCACCATCTCTTTGATGACAGGACACTAGACTTGGTGACCAAGTCTGATTTTGCAAAATGAAGTAGTAGTTTCGTATTATCTTGGCATGAAACTTTGTACATCTCTCACAAAGCCTTCCTTGTAGTGTAGCTTCAGTACAATGTATAAGTGGGTTCCATGTTAAAGCTTGTGGTTCAAAGTTAATTGCTGTATTCCAGGGAATTATTGCTTCCCTTCTCCACTTCCCTCCTTTGGTCAAGCAAACACAAGGGTTCAAAGGGGAACAGCAGTGCTGTGAAGGGGATGAGAGCGGATGAGAGGAGCTCTAATATCAGTCACAGGGCCAGACTTATTTGCTTCCCTCTGCCTAAACCACTCCAAGAGTGAACTCATCCATCTGGAGTTTGGTCATATAAGAAGACTGGGCTGTATATCTTCTAGGAAATTTGTAATCTGTTTATCTGTTGTTGTTTGCCTTCCTAATTTAGTCTTTTTTTTCTGTGCTAAAAAAAAGAGAATTGCTCTTTTACTGTTAGTTCTCTGGATTAATAATGCAGAAAAATCATAACATAATGTCTGGGGTATTGCATTTTCCTCCTAGAGGCACACAGCAGTGTCACAAACACAGGGCTGCTACACTGGTAGAGTGAGTTCCTAGAGAAAGGGAAGCCAGTGAGCTGGGAATTTTTACTTAAAAACAAATTGAATGAGTGAATAAAGAAAATAATTAAGGCTTCATCTATAAATACTGTCTAATTTAAATTCACATCGGCATGAAATTTTAAAGATTTATTTCCATAATTTGAAGTAAAAGGTATTTGTTTTAGGGGTAATTAATTCACACACTGCCTTATGGGTAAAGGAAAATTGCAGGATCAGGGTTGTATAACAGTTGGAGTATGTGTACTGAAAGTGTGATAAAAGATCCTAGTCAATCTTTTTTCACGTTTCTTCTTCCTATTGGCATAGTTGTTATAGAATTTTCTGATTCATCAGTGTTGAACAGGTACTCATTTTGTCACCAGAGTAAATAAAATCATTATCTCGGTGGTTAAACAAGGTTACCCACACCAGCAAAATTATGGACAAGAATAAAGAACCAGAAAGTATTTATTACCTGTTTTAGAGTGGGAAGCAGCTAGACTGTGTTGCCTAATGTTCTTTAATTTGTAAGGAAAAATATACCTTCTTTACAAAAGAAAATATTTTAAGGCATGATCATGCTGAAACTTAGCAAATATTATGTATAATAGCTACAGCTCAGGCACCAGAGCTCTTTACTCAGAATCATCCTGCAAATCCATCAGAGGAGCTCCACTGCTCTTGCTGACCAGAAAGCGGAGTTGTTTGGGTGAGTTATTAGGGGAGCAGCTGTTAATGGCAGATGTCTGTGCAGGGGCAGTGCTGTGCAGCTCATGTTTTGTTTACGAGGCAATCGCTTTTGAGCATTTGGGTGTGTGTGGGATGACTCTTCTCTGGCCTTTCTTTTTGACATGCTGGCCTGTGTCTGGTTCTCTAATAATTTTTAGAAGGTTCAGTGTTCTTACTAATTACTCTAATAAATTAAATATAGGGGGTTTTTTTAATGTTTTCTTTCTTCCCTATGTTATTAGCAAATTGCCCGATTTCCCTGAAAGGCTGTTTAGTGACTAGAATGGAAAGCACATCAGAATGCTTATTTCTTTCTTCCCCCCCCCTCCCCTTAAAAAAATTATCGACATTTATGATGATCATGATATTTCAGATTCTAAGGACAACTGCAGCACCTTGAATATCTGCTGTCCTTTGTCACTCCCTGGATGCAACCCAGACTTGAGGCCTTGTTTCCATGGAGGCAATGCTTGTTATTAAAGATATTTCTTCTACAAACAGACTTGTCAATTCTCATGCCTTTCATTCAAGCTTTATAGTTTTAAGTCTTATCTGAAGCTTTTATGTGCCACCTTCTTTGATCTTCTGCCAGAAGGCTTTACGTTGCAGACTAAGGTTATGATGTTTGCATGTTTTACTTCTCAGTTGCTCTGTGAACAGCAAACAAGAGAGAAAATCTTACACCACAGTTCCTTCCTTCACACAGCAGCATTACAAGTCCTTGAACATGGGCAAAGCACGTTTTTATTTCATTACTCTTATTATTTGCACATTTTTCAAAGCATGAATATCTATGGGCAAAGACCTTAAGTTAGAGCTAGGCTCCTCCCTTGCTCTTCCTCAAGACAAACCAGAGTTGTGGGAGGCTTGAACTGGGAATATGTTTCTCTACAAACCATTTTCCCCATGAATCCTGAATTTATGTATTTGCTTCAGTAAAGGTTTAGCATTTCTGCAGTTTGGGTAGAGGGCTACAGTGTGAATTTTTAGGCCAGAAGATGCTGTCTGATTATCAAGTCACCTGCTGGCATATTATTTCACCCATTTTATCTCTTTGAGTTGCCAGAATTGTATACATCAATTTTGCTGCCAGAATCATAGAATTCCAACAGACTTTTAGGTTTTGACAGATGGGAATCCACCATTGCTAGTGATAAACTGTTACAGTGGCTAATTATCTCTCTGTGCTTATTTTAGCTTTCCTTCGTTCACCACTCTTCCTTCTTTTTCTGTATTATAGGGGCCTAACACTGTGGGTTTTCTTCTTGCAAATGTACTTATATATCCTGTTCTGGGCACCATTCAGTCTTTTCTGATAAACTAAACAGGTTGAACTGCTTAAGCCTCTTACTGTAAAGCTTTTTTAATGCCCTAGAATCATTACTATTGTTCTTTGCATATTCTTTTCCATTATTGTACCAATCACAGTCAAGTGAATTGTACAGGAAAGGTTTTTCAGATAAACACTCTTTTCCTTCTCAGAATTTCCTGAACCCTATTGGAAGCTCAATAAGTCTTTGATAATGGCTTAAAAACTTTTAATAAAGGTTTTACTTGCTGGGCTGCAACTTGATGGTGTTTAAATACAAGGAGGATTATCAATATTTTAGTTGAAAGATAAAAAATCTATCTCTAAAATTAATAGCCATTTTTAAATTGAAATGTAAAACTAATAGATATTTTGAAAACAAAGTTTAGAATGAAAAGAATTATCAGAAAAAGTATATAAGGAAATAGGTATGTATGCAATTACCCTGTTAAGTACTTGGAAGCTACTGTTCTCTTTGTTCACTGTAGCTAATACAGAGGGTATAGACACTTTGAATTGCAATAAGGATAAGTTAGGATATGTTGGGAAAACTCTAATAATAAACACACTTAAGTACTAGAATGAATTTCCAACAGAGATTGTGGTATTTCCGTCATTGAAGGTTTTACATACAGATTTACTAGAAATGGTTAAGTAGAGTTGATAGTGGTTGGGATTGGGGATGAGTGAGCAGATGCCATTGAAGATACTTTCAGTGTTTCATTCAAATTTTTTTGACAATAGATATTTCTGCAGAATTCTGTGAATCTGTGATCCTATCAAAGTCAGTGTCTTCCATTGAATTCACTGAGTGGGAAGTTGAAACTGGAAGCTATCAAAAAATCTGGTGACCTGAAGATATTCAGGTGCTCTTACCCCCTGAATATTCACAGCTGGTGGATGGCACTGGTGATTTTCTCTTTCCCTAAATCATCTGAAGCTGTTCTGGGGCAGATGGAGGGATTGGGTAGAACACCAAGGTGCCTGCCAGTCCTATTTTTATTAATTCTAAGATTTTAAAATTTGATTCTGAGCAGTCTCATTCAAAATGGCCATGCATACAAAGGTCTCATAAAGAGTAACCCGCAGTAAGGAATGCTATGGATTAGCAAAGCCCTGGCATGTCTTTTTGCATTTTTGCAGATTCTACTCACAAGTGTTATTAGATTTTTCCCTTGCCACCCTATATCTGCATCTCCTCTGAGCCTCAAGTTCCTCATACACCCAGTTTAGAATAACATTTTTTTTGCCTCTTAAGAACAGCAAAAATAGGTCCTTTTCCAATGAGATGACCCTAATTCTTTCAGGCTTTCCGTTAGCAGGAAGACAGTTGTTCTAATAAAAAGAAGAACCTCAGAGCCACCAAGTATCATTAAGGTGACCAAGAGAAGAAAGATTAAGTTTTGGGCAGGGTAAGTGTTCTGATTTCGGCTGGGATAGAGTTAATTTTCTTCCTAGTAGCAGGCACAGTGCTGTGTTTTGGATTTAGTAGGAGAAGAATGCTGATAACACACTGATGTTTTAGTTGTTGCTCAGTACTGCTTATGCTAGTCAAGGACTTTTCAGCTTCCCATGCTCTGCCAGGTACACAAGAAACTGGGAGGGGGCACAGCCAGAATAGTTGATCCAAACTGGCCAAGGGGCTATTCCATACCATATGATGTCATGCTCAGTATAGAAACCGGGGGCGGAAGGGGTTGGCCAGGGAGCAGTGATCGCAGCTCGGGAACTGTCTGGGTATTGTTTGGCGGGTGGTGAGCAATTGCATTGTGCATCACTTGCTTTGTATATTATTATTATCATTATTGTGTTATTATCATTACTGTTTTACTTTATTTCAATTATTACACTGTTCTTATCTCAACCCAGGAGTGTTTCTCACTCTTACTCCTCTGATTCTCTCCCCCATCCCATCAGGGCAGTGGGAGTGAGCGAGCGGCTGCGTGGTGCTTAGTTGCTGGCTGGGGCTAAACCACAGCAGTAAGCAAGGAAAGCTTGCTGGCAAGACTAGGAAGCTCCTTCTCTGAGCTTGACTCATTGATGCAGGTAACAGAAAAAGATCTTTTGGATAAAGTGTCTCAAGAGTTGTGCAAGCCCCTTGAATGAGGAGAAATTGTACTGGCCTTTCTTACAGTTTGCTTTGTTGAATAATCGTTGTCATGATGTATTGACTTCTGAACCTTTTTTTTTCCCCAGAGTGAGCTTTATTGGTTAAACCTGAGATTTCTTGCGTAACTGTGAAAGCTTCTCTGTGCTTCAGTTTCCTTTCATTTCCAAAATCAGAGTGTTATTTGCCTGCCTCAAAGTGTCTGTGTAGCAAGCCAAGATCCTTTTAATAAAGTTACTCTAATCTATCATGCATCCAACTAGCATAATGGCAAAGGTGTGAAGCTGTGCCCACAGAGGGTTGGGGGCTGACTTTCTAAAACTGTTAAAGTGACACATACAAGAAGTGTTATGTATTTGCTTTTCAAATACAGCCTCAAGGTGATACAAGGATTAAAAAAAATAGTGTCTGTAAAGTTCTTAGGATTCTTATAGGTTTGGCTTTGCAAGTGAAAAGCAGAGTTATTCTTTTTTCAGGCTAATAACTAGTATATAACTAGATAACTATATATTAGTATATAACTAGTAATAAATAGATAACTAGTCCTGTTGTTTGAGGAAGAGGAACTTACCAAGGTAAGTTCACATAAGGGTACTCAGCTTCAGACAGCCTCTTATAATCAGACTTTGGAATGTATTTATACACTTAAGAATGAAGAGAAATCCATAGCAAAACTTCTAGAAGCCTCCTGGCACATTTCCTGAGTAGGATTAGGTGATTTTAGACTTGACTCTAACCTTAGAAAAAGGGGACACGCAGTTCAGTTGTGGCTTCAGAACAAGTTACTGCCTGCTAGCTCCACCATCATAGCTGCCTTTAGAAATAGTATTTTACCTGTTGTGAGCTAAAACATGTCATATTAATCCTCAATTTAAGAGTCTTAAACAAAAATGTTTTGTATAACACCTAGGTGGGTTAGGAGCTTAGACACAGACGGTTATAATGACTCTGCTGCTAAATGATATCTTGATTACATTCAGTTGTGCATCCTTGGAAAATAATGATGCCATTACATGTCATTTATACTGATTACATATACTGAGAAAATGGTCTCCAAATATTCTCTGATAGCATTTATTCAAATATATTGAGAATGACAGTATTCTTTTCTCTAGTTGTTATTGCTCCATGTCATTTGTGTAGATGAAGATAAAGCTATTTGCCAAGTGATCAAGTGAATTCACAGGTTTATTCTTCTGCTAGAAATATGATTTTGTGATCTAGTAGGAATAATCTTGACCCATAGCTTAAGGAAAGGATCTTTAAAGAAATGAGAGAGATAAAGACCCACATCCCACTGAAACTCTGTTACTTCTGAAAACTTCAGCCTGGATATGTTACCTATAATTTAACATGTTGATCCAAAGATATGAGTTCTTGCATTTTAGACAATTTTTCATGTCAGAATAAGTTTGGTGCTGTCTTTTATGTCTTTTTGTTTGGTCCAAATGATCAGCTTCTCTGAAGTAAACGAGATTTCTTTCCTTCCTCATTTGCAATATCTGACTTCGATTCTCTGCTTTGTCTTTGTTCTTTAATAAACATTGCTGACTAGAAGTTGAAGTTGAAGATTCAGTGATCACAGCTAAACTTTTGAAAAATACTTTGCAAAAAAGGGACATAAATATCACTCCCTTTTCCTTTCCTGATGTTGTTTGCCTGTGAGATACTGCCTAGGCTGCTATTCCTATTGATCTTGATGAACAGATTGGCTACCCTTGTGAGGATTAAGGATTTGGGCCTGTGAAAAGGTAGCAAATCATTTCAAGGTTAGCCTTTTCCCAACCTCCATTAAAGCTATTCAGTATTTAAAGGAATTCTATAGGCATTGATTGTCCTTTTAAGCATCAAAACATTTTATCCAATAATTACGAGTCACATTTTTTTTAGACAGTTTACTTGTTCCAAAAGGCCAAGTAATTCAAATATATCTCTTTGCTTCTATTTCTCTGCTTGCAAAAAAGAATTGCTTTGACTTTGTTTTGCCTTTAGTTTATGACAGGGCAACTGCAAATGGTTTTACATAACTCAGAGAAGAAAATGGACTAACTGGTAGGTTCTGAGAGGCTGTATCTGTGAGAACCTGTATATACACATTGCACCATAAAGAGAACAGAGTCAATAAATCTTGTATAAAAGTAATTTCTAGGTGTAGATAGAGATGTTAAATTTCTAAATATTTCCCACTGTAGAATAATCCAGGCTGTCTGCCTATATTTAAAGATAATATTTTAGACACGTAGAAACAGGGATATAGGATTAAATTTACAGGATCTCCTTGAGAAATGTAATTTAACATCTTCCTAAGAGCTGAACAGGGGATTTAATTGCCCAATTTTTTAATGTAATTCCACAAGTCGTGAAACAATATCTTCTGACCTAGGCTTTCTCTCTTCAAAATTTGCAATATACTGAACTGACAAGAAAAGGAAAAATAACTGGATTTGCAGGTAATTTCTGTGAGATTTTTCTTTTTAATAGTCTATAACACTAATCTCAAAAAACCCAAATTTAAACTTGCAAAACAGAGAACAAAAAGCTTGAGGAACCTCTTCCACTGACACTAGTAATTCAATACCTACACTTAATTATAAAATATCACCTTTGATATTTTACAGGGGTCTATAACTGAGTCCTGAGTGCTCTTAGCTGTCATCATTTAATGGATATTCTAGTAATTTACAATATTGCTGGCCTCATGGATCACAAATGATTTTAATAAATAGCATTTGTGCACAAAAAATCATATCTACTATAAAAAAAAGTCCTTGAACGTGTTTAATATAATATTAGTAGGGGTAATATTTATCTATGTTTTCAGTCTGATGGATGAGGAAAATTTGCCAGGTTTTAAGGTGATTATGACTTTACTACATCATTTGAGTTGACAACAGTCCTTTGAGCATCTCTGGTAACACTGAAAACTTCATGGCTCTGGATTGTTAGGGAAAATTGTTCATTCAAATGTTACGTAGACTCAGCAAGGTGAAACAAATGTTCACATTTTCATACTGGACTCTAGGAAAACCTTTTTCTTTTTTTCAAATAAACCCCAGAAAATAAGGTAGGCTCAGCTTCAGCAGGCTGTTTGCTTGTTAAGCAAGAACTATGACTTGTTGGGTAATAGGAGAAAGGGTTTCTGTAATGTAGAAAGAAGGAAACAAAATATTACTAAAAATAATACTTGTATGACTTAGGAATTCCTACTTGGTTCTAGATGTCCTCCTACAGAATAATTCAACAGAAAAGTATGGGGATAGGGAAGGGTGATGGTGACTGCTAGAATTTTAGAAAGATTTGCATGACAGGAAGGTACTGAAAGGAATGGGATTGTTAGATTTGGAGAGAGCTTCAGAAGCTCTTCAAAAGCAGCTCTTCATAACTAACAATCTAGCTTCACTGCTTTCTCAAAATGAGAAAACTATTTAGGCTTTTTATAAGAACTAAAGAATATTGGTGAAATTGAATGATAATGCTTTGAAAAGCTGTAACAACATTTTTAATATTTAATTGTGGGTACACTTGTAGAATAGTTGTTGATGTTAGAATAGATCATTAACCCTTTCTGGTATGACTTCTACTGAAATAACAGATAACTGGAGTTTCAGTAAACAGTGCTTGTAGTCCAGTAACATCTCATTCAATTTCTGAACTTCTGCTCATTCTGAAAAATCTGATCTGGATTTAAAAAGCTGAACTGATGATGAATCTATACTGCCTTGAGTAAGTGGTCCAATACTGTAATTTCTTGGTTTAGCTAAATATGTTCTGAACTAGAATTTGTTTTGTTCTTTCTCAAAGTATAGGCTGTTTTACAATGTAAGGTAATTATTGCAGCACTTTTGCTAAGGTCTATGAAATTCAGTATCTTTTTGAAACGTGGACACTAGAGCTGAATGCCACACTCCACCAAAAGCCTCATTAACACTCTGGTATAGAGATAACACTTTCCTGACATCCAATCCATATTTCTGTATTTAGTTTTTGAGCTCCATGTTAGCTCAGGAATTTATCTTGTGTAGTTTTGTCTCTGCTGTGGTCCTGAAATCCCTTTAAATACCACTGAGTTCTATGAGAAGGTTTGTTTTTTGTGGGGGTTTTTTTGTTGTTGGTTTTTTTTTTTTTAAGCATCACCTCTGCTCTTTCTTTCTGTGTACACAGTACTAACTACTTTAAAATAACACTGATTAGAATAAATACCTTCTTGCTACAGTATTCTATGGAGACCAGGGCTTAAAAGCAGTTAAAAACAGCTTATACAATTCTGTGGACATCCACAGTTAAATGAATAAGGACAAAAAATGTAAAACTCAAGAATTCTTATGTCTTCAGCATAACACAAATGATAGCTGACAAAGATTGGAAAAAAATGAACACTGCAGGAATCAGGATAAGGGTAAATGTATTTGAAATATTGTTTGAAATCTCTAATTCAGTGTAGCCTCAAAATGTGTCCTACTTGTTATGTTAAGATGTGTTGAGTCAGAACCCCTTTGTACAGTTTGCTTTGTGTTTTGGGAGGGGTTTGGGGTTTTTTTTTGATTCCTTGTTTTGCTTTGTTTCCCCTTACCAAGTTTCAGTTCCTGCCATTAGTTATTACGGAAGTGTCAGAGGAGAGGGTTAAATTTTATATATTTTCTAACCTCAGGGACCACCTGGAGAGTATCTAGATTCTGTACTATATAGTACACAGAAAAGGTACCTCATGGCAAAAAAAACAATTACAAAACACTGATTATATAACTAAAACACAACATGGAGAGTATTTATATTTTAAAATGCAAATATATATATAGTTTTAATAATCTGCAAGTATTCTGCAAAGTTCTGCCAAGTGCATGAACATGGAGTGGAGGGAAAATCTACGTCATGGAAGTTGGAGATAAAATAGGCATACTGAGTTACCTACCTGATCTCTTGCAACTGCAAGATAGGTTCGTGTTGCCTATTTTTGACAAGTTGCAAGCATGGGATATCAGCTAAGTGGCTCTGGTTCCTTCAATGAGGGACTGTTTCCTGAAAGTTTTGTAATATTTCCTTCCAGTGTGACAAGAAGCAGTTTTGAGTTTGCACTGGAATGACAGGAAAATCTGGTAGGCACAGATCTCAGGACAGAGCTTGGATGTCATGTGGAAAACATTTAGTTTCTAAGCATTATGTTCACTGCTATGATCTATCCTTTTTATCAGAGTAAGGACATTACATTTACTTGTTGGTAAGAAAGGTGTGTAGATAGCTGTGCAGCTTTGAAACATAGACTACATTGTTGGAAGGATGAAAATTTCTGTATTGGAATAAAACTGGATTACGACTGTAAGAAGAGCCATTTCATCACTAAGGACTTGCATTAATTCAGTAAACATTAAAACTCTTGCTCTCCTAACCCACTTGGGTGCTGTAAAGACGTTTCTAGGCTACTTCTGCTTTTTGCAAGATTAAAAAATATATTTGGCAATATACATTCTATTGAAAAATTATCCCATTTACATTTTAATTGTTTATGTGAAAAGAAGTGTTTTTATATCACAAAATAAATATGAACACAAATTTATCTTTCCCCTAAAGGAACATATTTGACAAAGCTTAGAAATGGTTCTGCTTTCAACAAAAATATGCATATTATGTGTTTTTAACCCCTTCTAAAATAGAAATTCTGTTTCCATTGAGCCAACTGTAAGATTCTTAGAAATTTAAGTTTGTTTAGGAAATAGCAATGGAAATGGAATATGCTCAGCTAGAAGAGAGAAACTGCTCCACAAGGCAGCTCACCTTTCTGAATGACTTTTTGCAGACTCATTAGATTGGATACACTTCTTGCTGTGCCATGGAAGTAGAATACTCAGAAGCCTGCTTCAATGTCACTGTTTCCGTTGAAAACACCACTCATGCTAAAATACCTGCTCTGATGCTGGTTCTCTAGAGCCTCTAATTTATGGCATAAAATATCATTATTTTTAACAGAGCAGAAAGATTTCTTATATTAGCCCTTACATTTTTTTTTATTTCATATTGAGAATTTATAGCTGAATGTGTACCTTCAAGCATTTCCATTTTATCCCCTATTTTTTCCCATTCATAGAGCATAAATGTCCAATTTAACATCAAATTTCTCTTCCATGGGTTTAATAGCACTTAGTTTGGTACTTATGGAAATTTCATAGGTAGAACCAATCTCTGTCAGCTTCCCCAGGGTGGAAATTACAGGGCGTGGGAGAGAATATGGAGCTACTGAGGGAGAACTCCCTCGAGTGATGTCCCTATCTTCCTCTCCAAAGCATATTAGCAATAATTTCTGAAGTGCCACAGCTATATTTGGAGTTTTTTTTCTGACAAATACAAGAAAAGAAGATAAAATCTTTTGCAAAATCTTCGAAGCTAAAAGCTTTGCCCTCCCAAATGTTACTGCTGGATGTGTCAGCTGTGCTTGCAATTGTGAGCAACTCCAGTGAAGTTAATAAGATGCCACTATGTCCAATAGTGTTCATAGCAGTGGAGTTCAAATTACAAAATCACACTATTGAAGAACAGTCCTTTTCCACAGCTGTGAAATTATTAACTCTCAGAAAATGGCAGAATATTTTTTATTATTATTTCCCAGCTTTTAAATTAATACCATCACTGTTGATTAAACTCAAGGTCACATGAATTCTACAGAAAATGGTCTCAGATTTTGTGGCTACTGGTCTCTGTGGCAACATAATTCATATCAAAAAAAGCTTAATTTTATTGTGAAAGTTAGTGATGCTTTTAGTGCCGTAAATAACCCTTGGCAGTTTGTTTTGAAATTACCTTTTATCCTTTTTATACAGTACAATATGATGCAGAATTTTTTTCTGTTAACAAAACATGAATGCTTGAGAGAAGTTATTAATAAAACTTTTGGGTTGATGGATTATCACCACTAGTAAAACAACGGACTTATGTTAATCAGCTGTCATTGCCTACAACCTTGATAATATAGTGGGGGTAGTGTTCACTGTTAGGTCTGTAGTTCTGAAATGAGCTGGAAATTGTTCACAAGTACAAAACCTAAAACAAACAGCCCCCTCCCCCAGCTAGCATAGGTAGATAGATAGATATGTATGTCCCTCAAGCACTAGGTGATAATTATATTTGCTTTATTTTGAAACTATAAGGGTGATATCTTAACTACCAGTCACTGCCAAAATGGAATTGCTGTTCCTCATACAGTTTCTCTTTAAATTCATGGGGCAACTGCAAGTAACAAGGAGTGAACTCCAAGAAAAGTGAAGGTGTCTATCCACCGTACTGGGGTGTTCTTACCCTGCAGGTTTTGATGCATATTTCTAAATGTGTCACTTGATGACATAGGTGAATGAAAGTAGGTTCATACATATGAATTTTGCTGAAGATAATGGTAAAATTCTGTAGAAGTTGGTATTTGCTCTCTACGTCTAAGCAAAGTTTACATAATATTGAATTCACACTTATTTTACACAAACATGGTTTTGTTCAATCTGGACAGTATGCATCCCTGTTTCTGCACTGTCATTTTTTTGGGGCAGTTACTACTCTTGCTTGTATGTCTTTGATGTCTTTCAAGTCCTGTCTCACCCACCTGAACTACATCTAGTGTACTGAGCTTCCAGTCTTACTGAGCCATTCAATTCTCCTAATGGTGACTGAGTTGAGGAGGGCTATGCTGGGAAACTGTAAATAATTTAGGTAGGTTTTTTCCACTAACTTGTTTTCATATATTAATGTGCAATGGGAAACTGTGACCTGTGTTCCTAATAAGTGAGATTGGCAATAAAATATGTGTGGGATTTATATTCCTCTCTCAGACAAATACTGGGAACTCTTTCATCTGAGGTGTTCCTTTGAAGGATGTGGCTAAGGCTCTTCTAATCTGGATGGAACAAGATCAGTTTAAGCTTCTCTGTGGGCAAGATCCTTATTGCAGATCACCATTGCAATCAATCAGAACTGAGATTTCTTCAGTGGACATTTGATGCAAACTTTATAATCAGCCCTATACATAGCACAATTGGAAGTCTGAACTAGTTGTCTGCCTCTTCCGTCAGTTCAAGTATGAGGAAGCAGCTGTCAGAAATTGGTAATGAGATGCACTGATAGAGCTGTATGAATACTTTTACCCACCTTATGTCTATGCAAAGCCCAGTGGAAGCTGAGTTGTTATTATGCTAAATTATAGAAGAAGTTTTATATAATTGTATATTCAGACCTGTCAAATATAATTTAAACAGTATGAGATAGGCCCATAGATGTTTGCTGCTTCATACTACCCCACAGTTGTGGCCATTCAGTGAAAACATGACCTCTTGCCACAAGTGCTGTTACCAAGTTTCATTATGCCTTCAAAGAAAGCCCACAAGAATGTGTTTTCCCTGGCTGCAACCTGATGCTGAAGTCACTACATGAAGAGGATGAGGTCAACAATTTCTGACTCAGATTTGTCATTGCTTTGGTCTGCTCCACTAGATCAATGATGAAAAAGAGGCTGGTTTAGCAAAATATTTAAGGCCCTGTCTAACTTCAAGCACCTAATTTAAACATAAACCTAATTAAAATCAATGGGATTGTTCATGTGCTCAAGTACATAATGCAGCATTAGGGTCTATGTAAATAGAACTCAATCCAATATCCTTAAGGTCCAAGGTTTCTTAGTTTTTCTTTAGTGGTACAAAGATTCTAATTACTGGTATACTTAGGTTCTGTGGGAAACATTCTTAAAAACCTTCTGAACAATGTTCTACAGTAGAAAGCAGGCCAGAAAGCTAATATAACAATATCCTTGTATTCTGGTAAGATGGCAGTACAGGAGCCCTATTGATGTTTGCTATTGATCAGACTGTAGACAGCCCTTCCTATTTTTCTCTCTCTGTTTCTTTCTTACTACTGTGAAATATAATAGCGATCTTCTTTACTACATCAAAATACAGAAACAAAGCATAAATTGTCATGGTTACAATTTTTTTTTTTTTTTAAACGTGGTATTACTGGAGAATCAGATCAGTTTAAGGAATGCATAATTCATAGTCTGGATGATAGTCATATTGCTGGATACCAACAAAATTCTATTTATCTTTTTTCCTAGCTAATTGGGGTTTCTATGCCATTTTCATGAATGAATATCTTATTAATAAATCTAGCACATCCAGGACTTATGTTGCATTGCTTTTATTATTATTGTATCACTGTTTCAGTAGTTCAGTTTTAGAACTGCAGACATAACTGTCAAGGAGATTTACAGCTGACTGTTATCCCAGCATTTTATAGCTCAGACTGCACTACAGTTCCTTTAAAGACTTAACACATCCTGTGACTTCAGTTTAAAAATACAATTTGCATCTTTCTGACAATAAGAGCTGTTGGTACCATGAGATACTGGAATAATCTCTTGCCTACAATACCTTTTTACTTATTTTGGATAGAATTCTGAGTTTCCAACAATAATGATTTCCTGCTAAACTAGAAGTTCATTATCAAAATGCACTTCTTCCCTTCATGCACATCTTTCCTGCCCACTCTGGCTCATACCACTGCTGTTTCTTTCCATGTTCTATTTTGTGTAGAACACAAACACATAGAGAAAAAGCATTCCAAATCCTGAGAGCAATAAGTGAAAAGCTACACAAGAAAACATATTATTTCTTTTCCCACTTTTTTAAGGGTTTCTAGAGAGAATACTGAAACAAAAACTCTGCTTGTCAGGGGTTATCTTCAGGTTTTTACCAATATCCTGCATTTCCCAAGTATTTTACTTCAACTATTATTTTTCTTTCTTTCTACCTACAAATGGCCAAGTTAATCTATATCCTTTTGTCTCATCACTGTTAGTAATCTGAAAAATCTCATGTTTCCCTCTACTCTGCCTATCCCCTCTCAAAAAGGAAATATCTCTCACTTAATAGGTTACAAGTTCAACATCTCATTAGTGAATACGGGTGTGTGTGGTCAAGCTCTGTGTGATCAAGGAAGGAAAAAGAGGTAAAATATGCATCTCTATGTTTCTGTAAATTACTCTTTTTACTACTCATTTGTGTGTATAGTAAATATATACACGTGTATAAAATAACTCAGAATTGCAATTATAGAGCAAAAAGTAGTTAAGAAAGAGAGCTTCATTTTGTTATGAACAGTGGAATTCATAAGGCCTGTCTTCCTATGGATTTATGTCCTTTGTCTCCTAAATCCTCTCTTCTGACTGCATTACTCCCAGTTCCTTCCCAAGTCTCCTGTAATGATCCCACAGGCAAGAAATAGCACTTTCTGCAGTTAACATGCAGCTGCCAAAGAGAAGTGTATAATGGCTGAATCCTGTCTGTCTTTCCCTCTGTTAGACCACTAGTTTGTTTCTTTTCTGTACGGCTGCTGATTTCCAAAATGTGTGCAGGAGCTTCAGACTTTTATCTCTCTCTCAAATTTTTCCTCAGCTGGCCAGTATTTACTGTGGGAAAGGGAAGTTAACAGACATGTAGCACTATTAAACATGTCTTGCTCCTTAAGTACCAAACTAAAAATGAGATCAAATTAAAATATACACTCATGTGGAATAAAGTAATTTTGGAGCATCGGTTATTATTCCAAAAGGGTCTTTTACTCTTGTTATAATAGTTACTGAGTCTATTGAATAAATAAAGTGCTAGTAAAAGGATGTACAACTGTAAGAATTTGAACCCACATATTTTATTAACATGTCTGAGCATCAAATACAAAACAACCACCTCACTGATGGTCCTGCATAATGGAACTATCAGAATTCACAGCCTCTAAACATATACTTTAGCCAGGACAACACTTGCCCTCATCAATGTTAGGCCAGTGAAAGCAAACAACTGGTGAGCATGGGAATACAAAGATAGAAACAATCAGCCCTCAGCCCCTGAGGGAGAGCTATAATATATTGTCAAAAGATGATCCGAGAACTGGACTCCAAGGTACTGCTTTTATGGCACATCATGACTCTCCACATTTTCCATCCCACTTAACTTCTCTGCATTCCAGAAATGGTCATTTCCTTTCTCCATCTCGGAGGAACTAAGGACTCAACCATGGGCTCACACTGCGCCAGGGGAGGTTTAGGTTGGATATTAGGAAAAATTTCTTCACGGAAAGGGTAGTCAGGTATTGGAACAGGCTGCCCAGATTGGTGGTGGAGTCACCATCCCTGGAAGTGTTCAAAAAACGGGTAGATGTGGCACTTTGGGACATGGTTTAGTCTAGTCTATTCTTGATTGGTTTAGTGTGGACTTGGTAGTGTAGGTTAATGGTTCGACTGGATGATCTTAAAGGTCTTTTCCAACCTAAATGATTCTATGATTCTATGACTTCATCACTCCCCTTATTCCCTTTTTCCTGGTGTTCATGTTTCCTTCTTTTCCCACCATGCCCCCTGTCTGTACACAGGGCAGTCGTCCCCTTTTCTACCAGACTAAATAAGCCAAGTTTTTCCATATGGGGAGGTCTGAAGTTAAGGTAGTCCTTCTGTGCACCTATATCAGACTAATATTTTTCTTTAATAAAATATTTGAAATATTACAGCCTAGTATTGTTAAAGACCCAGACTTTAAATAAAATTGAAAAAGAATCAAGAATTGCATAACTATTCCTCCAAAATATGTACTCAACACCTCAAAGGTTACAGAATGTCATCTCTCCTGTTGAATCAGTAAGTGTGATGGTTTGTGTGCGCCAAGTAGCTGCATGACAGAATATAAATATTGTATAATAAAATATTGCTCTCTGAAGAACCCAGGCAGACATAGTAGAGAAATGGAACTCTTAAGGAAGCATAAAAGTTCACTAGCTGAATATTTGCCTCTCTTTGCTATTTCAAATAAATAACATTAAAGTGTAAGCCTAGTCCATATAAAAATAGCCTTGAAATGGTAAAAGGTGTTTGCAATATTAATGGATTAGAAATAATTCATCATTCTAGCATATTTTTGAGTCCTGTGTCAATTTATTTAAACTGTTTCCTTGCCTAAGGTTCTCTAAATAATTTTAACTACAGTAACTTATTTTGATGATAGCTTTGATTAACATTAGCTGAAGGCAGGGGATTTCAAGATATTTACTAGATTATTCATAATTAAACATAGCTATAAATATAAAAATAGAAACAGTGAAAGGGATGGAATAGGATGAAATGCTCTGGAAAAGATCTGTAGAAGTATGGCGACAAGTACATTTGAAAGCCTAGTCCCTTGTGGTATTGAAGCCACAAAACCCCTCATTAAGAAGTGACCAGTAAGTTAATTTTAAACACAATTTACTAAGTTGGAAAAACCTTGATTGCAGTCTTCTGAAAGTACTGTTATAAACCTGAATCTAAAATCTGCTCAGCAAAGCACAAACCTCAAAGAAAAGGGAAGAAAAATTGGCATGAGTCTGAAGGAAAGAATAAAATTATCTGCAGAGTTTTATCTGTTGGGGGTTTTTTGGTTTGGTTTGTTTTTTTTTTTTTCCTTTTTTAATTACCTCTCTGGTATAAATTACCCTTTTAATTGAACTAATTGAAAGAAATATACCAGTGCTGCATACTCACACACTTTGCTGGAATGAGCCATAGCTTGCATGAGGAAAGATGTGGCACAGGTGGTAACTTTTTAACTGATTCTCAACAATGGAAGCAGAAGACACTTGTAAATACTTGAGCAAACCCACATTATCAGGAATGTATTTCCTTTGAAAAGGCTTCATGTCAAGAGCAATTTCAAGAAACTCCATGAATATTTACTAAACATTTTAACTCAGGGACAAGACAGGAAGATGCTGAGACACTTTTTCATTTTATTGTATCAAATACTGTATTTAGTTGCTGATTAATGAGATGCTGGTTGAGGTTGGTAACTGATGAATCTTTGCTGGAATTAACAGTAAACATGCAAGGAAGGAATTTGTGAGAGTGGAGCGTGAAAGATATGCATTACTTTCAAGCAGTTCATGCAAACATGACATTCAGATCTTTGTGCTGGTGTCAAAATTGTATGGCTTAGAAGACATGATCTAGAAAACTGTAAACTGGGTGGTGACTAGATGGAAACTACACCAAGTAAAAGTTCCTCTGATATTTCTCCCAGGGACTCCAGAGATTCAGAGTAGTTTTATTTCCCAGGCAGGTCACTTCTAGGCTTTGAAGAGGCCTTCCAAAAATGCAGTCTCCTCACGCTGGCATTTGTGCCTGTGTTGGTACATCATGGTAATGATATTTTTCAACTCTGGAATTTCAGCCTTTAGAAATTTCAGTCTTTTCCAAAGCCATAGATTCAGATTTGTATTTGTCCTGATTTCGGCTGGAATAGTTAATTTTCTTCCTAGTAGCTGGCATAGTGCTGTGTTTTGGATTTAGTAGGAGAAGAATGTTGATAGCAACAACTAAAACATCAGTGTGTTAAGTACTGCTTATGCTAGTCAAGGACTTTTCAGCTTCCCATGCTCTGTTGGGTGCACAAGAAACTGGGAGGGGGCACAGCCAGAATAGTGGATCCAAACTGGCCAAAGGGCTATTCCATACCATATGACGTCATGCTCAGTATAGAAACTGGGGGGGGTTGGCCAGGGAGCAGCAATCGCTGCTCGGGAACTGTCTGGGTATCGTTTGGTGGGTGGTGAGAAATTGCGTTGTGCATCACTTGCTTTGTATATTATTATTACTATTATTATTATTATTATATTGTTATTATTACCATTACTATTTTACTTTATTTCAATTATTACACTGTTCTTATCTCAAGCCAGGAGCGTTTCACACTCTTACTCCTCTGATTCTCTCCCCCATCCCATCGGGGTAGGGGGAGTGAGTGAGCGGCTGCGTGGTGCTTAGTTGCTGGCTGGGGCTAAACCATGACAGTATTGCAAGCAGGTGACTGCTGCCAGATTCTGCTCTTCCTTAATTACTGCCAGAGGCAGGCTCTTTTCTCAGCATCCTGCTGGATGAACAGTCTGTCAGAGACTAGCTGTCCCACTAGTTAAGTTTCCTTCAGGCATTGCTGGTCAGTTGGCAACACCTCCTGACACACATCTCATTGCTCTCTTCTTATCATCATTCAAGGGGAACTTTTGAGACAGCCTCTCTTCTGCATCAGGTGGTAAAAAACAAAGGGAATTCAACAGAAATTAAAAAAAACCAAACCAGAACAACGTTTGTAGCTTGATCCAGGGTGTGTGATTACAAAAGAGCGTTTGCTGCAATAACTCAGACAGCTTCCTGCTCTCTGGCTCATCTGTCCATTCCCAGTAGGCCAAATAGACTCTGTTGGTATTCCCAGGCAGATTGCAGACAAGCTCCACCATGGTCAAGTATATGTGATCATATGGCATATCTTGCTTTGTGGCTTTTTTAGGACACAGGGTTATTATGAAGTCCTGACTTCTAATACTTCTGCCTTTCACTTCCACACCTCTGTAATTAGAGTGATAACGTGTTCTCAGTTCCTTACCAAGTCTGCAATATGAAATTTATTTCTTAAGGTGTTGAATCTCCCTTTTTCCAACATTCTTTTTCAACTCTTCTGAGTCTCTTTTTTTTTTTTCCCCCCAGTTTAGTATCTTAGCCAGTCTTCTGCATAAGCCAAATCTCCATGACCCCAATTACATCATAGTTCTTTTTTCTTTTTAACTACTCTGTGTTGTATCCAAAAAAACCTGCAAATTTGTTCCTTCTGCTGCTTCTATTTTTGTAGAAAGAATTGACTTGCATAGGACTCATGTGCTTTCTCCTCTCATCACCATTTCTCCAACTCACTTTCTCCCTGCTGCTGGGAGAGAAATTCTGCTTGTTAGTTACTGTTTTAGTTTTATCCTGGATTGCTGTTGCCCAGGATTTAACTCTTGACAGTCTATACAGTGTTCAGTAAGAAAAAAGAATATTCCCTATATGTTTTTGTTTCTTTAAAAGAAAAAAAAAAGGATAAAATAATCACTTTCTGAAATGTTTCACTACTGATTTCAGTTAAAAAAATATATATCTTAGCCAAGCTCATGTGCTTATGTTTCTCCTGTTATCATTGCCTGCTTTTGTCTTCATTTTCCCTTTGTGATAATCTATTTGCCTTTGTTTCATATTATTTGAAATAGACACTGTTAAAATTTTCTTGACATGAAATATGCTGTAACCCAGAAAATTCTCTAAATACTGCTGCCAAGAAATTCAAAAGCACCTAAGTGACTTAGAAAAGAAAGAGCCATTTCCACAACCATGTGAGATGTTCCCAAATGGAATGCCTCTACCAATGCACCACTGTGCAAGGGTACCAGTGTAGGTCTGGCAAGTCGTATAGCTGCATATTATTGGTTTTCATCTCCTAAATCATGTAAGCAGTTCTGAAAATTTTTTCACATCTAATTACAAGGCAGGATGTGAAATTTAAAACTGCATGGCAAATACCAAAACAATTAACAGTGCTGCAATAAGATGCATTCAACTCTAATAACAGAAATCCTTCATCAGAACCAGTCTTAGGGATGCATAACAGGCCACAGGTATGAATGTGTCTGTGGCTACTCAGTATTTACTGGCTTCTAAGCAATATCATTGAACTGGATTCTGTCTGGGAAATACTATCATTCAAATGTGTGCACTGTCATCTCCATTCATAGCTGGGGAGAAAATGCAGCAGGAACAGGGATTGCTGAAAAGCTGTTCTGAAATGTGTTTTTCTCTGTTTGAATTGCAGTCACACAGAGAGGTTCCCAGAGCTGTCAAGGCCTCTCTGTACTATCCATGCATTGCACAAATCAGTAGTGAGACTGGTCATTAACAACTGTAATTTAAACAAACAGGAAAGACTGGAGAGGAAGTGGACTCACATCCAAGCATCATATACAGGAAAAGCAACCAATAAAGCCTTGATCTCCTGACCTGCAGGATAAAGTTTTATATGCTGCTTCTGTTCTTCCTTCTTCCTCATTTCAGGATGTTCATCTGATAAAGTGCCCACCAAGTGTCACAGGGAAGAGCTGGATCCCCAGCAGCTTCAAAAACCACAGCAACTGGTGATCAAAGCTTACCTCAGCACTTACGCAACTTGCTTTTGATGAAGGGAACTCAGGACTGTGTTCCTCAAAAAGGCAGACAATCCCATGGCTGGTTTTATATGTTTCAAAGGTGGATGGTTGCAAAGAACTACTTGTCAACGCAATAGTAATTACTTTGCAGACAAATAGAAGCACTCTGCTCAAATTGGGCATTTGAGGTCAATTCAAAGAGTTTGTTATGGGGTAGAATGCTTTGAATAGAGTAGCACAAAACTGTAGATATCTGGAAGATATTGGAAGAAGCAAGGGTCTAGGGAGATTTCTAGGTCTTGTCACATGGCAGAGAGACTACAGGAAGTGTAGTGAGTTGAATTATTGTTCCCTCTCACATGGTAAGTGCCTTCTGTAACTCTGAATCCCACTAAGTGACAGAACCCTTGCAGTAAAGGTTATTCTTGAGGATATTACTCATTATTAATAAAGCCTGATTCCTGCTTAACTGTATCCATGTCTTTGACCTCTCCCCTATTACCTGTGAGAGATTATCTTTGCTCTGGAGTTTCCACCTACGAGCTAATCCTGCCCTGCACTTGGTGTTGAGGTTGGTGAACATGCTGGAATAGACATGACTTGGCAATCTGTTTACTCTCTGGGTGTTGCTGGCTAGGCCTGGGCTGGTGGGGAAGGAGCTCTGGAGAATGAGGGCTGCAGAGACACCCGCTCTCCTGTACCAAGTGCACTCAGTCGGACACTGCCCTGCTTGCCCAACCAGGCCCTTCTGAAACAGCTGGATAAAGAGACTTGCAAGACCAAGAGACTGCAAACAGGATCAGTGCAGGAAGGAGCATTTGAGATTAGAGCAGTGTCAGAGTTTCACAGATCCACGTTATCGACAATATATAAACTTTATCTCTTGGCACTTGGTAGAATACAATCCAAAGCCTATTCTTAGCCCTGTACTGTTTGAGGGGATTAGTGTGACAGAAAGGGAAAGCAAGCCTGTGAGAATAGTGATGGGTTTCTTTTTTTTCCCCTGTAATCTATGACTTCTAGGGCAAGGCTCTGTACTTAACAGTTTTGCTTACATTTAAACTGATACTGGGAGTCTTCTGGACATGGGAAAAATATTCAAATAAACCAAAGAAAATAGAGAAAATGTTTTCTTAGAGTACAAGATTTGTAAAAAGGGTAAAAATTGAGCTGAAGTGGAGGTTGGATCCTGGAGGAGACTACTGTTGTGTGCTAAATGACATTCTTCAAGCATTTCAGGCTACCTTTCTGGGTCCTGCAGCATTTCTTTGAATGGCTGCCATGGTAACCAGCATGCTTTCAGAGGGCTGTAGAATGGGCAAGGTGTTGAGCACCTGGAAATTCCTTAGCAGAGATAGGTATCTGCTACGGAGTCATTTGTACTGAATTTTTCTGGCAGAGGCACAGACTCTATGGGATGCGATGCATTGATATGTGGAATCTTGCTGCTACGGCTTGGCAAGTAGGCTAAGAAAATGGCTTTATTTTTTCTGAAAGTATTCCTTTTCAATGGGCTCTATGGAGAGAGCAACTGTGCACTATGATGGTATTATGCATCCTCCCACTGCCAGAGTTTTTCCACTCTAGCAGACAGCAAATGTCCCCTAAAATTATTCCATGTACCCTTCTGTGTCCTCTGGCCCTCTATGCTGCACATAGTCAACCATCACAGGAGATATGACTATTCCAGAAGTATTTTTTTTTTCCACTGGGAACTTTTACAGAGTGGTGGGAGATGTGTGGGAAATGAGAGGTCTTCAGCTGTCTCCGAGCAGATAGTCAGGCTAGCTGGAGGACTAGAACAGTGGTGCAGAACAGGGGCACTGAAAAGAAATGGTACCCACATCCTCCTCCTCTCTCAAGCGCTTTCCTCCATCATCCTTTACAGCAACTGTAGTGTTAAACATGCTCCTCAAATTTGTGTCAGAACTCCTAACTCTTATTTGGTTACTTTTAATCAGGTAAGAAGCCCTTGTAGTGCTAGAAATGAAGTAGTTGCAGGGAAGGAAAATAAAGAAAAAAAAGTTTTGAAACAAATGAACAGAAGCAAAAGTGTTACCAAAAAAACCATGATTTAAATTTTAATGCAATCCCAGGTGGAACAGATAATTTGTAAAGATTCAAATAAGAAGTAGACTTAACTGAAAAGAACAATTAATTTAAGGTAGTATTGTAAAATATTGAATTGAATAACACTTTTGGTTTGTTTACAGCTTACATTAAGTGACCAAACCAAATCAGACTGCACTTTAGAGACATAAATAGTACTGCATTCTCAGCATAAAAACCAAAGCAGTTTCATAGGAGGAATCAAAATGAGGGACAAAGGCATAAGACTGGGTCAGGTCTTTTGGATTCATGTCTTTCAGATTCATGGAATTTCTAATTTGAGTACAGATTGTATCAGGGATCAGAACACCTAAAATAACTAAAAGACTGCAGCAAAGCCTGGTATAGA
Source organism: Pelecanus crispus (assembly GCF_030463565.1). Taxonomy (NCBI): domain Eukaryota; kingdom Metazoa; phylum Chordata; class Aves; order Pelecaniformes; family Pelecanidae; genus Pelecanus; species Pelecanus crispus. The sequence continues at coordinate 17,601,343 of NC_134651.1, read as the reverse complement.
AGAAATGGGATTGTTTAAAGTAGGAGAGCATAGAAGTTTTGGCAGGAAGATGATATAATGATTCAGTGGACTTGCTTTGCAAATCAAGGAACCAGAATTACTTGCTATAGTGGGGAAAAAAAGGACTGAAAAAAACAGAGAGTGTGATTTTGGATAAAATAAAATCCGCAAATAATACAGCAGAATGCTCAGAACTAAACAGTGTTGTGCCTTTACACAAAGGTTCAATGCTTGCATTAAGCAAAACACATTTTCTGAAAGTCTGTAGACAATGAAAAATAAGTATACTTACACACATACTCATACATATTCTTCACAGCACAGATTGAAGCAGACGTGAAGGTGATTGCAGAGAAAAGAGAACCAAAGGATAAGAGGATTTCTCTGCACAATTTGTTGAGGAAACAGCTGCACCTTTTGTTTGGAACATTTCCTTAAACATAAATAGTCTTTCCTTGCTTTGTTTGTAAGATGTTCTCCACACACAGACCAAACATGCAGGTCTCATTCTTTCTACTTCAAATTCTTTTTTTTTCTAATGCTCAGTAGTGTAAATGTTGCTGTATTAAAAGTTCACCTTGCTACATACTCAGTTGTGCTCAGTAAATCTCACACAGTTACGGACTCAAACATAGATTTCTGACTAATATGGGTACACAAGATCAGTAGGAAAGTTGTAGTACTGTCGTGTACTAATAGTCTTGCTTTATCTGTAAAAGTTTAGTTCATTCTGGTCCTTCAAGATGAAGGCAGATAAATTAAAACTAACATTCAGAAAAACGGTACAAGTATCATAAATGAGTGGAAAAATTACTATGAGACTAGCAAAGCTTTGTTCATTTAGTTTAGCACAATACAAAAGTAGGGAGAAGCTGAGATAGGATATATTTGCTCTTTTTAAGGGGATTTAATTAATCACTTACATTTACTTATTTAAAATTCATTTAATTAAACTTAAGGGGATAAAAGAAAGAGTGAACAGGAGAAACACCAAGGAGGAGAAAGAACTATTTAAGCAAAAAGACAACACCTGACACAGGCAGAACTCTGTATAAATTACTGATTAATAAATATATCACTCATACAGGAAATTATAGGAATTAATGAGTTCTGGACCAGTTCAGTAATAGTAACAGTGTGGTTAAATCAACAAGTCCGATCTCAAGATGGGCTATATAAATTGTGATTGCTCTAAATTAGGATCTTAGGACATTACTGCCTTCAGTACCAGGAAGGATTGGAATTGAAGCTATAATCAAATTCTGTATTCTTGTGCCTCCAAGTTTACTGATTAGCTTGAAACCTGAAGTCTGGTTGGTCAGGCCCCAAGGCAGGGGGGTTGTGTTGGTCCTGCCTCAAAAAAGTACCTTAGCTTCATTTACTATTTATTCTTTCTCTTTCACGAGTAACTGTTTTATAGACCTTTCAGTGAATCACTGTGCAAAAGATTACACAATATTATTGTGATGATTGCTTTGTTTGAGGCTTGCTTTTCAAACTGAAAGTTTTACTTTTTTTATTGTTGTATAGGTAGACCTGGAAAAATAGTTTTATTCTTGGTAGTTGCCTTGCTCAGGGCTAAGGTTCTTCTGAAGGATCAGTCAGTCTCATGCTGCAGGGAGACAGTCTGCTTCACTGTCTTTTCTTGCATTCAAAATGAGATTCTGACATCCCAGAAAATATTCTTATATGCATGCAGTTTCATGTCATTCATGAAAATACCATTGAGGATTAATTCTGCATTATTTTGAAGATATTTTTCATTGCTGGCAAAGAGGTGTTCCACTTCTATGTATGTAAAATAGAAACCCAATATGCCTTTTGAAAACCAATTATAAAAAATGTCAGACGAAATTCTTAAAACTACAGCTTATTTTTACAATCAGGTAAAATAGCATATGTTTGGATCTGGATAGTATTCTCTGTAAAGGATGGAAACAAAAATTTATTTCTTTCTAGATCTACCTTTTCATTATGTGATTGTACAGGCTGTAATACAATGAACATGAATTGGTAATTCCTCATTGTTTGATAATAAGAATCAATATAAATCAAATTATTACATAATGTATGAAAACTCAACAATAACAAAACCCCTTTGAACAATCTTTCTTGAAACAGGAAGATATTCACTTTCTTCATGAATCTGGGCACGTGCTATTGATTTATAACTCCTGCAGGAGAAACAATCAGCTTGACCAATATTGCACCATTGGCAAGCTATTTAATGAAACTTTCTTTCCAGCCCACATTATGACAGGTCTCATACTCCTAAGCAAAACCCTGTTATTATCAATTCCTTATTAGTTTTCATTGAAGGCCTGGGTCAGGTCACAAACCTTTTTTTCAAAGACCCTGTGACTATTGCTTTCTCTTCCAGAGATAAATAAGGAAATGATGGATGAAACTTACCACAGTTAAATTATCAGTAGAAAGTTCATCAGCTAGTTCAGCAGGGTAAAGAAATTTCATAAATTCAATAAACCACCAGCACTATAATGTGTATATATACTTGTGAGATGCAGTAAAAACAGAGATCAACTGAGCTGATTAGAAAGACAGGAAGACATTAAAATGCATGGCTGGTGAACTCTGAAGGAGGCTGGCTGATGTGGATAAGCTTCACACTGTGTATCTATGCTGGTGGCAAAAATACCTGGAAATTTTACGACAACCTTGTAGCTGGTGCAAGTAGCTAGTATGGAAGTCAGAAGAGAGAAACCAAATACTTTTCAGTTTATTTCTACTTAGTGGCTTTCTTCTCTACTAGTAATAATGAGCAAGGACTTTTCCAAACTATGTTAAAGACTTTGTGAAATAAATACTTTTATTTAACATGGAAAGTTTCTCAGGCAGTTTCTGATACTTCTGAGTATGATGTGCACGTAATTCCTTACTTGTCTATCAGTTCCATTGATTTTATTAGGACTATTTGCAGATCCCTCAGTACAACAAATATGTAAGACTATATTTAAAGTTAAACAGCTGCTGAATGCTTTGCTGGATCTAGTCCAGAAGGAGCTATTAGTCCGTTTAATGACAGACTCTGACTCTCAGTGCCACTTTGCTATGTTAGCAACAACTTCAGCCTCTGGCAAGCAAAAGAAATCTTACCTGTTACACCAAGTGCAAAAATCAAGAAAGATTTGGTCTTAGGACTAGTAACTTAGAGTATGACTTCAGTACATTTTGTCTGCTTCAGTGTTGAATACAAGCCTGATAATTTCCTTTACATCCACGATAACTTGCAACCATTTTTGGATGTACTAAATGCTTGTTGTATATGTACATTTCCTCCCCCCGTCCCCCGCCAGTCAACTAATGTGTTTTTCCCTTCTGTCTCAATTCACTATTTTCGGAACACTGAAGAAGGGAAGAAGCCTGTGATAGAAACAAAGAATATTTTATAAAGAGAGGAAACACAAATTTTTCTGTGACATTTTTGTCTCAAGCATTTGTCATGTTGTGTTTGTCTGCTGCACTGATAATTGGTATTCTGTTTCTGCTCTGAAGTAATGCTGAATCAGTACTGCTTGTACATGAATTTTTAGGCTTTCTGTGGATTAAATACAATAATATATTACTCCTGAAAGTTGTCCTCATTGATGTTACCAAAGCAATGCATCTAGATCCCACTACAAACTGAGAACCTGTTCTGCAAGTACTTCTGCGTTTGTTCAAACACACAGTGCCAATAGATACTATAAGACGTATCTGTAAAGCATCACTGATGTGCAGTGGAACTAGGTAATATCCCATATAACAAAAACCAGCACTACTCCAACTTATACCTTGTTCATCCTTGCTCAGGGAATGCCACCTCCCAGGAGAGTGTACCCATTTCTATAACAGGATGCGGTTGCGAATTAAACAAGGAACCACTATTTGCTGAAGTAAATAAGCAAATTGGGCTCCTTTTCTCCTTTGCTATGAGTTTACATGCCGTTTTCCATGCTGTTCATTTCATCATGCACCATCATCAGCTGAAGGTACCTAATGTGTTAAAGAAGACTGAACACATGGTTTTTTCACAGTCTCATTTAGCATCAAACCCTTCACAAGCTAACTCTGGGCCTGGCACAGGGGGAAGGGACCCAGTAGCTCCAGCAGTCTCCTGCTGGAGGCTGAGCTATCCGGCACAGGAGAGGCAAAAGCCAGCTCCAACTCCTGACAGACAGTAGTTTACAGGAAGTGGCCTTCTCTGCTGTACTCTCTTTTCTGTTGGGAGGACAAATGGAGTTTCTGTTTTAATTAGAGACTGAATGACAAAGCTGAGTAACAAATATGCTTCTGAATGTAAGGACATGCATGTATTTACTTAGCTTCAACAGCTAGTTAACATTAGGATCTGTTTGGCTAGGGCCAAGGGAGACGAATTTTTCCCTTGGAGCAACACTAAACTGTCCCTTGGGAAGCCACACTCCCTCTTAGTCTAAAAGTACTCATTAAAAATGAATGGGAAGATTCCTTCTCTTCCTTAGTCCAGCTTGTAAAGTAGCATATTTTATGATTAAAATAATTTCTTTTTAAAATAACTTGTTAAAAATTATGGTATGAAATAGCCTAAATCAATGAGTGTGTTAAAAATGAGGAAATATTTGGGTGCAGACTAAAAGAGAAGCCTTACCACAGGACAATTACTTGCTTGCAATTCAGTTTTGCCACCTGTAGAGGCTTGGAAAGGAGCCCAGCATTTGTACAGTGAAACTTATCTGGTACTTGAAGCACAAAATACTGTTTGTTTCATTGCTTTCTGGACACATGATTCTGGCTTGAATCCAAAGAGGCATCTTGGCATTTGTGTCTGATGATCAGTAGATAAGGTATCATTCATTGGCTCTATCATATTATCTGTGGTTTAAAATGACATTTCTCCAGAGTAATACCACAAACATTTGTATGTGTTTTCATCTTTCTTTCTCCCAAAACCACATATATATATATTTTATTATGGAAATTTAGGTTATAAACATTGAAAATTATTACCAAAACCAGTGTCATTAATGAAACCCTTCCAAAGACTCTTTGTTTTGATTCACAAAATCAATTCTTAGACAGTACACAAAGACAATTTTTAAATGTAAATGTAAAAGTGTGTTTTAGTAAAGGTAAAAAATTTTTGAAGAAAATAAGTAGAAAGGTTGGAAGAGAATTGGAAGGTGAGTAAAAAGAAATGCAAAAATGAACTCATCTTTGTTCCAGTGCTGCTGGCAATCTACCTTTTGAGCACTCTGTAAAGAGTATTTTTACAGTTTTTACTATCAAACTTGCATGAAAAACTAGAGGACAATGAATTCCCATACAGTGCTCAACAGCAAAGAACATGACATAGCTCTTTTGTGGACTTCAAACAACGAATGCTGTTGGAGCACACAGTTCAGAGAGCTCCTTTACTGCTTTATTGATGCAAGCTCTTTCAGTCTGTACAAATATGGAAAGAATTTTGTGTGTACAGAGTTTCAGACATGAAAGCTGCTGATGAAATGATAGCAATCAGTCTAAGGCCTCTTTGAAAATGTGATCCTGGGTAATTTTACACAGGGAAAAATATGAAGATTCCAGTTTTTCTCCTATCAATCAACATGTCAGAAAGTGGGAAGGGATGTGAGGCAGCAAGGGTGAGTGTAGTGAATAGACCCTGTTAATAGGAATTGCATGCTGGCGCTGTGGGCAGTCAGGCTGAGGGCAGAGGAATTGGATGCCAACATCCATGAGTACCCAGTGCCTTCCTGGCCTTAGAGTTTAGAGGATCATAAAGTCTTTATATAGCATCATGTCGGTTCCTCTCAGATCTATACCTAAGTGCCCGTAGAAGGGTTAAAAGAAAGGCATGTTATTTTTCCTGATTGGCACCTGTGATGTTCTTTCTCTGTCTCTTTTTTTTTTTTTTTTAAATTTGTTTAACTGAAAATAAATAGTGTGAATTATTGTAGATTAGAACATGAGAACTCTAATCCTCTCCAATTAATACAAGAGACAGCAGACTGGTAACAATACCTACAGTCTTGTTAGTGGTTTATTTTCTTGCTCTCTTTATTTGGGTGGTAACTATCCAGAAGAGATGCCACTGAGAACCTTTGTTACTGCTGTCATTCTCAAATGCTCAAGAAAATACACATTTATTGCTCTTTTCATTAAATACCATTCATATAAAAGTCAACAGCTAAGCTCCCATTTATTTGAGGGGATAAGATTTTATTTTCTAAGTCATCTTTTTTGTGTCAGCAATGACAGTATTTATACGTTCTCCACCTTTACAAGTTTTGTTTTACTATTGTTATTGCAGTAAGGTTGGTTCTAATAATAATTTAAAAAAATAAATTGTAACATGCAACATTTCATTTCTGTTACATTGCTTGTTCTTGTAAACCATATTGCCACAGAAAACATGGAATCGCTAAGGGTAAATTGCATAACAAAATCTGGCAGATCTGACAGCAGGCTAGTGCCAAAGGAAGATTTTTCTTTTTGCAAGAAAGGTGAAATGCTAAGTTTGCAGTAAAGCTGCATGTCATAAAATGAGGATGGAAGGTGACCATAGCAATGTAAGTTTGCCTAATAGTTCCAACTTAATATGTGTCTTTCAGTTGCTTTTACATTTTTTGAGTGGTAAAATTTCACATTGAAATTCTTTGAGCTTATTCCCATTGACAGTATTGTTTTGAGTGGTCCAAAGTGGTGTTTAAGTTTCATCAAATGATGCCACCTTTTTATAGCTCTATTAAGGGAGAAAATGGCTGTTTGACAGTTGTCCCAGTTTGGTTTGGGGTTTTTTTCTTTTTTTTTTTTTTTTTTTTCAGGAGTATGGTTTACTGTCAAGAGTTTGTGGCAGAAATTTGAGATTTGACAGAGGAAATAATGTTGTGTACCAAAACCAACATTTTGATCTTTTCATTAAAGTCTTTCAGGCCTGCTATTATGAACATGAACAAATTTCCATTAATGCCTATGCAGTAAAAATCATTACCTGATTGCTGCTAAAATTTTCAAACACTTCATCTGCAGGAAGCATGATCCATAATCGTAGTGTAGATGTAGCTCCTGTGGACAGGACACAGAAAAATGAATGCTACTTGCCTGCCTTGTCCTTCCTACCTTGTTCCTGTGAGGTTAAGTTGCATGAAGCAATCTTTAGACTAGTAGATTAAGACCATAGAGTGTGATCTTGATGGTAGACTCAATCAGTGACTTGTTGTTTTTTTTTTTCCCCCTGTGGTCCTCATCTCATATCTTAGGTTTGCATTTTGCAGTCACTTTGGCCCCTCTGCTTTTTGCAATTATAGTAGAAACAGTCCTTTTATTAGAGGCAGTTTATGGAGATCTTTTCTGCCACAGAGTTTATGTGCAAAGACTAGGAATGGAACGAAAATTTTTTGTTCTGCTGTGTTGAATTTTAGAAACTTTATTAGCTTTCTCTTCAAAATATAATATGGGCTTACTGATGTCAGGTCTGTTTGTTCATCGTCAGTTCTACAAAATATGTTAGGGCTCTGTTCTAGCTCTGGTGTTTGCTGTCCTTGCTTTGAAGTCTCAGCTGTTGAGGATTTTGCATTTGAAAAGGAGCCACTGCTATGAATATGCCTGAATTACTCTTACCTGATGTTTTCACTGTGTCATAGGTAAATTGAACTGATTCCATGAAATCGCTATCCCCAGAGATATGATTTCAGTGGGAGCATCTCTTAGTGTCACTTCCGTTGAGATCAAAATTTCTTAGAAGAGGAAAAATAGCTGTGCCATTAGAGTCACATTACATCTGCAGGACCTCAGGGAGGGGGAACACAATGTCAATGTAAAGCATCACAGATGTTTTTTCTTTGTTTAAATTGTAAATACCAAGGATTTTGCTTTTGAAAAGAAACTGCTTTTATTAATACATCTTAGTTACTCTTAATAGTGTTTTCACTGTGTGAAAGGTGCACTGAATTTGTTCCATTAAAGCTCTATCTCCTGAGACACAGTTTCAGTGGGAGCATCTCTTACTGTCACTTCCATTGAGATCATGATTGCTTGGAAGGCAAAAAATAGTAACTGTGTCATTAAAGTCATACCATATCTGTAGGACTTGGAAAGACTACAATGTCAATGGAAAATGTCACATACACTTTTTCTTCTTTAACTTGCAGGGTTTTAAATGAAAAAAAAAAAAAAAAGTGTATATAAAGGATGAATGTAATATTTTGCATCCATTTTAGTCCCTTCAGTTCTGCTCTCATGACCCAGTGTCTAAACCAATAGGAACTGTTGAGCTGCATTTGAACACTAAGACCTATGTACACACTTGAAAGCAAACATGCAAATTAAAAGGAACAAAGTCTGCAATTGTCTTGTTTCAGTCACCAACAATGATGAGCCCAGTAAAAGAGATCAGACGCAACTGTGAATCTTGAAAGTCAAGCCATGAAGCAGCTGAGCCCATGAGAGTTGGTAAAAGTCATTTCCTTGACTTCGCCAGAGTTTGTATTGGGCTCAGGACTGGAAGCAGTAGCACAGGGGTATGTATGGTACTTGTGGCATGCAAGGCTCTTCCAGTGATGCATGCTTCTGTGAATGGTGATAATGACTGTTTCTGCCACTGCCTACAAAACCCCCCAAAAGGGGTATAAGCCTCTAAGACCTATTTGAAGAAAGAAGAGATGTCTTGTTACCCAGTCACTTGGCTAATGGTGGCAAAATGCATGCCTCTCTTTGTACTGAGCTAATGACTGCTCAGCCAAGGTCCCAATTCTATAAATTAATTGATAAGTGATTATAGTACTGAGATACAAATACGCATTTTTTTTTTTTAATGTCTAGTTTCTGTTGTTGCAGGTACTTAGTCAACACAAATCTGTGGCTCTTTTTGACATGTAGTTTTGGACCTTATGGTGAACATGTTATTTATTATGTGAAGCAGGCTGAGAAAAACTGTAATTTGACATCTTAACTTGTGTAGATCTACTTGTTATTTTATTCTCAAGAACAGGTGAAATAGCACTACCAGCAGAGAATCTGACAATAACTTCAGCTGCATGTTCCTTCTCCCTCCCATTCACATCTCATTAGCGATATTGTTCTAATGGAATAAAAGTAATTAACTTGTACATCTTCACAGATGAGCCAAACAGCCCCAAGTGAAAACAAATTCCAATAATTTACACTTTCACACTTTCTGTGATTTAAATCAGGAGAATGGTGATCTCTGGCCAAGAAAATCTTAGATCTAGACAAGTAAAATAAGTTACTTGAGTGGTTAGAATTAGCAAGTCCCACATACTGTTGTCTTTTTTAATTTTCCACTTCATTAACATCTGCAAATGAGTATGTAAGGCTGAGCCTACAGAAGTCATACTCTTTTGTCATTAAACATGTTTGCTGCTAGCAATAACTGGCTCTCTTAATGCTGTTTTGCAGATATATGTGTATTTACCCCCAAAACACAACAATATGGATAACTTGCAGAGTTGTGTAATCAATACACGTGTCCAGAATTTGTGGGACAGTTACAGCTAGCTTTTCCAACTCAGTGGCATCTGTCTTAACAGCTCAAAGTTTTAAACAGTTTCTAATAAGTAAAATTTAGTTAAAAAAAAATCAGTCAACCACTGACAGATTTTTTTTACTCCAAACTAATAATGACCAAATGTCAAGAGAAGATTCTTCTTAGGCTAAGCACCTCTGTTAAGCTTTACACCAGATATCACAGAGGTAGACAGTTTTTCAGCAATGCTCTCCCAAATGATCTAGTTTGAAAGTAAATGTAAAATAGTTTCCTTTGCAGTTCCTGCCTGCAAAGGGCTGGGTGAGTTTTGTTCATACAGAAATAAAGGTGGGGCATGATCCTTTAATAAATCCAAGTACCAACTATATATAGTCTGTATAATATTATCCCACCATGTATGGACTATAATGCCATTATAATAATTGAATGGATCACGCACAATCATTATTATGGGACTGTAATTTAAACCTTGGATTCCAAACCACCATTAGCTATCATTTGAACAAATGCAAAGTTGTGTTCCTGTCAAAGTGTAAAAGGGCCATTTCTCAAAGCATGGCAAATTTATAGACAGTTTGTTTAAACTGGATCCAGCTGTTTTGTTAACGTGCCTAACTGGTCCCTACTGCCATACTCATCCTTGCTAACTACTAGTAACATATGATGACAAATGTAGCATTATATAAATCCTTAATAGTTTTTACAACATGACTGACTTTGTTGTCATATGATCAATAAATTTTGTTTTCTCGAAAAGCTTTTCAATGTCAGAACTGGTTTTCAGTTCTCTTAAAACAGCTGTCATCCACATCTCTCCCAAAACCCAAGTCCATTGGAAGAGGATTAAGCAGCTTGACAAACCAGAAGGAACAACTTGACCTTTATGGTTTTGACTGTTCTTTCTTAATGCCATCACAAAGCAAAAATAAACAATATCTGATGATGCTCACATATCAGCAAAGACTAGGAAATGGCATTACTCAGACTTGACATTTTGAGTGGCAGATGGGATAACAAATAATTTTTCCCCATCTTTTCCTGTCAATATTTAATTTAAGCACTGAAGCTGATAAATATAGTGCATTTTAGTCCCACAAAATATAAATACCGATATGCTTCTCTGGCCTAATTGCTAATATGTTGACAAGAACTGAATCACAATTTGACATGAAAACAGACTTTTTTTTCCTATTTTGATACAGTGAGTGTAGCGTATTACAGTGATGATAAAAATCAGTATCTCATTGTCAAATATTCTCTGTGATATTTTCAAAACATCCATCTTTCAGTATTTTGAGGTATCTCTCACTGAAGAGTTGAGCACTTTGCAAAACAATGGCACCAAGTATTTCAGGTTTCTAAGTTAAATTCTCTGACTTATGAACCCCAAATATTTTAAATTTTAAATCAAATATTAATGAAATCAACACCAAGTCCGTACAGTATGTATATGACCTATGTAAATATAAAACAGTTAACTGTGCATATATTGTACAAATTCTAGTAGCTGCATAGACCTATGTCATCACTTATTCCTGCTAATTAGGCTTGCTCTTTCTATGGATTTTCTACAGGGCCTGTCACCATACAACTAAATTCTTCCTCTGTCATCTCCCAAGTGCCTTCCAGTAGATTTTGGAAATTATTTACCCTGTGTTCTGGATGTAAAACCCTACTAAATACACTTTGCCTTTAGTTAAACTGCATCTCTGAAGGGCTAAAACCAAACACTAGAAAATGCTAAGTATATGGATTTGGCTTGAACTGAAGATCAGCCGAAGCTGCGGCCATATGCAATTCTTAACAGTATTTAAGCATCTAAAAAATGAAAGGAGGCATTTAGTAGATTTTAAAAAATTCCCACGAGGAGTATTTAAGCACAGCTAAAAATTCCTCAACTTCTACGTCCTATCTTTTACCTCGTAGCACCCTGGAGTGCCTGTACAACTTGGAAAATTGCACCACTGAGAGGGTTTTATTTAGACACACAAACATTTGTATCAGTAATAGCTACAATAATAGAATTGTAATTGATGTATAACAGATCTAAAGCTTGCTGTCAGTCATGGTTTGCCAGGAATTTTCTACTTCCATCCTTTTCTACCACTAATTTCATGGAGTATAAATATATAAAATAGCATGCATATATGGACCATTAGACTGTTAAGTTTGACACAACTATAATTGAAACTGCTTGGAAGCCTTCAGAGAAAGATGAATGAAAGCTTTACTATGTTTCCATATTGTTCTTTTTTTTTCCTTTTATCTCTATAAGTACAGACCAATTCAGGTTAAAGGGATTATAGATGTTATAACAAGTTACTTAGAAGAAAAAAAAAAAAAAGTGAAACAAATTTATCATTGCTTTTCCTGATAGACTGTAAAAAATGTTACTTGTTAATTATCAAGACATTTCTTCTAAGTTGTATTAAATTACCACATAATGTCTCCCAGTTAGTATTTCAGTGTCATGTAAGATTGTAAATGTGTAACTCAGGATAACTATCATATGGCATGCTATTTTTTTTTTTTAAATCTATAAAGTATTGCTTCCACAATGCATTTCCTTTGTTGAAACTATGAAAGCTATTTGTTGCTTTGAAAAATAATTTTTAAAAGCATATGTATTTTATGGTCTATGTTCTCTTTTAGTAGGTATATGTCTAGCCTCTTCTACCCTAATGGATGAATAAAATTATTTTAGGAATTTTTCATGAAATCTCCTTAAAGGTTAGAAGTTTTAGAAGATAAAATCATGTGTGTATCACCTAGATTCTACCTTACAGCACTGAATACAACATTGGCTAGTCCTTTTCTTTACAACATTCCCACTGAATTCAGGCCTGCCACTGATGGGGGATAGTTCTTCTCAGTCAGAACCTTAAGCTGACTGTCATTTTTATTAGTCAGCTCTAAAAACCACATGTACAGGAATGACCCAGCACCTGTGCTTTGTGGGGTATGTAACTGAGAGCTTTGCAAAGAGGTAAAATGCCAGTGGGTTGTTTTCCACAGACAGATTTTCTATTGGATTTCCCTGGTGGAGCAGTCTCTGGCTGATGGGAGTGTGAACTTATGTTTTTAAGGACTGATGGGATGCCATGGTTCCCAAGCTTCTCAAATGATTTTTAAAGATTCAGTAGAACCAGTGAGGTGATTATGGAGATGAAGAATTAGTAAGGTTACATGTTAGTATTAAACCAGTTTCTTCTTCCTGGCTCTTTTATGCGTATTTCCTCAAAACTCTCAAACTGAAAACATTTTTTTTCTTCCATGTAACATTGAAGTTACTGTGTACTGTGCAAATAGCAGTTACCATTCCCAACATTAACATCTTCTGTTAAAGTAAATCATCACAGTAAATTGCTGAGGGGTCTTCCTGGTCATATTTTTAATGCAAAATTAGTCTGTAGGATTTCTGCTGAAGATAGGTTCTTCCAGTGTGAAATTGTACTCAGAGCGCACCTCCCTTCGCTGCCTCCACCAGTCTTGGGCTGGAGGAGAGGTAGTGCTGTCTGTGAGCATTTTAGCTGGCTAATACTGGGAGGGGGAAAAAAAAAAAAAAAGAGAGAGAGAAAAAAAGAGTTAACAAGTAATTGCTGCCTGATTTTCACATGAACAAAACAAAACTTGGAGAGGTTTCTTTTTCTGCTCAGGCCTGGAGTCCTGACTACTCTTTAGGATGTCATTGGACATCATAGCTCAAGCAAAGGTTTGAGATTAATGTGTGTGGGTACAAGATAGCTGAAGCTGAACTTTCTGGAGTTGAGGAACTACTAAGTAGACAAAACTATACCATCCTTCTCATTTTAGTTTTGGGTAATAAGTTTACAGAAAGATGTGAGGGGTGATATATGAACTCATAAACCAAAGGAGGGTCAGGAATAAACAGTCTGCCAAGTAAAGGTCCAATACTCAAACTGCCAAGCAACACTTTTGTGTCTCTTAAACATATATACAGGTATCTTAAGAAATATATAGATATCATTACCTCAAACACTCATATAATGAAATGCATTTTCCTCACTTTAAGGAAACAAGAGATAAGAGCTTCTTGACTTTCTAAACCAGACATGTTGTCTATACCTGCAACAGCTTTTCTCCTCTGTATGCTATCAGTGTTCAAACATATTAAAATTGTAAATGTCAAACTTGATGTGAGGTTTGAGTGGGGACCTGTCTGCAAATTCCATTTCCAGTTTGCCAGCAAGCACTTTACCCTGCTCAGTAGCTTGCACCTTTTCAAGAAGCAGAATAACTTAAGGCACTTCTCATACAGTCATTAATTGGTTGTTTCTAGTGGGATCTCTTCACTGAGTACATGTTAATGTTCATGATGTGGGTCACAACTCTGCATTGCTATTTTCTCTAATTACCATCTTTCACTGTTTTTTCCCTTAGCTGGAACATTGTGTTCTCCCAGGCATAGTGTATGCAAAAGTGAAGATATCACAAAATAAGAGGAAAAAATAACCTAATTATCTTCATGGTCCAGGAAGGTCCAATTAGCAATTAGAGAAATGTGTTGAAATAAAAATTGTACATTGCTTCTTTTGACTCTGTTTCTAAACTATTAAGTTCACTGCTCAGATTTATCATGGGATTAACTAACTGCTGATAAGAACACTTTTAACACCAGAGCTTTAATGTTTCTGAACACAGATGGTTTGAGGTGTTTGAAACTGCATGAATTACTGAACTATAGTATCATTGAAAGGTTGTTAATTGTTCACTGAGCCTTGACTGGAAATATACTTTAATGCATGCTGCACCATTGCTGGATGTGCAATCATCATAAATGAACATGCACAGTTGCCATGTCAAGAATGCAAGAAAGGGATCTCATGCATTGATTGACCTGTGAATGTGCAGGCTCTGCTCATTCCTGTTCCTCGTGTAGGTGCACAAAACTGATCACACATTACAGAACCTACAGAAAGAATAAGATAATGACATTGCTTTACTCTGAGATTTCATAGTTTATACTGAATTAAAGAGAGTAGGAATGACTGGTGTGGAAGAGGAATGCTTTACTGCAGGATAGCTGACTGCAATTATGATACATTTTCCCTGTGAACCTGGCTTCCCCCTCCTTCAGTATAAACTACACCTGAATTACAAGGTACAATCTGCAAAAAATTATTTACAAAGATGATTAGGGGACTAGAGCACCTCTCTTATGAGGAAAGGCTGATAGAGCTGGGTCTCTTTAGACTGGAGAAGAGGAGACTGAGAGGGGATCTTCTCAATGCTTACAAATATCTTAAGGGCGGGTGTCAGGAAGATGGGGCCAGACTCTTTTCAGTGGTGCCCAGCAACAGAATAAGGGGCAACGGGCACAAACTGAAACACAGAAAGTTCCATCTGAATATGAGGAAAAACTTTATTACTTTGAGGGTGACAGAGCTGCCCAGAGAGGTTGTAGAGCCTCCTTCTCCAGGGATATTCAAAACCTGCTTGGATGCAATCATGTGCAACCTACTTTAGGTGAACCTGCTTTAGCAGGGGCGTTGGACTAGATGGTCTCCAGAGGTCCCTTCCAACCCCAACCATTCTGTGATTACAAACTAGGATTACATTTGAGATGAAAGTGAAAAAACGTGGTGTTGTGTCTGATCCATAGTCAAATCCATAGTTTGTATTCCAAGGATTGATGTGGTTATATAATAGTCTTCATTTATCATTTATACTATTATGTATCTACTTTGGAAGTTGTGTACATCAATCTCAACAATCTCTCCCTAGGAAGTCCTAAGGGTAGGCATAGTTTCCTACTAGCATGCAGCCTGAGCTTGGAAGTCTACTTGGTGAAATACCATTTATTAAAACCTCTGAAGAGAAACTAGAAGAGCTCAATGTAAGCACAGTGATAACAAAGAATTTTAATACTTCTTCCTCTGCAGGATCACATTTATTTTTTCTTTTGTCCAGAATGGATTCACACTTCTGCAATTGGAAGCTTTGAAGTTGGTAGCTGACAGGAATGTATACATGTCTTTTTCAGAAAAGCAGTGGCGGTGGGGTAGGCCATAATGAAATATCATAATAAAACTTGTAGGCTGCATGATATGAAAGGTACAGAGGGTAATACCTGCATTTTCCTCCTTGTCCTAGACTGAAAAAAATAGCAAAACCCATGCTCTGCTTACTATCATATATTATGTTACCTTATCCATCTTGTCATTCAGTTGTTCTAGGCATTTCTTTTTGCATCTCTTTGTCTTGCAGCATGGACCATTGTCCTGGTTTCATCTGGGATGGAGTTAATTTTCTTCCCAGTAGCTGGCATAGTGCTGGGTTTTGGATTTAGGATGAGAAGAATGTTGATAACACACTGATATTTTAGTTGTTGCTCAGTACTGCTTATGCTAGTCAAGGACTTTTCAGCTTCCCATGCTCTGCCAGGTACACAAGAAACTGGGAGGGGGCACAGCCAGAATAGTTGATCCAAACTGGCCAAAGGGCTATTCCGTACCATATGACGTCATGCTCAGTATAGAAACTGGGGGGAGTTGTCCGAGGAGCAGGGATCGCTGCTCGGGAACTGTCTGGGCATTGGTCGTCGGGTGGTGAGCAATTGCATTGTGCATCACTTGCTTTGTATATTATTATTACTGTTATTATTATATTGTTATTATTATCATTACTATTTTACCTTATTTCAATTATTACACTGCTCTTATCTCAATCCAGGAGTTTTTCTTACTCTTGCTCCTCCGATTGTCTCCCCATCCCACCAAGGCAGGGGGAGTGAGCAAGTGGCTGTGGGGTGCTTAGTTGCTGGCTGGGGTTAAACCACAACAAGCATTTATAACCTCTTTTTTTCTTGTTAGACTAGAAGATGCTATTTATTTTTAGATTTCATACTCAATGTATTTATTCCCTAATTTCTTACGCTGAAGCCAAACCAATTCTTGACCATGCTTTGCTGCTCAGGTGCACCATACAAATCAGGCTGGAAGAATAATGACAGGCAAAGGTACTCACTGTGCATAAGGCCCCAGTGCTTAGAATCCAAGATTACTGTATATAAGCATTTAAATCCGGGAGTGCTTGCTAGGCTATATGAAGTGTAATGTTAAGCCTCATTGTTACTGTGTTCAGAAAAATATTTTTAGTAGTTTCGCCTTGTAACAAAATTCTAAAAAATTATATCTATCTTGACTCCCACTGCCTTTTTGGGCTTCATTCCCCTATGTATAGGATACTTTGCAAAACACTTCGTTGGCTTGTGTTGTATGTATGTATGTATGTATGTTGTAAGTATGTCAAGGGAGACTGGGCCATATTGCTTCAGGGTACAGAGATAATTGATAAGATCTAGGCTGGAAAACTGTTTCTATTTTTCCATTCACTGCATATCAAGCAGGAGTTGGACCTCATGGAGAAAGTCAGATGGAAAGTAAAAAGAAAGAACAGGGATGTAGAAAACATGAGGTATGAGAGCGTGGGGTTATTTATTCTAGAAAGAGACAGCCACGTCTCCTTTGTCCAGGGAAAGGAATGGAAGGCCACCCTGGAAAGGAAGGGAATAACCTGGATAATGCAGTAGATAAGACAAAAGTAAGGTGGCAAAGAAGATTTCAGTTAGGTAGGATAAAAAGTAACAGCTGGGAAAGTGAAACAGCACAGACTGAATGTGGAAATATGGCGTTTCTGCCATCGGTACTTTTAAAGAACGAGTGAAATAAGCATCTGTCAGCAATAGCAAGGAGCAGTTAATCCTTTCTTGGGGCAGGAGAATTTTTTTTGGTCATGTTTTAATATCCCCTTCAGTACTAATTTTTCACTGACTGTATTAAGATTTTACAGGGAGACTTTCAGCCCAAAGGGTATATACTAGGAAGTCCTGTGTTGTTTTGTCTGAGAATTTTTCGATGGGTTTTCTCCAGGAGTAAATGGAAAATGTCACATGGGGAATGTCTGGTCAAATAAATGAATGTTAAGAACTACAGTGTTTTACAAATGGGCAGTGAGCAACTCTGTAAAGGAGATTCCTGTGGTTGCTACAATCAATGTCAAAAATCCTATTGACTTAAGTGGTTAGAGATGCAAACCTTAAGCTACTTGGAAGATATCAGTTAATCAATTTGAATAAAATTCTTCTGCCGTGTGTGTTGAACCAAGCAATAGTTTTCTGTTCTCTTGAGAGGTGACAATCTATCATGCCAATCCCCTTACCCCCACCATTCTTGGGCATTCATTTTAATTAATATTAATTAAATTTGCCTTGAGCAAGTTATTTTGCTGTCCAGACTTCGTGAAAGATTTTCTGTTCTTGCTGCTTGCCTCCTTTATCACCCTGGTGCATCCATTTACAGAAGATGTAGATGCAATATAAAATATGCATTCATCAATTTGCTGAGGTTCAAACAGTCTTTTCCCCCCCTTTCCTTGCAGTCATTTGGACTCTGTACCCCTGCCAGCGTAGCTGTTTGAGGGTGGCTCAGGGTGAGCTATACTCCTTTCAGGGGGCTGGCAGAGGGCACTGAGAGGAGCTTGGGGCAGTGAGACTGGGCTGGGAGCCATCCTTGGGGATTGCCCCTGGCTGCTGCCGGGTAATGGGAGTCAGGTGTGGAAGCAGGCCCCTGCCTGCCAGGGCACACAGAGCAGCTGAGCTTGGTTATGAGCCTGCTTCCCTCTGTTTCAGCTTAACACAACCCCTTGGGTTTGGGTGCCTCATGGCTTTTCCTGGGGAGATGCCTGCGGGGTTGCACCGGGGACAAAGGGCTATGAGGCAGAACACAGCTGCCCATTGACATGATCATAGCTTTCAGGTGAAAGGGGGCCTCATTCCCTTCACCTGGGGTGGGACAGGAGTTAATTGGCCCTAACATGGCTCAGCTGCTGTGCTGCAAAGTGGGTGCTTTGCTGCGCGAGGCTGTGTTTTGCTGCCGGGCAGTGTGGCACTGCAGAGAGGGCAGAGCCACGAGGGGAAAATTGCTGTGAAACGTGAGCAACCTCCCGCCTGCCTGGCAGCAGGGTGAAGGTGCTGAGTTGCACAGCTTCTCCCTTGGCAGGGTGCTGGAGCCTGCCCAGATGCTGCAAGGTAAGTGAGGAGTGTGCCCTGCAGCAAAGCCCTGGGTGCTGATGAGCCTTGGAGTGGCCTCGCTGGAGGGTGCCTGAGGATGGACCTTGGTCTCAGCCCTCCCCAGGTATCGGCACCCTGTGCATATGGAGCCAGTCCCAGCAGTGGCATTGGGTGTCCTCTACTGTTTAGGTCAAATGAGTCTCAACTTATTTACTTGGCTTTTAAGGTGGGGGGGTCAAATCTGACCTTTCATTGTATGAAATGTTCTGGTGGTCTCAAAAAAAACCAGGTACATACCATGCATTCCTAGATGGGCCTTAATGACCATTGCGGGAGATTCTGTATTGTGTGGTAAGGAAATACTTAATGGGAGAGAGAGGTCAATGGCGGGGTGGGGAATCTCTCCTCCCTGGTGTGTAATCTGTATTTGATCCTAGACTAGAGCGAACTAGAGAACAAAATAACATGGACTTGAATTTTCTAAAGTTTTGAATCTGTATGAGCAGACAGCCATAACCCTCTAGGTTTTTATTTGTTTGTTTTTCTAATTTTTGACAAGTGATAGGGTACATATGGTTATATTTGGGGCGTATCTCAAACTTCAGCATTCTCCTGACTGCTTTATCCTGCTATTCCGTGTACCAAAGAGTGGAATAATGCAGTGCATAAGAGTGCATCTTGCAGCACTGTAGAAAATTTATGTAACTCTGGTCCCCAAAACCAATTTCCTATAAAACATTGTATATAATAACACTGTGTCTCACTTCTATTTTTCTCGTGTTGTCTCCTGGTTTAAAACTAAAACATACTAGAATCTAGCTTCCAAGTTGGATTAACAGCTGCCTGTGATCTTAATTGGTAGAATAAGTGGAGTATCTGTTATATTATTGATCACTTAACATGTTGTTCCAGACTCCTAAATCTGTTCATCTGTAACTTAAGCCTTTTACTTTTTTCCATTGGGTGCCCAATTGACCATTGCTTTGTTAAATTGGACATACTCATCCGTAGGAAAATCACTGTAATTGTGGAAATGTTCTTACTTTCATTGTACTATGGTATATATTGCTGCAGAGGTATGTGCTGTAAGAAAATCTAAATTAAAGTAATTTTGTTAGTGCTTACAAAGCTAGGAAAGATTTACACTTTTTCACTTCTATGAATTGAGGATAAATTTAGGCTTTTAAGAACTCTAGGAAAAATACAGTCTTTCAATAAACTACTTAACTGACATTTTAAAATACTTCCATATTATATAGTACATTGTATTATGCTCTTTGAGGAAGCACAAGGCTAATATTTTGGCAGTGAGCTTAATCTTTAGTGTGGCAAAAAAATAAGATAACTGTAAAAGTTACATCAATTACTGGTTGTACAACAAGCAGTTTTTCCGGTCATGGGATTGTCTTGTTTTAAACTGACCTGTTTCTATAAAAAAATGTTTTTCACAAGTAAAAATGTTCTTAAAATTAATACCTTGAGCATCTAGTTTGCAGATCCCTGGAAAAATCTAGCTGCCTTGCAGACAGTGAGAATACCATTGATTTGGGGGAAGGTAGACTTTCTCTGGACCCTCTGTCTCACAGGAAGGGAGGACTGGAAGGGATCTTCCAAGTCCTAAAATACAATCACCTGCCATTGTAAGCAGCTCTTACATCTGGTGCTACTCAGAAGTTCATGTTACTTGATCACACACATGTCTTCCCATGGCTTCACTATTCTGATGGTTGAAATCCTCCTCTGTTTCTTTGTCTATCTTTATTTGCTTCCAGATTAAACCTGCCAGTCTTGAATCTATTTTTGGCTCTTCTTCCTTGTTGGTTGTCCCCTTTCCATAGATCTTTATGGACAACAGTTACCACCTCAGTTCTGCCCTGCTGGATGAAACCATTTAGGAATAGGCAGTTAATACTGATGAGTAGTCACTCCTAATCAGCTGCTACAAAGTTCCTTTCGCAGGCCGTGGATGACTGACTGATGATTTGTCTGGCAGTGAATCAGGGTTGCATGGGGAGAGAATGCTGCTGACCATATTATCCCAGGCCAGGACTGCTTTCATTACCTGCACCTTTCTGTAGTTTTCTAGTCTCTCCACAGTGTAGCGCCTCTGGCTTTCTCTCTTTCCCCTCTGTACCCACCTGCCTTTCCAGTGGCCTGCTGATGGCCCCGCCAATGCTGTGTCCCGGGGCCTCGGTTCCCCTGTGCCTCCTGCCCCACTTGGCTGTGGATGGCTCCTAGCAGAGTGTCCCAGGTGGCTGCCTGGTCTGCAGAGGGGCAGGAGCAGGTGACTTTATGGCTGCTGTTTCTGTTGTTTATGACTGAGGGAACAGGGCCAGCCAAACACTTTATTTTATCTAGAGAGTGCTGTAGGCCAACGAAGTGTCTTAGTGGAACACATCCAGCTGAAGAACCATATGCCATGCAGGCCTAGTGCAACTCAGGGGCTTCATGCAATCCTTTGAATATAGTTCATCCTCAAAGATTGCAAATTCCACTCTGCTGAGATCTGCCTGACTAATGCCAGCCAGGAGCTTGTTGTGCACTGCTGGGGCTGGAACCCTGAGCACAGCTATTCCAAAGCCTCATGCTTGCACTCTTCTAGTTGGACACTGTTTTGCTCAGTATATGTTATCCCTTAAGCTATCCACATAAACTTTATGTGACGAGTTTGAATAGCAGTAATCTTTTTTTTTTTTTTTTTTTTTTTTGGCACAGTTATCTGTCATGAATGCCAGCTCCCATTGTGCTGCATGACTATGGGTACGTCTCTTAAATATTGCTGTCATCGGAAGGAAACTAATTGTATTCCCAAGTCTTACTCGTAGCCATAAGAGTATTTGAAGCTATTTGTCCCACCCTTTCTTAGTCTAGATAACATGCAGCAAGACTGGGAGCATCAACAAATATATGGTTACGCTGCAGCATATGACATTACCCACTGAAAACTTTGGTTTTGGTGTTGCAACTTTTTAAAACTGTTGCCCATAGCCTTTAAAAAAGGGGCTAGAGTGGATAGATTAGAAGTGGGATATAGCTGAAAGGCTGATGTTTTCTTGCTGCTGCTTCATAATATCCTAAACTTGTCTGCCTAGATTAGACTCATGTTTACCTAGTTTCCTCAGCAATGTTTGGCTTTCAGAAATTGTTTTTGCTTATCAGATTTTTTTTTTTCTTTAATGTATGGACATTTCAAAGTGGTTTTTGTGCAATGTTATTCCTTTTGGAGATTATTACTCATGTTTGATAACTTAAGAGTACCTATTCTCAATCATCATGCAAGCACTGCATATAAAACGGACCTAAATTTTAACTGATAATGTTTATTTTACTTTGGAGGAGCGGGGGGCACCCCAGCAAGGTATTTGGAAAGGTATATTTATATCAGGTGGACCATTAAATGAAAATCAAGTGAACAGGTAAAACCAGCTCAATGAAAACCTGAAGGAATCTGATAACTGTATATTTCTGTGTGTGTGTGTGTTTATAAACACATATTACGCTCCTTAGTTCCAAAGACTGCAATAGAAGCTAAACAATAACTCTCAGTGTTATTGGCAGATAATTCTGGAGTTGGGAAAACAGTCTGACGACAGCAGAGGTTCCTTTAGTGGGAAGAGTAAGAGAGGTACTTGGCGACCTCAGAAATTTGCAGTGGGTCTTCAGATGAAAGCATATTTTGGATCTACGAGGGACTCCTAGCTGTTACAATGTGACGGTTATTACTTGCTTAGTAATATTTATTACTAAACATTCATGCCTATTGCCTAGGAAACTTTAAAGGCAATTTTTATATATCATTGCAACTAGAAGGAAAATACAAACATTTTCAAGTCCTAGACTTGATTCATTTTTTAGTATGTGTCCTTATGATATGAGCTATATATTTTGTTATGGAGCAATACAGTGGTGTATAGCTAGTTTAAAGCAGATACATCTGTCTAAGAACTGGGTATGTAGAGGAGTTCAGATGTCACTGTTGGCTCTGTGCAGGACATCCCAATGTGGAAGCAATCCCCTCCCTCCATCACCCTCCACTGCACCTTCTGGCGATGCCGTGGCCGTGCAATGGTCTGCCTTTCCTCACGCTCCACGTTTATCTCTCTTTGCTGAGCTTGCTCAAATGCGTTTCACTTAGAGTTTATTGCTAACTTCAGGGCTGCCCCTTAGTCCTTTGTCAAAGACCTCAGGTTTGTTAGTCTTATTAGGCTGTTACCATGGCGTTTCCTTCATTTATATTCCTTTGTGAAAGATGCCCTGGTTCATATTGAAGCTTACAAACTACATTTTCAGTTAAATGGTGTTCTGTAGGACTTGCACGTATATTTTTGCTAAACTAATTTTCTTTTAGGTTCATTGATCTCTTTAATGAAAGTCTAAGCATTTTTATGAGCCAAAACCTCATTACACTGTACAGAGGCTGTACTTTAAACCTATCTGTTCTGTTACTGTACATTTTAATAAAACTTTATTAGATTTCTCTTCTGATGAAAGACAGGAAATGTTTCCTTCATTAGAAAACTTGAGGTGCTGGGAAACTTAATGTTGCGTTCTTGTTTTCAGATTAATTATGGGTTTTGTTATACCTGGTTAATGGGCCTTCTATGAAAGGAATTCAATTTAAATTATCCCATAGAAAATAATTGCATTCACGTCAAGATTATCTTTACACATCTGATCATGTGGCTTCTTTTCAATGAGTAATGTTTTTTTTCAGTCTTGGATTTATTAAGTTTTTCCTGCGGTAAATGGGTATGATACATACTTTATAACAAGGCATTTTATTTAAACTCCACTTCTACCAGTGACACTTCACTTTGCTACAGCAGCAGATGCAAATCTGCTGCAAATGTAAATCTACTGGAATATCTTTTCTTCCTCCTTTTAGTGAAGAAGACTTCATTTTTTTTAAAGTGGTTTCCTGTGCAACATGACATACAGTAATCTGTACAGCTATTAGCTTGTCGAATAGGATGAAATAAAATTCCTATTTCACAGGAATTAAAGCATTTTTATGTAACTTAATTTTGTAAAATCCTGAGTAGCATCTGGAGGGAAGAGAATGATGGGGAATTAAAAACTCAGGGGATTTGCTCAATATGTTGAATCTACTCCAATATCTTATTTTTTTCTTCTATGACCATGCACATATGTTTGGGCTGCTCCTGAGAGCAGGAGAACATGCTTAACTGAAAGCTACAGGAACTTTTTTTTGTGTAGATATAAGACACTTTTTCTTTTATTACAGCCACATCTTATTAGTGTCCTGGCTTAAGTAAGAGAGGTTAAAAATTGCTTGCATTTTCTTTCCCTGCTGCCACCACTCTGGAAGGGTATAACCAGGAAAGTTTTTTACATCCCTTTTATCTCTGCCTAAATTATACATATAGTCTTAATTCTAATATTTTTTTTTAAACCAGGAAAATAAAACAAACAAACAAACAAAAAAAACCCCACTTTTAACCCAAATGGGTAGTCAACATGAAACACCTTGCATACTGTTACCCTTAAAGAGGGAAACTGGTGATAAGGTTGCCTTTCACTAACAGACTTGTTTATTTGAAAGCAATTTGCACAAAGCCCTAAGCACAAGTAAGATCCAAATGTAAGTTTTTGAGCTGGTACTCCTAATTGCATGTTTTATTAATCATTATTGCCCTATTTCTTAGCTAGTGCTGAACCCAAAAGCTTCTTCCTTTGCTTCCTGTCAGAGTCAGGCTGTAAGTTGGACCATTCCAGGCTTTTTTGGTTTCTTCTCCAGCTTATGTCTCCGTTCAAACAATCCCAAAGCTTAGGCCCTAGCTGAAAAGGTCATACCTCTCGGTGACCTGTGCTTTGTTTTAGAAATCTGTTGAGCTTGTATCCTCCTGCTCTTCTTGGGACACATGTTTTTTTTCTGAATAACAATGGCCAGAGATGTGAATATACTTGGAACCCTGTGTGGTGAGTTGACCTTGGGCTGCAGCCAGCCCCCTAGCCAGCTGCTTCTCACAGTTTTTCCCCTCAATCCTCACACGTTTCATCCTTCCTTACATACGCTCCCCCAGAGGTACCAGCAGCGTTGCCGCTGGGCTTAGCCCTGCCCTGTGGTGGGGCTGTTGGAATTGGCCGTGCCCGGTGCAGGGCAGCCCCAGCTTCTCCTCATGGAGGTCCCTGCAGCCCCTGCTGCCAATGCCTGGGCAGGGCCACCCCACCCCGCCGCTCACAATGCTCTCTACTCAGTAGTCGGTCTTTATTGATAAAGTGCTAATGTATGTTTGAATACCAAAGTTATCCCAGCAACAGCTTCTTCCCCACTGCTGTTGGGGTCTTACTGATCGGAGAGCCCCGCAGCTGAATAGCAGGGGTGGGCAGAGCGGGATGTGGCTCCCCAGCGCTGGTGGTGCTGCACGGGTGCTCTGGGACTTGGCAGAGGCAGCGGCAAGGCATGGTCCAGCAGGGAAAGGACTTGAATGGAGGTGGGAAATCTACAGGTAGAGCCAGTTTATGCTTTTTAGTGAGTATGCCTCAGCCCTGCCCTGCATGGCAGTAAATAGTTGTAGCATGAGGGAACATGGGCCTTTATCTCAAAATATTGTGAAAGAAGGAACAAACAACGCTGTACAGCAGCAGTGCTGACATTTATTTTACCAGGGGTTTTTGTCTCCTGGATGATGGTGTCTAGAGTTGCTCTTTTTCATGCACAGAGTTGAACCTGAAGTTCTAAATTTTAGTTAGATGTAGATGTCCCCACCAAACAGGTGCCCTGGACTGCATCTGTTAGATTTCATTAGCTCTTCTCTTTTCAGTAGGAGGGTTTTTAATCCTGCAGGATAAAGAAGGGAGTGTTTGGCAGGAAAAGCTTTCCAAGGCTTCTGAAGACTCTTAGGCTCGGAGACTGCCTGGGGATTGGGCCTCATTCTGGTTAGTTTTGGGTTTAGTATTTAAGCTTTTAAAAGTCTTTGATAGCTAATGTTCAAGCTGGTGGCTATGTATGGAATATATGCCAAAGCACTAATCTGCATAAGGTGGTGTTGAATTATGTTCTTCTAAAATAAATGTCCATTTAGAGCGACCTACTTCTGACACACTTCATCTAACATAAGGAACACCTTCTTTCTTTCCAGTAAGCAGGTCACTTTGAGGTGTTCCTAATGATAGGAATAAATAATTTATTAATATAGAGCAGTTTGGTTTTCAGCTGGGGCTTTGATCTAGAAATACACAGAGATAGTGGACTGGTTCAGATTCCAAGATAAATGCTTTCAGCAAGTGATTTACTTTTGACCTCTCCAGAACACTTCAGGTTTTGGCTCCTGACAGGCATTCTGTCACAGGTAAGAAGGTGGTGTTGGTGCAAATACTCTAGGTGTTGTACTGAACGATAAACCAGTAATAATTTGTCACACAATGTGTGTAATGACTGGCTATTCACTTCTGAAGGACCACTATACATGCTAGTCAGTTAGTAAGCCCAAGTGTGCTGACCTCAGAGGCTTGCATCCCTGGAAAGATGTGTTAAAATGTATACTCTGGCTTATTAAGCGGAGAGAATGACATAAGTACATCCAGTTCCATATAACTGATGTGACTTAAATTAAATGGTGAAAACTGACTGCTCCCTCCTAATTGCTACAAAATAGCACTACACAAAATAAAGCAATGGGAATGTTGTTAGTGTTTAGTGGTGAATGATTCAGCATCATTATCTTCCTAATAATGTGCCTGGAATAGCTTCGATTATACCAAATGTGTTTACATTATTACTTTGGATTTTAATGATCAAACTTGGTGCTGTATTTGCTGTTAGGGCCTCTTGGTATAAAATAGAATACAAGAGCTCTTGGCTGCAGGTCACCAAGCAAATGATTTGCAGTGTAGGCCCTCTAAACAGTGTGTCCAAAGGGAATGTGTGGTAGCATAAGGCATCTCCAACTCATCCCAACCCCCCTTGCCTCTATTCTAGCTGCAAACAGGTCATGTTTTCCAGACTAAGAAATGCTCTGTGTTTGTGCCTGGTGTACCCTAAAAGTTCTGTGAAAGCTCTCAAAGTTCATCATTAGTGGAATAAATTGGTCTGAAACTTTGATTTAGTTTTTTGTAGTCAACACTTAGATATCTCTTTGGGTGGTTTTGTTTTGTGGTGGTTTTTTTTGTTTTTGTTTTTTTTTTTTTAATCCAAGTTGCTTTAAACTGGAAAGCATACTTGTACTTTGTCATGTTTGGCCAGCCTGATGTATTTTTTTGGTGGTCTCATACATGCTATAGTGCACTTCTGTCGTGATCAAGCAGCACAACTCAGGCGTGCAATTTTCTGCTTAGAATTTTCTTATTCAGTGAAAAGGTTTGTGCAACAGCCTCCCCCTCAAACCTGAGCATATCTTTTAATCAAGTGGAAATCTTCAAAATACTACTGTGGGAGCTGTAGTGTGCCTCTGAGGTTTGGATCAGAGCTCTGATCCAAATGATGTGACGTGGCATCCAGAGCTGGAGCTGTTGTTTTTGTACCCTGTGGAAACCAGAAGTCTGTAGAGGCATGGATTTGTTTGGTTGGGTGTTTTTGTGGTTTTGTTTTGTTTTGTTTTGTTTTTTTTCCTGTTGGGAATTGATGGGAGCTGGGTCCAGAAAAAGCTACCCCTTTCAAAGGCTCCTGCTGACTTCTGGCTCAGTATGATCCTTATTGTTGCAGTAGCAAAACTTTTCCTCCTTAGGTGTCAAGAATTGCATGCTCTCTTGGTTCAGCTTTAATTTGCGATAAAAGAAACATTTGGCACAGGCTTGATATTCTTGTTCCCATACTAAGACAAAAAGTGGCAGGTTTTTTTCCAGCTGCTATATTTGGGAAATTATTTTTATTCAGTTCTTGTTTAAACAAGTCCATTTACCCTTTATTTTTGCTACCACTTGACTCGGTTACATTTCCAAACACTGCAAATGCTTGACAGTTAGTGTCTAATTAGCAAAAATCTAAGTAGTTCTGCAGTTTTGGATCTCTTCTAGACTTGTTCTGCTGCCCAGTCCAAAAGCTTATTGAAATGCCTGTGGTAAGATAATATTGCAGTGAACATCAGAGGCATAGTCCTTGACCCTGTTTTCACTCGTCACTAGCTCTTAATACTGTTCAATATTCTATATGAATAAGAATAGGCTTGTGAAGTCTTGCAGGGTAGGTGGGTTAATGGATCGATATTGACCTTTACCATTACAACTGCAATTAAAGCTGCACATGAACTGAAATGAGCGTAGCAGTTTCAGTGCAAATGGAGAGGGTGGAAGGATTGCAGGAAGATGTTTTCATCTAACAGTATTTTATGTCATTTTAAATGTCTCTGAAAATGTCACAGAATTGGAAATAAAGATGTATGGAGAATGATATGAGGATAGTGGATAGTCTTGGTTTAAAACTTTGTTGTGTGTTTGTGGCTTTGGTTGTTTTTTGTTTTTTTTTTTTTCCTTGACAGTACAAAACTTCTTAGCGGTGGATTTAAGCTATCTTCATTAAAAAACCAGCTATGAATTCAGGTGGTATTTGCTTTTACTCACTTGATTTCTCTTGCTGCATTTGCTCTGTGCTTTGGATGAAAAAATGACGTTTAGCTCAAGGAGATCCCACAAACAGTGGGCAGACTGGGTTAACAGCATAGCGCTGTTTGTGGGCCACGGCAGCGGGAAGCCAGAATGTGCTTGTTCCCTGCCAGCATGCATCCTTCAGAAACGGGCTTCACCAGCCGGTGTGATAGCCTTTGAACTCCCTTTGGCTATGCTTTCACATCTTGTGTGACCACCTATGTCAAATGTTAAAAGTGGCCTGGCACTTCTGAATCATGGTGAGGGAATCTTTGTCTTCAGCAGGTAGGAAGTGAGCTGATTAAAGTATGATTTCTTGGGTAGCTGAAAAAGAGGTTCCCAGTATCACCAGTATTGGGGTTTTTTTTCGGGGGGTGCAGCAGTATGTATGGGAGGAGAAAAAAAATCAGTTTCACACACTTTATATTAATACAGCATGAAAATGAGAACCAAGAATAAGAAAAAAAAAAAAGAAAAAAAGGGGTGTGTGTGGGTGGAAGGGCTCAAGGATGGTCAATCTACTTCAGAATACTTTCTGTTTTCAGAGAAATTTAAAAAAAAAAAAAAATCATTTTCCACTGTGTACCAAATCCCCCACTCTGCATTTAAATGGGAATGTGTGTTTGCAGGTGGCTTTAACTCTAGTCGTCTTTACCTGCTATTCTCATAGCTATGTTTTATTATGAAATACAGAAATATGAGAGGGTCTATAAGAAGCAAGAGGAGACCTCAAATAGCTGGTCTCCTCTAATTTTGGCCAGCTTTGGTTATAAACTCAAGGTGGCTATATTTACAATTAAAGAAAGGGAAAGAGAAATACTCATTAATTCCCACATCTTGTCCTGACAAAGTATTAGTGGTAGAAACAATAAAGTAAAATGGGAAAATGAGAATGAAAAACTTTAAAGGAAATTTAAAAGTAGCCAGGAGACATTAAGTGAATGGATTGAAAACAGCACAATTTTATCATTGAATAATGCCAGTTTTGTTACCCTTTCTAAATTAGTCTTTTAATTTTGCAGAGTTAGAAGCCCTCTCAAAGCTGTGCCCTAGTCATGATAGGAAAACTACTGCCAGCGCTGAAGTGTAAATTTTTAATTTGTCCACAGATACTTGTATGTGTGGAAGTGCAGTAAAGAAAACATGCTTTCTAGGTTGAACTACATAGTACTGCCTTCTCCAGGAAAAAAAAAAAAAAAGTCCTTTTTGACCAAGACTGGAAATGAATGGGATCCTACAGGTACCTGCCTTGTCTCTGGCACTCCTGCCAGCTGGATGGCTAACCCCCTACTGCAAAACAGTGAGAAGGCGGCCAAAAGGGCCAGGGGGGATTGACCTTCTTGGATGGGTTTAAGTGCAGGATGCTCCCCAATGTATCTGGGAGAAACAAGTAGTATTGATCTGTTCTGTGGGAATGCTAAACTTGCACTGAACAGAAAATCTCATTAAAGCTCCCCAAGATGCC
Organism: Pelecanus crispus; assembly: GCF_030463565.1. Taxonomy (NCBI): domain Eukaryota; kingdom Metazoa; phylum Chordata; class Aves; order Pelecaniformes; family Pelecanidae; genus Pelecanus; species Pelecanus crispus. Next base: position 17,571,823 of record NC_134651.1, on the reverse strand, counting down.
CTTTTCTGCTATTGTTGGTTTTTTTAAACATTTTCTGTACAACAGTTTTCTTTAGATTAAATGGCCTCAAGTGTAACAGGATCAATGCGGCTATCTGGAGACTTACTTTTGGTAAATAAAAATAATTGTAATACAGCAAATAAAACCTGTTTGCCATGTTATCTAGTGAAAAGCAGGGCAGAATCTTCAATTTGTTCTGAAGCATTGAAAATCTATAATGCCAGCTCTTTGGGTGATTCTTCTCTCCCTCCTGTGCTGGAGCGTGTTCTCAATGTGGCAAAAAAATCTAAAAATCTTGCCAATCAAAGATGCTTGCTTTTTTTTTTTTTAAAAAAAAAAAAAAGCTAATTCATATGTTTGAAAGTAACTGCAGTTGAAGTGGGACAGTAACCATTATTATGTCACCTCTTTAATCTGGATCAGACCCTATCTTTTTAGTTTCCTTGAATTATTATAGAGATTATTATATAAATCATGTATACTTTATGACATCTTTAGACTGCTGCAAGTGCATTAAAAAAAAACAATAGTTATTTTCAACTTCCCTTTTTAGACTCCATATATAGATGTTTATCTATCTTTCAGAAGATATTTAAGTGTGATTTAGTCTTAGATGTTGGTTATTGGTTTGGTCCTAAATTGTTTCTGAAAATGAGAGTTCAGGTTGAGCCTGATAATATATCACACAAGTAATAACTTCTAGTTGCACTGCTTTTTATCTGAAGAGCTCAAAGTACTTTGGAAATGTGTTATTTATTATGTGCTTGTAGAATTGTGTTGGGAGCTTTATGAAACTCATGGCCTGTAAAACCATGTATACAGGCAAGTCCTATGTATGGAAGACTATTCAGAAAGGAGACACTCTACACTCCTGTACTTAAGTTGTGAGGGTGAAGCTCCCTCTGAGCAGGAGCTTTCTGACAAAACTGTCTTTGGACCAAGTTCAACAGTGATGGGCAGCTCCAAGCAACTTGCATCACTTCAATTTACCTTTTTGTTCCTCAGTTTGCCTGGTATGCAAACATACCTGTACAAATGTTATCTGCCAAATTTTGCTTCTCCTTTTGAGTTAAAGAAAGCATTAGTAGTGATTCAGCATCCAGAAAAAGGGTAGTTTGATTCCAGAGCTAGTACAACAACAGAGGACTTGGTCTCCTGTGAACCATCGCATCTGGAAAAAAAGAATAAGGAAAGATCAAGGTGCTTTTGTTTGATCTAGTTTCATTTTTCTGTGAATATGGCAAGCTTCTAGTAATATAATCCCTTAGACCATCATTTTTACTTGACAGCAGCTAATTGCTCATATTTTTGTCAACTTTCTGACCTTCAAATGGTGCCGGTTTTGACAGCACTTGAAAATAGTGACTGCTTCTAGAGAAAGCAAGAAGAAACAAGGCATACATTTCCACTTTAATTAGGATTTGTAGTGCATTAATGACAATCATGTTGTCAGAAAACTTTACACACTTGTAAGGCTGTCATGATGGGCAGTTGTTATTCCTTGTCATCTTCCTCTCTTTTCCTATCCATAAAAGTGAAGAGTGTCCCCAAGGGTAATGTGACTTGGTGCACAGTGCAGAGATGTGCTTTCAATAGAATGCTGCTAGTGACATGAGGGCAAATCACTGTATAACGTACTGCCACGCTGCGTGTAAAGAGAAACCAATGGGGAAGGAAGGCTATGTGACAATCCCTACATTCTGATACTTCTATAAGTCACTTGGTGTGTCTGAGCATCTCCTACTCGGCATGGGTAATGCCTGATTTGCTAGATAATCTGGACAAACAACTTCTGAAGGCAGGAAAGCGCCACATGTTTTGGGTTTCTGTACTAGATTCTGTCTGAAAGAGCTGAGTGCGCACAGCAGGGCCAAGTCTGACCTGTGCTGTAGGTCTGGCCTTATGTGTTGTGTTCGCGTGGCAAGGTTTTGGTAGCAGGGGAGCTACAAGGGTGGCTTCTGTGAGAAGCTGCTAGAAGCCTCCCCTGTGTCTGACAGAGCCAATGCCAGCTGGCTCCAAGATGGACCCACAGCTGGCCAAGCCCAAGCCCATCAGTGATGGTGGTAGCTCCTCTGTGATAACATAGTTAAGAAGCGGGGAAAAAACCCCAAGCTGGGCACAAACTACAGCTGAAGTGAGGAGTAAGAATATGTGAGAGGAACAACTCTGCAGACACCAAGGTCAGTGAAGGAGGCGGGGGGAGGTGCCCCAGGCACCGGAGCAGAGATTCCCCTGCAACCCATGGTGAAGGCCATGGTGAGGCAGCTGTGCCCCTGCAGCCCATGGAGGTAATGATGCAGCAGATATCCACCTGCAGCCCATGGAGGTAACGGTGCAGCAGATATCCACCTGCACCCATGGAGGACCCCACACCAGAGCAGGTGGATGTGCCTGAAGAGGCTGTGGCCCCATGGGAACCCCACACTGGAGCAGGCTCCTGGCAGGACCTGTGGAGAGAGAGAAGCCCAGGCTGGAGTAGGTTTTCTGGCAGGACTTGTGACCCTGTGGAGGACCCACGCTGGAGCAGGCTGCTCCTGAAGGACAGCCCCCCAATGAAGGGACCCATGCTGGAGCAGTTTGTGAAGAACTGCAGCCCCTGGGAAGGACCCACATTGGAGAAGTTCGTGGAGGACTCTCTCCCGTGGGAGGGACCCCACGCTGGAGCAGGGGAAGAGTGTGAGGAGTCCTCCCCCGAGGAGGAAGGAGTGGCAGATATGATGTGTGATGAACTGACTGCAACCCCCATTCACTGTCCCCCAGAGCTGGGGTTGGGAAGTAGAGAAAATTGGGTATTAAGCTGAGCCTGAGAAGAAGGGGGAGGGGTGGTGGTTGGGGAGTGTTTTAAGATTTAGGGTTTTTTTTCTCATTATCCTGCTCTGATTTGACCGGTAATAAATTAAACCGATTTCCCCAAATCTTGTCTGTTTTGCCTGTGACGGTAATTGCCAAGTGATCTCTCCCTGTCCTTATCTCGACCCACAAACTTTTCATTATATTTTTTCTCTCCCCTGCCCAGTTGAGGATGGGAGTGATAGAGCAGCTTTGGTGGGCACCTGGTGTCCAGCCAGGGTCAACCCACCACACCTCACCACAGAGTGCCAGCTCATGGAGTTGAGATGTGGGTCATCTTGCATTCTGCCCTGTCCCAAACAAGGAAGAAGGTTGAAGCTGGTGATTGCTTTTGCTGTTTCACAGACCTCCTCAAATGGTGGGCCTCCATTTCTGTTATGTAACTTACATGGGTACTTGTCACATCTTGGAGGGAAAAGCTGCAGGGGAAAATGGTGATGAGGATGTAGCTGCCACCAGAATAATTCACTGAGGTTGTAGTTATCTTTTTGGTATTGTCACTGGCAAAAGACAGCCTCTGGAAACAGGCTGTGAAGCATGTTAATCACGTGTTTTCCCCTTAGTATAATGTTTGTCTATAATTTTAGATTTAAACATACACACAGATCTTTCATGCCTGTCTTTTCTGGATCATGGATTGAAGCCACAGCACCCAGTAAACTACTTTTACAGAGTTGTCTCTACTATACTCATACAGAGGACTGTACAAGTCTTCTGAGACAAGTTGTCATTTCTTTGAAAGAAGCTTTATTTAAAGTTAAGATCACTGAGGAAAAATGAAATATATAAGAAAGTGCAAGTGCATATTTCAAGATATTATAAGCTTGACTTTTCTCTAAGAGTCTTACTAGTAGGTTATTGAAAAAAAACCAGAATATAAAGAATAAATGTTGGTGGTGTTTTTTGTTGGGATTTTTTTTTTTTACCAAAGATTCTTTTCTGACCTACTTTAGAAGCAGTTTGTCCCATGTCTGGTTTATATTCTCTTTTAATATTTAGTTGTGGTCACCTTATATGAAGCAGACTTCTTGCAATTCCTAGAACTATTTACTGTCCTTATCCTATATAGATGTTTGTTTCAAACGTTATTATTAGCTGAACTCTTTGCTATCAAAGTAGGTGAATTGAGTCACTCAGCTCTGGCATTATATTCATAAAATCTTTGTATAAGATGGGTAACCCTGAATCAGTGAGTGTGTAACTTCTGAACTGCTCAGAGAAAGGCTTACTTTCTTAAAATTTCAGTCATCCTCTGTTTTCCCTGACTTAAGCATGTAAATACTAACATTTGTAGACATCCAAGTGGTCACTATATAGTGATAAACAGTACAGAGAAGTAGTAAAATGACACAGCTAATGTCACAAACACTCAACCCTTCATAACAGCAAAACCAAGACCATTATAGGAGAGAGGGTTTGGATGCTGCTGCTTTAGACATGCTTTTAATACAAGTAATGTGGATTCTTCTGGCCACGTTCTGAGTTTCTCTCATCTGTCTGGTTTTTACAGAAAGCAAAGTTCTGACCCTTCAATTACAGATAAATGTGCTCTTTCTGCTTTCCAGAGACACGTAAAAGAAGGTAATGTGTCATATTTGATCTTGGGTTTTGCTGCAGTTTGTTGTTTAAATAGATAAAGATTTTTAACTTGAAAATATACTTACCTAAATGATAGATCCCAAATAAAAAGTGTCAGTATTTCATTGGTTTGTTATAAATCCTGAAAATAAGTTCTTTAGTTACAAGCCATGAATGTTTTTAGAGCAGTGCACGTATTCATAATACCTCTCCTAGTAAAATAGTGACTATAATTGGAGCATGAAATCTTAAGAAACTTTCTTTTTCACCCTGTTCTGCACCTTCTGATAAAATTCTGAGAAGCATCCTGTAGCTGGATGGCTTAGTCTGTAACTGTTTTGACTAAGATCTCACAAAGGCACTGTTTCCTAACTCTTGGCTGTGTACATTAGAATTTAGACCTGCAAGGGGCACATGCAGAACTTAACCTTGAAGATACAATATTGAAAATTTATTTGTTAATGCGTTCTAATAGGCCAATCTAAGTACTTGTACAACCTGAATATGATGAGTTGGTTGTGTTATTTTGATGAACGTTTAGGGAAAAATGCATTTCCCCCTTCCCTGCCCACAGCTCTCTAGGGGTTTACTGCTTTTATTCCTTTGCTAGCTATGCATGTGGCCTTTAATGTGAATGAAGTGAGCAAGAACATTCATTACAAAAAAAGCCTGGTAAGTTTATATATAATTTAAAAATGCTAAAATCCCTCTTATTAAAAAAAACCCCACAAACAAACCATCATGCTGAGAGCTATATGCAAGTAGCAATTCTTACTTTTCATGCAGAATTCTGTATAAGGCTGTTAACAACACATGTTTGTAGACAAATACTTTTTCTGTTTTTCATGGGAGACAAAAGAAATATTGAAAATATTGGGCTGAATGTGATGTATTTTTCAGGAAAAGTATATTGGTCTGTTGGCATTGCTGTGGGCTGCTCTGGCGAAAGTGTGACCTTGTTTTGGAGCTGCAAGATATTTATGCTAGGCTCAATGTACATTTTGAGAGTGCGGACAGCAGTGCTGTTTTGCCTAAAAGCATCATGCCCAGCTTGAATTATAGAGAAAATTACTTGCTTTAAAAATGATAATGCCCAGAACTATGCCTGAAGACTCTAGAACAGGAAAACATTTAGCTCCCTCTCACAGTGTAGTTTATTGAGGTTAAGACACATGTTTAAATACTGCTGAATTAGGGCCTCAATTGTTTTTCAAGCTTGTGTTTTCTTTATTTTTTTTAAGTAGGTTTCAGAAATGTATTCTCTGTTAAATATGATAGTAATAGGGCACACCATGACAAAACCAGACTTCAGCTCTGTTTTTGAGACGCTTTCACTGGTCCCAGTCTCTCTCTGCATGAGGCCAGAATCCTGCAGTGCAGATGTTTGCCCAATCTGTTGCTTGCATCTTTTTTTTAGGTACTGCTTTCCAGGATGCAGTCCCCTATTCTGGATTCCTTTACCAAATGTCTGACCTTGTGTTTGTCTGTGAATAGCTTTGACTTGCCAGCTAAGCTGGTTTGCTTTTATAGTTATCCTACCCCTCTCAATATTTCAAACTACTCCAATTGCTCAGTCATCTATGCGTTTTAACGGCACCGACTTTCCTATTTATTTCCAGCTCATTGTTTTTCTTGTTGCCTTTTTTTTAAACTCTACACAAAACTGATCTGGAGAAAAAATTGATTGTAAAATTTGCAGATTATGTGTCTTGGAGACATAATAACAAGCATTGAAGGTGGAGCACCTGTGCAGATTACTTTAGGTAGATTTGGGGTTTACATCAAGGAAAAAGCTTATCTTCTGACTGTAGTAATTTCTGTCTCTGAACTCTGCTCTCACTCAGTGGTGGCAGGAAGGGATGAAACCCCCATTTATGTGCAAGAGAAATGGTTTAATTTATTCCTGAGCACGCGATTCCTTGTAGTCTCCTGCTGTAGTCCAGCAAAATCACCGCGTATCAGTCAAAGGACACTCGCTGAATATTTACCAAAGGTTATCTGCATCTGGGAGATATCAGTTGTGTACTTTCTTATCTTAGAGGGTCATGGACTTGATAGTTGCTTGTTCTGGGGTTTGCAATGCAAGGGGAATGAGTTCCTATAAATAATGACAGGACTGAAAGGTTCTTAAAACCTTAACTGCTTCAGTGCCTTAAGGATGTGAAGAATGTGCCCAATAAAAGTTACCCCACTGTGACCCCTGAGTTTCACTGGATTTTCTTGCTCTCTTCTGGAATGTTTCTTGCCTAATAAAATCTCTCTGCCCACAAGGGATTACTCTGTAAAGACGTATGCTACAGGCACTCAAATACAGAATAAAGGTTTTATTTTTCATTCCTTTCTGCAAGGGAAGGGGGGAAAACATGATACTTTTTTTTTCTTGTGAGAGTGATTCTTTGTGACCCTCTGAATCATTCTTTGCATTTTTCTCTCTCCTTCCTTCCTTTATTCTAGGAAAAATTCTCATAATTGCGAAGTCCTTGGTGGCTATAAATCAATATATCATCTTCATTTCACTAGGCAGTACTTGGAGTCATTAGGAATTCTGGGCCATAATTAAAGTCAGTGGAGAGCTCTAATAGGTGTGAGACATCCATTGTCTGTCTTGTCTCAGGATGGTATGTTTCAAAAACTGAATTGTGAGCCTTTCTCAGAGAGGCTGAGTCTCCAGGCAGGGGTATATGATTGCAAGAAATGATTTACAGATCTACAAAATAATTGTGCACAGCCAAGTGTAATTATCAAGATGGTTCATGTTACCCTTAAATCTGCTACTATTTTGACTTGTTTCTACAGGTATTTGTGTGAGGAGTGGATAAACATAGTAAGTCTGTTACTTCATCACACTTCGTAGCTTGTCTATCTCTATTCATTTAAAAGATTGCCCTTTCTCTGTGTTTTATGTCTGTATTTGTATCTGCAGATGTTAATTAACATTCTAGTTTGTGGATTTCAGAAACTTGGCTTTAAATCAGTAGCTGTTTTTGCCTGGATGTAACAAATCTTTTTAGCCTTATATCATATATAGTTGTGAGAATGGAATAGGGCCTTCTGTATGGTGTGTTTTTATTCTTCCTCTGATTGCTAGAGCAGTATCTGTTTAGAAGGACATAATAGAAATAATTCTTACTGAAGTGGCTTGGTGGGCAGACAGTGGGTGAGTAGGTCAAGGTGATGATGTAAAAATGTACCGTTCAAAAACTGCTTGCAAACTAAAAATTCCTTTGTGTTCTGAGATTACAATTGCATGTCATCCCTGTGTGGTTTTTTTTTATTTCAAAATATTGGACAATTCTTTACATTGTAGTGTGCACCCAGAGATAAGCAGCACCTTTCAAACAGCCAACAGTTACCCCACTGTGACTAGAGGCAATGGATTTATTTCCAGTTCTGAATTTGGAAAGATAACTGATATCTAATAACCATCTCTTAACAATGGCTACTCTGTGGTTGTAAGAAACTTGGCAGACAATTAATGATGAATTAACTCCACTGCTTTGATCTCTCTCTTTGATAAATATCTATGGGCAGGTAATGATTTCTTCAAATGGATTTGCTGTTCATTTTCTCTTAAAGCCTTTTCTTCACTGTGGGTATATTAAGCTTTGCCTCTGTTGTTGCCATATCCCTGTTAGCAAAAGCTCTAGTAGAGAAGAGTATTGTATTTGCAAGAACAATTACTGCTTAGCCCAGTAACTGTAGTTCACAGACTTTGTAGACTGATATACATTATAGTAGCAAAAGCATTGCCATGTCAGTATAGGTTATGTTTGGAAGCTTTGAATTCTTACAGTTATACCAGAAAATTGTTGTGCCTTAGCATCATGCCCTATTGCTCCCTTCTGATTTAGGGACTCATGTAGTCCCTTCCTTCATATCTGGGGTCTTCTACCCGTCTCCCCTTTTCTCTTGTGGCAAGGTTTCCCAGTCTTGTCTATATCAATAAATATAGCTTTGATTTCTTTCTGCCACACAACGTAATATTGGGCATGCACATTGTGCTAGCTGAAATGCTTGCAACTATTTCTCATCCTGGTGGTGTACTTTTCCTGTTTGGCGACATCTGACCTTGCAATATGACAGCTGCAAAACTCAAAAATCATTTCTGTTTGAAATTTGTTAGCCTAAATACATGTGAATAATCTTGTGAACCATTAAAATGAGGAGATTTTCAGATATTTTGTAATATTTTTCCTCTTTTAAGGAAAAAAAACCCCAAACAAACCCACTTAGAGCAGGAAAAAGAGCAAATTCTGCATATTTCGTATGATTCTCTCATGTTAACAACTGGGAACAGCTGTCATGGATCAGGGTCCCATTGCTCTACTACTTTGCTGGAGCAAAGCAGAAAGAAGTAGAAATGTGCAGAAGAGGATTTTTTTTGAGGAAGCTCCTCTGAAAAAGGCATATAGTAGGTAGGCTGAGTCTAAAAATGGGTCACCACTGTTGCCTTAAATGACAGGGGTATATCTCTTATTTTCATTCTTTCAGAACAGTCACTGAATTCCTTTTGTTTAAATCTGATAGAGAGACATTGACTTTGCTGTTTGTTGTCATGAACCGATAGGAGGGAGCACCAATCCCCAAAAGTGTCCCTTCTCAAGCTCACCAAACTTCTGTTATAGTAGACATGTGGCAGCGCCCAGAGAAAGCCACAGCTATTTAACTGTATGATAGGAACTAATGACATAGTGGGATATTACATGTCTGCTAGTGTCTTGACATGGACTAAATTGGAGTGCAGATGGTGAAATTAGAGGGTTAATCTGTGATAAACGTCTTCTGGCAATGTTGTATGTGCCTGTAATTTAGGTTTCTGTGCTGTCCCTAATAGTAGATGCAAAATTGTAAAACATTACTTTTTCTTTCTTTGTGTTGGAGAGTCAAGCCTGTTTTCATGAAGGGATCTGCAATTGCTTTTAGCTGTGTTAAGAAATTGAATCTCGGATAGCGGAAATGTTTTTGTCGGTCTTCTAAAAAAACAAATGTACTGACATGGCAGAATGGCTTCATCTGAGCATCATGTTCATAATATTAATAACAAAACCCGAACCAAGTCACGTGATATGGGAAGAATTGATTTCCCATTCAGAGGAGAACAGTTGTATGAACACAATACAAAGTATAGGGCACTATTAGCAGTTGTGTTGGTTGCAATAGTACTTAATTTGGTACTATGGAAATCTTAAGCAGCTTCTGCCTTTCCCACTGTAAAGGCCTACAGAAATTGCAGAGGGCTGTGACAAGAAGTGTTACTGATTATGCATCATTTCATAGAATCATAGAATCGTTTAGGTTGGAAAAGACCTTTAAGATCATCAAGTCCAACCATTAACCTAACACTACCAAGTCCACCACTAAACCAGTTAAGGGTAGAGTAATAATTTCATGTTTCCTGGCTTGGTGGCTGGATTATTTTTTAATGAATTCTAGCACATCTAGCACATATACTTCTCTGTGTCCATCACCCCTGTTTCAGAGGCTTTGGATTTCAGGAATTCTGCTCACAGGAGCCAGTTTTACTGTAACAATTTAAAATTCTAACCAAATATTTGCATGTATGTGTTCACACTGTATGGAAGTGATTAATATGAAGATTTATGCACTTGGATATTGTAGTATGCATCCTCATAAGGTACTTTCGTGTTAATAAGAAAATATGATCTAGATAGATATCTAGATTTGGTTGGATTTTGGAAAAGTTAATGGTCTGGAAAGAGCTAGACAATAATTTCTGTGATAATTAGCCAGGTCAATGGCAGAGGATATGGAATGTACAGAGGTGACTGAAAGCAAGCTTAGATTTCCAGGCATCGTTAAGGAAGAGAGAACATAAATTGAAGTCAGAAAAGGGAAGGTTGACAGAAGGGCTGAGGATGAGTGAATAGGGCAGAAAAAAATTTTTTTGGCGGGAAGGAGAGTGAGCCTTGGGAGGCTTTATTAGACCACCACACATTTCTTGACTTACCTTCATAAAGCCAATGCATTTGGTTCTATATCAGAAATTCAAGCTGAGCTTTAACAGACATAACCAAAATATTTTGGTGCATAACTATACCAGCTAAACAATATTATGTGATTGTTGGTGCCTGCAGTTCTGTGATCAAATGTAGATATAAATCCTTTTGCACTTGTTAAACAGTTGATGCCAATAGTATAATTTTTTGTTTGTTTTACTTACCTCTGTTCTTGTGTCATTATTATATAATGTGAAGGAAAATGCAGAATACAAAGTAGTCCTGACTTTTATTTTTAATGAGCTGCATCTAACTACATTTAACTGCATCTGACTGTATTCATATCGGGAAACTTAAAAGATTATCTCTAATTTTACTGCATATTTCCCAATGGCAGAGAATTGTATCAACACAATACAAATTGTGTTGTGTTGTCATAATTAGCACTGGACTGTACCAGTGTGTTTAAACAGTGGTGTGGAAGAACCACTTTACAGAAGATACCCCTATTAGTACTCTTCCTTAAAAGTGAACGTTGAGAAATGAACCTGAACGATAAATCAGCAAGCACTCTTCAGAGGGGTAATGACACTTGTAGTTTTCAGCTTTATGCAATATGAACCAGCAGCCTGCAGGCGCATTTCTCCAGGTAGGCCCACCACCAATCACCTGGGCTAACCAGGCTGCCAATATCTACTCGGCACAAATATGTTTTTCAGGCAAAGTATCTATTGCTTTTTTCCTTATTCATGTAGCTCCCATTAATGTCAGAGGGAACTATGTGTTTGTGAAAAGAAAATGGATCCCCTGAGGGTGTCAAGTATTGTAAGGTAATGTTCTTCTGTTACGTTTTATGCACTGCTTATTTTTATGAGTAGTTGTAATTGTTTAGTGTGTATGATTGCTTTAGGGCCTGCTGTCTGGTGTGGAATCACTGCATAAAAAGGGCTCGTGAATGAAATATTGAGAATACAGGAAAGCAACCTCGTCCTTTTAATGTCAGCAAAACAAATATATAATATTTAGAGTAGGAATTTACGCAAGGAGCAGCAGAAACTAAGAGCTGCTTGAGAACTGTGAAAATACGTGGTTCTAACTGACCAATTAATGCCTACAGTTATTGACATTTCAGTAATTCATTAAGGTCTGTATCAGTTCTGAAACAACTGCTCTGCTGGGAGGAGAGCTTATAAAGGCAGCATTGATTAAAGACACTGAACCTGAGAGACCAGATTAGTGGTCATATTTCTAATTTGTAAATCAAATACATTTACAATGTAAACAAATTTATTCTTGTTTTTGAGGAAACCTTTTGACATGAACTTGCAATTTCTGTTACCTGAGCTAACAGAATTGTTCCAAAGTAATTGTGAACCTTTTATCTTGGTTTATACCATCAGTCAGTGTCCTGGTTTCGGCTGGGATAGAGTTAATTTTCTTCCTAGTAGCAGGCATAGTGCTGTGTTTTGGATTTAGTAGGAGAAGAATGCTGATAACACACTGATGTTTCAGTTGTTGCTAAGTACTGCTTATGCTAGTCAAGGACTTTGCAGCTTCCCATGCTCTGCCAGGTACACAAGAAACTGGGAGGGGGCACAGCCAGAATAGTTGATCCAAACTGGCCAAGGGGCTATTCCATACCATATGACGTCATGGTCAGTATAGAAACTGGGGGGGGGGGTTGGCCGGGGAGCAGCGATCGCTGCTCGGGAACTGTCTGGGTATCGGCGGGTGGTGAGCAATTGCATTGTGCATCACTTGCTTTGTATAGTATTACTACTATTATTATTGTATTGTTATTATTATCATTACTGTTTTATTTTATTTCAATTATTACACTGTTCTTACCTCAACCCAGGAGTTTTTCTCACTCTTACTCTTCTGATTCTCTCCCCCATCCCACCAAGGCAGGGGGAGTGAGTGAGCGGCTGCGTGGTGCTTAGTTGCTGGCTGGGGTTAAACCACGATAGTCAGTGAAAATTAGATATTCCTTGGCAATGATCAATTTCTTTTTTTTTTTTTTTTTTTGTTTTTTTGAGCTGTAATAATTGGACCTTTTCTTGATACAAGCAACTTGTTACTACTGCTACCAGTATTTGAAAACCGATGGATGGATTTCTTTGATGCTGTTGGCTGAGTAAAGTCACCATAAACAGTGAAATGACAACTTGAGTGAGAGTTGTCCTGAATGTGAATTAAGGATGGATAAAGATGACAACTCTTAACTTTTGTAGACAAATCTTTCTATAAACCCCAAAATTTTATTTGGTGTTCTGTGAAGTTCTTAATTTGGAGAATTTGCACATGGGATGAAGGATATTTTAAGATACACAGGGTGGGGATACCCTGCTTCCTGGAACTTCAGTGTTTTTCTACATTTCTGTTCACCATCAGGATGAAAAGTTGTTACCAGGACTGAAATCCTCTTCCAGCATTATGTTCCACAGATCTGTAGCAATGGCTGTCATTGTCCTCTGCACAAAGATTTTTGTTAAGGTGAGGAAGAATAATTGCCTTGTCTCCTGTGCTTCCGCTTGATAGCAGTTACCTTTGGTGCAAACCTGCTCATTTGGAGTTTAGTTCACTCGAGTGGTTCTACTGGGTAAATAATGCATTAGCAGAAAAGTTATAAGTAATGAATGAAAGTTGTTTGTTTTATTATCATACAATTTTCTACTCAGTCCTTGGCCATGGGAGTTAACTTAGCATCACCATCTCTGATTTGGCCTCAAGTGAGGAATGATGAATTAAATCTGTAGACAAGTTCAGTCTGTGGATCAGATTTGTGGGTCATGATTGATATCAATTATCAATTGGGGACAACCTGTTTGTTACATGCTGACTTATATACCCAGTTGTTGACTCTTTTCTGATATGTAAGCTGTGTTATAGTTCCAGATAAAATTCAACACTCTGACATGTTCCTGAAGCAGCTTTTTCAGAACTTTTTTCTACATTTGGAAAGCATAAATGATACTGTGTTGATGCCTTTTGTCTACTTCTGATATGCTCTTAACAAAAGCCACTACTGGTTACTTATATACTGCTGTTTTTAATAACAAAAATGTTGCTTTTTTTCCTGAGAAAATGCAGTATTTCCCTTTGTTTTTCAAGTGGATCTCTGATACCATAACTAGGTTACCAAATTGGCACAATAGGCAAGACAGCTGGCTGGCCAAGTCTGTGCATCTGGCAAGACAGTACTGCAGGTGCAGGAATAAAATACTTGTTTTCAAGAACAATTTTCTGTGGCTGACTTCATGTCCTTGAGCTTCTTGCAAACAGCAGATATTTTTCTTCTCACTGCACAGCTGAAGACTAGAATTGCATTAATCTACTTATCCCTTACATTGTACTGTAGAAATTGATTCTATCAGAAGCCATTTTTCTTATGTTCCCTTTCATACCAAACTGCTTTCCTATTTCTCCCCAGTAGTGTAGGAAATGTTTGGATTGCAGGTGATCTTGTGAATTAATTTCAAATCAGTTTGTTTTTTCAGTGACCACTTGGGTTCGTCACAATGGTACTTTTCAACATTTAATTCAGAACAGAATTCTGTAAAAATCAAATTATGGTCAAGCCTAGCTTTGGGGAACAGGAATAGGAAATTAAAGAGGGGTACGTGAGAGTAATTTTTTCAGTAGAAACTTCAAGCAAGTTTCCAGATTGAGAGAAATGCATTTTAAATATTTTAAGTGCATTGGCTTGTCTTTTGAGTATTCCATATTCAAGTATACTAATTTCTTGTATTGCCGTTGAGGTGACCTTAGTGCATGAGAGCTGATCTTTCTAACTAAGATGAAGTGCTGAATTAATGAAAGCACTTGAGGCTTAGGTTTACTAGCATAGCTGTTACCTATACAGGACAAAGGAGGGTCGCTGTACTGTGAAGTTGTTCTGTCAGTCTCGGGACAGCATGTGGCCCTGGAGCTCCAGGAAAGGCAACGTCTTGAATAGTGAGCGTGGGCTGTGGTGTGAGCGTGGCCTGCGCTGTTCTGGAGAAGGCTGGGAGGATACCAGTCATGCGCCAAAGGGCACTGGCCGTGTTCAGCCTCGCTTTGCAAAGTCTTCCAAGGCTGATGACTAGGCACAAGCAAAAATACTGCAGGAGGTGGGTTAAGGTAGAAAAAGAAGAGTCTGTTTACCAACAGCCCTCTGTTTACCAGAGGGCTGGGCCCTCTTCAAGAAGGAAGTCTTAAGGGCGCAGGAGCGGGCTGTCCCCGTGTGTCGTAAGACCAACCGGAGGGGAAATCGACCGGCCTGGCTGAATAGGGAGCTTTTGCGGGGACTCAGGGAAAAAAGGAGAGTCTACCGCCTTTGGCAGAAGGGGCGGGCAGCTCAGGAGGAGTACAGGGATCTTGTTAGGTCCTGCAGGGAGGAAATTAGAAAGGCAAAAGCCCAGCTAGAACTCAATCTGGCCAGTGCGGTAAAAGACAATAAAAAATGCTTTTATAAGTACATCAGCAATAAAAGGAGAGCCAAGGAGGATCTCCATTCTTTGCTGGATGTGGGGGGGAACATTGTCACCGAGGACAAGGAAAAGGCTGAAGTACTTAACGCCTTCTTTGCCTCTGTGTTCAACAGCCAGACCGGTCATCCCCAGGGTACTCAGGCCCTTGAGCAAGAGGATAGGGATAGGGACCAGAATGGAGCCCTCATAGTCCAGGAGGAAGCAGTTAATGACCTGCTATGCCACCTGGACGCTCACAAGTCTATGGGGCCGGATGGGATCCACCCGAGAGTACTGAGGGAGCTGGCAGAGGAGCTTGCCAAGCCACTTTCCATCATCTATCAACAGTCCTGGTTAACAGGGGAGGTCCCTGATGACTGGAGGCTTGCCAATGTGACGCCCATCTACAAGAAGGGCCGGAAGGAGGACCCGGGGAACTACAGGCCTGTCAGCCTGACCTCGGTGCCGGGGAAGATTATGGAGAGGTTCATCTTGAGCGAACTCCACAGGCAAGTACAGGTCAACCAGGGGATCAGGCCCAGCCAGCATGGGTTCACAAAAGGCAGGTCCTGCTTGACCAACCTGATCTCCTTCTATGACCTGGTGACCCGCCTGGTAGATGATGGAAGGGCTGTGGATGTCATCTACCTCGACTTTTTTGACACCAAACAATATTTCAGTGTGTCAGCTTGCCTTATGGTACTTAGTTTGACTTTGTCATTTTTCAAGTCCAAGACCAGAAAGTCTTGGCCTAAGTCTTCTTCCTGGCTGCAGGATTTTATACTACATTGTAATCTGAAACTTACTCAATAGTACTCCTTAAGAACCAGATTTCAGTAATTTTGTGGTACAGGTTAACTTATTTTTGGCATTTGCAGAAAATCATTAATTGATCTTTTTAGTATGTTTGCTTGGGACATCTTCAATTCATGTGTTTTTTTACCAAAAGAACTAAGGTAACTTATTCTAGCAGTTTGTGGTTTTTGTCCTGAAATGCAAGAGGAACTTTATTTCATTTTTTAATGTCTTCAGCACGGCGTGTACTTACAGTGAATAACACATTCTAAAAATACAGTGTGAAAATGGTTAAAAGATCCAGGTTTCTCTTCTGGGCTGGCAAGCTAAACTTTTCCAGTTACTTTTCAGCGCCAACCCTCAGTTGATCGGGGAAAGAAATATCTAAGTAGTGCTTTTGAGCTCTGTGGGTTAGTATTAAAGTGTGTATTAAAGAAAGATGGGTATGATGGAGCAGGGAATAATTTTAAGTATAATTATATATAGCCAAGCAAGTATAGACATGGAAATGCAAAGACAGCGTGACTCTGATAAATTAAGTTTGTAAGCAGTGATTAAGTGATCAGTATATAGCAGATAGTCCCTAGAAGGACCGATGTAATCTCTGGTTCTTAAAGAAGTTGAATTTTCTAGCTCTGGTTTAGTTCTCTGTACGTGAAGTCTGTTCCCTCTCCATCACCTCATACCCTTGGTGTTGTACTGAATAGATGAGGTCGTCTCCCATTTTATATCTTTCCTTGCTTTTATTAAAACATGTCTCAGAGTGAGGTGTGTGGGGTTGGTTGGGTGTTGGTTGGTTGGGGTTTTTGGGGGTTGGTGGTTTTTTGGATTTTTTTTTTTTTTTTTTTTTTTTTTTTTAATGAGGAAGGAGGACTGATAGAATAAATGCTTCTCAAATACTCTTAAAATATGGAGTGATATATTAAGGTCTGATATGTTTACCAGTCACATGGGTTTTATTCTTATGTAATTTTACTAAATTCAAAGGGAACAGAATGCAAGTCAGTGGGGTTATAACACTGTAAAATCACTGTTGGGGGAAGATAATCAAAACATAATGTTTTTCTTTCTCAGTCGATTTATTCCCCCTTTTTGTGTTGTCAAGAGAGGGGAGGATGCGACTGATAAGAATCAGTGTCTTTAAAGGCTTAAAAAACTGGGGGGAAAAAAAAAGGGAGGTGGGGTGCAAACTATCCCTGGTTGCCAGTACTTGTAAACCCTTTCTCTGTTTTGGGAACTTGCTATACAACAGCTTGAAACCTTGAGGACATACATTTGTTTTCCAAGATGATTGTAGGTAATGATACCTGGAGGCCATTGTATTTTAAGGCGGACCAAGTTCTTGTAAAAGCAAAATCTCTATTTGTGTTATGTCATGTGTACCATTCTTGTATGCAAGCCCTTTGACAATCTTATGAAAAGCTTTTCAAGTCAACAGCAATATTCAGGTGCCTCCATCAACAGGTGCATAATACTTTAAATTCTAGGCTTGACATGATTGTTTTTGTTTCAGTCTTGAAAGACTGGGTAGACCAAATCCTAAGGACACAGTTTGCCTCTCACGTGCCTGTCCAGATCTGACTAAAATGACTAGACTGGCAGAAAACTGAAAATTGCTGAATTAATGAACCAAACTGGCTTGGTGAAAGGATTGACTCAGGAGGGTGTGCAGTGTGTTTCGTAGGAAGAGGAGACCCTTTCAGCGTCAGTGAACTATTAGATGGCCTCAGCTGTGTTGTACAACATTGTCCTTCCCAGGGAACAGCTACAGCTGAGTCTCAAAAAGTCTCCTTGAAGCCTCAGTGCCCAAGCGGAGAATACAGGATCACATACTGCTGTATACTTGCTCTCTTCAGACCTGAGTCTTAGCCTTCTTTAGCAACTCAAAGTGATGACTTTTAAGTTATCTACTGAAGAGCCCCAAACTTGAGCTGCTCTGGGGCAAGGGGAATGGAGTCTTAAATCCATCAGGTTCACCCTGAGTAGTGTTTTATCTAATATTGTGCAAACAAAATGTAGTGGTCTTAAATGCTTGCCAGTGGGCATTTAATAGAGGCTCTTACAGCGTACAGATTACTGTAATAATGGTACTAGAACTTGATAACCCTTTAAAAAAAGAAAGTACTGCAGAACATTTCAGATCATGCTATGGAATATGGTAAAAACCGAACTATACCTGTCAAATGAGCAAAGAACATATTGCAGTGCATATTACACTTTCTCTACTTGTATTTCCTCACTTCCTACCATATTTTGGATTTCTCTGTGGGTCTAACAATCATTAGTGCTAATTAAAACCTTGTAATGGTGTTTTTATGTAAATGAAATTGTCATTTCATGTGGCGAATTTGACTTGCAACATATGTCACTCTCTGTTTGCCTGTTCCCCCTTTTGGAAGAAGGGATATAAAATGGGTGATATCTTCTCTTTCAAGGCTTGATGGCCTTTAAGGACCCGTTCAAAAGTACTGTTTTTCTTTTCTTATACAGAACATCATTCACAGAATCCTGCAGAAGCCTGCATAGCATCATCTCTGCATAGAGATAGGTTATTAAAATTCTAGTCCAAACAATGTTTTTTTGTATGAACTAAGATTTCAAAGTGAGGTTAAGTCTTAGGGTTTTTTTTCCTTAGATGTTTGTGTATTGATCACATGGCTACATAAATGCCATTTTAGTATTATACAACTGTTTGGAACTTACTTTTGCAACTTTTATGTAGAAAATTGTATTTCTCTTGGCTTTTCTGAATCGCCATAGAAGTTGGCTGCTATTAGTGTGGCTGTAAATGGATTTCTCTCTATTATAGGTATCTTTGTATAGGAGGAAAATGCCATTGTTTTTAAA
Organism: Pelecanus crispus; assembly: GCF_030463565.1. Lineage (NCBI taxonomy): Eukaryota > Metazoa > Chordata > Aves > Pelecaniformes > Pelecanidae > Pelecanus > Pelecanus crispus. The sequence continues at coordinate 17,553,345 of NC_134651.1, read as the reverse complement.
CTGTATTTAAAGTGCACATCTTATGTAAGGAAATGGGAGGGAGGAACCCCCCCAAGGAATCTGTTAATCTGCTCTGGTGACTTGTAAAAATCCTTCCTCCCTACTTAAAAGCTACAGTATAGTTATAGTTACAGTTACCCAGCCACGTAGTCCCTTCCCACATGCACACTAAATTCCCTCCCAAATATGCAACAAAAGAAAGGAAAAATCCTGTTCCATGCTTTAAACTGAACTCTATTCAAGATAGAGATACTGTCTCTGGTTTGGGAAGCCTATAAGCTCCAGACTGATCTTATGTGAGGGGGACAAATCTGACAAGGTCATACTCTCTCATTATGAATGTGGATCTGGATATATTTGTTGCCATTTATACAGAACTTTTGTCTTTCAAACAGGCAGGAAGATACTGAGATTGTGGAGAATGTTGTTTTCTGAAACACTTCAAAGACCTGGAGTTGTGCATTTCGTTGCTAAAATGTGGTGTATGTGCATAAATCAATAGTTCAGATCATGTCAGGCAAGGCTAATTTAGGTCTACCATTCTTGACAATGTCACTTTAACAATAACTTGGGCTTTATCTTTCTGTGAGATATTTTAAAATACAAAGTCTGTAGCTGTTTTTTTTTTTTTCTCCAGCATCTGAGAGGAGTCACAAGTTTGGAGGAATATCTTATTCTGCTGGCTGCTGTCATTGATTCCTATGACCTGAGAAAAGGAAAATGAAACAAAATTTCAGACATTATTTCCATTATGGATGGAAGAAAAAGCCAGAATTATTTCTTTAAACCTGTTTCTAGACCTATGCACTACTTATGGGTTGTTTTGGGTTTTTTTTTTTTTTTTTTGAGAGCTGGCTGCACTGTACATGCCAGTTGAGATATCATGTGTGCATTTAGGATCACCAGGATGGGTTGTATTGTCCCTAATATTCATGTCTATGGGGATTTAATCTGATCCTGAATATAAAAAATTCAACAGCTCCTGCATTCAGGCATTTAGAAACACATATTCAAAAGCAGACTTTCATTTGTTGCTAGACTGCTTTGATTATTAAGGACTGTGGATTTCTACCTCCCCAGATTTTTTATCTAAAGCTCTGAAATACATTATTTTATTTGTAACCTGTGCCATAAATTGCGCCTTTATTATTTTTTTCTCGAGTCTTACTCATTTTGTAACACAACGATAACAGATAATTTCTCACTGTTTCTCTATTAGGTCCTAAGATAGCAAACAGCTGGTACATTTATTATTAAGTTATCTCTGCACGCATGTTGTTTAGCAAACATTTATGAATTATAAGGATGCCAGATATTCCAGTGCAACCTGTTACAAAGACTTATCTTGTGTGCTTGTTCTTAGACTGAAGGGGGAGGGGAGGGGGAAGTCCTGACACTTAAGCAGTACTTGCAGAGGTGGTGCTTTGAACACCTCTAGCGCGTTCGTGAGAGTGGTAGATACTCAGCTTTCTGTATGTATTAATGGAATTTAGGTAACCAGATTCATTACTGTGCTTTGCCTGCTCTACTGTTGGTTGTATCCAAGGATATATCATGCTTGGAGAACGCTTATTTATGGATTTTTCTTTGCTAGCATCATGTGTGTTCTCCTGTTTGGTTGTTAAATACCCAAAACCGGAGTCTTGTTGATCTTCAGCAAATAACTTTTTTCTTCAGTGTAAGTGCATATATGTACATATGCTAGGCAATACATGTTCTGATAATCTTTAAGAGGAAAAAACTTGATACCTATGTACAGATATTATGAGCCACTAGATAAAAAAAGATTGGTGGCTCTGGGTTGTTACAGAAATATAAAAAATAAATGTTGGGAGTGTTCTTTACTTATGAAGAATATGCCCCAAATTGTGTTCTTTCTCTGAACATAGCGGAAGGAAAACAACAGTAGGGCCCTCCTTCCTTGGTTATCCATGAAGTTTACCTCTTCAGCAAGTTTTTTTGTGGGAGACTGTTTTAATGCAGGCATTCATTTGGTATATCTTAAACTTGAGCTAGGTATCTTATAGGTAGAAATAAATTAGTAGAGATGAGCAATTAGACTAAAACTTTATGTAAGTCACATGAGGTCTTAATACCTGTTTGCACAGTTTAAATTAGGTGCTCAGTGCAACAAATTAAGTTTTTATTGCCCATTATACACTATTGATATAAAAGACTATACAGAGCAGGGCAGAAAGTTGCTCCAATGAATAGAAGCTCTAGCAAAACTGTTTAATACCTAGTTTTCCTCTTCTTGCCATCAGCAAAGAAGAGATGAGGTTTTGTAAGTGCGAGTGTGTGCATATATTTTTGTCTATCAGTATCAGTTAGGGAGCTAGTGATTGCTGCAGTCCAGAACCTGTGTACAGGTATGGTGAGGTCCCCTGCTGCTTGTCCCTTCCTCCCGGGGCTAACCCATCCATGCTTGCACTTTCCACCACTTTCTACATTTTCCCTCCTCCGTTGTGGTGCAGTGAGGGAGTGCATCAGGAAGCTATCCAAGTGACTTACACTAAGCAGTCAGTGCCACAGATGAAGCAATAGCTCAGGAATGCTCTATTCATTAGCACTTTTTTAAGGCTAGAGAGGAAGATGTTATATTAGTGCGTTCTCACAGTGTGTTTTTGAATATCCTTAAAAATACTCTATCTATTTATGCAAATACATTAGCTTGTCATGTTTTATCAGTTGCCTGCAATCATTAGACCAATATTATTAGGGTTTTCTGTTCTATTTGTGTTAATAATAAAATTAGCAATTAGGACCTCCTGAAAAAAATAGCAGTTGTTTCTGTCAGAATTATAGTGTGATTTTTTTTTTTCTTTTTTTTTTTTTAGGAATTCTAGTGGAAAATATTGTCATGCTATAAAACATCATAGAATCATTTAGGTTGGAAAACACCTCTAAGACCATCAAGTCTAACCATGAACCTAACACTACCAAGTCCAACACTAAACCAGTTAAGGGCAGAGTAATAATTAATTTAATGTTTCCTGGCTTGGTGGCTGGATTATTTTTTAATGAAAATAAACCTAGGAATCATTAAGGTTGGAAAGGATCTCTAAGATCATCAGTCCAACCGTCAACCCAACATCACCATGCCTACTAAACCATGTCCCAAAATGCCACGTCTATCCGTTTTTTGAACGCTTCCAGGGATGGTGATTCCACCACCTCTCTGGGCAGCCTGTTCCAATGTTTGACCACTCTTTCAGTAAAGAAATACATCCTAAGATCCAATCTAAACTTCCCCTGATGCAGCTTGAGCCCTTTTCCTCTCATCCTGTCGCTAACTACTTGGGAGAGGAGACCAACACCCACCTCACTACAACCTCCTTTCAGGTAGTTGCAGAGAGCGATAAGGTCTCCCCTCAGCCTCCTCTTCTCCAGACTAAAGAACCCCAGCTCCCTCAGCCGCTCCTCATAAGGCCTGTGCTCCAGACCCTTCACCAGCTTCATTGCCCTTCTCTGGACACACTCCAGTACCTCAGTGTCCTTCTCGTACTGAGGGGCCCAAAACTGGACACAGGATTCGAGGTGCAGCTTCACCAGTGCCGAGTACAGGGGGACAATCACTTCCCTGCTCCTGATGGCCACGCTCTTCCTGATACAAGCCCTTGAGCAAACCAATGCTCCCACCCAATTTGGTGTCATCTGCAAACTTACTGAGGGTGCACTCAATCCCCTCATCCAGATCATCGATAAAGATATTAAACAAGACTGGCCCCAAAACGGAGCCCTGGGGAACACTGCTTGTGACCAGTCGCCAACTGGATTTAACTCCATTCACCACTACTCTCTGGGTTCAGCCACCCAGCCATTTTTTTACCCAGTGAAGAGTACACCTGCCTAAGCCATGAGCTGCCAGCTTCTTTAGGAGAATGCTGTGGGACATGGTGTCAAAGGCTTTACTGAAGCCCAGGGAGATGACATCCACAGCCTTCCTTCATCTACCAGGTGGGTCACCAGGTCATAGAAGGAGATCAGGTTGGTCAAGCAGGACCTGCCTTTCATGAACCCATGTTGGCTGGGCCTGATCCCCTGGCTGACCTGCACATACCTGCTGAGCATACTCAAGAAGAACTGCTCCATAATCTTCCCTGGCACTGAGGTTAGGCTGACAGACCTGTAGTTCCCCAGATCCTCCTTCTGGCCCTTCTTGTAGATTGGTGTCACATTCACAAGCCTCCAGCCATCAGGGACCTCCCCTGTTAACCAGGACTGCTGATAGATGATGGAGAGTGGCTTGAAAAGCTCCTTCTGCTAGCTCCCTCCGTACTCTCGGGTGGATCCCATCCAGCCCCATAGACTTGTGAGTGTCCAGGTAGCATAGCAGGTCATTAACTGCTTCCTCCTGGATTATGGGGGCTTCATTCTGCTCCCTGTCTCTGTCTTCCAGCTCAGGGGGCTGAATACCCTGAGGATAACTGGTCTGGCTATTAAAGACTGAAGCAAAGAAGGCATTAAGTACCTCAGCCTTTTCCTCATCCTTGGTGGCAATGTTTTCCCTGGCATCCAATAAAAGATGGAGACTCTCCTTGGCTCTTCTTTTATTGTTAATGTATTTTTAGAAACATTTTTTTATTATCTCTTACAGCAGTCGCCAGATTGAGGAAGTCAATAAGAAAAGCTATGCTTTGTTATTGATAGATTGTATGTAGGCAGAAAGAGAGCAACTTCCCTCTTATGATTTTTTTTTTAATGGTGTCTGAAGTAACTATGCTTTAAATGCCTCTGTTAGAATATGAATCTACTCACTTAATATAGTTACATTAGAGCACAGACCAATTTCTTCTGTTATTAAATTATAAATGAAATTAACTTGTCAAGTTTCCTACTTGCAGGAAGACCAGGATTCTTCTCTAAAGTGTATGTTTTACAATAAATTATAAGGAAACTGTTTTTACCTTCTTTGTTCCTTTATTTTGAGTTCTTTGGCTAGATTGTTCCTTCCATAGTTTTTAATTAACTAAAACATAGTTGTCCTGATCCTTTACAGGATCCTTTCCTATGAAAATAGGTCAGTTCTGGTGAAAAGGCAGCTGAAAACAGCTGGTTGTAGCTCCCCATTGGGAAGGAAGGGTTCTAATCAGCCACATAAGGCAGCTGGTGGGTCAAGCCTGTCTTGAGAGTTTACACTCCACATGGATCTGAACTTTTTTGCTCTGTTTTGTATGGGGTGTTGCAGACTACTCTGCATGAATCTAAAAATGTGTCAAATGCAGTCCAGTATACTCAGTTACTAAATGTCTCTTTGGCTATTCTGCTTTAGAGTAGAACAGAGGTGATGAAGTATCTTATAGACTGTTGGCATTTAGCCCATACTTTGAAAACAAGCTTAATGTATTGGTGTTATTTTATAAACTATCAGATATGAAGTTGCATAGATGCTTCACCAGGCTGTTGGGAGGTAACTGGTAGTTAATGGGAAAAGGATCAGGTATTGCTTTTGCTGCAGCCTGCTTAAGTCCAATTTGGGCACATTCTGCCTAGAAAGACCAGTGATCGTTCCATGTCAGTACTGTTTTGGGACCTGGGTGCTGGAGGTTGGCCCTGGGTGCAAGGACTAGAATGATCTTCCTCATCCGAATTTTCTCAGCATTGTAAATTGAATCAAAGTTTTGGTGTTTAACTGAATGAAGGTTGTGCAACAAGGTTCAACAGGAAAAACAAAGAATAAGTAATCATTCTTTAACTCCTTAGCCAGTGTGCTGCTTCTGTAGTTATTGCCATGCAGTTTCTTAGATCATCTGGGGCAGCTGCCCTCTGGCTCAACATTATTAAGGCTCTGGTAATGCTTATTCGTTGTTTCTCATCAGAAGCTATGTATTGTTGCATGGTTATGGAGGAACTGGTGAAGAGACTTCCGTCCTACACTGTTTCATCCAAGGCAAGGCTGCTTTACCCACCTCTTATCCTCCCTTTGGACAAATCAAGGTACTGGGCTCAGTACAGAGATGTATGGAAGAAAATTTAATTGCTTCTGATATATAAAGAAGATATTTGGTTTTATTGGAGCATTCTAACAGCGCCTTTAACTCTAGATTGTATGAATATATGAGCCTTCATGACAAAATGAAGATGGATGCAGAGGGTAATAGCTCTCAGCTGCTCTGTTTTATTACAGTTGCAGCTGTAATATCAACAAGAAAATATCTGCAAATGAAAAAATAAAAATCATGATCTGCTAAGCAAAGTCTGAACCACACTACTGCATCTGTGATTTATCTTCTAGTAGTCTAAATCAGTTTTTGCCTCTTTTCAGTGCCCTTCTTGTGATCACATTTGTGACAGTCTAATAACCTAGTCTTTACATCATTGTAGGTGAGTCCACCTATTCTTTTCCTCCTGGTCCTCTGTACCTTGCTGTCTCCCAGCACGCAGAACAAGAATGCAAATGTTCTCATAGCTTCTTTTTAGGTCTCCAATATATATATTTTTCTGACAAATTAGTCTAGTGTTTCTATAATTTTAAACGTACAATGTATGTTTAAATATACAAGTACATTCATGTAATTAGTAAGGAGTAAAAAAGATTATACAACAAAGTTCAGTAGAAAAAGTGAGAGTAATTACTTGTTGTCTGACTTTTCTGTTCAAAATTGTATTTTTTTTCTTACATACCAGCTATACCATTTAAAGAAGTCTGATAATACTTAGGTCTACCAAGAAAAAAGATGTTATCAAACAGCCATTCTGTACATCCTTCTACAGTATTTATTCATAGCTTTTTAAAATAAAAGGAAAAGCAGCTTGGCAGAAAAACAGTGTTTTCCAAGCGTCTGGCAGCTAATATTTGGCTACATCATTGAGTACCATACGCAATATTAATTACAATCACAGTTTACTCTGTGATTCCTAATACAAGTTTAATTGTTGAAGGAGAAAGCTTCCACATGAATGTGACTTTAATTTTATTTAATTGTATTCCCTTTTCTGAATATGATTTAATTCTATTTTGAAAATTTGTGATGTGTCAGAAAGCTCTGTGCAGTCTTCACCACTAAACCTCCACAAGGGTTTGTAGAGAATCTCTTCATTAGCCTTGACATGGCGAGAAACAGTTTCAACCTATTTAATAATTTAGTTGATTTTTTTTTTTTTTCTCGGAGCATTCAAAAAAACCACTAAATCATCTGACACTTTAAAAGCAAATTCAGCGTTCTAGGGGAAGGAAGCTTGACACTTGCTGCAGAGTGAAATGTTCTCCTCCCTGGAGTCAGACTAGAAAGAAGCAAATGCAAATGTCTTCATCCTCTGTGAATCTAGGTGGGGGGGAAATTCCTCTGGTCTCAATCAGCAGCAACACTTATAAAGCTGGATTGTAGTTCTCGTGTGGTATAGATCCACTCTTGAGAACAATGAGACGGCAGTTGCCAGGTTTTTTTACTTGGCTATTCTTATGATCCTGCTTTTTAGTTCCTTAAGTCATCAGGCTGCTTTCAGGGCAGGAATTGCAGTACTGAGTGTTGAGTGCAAGAAGGTTTTTTGTGCTCCTCCCTCCTCCCCCCATGCTCCTGCCCTGTGCAAATCCTGATCCTGTGAGCATGCTAACTTCCTCAGCAGGTAGTCCTGAAGAGCATGGTTGGCAGTGGAAAGTCTCAGTGAGTAGCTGGGCCACAGCTGGGGCAGTGACTGAACTGCCTGGAGGTCTCAAGGCTGGTCACAGTAAGGAGCAGAACTGGGGTGGCAACTGTGGGCTAACTTGTAGTGAGCTAGATCCCTCTCTGCTGGGTGACTAAAAAAGTGCCTTTTAAAAATCCAGAGGCAGAACCGCTATCAAAACTTGTATTCCTGGTAAAATGTTTCTAATGCTGCCTAATCCACTGATATCTATCATACTTCTTTTTTACTCTTAGGAGCTGGCTTTCAGTGGCTATGTTGTTGTATTCATTAATTGTAAACAAGCTGATTGAAATGACACACTTTCTAAATTGAATTTATGTTTGCACCAGTCTTCTAAAATGATTTCTAATTGTTTTTAAATGGCTGTGATCTGGGTTCATTAAACAGACTGTATTTTCTGTGTCTAAAAAACATTTTGGGTATTTAGTTTTTGTAAAAAACCTGCTTCTGCCACTGAGACGCTTATCATAATCTTACAAATACATAATCAGTAAAACAGAAATTCTGAGCCCTATTCCAAATTTCCCTCCAAGATTTTCAGCATTATTTATTCAGTCATCATTTGCCATGCACTTATTGATCTTCAGTCTACAGCTAAATTTTGTGTGTGAGGGGTTTTTTTGGTTGGTTTGCTTTTTTTGTTTTAAGAATAACTCACCTACACAGATGGCTTTGGTAGTTCCAGATAGGCAATTCTTTTATCCTCTTTATAAGAATGAGGGAACAGGGTAGGCTTCCACTAAACACAAGGTCTTTTTTCTTTTCATGACACTGGTATTTCATCATGGTCAGTAAAGCTTATCCTGAATTTCTGCCTGGTTATTGCATTGCTTTACTACCAGTGAGCCATGGTCTTGGACACCTGACTTGGTGCCGCTCAGAAGCGGCGATATATTTCCTGCATTCCTATCTGACTCTACTTTTCTCCTTTACATTTTATGATCTTTGTTGCAAAGCTAGGGGAAGTAGTGTTTTTATGGCCTGAAAAAGATGAGTCAGCTAGAAAGTGTCTTAAACTCTGAAGAAACTACATGGTGTCTCTTTTAAGCTGTGGGCTAGATACATTGGGCATATATGTGTGTTGAGAAATTTGTTATTGCTCAGTACTATACACTGCTTTGTGCTCCTGCAGTAATGTGTTAAGGCAGAAAGACTGCTAATCAATTCTAGCAGGAGCATAGAGAAAGGCACTTTTCTGACAGGATACTTTGCTTCCTTAACAAACACTTCATGATTTCAAAGCATAGATACTTAGAGTAAGTTGCTGATTATTCTGAGAACATCCAGTTTCTAATAAAAGCAGGACCCTTTGTGTTATTTCTCTGCTTTTCATGTGCTATATCTTTTTCTAGATCGCTGTCCCAGGCACTGGGAATTCCAGTGTCACTCCAAGCAATGCAGTAAGCCTGCAGGTAACATGGTAATTTCAGCAACTGAAAGGCATATCATCATTTGGAAGATTACATGAAAAATCATTATTCCTAGGCACGTACATGAGCAGAGCAATGATCTCCTTTGGCCACATCTTGCTCTCAGCTGGGATGACTTAGCCTGACCTGCAGCGATATAGTGCAGAACAGCTTTGGTCTGTTCTCCTGGTGGAGGCTGGCACTGATTGACCATCTGGTCTTGCTCAAGCCAGTTCTCTTGGCTTATGCTGTTGCTGCCACAGACTAGCACAGTAAACGAGCATCCTATGGGGGGTTTCATTGTGTTTAGGCAAAGGGATGTCTCTGAAATCAGCCCCTGTTTTCACTATACCTAGCAATAGAAGTATTCAATTAAAGTATTTTAATCCAGATAAATGTTTCTGCTGGTCTGGTGCAAGTGTTTTCTTTTCCAAGTTGCTTAGTATGTCTTGGACAGGGCTCATCTCCCTGCGGGATGTCTCTAAATATTAGAGCAATGGTGGCCCTTCTCAGCAGTGGGTGCTATGGGTGTTAATGTGAAATAAAAGGGCAGTTGCTCACTCACACAGAACTGGAGTATTAGGTATGTCCTTGTACGGTAGATTTTCCAGCTAGTGTTATATGAAGAGATGACTGTTTTTCCTAGGTTGATGATAGGAGCTTATTTATGCCTTATGGTCCTCCTGTACATGCGCAGGGGACCTGCAATAAGCTTTCTTACAATTTGAATTTGGTTTTTAAAATCAGGTTTGAAGCTTTTGCATTAAACTAAGAGGTTTTGGCCAGCCTTATGTAGCAGAGCTGCTTGCACTGACAGGGTGAATAGACACCTTGCTCTACCTGTTGTGAAATACTGTAGTACGTTTTGTGAGACAATGAATATTGGGCTTAGTGATTTCTCCAAGTTAAATAAGGTGGGGTTCTTTATGCTTCTGTAAACTCTGCATTTACAACGTTGCTTTGACATACTCACAAATAGCAAATGCTTCTGTCCTGGGTGTGAATTGCCTCAGAAATGGCTGAGGCAGTCATTTTGAATGCTTTACACAACTTTTTGAAAAATCTATGAAAATATTATTTCACTCTTCAGTGCTGCATATTTGGAACATTTTTAATACAATGAAGCTTTTCCTGGTAAAAATGGTTTGAGAATTAATAGAAAATAAATAAAGACAAAATGATGCATCTGAGGATGAGTTAGATACACTGATGGAGAGAGGGTAAGGGCAATACGTTAATGTAATAGAAAAAATTTGTAAAGATCTGTAACTCTATCTCCTATACTCTCATCACAGGACAGGCATTTGACAGGCATCTCATCTTTCTCAAACCAAGCTGATTACAAAGAGAACTGTTAGCTCTCCTTGCAGTATTTCTGTTATTCCTCTGTCTCCTGGATACATCATACTCAGTGCTCTTTCCAGGTGCCCATCTCCCTGTCCTATTTGCTGTGAGCCTGGGCAGGTTGCTAGGGAACTCATTAAAGCTGTGGTAGAAAAAGAGAAGGTCGAGAGCTAATCAAACTTCTCCTTCTTGTATTGCCTTTTCCCCCTTTTTGCAAAGTCGTTATAGTTTCGGGTTTATACAAAATTATGTGCAGTGTGATGTGGTTGGATGGAGCATATGCTGAGCAATAGGTCCCTTTCATCTCAACAGGCTGTACCTATAAATCAGGAGATATACTGTAATGTTCATCGTACCTGAACTGGCATCAGCTGGTCTTTATTCTGCAACCAAGTCATAAAGTGCCATTTCAGGCATGGGCAGAACGGACTGTGAGTGTGGTATAATTCACAGGGGGTGGGTACAGGAGAGTTATCTTAGGCTTTGAGGCTAATGACCTGAAAACAGTAGTCATTGTCAAATGGCAGCATTTTTATTTTTAAATGCTGACATGAAATAAAACTTATAAAATATAGTTTTGTGTAAATGCTATGTACTGTCTTCAACCTGCTGGGAGAGGGGAGGGGTAGGTTTAACTATTTCAGAGTGCAATTTCCTTCCCAAATGTGTCCCAATCTGGTTCCTGCTTGGAAGGCAGATCATGGCAGAGGATTTTCTGATGCCAGTCCTGGACGTTTTCCATTTTCACAGATTTAGCTGAATTTTACTGACTCTGCAGATACACAGCCTTTGGAGTGATTGGATTCTGAGCCCAGAATGATTAATCTAATACAGTCTTGTGACCAAAGATCCTTCACAGATCTGGGATTGTGCATTGAAAAGGGAGTTACTTTGGGTGTCTGCTTTTTATTTCTCTAAAACAAAAAGGCTTGGAAAAAAGTACACTTGTGACTTGCGTTAAGAAAACAACAAGAGTTGATTTCAGTCTTTGATATTCTCATTACTAGAAGCTGAACTTCCATTTAATATCTGTCCTTGTATGTTATATATGATGAAAGTTGAAAATATATTTGGGGAGAAGTTGTGGTCAAGAGAGAGATGTTATATAGTGGGATTTAAAGAAAATTGTACTACAAATCTACCAGAGCATTTAACAGAGCTGTCAGAATCTTTTTGCCCAGGGCTGATGATGACTTGTTTATGTCATCAAAATTTTATGCCAAAATTTTGGCATCTAACTGTGGCACCTAAATTAGGAGCGTTTGCTAAATCAGTAGAGAATGTTAGGTGCTTTCAGAAGCTATTCAGATCTTCTGGTGGCTGAAGCACACTCTGCAGGTACTCCTCTGCCTCCGCTGATTATAGAGGAGGATGAGGATGCTTGTCCTTAAGTGAGCGTAATATGGTCCAATTCTCCCCTGCTCTTCTCCAGCGTTAGCTGTGCTAGAAGGAGCAAAGCATGGTATACATAATGGCTTTCATTGCATTTGGAAGGTATAGGAAGAAGACCCAGGCTAACTTTAAATTATAAATTAAAAAGTCAGACTGTAGTTGAAAACATCTTTGTTTGCAAAATCATAGTTTTCTTTGCATATGTGAGTAAGAAATTAATAGAATATGGCTGTTTTCTGTTTTGATTTTTTTTTTTTTAAACATGCATTTTAACATTATTTAGACTTCTCTGGAAGCCTCGTCAATGTTTTTGAGATCTCTGAGCTTAGCAGTCATAGTCAGCATGGATCTGATTACTGGCTTCTCAAGCCAAAAATGGTACTCAGTTTATCTTGTTCTAGATGGCATACTGATAATTCCTGCTTCATTCACTCTCACATGTACCTATCACGTGCCTGATTTTTTTTTTTTAACCTTATTGTAAATGCACATCTCATTGTTCATGTAAATTTGTTCACTGTCTCATTCCTTTATCAATTCTCCATAGCAATTAAATAAGCAAGATGGTACTATGAAGAATCTAGGATGAGCAGTGTTAGACTGTAAAATGTAGTTCCTAAGTATATTAGGAACAAACGAAATCCTAATTACTATTTTGCTGTCAAACATGATAAAACTCTTGATGGTAGTATATGAGACAGTTTATAGAATATAAACATTAAGGATCTGAAGTGGGGGGAAGTACATGATGTAATTACGTATTCTTAGCATGTGGTAGTAACAAGGTTCACTCAAGTCAGGTGAATTACTGATTCATGATACTGAATTGTAGCTGCTGAAGTTAAGTTCTTTTCATATTAGCATATGCAGATAACAGGTATCCAAGGGATTTAGAGAATTGCCAAAGGAGTCCTCTGGAACTGAATGTTCATGGTGGTGTTGATGGGTTTTGGGTTTCTCTTTTTTGTGTTTGTTTCTTTCCCTCAGATCTCCTGGGGCAGTAGAGTTTCAAAGTTCTGGGAGAAGATTGATGTTCACCTACTGTTTTGCAAGGGTAAACAGGATGACTTACCTGAATATGAGAATCAACCAGTATGGCTGTGGAAACAGCTATCTGATGTAGTCCTTGATGAACATGGTTAAGAGAGATAAAGATCTGAGACAATTAGCATGACTTTTTGATGGACAATCAAAATTATCAAAATAACTTTACAGGATATTCTCACTCAATTTCAAGTTTAGCTAATTGATTAAAAAATTGTATTAAAATAAGAGCATAGATATATAGGGATTTTTAACACTGACTAACACAATTTAAATAAACAGAAGAATAAATAATACAAAATTAACTGGGCTTGCATTATGTGAATAAGAAGTAGTTTATGGTAATCTCAAAATGTAATTTTGAATAGGAAGTGATGGTTGTACTTGAATACTTTCCAGATTTCCAGTCCAGAATAGATTCCAGAAAATGTTCTTCTCGGTGATTTGGAGCAATAGTAAAATTGGTGTTTAATCATTACGTACAATTACAGATGATCTCTGGAAAAAATAGAGAATACTAAATAACCAACACAGGTCCTAGCCATTCTGCATCATTTGGGCAGCTGAATTCAGTCCACCACACATGCTCTTTGTTTGTGGGCTTTTAGTTTGGTCATGCTCCAATAGAAGTTAAACATTTGAGGAAGGGAACTGAATTCTGGGAAATAAAGTTATGAAAAAAGCAAGAGGATGATGATGGCTGATTAACAGTTTATGATCTCTCGGGGTGAAATTGCACTGAAAACCCTTATTTTATTCTTAGATTTATAAAAAGGGAGCTATTTAGTAGCAGTAGTACATTCTGTATTTGACATTGGTATGAAGTGGTATTGCGATCGTCTTAATCTGAGCCCAAATGTAAGCAGGAAGCTGGAAAATTGCTCAAAATTCATTAAAAAAGAAAAAAGTTAAACAATCAAATATGCATTTGGATTGAATGCATCCTGCCTGTTTATCTTAAGGGGTTGCTTAGATGTTTATGTACTTTTGTAGGACAAGTATTTTGGTTAGATTTGAAATAAGGTTACCACTCCTTTTTTTAAAACAATATAACCAACATCAGTTTGACACTATTATTATACTGTAAAAATTGCTTTCAAGAGCAAAGTGACAAACAAAAATAATACATTTATTTCAAGTAACAAGTCTGCTTTTGTTCGGGAAAATGGCATAGAAATACTGGAAGAAATGGCAGCAGTAGGTGAACCATATCCATGTAATTCACTGAAGCCAATAATGATGCATTATCACAAACTTGCTTTTCAGCTGTGTCATACAATACCTACAGTATTTATTTATTGCTTTAGTAATGAAGAATGAGAAGAGCAGACTAAAAAAATTCACTAAAATTGAGCCAATCAATCCAGAAAAATGGCTAAATTATTCTTGTTATGAAACTTTACTAATTAAAATAAAAGCTTCATGATAACTGTGTTTTGCTGAATGTAACCAATTGGTGGCAGTGTTCCCAGCTCAGATGTGAATACAGCCTACGGAAACTAATTGACTAAGTTGTTTTGGCCTTGCCAGAGCCTAAATGCTGTCATGTTTGTCTAGTAGAAGAGAAAAACCTCTTATGTTTTGTGCAAACTGTGGCACGTTATATACCATAAACAAGATGATGACGTAGGGTTTTTGGCTGCTTCGCAGTGATGAAGAGCATTACCACTTCAATGAACATCAAGCTGTCTTGGTTTTAGTTTCAAATAATCCATGAAGGTCAAATTTTATTACTGTTTAATATTTGCAATTGTTGTTTGACATTTAACTTGATGTTGTGGTTTAACCCCAGCTGGCAACTAAGCACCACACAGCTGCATGTTCACTTCCCCCCAGTGGGATGGGGGAAAGAATCAGAAGGGGAAAAGAGAAACAACTCCTGGGTTGAGATAAAGACTGTTTAATAGGTAAAGCAAAAGCCACACAGGCAAAGCAAAATAAGGCATTCATTCACTATTTCCCATTGGCAGGTAGGTGTTCAGCCATCTCCAGGAAAGCAGGTCTCCATCATGTGTAACAGTTACTTAGGAAGACAAAACACCATAACTCCAAGCATCCCCCCCTTTCCTTCTTCCTCCTTTATATGCTGAGCATGACACCATATGGTATGGAATATCCCTTTGGTCAGTTGGGGTCAGCTGTCCCAGCTGTGTCCCCTCCCAGCTTCTTGTGCACCCCCAGCCTACGTGCTGGTGGGGTTGGCTGAGAGGCAGAAAAGGCCTTGAGTCCGCATAAGCGCTGCTCAGCAATAATGAAAACATCCCTGTATGATAAATGCTGTTTCCAGCACAAATCCAAAACATAGCCCCATATTAGCTACTGTGAAGAAAATTAACTCTATCCCAGCCAAAACCAGCACACTTGATTAAATGAATAATGGCAAAATGTGTTTAACTTAAACAAATTTCTATTTAACCTTGCAGTTGTGTGTAATCCCTGTGATATCCATTCTACTCTTAAACGTTTTTTGTGATGAAGCATCCAGTTTATTTGTAGTTAAATAAATATTCACAGTAGGAAAATCTTTCCTTAAATTATTCTGCAAACAAAATCCAGACCCGCAGTTAGATGTTCATAAATAGACTGAAAATCGTGTTTATGCAACGAAAAGCACAAAGACTATGCTTCATTGGCCTCTTGCTTAAGCTTTTTACCTCCTGAGGGCCACAAGCCATGAACTGGCCCCTTGAAGGAAGGGTAATTTAATTTATTCTCAAGAAGTCAAAATGTAAATTAAAGACTAAATTCTGTTCCCAATTATGGTGATAAATATAATGCTGGTAGTGAGCCATGACCATAATAATGTATTGAAAAAAATGCATCATGGAAAACAGTAGTGATATCACCCATTTTTCTTGTGGGGGAAGAGGAGGATCTTACCGCTCATGAAAGATGGGGGGAGGTGTGTTCCATGTGATTTGTTATTCATTGAACTTCCTTATGACAACCTAAAACTTATTTAAAAAAATAAAAAAAAGTGAGTTCACCCAAGAGACTGCAAAGTAAGAATAAGAAAAAGTAGAGCTAAGTCATTAATTTTCAACAGGTTTGTTAAAAAATAAAAATTCTGCTCCAAACAGGAGCAAAGGATGGGGAAAGTGTTTTTTGGGGACTAGGAACAAGGCCATTTAAATCAGCACAAATATGCAATATTTGTACAGATTCTGAAGCAACGTTCTAAATGAGCTCCCATCTTGTTTTCTGGTATGAAATTTGAAAATGGAATCTTGACAGCTTTCAAGCTGATCCATATGAATGTGACAGTGCACCTTTGTATTCCAAAGTCATTCCTAATCAAGTTTTCATTAAAAAAAACAAAACTGCCTGAAGATAAAAAGTAAAGCACCTTTGTTAAACATCTTATACATCACTGCACTAGAGTTATTTTGTTAAGGAATTAAATCTGTTTCTGCCAAATGATTCAATCAGCTAAGTGGATATTTTGTATTACCACGGAAATGAAATCGTAAAATGCAATTGTCAGGTTTAAAAAGTCTAATGCACAATATGATGTTTTTTTTCTTCTTTCATTTACTTTCTCATTTCTTACTAATTAATTTCCTGATTAAAATCTGAGTGATAATCTTGATTTGTATTCAAGGTAGGATGCTAACATAAAGAGCAGAGTTGTAGAGGTGAAATAGATCATTGTTTAAAGTTCTACAAAGTTGCTTGTTTTCTTTTTATTTCATTATTCTCGGGAAATCTGGATCATTTATTTTACTTAGTGTTTGTGGTAACTCGGAAAGACAGAACACTAATTTTGCTGGGCTGCAAATATTTCATATTAAGTGCAGAAACACCAAGTAACTGCTTTCAGAGCTGTAGGTACTGATAATGGAAAGAAAAAGGGTTTAGATTTGAATATTAAATCATCCTCTACATCCACAGTTTATGTTTTTTTCTATTTTTTGGCTTAGTGATTGCAATAAAATTTTAAAATATGGCTACTTGCCTTTAGGAAAAGGAACATCTGCTGGGTACTTGGTGCTTTTCTAGACCAGGGCATTTATTTATTATCTCCAGGTTTCACTGTTGATAGTAATTATCTGCCTCTAAAATGAGGCAATGCCTGTTTTCATTCCATATCCACTGCTTTATATAAAAAGTAGTTGCTGTAGCTTCACTATGATCTTTCTTATCTGACGTACCATTTTTATAGCTTTTTATTTAGTGATTGCAGTGGCTGGCTTCTGACTATGATTCAGTTAAATTTTATACTTGGGGCCAGATTCTCTACTCCCGCCCCTTCCCTGCCTTAAGACACAGTTCATAATCCCTTACTTCTCTTGATTTATTAAAAAAACAAAACAAAACCACCAAAAAACCCAACAAGCTAACTACAAGACCAGGGGAAGTAAAAAAATTAAGTCCACTTTGCATGGAGTTGAGTATAGATTTGACTGATTTTTCCAGTATTCTCTTTTTACCCTTCTTGAGCTTGTATTCTCCTAGGCATTTGGAGCTGGTAAAGGAGAGGCTCCTAAGAATGTTGCTGTAGATCTCGGAGCAGAAAGGAGGGAGGCAGTATTCCTGCCTAGTCCAACAGATAATCTTATTCCTCAACAAAGATGGTCTGTATTCAGTGATGGTCTCTCCAGCTGCAAAGCTCTCACAGGTTAAAATATATAATGACCTTAAAAAAAAAAAAAAAAAAAGGACATGAATCACAAATACATAAGCTATTGTTTGCCAGTCCTATAAATAAAGATGCTCTTTCTCAAGTTGTCTCACTGAAAAAAATATGAAATAAAATTTGTCTTGGTGTCAGGAAGGGGACAGCAATCCCAGCTCTCCTAAGAAGCTATTCAGTGTACAGCAGGTCTTTACGTGGTAATACTCTGCCCACACCAGAACCAAGTAAATGACAAGATAGATGTGGTTTTATACTCTGCAATTACAATTCTCTCAAACGTCAGAAAAAATATTTTCAGGCTATGGGGAATGAAATGAATTTTTCAGCTGTATAACAGGATTTTTCTTGATGTAGAATTGAACTATACCCCACAGTCATGCAATTTATTTGTCATAGGCCTATACTACTGTCATTCCTTAAGTTTATATTTCCTGGAATTGCTTTTACAATGTATGTTTTATGGGAACTGTGTCATTCACTGAGCTTTTACTTTTCAACATAGCACTTAAAAACAAGCAAACAAACAGAAAACCTAAGAACAACAACAAAAAAATGGGAAAAGAAACCAAATCAATGCTGAGAAGGAGGGATACCACATCAGTCACCTCTTATATGAAATACACTTTCTCGTGTACTATTAGTTTTCTTTAAAAAAAAAAAAAAAAGGGGGGGGTGGAATTGTTTTGACTGCGTGTTCACAATGGAACTTAGATCTCTTAAGCCAGTGGCATCTGAACACCACTTAGTCGCTTTTGCGGTTTACCTAACACATTCATGGTGTGCTAGTTCACACTAGCTTGTAGCACTTTTGAAATCTTTTTTGACCTTCAGTCAATTCCAGCTGCTGTTTGTGGTGGGCTGGGGGAGAGAGAGGAGTAATGGATTCCAGTGGGGCAAAGTGGGAGTCTACTTTTTGGCTAAATAACAGCCTACAAGTTGAGGTTCAGTTCTTACCACAAATCAGTGAGATCTGTGTTGTTTGTACAATGGCAAATTTCTGTTTAGCAGGTTGCTTTGCAAAAAGCCTAATGTAATATTCAGTAATATAATTAACATAAGTTTCCTTTAGTTTCAGGCAATTGTTCATTTGGGTAATAATTACATAAAAAAACCAAAGGGGTAACTTTTCATAGCCATTTTGGCTGAAATGTAAATACTAATAATACCCCAGCCTCTCCCCTGCCCTCTGTTGATCGAGAGGTCTGTGGAAAGACTCTGAATTAACTTCTGTCAGCTCTTGGCTCTGAATTGCTTTTAGCTTATAGGCAAGTTACATAGCCTTCCCCTTCCTCAAGTACTGTGTTTGAAATATAGGAATAAGGGTGCCAAGATCACTGGTGTAGTGCATTGAAAAGAACTCTTTTATGAGAAAAGCTAGTTAGAGGATATAATAGCAATATTATGCAGTTTCATACCTCTAAATAAGGATTGGCTTTTTTTTTTTTTTTTTTTTTGACTGGTCAGTTCTGAAGACATTTGGTAAATGTGCACTTTACGTGACTTTTGTTTAAACCCTTCTAAAGATAGCCTTCCTTACCCATGTCTTCTGTTGCAAGGAGACTGATAGTGTGGCCTTTGTATGACCTCATGGTTTAGTAAGCTGTACATTATAACATTGCTACTTAATTAGTTAATGATATCTTGATCAAGTGAGATAAATGGATTTGAACAATGCTGTATTCAATTAATTTTCATTTTCAGTAATTAGTATTTCTACTAATGCCTGTAATTCAAGATGTGGGTTTGTGTTGTGATATCTTACTCATTTCTATTTAAAACAGGAAAGCTATGTCTTTTCAGACTCAAATGCATTTATTATAATGTGTGTAATTATGTTTAAACTTGTTAATTAGTGGCACTGGTTATGTGGGGGTTTTTGGGGTTTTTTTACATGCAGCGCTTGTGTAATCTGTACCTTGCTAGTACTTGCAGGCAAGATTTATATCCGCCTTGTGAGTCTGAAAGTGTGGGTGTCCTGCATCAACTTCTCTGTGAGATCTAGGGAGCTAACAGGGAATGGGATCAGGGGGATGGGGAGAAAGGAACTTGTTATCATTTGATTGGGTTGTTGCTCTGTCTAGCTTTTGGCTATTTACTAGACCACAGGAAATCCAGGAAAATTTAATTCCTTTTTGTCTTATCTCTGTGACCACTTTTAAGAACACCTGTTATTAATCATGTTTTACAAAACCCCAGTAAGGTGCTATTGATCTGGAGCCTCAAATCCCTGCTAGAGACAGAATCCAGTTAAGAATCCTGGTTCATTGTTCCATAAAGATAGAAAAAGTTGTGTGCCATCCTGTTAGAGATGGGTGGGGAAATCTAATTGCATTTCATAGAGAATTTCATTGTGTCAAAATCTGGTTTCTTTCTGGTCTGGAAAGAGAATTGAGCACTTTGAAATCGTTTTGGCTCGGGACGGTGCATCTGACAAGTCGCAGGACAAGCGATGGAGCTTAGGAGCCTGTGTTTTCAGCCTGCCACAAAGTTGGAGCCAGAAAGTCTTTGGTCTGCAACAGAGCTTAGGACATGAGAGGTTTGCTGCTAAAAGGTAGTTCAAGCTGCCTTCACGTTGCTGATGGGCTGCTGAGGAGCAGAGAGCCGAGACAACTCAGGCTCTGCAGAAGCTGCTGAAGCTGGCTGCTGGGCAGGCAGGCAAGCTGGCAGCAAACCCAGCGGGTTTTGAAGCCCTTCTGTCGGGCAGTTTTCACTGGAGCTCTGCCCTAGGTCTCTTCAAGATATCATTAAAATCATGAACTTTTCTTAGTGAAATGTTTTATGTTCGATATAGGCATATTATTCTTTGAGAAATCTTAAAATACAGTATGTTGTCAGATGGGGAAAGCTGAAAATTACATCAATGTAATGTCAACCTGATACATAGCTTACTGTGAATTCCAATCATTTTCTTGCTTATAAAAAAATGCAAAAATGGCAAACTTAAGCTACAAATTATTTCTTTGTGGTATTTGGTCTGATAAGTCGTGTCATTCTCTCAATAAAGCAAATTTTCTCTGGCAATAAAGGCTTTATTCAAATTTTTTCATACGATTGTTACCAGACAATGACAAGAACTGAGTGGGAGGAACTCACAAGAAAAGACCAGTTTGTACCTTCTGTTCCAGAAATGTAAGCTGAGGTGGTACTGTAAAGGGGAAAGCCAAACACTTACGTCTGAAATTGTGATTAGTGGCTGGTTTACATTTGTGTTAAAATCATTATGGTCTTTATATTAGTTCTGGAAGTAACAAATATTTCTTATAGTTAAAGAAAATATACCTTTACTAGGTGTTTTGCATTGCCTAAACAGCTGACCAGGCAGTTTATCTCTGTATGTAGTGTGACTTATGTGGAGAACTATAGTAGACTATCTCAAATCTTTTTCTTTACAGCATTGAAGTATGTCCAATTCCTGGTAATATCAATTGGTACTGTGCTCAAAAAATACTATTTTTATGTTGATATGTTGTGATATATCAACATAAGATCTAGGAGTGCCATAGTGCCAGAAGGTCTATTGACAATCAGTGAGTTTTTTAGTTTGCAAAATAAAGTTACAACTTGTAATCCAATCAGTCTTTCTGGTGCTATCTATTGCAAATTTTAAAGACTGTCTGATCTGTTATGGTTAAGGTAGAGATCATGTGGTTTTTATTCGCTGCTATCTTCCAGAGCATTTGCAGTAGTCTTAGGAAATGCTGTCACAAATCATGCTTGAACTATGACCCTGTTCTCAGTTCTTGAGATGCATGGTCTGTTGTCTTTTCAGAGCACTTTCATTATAACTGTGTAAAGTGTGTTAGTATCTTCTAAACTTGCGTGGAAAGATTAGGTTGTACATAAAAGTTCAGTTAGCCAAGTCTAATAACAGTAATATGGAGTTTTCATTGTGAAAATGTGGTGGTTTTAGCTCTTTTGGCATCATATAGAATATTAAAGTATACAGATAATAGAAATATAGGGCTGTATTTCAAGTTTAGTAAGTCAGTTTGGTCCTTATGTGTGAAATATTTGGGTGTTGGACCCATTATTCCATCCCTTAATGTGAATTTTATGAAAATGGCAGAACTTATTCTAGTAGATAAAGTGCTAATTTCTGTTGAAGAAAAAGACTTGCTAGATTCATATGCAAGGAATTAATTTCTACTTGTTGAACAGATGATAGGCTTGTGATTATTGAAGCTGGTCTGTTAGTTGTTCTTCCTCTCTCCATAGGTTAATACTAAAGTTAATTACAGCTTTCATTCCAGAGGCAACTTTTCATTGTCACGAATTTAGATTTAATGTGCAAATTTAAGAATGGTAAAACATTGCCTGGGCCAGAGACTGGGCAAATATGGATAAGATAAACTGTATTTTAAGTGCCAATTGATTTTTAAATTTTTTCTTTTACCCTGATGAAAAGCAATTTGTCCTGGTTTTTACTTTTGCTGAAGATAGAATTTGACTAAATGTTAATGTGCCTGAGCCTCCTTTACAACACATCAACTGAATTTTAATAGTTCTTGTGAAACATTCTGTGAAGTGGGATGCCCCAGTGGCTTCGAAGTAATGGGAACTTCTCATCAAGGACTACCTTAACTTGCTCCTTGTAGCAAGCCCCTTTCTTCCTTTCTTCCTCCCTTCCCCTAAATGACTGCAGCAGGACTGGGGACTGGATGAGAAATTCTGCCATTACCCCATCATTTGAGCACAGCTGGAGGGTATTGAGGAAAAAGGTATAATGTGAATCAGATCTGCCTTACTTGGTGTTTTGGACTAGTATGTAAAGGTTAGGAGGTACAATGTTGTGCCAACACAGAACGCTGCAAGTAAACATCTTGAACAGACATTACCAAAGGGTTTATTACTATTTTAAGTGTGTCTCCACCTAGATACCTTACACCTCACACTGTAGTTCTTTAGATATTTGCAAAGAATGTCAGAATTATGACAGGGCCTGTCACACAACTGACAGTCATAATTTTTTCTTTAAAAGAAATGCATGTTATGACAAAACCTGAAGCAAAAAGTCACTGATGACAAGTGCTTTTTATTTTAATAATAATATAGGTCTGATACAACAACAAAATATCTGTTTACAATTCCCTTTAGAATTTTGATCTCGTCTGCTTTAAGTGATGAATAGAAACTGCAATGGAGAAGATCCTTCTAAGAAGAAGAAAAAAAAACCAAAACCCACACCAAAACTCAGATATTGGAGATGTTGAGGGCTACTCAGCATGCCTTTTTTTATTAGTGTATTTTGCAACTCAATTCCCTATATATGTAGGGAACTGTGTTGGAAATGTGAATCCGCTGGCAAGTCCTGTGCATTTTTGCAGGGTGAAGAAATGGTTGGGAGAGCTTGAAGGCATGAGTGTTACCCCACTGCTGGATATAGCATTCCTGCAGCAGCACTCTGTAGGCTTTTTGCGTGAACTCAGTCCTCAGAAACTCAGATGTTATTAAGAGTTGATGGCAATTAGGTGACTTCTGAAGGTGGGACTGAAGAGTGAAGACAAATATCCTCATACAGACCTAATGGAAGTGGTTTATGAAACCATCTGTAGTTAGTCTCCAGCTATGAAGCAGTAATAGTTTCCACAGTGCATCACCTCTGGGATGACAGACAAATCTGATCTCTTTTGCATGTAAACAGGTACGACAGGGCTTATGTAGCCGCTCTGGCTGTGGGAAGAGCAGCAATAAGTTTACAATTTTGTTTTTTCTCTCTGTAGCTTTTGTCTTTATCCTGTGAAGTTTAGTTAAGTACTACTTAAGTGCCAAATAAATCTCTAATACTTGTAATATCATTAACTGAAAAGGACAAGGAACCTAATAGTACTGATACGGATTTCTTTTTCCCCTTTAATGTTATTGCCTGGAAATGTTTTCCCTTACCAATTGAAGCATTTCAGTGTCTTGATAGGAAACAAATGGAATAATTACTGTTATTTTTGTAGCCCTTGCTGTGTGCAGTTTGAGACTACAATGTATAGAATCTGTATGGCTTGAATAGTGTATGATCTTGAAAGTAAATAGCCCACAGACTCATGCTTATCTTCACTTTTATCTTACTACTTATCTACTTACAAATATTTAATTGCCTTATTTGACTCTTCATATATGCTGCCTGCTTTATAGCACCCAACCATGCCAGCTATAGTCTATTTTTATTATAATGCATGCTGTGTTACTCTAAAATAAACCTTCGCATTTTGAATTGTCACTTTTTTTCTTTCTTACTGTGGCAAGAAAAAATATCCTTGTCAGAAATGCAAGGCATTCTCTTCACAATCTCATTAAATAAGCAAAGTAGGTCACTCAGCATATTTGTATCAAGCTAATATAGAAATTACATAGTCAACATATTTTAAAGCTGTGTAGTTCAAACCCATCCTACAAGCAATGACCTTATATCAAAACTGTCACTTCAAGGTTTTGACAAAATCTGACATATTGTAGCTGTAACAGGTCAAGAAGCAATGTGATGGGCTGAGGAGGGTGAATTGCTTCATAGGCCAGTAACAAACTGAAATGTGAACTGAGGTGAAGATATGTTTGTCAGTCATCAGTGCAGGTTTAAAAAAAACAAAACAAAAAAAAGCCCATAACCCACAGAGAAAAACATCTTTTGTAGATGCTTCCTTTTTCATGAGCAATTAAGATTACAGTGCTGCTTTTTTTCTAATCTTAGAGAAAGAAGAAAAAAAAAAAACCCAAAGGAAAAACCCACAACTAGTAATGCATTAATTACAAAAACAGTCGTAAAAATAATCATTCTGGTTCTCTGGAGGAACATTTGCATCTAGATGAGCCTTCCTGCCATGGACAAAAAAGAATGTTTAACAATTAAGCAAAAGCTAATGTTATGGATGTGTCCAATTTTCTTTTAATTGCAAGAATTTCACTATGTAAAGCTGCTTTATATTTGATGTTGGAGAGTTCCATTATAATATCAACTTCTGCAAGACATCAATAGCAAAAAGTGTCTAGAACTAAAAATGCCTATTTAATTGTACAACAAATTCTGTCACTTACTATGCAAAATCTGGAGAGAGTGGTAGACCATAAGCAAAAGACAGTTTAAAATTCAGTCAGTCTAATGCAAAAGTAAACTGTGGCTAGTTATGAACTGAATTCATGCTAGTTTGTGGAATGATAATCATGAGTTTTCTGAATCAAAAGTTTTCTAAACAGAGTTAGTTCCAGTACTAGCTGATAGTTGTATTGACTTAATTTAAGATTGTGCCAATAGTCTTCCCATTATTTGGCAGAAAAATGGGGAGCACTAGCACACTAGGAAGTGTAGATCTGCTTTGTAAAGTGCTTACTGGTCTTACTGTTCAGCTAAGAAGGTGTTTGGTTAAGAGGTGGTGACAATACGAATAAAAGGCAGATGAGAGCATGAAGTATTAATGGTGTGCATCAGCTCCCTGTTCAGGTGGCCACTGTTTAGAGCCACTTGCTTGAGCGCAGTGAACATCATTAGCACATTGGGCATTCCAAGGCAATATTATGGTACTATTTGAAAGCAGGGTGAGGTCTGTTGTATGTCATATGGCTTCCAGAGGTGTATGTATTTTTGCGCCCATAAAAATATATTGGACCTGAGAATTGTATTTCCCCACCCCACCCTCCTTCTGGAAAGATGTTAACATCTTAATTTCATAGATAGGCTTGGGATCTGATCTGAAGTTTGATGCTCTCCACTGAGTGGATTCTCTTGGACTGGAAGATGACAATAGTGGGCTTCCCTAGCGGTGTCATACCTGTAGTATTGAATGGGTCCCGTTCATCTGTTCCATTCTCCTACCGCTTCCCCCAGCTAATCCTGTGGTGGCCCTACCTGAAAATGGTAAAACTGTTAGGCGAGTTCTCCATGTGCTTCCTTGTCTCACTTGTGTCAGGATTTGGTACTTTAGCTTAAGGCTTGTACCAGACTGAAGCTTCTCAATATTGCCTGGAAGAACACATGTCAGTGCATAGGTTACAGGGCTGTTAATATAGTGATGGCATGGTGCCTTGACTTAATGCAGCAACATGCTTTTTCAAACAAAAAGATAAAACAATTGAAGATTCTGTGTTTACGTACTGCCTAAAGAAAAATTTCTTCTGAATGTATGTGTCTTGAAATTATGGCTATATAATTAATTTTAATGATCCTATGGTGAAGTTTGAGACAGTCCTTTTTTACATACATTTGACATGAAACGAGTTGGTTAATTCGACAGTCATCATGGTGCATTCTTCCTTTGATGGGAAGCTATGGGAATAATTTCTGATCATAGAGGTTTATTAGCAATTATTTCAATAATCCTTATGTCACTTGTATTTTTGTTAAAATTTGTCTGTAGTTCAATGAAGTGATACCCACTCTATGCATTTTTAATATTTCAGCTCAAAAAAAAAATCTCTAAAAAGGCAAATTAATCATACATATGTCTGTAATAATCTTATTCAGAGAAGTAGCCTGCAACATTGCAATGTGACCTTTTTAGAGCACAATTACTGGTACGTTTTGCAGCAATAATTCCCCCCCCCCCCGACCCCCCCCGACCCCGGAATTCTGATCTTGTTCTAAGCACACAGATACAACCTAGATGGGAAGTATCAAGCAGACATGAATAAAGTTAGATTATTTATCTGGTTTATCTTTAGGTTTTAACTGGAGAAAAAGGTGGGGGGGGTGGAAGACACACAAACACGCACTTCTAAAAAAATGTATTGTCAGAGAGCTATTATACCATAACTAAAGATGTCTCCTCACAATTCTCCAAAGAGTAGGGGAGAGAAGATTTATAAATCTGCCATAGTCAAAGTTAGTGCTATTGATACGATGTAGGTTTCCCTGTTTGAATATAATATTTATGGAGAGACCCTGAACATAAATGACTTTGTTTAACCTTGAAATAGTCAGACTTTATAGAATGCCTAAAGAAGTATATGTACAGAAGATATACCTAATCTACAAAATAATTATATCTGAAGTATGACGATGCTCCATTGCTTGATGTGATGAATAGCATAAAGGTAGTCAGGGAGGGTAAGGATTATGTACAGCTATAAACATGCTTTTGTCCCACGGAGGTGTCTGTACTGTGTCATACATATATATCTTCGGGGAGGGGACCTAAAATAATTGTCTCTATTCTAAGATGTTTCTACGTAAAAGAATAATACTTATTCTAGGTGATGACTTCACTTTTCTAAAAAAATAAAAAAACCTGTTCAATCCAGTCAAGTGAGTTTGAATTACTTCGTCCTCCCAACTCCACAGCTAACTATAAATTGATTTCCACTCTCCTATTGCCAAAACAAATTGCTACAGAAGGATACATTTAACTAGCCAGTTATGAGAACAGGTCATGTTTGAGTCTAATTTTCTAAATAGGAGTACTTGAGATGTAGGTTTTGGGGTTTTTCCCCGCTCCCCAGTAATGCTACTTTGTGCATCATAACATCTTTCTAGCGTTCAAAATACCAGGGGTTTTAAATGGCCAAGACTAAGGTCCTATGAAAATAATGCTACATGCAGTAACTAAAGTTCTGGTGTATAGGACAAAGAAAATTTCATGGTGTCTAAAGCTGTATATGAGATAATATATTATGCAATATGAACAATAAATATGATTACATAAATATTAAGAATTATTTTACAGTTTAGATTACTCTTAAATTGTACAATACTTCTATCAAATCACCCACTTGATAATTAGAGCAAACACTGGGCAAAACGTATTTGAAGAAGGATAGAGTGTTTGTTACAACCAATCCAATATGTGAGTACATTCAGAACACTAAGTCTTACAGAATGCAACTTTAAAACTCTACAGGGATCAGATTTCTTCTCTTCAGACTGTTGCAGCTTTTCTTATTTAATAATAACTTTTAATGAGACCTGATTCTGATCTTACTTACAAAAGTTTAGATAATTTGATTACAGAGCAGTTACTCTAATGAAAGCCAAAATAAATAAAATAAAACTCAGCTACAGACTTGAGCTGTATACAGAAAGTATCAGGTCCTCAGCTATTCTCAATCCAGTTTATTCTGAATAAAATGTTGGGAGATATGTAAAGTTTTCTGCCTTCCCTAAAAGCGGCTGAGGTGGACTCCTCTTACATGGGAATTATAGCCCAAGTAGTCTTAGTGATCCTCTCCTGTACTGTGCTGTCACCACTGTTGAAGAATGTGTTCATCAACTTATTAAATAATGAAATATTGTTATGTAGTTAATGACAGATGTATAATTCATTCTAAGCATGTTTCTCGAAGAGCTTCAGCACCATCCTGGTGGATATAGCTGGGATACACTGTATGCTGAGGCAGGTAAAGATTTTGGGGTATTGAATAGGCTGATTCAATGGATGGAAGAGAAGTTCAAGAGTGCACACTCTGACTTTGGCTAGAATGGAAGTTGGATGGTAATAACACAAGGAGGTTTTGTCTACGTAGTCTTTAGTTTCATTATGAAAAGATGACAAAATTAGATTAGTTATTAAAACAGGATACAGGGGGAAACATCAAGAAATCTGGCTCGTATGCATAGAACATCTGTTTCAAGAGTTGCAAATGAGACTTTTGCAAAATTTTCAAAATGGGTCTTATAGGGTCCCTTTCCAGCAGCCCTAATAAATATTTCTCCTGTTATTGTTTACCCTGTTTAATAACCCTGAGTCACAGGTGTTTTCATCTGCAATCTAATTTAGACTGTTTAGCCTCTTCCAGTGGAATAGTTGCACTGAGACGTCTGTAGGGAGATCTATTTCCTGCACGTACCATCTTAGCACTTGAACTGTTTGCCTGGCCAAGATGGTTGTATTCAAATCTGTGCTGATAAAAGAGCGCTTTTCGTAGTCAAGTATCCAGGCAGAAACTTTTTTTTTGTGGGGGGTGCATTGTTTTAAAAATTCTGTTAAGTCCTGAGAATACATGGTATTGTCTGCTTTGGTAAAGTGGCCTTTATCTCCTGCGATTTTGCTCAGCTTCTGTTGCTCATTACTTTACAGATTATAGCACAGACCTAACTTCCAGGTAGGGCATGGCTAGATTTTTTAGGCAGTAGTTTGCTTTGGAGATGTTTTGAATGACTGCAAAGCCAAACAGAATCAGTAGACACAATAGAAATTCCACTGGCCTGCTGGTCCAGAGCATGCGGCCCAGTAACCTGTCCTGCATTTGATCAGGCTACACTAGAAGTTCAGATCTACCTTAAACTTTTGTGCTCAGCATTTGTGCTTATATGTGTTGATCACACTTAGACACAGTTGTTCTGGGCATTATTTTCTTAATGGGATTTATTACTTGACTTTCTGTGAGATATTTCAAGTACTTCATGGTATTGGACTAGTCTGTATTTATCATTTATCAGGTCTGCATGGACGCATACTGGATCTTGGACATGTGCCTGAGTTTGAATGACACTACCTGTACTAAGATGCAAGAGCCTTGTGAGGTTTTAGCAAATTGCCTGTCTCTTAATTTAATGTAGGTGGAATTCCAAAAGTTTAAGGTCTTGAATATCTATAATAAATAGGCTATAAGAAATTTGAGAAGTTTGTTTTCTGAAATGAAATCTTCCACTAAAAAAAGTCATTTCCATAGTCTGTTGAGCTAGGCAAGTTATTGGTGGCCATGTCTTCTTTGTGAAGAAAACATAAGGAACAGTTTTTTCAGTCTTTTTTTTCTTTTTTTTTTTAATGCTTCTTTCTCTCTGAGTACTATTCTTCTGCAGCTAGTTAATCTCTTCTGTAAGATTTCTTTTTAATTGAGAGTTAAGAAGTTCTTATGACAGTAATTATTCAGGGGGAAGCCTCTGACTTGATGCTTAGCCTGGTAAATGAACATACATTACATTTTTTGTTGTTCTTCTTGTTTAAATCAGAGGGTCCTCAGATTCTTCCAGTTTCTAAAGAGATTTAACTTCCCCAGATTAGTTTAGTTTTCTGTTGCAGCCATATCAGAGCAAATTTACTTAGAGTTGGGATGCTTCTCCAAGGGTGTTTCAAGGAAAAGTAGGTGATGACATTGCATTGCTGTTGCTGGACTATAAATGATGTAATAGTTGTCTTAAGGTTGACTGGATTACACTTGTAATATCATGGTGGAAAGAGTTAGGAAACAGCGTCACAGTTCTAGGTCTCTGGGTATAACACACAGTCCTCAGACGATTGCGCCATCAAGACCAATGTTAACCAACTTAAGTACATTGCTAGTGGGAGGGAAGGGTGGCATCTGTAGCAGGGGGGGCAGCAGCATTCAAGGGGGGACCAGATGGCCTTTACTGGCCGCTCCCCCTATTCTACCTATGTGCAAGGGGAAACAGAAGTGAATGACCATGGGCAAGCTTGAAGTGTAGTGAAGCAGCCTAAAAACCCAAGTTGCAGACAGGTGTGGCTGAGGCATCTGTTCTGTTCCTCTGCCCCAGCTACAGGGAGAGCAACTTTTAGGAGAAGCCTTAGTGAGCAGTTGGAGATGGTATGAACTTGCTCAGCTGGTTTCACTGCAGGGGTATCAATACCAGGCTTTGTTACTGCTTAAATTTAGCTGCCCTCAGCAGTTACTTGTAGACTTGCACCAACCCTGCTTTTGCTAGGTAAGAAAGCCACAATGTTGTTATATTGCTTGTCTTCACAGGAAGAGAAATTTATGAAGAGCATTTGGTAAGGTGAAGTTTATTGGAGAAGGGAATAACTTTATGATATTCTTGGAAAGCTGGGTTAGTTGTAGGTGCAGAGGGATGCACTAAGGATAAGACAATGAAGAGAAAATGAAAGTTCCATGCTAATAAATACCACATCTAGTGTTAGCTATATCAGAGAGGCTTAGCACTTTCTTTTTTAAAAAAAGAATTTCAACTAAAAAAAAAAAAAAAAGATTACCCTAAAAAGGGGAGCAGTCTCATAGAATAGTTTAATAAAAACAAAAATATTTGTTCTAAGCTTTGAAAAATTAGGGGAAAAAGAATTTCCTTTCAGTTTTTTTTCCTTTAGGATTTAGCAGCTATTTAGCAGTACATAGTGTGCTTAACAATGAAACTTCACAAATTGCCCTGTAGCTTTTTCTTTTTATTTAGCTATTCTAAGAAAATCAATTTAGCTGAGTAACAGTGATAGGATCTCCAGCTATTATCGCCTAACCATTAATTTCTCCTGGACTCGGTTTAATACAACTGCTGCAGAATGTTTAATAAATCATTAAAATAGCTTGGATTTAACAGAAAAATAAATTATTTAAAACCATAACTGCAACCTATTCCCCCTGCTCCCAAACCCCAAAACCCTCTTCACTTATTAAAGCATAAGTGAATTAAAGCACAATAAAATGATAAATATGGGAATCTACAGATTTAAAAAAAAAAAAAGAAGTGAATAAATGCAGATGACTGAATTCCTAAATCTAGTCTGCTCATGATCTGTGCTTGCAGACACCACACAGTTATATTTCATGCAATACACTACCTCCATTGTTCACACCGTGATTATCTGGTGTCGAATTAAGATATTCCTGTCCTTGTGTTTGCCATTGCATTTTTTTTACCCAAAGCTTCAGAAAGACCTTCAGCACCATCAGATTTAATAGTTACTTGGTTGGAGTTTTGCAGCTGTGGTTCCAGCCCTGGCTGCCAAATCAGGGCATGAAATGATTGTCTGATGGCACAGCAGGCTCAACACAGTGGTACCCTGAGGCGCTTGAATGGTGAGGACCACTAACCCACAAGTGCTTTGCACCTCTGAGTAGGTTTAGTGAGAGCTGCTCATATACATAACTTTGCTTTGGTAAGGTGGTGGGGTTTTTTGTTATTCATTTTATTAAATTTGGCAGGTGGTTTGCTCTTTGAACATCAGAACCTGGTGGCATGGAAACACTAAAGGAAAAGCAGAAGAAACTTTCAGCTGGTATAAAATGAAATAGTGAACTCTTGTCTCCTGCTCCATATTTTGTGGACTGGAGCGATGCTGAGTCTGGAATTTTGTTTACAGGAACTGAATAATTAAAGAAAATTAAGTCCCAGCTGAATAGCCTCATTAGGTTAAACAGATTCCTTTTCTAGGATTAAAGGGGAGGGAGAAAGATAATGAAAATAAATAATTTGATCTCCTAGTAAAATGTTTAACTTTATCTAGCTTTCTTAAATATTTAGCATTTTTAAATATATATCTGTATCTGCTAAGTGGCAAACCCAAAAGCAGATGGTTAGCAATATAGTTACTAGCTCCTTTCATGAGTACATCATCTCTTTTTAGTGGAAGTCACTTTTTTAATAGCAAAAAATCAAGGGAAATATTCTCTTGTTTTCCTACAAGTCTTTTAAAGTCAATTTAAAGCAACAAATAATTATTCCTGAAAAACTATTTATTTCTTTTCCTGGAAATTGGAAAAAAAAGTAGTGTAGTCAACAAATACATTAAAAAACCCCAAACAACCAGTTATTTATAGCAAGGGGGACTATTAGTTCTCTTCTTTGGAGGGATCTCCTGGTCTTGCTGTCTAATCAACAGACTTTTGAAGCCATACGTTGAGGTAAATAATGTCATATGATGTTGCTTATACTGATGCTGAAGAGGAGAAAAAAATACACTACAGACAACTTTGTGAATAGAGGAGAAAAAAAAAAAAATCTGTTTGCATGTGTGTACTTTGCATAACCAGCTGATGAATTCCTGGTGTTGAGGATTGAGAGGGAGAGAAATGTCTATGTTATCTTTTTCTAGAAATAGCAGCTGAACCCATGTATTACAGAAAGTGAATAGAATTTTTTTTTTTTTTTTAATCAGGGATTTTCAAAAAGGAAGAGTAAAACTTCCTTGTACAGAGAGATTTACATGGGCCCACAGATGTCTGTATATGTAACATGTTTATTTGCTATATTTCCTTTTCAGAATCCTATTCTAGACAGAAAACCATGTTAGATGTATTTTAATTGCTTAAATTATACCTACTTGCAGGTCGTATTTTCTGCACAGTGAATTTGAATACTATATGGCAATGAGAAGTGCCAGAAGGAAATCGCAGGGACATTTCAGTAGCATTAAGGAACAGTTAAGGACCATTTGCGAGTACTCAGTGCCAACAGCCCTGCTTGATAGTAACTGCTGCAAAACCCAGGGGTCTTGACCCTGTTCACCAGCGTCAGTCTTCCCAGTGGCTCTAGATTTGGCCTTTAATGATGATAATGAATTAGCATATTTCTGAGATGAGCAGGAAAATCTTTCTACTGATGGGAAGCAATACCAGTGGAGGGAACCTAAGGGTGTTCTCTCTTTTTTTTTTTTTTTTTTTTTTTTTTGTGGCAACTGCATTGTATATGCAGTGATTATGGAGAATAACTGAAAGAAATTCTACTGCATGCGAAGTTATATTGGTTAGGAATCATGAATTACTACAATAAATATAAAGCACGTGAAGTCCTTCAAACTCTGTATTATCTGACTATTTTACTCTTTCCTGTTTCAAACTTATTACAAGCCAACTTTATTTCATCAAGTAGCCTGGAAAATGCATTCACTAAAAATCAATGTCAACCCTTTGAAATTTTGTTTGAAGGATTAATTTTGGAGCTGTGTGACTAGCCTGCATAACTCCAAGTGCCTGTCTCTATTTTAGGATGTTTCTGTCACTGTAGTGAAGTATCTGGCTCATGCACCTTAGCAGGTGACACTCACTTCACATTAAAAAGAAGTTGAAAAACTGAAGAAAGGAAAATGTGGTAATTGCAAAGAAAGACATCTGATATCAAATGTTATTGCAGTAAAAGTCATGCCCAAATTTTTATTGCATTCCTTAATAGATAAATGATCTATTTATTTCTGCAAATAGATATAATTCTATTAAAGCGAATTACAGTTGAACTCTGACTTGTATCACGTGAGGGTTTGTCTAGCAACGTATTAAGTGATCTGGAGTCATTCAGTGAGAGAGCTGAACCAGGGCATAGAAGAACAAATCAAAGTATATGAAGGAGAACCCAGCTGTGCCAGAACAGTATTGAACCTTTGCATGAAACAGTCAGCAAATCAAAGCTGAGCATTTGTAGTTGGCCAGTTCATAATTGCAGCTACAATGGAATGCAGGCAGAATAGTTTTGTGTGAGCAGTACTTCTCAGCTGTGAAAGGCAAAACTGAAATAAAATAGGGAAAATGGATCATTTCTTGCCACAAAAAGTTCACATTTGGAAATAGCTTGATACAGATGAGTGGAAACCTAGAAGCCCTCTTGGCTGAGTGGTAGGGTGGGTTTTGTGGGGTTTTTGTGTTGGTGGGGGTTTTTTGGGTTTTGTGATTTTTTTTGTTTTTGGTTTTTTTTTGTGTGGTTGTTCTTTAGTGGCTTTCATCAGTTCATCTAACTTCATCAGCCTGGATCATGATGTATGCAGGGTTTTGAGTAACTTCAGTGTTCCTGCTGATTTCCCAGTTCCAACTCTGATTTGACAGACACTGCAAAGAGTTAAAAGAATAGAGAGGAGAGAGAGAATAAGTGCCAAGAGCAAACACCTGAACTCCCTTTTGT
Organism: Pelecanus crispus; assembly: GCF_030463565.1. NCBI lineage: Eukaryota > Metazoa > Chordata > Aves > Pelecaniformes > Pelecanidae > Pelecanus > Pelecanus crispus. The sequence continues at coordinate 17,519,399 of NC_134651.1, read as the reverse complement.
AATTTTTTTATGACAAAAAATGCTGCTTGCTACTACGGGCACACGGGTAAGAGGGTCTGACTCCAAAAAGTTCATTGTACAGTGGATGTGCTGGGTAAGACCATGCTTTGCTTTGGTTTAGGTCCTATGAAAATCCAGGTAGAGACAAGGTGGAGGTAATTTTTCCGTTCTGCTTTCTTTGGAAAAGTCTTTGCCTTTACAGTTTTGGTTGTTGGGTTATACAAACTGACTTGAAATAATTAAGGAAAGATACCCTTGACTCTGCTTCTCTGCAGCCAGAAATAAGAAGCAGATATATGCCCCTCATAAGAGAAGTAACAACAACTGCGTTTCCCAGGAAGCAGAGATTTGCAGCATTTTTGCAGCTCTCCACTCTTCTTAATAAATCCTGTATTTATAGTTCAAAGAAAACTACTGCAGTAGCTCATAAAAGAAAACATTCTTAGCTACTTATAGAAGTGAATATCACATATAGGGTTGACTCTTTCTAAAGACCTTGAAGATTTTATGTATAAAGCCTTATAATAAATCACTGAGGGAAATAGTAAACTTCTCATTTTAAAGAAGGGACACTTAATATTCTCAAACTCTGTAGTAATATCAGCAACTTTCCAGATAAGGAAGAGCAAGCAGAAACCTCTGCGTTTCCCTAATTCTCTCCTTTCTGTTTCCTGCCCTGTAGATGAGGGGTTTGCAGATTTGGAATTACAGGGGCTCTTTGAAGGGATTGCTATTTCTCAAGTTTGCCAAGTGCACAGCAGATACGTTGCGTAGCTGTATTTCCCCCCACCAAAGGCACTAATCCAATGCAATGTGCTATTGTGAAGCTGCTCAAATGCCAAAATTAGCTGTCCCAGGGTAGCCTAGCACTTTCACAGGAGGAGAGGAAGAGAACATGTCTACCAGCCTCCACCCCTGTGCTTTACATCTTGAATGCAGAGTAGAACAGAGAAAAAGGTAAATAACTGATATTTTTCTGCTTCCTTGGATAGAGGCTAGAAAAGAGTGTTTGTAGGCATTTTTAACCATTATTAATCTATGCAATGGTAACATTTGTAATTTTCTCCCTTCAAAGTGTGGAAGATACTGAAATAACAGCCTAAGGAGGTTTGGAAATTGGGACTTGGCACTTAAAGCCTAGGCAGCTTGCATTGCATTGTGTAGTAATTGCTAGTTAATGTAATAGCAAAACCATTACGATGACAAAATCTTAGAGTGTATTTCTCTTTTGATGTGTAAATTAAGACTGTCAGAAAGCAGTCCCAATATTAAATAGGCCCCCTCATCCATTCTAGTTTAAAACCACTTTGCTTAATCACTGGCAGCATATATATGCTCTTTTGCTTTTGTCTGCCATGTTCACTGGTATCATCTTTCATGCAGACCAAATGAGAAAGATTTATAGGGGCTGTGAAATGTTTGAGAGGTTTTCTGCCTTGAACAAGTTATCTGTTTGGGACAAAGCAGCAATGATTTTTAAGTAAAATTCTGCTGGTTTTGTAGCAAACTATGCAAAATTCAAGCTTCTTAAGCCTGAGTATTTTGGTACATTATTTCTTTTCAATCAACAGTGCAAGATTAAAGAAGTTCAGGAAAGATAATGTGTTTCTGGGGAATCAGAGAGAACTTTTGAGATAAGCTGCTAGTCTGTTTGTAGAAATTACAGAAGCTTCAATAAAATTTAAACAGCAATGATTAGTTTCTTCCATTCTGTGAGTCTTAATTGTTTTTATTATGGTATAGACATCAAAATACAATTCTCTAACATTTTTAGCTACCACATAAAAATGGTGAAACAAACTTTCCTATATTGCTTTCTAATCTTAGCAGAATTCTTCATAGGTGTATTTCTTCTGCCAAAGATCTTAAAAGTTTTTGTGAATTACCAAGAAAAAGTCAATGTGATATTTCTTCATGGAAGAGTGACATTTTAATGGTTCTATCACTGTTCCCCTTCATGTGCTTGGTTGAACATCTCTGTGCTCTTACCTCCTCCACTTCTTCCATTCCTGACAAACTTTTTAAATAATAATCATGGCTCAGTAGCAGTGAATCTGCAGCAGGTGGTTTGAGTGTAAATTGTGTATGTTATCTTTAGTTAGGGTGTAGTGAGGACCTTGGAATGACTGGTGGTACTGTGACCCATTTCAGTGTCACTCAGCTAGCTCTCCTTCTGTCATATTTGGGGTTTTTTTCTCTAGCCAAAGAGAGGTTGCAAACTAATTCTGGGAAGGTTTCCATAGTCTGCTAAACTCTTTCTTGTGGAAGTAGTAGCTTGATGGGATTCACATGTGCTGAAATAATTAATTTCTTCTAGGGAAGGGGTGGGGGTGGAAAAAAACAACCCAAAACACTGCACTGCAGTACATTTACCAAAGCCAGCAAGCTTGCAGTATTAATAGTTTAATGCCATGGAGGAACTAAGTAATTAAGTAGCTAATATGTCATGTTACATCAAACAAGTGACTTAACTGGGATTAGCAAAGAAGATAGGAATTGCTGTTCATCCTTCTCCCACAGCACATCTCTACTTTGCCACTCTGCTGAAGGCTCTGTTACATGAGACCCAAGACCTCTGCATTGACCTGGAGAGCATCTCATTCCTAGTGAGACGTAAGTTTTGCCTGGGAGATGTTGGCTAGAAGGGCCTCTGTGACTGTAGTACGACAGCTGTAGAACTGCTCCCTCCTGGACGCATGTAATCTTCATGTCAAAAGTCCAAGATACAAAATTCTTTTTCCCCCAATGGTTTCACTGCAGAGGGATGAACCGTTGTTTCCTCTGCCCTGCATTGAGGATGAACAGGTGGTTTGTCATCATTGTGTTGCTTAATGTTGAAGACTATTTCTAGTGAGTCTTTGATCAACATATGCCAGGTAATAATCACTGAGGCAATTAAAAAAAAAAAAAAGGACACTTTGAAGTTGCTGACAGAGAAAGGAATTCTTCTTCAGAGACTGTTTTCTTAATACTTTATTCTGTCCAGTAAAGGAACTTAAAGTTTGCATAATAATCATTATGCTAATGCAATGGTATTCAGGAGGCCATTTCTCCTCCTACTTGCAAATGAACAGGTTATTCGTGACCTGGTCTATACTTTTGAGATGCAAGAAAATGTAGAATCGATAGAATCTATTTATTTATCCTATGTTAAAAAGAAAACAAAAGTAGTCTTAAACTTCCAGTAAACCTGCAGTCATGTAACTTGTAAATTAAACAATTGTAATTCCCTGAAAGATCAAGAAGGGAATCTGAGAAATATTCATAACAAGAATGAAAGGGAAATTTTTTGGCAGTACTTTTTTTTCTTTTAATTTTTTCTCCCTTACTTGGTTTAGCAGTAGAAAAATATTCCACATGGTTTGAAGAACCATAATGAAATGAAATCTAAAGAATTTCACAGTGCAAAAACTTGAGTTTGTTTGTTAGACTAAGAGTCTGACATCTTGGAAGGGGAACATAAAACCTTCCTTATAAAGATGGGAAAAGATGGTGTTTTTTTAATATTGCATTTTGGTACTTTGTCACCTGACTAAGGGTGGCAGGTAGGTACCTCCCTGCCCTGGCAATTGTAGCCTGGAACAGTAAGTAGGTACCGATAGCCTGTTATTCACAAACTCAACTATGGCCTTTTTTTTTTTTTTTCCTTCCCTCTCCCCAAAATAAAGCAGGAACAGAAGGTGATTGTTTTCATTTTAGAGATTATTTTCTCTTTTTTTTATGTAATAGTGATTAAAGCACTCACCAAGGATATGGGAGACGGTGGTTTAATGTCTTTTCTGCTTTACTAGGTAAACTGAGTTTCAGTGCTTGAGAATACATTCTGGAAAAAAAGTGCCTTGTACTGTTTAAGATGACTGTTGGGTGACTTGGTACTGCTGAACTTAAGGCTTATTACAAACAATATGGTATAATCTGGTGCAAAAATAATTCCTTCCGGCCTGATGAGCTGAGCAAAGCAAACAATTTAAACCATAATGTTGATTTATCCCCTCTCCCTTTCCTAAATGCTCAGAACCTTTATTAGCTTATCCAAGAAACACAAAATAATAGGAGCCGATTGCAAAGAGAAGTCTTGATTCTGCCAGAAGAGTGAATGAGAGCACTTCAGGTGATTACGCTGACTTGTGTTCTTTTCTTCTACTACTCTAATAAATGAATTTGACAAGTTGTTGCTTTCTGTTTTCTTAGCAGCTTTGTCAACCAAGTGATGAAATCTGATACAGGATATGTATTAAGATGCAAGTACTTTTCAACTTTGAACTCAGTTTATTGGGAGATCTTTTAACAGTCATGGTTTAAAAGGATTTAGGAAATACCCAGGAGGCTGTGCTACTGTTTCCTACAGCCTGTGCTAACAGTGCCCTAAATATGTGAAGTCGCTCCCTTTCGACAGCTTACCTGACTGACCTGTAATCAATCTACCTTACTGACTGTATCTTCATTATTCCCACAGCTGTACTTTATATCATTCTGCCACGTTCAGTCTCAGCAATACTTATTTCTCAGCTCTTTGTCCTGAGCACAAGCCTTTGTGTTCCCTTTCAGGGCCTGGAGGGGTAACAGCATTCCCCTGACTGCAGGTGTGCTTGGCCACAAAAACTGTGCTTGACTCCGAGCATTTTGCAAAGTCTGCTAGTGGTTCTGCAAATGAGAAGGCAGGCCTTTTTTTTCCTTTTTTCTTTTTTTTCCAAAACAAAACAGATAAAAACTCCCCAAATCCCAGACCCTTCCAACTTAGTAGCCAAGTGTTAGCAGGAAGAAGAAAATGGGAGAAAGACCTTTGACTCTTAAAATACTGCTTCAGAGATGTACCTGCAGTTTCACCCCAGCCCCACCTCCACCCCACCCCCGCCCCATACTGCTATGTATAAACTATCTAGTTCCAAATGTTTAGAACCTGTGACACCTTTTTTGTTTCTAGATCCTAGTCTATCCTGTCTATTAGTTGAACCCATCTTGACAGTCCTTATTGGCGAGAGTACCTTACTGGAGTTTAATCTGTTTAGTACTATATTTTCTAGGACAATCTGATGTGAACTGTTAAACTAATAAATCATTGGAAAGAGCTGTCGCTTTAGTGATGTATTAATGTCGCATGTCATGAAGGTGAAATGCAAGGTAAAAAATGTTTTATGCAAAATATGGTGCCCTCTATGGAGTAAAACTTCTGGAGGACAGATGCATGATAACGATTTAAAAAACAAACAAACCCCACAAAACACCAACAAACCAATAACAAACCCCCAAAAAACCACAAACCAAACCCAGGCAACTCTAATTATTATGAATTGTTCTTCAGTGCCAGCTAGGCTGATTTTACTTTACCAACTGGATAGCACATATGGAATGCAGCATTACTATATTTCAGCGTTGTATGTAAAGCAAGAGAGATTTTATTATAATAGGATGCTTTTTTAAACACAACCACGACATTTTGGGGGGGGTTTGTTGTTGGATTTTAGCCAGGTTCACTAGAATAAGTCTGCAGGGTATGACTGGGTAGACAAACAGCTTGTCATGCTTCTGCCTGCTAGTACGTGTATTATTTTACAGGAAGAGAGGCTTCTGCATATCAGTTTTCCCTTGCAGCCAACATCTTCCTTATCCAAGCCCAGAAGAAACAAAGTGGTTTTTGAAGGGTTTCCATTCCTATGTGTTTTCTGCCAGAGGGCTCTGCAGTCCCTTTACTTAATTAACTCATACCAAAGCTTGCCTGCAAGATACGAGAGGCAAGCCAGAACCACTAGCAGTATCTTCCCAAAGGCCTGCAGAGATGATTATGAGTATGGTGAATGAACACCTCAGAAATTTGATATCTCGGGCTTTTAGTTGCTCTTGAATGGGTTGTGCCTCTATTTTGTGCTTCTGTTTCTGGCAATGGGGAGGACAAAATTTCAGTGCCAGACGTTCTGGCGTAACATAAGATTGCTGGTTGGTGCTTGCTGGGGAACGTGCAACTGGTGCAAAGCGTTTTCTTCAGCCCTGTACTTTTGCAGATTTTATTTCATGTCAATTAAAGACACGTGGCTGTAAGGTTTGGATTTCTAGAGCACTACTGGGCTTTGTGGTTTAAGTGCTGCTCCTCTCACCCCTGTCGCTTTTCTTTGGGTGTTTTCTGAAGTGTGGGAAGCAATGATATTTGGAAGGGTGTGTATGCATTGTGTGGTGGTTGGTGGTGGTGAGCGTCAAATGGGGAATGCTATTCCTGAGATCTTGAAAGTGTTTTAGAAGCTTGGGGAGTGAGGTTTGGGTTTGTTTTGTTTTTCCTATATATTTATGATAGAAAATATCAGTCTTTTTTTTTCCATGGGTGAAACCCACCTGCTGGGAGGGCTGTATCAGAATCTTTGATGGTTTTTTATGTGTTCTGAGAAATGTTGCAGCAATTTTGTTTCCGTATGGCCTCTAGAGGATTGTGTGCCTTCTTGTTGTGATATTTCTATCGACACTGTTCTAGCATTGGACTGCAGAATATATTGGTCTCACAAAATATTGTCCAAAGATAAAGTTTGGCTGAAGTTGAAGTAAAATCAGATTTTTTTTTTTTTTTTATAGTTTTGACACTTTCTGTATAGCTAATAGTTACTGTGATGTGTTGTGCTCATAATACACCTAGTCACTAGACCTGTGTGTGATTTTAAGCATTGTATTCAGCTATGTTTCTGGCAGCTCTTGTGCTTTTCATCTTGTTTATCCCTTGTACAGTAAAAGGGTGTATGAGCTCACTGCGGCTGCTTGCAAATCAGTGCTTTAATCCAGATAGTTACACCCTGACATAACTAACCCTGTAACTGTTGAATAACGTACACTCTTTTGTCTGCTCAGACCTGCGAAAGTGGAGAAGAGCTGTCATTAACCACAACCCAGCTATTGGGATAGTGGATGATGGGTATTAGCGTATGTGTATACTAACACACATAAATAAATGCACTGGTTTACAAGTCTATGATTTAGGAAGAAGGTTTGAGGGAAGATGAGCCAATTCTAATAGGATAACTTAAAATGACTATTGTTTCATAAATCAAAGAATCCTAGTAGTATCAAGTAATGAAGCAAAAACTTCCGTACAATTAAAACATTTAGAAATTTAGAATTGTTATTTTTTTTATTATGTTATTTGTAATGGTAGCCCCTCCCCTTTAGCTTTAGAAAGACAGACTGATAATTTGTTACTCACAAAGAAAGAAGAAAAGAAAAAGGAAGTAAGAATATATAATTGTGCTTATTAGAAGAAATAGGCAGAAACTGATTAGTGTAGGAGGAATTAATTATTAAACCTACCCACACTCTCTGTTTTTTAAGTTTTTGCTATTCAATTATGCATCAGTAAATGTTACCATGCAATCACTGGCAAGATGCTAATTAGTATTTATGAATTGCTGCTTTTTATGTCTGACCTTTTGATAATTTCCCTTTGTGGAGATGGTTTTAGGTATACAGTGATCTTGGAGAACTGCGTCCTTTTTTCTTTTTTTTTTTTTTTTCCTCCTTCCTTCCTCTCCATTCTGAATTTCTGATACATTGTTGCTGTAGCAGTGACTCACAATCACCTTTTATTTTTGCCAATAAAAACAGAAGCTTTAATGCACAGAAAGGTCCCCTGTAAATCACCAAAATGTAAAAAAAAAAACCAAAAAAAATCTTTAAGTAAGGAAATGTATGTAAATCAGTCATCAGTGAAAAGTACTGTGAAAGGTAGTGAACAGATGCCCTTTAAAATCAAGCTTCTTATCTAGGTGCCTAAATTGGATTTAGATGGCTATGTTTAACCAGACGCTTACAAACATTTTATTTTTTAGTTATTTATGAACCGTTGAACATAGCAGAAGTCACTGGTATTATCTTTACTAGCTAATTATACCCACCAGTATGACTTCATTCTGAAAATCACTATTCCTATCCCTTCTGAAACAGAAATGTAGCATTCCTAAGATCCCAAGCACCAATTTGTAAATGTCCTGAGGCAATTAAAGGGGACTGTGGGAGTGAGTGGGATCATAGCTAATCAAACTGACTGAGGGGATTGTGGTCAGTGCTGCTCAGCCAGTTGTCCAAATGAAGGCTTCCGCCGTGGAAGAAAAGCACATTATTACTTTGATTTCCACCCTGTCCTGCTGACATGCTTTGTGCTTCTGCTAGAATGAGTGTTTCCATGGGTGCAACTGTGCCAGAATCTAGTCAAATGTTCTTCACTTAAAAAAAAACAAAACAAAACAAAAAAAAAAGTGAAAGGGGAAAGGGGAAATGCTGTTTGGTTTAACCAAGAACAACTGAAAAGAGGAGTCTCATTTAATTTATACATATACAAAATTGTATATTTGTGTGTGTCTTAAATTTGTGTAAAGTGTTTGGTTTTAATATTAAAACACCCTTTCTCGATGCTGAGGATTCATTGCTAGTTGAAGCACTCCACTGTGCTGGGCAGAATTTCAGGGCACTTGTTCTCTTGATTGAGGAAACAAGCTTGTCTGGATAAGAACTGCATAATGTTAAAATTGAATTATCATGACTTGCACCTTTTACATTTTGAGTTATATTGCTTGCCTATGGGATGGAGCATTGCTTTCTAGTAGGCTGATTTAAAGCCTATTTAGGCACTAAAAGAATATCTTTTTGGCAAATCTAAGAACAGTTTTGATATCAGAAAATTCTATTTGATTAAAACAAGTTAAGTCTCTCTGGTCACACAGTATCATGTAATACTCTTTCAGACTGCATAGTCGCCTTGTGTGCTAGGAGTAGTATGGCTCCTTCATGATGTCATCCATTCTCAATGAGCAGCCCATAAGTGGAATAAATAAGCCACGGCTAGGGTTTTTTTTTGTTTGGGGTTTTTTTGTGAGCTTTTAAGACTGAGTTAATTTGGATATATACATATAGTCTTGTGCCATCCAGTGCAAATATGCCCTTGTCCCCTTTTTTCCCCACACTTAAATAGTATGAAGTAACTTTGTGGAGTTGACTTGATAAATATTAAATATTCTGTTAAGTTCTAGATGTAAAATTAAACTCAAGCACCAATTTTTTTTTTTATAATATTATTTTTATACGTTCTGAAAGTGGTTTTGAAATTTATTGAGTCATAAAAATACTCCAGCCAGGCAATAACTCTGCTACTGAAACTGGATATGGAGCAGAAAAAACTATGAATTCTTTTGCCTTTTTGGATTCACTATTGTTATGGATTTTTTTTTTTTTTGGGCCATCTTTTCCTTTAAAAATATACAAGTCTGACAAGAACATGTTATATTAGTGTTATACTAATGTGATTTAACTGAATACAACAATTCTTTGAACAGAACAGCAGCATAAATAAGATTCTAATTTTCCTTAAATAAAAAGTACCCATGGGTAAAATAGGAAATTTTAAGTCTCCAAGGAAAGAATTAATCTCATGTTGTTTATGATAAGAAAGTACTGTTTCCATTGCTAGTTATGTTGCATTAATGAATAGTTACTGTTCAGCAAAGCAAATGCAGAGATCCATTAAAGCAGCAGTGAAAAGAGCAACATCTTAGAACAGTTATGTTTTCTTTTAGAACTGATTCCTTCTGACTAAATTCGAATTTATCTTTGGGTTTTCCATTTTTTGCTGCCTTAAAGTCTGTGGTGCTTGTGTCTTTTATACACTGCCCAAACCCAGCTACTCAGTTAAATGATAAAATGTGTTTTGTCATTTGTGAGATGAGATTTTTGTGGCCAGTTTAATTTTGTGATCATAAGCAGGAAACCCACAATCACCTTCAAAACTTCTTTTTTTTTTTTTTTTTTTTTTTTAATTTACCTTCAGTTCACTCTGCATTGGTTTGAGTTTCTTCTGTTTTCGTAAGAATTTGAACGAACACTGCTGTGAGAAAAGAAAGCCCTGTGTGCCCACACAAAGCCAAAGATACCTTTTTATTTAATTTTTTTTCCCCATTTAAGTAGAATATAACATTTGTATTATTTCAGAGTGTTTGGTCCCTAATGTAATGGAGCCAGCTTAGCTGGGAGCTGAACTGAGGTCCTTAATGAGCAGAGACTTTAGCTGAAGTCAGTACTTCTTACATCTGGAAAAGAACTAAGTAATACTAAGGAGTTGTGGGAAGAGATGTAAAGGTGCCCTTTATTAATGATTTATGCGAGTTCATGCTTTTTCAAACACAACCAAAATGGATTCATGCTAATGATCTACACTTTGATCTTCAGAACTTTAGCAATAGTATTCTCACTAAATACTATATTTAATAAGTGGAAACCTGTGGTATTAAACTACTTGTAAGCAATTTTTGCCTATATTAGGAGAAAAATCTGTTTGAGTAGGAGACACTGTATCCATTACCATCTTTTGATTTCTGCACTGTCTATTTAAAATCCTATAATGGAGTCCATACTTCTTGTAGAGCATTTAAGTCTCTTGACAAGCCTTTTTCTTTATTCACCTTTTGCAAGCCACCATACAGTGATCTGCAGGACTTCAGTTATAAAAGACAGTAGGAGAAATGCCTCTTGGCATTCTGGAAGGCAAATGCTTTTGCATGAACTACTCCCTGAAGTTCATATTTACAGGTTGACTAAAACTGTCTCCTTTTGCCTTCAGCTCTGCTATCTTCCACACAAATTTTAAACTATAATAATAAACTAGTTTCACTAACTAACATGGATTATGTAATAATTAGTGGCATTCCATTGTTAGCAATTTTCCTTGAAACACTAAAACAAGATATGTAAGTTATTCATATTGAATAATTTTTCAATTCACTTTCCGGATGCTGTGTGATAGTTCTGCTACTCTGTGATGCTTTTTTTTTTTTTTCATTCTCTCCTCTATAGTGATGAATTCCACCCATTTGGATCTGTGCAGTTGCATGGACTGAAATGTGTTGCAGGAAAGCAGCAAAAATAAAGGGGAAAGGAAAACAGCTCTTCAGCCTTGGGTTTTTAATTTTTCCTCTAAGGTTTATTTTAAGTTTTCAAAGAAAGATTTTGCTGCAGTTAAGGTATCTATTTCTGTTTGCTAGAGAGTTTGTGTGGGGTTCTTCCTCTTACACGCATAAAATGGAAAGATAGGACCTGAGAGCTGAAAGGCTTCTTGTATGCCTTCTGATCTGCTACAGAAGTCCAATTAGCAAATTAATATACATTTCCGGGTTATGCCCCTTCCCAGTTTATGGAAGTTAGCCACTTTCACATCCTTGTATGATAAAGTGGGGAGGTAAACAGTTGAGAAAGCAGTACAAGACATCTTGAACACATGCCTGTTGGAAAGCAGAGGCTGGAAATGAGCTATGAGGCATGTGTAGACAAGCCTGGTTTAAAGAGCTTCCAAAGGGAAATCTGAGAACAGGCTTTGTTGTGGATACTTTGGGGATGGCTCTTACTGCTCTTGCTGTGCAAAGTCCTTGTTACAGCCATTTATATTAAGCTGCACCCCAAGACAATTAGTCTTCTGCAGATGGGCAAGAGGGAGATGACTGTATGGCTGTAGTAAAAAGACTGTACGGAGGAAATGTTTGGAGGAAATTTCACGGATTGGATTTGACCTCTGCAGCAAATGAGCTGTGGAAAACCTTGAAACTCTCACCCAGAAAAACAGAAAGCATTTGTTTTCCTCACCAAAAAGCCTTCAATGGTTTAACTTATTTTTCTGTTGCTATAAGGGCATAAAGCCCTTCTATATCCATGCCTCTCATTCTTGCTTTTTGTTATTTCTTAATAATTTTAGCTGAGGTAAGATACACTTGTCATGCTGGGCTTTATAATTTTCTTCCTGAGTGTGATTACAGTGAAAAATATTAGACAAGGAAGTAGGAGGGGAGAGAAAAGCTTTTGGAATTGTGCATGTGGGCTGTAGCTAAAACCCCAGAGGTGAGTTAATTAGCATGGTGAGAGCCTGCCTGCCCAGCTTATTAGTACTTAGCATTATGGTATTGGTGTTTGCAAATGCTCTTGAAATGATGAATTCTCGCAGAGCAGGAAGATCATGCATTGTGTTATTGTCTATACATTTTGTTGCAGCATGTCATACGTCTAGGAGACTGCTAGCAGTGTTATATGAGTTCATGCTGTTGCTGTGATTTTTTTTTTTTTAAAATATAATTATCTCAAAATTATCTCAATTAGAAATCTTTGAGTCAGTTTGTAGAAGTTGGAGTCTTTACTGATCAGCTTCTAGTATATTTTGAGACTGATCCATAACTTATCATTCCTCTGAAACCTGATGGCACAGTAGGCACAGGGCAAAAAAGTCTCTGTCTTTCAGTTTCTGCCTCATAGGTCTGTAATGGTTTGAGACGTGTGTTTTGCCTGTCTTGTAGGGCACCCTCTCCCGCAAAAAAAAAAAAAAAAAAAGCAGCAAAAATAGCATGCAATTGACCCAGTAACAGCATGTTGGCTTGTACCCCACCAGCTAAATCCACACATGACTGTGATGCTGAAAACTTTTTTCCATTCCTCAGTGAGCAGTATAAAGTGGAGAATAATATAAAATTAATGCATAGCTTGTCCACGGATGTCAGATGCCAAAGTCACTGAAATCTGTAATTTAGATGATCTGGCAAAGATTTCAAAATCTGGGAAGGTCTTCTGGGATCTTTCTATGATGTCAGCTTTTTCCAGAGTCTCTGTAATTGTTGCATAGAGAACAGTGAAGTTCTCAGTTTTTCTTCCTTAGTCTCTCTATGAGGATACTTACCCACTTGCTTTATGTGCTGTGGTTCTTCATTTAACTAGATGAGAATCCAGTATTAGATTCAGTTCAGTCTTGATTGTCTGAATCTCATTTACTTCCTGCTATTAAATCAGGACAACAGGTTATAATACTTTACTAATAAACATTTGATGCCTTCATCCGCAATTCTGTTCTTTCTATATCCCTTTGTGTATGGATTTGTAGTGTAATGTTGAGCTAATGTATGGAGTGTCTATAATACCAATTCAGCTATCTAAATTTGCCAATTCTGGATGAGTATATTGGAAGAAGCTTACTGATTCATAGCAAATACCAAGAGCTATGTCAAAGGAAAACAAAAAGATCTTGCCATAGGCAGACTTGTAATTTTTTCTCTTATGCAAGTAAGATAGATGTGATGTTGAAAATAATCACAAGGGTGAGGGGAAAGAATAATAAAAAGCATCAGAAAAGAGGAATATTGTGAGCTCTAAGAACTTTTAAAAAAGCAAAAAGTTTTACTCAGTCTTCTTTAGCTAGCTTCTGATACAGACTTTAGATATTTACATATCAACAAAAAGCACTAGCTGTTAATATTCAGGCAGTCAGATATTGAAGCATTTTGTCCCTTTGCAGGAATTTAAAATGCTAATGAATGAATAGGCTTCACTAACAAGCTGCCTAATTTCACTTGCAATGATTTAACAAAAGTGTTTTCCATCTGGGAGATACTAGAAACAAACAACTCTTAATTTTTGGCAACAGATTTGTTAATTTATTGCTCTTTCTGAGGTTGCATTATGATGGAGTCTTATAAAGGCAGTTGTTTGTTGTTTCTGGACCCTGTCAGAAAAATACACTTGGGGAATTTTGGTAGAAGAGGAAAAAATTGTCCAGAAGACTACGTCAACACATTCTCTACAGATTTTTCTTTAGAAACATAGATTGAATATCATAGTCTTCAAAGCAAAGAACTGGAACTTTATTTTAAGATGGGATATTCAAAGCTTTGGGGCTTATTTCTAGAGTAGTGGTAAGGAAGTTCTGGGAGCATGTTGCACAACTCCTATAAATGCATTGTTACGTTATCTCACAAAATCTAGAAGGCCTTTTTCACAATTGGATTGTTAATATAGACATATGACAGATTTTTTGCTGTTGTTGTTATTGTGTTGTAGAATGGTTCTGTTTATTTGCTACCTATATTGGCAGATGTCCTAAGTTTTCCTAAGTGAAAGTTTAAGCATACAAAATAATTAGAGGCCAGTAGTGCTGTTGCTGATGTAGGGAGCTATGAAGTGAAAATATTTATGGCAAATAAATTCCTACTGACTTCAGTATACCTAGGATCAGACAATAAATTACTTCTTTCCCACTGCTTTTTTAGCCTTATTGAACTTGAGTAATGACCCCCCTATTTTATTTCTCTCCTTTGAAATCTTAAAGGGGAGGGGGAAGAACTAAAATGAGGTGGGGGCAGAAAAAACGTTCATCTCCCTGGCAGTAACTGAGCTGCACTAACATTGGTTTTACAGCCTTGTTGTTCTGTACTGCGGTGTCGTAAGTGCCTTAGATCTGAATGTCTTACTGTGCAAGGTTTAAATGTTAATTTTCTACTCTTCCATGCTAAGGAGAGAAACCCTAGCATGTTCGTGACACTTGCCAGACTAATTGAGCCTCATGTAAAAAAAGCTTATTAAAGTTAATTCAAATACAAGGGTAAATATTAGTAAGCATAAACTGCTATCATAAAGTTGTTTTGTAGTTATTTCTTGAAGGGATAGGTCTTGATTTTGTTTATTTTTATTTTATACAACTTTATTAGGTACTTTTGCATGCTTTTCACCCAGGGTAAGGACTGGTTTATTTTAGTAATGTAACAATTTAACTCTAATTAGGAAATTGTGCAATGAAAAAACTCCACCATTAAAGAAAATACTACTCCTTTAAAAGTTCTACATGCTGGATGCAAGTTAATGCTGTTTTCATCAAAAGTTTTCATGGAGTCTCATATGTTTAAATGTACAACAATGATATTTATTAACACGCAGTCCTGTAAGAGAATAATCCTTCTTTACTGACAGAAAACAGCATTTGGTTTGATACAGGAAATTAAATTACTTTATGCTTGTGAAGCTTGTTAATTATATCTGAAGTAGAGGATTTTAATTGATCTCAATACTTGCTGTACAAAATAATTTTCTTGACTTGGATGTGAAAGACTGTATGTCCATTTTTATCCTGTTTTTAATATTGGTTTAAGTTTGGGGTTTTTTTTTCTTTAAAAAAAAAAAAAAACTAGTTTTCAGCAGCTGATAACAATTTGGTACAAACATAACTTACTATCTATTCAACTTCCCAGTAAATGGAAAAAAAAATAAACACAGTCCTTAACTTTAATGTATTCGTTTGCATGAGAAAATGGTTGTTCATCGATCTCTAGGTAGCCTTTATACAAATTTGTGCAGTCTTAATTTTGCAGCCTCTGTGTGAGGCTTGGACAATGGGTTTCTCTCCCCCACCCCACCCTGGAGAATACTTGGAAGAGCCTCTTGGGCAGCAGAGTCCTGAACACCTCCCTTTTCCCAGCACTGGCTAGTGATGTTGCCGAAGACATAGATGCGTGTTACTGGCAGCAGTGGCTAGAAGAGGCCAGTCTCTCCCTTGTGGAGTGGCACTCCTTGGTCCCCTCACAGCCCTTGTTGACAGGGCAGCGGCAGGTTTCATGCTTGCACAGGTAAAACCAGCTTTCTGATAGCTCTGCGTAGAGAGTCCTGAGGGTTTTTGTGTCCGCTGCTGGAGAAAAAGACATACTTCCATGTATGGGGACAGAAGAATAAGTCCTGGCTTAACTTCCAAGTGATTTAGTGTTTTTCGTACAAATAAATGATTTTAAAATTAAAAAAGACACTGATGGTTTTAAATGTGCTATATTGCAATTTCATTCACATTTAGCAGATCAGGCAAGTTTTAAGAGTTTGTTCACTTGCATCAACACACAAGGTAGAGACAAGTATCAAAGGATTAGGAAATGTTCAATTTATGAAATCCATTTGGAGCTGGAGGCCTTGAGACAGAGAAATAGGCAATACCAACCTATTGGGATATCAAAGTCATTGATGCTCTATCCCAGCTCTCATGGCTCCCCATATTGACTCCCACTGTGACGCTTCTGGTTCAGAAGCAACTTCTGTGTGATTCCTTACACTGGCTGCAATTTTGGAAGTGTTTTCTCTGGTTCACCTGGGGGTGTGTGTGCATGTAATACCTCAGCTTTCTAAAGACCTGAGAAACTAGATTTCAGTTCAGCTATTCTAACAGGGATTTTACTGGAAAGGAAGAGAGATGAACTTCAGATAACAACTAGGTAATGACTTAATATAGTAATAACCCGAATTGTCCACTTACTCCATTTCAGTTCCCTTGGTGAGGTGGCTGACTGATCCCGGTGGGAGGAGGGAGAGAGGCCAAATGGAGAGCTTCTCTTAGTAATACTCTGTTTGCAGTCTCAGTCCAAAATATGAAACTTACTGCACATGTCTTCTGTTCATCACATCTACTGACCAGGCAGTATATATGTTTGATTCTTGTCCCTTGAATCTGTTAATGCATCTTATTATTTCTGCCCCCTGGTCTGATATGACTACAATATTTCTAAGCTTTGACCACATGCATTTAGCTTCAGTGAGCTGAATAGTTATGGAAACATACACCTTTGCTTCTTTAGCCAGCATAGTGCAGATAGTGTTTTCTTTTTGTCACAGGTTTGTATCTGTTAATACACTTAGTAAGCAGATTGTATGGGCTCTTAAAGTTTAGTATTGCCCTCTAGCATATGTGATATTTACCAAGATACCTTAGGAAGGTTGAATATTTAAATCCAAATAGCAGGTTTGGCTATAAAATGAAAAAGAAAAGAAACAGAATTAATTTGTGACTTGGGTTTCAGGTCCAGGATGGAAATAGAAAGCATAGCAGAAAGAAATAATATGAATATTACCTCTGCCAGTTTCTTATCTGCTGGGGTCCAGAGTGTTCAGAGAGCAGAGCACATTTCAAGGCAATTGAGTGCTGGAAGCATTCACTCCTACTGTGCCCTCCTCGTCTACTTCTATAACCCAGATGGAACCTTATTTACCAACCAAAAGTAGGAATGAAGGAATTGATGGAGCTCCACTTGTGAGGATTAAAAGATGTACAGTCAGTTTCAAATGCTGTTGAAAAAAAAAAAAAAGGGAAATGTTATTAAACTACTTCCATTTGAAAAAGTTCGATCAGGTTAATATTTCAAGTTCTTTTATCAAACACTTTCATATATTTTGCCTTTATCAAAACTCAAGGTTTTCCCTAAAAGATACTGACAGGATATTTCTGTCTAATGCAGACATGAGCCTGTCTGCTGGTTTGTGGTCATTGAAGACTAAGTCCAGGGGCACGGGAATATGACAGTAGCCATGTGGATGTGTTTCCTATCATGTATGTCTCCTTACTCCTATCCTTTTCCACCCTCAGGATCAGTTCACCTAGGCTGTACAGGTACAACATAGGTGACAGGATTTTTTCTTCCATTGTGTGAATGTTTTGAAGTGTTTTTGACCTGGATTGTGATTGGCTAAATCCAGCTAAATACTTCTTAGTTACGTGTTGTCTTGGTCCAACCTTCCTATGATATCAGTTTACATGGTCTGGTAGAAAAAGAAAGCTGAAGTACTTAGCAGAAGCCTGAACTTCTCCAAAGAGCCAAGTGAGAATTTCTTGCCAAACTGGGTGCTTTATTAATCTGACAATAATCTGAGAAACTTCTAGAGATATTGGACATCTGGTTTCCCACCATGACAAAAAAGAGTAGACAGTTGCAAAAAGGGAACAATTAAAAAATAATTGTCGTGAGCGACTCCTAGGAGGAAAGGGGAGAACCAGAGGATTTATTTTTCCACTCACACTGCCATAGGTTTCATTCTCCATTTAAACAGGATTTCTGGGTTTGTGTGAAGTTAGCAAAATTAATAAGAGGAAAATGTAGCATAATACACAATATGAGGGAGAAACTGCTGCTGATGTGTATTTATCAGGAGTGAAGGGAATAATCTTTGCAGGGGTCATATGAGGAAAATTGAAGTCTCTGCTGAGAGGTTAGTAAGCTGTTCTCCAGCACTTGAATAGTTGTGTTTTATAAGAAGGGATGAAATCAGCAAAAGCTGCATGGAAGCATTGTCCAATAAATCCTTTGCTTCGTTCTATAGGAATCCCCAAACACTTAGTGTGTGGTTTTAATTTAAGAAAAAAAAAAATATAAAACCCACCTTAATGACATTAATAAGATGTAATATTTCATGTAACTAATGAAATATCTTGTAAAGATGCAAAGTTCTGGGTTTGTGTTATAAGCTTGTGATAAAAAGGAAATACCTATATCATGTTCTTCCAGCAGAAATAACTGTATTAATCGATCAACTTAACTCCAATTTTAAAGACCTGTTATTGCAGTAGAGGATTTGATGGTTCAGGTCTTCAGCACAGTACAGTTTTGGGCATAGGCAGCAATTCCCCTAAGAAGCATATTACAATGTTTCCCTTAAAGTTTCTGAACTTTTAGTAAGTAGAACTATATCCTGCTATCTGCAAAGACAGCTTCCTGAAGCGTGTCATGGCGATAACTGTGACGGATTAAAAAAAAACCCCAGTTATTTAAGGAAATTATTTCTACAAATATTCAAGAGTTACTGTAAAAGAGCGAAATGTGTGCAGGGGTTAAGATACACATAGGAACACAATTTAAATACATAGGTGTCCTGGCTTTGGCTGGGATAGAGTTAATTTTCTTCCTAGTAGCTGGCATAGTGCTGTGTTTTGGATTTGGGATGAGAAGAATGTTGATAACACACTGATGTTTTAGTTGTTGCTGAGTACTGCTTATGCCAGTCAAGGACTTTTCAGCTTCCCATGCTTTGCCAGGTGCACAAGAAACTGGGAGGGGGCACAGCCAGAATAGTTGATCCAAACTGGCCAAAGGGCTATTCCATACCATGTGATGTCATGCTCAGTATATAAACTGGGGGGGGTTGGCCGGGGAGCAGGGATCGCTGCTCGGGAACTGGCTGGGCATTGGTTGTCGGGTGGTGAGCAATTGCATTGTGCATCACTTGCTTTGTATATTATTATTATATTCTTATCATTACTGTTTTACCTTATTTCAATTATTAAACTGTTCTTATCTCAACCCAGGAGTGTTTCTCACTCTTACTCCTCCGATTCTCTCCCCCATCCCACCAGGGTAGGGGGAGTGAGCGAGGGGCTGTGTGGTGCTTAGTTGCTGGCTGGGGCTAAACCACAACAATAGGGATAGGACATAGTGTGAGGGATGCAAAAGCAGGAACAGTGTAGACAAATGGGGGAAATGGCTTTGGAATGGACCATTCTTCTGAAATCTTTCAGCTGTTTGATCTGTGTGACTGAACACTTTACCATCACCGCATTTATTTGCCCTTCATAGATGAAGTAACTGAGATCTTTCATCTTCTGTTGACAGGAAAAAAAAAAAAAAAAAAAAGGTAGTTAGCAGAAGGATATTAATCAATTGGTGATGAAGGTCTGAAATAGTGGATGGAAAAATGATGGTAAAGTGAGGTTCTATATACTCATGGGAACAAAGTGTAAATACAGTTATAAGCACTGAAATGAAAGCTTAGGGTTAGGTGGTGAACTAGCATGTGCTTGTGATCCCTAAATGTGAAACTTAGGGTATCTTGTCTTTTTTCTTGAAAGGAACCATACCTGGAGGCAGAGAAGTGATTTAGGGTTCTAGCTAGCCATGGAGGACAGATGAGGGTTGGGTGGTTTTGGTTTTGTTTGGGTGGTTGGTTTTTTCTCTCTACTTGTCCGAGCTGTCTGAAATAGCTCTACGTCCTAAATGGAGAAATTCAGGGTCAATGAAATAATTCCCCCCCCCCCCCATATCATATTTACCCTCACCTTTGTTTAGTCTTCCAACGTGCTTTCTACTGTCTTCTCCCAAAAGGATGTACGCGCCACTGGTTTCACAGTAGTTGTTATTCAGCATAAGAAAGGTAATATAGCAGGCCTGATCTATAAAATAAAAAATCATTGTAGTTTTGAGGGGGGTTGTTTTGGGTTTTGTTTGTTTGGCTTTTTTTTTTTTCCTGGCAAAATGTCATTTGGATGGTTTTTAATGTTACCTTGATTGAAACAGGGGACATGTAATATTAAGAGGAACTGTGTGGTTGAGAATCAGCATTTAACACGCTTATCCATTCAACTCCCTAGCACAAATGCTACATTTAGGATATTATTCTTTGCAAAAAGACATACAACATTATCCAGAACTGACAGGTAGAAGCTGCCTTCCATTGATGTCTGATATACTTGTGAGCTGAGACCCGGACTAAGTCATTCCAGGCACATGCTATATATTGCGTTGAAGTCCGTATTTGCTGAGAAACAGACAAAGTATAATTAAAAATAGTGCGAAGCCCTATGCATTTAGTTCCATGTTGAACAACCATTTGACTTTGAGAGGGCCCTGCAGAATTTCACTGTTGAGCTTGAAATTGGTGACAAAGCCAGTTTGTCAAGCTGTAAACCTGAGTGCATCCTGTAGCAATTTGCAGACGTCACCTGGGAGTCAGACTTTAAGATGGAATTGTGGCATTGAACAAACAGATGAGTGGTACCAGTTTATGTTTTTTCTCATTGTGATTTCACATAACTATGCTTTTAAGTCTTCACAGGGAAAGAACATTTCCCAGTGGAAAGCATCCTTGAAGGATCATTCTCAAATACCTGTTTAAGACCAGCCATTTTGACTCTCCTCTGGTGATAATGACTTGCAAAATCATGCAATATTTTGTGCCAGTGAATGTTCAGAATCTCCATCTAAGGGTAATATCCAAATGCTGATTTAACAGGCAAGAGGAAAATAGTAGTAGCTGATAATATTTTAAATATTAACATATGCGATTTTTTGACAGCTGTTAAAAAAATTTAAAGGAGCACAGTGGCTGTTTTCAGTCTTGAGTATTTGTCGTCTGTTACTCTCTCATCAGAATAAGCAATTAAAACAAATGTTTGAAGGAAGTATTTATGTTTTATAGTGATTTTGCCTAGACTGAAGACATATGCCTTTTGTACTTGCTTATTATGATAGGTCTTGTGTGATATTTGTTGGTATGAAAGAATGCAATAAGTAAATCTTTGTCTCCTAAGTTCAGGTGTTTGTGATTAATTTAGTTGAAGTTCCTATTCCAGCTAGCTGGCCCACGCCAGTGAGCTCTCCAAAGCCTCTTGAGATCGTAGGAGATAGACTGGCAGACAAAACTTTTTCTGTAAGTCTGGTTGAGGGCAGGGGGGGAAAGCAGGCCTGCGTGTATTTTCTGGAATCTTCTATGTGGGACTCATAACAACTGTCATTAGTCACAAGACAAGCATCATATTTTGTCTTTTAAATTTTTGGCAAGATGACTAAACCTGCTAATCTGAAGAATCAATACCAAAACCTATAATAATCCTTATAATGCCTCTTTTTATTAGCATTTAAAAACTGCTGCAAATCTTTCAGTACCTTGACACCTATAACCTATGTGTCCTTGCTATATGTACAGTTTTCAAACTACACTTGTAACCTGTCATGTATTAATTTTACAGTATGTGTTAAATTAGGGGAAAGAAGTTGTTATTCTTGAACCTTTGTGAAAACATGTTTGCCAGAGTTTTGTTTCAAATGGTTGCATTATGGCAACCAAGTCAAGTATTGTTTTGGCATTAACTTTTAAAGTAATAGATTTGAAATAACAAAAAAAAAATCTACTAATAATTTCTGTTGCAATAATTTAGTTTATCAAAGCTATGAAGAAATCCTGCAAACCTGTTGTTTTTGCGACTAAAGGAGCATCACTAGAGAAATTTGGTTTATCATAATCACAAAACCAGATACCGTGAGAAGCAGATGTTTTGAGAAAGCTGAAAAATTGAGTTAAGTTTTAATGAGAGCTATTGTTGCGGTTAAATAATGCATACCTCCAGCTACATAGATGCTTACATTTACAGATTCTAAAATCTTATGTTCCAGTGTGGGTACAATTAAAATGTCTTTTTATCACCCTTTTAAGTAATGCTTGAAAACTAAGAATTTCAAGTGCCTTCCCTGAAGCAAGAAACTATTCAATAACTGTAACAGTGGCTTATTCCCTATTGTGCCATGTGAGCTGCATTTTGCAGCAATAGCTTTTTTGAGAAGAACTAACCTTCAGCAACCTGAATTGCTGAAATCTGGAAATGGTGTTCTTTGGGACAGGAAAAATGCAAAGATCTAAGTATTTCATAGAACTGCTATACAATATATACTGTTCAAATAGTAGTCTTTCATACAGTATTTTATGTTCCAGGTTTCTTTTATTGACCTCATTTGCATTTGCACCTCTTCTCCCAATCTACTTTTCCCTTTAGTTTTCATGTAATTTATAAGAGATGCTAGAAATTCAGTTTCTGGAAGTTTTGGTTTAAGTGAATTCTGGATTCTCAGGAAATCTCTTCTGGAGAAAGTGGAAAAAGGGCTGTGAGCCAGGCTGATGTTCAAGGAGTGTGGTGCAGCGAGATGTTTTTGCCTCCTCTTTCAGACATGGGCCTTTCTGCCGTATTCTGCTGACATGTGCTAAACTTCTTCATCCTTCAAACCCCAGCCCCGACCACTTGCTTTACCAGGCAAGCCCCAGCCTTCTCAGTTTTCTTGTATCACTCCAAGACTTCTTTTCCTGCAGTTCCTAATTTTGGCACACATTTTGGTCTTTCACTGAGCAGTTTCTTCCTTTGTTCTGACTCTGGAGAGGGCCCTTGCTCTTCATGCAGAAGACCGGAGGGGGAGTTGTCATTCCCAAAACATCGCCAGAAAACAAGCCAGTTCCACCACAGGCAAATGCATGTCCAGTGCAGAGCAAATCTTTGCTGTCTTCTAAGAAGATCGAAGTATAATGGATATCAGGTCTCACAATAGTGCGTATGTATGGAAGCTTTTCAAATAAAGGATTTTTTTTTTTTTAATTTAAGCAAAACTGTGCAATTAGTGTAGGTGTCCAAAATAGCCAAATGTGTATGAAAATGTCTGATAAAATAGTGGATGTATCAGGCTGTCTTAATTATGGGCAAATCTACAAGCTGTACTTCAGCATGCTAAATTCATTTAGATTGCAGATTTATACAGCATGGGTGGGGAAACATTTCAAACATCCTTGTTAGAAATTGTTTTAAAAGACTTTAACAAATGCAGTTATACCTCTTAACGAACAGTAAGTTTACTGTAAACAGTATGTAAAGATGGGATGCGTATCTGAAATATGGTGCTTGCTTAGACTTCTGTGTGGAGAAGTTAAAAATAGTTATCAGAATAATATAATGTTTTAACCTTCTTTCTGGAATACACGAGGCATGTCACTGTGCTCTGTTGCATTGTATGTACCATCATTTTCTTGGATTGCTCTGCTCTGTCCTTTTCCATCTTCTATTGTCTATTGCAGAAGTCTTGATGGAAAGACACCATAACAAAGGTCATATTTTTGTATACAGCTAATCCTAAGGAAAAAATGCAGAACTACTTATTTATCTGGTAAAGCCAGCAATTCTTCAGGGACAATGCAGTTAACTTCCTTTCTTTGTATTTTGTCTGCATATTGCTATTAATCATAAGCTCAACATTCCTGAAAATATGGTAGTTAAGTAAATGCAACTGACTTATGATATACCTCATAAGAAATCTTTGAAGAGCTAATTTTTTTTTGCCTTGCATAACAAATTGTTAGTACTCTTTCTGAATATGCTGTTGAAATGGAGTAAAGGCTCAGAGTATGCAGTCAGACCTTTCTAGGGTCCTGAATGAACTAGATGCTAATTCTCATTCCTCAGTATGAATTTTATTTAATAATTAAGCTATCATAAATTCTGTCTTAACATATTACTGGTGACTTGGTTACTGCTGAAATATTATAGCTTCATTGCTGGCTGTGGATATGGGAGTTAGGTGATTCTAGGTCAGCTTGAGTCTGGATGTTTGATTCTGATCTAGAATGTGTGTAAAGCATTTCAGTACTGGACTGGCACTGCAGGTTTGGTTTTTTTAAAAAAAACAAACAATGATCATCTGTGTGTTTGTCAACATGAGTCAGCTCTGAAACTCAGCATTTTACAAGTCTGAAGAATCCTAAAATCAGATTCAATAATTGAATTAAAACATATAACAGTTTGTAAGTGAATTATTTTTACCACCTCATATGCCTGCCTTAATGCTTTATTTTGCAATGTTGTCCTCTGGATTAATTCATTGGTCTAGTTGTGTGATTGAAAAGGTCACAGAAGTGTATTGTGAGTCCTGAAGGTCTAAGCTGTATTGCAGCTCGTAATTTATGAGTACCCATAAGAAAAGAAAGCAAATGTGACAGACAAGACTTTTCCAAATGAAAATAAGAAACAAAGTGGTTTCTCCAGCACAAGCACTTATGACAGACCTTGACAATGTAATTGCTTGCAGTCTGCTAATATTAGATGTACTTGAGCATTTTGACCAACATCCAGCTGCTTTTTCTCCCTATGTAAGTAATTTTTGTTCTCAAAATTAACATTTGTACCTTATTTTAACCTTAATTAGTTTATTGATAAATAAACTATATTTAAGCTAGAAAGTAAAAAACCTTGAATGGCCACTTAAGTCAAATGATTGCCTTGCCAAAAAAAAAAAAAAAAAAAAGGTTATGACAAGCTCTCTCATCTGTTGTGGAAGAGAACAAGATACACCTGTGCAGTCACAGGAAGATTTTTTTTTTTTAAATTCATAATAACCATCCAATTGGTTAGTATAACCATGCAGTGCTCATTTTGTGATACATCACACTAGAATACAGTTAACTTGGTGACAATGTGAGCTGGTCAGCATTCTGGTGTCATTTTTTAAGGGGCTGTCAGTCAAAAGGGGTTTGAGGTGAATCTGAGACTTTCACAATAAATTTTCTGAAGAAGGCCAAAGATAATTAACACAGTAAAAAATCCAAGTGATTACAAAAGGCAGAGTGATAATGCAATTTTTTTCTTGAGCTGAACTAAAACAGTGAAAAGAAAATGATGACAGTCATACTCATTTTCTGTAAGATCCTGTTCATTAAAATACTGGTGTAGAACTGGGAGTGCTCAACTTCAGTCTTTCAGAAGAAGGTCATGGCTTGAAATACCAGTTAGTTATTTCTGCCCACTTGGGCGTGGTGGATGATCTTTGCTGTGAAAAAGACACCTAAAATATTAATTAGGACAGGAAGAAAAGGCATGGGAAACAGTCTGCAGCCTGACTGTACCTGCCGTGCTTTCCCTTATGCCTCTCCAGAGCAAGTACGGCTTCAGCAGAGTCACCTTTGTCCCTCAAAACACCTGCAAGCCGGGTGACTGAGGCCCTGAGTGGGAAATGCACCTTCAGGGCTCCACGCTGGAGGAGGGATTTGAACACTTATCGCCATTGTCCTGCACAAGTTCTCGGGTCATGGAAATACTATAAAAAGGTGGGAAATTATTGCTTTAGTTTAGTAAGCAGCACTCAAGTGGTGCCTTCTGATTTACTTTGTGAGACTGAAAAAGAAATGAAGCAATTTGTTTAAAATAGAGTAGAAAGCTTTGTTCAACTAGGAAAGACAGCTTTTCACTCTGCCTGTCAAAGAAAAGTGGAAAAAAAAAAAACCAACCTGTGGTTCCTCTGAAGTCTATGTCTTTGGTATCTATACCCTGAATGGGGTGGGTTTTTTGTTTTTTTGTTTTTTGTGGGTTTTTTTTGGGGGGGGGGTGGGGTGGTTTTGGTTGGTTGGTTGTCTTTTTTTTAAAGTTTTCTCAGTTCTTTTCAGCCCCTGCTTGGAGGCTTACCTTTTATAAACCATTACCTGTATTGAGGACTGGGCCTTGGATCTTGGATCTTGGATCTTGGCGTTTAAAAAACGGGTAGATGTGGCACTTCGGGATATGGTTTAGTCTGGTCTACCCTTGATTAGTCTAGAGTGGGCTTGGTAGTGTAGGTTAATGGTTGGACTGGATGATCTTAAAGGTCTTTTCCAACCTAGATGATTCTATGATTCTATGATCTATACCAGGGCTAGCAGTGACCATGTATCTGCTCTTAGCTAAGGTACTAAAGGTGATGAAAAGCTTTGAAAACAGAGAGCTTTCCCCAAGCTTAACTTCCTTTAAAAACTAGGTTTTCTAAACCTGCTTATCCTAACTGTTACTTTTAGTTCATGTGATTTTGGGTCAGAACTTGTCCTCTTTGCTAAAAATAGATGTCTTGTGTAACTGTGTCATGCATGGTTTCATGCTGTGTTTGTTTATATGTATATAAAAAAAGCTTCGGGAAAGAGAGAGAAGGGTGATACCAATTATTCTAACTTTTAAATTATTTAAATTATTTTAATTATGGCTGAAATTTCTTTTTGTATTTGAAATGGAATATTTTAACTACTTTTTGATAAAACAAAAAACCCCACCCTATTGCTATGAGGTCCTTGAAAATCAACAGGAAGTTCCAAAAATTTGGGTTGTTAACATAACCTTTTTCATTTTAATGTCATTTTGTGTCTTGACATTAAATATTTAATAGAAAGTTTTCATTTGCACTGTACAAAAGTTGTTGGTGGTGTCAGCCCTATTTTCAGTGATGTGGTAGGACTTCTTGACTGTACCTTGTTGCGCTAAAGGCTGTGTAAATCTTGCTGTGTTGTCTCTAGAGGTAGTTGTGAGAGGAAACTACTGAAGGTATAAATGAACACTAATTGTATGTTAACTTAGCTAAGGAAGGTGGTTCATGTATTGTCTTAACTGAGCTGGGCAGTGCCTAGCAGGACTGGGTTTAAAATATTCAGAACTGCATTTTAAGACACAGAAATAAATACATGTATTGTCAGTGGCACACTTCATCAAAAAGGAAGATATTAATTCTGAAATACTAACTTTCACTTTAAATCAAGGATGCCTGGCTGTTTAAAACATTAACATAGAATAACACTTTCTCTGTTAGTGAACTTTCTGTGACCGTTCTAGAAAAGGAAGGTTTTTTTATCATGCAACACTAGAAAAATACTTGAGGATATATGACTTAAAATAACTTCTAACCTTAGGGACCTGAAGAAGAGAGATTAGCAAGTTATTGTTCCTCATTAAAAAGGGGGGTGGGGGGGAGAGAAGGAAGGACTGTTAAGACTAGAAATTAGTACTGAAAATTGTTAGGTGACTGCAAACTTCTTATGTTGTAAATCAACAAAAGATAATTCTTATTGACTTAACTACGTTATGAGTGTAGTCTGAATTCCGGAGGTGATCCTTTGCATTCTCAAGTGAAACTTGGATTTATTTGTTGGGGTTTTTTTAACTATATAGTATTTTGGAGAAAAACTGAAGGTTTTTTTATTGGCCAGGAAAGCAACATGCTAGGTTTCTTGTTCTCTACTGTGACTCTTTCTTCAGCAGCAGTTACTAGATACAGTGGAGAACACTGGTTTTTGAAAATGAAGTGATGCATATATTAAACTGTGATCATATGATATTTAAATGTGATTTCTATGTTGTAAATGCCTCTAAAAATCCAGGAATTAAGTTAAATGGATTTTAGTGGAACTGAGCATCTAAATTTTATGAATCAAGGCTCCATTACTGTTTTGGTACAGTTATGATAGATAAGGTATTTGTTCAGAATTACTGGTTCAAATTGTTGCAAAATAAAGGGGAAAGTTTTTACTCAATTTAAAAACTTGACTCTTCTTTCCCAAAGAATAATTGATGAAAAGCCTGAAGGGTTCGCTGTATGGTACAAACTGACGCATCAGTTTGCATTTGGATCTGCTACTAGAAGTTTATCTGTTGTCGGCTAATGTGGCATTACAGAGCATTTTATTTAACCTGTTGGTTTTGTGAAACTGGTGTTTATGCAGCTGTATCACACTGATTTCTTCCTTTACTGCTGAATTTTAGTTTTCCTGATGAGAAACATGGAGAATGCCAGAGAACACACAGTGCTTCCAAAAACCAGTTCAGGACCACAAAGAAAATTTTGTTACGTAGAGGAGTTTTGATTGATCTGATCTCTAATATTTCAGTCTTTAATTCGGGGTTGGGAATGGGGGGTAACTCCACAATCTGTTTTCTTCCATCAGATCAGTATGGGATGTAACCTAAATATTGATTGGGTTAGGTAATAATGAAGGCACAGTAATGTGGGTTATGCTTTGCTTTGCTTTGGGGGAATACTTGCATTTGGCCTAACCTAATTCAGATGTTTGGATGTGGTAGACAGTCACCCAGACTATGCGGTGAAGACATACTGATGCTGACAAGTCCTGGCACTATATTCTTTGTAAGATCTGATGAGATAACAACATGAATTAATATGGCTGCCGCATGTAGATGACACACTATATTAATCAAACTGAAGTTTACAGGTCTTGAGTTGTTTGCTTAAAATTTAACAATCTTTTAAAAACCAAAAGGTAAAGAATACTGTGATCTGTCTCTAAGATTTATTTATACCAAAACCAGCAATTTTTGCCTTTATAGGAAGTCACAATTCAACTGTGACATCCTTCATTGCAAAAATGCTATTCCAGACATCACAAATAACATTCCCCTTTGAGCTAAGCTGCAGATGAAGAAGCACCAATACCTGTTCAGAAGCTGATTTAGAGTTAACAGGGGGACAATTTTACTATGCTACAGTACATAAACATTCTGCACTGACAACATTTTATAGCTGGTCACAATGCTGATAAATATATTTTATGGAATATCTGCTTGTAATGTGCAGATAGAGGCAGGAGAATTCTCCATTTTATTTTGGTTTATTTTATTTTGTCATTTTAATATGACTTAGAATAAGCCTGACAGACCATTAAGAACTAGCAGATATACTTAGCTCTTAGTTACACTGATGTAAATTACAGTTTGCAGTCTTTGGTAAAGTTATTCCATGATTGTAGAACAGTTTGCAGATTGGAGCTATGCCTTATGGCATTGCAGAGATGTAAAACCAGAGCAAATGAAATAAGCATCAAACCTTTGCTGGAAATTATTATTGTTTAAATTGTGTAAAAACAACCAAACAAACAAAAAACCCCAACCCCAAACCAAAACAAAACCACCACAAAACAACAACAAAAAAACCTTACATAAGATCTTTGTATTTATACTATATTTTTACATCCTGGAATAAAAAAAAAAATCTTCTGATTAAAAGCTAATTATAATTTTTGCCTTAGGCACTTTGTGTCCAAAGAGTCTTCTGCTGACATCGAAGTAATGGGGTCGGTGCCTGGTGAGGGCTGGCTTCCTAAATTTTAAGTTCCTTAACTGGTCATTCTGGTTTAAAAAGCCATAAACCTTATGATCCTCCATTAATTATTTTTTTGACATTTTTTACCATGCACTTTAGAAAAGGGAAATATGGGACTATGAAACTCTAATCCTGCTCTTAAAGTCAGTGTGAGAAGTCCTATCAGCTCTATTTTTTATCTCGTGTTTTGTTTTGTTGTTTTTACCTGAATAGTTCAAGAAGCCGTGAATTAAAATTGCTGAATGTTATTCTTCAGCACTGTCAGCGCACCCAAGGGCAGCTTCAAATCTGCCTAAACCCTGCAAGACCTTCCTAGTTCCAGAGGGTTTTGCCATCATGCCCGGGAAGCACCGGGGTAGGATGGGACTCAGTTGTGAAGCAACTTTTTCCAACTCTGCCCTCTATGCAGAGAACAAGGAAAGAGACTAGTAGAAAATGAGAGCTGTTCTTTGCGATTTCTTACTGTTCCATTATAGATCTTTCACTACAAGTTTTCTTCCTAACAGCTGGCTTAATTTGTTTAAGGGCCCTGTAGACTGGGGAAGGGAAAATCTTGTTTGCAGAGTAGGTATACGATTTAACCTTTGACTTCTGAAGGAGCAGGAACAGATTTGCAAATATCAGACCTGCCTTCCTGTGGAGCTCTGGCTGGGACTCTGCTGAAGGCAAATACCTTGTAAATCCTCATTAGTGTTAACAGGAAGCTATTGATATGGGTCACCGAATTACCATATTACAAGGTGTATGATTTCCTATCTCTAGATCATACATGGAGATTATTGAGATTCACTGCTTTGTGTCCTACAGAACAGTGAAATCTACAGTGTGGATTGTTATAGTCTCCTAAACTATTTTCAAGGCATGATGCACCTAGGAAAGTGCTGCCCCAGGAATCACAGTATGCCAGTATCACCTGCAGGGTGCCTTTGTTCATTTTTGATGTCATGCCCTAACGACCATGCTTTCCTATTGCAAGAAAGCTATCCTGTCTGAGCAATGCCTTAGCCAAGTTAGGAGGAAAAAAATAATATAATACTAATTATCTCGATTCTTCTCTCAGAATGCATTACAATGTAGCGAAGCAAGTAGCGGTTACAGTGATGCTTGCAATTTAAGTTTTAGCATTGAATTTATAGGATTTGTTTTACTTCCATCTGTTTGCTTCTCCCTCAATTCAAAATGCACCCCAGGATGAGCAGTCATAGGGAAGAATCTTGTAGTTCTTCCTTTTGCTGCCTCAAACTGGCAGTGCTAGAACTACAAGCCATCAATTTACCTGGGCACTCACCAGACACTCAGGTTTCCTGAAGAGGGAACCAGTATACTATACCAGTATAGCAGTGGTGATGTGTGCGTGGGGATTTTAGAAGGAACAGAAAACAAAGTGCAGATTTAATGTCAGCTAAGCTGCATGTGTTACAAGCAAAAATGCATATGTTTTCCTCTGAAATAAGCCTATTTTGCCTTAACATTTTCCTGTCCCTTTTGTATACATCTATCTAGCCCCACAGTCTAATTTCTTACATTTAAACAAGATTCAGAACATGCCAACAAGGTTAAAATATATTAATATGAATTCATGAACACTCTGGATCCCACCCTAGGGTCCTTCTTACTCAGCACTGCTGTAAATGGGTGCTAAGGTTGATGTATGTGAATTCAGTCATATACATCTGAGTGCTATTGTGCTTTATTATGCTAGCGTGATAGACCACATAAGGTAGAAATAAATCTTTGCCAATAGCAGAGCAAGAGCTAAAAATACACAACTGAGATATCTGGCTTTGGCATTGTCCCTTAAGTGCCCTTAAACATGAGTTTGTAGAGTGTTATTTTTTTGACTTATGTGGTAGCTGGAGCCTCTGCCTTGTTACTTCAGCTAACAGTTATGGTTTTTATACCCTCATGGATATGTCTTTGCTGTGATGATGGTTTTCCACACCTGAGTATTAGCAGGGTCTCTGTATTGGTAAGCACACTGTGAATCTGTGCCCTTTTTAACAGTGTTATCACCAGTTTTGCCTTTTTCTGCCTGGCTGGGATTTATGTGAATGCCTTACATAGGCTTTTGGTTTTCTTCTGAAAAAAGGTCAGCCACACAGATTTTCCTCACCATAACTTGTGGGAGAAGTCATCCATCTTCCTAGCAATGGTAGAAGAATTAAGGACAGACAGTGAGGGCCTACAAGCATTTTACCTTCTTGCAGACAGAACTGGCTAGCAGTCCAAACTGGAGGTGTTATCTGAGCCAGGCAGTTGAGTTAAAAGTGCCATTGATTTCAGGTCAAATAGTTCTGTATTTTGACAGGGGAAGAGGTCAGAAGCAATGGCTGTGGAAGAGCCTGGAGTAACTATGGTGTGAATACAAATATTAGTCAGTAATAACACAAGGGCAAACAGGTGCTTTAAGCGAGCAAATGCTAATAAAGCCTGCAACTTGACAGAGATTTTGCTAGTTTTGCACTAGTATTGAATTTGTATTGATTTGCATTTCAAAAGTTATGTTACATATATCTTGTATTTATTTTATTGCAAACCTTGGTAGAAGAAAAAACAGGGTCCTCATCAATGTAAAAAACAGTCTTTGTAACTGGGTGTGTTTGCACTGATTGGAAAGTAATGTCACTGCAGTTAACCCCACTGAGTTTCAGGAACTGTAATTACTGCTATTTGGTGACATCGTTATTGCTTAGAGTATAAAGACGTACCCACTCTTGCTGTCTACCTGGCTCTGTTGTGCTTTCGTTGGAGTTCTTTTTCCTCCTTTTAAGATACTTGCAGAATTTTTTAAAAAGAACAGTCAGTTCAGCTCTGAATACTTAAATCCTTATAATACTACTTCCATTAGGCACCTTGCATCTGACATCGTCTCTGCCATCAGGAAGAAACAAAACTTAAATCATTGGAGAAGAATAAAATCATTTGGTTTGCTTTCTTCAGTGATCAGTTATATATGGAGAAAGATGTGGGAAAGCAAAAAATACTAAGATGTACATATATAAGCATGCTCTTAAAGCTATGGCATTTGAGAACCTTTATGGTACACATGAACATGAAGACTTGCTGACATGGTCTGAAGAAACTCTTTTAATGAATCTTACAAACCAGGCATTGTATTTCAAAAATGTTCCTTTAAACAGAACTGATATTTCACTGCAGGTTTTTCTACCAGAAATATTCCTATAGTTGCTGTGTAATGATGCAATAAATTCACCCAGGAGCTTGTTACAGTTAATAACCTGTAAAGGGCAAAGGTATTTGGACAATGCACATTAAATTAGACCTGTATCAATTACTAATAGTGCAAGTTATTTCTTCTTTTGTCCTTCAAAGAAAAGTCATTTTGTGGAAAAAAAAAAAAAATAGAGGTCAAGTTATTTTCTACATGTTTAATTTTTACAGCCAGTGACTTCTTTGTGAATAAATAATACGCCTTGTTCAGAAGACAAGCATCAACTCTGAACAATTATCAAAGACATTAGGATACAATGCTAATGTATTTCATGCTTCAAAAGCTACAGCAGCCAGAAATTCATAGCAATCAATCAACTTTTTTTTGTTTTCTTGCTGTTTTTTTTCATATATTAGTAACACACCAGGGGTAATAGTTATGACCCTGGCTGCCCCCACTCTTTCAGATAGATTTACTGGTTATATTGATTCACTTAATGTTCCTCTGTGGCTATTTCGTAAGCAGGTACTATTTCAGAAGACAAGCAGAGTCTTATTTTCCTTTCTCTGTAGAATGCTCAATTCTTCTTTTTTTTTCTTTTCAGACAATTTAACACCTTTGTGTTTGAATAGGATTACCTTTTCTACCACTGTAATCTGTAAATTAGAAAGCTGAACAATAGAGCTGCATTAGATAAAGGCTTTGTCTCTCATAGCCTGTCAAGTCATTCTTTGATTCTTCAATAAACTAAGTCTGGTGATCACAGTGCAAACCCTAGTGTAAAGTACTCCCTAAGAGTGGACTACCTCCATTTATTAGAACAAATGTTTGTGCGGCTGAGTTCAGAAAGGTCTTTGGTCAATTCTTGCATATAGAGTGAATTATTTCAAAACCTGGAAAGCCAAAGATGCAGGGGTTTTCTAGGTCAAGGCTTATACTGCAGGCAGAAGAACTTGTATTAAAGAAATTTGCATTATGTGCTGTCTCCATTTAAAAGACTTAAGTTTCCAATGCTGTCTCTCTTGCTTGACCTTCACCCAGAATAGACTGTAATAAAAACTATTTTTATAAGTGACAAAAAGGAAGCACAGGCACTGCAGCTATAACAATGTAAGATTACCTGTGGATTTATGAGCAGGGGATGTTGCTTTTTTGGTTATAGCAATGAATCTCACTTGTGTTAATAAGCAGTATTTTCTCTGCCCTGTCGATGCTGGAGCAAAGTCATTGTGATGCTCTCAACCAGAGCTAGCTGTGCACTGTGGCAATGAGCTGTTTTCTGTCTTTCACACTAGATAAAAAAGGACTCTATCTCAAAGAGAAAATGAAAATTACAAAATGACTATTCATAACTTTGCCTTGGTTTCTTTTTTCTGCCCTAAATTACTGCATCTACAAGTCATTTTAAAATTAGTTTCTCAGAAGAGAAGCCCTCATCTTTATCGTAAATGCAACAAAAAAGCAACCAAGGCCTCGTGGATCTCCTGCCATTCCTCGCTGTTGTTCAGATAGCCAAGGAGTAACAGACTGAATAGATAATCCCCTTCAGATGAAATTGGCTGCACAAAGCTGCATTCTTGCATCTCCTCTTGTTTTACGTGAAATTTGGGGTTAGAGGCACCCTGGTACCTCCTGTTTATGAAAGGAGGATGAGAGCAATGGAAGACTATCGGGATGAGACAGTGTGATACCTGTCCTATTGGCTTTATGCTCTGTGAAGTGAAGGAATGATAGATGAGGCAAAATTGTGCGTAGAGAAATTAAAATAGCCTGTTGCAAGTAGAAACTGTGTTGGTAAAGTTATGCTCTGAAATGCAATATTATTTATGTGCTATTATATGCTATCCTAATTTAGTGGTTATTGCTGTAGCAATTGCAGGCAAGATATACTTGTACATACATCTGTAGATTTTAAAAATACTTCAAAGCTATTTTAACTGTTGACGACTACTGCGAGATAAGTAAAATTTTACTATCAATTTTGAAAGTTAGCCTATGATATTGATATGTGACTGAAAGTTAGGGTTTTTTTTTTTTTTTCTGATGCTGAAGAAGGGAGGAAAAAAACTAGTTCACAGTGCTTTAGTACTGCAGTAGTAAAAGGAGTGGAGTCATTTTTATTTTTATATAAAATCAGAGGATCTCACTTTGAATACCCATACATAGAGTTTGTAATTTGCAACTGCAGTGAAGAACAAAAATTTAAGAGACTAGTTTTGCTATTACATGGTTTCTTATGTTATTAATGTGTGTCTGTGTATTTGTAATTACTTTCCTACAAAGACCAGTGTCTGAAACACCTGCTTTTGGTTTCAGGGTACCTCAGGGGTTTTGCTTGTTGAAATACAACAATTGTATTTTAGGTAGATCTGCTGGATATGTACACAGAACTATGTTCAGCACTTTTGACTCCATATGTCTGGTTCCTTAGGTATTAAATTAATAGCATCGTCCAGAAAGATATCTAAACTTTCTTTTACATGGTGCTTGGTGAATAATTTATTGCCAGTTTACTACAGCATTGCTGTCTGTGATAGCTGGTGAGTGATGCACCAGCTGTGCCCTCACTCAGGAAATGTGCATCTCTCCATGTGCTCTGAGCAATGAGGAATGATCTCTGTTTATTTGCTTATACAAAAGAACAACTCTATGTTAAAAGGCAATGGAAATAAACCCCCTTAACAGCTGTATTGAGATAGTTAACTACTATTAAAAAAACCCCAGCCACCAACCAAAACCACAACAGATTAGGTTTAATATAAAACTAATGAAGATGGAAGAGTTCTTGACTTCCATTTCATAACTGCCTTGAAGGTCATGCTTCCTTAGAGAGATAAGGTATGTAAACAACAGTATCCATTAATCTTTTTAAAGTGTGAAGGAAAGTGGGATGAAACAAAAGACAGTCCTAAATATTTTTATTGTGCCTGAAAGAAAACAACACACTTTCTTAAATACTTAGGACGCTGCACTGAGTCCCGTTGTCCATAATAATGAAAGAGAGATTCTGCTTCCCTTCTGCACATAAGATGATGAAATAGAAGTTTTCTTATTATGTAGCATCATGTCCTCAAGGTAAAGGTTCAGCAACAGACATGATAAAAGGATGATTTCAAAGCATGTATTGATCTATCTGTTGTTTATAAGAAAAGGGAGATATTTGCACTTGAAGTAAATTACTCGTGTTGTTCTTGAGATTACAGAGTTATGGCTGTGTGCAGGACCACTCATGTAAAGTAGAAGCCAAGTATTTTTCCAAGGCTTTTCCTTCTTTGAATTTGTGAGTTTCTGGCAGATGCGCCTTCCCCAGGACTAGAGTTGAATGATAACGTTTAAAAATCTACCAACCTCCATTCAATTCCTCAGTTACCTTGTAAGTCTTAGCTCTTTAAAAAAGATGAGAGGTTTGGACTGCCAAAAGGTTTGAGGGCTAAGCAATGCTTAGCATTTGAGTACACCAACCTGCCTTAAGCCTTAATTTGCAAAGTAAAAGCTTTTTTTTTCTCTGGACATTCATAACACATGAGTGGGTCTGCAATGTAATTCTTTCACCTGAGTGTTGGTAAGGCTTTCAGCTGCAGTACTACTCATTTTGGCACTGCACTTCAAGAAGGACATGGACCAAAGACAGCAGGAGAGATGCAGGAATAATTTCAGGTCTGAAAATTTGCGGAAAAAATTTAATCTAACAACAAAGGTTAAGGGAGAGGCATGATAAGTCTCTGGTATTTTAAAAAGAAAAGAAAACAAAAAACCTCCCCTACTCCCCCTTAACCCCCAACCCAAAATCCACAAAAAGAAAAGAATATGCCCCACACCCCAACCAGCAGTAAAAAACACTCCTCAGACCCCCAAAACTCTTCAGTGTGTAGGCTGGGACAGTAATCCGTGATGTTAAATTTCAGCAGCAAGAACTTTAGGTCTGGTCAAGGATCCATGTACTTCTTGCACAGACTGTAGCAACTAGTAGTATGATTGTGAAGCTTTTGGGCTAAGGACTGGGCTATGTTGTACTTTGAAAGGGCTTGTTGTGCCACTTGTTGTTGTTGTTGTCTGTAGTGTAGTTTGGACTACTCAGGCCAGACATGAAGGGAATTTTCTTTCTACAACGATAATCGTTGCTGTACAGACAGGAAAGCGTGGGTTAGCCATCATACGTGGTTTAAGGAACAAGGTAGAAAAGCATGTGTCAAATGTTTCAATATCTGATGTGTTTTGAGATGGGAGATGGATGAGATGATGTCTTAAGATGCTCTATACCTTTCCTATGATTTCTAAATGCTTGATATTTTTTCAGAGTCCTCTAAGCCTAAGGTTGGTCATATTTACAACAGCGTTGTGATCTTGGTATAGCTGGTTTGCAATTTATCTCACAGGCTTGTAGATTTCTTCTTTTATGGTTCAGATTTTCTATCTGAAAAAAAATCTTAATGAGAAGCTTAGTGACTGCCAGTGGTGGGTTAAAAGACAGTAGAGTGAGTTTACAGCAGGGAGGAATATTAAAAAAAAACCAAAACAAACTACAAACAAACAAAAAAACCCACAAAACCCCAAACCCAACAAACAACAACAGTATTTGAGGTACTGTTTATAGCTTTTTTTTTTTTTAAATATATATTGCAGTGTGATTATGTCAAAACTTCTGGTTTTTATTTTTACTGAAACTTCTTTTATCTCTTTGCCAAAGCGTTAGTGGTACTCTGTTCTTTGCTCTTTCATCTTTGTACTTCCCTCTTACCTTTGGCAGGTTGTTTTTTCCACTAGTTGGAAGAAGTAGAATAAAGTGAAAAGATAACCAAAGAGGAGGTGAAGAAAGGTGAGATAAAAGTAATAGAGACAGTTCAGTTGTGAATTTGGGAAAAAAGAAAAAAAAAAAAAGAGGACTTGCCCATCTAGTAAAAATAAAGGCACTCAGAAAAAATGTGACAGAGGGCAGAGTACGCAGACAGACAGACATATAGTCAAATACAGAAGATGCAGTCTGTAATTTTTGTCTGATTCCACACCCTCCCATTCCTTTCATATGGTGACAGTAAAGCAATATAGGCTTTTAAATAAAAAGCACACCTTTCGTAGAGTCCTAGAGTTCTGTGTACTTAATGATAAATGCACTTTTATGTTAAAAGTACAAAGGACTGTACTGAAGTCTTCCAGCCCATCTAAGAAATTATATAGCTGCTTTGCCTTCAGAGCACAGCTGGGGTTGAGCAACTTGATTTCCCTTGTGCTGGGGAGAATAGTGTTTAATGGCTGCTTTCTCTGCACGGGCGTAGCCGAACTGGCTGTGGTGGTGGTGGGAGAAGGCAGATTCTGAAGATTTGTCCCCAAGATCTTTCTTGAATCCCATCTTCCTGTAGTTGGGGAGATGTCCGCACTAGCTAGATGCCACCTGCATGGTCAGAACATGACATGCTCCCCTGTGGCTGGCTGTGGGGTATTTCTGTGGGACCCAGCCCTGCCTTTTTCAGTCTCCTAATAGCCAGTCTGCTGGGGATAACATATCCAGAGGTCAAGGCTGGCGTGCTGGTGTTCCTGGTTCACGGTTTAAAAGGCATAAAGAAGGGATTTTTTTTTTTTCTGGTGGAGTTCCCCTCCTGCCTGCCCATGATAGGTTGGGTTGTTTTGGTTTTTTGTTTTGGTTTGTTTTTTTTTTTGGGGGGGTGGGGTGGGAGTGTTAATTTTCTGTTATCTTTTTAATGTGTTTTTTGATAAAATGAGCCCCAAACTTGGCAAAGATCCATTTGCCTTGCTCTTCTGAAATAATTCCTTAAAATTATCATTGTAAGTTCAGTAGTTGCTGTTCTGCAGTTGCTTAAGTTAAACCTCCTTGCAGCATGATAATTTAGAAAGGCAGAAAACATAATTCTCTGTAAACCCCTATTAAAAAAACCAAACAGCCCTGCCCCCACATACGAACAAAGACCTTACAGTGAAGAAGCAACATTTTATTCCTACACTATGCTATTATTATTTAAATTTGTGAGCAATCCTTTCAGTATGTTTGAGTAGCATTGACACAATTAGGAGCGTAAACAAGACATAAAAGGAATAAGTTGTACAGGATTACACATATAATATACAATATTATTACTGTTATCCCAGTAGCTTTCTTCTGAGCTTCAGAATTTTTTATCCTGTGCAGTTGTTCTTTCTTTTCCACACTTTTCCTAACAACTGGATAAACTAAAATTAGGTAAAATGCTCCTTTTCATCCCATCTTATCCCATGGTGCTCCACCACTGTTTTCTGTTAGGTTGCACCTAATAGTGGGCTCTCAGGTATGTATTATTTCAGTAAACTCTGTGCAACACTTTTTTTTTTGGTGTGTATGTGTTTTAAAATAATGTGCTTGAAGAAAGTATACCTTACCTCTGAAACTATGGTATACAGTAATTCAGACTCTTGTACAGCGAACCCTCACTTTCAGTTACTGAATTTTGATTTAGTTATGTTCTATTTTTTATAAAAACAAAAACAAAGCAAGCCCCACTTGCCCCAGCCCAAACCAAACTAAACAAACAAACAAAAAAACCCCAAAACTTACAGAAACAATTGGACTAAGACACTGCTAGGCATGTACATATGATTATAGTAGTGTTGATTCTGCTTCAATTTTTAAAGCCAACAGAAATGTTTAAGGAATTGTAATTTTTTTTTTTTTGATGGCTTAACATGATTCTCAATTTTCTCCACTGATTGTTGAAATTAATATATCTCTAGTCACATATTACTAATTTATGTAA
Source organism: Pelecanus crispus (assembly GCF_030463565.1). Taxonomy (NCBI): domain Eukaryota; kingdom Metazoa; phylum Chordata; class Aves; order Pelecaniformes; family Pelecanidae; genus Pelecanus; species Pelecanus crispus. Next base: position 17,480,481 of record NC_134651.1, on the reverse strand, counting down.
CTTCAGTTAAGATGGGTCTTAGGCTTTATTATTTACAGTAACATATTCTTCATAAAAGAAATAGACTTCTATGCTAATGTGTAAGCCTTTGGATTCTAAAGCTGTTTACTTTCCAAGCTTATGAGTGGTGACAAGTACTGTTTCTTTTCTGGACCAGAATGTTCATAAATTCTCCAGCCACTTGTAAGAAAAGGGGACAATTATTTGGAGGGGAGAAAAAAAGCTTCCAACATAGAGCTAAAATGAGTCAAGCAGTTGAAAGACATGTGAATTACTGCCCTAATGTTGTCAGTCTTAAAAAATTTCAAAGTGGAAATGAGTATCTTAATTATGGGTCTTCATAAAACTAATAGCTTGCAACTGGTTGTGCAGCAGCTTTATTTGCCCACAAGCATATTTAAGACTAAAACTTAACACAATTGACATATACCCCATTAAAAAAATATGCAGAACTTAGCTTTCGCTATTAAAGTCTTTCTTGTAATGAACCATGTGACAGGAATTGTAAAGGAGTTGTACATAAAAGTATTAAGAGGAAGTTTAGGAAAAAAAATCTGAAAGGAATTAACTACTTAAATTTCCTTGGAGAGGAATGAAATTTTTACCTTTTTTGGTGCATACAGTTTTGCCTAATCTCCCAAGCTACTAGCTAGGTGAATGAAGACTTACTTTGAGAAAGAACTGTTTTAGAACTTTTTATACTTTTCTGAAAATACTACTGCTAAATTATAGCAGTCTAAATCTTTGAGTTGTGAAATACAATTTAGTCCTGAGTGACTTTCTTTGTAAGGTAGAACGTATTGTTTGAATATGTTCAGAGTACCTGGACTTGTGTTAAAAAATACTTTGCTGTCAAAATCAAATAATGACTGAAACATAAACAGGGAATGATGGGAAATAATTTTCTTTTAAAAAGCATTAATAGCATTGTTTTAACTGTAAGGCCCATCTGCTGATATTTTAAATATGGATTAATTGGTACAAGAATAAAGACAAAAAAAGAAAAAAGAAACAGCGAACATGAAGAAAAGTAAATCTCTGCTAGTAATAAAAAGTAATTTTGAGTGTAATGTTATATTCTATATGCCATCTGAACCATCTCACTATATTTATATGCTTGTAATTTAGCCTAACCTGTACTTTCTGCATTCATCAATATAAGAAGAACCCAGTGAATGAGTACCTATTATATGCAAGATCTATGGCCTGGGGGCAATTTTATTTTACTCATAAATTTTAATATCCATTCTCTACTACAGTGAAAATAATGAGTCTGTAGTGGTTTTGTCCATCATTACAGAGAACTTTTTTTAAAGCTGTAAAAAAGAGTTGTGACTGATTGGAACTGACCTACAAATCTGAGGCTTTCTCTCTCTCTCTCTCTCTCTCTCTCTCTTTTTGTCAAATGCCAAACAGCCTTTGGACAGCATTAGCTTATATCTGGCCATGAAAATGATCTTGCTTTTTTCCATTCATCATAATTTCTTGATACCTTGTTATAAAAAGAAGGGATAAAATCAGGTTTTTTCCCTTGAACAGCAAAGTATGGTTTTGGTTTTGATCTTAAATGAAATATTGGACTTTTATCTTTGATAATGAATTCCATTAAAATCATATTCTTAGGATCACTAGCAATCAAGCTGAGTAATTCTTGGTGGATTTTGGTGCAGTTTTGTTGCCAAACCAACTAGACTCCTCTAAAAATCTAAACCATAATTTTCTAATGATCACTTGTCGAAGATAATTGTGGCTTTAAGGTTTATCCAATCCACATATGGAAGATCCAGCAGGAATCTGCCATCACAAAAACTCAGGAGTTCAGACTCTCTGTTAAGTCTGCATGATCCTCTGCCACTATTCTGTGAATGTGTATTCACTAGATAAACACAGAAAACTAAACATGCCTCTCTGAGTGGAAGACATCTACTGGTCTGGATGAAACCAATCAATGAGCTGGGTTCTCAGGCCTCCAAAAATCGTATCATTTATATCAATACTGACAATTTGGCTCCCAAGTTTTGAAATGCTGATCATGTTCTATTTCACATTTAAAAAGAAATTTTAGCTCAAGCTATAATGAACTTAATGGTCAGGTTGCGGATGTGTGTAATTATTTTAATCACACAAATCATGATTTTTTTATGTGTGGATATTCCAAACAATGTATTAAAAAAAAAGATTGGACAGTAGAAGACAGATCAGGAAAAGCACTAGTAGACTTTCTCAAAATTAAAAGTGAATTTTCTTATAACATTGCATAGAATAAATCCCTGTATAGTATTTTATGTAAGTTTACCTTGCAGAATGATAGTATGGATAGAATGATACTGAAAAAGCTTTCCTAACAATTCACAAATCTTGCTTTACTATTTTCTATAAACTATCAAGTGTAATGTTGCTTTCGAACCTCAATCTTGTTCTCTAGAAATATATATCACTGAGTTTCATGTTGTCTTGAATTCAGAAGTGTTAATTCCTTCTGCCATGTCATGAAACACCTGTCTGAGGCTTGGGAATGATCAGGAAATCATACTAATCACTGTCATTGAATCCCAAATATCTGTGTCCTTAGAGTTTGGCCATGTCCTCTTTCACTCTAGTCTGCTTTTTAAAGTTGTTGGAATACTTTATGTTCAGCAGCTCTTTGAGCAACATATTATGCCCAAAGGGGAAGGGTAAAGAAAGTTGTCTTTGGTGAAAAATGGTGGTTTTGACTAGTGTTAGTCTCCTGAGTCAGAGACTTTGGACTGGTGCCCACTGAGACCATGTCCCCTTGCTTCCCAAGCTTCCTCAGACAATTATTTTTCATTGCAATGAGTTATTTTCTGAGAATATAGACACGCTTTATTTACAGTCAATCTTCCCTTTTCATTCAAATTGTGTAGATTATTTTTATTTTTCATCTCTCTCTACCTGCTCTGACCTTGATCTTCCCTTTTTGGTTCCTGAATTCAAAATCATGGCCATTCTTTGTCATGTGGGTGCTCCCACCCGTTGCTGTGGCTCTTAATTGCCACAGGTTTCCTCAGGGCGTTTCCTCAATGCCAGATGACATTTAACAATGGAGACAGTGGGCAGGCTGTTGAGGAGCTGGGCCAGAGAGAACGTTTCACAGTGTTACACCTTAAAAGTTTCCTCCTAAGCCTTGTACTTATACTTTAAATAAACACATTGTTCTCACAGTGTCTCGGATTTTGACACGTATGCACTTTTCCTAATCCATCTGTGCAGTACTTCTCACCCTAACTGACACGTTCCTTCGTGGCCACCTACAGCCGCTGCTGATGCTCTCCTTTGTTCATAATTTTTGTGAAGGTCACTTTCTGTGGAAAGGCATGCCTGCATCGGCTCTGTCAGTGCCCCCAGTTTGGTGTTCAGACACCTATTTCTGTCTTGTTTTATCGGCAATTTCTTTTCTGTGGAAGGAAAATAATAAACAGAATCCTAATATAGTAAGTGTTGATTCTAGCTCTTTAAGTATCAGTCAGGATTGAAAAAAAACCCAGTTATCTCTTTATGAGTGATAAGGGCCACTAGTTTAACATCTGTATTTATTCATTTTAATAACTAAGATGTTTAGTTAATGTTATATAGGTCATATTGCTTGGTATATTACATTAAATTGCAAAAATATCACAACTGGCATATGATCCCCAAAAGATATTAAATTCCTCTGTTTGCAAACCCTCCCCACCCCCCAAATCTATCTCATATTTGTCATTTTCTTAATTCTCATTATTTCCAACTTACAAGCAGCATATGAATCTGCTTTTAGTTTCTTTTCCTGACAGGTCTATATTTTGAAGGGAATTTTAATTTAGGTCAAATTCTTAAACTTTATTATGGATTACAGTCAGTCATTTGAATTTTGAGGTTTAAATTAGTGGCCAATTTTCTTTGATTTCTTTGATCTCTGCATTTTCACAAGCAGAACTTCTCTTGCCAGTGGGCATGCTTAAGTTTAAAACAGGCAAAAAACCCCCTCTCAATTTTAAATAAGAAAATTGGGAAAAGGTTAATGAACTCTGTTAAAACATTATCTTAATATTTGATATTTTTAACTGTTATTTTTATTGCAGTGTACCTTATGTTTGAAAATAGATTCAAACTAAAATATTTAAAATTTCCATTTGTAAAGTTTGAGCTGAAAATCACCAAAAATGTTACAACATTTTAGGAAATATTTTGAAAATTGAAAGGGTATATTTTTATAAACTCTATGACCATTTGTTTCAGTAAATTAATGGTTTTCATTAATAATATTATTAATAAAAAAGCTACTAAGTTCTCAGATGAGGTTCATGGGGATGTTTTTTAATGTGGGTCTTTCTTCCAGATGACGCTTCCTAATTGTTGGCCATTTAGGGGGTGCAATGACTCTTTTGGGACATTGATTTATGCTGTTTCATCACTGAGGGGGAAAAAAATAACCAAAACAAAACAGAAAAAAGCCAGTCTTTCTGTCAACTGAAGGTGAACAATAATGAATGCATCTGTGTTTTAGGTTGGAACAGTACAGACCACTGGAGCAGTCAGTATTAGTAGGCAGTTCAGAGGCCCCAGCAGCAGCTGTGCTGTTTTTAAGCGTGTACTGTATTATCTCCACAGCAATCTGTTATTTCTTACAACTGCTGGAGCTATTGTAAATTTTTTCTTTTGAGCCCCATCAACAATCTCTAAACCAGATATTACGGAAGTTGTAGATGTCATTAAATAGCATGCATTATATGGAATCTTTGTTATATGTGTTATTTCTGCTTTCATACTACAATACTTTAGCTTCTAGATACCATATTAATTTCTAGCAAAAGTCGTATGATAGGTGGTACTACATAGAAGGGGAGCTAAATTGAAGAGCTCAAGGAATACGATCAAATTTGCCTTTTAATCTTGTTCCCCAGTGACTATGGGAAAGCGAATTTGTCTAGGCATTTGTCGTGGTTTAGCCCCAGCCAGCAACTCAGCACCACGCAGCCGCTTGCTCACTCCCCCTGCCCCGATGGGATGGGGGAGAGAATCGGAGGAGTAAGAGTGAGAAACACTCCTGGGTTGAGATAAGAACAGTTTAATAATTGAAATAAAGTAAAATAGTAATGATAATAGTAACAATATAATAATAATAATATTGTGATTGGAATAGCTTTTTTTAAGACATATCTCAAATAATCACAAAGCAAGTGATGCACAATGCAATTTCTCACCACCCGCCGACCGATACCCAGACAGTTCCCAAGCAGCGATCGCTGCTCCCCGGCCAACCCCCCCCAGTTTCTATACTGCGCATGACGTCACATGGTATGGAATAGCCCTTTGGTCAGTTTGGATCAACTGTTCTGGCTGTGCCCCTCCCAGTTTCTTGTGCGCCTGGCAGAGCATGGGAAGCTGAAAAGTCCTTGACTAGCATAAGCAGTACTGAGCAGCAACTGAAACATCAGTGTGTTATCAGCATTCTTCTCCTACTAAATCCAAAACACAGCACTGTGCCTGCTACTAGGAAGAAAATTAACTCTATCCCAGCTGAAACCAGGACAGCATTGCCGCTTTCTGATGCCCTGCACTTTCCAAGGGGGAGGAAAAACAGGCACCATGGGCAATATCTGGCAGAAGAAATGATGGCTGAAGAAATAATGCTCTTCTGCTCACCATGTGTTCCTCTTCTCTTCCTCCTTAAGGAAAGAGAAATACTGGACTGGATTTTGAAGTACATGATCAACAGCTGGTGAGCCTCAGCTTGGAGTGGGTGGACCGTGTGGACTCCCAGCCCTCTGAAGTCTGGGGGATGACTTTGTGCTCTTTGTGGCTCAGATGGGAGAGAGTCACAAGTGATAGAAGGACTTCCATGCAAGTCCTGGCCTTGGGATAATACTATGCTCCCTGGCAGCCCTCAGGACCTAGTTTGATTAAAGCCCTAGGACCTAATAGTTTAATTCCAGGTCTTCATTTTGGTCCAGTGTCTTTTGTGGGGTGGATTGTAGCTGTAGTACAGGAAACTGATGGTAGGCAGGAAAGTGGTTTTATAATGGGATTATGCATAGTCTTAGATTTAGGCAGAAATTTGATTACTTTATTGATTTGGGAAATTAGTTCTAAGCTTGAAGATATTTTCTGTTTCAAATAGGCATTCTGTTTCCAGAATGAAGTGTAGTAGGTCAAATGCTCAGCAACAGAAAAATTTCTTGTAACATTTACAACACACCAAGCTTTCTCTTTGCTGCTGTTGGCTACAGACACAGTTGAGTGATCATTGTGCTCTTTTGAGAGGATTTTAATGTTACGTTTGAATTATGCTATATAACCTTCGCTGCAAAACTGCAATGAAAGGCAATGTTTTTATATGCTGAATATTTCTCCCTAATGGCTGCTCTTACAGAAAAGATGGCTTCTTTCTGACAAGGGTGTGCCATGCTGTTGCTGTTCATGTTTTTGGACTGGAAGTATTTTTACACTAAATTAATGAAAACAGCAGGAGTTTACTATTTGGTTGCAGTAGGGCTAGGATTTCTCTCTTGGGATTGTAATTTTATCCCAACCAGTCTCACTAGTCCTTCAAGACTATTTGTTCTTTTCTGATTTCCCTCCTAAGGACAATTCTGCCCCTGAAGTAATTGGAATTCTAGACAGTATTCCAGGTATTACTTATATCTATAAATTGTACAAAAGATGCAAGTCAAGGCAGATCTTTCTTGTGGACTGTTGCAGTGGTTTTATTGCTTTTATCTTCTAGTATTACAAATGTTTGTTTCCCCTTTTACTTCATTGTGTTATGCTGCTGGCAAAGATACACAAACATGCATTTTAAACAGTCTTTTAAGATCAGGAAAAGTACTCCAATACACCAAAAGTGGATCAATATAAGACTTTAGTGGCTATATACAAACCAGACATTTGGACGTAAAAGCTCACTTCTAGTCAGTCTCTAGTAGTGTACAAAATTAGGCTTATGTCTTTCAGGTTAATATGAGTTATGCTCAGACAAAATAGGGTAAAAGAATATTAAAAACGTGTAGGTCCAAATTAGCAGAGAAGTTTTTCCACTGCAGATTTAGTGCTATTTGAAGCTTCCAAAGAGCATTATTAAAAGCACTTCAGAATTGCTCTCAAGCAGTTAAATAACCTTTCATTGCAAATATTTTTGTAACTGAACCTGTGCAAGTACAAAGACTTTTAATAACAGTGTTTAAGACCTCTTCATTGATTTAAATACTTTTGCTTTACGCAGCCTGAATCATGCACCTGCTCTAGGCTTTTACAACTGCTATAATGAAAATCTGTAGTAATTTATATCTTTTTATGGGGTTTTCGCTTTCTCCTCACTCTAACTTTTTCAAGTACTTTTTTTATAGTATCTCCTTTTCCTATCTTCTACTATTTTTTGTACACTTTTCATAAAGTGGTCATAAGACCATTTATTTTCCTGGGACTTCAATGAAAACAAGAAGCAGCAGATCTGTCTCCCTTAAATTAATTCCATCCTTTTTAATTGTCCTGGAAATGCCTTAATTATGTAGTTCATAATGCTTTTTTTTTCCTCCATACCCTGCAACTTTGAGATATGTTTTAAAAAATGCTATTCCAGTGTAATGATCAAAGTATCATCTTTGAAATCTTTTTGGGAATGAAAAAGAAGAATAGCTCATCCATCCTCCAAGGGATATTAAACACCTTGCTGATTACTGTTGAGGGAGACCCGAACCCACATCATTTTGTCAGATGGGTTTTCAACTAGACACAGCCTGGAATTGGAAGGTTAGTCCCGTCAGCATCACAGACATACCTCACCAGCTTCATAAGTTAATTTAGTTTCCCAATGAAAGCAAAGACTGAATTACCTGTTTCACACTTCCTTTGGAAGACTACAGTCAACCACTTCCTCATGAATTTTTTGGCTGCAAAGTCATGCTCCCCCACCCTTATCCTTCTCATAGTTTAATGTAGCAGAATAAACGTTTAAGGAAGAGATTTCTCTGAGATTTCTCCTGTGACTAAAGTATTTTACTGATAAGTTGATATGGTGACACACAAGGTCTATGGAATTATGCAGTATATCAACAGTATGAGTTAATTGCATTTTAAAGAAAAAAAAAAAGCAGAGCTATGCAGTGGGAGCTGAGTAAGCTGTGAATATCTTTGAGTTTCTCTGAAGGAAAAGGGTTATTGTCAGGGAGTTAGAAGAAAAATTAATCTACCCAAGAAGATATACAGATGCGTAGTAAAGGTGAGTTGAAACTTTGTACCTTAAGAATAGAGAAAAGGGATAAATAGATGCAGTAAGAGGTCTGAGGGAGATATTCCATTACCTGCAGGAAAACCCACCAATTGATGCTGTTGCATTGATACACTTGAACTTGGATATTATTCCTGCAGCACATGTCAGGGCCAGGTTTGTTTTCTAGCTGCACATCCCACTTCTGTCAAGGTAAATGCTTGCTGTACAAAGCAAGATAAATTTGCACTTGATTGGGTGAAGAATAATTGAAATGGATGTTAAAATAATTTGAATATGCATATTAACAATATAGAAGTGTCATTTGCTCTTTTCATTGTTCAGCTCATTGCTTGAGATCAGTGTTACCTGTCACTTTCTGGGAAAAAAAAAAAACCACCAACAAACCTGTAGCATTTTTCTTGGTCGTTCTGGTGGTACTATTGCCAGTCCACAGGGTGGGTAATTAGGCATAGGCTAAGACAGGCTTTGTATTGAGCTGTTCGGTCACATGTCTACTGTTCTTAACTTTACTCAAATATGCCTAATTGGCTGCAAAGACATTATTGTTTCTTGCACAAGTTGCTCTAATTTGAACCAATTAGAATATAATTACACTATTTTATACTTAACTAGCCTCTCAAGTAGCTTCTTCAGACTAAGGTTATCCCCCTGGCTCTCTTGGCTCCACTGGAAGACTCAGGTAAAATAAGAGGGCCTCTAAACTCAAGAATTGCTGCTACTTTTAAGTTCATTAAATTACTGTTCAGGAACTCTGCTATTCCATAGTTCATTTCTTCCAGAACATTGGAACAAGAACCATATGGTGGCGATTCACTGCACTTGCATTTCCGAGGTTGCTCTATTATTTCCTTCGTAAAGTGTTCAATCTCTGTTAAGGCCACACTGTGAATTCTTGTAAGAAGTGTCCTTGGAATAGAAATTTCCTCATTATCCCTTATGATAAAGGCTTGTGCCAAAAAATCATGTAATTTCACTGCTGTCTCGTCATTATTTTTAATTCCTTACAGATTCCTAATCCAAAAAGGGCTTGGAATTGCTCACACATTCACCTTGATATTAAAGCATTTAGATACTTCCATGCATACAGAAATCTCAAGCCCATAATATGATGCTGACTTTTAAAATATTAATGGTTGTGAGTTAACTGTTGTATTTTAAAGGTATTTTTTTCCTGTGTGAAAAATTCTGAAAAAGGAAGTAATTAAAAAATATTTTGACTATGAAAAACGAGGGGAAAAGAACAAAATACATGCCTATGAAATACTGAGATTTAAGCACTTCTCCATGGTAATTCCAGTGGATGGAATTACATCAACAATTCATTTGTGCCAGTACTATCAGTCTGGATTTGTGCTGCTGTAGATGCTGTTAGATACAGATGTAACCTGTGAAGTCACTCACTAGTAAGAGTTTTCTTCAATGTTTACTCATAAAAATGGCATACTTCATCATCTTCATATTAGTCATTTACTCAAACTACAACTATATATTCAATGTGCTGGATTAAATGGAAGATTTTGAAAATTTTTTTGATGGCAGCTAAGATCGGTCACTTGTACTTTGGACTTCTGTGTAGTGATCAGGTGTATAAAGAAAAACAATTATGCTATTAAATTTCTTAATAAATATTGAGTAGATGTTTGAGATATTTCTCATATATATCACTGCTATTGTAGTAATTTTGTGGGGAAGAAACGCAACACTGAGTAAAACTATTCCTGGTGATACATTAATCTTCTGCTGTCTGCATTGTGGCAAGCTGAGAAAGATATTAGAAGTATGATATATTTATGTAATGTTTCTACCAGCTAATCACTGATATCTCGCCTTTCTATCCATCTTTTTATGCTGCAGGGCAAATACTTGGTTGTATTTTCATCCTGTGTCATTCAGGAGTGACATCTGCTGTGACGAAGAGTCCACCTAGCTTTAGGACTAGGGTCTGCTAGTTTTTCCCTGAAATTACACATATAATAAACTAAGAAACTACCTACATTTTTGTACTACAAATTATTAAAAAAAAAGTTATTTAATAAAAAAATAAGAGTATGGCTACTTTAGAAGCAATAAACATTTTTAGTTAATACATGTGTTTACCTAAATTTAAAAAAAGGAATTGAGTCCAGACATCATGTCTTACAGAGATCAAGGTTCTAGACTTTTACCAGTGTTACAGCACAAGAACATTGTATAAAAGAATAATGAGGACATATCTTTCAGAAATAAGACCCCTAGACATCTTATTTATTCAATACAAACAACAGTGTAAACACCATAGTTATGGCAGAACTTCTGTTCTCTCAGGTGTTGAATAAAACTTCTATAATAAAATTCAGTGATGCTAAATCTATGTGGTAGTAGCTTGATGCCTAGGGCACTTGGTTGACACGAGGGTGAATAGCAGATAAATGACTGTTTAGGTGAGGACAGTGACCCACCTGGTTGGATCTCTACAGACAGAGGGAAGAGATCCCGAGTTTGTTCTGAAATATGTTTTGAAATCCCCGTATTTTTCAGATTAGAGTGTAGTTTTCTGTTTAATGCTGTTGTGAACAGATCCTGACCTTGTCAGGGCCAGTGGTGTGCTATTGTGATTGCAAGAGTAGAAGGCTATTGTGTTGTCTCAGAGAAGCATCACTTCCTCTCTTCTATCAACTTTATTCTACAGGCCTAGTAATTGGCTTGAACCACTGTCACTTAAAGATCTTTTGTTATACAGATTTAGCCATCATCAATGCTCTTCTCGTTTCACGTATCCATGTGCTGTTAGATATCACAGTTTTTCCAGCGGTAATGGATATACCAGCACTGCTTGCTTCTCTGTACCTGCACCGGGGGAGACGTGAGAGGTATGTAGTGGATTATTTTATATTCTTCTCTGGCAAAGCCCTATTGAGTAGATAGTTCTTAATGTTTGGAAAGAAGGGACAGAAACTTTCACCTCCTGATGAGAAATGAATATATCAAGTATTAGTATTAAAATGGAATATTTGAACTTCTGAAGAACTCACATAGTGCAGAGGAAAGAGGCTTGCTCTCACCGAGAACTTTTTTATCAGTGGCAAAATGAATCACCATCCTTATGATTAACTGAATTGGAGATTTAAATGTGCAGACGCTTACTTAAATAGGTGCCTGAGGTTCACCCAGATGGGCTGACACCTAAAGTAGCAGGAAATTACACCAATTCGAGACTGCCCATACTCTAACTACATCTACTGTACGTTCTTTAGTGTTACAAATCTCAACTCCCTGACAGAATAACACTTTCTGAACGAGCTTTTCGCTGCCAACTAATGCACTGTGTGATTCCACCTGCCTGGGATCTATTCTTCAGGGTTTATATCCCCTGGCGGTGGTAGAGAGATGCTGCAATACTGCAGATGTCTAAAAATCCATGCAGATCCCTGTGAGCTTATTGTCTAGCAGCTGCTGATGGAGACTAATGACACCCAACTATTTATATACCCAGCTATTATATTTTCTAATTCACTGATTTTAGCAGCAGAGAAACCTGATCTCTCTGGCTGCCTGGGGCTTTGAAACCTTGAAACTTGCTGACCAGTGTTGCAATTCTTGACCTAATCAGCAGTGCTAGAAATTAAAACAAAGCTTTGGAATGAAAAGGTTTTTAACCTGCTGTACCTGTCTTTTATCTTGAAGTTGCTTTGCAGACATAAAGGAAGAATTCTGGTTGCAAATACTAGAATGACATCTATGAAACTGTTGATATCAAGTAGGAGCTTTGCTTCCTTTTTCAGAAGTCCAAAACCTAGTATCAGTATACATAGTATCCCTATATGACATTAATTCCATATATAAAATGTGGGATTTTTTTTTTTATATCTCCTCAAAAAAATCCTAAACTGTTTCTAGTTATTCTGACAATTGCCTACTCAGTTTGACTCTTCATTTTTCTTTGATTCTTCATACTGCACATGGATTTTTCTCAAATGTAATTATCTTCAATTCTTCATACCTTTCTGACACATTATTCTTTTACTTAATCTCATTAGTGAAGTCCTAATTCTGCCTTTGAAAAAGGCAATGTTACCTGCATTTTTATGTCAATTAGTGTTCTGTGACCTTTCATTTGAGATTAGTGGTTCCAATGCAGAGATATAGAAAGGATTTCAAAGTACTTCTGGACAAGTGAATGAAAGAGTCTGCAGTGTTTTAATTGGGAAATGCAGTTATGAAGCAAAATTAAACAAGGCAAGTATTGTTTTATTAAACCTAGATCAATTAAAAAATTTCTAAAAATGCAAATATATACCTGTAGCCTATACTGGAAAGAACAAGAAATATTGTTTCCCGCTATATGAGAGCTGAGATAGACAATGAAACATTACCATGAGGAAAGCTTGTCAGTTTTCAATTCTGCAAATTATAATATTTTTTAGAGCCTTGTTTATCATGAAGTTGAGCTAATGAAAAGTTTTTGTTAGCTTTTCTATCATAATATCACTAAATAAACAAGCAGCCTTCAAAGAAATATAACAGATACTTTTGTTTAAATTGGAACTCATCAAATATTCATGACCGTTTATGTGTACTGGGTGATCTGGGTAAATGGAAAAGAACAAAGGAGAGCTTAAGTTGGCACTTTTCTCTGCACCCCTACTTTCAGCCATTCACTGTTCATGTGTCTCATGGATGTTTAGCCATCCACTTCTAATCCCTTCAGACGAGAACAAAGTGTGTGTAACATTTATTTTTCACCTGTTTTTTCTTGAACAGATGCTTTATCTACAATGCATGCATACATCTGATTTGTTTCAGAAAGCTTAAGCAATGTGGTTGTATGGTTTGAGTATTTTTTCCTTTAGGGGATATGTGAGTGCACTAATAAGCAAACAGCTTGCATTAGAAACAATGTGGCATGACACTGTTTCAGTAAATGTCATGGTATTAAAATGAATTAGGAGTCATCAGATAAATGCGTACTATAGAAGGAAAAGCATCTCTGAAGGTCTGGAGAGACTGTTTATACAATAGAGTCACTAGGATAATGTTTGTGGCTAATATTCAGCTCTTCTAATTTCTTCTACCATCTTTTGAAACTTTCTTCTACATGTTGAGGAATAGTGTTAACTAATGTTTTCAAATCAGAGGCTGTGTTTTGCATTCTGCATTTATCCCAGTGTTGTGTGAGTTTTTGGAGAAAATTTAGCTAAGATAATCCAAGAGTGACTTGGGAATTAATAAGGTTGAATTTCTATGAAGAGCTGTTGCTAACCAGCTGTGGGTTGTGGATAGCACAAAGAAGGTGAGGCACTCTTGGGGCTGTGTTCAGCATTGCACCACTGGCTAACGGCATTGTGAGGACTTCCATCGTCCCTCCAGTAATTCCTGGGGCCCACTTAAAAGATTGAGACTGGCCAGCAAGTAGCAGAGCATGATGAAAATAAGCAGCTTCCTTCTGTCTCTATTGCTTCATAACCAGGCAAATGGTTAGACAGGAAGCTTGCTGATGTTGCTTTGATGCTATGGAATTTGAAATTTAAGTAGTTTTAAGTTTCCAAATGTGGCATTTACATTTTAGGTATGATTTTGTATTGGTTTTGCTTTCCCCAGGATATTAAACTAGTGCATTTGAATGCTACAGTTCAAATGCAGAATGAAACGTGCTTAGCAGTCATGAAGTTAGGTGTTTGATTTGAGTAGATATAAGGTTCCATGGATTAAGTCAGGGTGCCTAGGAGGGTGCAGACTGGGTATAAAAACATGCCCTTTTCCTGCATGCTGCATATTATGTTGGGCTTTTTTTTTTTTTTTTTTAATTCTTTCAAAAAGAATCATTGCATTTTTTTATGGTCAAGGAGTCCATATGGAGTTGGTGCCCCATTCACACCCCATTGAATTACAGAATGTTGCTGAGTGACCTGAGAAATACTATACCTCTTCATCATGAGGTCATGATGATTCAACTTGGAGTAGTCAGACTACCCAGGATCAAGTACTCCTAATTTATCTGATCCCCATGAATCAGAATTACTCAAACTCAATAATTAGTGGCAAATTCTTACACACACTTTTTTCCCTCATCCAACTAAAATTAAAACCATTGTTCTTGTCTTTCTGTCCCTTCTACTGCTCATGTGTCATCCTTGAGCCTTGACTGAATGGAGCTTTTCCTTTGGAGAGAGCATGTTCCCAAGCTACTGTTGGGTGTATTGCTGGCCTTATCAATGCATCAGAATTTTAATTCAGGATCTATCACTTTCTCAGTGGCTAAATAAAAGAAAGGGATTCATCATAAAGGCTAATGGGGGAAGCACAAATGTGAACTGTGTGATACTTGCCTTTTGGGTGCCATCCAGAACTGTTATTCTATAAGAAATTTAGATTAGGATTCTGCATACAAAGCAAGCATTCAGACTATATTGGGCAAGTTCTTCACCAAAAATTAAACTCTGCGTGTGGATACTTTTGGAGTGGTGATAGGCTGCTGGACTGAGTAACAAAGGTCAGAAGTGGGCCATTAAGCATCTGGAAAAACACAGTTTATGCCAGCTTTTATTTTCACAGTCTTCTTGATACCTTTAATGTTATTGATCACTGATCAGTGAAGAAGTAAGCTCCCCTGGGGCATTTTAAGATGCTGACATATCAGCATTATTTACAAACTGTTCAAAGCATCTCTGCCAGAAATGTATGGAATATTAAATGACATTAAGTCACAATAGGATGCAAATTAGTTTTCTCCTCTCTAGTGGTTTACAAGGCGTTCATCATTTGTGAATTATGAAAATTAAATTTCACTCAGGGTCACAGAAACCATCTTAATCTATTAACAGCAAGTACAGTTTCAAGGGCAATGTGCAACTGAAACAGTTTTTTTGTTTTATCAGAAATTCACTCTTGGGAGTTCTTCATTATTTCAACCAACTAGCACTTTTGAACCTAAGTTCATTTCTTTGATGGCTGGTTAGGTAATACTCCTTTTGTGTAGTTTCTGTGAGAATACAAAAATGATCTTGAATGAAAAACATACTTAGTTCTAACAGTCTAGTGAAATCAAGGCTCTTATATTCTAAGTGTTCTGAACAGAAATCGTAAGCATTCATTTAGCGGTAGGAGTAATGGTTCTTAGGGTTTTAAGCATAGTATTTAGTACCTTAGTGAAATGCAGCCATGATAGAATTTGTTTGACAAAATCACAGGTGCTTTGCCTTGGGAAACCCAAAGACCCAGAATACTAAGTATTTGAGACTCATCACCTTAATCATCCACAACTGAAATGCTTGTATAGAAGACAAGTTAATTTCTTTGGGATGAGCCCTCTGCTCTGGCCATGCTGGGAGTCCTTGCCAAGAATTTGCATAGGGAGTGTGCCAAAGCTCCAGTCCAGTTACACACCCTAGGAAAGTTGCTTAGGTAGCTGTTCCTGTCTCCCTCCTTACTGAGACCTGGGAACTGATTTCGTGAGCACTTTTATATCATTTTAGAGTAAACACCCTCACTAACGAAGCACTGAAGATGATTTTGAGGCAGACTATTGGCCTTCACTCTGAGGCAGACTAGAAATACTCTTGTGCTTATCTGTATTTAAGAATCGTAGAATCATTTAGGTTGGAAAAGACCCTTAAGATCATTGAGTCCAACTGTAAACCTAATGATACCAAGTCCACCACTAAACCATGTCCCTAAGTGCCACATCTACACATCTTCTAGATACCTCCAGGGATCGTGACTCAACCACTTCCCTAGGCAGCCTGTTCCAGTACTTGATAACCCTTTTGGTGAAAAAATTGTTCCTAATATCGAATCTAAACCTCCCCTGTTGCAACTTGAGGCAGTTTCCTCTTGTCCTATGGCTTGTTACTTGGGAGAAGAGACCAACACCCACCTCACTACAACCTCCTTTCAGGTAGTTGTAGAGAGCAATAAGGTCTCCCCTCAGCCTCCACTTCTCCAGGCTAAACAACCCCAGTTCCCTCAGCCATTTTAAAGACTACAGTCTCAGTGCAAGTGAAAGGGGATGATTTGCACAATGAATGTACAAAATGATCTTATCAGTAGTTACATTGTGAATGAATTCAGGCTTCAGAACTACACTGCATAGCTACATGTCCCTGTCCTCTGACCAGTGTTGGAGACAGCAAGGTAAATTCTGTTTTACCTGGCTGCAAGATAAACCCACATTTGGTTGGTTTAGGTTGTTTTGGTTTTGTGGGGTTTTTGTTTGTTGGGTTGTTTTTTTCTTTTTCTTTCGCTGGATACATCAGTCTAGTTTGCTGCAGCTATTCAGAAGTCATCTTCAGCTCTGATGCATTGTTCTACACTCTTGCCATCTTCTGCCAGATGCTCATAGACGTTGGACACTTCTGTGCTGCTGTGAGAGGGCTGTTTGGGAACATGCTGAAGAGCATTAATGTTCCTTCAAGTAGATAATGCTTAAAGCATAAACTTCAGCAAGCAGAAAGGGTAGTGTCAGAAATACAGTGCTGGAACCTTGTTCCTTTGTTTCTTCCACATACAGCAGCACAGAGTTTGTGACAGCAGTATTGTTAACTGAGGTATTGCCTTTATTTCTTTTGTGCAACAACTTATGTGAAAACATCTAATTATAAAATTTTTAAAAACCATTTTGAATATTTTCTATTAGATCAAGTTTTCATTAGGAATACTTGTCATATGCTATTTTCAATATATTTTATGTGAGTTGCAAAACAGACTTGTTGTAGACTTTCCACTAAAGTTCTTAGAAGAAAGTCTCTTCAGTGCTAAATACCACTACTGTTGAAGGCTTGCATCACTTTACATCTTCAGTTAGAGCATTTTTTATGCTGATGTAATATTGTTGGAATCATGTTGAACTGCAGAAGTGAACATTAAGGCAGCAGTGTTTAATAATAAAACAGTATATTGAACAAGGCAAAACCACTTAAGGAACAGTAAAATAAGACAAATGGCTTAAATCAATGCTCTTTATTTAACCTGTTCTTGCAAAAAAGGTTAGAGCGTTAGTCAAAACTGTTATTTTAATAAAAGGCAAAAATAAGTACTACATTGGAGTACTCCAATAAAAGACTGATAGGCCCTTTTGAGGAAAGGAAAGCTGCTTGCTTTGCTCAGTACTCTGGAAAGGCTTTTACCACTCTGGAACCTGAAATTACTGAGTAGGAGATATACCTAAAAAAGAACTTTCTCAGGCCTATATGTATACAGAGTTGTTATAGTGGGACGCAAAGAACTAGTATTTCAGTCATATTCTTTGCATATGGGTAACTATGGGAAAACTGTTTCACACCATGTCTGAATGTACTCTATCTATAAAATTCCATATTTATAAACCACTGAATACTGACAAAAAGGGTGTTACAGCTAGGGATGTTATTAATCTTGTGCTACATAATCCATATCATGTTGATAAAATATCACTTATCTATCTAAATGTTATGTTTATTTTTGATGGTAGGGGTTTTTTTTGGTGATGATGGTTTCTCTGTCACTTCAGAAAGGTTTTTCTTCTAGAGATTTGCTCTAGACTGGATTAGCTCCCACTTCATTAGGTTTGACACAGGAATTACTGGATAAAACTTTTTTGATATAGGTCAAAGAAATCAATACAGAAAACTAATGGATCCTGTGCGTCCTCAGGTTAAAAATATGTGATTCAGTCACTGCAAAACATGCACTAATAAAAATGTGCAAGTCTTTTCAGATGAAGTCTGAGAAATACTCTTAACATCCGACGCTTTATTTCACTTTCAGGGAAGAATTGGGAAATGCATGAGGATGGGGGGTGGGAGTGAGTTAAAACTTTCTTATTTGAATTTGTAGTATTTAAAACTTTAAATAACTCTAAAGGAATCAGAAGGGTTAATTTTAGGAGGTACCTCTCCATACTAGAAATATATATGCCTCTGAGGATTCTCACTGAATGTGAAATTACTTTGAGGTCACATCAGTGCACGGGCAGTAACTACATACATAAGTTCTAGAGAACTGGATTTGGCCCTGGGCCAAGTGATGTGGCACTAAGCAGCCTTTCCTGCTAAAGTTTTGGATTACCTGTTGGCTTCCATGCAGACACAGCCCTGTTATTGGCCATGTCTCGTAGCCCTGGGATGGGAGCTGTGCGCTGCCCAAGAGCCATGGCCTGCCCACTGCTGTTCTACAAGAAGCTTCTGCCTTCTGTCTCTGAGAAGGGGTAGCCCTTCTTCCCTCCAAAAGAGCATGGATTTTCTTTCTTTTGGTCTTTGTAAAGAAGAAAATCAGATCAGTAACTATAGAAACAGGCAGGCTGGTCAAACTAAGAAGGAAGAAGAGAGTAGAAGTAAAAAATAGTAATATGAACCAATAAATCAGACACAGTAATTATTAATAACATAGAATAGAAACTAACCTGGAAAGTTTAGTATTCTGAATGCTCAGCTGGCAAATATCCTTTCCATGTGGGGTACTTCATCCCAGTAATCAATAATACGAACAAACAGTTGTTTGACAGCATTTTACCACTGTAATCATCAACTGTTGGATCAATAAAGAGCATTGAACAGTTTCTAAAAAGAGAACAACACATCTGTTAATGTTAATACCCCTGAATTGGCCTATATGCTTGTTTGATTCAATAGTCTTCAGAGATAACACAATGAAAGTATCAGGGGATAGAAAAAAGTTTTCATTATGACTTCTTTCAAACCAAGTAGATAAGCTTCATAAAAATATCAGTAAGTACAACACTGAATGCAGATAGTCACACCTGAACTGTGAAAGTATTTCAATTTTTCTGTTTGTGCGGATGTAGCTGCAGCAAGATCAGAGGAGAGTTTTCTGGCATTAGGATGAAGTTGCTTCAAGAGAAGCTGCCTTTTCTCAATATTGTGATGCTTTGGGAGGACTGTTCTGCTCTGAACGCCACACAGCTACACAGCAGAGAAATGTCTGATAAGCAGAATTTTTAAAATTAAGTTTGGCCTGAGTCCAACCGTTGAGTGCTGAGCCTAGCAGCGGCATTTAAGAAGGCACAATTTCAGAGCTATTTTCTGCCCCCCATAATTCAGAATCTGGCATGGGAAGAGAGTCATCAGAAGATCATAAGGAAAATGTTCAACAAGGTGCTCATTGTGTTGCTTGTGTTTTGTTATTGATTCCTTTATATGACTTTGGAACAGTAGAGATGTGTGACAGGAATGGTTTAAGTTGGTGTGTTTTCCTGGATGTGAATGGTTCGTTGCTACCCTTCAAAATCAAGAGCTATGTCCATTTTATTCCCACAGAGAAGCTGGTGTAGAATATAGCTGAAAGCTGATATTTTTCTGTTTTTCAAGTAATACAAAATTTATATTTTTATGTAAAACACAAGGCCCAGTGAATGAAGTATTTAACACTGATGTCTGATACTTTTCTTATGGTAAGGAATATAACATTTCTTTCATGCTTTTATGAATGGTTTGCTACTAATTATCTAAACACTGGAACAACAATCTGGGTCTAAATAGTCAGATGACCATTTCAATAGGCTATATTCAAAAGACCTTGAAGTTGGAGGAGGAGGCAGCTATTAACTTATGCAACAGACAGTTTAAAACTTGTCACCAGATTAAAGATCAGTGGTTGATGGGAAAGAGGTTGTACCTCTCTGGAAAGGGTCTTTTGATCTGGTTTAGAGGCTTACAAGAAGCAAAGGGTCCCAGATTCAGATCCTCTTCTGTAAATGCATTGTGAGGGCAGAGAGTTGCAGAACTGCCAGCAGTTTCTAAGAGTGTTGTGGTTAGATGTAGGAAGGAAAAGAGAGATCTAACAGATTCAATTTTGGGAGAAGTTATGCATGGGTTTGTGTTAGTCACCTTTCTTGTGTCTGGTTTGCATATCTGTAAAAAACTTATTTTAGTCTGGCTTAAGTTAAAGTTGATTTCAAGATAACTGGCTAAGAAGGAAACTCCATCCTTGCTATTGTAGTGGCTCTTACATTTGGCATCAGGGACTACCAGTAGCTGCCTTTGCTGAGCTGTACTGACTGCTCTGGGAATGGCTCTTGCAGATGTACAGGTGGAGACAATATTTTCCTGTCATCAGTGTTGACAAAGCTGCCAAGTACTGTGGCTACTGGAAGCTGGGGAGGATGCCTTGCCATGATGATCAAGAGGGGAGTTATGAAATCTTTGGGATTAGTTTAATTAAAAAGATGTAAAGGTCTGGTAAGAAGTGCAGATGCTGAAGTTTTCTGTTTTCTGTATATACTTTAAAAAAACCAAACAAGCCTCCTGATTTTCTTTCTGAAGTAGTGATTTAAGCTAAAGTAAGCTCACACTGAAATGAGAATAAAGGCAGAGTAATAGGTGTGCACGTGTTTGAATTTATGCTAAATTTACACATGCACAACTGAGTTTTTTGCTTTGACTTTTAGAATATCATTTCAAGATGCTTTTGGTAGCCTGGGATGTTTTGCAGCTGTGATGATGTTTGATCCATCCCTTTGAAACCAGTTAAAAGACAACATGAAGGGTGGGATAGTCCTAAAACCATATTGTACTGATAAAACATCCCATAAAGCTACATGACATTTTACCTTGGAAAGCAGAAAATTCAAGTAGAAGTGAAACAGGCTTACTTGGATTCAGAGTAACACCATTGTAGGCTGCTGTTACCCTTTCCACTGTGTGAAGCCAGGAGATTTCAGGATGCTGGATTAAAAGTGGTTCATTAGCCACAAGGCCCAAATGTTGTAAGTGGAAAATGGGACTAATACTAGATCTGGCAGTAAAACTAAGTTGTTTAGGTTCTAGGTTATCAGCTCCAGCGCTGTTATTAAGATTGATAAGGGAGGAGTGCTTCACAATTCTGTTCAGTAGAGACTGGAAAAAGCCTAAAATCATTAGGGTTGCCATAAATAACAGAATAGAACTCTCTGTGGTCAATTGTTTGTATAGATAGCTTAAATAGCTCTTTGAATCTAGCATTGAGACTACTGAAGTGAGTATCAGGTTCATTAGCAGCATGTGGCCATTTGGTATTACAGCAGGAACTTGGACTTGAGTAATAGCAAACACAAACCAATCTTTACTCCCAGGTCAGAGATCCTCTGGACAGTGTCTTTTCAGTGTTTCCAGGTTTTTTTTTAAAAAAAAAACCCAAAACCCAAAGAGATAGGGTGTTGGAGGTTGCCACTCCTTCAAGATGCGGGAGGCAGCATTGCTTCATGCTCTTCACACAAGCAAGATGTTGTGAGTGAGACCTCAGGGAGGGAGCAGACTGTGTTCCTCACCTTTCTTTGGACATATGCAGCAGTGCCTTTGTCCCAGAGACAGAGCCTCTAGTGGACCTTGAAGGTTTGTCAGCTTGGGAAGGATTCTGCTCAACTGCATTAACACAGACATCTTTCAGCACTATAATGAAACTACAGAACTAGCAACCTTACTGTCTGCAATGGGTGCAGTTACTGTTACTTAGTAGCCTGGATTGCAAAAGTCCTTTCTGGTTGCTATAACTCAAAGATAAATGTCTGTCTGGAGTTTTATTCCCTGATATGTGGAGGAAAAAAGTGGGGGGTGGGGAAGAGAAACATTTTAAAACTGGCAGAACCTTTCAGTTGGATGTTTTCCAAATGAAACTTCTTTTTCATTCAAGGTGGCAAGGTTTGTTGTAGGTAGAGAGAAGGATTAGAAAAATCCTGTTTTGATTGGACCATAATTGATTTCCCCCCACCATGTCATGTGTCATCCCCCCCCCGCCAATATTTTCGACTTTGGTCCTTTATCCAGCCTTTATCCTTTATCCTGTATAAAATGAAATGGGGCTTGACTACTATCTCTGAATTTAATTCTAACCTATACTAGCAAATTTGATAGATGTGACCAGATTCATGTGTTTATTGAGGCAAGCTTGACTGTAAATTCCTAGTGGCTAAAGAATAAAAGCATCTGACATGGCAAACATCTGACATCTGGTACATTGTTAAAGCTACAAAATTGTTTCTATGGATCCAGCTTAGTAATGAATATAGTTTAATGAGCCATAGAATACTGCATTGTATAATATTAAAATGCATCTGTTTACATTTTATTTTACTGTGTTACATAATAATATTTCAATTTGTCCTGTTGAAGTACATAACTATTTCCAGGTTTTCAGGAAAGTAAACAAATAGTTTCAGAAGAAAGGACAGGAAATTCCTTATAATAGTAAAACCCGTATGCAGTGTAAACAATGGAAAAATGTGCCTCAGCCAGAATTCTTCCTTGACTTCTACTAAAACATTAACCATACAATTTTTGTGTGTGTAAAATGTAACAGAATACAAGTCACAAGTTTTTATAAGAGTACAAGGCACAAGTTTTTCTAAGCCTTCTGTGTTTTGTGGGTAAAGTGGTTTTAAACATACAGTATGGAAATTACTGCAGCCTTTTTTTATTTAAAAAGTTGGATCTTGCCACACAGTATTTCATTAATGTAGTACAGTAGCATAGGCTGTTCCTACAGAGGCAAGAAAATGCTAAATTTTTTTGAAATGTGCTAGGTACCCACTAGTGCCTCACTGATGTAATCACCGAGAAGCATGTGATAAAAAAACTCTAGAAATGTTCATTACAATAGATGGTGTAAATTTACTTCTTTGATATATACGTTTTGTTGTTTTTGTTGATAAAACACTGCCATCAGAGCGCTAAGTTTTGATGTCTTAGTTTGGTCTAGTTGAACAGCAAAAACCCAAATGAACAGAAAAACTGAAGCAATTTAACTTAACATGCTTGTATGTAGAAACGTTCTTTCGCTGTTGTGAATGTACATGCTTAACCAACAGTTATATCCCTAAATAATGCCTAGAACA
Source organism: Pelecanus crispus (assembly GCF_030463565.1). Lineage (NCBI taxonomy): Eukaryota > Metazoa > Chordata > Aves > Pelecaniformes > Pelecanidae > Pelecanus > Pelecanus crispus. The sequence continues at coordinate 17,457,475 of NC_134651.1, read as the reverse complement.
CATCACCAATCAATCTTATAATTGGCAGTAATGTGCAAACATTATTCAACAGAATTTCACTCTAACCATGTTTCAGTACTTTGAAAGTTTCTACTGGGTGATCAACGTATAATATAGGGGCATTTTTCAGGAGTACTATGACTCTACTGATCCCAAGCTCATATGCAAATAATGTCTGAGGCTACTTTTATTATTATTTCAATTTTTACATCAATTCTAAAAAGAGATTTTCTGCTTCTGTTGCCACATGTCCCCTTGGAGTACTCTTGCCTCTAGAAAATATTTTAAGTTAGAATTTACTGTTTGCTGGCTGAAATTTCTCACCTATAAAATCTATAATTTGATTGTATTATTTTTCATGAGAACATAAAATCTTTACAGGCTCAGATCAAAGTACTATGTGGCTTGAGGTGTATACCTAGGGGAAGGTACAGGAACAGAACGTATCTGTGGTGATACTTTGCTATAATAATCTTTCAGTAAACAATTTACTGCTGAGAGATTTCCTGAGCCAAAGGTGATCTCTTGAAGTTTAGTAATGTTTTACAATTTTTTATTACCCTTGAATGCGTCAGTCTCCTCTTTTAGCATCTCTAGCACTCCAGAACAAGGAGTTTCACAGCTTATCCATGGTCTCTGTGAAGAGCCATTTTCTTCAGTTTATTCTGAAACTTCATCTTGTGGGCAAACAGTGATGCTTCCAGTCTAGTTCCCTGCGATCTGTAATTCAGACACTGAATGATATTTTTGCATTGAAACACACTTGACTGATTTCTTTTAAGTGAATTTGCATAACTACTTTTCTTAATCAAAGTTTGGAAATTCTACTTTACTGCACTTTCAATTCAATATTTACAAGCAAAATTTGTGATCCTGAAATTAATAGTCTCATCTAAACCATTTTGGCTTTTTACTGCCTTGCTGTTCAATTACATTACGATCTGATCCATTTGCTCTGAAACTGCCAGCTGCTGGGGAACTCTGATGCTTCTGGGAGGATTCCCTGCTGAGTGACAGTGAGGTCTTATTCCTATCCACTCACAGCTGAAGCATCTGGAGTGTTAAGCAGTAAGTACAGCATCCAATTCCTCCCATTCCTTGTTGTAAAACAAACAGAGAATACTCCCCATAGAATGGTTCTGTTTCATTCTACCAAATCAAAGCAATAACTGAGAACACACTCCTTGGTGGAAATCATAAATAGAGTCAGTAAACATAAAATATTAACATAAGTAATAATGTACCCCAGGCATATCTAGCCGTTATGACCATGTTGTTTTCTTAAGGCAATGGTGTCAACTTCATGGTGCAGCTTTCTGTGCTTTCATAAAGGTGGACATAAAGGGAAACCAGCCAAATCTGGTGATTTGTAATGGTGAGACTCACGCAGTGTATTAGAACGTGGTAGGGATTGCTCCCTGCATGTTTTGGTAGCTCTGCTTTGCAAATTCCGATGCATGAAATTATTGCATAAATTATCTGAACTCATGAGAGTTGAGATAGTATGAGTTTCTTTCAGGAGAAGCTGTGGCAAGGGGTGACTTGTATGGGCGTACGTTTGTATTTATATGTATGCATTTATGCATATATTTTAATTCTGAGTCATATGGTTATAAAAGATTCAGTTCTCTAGCAATATCAGAAGTACATGAGGTTCTCCCCATTAGAAAAGTAATTTCTCTCATCCTGTTGTCATTGTACTATTTATAATTGAATTTTTGCTCGTATATCTTTAATACTCAGCCATACCACTCTAGTTTATAACTTTAATCCATTTTTGCCATTTAGTACAGTAGTACAATTGCATACTTGAATGTTGACTTCAGGCACTGTGTACTTTTATTGACTACTTATACCTCCTTCTTCTCAATCATATGTTTCTATCTCTGAGGTCAGAATCTTGACAGTATGGCACAAAACCATGAAATCTGCGTTAATTCCTGGTCATGTTACTGCATCCAATATAGGCTCAGTCATTCTGAAATTGTTTTTTCATGTGAATTATGGCTCTTTGTATCTGCTCGGTTGTTTAGGGAGTGGGAGTACCCATACTGCGTAGAGCCGTATGATACAGAATTTTGAAACCTCATCTGTGCTCTGGTCCATCAGTGTTGGTTTTAAACTCAAACAAAGTTTGAGGACTTAGTTTCTTCTCTCTTTTGTCTCCATTTCCTATATTATTTTGGTATGAACTTTGCGCCAGATGAAGTTCAGTCAAGCACTAATGACTGCGTCAGAATGAGCTGAGTTTTTAGGAGGAGGCCAGATGCCAACTTCCATTCATAACTTACTTCCATCCCAAACAACTGTAGATATGGCAGGAAGGGGAGAAAGTTAAGTTTTTCTTTTTTTCAATAAGTGCTGACTAAAAGAAGAACAAAACCCTTTGGATTTATGCCAGCGGTGAAGAAGTGGCCAACATGTGACTAGGCTTTGTAGGAAATAGCTCACAAAATCCTACTTGTTGCTATTCCAGGCTGGTTACATGAGAGCAGACATTAAAACTGCAGTAACATTGTTATGGAAAGTAAAGCTACATTAAGTAACTTGTAAAAGGTTCTAAAGTTTTATTACCTATGAATTTTTTTCTTTTTCTTTTTTTTTGTTTTCTTCTGCAAAATGTATACCACAAGAATCATAATGCTGCAGGAACCTATTTTGCAGGCAAAAGTAGGACCAGTAAAATTCAAAATTCTATAGTAAAAAGTAAACTTCTGAAAAACCATTTTTCTATAAAATATGTAGTATGTGTAGAAGTCTTGGTGCTATACTAACATAAATATTATACAAGCACTTAGGAATAATGCTGTCATTGTAACCCATAACTATAAGGGTTTTATATTGTGTCACACCATCATGTATTTTATACATGCTCTGTGCACCTACATATTTTCATTAATAGTTCTGATCAGTTACAGGTTATGTGTACACCTCTTCCACATCATGTGGTAAAATCACTGTTTCTCTTTATATTATATGTTCTTTTCTTACCTTGCTCCTATACAATCCTTGCAAGCTACCCCTTTGGCCAGGTTAGGTGTAAAGAAATGAGGCAAGGATTTTGGTTTACAAATGTGAAAATGTGACTGGAAGATGATTGCCTCTGTGGATTGATAGGTATGTGCTTTCCTGTAGTTTAGTTCTTCTCTGAAACACTATTGCATTTCAAGGGATTATTTGGGGCCTGAATTTGTTCATTTGTTTGGGAATTCTGTGCTCTAAAGGGTAAAGAAGAAAAGCAAAGTTTGGTCAAGATATTAGGAAAGCAGTAAGTACGTTATATACCAAAATTACAAACAAAATTTTTGTAGTTAACTAGATGAGAGCATTCTTTTAAATGATGTTACATATTTAGGGCAGCGGGATGTACCCTGCTTTTCTAATATGTGCCATGGACTGTGAAAGGGTCTGAACTTCAGAACAGGAGTATTCCCTGTCGATCTCAGTAAATGATGCTGGGAAACACAGACAGGGAGAGAAGAAAAAAATGTCAGGAGAGACCGGAAAAAAGAACAACAACAAAACCAGTTTCTGTTTGGACTAACTCTATTTACTAAGTCTTCTCCCAAAGGACTTCCTTCTATAAAAAATTCAGAACTGACTGTCTTCAGAGCAATCCATGCTGAGACACCCTCAAAGTGTTTCCGTAGCATTGCATTGCATTAGATGAAAAGTAGGGTGTTATATTCTTTTTTTTTTTTCATTCCTCTATAATACTGTGCCTCATCATCTCTGCTGGGAATTCTCCCAATACACATGAAATCATACCAGAGTAAAGACTACTAGAAAACCATGTACATTTACCACCTTCTTCACAATGTGATCATGTCATATGAAGGGAAAACACAAATATGTCGGTGGAGTTCTGACTCATTTGCTGGCCTATGCTTGGAAATTACTGCAATGGGAGTAATTGCAAGACATCTCATGTCTTAAACCCCAGTTGTTTTGTTTGGTTTGTCCGTCCCTGTGTCATTCCACCCCCGCAACTTGCTTGCTGACGAAGTGAGCACAGAAGTAGAAGGGCTGACAAATGGTCATTGACACACAGTGACACAGCAAGAGAAAGGACAGGGAGTAATTGCATGTATAAACTCAAAATGCCTAGCAGAAGACAGAAAAGTCAATGGTAACAGGTTTCAAATGGATACAAAGGTGAAGGAAAATGCAGTGGATTGTCCTTCAGAAAATGCATGAGGGAAGAATAATACAATCTCAACCACTTTAAAACAAATTTCAAATCTTGGCCATATTGAAAATGGCCAGTCACCCGTCCTAGCTTGGTGTTTACCTTTTGGTAGTTCATGAACAGTTTTAATTGATTCCTCTCTCCATTAGTCACCATGTCATTGCATAGAAAACATATCCCTGCTGGCCCTGCTTGAAATGAGCTATGTAAATCAAAACTACTGTGCCATTCCATAACCATCATGGCACTTTTTAAAAGTTAAACCTGAGAATGTGCACAGTATCAATTTCTGATTCATATTCACTGGGCTAATTAGAGCAATGCGTATGCAAATGTAATTAGTGATGACATGCATGCAAATAATTTCAAATTCATCTTGATAAATATTTCACTAATTCCATAACAAGGATGACATTTGATCAGGAAGCAATTGCTTGGAGCTGCCTTTAATTGAAATGCCACAAACATTTGAAGAGGAATGTCTTGGTTGTGTATAAGTTCCGCTCTCAAGGAAAAGAGGATGAGTGCTAAGTTTAGTCCTTCTTTAAAAATAAGACTGATTAGAAATTAGTTTTAAATGTGCACAGTTTGACACTGGTTTTGAAGACTTCCACTGCTACCCAGTTGCCAGGAGTTTTAAAAGACAGATTGTGTGCAGCCTCTGTGTGACCGGAGAGTGAGCAGAGAACTGTGTGTGATACAATAGTAAAATCAACAGGAGTTTAATTATGACAGCCTGAAGCTGTTTATAATTATAATGCCTAATTAGGTGAGACACAAACAAGGAGAGAGTTCATTTGGTCAATGTTCTCGCCAGTATTTTGTTCTGATGGGAAATAAAATCTCTATACTGAACAAGTAATCAAACCAAAGTTTTAAACTGTTCATACCCTTTGGAAAAATTAAACTGTGTAATTGTGACATTTTATGAAAAGCTTTGACAAAATTTTACCCTTTTTTAAATTCAAATCTACCTGTAAAGAGCAACTCTTCTTGAGAACAGTCAGATGGACTCCTTCCCAAGCCATGCTTTTTCTGTTTGAAAACTGAAATATGTTGCTATAGAAAAGCTGCCTGGTTATCTACTTAGTTGTATATGTTATATTGTAATTGTAATCTCTTGGTTAGGCGAGGTATTTCATAGCACTGAGATCTTCCCTAGTGGTGAAAGCAAGCAGCTGAAGTGCAGGTATCCCAGCCAAAAATCTCCCTGGGACATGCTGGGCAGGTCTTAACCTGGGGGTATCCACAGAGCTGGGAGCTCTTTGCAGAGAGCTGTGCCATTGCTTTAGAGCACAACTGCAGAGAACTCAGTGGTGAGAAACCACAAGATGATAGTACCTATCCCCAAAGGCATAGATTTGTTCTCTAAACCTTTGTTTGCTGAGCTGCTGTTTGGAACCTTACCATAAAAATGTATGTTCCAGTTCCGACTGGTGTCCTCTCTTGGCATCTCATCCCCCACAGCAGCAAGTGTGTAGGAAGGAGAATAAAAAAGGAAAAACCTTTAGTAATATTTCCCAAGAAGACATCTGCAGCCTCCAGCAATTTTTTTTCCTTGAAAGGCATTTTGTACCAGTTGTGTCTTATGTGTAATTGCTCTTGAGGTATTTTTCCATCTTTTACCTATTTTCCCCTCTCAGCTGCATCCTTTGTCCTGTGTCAGTGGCACCCCAGCAGCCTGATTCTCTATTTTTGTAGTACAGTGCAAATTTGATAGGAGGCTTTCACGTAGTCCTGTCAAAGGATCAGCCTTCCAAACATAATGCGATTCCATTGACATGATGCGAGCTCTGTACGCTTACTTTTTACACGCTGCATATTGCATACACACTACATTTTTCACCCTGGTGACAAAAATCAAGAGTTAAAATGAGACATTAATATGTATGTTTTGGGCGCACAGGAAGGTAAGACTTCTACTGCAAGATAGTACTTGCTGTGGTTGGTGTTTTGGGGTTTGTTTTGGTTTTGTTTGGAGTTTGTTTTTTTTTTAAATGTGGGAGATCACTTAATTGTTACTGAGAGACAAAGGTGACACTTTTTTGATTGAAATCTTTTTGCCAGAAATGCAGTGTGACTTAACATAATTTTTCCACAAACTTTTGTCAAATTGTTTTTTTTTAAAAAGGGGAATGTGAAAATTCCACAAAACTTCTAAAGAAAATTGCCATTTAAAAGTATCTGAGTTTAAAAAATGAATGCCAGTGCACTAAAAACAAGGAAATGTTTTGCTGGAGCTGGCATTTCTTCAGCTACAGAGGAAAAAAAAGTTTCATTGGTTTTATGCAATAATGGTCACTGCTTACTGGTATCTGCACTGAAAGCACAACAGTGGGCAGTCTGTAAAGCAGAAGTTGTAAAAGTACTGGCTGTTGTAAAAGTCAGACTGAAGCAACAAAATATTTTACTAAACTAAGAATTAATTTGATCATTTATCCAAAGTCTCAGAGAATAGTTCATTATTATTTGTAATTGTGCAGCCCTTAGAACTGTAGAGTAAGTAAATAAAAATGGCTTATAGTGCTGAGTATTAATTTTTTACTAACAAGTTGTAATGTTCGCTTCTGTGCTTCAGGGTTTGTTTCTTCTTTAATGCAATTAGCATTTTTATGCTGAAAGAGGCATGTTCTTACTCAAAGCATAAATTATTAAGCAACACTGAATAAAAAATCTGGAGTACGCATGTATGCATTTCTGTATGTTTCTTCAGGCATTTAATTTTTAATTTAACAATGTCATATATTGGCAGTAACTTTTAGCATGGTAAGGTTGTTTTATCCATTTTGTTGTCACTTAGTAAATCAACTGTAGGCTACACAGACAAGCAAGTGCTTTTTGAGCCAGGGTGCTGAATTGAATTATTTTATATTTCTGTACGCTTTCCAGAAAATAAGCACAAAACGGAGTGATGAACCAGACTCAGAATAAATCATTTTAAAATGAGGAAGCAGAATGTATTGAAAGATTATTTAATAGAGTTCCTGAGCATAATTCTTGGAACCAATGTTGTTTAATGTTTTCAGTAATAGCTTTGGCACAAAAAGTGTAGTATTCTGTTGAAATTTACTAAAAATTCAAAATTAGGTGGCATTGTCAACAGAAGAGACAGCTTGAATTGCTGGGCAGAAAGTGTGGAATGATATTGAGGGTGGAATTTTACTTTTTTTTTTTTTTAAAAAATTCCCCCCCCCCCAAAAAAAAAAAAAAAAAAAAAGAAATTAAATTCCATAGTTCAAAACATAAAATAATGCACTTGGGGAATAAACCAGAGATATTCTGCATTAGTCTAACTGCCCATCCCTTTGGGGGAAGAAATAGTTTGAAGTATAAATTGTTCCAAGTATGACTGTGGGTTGCCAATGTGATGCAACTGTGGGGAAATTCAGTTGCAGATTGCATCATTCAAGTTTCTTCCAGTAGAACTACTGGAGTGTTAGAATCCTGTCCAAAACCCTGTTACTCTATAGGGGGTTATATACAGTATACTCTGTAGGGGGTTTTATGCTCTTGATTAAGAAGCATGAATTATTACAGATGAGGACTGAATTCAACACTGTCATTATATATCACAGTGTTTGCAATTTCTTTTTTGTATATTAAGTATCATGTTAGATACTAGCGGAGCACCATAATTTAATATTTAAATCCTTAGAAATCATATGTGAGAAATAGAAGTGACCTGAAGTGCTTTGATTTGGGGATGAATAGTTTTTGATCATATTCCTTTCTGAAAATCACTTAACATTTCATGATTCCAGAACACATAAATTGAAGAAGTAAAAAATCATAAATCATGTCACTTCTGAAAATTTGTACTTAAGAACAATTAGTCTATTCTTTATGTGTATTGGATGATAAATATAGTTCATTCCTTTGCCTTTGAGAATGATGTCGTATTAATATTAGTTTTAACATTATAGACAATTTTAATGATATATATTTCTATAACTTTAATAGCATTCCTTTTATTTAAAAAGGACTAAAAATACTTATTGTAAATACAAACCCAGATCTTAATATTTTGGTTAACTCAGAAAGGGATAAATATAAACATAATTTTCAATATATAACATTTTTAGATATAGAAAACTGGAGCACTAAGCAGTGGAGTACTCATAAGTGGGGATTTACAGACATTAACATCTGCTGTGTTATTTGAATGCTATGGAAATGTACTGCAGAGTGCAAATAGAAATAATTGCACATTAATGCAAGAGATTCAGATTGAGTCTGCTAATATATACCAACGCTATGGTTTGTACAAAAGTTGCATGCTGAAAAGTCCTTATACATCATCATTTCCATATCAGTGAAAGTAGCTGCAGCCCATGTTGAACTTATTCACTGTTCCTCAAGCCCTGTCATAGATAGCTTTCAGGAATGATTGAATTTTTGTAGCTTGACTTGGCAGTCATGAAACATAGGAATTAGTGAACATGGTGCATGTCCAGAGGAAGGCCAATAACAAGGGGAAAGATGAAAGTCTTCTAGAGACCAGACACATGTCCGAGCATATTCTAATTCAAAATAGGAAGAGGAGACTTGCTATAGCTTAGGATCTATCCCACAACTAAGCCCTTTTCATGTCACTTAAGGCAGAGGCTGCACTGTCCAAGTCTTTCCTGAGCCTCTTTCTTGTTCAGTGCCGCAATGTTTCCCTCTCTGTATAAGGCTTAAATAGAGATTTTGTTTGTTTCTTTCTTTTTTAATGCTTTTTTATTCATGATAGGCCCACCATGGGTAGACAGGTGACTTAGTCTTTTAAGTAGCAAACTGGAGCACTACTGTCATAGCATCATCTTTATTTCGAACTATTGACCTATCGGACAAATATGTACGTATTTATAAATGTACTGCTTTAATATACAGGATTTTTCAAAGATTTTTACTTTCCAAGACCCGGGGCGTGTGTTTCTGCTTTTGCATTTCCAGCTTGCTAAAATGGGAATGTTTTAGTTTAAACCACATGATTTTGTAAATAAAGAAGAAATGATCAGTGGATGAGTTGATAAGTTAGTCATGTTACATTCCCTTTGAATTTACTGGAGATCTAGTCTATAAATTCGATGAAAAAAAAAGAATCACCCTAAAGGAGATGTTTTCATGTGATCAGCTACATAATGTTCTAAAAATGACTGTTTTTCTTCATTGACCACAAACGGAGCTAGGGACATCCATATTGGTTCAGTGAACTAATTCATTCCTTTTCCTAGTTTACCACAAAATGGGTGAAATCATAGGGAATGATTTAAATGTATTTTGCCATGTTGTACTTATAGCTTTCATAACAAAAATTTCTATTGGTGGGAACAGGATCAGGAATTTGCTCCAAATGTGTTTATATTATTGCTAGTGTTTTGCTAAAGGGACTCTGGGAAAGCATTATGCAAGAAATGCCAAATATTCATCATGGTCTATGAGAGATTGTTTAATGAGATCACAGGGGATAAATACTGCCAATCCAAGGAACATGGCTTTATCATTCATGATACAGGAAAAATTAAAGGAAGTCAATTTTGTCCCAACTACCTCAGTTGGCCTAAGAGTCTACTTTCCTTGCAAACCTTGGCATCCTGAATACCACTATCTCAGGTTTCACCTATTACAAGTCCTGTGGTCTGTGAGTTCAGGAAAGCTTATCTGAACTAAAAATATAAACTGTTTTTAAACTTTTGTTAAGATGAAGTTTTGATTCTATAAAATATGTAAAATCTTTTTAATTACTCTTACTGAAATTATTACATTCTTGACAACCCTGTATAATGTTCAGTACTCAATAAAATATGCTATTTCTCTATCATTCAGAAGTTTCTAATGACTTGTAGAAAAATGAAAGCTTCAATTGTAGGTTGAAGTCTTTTTTTTTCAATACAGTTGGCTTTTAAATGGATGAATGGATCAGCAAAACTGATGGGCATCTGTTTCATTAGCATTTTTTAATATTATCAATTCTGTGTCCAGTATTGTCAACCAGAAGAATCCAATCATAAGAATACTGTTTTAACTCAGTCTTGTTCCCCAAAAACAGTTTTAAAAAAAAAATAGTAGGATATCAGAGAGAACTGGAATTTTTTGCTACCTCAGAGATATGCAGCAAATCAGCTTAATTCCTAATACAGTGCATGCTTAGTGAGGTTCTTCTATAGTGAAATGTTTTTTTCTAACATCTCGAAAGCTTTTTCTGCCAACTAGGATCTTTGCAAATCTAAACCACAACTCTTTAGCAACAATCTGAAAATACACTTGAAGCATATGGATGTTGAAGTATGAGAGTATGGGCCATCTGGTCATCATATGTCTGCTTTGCATGCTTGGATTGGTTTGTCAAGGGTCTCAGAACTGTTTCCGAAGGATTATTAAGCAAGAGAAAACCAGAAGATTGCTACAGAGCAGTGAAAGGTCTTGGGCCCCTTTTGGCACGTCTTTAGTCTTAAGCTCCAATGTAAAATGAATATGCTTACCAAATATGTTTACTGTCTCCTGCTGGGTGGATTCAGAAGCATGTCTTCCTGTTTTGTTGGCTTTGATGTTCCTCAAAGAGGCCTAACCTGCAGGATGTACCTGCAGGTGCGTGTCGATGCTCCTGGTGGGTAGTCATACTTGCACAGCTGTGGCCCTGCTGGCACTGACATGGAGAGAAAACCACAGCTTGGATTCTGAATGAGACAGCCAGCAGTGCCTGCTGCGTCTCCTCCAGCCCTGCCTCCAAAGTTTGTGGCCTCTGTATTTGCTGCACTCGGACATTTTGCATAACTGTTCATGAAGTTCTTCTGTGCTCTGTGTACCTAGTGAAAATTTCATTTCTGCAGCAGTGGTATTCAGTTTACCACAGCTTTTTCAGGGTCAAAGTATTTAAAATGGGAAGAAAAAAAATACCCCTTTTTCTGCCTCAGGTAGGCAAAATTCTGTCTCTTGGCAATTAACATGAGATTTAAAACCACCAGCAACTATTTTTAACTGTGATGAGAGGAAGTTTAGGTCTACAGTTGTCTACTCTTTCTTCCTTTTTATTCCTTATTTTTTCTTATATGGAAGGGAGGAAGTTTGATGTTTTAGATACTGTACAACAGATCTCTTCCAGATAATGTTTTTCCTCCTATGCTTTACTGAAATTTTTAGTGCTGTACCCAATTGCACACAGTATTATAGATCATTGAAGTCTTTATGAAGAATGCTGTCTTAACAGGAGACATGTACCTGTCAAGGTCCATGTAATCATCCACATTTTCTGGTATTTATTAAGCTGGAAAGTTGATCAACAAGCAGAAAATTGCTTGGAACGTTAATGAGAAGAGTAGAAATATGCTGCATTCATATGGAAATGTTTTCCAGTCAAAGCTCCATGACCAGTACACAGGCAGTGATGTATAATTAATCAGGAAAACACTTTATCTACCCATATAGATATGTGTCAGTAATACAATTGTGTGGTTTTTTAACTGGCTAACAGGAAATATGGTGCTGAAAAATTGTGTAAATTATCATTGAGTACTATTATTGGGAATTTTATATAACTCCTTTTTTGTGTGTGCCTTCTTCTTGCATGAGTGGTTTGCCTTTTACCAAGAATATGTTCTACCAAATTTTGCCTAAAAAAAAAAAAAAAAAAGTGGCAAAATTAAACTTTCATAGTTTTCTTGTTTGATATAATTTTACATATGTATGTATATATTTCTGTTTCTTTATACTTCTGAACAACATAGACATTGTAAAGGGGGAAAAAAAAATCTCCGAGGTAGCTGCAGGATAGTTTTGATCACCTATATATCTTAAAGCAAAGTTCCTATAACTAAAAAGATCAGAGAAATTTTAAGGCCGTTCTTTCTCTGACCTGTGTTTGAGAACCAAGTTGAGCTGTGGTCTCAAGTCCCAGTCCCACTGTGGGCAGCGTGTGTGGGGCTGTGCTCCATCCTCTCCTCATCCTACAGTCACACACAGAATACAGCAATGGTCAGAGCTGAAATAAGTACTCCTGGGGTTTGTTGCAACAAAGGCAAAGGGGTTGCTGGAGATGTTTTGCAGTTCAAATCCAGGCTGGCATGCTATCATGGAATCACATGTATTCCATTCAATAAATGGAGATGCCAAGTACCAAACCCCAAAGTTTACATTAAAAACTACAGTGATGGGCACTTGAAAATTATTTAGTGGAAAGCAATGACTTATGAGATGATTATTATTTGTTTGCTGAGCCATACTGTTTTTACATCATACTGTACATCGATCTGCTAAAATTTCAGAGAGGTCTGTGTCAGGACAAATCCTCTGCCATGGACATTGTTGTGTGAGGTCTTGCATTTTGTGCAACTTCCCAGAGATTCAGGACCAGTTTTTTGTGTTACATCTGTATCTTCGCTAAACCAGCCTTTGCCTTTTAACCACGTGACTGGGTTCTGATCAAATACTGCACCAGTCACAAAGCCAGCAGGCTTTCTCCTCCACATTTTCTCTTTGAACTTGACTCCACCTACAGCATAAAGTGCAAACTGTCCTGCTCCAGACTGTGTACCTTTGTGGCTTTTGGTTCCTGCACCCTGCCCGTTTGCGTGTTACTCTAGGCTCTTGGTGTTTGTACAAGTATTGGTCTGCTACCTGCATTGGTGAAGGTGCTGCTGTTATGGGAAGGGAGGTGGGTGTTGGATGTCGGTGTGACCTAGGCTCCTGTGCCACCAACATGGCTGCTGCCAGGCTCTTACTGAAAAACGTTCCTTGCTGACCTTTTCAGATTTCTCTCAGTTTGCCTCATTTTATTCAGAAAAAAAAGTACTTATGGTGCTGAAAGAACATGAAAAACGTGAATGATATTTGTGCCTGAAATGATGAGATTGTCACCGAGGCAAAGCAATGGTGCTGATTATATGGTAACCAAAACCAAAAAGAGGACCAGCTTGCATTTCTGAAGTGAGGGCAATCTTTCCTTATGAAAATATTTATATGCATTCATGTGAAATAGACTACTTTAATAAATGAAGTATTCTCTCATATTCAGATTAGTTTTTTCAAATACTTGTAATTTTTCTCTGAAATCTAAGATGACTCTGCTGATTTATATGAAGAATGATGTTCTCTGTTGTACGAGACAATACAAAATATATGGATGGCTTCACGTAAATATTTATCTGTTGCTCTTGCAGCTGAATATAATTACTTCACATATGTATCTGAAGACTAATACGCATAGCTCTGCACATTTGATGATTTCTTGAAAACAGACTGGAGAACTTTTTAAACTGAACTCTTTTAATACCAGAGTGATCTGAAGGAACAAGGGAAGACCAAGTCATTTAGAAATCTGTTAGATCATTTTATTTTTAATATTTTTGGCAATCCTCATTATTCTAGTGCATTACCAACAAAAAGCTGTACACTGATGTGTTTTCCCATGAAAAAAACACAAGATTTTTATTTCTTCCTAGTCTTTCAAATCATATTACCCACAGAGTAATAAGTGGTGGAAGAGAAGCCAATGGCTGTTTCCTTGACTTTTATGGAAAGAACATGAGTTCTTATGACAGTCTCTTGGGAAAGGTTTACTGCATTCAAACATTAAATAGAATCACTTCAGAAGAGTTGAGCTTTTTTTTTTTAATCTCAGAAATTCAAGTTGTATTTCATTGTTTAGTTTCATACAGTATACTTCCTTTTTTTTAACAAGAGGAATATGGCATATTGCAGTGGAATTAATAATTGATTTTTACTTATGTTTCTATTAATGATGTAAATAGTACAGTTTTTGATAAGCCACTATTCATAAGTTCTACTTGAATTACATTATAGTTGATTACAACTAGGGACTGCTGATTTTTTGGTGCTGTAGATGTTTCAACAAAACACTGCGTTTTGTGGGGAAATGATTTTTGCAGAAAATTCAACTGAACAATGGGTTTGAGAACACATTTCTAGTTCCTGAAAATACCTATTTAATAGAATTCTGAATTTCACTTTTCCTGTAGTATTTACAATATTTATTTTTAAATTTCATTGTTTTCAAGTTAAAAATGCAGTACTGCTACTTCTTTATGGTATTACAGTTTAGCATAGTAAGCCTGGGATTCTTAGGTACTACTGTATTTTTAATTTTTTATTCATCAAGTTATTAGCAACAAATACAAGGTAGGATTGGTTTGGGTTTTTTTTTGTTATGGTAAACGAATGCTTCATAGTACCTAGCTATCACAGTGTGGGAACATCTTAAATTCATAGTTTAACAGCTAGTATACAAAAACTAATTTATAATCTGACCAAAGAAAAAGGGAAGATTTTTGGCTGTGCAGGGATGTTTGAGATGTGATAGCCTCTTCTGTGATTACAACCAGTCCTTGAAAATGTCCTGGCAAACTGTGAAGACCTTTTTAATCACGTTGGAAGTGAACAGAATAGTTTGTTAGGTATGAAGTCCTAGTTATATTCTTAAAGTTCGCTTCTGCAGCATTTCTTCTCTTTAGGCCTGCTAAGGGCCATACTTGTTAATATGTGGCTAATGCAAAAAGGGATAGAATTGCATGCAGATTATTTTCTTTCCTCTTTCATCTTGCCTTATTATCTATGCCTTTTTCATAAGTGAGCACTACCCCCTACACCAAATGCTTCAAGGAACGCAAAATTGCAGTTGTGCTTTATGTAAAGGCTTGTCCTCATTCCTTGTGTTCAGACCTAAATTACTAAAACTTTAGAGGTTTATAGTTAGAGCATTTCCACAAACACCACAAGCATCATAACATTTTCTTGTGTATTTAAGTGTTTTTCAAAGGGATACGTAAGCATGAGTGAAATAAGATGATAATAGCAAAAACCTGTAGGCTGATACACTGCTTTCTTGACTCCTTTCAGGTTTTCACTGAATGTAGATTTTTTTTTTTTCTTTTTTCTATAATTCAGTTTATAACTACAGGTTATCCACTGGAATTAAATGTAGTGCTGATTGCTAAAGTGTCTTAGCGTCCAAGCATATTGTCAGTATTAATCTTGCACCTTTAATAACTTAAGATAGTCCTGCTTGTAAGTCTGCTTTCTTTCATGATGCTGTATTGCCCCAGGCTAACAGCTGCACTTAGTTAAGGCATGGGTCTGATATCCTCCTCAATGAGTCCAGAGGGGCAACATAAACATTTTCCATATTTGCACATCTACTCCCCCCTCAAAATTTCTGGTAGCTTGTATTTCTTTCCTTGCTTCAAGGAAAAGAATCCCTATTTGTCCATGCAGAAAAATCAGTTCTCCCGTTCTGATTTGACCATTTCTCAAGGCTGTGGCTCCTCTTTTGTCCTGGGCTGCATTAGCCATAGACAAGCAATCTCTTAACCTTTTGCTGAGCTGATGTCCTTATGGGGTAGCCAGCTGCCTGTTCCCCACCCTGCTCCTTTTGCTCTCTTCTGTATACGCAATCAAGAAATTAATGAAAGGATGCTTCTAGAAGCAGTAGAAAAGTAACTAATTTTAGAAGGTCAACCTGCTCCCTTTGATAATATTTCTCCCATTCTTGGCAGTAAGCTTTAATATTGACAGTACTAGCCTATTTATGGCTCACACTTCTGGCTAAAAATGGTTTAAGTTCAAGGTTAACAGGTAGTGATAATGCAATGGGTTTTCCAAGTTCTGCTGCAATATGAAACTTCTTATGTACCTTGAGGTGTAATGCCACCGCCTAATGATACTGGAGTGAGAAGCCAACTAGTTTTCTTGAAAAAGTTTCCTTGAAAATGTTGGAAGCATCCTAGAAATTGGAAAGGTTGCATAGAGACAAGAATATTTGATTTCCTATTCCTTTTCTTGTATCTTTCTGTGTATTAATGAAATGTTTGAGGGAGCTGGGAGTTGCTGGAGTAATGTGTAGGCAGAGATTATTTGATACTTGTTCATGCTCAGTGTCTGCTCTCAAATTGCAGGTGGCTTCTTGTTTACAGTTATCGGCCCCACAAAGTGTTAGATTTCAAAAATTGGGAAAAAGAATCATTTAAGTTCCATTAGTGACATTAGATCAGGTGTACTATGCTGCCTGTGATTACTTTTTAAAATATGAATGTCTTAAAAGCAGGAACATAAAGGGATACTAAACCACATCTATACCAGAAAATGAAGACTGAAGATGGGTATTATTTCAAGTGCTTTAAGTTTTTGTTTGTTTTTTTTTTTAAAAAAAAATTCCAAACCATGGAGTAAATAGATAAATTGTTACTGCATGGCCACATCCCCCACTGGGCAAAATCTTCCCTACATTAAATGTTAGGCCACAGTGATGTCTTAAAATATATGTACTTAAAAAGTTCATTTTACAGTAGCTTTTACCTGTATATGACTGATTGAAGGACACCTTTTTTCCCCCCAAGGCATGTAAGTTGTATAATGCAATAGAAAAATAAATGCAGATGTAATAAAAAGATTTTAAAGATTTTATTAAATTTTAGCTTGACAGATGTAAGATAATAGAAGCATATTATTTGAATAGCAGCAATTCTGTTACTTCTGAGATAAGCAGAAAGTACATTTATATAGCAGTATACAAGGAAGTAAAATTTTATAGTAATCATAATTATTTATACAGTTTTGTTTCCACTGGCCCATAAAAGTACTATTTGGAGTATTGGAGTTTCATTTAAACTGTGTTTGAAAATTTTCCCATTCATCAATATAATAGCAGAAGTTTCATCCAGGAATTTTTTGAATGATGCTTAGTGCTTGTTCCTAAT
Source organism: Pelecanus crispus (assembly GCF_030463565.1). Classification (NCBI taxonomy): domain Eukaryota; kingdom Metazoa; phylum Chordata; class Aves; order Pelecaniformes; family Pelecanidae; genus Pelecanus; species Pelecanus crispus. The sequence goes on along the minus strand of NC_134651.1, from coordinate 17,440,597 downwards.
CACATGACTTGAGTCACTTCTCTTGTTTGAAATGCCTTATAATTTGAAAAGCGTTAGTATCCATCAGTTTGGTCAGCTACATTTAGAAATGTGAAACTTAAAAATCGTTGTCCAGAGAACAATATTTTTCCCAAACTCATCTAATCCATCAGTTGCAGAAGCTTAGTGCAGATATCCAGCTCTATAAAATTTAGAACATTTCTGTTTTCCTGACTAACATCTGCAACAGGTTTGATGTGCAGGTTTTTTTGTTGTTGGGTTTTTTTTCCTTTCTTATTCTCTTACATAGTTCTGTTTTGAGTATGTTTTGTAAGGTTTTGAGTGACAGGGAAAAGGAAGAGTGGGGTAAAGATAGGGGAAATACTTACGGAGACACACTGTGCCAGTTTCTGTAGGCTGGTTACTGTAGAAAAATCTTTTCCTGGTAAATCAGGTTCCTTAATTCAGGCTTGTAGTCTGACATCCAAGCATGAACTATCCAAGAGAGCAGGGGAGAGAGGGAGAAGGCATAGATATTGCCTGGTTAATAGGTTGTACGTTATCATTCGTTCAGTGACAAAAGAAACAATGTTCCAGACTGTCTGGGTGAATCTAAAGCAATCTATGAGGAACATAAGTGGGTGGTAGTATGTAATTAAATGTCCAGCTATATTTGGAATACCTGACGTGTCCTGAAACCTCAGCTTGATTTGTTGTTGCTGCTTCTTGCTTGTCAAGCTTATGAACTGAGAGCCAGGAAACCAATACGTGTGTCAATTGTTCCATGAAGTGTGATGTTGTAAACGCTCTCTTATCTCTGCAGAGACCTAATAATATTAAAAGGATGATTGATGCCTCTGGCATACAAATATAGAAATTAGAGATGGTAAGAGTTGTCTTTACAAAGGTTTCTTCTATTGGAAGGTTTTTTTGTTTCGTTGTGTTTTGTTTTGGTTTTGGTTTTTTTTTTTTTTTCCTGAATGGGCACTTCTCTTGGGAAATTAAAAAGATTAGTAAAGTTCCTCGAGAGAGAGGCACTTCTGCATAGCAAGTACTTTAATCATTATAGTGTCCCCCTTCCATTGTAGGAGACCAAAGTTCAAGTCCCTTCTCACATGACTTAGACTTGGGACTTGCATTTGGGCCCTTGTACTACCTTTTCTAGCTTCTGTCATTTTTCCACATGTTGTTCCACCAGGAAGTTCCTGAGGGTGAATGAAATCTTCAAAAGCTTTCACAAAAATAATCCTTGTTTTCTGATCAGCTTAATATTAAGAACTGTTTGGGTTGTGATGTGCATGCAAAATTCAGCTTAATATTAAGGAGTCCTTGGGATGAGTGTTGTGCATGTAAAATTCACCTATATACTGAAATAAACTTCCTCTGCAAACAAGCTCCTGTTGAGGAGCAATACCCACAAATGGATATTCTCTATTGTAGCTAATCTTCTCTGCATGGTTCAATCTGAGATATTTGAATTTTGATGGACATGATGTAATTAATTTTCATGGTTTGTTGTGTTGCTTTCGGTTACAAGTCTTACAGCACATTTTATATGACATATAGTAAAATTGTAGAACAATATTGCTATATAGAATATACATTTTTATAAATGAGGTGCATTCAGAAAATCATCACAATTATTTCCCTGATTATTGCTTAATCTAATAGAAAAGCTACATGAGAGAGAAATTCAACATGATCTGTAACAGTTTGCTTTCCTGTTGCAAAAGTCCGTTATAAATAAGTATATTTTAACCAAAACCATTGTTAAAGTATTACATTGGAAAATTGTGTTTATAAACACATTCACTCAAAAATGAATAGAAAATTATTAAAGTTTCAAAAAAGACTTCTGTTCATCATCAAACAGAAATTACTTCACTAGTTGTAATGATCTAAACTGTTATGGATTACAACTTTAAATGTGGTTTCCATTACATGCAATATTCCCTGTGCACTCTTAAGAAAGGGAAGTTGTTGACCTGATGAGTGCATGGGCCACTACAGTTCCTCACTCAGGTGCATGCTGAACCTACACCAGAATTTCCAAACTGAGTAGGAAGCAGTCCTTTCTATGATCAGCCCTTTGGGTCCTCATGGAATGGTGAGTTAATCTTGCAAAGTGATTATAAGATTGAGTATGTTGTGTACTGCTACATCTTGTGGGAAAAATAAATTTGGTTATCTGAAGTCCACAAGGCTTTGGGGTTTCGTGTTTTGGTTTTTAAATTTTATTTTACTTTCATTTTATTGACAGTTTTTCATGTAGTTTTAATCATGACATTATGACAAACTTATGAGAAAGGGATTTGGTGCATACTAAGACATTCCCTTGGGACTCTTAGTGGATCAAAGGTAACATAGCAGTGCAAATAAAAGGCAGGCTTCCTATAAACAAGATAAGTAGAAAAAATTGAGTCCATGGTTGTTGGATTAATTATACACTGTGCATTCAAGGTGATAGAGTTTACACAGCTGTGTAAGAAGATAGATGTTAGGCTGGAATTATAATGATTGAAAAAATTAGGCAGTTACTGTCTGTTTCATAGGGCAGTGTGTACATGTTTATAATCATTTGGTTTGCAAAAAACTTTCTGAGTTTTGGGTTAATAGACCTCTGTTTCTATTCTGGTTCATTTTATTCATGCTGATAGCTCTCCTTTTCAGGGCTGCAGCAGTTCCCGTAGTGTGGTTGTATCATTTGTGTTTGGAAGGTGCATCAGACCCTGGATGGCTCCTTCAAGTGAACAAATTGCAAGTCAGGATCCAAAGCTGGTCCATCTGTCCTGGATTTAATTTCAAATATTGTTAAATTTGGGTTAGATTACTGATTTCTGGAGAGAACCTGGAAAAAGATATACCTGTCTTTGTGGGGGCAAACAAAACACCCATGAATACCTGTGTGTGCATGTGTGCATAATGTCTATTCAGTTGTTAGTGCATGCCTCATTTCAGAGAATGAGATACAAAAGACTCTTGAAAATATTATCCTGCTGTTTTGCCAGTTTATGCATTCATTATGCCCTATCTGTAACTTGTTTGAGTGTGCAGAGTCACAGTCAGTCATGCCAGGCCAGTACCTACTACTGCTTTATTGCTAGTGCTTGGGAAAGAAAGGCAGAAGATGATGGCCCTAACTAGGCCATCATCACCTATATATATTTTGAGGCACCAAAAATTGGTGTGGGAAATATTTATTTGCTTCCCTGAATTCAGCAGTAGAACTTCATTTGCTGCATATATCTACATGCACTCCATGAAATCGGAATCTGGCCCTGAGAAATCTTTTTGGAGACCTGCAGGATAAAGGTTGGTTTTGACTTGCTCACCTTGTTTTTTTCAAAGAAGTATGCGTCAACTAACAGTTAGCAAGGATATGCTCAAAAAACCCTGGATTTTTGTTTTTCAGTTGCTGAATATTACCCAGCTTATACTTCTGTAATTATGCATTCAATTACTTGCATTTTTATTTGTTTCTTGTACCGTAACTCTGTTTATTGTGCTGCCTGTTATCATTTACTACTTCTCATAGAACAATTGAAAAATACATTGAGTATCTTATAAATCAAGATTTGGTGAAGACATGTTTTCCTTTTAATTCTCAACTGTGTCTTGGACAGGACTTCATGGATTAACAGCAAACAGATTGAACATGGATGACTTTACCCAGTTAATTTCCTGTTGTCTAAATAATTTACAGGATTATTTGAACAACGCTTGAGTGAACTCAAGACAAACCAATGAACACATACTAAAAGTGAATGAAACACTTATGTAGTTAGAATTAAAGGGAGATAAGGACAATCTTCATTGGGAAAAAATTCCTTGTTACTGATGAAAGACACCTACATATATTAGGAGATGCTCTGTTAGCTGATCTCATCTTTCATTTCTATTTCACAATCTATGAATGACAGTGTGGAAAAATGCTGTATTTATAAAACTGGAACCTGATCTATATTCACGCAAACTCCCCAGTTAAACTACCATATTAATTATGCTGCTGTTATTCCACAACAGTTCCACTGAAGTGGGTTAAAGCTTGCAGATTTACTGAGGTACAACAGAGCATACATTTTATCTACATAATTTTTTTTCACAAAAATAAGCTCTCTCCAGGTCCATAAAATCTGCTTGAGTTTTATTAATCTTGAACCAACTGTGAATAAAAGCAAATGGTATTGTTTCCGGCATTTCTGCCTGTAAACAAAAAGAGTGCTATGTAATTTAGCTGCTTTGTTGTTGTTACGTTTATAGTTATATTTGCCTCCAGAGAAATGTATCGTATGTGAGTCGCCATGCTGGGTTCGTGTAATGGTCCCCACAATTGCAAGTTATGAATTTATAACTACTAGTCTTGTACAGTAAAGCTCAAGAATATTAGCATAGGGGAAGGGGGAGTCAAAGGCTGTTGTATCAGTATGTCCAACCCGCAGACGGGGGACAGTTACACTGTCACACCTCCTGCGACATGGAGATGGGTGCCTGCCCAGTGTCCGAGGCTCTGTAAAATCTGGTTGCTGAAGGGCACTTCCACCAAGAGGGACTGGTCCTGCAGTCTCTTGTTCTGCCACTAGATACGCATTGCTTCCAGAGTTTACAGCAGTCAGAGGCACAGAGCAGATCCTGATAATAGCAAGGTCCCCTTTGCTAACGGAAAGTGGAACTTACGTACTTGCTCCCCATTCTACACCCTTTTTGTAACCATTCTTTGAAATGCTGGCAACTTTGGGTTTGGCAGTACTTCTGAGACATGTAGACGTCTCAATGAGAAAATCCAAAATTATTTGCCCCTGAAAAATACAGTCACCTTATACAAATGATAAGGTGTTAATGTCTTACAGATTTAATAGTCATTAAAAGCATTGGTGTTTTGCAGTGGAAGACGACAGCTAAAGAACTATTACTGAAATAATTCCTTCAGGCAGTATAAATTGTTTTGGCTGAACCATAATCATTTTTGTCAATCATTAGTTGAAAAAAGATGAGCAGAGGACACCTGACATCTACTTTCGCACCTGCCTCACTGTGGAAATAATTCACTAATTAATATAAATGGAGGTATTTGCAGCTAGGATGCTTCTTCCATTTCAAATCAATGTAGTTACATTTATATTGTAAATGTGAATGAGGTGATAAGATCTGACTTTTGTTTGCTGTCCTATTTTTAGTTTAAATTACAACAGCTCCATTGAAATTGAGACCATTGGACTACTTTTACTCAGGTACTGTTTGCCTAAAACCACATAAAAATGACTGAAGGTATTGCATACTCTTCCCAGAGAACAGTAATCACTGTTAAACATTTAAGCCCAATTTTTAAATACATTTTAGTAAATATTGTGAATGTCGAAGCTGGTAGTGTCCCACTGATCCTTAGAAGCCATGAAAAGAGCTGTCACACAGACATGATGGACACAATTCAGTATCCAGGAACACAGAGGTTTTCCAGGCTTTCCCTGATCCTTGGTTGTTTTCCCTGGTCCAAGGTCTATAAGATGTAAATCTTTGTATATTGTGACATTCATAGGTAGCTTTTCTGCGTAAATGTGCAGCTGAGTGTAAAAAAGCAAACCAAACCAAACCCAAAAAAACCCCAAACCCAAAACAGCCCCCACCCCCCCATCATTTTGGGTTCCAAGCACCATCACTATGGTTTGACTACATCAGAGGTCCAAAATGGCATGAGAATAGTTCAAATATGCTGTTAACACTACACAAGTTGGTAGTCAGGTGTAAAGCCTCAATTTTTTAACCTTTTCATTCACTACGATTTGGAATCACAAGTGTGTAAATTCAACTCTTGAAAGTTGAATTGATGCCTAGGAGCTTGGTAGCCTGAGCGTGATGACTATTGCATTTGCTTTCTCATTAGGAAGAATTTACAACCAGTCTAGTTGCTGCCTTTAACATGCGTTTTCATCCGTGCATCTCTGCAGCACAAAATCTCCTTTCTGTTACTAACACTTTTCCCAAGTATTACAGATGACTGTGATTGTGTTCTCTACATACGGAAAAATGCAAACCGCCTTGAGTAAAGATTCAGGGCCTGCATATAGTGGTACATAAAGTGGAACTTTTTTAGCCAACAGTCAGTGCTATTCCTGGAATTAAAAAAGTAGTGTTTGAAGAGGTTTAACTCTGCCAACTTCGGATGCTATCTAATTTGAATTAAATCAATAAAGTGATTATTAATTTACTTTAACAAAGATGATTAGTCTGATTAAAGCTGCAGTCACTTTGGGTCACGCCAGAATAGATTACATTCAGCTTCCATTAAATAAAAACTGGATTTAAAATTTTTAGCAATTACTGGGGCTTTGGAGGAGAAGCCCTAGCCATGAATGAATAAATAAGGGAAATATGATTTTGTATGCACTATTCTGGTGTAAAATTCTGAAGGATGCTGAATGAGTATTGAATTCAAGGACACACTTTTGACTGAAGGTTTCAGGAGGGTTACGTTGGAAAAAAAGAAGGAAAAAAGGGAAGAAACTTCCTCCTGAGGGAAGTCCTGAATTAGAAGCGAAGAGAAGCACACACATAACAAACTGAAGATGGAAACCAGGTTCTTGCACACTACACAATTATCTGGACTAAATCCTTACAACAGATTACCCTGGGTTTTACAGTTCTCCTGGGATCTAACCTATAGATAATGCAGCTGTTTGCAATAGATAAAATTGGAAGGTTAGTAGTAATTTGAACATAAAAATATTAAACAAATAAAATAGCACCTCTGTTGTACCTATTTTTATTTTACACTTGATTAATTGTTCTACACCTTTATTTGTTTAGTTTTAAGATTCAATGTGCAATAGAATTTAAAGAGGAAAAATATTGAACACTGTCTCAAGGAAAACCTGTCAGTTTGGGCCAAATGACTGCAAGGGTTTTTAGTCCCATGTTAAATCTGGGAATTAGCTGGGATTTACAACAGATGCAAAGCTGGTAGTTTGATCACTAGGGAAATAATTAATTGACATTTGTATGATTGTATTTCAGCTAAATCAAAGCTATTATTTCAGGCTGTCTGCAAACTCGGAATGATGTTGATGCATTGTGTTGCATTGGTTTCCCTTTGGAAACATATTTTTAGCAATTAATAAGCTTTTGAAATCTCATTTCTCCCAACCCTAAATACTGTGGCAGAAATCGTGCTGCTTCAGTGAGCATGGAATATAGTCATCTGGGGAAAGCAAACTTAGAACTTGCGTTTCCTAAGTGACATGTGGAACGAGTTTTCAAAAGAAAACTTCACAAAGTTTCCAACAGTTTCTAACTTCTGGATAGCCAAAGATATATGTATTAGCTACTTGTTAGAACTGATGCTTATTTGTACAAAATGCACATTTATGTGAAGTAATTGCAGAAGTCTGATTGATTCTTCAAATGCCTAAATATTATACTCGGTTTGAGTGTAGGTTGTCAGTAATGCTACTTGCTCTGTGAAATGGCTGGGGTTGATTGTCCTGTATATCATATCTTTTAGTGATTACAAGGGAGATTGAGGTGATAAAGAAAGGAAGGGGAGTCTTCCTGCACAGCAACAGTTCTGCCATAAGTCTCCTAGAAGACCCTGCTAAGCATTTGACAGGATTATTTTTTCTCCACTTAAATGGACAATGACATTCTTCTGAGACTGAAATTAAGACCAGATGGGCATTCTTATCAGCTATTTTTTCTAAAGGAGTATGTAGTCAATGCAATTCTTGAATTACACTTTTGTTCCTCATTTTTAAGCAGTTTCAAAAGGGTGAAAGCTCTATTAATATCTGGCTTATATACTTCTTTCTTTTCTCCTTTTCCCATGGATGAAACCTGACATTACTTGTTTTAAATTTGATCTCCTTAGCTTGTTGTTTTTACTGTTGAAACAACAATGGGTCTGTTACAGCTTGTAAAATCTTCTAGGGGGCTCCGCAGCTGGAGAGGCTTTGAGCACATGCACAACTGTTCACAGAAGGCATCTGTCCTGGTTTCGGCTGGGATAGAGTTAATTTTCTTCCTAGTAGCTGGCATAGTGCTGTGTTTTGGATGTAGTAGGAGAAGAATGCTGATAACACACTGATGTTTTAGTTGTTGCTAAGTACTGCTTATGCTAGTCAAGGACTTTTCAGCTTCCCATGCTCTGCCAGGTGCACAAGAAACTGGGAGGGGGCACAGCCAGAATAGTGGATCCAAACTGACCAAAGGGCTATTCCATACTATGTGACGTCATGGTCAGTATAGAAACTGGGGGGGGTTGGCCGGGGAGCAGCGATCGCTGCTTGGGAACTGTCTGGGTATCGGTCGGCAGGTGGTGAGCAATTGCATTGTGCATCACTTGCCTTGTATATTATTATTACTATTATTATTATATTGTTATTATTATTATTTTACTTTATTTTATTTCAATTATTAAACTGTTCTTATCTCACCCCAGGAGTGTTTCTCACTCTTACTCCTCCGATTCTCTCCCCCATCCCATCGGGGCAGGGGGAGTGAGCGAGGGGCTGCGTGGTGCTGAGTTGCTGGCTGGGGCTAAACCACGACAGCATCCCTATGACATGAAATTGCCACTGAAGGCTTCAGAGCAGCTTTTTGCTTACAGCAGCATTGTTCCAGCTGTATAGCGCACGAGTCTGAATGTGCTGCTTGTTATGACCATATCAGAAATAGATGAAGAGTTGTAGAATGGGTGGGTGTATAAAACTTCTGGATTATGGAACAAGAGCCATTGAGTAAGAGAGTTTAACACAACCTCCTATCTTCTGGCCTGTTTCTCTTCTCAGTCATTGAAAAACCATCCTCCTACACTGGTTTAGTATATCGAGGCAATTATTAACAGTGCATTAGGAGGGAACGTCTCACAAACTTCTGTTTGACCACAAAATATTTTTTATTAGAAAATAATAACACAGCATTTTTCATAGACAGCATGGGTCAGGTTTGGGTTTCGTTTTCCTTTCTAATGTGCTTTTTTTTAAAAAAAAAAAAAAAGTTTTATTACTAAGAATTGTTGCTTTTCTTCATGTGTAATTTGCCTGTTCTATCAAAGAGCCTACCTGTATTTTCTGAAGCTCATCTTGCCTTGGAAGAACTTAGACTAAGATGAACAGTGAAAGTGAACAAATGCTTCTGCAAACTCAGATGATAATTCTGACAGTGATAGTGATAGCCTCTGTTCTGACAGCTGAAAAATGAACCTAAAGCAGGAAAGATCTTTGAGATTCACTCTGCCTGCCACTGACTGAGCTGACTTCAGCTACTGGGATGTAACCGGTGCAGAATGATATGCTGTAGTTCACATATGAGCTTGGCAGGTTGTAAAAAAATTATATTTTTGGTGTTTGAGAGTTGGTAGCTATTAAGAATCTTTGGATTCTCCTTGGACACAGGAATATAGGGATTTTTAAGGTAAATTTTTTATACAGTGTATGCTGGGCCTCTCTGAAGAGAGATGAGTGAGCCCTGTAGTAGAGGAAGAGACTTGTGCAGTATCATGTGTTTGACATAGAAGCTAGATCCCAGTCTTAAGTTTTATCCCAGGCTCAGTTTGGTTTCTCTGATATGTTCAGACTGCAAAGAAAGACTGCAAAGACTTGCCAGAGCTCCAGTTGAGCAAAACACTTGCAGTGAGCCAACATCTACTTTCTTCTGGCTTGAGGTTTTGGGACCACAGTTTTTGTGAGTTTCAAACTGTGTTCTCTAAAGGCACATAAATTTCAGCTGAGGTTTTTCGGCAGACTTCCTAAATCACGTCTTTGCCTGCAGAGCCCCGTTTATCCTCTGGCGCTTTCTGACTGCAGTTCTGTGGCTGGGTGGGCTGCAGCTTCTGAGCTTTCAAATAGCACTGGGTAACTATCTGGAGACATTGCATGATATAGACTGCAAACCTCCTTCTAAAGCATCTTGTAGGGAGGGGGAATCAGGAGGTGGACCAATATTTCAGAGAGGCCATCTGGGATACGGAGGCAGCCCACAACAGCATATCTTGTACATATTGATTCCAACTGAACAGACTGAAATACAAACAGCCCAACACCCTGTGCAGCCAGGAACCATCATTTAAAAGCCAGTGCAAAAGGTTCTGCTTATGAGCTCAAATCAAAGCACTGGATAACTGTTTGCTTTAAATTTTAGTTATTGATGAGCTGATAAGAAAAACCTTACATTTTTGTAGATTTTCCTTGGGTTTAATTTTCATTATATTTATGCAACTTGGCTCAGAATAGCCTCCCTATTTTAGAAAGTGGGTAAATGCTTCCAGTGTCCAACATGTCATAACCTCAAAAATCAGATATAATTTTCTTTTCTACCTGCTTCAGTTTCACACTAGTTACGTTGCCATGATGCCTGTGGGCCTCATGATAAATTTGCACATATGGAAAATCTCCTAGCTGATTTTAACTATTGACTTCACGCATTTAAATGCCTTGTTTCATTTGAGCAATGAATTTGTCCTGTACATGAAGAAAATAAACAGTGGATGCTCCTCCGTGCACTTTCACTCCAGTTATCTGTGTATAAAAGTTGCAAGTCTCAAATTAAACTGACCTCCATCATCAGTGTTGCTGCAGCTTTATGATGCTGAAAGAAATTAAAATAGAGGATTGAATACAAACAAAAAAGTGGTAGGTGAGAAAAAAGTATTTTTAGTGTATGTGCTCTGTTTAGTTTTGCCACACACGATCCTGTGATTTCATGGTATTTCTATGTATTCTATGAATATTAAATGAAAAACTGATAAAACAACAACAACAACAAAAAAAAACGCCTGAGCTATCTATTGGTAGTATAATAAAGGAGTGAATAATGACTGCTTCAGTACATGAGTTACACAAATTTCAACCCTCAGATTGTACATGACCTCCTACCTCACGCAGTTTATGTGAGAGCTGCTGTTGGAAGAGATGGGCAGAAAGCCAGAACATGGACTAAAAGAAGGGGTGTATCAAGTGGTGAGTTTGGGGAGCAGATGAGGGAGGCCCTGTGGTCTCCCTGGTGTTTATGCTGATACCTCCGTGTGTGTATCCTGCTTCTCCAGGAGCGTTTTAAGGTGTGTGTCCAAGGGTGAGCAGTCGCATGCTCTATGCTTCTCATCAGAGGTTTGTGACCAGTGGTGCCTGTATCACCATCCTCTGCCCTGTGTTTTCCACCTGAGGTCCTGCTCATCACACAGTGGGTGACCAAGTCCACGTGGCCACTGGTGCTTGGATACTGTGTTGTACTCAGCTGCTGATGAATTTGCTTTGCTCTTAGGGACAAATGAGATCCATAATGTCTTTCATGTAGAGAAAAAACCAACCAGACCATACTCTAGTAAGATTTTCAGTTTCTCCAGTACAGTGTATTCTCAGCTCCTGTGAGCAAGACTAATTTTTATTCATGATTTACTGAATCATGAAGCAAGAAGTATTTCTCTTTGCGTTTTATTTAGTAGTGGGTTTTTTGGGGGGGTTGGTTTGTTTGGTTTGGGTTTTTTTTTTTTTTTTTTTGGTCCTTGGAGTCATTTGTAAGAATATTGACATGGAATGAGAGATATGTGAAAGTATGTTCAAAATAACGGTGATCACTTGAAGAACTTCGATTATGATAATCAGCTGGCAGGCAAAATTTAATTTGGAAGTTAACTGTATATAATTAAAATACAGTACTAGTGGGGATTGACCTCTTCATATATTATTACTCTGGTATGATTTAGTAAATTAGCAGGTAAAAAAGTACTGCTACCCCTCTCCCTGTGAAATGAAAATCTGACCTACTTTTTTGTTTAAAAAAAAAAAAGTATTTTCATTAAGTTCTAAAAAAGGCTAGTTATGAAAGAAAATGAAAAATAGCTTTGATGATCCAAAGATTTATATAAGATTTAGTAATTTCTTATAAATACTGAAATCGGTATTAATACTTGCGAAAGAAAGAAAATGCCCATTTGAAAATAAATGGCTTTTGCTTGTGTTTAAAAAGAGAAAATCTTAGAATGTGATGTACAGAAGAGAGGTCTAAAGAAAAGACGTTAATTCTTTTTTAATCAATTGTCAAATAAAGAAAAGCCCTATGTTATTCAGTCAGTAGCTTAAATGAATTTTGGCTAGAGAAAATAAGCATTGCAACAACATACAAAACTTGCAGCAATATTTCTGGCAAAAGTGATAGGATCTGTATGTGACACTGCATTCAAAATGTAAGTGGCGTGGTTTACTTGCAGGGGAAAAAGAAGCAAGTTCATTAAGAAGGGCCATCTTGTCACAGATGGCATTAATTAGCTCTGACACAGTTTCCAGAAGAGCAGTAAGAAAGAGTAGCTCACAAAACAAGAGCATGCACTGGACTTAATTATTTCCTTTCTGCTGTTTGGTGTTGTCAGTTCCTCAAATTCGAGCAGACCCCTGGCCCTGCGCTGAGTCCTGCCTCTTTCCTTTCTGCTCCCCAGCTGCCAGTGCCTTAGCATCCCTCTGGCTCATTTACTTGCGAACTGCCTCTGGGCATTAGGCTCATCCAACACAGAGGTTTGAAGGAAAGAATTTTGTTGATTGTCTGAATGCCTGACGCATGTCAAGGGTGCGGGGGAGGGGGGGGGAAGTACTTTTTAAGGGTGGGGGGAGCATGTCTCAAATTGGGCAAGGTAACCACAACCCCTGCTGTAATAGACACTCTGAAGCTGGTTAGGGTGGGCTGAGTAGCATGAGGACACCTGGCATGTATGTTGGGGCAGTGTGGCCCACACTGCTCCTATGTTTCTCCTGGGAAACATGTTTGAAATAGCACTTCTTTTAACAAACTACTTATGCATGTAGCAATAAGAAATTCCAAAATATATTTGAAAGTACAAATTTCTTACCCTTCCACTGCAACGTCTTTCTGTGCAATAATGAGCATTACTATAAGCCTTGATATTCCTACATCCACTGGCTATTCAACTCCAAATTTGTATCACTGTCAGAGCAACATAGAAGTTGAGAATAATAAACATTGGTGTATTTACCGATTGTCTTCTGATCACTGGAACTGCTGCTGTGATACTGCGAGTCCTCTGCCACATGGCTGCCTCTGAGCCATTCTTTTTTTTTTATAATTAAGGTTTTGTTTTGTTTTTTTTTTTTTTTTCTTTATTTGTTTATTTTACAATTGGGCATCTTCCCTTCTCAGTTCTATCTCCAAATTCTCACAATTTCCCTTTCTGGAAATGTTCTTCCTGTTCTCTCACTTCCTTCAGTAAATGCACTGGCAAAGGCATTGTAGATTTAGTCCCAATATCTTCTGCTATAAATGCACTACATTTCTAAACATTAGTTTATTAGGAGGAGTGTGGGCTATCGGTCACAGTATCCTTAATGTTTTGTTAATTAAATTTGAATTTTAGAACAATAATTACAAAACAGTATTTTGAGTAGCCACTAATGACAGAATACATGTACACAAATCTTCAGACCTGTCAACATGAGGTTCTGTTAATGTGAGCTTGGTCTTTTGGGAGTCATTTCTAGATGAGTACAGTGGAATGGGATTCTGAGTATCTGAGCTCTGTTCCAGACTGGCAGCACTGGCAAATATGTTACCTTGGATAGATCATTTAAGGCATTATATAAATGCAAAGTTTTTCAGCAGTATAAGAATATAAGAATAACTTAAAGAGCTTTTAAAAGGCTCAGCTGAGACTAAATAGGGTTGGAAGAACCAAGTGAAATGATAAAGCAACAAATGTAAAGCAAGATGACAGCTGACCTTTTCTTTTCTAATGAAAGTAATGGTTTATCTCTTTTTGATACAGTGCTTTGAACAGTTTATTAGGGGAAGGAGAATTTCACATTAGCTTTGCTCTATTGCTGTTTTCTAAAACCCCCCAAAAGTTTGAACTGGACGCTAACATCAGATCACATTTGGAATATGCTTCCTGACAATTCTGTAAATGAAGATGATAATCTATAACAAAGCAAAATAAAAATCCTTGAAGTACTGGGTATACGAACTTAAGGCTTTGCCAGTTATTCAAGAAACAAAAGGCAAACCTTGTGACCCAAGCTGGCATCTAAACAAAGGACGTATAGGTCATGAAATAAATCATCCAGACTTTGAAGTTCGAAGATTTCCATTTTCCCTCTAAACATCTCACATATCTTTGGAGACATGTACTTTGCCTCAGTCTTTGGGAAGTTAATGCAACCGAATGTTCATATCTAGCAGGGAAAATTATGTCTGAACTGTGTTATTTATAAGCAGCCTCATGAAGATGACAAATCTTTGCACCTTAAGCTTCATTTGTCTCTGTCCTGCCTGTAAACTCTGATCATGAGGTTGTTCCAGCTTAAATAGGAGTTTATGGGAGTTGATAACAACAAAGTGTATTGATATTTGGAAAGTTGGAAATACAAAGTATTTTAGAATTTTTTTTCTATATATAGTCAAGTTGTCATACACTGATTATTCCACTGAAGAATGTTTGCTTTTACTGTTGTTTTCTCTCTATTGTTCCACCTGTGGTTTCTTAAAACTGCTTAAATCTCCCTCAGGACTATAGCCATGTAAAACATGGCTGCAAACAGGAGCAGTTCAGCAAGAACTAGGCTGTGCCTGGTAGTTTCCTTGCTATGTGGGGTTCTTTATTTGTTGCTGTCTTGTGGTACAGGCTATGTCTTCCTTGCCTTACCATAACAAGAGCAGCTGATTAATGGATAATAATTAAATCTCAGGTGTAATCCCTTGGGAATTAGGTCTAACTTTATTGAAATTTTCCTTGGACATTTGTAGTGATTTGGTACATCTGGTCTGGACTAAACTGTTTTTCTAAAATTGTTTCTCTAAGTTATACCAGAAAAATAAATTTTTAAAAAAGTGCCATTTAAAAGATGTTGGGTTCATACCTATATGCTTGTAATTACAAAAGAAGTATTTATCACATTCACAGAATAACAATTACCAAGTTATCTAGGTGATGTTTTAAAAAAAATGCATCCTTACAATACAAATACTTGTATTAGTCTAATGTATTTAAAATTAGCCAATACATTAGATACTGTTTAAGTAGGTAGGTGCAATATAATGTCAAACTTTTGACTGGAGCATTTAAATTTAAACGTAATCCATGAAGCGATAAATACATCACTAATTAGCATTAATGTAACATGATTACAAAATAAACATTTGATTAGTACATTTAAATTTCAGTGTAATGAACCGTTGAACTAATTAGTAAATAAAGTGCTGTTAATGTCAACCTTCAGATGAGACGTTTATGTGTTGTAGATAGGGAAGATGTTTATAGTTAAAGCACAAAACAAACCCCTATCCTTACCAGTGGATATGGAAGTTAAATAGCTTAGTAAATAAACAAAACCTTTGAAAATAACTTTCCAGCCCTCACTTGCATTTTCTTTTGATGCAAGTTTAGTAACAGATTCAGAAGACACATGTTTTCATAAACGTTGCAGACAAACGTTGAAGCCAAGAGCATGAGTGACTGCCCCAGATCCCCACCTGCCACCTGAGTGATCAGAGATAGAGATAAACATAAAATTCCTACCTGAGTAAGTAGCTGATCATCTGAGTCTGCCATTCAGTCTGATTTTGGGGAAACCTTTTGCTATGAATAAAAAGAAGACTTGGTGAAAACTACGAGCTTATATCAAAATCAGTGTCCATGATGGTGATTCTTCCAGTTGACTAGTAAGTCTTTGAGAGGCTTAACAATATGAAGCCTGGAAGAGCAACAGTGAGCTGCCAGCTTAGAAAAATGGTGTTGAAACATGGACTTGGAGTCTTAAAAGGGACCAGTTATTCTCAGAAAACCAAGGTGGATGTAGCACTGTTTTAAGCTTTGACGAGATTGTTACAGCCAATGAGTTTCATTTTTTATTTTCCATTTCAGATACAGCTTTTTGTTATTAGATTTGCAATTTCATATGGAAGTTGTCTGAGGTTACACAACAGGACAGTCCCAGCTCTGTAAGGAATATTCAAATACTGATTGTCCAATGAAACAAAAATGAAAACTTTTGCCAGAAAAAGAGTACTAGTGCAAACATTTAAAAATACTTCCTCTGGGTAGGTACTGAGTGAAAAATAGAGATGATATGACTGAACCTGCTGTCTTCCACTTAATACACAAGTCACCAAAGGAAACATACAAAATGTCTGTAATAGACTTTTAATTTTAACCTATTTTTTCTCCAAGATTTAGGCTTTAGGTCATAGGTTGAGAAATGGTAAAGTTTTCTTCGTATTTGAAAGTTCTCTTAAGATAATGCAGAGACATTTTCTCTGAAGATCGTGAACTAATCTTGCCTTGCAATTGCTGCTATTGCAGATAGGAGTAGTTGCTTTAAAAATAATCACAATTATACTTCTGTACAGAACACAGTATTTTCTAAGCTTTTGAACACACTTTATTCTCAAGCATAAGCTCCACAGAGCAACCCCAGGACTGAGCAGACAAAGCCATTTTGCACTTCTTCAGCCCTACACTGAGTGCCTGCTCAAAACATTTCAGGAACAGCCCATATATCTTTCAATACACAAAAAGCCTTCTTGGAAAGCTCTCTTTGTAAAGCTTTCTTTATTTCTTTTGGCATAAAAGGCATTCAGAAACTGTAAACAACATCTTTGCTGTAGTCATTATTTTCTTTCTAGCTCCTAGCACAGAATGCATTTCAATTTCTTGTTATAAGGCAAACTTGTCTGAGCCTTTTATTTTTGCAATAAGATTTTAATCAGTTAACTATAGCAGCTAATTTAATAGGAGAGCGCAATTCTTCCGAACAGCTTATCTGGGTTCCCAGTGTCGTTTGCAGTATAAAGTGTAGCTATAAATAAAGTTCTTTTCAATGGGAAGTCAGTCCAAAGGGACATCATCTTTGTTGCTATGAAGTATGATCTATTCTATAGTGACTTAAAAGCTGTAGCAGGGAATATGTAATTAGCTGGTATCAAGGATATTTACAGCAGGATTGTTTTTCAGTCTAGGAACTTCTGGGTTAGCTGCATTTATTTACATTGCACAAGAGTATAACTTGTGGATGTAAGGTTTTACATGTTAGCTTTAATAGGCTTTATAATAGCTGCAAAGATTCCCATGTGTTTTGACAATGAAGGCTCTTAGAAGAAGAAAAACATCAATTTTGAGTGATGGATAGTAATTTTCACTTTTTAAGTATTTGGAACGGACGGTACTTCAAATGTATACTAAGTGGAGCTTACAGACTATGGTTAATGTAATCCACAGTGTCCAGCTGTTCACTCCTACTCTGTGAAATATTCTTCTGTAGGTACAATTTTCCCACTTGTTCTTCAGACTAGCACTAAGCATCCTATGAGTGAATCACACTGTACTACTGCCCTCTTCCTTCTCCAACCCTATTCTCAGTAAAATTGTTCAAATATTTCCCTTCCCTCATCTGAAATTCCCCCATGATTTGGAAAAATCATCAACTTTTAGTTTGGTAGCACTGTTAAGTGAATTGACAACATACCTGTTCCAGTAACGTGTTACCATTACTTGTAACCTATCTGCTCCTTGGTTATTGACTTGGATTTCTTTCATGATGGTCAGATTTTGGATGGGGACATGGCCTTCTCTGTTTTTGGAGAACAGTTCCCCACGTGCATAGTGGAAGCCTCATTTTTCTGAGGTTACAAAGCCATAGTGCAGCACAAATATATTATCACAATCCTGTCTGCTGCCAGATCAGAATGGATACACCACAGAGCCTTTACATACAAAAGATTTGAGATTTTTGCCTGGACTTTCATTAGGGTACTACTGTCATGTTACAGGTACAGGGGGCATACCAAGGCAACGCTCGCTCTCTGTTTTTTTTTTTTTTTTTTCCCCCCACTCTTTATTAGAATTACATTGATTTTCCTAGACGTAGCTTTTTTATTAAGAAAGTAAACAAATTGCTGATATAAAATCGCTCTCTACCTTCTGTTGTTCTACAAATAACAATAATGAAGCACTGATGGGCATGTATTGGTGGGGGTGGGGGGGAGAAT
Source organism: Pelecanus crispus (assembly GCF_030463565.1). Lineage (NCBI taxonomy): Eukaryota > Metazoa > Chordata > Aves > Pelecaniformes > Pelecanidae > Pelecanus > Pelecanus crispus. Next base: position 17,422,645 of record NC_134651.1, on the reverse strand, counting down.
AAACAGAGTTTCTAGTAATACTTGTAAAATATCTCTCCAGGAAAGATCTGGGGGTTTGCAAGTTATTGCATCTGAAAAGATGAAAAATTTAATTTAACAATTATTCTGATGTGCTCAAGATTCCTTGGCAGGTAAAGCTCTATTTCTTGTGGATTGGGTGGAAGCAAAATTTAAAAGATGTGCCTTTCAAGAATTTTATTTTCCTTTCCTAACTCAATTTTTATGTTGGAGACATAAACCCAACACTAACCATTGCTATTGAATGCCACTCTCCTCTACCCTCTTATGGAGATAATTTCTGAACTTTTCTTTAGCTTTCCAGTATGGGAAACTACTTTGAGCTTGTAATTTGTGCTGTAAAAGCAAAGATAGTGTAGAGAGGAAATATTTCAAGACCAAAATGGGATACTTGCAGTAGGTACAAATATAATAGCTGTTGCATCCATTGGTTAAAAATGTAAAAATCAGGCCCCTTGTATCTGATCAGTAGAGCTGATGTTGAATGGCTCATAGTATAGATGACATCTGAAATGCTGGTATTTGCTTGTGATCAAAGACCAATTTTGTCACCTTTTGTCACCTTTTCTGCAGTCATAGAGGCTTTTAGCATTATGACAATAACAGAAGCTGGGCCATGTTTTTCATAACAAGAAAAACTCAAAGATTTCAAACATCTTAGAGGAAACAGAGAAAAACATTTGATCTTCTAGTGCAGACACCAATTTAAATTAATTTTTTTCATTACATGGCAGTATTAATAAGTTAATATCTTTAAGGAAAATGTTTTTTGTATAAGAGCATATTCTGATTCTCATTGGTAAGGTTTGCAGTGGCTGAAAATACAGCTCTATTGAGAGAAACCTTTGAAGTGAATTTTCATTTTAAAATATGAATGTTCTGATATGCAAAAATCTATTAAAGTACAGTGTAAGGAAAGCAGGAGAGCAAAAAAAAAAGATGTGGATTCAACGTATGTAGTGAAATTGACTGATTTATATTCACAGCTTGGGATTTCTCATTCTCGTTTCAACTTAGCAAAAAGCATGCATGTGCTTGTTACTGAATGTGTTCAGTATTGAAGTGTCCTTTCTTTGGGCACACTTACAACATACACTTTTAAAACACCTTTATAAGTCCAGGAAAATGTATTTGCATACTACCTTAAAAAATGCAAAATTATGCCCATGATTAATTCTAAGGCTATATTTTACAGAAGGAATCCATATGCTTTGAGCATTCAGTACCATGTAGTTTTATTAAAATGAAGTGACAAACCTCACAAATACAACAAGCCAATCTAAGTAATCAAATGTACTGTTTTATTAATAATTTTCCATTTATGTTTTTGAAATGGAAAACAACAAAAAGTTATCCATGATTTAAGCAGGGACAATAATGTAAAATTCAATAACTCATCACAGAATTCTGTGTTGTTGTGAATGAAATTAAGCAAGGTAATTAAATCACATTGATAAATTAATATTCTATAAAATGATTTTATAAGCAAGGAATTTTCATTGGTATTATAGTATCAGTTTTTTGAGTTGCCTTTGCTTAAAATGTACTGATAAATTTATGTGTGAGAATATACATGCAAATAAAGGAAACTTTACATGCAGAATTTTGATAGGAACCATCTTTTATCAACAAAAGGTAGAATAGAACTAACAACAAAGAGTCTTAATATTTTAAGTATGCAGTACTGAAAGTTTACCATATTCAAGCACCACTGTGACTAATAATGTTACTAGTAAAAGGCAGTTTTTAATCCAATTTGAAATGCTTCTTTGCTTGATTCCTTCATTGGTGAGAAAGTAACTCTATCTCACTGAAGCGAATGAAAAAAGATCCTGATTTCAGCAAGGCCAGGTTTCCTCCATTTATACTTATGGCGTGTAACTGCCAGACTCTTTTCACCTAATACAACTTCTGCAAGTAGAAGTTCTACATTTTTCAAACTCAAGCAGTAATAATGTATTAAATATGTTGCTTGTGACAAAAAAAAAAAAAAAAGCATCAGATGACTGATGTTCAAGGGTGCGTCCTTATTTCTCATCCTGTGACCTACCACTTTTATATTAATCTAATTTATCTATTGGTAATCTAACCATGTCAACTAATTTTTTAGATATTTAATTTATGTATACTTTATACCCCTGCTATATTAGGACAGAGGTGTTTCATTAACGTTTACTACTCAATGCAGCCAGTCTAGAAAACTCAAGCAGGTTTGCACAGGGTGAAATCTTACATTTTAAAACATTACAATTGTTAATTTGCCTACTAGCTCCTGGGTTGATGTCTCAGGTTGCTTTTCCTTTATCAGCTTTTGAACACTGTTGCTTAAAGTTCAAGTCCAGTGGATGCTGGCAAGTTAAGTTAAAGGCAAACATCAGCAGTCAGTTGGGCCCTCCATGAGGGAGCATTACTTTGCCTTGTACGTCTGCTGTGCTGCTTGGTGAAAGTAATTTTGATTCTGCGCGCTGGAAGATTATTCTTTCTGTTCTTGCTGGTATTTCGATATTCTTTTGAACGTTATCTCTGGTTAATGAAGTAAGAATCGCTGGATAAAACTAGAGAAAGTATTTCTATTATCTGTAGTTTGGTCATTGAAGCTTATTCATGTTTTTCTGAGCCTCTACAAAATAAATGTCTCCCTTCAACTTCAACTTGCAATACTGAAATGTTGTAATAGTTCTGGATCCTGCAGATATCGAATCCTATAGCGATCATTTTGTTCAGCTGTGCTCAAGACACAGGTTAATGTTTGTCTAAAAATCTCCAGTTATTACATTTTAAGCAAATTATAATGTTATCCAAATCTGGGAATTCAGTAGGACTGGATGAAATACTTTTTCTTTGTCTGTTCCTTCTTTAGTGTTATAGAAGAAAACAAGTAGTGCGTGTTTTGTTGGTTTTTTTTTTTAAAAAAGGGGGGTGGTGCAAAACACCTACCAAGAACTCAGTCTGAGTCACTCTAATGACATTTCTCTGAGCTGTTTCTCATTCAGCAGTAGAAAGAAGTGATCTGTTTCATATTGACAATTTCTATTACTTAATTAAATTTAAATTTAAAAGAAAGACAGTACCACTTATATACCAGTATGTTGAAATGCAGTGCACTTAGATGGAAACTTTCATGTCAATTTTTCCGAAATACAGTGATGAAAAAGTAGTATATATAATAAGAGGTGCTTCATATAACTTGCTGATATACATTTCATGTGGAAAGTGGAATTGAGTCCAAGAAATGAAATAGAATAAAAGAAAACAGCTGGAATTTTAAAACTGCTTTTAAAATGTTCTTGCAGATCATGGAAAGGGCAGCAGTGGATTTAGTCAGTCATGGGTTGACTGGCACCAATTGAAGAGCAACTAGTGAAGGCAGAAAAGAGTAACGCTTCAATGAAAGCTAAGCTTGCTATTGAGTGTCCACATCACATTGCCAGAGATTAGATAATGAACCAGAATACAGTACTTTCCATTTAAAGAAGCCAAAGTGCTTTATAACCTTCAGTGCATCAGCTATCAATGCCACTGTGGAGTGAACAACCACGGTCTCATTTCACTGCAGAAGTTGGTCTGTGAGTGTTCCTGCACCTACACAGGAATAGTTACCTTGGCCTCAGGGGCTGTAAATGGAGTAAGGGATTGTCAAGGTTAAAAGTTGTACTTTCTGCGTAATCTGGAATAGTGGGTTGAGTTTGAGCTGCTTTTGCTTCTAACCTTTTTCCACAGACTGGCAAAATAATTTATTTTTTTGGCCTTGCAATTTTTTCTGGATGCCAAACAGGGGGAAAAAAAAAAGGTCTTATTTTTTCTCTTCCCTTCTTAACTTTTCCCTATCTCATCTCATAATTCCTTTTTTCCCCTTGATTTAAACAGTCTTCACATGTGTGCCTATTCCTCAGCTTCCCCAGCCACCTCTTCAGGTGTAGGTCTTGCAGAGTGCTTGCAGTGCCGGGTGTGGTATTGGTGATATGGTTCTGCTAGCACATTTTAGCTTTCTGCAGTTTTCACTGTCAGATTTTTCTTCTCTGGCTGCAGTCAACCTGAAATTTCTGGTGCATTGGCAGTAAGTCAATCAGCTTCTTGGTATATATTAATTACCAATGCAGACATTTCTTTCAAGATTAGCTCCTCAGAGGGCATTTAGGCCCCTATATTGGGAAGACATTTTTCTCCATACACTTTTGGGGCATGCCTAAATTCAAAGGCCAGTTGTTTCTCAACTTTATGTTCTGCAATGCTTTGTCACAAAAAGCCAGTCACCATTTATGATTTGCTTGTGCTTTTTGTCATTAATCCCTCCTCCCCCTTACTCCCTCCTGTTCTTCTCTAACCTTGGTAAGCCTCATCACTAGTGAACAGGGCATGTGGAAGAAGCTCTCTCTTATGGTCAGGTGTTGAGGTAGCGAAGAAGGAAATAATAGGTCCTGGGCATCAGGAGTTCATGTGAAGAGGGTACAGGGAATGTGCAAGAAAGAGGAGGATTAACACTATCATTTCGCAGTGTTTCTGCATATAACTGTGGATGGGCAATTTCTAGAATGCATATAACTGGAGAAAGAAGCTGTGCCAAGTGTATGATTCATTTGCATGGTTTCATAAATGAAGTCAAAAGATGCTTGAGATGATGGCAGCCAGTTCACACTGCTTTTAGCAACACATCTTCCTTTGTGTTGAACCTCCAGAGTAGCCTCAAGGGAGAGACATGCCTAAGCTAGAAATGGAGTCTAAACCACAGACTAGATGCTGATCTCCCCCAGCCCCGCAATTTCACTGATGGTATCCAAAGGCTTCATTTGACATATCTGCCGCTGGAATGAAAATAACCTTAGCAGTTGATTCCTTTAGCATTCAGTAAACCCCAACCAATTAGATGCTTGGAATCTGAGGGGTGATTCAGGTGCTAATTAGAAGCCTCCCAGATGACAACATTTGCATGTATTAGTGCAGGTAAAGCAGCTGCAACTTCAGCTCTGTATTGTTGCCATTAGTTTTGCCTGAGACAGTTTGAAATAATTAGATTAAAATCCAGTAGTTAAGACAAAACGAATACAAACCAATGGGCAAAGATTTTTATGACAGAACAGCACATAGTAAAACCTGAATAGTCTTCACTTAGGTGAATAGAAATACATCTTTTGCATATTGAATCGCCAGCAAATTGAATCAAGATAGATAAAAATCAAAGTGATTATAATTTTCAGCTATATATCCATAGATAAATTCATACTGATAACTTTCAATGTTTGTATAACAATTTAAATTATATATAAATTGGTTAGGGTTGAGTAAGTTTTAATAATTTTGAGAATTTATATTCATATTCTAGTATTCTCCAAAATAGTGTCTCAAGTTGGTTAATTTTTCTCAAAAAGTGAAAATGTGTCTATATTCTCAAGCTAGGGTTTCTGCTACCTTTATGAAGAATATTAGTTGAGGGATGATAGGATTAATTTTGGCATAAGTGAAAATAAAAAGGAATTTAAGAATGAGCAAAGTTAAGGAAGAAAAAGGGCATGTTGTCTTTTCTTGGCAAAACAGAGTGGAAAGCATTGTAATGCCTGCATGTTTATCAAATAATTCATCTAAGTTTGGCTCTTGCTGTGGGGCTGACACTTGCAGCACTGGGAAAGTAAGTAGTGGATGGGCTTATTTGGTATAAATTCAGAGAAATGCTATAGATTAGCACATTATATCAAACAAGATAGGATTGAAGGCAAAGGGTGGCCCTTTTGAAAATACTTAAGAATAAGCTGGTCACACCCTCAAAGATATTTTCAAACCAAACCCCTTCCCTTTTTTGCTCAGATATCCTACATTCCTTTTTGTTGTGTATCAGCCTTTTTGTTAATTATTTTTTGGCCTACCTGCCATGCCTTGTTTTAACTTATGTGGAAAGCTAGTGGCAACACTTGTAATGACAAACCGTTTTTAAGTCGAACTCATTAATCATATCTCTTCAAGAGATGCCACTTCATTAAGAGGCTGATTTTGTTTCTACCTAGGTGAATGTAGTGGGCTCAGAGGAGGTCCCTGTCAAACGCAGGTCATTGTTTCCAAGAGCAGACTGTAATAGTTGGCAAGGTCCAAAGCTGTAATTTGAATGCTCTTTCACTCTTGTTTTCCTTCACATTTAAAATAGCAAAGCAAGCTCCCTGCTCTTCCTCTGATTGGGTTGGGGAACTTGACTGGTTATTCTGTACCAGTTTGTCATGTGGAATAGCTATTCATGTTGGTTCTGCACAGGGACTGAGAGTGAAATATTCAGCAGAGCTCTGCAGTTTGGTGGAAAGGGGAGTTTTCCCCTAGAAACAGAATTAGAGAAAGAAATCACAGCCAGGAGTACTGAGAAAACTCAGTGTTCGTGGAAATTCTACATACTAAGGAAAATTAGTGTTCAGCAACACAGTATACCCACTGGGCTAATGGGCTAAGTTATCTAAAATAAAGGTATCATTAACAGAACTGTTATTAAAGGTAGTGGAGTTAAATTGAGCTGGATCCTGGAGAGTGCACCTCTACCATGTTATATCCTGCTTTGGGGGGGTTCACCTTCTTTTCTGGTGTCTGACTGGGCAGAGAAAACTGGAGTCTGACATTCCTGGTATTTCCAACCCTCATTTACAGAAAGGAGATAAGAATAATTGCTCTCAAGTCACAAGTCACAAGCCATCCATGACAGAGGTCTCTTTTCCTCCTATTTTAGCTATTCGTGTCATCAGCCAGTACAGCTCTGTACCCTGAAAGACAGTAGCACTGAAGTGGGACCGTCTGTCAGGCCTCTTTCTTGCATGTGATCTCTTCCCCGATCATATCACGGCAGGACAAGGTAGCATATTGTCACCATGGTCCACAGAAACATGCCAGACACCAAAAAAGGGAATGGGTTTAAATCTGCCTGAACCACTAGCCAGTGAGCTCAAAAATACATTGGAATGGTGTCATCTTTCAGGAAAGATTTTTCAATTGTTGGCAGCTGTGTTTCAGTACGCCAGCTTCTACATATGTATAGAAAGGTCCCGATTCATACAGCCTGACTGTGACCCAAACTCAGTGCCTTGTGTTTCCTGTTGGCTAAGTGTCTTCAGATGCCCAAAACCAGTCAGAGGACAGGTGAGGCGACAGTCGTACTGTGTATTAAATGCACGATTAATACTGCAAGTTAATGCTTAATGTAGATGATGCTATTGCTGCTCACTGATCACAAGGTCAGGTCAAAATACTTGTGTATGTCTTTAGAGAATGTCTTCAAACTTGTGAACTTAAAAAATGAGAAGATATTAAAGGTGGAGACAAAACAATTACCAACAGTTTATAGGAACAGGCATAAGAATACGGACTGTCTGCCTTTTGTAAAGAGGTCACACTACCCGTGTACAAATCAAACTGAATTCAGTGGGAAGATGTGAAAACAAACCTCAAGGATGGGGAAAGAGGCTTTCAGTACTTGCATATATGTACATGGGTGCTCAGCAAAGAAATGGTTTGGGCTCCATGCATGTAACGTGCATGTCACTTACAGGATTGCATGCGCAGAGGTATTACAGACTGTCTGCCCACACGCTGGTTTTGGGTCTGAGCTTGGTTCCCTGGAGGATCCTCTCCAGTGTCCTTTGCTTCTGTTGCATAGGCTGTATTAGCATTGACACTCCTGAATGCTACTCAGTTGTCCTCCAAGAATAGATTTAGAAGGTTTATTGGAAGGAAAAAACCATAGTGTAGTCTGAGAAAAATATGAAAGAAAGAACATGTCATTTTAAAGATGGATTGAGTACCACTTACGGCCAATAATTCTTAACTTGAGTTTTTATTAGTTTGTGTTTAAATAATTTTTATTCGTCCATAAGTTATTGTTATCACTAGCCTTTATATAACTGATTGGCTTTATAAACATTTATGGTTTAAGGTGGGTTATATATGATCAAAGTTTGGAGCAGCCCAAGCAATCTCAGTGTATATGTAATTCTTCGTTTTATTTTCCATAGTATTACAATCTAATTCTTCTGATGCCTATGTCGCTCTTTGCAGTACTTCCAAGTACAGCTTGGCCCAGTATGTTTTTTATGATGTACAAGTGAACAGAATTTTAAAAAGCAAGAAAAGCAGCCCTTAGCAGTATATTATTAAGGTAGTATTTTATCTGTGATGGCCTTGATTTTGGAAGCAGATATGCAGGATGTAGCTTTCTATTCTATTAAGTGATTCCTACTTTTTTCATAACAATGCTTTAATTTTGAATTCTTTCTGAAGGCTCCCTCTTGCTGTGCATTCTTCTTAGTCTACCGAAACAGCCTTACCTTGAGACAGTTATTGGCAGCAGTACAAATTATCTGGCTCCTGTAATGATCTATTAGAAGAAGAGTATGAGAAACCAGTGCAAATTAGCAATAAAAAATGCTAAAGCTATATATCACTGGCAACAATTTAAGAATAATATCTCTGCCTGAAGCAAATTCTGGTGATTCACTGGTAATTTGCTAGAAGCCTTTTAACTTGGTTCTCATTTGTAAAGTTAATGGTAGGTTATTTTGCATTGTGATTGAAAGACCTGAAAACTTAGTTATTATTTAAGACTATTGATTTCTCCAAATGGAAATTTACCCATATATTAAAGATCTTCCTGTCATAAATGGTAAAGGCAATAGTAAGAATATTGTTTTCACATATTTTAAAATACTGCTCTGTTGTAGACCCTATCTTCACTTGGGCATGAGGTTCACCTATTGGTTGGCCCATAAAGGAAATTCTCAGTTTAGGGCAGCTGCTTTTATGACAAACATAAGAGCCAGCATTTTTTGCAGTGAAGAATAAGGGATCCCCTTCTGATTCAAAGGTGTCCTGGTTTCAGCTGGGGTAGAGTTAATTTTTCCCTAGTAGCTGGCATAGTGCTGTGTTTTGGATTTAGTATGAGAAGAATGTTGATAACACACTGATGTTTTAGCTCTTGCTAAGTAGTGCTCACCATTAGTCAAGGACTTATCAGCTTCCCATGCCCTGCCAGCCAGAAGCTGGGAGGGGGCACAGCCAGGACAGCTGAAAAAACTGGCCAAAGGGCTATTCCATACCGTATGATTGTCGTGCTCAGTATATAAACTGGGGGGGGTTGGCTGGGGGGGAACTGCTGCTTGGGAACTGGCTGAGCATCGTTTGGTGCGTGGTGAGCAATTGCATTGTGCGTCACTTATTTTGTATATTCTTTTATCGTTATCATTATTTCCCTTCCTTTTCTGTCCTATTAAACGGTCTTTATCTCAACCAACAATTTTTTTTATCCGCCCCCCCCCCCCCCGATTCTTTCCCCAATTCCACGGGAGAGGGGGAGAGTGAGCTAATGGCTGTGTGGTGTTTAGCTGCCTGCCGGGTTAAACCACAACAAAAGGGCATATGGGGTTTCTGCAATCAGGGCTAACAAAGAAGGCAGGTGCCTGGAATGGCAGGCTGCTTGGGGCAGCAAAATGTGGACTCTGGTGTTTTGCCTATGCCCCGACTCTGGGGATCCAGCTTTCTAACTTCTGTGCTGCTGTTGAAAGGACCTGAGGGTAGGAGGGAGATAGCTGTGGAGGAGGTTTTCTCTGTACAGGAACTGCCTCTTTTGCTCTTCACTGGGTACCACAGAACCCAAAGCTGTAGGGCTGCTTTGTGGCTAATAAAACCAGGATCCTTCATTCCCATAGTTTGGCTGGAGCAACGCAGTCCCAGCCCTGTGCTTTAGCCTATACTGATCAAGAGCCTTGAGCCAGCTCTGCGCTGATCATGCTCTATTCCTTCGTGGAGGATACGGAGGGGTGCTGGCATCAGAATAACTGAGCATCCCTTAGCACTGAGAAAACTGGCAGTCAGAGGCTTTTCCCCAACTCTGATGGGCATAATGCAATTTAAAATTAAAATGCTGTATCACACATGAGGGGAAAACACGTCCTTGTGGATCCACACACAACTCTTGAAGCCTTATCAGAGGGACCATAGGATATAGATTTTGATGTAATTCTTTTATAGAAAGTCAAACAAATATAACAGGCAGGCAATAGTTTTCACATAAATATATGCTAAATTTTTAGTATTAATCTAATGAGGTCATGTTGAATACACTGTAGCAGGGATATTTTGTTTCATTTTAGACAAGAATTTATGACTTTGTACTGATTTTGGGGGGTTTTTTAGCACACTTCCACAAAGACATATCCTGTCTGTGGCTTCTGACACTTTGTTGCCACATGGGTGTGTGAAGGTGGAAACACACATAGGTGAGGTGCCACCATGAGGGTGGCCAGATTAAATCTTGGTCCACAGGAGGAGCTACAGGGGAACAGAGACTCCTTAAACAAAAGCAGTGTGACACTGGATCGTGCCAGTGAGCTCTCTCTGAGAATAGTACAGCTGGCAGGGTACTGAGTTTGCTTCTTTCCAAAGGCTACAGAAATAAAATAATATAAACTGCTGGAGGAAAAATGCAGAGTTCAGTTTTCAAAGGCCAAATCTGCTATGCTAGCTGCTTTGTTTAATTCTGCCTATTACTCATAGAATAAAAGCAGTTATAGTTGATTGCAGTGTGGTAGGATAATAGAGTTTATCTGTGGTACAAAAGAAGGCTCATAATACTTAACATTTAAAGAATATATCTTCATGGCATTTGTCCTTTTCGTTGCCTATTTGATTTGCCCATGCTAGCGTTGTAGGCATGCACTTCCTTTTAGAGGTCATGAAGCTAGCCAGTGTGTGTGTGTTTTTCTTAAATAGCATTAAAGGCACACTGGGAATTTAATCAACTTCCTACTGAAATTCTCTCTGAATTCTTTTTCCACAGGAAGTCATCAAGCTCAGTTCCATGTGTGCAGTGTAATTCACCTAGAAATAGCTTGGTGAACCGAAGCATTCATGTAGTAGAAAAGAAACCTGTTCATAATGAGGCATTTTTGAGGAAAGAGTATTTTGGGCTCCATTCCTGGTTATACACTGCTGTACACTCAGAGTAATATTTAACAGAATTTTTCCTCTTCTTACACTACGGTAACTGACAGCAGAATTTGTCTCACTGGCATCCAGTCAAGTTGATGGAAAGGTGCCAACTGCCAGTTACAAGCTATGCTTGTATATCTTTATTCTTGATTTCCATATTTTGATTCTTGCTAGTAGAGAATTAATATGCAGATGCATTTGTTAATACCTTGGAGGAAATCCTGGCTTCTGCAAGGCCAAGACTTTACTCCTAAATGCAAGATGACTTATAAGGAGAACATTTGTTTGCCGTTCTTTTAAATGTTTTGGCTTTAATAGCTGTGTTTTTATACTGGTTTAATTTCAGCGCATCCCTGTCAACGTTATGGCTGTAGAAAGTCTGTGCAACAGAACATCAGTATTCAGACCTTATCTGTCTTGGGATCAGAAAAATACTTTTTAGTTTTAATAGATCTTAAGATACCATCATCTTAGTTGGTTTGAGAAATAAAGTGCTATGTAAGTGCTAAAGCTGAATATTTAAATTACTATTAATACTAGGAATGGAGCATTAAATTTGATTCTCGGTGTCTTGGAGGATGTTGCATATACTCTCGACACCTCAGTTCCTATAATATATTCAGTCTGTGGTCTGTGTGACGCAGGTTTCTGATGGACTTTTCGCTGAATGAGGAAAAATAGGAATGGTGGGTTATTTGATTTTAAGGTTTTTTAAAGGAGAAATATACAAATATTTTAGAGAATTATTTTGTGTCTTAAGTCTGCTTAAATGAGCATCTACGCTTATTTCATCACGGAAAATATAATTAGGAAATTCATTTAAAATGCAGCTAACAATGCAGCAATTTTTTCATCACTGCTAATTTTCAGATTACAAAAAAGGTCATGTGGGTTTATTTTTCATGGTTCTGTCAGATGCATGGCATTATTTTTTACAGGCAAATTTCCTGGTGTGTTTTCATTTAAAAGCTGTCTTTGTGCAGCCCATTATTAAAAAACGTCTGGGAATGTACAATCTTTTTCTTTCCTCCTTCTTAGGAAACTTAGTTGATGAGTAGCCAGTTTAAATGTGCAGATTTCTGAGACAGTGCTGTTAGTGTCTATTGTTTAAGTAAATGTTCTATTGCCAGATGATATTTCTATAACAAAGGAAAAGTGCCGTTTTCCCCCTAGATGTCTAAGTTCACTTTCAGGAAAATTTACCAAAACTAGAAAAAAGCTAAAATCACTGAAATAAATTTATAATAGCTTACCTTCATTTGTTGTAACGTTTTTCACAGTGAACGTGGATTCTTAAGCATTACAGATGGCATCAGAAAAAAATAGCGATTACAAGGATCTGGTCTGAGACTCAGGAGACCTGGACTTTAATTCTGTTCATCATCTGTTTGCCATAGGCAAGTTACTTTCCCTCCAGTTATGTCACCTGAGACATTTGGGTCTGACTGCGATATAGATAATGTAGTAATAACTCCTGTATTGATTTAATAGCAATAACAAAATATAGTCTATCTATCAGATCCTTCACCCATTGTGCATGTTACTGGTTCTGTGACAACGTTACGTTTGCACCACTAAGTTTCACTGCTAATATGAACTAAAAGCATTGTACTTCTAAATCAGTAGAGGATCCACCGCTCTTTACACTCCTTAGTTTGATGGGGTTTTGTTGCAAGTGGGTTTTGTTTTTTTTTTCTTTACTTGAATTTTTATAGCAGTCCATAGGCTTAGAGATTTGCAGTTGGCCCCACTCCAGCATCCTGAAAGCTTTAATCATGCCTTTGGAGGGTCTGTATTCCTAAACAGATGATTTCAGCAGATGTCAGTGAAATAAATCTTCCTGAAATAAAAAGATATTCATTTTGGGTCTCCTCCTTAAGTGAACTTGTTTGTGAAAGGTAATGGAAAGAGAGCCAGAACTGGAGACTGAAATGCTTTGGGTTTTAGACTAGGTGAAACGTGTAGCAGCTGTTCAAAGACTCCTGGGCTTCTCCTCCAACACTAACTGGACCACCTCACAAGGCAGGGATGGGCATGCAGCTAATCCTCCTACCTGAGCCTTGGCCTCTGCTCTGCCTAGCAAGGACACAGATTAGCAGCAGGAGAGCTGGAGCTTTGATAACAGGGCATTATAACGAGACTGATGTAAAGCCTGAACAGCTCATGGCAACAACTTCTGTTCACTACCTAGCTGACTTAAATTCAGACTGGCATCTGGTGTGAGGGTCTGTGTTCCAGTCAAACAGATGGCATTCGGTGTTCCTTATACGTTACCCTGTAGCACACATGCGTGTAGCTGGATGAAAAGATGTGTACATAAAATGATGCTGTATAATATCTTGCCTGTCTCTCAAATTCAGTTAAGCAGACTCAGATAGCCCTTTTACTTTCTGTGCAATCAGAATAAAATAAAATCCCCTTCCCTGCTCTCTGTGGCCATGCAGATGACCATATTCACTGCCAATATTGCAAATGGTCCTTATTTTCATCATTAAAAGATTAGCAAAATCTCATTAGTAATTTTTAGAAATTTTTATAAAATTTGCATGAAAAATAGGAGTTTCTCAGTCAGTGTTGATCCCTGAAGGAAAATGGGGGGAAAAAACCCAGCAGTTTTCATTTTTATAATGCTCAGGGATTTCTAACCCTTTTCATCTCAGCCTTTATATTCTACTCTCAATTTATACCGTCTGGTGGAGCGAGCACCTGGTAAAACTCACCTAATTTTCCCTCTTGCTAGAGAAGCCTTAACTTTTCGCTGTAGATCAATGCAGCTTTTTGGATATCCTTGTCTGCTCAGTGCGAATCCAGGTTTCCCAGAACATGAGCCGGGAGGACGGTCAAAGGGAAGCAGTCCTCCCTTAATGGGAGAATGTTGGGACTCCCAGCAAAAATACCAGTCTCTGAGTCTGTAATGACTTATAGATGTGATTAAACTTAAGCATATGAAATATCCTGCTATATCCTCTTAAGAGTAATCCTTTGCATAATTAAAACTTAGAACATCTTCATATTTTTTCTTGGAGAGGATGATTTAAAAGTTCTGTCACTGTGATTAAAATTACTAATTTTGTCTTGTAAGTGCAACTGGTGATAGAGATGAAAAAAGATGGCTAGAAAATTATTATTGTTCTCATTTTTCACATCAGAGGTTTCCAGGCTCTCAGAATGTAGCCACACACAATTAGTACTCACATAACTGCGGGGTGGAAATGAGTAGCAGAGGATAAAGTGAGAGGGAGAGAGAATGGAGAACTCTATGGTGTTTCCAACACTGATGAAGCAAGTTTCACTTCCATCTGCTTTAGCAGGTTCTCAGGTTTCCCCACCATCCGCCTTTCTACCTTTGCCACCAACAATTTGTTCCATCAGGTCAAGCAGCTCTTTGTGTGGCTGAGCACCAACTGAGAAATCAGACACTTTACATATGGGGGTCAAGAACAAGAGGCTGAAATAGGAAGCTTCTTTTAAGAATAAAAAGATAAAATTAATACTGTTTATGAAAACCAAACCCAGCAAACACGTTACTATTAGTAGTGATGTGGAACTGCAGGGTATGGTGCTCTGTCCAGGAGAAGGGCAACATTTTCATTCTTCCCCTTCAAAGTATTTCTATGAATGTAGCTGATGAATTAGGTCTCTGTATTTAATGAAGTATTTTGCTGGGTTTTTTGTTTGGTTGGTTGGTTGGGTTTTTTTACTACAGTGGACCCATTTTAAATGGTCAGCTATCTTACATAAAGTAGCTTTTGTACCAATATTGATGAAGATTCATAAGTACAAAGAATCCTTAAAAGTAGTGTTGCATTTCACAACATTTGAGGGAATATGTTTCTTTTCGAGTGCAGCTGCTTTTCAGTGCCTGCCTCCCAATTTGCACAAATAATTGACAGCTCATTAACAACTCAGTAGGAGCTCTGAAAACCAACTGAGAAAAACAACTTCAGTACAACAGGGGGAACAAAGTATCTGCTTGTCAATTATGCTGATAGTCGCCAACCAGATTTAAACTGACGTTAGAAAACAACCTAAGTAATAAATTATACAGGAAGAAAAGATTGCGCTTGCATAGACAACTACTGCAAGCTTTCACCAGGCTGCGTGGGGTAACTCATCTGAAGTGTGTGGATGCCTGGTGCTTCCTGCTGTGCTTGCTCGCGGGCCCTGTGGACGTCTGTGCTGGGAGAGGGTCTGTGGTCCTTCTGCAACTGCGCTTCTGCTCTGGCACTGCCGAGGCAGGGGAAGGACAGAGTCAGAGTATAGAATCATAGAATCATAGAATGCTTTGGGTTGGAAGGGAGCTTGAGAGATCATCGAGCCCAACCCCCCTGCAGTAAGCAGGGATTGAACCTGTGAACTTGGCGTTATTAGCACCATGCTCTAACCAACTGAGCTAACACGCTTCTTTGCACTGAATATTTGCTATGCCTTCTCTTGGATTTTACTCCAAATTTTGTCAAATTAGTTAACATTATTGATTTTATCTGGATATGGGAGCTGCAGGATAAAAACTTCTTTTCTTTTTTTTTTTGACTTAAGTGCTGGGCTTGGGTAAAACTTCTTATATGTATAGAACAGTAGTGTCCCATAATGATGTCAAAACCAGTATCAACAGAGCCTGCAGCCAGCTCTGCTCCCAAATCCACTGGCTTCTTTTCTTAAGTAACAGTTCCTCTGTGTTAGAAGGAATTTTATCCTTCATTTCTCTGGGAAATAGCCCGGATATCCATTCCAGACCCCACAACGTCTGCCCCCCCTCCCCCCCCTGCAGCACACACTGCAGCTCTTGGCATCCAGGACAAACAGTGATCTTCTGCCAGCAATAACTCGTACCAGTTTTGCATGGGAAGAAAGGGTATTGCATCCTGCTTTTGCCTTCCTCTTTCTGTCTTATATGTGCTGTTCTGTTTGGTGATGTTACATGCATATTGGAGATTTAGGTTGGTCACTAGAAGAATGAGAAACCATTTTGTCCAGAAAGAAAAGGTACTGGGGTAACTTTCTGAAAACAAATTATGGCCTCTGTCTAAAGAACCAAATTAGTATTTTATAGCTGGCCTCATGGCAACATTCCCTCATTTTTTTGTCTGATGTGATGAATAGAGGGATAACATTCGAGAACATCAAGAGTTCAACACAGTGCTTTATAATCTGGTAAAGAGCCTAATTACTGATAGTACTGAGGAGCTGTAACTCTAGTCATGGTCTGTGTTATTTCAGGAATATAGCAAGCCTACAAAACTCTGGGTCTGGGACATTTAATTCAGATCACCAGCATATACTGGTGAGGCAGAGACATGAACAGAAAGTTGAAATTGGGAAAAGGTACTACTTTTTCTTTTTCTTTCATTTTTTGAAGTGTTCTAGCAATTAAATGCTGTTCTTGAAATTATTTGATTCCCAAGGAAATAAATTAAGATTGCAGCAGCATGTGTTTTTAGCCATGGTAAATGGATAAAATTCTAGTTAATGATTTTATCAATATTTTATGACCTTGTTCTTTAATGTGTAATTGGCGATCCACAAGGCACTGAGTAAAGCCATTCCCATAAGTAAATATTTTGATAAATCCAAAAGGCAACGGGCTATGCAGAATGAAAAGAAGTACTACTTGGAAACATAACCATTGACAGCATTTCTCCTCTTGGAGTATTAGTATTGCTTGCTTTTGTTTGGTATTTGTAATAATAAAAAGAAATTCAGAGGAAGCTGAAGCAGCCCGAAAAAGGCTACTTTGCATGTGGAAGTGTTTTTTGAGAGGAAGACAAAGGTAAAATGCTTGTTCTAGAATATAGCAGTGTGACTCAGGAAGTAATTGAAACAGTATGATGCTACTGCAGTGATATAACATAAATGGGGTAGTGTTCCCAGTATAAATATTTCTCTGTTGCAACTGGTAGTTGAGTATACAACCCTTTAGTCTTCAAATTATGCATGCACATACATCCTCTGTAATTACCAAGTTGTTTATCTCCAGATTATAGATAGGATAACATACACAACTGGATTTACATATACAGTGTTGAAGGCTGGGCAAAAGATTGGTTCAGCCAACTGTTTAGATTCAAACCACACCACCAAAAGTCAAATGCATGTCACCGTAACTTAGGAAAAAAAAAGGCAGCTGCAGTCCACGGACCAGCTTCTTTCCCAGCAGTAGAGATGCTCTCTTGAGGCCAGAGTTTCAGATACAGCTCCGCAGTGAAGACTTCCAGTGTTGCCTCTCTATTTTGATGAATCTGTAAACAAGGAATTTGCTGCTTCCAAAGCTGTCAGTAAAGTAGTTTTGAATTTCTCATTTGCAGATACTTTCTAAGTAAAAACCAAACAGATCTTTACACATTTTTGTTTTTTACAGGGAAGTCTGGGCCTGGTTTGATTACTTTACTTTGTGTTTTACGCTATTGTCTCTACTGTTCACTGGGCAAATAGCACTCTCTTTATTATTTTTGGGTTTCAGTCTTGCATTATTCACAAACTTCTGTTTTGAATCCCAAAAGATAGAGGAACTTCATCATGCATTCAAATCCACACATATATTATAAGAATATCTACCGGTGATGAGCATCATTGGAAGCTTTCACAAGCTAACATTAATTATGCACATAACTAAAAAGCACCATGACTGGGAATCACCATTTCTAATAAAAACACTGACTTCTAGTCATGGATCATTTTGTCTCCTTGGGGCTATAAATCACCCACGTCACTAAGATATATGCTTTTCCTCTTTTTACCTTTTTCTTTATAGAAAGCTGTTGCTGGGAATGTGCTGGTGTGATGAGGGGAAGAGGAGGAAACTGTCTCGCTTTGTCTTTTTGTCTGAACATCTTGGTCATCTACGGTGAGATGTCAGGGCAGGTTATATGCCTATGGGCTAGTGCAGAAGAGTAAGTGCTGAGACTGAGTACAAGGAACAAGGCAAAGTTGAGGGTAGATTCTGTGCAGTTGCTATGCTCCACTGTCTCATGGTAGAAGCTTTAATTAGGGGAGAGTTATATCTTTAGTATTTAAGGCTGTGCCATATGCCTTTCTTTCTGCTCTTAGGTGTGCAGGACAGAAAGAGGCTTTCCTTTTTGGTGTAGAAGCTTTTCCAAAGCAAGAGGTTCTTTTGGTATTTCCTAAAGGTGGGCAGGTGCAGGATTAATCACCTGGTGACTGAGAGCTTGCTCTATTGTGCGACACTTTCAGTCAGCAAAACTTTTCCCTTGGTTTTTGTGATTCTGAACTTTGTAATGTATTTTATTTCATCAGGTGACCTCATTGAATTAATTAGTTGTGGATGAAACTTTGACAATGCGTAGTGAGAGAACCAGAAATTCTAAATTACCTCCAGAACTTCAGCCAGGTCCTTTTTCTGTGTATTTCTTATCTTTAATTTATCTTAAATTTCTTACTTCTTATTTTTTCCTTGCTTTCCTATGAATTTTTAGATTGGGCATATGGAAAAGTTGTTAAAGCATTTCTAATCTTGTCAAAAGATGGGAATACTAAGAATCTTGTTTATTTTTTGTTTGCAAAACCTTTGGGAAAACGTTTCAGAAATGCTGTTACATGCAAATTAAAACCAAAAGCAATACTGGGGAGCCATTGGTGTGCAAAGTACTGTAGGTACTGGTCACAAACATTGTACGGACCTTAACTAAGAGTATCTGAGGCCTGATTCAGGACTGGCACCCAACCCATGTACTCCTGAGGCTGTGATCCTCTTCACCACGCATTAGCTCAAAGTACAAAATTAGTAAACGAAAATTGTTTGGCAGCTGAGGGAATGGGACCTAGAATACCATGTAACCTGTCCCTGATTCTGCCTGACTGGATTTGTGGTGCCTGAATCTCCTTTTAATTGTGCTGGCTGAGTCAAAATATTTCATTTCAACCAAAATTATATTTAACTCAACTTCCTTAAAACATTTCCTTTAAGATAGACCAAGCTGATATAAATACTTCTTTGTTTCAGCCACTAAGCTGAAAACTTGCCAACTTATTTCAGGTATTCTTTTTTCCTACCTCTCACTGATGCAAGGTCATTTCTGTCTACTTTTGTGTTTGCCATCTTCTGTAGTCTGCTTGCCATTTGGATCTGCCAACACTTTGGAATTAATAGATGTACATGAATGGAGGAAGCCAGGTAAAGAGAGTGTGTCAGGATTACATCTCTTGCTTGAAAGCTGTTGTCAATATTACAGTGCATTTGAGAGCAGTGAGATTTCCTGTGGAAGCAGCTGCTATTCTTACACAGAATTTCTGAAATATTGAAGAAATATCACCTTGTTCTGCAAGATATTTTTCTAAGACTTTTCTTAATTCTTCTAATATGGCTACACAAAAATCAGAGAGGAATGTAGATCCCCATGCTAAGATTGGCAGACAACAGTGAATCCATATAGATTTGCGTGATTACATCTGAAAACAGTGTGGCCACATTTGTGTGGTGCAGCACCTCCCGTGCAAGGATTTCAGGATCAGATATAGATTTCTGTCATGCCCTTATTCAATACCATCTATGTCATGCACAGGTCCTACCCTTTCCAATGCGTTCTAATTAATCACCACCACTTTCCCTGTCTTGATATATACACACAGATATCATTCCCTTTATCTATGGGCCATCCCTCTAAAATGTCCATTGAGTTCATTTAGTCCATGACTTTGGGTTCCATCTGTCATTACAGTCTTTCAGAGCAGGAGAGGTGGTGTGCGGTGTTGGATTGTTGCATGCTGAAGCCAGCTCTGGTTCCAAAACTACTGCGCTTTGCTCGGTTTCATCAAAGTTGTTCTTCATTAAGCTGGGCGATTCTTACTGTAATACCATGGATGTGGCATATAGCAACCATCAAAGGGATGACATACAGTATTATATAGCAACTAACATCATATAATTCAGTTCATTGGCTATTTTCACCCAAAATCAAATCCCCTTGAGGTACACATCGGACTTCCCCATCCTTTTGCATCACACACCAAGTGTACCCACATCCTTGAGCAAAAGCAATCCCATGAATGGGTTTGCCTTTGCCTGAGTGGGAAGTAACCCAGACTGTCTTCCCCAGCATACTTTTTATGTGCACTACAGGACTTTATCTCCTTCTACAGTACATAAAAGTTTTGATTGGGTAGGGCCAGCTCGATTGGCAGATCCCCTAGTGTTGACTAACCAGGTGGCTTTTGCTAACCGCGTATCCCAATGTTTGAATGCCCCACCACCCATTGCCCTCAGGGCAGTCTTTAACAGTCCATTGTATCGTTTGATTTTCCCAGAGGCTGGTGTGTGGTAGGGGAAGTGATATACCCACTCAATGCCATGCTCTTTGGCCCAGGTGTCTATGAGGTTGTTCCGGAAATGAGTCCCGTTGTCTGACTCCATTCTTTCTGGGGTGCCATGTTGCCACAGGACTTGCTTTTCAAGGCCCAGGATGGTGTTCCGGGCAGTGGCATGGGGCACAGGATATGTTTCCAGCCATCCGGTGGTTGCTTCCACCACGGTGAGCACATAGCGCTTGCCTTGGCGGGTTTGTGGGAGTGTGATGTAATCAATCTGCCAGGCCTCCCCATATTTATATTTCAGCCATTGCCCACCATACCAGAGAGTTTTGAACCGCTTGGCTTGCTTGATTGCAGCGCATGTTTCACATTCATGAATAACCTCTGCAATAGTGTCCATGGGCAAGTCCACCCCTTGATCACAAGCCTGTCTATATGTTGCATCTCTTCCTTGATTGCCTGAAGTGTCATGGGCCCACCGAGCTATAAATAATTCACCCTTATGTTGCCGGTCCAGATCCACCTGAGCCACTTCAATCTTAGCAGCCTGATCTACTTGCTGGTTGTTTTGATGTTCTTCAGTGGCCCGACTCTTGGGTACATGAGCATCTACGTCACGTACTTTTACAACCAGTTTATCTTCCCGGGCAGCAATATCTTGCCACAGTGCGGCAGCCAGGTGGGTCTGCCTCTGCGCTGCCAGTTGCTCTGCTTCCATTGCTGTAACCACCCCCACAGGGCATTTGCCACCATCCATGAGTCAGTATAGAGATAAAGGACTGGCCACTTTCCCTGTTCAGCAATATCTAAAGCCAGCTGGATGGCTTTCACCTCTGCAAACTGACTCGACTCCCCTTCTCCTTCAGCAGTTTCTGTGAGTTGTTGTATGGGACTCCATACAGCAGCTTTCCACCTCCGATGCTTTCCTACATGACAGGACCCATCAGTGAACAGGGCATATTGCTTTTCATTTTCTGGCAATTTATTATACAGTGGGGCCTCTTCAGCACGTGTCACCTCCTCCTCTGGTGATATTCGAAAATTTTTGCCTTCTGGCCAGTCCATGATCATTTCCGAGATTCCTGGGCAACTGGGGTTTCCTATTCGAGCCCGTTGTGTGATCAGTGCAACCCACTTACTTCACATAGCATCAGTTGCATGATATGTAGAGGGGACCCTCCCTTTGAACATCCAGCCCAGCAGTCGGGGTGCCAGCAGGAGCTGTGCTTCAGTACCAACCACTCTCGAAGCAGCTCAAACCCCTTCATATGCTGCCAATATCTCTTTCTCAGTTGGAGTATAGCAGGCTTCGGATCCTCTGTATCCCCGACTCCAAAACCATAGGGGTCAACCTCGAGTCTCCCCTGGTGCTTTCTGCCAGAGGCTCCAGGTAGGGCCATTCTCCCCGGCTGCAGTGTAGAGCACATTTTTAATATCTTGCCCTGCCCGGACTGGCCCAAGGGCTACTGCATGAACTGTCTCCCGTTTAATTTGTTCAAAGGCTTGTTGTTGCTGAGGGCCCCATTTCAAATTGTTCTTCTTCCGGGTCACCTGGTAAAGAGGGCTTACAATCAGACTGTAATTTGGAATACGCACAATGCCTAAGAAAGCTTGTGTTTCCTTTTTGCTAGTTGGTGGGGACATAGCTATTATTTTGTTGTTCACATCCATTGGGATCTGATGACGTCCATCTTGCCATTTTATTCCTAAAAATTGGATCTCCTGTGCAGGTCCCTTGACCTTACTTTGTTTTATGGCAAAACCAGCCTTCAGAAGGATTTGGACTATTTTCTTTCCCTTCTCAAAAACTTCTTCTGCTGTATTGCCCCACACAATGATGTCATCGATATACTGCAGATGTTCTGGAGCTTCACCCTGTTCCAGTGCCATCTGAATCAGTCCATGGCAAATGGTGGGGCTGTGCTTCCACCCCTGGGGCAGTCGGTTCCAGGTGTACTGAGCATGCCTCCAAGTGAAAGCAAACTGGCCTGCACTCTACTGCCAAAGGGATTGAGAAAAACACATTAGTTCTATCAATTGTGGCATACCACTTGGCTGCCTTTGACTCCAGTTCGTATTGAAGTTCTAGCATGTCTGGCATGGCAGCACTCAGCGGTGGCATGATTTCATTTGGGCCACGGTAAGTCTACTGTTAGTCTCCACTCCCCATTAGGCTTTCACACTGACCATATGGGACTGTTAAAAGGTGAGCAAGTCTTGCTGATCACTCCCTGGCTCTCCAGTCGACGAATCAGGTTATGGATGGGAATCAGGGAGTCTCGGTTGGTGCGATATTGCCGCCTGTGCACAGTTGTGGTAGCAATCGGCACCTGTTGTTCTTCAACCCTCAGTAAACCCACAATACAAGGGTCGTCTGAGAGTCCGGGCAAGGTGGACAACTGTTTAATTTCCTCTGTCTCCAAGGCAGCTACACCAGTAGCCCACCGGTACCTTTTTGGGTCCTTGAAATACCCTGTCCTGAGGTATTGAAATACCCTGTCTATGCCAAGGATGCAGGGAGCCTCTGGGCCAGTCACAGTGGGGTGCTTCTGCCACTCATTCCTGGTTAGGCTCACTTCAGCCTCCAATACAGTGAGCTGTTGGCATCTCCCTGTCACTCCAGAAATACAGATGGGTTCTGCCCCTGTACAGCTGATGGCGTCAGGGTACACTGTGCACCGGTGTCCACTAGAGCCTTATACTCCTGTAGGTCTGATGTGCCAGGCCATTGAATCCACACAGTCCAGTAAACCCGGTTGTCCCTTTCCTCCACCTGGCTGGAGGCAGGGCCCCTCTAGTCCTGGTCATAGTATTCATTACTCACTTCCTGTAAATGTGAATCAAGAGTCCCTTGATTAAGATTGGAAGTAAAATCAGCCCTCTTACTCTGTCTGGGGAACTGCTCACTGGAAACTGGAGCTGCAGTTTTCCTGGAAGAGCCACCTTTTGTAATAGTTTTTACTTGCAACTCATGCACATGTGCCTCTAGGGTTGAGGTAGATTTTCCATCCCACTTCCTCATGTCCTCTCCATGGTCACACAGGTAAAACCACAGGGTGCCCCATGGTGTGTATCCTCTATATCCTCTCTCTTGAGCATAAGGACATTGACTCCTAATGGCTGAGATACTGGTCTGTACAGGTGGGGAGTAGGACATATCCTCTTTGAGTCACTGGAACTCTTGGGACAGTTTTTCAGACAGTTTTTCACACAGTTTTTCCACAGCTGAGACACGGGCCCATAGGGAGGAAGAGGTACTTTCTTCGTATTCCTGGAGTCAGCTAGCCACTTCATCCACCGTTGGTGCCTCTTCATCTTTCCAGGTCATTATTGTCAATTAGTTGGCATATGATGCTGGTGCACTCTGTATCACGTTCTGCCACATGGGTCGTGTGTACCTGACTTCATCTGGATCTTTGGGTAACTGCTCATTGTTCAGATCACTATAAATCACCTCCAGCAGGGCTAATTCCCTCAGGTACTGGATACCTTTCTCTGTCGTGGTCCATTTGCCTGGGTGATATATAACATCCTCCTTGAAGGGATACCTTTCCTTCACGCCTGACAGAAGTCACCTGCAGAGGTTGAGGGTTTGTGCCCCTTTTCCAATTGTTTTGTCAATGCCCCCTTCCCTAGAAAGGGATCCCAGCTGCTTGGCTTCCACACCCTCTAATTCCAGGCTACTGGCCCCATTATCCCAGCATCGGAGCAGCCAGGTGATGATGTGCTCACCTTGACAATGACTGAAATCTTTTTGCATATCTCGCAGCTCACTCAGGGACAGGGATCGGGTGGTTACCAGCTCATTTATGGGTTCTGCCTCTTCCTCCTCTGGTTCTTGTGATGGCCCTGGTTCATCTTCATCCCTTACTGAACAAGCTGATTTTTTTGTGTATTTTTTCTTGTGTCTAGGGGTAACTGATACCAGCACAGGTTGGTTCTCTGGTTTAGCCACAGTGCCTGTCACCGGGGTTGGAGTGGCCACAGTGCCTGTGGCTGGGGTTGGAGTAGCCACAGTGCCTGTCATTTTGTCATCAGATCCAGAGACCTTCTCTTTCCCTTGAGGGTACTGAATAGTGTTGAACAGGGCTCAATAGGCATGGTTCAGCCCCCAGCATGTCACAATGATTTGTGTCTTTCTGGAGTTGCCAGGGTGACAACATACTTTTTCAAAATACTTTACTAGTTCTTCAGGATTCTGCACTTCTTCAGAGGTGAAGTTCCAAAACACTGGAGGTGCCCACTGTCCTGCGTACTTGCCATTACTATCCCACACACCCTGCTACTCATAAATGTCCAGCCTTGGGGCAGATCTCTGGATGATATTCTTAAATTGCTTACTAACCTTTGTCAAAACTGAAAAAATATTCCCAAGAAGTTATCAGTAGAAGTATCTTAACTGCCCAGGGATGTTCAAGATACTGAAAAGTTGTTGTAAAGAAGTAGGAAACATCATGGAAGAAGGTAGCGGAGGTGCCATTCTGTATTTCCTCCACAACAAACCTCTCAGAGGAAGAGGTATAATAGCTAATTCTCTCCATGAGGTAGTACCTGAAGTACAGTAATGATTTCAGTATGAAACCCAAACACCAAGTAATGCTCAAGGTCAGTGTTTTAATAAGGAATCTCCAAGATAAAACTTCATTAATCACTGCAGAGCATACCACACTGCACAAACCAACACCAAGATTTAACATGTATGGCAAAAAAAAAAAACCCAAAAACATGGCGCAGATCAGATGAACTAATATTGTGACTGGCAACTGTTAACAGATTCCTTAATACACTCTGGTTAATCTGTTATTATCTCAAACCCTTTGAGCCCCACGTTGGGCACCAAAGAGGACTGTCATGGTTTAACCCCAGCTGGCAGCTAAGCACCACACGGCCCCTTGCTCACTCCCCCTGCCCTGGTGGGATGGGGGAGAGAATCAGAAGAGTAAGAGTGAGAAACACTCCTGGGTTGAGATAAGAACAGTTTAATAATTGAAATAAAATAAAGTTTAATAGTAATAATAATAACAACAATAGAATAATAATACTAGTAATAATAATATACAAAGCAAGTGATGCACAATGCAATTGCTCACCACCCGCTGACCGATATCCAGACAGTTCCCAAGCAGCGATCGCTGCTCCCCGGCCAACTCCCCGCACTTTATTATACTGAGCATGACGTCATATGGTATGGAATAGCCCTTTGGCCAGTTTGGATCAACTATTCTGGCTGTGCCCCCTCCCAGTTTCTTGTGCGCCTGGCAGAGCATGGGAAGCTGAGAAGTCCTTGACTAGCATAAGCAGTACTCAGCAACAACTAAAACATCAGTGTGTTATCAGCATTCTTCTCCTACTAAATCCAAAACACAGCACTATGCCTGCTACTAGGAAGAAAATTAACTCTATCCCAGCCAAAACCAGGACAACTTCTTATACTCTGTTCAAAAAGTAAGTATTTGAGAGCTTCTGGTCAGATTCTGAAATAGTTTCTTGTTAATGTAGAGACAATGGACCTCATGGTTATAATTTTTTTTAATATCTCTTCTTTTTCCTTTTGTACTTCCCTTTTCTCAGTGTTTGGTGCCTGTTTAGGGTATGTCAGTGTGAAGAAAGAAGTATTAACAGGTGAAAAGTGGAGTTTCTAAAACAACCATTTTGCTGTGAATGGCTTTAGATAAAGACTTTAGTCAGGAGTATGAAAAGAGAGAGTAAAACTTTTCTAAGTTTATTTTCTAAAAATCAGAGATAACAAATCACTTTTCTCACTTCCCTTTTTAAAAAGTCTGGAAGTTTTTAAAGGCTGGAAGTTTCCATTTACCATCTGAAACTTTTTTTCCTAAGACAGTTTTATAAGATTTCCAAGTCCTCTTATGCAATATTTACTGATATGATGTATGGTTAGAGAAGCTGTCTATTTTAATTTGACATTCACTAAGTGTAAAGATGCCAGATCAGGTCCACAGTTTTGTTTTAGCTTCCAGAAAGGTTAACACAATTATATTAATACAAGCATGTCTTACATTACAGCACTTTTCAAGCTGTGAACACACATTAATTGACTTTGGTTCGAGCAACTGAAAGAGTGGTGCAATGAACACAAATATATTCCGTATTACAAGCAGAGTTGAGGGTTTATGAAAATGTTCCCTGTTTAAACATCAGGTCTTTGAAACAAATTGAAGCAGTTTTAATTATTAAAAAAATGAAATGTAAAACTTCCAGAGTTTATAAGCCTCAGGGTGGTTTAATTAAAACTGAAGAGAAATTAAAATTATCAGAATTTAGGGCAATGTGGAAAGAAATTATAGGTAGGAAATTTCAGGCTATGATAAGAAAAGAAATATCTTTAAGTTGCTTGGTAATTGTAGAGTGAAACTTCTCTCATATGCTGGCTCAAGTTATTAACTGACCCAAATCTTTCTAAGCATCCAGGTCTTACCCTAACGCAAAGCATTTACGTATGGATAGTTCTACAATAAACTAACTGTACATCAGTTATGATGTTAATGGAAATAAACTACTGATAATTTATCATAAACTCTTATCACTGTAGTCCTTAAAATTGTAGATTAAACTACTTCTAGATTACAAATGAACCCATACTTTAAATTCAAATTATTTTCAGTATCACTTAGTCTGCAATATTCCTGACAACAAGTGGGACACACTTCTGTAAGAGTTGTTGTAACTATTATCCATAGCAGTCCATTGGCTCAGGAAGATTACTTGAGTTTCCACAGCACTGAGAATCAAAGGCTTTTTATTGATATTAGATGATTTGTGTATAATCACTTCCTATGCTAGATGCCTCGTGTTGTCCTCCAGAACTTAATGCATCTTCTTAAATCAGGAGTTCACAGTGCTGTTTGTATCTATGTATCGGTTTTGCAAATATTTGCATAAGGAGTGTTCTGCAGCACAGTGGCTCCATGTTGGGAGTGACATGGTGGCAAAGGGGGTCAAGCACTCCAGGGGGGACAGAGGTTTTTGCTGATGAAGTTCTTTGATGAAATAATTGGTCTCTCTTGCTGCTGAGGTATTTGCCTTCCTGGAGTCCATGTTGTGTTGTGGTCTGTGTGTACATTTGTCTTGTTTTAGATGCCAAAGTTGAAGCTGTCATTAAAATGTTCTTCTTTTATCTACAACAAGGCCCATGCTAAACTTCTTCAATATCTACCTAGACTGGACCATTATGATCCATTCTTTTGTCATGTGTGTTACACTGTTTTTTGAGATTTGAACAAAGCAATTAGTTAATTATTGTGCTAATACTTAGAGGCTAGTAAAAACTAGATTTTAGTTGCTAAGTTGTATTATTAGCATCAGATAGGAAGAAAAGAAAGAAACTTTCTTTGGTTTCAAGATGTCATCTTGGTTTTTATGGTTAGAAAACAAATTCAGTATAACTGATGTACTAAATGAAAAGCCAAACAGCAGTAGCAAATCCAGGTGCATCATACCATGGCATCAAGCTGTTATTGAAAGTTCATAATCCCAAGGCTTGGAAAAACATGGTATCAGATGACAGACTGCAGTTCAGTGTTTGATCTGTCTGCTTGAGCTAACACCCTAGTAATAAGTCATTTCTGTACTAAAACCATGGCCAATAGAATATAAGTTTATCCGCTGCAGCTGACAATTCAGTGTACTATAGCAGCTTAATATTGTATGAAGAAATTTTTCTAATGTAATTTTTATCAATCAGAACTTTCTGAGAACTTAATTATGTGTTTCCACCTACCCTTTCTCCTCTTTTTATTGTAGCTCTCTACCTATCCTAAGGAACGGTGAGTTGATCTTTTACCTTTCACAATAAGGAAGGCTTATCTAAAATGTCTAGACAACATCAAATAAATTCTCTTCCTCATAGTTTTAAAAAATAAAAGTAGCACTGTAGAGAGAAACACTGGTGAAAAGACCTTTAAGATCATCCAGTCCAACCATTAACCTAACACTACCAAGTCCACACTAAACCAGTCAAGGGTAGACTAGACTAAATCATGTCCCGAAGTGCCACGTCTACCCATTTTTTGAACACTTCCAGGGATGGGGACTCCACCACCTCTCTGGGCAGCCTGTTCCAATGCTTGACCACCCTTTCCATGAAGAAATTTTTCCTAATTTCCAACCTAAACCTCCCCTGGTGCAGCCTGAGCCCATTTCCTCTCATCCTATCACTAACTACTTGGGAGAAGAGACCAACACCCACCTCACTACAACCTCCTTTCAGGTCGTTGTAGAGAGTGATAAGGTCTCCCCTCAGTCTCCTCTTCTCCAGGTTAAACAACCCCAGTTCCCTCAGCCACTCCTCATAAGGCCTGTGCTCCAGACCCTTCACCAGCTTCATTGCCCTTCTCTGAACATGCTCCAGCACCTCAATGTCCTTCTTGTATTGAGGGGCCCAAAACTGGACACAGTATTCCAGGTGCGGCCTCACCAGCGCCGAGTACAGGGGGACAACCACCTCCCTGCTCCTGCTGGCCACACCATTCCTCATACAAGCTGGGATGCTGTTGGCCACCTTGGCCACCTGGGCACACTGCTGGCTCATGTTCAGCTGGCTGTCAACCAACACCCCCAAGTCCTTTTCGGCCAGGCAGCTTTCCAGCCACTCTTCCCCAGGCCTGTAGCATTGCATGTGGTTGTTGTGACCCAAGTGCAGGACCCGACACTTGGCCTTGTTAAACCTCATACAATTGGCCTCGGCCCATCAGTCCAGCCTGTCCAGGTCCCTCTGCAGGGCCTTCCTACCCTCGAGCAGATTGACATTCCCACCCATTTTGGTGTCATCTGCAAACTTACTGAGGGCGCACTCAATCCCCTCATCCAGATCATTGATAAAGATATTAAACAAGACTGGCCCCAAAACAGAGCCCTGGGGAACACTGCTTGTGACCGGCTGCCAACTGGACTTAACTCCATTCACCACAACTCTCTGGGCTCAGCCACCCAGCCAGTTTTTTTACCCAGCAAAGACTACACCCATCCAAGCCATGAGCTGCCAGCTTCCCAAGGAGAATATTATGGGAGACGGTGTCAAAAGCTTTGCTAAAGTCCAGGTAAATGACATCCACAGCTTTTCCATCATCTACTAGGGGGGTCACCAGGTCATAGAAGGAGATCAGGTTGGTCAAGCAGGACCTGCCTTTCATGAACCCGTGCTGGCTGGGCCTGATCCCCTGGTTGACCTGCACTTGCCTGTTAAGTTCACTCAATATGAACCTCTCCATAATCTTTCCCGGCACCAAGGCCATGCTGACAGGCCTGTAGTTTCCCGGGTCCTCCTTCCGGCCCTTCTTGTAGATGGGCATCACACTGGCAAGCCTCCAGTCATCAGGGACCTAACCTGTTAACCAGGATTGCTGATAGATGATGGAAAGTGGCTTGGCAAACTCCTCTGCCAGCTCCCTCAGTACTCTCGGGGGGATCCCATCTGGCCCCATACACTTGTGAGCATCCAGGTGGCATAGCAGGTCATTAACTGCTTCCTTCTGGACTATGAGGGCTCCATTGTGGTCCCCATCCCTATCCTCTAGCTCAGGGGACGGAATACCCTGGGGATGACCGGTCTGGCTGTTAAACACAGAGGCAAAGAAGGCATTAAGTACCTCAGCCTTTTCCTCATCCTTGGTGACAATGTTCCCCCCCCCGCATCCACTAAGGATGGAGATTCTCCTTGGCTCTCTTTTTGTTGCTGATGTACTTATAAAAGTATTTTTTATTATCTTTTACAACATTGGCCAGATTAACTTCTTGCTGGGTTTTTGCTTTTCTAATTTCCTCCCTGCATGACCTAACAAGATCCCTGTACTCCTGAGTTGCCCGCCCCTTCTTCCAATGGTGGTAGACTCTCCTTTTTTCCCTGAGTCCCCGCAAAAGCTTCCTGTTCAGCCAGGCCGGTCGTTTTCCCCGCTGGTTGGTCTTACGGCACACAGGGACAGCCCGCTCCTGCACCCTTAAGGCTTCCTTCTTGAAGAAGGCCCAGCCTTCCTGGACCCTTTTGCCTTTCAGGACTGCCTCCCAAGGGACTTTCCCAACCAGGGTCCTGTTGCAAATCTTTATCCTAAGTTTACAATTATGTTGCATGACAGATGAATGAACACTGCTGTCTCTGTTTTTACACTAAAACATGAAAAGTATTCAACTTGAAGTGATTCAGGGACAAGGTCGGAGTAGAATAAAAAATTAGGTTTTTACCTATGCCACAGACGTATTTTCTGGGATTTTCTTTTGTGACAATGTTGCAGTGATATCCAGAAAAATTTCTCAGCGTGGTGTTTGCGCTAGATCAGAGATAGGTGGCTGTAGGTAATATCAGTTTTAGATTCAGGCAAGCCTTTTGTGGGGGAAGATGGGCAAGAAGGGAGTCTGGTCATTGGTATAAGGATGCTGAGCAGCTCTGTACCATACAGACTTCCTTGCCATGGTACTTGTAGATGGGACTAAGCCCTCGAAAGCTTCTTAAAAAAAGAATAGCTTCCAGAGCAGTCTTGATCTGAGAAGAGTGCAAAAGTGTTTTTCAGCCACTTTTTTCTTCTGGGTTGTAAATTGAGTACTTCTCTGGGCACTGCCTGCAATCTCAGGCTGCAGGTCCCTGAGCAAGTGCACCATGTTCTGCTCCTTTCTGACTTTTGATTTCTCAGAGACAGGTTGGGGTTTATTATTGTTATTCATTCTAATCTGTGGCATGGTTGGTGCCGTTGTTTATTTGTTTGGTTTTGGTTTTCTTTTCTGGCTTTGTAAAAGGATTTATAGACCAGGAACAGAAGTGTTTTATTTACCCACAGCAAAAAAAGATGGCAATAGTATTTTTACTTACACTCTCTCTCAGTAATATCCCATTTCTAAGCTGGGGAAAAAAGGCAGTTTAGATGCCATTAACATTTTGTTGAGACTTCATTAAGGGTGAAGTTTGTGATCTGGATTTTCTTGCTTGTCATATGTATTGACTGGTAACCTACTGGTCCCGCTGGCTTTTAATTACCCCAAGGCATTACAAGCCTATCTTATTTAGACAAGTGCACAGCTGTGTATTTTCTTGGGGATTACCATTTGAGCCCTATTCTGAGCATTCTTTAGATTATAAAGTATAAATTTAGGGGTGGCAGGTTTATGTATTTTTCATAAGGGATATGTGGTAGTTAGTGGGTACCAGGAGGTTCAGAGGAATTGATCTACTGCACAGTAGCAGGGCTGATTTTTTGAAACATCTCTGTACATTCAGTTCGGATTCAGGCACATTATAGTACCATGCTTACTGCTTTAAATGCTCAGTATTCACACTCTTCACATATTAAATATTAACATATTGTGAGGACCCTTTGGAAAAAAAAAATTATTTAAAATGCAAGTGTTTCTGCATGAATGAACTTGCCTCTCTTACCTGGATTAGCAAACACTTCAGTTTGGATATGTTTAAGCTATTCAAAAAGGCCTTATATCTCACATGATACGCTTTCTGTTGTTACCTCTTAAAAAGCAATTCAATCAAAATGCACATGTGGAAAACCTAAAAAGAATATCTGTCCTGTTGGTTAATTTACATAAAGCTATAACCAACATGTTCAGCAAAACACTTGAAATGGAGCCTCTCTGCTGGTTTCAGGAAACCTGTCTGTTCTGTGCAGTTCTAACGATGAAAATATTGAATAATACATTATAATTTTAAATTTTAGAACAAAAAATGAATATTGCAGAAGTGTGGTAAGATCACTGAAGCTTTTTTCCCTTTATAACAAAAGATCCTTTTCCTTTAAAAAAAAAAAAAATTTTTAAAATCTCCAAATACTGCTGTAATTTTCAGAGATGTAAAGCGAGCACTAAACTTATGCCTGACTAACAAAGAATGCTAATTCTTTGTTAAAACTAACAAAGAATATTAATACAGTGGCAGAAAAAAACCCAAACACCTAAAAATTTGTTAATGCTAAGAGAGAAGATATTGTTATCTTAGTTAAGCAGGCCCCATAGTGTTAACTTGCTCCAATGTTTATAAATACCATATTCTCATACATTGCCCTATCACAGTGGTATCAGCATGGCCAAGTGCGACAGGGGAGAGTAATAATATCCCATTTTACAGCCAAGGAAAGACCTTTAATGGTAGTCCACTGTCACAGTCTGGGGATTTTCAGATGCCAGTGCTGGGAGCTTGATGGGTACCAGTGCTTGAGCAGGGTGCAAGAGAGGGAGGAGAGACCAGTTTGGATGGGTGATGCGGTGCAGCTGCAGTGTTGCAGCGCTGGAGGAGCCGTAATTCCTTCTGGCCATCGGCACTGACACGGCTACAGTGCCATCCTCCGGTGCAGCGCTACAGCGGGCACCTCTGGCTGCTGGTGATAGACCAGAGATGCATCCGCAGTTAAACAAGACGTACTTTTTATCTCTTTGATCTCTCACAAAATGCTCAGGTTTTGTTGCCTCAGGTGTGCCCTTGAATCTCCAGGGGTGCTTCAGTGACCTAGCACGTGAACAAATTCACTGAGATCCCCTGCCAGCTGGGTAAATAATAACAGAAATATTGTTTAAATAGTTCATCTCATATCTTGCACAATTTGTCAAATTTTGGTCTTCATCTCTTTGGTCTTCATCTCATCCCCTGTATGAATGGGACAAGGGAATGATGGTCTGATGAATCCTCAAACCATCTTTTCATTTGATGGTAGAGAGAAAAAGCATCTCAAAAGGATACTGTTTCTCTTAAAGATAATAATTTGTGTTTTGCATAAGCCTTTGAATGATCCAGGTTGCTTAATCATGTGAATGCAAGACTCAGCTGCTGAGCTTTTGTTTGCTGCCCATAGCTGGTGCCTTGCTTATTTAATTGCTGTGAACATCTTCAGTTTGATGACAAGATATGTAATGAGGCATCTGGCTATCTGTGCATCTGTGTACACAGAAGCCTCACAAAGGGAACAAACAATACTATATCTTAATATAAGATTTATAATTAGCCTAGTTATATAGGTATCTCTGGGTGTTTTCAAAATCTTTTTCTTAGTAGCATATTCTCCTCATTTTCCTTTGCATCTGAATTTAAAATACATTTCTATCTTGCAAAAGATATATTAAATACTAATGCCTTGTATAAACTGGGATGTGTGAAAATGTCATGATAGCAAACACAATAATTTTTATTTGGCAAACTCTCCACTGTCACATTTTTTTTCTTTAATGTAGGGTGCCTCTTCCTTTTATCTCTTAAAAATGCAGTCTTCACATATCTTGCTATTTGATAGGAAGTTACACTGTTAACAACAAACGAGAAATTAGTATTTTCTTGAAGTTTCATACTCTGGAGGTTTTTTGTAGTTTTTCTGCCTAAAATGGCTGAATATAGCAAAGTCAATATAGCAATGAAATAATATCAACACACATTTTATAAAAGATTCTTTTGTAAGAATTCTATGTTTTAAAGATACTTTGTGTAAAGAGTCTGAGTGTTTCCACCTCTGAATACTGCTAGCTCTGGAATGATAAATGGAAAAGAGAAACACGTAGTGAGAAGATCTTAATTCTTTTCCTCTTTAGGCTTGACAAGTCATGTCAGAGATGTATCATATGCAGTCTTAAGCTAACAGCTTTAATTTATTCAATGGGAATTAAGTGCCTACTTATTTTTGAGAGTATTAGCTTTAATATCTTTGAATGTTGGCTGTTATTTTGTAACGTGATGACAATGAATACCTCCCCTCCCTCCCTCCTCAGATAATAAATTCTTGATGAAGGCTGTTACTATCTGCTAGGGCAGAACCTGACTGGACATCATTACAAGCTTCTGTGCACTGTCATATTGCAAATAATAGTAATGATTTTACCTTAATAAAGTTATTGGCGTTTTTTTTCTGTTTAGCATGCACTATTACACCTTTATTCTTCATAAAAGAAAATAAGCAGACTTCTTTTAGTCTACTGCCAAAAAGAAATTAAATCAGTGTTAGACACTCTTACCCTCTTTTCATTTATTGCAGGATCAGAAATTATCTTTCTAAAAACCATTCTCAAAATATTCCTCGTTTATTCCTACCCCTTTTTGCCACCTAGAGTCTGTCAGTTTTATGTTCCGGAAATAATTTATTTCTTTTATCTTTTCTTTTTTAGTGTTGTGTCCTCGTGAAGAAATAAAATATCTTGCATAATTAAAAGCTCTATGCAATACGAACCAGAACTGATTAGCTAACAACAAAACTCTGGGTGGGGTTACTGCAGCTGCTATAATTGTTAAAGGCAAAATTATAAAAAAAGGAAGAAAACAGAACACCATAATCAGTCTTACAGCTACCAGAATAGTAAAAGTGTTTAATTGCCTCAGTTGGCTGCATCACTAATGAGTACAGTTTCATTAAAAGTTCCATGGGCTGTTTAATTATAACTGGAAACGTGCATCCCTATTTCTTCCAAAAGACTGCATTTCCTTGGTGCATCTCCCTGGTGAAAACCATATGGCAGACCCAAGGCTACTTTATTTGGAAAACCTCAGGAAGTCAGAGCCCAAATCCCATCTCTGCCACTCTGATCTGGTGAACATTTCATACTGACTACGGCAAAACAAATTCTCTGCCCATTTTGATGGGCAGGAGGCTTTGCTGCACAGTTTGCAATAAAAGTTCCAGATTTGGAAAACAATTTTTGATTAAGGGGGGGACTTAATTTCTACCTTAAAAGTTAGGTTTTTTTCTTGCTTTGTACTTATCCTCTTCAAAATGTCAGAATTTGGCAGGTCTGCATACCTTAAATAATTCTTGGCTTTTGTCTTTGAACTCTTTTTGGATAAAGGGAAAAACAGATTTAGAAAAGATATAGCTTATCAAACTGGATAGATGTATAGCCCCAAAATAAAACTGAAAATAAAAGTGAATACATTAGAAAGGAGATTTGAGCATATAGGGAATAGAAGAGCAGAATCATCCAATCATTCAGAAACCAGTTTATCATTAGACAGAGCTAAGGAGACTAATTAAAATATGCATCCTTTTTGATCCTCTCTTGAAATATTGATTTCTTCCCCCCCCCATAAGGTCACTCATAGTTTTGTTTTCTTGCCTGTGACTAAGTGGGGGACTTTTCAAATGATAATTTTAGCTACAGGGTGCCTGGCATAGCTGCATTTACCAGAAAAACAGTGATATGAGCAAGATTTCAACAATTTGATTGTCACAAAACCTCTAAGCGAATAAAGTTTGTCCTGCCATTAATCCAGTTGGTTTTTTCCCCCTAGTTGACTGCCATCACCAGCAAGTATCTCAATCTGCTTTGAGTAACAGCTTCCAAAACTGAGGAACTTAAAGAGAATATGATATTGGCATTGTCAGGAATTTTAGCAGAGAGGGTTATGAGAACCTTAAGACTGTCTGTGTGCATTGGCTGTATGCAGTGGCCGTCTGCTATTTGTTTCAGCCCTCTCCCTACCCTAGCAAAGCCTGCATACTGTTGAAAGACTGACGAGCATAAGGTCCCATGGAATTTACGAGAAGGGTGGTCTTCTGTGAGCATCAATTCTCCTCTTCCCCGTTGATGTCAAAGCCTTGTTTGCTGGTGACCGGAACTCTTGAGGGAGCTAGTAAGGGTGCTTTCAAGGAGGTAGGGATTGGTGCAAGAGGTGCTGCCTAAGAGCAGATCCAGGCTGATGAAGAGTGAGATTGCAGATGGGCGAGATGGTTAGGACACAGGTACACCTGGAATCTGGCATTCATGCAAGATGTCTGTTGCCATTAGAAACTGAAATTCTGCTGTGGTACA
This sequence comes from Pelecanus crispus, assembly GCF_030463565.1. NCBI lineage: Eukaryota > Metazoa > Chordata > Aves > Pelecaniformes > Pelecanidae > Pelecanus > Pelecanus crispus. The sequence goes on along the minus strand of NC_134651.1, from coordinate 17,386,681 downwards.
CAGCCTGGTCCTCCCTGTGCAGCCCAGGGTGTGAGTCAAGTCTCGGATGCTGGCAATGACTACAGCCATTAGGCGATCTGTCGTGGTATAACCCCAGCCAGCAGCTAAGCACCACGCAGCCGCGCACTCACTCACCTGGCTCCAGTGGGATGGGGGACAGAATCAGAGGAGTAAGAGTGAGAAAAACTCCTGGGTTGAGATGTGAACAGTTTAATAGTTGAAATAAAACAAAGTAAAACAGTAGTAGTAATAATAACAATATAATAATAATACTAGTAATAATAATATACAAAGCAAGTGATGCACAATGCAATTGCTCACCACCCGCTGACTGATACCCAGACAGTTCCCAAGCAGCGATCGCTGCTCCCCGGCCAACTCCCCGCACTTTATTATACTGAGCATGACGTCATATGGTATGGAATAGCCCTTTGGCCAGTTTGGATCAACTATTCTGGCTGTGCCCCCTCCCAGTTTCTTGTGCGCCTGGCAGAGCATGGGAAGCTGAGAAGTCCTTGACTAGCATAAGCAGTACTGAGCAACAACTAAAACATCAGTGTGTTATCAACATTCTTCTCCTACTGAATCCAAAACACAGCACTATGCCTGCTACTAGGAAGAAAATTAACTCTATCCCAGCCGAAACCAGGACATGATCACAGACTGTGCTTCTCTCTGTGTTGCGATACAGAAATCTTTGATTCCATTACGTTTTACTCAACAGTTAGCTGTAACCCCCAAGGGCTGCTTCGCTCATCTGTGTGTTAAGATCTACATTCATAAGCCTTTAAAAGTTAATAGATCATTTTCTTTTATGTTACATTAAAAGGGCTGTAAGGAACACCCTGTGATAATTTATTGAAAAGACAATTAACAATGAGGTTAATGACAGTGATACATCTGAGCTGTGATTCAACCTGGTAAAATAATTAGTACTTTCAGAAATACACAGGGTCTTTTTTTTTTTTTTTTACACAAAAGAATTAAATACATAAATGCTTTATTGCAGTCTTGTGGGTTCATAGTTTTCCTTTAGTCTTCATCATTAAGGTTAAGGTTTTGATATTTTAAAGTTTTATATATGAATTTCCCACTCACAAAATCCGTAACACTACTAGCAGTGCTCTCATTTCTATGCTTCATGAGGAAAACAGCTACAGCAGTGCTTCAGATTGATTCCAGGAGGCTATTTGTATTTTCTCTTCTTCCATGTATCATAAACATCACAACAGAAGGCATAACTGCGTTAACCCTGTTTTTACAGCTATTTAAACACCATCTTAACAATGTACTCCTCAGGTTAATTGTTGACAAAACAGGAAAATTCTGTTGCTGCTTTGGTGGTTAAGAGGCATCATGGGCAAAGACAGTTCAGTGGAATTAGTGCTTATAAAGGAGTTTGTGGTGGGTTGACCCAGGCTGGACACTGGGTGCCCACCAAGCCACTCTATCACTCCCCTCCTCAGCTGGACAGGGGAGAGAAAATGTAACAAAAGGCTCGTGGGTCGAGATAAGGATGGGGAGATCACTCACCAATTACCATCACAGGCAAAACAGACTTGACTTGGGGAAATTAGTTTAATTTATCACCAATCAAATCAGAGTAGGATAATGAGAAAATAAAAAAGTAAACTTTAAAACATCTTCCCCCCACCTCCCTTCTTCCTGGGCTCAACTTCGCTCCCGAATTCTCTATCTCCTCCCCCTGAGCAGCACAGGGGGCTGGGGAATGAGGGTTGTGGTCAGTTCATCACTCGTCGTCTCTGCCGCTCCTTCCTCCTCAGGGGAGGACTCCTTATGTTCTTCCCCTGCTCCAGCGTGGGTCCCCCATGGGGTCACAAGTCCTGCCAGCAAACCTGCTCCAGCGTGGGCTCCTCTCTCTCCATGGGTCTACAGGTCCTGCCAGGAGCCTGCTCCAGCACAGGCTTCCCATGGGGTCACAGCCTCTTCGGGCACACCCACCTGCTCCAGCATCAGGTCCTCCATGGGCTGCAGGTGGATATCTGCTCCACCATGGACCTCCATGGGCTGCAAGGGCACAGCTGCCTCACCGTGGCCTTCACCAGGGGCTGCAGGGGAATCTCTGCTCCGGTGCCTGGAGCACCTCCTCCCCCTCCTCCTTCACTGGCCTTGGTGTCTGCAGAGTTGTTCCTCTCACATATTCTCAACTCCTCACTCCAGCCGCAGTTTGTGTCCTGTTGTTTTGTTTTGTTTTGTTTTGTTTCCCCTTCTTAACTATGTTATCACAGAGGTGCTACCACTGTCACTGATGGGCTTGGGCTTGGCCAGCTGTGGGTCCATCTTGGAGCCAGCTGGCATTGGCTCTATCAGACATGGGGGAAGCTTCTAGCAGCTTCTCACAGAAGCCACCCCTGTAGCCCCCCACTACCAAAGCCATGACATGCCAACCAAATACACACTTTTTTCTGTCACCCCAAGACATATTTGTAGCTATAACTGAGGATGTTCTTTGTAACCAGTGCTGTTGTCACTGAGTACCTCTTATACCCCGTCTTTGAAATTAAAACTGCACATCTAGGATCTAAGATTATTTTGGTGAATTCATCTTTGTTTAGTGAGAGGTTCAAATTATATTTGAGAAAAGATACAACTAGTGTCCGATTTGTGGTATGAATGTGGTTTGAGCGCTCTTCTAGTGAGGGAGGACTTCTAGAAGCAAAGGCAGCTGACATTCAGTAGTAAGTTCTACGACGTATGATATTATGCATATCTCATACTAAAAAAGTGTAGTAAGTTAATTTTCCAAGCAAAAATGCATTTACTTATATAACATACTTCTGTATGATGAATGTATTACATTCTTCAAAGCATGAATTTTATTTTAAGGAATGTTACATTTTCACTGTGTTTGAGTGTAACTTTGAGGTGTTTTGACATTGATAGTGACATGTTTAATAGATAAGAGGTGCATCATTTGTGACAGTTTCATTGCAACTGAACTTTTGAAGAATTCATTTCTCCTTCCTCACACACGTTCAACCTCCCAAGCCATATGGTCTGTGTTTCTCAAGATGTTTTGCATTAGATCACCTGACTAAGTGCAATCAAAATATGAGCTATCTCAGATACAAGAGACAGGCTAGAGATTGAAGTGCAAGGCTATTTTTCTTTTGTCCCCTGATTACACCATGCAATAGAGTACCTGTCCCTCAACTCATGTGGTAGATGCAAGTAATAAGCTAATATTCCAGCAGTAATTTACTGCATTGAAAACTCTCTCTCTATTAACTGTGAAGTATTTTTTTTCTGTTATCTTCTGTAGATACAGGATGCTGATCCTTCTGTAGTGTTGGATTGACAGTAACCTTTAAATACATAGCGATGCTTTTTCTTGTTGTTGACATTGAGGTCACATTGCAGTGTCCAAAAGTGAATTATTTTGTTTCTTTAGGGTCTCAGTCTGCATATAATACATTTTCTGGTACTTCTGAGTTTTTTATTTCATTGCAGAGAGGGTTGACATGTGCTCTTTAGGATGTGAGTCACTTTCAGTGTAAAAATTCCGAAGTAGGGAAGCTATCATCTCTGTATTTAGATAGCTTGATATTTCATTTTTAAGAAGTCTGATAATTCTGCTCTCAAACAGATTCTGTTTGAAGTTTTACCTTTCCCATGTACACAGAAATGCTAATACTTCACTTTACTGTCTTGCAAATTAAAATGGTGGAATGTTATCTGTGGATTCTGCATTTTCAACCCCCAAAATCTATGAATTTCCACTATCTAGCATAAGCGTTAGAGCACAGGCTTTGTGTTCTGAAACTGTCCATTTCCCCATCTTTCCTGTGTATGTCTGTGCAGCATTTTCCTCACAAACGAAATTTCACCTTGTGAGGCTATGCTTCCAGTTTGAAAAAATGCCATGATACTGTCACAAAATTTGACATTCTTTGTGGCTGTCTCCAAACCAATTTCTAACACATGCTGCAAGGCCACAATTATTGGCTTACTTCATTTTGCATGTCCCATATTCCTTGACCCTTTACTGAATACTCTGCTGATATTTTTAAAACCAAATGGTCAAGAATAGTTTCGCTTTCCTTTTCCATTCACAAAGGCAGAAGCCGTCTGCCAACATACTTGGTACAAGGGCCATTTTCTCATGACCTAGTTGTCAGATTTTACATACTTTTTCAGTCTTTCAATATAGGTGAGCTGAACTTTCAAACTAAGTTTCCCCCTGAGTGACCAGGTCCTGTGAGCCCTGTCTGTCTATGTATGAGCAGGCTGCTTACTCTTTGGTTTGACCTTCCTTAGCCTAAACAGCCTCCCTGTACTCTCTCTGTTGTGCTGGAACCCAGCTAGCTGTGCAAGCAACTTGTTCCCTCTCTCTCTGCACGCGTGGGGAAAAAGAGAAACCCCACAAGAATGGCTGGTATTCAAACATGTCCCTTCCCAAAGGCTTTTATGTTTCCCCGCACCTTCTTGGCCATAACTAAAGCAATGCTGTTCTCATGGTAACACCATGATTGGGAATACTCCTGGTTTAAAATTATGCTAATACAGACACTAGCAATCTTCCTGTGTGAACCAAAGCTTCCAAATAGCTCTTTTAGATGCTCTTCCTTGTACTGTCTGAAAGGATCATAGGATTTCTTACTATATCTTATCATCTTAATATACTTACTAAGATACTTTTCTTTAAGCAAGCTGCTGGAAGGTGTGTTCAATTAACGAGCAGGAATGTATTTTATTAAAGAAGCCATTTTTTTCTGAAGTGAAGGGGGTGTGGGGTTGAAGTGACTCCTCCTTTATTATTCAAATATATTCTTTTTTTTAATTTTCCCCAGCATACATGTCACACACAGGCTGTTCGTTTCCAGTGCTGTATACGATACCTGTCATGCTTGCTTACTTAACCTCAAGACAGAAAGAAATGACAAAAACTGTGCTGTTGAGTAAGAATAATCTCAGTTGCATAACTTCTCTAATGCCTATTTTATGATGATGTGAAGGTGTTTTTTTTTTTTTCATTTTACTTTTAGTCCGTAAGATTCCCAGCCTGTTATCAAACAATTATATCATGTAGCTATTGTGTTATAAAGCTTAATCTGACTTGAATGACAGTTGTACAATCATAGTAGGGAGTGATAAAACATATCCTTTGTCTGGGATAAGATGTTTGTTTTTTCTCAGAAAATATTTTGTTAAAGATTTCTGTAAAACTTTAGGTGTTTTGTTGTTGTTGCTGGTGGTGGTGGGGGGGTCTGTTGGAATTCTGTATCACAAAAGCTATGACACAGTACAGGTATTCTGGGACATGCTGTCCTTGATAGCAGTGGTTATACCTGAACTGCAGGACAGGTGGGTCTGCCCTGGAGTGCTGTACTCTGTCTGTTCAAATTGAAACCCTACTGGGAATGACCATGGGCTGCTGCCCAGCCTGAGTTTTCTCTCCAAGGAGACCTTAGTGAGGTGTCAGTGCCTGCTTGTGAGTGTGGAAAGAGAGGGGAAAAAAGAAGTCTTGTGCCGTAGAGCTTTCGCTGCTATAGAAAGGATTTGGCTATGGAATGCACTCAGGCTGTTCCAGAGTCTGGTAAAATAGATATAACCATTGAGACTCAAACATGTACTTGAGTTTATGATTTTGATCTCTTTGCAGGGTCAGAATCAAGGTGAAATAGCCCTTAGACTGCTTGTAGTGGAAAGATGCAGATTTCAGGCAAAGGTAGCAAAAGGTAACAAACTACCCAAGGATCCTGCTGCCTGTGTGGCTGCATAGGAACCTGGGAGAAAACAGTGAATGCACTTCTCTGACAGCCATAGAAGACAATACCCTCAGGTGGTATAAACTGGTTTCCCATCAAAAAAGCTTCTGAGGATGAGTCAAGCACTGTTTGACGGGAAGATTACTTTTTAAAGGCCGTTCTGTGCGGAAGCAGATGGCTCACTGCACTCCTGGTTTGCCTCGTGCAAGTGAGAAGGCCTAAATATGTCCTAAACTGCTGCTACTATTAAGCTTCACAGATAATCCTTCCTACCTCTTGCAAACACTTCTGTCAAAGTTAGATTAACATCTTTCCTTCAGTGTAGATGGGGGCACTACTGAACTGTACTGAGAAGCAGAGCATTTTACATAACACGCAGAACAAGGCAATCTTGTGTTTGTTTTCCTATCAAAGCAACTCTATATGACAACGTGTAAAGTACGTACAGATGGCAAGAGCAGTTATGTTATCAAGTTTGTTTCCTCTGCAGATGCTTGCAGAAAAATAATTCTAGCTCCCCATCTAAAAGTATAAATAAACGATGAAACAAAATAGCTTTTTTTGCTCCACCAGCAGAATAGACACTTCAAAGTTTTTTCCTGGAGTATGGTTATACATGATTAAATGGGACAAGGAGTCTTCTGAAGATCACTGTGTTTCTCAGTCATGTGCCTTTCAAATTACATCATCCATTTAGCCCCTAATATTTTCATACTACTTAGGCATCCTATTACATTCATTGTTAGAACGTTATTCGCATAGCCTGTAATCTGTTGGACATACACAAAATAAGATGATTAATGAAGGGAAGTTACATTTCACTGCACGTCTGTGTCTAACCATGGGTCTTCAGGACATTTGGCCTTGCCAGAACCAGCTAGGAAACCTTGTTTGTTTGCAGTTTTCCAGGAAATGTTTTGGGATTTGCACAGCTGAGAATGCTCAGTTTGTACTGGAAGAAACTGAAAAGCCCAGATGCAAGAATCCTTCCAAATTAGTTCAAACCTCCCCCAACCCCTTCCCATCAAATGCAAAAGGTTCAACTGTTATCTGAGTTTTCTTTTGAATTAAAACTTTGTTTATTTTTACACCCCTTTAAATAGAAATGTTAAAGAAATGTCTTTCATGTTGCTGTAAGTACAACCATGTTTTTCAAACCAGATTTTTCAAAAAGATATAAAAAGATACGAGTCTAGAACAGTTAAAACTACGAAACATTTTTATTACAGAAAGAAAAAAACAGAAAAAGTGAAAATAACAAAGTAATGGTATCTGAATTCTTTATTCTGGATCTTTTTTCTTCTTGAAAAGAAAGTATTGTTTCTTGTGTTTTTGAATGGTTCAGGAGTCAGTACTGTTGCATAGGTATTGTTCTGGTAGAGATCCTTTTTATTAGTGTTTTCACATTCATGGTGTCACAGCTGGAAAATAATTTCTGCAAAAAATGAAAGTACAGAATAACAAAATAAAGCAGTACAAAATATCTACAAGAAAGCAAAGCCTTTTCTCCATTTTTGTGGTGTTGCAATAAATAATGCATAAACAAAATTTCTAAATTCCTTCATCTGCAGTGCCCTCATTGCTTTTACCTCCCTCAACATACAAAATGTTCATTTTCTTTATATTCAAGATGATATTTATTGGGGGTTTTTTTGTGTGGCAATGAAACATTTCTTTTAAATTCTCTTCATACAGACAAGCACTGAAAAATTAATGGTTAATTTTTCTTTCTTGTGAGGTATTGAACAGGAGAGATGAAAATGTTCATCTTCCGTGGTGAGATTCAAGTGGGATTCAGTAAATACCTGCAGTCTCTTTTTTTTCCCAAGTAATTCATAAAACAAAAATATTTCATTTACTTAAAACATGATGAAAGTGAAATCTCTTTGCCTGATAGAGATATTTGAAAAATATCAAATGCACTATGAGTGAATAAGAATATTGTTTCTTAAGAAATAATGATACAATTTTGAAAATACTTCAGTTATTCTAGGAGCTTCCATTGAGTTCCTCACTGATATACTGCTGGTACCATTTCAGCGCATTTCATTTTTGAAGTTTGTCTGGTTTTGACCTTTTAAGCCAGTTTAAATGCTTGAGATAAGATCCTTCCAGTGAGCTGGTGCAATAAAAAATAAAGATGTGGGATGTTGTCACCTTGGCAAGCCCTGTAGCCATGTCTCAGAGGTCAATCGTTTGTTTCTGCCTTCTGGTGGGAAATTTGCTCTCCAGACGTTGGCTGCCAGTGGAGGGATCAGGAGGTCTCTGAGGTGTGAGTGAAGGTATGCAACACACGTGTACACTGCTGCCCAGGCAACAAATGAAGAATACAAATAACTTTGTGCACTAGGGTGTCGCAGGAGAAGAGTCAGAGATCACTCAGACAGAACTGATCTAGTAGTTAGTTTATTGAGTTCTAATTAGTAAATTTAGATATGTAAAATATTTTATAAATACAGATGGATTTGGTGGTCAATACTCTACTATTTACTACACTTAAAGTTAGTATGGGATACAAAGATTATTGCTTAAGCTTGCTATGAGTGTCTTAAATGTTATATGCACGCAAAAAATGTCACTTACCAACCCATTGATGACTGGTGTCAGGTAAGGGATCTCCCAGCCTTGAGGGGTAACCTTGAGAGGGGTCCTACTCAAGGGGAGATCACCACGCAGCCAGCTGCTACGGAGGGAGAGCTCAACGGACCCTGATGGCTGCAGATATTTATAGTGTAAAGTGGTTGGTTTGTAGTCAGATTTTCTGCGGTGTTACCGCAGTTTTGGCTGCTTATCAGCCCAGTCTCTAGCCAAACCATTTTTTTTGGGTTTGGTGCTGTATTCTCACTGATAGGCTCACACAATAGGATTAACTTTGGTTAGGTCTACCTGCTGAGCATCTGCCTGGACCAAAGGTCAGTTAGTTCAAACCGGAGGAGTGCATCTACCACATAGGTAAACTTCCTTGACAAAGAGTTTCTTTTTAGCAAATTTTATACTAGATTTCATGATTGCTTTCCAGTTTAATCCCCAAGTGGGCTGTGTGGTGGGGCACCCTGCACTGTTGGCCAGTTTAGTCTCTCTGCAGGGAGAAACCTATAGTGAACCTTCTTGCTGTTAACAGTGGACTTGGGTCCTTTAGATAGTGGACTTGGGTCCTTTAGACCAAAAGGGGATTTAGGAGCATTCAGTATGATACAGCGTGCGGTGTTCAGCTGCAAATATAGAGAGTATTATATATACCTGTCTGTGGCACAACACCTGATGGTAATGCAAAAGCAGGATCAGAGGTAATATGGGTTGATTCTGATATCCCTTAGCCCTCAACAATAACATTAAATACATTTTTTTCTTCCAGAACTTTTAACTACTGTGAAATTTAAATTCTGATTTTGCACTTGTTCTGATAGTTACACATACCTGAAAGATGTTTAAGTAGTGTAAATCAAATGAATCTCATTGGAGAAAATCTGTGTCTGAAATATCCTACAAGTTGAAAACTGGAAGATAGAGAGTCCAAGACGATTGGTACAAAGCGGAGCTTTCCTTTTCTCATGTACAGGTACATTTCAGAAGAGTTCCAGTAACAGTTAAAACCACCAGTGGCAATAATTTGAAAAAGTGTTCATGGTGATACATTTCTTGGCAATTACACATCATGCTCTATACATCAGTAAGGTTGTATTAGTTCGATCTCCTAGAGGGAGAAAATCACTGATCAATCAGCCATCAGGGACTATAAATAAGGAATATCCGTGTTCAGGCCTTAATATGAATTATATAAAGATTTTTAACTTTGGGACAAAGTGAAATTGTAAGACTGCCTCCAGGGATTGTGTTTTCATTTATAACGAGTATCTCACAGGAAAGAGGTACTAAGCTTAGTTGAAGGGCCATTTCCCCAAAATACACAAATATGAACACAGACCCAGTATTGCTCCACTGCAGTAGGGACCAGTGTGTATTTTCCATCATTTTTCATGAAAGTGTAAGCTGACCACTTCCTCCCAAGGACTGTTTTAAATACCACTTTTGATCCAGTGAGTAACCCTGCATTGTATAACACTTGAGTGGGATTTTTGCAATTGCTTTAAAATTAAATAATTTGGTTTTCATAGAATCATAGAATAGTTTGGGCTGGAAGGGACCTTTAAGGTTCTGGATTCAAGTGCTGAATGATTTGTGAAGTGAAACTCCTAGATTTGCCCCACCCTAGGCTACTTTTCTTCCTATATGAAAAGCTACATGGCTTTTTATAGAGACCATAAAAATATTCTATCCAGTTCCGTCTTGAGATGTTTGTTTTTCCAGCATCACTACTGATACATTCTACTTGCTTTGCATCATCTGTATTTTTGTGTCCTATCATATGGAAGGATGAGGTTGAGTTGTTTTGATCTTTGTAACCCATCATATTAATTAATTAGGGCTAAATTCTTAGCCCTAAATACAGCAACTTGATTATACTTTAAGAGGTTTTAAGTGGCAAAATCCTGTATTCTGTGTTTTTGATGGAATTTCTCTTCTTCATCTCATAGGCATTTAAGATGAAATCCCACACTACTGATACAACTAGAGACCTCCTAATGTGCCTTCCAGCCTGTGTTAGTCTATGATTTCTATGTCCTACCTGTATAAAGAAACCTCCATAATTTTACTGATGTCATTGAAATTGTCCTAAGTAAAAAAAAAAAAGAAACAAAAAAACCACCCTCAACCAACCAAACAAAAAAACACCTGCACCAAAAAAACCACTATGAAATATTTAATGGACATTTCATTTACTGTGGGTTTTAAGTTTTCTGTTTAAAAGAAAACAGTGAAAGAAATGTGAAAAAAAAACAACAAATCAAGCTGATGATATTTTTCTAGATTCTTCACTTGCTTGTCAAGTTAGACTCCTGGGTTTCATAAAGAACACACACTCTAACAGGACTTTGTTCCACTGTTTTCTGTAACTGATGCCAAAGGATACAGAATTGCAGATATATTTTTCAGAGGTATTCCTGTGCTTTTCCATTGTGATTTATTGGTATTTAGACTTTTGATATAAACTGATGTTCAAGCACTATTTTTGCATAGCTTTAGTAAAGAGGAAGGTAATGTGACAGCAGAGTAATTTTGATAAATAGAGTTTAAAATGCTGTTTAATAAACAGCAAAATAATTGAATTTGCTACGTGAGCTGTATATTGTGGAGGAAAATATAAATTCATCCAAGATTAAGAAAAAATCCTGCTATGATGCAAAAGACTTATTTCTTGCTCAAATTAGAAAATTAATCTTAATGAGCAATCAAAAATTCCAAAGGATCCATAGATGTAAATATGTAAAATAAGTTAATATAAAGTAGAAACGGTTGAAGAATTGCCTGTTATACAAATTTGTGATAATATGCATGAAATCAATGTTACATGCGCTATAACACAATTCTCTTCTAATAGGATAAGCAGACTCCTAAAATAATCTTGTTCAATCAGTTGGTCAAAGTGGTTGTATTTCCCTTACAAAAATAAATCAACAGTTTGGTACATGTTCAGAAATGGAACAGCTAAAAAAAAAAATTCAAAGGACTCTATACCTGTGGATATATCATCCCTAAAGAAGGTTTTATTTAAACTATTAGCAAAATTATCTACTTGCTAGTTCATATTTTCTTCTTCAGCAGAATATTCTGAAACACTTTTTGCCTCTGTGGACTATTCTGCTACAATTCACCATATCATTGCATCTTGCTTGTTTTCCTAGAACGAGATAGGTTTTGCACGTTGTTTTGGAGCACAGGCAATCAGTGCAGCTGCAACAGGCTCAGAGCTGGCTGGGTAACAGTTCTTCAGCAACCTTGGTTGGGACTGCCCCAAGGAGTGATGCACATGAACGATTTTGGCTTGGCTTCTTTTGATGGCTGGTGTCCCTAGTTATGGTACGACCTATGATATTGAGAACTGCTTTCCTGGTCGAGACAGAAAGTTGACATTTCTGTGTAGGTGTATGAGGAGAGGGTGCCAGGTATCTAGGGCAATAAGAGTTCTCCAAAAGAATTTGATGTGGCATCATTTTAGAGGTTAAGGACCTTCTGACATAAGTGATACTTTCTCTGTGCAATTCTAGCTGTGCAGTTTGATAAATAGATGGAAATAAAGAATTTGATGCGCATTAGTCAGCTTGGGACTTGGAAACAACCACGCAAGAAAGGGAGGAAGGAGGCTTAGGATATTTGCTAGAATGGCTGAGCTTATCTTAGGGTAGCTGTTTTTAGTGTATTTTAGTTGTTACTGCTAGTTGCTTGACAATGTCTTGGTGTCATGTGGTGAGTATTGCACTGTATTTAATCCCTTCCTTGCTTCATTTTTCTCTTAAAAAGATATCTTTTTTAAAAAAAATAGGGTAATCTGTAAATTGCTACTGAGCTGGGCAGGAGGTATAGTCAAGAGGTGAAGATATTGTTTATGCATTAACTCTGTAATGGGGTGACATCTTGGTATGATGCATATTTAACTTAAAGTTATGTTTAATATATGTTAAATAGCTTCTGTAAGACTAAATAAAATACAGATAGAAGAAAAGTTATTTTTTCTTAAAGAAAAGCAGAAATTAAAACTTTCTCTCTAAATTATGATTATAACTATTTGAGTTGATGAGACTTTTAAAATTTTCTCCTATTCACTGTTATATCTTTTCAGCTGGGGGACATGCAGAGAATACTGCAAAGCAACGATAATTATTTGAGATTAAAAACTACCATCAGAGAATTGAAACAAAGGCTGACTTACCAGATCAAACCCACCAGCCTTTATTGTAGAAAACAATGTAGCCCTCTGTCTTTGTCTTACAGCTCACTTTTCTTTCAAGCAGATTAGACAATTCCTTCTCATTGCCTTTGAATTCTAATCACACCCTTTTCCCATTTCTCTCTCTTCACATGCTCTTTCTGAGAAAACCGACTATAAATGATCTGACTTACTCCATCCCTTGGCTTGCTCTCTGTTCCCCCCTCACAGCACTGCCTTTTTACCTCTTGGCACTGGATGTAGAAGTTTCTTGCATACACTGTGCCTGATCTTATCCTCACCCATATGTCAGTGACCTTCACTTAATTCATCTCCAGATCTCTCTTGTGCCCCTGACTTTCCCTCTGTTTTCATTCTTCTGAGGCTCACTGCTTTTTTTTTGCCACCTACAGAGCAATAAGGATGCTGTTCACTAAAACCTTGTGGCCCATGCAAGTGCTGAAAATTCATCTTCTCTTAGCACTAAGGTCATCCACCGTGCCCATTACCATTGTTGTTTGGAGACAGCAAAGTCAGCTCCTGCCTCTTGTTTTCACCAAAATCTCTAAAAAGAACTAGTTACAAAGCTTCATTCATGCAGATTTGACTGGTTTTCTGACTGCTTTTCTCCTTTTACATATCATCTGTGGTAGATTCTTCTCAAAGTACAAGGTCAGCTACTGTCCTTACCCGAGTTGCTGGCAGGCCCACTCTTTTACGTGTTTGTTTCCATCTGTCCAAATGCAATCAATCAGTTTGCATTCAGTATAACCAACAAGAATTCTTACTCTTTACCTTCAGATTTTCATTTTCATGATTTTCTCTTCCAATTGTTAAGAAAACACTGCCTTCTGTTGGCCATTCAGGACATATTATGCATATCATCCTTCATCTTCTCTGGCTTGCAATATCCAGGCCCTACACACATGGCATATCCAACACTGTATCTTTTCTTTCCATGTGGTATAATGGAAATCTATCTACTGCATCCATCCCTTGGTTGTGACAAATACTAAATGCTTTGTTTGTATTCACTTTCAGTGCCACTTTCAGCTACAGAGATCTTCCTCCTGGCTTGTTCCAGCCAGTTCCTATTAGTCCCTCTTTGTGGAAATATTTCCTCCCAAACAAGCTGCTTCTCCACAGTGCAACCACATGCACTCTTAGTTGCTTTTGAAATATCAACCCTCATTTCCAGTTAGCCCAGGGTATTAGCCTTCATTCCCTGTTAAAACTCTCAGATACACGTTTTTCCTCTTGCCATGTTTCCTCAGACTCTTGGAATATTAACATGCCAAAATGCCTCTGTAAAACTACATGTTTTTACTGTCCTGATTAAAGTAATTTTGACAGTGTTAAATGCAGAAGTGTGCTAAGTTTTCTTCTTGTCACTAATCAATTTTTGGCTTTGCCTTTGCCTTTTTCATTTGGTTTCTCTTAAACTTGGACTGAAAGTTGTTTAGGAGCAGACCTCCTTTTTTATGAGCTGATTCATAGCAGGAGTTGTTTCCTTTGTGCTTTAGTACTTGGAAAGCACGCACTTTGTAGGAGAATTTTTTTCAAGCATCTCGCAAGATCACCATCGTCCCTCCCCCCCACCCTTGTATGCAAGAGGTTACCTTTCAGACGTACATTTCTCATTAAGGCCTGACCACTCCCATGAGAAGTTCAGAAAAGTTCAGAATCTCTCTATTTCTGCTATATTAGAAATCTAGACAGATGAAATTAGAAAGCAGATGATAATAAACTGCTTGATGTCAAAGACTTTGAAATCGTTTTAATTCCAACCGTCCTTAAATTCAGTTTCTTATTCCTTTCTTCTAAAGTGCCTTTTCTTGAACTAAGGATATTTTCTTGTCATTGTAAAGCAGATACCAAGAAGTTCAACATAATGTGTTTATCCTTCTCTGAGTTTCACCAGGCTGTCGGTTTTAAAAAATCAAATTTGAAGTCTGTAATTTCTCAGAGGTCTTTAATTTTGTTTTTAACAGAGTCTGCTCAATTGCTAATTTCATTATTATTTCCCTCAGGTGATGCCTCCACAGAGCTACAAAAGCAGAAAATTAGAGATGAGTTGAATATGGAAGATCTCCAGGGTCTTTGGAAAAACAAGCATAACTCCCTCTAACAGACCCAAACAAACAGTAACATACTGTTTAGGTATGCTTAGGTATAGCGTCAAAATATTTGTGTGTGAAAGAAAATAGCCAAAAAAGAAATATAACCAGTTTGGATTAATCATAGTTCAGTTTCTATGTCTGTGTGCTTTGAAATCAAATGTGCCAATTTTCTGCCGTTTCTTAACTCTCATTTCTGGTATGTGGTAAGAAGCTAGTACTGTGTATGATATCCTGGAAAGAAATTTATGGGGAAGCTCTGAATAACTGCCTTGTTCTAGCTCATGTGAAGTGAATTTTTCTTTCTTCATGAGGGAAAAAAAGTGATGCCTGACCTTCAGTAAGTAGGATTTGTAACCTTGGAATTGTGAAGAGTTTGTTCAGCACAAAGTGAAAGACAGCCCATGGGATGAAGTTTCAGGATGTTTTTTTACCATGGTAGTTTAAGAATCTACAATATCTGTGCTTTAATGTTAAGAGGGAAAGAGAACACCCTAGTGAAGTGATAACAATAAATTCATTATTGCCTAGATCCAAAACTTGCACCTTCAGAAAGCATGTACAGCTGCTTGTTGGTTTTGAAACCCTCAATTCTGATGCTTCACCGAAAGTATTTGTTAGGTACAGCCAGGACCGCGTACATCCTAACTGTGCTGAACACATAGGTACCTAAGGCCCATTGCACGAGAGTTTGGGCCCCATGTCTCTGTTCTCATGGGTGTGCACTTTCAGCTATTGGATAAGACAGGGAGAATAATAATGTCTATATATCAGGTTTGCTTAAATATGGTTCCAGACTGCAGAAGGGTGCTGTATTTTTGTGCCTTGAGCTTGGGCCAGAAATCAATGAAAGCATCAAAATTTCCTCCTAACACTATGGTAATCTCCCATTCAGAAGAGCTGCCCGCTCAACATATTGGTTTGTTGGAGATCATGTTATTTACTGTTTGTAACTCAGCTAACGCTGGTATTACGCAATTCCCCCTGCTAATGTTCCCCCAGATATCAACTGGCTTTTCTCTCAGGTAGCACAACTGGTAAATTCAACCCTGCAGCTTACAGCTTATGTTTAGCTTAGAAGATTCTGTTTCAGAAAAGTTTTTGTGCCTAAAAGATGGGGTTTTTTTCCCCCTGCATGATGTCTATTAGCCTAATGAAGATACAACCTCTGACCCAAAACTCTGCCTTATTAAAGCCTATATACTTACAGTTTCACGACTATGGCAACATTCCTGCTAATCCTCCGTAGCTGCTGTATATGGAGTGCGTAATTAAAAGGTGTGACTTTACCATAAAGCAAAGCATGTATGAGTGAAGTACTTTGACTCTTGCAGAGACTGTTGTAAAAGATGTAGTTTCAAGTCGGTTGCAAACAACCCAGTTCGGTGCTCTGTCTGCAGAACAGGTTTGCTACACTAAGTCAACAATTTGGCCATATGAAGAGTCACTGGAGGCGTTGTAGTGCCCTATCAGGGAAAAGCTCTCAGAATATGTGTATGCTAACAAAGATCTCAGAATTAAAGGGAAGACTTTGAGCAGCACATGATCTAAAGGAGTTGAATAGTTATGAACAAATAATTCAGGCAGAAATAGTTTTCTAACAGTTTTGAGAACTGCAAGACCTCTTGGAATATCCCATGATCTACGTAACATGAGTGCTGATAGCAGTGCAATAAAAGTATGTGCATCTTTCTCAGATTTTCTTAAATATGCTTGCCAAAAATAGGCTGATGTTGTCCACCTCATGACTATGAAACTTGCTCTTTATATGCATATTGGGAATTTTTATTTGCATATATGTGTTATAAGAACCATAGAACAACATCTCAAATACTAAGTATCTGAAATAGACTCATTCATATTTTTTTATTCCTGGTTTAAAATGCTGCCTCATTTCACCTTTTCCTCAAGATGTAACACTAATTCATTCTATGAAGGCCTGTCATATCGCTTTCATTTTAAGTGGGGTGTATATAATTTCTTTAAAGAGGAAAAAAATCTGTTACTTGTGAAAATTATTTTTAATGTAACTTGGCTAAGCTGCAGATTAAATGAATTAACATATCTGTTAAAATCTAGCCTAAGTGCAAGATTTAATTTGGGGTGATTTCATTGACCTAAGAGGATTTTATGTCTAATTTGGCTTCTCTGGGGTTTTGACATTATTGCCTGAGCTCTTAAAATATAAAAAAATAGGCTGGACATTTGATACCCCTTATAATTAAATTTCAGTGACATCTGCAATGTGATGAGACTGTTAATACAGGCCCAGAACATGAAGGCCTGAGGCCATGTCTCCACCAAATCAATTTGCAGCCTTGTGGGGCAGGGGGGCTTGGTGGACACAACAGCAGTCACACAGACCTTTGCCCTCAAAGGATTTGGCTTCAAGAGCTCTGGCAGCTGCCTAATGTCGTCTGAGCCATGCTAGCACCAGAGACAGTTAAGTCTTCTGCCATTCCTATTTGCACATTCCTATTTATGTAGATTTGGCCAGGGCCAAAAGCTAAAATGCCAACATCTGTTATCAATTCTGTTTTCTCACGATTTTGATCTCTACTTTTGGGAACAAAGAATTTCAGATGATATGGACTTTTGTTGAAACACCTACATGCTTAGATTGAAAAATACATCAAAACATTGGAGAAATATTTTTCTCTGGTAGCTTCTGAGGGCATCAGCTTGCTTGTTTAATTTTTGGTTTTTAAGCTCTTAAGAGGCTCAGTGGCCCAATTCAGAAGGATCAGGAAGAAGCAGTCACAGACATAGAACTTCCTTTACCCTGCTCTTGCCATTGAGTATATTACAGTGTACATGAGCAGAAGGGAAATCTTTGCACGTTTTATGTTGGGAGCATAGCTATGCTTTGGAATATATTCCAAAGTTCATGATAAACCAACCTGAAATATTCCATGTACACAATATATACAAAATAGTTCTATAAAAGCCTGTGTTTCACTGGCTCATCATCCATGACCTTTCCTTACCTGGTGGGATTCACTCAGTTACTGCCTATATTGGAAACAACTAAAAGGGTTGTCTGCATTAGTCTCATTAGCAAATGCTAAGCACTTGCCTAAAGGAAAAGTGAGCTTTTGAAAGGCACCCAAAGGAAAACAGAAGGGCCACAACAGAGTTCAAACAAGCTAGCAGGTTTTTAAAGCCACATGCTGGTCTACTGGTTGGTAGCATATACTGCATGGTAGCACAGCTATGGAGACTTTAAAGAGAACAGTATATTTTCTAGTATATTTATAACCAGTTCTGTAAGAAACAGCATGTTGTCATGTCACAGGACTAAGCGAAATTTCAGCTGCTCTTTTACACACAACCACAGCAGAGTGAAATATGTCCTTTTCCAAAGGCTGGTGCTCAGATGAAATTCTGAGGTTTGTGTGATAATCCTTTAACTGGCCAGGTCTTTTGGTTACTGACAGTTCAGGCCAGAAGCTTTTGCACTTGACTGTTCAGGTATGAAGTTTTTGGAGTAGGTGAAACTTCATTTTAAATGCAGTCTAGAATTTTTCTTTCAGAATCTGTGGCAACGTAACAAGAAGTGCGTATATTTGAATAACAACTAGACTAAAAAGCTTTTTCTCCAAATGAGGACAAACTTTTCAACTAAGTTTCTCTTATATAGCTATTTTGGTTTGGTTGGTTATTTTTCTTTTGGTGTAATTGTACCTATTTACAGCTATATGTGTTCTGAAGAAATAAGTGGTCAGATATCTTGGTTTATGATGTCTTATTCAGTGAAAGACATAATGGCAATTGTATAACTGTCAAACCTAAATCCCTGGACTGATTCTCAGAAAACTTTCAGGTGTATAGATCCTTTCTCAATGAGGAGGAAATATAGTGTCATTTCTTTTTTCTTGTTCCTAGAAGTCAGATGAAGTACATGTACATTATGCTTATGCTGTGATATTTATGGTGGAAAAGGGGGGAATTCCCTTATTTATTAAAATATCAGGAGAATCATCTATCTCATGGCAAAATAATTTTCTCTCAAGTACATTTAAGAAAGAAAATATAATTTCATTATATTACTTTTATTTTGCCTTTGTTGTTTTAAGTTCTGATGGTATGATTTCCATATTTATTCAAATATTGAGTAATGTTAATTGATTGGCAAATTTAATTCTGCTCCCCTGCAATATTACTACAGAAATGGAGAGGTGAAGTTTGGATTCAATGTTTCTCAATGCTGTGGGCTTGGTTTTGGTTATATTTTTCAATATGAATTTCAGGTTCAAATCTATTCCTTAATAAGGTATTATTTAAATTTTTATTTTAAAAGTGATAGGTGGAATGAGATCTTTTTTGCTACCAACTTTATTGACATGAAATGTAATAGTTTAGGAATAGAACTTAGTTATATTCTTACGTATAACTGTACATTGAAATTATTTTAAAAAGTATTTTTTTCAGAAAGACTGAAGGATAGACTAATTAAACTAATGTTTGTGAGAGTTTTGGCTAAACAGATCAGTTTACTGAATTCAAGTTAAGTCAACAACATCTGTCCACACAGGGGATTGCATTTATACTGATTTTTAAAATTATATTGTATAAGCAGGTGATGGATTCAAATGCATGCATAAAATTTAAATTCCTTGTTTGTTTATTCTCCTGTTCCAAATCATACTATGAATAAGACACATTTGCTGTTACTCGGGCAAAGCCTAATGGGAATTTTGTTGAGAAATTCTTTATTTTTCATGGTGGCTAGGTACACAAGAGATAGTATTGACTTTTTTTACAGTGCTGATACCTTTTAATGTGGCATCAGAGAGTGAATTTTAAATCAGATGTTCAGTTTGCCATCTACCCATGTATTTGGCCTATTAATTTTAAAAGAGAAATTAAAATAAGGAAGTATGTAAAACAAAGCATGGAAGTTAAGGTAATCAACTTTTTTGGGGGGGGGAGGGTATCTATCTGTGATGATAGTGTACATGGTTTTCAATACAGAATGAGCTTAGAACTTGTCTTGTTTATTATTTCAGAGTAATAATGTTGCTTCTTGTAGCAAAATAAATATATAAATTAATCAACTGATACAAAATAAGGCTACCCCATCACCCACATATTATTATCTATGGGTTGTTCTAAAATTAATTTTAAACAGACTCTGTCACATGGTTTGTAAATTCAATGGCAAAATTCTTGAGAAGCGGGGAATTACTGAAGAAGCAGTTTTAAATAGAAGTGACTATGTCTTGTGCTCTTACTGACCCTGTAAACAGAAGGATCTTTTTGCAATATTGATCTTCCCTTTCTACAGTGAGGATAGTCAAGCTGCCTTGGCTACTACAAAAAAAACATTCCAAAGCCTTTATCTCATCGTTCAACTGCTGTGAGGACTCAAAAAGTTGCACTGTCATCTCCTTTAGCCCCATATGTTGAAGGGACTTATGTATCATGAAAAATGGCACTTGGTGCAAAAAACTGTTTGTTTCTTTGTTTTTTCATCTGGACTGTCAAGGTACCTAAACTGGAACTGATCAGAAACTATTCCGATTAAACAGATATTTTGCCAGGGAAATGTTTGTTAGTGAAATACAAGCTTTCCTCAGGAGCATACTAGCTTTGAAACCTTTTTGTTTTAGTCTGATCTCCATAATGGAGTTGTGGTTTAATTTGGGGTGTCATCTTTCTTCATTAAACTTGTGTTGAGAAATGGTGTCTGATGCTGCAAAATCTTTCAGCAGACATCTTATGTTAACCTGCCAGCCATCAGGCTCATGAATATGGTTGGTTGTGCTTTTCCATTGGGTGAATTAGATTTTCATCAAGCACAAAGCCTGACTCCATAGTTAGCGTTCATAGGAGATGTGGCAAACGTTGATTCAGCACATGATCCTTTTCTTATCTATCTATATGCAGCAAAGCAACTCCAATGGAAATTATTCATACCTGTAAAACCAAAAGCATGACAGTTAAGACTCTTGTTTCAGATATTGGGTAATGGCAGTACAGGGATTTCATTTCAGGCATTACACATTTGGTGTAGATCTTTTCCTGGGTAGAATCTGGAAGTGTCCTGGTTTCATGCTAATGCAGCGGGAGCCGGGGGGTGGTGGTGGTGGAAATTTTTTTAATATATAACAACGTTTTTCAACATGAGAAAATAATTTCCCATTCAACAGTGTTTTCAGCTCCTGGTAGGACTGTGTGTATTTGGGATTCTATTAAAAAAGCTTTCATTATATTCTGTGACCTTCAGTTTCTGGGATATGTAAAAGGATATATAAATAAATTGTTATGGGGTTTGATGCATCCTTTTCTACATGGAAAACTTGCATTTTTATGTTTTGTGAATCAGCATCAATGTAGAAGTTAACCCTTTAAGACTGTGTGCTAATAGTTCAAAGAAAAAATAATTTGGGGAAAATAGGTTGCTTTGCCAAGTCTCATTTAAACACAATTAGGTTTTCTTTGTGCTTTGATAAAATTCCATAAACTTTCATATCTTCCAAGTTATGATCTTGCCCTCTCTACAGAGTTAATTAAACCTGTCCAATGGTATACTCAATAACATCAGCATAAAAAAGAATAAGCAGCAATACCTGTCTAGCACTAACTCATCCTGCAATCAAAGGACATGTTTATGGTTTTATTCAGTAACAGACCTGCTTTAATAAAAACACACATTAGATACCAATAAAACTGGGTATTTTGTGGAATTTGATAGAGTAACAGAATTGAAAATTTGTCCAGCAGCAGCTAGTAAATCTTTGATACATAAATAAAAGTCTTAATCTCGTGTCTGACATTTACATCCTTGTCTTATTCAGAACTAGATTTATGTTTTTTGCAGCTTTATATAGAAGTCTGATAATATTAACTTGGTATTTTTAGCTAATTTGACTCTTTTTTCATCTTCTTTCAAATAAGGAAAGACATCTGAAGACACCATTCTCACAGCATGTAGAGAAACTGACCATCTTTCTAAAGAATACCCTCCATCATCAACAGCCAAAATGCTCTATTGGCAGTGGGCTCTCATTTGCATCAAAAAGTTAATAAATAGTTAATAATACTTAATGGGTAGCAATTTAATGGAGACTGTTCTATAGTTTGTGATCATACAGAAACCTTTCCGGTAGCAGGGAAAAGCAGGCAGGTTGTTTTGGACTGTGAGAACACCTTAGCAACTTAAGTGTTACCCAACAATTTGCCTCAAAAAACAACATCCAAGGCAACTTCTGGAATAATTTAGGACATGCAGAATGAAGTTGGTACTTTGGCATTGTCAAGGATAAAGTTAATAACAGTGCAGAATCCTTTATTCAGTTCCTTCCCTGCCTTGTTTCGTACTGCATTTGCTCTTCATTTTAAGCAACTCTGCTCTCATAGTCCCAAAATCATACTTTTAATATCTTGGTGAAAAATGTTGTTTATTCAGAATTCTGAGGTTACTTTTCTTAAGTCCCTGTATTGCTTTTGAAGACTTTGAGTTGAATTATTGTCTCAGCCTGATTGTTTTTCTCATGAAAATTGCTGAAATAACACACAAAACTATGTCTGGATGCCACAACAAAGTACCAACAGACTTCAAGTTTTCTGTTGATAATGTTACTCCTAGTATATAAATTGCACTGCTGAGCTTTAAAATAAGAATGGAGCTTAGTGAACAGGGGAATGCAAATATGGGTGTCTTTTCAAAGTACGTTCTTGGGTGACTGAGTTAAATCTATGAAATTGTAACCCTGTAAAATTTTCATAAAGACTGCTGAAGGAAATGCAAGCATGTGCAAAGCCAATGCATTTTACAAGGAATTTGTGAACATAGAGGCTAACCATGTAATTACAAGTCATCAAAAAGATCAACAGAATCTGAAAACTACCTTAGAGATACCAAAGGTAATTAAAATCAAACAAAAAACCCTGAAACTTTTCCTTTGCAACTACTATTCTTAAATCATAAGAAAATGATAAATTATTTTCATTTTTAGAAAGATAATGAGCTTTTAAAACATCTTGAATTGTTATGTCGGGTCTAGAGCTTTCAGCAAGGCCCATTGCCTGCTGCAGATGCGGAGGTTGGACGTGTTAGTGCTAAATGTTGGAGTTCTGCCTCCAAAAACGATGCCAAATTTAAAGTAATCTTTGAAGTGCAGTGATGAAGCTGATGTTGCTTTGGATAATAATTAACATTTAAAAGAGAATAGTAACAGATAGACTCTGAAATGAGTAAGTTCTGCCAAATGAGTTACTTGTGTATTAGATGCATGTATTTCAATGGTTGTCATTATTTTCGATGAAGCAAACGAGTAACACAAACGTCAAAGAAGCCCTTTAATTATGATATATTGACATGTATATTTATCTTAAAAAAAAATTAACAAATACAAGCTCATCTAAAAGAAGGTCAGGGACATGAAAGGAAATGTCAACAGCGATCTAATTTGCTAGTGTGAAATCCAAGTACAGAAGCTGCTTTCATGCGCCATAACAACAAACATCAGAAAGGAGGCCACATTTTCAACACAGCAAAGTGAATGAAAAATAATTCATACTGAGGATGTGACACCCTTCTCTCTTCTCCCCCCTGTATTTTGCTAGATTAACAGTTCAAATAGAGAAATGCTTTTGGTGGATTAAGGACCCCTGGAGATAGTACAGGAACCCAGAATTGGTGCTACAAGCATTTTATCCTTTTTACCCCTTACATATTTTTCTCTCTGCATATAATAAACCATGCAATAATGCTTTAACCTGCAAAACATCAAAACCCTTTGGGCTCCACCGTGTGCAGTTAACTGGGGCTGACTTAATTTGGTAATCTTTCTATCTTTTTTAAATGGTTGTGTTTTCTTTTCTCATCCCCAGCTAAAGCTAGATTTTTTGGTACCTGTAAGAAGATTTGAAACAGGTTATGTCTGTTTCATGTCACATTATAACGAGTTGTCCTTTATCCTGATTACTAAATTACACATTTAAATAATATAGAGACAAAATTTTAATAGCCTATAACATTTACATTTACCTGCATTTATTTCATTGTTAAAAAATAATGAAAAATAATGTATTAATTATACAAATGAAGTATCAGTGAAACAGAAGAGTATTCATTGTATTTAAATATTTCATTACACTATTCAGGACAGCGAATTCATTAAACTGTGTATTATGGCATACATAATATTATAAAACTAGAACTCCATTGCATAAGCCTTAAAAATTTCTTGGCCAACATAATTTTTAATTGGTGAGTATGATCAAAGAGGTCAACTTGAAGAAAACCTAGACTTAAATGTGCTGTTTTAGCCATGATAATTGGGTATAGACTATTAACTGTGAATTTCTCCTTGTTGGGATTACAAATTACTGAGGACTGCTTCTCCAGGTTTATTCACTGTCTGACTACTGTGCCAAGTAAGGGTTTTTTTCTATTGTTCCTTCAGGAAGTCAGGAACCTCTTCTAATTTTTATTTCCCAAATTCCTTCCTGTTTTTGTAGCCTATTTGTTGTATTGGAGTGTTTATGCAAATCCTAAAGCAAGTATCTGTCTTGTTTGTGGTCTTTTTGCCCTTGCTTTCAAGTCTTAGGGAATTTGAGTTTCACTTTCATGAATGGTATTAAAGGAAAAGTTAAGATAAAATGTTTGTGTAATCACTGAAAATTAATTCCAAGTTACATACCCAGCTGTTAAAATCTATTGTTGCACTGAGTAATTGCATATGCTATTTAGTTCAAACAGCACAGTATAATCTGCAAATATTACAAATAGCTAAGGAGTTCTTACTAAGCAGTGGATAACAAACTTGTTATCACCAATATGGATACATTTTCTACTTCATGAACTGATATCTCATGTCTAAGCTATCAGGCCTAGTTTACAGATAATTGCTATATGAATAGTCAGAGAATAGAAGTTGTTACAAATATCCTCTAAAGAGAGGAAAATATTGCCATCTGTTGTCAGTAAGGAGATTAGAGTCTATAGGACCTGTCAAAGACCCATTTGGTTCCAAGTTGGGCATTGATAAGGAATTTATGTTCCTGGAGAGAGATCTGCAATGCATCTTGTTGAAAAACTTGTGTCTTCAAGGTGTTCAAAGCACCCTTATAATTACCTCTTTGCAAATTTTCCTAACAGAATATGTTGTCCATTGACCTCATGGTAAGAAATCAGTTGTTTCCTTTGGAAAAGGAAACCAGCAGGAGGAAGAGAAGAGAGTATTGATCCTGCTCAGTTTCATCCTTGTCAGGGAAGTGCAAAATCTCTGAGCAACAGCTCTGAGATTAACTGCCTTGTGGATGGCAAGTCCTTAGTAAGTGTGCAGAGTCACACTGCAGTAGTGTTGCTGTCCCATTTTTGCCATTGGGATAGTTCTGTTCCCTTTGCCACTTGCAAACATTGAAAACTCTTTGGAAGTCTCTTTCTTGCATCTCATTTTTTAGAAATAATCCTTCAGATATCTCTTTTTATCTAGATTTCCTCTGTCCTTCTGATCAGTGTTGTATTCAAAAAATTCTTCCCTTTTCTGGACATCAGGTTTGTCAGATTTCCTCTGCCTGTGGGCACAGATAGCCATGATAGAAAGCACAATAGGAGGTATATGTCCATCACATTACTTGAATTGAGAAAGCTATTAGATCTCAGTGATTTTTATGCTGCAATTACTGTGGGAGAAAAAAAAATATTCTCGTAAAGGCTTGTTCTTGCATGTTCTATAATCTGCAGTGTAGTTTTTCATGCTGGACCTGCACTGATACTGGGCATCTATCAAAAGAGAATGGTAAAGGAATTGGATGACCTACAATTAATCTCTGTTAAGGCCAGATTGGGCCAGATGGTGGTCAAAATGCCAAAGCTGTTTGGCTAGCACTATGCATTGTACTTGAATTATCCTTTGGACATGGTTTGCAGTGGATGAGGTTAGCAGTACAAATGCCTCTCTCTCGTATGACTGTAACAGGATGGTTAAAAGTGACCATATCCTGTGGAGAATACATATTAGTATGTAATTGTTTTCACTTGGAATTTAATTAGTCTCAAATTATCCTTCTTGCTTTGTAGATATCATTTTGATTAGATAGAAGATTGATTTTGCATGGAATACTTCCTGGCTCTGAACAAAGTTATGCTTCAAGTGCTACTGTCTGAAGTTTCAGGGAAAGTAGCATTTGGTTTTCCCATACTAATTGCAATGTCACATTCAAATGCTTAGATAAAATGTAGCCTTCAGATGAGACATTTTCTGAGTATCATCACAATATCTTTAATTTGTGTGTGGAATAGGAAGGAATGGTCACAGCCTTTCATTTTCCTCCATATTGGCTAAAAGTTATATATATGAGCCATAGAAGAACAAAATTTTATTTGCTTTACAAATGAACAAACATAAACTTGTGCAGGATTAATTGTAAATCAAAGCTATAGAAACATAAGTACATTGTACCTCCTTCTTCTCCAGAATCACCTTATGACTTCACTGGGAACTGGGCATACAAGGTAGCAGAGAATGCACCCTGCAGCCATATCAGTAATCCCAGCCTTCCAACTTCAAATAGTATTCATTTACAGCAGTTTTTGGAAAATAATTTTGAACTCCTTTTTTGTTTCTCATTATTGTTTTATAACAAGCATTTTTCTGTTTTCAGAATGAGTCATATTATTTTTGTCATATTCTTCAAATTTTTTCTCACCTAATCAGCCAAATTGACAAAGTTGACAAACTGAATGCAGAAAGTCAAATCCAGGACAATCAAATAGATAAATAACTAAATAGATATATACATTTTTGGTCTGAATTAGGACAGGTTGTATCCTCACATCAGACCTTACTAGCTAAAATACCACATTTTCTATTCACATGTGCACTAACAAGACTCCACAAAAATTCATTAGGTCTGAGCTCCTCTAGTTTTCTCCTATTTCTGTTCTAGAGTTTCTGTCTCTCTGAGAATTTACTATAAAGTAAATATCTAGGCTGTGAGAGACATTGAACTAGAGAGAAGAATTCACATTTTTGAAGAACCAGAGAAGCTGAGTAAGTCTTAAAGTTACTCCTGAATATAACTAGGGGATAACCACGGAGCCTGAGGATTGAGAGCCTTTGTGCAGTTAAAAAAATTCCGTTTCTGTAATGAATATGTCATTTAATGTCTTTTCTGATGCTTGTCTTCATGTGGGATTAGTTGTGTAACTCCAACTCTGCTCGCATAGTCTTGCATACAGCCTTTCAGTCCTTGAGTTCTGTGCAGTGACAAAAAAAGGGAAGATACCAGATGGATAACACTATCCAGATTATGGATACTAGGTGTGTAATACCTGTATTCCGCTATTGAATAAGGTTGTCTTTGGAGATGTAAATAGATAAAAGAAATCTGAGTGCTTTTAAAAGCAACCAGTTTACAAAACCAGCCAGCAGCTTGGAAATCTTCCTCAAAAGATCCTGACTACTAAACCAGGATGATGTAATGGTCTCTATTGCTTACAAGAGCTCTCACAATAGAAAAAAAAACCTAGAAAAATCAATACCCTTTTTCAGTATAGTCAAAGCTTGAAATATTTCATTTCGGTAAACAGTGGTAACTTTTTATTTAAAGAAAGCAAGCGATTTCTCATGCCAGGACGAAGTATCTTTTTTTTTTTGGTTGGTTTTGTTTAATGAAAAAGTTTAAAAGTCCTGAGCTGGATAGTTTAATGCAGGTGCGAGTGGTAGAAAGGAGCCACAAATCTGGGTTAATGTTGTGTATGAGTCCAGAATAGGTTTCACAGCTTCCAAGTGGCTGAAGAAAAGGTAGATTCACAGGTTAATAATAATAATAATAATAATAATAATAATAATAATAATAATAATAAAATGACAGTGAATACCATAATGACTCTTAGTAAGGTTGTAACTGTAAAGTGTACCTTGCAAATGCTGCAGTACATGACAGCACGTTTCTACAACCTTAATGTGTATCAGCCAGGAGAGGATGTTGCAACCAGAAAGATGGATGAAAAAGCAGATGATCAAGATTTAGTTTGGCATTTATTTAACTTTAATTTATTCATTATGGTTCTGTTCTTTCTTCTATTTTCATTCTTACTTATTAAAAAGAAGCTTTAAATGTAAGCTCTTAAATAAAGCATTTGTTTCCCCAGTGAGATGTCTGCTATGGACTACACACATTTATAGTGTACATATCAATTTTACCCACTCATAATCAAACTCTATCAAAGTGTGTGCACTTGCAGACAAAGCCAAAAGGGTTGTCATGTTACTGTTTAAGGAAAAAGAAAGGAAGAAATGAGAGACCTACAGCCCTCTGCAATGTGAAATTTTCCATTAAAAAAAAAAAAAAATCTTTTAATGTCTGTCTCCCTGTCACCCAACTAAGCACCTGTATGTTCATAGTAATATACATATTGTTCTTAGACAGTGAGAAGTGATGGGTCACTGCAAAGTTACTTCTCGAGAGAGGAAGCCCAGCAGTGCTGCTGACACTCTTCTTGCCAGGACAGGAGTTGATCTGAGATATGGCTGTGCTCTAATTACTGAAGTGTCATGCTCTGCTAAAGTATTTACTGAATTCCTTCTTTCCAGCCCCTTCTCTAACCTACACAAGGATGTGCAATTTGAAGGAGGTTAAGAGCTAATGGTCTCTGTGTGGTCTGTAACAGGAAATGTTCAATATAAAATAGGGCAACTCGGTTGAAGAGGTTTTAGAAGTAGTCCAAGTTCTTCACTGAAACACAACATATAACAGGTTTGCCTTGGCCTTAGTGAAAGGAATGCTGTCTGCCCTTGTTCTTACACATTTCCACTCTAAGCCAACACAGAAAGTTTAGAATCGGAGCTTAGCCAGTCACTGTAGCCATACCACTCTGTTGTAACTCTGCGTCTGTGTTTGCAGCTGAACAGGACACACCTCTTTGTCTTTCCAGGTGTCAGATTTTGTCCTATTTAGATAGCCATGGTGTACATGTATATAATAATGATTTTATCTTCCAGCGTGTGTTTGTTTTATTTGGGTTTGTCAGTGAATGTCTCCATATTTGGGTCATTCTGTCTTCAGGACTGCAGTCTGCAGTTCTGACATTTACTGCATGGAACAAGTAATTAGAAAGTCTGGAGCAATATCTGGGTGGGGAGGAAATATGACATTGACATCTGAAAGGATTAAAAAATGTTGACTTTCATCTATGATGAAAGAAAATGTGCCAGAGTCACCTTCAGAAATCTTAGAAGCTCTGAAGGCTGTGGCCAGTGTGCGTACAGGAGGTTGGTAGATAGAAATTCAGGGACCAGGATCAGTAAACTTGGAGAACTGAAATGGTTTAAGAGGAAAATAACAGCTGAAAATGTTCAAAAAAGGACAATAGAAATTAACCAATAAATCTCAAATCTTCCTGACCATTTGTATTCTCTCATTGGACATCTTATTGTGAAGCAGTTTTGAAGGTCAAATCTGTAGTGATAATATATCTGATACAAGAGGCAAAGCACTATGATGCTTGTTTGTTTATTGGTGAGGAAAGCTTGTACATATAAATTGAAACCTCTTAACTTATTCAGAAGCTAGTGGTCTCTTCAAGTGACACAGTTTTAACATCTTGTCAATGCAACATGGTAGATGAAAGTATTTGGCATACATGCCAAACAGTGTGAAAACAGGAGATAGATTTTTCAGTGCAGTTGCAATATTGATGTAAGATTAAGGGAATAGGACTACAGTAAGGATTTACAGAGCAGAGCTATAGACGGAAAGAATGCTTCCTAGGCACCTTCTTATGAAAGAGACGCATTCATTTTGGCATTAAGGAAGCTTGCTGTGTGCAGGGAATAAGGGAGACGCGTCTTCCATTGTACTAGTAGTAAAAATAAAGATTCCAGCAATGTTAGAGCAAAACACAGGGCTGTAGTGGAAACACTTTTACTATTAATTTTTTAAAAAAAGTATTTTAATTAACTCAGGATTATGAAGAAGCGTGACTGCCACCAGGTGGATGGGCCAGCCAGACTTACTCACAGGAAAGTTAGTACTTGCTGGTGGAGTTTGTGTATTGGAAGGAGAGTCAGGAATGATTGGAAAGTACAAAGTATACTGGCAAAAAAGCTGCAATGCACTAAGTGACTTAGTTTAAGAGACACCCTCTCTTCTGCAGAGCTCATAGTCCAAACAGATAAGACAGACTTTACACGTAGGAGAAGGAGCATTTGTTACTCCCACTTGACACGTAGGGAACTGAAGGGCAGAGAGCTCTGGTTTAGGAAGTTAGCTGTGTTTGGGACATGGTTAAATGCTGAAATCTGTGAACTCTCACCATTGCTCTGTTTCTTTGTGCTATATGGTAGATGAAAAACACCGTTCAAATATCCCAGCTAGCGAAGTGAGGTAAAGAAATAGTTCTGGAAATGACTTGGTATAAGTCTCTGATGACGTGGACAAGTTACAGAAATGGATGCTGATTTGGAAGATAGTTATGCAAATGCTTAAAAAATAAACACATTTTTAATTGCTTTACTCTTTCAACACTGGCATCGGGTGAGTTGTGAATTTGTGCAGCTCACAAAAGAAGACTAAGTCATTACTTTAAAATTGAAGGTACTATATCGAGCATGCTATCCCAGAACTTTGAGCTGTCATCTTCCCTGGTTTTCATCTGTAAAAAAATCAAGTATTTGAATATACTCTGTTATCTTAAAACCAAGAAACTAGAATTTATTGTAATATAAATTACATGATTTATTTATTTCATATTACTTAGAATACCTGTTATTTGCAGTGAAAACACGGCTATGTTTTTATAAAAGGTTTTCTATAGTGTTTAAATAATGCAAATCATGATACCTCAGCGATCATATTCTTCATAGCAAAGTCCAAAATTATTTTCAATACACTATTTATTAGAATATTACCAAAAGCAGGGAAAAATACGCTTTCAAAATCAAGCTTCAATCTCAGCATCTATGTCAATGTTAGGCATTTAAATAAATGTCCTTATTTGCCAGTCGGTCAACTATTCTGACTTGCAACGTATGGAAATCTGATGATATTTGTGAGAACTTGTTAAGTGAAAAGCAAATATCCAAAATGGCATGAGGTGTTGTGGTTTTTTTTTTTTTTTTTTTTGTAATAGGACAGTTTCTCTGTAATCCAAGACAGTACTCTCTATTTTTTTCCAGCTTTTATTTGGCCAAAAACAGAAACTCCATCCCATGATGTGTGTATGGAATACTAAATGCTGTGTGAGTGTCTCTCATACATGAGAAGAACAGTCACTGTCAGTAGATGATTCTCTGCCACTTGTGAAATTTCACAAAGCAATTCATCACGCCCAGCTATGAGGTATGTTGGCATATACTGAAATAAACAAGAGTAAGAGCTAGATATTAAATACATTTAATGAAATGGTTTTCCTTCTCTTTTATGCATGAAACTTCTCCCCACTACTTACGCAGTTAGGTTTGAAGCTTCAGTATTTTTAGTTTATTGCTCATTGTGCCATCTATTCTCTTTTAATTTGGCCAAGTTGTTTAATCTCTCAGGGGTCATGAAGATGAATTAATTAACACCGGTTAAGCAGGTTGAGGTATCAGCATAAAAGACCCTGTAAAACTGAAGTTATATGTATTACTGTAAAATTACGTAGGCTGTAAGGTGAAACTTTTATTAGACAGTATATTGCCCCATGAACTTTTCATTTCAGCTGTCATTAAGGAGTTGTTTTCAGTAGGTCATTATACACCAACATGTGTGAGCTCTGAGGAAAGCATAAAAGCGCATCTTTGCAATTCAAATGAAAAGTAACCTATTTATAATTTCATTATTATTTTATTACTGTATGACTTCTGCTATTTGTAAATGTCAAATAGAAAAAAAAGAGTGCTTCAATTTAACCTTCCCTGTCATAAAATAAAAGCTTTATTTCCATCGTCTTTAAGGAACTACTTCATGTCTCAGAGTAAAATATATTAGACTTAGGTCAGCTGTTTTGATGGGGATGGGGAAGGATGGCATTTTTCTTTTAAAACTAATTTCATACACACAAAACATACACGCACACAATATTTCCAACTGAACTTAATCAGTCACGTCAAATATCCAATGGTCTTATTCTCTGTTCATTTTCTCCTGTTCTCTTTTGAAAGTAGGCAATTCATGCCACATAGACTGTATAAAGCTTTAGAGATGGAAAACAGATTTCTGTATCTCAACCTATTATATACCTTTCATCATCACTTTTTTTTTTTGTGTGTGTGTGTATCATTAAAACCAATTGAAAAACACAAGGGAGTTCTTCCCATAGAGCCATCACCAATGCCAGGAAGAATGTTATAATATAGAGAGAATGCTCACTATGCTGACAATATTGCAAATACTACATTTTTCTAAATTTGTGTGCATTTAACCCAACCATAAAAGAAAAATTAAGGGACATAGAATGTGCTTAATTTGCTTTTTTTGAGGCAGTTCTTGAATCCTGTTCTAGATTTAGAGATCAGCAATCTCACTTTGATTTTAGCAGCCAATGGAGGAGAAACTCTGGTGATGTCACATTTCACTTCATGGTAGTCTTAAGTACCTAGTTGACTCAATCTAGGTACATGAAGGTTTACCTGAGCACAGATGATTTCAGGGAAAAAAATAAAATATTAGATCTTTTGTTCATTATAATGGACTGATCCGTTTTTGCAATATTAATATTTGGTTTTGTTCTGCCCTACTTCCTTATATGCAGACACTGTCTTAAACTGAAATAATAGTTTAAAACTGAAATGCATTATCTACTTGTCTTTTTATGATTGCCTTCACTTTTCCTAAAAATATGTTTTTCTGGATTGCTGGAAATCATCATATCTTTTTAAAAGTTGAGCAAGAAAAATAATACACAGCTATCAAAAGGAAAAAATTACAGGAGATAATTACCAGGTAAATGCCCAGTTTCAGATGTTTTCTCTTTTTTCATGGAACATGTCTGGGAAACTTCGTGGAAGTAATTGATCATACTAATATTCTCTTTGTGAACATAATGTTTAACTACCTTCAAAATATGGATTAAATGTTATTTCTTCTACTTATTATTACTAAGTAATTCTAACAACTGAGCTATAGAAGAAAGTGGATGGAAACACCCTCTTCTGATGTGTGACTGTATCCCTGAGAAAGCTGTGACTAGAATTCTTATGCAGACTTCGCCAGTGGGTGGAGAAGACAGAAGCTGACATTACTGCAGTAAAATTGTTGTAAGTTTAAGCACAGATTTCTGCTATCCATAGAGTTAGTTAGGATTTTCACCAAAATATTTTCTTTCTCACTTTTTTGCAATGTGCTGCAGAGAAAAATGAGAAAGAAATAGTAAAAATTGATGAAGTCTTAAGTAGTGCAAATGAGACATTTAAAGGAGGACATAAGGAACAACAACTTGTGTGATATCAGGTGTAATTATTAGGTGTCATCATTAGAGACTAGGATAGTCTCTAGAGTGTTTTATATGTGAGATAAACATTGACCTTACCTGGCAGCCTGGAGAGGGATGCACCTGTGTCAAGGAATGAAGTTCTCTTAAAAACAAACACCCCCCCCCCCCCCCCCTTAGTTTTTATGGAATTCAAGTGTATAAGAAGAATCACTCACCTCTACCATTCTAACATGTTTATATTAGTCCTTTCTGAAATACAAAATCTTGTTGTTCTGTTCCTTTCAAGAAATAGGTAAACTTGAGTGTCTTGAATGACAAAGGATGCCCTTCCTTTGCTAGTCTTCAGGTTACTGGCTTATGACTTCTGCAGAAGAGGGGCAAAGCCAGAGACCTGTACTGCCACTTTCCTTGTTGCCTGCATAAATGAGTAATCACTCTTGGCTGGCTCTGCTGAAGAATGGATAGTTAGGAGAAAACAGCATTTACAAGCCATAATACAGGAGCTAACTCTCAAAAAGATGTTACTGTGTTGAGGACTAGATCTGTACTGCAAAAACCCACCAACTTTCACCATTCGTAATTCTAATTAATCCTTCTCCAGGACACTGGAGAAATACACTACTGTGGTAATAGGCTGAAATTAGGCCAGTATTTCCATCTGTATATTCCTTTGTGTAAGATCTCCTCAAATATCTGTATTTTGCTGTAACCAGCATCCTTCTACCCGTTCCTTTTTTTTCCCCTTTATGAAATCTGTCTCAGATTGCCTTTCAGTCTTCTAGCACCAAGCTTGGGAAATGAGCTCTTTGCTCCCATTTATCAGAGAATACATTTCCATACAGTTCTTCCTTCTCCATGAGCTTGATGCCGTGACCTTAGCAAGGGTAGCAGCTCTAGAAGGCAAGGTGCTCTCTTTTACAGATTAAACTCAGGAAAGAACATACCTAGGAAGCTTCACTGTATTCCTATTCAGCAACCTAAAATGGCACAGAGTGGGGGGAGTTACTTGAACTAAATACAAATTCAGAATTAAAGGAATTGACTGGATCATGCAACTGTGAAGGACCTGTAGTAGGGTGACCGTCCTTGATAACACAGGCTTAAAGAATGGTGTTGGCTCCATTCTGCTAGCTTAGGTCAAACAGTGTCATAGCAGTTTTTAAATGTCTACTCATGCCGGTGTTTAACTGATCAAGACTGGATTTTCTCATGAGCAGTGTAAGCCTGTCCAGAAACTTGGGTAGGTTCCCAGTAGTGTAAACCCAGCTAACATTTCTGCATATTACTTGAGCCAAGCCCCAATGTTCCTTTGCTGGGCTAAATGCAGAGACCACCAGGAGCATCGGGAATAAATTCCTAGGAGCTCCATCTTTATATGCTCTATAGATGAAAGTGAAACCTCTGACTGATTTAGTGAACAGAGCTTTAATCTTGAGCTGACCCAAAATAAAACAAATTTAGTCACAGTTGTATTAAAACCAGTATATTTTGCATTCTTCTCCAGACTAGTAATTCTAAGAAAATGAAATGCTAGGAAAAAAAAAAAAAAAAAAGAAGCATATAATATTTAAGAAAACAATCCCTTGTTTTTTGCAGCTCAGCTATTCACTGAAAATTTGACAATTTTATCACTTCGGTGGAAATCAGCAGAGGGCAACCCATGCCATCCTCTCTAGGCATTGATGTGAGATGGGAGCTTCAATTAGGGGATTGGAATGTGTTGTACTAAAAGAGTATTTGCCTCCTACAAGGTCTTTGCAGTAACTGAAGCTCATTGACATAATGATCTAGGTTACTGTGTGGAAATATTTTACTTGTTAAGATAGTTGTATCATCAACAGGTTTTTCCAAACTTTTCAGACCTGGATTCACCAGCGGTACTTGCAGGGGTTTAGTGCCCTCTCCTGACACCTTCTGTTAGTTTGGGGAGGGGGATCCCACATTGCTCCTTGCAGCTGACCGCACTCAGTTAGAAAGGGCTGTATCCATTCCTTTAGTCTACTTTTCCTAAATAACTTTTTCTTCATTTCACACATACGCTTAAACATTTCCATAGGGAAGAACAGTCTCCTTAAAGGTATATTTAGCCCTAGATACTTCAACCAAGAGTTACAGTGAGGATATGTGGTAGTTTTAAAAGGAATTCTCACTATTTCATCTGGTTCTTGTTATTTCTGACTCTACTTGACAAAAAGTATTCCCTAAAGAACTTTTAAAACTAGAGAGAAATGTTTTCAATCAGAGAGTGCTAACTGGATGAAATTGAACTGTTTTGAGGGATTGTGGTTATTTTCTATTGGTTTTTTTTTTTTTTTTCCCCCATGAAGCACTGCTGAAACATATTAGATGACTATTTTTCATTGTAAGTTTGATCATTCCATTCTATAACTGGAGGGGAAGAAAAAAAAAATGTGTTTTCAACTTGTCAAAATAAAGCATATTGACAAGGTCATTTGTATATTCCCTGAAAAAAGTTGCTTGGAATTTTCATTTTTGAAGAAAGTTTCAGCCTATTCTTCTACTTGGGGGTGTGGGGGGGTTCAAAATAAGGAAATATAGCATCAAATGGGAATATTGAATTGTTAACATTGTGTTAGCTGCATTTATCCCACTATATATTTCAGCATTTCATTGCAAGATGGGTAGAATCCACTTACTGAACTATCCTAAAGTTATTACAAGTAGTTCACTTCTGGTCAGGTAATCTGGGCAGCTGATAACCTCAAGCTTTTCCATACAGACTCCTAAGTATATTGCAAGCCTAAATTGACAGTACTAAGAACTTATCTGTGAAAGAGAAAAATTTTTTATATTTCCATGTAGGTGTCACTCACAAGACATTTGTTGGAGAAATATTTCACAGTTGATAATGAGATTTTAAGAAGGCTTACCTGGACATAAAACGTTCTCTACCAGGAAAGTATGTCTAAAACCTGATTAAACAGTTTTAGGTGGGTTGGTTTTTTTTTTCCTTAGAGTAATGTTGTTGTCAGTGAGATAAAAAATGCAAAGGGAATGAGCTTTTATAGGAGAGTTGAATCTTGAACTAATAGACACTAATTGGTTAATCCTTTTCTCCCAGTACACAGTCCTCTTCTCCGTATAATTTAAAACAGATTTTGTATTATCTCAACCCACGAGCTTTTTCCAAAAAGGACTGTGGTGGGTTGACCCTGGGTGGATGCCAAGTGCCCACCAAAGCTGCTCTATCACTCCCCTTCTCAACTGGATGACAGGAGAGAGAAAACACAACAAAAAAGCTCATAAGACAGGGAGATCACTCAGCAATTGCTGTCACAGGCAAAACAGATTTGACTTGGGGAAAATCAGTTTAATTTATTACCAATCAAAACTGAGTAGGGTAATGGGAAATAAAAAACCCAAATCTTAAAACACCTTCTCCCCACACCTCCCTTCTTCCCAGGCTCAACTTAATTCCTCATTTTCTCTACCTCCTCCCCCTCAGGTGCACAGGGAGATGAGCGAATGGGGGTTGTGGTCAGTTCATCACACTTTGTCTCTGCTGCTCCTTCCTCCTCAGGGGAGGACTCCTCACACTCTTCCCCTGCTCCAGAGTGGGACCCTGCCTTGGGGTGCAGTCCTTCAGGAGCAGACTGCTCCAGCGTGGGTCCCCCACGGGGTCACAGGTGCTGCCAGCAAACCTGCTCCAGCCTGGGCTCCTCTCTCTCCATGGGTCCACAGGTCCTGCCAGGAGCCTGCTCCAGCACAGGCTTCCCACGGGGTCACAGCCTCCTTTGGGCACACCCACCTGCTCCAGCATCAGGTCCTCCATGGGCTGCAGGTGGATATCTGCTCCACCATGGACCTCCATGGGCTGCAGGTGGATATCTGCTCCACCATGGGCTGCAGGGGAATCTCTGCTCTGGTGCCTGGGCCACCTCCTCCCCCTCCTTCTTCGCTGACCTTGGTGTCTGCAGGGTTGTTCCTCTCACATATTCTTACTCCTCCCTCCAGCTGTGTCCCATTGGGGTTTTTTCCCCTTCTTAACTATGTTATCACAGAGGTGCTGCCACTGGCACTGATGGGCTCGGCCTTGGCCAGCTGTGGGTCCATCTTGGAGCCAGCTGGCATTGGCTCTCTTGGACATGGGGGAAGCTTCTAGCAGCTTCTCACAGAAGCCACCCCTGTAGCCTCCCCCACCAAAACCTTCCCACGCAAACCCAATACACTACTTTTTATGTGCTTTATTCTTTTATAGGATTGGCATGATAGTTGTGTAAAGTCAATTGCAGGCTATTTAGCATTCATCAGCATTGCCCAGTCTGCCACTTCAGCTTCTAACTGAAAATGAAAGCTAGAATTGTCCTGTATAATCAATTATGTTTTCAAGATTTATTTTTGGATGGGAGTTATACTGCACAGGGAGTTGGAGGTAGAGGAGGTTGTAATATAATCTGACTTCAATCATCTTAAATATGGAGTGAACAAAGTTGTCACTGTTTAATTCTCTTAAAGGCAGCAGCCTGCTGGAATAACAGAAACAGTTCTTTTGCTAGTACTAGAGCAATGAGACCCTTCTGATCTTGTATTTTTTGCATGCTACATTTCTGTAACTGATGCTTGCCTACAGCTGCAACAGAAACAGTAAATAATCATCAGCTAGAACTGGCTTATCATTTTGGGCAGCCAGGCTCCAGCAGGTACTAAATAAAGACCAGCTCAGTCATTTGCATTGGGCTTGGCCTAACAGCCCTGGAGGAAGACTTTCTGCATCACTACAAGGCTTTTAATCAGTTACTTTCCTAACTAGTTCTGAATGCTAAACATGAATTTCTAGTAAGCTTTTAATGTATTGACATTTGTTTTCATCTACTAGCATAAACTAGTGATGCAAATTATATATAAATTATACATATAAACTTCCTACATTAAGAAGCTAATGTTCTGAAAGATTATGGAGTGTCTCTCAACATGGCTGGACCACTTTGGAATCACAGTACTGAGAGGGGTAGAGGGCACCACAAATGCAGGGACAAGATCTTTTCCCTTGCAAAACATGAGGCCTGAGGCGGGTCCTCACACCTCTGTACAGCTTGTGCCTGGAGAGATGAGGAAGCAAGCAAAGAAGGGGCTATTCAGAAATAAAGATTTCAGAGACATAGCATATGTGATCAGAGAACAAAAAAACTTCTGCTACTTATTTGCACAAGTGTTGGTTTTTTCCATTGATTGAGTAGAAGGTAATTTCTAATCTGAAATTTGCCAAATGAATGGAATTCTGTAAGGTACCTGTGAGAACCAGACCTGAAACTTCTCATCTTGGCAATATTATTCATAGATTTCAGTTGAGGAAGACCACATCTGAAGGTGCTTAAGCTACCATTCTTAATCACATCAAAAATCCTTTTATCTAAAATTTCAGTTTTTATTGACTCCTTGGGCCTAATTCTGAGTTTATTTCATCCTATGCCAATCATAACTAACTAATGAAGGTCAGGTATTTCAGAAATCTCTCTGTATTTATGGATATAACATTGAGCAGATGCAGCACCATCCAGATCAATGAAAATGTTAATGTAACTATGTTCTGTTCATTCCATCCCTTTGACATCAAACAGAACATAATAAGGACATTTATTCTGAAACAGAAGCAATTGATGCAAGAGCCTGGAATTCTGGAACACTCAGTTTCTTTGTGTTTTGAGAGCAGAAGCACGTGGTTTTGTTTCAGTATAATCTAATCTCAGTGTAATGACCCTCTTCACCTTAATAGTGTGAGGGGCCTTGGTATAATGAGTTACATGTTTGAATCCACTTTGTTTTAATTATCATTGTCAATTTTGTTAACTATATAGGTGGAGAAGAGGAAAAATGGAAGTATGTGGTTAGTTTTGTGATAAATTGCTTTCAGTGCATATCCATGATATTAGGGAAGTGACTTCCTAGATGAAGGGAACTATGTGAAAGATTCCATGTGTGGTTGTATTTCTCTGCTGAAACGGAAGATAAACTCTTGATACAAAACTCGTCTAAATCAATTTGGACCTTTCCTTAAACTTCTGTTGGCACCGCATCACATCCTGGAAGCAGATGTAGAGCATAGAGTTGGAAGCTATTCTAGTGGAAATAAATGATAATTAGTCAAACCACTTACAATACTGTGAATTATGCTGATACCAATAATTGTTTTTCCAAAATTTAGTATGCTTCTAGTTTATGTCACTATAAGTCTTTAGTGAGAATACTTTTTTCCTGAGAATATCTTATTCTGTATTACAAACATCTTTATTTCTCACCACAAACAGTGAATTAAACTGTAGTGATTCAAATTAGATATATTTGCTACTTATTGATGGATCATATTTTAGAATTTTTAATAGAAAACTATTTCATGACAAATAATATTTCTGATAAGTTTTTGAGGGGTTTTTTTGGAAGAAAGAAAGCCTTAGATATTATCACCTGTGCCACTTGCTATCAGGTACCTTCAGTAGCTATTCTTTCTTATCAAATCAGGCAGGCATGGGAAGCAAACTGATTAAGTTTGGCATGTTGCCCACAAAAAAGCATTACTGCCTAAATCCATCTGTTGCATTTATCCTTTTCAATGTATATATAATT
Organism: Pelecanus crispus; assembly: GCF_030463565.1. Lineage (NCBI taxonomy): Eukaryota > Metazoa > Chordata > Aves > Pelecaniformes > Pelecanidae > Pelecanus > Pelecanus crispus. The sequence continues at coordinate 17,347,117 of NC_134651.1, read as the reverse complement.
TCATGAAAAAGCTTTGCCTCAAGGGCTTCAACACTGCATTTTGGATGCAAAATACAAAGCAAACAACAAAAGAAGCAGCTGATATGCTCTTAGAACTTTCCATTGATGACTGAATGATTCTAGTTAGCTTCTAGGTTGGTGCTCAACATTTTTTAAACTCAGCTTGTGATTCTGTAAGGGCATTGACCTCTAGAGCTCAGAAGGAACTCCAGAATTAGCTTAAAATTTATCCAGTTTTTCTCTATCAGAACATCTTTGTGCAAACTTGTACTTATCTTGCATACAAATACTCCTATTGATTTCAGTGGACTTGCTTGCATGACTAGGTTCAGCACAGTGACCTTGTCTGTACAAGGCTTAGGAAACAAAGTGAAGAAAAAGTGAGCGTTCATCTGTAACACAATATGATTCTGATTTACTAAACACTTAAGCATTTGTTCAATTGTCATCTTCTATAAATGCAGCTAAATTTTGGAGCAGAGAAATGTGGTGTTAGTGGGTATTTAATAAAATATAAAGCTCAAATTTCTTTTTCCCAAAATGCTGTTGACATCAGTCATGCCACTAAAGATGGCTTTCTCAGTAACTGTTTGGTTATAGTACATAAAAGAACAAACAATAATTAGTAGGCTGTCATGTAAAGAGACAGGACAAATCAGCGTTTAATGGCATACTGAATGTCTAAGTTCCCTTTTCCGGTTAAATATTTAAAATAATGGGGTAGCAATCCCCTTAGTGCAAAAGCAGTAGAGGTGTGGCTGATATGATAACAGGATTAAGGAAAGAAAAAAAAAATAAAATAGAACATATATAGAGAAGAGACCAGGATGCAGAGCATCCTATTTGCTGCAGATAATTAAATCTTTCAGACAAACTTGAGTAATTCCTTAACTATAAAACTATTTAGTGAAGAGAGAAACTGGGTACGCTAAGATGCACGACCAAAGTAGGAGATAACATAAATTTTTGTCCTGTAACATTATTAAAGCTGGATGTAGCTGTGTTATTAGTTTATTTTTGAAACATAATTCACATAACTACTTGGCTTCAGGTAGCTTTGGTATGTTAATGACAGCTCTGAAGAAGACCCTGTAGAAATCAAGTAGCAGAACTGGATATGCTTAGACAGAGCCCTGGTATTGTCTTTGGTGGAGAAAAAGCATGCAAAGTGATTTCACTTTTGAGCTGATATAAATATGCATATAATGAGAAATAACTTATAAGCAAGGCAGTATAGTACTGTATATTCAATGCATAATATCTGTGTCTAGACAGTTTATGACAATATGTACCCCTTTTTGGACCCCTGTGTGAATGAATTACAATGTTAGTATAGAACTGGAAGTAAAACATGCTACTGACTTCCTTCCAAGCTCTAGATATTATCACAGTATCAACAACATATATTCAACAATAATTTTGTTCCCAATCACATTTAACAGAATTATTCTCTAAGCCTCAGTTCACTGGAGAAGTTACTCCTCATATCTTATTTTCAAAATTGTTCAAGCTTATAATGACTTCTGTAAAATTATGTATTACATTACTTTTCTCTGTCTCTCTCTAAGGAAAGGAAAAGGCACATTGTTAGAGATGCTGTTATGTACCTGCTCAGAAAAGAAGTAATCCACAATCTTTTTACTTTATGTGAAAGTTCTCTGTACAGTAGAAAAGGATTTACCTTCAGGGAGGCAAAAGGAGGATAGAGATACTCACTGCAGGAATGTAGTTATTTCTACACAAAACAATGCTAAAAGCCCATCAGTCCAGTATTACACAAAGTCTGCTTCAGTGTTACAGGTCCTGAAATATTTTTATTGGTGAGAAGAAGAACTGGTAGTTGAAGAGAAGAAATAGCAATACCACTATATTCAAAAGGTGTATTTTGCAACATCTGTATTCCGTTAACCATTAATTTCTTAAAGGTCATCTTGCTCCTTAAGAGATCAGTTCTGAAGTAAAATTCTTTAACTTTTTCAGAAGTTAGAGTATTCTAGAGACAGTTGAGGTCAAGTTGCCAATTAATTTCCAGTTGTGTGGATTTTTTTCCAAATGTATTTCTGGTCATTTCCAACAAAAAATTACAACTTTGTTAAAATAATTTGTTTTTCAGATATACCTCAGAAAAGTCTCATTTTCTACTACTTCTAGACTTTGCCTTTCTTATTATTTTTATTTAAATATTATTTCTGCATATGCCATCCAAAGCCTAAAATTCCACTAAAAATGTAAATACAGTAAGAAGAGATACAGCCTCTGGAATAGCTTTTTAAAGGCACAGTCATGTGTTCTAGCTTTTTTAATCACTGCAGCAAAAAGGAGAAACCACCACTCTTTCCATGCTGAGCTGTTGAGAACAGAGCCTCTTACTATTTTAAAAGTTTGTAGGATTATCCATGAAAGGCTCTCAAATTTAAAATTTGCTTCCTTTTTGGCTCATTAAAGTCTCAATTTAGTGACCATCAGATCTTGTCTGTCTTCACAGGCTTTTCCCAAATGAGTGACTGTCACGTTTTTCTTGGTTCAGACATTCGTGTAATTTGTATTTATATTAATTGCCCTTTATGAGAAGTGGGAATGCAGTGGCAGTGAATGTAGGGCAGTTTGTGCTGTACAGTGATTTGTTTCTGGGTGTCTGTATTTTCATGTTTTCTGTAACTGAGCGAGATAAAGATTGTGCTTTTAAAATACCAAGAATAAACAAGTACAGAATAGAATGAATGCTCATATGAATTATTAAAATAAATTCAGATCTGTGTCAGAAGGATTTTACAGTAAGTGGCCAAGCCTGTACATCAATATATAATTGGTAGGTGGTACTTCTAGAAATTTCATGACTGACCTGCAAGGAATTCAGGAACATGAATGATGTTAGTGATCAGGCTCTGTATATGGCTCTAAGTTTGTAATCATAGAATCGTTTAGGTTGGAAAAAACCCTTAAGATCATCACATCCAACCATTAACCTACACTACCAAGTCCACCACTAAACCAGTTAAGGGTAGAGTAATATCATGTTTCCTGCCTTGGTGGCTGGATTATTTTTTAATGAAAGTAAAAACTAGGAATCATTAAGATTGGAAAGGATCTCTAAGATCATCAGTCCGTCAACCCAACACCACCATGCCCACTAAACCATGTCCCAAAGTGCCACGTCTACCCGTTTTTTGAACACTTCCAGGGATGGGGACTCCACCACCTCTCTGGGCAGCCTGTTCCAATGCTTGACTACTCTTTCTGTGAAGAAATTTTTCCTAAGATCCAATCTAAACTTCCCCTGGTGCAGCTTGAGCCCATTTCCTCTCGTCCTATCACTAACTACTTGGGAGAAGAGCCCAACACCCACCTCACTACAACCTCCTTTCAGGTAGTTGTAGAGAGCGATAAGGTCTTCCCTCAGCCTCCTCTTCTCTAGGCTAAACAATCCCAGTTCCCTTAGCCGCTCCTCATAAGAATTGCTCTCTAGACCATTCACCAGGTTTGTTGCCCTTCTCTGGACACACTTCAGCACCTCAATGTCTTTCTTGTAGTGAGGGGCCCAAAACTGGACACAGTATTCCAGGTGCGGCCCCACCAGTGCCAAGTACAGGGGGACAATCACCTCCCTGCTCCTGCTGGCCACACCATTCCTCATACAAGCCAGGATGCTGTTGGCCTTCTTGGCCGCCTGGGCACACTGCCAGCTCAGTGTTGTGCTGGTATAACCAGCTAGCTGAACAGTTACTACGATGCTATACCAGAGAAGAAAGTAATCTAATTCACCCTCTGACAGTGGTACATACCAAATTCTGAAAAAGTTGCAAGCCCCATACAAAACCTGCATATAAAATATACCCAGTAGAAAAGTTTTCTACCAAACTTAGGAAATACCAGCTGCCAGGGAGTATGAGAGTAGATGAATCACTGCTGTTATATGGTATTGTAATAACTATTTTTGTAATGTCAGTCAACTCACAGCCCAACTAGAGTAACTTCCCTGAAATCAGTAGAGCCTTTATTTACTTAAGTTCCCATCCTGATGTAGGAAAGGTCATTCCAATTTTATTCTTTTTGATGATGTCGTAGACTTTCTTTTCTGATTAACCTCTTAGACATTTTTATTTGATTAAATCAACTAGATAATGAGCACAATACCAATAACTCAGATGCATGTTTTGTCACCTTTTATTTGTCACATCCCTGCTTTTTCAGTAAGGAGACGGCACAATGCAATTTCCTCCTGTCGCTTATAATTATGTGTAAGATTTTCCCAGAGAGTCTTAAACTTTCCACTGTCAGCTTATAACATTCTTCCAAATTCCAGAGAATCTTGGCTAATATCAGCTCAGAATTGGGCAATTTAATGCTAAATCCCTGTCGAGGTCCTTATGGCAAGCTGATTGTTGGGACACTTTGTCACATTAAAAAAAGACTCCCTTTTTTTTCCTTCTTAATATCCAGCAATAGTTATTGCAGCAGTATTAAAAATTTAAGAAATATTTCTAGAGCTATATTTTATTTTGACCCTAATCTTCATTTGTAGTTACGTTAAATCTTCCTAGCTGAAGTAGTGTATGTGTGTGTTTGTGTGTGTATATATATATATAGTACCTTCATTTAAAAAATTAGATAAAGTTGTTCCTGTGAGAGAGCAATGTGACGGTTGACACAGCATGGGCTTTGAGAAGTGGCACTTAGATAAGTGCTGCCGTAGGTGATTTTTTTCATGCCTCAGCCTGTATCCAATTCTAAATGCTGACAGAATAGATGCTTTTGATAATTTAATAAGTGCAATAAATTCTAATATTCACAATGGCATTCCTTGATAGATAAACACTAAGCATTTTTAATACTTGCACTTCATCCTAAAAAATTTTGCTGAGCGAGGGAATGTGGTAAATGACTGTGCCTCTTGGTCTGCTTTTTTTCTGATGACCTGGACAGTAAATGGCTGTAAGAGTTCTGTGGTGCTTTAGCATGTTTTTTGACACTCTGGATCCACATGCAATTAAATGTTTGTGTTATGAACATACTTTCCTCTCTATAAACATTTGCAAAAGATTATATTTAGGTAAAATGAGTTTTTGATAACAATTGAGATTCAAACTGTTCTCCAGGGATCACTAGCTGATGTGAGAAACTGCTTGGTATCATTACTACAGGCATAATTCACAGCATCTGCTGGATGCTGTAATTGATGTTAGAGAACCAAAAACCAGCCTGATGGACAGGTAGTGCAGGATTGGGGAAATCCAGAGGTGCCCCACATGGATGTCTGCTGGGTGGATGTGAGTAAACCTGATGGAGTATTGACCTGGCACCAGTTGTTGGTGGGAAAGTGAGGAAGTGATTCAGGGACAAGCCTCAGTGGACTTCAGGTTAAGCCAGCTGGGTGCAGATGCTGCATACTTGCTGTGGTGTGGTGCTGTGTCTGAGCTAATAAGCCCTGTCAGCATGACTGTGGGTAAGATTTTATAGCTATGAACTCTGCTCATGTGGTGAACTTGGTGGAGTAGCCCTGGGGTAGTCATCAAACTGTTGACACTTCACAGTGCAGAGCTTCTAAGCTACTGCTCAATGGGGACCTGAGGTTGATGCATGCTCTGCTCATGAGTGAGTTCATAGTTAAATTTGAGGAATGCATTCTTGCTGCCATTCTAGCAAGCAATAAATGCAAAAATATTTCCTTTCAAAGATTAAGAACTTAACAAGAGAGGAAAGCAAGCAGTGGATGTAAAGCACATGTTAGTAGCTTCCTCAAAGAGGTTCTCTAACACTCTTGACACATTTAATATATTGACAGATATTAAAGAATATACCTTCAAAAGAGATGAGTGCCTGGCTTAATTTCTGTGATGCCATTTTTTATCTACCCATCAGAAAGGGCATACATTTTAGGGACAGACTCAGAATTCTGATACTTAGATGATGGCAAATTCCCAGCTTTTGATAAAGCTGTCTGTTCTCTATTTCAGGTATCTAGAAATACTTTCAAGGGGCAAGACACCAAAGATAATTTTATGCTTGCTCTTTGCCAAAGGCTCAGTATTCCTAAACCAACTGCAGAGTGCACATACCCTGCAGGAAACTAGGGAATGCAGGTAGTAATTAAGTTGCCTATTTAAAATAGCATCCTGAAGGTAAGAAAGAAGTTTGGACTCTACTTACAAGAAGACATGTGTGATACCAGATCCCAAAACATCTGGCAAATATAAGTGGTACAGTTCTTTACTGAAAAATATATTTGTGTTCTATCTTAAAATGGTAGTATCTGTTCTTTTTATTTATGTATATTCTCTATTTATGTATATTATCTATTTATGCATATCCTCTACATTTATGTATAATCCTCTCCTGTTCACTACTTCTACAGTCCTCTGTAGCAAGCTATCCAGTTTTGTAGCCAATAGCAGTAGCTTCTTCCTAAATAATCAGGAATTTTTAAATAATAGAAAGCTATACAACAAAGACACCTGTGTAGGGCTTTCATAAACTGGCTGGCTACTTAATGAGGAATATTACTAACCCACTAGCATGAACTGTATTTAACTTTGCAATCCAAACCTATGGAAAGCCATTCTGAATTATCCCCATGGTTTTATCTCATCTGCTGTTCTCTCTTAAACTGCAGAATTACACCAAACACTTCTCTGGAAGGTGCAGGAAAGTGGCGAAGTTAACATATAACAAGCTGTGTTTCACCAGTAGAGAAATACTGAAAATCCATAAAGTAGATCAAAGAGAATGTCTATGTGACACAATGGCATCATATGTTGGATACAACCACACTACATTCAAACTGGTGCATCCTGCATGGGATAATGCTGTATTAAGTAGGACTATAAACATTATAGTCTGCTTCTGTATATTTGTAATTAGCCAGAATAAAGTATTTTGCTGTCCTTGGGTAATAAGATAGCTTCAGCACATCCACCTGGCAATTCACTCTATTTTAGAAACACCCTGGTGTTTTCAGTATATGCACTGCAATGTGACCCTGGAATGAATCATATTAAAAGAAAGAAACAAAAAGAAGTATTACGAGAGTGCACGCTGGAGATAGGATAATTATGTTGCAGAACATCAATTGAATTTAAAACAAAAGTAATCTAGAAGTTATTTCATTGTTGTCGTCAGTCCTCTCCTAACTTGCACCATGATGATGGAATTGAAGGGGGAAATCTCCAGAGATTTCTAAGTCTCAAACTGTGGCTGCACTCCCCTAGGTATTTCTTAAGGTCTTTTCTAAGAAGATTTGGCCTATGAGGAAATGGAGTTTATTTCCTGCTTTTACAATTTTTGGCTCACCTGGGAAGTAGTGTCTGTTTTAAATAACCTTTCCTAATTTGAGCTGGAGGGTTGACCCAGCTAAGCCACAACACATACAGATTGTGGTAATTTAGGCTTTGTTCATTTTATTGATCTCAGCTACCTGACATAAATACTGGAATTATTTAAGAAAATACTTGTCTTATAAGTGTTTTTCTCAATGGCCCCTTTATCCTTCATTGTGTTTCCCAGATCATAACTTAGAAACTGAATAAATGGGATTATGAAGAAGGTGGCAAGAGTGCCTAGAGAACTATTCTTTGCAAAGATTTATTACAAAGTATAAAAGAAGAGAATAGCATAAGTCAAACAAGCAGGAGATGGTGTTATAAGGCTGCAGTGCAGCACTTTGACAGGCAAGTACAGTTACAGGACAAAGTGAAAAAAAGTCAAGACAGAATCAGGAAGAAGTAAAGAACTGGCATTAATCCAAAAGTGTTAGCAGTGCATAGCACTCCCCAGGAGTCATTTGGTTTAGGCAGAAAGAAATTTGCATTTTACAAACAAGCTGATGTCATTCTAAAATGAATTATTAATTTTGTTTTTCTTCCATTTCAGGGTTATATGGAAATAAGAGAATATATAAAAGCATCTAGCTGCTGAGAAATTTCAGCAGCTCTGTATGATTGTTTGGTTTGGTCTTTTTTTTCCCTTTAGAGAATTTCAGGTTACATATAACTAATGAGCATCTACAAATTGACGTAGTATAGCAAAGTTCAAGCATGGGGGGCAAATAGGAACTGTGGACTATGAATCTTACTCTTATGGAGGAAATACTGCGCATTCTTAGCATTGCCTTATTTATTTATTGTGAAGGAATCGGATTCACATCTACTCCTGAGGACATTAGACAAAGGTCTGCACCCTCCTTCCAACCACAGGTGACTGCCTAAGGCACTTCAGTATAGGATCACACAGCTTCCCATGCTCTTTTTCTGTTGCAGTGAATCCTTAATTCTTATCTGCAGAGTGAAATAACTGCAACAGGCAAAAATGGGAGTGCCCAGTCAGTCCAGAATATAAATAAGCATAATTTTTGTATTGGTTTTCTGCAAACTATATTGGATTATAATGAGCCGTGAAATAAGAATCTGAGTTTGCATTTTCCAAAGTTCTTGGTTATTGACTTCTGAGAGTGCAGTAATGATCACAAAAGTTTTTGTTCATTTTAGGAATCTTCCACAAAGCAAATGATCTATTCTGGTGGCCTTTAGTGTGACAAGGTGGGGTGTAAGCAGAGAGGGGAATTCTGCCCCTCTGTTGTTGCAACATTCCTACTTAAGTATTAGTTTAAAGGTCTTCTGATTACTGTCATCTATTGCAAAAAGCAAAAGGAGTAAGAAACACACATCTGGATTAATACCCCTTAGAGGAAGTTTCAAGATAGCCATGAAATTTCTCTATTAATATAGAAGTAAGTGGAATCATAAGCATTCCAGTAGCCGTGAGAAAATAGCAACAAAAAAGTAATTTTGCACCATCAGCCATGCCTACAGTGCCACTGCCTGTGGCATTGAACAAATTCTTTGCTTATTTCTCTTTCTGTGAAATGCACTGCCCTATAAACCTGTAGGGTTTGCAAACCTACTTCAGGGATACATCACCTCTGCATAGACATACAGACTGAAATAGCTTGAGAATTGTATAAAGAATTGCATTTGTTAGTATTACTGCTCCTTTTAAAACAGGCTTAAATGTTGAAGAAACTATTTCTGTCAACATAATTATCATGGTGAACTGAGCATGTGACAGCCTTTACAGAGTTGGACCCACTGAGTTTATAAAAGAAAATCATATGGCATATCTAGTTTGAAATATCCAAAGAGCCTATTTCTTGCCTAAAAAAGATTCAAATAAAAGACTAGCCACAAAAGAGTTTTAAGAGTAGCTGTATAGGTTTTTGGGAAGGCTATTAGCTTGTCAAATCTATTCTCTTCCTTTTCCCATGTCCTCTTAATCTTGGTGCCTTTTCTTCTGTAGTCTTTTTAATTCCGTTCAAGTTCAGTGAATTTTGTTTGTGTAAAGATCATAGGATATGAGTTTTCCTATGCTACATTTTGTTTGATGTGAAAGGTGTACTTCAGAAACCTTTACAGAGAGAATAAAAATCCCCACGAGCATGCATCTCAGCAGCTGAAACAAAAGCCATTCTTCTGTTGTCCCTTTTTCCATGTGGATTTTCTTTGTAAAATGGTGAGAAAATGTTGCTTTCCAAACTTTAAAATAATAAAGCTTTTTTCTGCATTTTGTCCATCTTAGAAAAAAAGAGCACGGCTTTGCCCTAGCTTCTCTGGTTATACTCTCCTGGAGTAGGGAATCCTGGTTCCTAGTCCCTAGCCAGAAATATAATCATATAACTAATCATACCGTCAGCACTGGATGGATGAAAACTATAAAGTATTCTTTGAGCAGGAACAAGGCTCTTGTTATTTGTCACTAGACTGAGTGAAAGTACTTGCTAAACTGTAAGAAGAAATCCTATTGCAGTCTAATGAAACAATTTTGCAAATTTGGACTGTATTACAGCTTTTTGCTCTCTGTTTAAGAGATCTTCCTCTGCCCTCATGTGAAAAAGAGTACAAAAGACTTTTCTTTCCCAGTGGTTTCAGTTTTTCAGCATGATCCATTTTGTAGTTTATTCTTCTGTTGTCTATAGAAAGGAATTAGGTCACTATATTTCTTACAGATTTTTCCAGTTACAGAAGCATTTGTAGGTTAATCAATTAATCATTAGCACTCCTTATTATCCTTATCATCTTCTAAACTGGAAAGAAATTATTTGGAATAGAAGGAATTCTGTTCCGCAGTCCTGAAGGCTGAACTGGCACAGGCCAAGGTGATGGGGCTTGGGCATGATGGGTCTCTGCTCCTCTCTCCAGGGAGGCTTTGCTTTCTTCAGTTGTATTCTAGTCTTTACTAACTAACTTTGATAACATCTACTCTGCACTCTCAGTTAAACAACAGAAGTTAAACTACTTTGTAGAGAAATAAACCTCTAACTGAAATTCCTCATTGTAACTCAGTGTGAACTCTAAACTCAAAGCAAACACTTAAGACTAGAGAGTGAATTATGCATGTGGTGGGATGATCAAGGGAGTAGGGTTTTAATAAGACACATAGCACACTTAACTCTTTTTTGGGATTTGTATAGGAAATAAACTTTTCTGTATTTACCGCCTCTCCGCCCCCCAACAAAATACAAAGTCGATGCAATGAAAAGCATCCACATCCACTTTACCTCATTTCTAATGCAGCTTTTTATTAATGAGTAGGTGCTGAAGCAGGGCTCTGAGCTCATGTTCGTGCAGAGATTTTCACATGCAGGTGAAATGAGTCCTTTGTTCCCTCCAACCTGTAGTATCTGAGAATGCGCCAAGCTTTTAGGCCAGCTACATAAGTAGTGTTTTCCAACCTCTTAAAACTTATGAGAATGTGAAGTACTAAAACTCTTCTCTTCTACTTTTATACAGCTATATTATTCATGCATTTCTTTCATTTAATATTTATATTGTGTTATTCTGATTCATTTGATATACTCAATAATATTTTCAGTAATGTTAGGTAGGTTCCTTGTTCATGTTTTGACATCAGTGCTGAGAAATGGGACCTATGGTTTAGAAAAGGTTTCTGAAACTGCTCCTAATAAATAAAAGTTTTAAAAGAGAAGGACTCCTGTGACTTTAGAATGCTGACATAGCTATTTATCTATATATTGGACATGGCAAAAATGATAAGGTTTTCTTTATATTATCTGATAAATTGGCTAAGCATTGATTTGGAAGGTCCATTTGTCTCCAGCTTGAACATAATTCAGTAGCTATTGGAGGACATCTGCCGCCCTCTACCATGCCAAAACACCTAGCTCTGTCTGCTTGCATGTCTTGATCATAAATACGTTCTCATATCAGTCTAATAAGTCTAACATCCAACTTAGTTTCTTTTGTACCAGCTCATTCAATGTCCAAATATATTCAAACTTAGCTTTAGGCGAACAGGACTCTTCTCTTTGAATACTTGTAGCCTATTTATCAGAAAGAAAGAGTGTGAAACAGTAAGACTTGGAGACCTGTTAACAGCTTCTGAAAATCAGTGACGAAAGGAAGTATGATGAGAATATTGGGTTTCTTCCCTTTTATTTTTTTAATGAGCCCAAACAACATTCTTATAGTGACATTGATGAAGTCACCTGTCAGTGAGAATTTAAGGTATATTCAGACTGAGAAGCGTGTTGAGCATTTTGTCTACAGCAATTATAAAGACCAAAATGTTTTACCTAATACTGGCAGATTCCTAAGTTCTTTTTGTTCTGTCAAAGAAAAAAGGGTCATATGCTATTACAATTGGCTTTTAATGTATTATGCAAAAAAGAAGTCACAGAATTAAAGAGATTAAGAGAGTACTACTCAGAGCAAAAATGTGAGTGGCTGAATAGGATAGAACTAAAATGTTGGAATCCTCATACACATGCAGAAAGGATACAGTTTCATGTCTCAGATTTTGCCTGAGTTCTCAGCTAAAGCACTGTTAATATCAATTTAAATTACTCCTACTGAAGCTGGCTATGGCAGAACTGTTTAGGCCTTTCTCTGTAAATATTTGATTTTTCTACTGGCTGTAGACTTCATCTCATTGGCAAAGCTGACATTTATCTCAAAATAGCATGAATAGAAATCTGTTCGCATTTCTCTGAAGTTGCACGTTGGATGTCCAAAATCAGCATTGGAGAAGCAGTTCTAATTTCCAGTAGCTGGTCTTTTTGACTTGTCTACTTCTCTGCCAAAGGAAAATCTACCCATTGTTTGAATAACATACTTATTTCCAACTTCAGTCTTATGAGATATAAAACTTCATAGTTGATTTTCCTCCACCCTAAGATACAAGTCTATACTTTCCATTAGAGCTCAGTTTCTCTAGAACAGAATTCTCCTATTCAATCCTTTTTCTCCTCTTTTTACAAACACAGCAGAATAGTTTCTTCAGAAATTCCAAATAATGAGCTGTGCAGAACAAAAAGGATCCCAGAGCTCTTTGCAAATGTCTTCTAGAAAGCACTGCATACCATGCATTTCGTTGTCTCCATGTCTGCTGCTTCCTTTCCTGCAGCACCTCTTCCTGCAGGAAGAGGTTAAAGGATTTGACTTAGTGGTCAGATCTTGATGCCTTTCAGTGACACAGGAATCCTAGGGGTATCTAATTCCTTTATCTTGATTTTTGTTACCTTTCCATATTTTTGGTGGATGGAATAATTAGTCATAAAGCAGTGTTTTATGTCATGAAATACAGCTGCTGACAACAGAAGAGAAGGATCCATCTTTCAAAAGACTCTTTTCTTGAAAATTCTTGGAAACTGAAACAATGCATTTGCAGAGAGATACTATTTATATTTTGGTCTGCTTAGGTATTGGCAATATAACAATGTGGAATGTAAAAACTAACTAAAATTAGTTAGATAAGAAACTTAAGCAGGTTATTTTAATTCCTGAGCTCTCTAAATTAGCTGTTTAAAGCTGGTGTGTATACTTCCAACTGAACAAAATTTGCTGCATGGTACTTGTCTTTTGTGTCAGTGGAAAGAGGTGACAACTTCTCAATTTGAGTATTATTTGTATTAATGTGACATTTTCATGTGAATGAGTTTTCAGAACACAGGGTGTGCATAGTCCAAGTTTAATTCAGAAACACAGTGAGAGAACAGCCATTTGCTTGTGTTTTAAATATAGCTTGGATTGACTGTAGCTGAGTGAAATACAGAGAAGATAGCATTGCAAATGAATGGAATAGCAGGAAAATCTCATCTGACTTAATAACTTGTAATTTCATTTAATCAGTTCTAACAGGCATCTAAAAATACATATACTGACATTTAGAAAAATACTCTTGATTTTTTGCTAAATCATACTGTTTGTCAGAAGCTAAGTTTTGATCCTGCTCTGGAAAATATTCCATTGAAATTGGTCACTTTGTATAGTGTGAGTAAATATACCATAATACTTGTGTATAACACCTATGAGGGATATTTTAAATGGTAATTGCCTTACTTATATGCATTGAAAAGTAACATAATCTGCGATATACTGACAACTTTAGTTCACATACATTTTTTGAACTAAATGTAGTCTTTCCTGTTGAGGTCCCAAGTATTAAGATTTGTTACACACTTGATAGCTGTTTACAAGATACTGCTTAGTTCTGAAAAGGATGAAAAAGCTTTGGCTCCCCCTCACACCCATACTGCCTGCAATCACATTCCTGTTGGTATCAGATCAGTTCGTATGAAGGGCAAACTGCTATCAACCTCTAGTTGTCACAAAAACAAGCAAGCCAATGGCCTGTAAATATAAAAAGTAAAAGTGTTATGCATAATGATACTTCCTATGACATTTTATAGGAAATGGAAAAACCCCAGTGGGTATTTCGAAGCTCACCTGACCACAGCATGCAGATGACAAATGTCGGCAAAACCAGGTCGCTATACTATTTTTGTTCCTGAATTGAGAAAACATACCTGTATTTAACTAAGTTCTGCATTCTGACTCTTTCTGCGTGAGCTTGAATAAATTTTCAGATCATGACATTGACAAAATTTATTATACATTTTCCAAAATCATAGTCCCCCTGCAACTTAATTAAAGTTTCTATTTGCCCTTAAAATAGATGGAGCAATTAAATTTCATTCTTTGCTTCTAATTTCTACAGCACTTGTATTTTTCTCAAAGAAATTTTGCACATTTGCTTTCTGCAAAATAGCTCAGTTTGAAACTCAGGGAAAATACTTAAAGATTTGCTTGATATTGAAATGAAGTAAATGTTCAATCAAATATTATGCTGAATAACTTTTGTGTGGTGATAAGTGTTAATTTACTACAAAAACCTATCTTGAAAGTGTTTGAGTAAGCCAAAATTCTGATTGCAAATAAGTGCAAATTTTAAATAGTCACTTTGTTGCTTCCCTGGTGACCTGATACCAAGCTTACACCCAGCACCATGTATTTACTATCGCCATTCCAAAACATAATGTAAAGAGTATTAATTGCATCCCTGCTGTGTTTGATTCTATAAATATCTGTTTATATTAGCATTGTGTGGTCAGAAATGAGCAATGAAAACATATTAATCTGGGAGAAATTAACCCTAGTTCAAATCATTCTCAGGCATTGGAGGAGGTTTGCCTAGGGTTTTTCATTGATTTCACCTGGTGGCCTTGCTGTGAAATTTTCAGTATTGAAGTGATTTAAAGATATCTATGTATCTGAGGGATCTGTAGAGAAATGAAAAAAGTAACTGTCTTAGGAAACAGAACTGTTTGTCTTAATCAATTTAGCAAAAAGCTAAATTGTCCCCTTTAAAAAAAGGCAGAAATCTCTGTAAGAAAAATTTCTAATATGTCTATGATCTTTCACTTGTCTAATTCTTGTGTGTCACTTCAGTTGTATCTGCTTTACACCAGCAGAAGAGTAATAACCTTGATAACCAACCAGCAAACTCAAACTCAGAGGCCCATAATTAAGTGATCACCAATAAGTAACATTATTGGTGATAAACCAGTTTGTGTGTGGTGCTACCTTAGTGGCAAATATGTTCTCACATATCAACAGTTGCTTAAAGCACAAGCAGTGGTTTGGAGTTAGCAATTTTCTCACTTATACATATCATGTTCTATATTTTAGTGGTTGGTAACAGTGTAATCTGCACCATTTATATCTGTGTGTATGTTAGGACAACCCATAAGATTCTTCAGAGCTAAAGGTCAGCTAACCATAGATGACATCTTGGGAGAAAAATGTAACCTATACTATACCTAACAGTTTCTGTAATGGTATTTTTAGTTATAATGGCTGTGGAGGGGATTGTATTGGGTCTGCACGGCAAGGTTTTGGTAGTGGGGGGCTACAGGGGTGGCTTCTGTGAGAAGCTGCTAGAAGCTTCCCCCATGTCCGATAGAGCCAATGCCAGCTGGCTCCAAGATGGACCCACAGCTGGCCAAGGCCAAGCCCATCAGTGCCAGTGGCAGCACCTCTGTGATAACATAGTTAAGAAGGGGAAAAAACCCCAATGGGACACAGCTGGAGGGAGGAGTAAGAATATGTGAGAGGAACAACCCTGCAGACACCAAGGTCAGCGAAGAAGGAGGGGGAGGAGGTGGCCCAGGCACCAGAGCAGAGATTCCCCTGCAGCCCATGGTGAACGCCATGGTGGAGCAGATATCCACCTGCAGCCCATGGAGGTCCATGGTGAAGCAGATATCCACCTGCAGCCCATGGAGGACCTGATGCTGGAGCAGGTGGGTGTGCCCGAAGAGGCTGTGACCCCATGGGAAGCCTGTGCTGGAGCAGGCTCCTGGCAGGACCTGTGGACCCATGGAGAGAGAGGAGCCCAGGCTGGAGCAGGTTTGCTGGCAGCACCTGTGACCCCGTGGGGGACCCACGCTGGAGCAGTCTGCTCCTGAAGGACTGCACCCCAAGGCAGGGTCCCACTCTGGAGCAGGGGAAGAGTGTGAGGAGTCCTCCCCTGAGGAGGAAGGAGCAGCAGAGACAAAGTGTGATGAACTGACCACAACCCCCATTCGCTCATCTCCCTGTGCACCTGAGGGGGAGGAGGTAGAGAAAATGAGGAATTAAGTTGAGCCTGGGAAGAAGGGAGGTGTGGGGGGAAGGTGTTTTAAGATTTGGGTTTTTTATTTCTCATTACCCTACACAGTTTTGATTGGTAATAAATTAAACTATTTTCCCCAAGCTGAGTCTGTTTTGCCTGTGATGGTAACTAGTGAGTGATCTCTGTCCTTATCTCGATCCACAAGCCTTTTGTTGCATTTCCTCTCCCCTGTCCAGCTGAGGGGAGCAGCTGTGATGGGCACCTGGCATCCAGCCTGGGTCAACCCACCACAGGGATTCACGTTTCTTTGAATCTAAGCGGAGCCAGTATGCAATGAACAGCTCCAGTTACGTTTTTGGGTGTTATGGTACAACTTTGTCCTCATTGTTCATCTGTCCCACTGTGAGCTGCTAATTACATTACTTAAGTATCAAGCAGCCATCTTCATCCACACTTTCTCCATTGCTAAGTTGTATATCATCCATATTTCTCTACTCTTAGCAGAAGCTGCCATTTAACTTTTCACTGGATAACGAATGGAGTCAGATTCTATGATATCTATATGGCTTCATCACTTTTTAAGTCACTTCCATAGAAGTGGACTCTTAAATTGTCACACACTGTCAAAAACACAATAGGATGGCATGATAACGTACAAATGTCATAAATCTTCTAATGTTTATGTGGTCTATTTTTTAAAGATTGCAGTTGCCATTAATTTTTACCACAAATTTTATGTAAGATGCTTGCCATGATACTCAGTCCTGTTCGAAGAATTTGCAGGGGGAGATAGTAGAATATTGGAATCATATTGAAAATATAGCTTTTTTTTTTTTTACCCACTTTTGCGCTACTGAGTAAGTAGTGGCTTTTTTAATTAGAAAACAAATGTTTGACATAGGAAGGTTCTTCAGAATATTAAAGTATTTATATGCGAACAGAGATAATTATATGGCAATTTAAAATCTTCTATTTAAAACTCTTCCATCATCAGAACCCAAGCAGACTCAATATCATGAGGTCAGTCACATAGCATGAATGTATTTGTCATTAATGACTGGATTTATTGATTTTTTTTTTTCTGATCAGAGTATAAGTAGCATAAAATGTATCCCTAAGGCTGCATTCATAAGAAGAAATAAATCATACTAATAAAGTAAGCGGAGTTGCTAATGTAGTGATGCAATCATTCACCTACATTAAAAACAACAAAGAATGTTGATGTAGTATCACTTAGGTTTTTTTATTTAGCCTGAGTTGCTATAGCAACCATAGGAATCATGAGATCACACTTTAATTAAGAATCTCTTAGTAACTCTGATTCTAACAATTGCTTGTCATAAATAGACAGTATGCTAATGTGCATATTAAATGCAGAGGAGGTTGATAAATACACTGGTCACTAACTTTTAGTATGCTTGTAGGAGGGTAAGTCCAGATTCAGCACACAGGTAATCTCTTTCTATCTTGCATTTTACTGAAATACACAGGAAAAGTAAAAACAAATCTGTCAGGCAGTATTCTAGAAAAAGCTAGGAAAAGTAAGAAATATGTTATGTCCTTGCACCTATTGAAATCTTTGCATAGTAAGACAGTAACAATACATGCTACATTTGTCTGCATGACTGAAATATTGCCACTCCTTCTTAGATCAGGTGCAGATTTCATGGCTAGTGAATTTAGGAGTGACTGCTGTATAAACAGAATCAGAGACCATGAAGAGTGTTAACTGGAAAACTGTGTGTGTTCCTGAGAACTAAATATCCAGCTAGGTTGTTTTGCATTCGAAGACCTCTAAAAACAGTAGAACATCTGAATCTTGCCACCCTATAGTTTAGAGAACTATCTAGTTAAAATACAAAACCATTTATGGAAGGAAGTAATTAAGAATCAGTTTTGAATTGACTGAACTCAACTTATTCCTCACTCCCTTGCAGTAAGCTAAACACCTCTAGGTGTTAACATGTTACTCTAAAGTTTGGTACCAGCAGAGTTAAGAATGCAAAGCTGTCATTGCACTGCTCTTCCACTCACGCAGCTGTAGGTACCCATCTTGTTTTACTTGAAATAAATGGTGGAGTCATTAAACGATAGGAAGGTAAAATTATTTGTCTGTATGGGTTTTTTTCTTTTTTGTTTTGTTTGGGTTTTTTTTTTTTTTAATATGTGAGAATTTTTTATCTGTCCTAAACTGAATCTGAAATTTTTAAACAGAAAATCTCCAATATAGTCATAAATCAGGTCATGAATATTTATTGTGGGATAGTTAGAAGTCAAGTATTTAAATAAATAAACTCACTGGAAAGTTACTTGAAGCTGGCCATTTGTCACAAAATCAGCTTCTACTGCAAAAACATTTGGGGAGGAAGAAGGTTACACTAGAAAACTTGTAACTACCACTACTACTCATGCAATCTCAGAAAGTAACACACATAGCAAAAATCAATTTCATAATACAGCATGAACTGTAAAAGCTTAAAATGTCATTGCTAAATTGGTTTCCTGAATGCTATTCAGAAATATTTACTTTGGTGATTACAACCTACATTCCTGCCAGTCAACAGATACACAACTCTTTGCATGCCTTTAACCTCTTCGATCTTCACACCATTAAAAAATTCTGGGATTTCTGACTTATAGTTTGCAATAATTTACAGAAAATGTGTGGAATAAATATTTCAAGTATCATAGATTTATTCAGTGTGATGGAGCAATAATCTCCTGTCTTTAAGTAATTTTGATAAACGCACCCAACTAACCTGGTCGCCCTCAATCCAGTATGAAGTATTGGCTAAAGGTTTCTACCAGACTGTATTTCTCAGTCATAATAATGGGACTTTCTTGGTAAAGATTATGTTAAAATGTAGCTACATTTTCCAGTATAACCATTGTACCACATTTGCTTTTAAGTATTCACATAGGATGCATGTTCAAGGAGGAAATCAAGAAAGAATATTCCTGTATAGGTCAAACTAGACTGAAATAGGAAATTGGTGGCTGGATAGTCATTGGATGATTTAGTTCAGTCTCTCTGTGGCACTGAATGATGTTGTAATGATGGATACAAGTATTACAAACTGACCTGGTTATGACACTTCATAGTATGCAATTCCAATGTGATATAATTCAATATCCTCTGCACAATGCATTAGCTGCTTAATTAATTGCACTAATGATATTGTCCAGCATTTAACACTTAGTGACAGAAGATTAGGTTGAAGTAATATTCAGCCTAAAATCTATTCTTATGAAAATTCAGTAAGATTATCCCAAGATACCATCTGCAATATGAGCAACTATAAATATCTATTGCAGACTATAATGAATTCATTGAATTGAAAATGTTTCTAAGAATTTTTTTATGTTAAATAAACAGAATAGTATGCTTCCTGGTTATGCTATTATTTAGGATAGAAATGCTTTTTGGTTTTTTGTTGTTGAGTTAGAACACATTTTAGATTCACAGAAACATAAAAAGACAATAAAGCTAATCTGAAATATCAGAGAAGTATGTTGCCATATGCTATACCTGAATATTCTCTAATCATGGCATTGAACATGAAAAGTATTTTGTCATTTCCAATGGCAAAGTTAAAAAACAGAAGAGAAAAAAAAAAACCAAAACAAAACAAAGAACAAAATTAGTTCTGGGACAGAATGCATTGCTGTTGTTATGACCATAAAAACTCTCCCTCCACTTTTTGGAGGTTTGTTATTGCTGTACGGTGGTGGTACAGCACCACATTTTCATAACTAATTCACAAGAAAAATGAATCTATTTAGGTTACAGTCCTTTGCAGTTAACACACACTATTCCATGAAGAACAGTGGCTGTTTGGTTTTCTTTGTATTTGTAGTCTACTTAACATGTGAAAAAACTTACAACTAGAATTTTACATTGAACTTCATGTTCTGTATTCCTATTCTCTCCAGATACGGAATCTGAATGATCAAAATTTTCAAAAATATTTGCAACATCATAGCAAAATAGGAGCTGCTAGGATCTGAACAATCTTGAAAATATGGCTGATTTCTTTAGATGTCTGCAACAAACCCTAAAACTTTATTTTATTTCAAGGGAGATGTAAAGTAAGGCTAAGCTGTTATCTCCAAGAGAAAACTTATAGAATTCCTATGGTGAAATAAAAGGTTAAATACAGGCTAACCTCCTCTAATTTAACAAAAGAGATAGAGGAGAACATTCAGGAAAATGCTGAATAGTTATTAAGGATGTTTCATGCTCTGATGTTGAATGATAATGCAACCTGGATGAAAAATGTAGTATGGAGCTAGAGAATGGGTTACACTTACACATTTGTACAAGGTGCAGAAAACTCTTCCAGTAAACGTTAAGTAGAACTTTTATGCCAAATTTTGTGCTAGTGCCTGCAAAAAGCAATGTGTGCAGCAATTTAACTATGTGATTAATAATTAAAATAAATAGCTGATTAGCAATTGCATCAAGAATGTAGGAGTGCCTGCATGTATATGAATGTCTATAAAAATAATCTCTAAATCATAAGAAGCTTTTAACAGTGTTTAGAAATTGTTTGATGTTGACACAGAAGAAAACAATTTTCCATATGGTGTTTTCTCTTTGGCTTAAAATATTGGCTTTCATGTAGAGCAAGGTTTTTCCATTTTTATGCTACCCTTATGCCACCAGGATAAAAGTAGTATTGTTAGTGATCTCCAGTAAGTAACTAAACATTGGGGAAGCTGGTATTAGTGTGTTATGATCTTTTGATCACCTGCTGTTACAACAGATGACATTTTCCCTTTGAGTAGTGGAGGGGGAGAAAAAAACAAAGCTATATTAGGAGTTTATCCTGACAGATTTCCAACATGTGGATGGCAAGTAAAATTGCACGAAGTTGAACTTTTCTGTGTTGTGTGATCTTTCAAAATATGACTGGGGAAGTTATATGCAATTCTATAGGTAATCACACAAAAATTTGATATTGAAAGTATCCCTTGTATTTTGTAGAATTCACATTTTCAGGGTGTGTTCCCTGAAACTGGATTTTATTTTGTGTTTTTTCTTTTTTCTTTTTTTGTCAGATTGTTACTTTTTAGCTTTTTTTTGTCATTTATTCAAAGGCTTTTCTTTCAGTGTTGTCTTAACCTCTTTGCTACAAAGGACTTTCATGCAGTCAAGTAGATCAGCGTCTAGGATTCTTATACAATGTTTAGTGTGGCATTTTTAAAGACCTAAGGTAGACCTTCATGCCATACTAATGGTATTCATTTTATTTCTAGTTTAATTTATGATTTCTTCATTAAATGTGGAATGTCCTGCTACACAGTATATGGACTTTTTCATTCTCTAGTCAACATCTTTTTTCAGTCTAGTTGTGATATGTTTCAGCAGTGCAGGGGTGCATGTGAAACACAAAAGCTCGCAGTGTTCCTGGTATATTCTACTGCTCTGTTATTAGCATAAATATAGTTTTTGACAATCTTATGACCATATTTAATATCACTCATAGGTAGTTCTGCTCTTTCTAGGATGTCTTTCTTACCATGTCTTCCCTAGAAGACTCATGCTTGGCTTGTTCAAGTTGAGCATGTAATCGTTTCTTCTAATTCTTGCTCAGTCACAAGGTCTAGAGTTGCTTGATGCTTGAATCAGAAATTACATGGAATTTGTCATGTCAGAGCAGTTAACCAGATAAATGTGGAAATGATCCATTATGATCATTGTTATTTCAGTACCTCTAAGAAAAACAATTTGCTCTATTCAAATTAAATACTATGAAGAAAATATGTTAGAACAACGTCATAGTTAAGGGAAAGGCAATGTAGTTACTCTAACTTGGATATTATTAAGCTTTTGTAACATGTGAAAGCCATTTACAAGACGTGTAAAACCTGAGTCTGCTATTCTGTAGACATTTTACCACCCTCCTGTGCCCTTGCTTTTCTAATCAAGTTAGTACCAATGCAAAGGAATTTAAATTTTAATTTTAAGAAGATGTTTCTACACCTACAGCTGTTTTAAGTCAATATGAAATATTTGAGCTACTCACTTCCGTGCACCATTGACCATCCAGGTGACAGAAGGCTATAACTTATATCAAGCAAGGCAAAGAATTTTACTGTCCAATGACCTTTAGCTGTTACTAGATTGACCAGGAAAGCAAGTTTATAGGCAGCTTGTACCATGCCCATCAAAAAGTAAGCTGTAGCTCTGTGATTGTCTTATAAATAACCTTTACATGTTTAATGTGATCTAATTTGTAGTAAATGCATGAATTATCCTATAGGTGTGACATTACTCAAGTATAATTTTATTTACAACATTTAACCAAGAGGTATATTATTTCCCAGTACCATACATACATTTGAATTTTATTATAAAATAGTTGGCATTTGAAACTTCATTTCTGAATGTCACATTTGGCAAGTTTGGTGAATGATAATTGAGATATGCTTCAGAATTTCCATTTTGTAATCATCAATGCTGGGGGGGGGTTATTATTTTATTTACTCTGGAAAATGAAATACATAGATACTTTGGAATGAGTAAGTAATACAGATTAGATCATGTTCTAAAGATGTGACACATTTTCACAATTAAAAGGGAGAAATATGCAAACAGATTAAAAGAGTAACAGCTGCAACAGAATAAGATAAGCAGTCTTTTGCTTGAGAAAAATACAAAGAGGACAGGAGAGGCCTCAATCTGGGATTTTAAAATGTGGCTTCTTATCCTTTAAAAATAAAAATCAAGCTGAAAAAGATTCTGACAGGAAATAGGAGTTTATATTTTGAATTGAGGCTATTTAGATGTAGGACCTTCCCTTATAAAGACAAGTACAAAGAGTAGCTAGTGGACTTTTGAGTGGTTATGTAAAGGTTCTTCTGTGACATTTTTTACATTACTGCAGCACAATATATTTTTGACTGAGCAACATACCCTGCTGTGACTAAAATTTTCAATCCCTTTTATCATCTCCCCTACGCCTGATATGCAAACAGAAGATCAGTCCTCAACAGAGTATAACAACCATTGCTGCATTTATAAAGTTGAGTAGAATCTAAAAATAAAAATAGGGAAACCTTGACTCTTCTGCTTCTCTGACGTTGTGTTTTTATGTAAAAACCAAATTAAGTAAGCTAAAGCAACTGAAATACTAATGTACATTCCTGAAAAATTATGCTCTTGGCAGAGATACATTTCTAAATTAAAACAATTTTCATAACACTGAAGTTCTGTGGTGGCTTTTTTTTTTTCCCTTTAGAATGATTTTTCACTAGAAATTCATAGTATTTAATATCGTGCCTAGAACTGGTTAAATCTTTTTTATGAAATATTTTTTCTAAATCCAGATGTTGCATAAGAATGTGTTAATATTAATGATGGGTTAATTGGGGAAAAGTGAAACTGTGTAGTTTCTTCCTTATGTTGCCACAGTAGCAATGTTTTTTTTCAATATTATCATGTCCATTTATTTTATTTTATTTATTATTTCTTGTTTCAATGGTCCTAAGCTGAAATCTGTGGAGGAAAACCAAAAAACTTCTGAATGTAATTCAACTAATTATGTAGTTTTTTAAAATGTTGGGATTTCACAAGTATATATTTTCCTATAATGTTTGTTAAAAAAAAAAAAAAAAATCATGTTCAGCAGAGCCAAACATCATTAGGATGAAATAATAATTTGAAGGAGGAATTCTCCTAACCTTTCATATGGTCCCTGTAATCATTGTTAGTTGTCACTGGTAGTGACAACTGACCAACTGACCTGATACTTAGGTACTGGATTTAAATATTGACCTACTAAAGTCAGTGAAGTAGTGTCAGTTCACATTTTCTCGGGATTTACCACTATACATTTAATTTAAAAAGATGTATCGGCAATTGAAGAGAGAACTTAACTCTGTAAATATCATGCATAAAAAAGTTAATGCTCCCGCAAAAATATATACTGTGAAAACACATATTTAAGTAATAGATCTTTAAAGAAGTCATCCATTCAATGTTATCATGCTGCACTTCTAGTTAAGAGTCAAGAATCAAGCCTGAAGGTTTTCTAGCTAAGCTATGTTAAAGGAAGGATTAATCTTTCAAAATACATTGCTTGAAAGAGAGGGAGAAATGAAGGGTAATTTATAGCAGGTCTTTGGATACTCTTCTGTGTTCCTAAAATCATTACATTTGATAGTGGTTGATGGAAAAGCATTGCAAAATATTCCCTGGAATGCCTTCACATTTTCATGTAAACATATTTGTCCATACTCTATGAATACCCTTACCAGTAAGAATGTTGCCTAGAATACTTGCAGAGATAAATGATTAGCAAATATTGTAGAATATTACAGGAAGGCTAACGTGGAGTCACAACTGTTTGCACTGAGAATCTGATGCTAAGACTGACTTAAAGTTATCAAATCTTTGCAGCAATTTTTCTCTGAATAAGCTAAGTACCAATGCATTATCTATTCATGAAAATTTAAAGGGAATCTCATCATGTAGAACATGGAAAAGTATTTTATTTTATATGAAACCATCTTAACTCTTATTATTTAAGAGATAACCAAAAAAATGCATTATAGGCATTTTAAGGCACCATCATGACAATTATGAAAGACTTTAATAACTGGAGGTCATGGCCATTACATATAGTGATAATCTGCAGTAAGAAAAAATCATAAGTTCATTGGTAACCGAAAGGTTTTCCATGTGGATTAATCTTTCTCCTATGAACAAATAAGAATATAAGGAAATTTTCCTTACACTTTCCACTCAGAAAATTTTGGAATGTGTAAGACTAGATGTAACCAAATGATTACAGTGATAATATTTGGTTTAAATACTGAAACTTTTATGGCTCTGATGTTGCAAAAATGCCTGTTGTTGATAACCGGGGGTATAGGAACCTGATTTGATCTGCATTCTGCTGCATGACGCTTCTGAGTTACAATATTAACAATTTCCTTCAATATACGTTTAGGGAGTAAAACAAAAAGAGATGAACAGCAGACCAAGCCACGCTGGAAGGTGACTGACAGCAAAGTGTGAGTAGAAATCTATTGAAGTTTCATTTTTATGTAATATTCATCTATGATGAGGGTGTGTAGTGTATGAAAACACAAGTGGATTTGTTAAATACGTAAAACAAGAAACACATTTTCCATGGTTCTTTGTTTTCAGTTCCACAAATCTAATCTTGCTACATTCAGTATTTTCTGTGTGAGCGCAGAATAGATTAGAATATTTTGGATATTAAATTATTTCTTCAGAATGAATTCTTTTTTCATATTCAAGGTATTTAGGGCTTAGTTGCACAAAGACATCTGGTCTCTGAATTGAACTCTAAAGCCCTGAACTCTAACACCGTAAATGCTGTCTACAATCTAAAGAGGATCTAAATGCTATAGAAGTCATATATGAGACAGTTAAGTAAGTGGGGACCATTCCAAGGTAACCCTTAGAAAATGTTAAATAAAGAAGAGAATTCATATCTAGCTATTTGACTTTTCTGTGCTGGGGAGAGAAAAAGCTAATTTATAGACAACATATGTTGCTTGTTGCTCTATTCTGTAATTTACTTCAAATGTTATGTCTGACTGTATTTTCCTGTCAGTGACTGCAAAATAAAGAATAGTTCTTTGTGTGGTTTTACTAGAAACATAGCCATTTAATTAAATTTTAACATATTGTGTCTCTCACTTTAATAAATGGTACATTAATTTTCTATGATGCTGGCAGGCTGTGCTGATGGATTTCTCAGTCTACCAAATGAAGTAAACCAGGGAATTTCCAGGCAGTTTAATTTTTTCTAGATTCAGTGGCATTAACATTCTTTTTGGGAAGACAATTATGAAAACTTGGTATTTCATTAAATGTTTGAACTTTTATTGTAATATGTATTCAGTCTTGTCACTGTAGTAATAATTGCCTGTTATACACCACCTTTGTTAGTGAAAGTACCACAACCTTACTCGATGACAATTGGGCTTTATTGTCAAAGAGAAGTTATTTAAGAAACTGAAAGTCATAATATCTTTCCATCATGGCAGTAGTCATTACCATCCTCTGTAATGTCAAAAAAATTAATCTAGCCTTATCACTAAGCTTTGTATGTTGGTTATTTTTTTATGGGGGGGGGGGGGGGGGGGTCTGTGTGTGTTTTTCCCTTGAATTATTTGTTTAAATTTGTCAGTGATCAAATTCCTTGTCCCATAATAAGTACATTTTAAAATTTTTATGCAGGACTGTTTTGCATCTACTTTGTGTGACCTGCTGATGGTAAGGAAAATAAGTTGCAAACCCTCTTTTTTTCTTTCCAGTTGTGCGTCAGTGATTTGTATGAACTAGAATATTTTTGTTTCCTATTAATTGCTTTGCTGAAGCAGGGATTCCTCAGACATCCCTCTTGCATATTCATGTCACGAAACTGTTCCCTGAGCATCTGATGATTATGCTTATGTGTTATTATTAGTGAACATAGTTGTCCTTTTCTAGATTCTCTACAGCATATACAAGAAGTCCTGCCCCTAAGAGTTTGAAGTAAAAAATGAGAGACAACAGGTAAGAAAGGAGTGGGCAGGTGAAGAAACTATATGTTAGTATTGGTATACTGATAAAAGAAGCATTCTAACAGTTTTTCAGTACTGTTATTATACCTTCATTTTTGGATCACTTACAGTGACCTCTTAGTGCAGGAAAATTTTTCAAACGCATTTTCATTGATGTTGGTGAGGAATTTGTTCAAAGGGTAAGGTGCCACACTGAAGAAAACATTAACATACTTCTGACTTTGCCTTCAAGAGCATACTGGAATTTGCGCTGGGCTTTTCAGATCTTAATGAAACATGAGTATGATGTGAAGAGGGTCTGAAGACAAAGATGGAGATGTGGAGGGAAGCAAAGAGATGTGATTCAAGCTCTGGTCTTTGCAGCGTAATTCTGCAGAATTCACTGTTGCATACTGGAAAATGCAGTTGAAATATTGCATATATCTAGTCAAGAATAAAGGATATTATAGGAATAAAACATGGGATAATATACTGGGCAAACACTTGAGGTGTGAGGGGTTGAATTAGGAAGACAGTGATATTGGCAGCGTGGCTTTACCTAATCTGGGTGTGAAGATTAGAGAAGTTTCTGACATACATCCTACCAATGTGGAAAGAAAGGAGGAAGATGAGCCTTTTATACAGCTGCAATATATTAATTTTAGGACCATACATACAGTGTTTCTAATCTGCTACTTTTCAGAGGTTTTTCCTATTTCACTGCAATTCTTACTCCAAAGACAGAATGTCTGTGGTGAGGAATGCAAGTAAAAGATCTTATGGGCAACAAAGAGGTTCTGTTCTTGGTGTAGCATTATGAATTTTTGTGGCCATGTGCAATATGTTGTGATATGGCATTACTTCTGAAAGGGTAACATTATGCAGCAGGAGAGACTTTCTATGCTCTTCTGCTCATTAGTTCAAATTTACTGCACTTTGTGACTGCATTGTTTCCCTTTTGGTACTTTACAAAGGATATTGAAAGGGATATTGAAATACTGTAGGTTGATAAGAAGCATTTTCAGGCTGTAAAATTACAGAGGTAATAAATAACATTTAAGTAGAAAGCACTTACCATAAATGATGGTTTATTGTTGTTTTTTGTCAAATAGGTAGTTTAATGTATAATTTATGACACTTTCGTCAAGCTACTTTTACTGCAACAGTCTTGATTTTTCAACTGTGATATGAAACTTGACTGAATTCTGCTTCTGCTCTATGTTCACATTTTAACCCTTCAGAAACAATTGACTTAACATATGCTTAACAAACATAGCTTTTACACCGATTTCTTTCTCTTGTAATATGGAGGAACAATTCCAGTACTCCTCCTTTCACATGCTCCATTGACCCAAAGGGTATGCAGCTCAAATGGATGATCAACCGTCCCTCATCTAGAAGGAAATGTTGCGGCAAATGGTGGATTATTTGGCTCTGTATACAGTGATTGCCATGATGACAACTTAGTTGCAGCACATCGAGAACTTGCAATGGTACTCAAGCTACTCAAACTACCACCTATGTCAACACTGTTCCTCATCTGATTGGAATGATTTTTACTATAGTAAAGCACTGAGTGGGCCCAGGCTACAACGTTCCTAATCGTCTAGCTGTGTAACCTGTACAATCACTAGCTGAGTTGATTTAGTAGCAAGTATAGGTTATTCAGAAAAGCAAAGTGCCAAATCCTGCTTTATTGCTTAGTTTTATTACATTCATACTAAAAGGATTCTCTTGCGTCTGAGAACATCGTGGTGTTTACTTTCCCGAAGCATTAGATATGTGCTGTATGGGTTTGTCCTGTATCGGAACATAATTTTTCTCTGCTTTCTTCCTGCATCAGTTAACAAGGGTGTTTCTCAGCACTCTGATGCAGCAGGGTTTGGCAGAGGTGATGGGTTATACTGGGTCGTGATGCAGCACAGCAGGCTTAACCTAAGCAAGCCATTAACACAAGCCATGGTGTGGTGGGATTCAAGATTAAAAGTTACTTCTATTTTCTAATCACTGGGAGGGCTACTTACAAGAGGGCTGTTTGCTGTGGCAAGTGGTAACACCAGGAACTGTAAATAACAAGAATGTGTTTGATCTGACTGAGACTTGAACTTTTGCCTTCCTAATGCAGCAGGCAAAGCATATTAATATGCTGAAGGTTGTGATTGTGATTCCCTTAACGTGTATTTGCAGCTGCTTCTTAACACAGTGCAAGAGTGTGGTATGCAGGGATGACTGGTTGGAGACTGCCTGCCTTGGCAAGGTATCTGTGACATGTCTTAATCTAGTTATCTTGCCTCCAAAGTGAAAAGAAAATTTACTTCAAGGAGCTCAAAAAAATAATCCTCAAATCTTTTCTATTCTTTGACTCTAATAGAATCATTACATTCACACTTTGCATTCACAAGTCCTTTAAAAAGACTCGATATTTATTTTTGCTGTTCAGACCTATCAAGTCCGGAATATGATTTGTGTAATCTACTGAAGTTCTTTCTGGTTGTTTTAAAATCCTCATCCTAGCACAGCTGACCTGCTTAAAATATGTAATAACTCACATTTTGTGCTTAGCCAGGACAGAATTATAATAATGCCAGAATCTATTAAAGGAAAAGGCTATGCTTTTATTACTTAAAGGTCAGTGAAGTCATCTACAGTGACATCTGTGTTACTGTATTGTTTTCAATCGTTAGATTTTCATATGAACAGATACTGGCACATTATGTATTGAAATTCATCACGAATATTGGGGAAAGAGTATTTGAAAATAATTCAGGTTTAACATTTTTATCATGCACTAACTTGCTACCACCAGCTTTCTGCAATTTGACTGCTTTTTCCCTTCAGCAATGATTATACTATTCCTTAATTTTGTCAGACAAAACGGTAGTAACCTTAGGCAATTATGCTAAAATAACTTGTCAGCTACTCATTATTTTATTTTTAATATATTAAGAAATTAAATGCTTGAAAGGCAATAGACTAAGGAGCCGAATCCCTCCATTTATTCATAGGATGGCTTCAAAAGAAGCGGTAGCTGAGCAGAGCTCCTGTACTGCCCGGCAGTGTATGGCTCTGGGTGCCCGGGCCCTGAGGGCCATAGTCGGCTGTAATGGCCCTGTGCAGCCCCTCAGGGCCTCCCCCACCCTGCCCATGGCCCAGGACGCTATTTCAGCTCCCCCCAGCCATCTGCCCCGGCCTCCAGCTCCACACAGCCCTGCCCTGCCTGGCCATGGGCCCTGCCGTGCCAGGCCTACCCACAAGCCGACACCCTGGCCTGTCCCAGGGAGGTGCTGAGGGCTGCGGCTGCCCTGGGTGCCATCGGCCTGCCCTGCCATCCTGCGCACCCCCCGCTACTCCTGGCCCCGGGGTTCTGCCAGCCCGCCTGCACCCTGACAAAGCCTACCTGAAAAGCCGAGGACTGGCCTCAGGAAGAAATTTCATTCCCTATGCCATGTTCACCACTGACCTGTCTGACAGAGGTAGTTCCAGTGCCACTGCTGCCCAGCAGGGCCTTAGTGTCCAGAGCTGCACCTGAACAAGGCTGTAAAAGGACATGTTATGCTCGTACCCATCCAGCAACCCGATGTGACTTTCCGCTGAGAAGCCCTAAATATTTTTCACATGCTTGGCCTAGAATCACCATCTCTGGCTGTGCACCCGTCTCAGCCTCTGAAATGCAGGACTGCCTCAACCAGTCAGCAGGAAGGACGAATGGAAGCATCTGGTTTCTTGAAGGAAATTTATCCTTATTTGTCATGGGAGTTCAACCTCCATGAGAGGGAAGGAAGAGAGGAGAAGGGAAGAAAAGCTGTGGCAACTGATTGCCTGCTCTGAGGGGTTTAGTAGAAACTGTTGTTTGTAAGCTTCTTAGCTGATGCTCCATGACAGATATATTACCGTACATGGCAAGAATAGCTGAAGTGCTCGAAGGTTCCGGGAGTTTCTCCTGATCCAGCTGTACCCCTGCAATGGTGACTCCTGTCACCATCCAGACAGCACCTGGCCATCCTGCTTGAGGTTCTTGATTCCCCAAGTAAGTATTACCCTATCTCAAAGCTTTGATGAATTATTATTTTTTCTTTTAACAAACACTCTGTCCATGGGCATATGTGCAACATGATATACACACATACAAAGACATCGCCTCACTATCAAATTGCTACTCCACTTAGGACGTGTTGGGGAGCAAAAGCCAAGGGCTTGCTTCTCCAGCTGTGCACTATGCTGGAGAAGGTGTCTGAATACCTTGCCCTTTGTTTCCCATGTGAAGGAAAGTGGGACCAGCAGTGTTTTGGTCTGAGAGGTTCTTGGCCTTGCTAAGCGTACTGCATCTCGTCCCTCCCTCTGGGAGGGTTTTATGTTGAAGAGCAAAGGATACCTTTCACTGAGGTGTACTTCATAGACTTAAAAGCATCATGCCTGTTCCACTGTGTATTGCTTTCAGTTATTCTTTTTTTTTCCCCCTCCAGGATTACTTTGACTAGGAGAGTACCTTATTATTATTAACAGCCTTTGAAAATGTGCATTTCATGTAATTTTCACAGATCGCGTTGACATTATTCTAGTACATACTGCACTGTACTTCCACAAATGACATACTGCTGTCAGTAATGAATATGATAATCTTACCGGTTCTGAGAGAATAAATATTCCAGCCTTTGAAATTCTCTTTATATAAGAAGTGTGTGACAGTTGTCAGCTGATTTAAACAAAAGATATGTTTCATCCCTCATTATCTCTTGATAGATAACTGACCATTACATCTCCTTTTTCTCTTTCATGATTATTAACAGCTTGGACATATTTCTTGTAATATCTCTCTATAAATAATTCTAGGCTCAGAAGTTTGTTTCTTTTATAAATTAAGCTATCCAGAAGTGATAGCTCATTTCTCCATAACTAGAGTCTGTCCCCTCTAGGGGCAATTTATCCTTGCAGCAGCTAACCTTTAGGCATTATTTCTTTCAGAAACTTATATTAATCATCTTTGCCAGTTTCCCTCTCAGTCTTTCTCTTCCCACGATCTTCTGCTGCAGTCAGAACAGCCACCAAGTTTTCCAAGTATTTATACTGCTGGTTTTAGAGAAGGAAGGGTTGTCTGAGACATTCTTTCACTAAAACTTGATTGTTTGAACACCAGTCATCAATGATTGCACACTGAAAACTCAAATCTGACTTTGCTTGTAGACTAGGGGATGGCTGTTTTGTAAAGTCAATCTATACAACACTTGTAGTTACACATACATAATCACTATGGGTTGTCCTCTGGGAGAGACAGGTGCAATAAATGAAAATTAATTTTAAGCAAGATGGCACAAAGTAGACCTAATATTTTTGAGTTTTCCTTGTGCTGGCTGGAAGGGAAGAAGTTAGCTTGGCAAGAATGTCTTTCCAAGCGTCTGTTGTGCCAACTGTTAAGCCTCAATGCCAGTGATTAGAGAGAGACACCTACATTTCAGAAACATCCCCTTCTATTCTTATCTGCTGTTCAAAGTGTAGCTATGATTTCTCAGTTAACCATGAGATGGATGGACTCTGTGAGGGTCTTTGTCGTAGCTGCCGCTTTGCCAAAGTTATAAAGGCAACACTATGCAGAGATGAGAAACTCATAGTAATGGTGGCGTTATACAGGCTGCAAAGCTGACATTCTGGGTGAGGAGACATGCCAGACTGGCATACCCATTTAAGATAGGTGTTTGGGACTCCTTTTACATCAAAAAATTAAGATATGCCTTAGAGAATTTAGTGCTGTCCTTGTAGCTATAACTCACACTGATGGAATAGTTGCAGTTCATGTGCTCAATGGAATTCCTTTACAGACTATTTTAAACATTATTGAGCTAGATGTTGTTGGCAATTGCATTATTTCTTTTATATTGATTAAGAAATTTAATCAAATGGATTTTTTAATGGCTTCAAATAGTCTAAATGATTCATATGCTGCACCTTTAACACGCCCTCTCAACAAATGGATATTCTATTGTGTTAGAGCTGTAAAAGAGTATTCTTGTTTTCATTGCTATGCGCATTGTTGAAGAAAAGAGCATGTGAAAATTCACACAAATATCTGTGAAAGTTTTTTTTTTTGGTGTTTCATGTATTATTTAATCCATTTATTTTCTTGTGATACTGGTGATTGATGAAGAGCAAACGAGAATTTCCTATGACAAGACTGTGATGTAATTTAATAAAAAAAGAAAATTTAACAGTGCTGCACCTTAGCATATACCCTTTAGTTTAGAAAAGTTATCTGGAATCTTACAAGAAAACAGTTAGGTTGACATGGATTAGCTAGAATAAGACTGCTTAGGGTCCATCTTACTTCCATGTAGGTTCCAAATATATATACATATATATATTTTTTATATATATAAAAATAGTGAGACTTTAAAAATTTGATGCTATTGACTTGGAGTAGCCATATATCTATCCATAAAAACCTTCAGTGTAAGAAATTCTGTAAACTTTATAAACTGTATATTCTATCACTTACCTCTGTGTACTTTGAGAAGGCTTTTCCTGAAGTCTGTCTTCTACCTTTCTTGCTGCAACTTAAACCTTGTTACTATTTTTCTCATCAGTGGTATAGATCTCATTTTCCCCTTCTATTTTGCTGAAGGGATATTTGAAGACTCTTATCCTGTGTCCCTTCAATCATCTCTTTGCTAGGCTAAAATGATGATACCTGGTAATACTTCCTCTGCCTTCTTACTCACTCTATAATGGAGATTTTTTTCCAAGATTACACCAGTTCTGCATCCTGCAGTGTCTCACAAAGTGATTTGTATACCTCATCAAGATCACCAGTTGATAGGTGTTCAGTTTGGTGTATAGTCCCCACCTATTACATTGCTTTTTCTTTTACTTTTTTTTTTTTCCTGCTGACACTTCAGCTGTATGAAGGGCAACTTCTTTAGTCTTTCATTTATGGCATGAACTGTTTTCTCATTTGATTTTATTTGTTGCTGTATATTCTGGATTGTTTAATCTAATGCTAGAAACTGTTCTCCTAAAATGACTTCTTAGACATCATTATCTGGGATTGGGTATTGTAATTCTGTATTGGCTAAACTTGCATGATAATGACAAGCTATGACATATGGATGCTTCTTGTGGCCCATACTTCTCAGAACAAAATTAACTTGTTTTCTTAATTTTATTCACTTTCTATCCTAATCCTCCTATGATTTTTTTCCAGTGCATCTAATTTTCTTATCCCTTTCCAAAATATTATTTTCCTTTAGAAATGTTTTCCATGATGACAAACTCACAATGTTTTTCTTGATCTGGATTAAATTATTCTTCATAAGATCTTTATGTGGTTGATTTCTTCATAGAGAACAAAATCTCATATATGTTCCCTAAAACCATTAAACTTGAAAGCTGGAGCTTGTTCTGTATGACTGTTTTCCTATAATGCTCTAACAATGACTCACTTCCAGTTGCTAGGGCATGTAGATTATTTCAGTTTTGCAATCAGAATGTAAGTGCTTCTGTACGAGTCTATATGTAAGTGGAGAGGCATTTTTTGTTGTGTTTTTTTTTTTTTTCCCCTGGTTGGCTGATGATAGAATAGGCTATAGATCAGCATCTGAGAATAGCTCTTCATTTTTCTTTTGTCATGCTAATTGTTATGGTTTCTGACTCCCTAGAAAATGAAAGGTAGAAATGCCACTGCCTTGAAATGAATCCGCTCTGATTTAGTATTATATTGCTGTGTCTGTTTAAATAGACAGAACATTAATTGTGTACTGGTTTTGGAGGAGCTGAAAGTACTGATTTTGTCTGATTATTTATTTCCCCTGTCCCTGATGGAATAGTCACTTTGGAAGAGAGATTGGTATACTTGACCCAATTTGCAGATCCAGACATTACCTTGTGTCTTTAGGCTTTGAAAGGGTAGTGACAAAGAAGTGCTTATAAATCTTGTGTTAATTTAGGATATTTAGTCTTCTGTCTCTTAGATGAATATACTTTGGCACTTTAATTAACTGCTTGTTAATTCTAGACTTGAACATTGTTCTGTGCAGAGGCTTTAAATAAGATATGCCTACACTGAGACTATATTAACTGGCATACTTTGGCAGTAAATAGATTCCAACTTTATGTTTTATGCTTCCCGTATATCATTTGGCTTGCGATTCAAAACACACAAGACATGTTTCCAGGGTTTCACGTACTGTAAATAAATGTAAAACAAGCTCCTTGCACAGAAGTGCTACCAAGTAATCAGCACCAGGAAGGCTAAGAAGCTAAATGGTACTTGGAAGACTGTAATTAATATTAATCTCTTGCATGCCAGAACAAGTGATTAAACTACTCCACCTCTTTTGCTTGATATGCAAATCTGGCTGAATGGCAACATTGTATGATAAACACTCTACTATAGCAGCCACTGGATGAATTTTAAATATCCTGTGTAGCAAGAGGGGAAGAATTTAAGAAAGAATGTGCACAGTTAAAGCATTTTAGTAATGCCTCTGTCAGTGTTCTGCTTTCATTGATAGTAGGAAAGGAAAGGACAGAGATTATAAACTTTTTGTGTGAATTGGTTCTGGTAGAAAAGTGACTTCCAGTACTCTCTTTGCCAGCATATGTTTTTCCTCAAACTCAGAAAACCAACACACAAACCTCCTAGTAAATATGACTGGACAGTTATCCAAAGAGACTGAGAACTATATTTTCCAGCCTTCTCCCTGATTTCAGCGTGTCTCCAAAATGCTATTCCTATAGTACTGTTACAAAAGCTACTCTTCCCAAGTGACTATTTGTCACTTTTCTCCTCTCTCCCTTCTGGCAAGCAGCACCCTTCTTCCATCGGTGCTGGAAGAAAGTCAGGTGACACTCTAGTTTACTGCCTGCTGAGGAGTTCATTCTCTGAATATACAGATTGCTGTAGAATTAGCTCAAATTCAGAACTTTTCATAGTAAGATGCTCTGCTTCCATGTTTGAAGTCAAGATTGACACTTCAGTCCAGGTCTTTCTAGATCAAGGCTTTGTAAGATACTTCTGTTTCCTCTGCTTTTGCATTTCTTATTTGACCAGCTGATTTCCTCCTAGTTTCAAATTCAGAATCATCTGAGACAAAGGCAAGATCACTTTACCCATTCATTGCAGTCCTGATTCAAACCCTGGTCAAAGTGGACAAACTTCTGTATTGGTATTTTTTTTCTAACTGTGAGAATGACGCAGAAATAAAGTGCATTTTAGTTAAATTCAATTTGGTTTTTAAACAGGATCAGATTTCTCATTAGAGTTACATACTGACTAATAAGGTTTATTTGTAATGAAACATAAATAGGTTATACAATTGTAGAACTTGATAACAACTATGAATACTCTGTGTCAATTTTTAAGAGTCAGCATTGCAATAAATTTAATAAGGTTAATGCAATTTATTTTGCTTCCTAGGTAGCTGAGAAATTATGTTATGTGCTGACATGAAGCTCTTAATTTTCTTGACAGCTTTTGGATTAATTTGTTATTTTGATTACAACTTTACATTTTAGTGTTTCGTTTAGGTCTTTATAACTTCTGCTAGGTATTGCAAAAGATTACCAAAGCCTTAGCTTTGATGGTCTGTGTATGACAATGAAATATATGCCAATGGAATGCAATGTCAGAACTTCTGACATTGTCAGTCTAACTGATACTTTAACTAGGTTAAGGGAAAAAATTTCCAGTACAGCAGAGAACCAAGAAGATGGCAAATCACCTATATTTTTGAATTACGCATTTTATTCACAGAACAACAATTTATATCTAAAGGCTGGAATTATCGGAAGTAATCAACATTGTCTTACATCTCTTTTTATTTTAGCCAGTATTAATGAATTGAAGGATCTTTCTGCATCTTCCATGCTGTTCCCAGAAGCTTGGCAGTCAGCTCACTCTACTGGAAGGTTAGGTTTACATAGCCTCTGATAATGACATTTTTTCAGACCTGTTTTGAACCAAAGGGACATTTGTTCAACACTGTCTTCTGTGGGCTGATATAGAGGAGAAAAAGCAGAATTTCTGTTCCAGGCAGCTCTACTAGCGTACTTGCAAACCTGTTGCAAAATTAATAGTTATAATTTTGAATACGTGGAGAGGAGCTTTTGAATAGAAGGTTTCAACTCTAAAAAGCTAATTTTCCATTTTGTCATTACTGTTGTCATTTCAAGAGGGGTTGGATGCTGTTATAGTTGATTTGGATCCCGACTTACAGTATGATGGCCCTGGGTCAGGCTCCCTTGTGAAGATGTGCCTTGACCCTTTGATTAAACTTTCTACATGTAACACTTAAATGGGCAAATTTTCATTCCCACCCATCCCACTTGATGGTGCAACTTCTTTTTTTCTTTTCAATGTCTTTGTTTACAATTACGTTTTTCTTGCTTTAAGACAACTAGGTGAGATGAAGCCCATCTAACCCATCTACTTATGGGGTTTGGACATCGTTGTTTCCTTTATTCCAAGGGGGGGTTTTTGCTGTTTTGTTTTGTGTTCTTTTTTTTTTAGACCTTGTGGTATATCCGTACTGATAGGGATAACTGGTTGATTTTCCCAGTACAAGATGAAGTAAAAGAAGTAGAAATGAAACAAAAAAACAAGAAAAGCACAAGCAGTGAGAATCTGGCTGTTATGTTTACCTATAAAGCTATGATGCTAGCTGTGTCTTTTGAATGACATTGTCAGGCAAACCTCTGGAAAAAAAAGTTATTTGATTTTTAACAGCAAGGCCTCAGGTGCTGGAAATTTTCACACTGTCCTAGTGATATAATAACCCTTCCCATATTAAAACAGAAAAAAAAAAACCCAGCCCATAAAATAATAATCTGACAATAATGGATATGATTTATTCCCTGGTTTTTATTTCATTCCTAGTAGTTGTGTATTACAGTGCTGATCAGCGCATAGTTTTCTGAAGATGCTGAAAAATGGAATGACAAACCAGTGTATTCATCTCCCATCACCTTTTACAGATTTCCTATTTGTTATTCTAGGCAAACTTTTGCTGATGCTGCATGGTTTTAGCCACATTTTAGCAGTCTGCTGCATTTGCAGCATCAAGATCCAGTGTGGTTCAGAAACAGAGGAGAGGGTGTTTCAAATGTGCTTACTTGTTTTTTCTACCAATCAAAAGATGGTCCACAGCAAACCCAGGGACTGAATCCTTACTCTAGTTGCTTGGGTTCCAGAGGGGTCTGGTACTGACTGGTTCAAATCAGATGCTGGCTTAAATCTAATGACCTGTTGACAGAATAGGAATGCATCATGGATTTATACTTTTAAGCTAGGAAGAATGTACTCTACCACCAACTTGGAACAATGTGTGTTCTTGAGTTTGGGGGGATTTTCCTCCTGTGAATCTACCTGGAATACAGATCTCCCAACAGCAGATGGAAAATCAGTGATGACTGAATTCTAATTAAGAATCTAGCTGCCTCACCAGTGAGTGTAAAAAAGATGTAAGTTCTGCATACATTTTATAATAACTGTTCTTTCGCTTTTTATTTTTCCTTCACATCACTCTGTTGTCTGATTTGAAAGAAGTGGCATTTTTAACAAAATCCTTGTGAAAGGCAGATTTCTTCTACCATCTTGACCAAGCATTTCATGTATGCTGTTGAAAAATATTGGCCAGGATTTTATTTTCCCTTTTCTGTCTAGCTTCCTAAACAATAACCTATATCGTCTGGCAATAGAATTTCTCCAGCATATTTCAATAATTATATGAGGGTTTTTCCATTACTTCTGGTCTCATTAGCACTTAAGTTAACTAATGCAGATGATATTTTTTTCCCATTAATGTTCAAGGGCGTTTATTTCTTATAAGAGTTTTCAACCTCAAATCTTTGTTCCAAAGATACCAAGCAAAACAGTTCATATGCAAATGTGAAATTCTAGTTGTTAATATGGAATTGTCTGTTATGTTAAAGTCTTGGTTTCTTCCTGGTTTATAGATTATATGATCCCTACGCTTTGGGTGTAATTCCCATTTTAAAAACAACCTATTGTCCCAAAAATGCTTGACTGATGTATAACTCTCTTCCTCCTGACGTTTTTCTGTGCTATTGGTAGGCTACAGCCTTTTTTGTCCTCAACAACTTTGTACAGGGGCCTCCTATGGCGTTTTTTGGTGGGTTTTGTTGCTTTGCGCTTTTGTGTGTGTGTTATTCATTTCTTTGTGTTTATCCCCATTTGTCTACCTCACTGTGCATTCAGCTGTCCCAGTTTCTGTAAGACTGATTCTCCTGAAAAGTGTTCTGCAAAATACAATGTCAAATATTTCCTTCTCTCTGATTATCCTGAAGAGATTCCTTCTTTGTTCACGCCATTCACATCAATTTTCCTCCTTTTAGTTTTGCTTATTTGACACTGTTAAAAGTATTGAAATTATAGTTTTATAATCTTAATTCTGGCTTTGAACATAAGTGTTGGAAGTATTTGTTGGTGGTGATAGTATTAAAATCTCCAGAGACAAAGGAATAACACTTTTCCTTTGCTGTGCGGAATGATAGATGGTAGATGCATGTCACAACATTTTTATCTGAGAAGCATTTAATCTGTTATGAGTCTTTATGAACTTTGCTAGTGAAGAAAACGTGTATCTTGGATATAGTTTAACTTCATATAGTTTAACTATGAACTCCTTTTTGGGGGTTATTATTAAGCAGAGGTATTAGCAAAGGTTGGGAATGGAAGGACTAGAAGAAGTAGAGATTGCACTTAGCTTTTGTATTGTTTCATGTATTTATTTTTATAGATTCTTATGTATGTATTTGTAACTGCTACAAATAGGGACATAACATCTGACGTACAGGTGCGTAGCCCTCTTTAGATAAATCTTTATTTCAGAATCATTACTCCTGGTATGCAAAGGAGGAAATCATACTCTCATAAAGGCATCTTCTACAATGTATTGACACAGGCACATTCACAATAAGGGCTTTTATTATTTCATCAACTTTGAGTAAGAAAAAAATCACAAATAGAATTGTTAATTTAAAAAAAAATCTGAGAATTAATCCTATAAAAACCTCATATGAAGTAGCATGTTGCATGCCTACTTAGATATCTGCAGTTTTACAACAGAGAGAAGAGATAAAAAAAATCTGGAAGGTCACACTTCAATTTCAGAGTATTTGCAACAAATTTTTTCCATTTTGATATTTTTCAATATTTTTAATCAACATTTCCATGAATTGAAAACTCATTTCATGTAAACAAAAGTATTAAATCACTACTTTGTTTTCAGTTTTTACAAATATTGTATATTTGATATCACAGATCCTTTTTCTCTGAAACCTTCTTGGAAATTAAATTAAGTCTACTTTTATAGCATGTCAGTAAATTTTTAGGGAACACTTGAATTTTGAAAGAGGACTCCCTTTAAATTTCTCCCTGTTTCAGTATTTTTATCAATCCTACTTGGCAATTATTGGAGCAATATGAACAGTTTAATTCTGACTTGAGAGAATTCTTCCTGGGAAGTTTCATTTGGTGTAATATACTCATGACATTTGGACAAGAATAACATGAATAGAGTTTAATTTTTGTATCCAAACTAAGACAGACTGGATTTGATGTGTTCATTTATTTTATTATTTAGTAATATCCTCTTTTGGTTTTTGCCAAGGCCTAAGATTAACTGACCATCTGTCTGTTTTACTGCAAAGCAGTATCTGCTACTCATTATGGGCAGTTAATTTTGTGGCAGAAATTCAGAGAATGTGGTCTGGTGTTCTGATTTATTCAGTGACATTCACAGAAACCTAGCAAATCCAATCAGAGAATTAAAGGATACTTAGCAGAAGTGGTGTCATGAAAAATATTCACAACTGCCACTATTTAAAAATATGGCAATGGTATGCTTCCATGTCAGACCACTTGGCCAGCTTTACTCTGAAGAGCTCAAACTTTTGTTAGATGTTTCCAGTAGCAAGATGTAGCATTAGCATCACTGGGCACAAGTCTAGAATATTTATGCCTGTGTGAGTGATCTTGTGTCTGCACAGTGCACTAAGAATATGAAGAGATTCTACTCCCATGCATTACGTACTGTAGACTCACATCCATTTTTACATTATGTCATAAAGTCATAAATATGTCATAAAATATGCCATAAAAGTGTGCTTAGAAGCAAAAGGATAACTGGCGATAATCAGCTGTTCTCTGTTTAACTTCCCAAAACTGACAAGTTATTTAAATTCTTCTGTTTCCCTGCAAGGTTTCCAGAATATTTATACATAGAAAAACATATCCATTACAACAGAATCCACCATTTGAACTTTACTACTATTGCAGTTTGTGCAACTTTTTTAGATCTTCCTTCTGATTTTTCTCATTTCATTTTTGTTGGTGTACTTAGATGAGCTGTAGATGTCCTTATCAGGGCAATTTTCATCCTAATTCTCATTCAGTTAAGATTATGTTCAACAAAGTTCTTCACAAAGCTGCTGCCACTAATTGGTCCCTGATCCTTCTATTGTCCTTTATGTGTTAGTTCCTCAACCTTTTTGCCGTGACTTTGGA
This sequence comes from Pelecanus crispus, assembly GCF_030463565.1. Lineage (NCBI taxonomy): Eukaryota > Metazoa > Chordata > Aves > Pelecaniformes > Pelecanidae > Pelecanus > Pelecanus crispus. The sequence continues at coordinate 17,306,178 of NC_134651.1, read as the reverse complement.
TTTTAAAGTGAACTCAGAGCTAGTGTATAACAACTGCACTTCTTCCTGCCTGACACAGATATTTTTGCAGTGCATTTCCTTCAGGGAAATGAGTAAGGGTTGCTTCTGCTGCATGCCAAATTGTAGTAACTGGAGCTACCTATTTCTAATGAAGCAGCACTTTAGAGCAGCTGAAGGTATGTTGTGCCACAGATTGTGGCATATATTTAAGAATACCCGTGTTAACTTTAAATATAATAACACAGAGACTAGAAGAACCTATGTAGCTCCACTTAGCCTAATTTTCTCTTGGGGAGACTCCTATTTTCTGAACAAGACATTATAATTTTTGCTCCTAATTGAGTACTTCATTCTCCTAATGTACAGGGTTATTCTTTCAAGTTGCTTGCATGGTTGTTCTGTGTTAGTGCTCTTCTCTGGGGGGGTAAACCAGTTAGCACTAATATCCAAAGCTGTCATGGTTAGACTACTTTCTGTACACTCATGCTAGACTCATACAACTTGGGTAGATACTTTGAATTGACAGAGCAGCAGATGGATCCTAATCCTGCAAGTTTTGGGAAAGAATTTCCCTGTGGGACAAGTAGGGCAATTACTGTGCATTGGCAGAGCGTAGCTATGTGATATCTTTGTGCTTCATTTATTTTCATATTAGGTTTTCATTGTTTTCCTGTGCATAAAAGGGAATCAGAAACATTTTGAGTACCTTTTCTGTAGCATTTGGACAATTCCCTGAGCTTTTCTATACATACTGCAGAACTTCACCATACAAAATATGCAAAACCATGCTAAAGTAGCTATGTTACCTTTTGGATGTATCTCTGCATGTGCTGTATATTCGTAAAGGTTTGCTCAACGATCTCTACCATGTTTCTGTGTTGTACTGTGTGCATAGTCCACTGTCTTGGTTTGTCTGAAAGTTATTATAAAGCATCTTAGATCTGTCAATAATTGATCTTTGCAGTTATACATAAAAGCTCATTTTACAAAGCTTATTGGCATCAGTAAAGATTGGTTGCAGAATCTTGGTTATATAACTAAGTGTACAAATAATAAATCAAAGTATATCATCAGAAAAGCAAATATAATCAGGAAATTAAATAAAAAGATTTATACGTCCCTGATAGAAAAGCAGCTGTTCTGTTTCCATTTAGAAAACTGCTTTAAATCCAAGAGAAGATAATTTTATTATCAGGAAATGTTAATATGTACAAGAAATGGTGTTTTAGTATTTATCATAATTTAGCTTTTATTTTTTTAGATGTCTTGTTGTCTCACTGAAAGAGAATACTGATACATGTATCAAGAACACCTATTAACTTGGTTCTTATCCTTTTCCGGTTAAAACATGGTAAAATTAGAAACGTTGCATGAGAGAGAGAAAAAAAATGGAGAGACACATGTTGGAAAGTCACAAATTAGTGAGTGGTTTAGGAGGAAAGCCTTCCTGGTTTTTATTTGTTGTTTTTTCATCCAAATCTGCAGTGCCAACATGATGCTGATTGGTAGTTACTTTAATCCAATGGCAGGAGATATTTATTTCTAGTGTGTATGAAAAATATGTACTCAAATTATTTAGAGATGCTCACAATGAAAAAGGAGGTAGGTGTGCAGACAGTAATCCCCATAATGAGTAATAATGGACATAACTTCTATTTTTGTTGCAGCAGAAGGGCACACACCTCTGCACTCAGAAGCAAACATTTGTACCCAGTTAACATCCTCATACTAGGTCTATATTTCTCTGTACAAAATGATATATCTATAAGAAGATTATAGCCCAATGTAAATACTGAAAAGTGGAGTTGACAGGGAATGTAGTTTGAGATATTTTGAGTGCTAGACTGTATTACAAAATGGTAAAACAATTTATTGATAATCTTTTTAATGAGTAATTTTTAATTTGAATGCAAATTATTTTGATTTGAATGGATATTTACAATGTGCACATTTTAAATTAAAATAGTTGTATATTCTTTCGCAAAAATCTAGTTGCAAAATCACCAACACTAACAACTTTTCAGTAATGTGTTTTAGTTCTTTCAAGTTCTTCCGAAGGAAGTTTCTAATCTAGTAAATAAGGTGGTTAGGAAGCAAAAATATGTCTACTTGTTTTATGTAATTAATCAAGTACTAATTTAGGCCCACATCTTATAAACCTTTTTTTACATGGAGTGACATTGACAGGACTCATGTACATACAGTTTTTGGAAGTTTAGTGCACCATTTAATGAACTGTTTAAATGCAGAAAAGTTTTCAGGTGGTAAAATTTGTATTGCAGAAATTTAGTTTTGCTTGGAATATTTAGTGCTATCTACTTCTAAAATGTTTTCATATAGAATTAGCAGAATGGAGGGATGCAATTTACCAGATGCAGCTTATATCCTCTGCTCAAATAAATATATATTTTAATCAGAATTTAATATTTTAATTCAAAATTAATAATTTAATTCAAGACATAATTCAGTCAAATGAAGAAACGGCAAAGCAATTTTCCCTCCCCTCCCACTATCATGTTGAACTTTTCAGAGGTGTTGCAGAAGGAGTATGAAATATTTTCTTTTCATTGACATTATAATGATGCTTTGCAGGTGTCCTTAGACTCTAATCATCCAAGACTTTCACATATGCTACACACTGTGAACAGTCCCTTTGCAGTTAATTGGGTTTCACCAATTTACTCCAGCAGAGAGTGAAACCCTGTTTACTGAATTTTAAATTATATATAAACACATTAAAATACAAAACTGTACTTTAACTCCTGGTAGTTCTATTATGCACGTTGTAAGCTTTCTCAATTAAAACACATCCAATTAGATGTATTTAAAGAAGAAATCACCCTCTGAGGCACTTCATGTAGAAATGGATTAAAAACTAATTAAATGTAGGTCTCTGGAGACCTAAATTACTTTGCCCTCCCCCTAAAATCAGATATATGTCTAAATAAGAAGGAGATCTGAAGGTTAGTGATAACCTCAGGGTTGTTGGTTTTTATTTACTTTCAGATCACCTGACATTGGCTAGCCTGTTCCATCATACAAAATGTTACCTTCTTTCTGGCTTTTTAGACACTGAAATATGACTTCAGGTAATCCCAACACTTTTATTGTTATTAAGGTTAAATAACATGCATTTTTAACAGCTCTTTCCTAAATAAGGTGAGAAAACTACAACTAAAATTTTCCAGAGGAGAGGAGTGTAAAGCAAAGCATGACACTATAGCCAGAATAACCCCATCAATGAGCAAATTGAAAGCATCAGAATTGTCAGAAAAAGGAATTTCATTGTCCCAGATGCAATTGTGGATGTCTGCTTGGGGTGAGCAGAATTTGAATTGATTGAATGACTTTGCAAAGAAAACTTCATTACCCTGGCAACTAGTTTAAAATTAAATTGGACTAAAATTAAATTTATAGTATGTAATGGGCCAGATCATATGAGATTTCAACTCAGTAGGAACTGGGCATTCAGTATTACCCAGAGCTTAGCCCAAAGTCACCTTAACTCAATTTATGTAACTTCTAGTAGTGGAAGATGGCACACATTTATTAAGGATCACCATTGAGTCTATACCTGGAAGATATGAATCTGTATAGTCAGAATTAAAAAGACTGCAATATTTTTTAAGTTACATTAAAAAGTGAATCTCATGCAGTGAAGTCTGATAGATGGTATAAAAGAAAGATCTTACTCAGCTGAAAGTGGCAAAACATAAAGGTACTTTCAAGACAGTGTAAAGCTCCCACGTGTGGGATACAGGCAGCAGGGGAGGTTGGAGAGGGGCACAGGCAGAATGGAGAGTAGCTGTCATGGGATCCTCCAAAACTGCACCTGGAGGTAGCTTGTTCCAAAGTTGTGTTAGGCTCAGAGTCATCTGATTACAATTATGCCTGTGCTCATGAAAAGCAGATTGTGAATCAAGGAATCACGACCAATATATGTCCAGGAGAGTAAGTTGTGATTTTCAGTGTCAGTGTACGTATTAGTCTGAAATAAAATTTATGCACATAAATTATACTTGGAATTGTGGCAGCACTTCAGTCTTTTTTTTTCAGGAGTAAATACTTTGCTTACATTTTAAACAGTACCTGAAGTGTCCCTGTAGGTCTGATCAGATTGTACTTATTTGTGCCATAGGAATGTCAGCACTTCCCAAGCTCTGTGGCACAATCCCTAATTTAAGATCTTGATAAGAATACAGTCTAAAACCCACAGGAAATCCTCAAAGGTCAGTGTCATTGGAAAGGTTTGCATTTGATTGAAATACTAGAGGGAGAAAGTAAGTGTATAAGGATACATTTGTCCCCAGGTTGCAGTCACCTTTAATGACAGTAGTGTTCCTGATGATGGTCTTGCCTGGCAATGGAATCCTAGCTCCCAGATAGCTATTTAAATTACTCTTGGAGCAAATATATTGATATGGCATTTTATTTCATTTCTGTACAAAATCTTTCTAAAACTATTAATTGTTTTTTTACAATGTCTATTACTATCTTAATTACTGTCTTTTTTTTTTTTTAGCTCTTTCTAGCTCAAATACCTTATTCTTTAGCTACTTCTAAGGTACTTGCACTAATTCTAGTGAAGTTTGCAAACCATTAACATTTTAGTCTGGAGGGAGCAGTGATTGATAGACCAGCACCCTGATACTGATGCTGAGGAGAGCAGGGGGTATTTCTTTATTAAGCTAATGTAGCTTTGAAGCTGGAAATGCAGCAGGCCATCTGCTTTCGAAGGAATGCATTCTAGTGAGAAGAGTCTGCTGGCATATCCCTGGCATGTTGCAAAACAGTGTGAGACAGACTGAATGAGGAGGCTTTCCTGTGAGTCTCTAACAGTTCTGGCAAGTGTATTTGGGAAGTTCCCCCAAAGCAGCATCTGCATCACTGAATTGGAATTGAGGAGCAGTGACATCTCTTCGCTGAGACTGCCTGAATGTTTCAGAGTCTAATTCCTGGATGTTGTCATCTGCTTTCTTTGTCCCTCCAAATACTCTAGAGGCTTTGGAAATTCTCTGGTCATGCACACAACCCATGAAGACCAACCAGCAAGGGACACAAAATCAATACATGGGAGAGTCCTTTCTTGAAAAGTTCCTGGATGATCCTAAAGTGCACAATGCCACATGACTGAAGTCAATACTTAATCAAGTTGTCTTTAATGGGTTAGAGTATTGTACATCATGGACTTTTATGCTGCATCAGACCTATCTTAATATTTACACATCTAGTATTCTCAGATTGTCATATTTACACATCCATGCAGCTGTCCATATAAGCTGATGCTAACCAGAGAAATAACAAGCTATTCAGACTGGTTTGGGCTATGATGTAGGGTGTTAAGATACAAAATAAACACATTAAAGACAGATTCTTGTTCTTCCTGTGATTAAATGTGATTCCCATTGTTACTATAGGGTGGGTTTTAATCTTTTATGTAATACTTTAAGGGAATCTGTTGAGTAGAAACAATAACACTATTAATTATAGTGTAACACTAAGCCTCAGGAGCAAATGTTAAATAACATTTAGTAATGGGTTTTATAACAAATTTATGGAGCTCCTTATGTGTGCTTTTCACTCTTTTTCAATGCTAATGTTATTATGCATTAGCACTCAGATGTTCTTCCTCATGATACAATAGCTATGGCAGCCTGCATACACAGACTCCAAATCACTTAATCTAATGCTTGTTGAAGACAACAGAAATATTTCGTGGGCGTTGTATCAGATCCTCTACAAAACCGGCTTAAAATACTGATGCACCACTTTTCCATATGCCTGTATTCAAGACAAACTGTGTATTCTTGAACGTGAATTAGTATTTTAAGTGAATTCTATCCCTCCACACAAACAAAAAGGCACAGATTTGTCAATGTGCCTAAAGTAAAGTTTGTACTAGGTGTAAAGAGCAGAGTGTGAGGTGTTTCAGTTATATGTTAAGAAGTTCACTGGGCAAGTGGTCATAAATCATTATTTATATTTAACACATTTGGGCACAATGTTCTTCTCAAATCTGTGAGATCAGGAATAAAAATGCAGAAGGCTTTTCTGCATATATGTGCAACCACCACCTGTGGTCAGGATTTAAAAAAAAAGAAAGGATAATAGGGCCAAAAATGCTCATAAGAGGGAATTGTCAGTTGGAAGTACAGTCAATTAATTATTATTAACTGGACAAAGCACTTAGTAACACAGTAGCAGGAAATTTTCTGCATTAGACAACCTAGTAGGCCTTCCTCATGAGATTTCTGTGATGTGTTACAGATTGCTTTGTATGGGTCTCCTAAGAACTAGGACTTGCAATTCTTACAGAACTGGTTTTTTGAAAACTACAGGTCAAATGTTTGTTTAATACATTGTGCTGGTTTTGGCTGGGGTAGAGTTAATTTTCTTCATAGTAGCTAGTATGGGGCTACATTTTGGATTTGTGCTGAAAACAATGTTGGTAACACAGGGATGTTTTAGTTCCTGCTGAGCAGTGCTTACACAGAGTCAAGGCCTTTTCTGTTTCTCACCCCACCCCACCCCACCAGCGAGTAGGCGGGGGGTGCACAAGAAGCTGGGAGGGGACACAGCTGGGACAGCTGACCCAACTGGCCAAAAGGATATTCTATACCATATGATGTCATGCTCAGCATATGATGCTGGGGGAAGAAGAAGGAAGTGGGGGATGTTTGGAGTACGACATTTGTCTTACCAGTAACCATTATGCGTGATGGAGCCCTGTTTTCCCGGAGGTGGCTGAACACCTGCCTGCCGATGGGAAGTAGTGAATGAATGCCTTATTTTGCTTTGCTTGCACACACAGCTTTTGCTTTACCTATTAAACTGTCTTTATCTCAGCCCATGAGTTTTCTCACTTTTACCCTTCTGATTCTCTCCCCCATCCCACTGGGAGGGGAGTGAGTGAGCGGCTGTGTGGGGCTTAGTTGCTGGCTGGGGTTAACCCACAACATACATATGGCTTTGAGACTTGTCTGTAATGACAGGTTTGACATAATAGTATGTAGTGATAGCATCAATAGTACTTCTTTTTAGAGTGTTATTCTCTATTAACTTTTAATTTCCCCTGCCTAAATATGTATGTGTTGTCGTTTCCTGTACGTTAGCAGAGTTTGTTGTTACCTATAGTTAAATATAACCTATCAGATTATCATTTTAGTGCCTGTGACAAACAAAGTGAGGTGCAACAACATTTATATTCGTTTGAGTTTTATTTACCTTCTTGTGGAAATGTCATTGTACTATCCTACATGGTGGAGTCTTTAAAATGGAATAATTTGTGCCGAAGAAAGGAGAGAAAGGAGAAAGCTGAAATCACTTTTTATATTCTCTAAGATCAATGCTAAATGCTCATCTAAGGTAGATGAGGCTTCTATATTTATTTTATTGCTACATCATCCACTTTGCTGGTATACTGTTTTAACAAAGATAAGTTTTTCAACCAGCAAATATCAATTCTTTAATGGCTTTTTTCATTTTTCATGAGTCTAGTTCACTAATAGCACTATAAATATGCAAATATTTATTACATATCAGTTGTATTCATTAATGGAAATATCAATTCCAGTGCAGATTTTAAAGATTTTCTAAATAATCAAAAGGTTTCAAGTATTGCTGAACTATGAAATAGCATTAGGTATGTACATTTTTGTCTGGGAAGGGGAATTTTGTTCCAACTGTTATGCTACATTGCAGCTCTGAGTTCGTAATTGATTTAAGTTGCACATTTCTTTCCTGAACCTGGTCTGTATCAGTCTGTCCAAAATGGAGGCAATAGGAGGGAGAAAAAGTACATCTCTTAACATGTCTGTCACAGGAATTCTGTTTCATGAATGAGCCACATACTACTCGAGCATTGCCTCTAGCTTTACCACCCCACCCTACCCCGCCCCCATTCTGGTTATGACCAAATTTATAGATAGAAAGAAAGGCTGTTGCTTCATCCAGCCCGTCATCCCTGACAGTTCACATTTATTCTCTGAAGTATAGTTTCTATTGTTGCATTCTGTTTAGCACTAAAGGGTCTGTAATGGGCTGATCTCCTTCCTCCTCTACTTGCTGCCTGGAGCATTGTGAATAGCAACCTCCGTAGACCTTGTAGTTTCTCTCCTGACTTCACTGCAGTGTTTGTGGTACCTGCAAACAGACTTTTCAGCTCTGGTGTAGTGAATTAGCATGCTCTGTGTTAGTAATGGAAACAAAAAAGAGAGTGAATTAAGACTTACTGCACTGTTGTTACTGCCCACAAGAAAAACTGATAGGTAATAGATGCCTCTTCTTATTTGTGATTGTTTATCAATTTCTGTAAATGTTACCACTTGAAAACTGAGATACAGTCATACCCATGAGCAAGACCATTTAGCAGGCTTTTGCAGCGAATATAAAGTCCATGCAGACATTGGAATATGACTTACTTTCAGTGTAATTTTTCAGAATAAGAGGAGCCAGTGGCAGTTTAATGTAAAACACAGAATTAGACTTGGCCTAGTGACCAGAACTGTGGATTTTGCTTCTCCCAGTTGAAGGTTCAATCGCTAATGTACAGAGAGCCATGCTCTTGCTCTTTGCTCCAACAAATCTGGAGTATGTTCACAGATTGCTGTTCCAATGGGAAGACTGAAGAATGCCTCCATCCAGAATATAACCTACATGTGTGTGTCCTATTGCCAGCCAGTAGGCTAGATCCCAACCCTGAGAGCCTTCCAGCTGGCCTGTTGCCTTTTCCTTGAAAAAGAGGGGCAACAGCCAAATGGCTGTGAATGATGAGAGCTGGAGCCTCACCTTCTCAGGGGTGGAGGGGGTTCAGCTGGAGGCGCATCCAAACCTATTCATGTATGTGGGGTTTTTTTACAGTCACTGCCACATCAGTGAAATCTGCAAAAGCGTTACATGATTGAGACTCAGCTCATGTGGCTGGAGAGGTGGAAAACCTTTACTGTCAGTAGGGAGGGGAAAGGGAAAATTTGAGTCTTGGTACAAAAATGAGGGTGGTGACTCAGAAGTGTAGGGACAAAGCATAAGCAAGTGAATGTTGTAATCTCCCTGAGTTTAAGTATAACTACAAAACACTATAAAATAGTGTGTTTACTTTTTCTCTTTTTCTGCAGCAAGATTAATGGGAAAAGTTTAAGGATTTCTAAATTACATTACTTGCCTCAGGAAACTGAAATGGTAATGGTGTGCCTTTTCATAGTTATTTCAGATTGCTCATGTATGTGTTAGCTGACGTTGGCATAAGTAAATTGTTTCTCTGTTGTGTTTCATCTTCTTGGTTGTTTGGAATTCAACTTAATTCTCAATTTGTCTGCTTTATGCAGGCCTGTATATCAGTGTGAAACTATTCACATTCATTTTCTCCCTGTCTCCCTGACACACTTCCATATGTGGATTCACATTTAACTAATATACTCAGATAATTTCCTGGAACCTGAAGCTGTATTGACTATATTATCGATTTTGTACTGTCATTTAGAGTCAGGCTTAGTTTTTATATGTCTTCTTACATCCATCTGGCAGGGATAATGCAATATGATAAGGATATACTGTCTGATTTAGCAGAGGTATTTTAACAGAGTGAAACTGTTGAGATATTTACATGACCTAATTATTTTACTGCTTATTCTGCTTTTTTTTTCTCTTAACCACTGTCTGTCTGTCTTGTTTTTATCTTTACTAAATGCTTTAATAAAATATTCATTTATGTTACTATATTGCCACTGAATTTGGTATTCGCCTGCTAAGAGCTCTCTAACTAAAGAGCTGTTCCCTTCCACTTCTATAAATGTTGAGACCTTGTGTGGAACTGGTAGTGATTCCTACTTTCCAAGATTGTGTACTATCCAAGATTTTATAGTGGATATAGGCAACTACAACTGTATCATCAGCTTGGCATACTTCTTTAGGTGTGTTGCTGTTTCTTGGGATTGGAGTCAAGTTTAGATTTACAGTATGCAAACAAAGGGTCCAATTACTCAAAAGGCTTAACACTATCTGTTTTCTTAAGTTAATATTTTCCATAGGCACTAGTGTCAACAATTATTTATGAAGTCAGTTGTTTCCCAGACTTCTTTTTTCTTTTTATCTCTTGAACTATTGAAAGTTTCATGTTATACCAAATCTCCTTTTCACTTTCATACCACTCTCTTATTCTGGGATAGCTTCTAACTTTACTCTTTGGGGTATCCGAGAAGAAACTTCACAGCTAAAATACTCTGGATTATCAATGAAGATCAACTACAGGAAAATCGTGACTGCTGAAAAGTATGAAGTGAGAACATTTCAGAGCTGAAACAGCAAGATTTGAAGCTTCAAGGAAAGGAGGAAGGATAGAGAGTGTCACTAACTGAACAAGCTGAAATGATGCATGTCAGCAGTAGAAACAGAAAACTTCAGAAACAATTCTCTCTGAGACATGAAGTAGGTTGGAGTAGATATAGAAGTAATTGTTTAGAAAGGATAAAGGGCCCATGGTCTCCCTAGGCCAAAAGGAAAGAGCAGGTGGGGGCAGGATATGGCACTGAATATGCACTTCTGCAGGCTGCCTTGCAGCTTGCCTTATTTAAGGAATGGGTTATCCTTCAGATCCCAGCTAGCAGGTAACAACCAATGGATATCAGTTAATACTGCATAAGCAGAGAGGTTGCTAATCTGACACCTAAAACTTGCATCAGCTGCAGCCCATAAGGAAGTTTTCCTTATATATATACACTTATATATACTTATACTTAATGTAAATGAACACTGTGTGACAAAGCAAAGAAATACACCTTTCCTTACTGGAATCAGCAAATCTATTGTATAGCAATTAAAGTTACAAGATTAAGCTCTTTATCTGTTTAAAATATTCTCTGCAACTCTAGTCTTTTTACTGTGGGAATTGTGAGCTATGTGATTAATAGACATTTTTGTTATTTAACCAAATGTCAAGAAACAGGTGGAAGTGTTTGGGGAAAACACCAAAAGGTTACTCAGCAAAAAAGAAAGCAGAAGGGATACACTGAAGCTAGGTTAGAGATTAAGGAGAATTTTAGGTGTGTCCCGAATACTACACAAATACTTCACTCAGTTTTTGATAAGGGTGCTGATCATGTATCTGAGGCTAGTGGTAGAGACCACATGGGAATGATAATAAAACTTTTCCTATCCAAAGTGAGATCAAAATTTAACTTACATTCTGTACTGAAATCAGGAGGCCTGGATAATCTCTGCTGCAAAATAATGGCACGTGAAATCATAAATCCACAAGACATAATTTTTAATGGATCTGTCAATGCCACTTTAATGACTGGAAAAAAGAAACATGGGCCCAATATGAAAACAAAATAGAGTTGAATAAAAGATACATTTGATCCCAATGTAGATTATGTCAGATTAATTCAATGTTCCCTTTTAATGATTCCTTTAGAAGGGCAATAATAGGGTGATTTTTTTTTATATGATCGCAATATAGGAGACCTGATTTAGCCTTTTTTTATATAGTACCATAGCTGGTATAGTATTAAACTATAGGAGAGTACTATTTATTTAAGGGAGTAAATAATGGAAGAATTAATTGAAAGGTGGATAAGGTGCTTGGAGGAGACCATAAAGTGTTGTTTTGGAAGTGGGAGTCAGTGGGTTGGACAGAGGTTTCCCATAGTGTTTTTTGGAATATAGCTCAAGCAGACATTGCCAGATTTGATTTTGAAAACAAATTTTTGTCCATGACAATCCCAAACTAAGGAGGCCTTTATAGCTGGTATTGAGCAGCTGTACTTTTACTGCAAGCCGGTTTCTCATCCATTCATTCCTGGACCTGCTGAAAAAACAAGAATAGGACCTTCGCTTTAAAGAAGTCTTATGATTTTGATGTTGTAATGCTCAGAAACAACATGTAACAACTCTTTTCACAGTGTGGCTCACTGTTTGCATTTCTCAATATACATTCCCAAACATTTTGCAGCACTGGTTTAACATGAAATGTATCTACAGCTTTTTCATGCAAAAATACTAATCAAATCTCTTATGTTCATTATCATATTAATATAAAATAAGCCATTGTGCTGCCAGAAATATTTTGCAGTAAATGTATTGATCCTGTAATTTTTGCAACTTCTTATAGCAAAGAAAGCCTGTCTTCATTTTTGCCCATTGTAATTACCAACTAAAGACATTTTCTACAGTATCTAGTCTGGTAATTAATAACGATACTGAAGGATGGGCATCTGATAATGAAAACTAATTTGCATAAGCTGCCTGCTGGAATGAAAGAGCATCTTCCTTTCAAATCCACTATAAATGAGCATAAACTAAAAGATTAGGTTTAGGTCTTTAAAGCCACCTAAGGGATTTGTGGCTTTGAAAATCTCAGCCATAATGTGTACAGCTGTAAATGAGAGCAAAACAATTCAAATGTATAACAGCATGGGGAGAAAAAATTAACATGTGTAAATAATTTAGAAATGAGGCTTTTCTTTGGAGGACTAGCTATATTAGCTTCATCATAATAGCTCTTCTCTTGGACATTGCTGGGAGCTGCTGCATTGCAATAACTGTTCATCTGGACTCAAGAAATGCCTCTATATTCTGATTTGCAGGCGTAAACTTTGATACCATAAGAACTCTCCCATATAGGGAGGTGGAAAGATGTGACTGCCTGTGGTGAGAAAAATATTTGTGTCTTCATTTCAGTCCCTACAGTGAGAACATTTGGGAATCTGAAAGGGTCGGAGAAGATAAATAGGAAATTTTCATCGGGGTTGTGGTTTAGAGTATACTCAGAAATAGCAGTTGTTATTGAAGGCCTTCAAAATTGCACTGGATGTCTTTGTAATGTTCTTATATGAAGGCAAATGAGATATTGTTCAGATGCTCATACTTATTTTGTCTTTAATATAGCAGAAAAACTATCTTAAAAGAGCTGTGAGATGGAAAGAAATCAGTGGATCTTTGTCATACCCAATAAGAAACAGAAACTAGAATGTTGCAAAACTTAGAATCATAGAATCATAGAATCGTTTCGGTTGGAAAGTATCTTCTTCCTTCCTCCTGCCTTTCTATAGTAATGGATAAGAAGCAAACATTTTACAACTGTTCACATGCCTGAAGTTAGAGATGACTGACACATTCTTAGTAAATTAAAATTTAATTTAATTTATTCACTGCCATTCATTCACTCCTTTTAAAAATTCTTTTAAAGAATGTTGCAAACCTGTCTCCCAGAAAATCTGGTTACAAGAAGTTGCTGCTGAATCTTTTCCACTTTTCCCCCAATACTTTTCTTTCAGAAAGATTTCATATTGCTTTCTGTTTCCATTTTTTTTTTCCCGCATGACTGTTTAACATTATTTGGTATGTGTTAGCAACAGGGTACCAGTGAACAAATTAGCATATATTGTTGGGAACTCTCAAGATTTTTGATGGCGTTTTTTATTGCTTCCCAAAGGGTTGATTGCAGCTTTTACATGTATGATGATATCTATTAGTCTCTGTTTAGCAACTGCTATGAGTTTCTTCAGTTACAGACTGAAGTCCAACCTGAAGGAGGCTGATTGTTTTTTCTTTTCTGTTTCAAAGTTTGTTTTTTCTCCACATTTTTCCAAGTAGCAGGTGGAAGAAAGGTGGGACAAAACGTCAGCTAGTGAGGAAAAACAGGTAAAAGCCTGACATGGTATTGCCTTCTCATCCATTCTTCCCTGGACCTGTCAAACGTCATGCAAAACAGATGGCAGAGGCAGCACTCTGCCACAGGAGAGCTTTTGATCTTTGGTGCAGACTTTCATAGCAAAATTGTCCAATCACCTTGTGAGCAGGCAGAATGCCATAGCAACAGATGAGGAGGAGTGTGAGTAGCTATATATCATATCTGTTTGTTGAGCTGAGACTGTCCAAAGGGCTTTGGGTTCAAATAAACAGCTTGCTGGCACTTGGTGCAACAGAGGGGCAAGGAAAGAAGGTGATTCAAAGCTAGGTATATTCTTCCCCATTCTCATGCTACACACTGACATTGGAAAAATGCTATTCAATATAACTTAGAGCAACATAAAAATAAATCTGTTAGCAACTGTATTTTATGGTAGATTTTTTTCCCAAAATATAGGTCTGCTCTACTATGTTGTCACACTACCTCTGATGTTCCCTTACGATGAACCTGCAAGTAGGATGCTTAGGAGACCACCACAATGTGAACATTCACTTAAAAAGTCTATGTTTGTCAAGCTTCTGGATTAATCTGTAAAGCTTCATTTTTTTGTGTGCAACAACCAGCAAAATAAGGTTCGATTTTGTAATCAACATGCTTAGATTCTATTTCAATGCATTTTTAGTTAGTAATGCACAGTGGTATTTGAGATTCTGTGGACATCTTCTTTTGTATCATCAGATATGTTTTGTATTCCAGGCTTGTTGATAAATATTTATGTTCAGTGCACAATGGGAGTGGGTTTTCAGCTTTGGATAGTCATATTCAAACAAGAGGAGAAATAAAGATATCTGCCTTACATGACATGGGGTGGGTTTTTTTTTTTGGTTGGTTGGTTGTTTTGTTTAATAAAACTTTCTCAGTGAAGAAAATGGAAAATTTAATGGCAATTGCCATAACAGTAGGGCTTTCAATCTCACTTTGGATTTGCAACATACTATTAAATGCTTACATAAATGCTGTTCAGGAGCAAAGCACAAACAAATCCACGTTGCCTTACTGTTTCTTCATATGGAATGAAATTTCTTATGGTACCCAGTTCTAATATTTTCTCAAGCATGTCATTCTAAGTATAACATTATTGAAAAAGCTTAAAGATTTTAAAGATTAAGCCTGTGCAGTTCAGTAGAAATGTAATTTACCTCAACAGAAATTGCTATGAAGACATCAGAGAATTAAATAGAATGTGCAAATGTTGCTATAAGCTTTTGAAGCATTTTATCAAAGGATATAATTTTCAATGAATATATGAAAATTTTCCAGAAGGATAAATCAGAGATCAAAAATAATATAACTTGAAAATCTTATTCATCTGAGAAAACTGCATTTACTCCTTTCAGAGACATATTTGAATATAAGAATATATAAGAACATGTAAGAATTTTTTGAGTAGCAATTTTGCTATTGAATTTCATTATTTTATTATAAGTCTTAGCAACTTTATTTTTCAACAACCAGCTTGTAGAATCAGCTAATTATTTTGATATTTTTATAGAAGTCACTCTCATAAAAAAAAATTATAAAGTTATGCTAAACCATAAAGCAAAAGAAAAAAAACCAAACTAGAAAGAAAAAACAAAAGTAACCCCTTCTCAAGTTTAACATGTAAAATAATAATTTTTAATATCTTGAAATAGAAACATCTGGATTCCTAAATACACTATGACAGCCGCTACTAGAACTTGACAGCAAGGGAAATTATCAAACTACGTTTCCTTTTTTTCTTTTTTCTCTTTTTTTTTTTCTTTCCTTAAGAAAAGAATGGGGAAGTTCAGCCTAGTTTACAAAGTAAACTGGGAAACAATGACACAAGAATGTAGGTCTGTTCAAAATTTTGCTTACACTTCCATACAGAAACAACTTTGTTTAATCTTCTGGAATTAATTCTCCAATTGCTCAGATAACCTTTTTCTGTGCTGATTCAGTGAAGGATATAAATTACAGATGGTGATTCAACATATTGTTCTAAGGGTACTTTTCCCCAGGATGTATGTTACTTGCGCTCCTTTTACAGTCATGGGGAGATTTTTTTATGAGGAAGTTTAATGCTGAGAATGCTGAATACGAAATAAGCACATCTTTTTTTATTTCTCTCCCCACTGTTTTTGAGCAGTTGCACTTCTGCCTTGCTTTAATTTCCCTGTACAGCTGAGTTTTTGTACAGTAGTCCAGGCAGGTTGTGAATATTTGTCCAATAAGTTTGTTGAGTTTTAGTTAAAAACCCATGACCTTGACAGTAGAATTTCAGATGAAACATGTTTTATTATGACAAATAAGAATGTCCCAATGGAAAGCCTTTCTTTATTTCTAAACTGGTGAGTCTATATAGCAATACTGTGTCCTTTCCATTACTTCCACTACTTTTACTTAGCATGCTCCAAAAATTGCCAGTATCATTCTAGAAGATTATTTTCCCTTCCTTTTGGGGGCATTTTATTAATCAGAAGAAGCTACTAATCACCTTAGAATTTATTATCCTTTTTACTGACAGCAGGCTTCTGTGGTTTTAATATTGTATTTTAATTTTGTATGTAATTTGGCTACTTTTTTTTCTTTTTTTAAATACATGATCCTATGCATCAAGAGCTTTTCTGTCTGGTTTGCAAAATGGAAAACAATGCTTTTTACAAACTGTTAATCTCATATCACATGGTCAGCATAGCAATACACTCAAGCATGACCTCTTGGTGCTATGTGAATAATTTCTAGAATCTGTGGCTAGATTTCATTTTGCTGTTAAGAAGAAACTGAAACTAGAAAGGAAAAGACATCAGTCAGTAACTAGCTGAACAGTTGTTCTGCTTATTAATTTCTTTGTCATTTCTGTTTCTGCAAGGCAACTCAGCATGAAAACATTGTGGCAAGTATGCATCTCAGGTGTTAACAGTGTAAGGACAGGTAAAAACCTAAATGCTTTCAAGCCTGTCCTCACCTGCCCTTCCAGCTCACTCCTTTGTCTGGCTGTTCTGAGCTGTAGAGGAGATTTCTCTGCCTCCTCATTTTCAGAGACAAATTCAGAGTTCAATTCAGCAAACTGTTTCTTGCTTATCCTTTTTCTTTTTCCAGGGTATCCATGATTACTGAGTATAACAGTTTTTCTGAAGCTGCTGCTCTTATCCCATTTTCTTAGCAGCAAAAATCAGTAGTAAAGGAGATCTCACATGCCCCTCTCTGAATCTTTAGATTTCTCTTTCATGTTTCAACTGTTGCTTAACAGTCTGTAGACCTCTTGCTGTGATTGTAACTGCTCCACTTATCTGACCTTTTGACTGAGAATTTTATTGCTGACTTATTTTCTTTTTAAAGACTTGACCACTTTGGATGCAATTTTTTTCAAGACACCTCATCACTGGCCCAACACTACTTCCATTATACATAGGTAAAGTAACAGAAGATTAGACATACTCAGTACTGGGTATGTTTTAAAATCCTAGCCAAGCAATTTCTCTCCACCCTTCTGTAATCAGGTCATCCCAGTAAAACCTCATCTGTTTGTTCATCTCAAGAGCCCTTCACAGGACTGTCAGCAAATGTGCTCGATTTTGTCACTGGAGATTAAAGTTCACGAGAAGAGATGAAGTCTCCACAATGATCAGTCTCCAAATCACAGTCATACTGTTAGGAATAAATCTAGAGTTTAGATATCTGTAAGTCAGAATTTGGATTAGAAGTGAGACCAGTCTGCTGATACTAATTAGCAATGTGGATATATTATTATCAGTTAGCCAATGGTCATGTTTTTGTACCATGGTCATTTGTGTATCTCCTCAGAAAAACTACCCAGAACAGATATTCAGAAAAATGCACAAGGTTTTATAACTGAAGGAGATTTTTGTGTCTGGCCAAGCAAAAATGAATGAGAGCAACCAACAACAGTGCAATATTGACAAGACACAGATCTAACTATTGGGATGAACATCTGGACTTGTCATGTCTTTTAAGATTTTTGCCTCTTTTCTTGAGGTGTTGTCACTTTATACTTGAATAGCAACAATATTGTAGATACTGGTAGCATATCTTTAAAAGTTATTCACAAAATGGTGAGGAAAGGGCAAGAGAGATTGCCCTACCCATGATTTTCCTGAATTTGATTTTGACCTAGACTGAAAAGACTGCCACTGTCGCATACAGTTCTGGTCCTTCTGAAGAAAATAGCAAAAGTTATCCTATATACTTTCCTAGAGACTCTGGTGAGTGCAATCTATTGTCAGCTACAGACATTCAGTTCAAATGGATAGTAGTCTGCACTTGGCATGAGGAGGCTTTTTGTGTCAACATGTGAAAGTGGGCATTTCTCAGGTTCAGTATCAGTACACGTGCACTATTGTCAGCTATAAATGTTCATTTGTAGTATAATTTGCTTTAAATTATTAGGTGGTGAACTTTCTGGTTCGTTTTGCTGTAAATTGAGATTTTTCTTTTCTCATAAATTCCGTATGGATTTTTTTTAGGTCAGGTTTGTAAGTATGTGTACTATTGTAAGTGGTGTGTAGTACAATAAATAAATTCTTATTTGTGGGCAATATAATGCTAATTCCTTGATAACTGGTTGTCTGGAGTGGACTGCCAAAGTATTCTGGTTTCGGAGAAAACAACTAAATGTCTCCACGTGACCTTGTTTGCCAAAATGATGGGTCATTAAAGCTAACCCAATGCATTTTAAGGGTGGATGCTTAAAAATCTAAAAATCTTTGGAGTATTCAGATATAGGTTCCCTTTTCTCAGTCTCTGTGGTACATGCCAAGTGTGCTGAATTAGGCAAAGGAAAAAATTCTGACAAGCAAACAGTATAAAAATGGAGCAGATAGTTTGTTTCTAAAACAGGTGAACATTGTCAGCCAACCATCATCTGCAAATGGCAGCACTGAGATATTATAATAAGCTAAAGGAATGAAGTGGCAGTATTGCTAGCAATGAAAAATTATTTCATCATTTAGTTGTTAAAAGTGAAATGGACTGCAGGTTTATGTCAGGGGAGGGAGAAACAATCTTTATCATGGGATGCAATTATGTCTTTTTTTAAATGTTTAAAGCAGTAAAAGTTGTAAAGTGCGTGGATACAGCAATGTGCCGTTGTCTCTTGGGGAAAAAAAAAATATATATTTTTGATAACTGTAGAGTTTAATAGAGTCTCTGGTGAAACTCTTCTGGGAGAAGACAACGGAAAGTCATCTCTTTACCGCACTCATTTTTAAAAAATATACATCTTCTCTGATATTCATAATTCTAGAAGACTTTAATGTTAAGTCACTTGAAGAAAGGAATAATATAAAATTCGTTAAAAGATGAGGATTTTTTTTGTGTGTCCAGAAGTCTTTGCAGTTAGATCAAGTGTATTGAAAGCAAACCTGTAAGGGAATGGCTATATTAAGTTTGATACAATTTTGATAAGTCCAAAAGATTTTTTTTCTTACTGCCTTCTATGAGAGTGTGAGACTGAGGAGAAGTGAGAAATGACAATGCCATTAGAGTAGGTCCACATTTAACAAATTTGGCAAGCATAAAAAGAAATACATGGCTGAGCACTCTGCTAAAAAAGACCCTTAGTTGCCATCCCTGAGATCGATATGTGCTGTAGTGGCTTAAATAATGCTTTGAAATCCCACTGCAAATGGAAATCAATTACAACAGCTGTAACTGTTTTGACTTTCCCTGTATATTCAAGATATCTTTTTTGGTGTATTTTTTCTGGTAAGGTAATGTAGGTCAATGTTTTAGTTAATTCACAATGTGTGTGAGCTCTGAACCTCAATTTAGGAGGAAACAGCAATCTGCAACCTCATTTAGTTGTAGATCCTTTAAAATGCCAGTTTTGGAAGGGGATTATGAAGTAACAGAAAATAAATAGGAAAAATATATGTTAGTATTATTCACCATTTTAGTACATACACTAAATACATATCTCTAAATAAGAAATTGTGTTATTAGAAGTAACAGGTCCACAGATACAGTGAATTTGAATGCAAATGGTGACATTTTGATAGCATAATTTTGCAGGTGTAATTCATTCCCCGTAGGTGTCCAGCCAGAATTTTATGTAGCAATATAATACTGAATCATCTGTATTAGTGGTAGGTGGTATTCTTGTCCAGATGCACCAGTGCCAAGAACACTCCTCCCTTCCCACCCTGCTGCAGTCCTGCTTTTCTGGGCTTGTCTTCCCTTCCCCTCTGTCACTTCTGCTCTCATGTTACCTTTCCCTTGATCAAGGCCCTGCCCCTTGGAGCAGCAAAATTAAATTGTTCAGAAGACTTGGATCACATTAGATTGAGTCAAAATGGCCTAACCTAACTCTATATAGAGGAAGGTTGACCTCTCTGTGCTATAGCAGTATTTTTTCTTAAAGTTATTTGTCTTACTTCTGCAGATGTTACAAGTTACTGATTAAAGCTGAATGATTCTCA
This sequence comes from Pelecanus crispus, assembly GCF_030463565.1. Lineage (NCBI taxonomy): Eukaryota > Metazoa > Chordata > Aves > Pelecaniformes > Pelecanidae > Pelecanus > Pelecanus crispus. The sequence continues at coordinate 17,286,090 of NC_134651.1, read as the reverse complement.
AGCCAATCTTGGGACTGTCTAATCTTATTTTTCCTCTTATCCATATTTTAAACCTCTGGCATTTTATCTAGCTATATTAAAAATGTAAAGTTTGTTCTCAGGTTTCTAAGTTTTATTTCCTGCTCAGTTGTCAGTATTTTTGTTGTTGTTGTTTTGGGACTGTCTTGCTGATTAAAGAGCATTTCTCTTCATAATCTGTCTCTGAAATCTGTTTCATTTTCAGTGTGTTAACCAATTGCATATGTACAGCATTGTGAATGTTATTTGGAAAAAATAAACACACCTGACTAGCTGCCCAGATAAAAGAAAAGTAGTATGCTTTGATTACATTTATGCCACTTTTCATAAACATGTATAATGACTAAGGGAATTTTTTTTTTTTTCCCAGAAAATGTCATATGCATATTAGAGAATTTTGAACTTGTTAATGCATGCCAAACAGAAACTTTATTCTAAAAGCTATACTCTGCTTGTCATTGAAAAGAAGGTATGCCTCATTATTTGTAAACAGTATATGATGGATCAACATTTTCATAACAACTTTGAACTTCATGAACTGTGAACAGGTTCAGCCCAAGCGCTAGTGACAGAAATATGCAGGTATAATGCTAAATAATTTAGGATAGCTTGAAAAATAAGAGTATTGTCATGGGCAACTTGTGAATAGAACAAAATACTGAATTCAACAACTAGATAACTTGCTAGAAATTATTTCAGTTATTTTTATTGCTAGGCCATGTTTGATTTGCACATATATGTGACTTAATGGAACAGCTCAGGTGCTTAATATGAAGCATAAGATTAAGTGCTTCACTGGATCAAGACCCTGTTTGATAGTACCTTGTTCTCTGGCCTATGCTAATTCATTTTCTGGCTGATTACAGTGGCCTATAAGGAGTGTGAAATTGCTTTCCATGGGAATTTTCTCCCTGTGATAGCGATGTGTGCATCTTTTGAAGGTTATCTGCCCAGGATTCATCATCTGTGGTGCAGTGAAATTCTCCTCCCCATATTTCTTTCATGAACCACGATTTATACATTTTAGCTCTATTCAGAGCTGAATAGAAGCAGCAGTTTTCTGTCTCATTTTCCTGAGTTCTTGGAATTACTTTTCAAGCTGGGACATGTTTTGAGGGGTTTCTGCCAAATCAGCTGGTACATAATGGTTGTAGGAGTTTGCTGGAACTTCTGTTGTTAGTGGCATAATTATGTAATTATGTGAAATCTTTGAAACCTGTTAGTTGAGGGGGTGCAATGAGTTAATTTCTTTATCATCTTACTGAGTCTCTGTAAAAGAAATTATTGTTGAAGCATCATATCTGAAAGGGGTTTACTTAGTGGACCCAAGCAACTTCACCATTATCATCTTTGCCTCAGGCTATGCCAGGCTGCTTAACAGGCTGAGGAAAGGAAGGGTAAAGGGACACCACACCCTTCAAGCCCTGCACCCCACCCCTCCCACCCCCAGTTTTTGTGGTACATGAAATACTGACACATGTTTTGTTCAGTTCCTTGGCACAGCAGCCCTTTCCCAGATGTGCCAGATGATTTTGCAAAGCATGCTTCTGCCCTTGCAGAGGAAGAGTCAGGACCCAGAGATTTGTTGGTCTATACTCTGCACCTTTGGCTAGGGATAAAAAAGTTTCTCCCCTGGTGTCCTGGAGGAGTGGGAAACTGGTCAGAAAGGGAATTATCTTAAGAAAGGAGCTTCATTTCTAAATATCCTTATAGGAGGTTAATGTGTGTGCATGTTGACTTTTACATTTTATGAATTGTGATTGTTAGACTCATAATTCAGCATTAACCTGTAGCCATACTACTGGGTCAAATTATGGAAGCCTGTGAGAAAAGGCACATATTCAGCCCCGTTATTTGCATTTGGACACTATCACAACTGTCAGTTGGTGGCCTGTCTTTGTAATTAAGAAAAATCAGATGTATGCCCTTCTATTGTGTACTTCTGGCTTAAGATGTTTATTTTTCTTAGAGAGAGCAATTCTCCTACAAGGGGAATAAATGGTCTACAGAGGGATGAGAAAACAGCTGGAGGAGTGTTTTTTCCTCCAGCTGGCCTGCTTGCTGGAGAACAGGAATGGGGTTTACCAATTCCAGTCTGACTACCTCTTTGAAATGAGCAAACACGTGAGTTTAGTACATGATGCAGAGAGCCTACCCGATGCTTGAAAACCTTTATTACCTGCAGATTGTGTTGATGAACAGTTGAACTTCAGTCTTCTGAAACTGTCACTGAGTCCTAAATGGTACCACATTTGAGCTCCATGGTCTCAAGTGATCTAAATCTTTTACAGTCATTAGCTTTCTGGCATTTGTGTTGAAATGAAAAGTATTCTGTATTACCAAGAACATGAGCCTGTTTATCTGCAGAGAAAACTGCACATTTGGATTTCCGTCCAATCTACTCCAGACTTTTCATTTTCAAATAATATGATTCTTTAGAACAGATTGTTCTTAATTCTGCCTTCTTACACAGCTTTGCAACCTTCCAAGTTTTCTTACAGGAGAAAATGCATCTTTAGTTTTAGATTCTCATTTTGCCTTTTATGCCTTTCATTCTCTGCTCACAAAATCAGTTAAACATGCTAGACAGCATCAGCTGTCTCCTAGGGATCTAAAATTCTTTCACAGTGCTCAGTAGGAGATCAGCTGCAGACCAAGAATAACAGGAAATACATTATTTATGTGCTCCATTCCTTCTGAGCTGGCAGCTCCAGAATTCTGGGAGGTGTAAACAGTGTTGAATTTTCCACATCTCAATGTAAATTGGAACACACTATTATTAAACATTCTGGAAGTCCTGAAAATATTTCTGTTACTGGACCATCTCCATCTTTTCCTCTATTCTCTCTCTCCTTTCTTCCCCTTCTTTTGCTCTCTTCTAAATAGGTTATTTATACTGTTCTGCAAAAACTTAAGTTGCTAAATGTTTATTCTACCTAATATTTGCTTTATGATTGTCCCCGTTCCTGTCCCCAGTAAAAAAAAAAAAAAAAAAAAAAGTAAAAAAGTTTCACACTGTGAACACCTGAGATGTCCCTAGGACAATCCTTACAAAACTGCTGGATAAATTTCACCATGTTCAAGTGTACTTGGCCAGATGTGCCCATGATGGCCATAAGATACAATGCTCTTTGCAGACATACTGACTGGAGGAATGCGTGTACAAAAATATTTTGACTTGCAATATCCACATATGTCATAAAAACAGAACAAAAGAAAACCTCCATAGCTGTCTGCAATATTGATTCCACTTGTTCAATTCAACCTAAGCTGCTTAGTGTCTTATAATAAACAGAGTAAACACACTGGCAGCACAGTTTCTTTTCTCATGAAAGACCAGTGAAGAGCCCGCATACAGCTTCAGGCATATTCAAGCCTTGTTTTACTTTTAAAAATAGCAACAAGACAGAGTTTCTAGCTGCTGCATATTCAGACTGAACGGATTAACCCATACACCTGTAATTACACGCCCTCTAACCTGATGGGTGATTTGTTTGAGTACATTGGCGAAGGGTCAGATTCTATTGTGGGAGAAGAGCTGAAGCAATTTCTGACACAATTCCAGCATGAGGCATGAAATCCATTGCAGGAAGAACATTTTCTGTCAACAGTTGGATCAGTTTCTACAGTGGTGTAAGGAATGCATGTTTGGTTTGCAGGTTTTAATTAGAATTCCAGTGATCTTGATGGGCTTATTATGCAGTTCAGCTCTACCTCTCACAAATTACATGTTTTGTAAAACAGACTGCTGTTTTCTGTGCTATGCAAGAAGAAAAAAAGGCTTTATCTGCCACACACAGAGCGAGCTGCTTCTTGCCCTCTTTAAAAATCTTTTTGGAGTATGGCAGTCAAAGAGTAGAGGTGATAGAGAAGCCAAATCTCTAGCTACTCAATTTTTAAGTTATGCTTTCTGGGTTTTTAGAATGATGACAATACTAATCTGACCTTTTAAATATAAAAGCATATTTGTAGTTCTCTGGTCCGTGGCAGTAGTCCTCAAAATATGAATTTCATGTTGGTGTTTTCTATCTCTCTTTCTCTTCCCCCCATCCCGCCCCCCTCCTTGTTCTCCTTCTACTTTTATTTTCTCCTTGGTCTGATGCATGTCCTTTCTTTCTGCTGTGTTACACTCTTTCACCTATGTTCTTTTTGTCTTTTACTAACTGCCAGATATTGTCTCCCTCTATATAGAGAGATATTTGATGGATTTTACTTCAAAGGCAAGTGTTGCTTGACCAAACACCATTGTGTTAATAAACAAGCAGAGAAAAGGCTTTTTCTTCCTAATCAATATGACAAATCCTGGCTATTGGCTGGCTTTTAAACCATGGTAATAAAGCCATAGTGTTTAATGGTTATGTTCAAATTAGCAATACTGTGATTTTTCTAAATCTTTTTAGCTACTCTGGTAATAGCTGTATAATACAATACAAGAACATCCATATACTGGCTTAGTTTATGCTATGTGATTAAATAGTAAAATATAGATTTCATATATGTGACATCATTCTACATCTTTATTAATCTTTTGATATTGGAGTAATATCCTTTATTCATTAGAAATTAAATAAAACAGACAAATGTGTCTTTCACTACCTGTTGCAATAAAAATATGAAATATTGTGTCATTAATGTATTCATTATATGCATTTTTAATGACTTACATCAATAATAATGGATAAAACTAAGCTTAGATAAAGCAACAGAAAATGCATCTTGATTCTACTTTATATAGACAAACAAATGTCAAGCATTGCAAAGGGTTCTGTAAGACTTTTTTTGGTAATGTTCTCTTGAAAGTGATTTCTGTGTTTGTGTGTGTTAGAATATGTATAGCGTTAAGGACCAACACTGGTGCTATAAGCCATATTTTAATAATGGTCTCAGTTAAATTATATTTATGTGTATTATTGGTCTGACGTACAATGGCTAAATGCCCTTTCTCTCCCAGTGTATCTATCCTAATTTACTCTGCTTCCTCAGCTACAATACTAAACACCTTTTGTTTGTCTAAGTTCCATGTGTTCCCCCAGGGTAGCTGGGAAAGGGAACCCTTGGGGATTTTTGCTTTTTATACTTACAGCTATATACACACTCAAATACATGTAGATACCAATCTATATATTGTATTTATATAATTATGAAGATTGTGTATACTTTACATTATATATAATCTGAAAGTCTGTTCAACTGTGGGATAATCAGTTAGATGTATTTTGGGACTAGTACTTTGGATTTAGATAGCTCAGTAGGACATAGGCCATTACTAGTTTTATGAAGATGAAATTTCTACAGGGTAGTAAAATTTCAGTGTAGTATAGTTCCTTCAAAAAAAATAGTCAACTTCAGAAATAAACTCATTGCAAATTCAAAGGCAATAGCTTCCATCAGACTTGTTTCTACCACTGAGGATATGAGCAAAACATCAGAGATTAGGGTTGTAGTCAGATTAGAAGGAGATCTCTGCAAAAAATATAAATACTAAGTAACTAAAGGTGCTTTCTTGAAAGCAATTTAAGCCAATCAGATATGGACAATCCTCTTCAGGAGTATCACGTCAACTTCTTTGTTTCTGTTTAGGTTAGCATTGTGCCTCCCTTCTGACCAGGATTACCTGACAGGAAAAAAAAAATCAAGTTTCTCAGTGTGATCCACTCATATTTCACTGGGATAAAAAGTAAATCTTGAAGAATATCATAATATGGGTAAAAAATTTTTTGTGAAGAGATAATTAAACATTTCCATTTCCCTGGAAATACTCCTAAAATTTTTTTCCATTCTTCCATTCGTCAAAAAATCCAAACATCCATACCTTCAATGAAATAGAAAATTCAAGAAACCTTGGTGCTGTAACACTGAAATGTTTTCTCTGAGCTTTTAATGTAATATTTTCTTTCTCCTGTGAAAAATATTGGAAAATATATATGTCCTTTTTTTTTTTAAAATTAAATTCTTTGTTCCATTTGACCCTGAGAAGAAAACCACTTCACTTGTGTTTTGCTATTACTGGTTCATGTTGGTTCACGTGCCTATTTTACCACACGTGGAAAAATATTTGACCAAAGTATACCTGTCCCAGCCTACAATACTTTGGAAGAAAGCCACAGTTTGTCAGCATGCCCTAGTTCAAGATCAAGCCTGTAGGCATCTGAGCTACTGGCAGATTAATGTCACACTGGTGCACAAAAAAAAAAAAATCTTGATTTCAACAAAGTATTTTTATTTGGGTTGATTCAGCCTATAAAAGCACAGTTTAGCTACGTTCTTCCTCTCTTCCTTATGGTTTAAAATTTTAGAAATTTTTAAGAAACAACACAGCTGAATATTGAGAGAGAATTCCTCTCTGTCTTGTAATTTTTCCTTTGTCTTTTTTCTGTCCAAACGCATTAACACATTTAAGACCTCACAGGGCAGGAAATCCTTGGATTGAATCCTAATTCCACTGGAAGTCAGTGAGAGTTTTTCCCTCTTTGACCTTTGTGGGACTAGGATTTTGCACTTCCAGCACCTGTGCAGACCAAGAATCCATTGCCTTGTTGGAAGGCCAAGACAGAGGCATTTGCCTCTGTCCTCCTCTTTCTCAAGCTTGCTTCGGTCAGAAGTTTCTTTTTTTCCCTCATATAGTAAATGTTATGTAAAAGCCATATTATTTTTATCTTGATTTTGAAAATGTCATTCATACTGAGCATCAGCGAGTACATTTCCTTGGTTTCAGATATATTCTTCCATCTGGAAAATTGTAATATACTCTTGGTTTACATTTTCTTATGAAAGGATGTCTTTCCCAGCTGCATGCTATTATCACAGAGTTTCTAGATGCAGACCACTGCACCAAAACGAAAATGCTGACACCTACTGCTAGTTTGCAAGGCCAGTTTTCAGATAAAAAATAAAAGAAAGACGCATGAAACAATTTCATTTTGGAAAGTTCTTTTAAAGTTTCTACATGAAAAAAGGTTTTATTATCAAAAGAGCTTAGATCACTTGCACCAGAAGGTGTATGACCTGAGGGTGTTTTTCCTCCTGTATATGTCTTAATATAAGTATTAAAATAATTTAGAGGAATAATTCTTATCAGTCATAGATTTAAAAAATACATAATTAAATATGAAATGAATTTTTGGGTATTGATATAATTTTAAATTGACCTATTTTTCTTTCTCAAATGATTTTTCCTTGTTCTTTTGATTTTACAAAATTTATGATAGAAGATATTTTAATATTTTTTTCATTCACAGAAACTTATTTTAATAAGGCCAATATTGTTGATAGAAATGTTCCACAACTTGCATAATCAGTGTAAGATGCATATCCTTAAAGTTCTGCATCATTGAGCTCCACCTCTCTGAAATACCACCCTGTCATATATCTTGCCAGGGAGTTCAAATAAAACCATATTTGGGGAAAAAATAAATTTTTAATAGGCTGGGGTTTAAAAATAAAAAAGCCCTGGTTCTAGCCTTGGTTAATCATTTGGATCTAAGAAATGGAAGCTTTCCACATTACTATTGCTGTCCCAACTACAAATGGCAAGACAGCCAAGAGAATAATATGAACCACAGGGCATCACCTGTAGTTAAAGAGAAAATATGTCAATTGTAGTACAGAGACATTGATGTAGATTGTTGTTTATCAGGAAATCACATGAAGTTCACCCTTCCACAAAGGATTGCTTACAGGGCTAAAAACGTAAAGGATTTTCAGTAAATTGCAGCTGCTGTTGAGTGCTTTATTGACCCTTGCTTCTTGTGTGTCAGTGTAGAAGTTCTGTGGATTTGTGACATGCCAGCGTTGTCCTGAAAGAGGAAAGCCATCAAATTTGCCCATAGATTTAGAGAGGATGAATGTGTTCAGTTCCTAGGATGAGACAGGCAACAGACAAAAGCAACATAACAATGCTATAAACTAAACTCAGCTGTTTCAAGCAGTTCCCTTTTATCCTTAAATGAAGAGATTCTCTAACTAAAAGTGACAGAGAGAATATGAATAGAAGACTAAGTACTTTGTTGTTTTCAATGAGACACTTTTCCAATGTGTCTTATAAAAGAAAACCAAGCTGCAAATAAATAGGCACCGTAACAGTAGGGTGAGTGTGTGTGTATGTGTTGAGGGAATCTTACAACAGGAGATCTTGGTCTATTCACAGCTGCAAAAATTTGTATGTGGAGACAGACTTCATCAGTTACAGATTCTTACCTAAGCAAGCTGTGCAAACAAGCTGGAACCAGGTATACCCAGAATTACTCTCTCTAAATCTCTGCAAAGATGTTGTTCTTGGTGCTATTGGAGATATTCATAGTCCTAAAGTACTTGCAGTATTGAAGACTCTCTTATCTAAGGCATATCTTGTCCGATATCCCACTGAAGTACTAACTAATCCTCTGGAAGAATCTTGCTTTGCTTCCTAAACTCTTGTCACTTTCCCCAGTATAGAAATAGATTACAAATCACATTCAGAAACAGCAATGTTAGCCTTACAGAAAGAAAATTTTGTATATATCTAACTATGTTAATTACAGCTGTCGGGGTGGGGGGAGGGGGGCGGGGCAGGGGTTGGACACAGGAGCAAGAAGGAAATGGAGTCAGGCAGGCAGAGGGGATATTACACTTGTTCAGATGAAGAATAAAGTAAGCACTGACATCCTGCTTGAGAACCCACTGCAGTCATAAGTATCTATCAAATGACTTGAGTAAGCTTTAACACTGTAGTATGCTTCATTTGCTGGCAAGTGTCCAAGCTATATATTTATATATTCTGCAAAAATACAGCTTATGCTGTGTTGTAGTATAATCTGGATGGGAAGGTTATTCTTGTTGCTTCAAAAAAAACAGTTGAAAGACTGAAATCAAAATGGTCCTCAGCCATGTAAAATTTAAACTATTAAGCCCTGCAATAGTAATTCACGTAATTCTATTATGTGCATCAAGCTTTCTGATAGGCAATATTAGTGGAAATACTTTTCTCATCAAAACCACATTCAGTTATAGCAGAAGCGAGAGAGAAAAGAAAGCTTTGTATAAAATTGTCATTGGAGTTGCCAGTTTTATAGGAACTCCCATTCTCTAGGAATGGGAGACATAATGACTAAATAAAATAAAACTAGTTGAGATGCCTGAAACAGAAAATGTCCGTTTAGATTATTATGACTTTAGACAATAATTGCCTCAGATGTACTGCTAAAACAAGGCATACAGAACTTATTATAATCATCATGCTCTGTGAAGGGCTATTTTAATGGAAGAAAAGTATAGCATGAGAGAGAAGATGATCCACTTTCAAAAACCATCAATGCCAAATTAATCAAAATTATTAAAGCTAGATTAAAATCCAAGAAGTTGTTCTATTTTCCTAGTGCATAAAATGAGCTGACTAACTTCAAGTCAAATACTTCTTTGTGATCTCTGCTACATGTTTCTGTTATGATTTCTCCATCTGCTCTTGGTCCAAGAATCTCAGACATCACCATACTCCAAAGGAGCACAGAATAATAGTAATAATTAAAACCCTGTAACAGAGCTTTATAGTGTGTATGCCTGTCCATGGCTGTGGAAGGAAAAAAAAAAGGGGGGGGAGGCCTCTGTAACAGACATTATTTATAGGTTTGGGATTTTTTCTTAATTTTGTCATACTGCTTGACAAAAAGTGAATGAAGTCAGACACCCTAGAGAGTGTGGACTGTGCTACAATGTATGTCACAAATGCTATTGTTTCTTGCTTTAGAAAGTAGAAATATTAGAAAACATTGAAAACACTTTAACTAGAGTTCTGACAATGAAAGAGAAAGGGCAGTGTCTGTCTTGTGTGAAGAAGTTTCTCTTCCCTGACTCAGCCAATGCACATAAGTCATTGTTTGATGGGTACCTGCTGCTGGGTACCCATGCTGCCGACTTTAAAACCTGCTCTGGGGATGGCTTGGAACAAAATGAAGTTATTGATATTTGTTCCAGGCTTTTGTGGTGTATTATGATTTCTCATGAGCGTTATTATACTTAGACAATGGTATACATTAGTTATGCAATAAATTATACTCTGTTTAAAAATTTCAGGCAAATTGAATTAATCATGTATACTCACACTAGGTATCTTCAGTGTGCATTTAGCAAGGTGGTTTTTTATTTTGTTTTGTTTTTCTCTCCTCCTGTGCTAGGAAAAGATCTGAGCCCAGCTATTGCACACGGCAAATTCAGTCCTACTTAATTAATATGATTTTTTCCTCCATTTGTGTGCATAAAACTGGAATAAAGGTCTTTCCAAGGAATTGTAAACAAAGTTTATTTACGGTAACAATAAAAATTTTAGATGTATACCTTACATTGAAAACTAAATACTTGATTTATGACATACTTTATGGTACTTTTAGAGTTTGCAACAGCAGTGAATACTACTGGCTTAGACACTTATTGACACTTATTGCCTTTTGATGTGTGACAGGGGATTTGGGAGCGGGGGAGGGGAAGTTGATCTATAAAGATTTTTGTGGAAACAAACTGAAAGTAGCTTGAGATGAATTTTTTAATCATTTTAGGGAGCCCAGTGGTTAGATGTCAAATAGAAAGAAAAAGATAGAAAAAGAACAAATAAATTCAGTCATAAAACTGTGGAAGGGGAAGAAGGAGCAAACAAAATTTTAAATTGTCACATTTGTTCATCTGCTGTGACTGGTTGTGCAAGTTCTAAATTTCAAACTGATCTTATCCCTTTGAAGATAGCAGAAACTTTATCTTGACTTCAGGAGATGCAGGATTGGGCTCTAAGTGTTAAATGAACACTATTTTATACTGAGTAGCAAATTCTTGGTCTAACAAGATAGATAGAAAAGTATATAAATTAAATTGCTCATGTAAACCAATTCTATTTACATCCTAAATATGTTACATCTATTTATATTTTTTGGTCTTTTAAAATCTAACACCTCTGTAATGTACAATGCTGTGTAAATCAAGTGGTGATCTACACTGTATGCTATATTTTAGTGTTCTTTAAGCATTATGTCCAAGATATATTATGAAAAAGGTTGTGAGCAAAATATTCCTCAGTCCCTGCAGTTGTCTTTACACTTCAAAGAGCAGATGTTCAGCTTGTCTGATGAGCTGAGCAATATCACTCACTGCATTCATGGAAAAATAATCTTGAAATAAAGAACCTCAACTTTATGATATATATTAGGTGCTGAATCAATTTTTCATTTACCTACTCACAGTTTTTATTGCAGATTTTGTAATGCATGATAAGCAGTGCCAGAATAACACATGCAATCATGCAGTGGGAATTGGTTTTTGTATTAGTGTGAACTGCTGACTTCAATTCATTTCCCTTCCATTTGAAACTCCTTCTCTAAAAAAAAAAAAAAAAAAAAAGAAAAAAAAAAGAAAAAAGATACTTAGCAGGGGCAATAAAATGGATCTGGTAAAACTGAGGTGTGGTGCTTACAGATTTTATTGTGTTTTCAGGCAGAGCAAGCAAGTAATTTGCCCCACACCGGCAGTACCTCCAGCAGCAGCTCCAGCAGCCTGGGTTTTTTTCCTCCATTTTTGAGTCACCCAGTGAGCGGTAATTCCATTTCTGCTTCCTTTGCTTGGGTAGGATAGAGAAGAATTTCCCCTAGCCTGTACCAGCAGCAAATAGGATCCAACTTCTGACAATAGAAGAGGGAGCAGAGTGACATTTTCTGTTAATTCTCTGCTCTCTGTCTCCCCTCTGCTCTCTAGGACTAGCCAGTGTTTCCTTTCTTCAAGCCCAGAGTTAAGGTTGGGATATTCGGTATGATATTGGTTCCTAACTTTATGGCTCAGCTTACTTGCCAAGTGCAAGTCTAAAGGATAACATTTTATTTTATCCATCTTGATTAGGAGTAATCATAATGGTAATAGCTTGTGCTCTACATGGCACTTTAATATGGAAGTAGGTAATCTTCTGCATTGTTTATGTGGAGAAACTAAAATATCAGCTTATGTGATTGCCATTTGTTAAATGACTAAAAATTAAATGGCAGGTTCCTGACAGAAATTGAATTAGGGTGCTGGATTCTCAAGACAGGTGCAAGTATGAATTCTCATACAATCCATACTTTAGTTTAAGCCTAAAGGACTACAGGGAAAAATTGCCTCAAGCCACATTTTTGGATGCAAAATGGGTAGAAATCTTTTGAGGGATGCAGGAACCAGAAGCCAGGAGCGTGCCTTTCACAGACATCAAGGGCAACCCCGAGTTCGCAGGGTTTTTTTGAGAAAGTTGCCTATATTGTAGCAGGGATTGTACATTCTGATCACCACCATTTTTCCACAAGAATAACAAAATAAAAATAGCTGAAAACACTCTTCACAAATCAGATTTCAGATTTTGAACATGATATTTTAAAAGATCAAATTTCAAATGTAGAAGCCATCATCTGACAGCCACTCTGAAAGTCATCTTCCTAGCCATTTCTTTAATGGTAATAGAAGTGGGATTTGAGAGAAGAGAGCTTGTTAAAGAGAAGGAGGGGATGCTGAAGAAATGAAGGCAAGTAAGAAATAAGAAAATCTAACAGAGGTCTGTCCGTGAAAAGGCAATAGAGAATAGGGCATGATGGACAATTGAAAAAAGCTTTAAAAATATTGCAGGCACCTAAAACATTTTTTATTGATAGACCCCTATAAAGAAAGTGGTAAATAGTACATTACTATGTGAATAATTTGTCTCTTCATTTGTTTTCTATTCAGGGACAGGAGGAGCGTGATAGAATTTGAACTTGTTTACATATATCACATGTTTATATTAATCTGTAATTTCTTGTCTACTAGGTTAAACTATCTGATGTTTATATGAAGCCTCTTACTTATGGAAGGCTAAAAAGAAAATAATTAGTCTATTGAGAGGCTGAATTAAGCATTTTGCTATATTCTGGCACACAAAAGAACTGATGCGACAGAAATGAGCATGGTGGCATAGGCCTATAGGAATGTAGTGCTGCACCTTTATGCTTCCTACTGTGTTTTTTCTGTTTATTGGAGTAAGAGGAATAATTAACTTTATGGTGCATTACTTTTAGCTTGACAACTGTGTCATTTCAGGAAATAACATTTCAATATGTGTCCTGGTTTCAGCTGGGATAGAGTTAATTTTCTTCCTAGTAGCTGGCATAGTGCTGTGTTTTGGATTTAGTAGGAGAAGAATGTTGATAACACACTGATGTTTTAGTTGTTGCTAAGTACTGCTTATGCTAGTCAAGGACTTTTCAGCTTCCCATGCTCTGCCAGGTACACAAGAAACTGGGAGGGGCCACAGCCAGAACAGCTGATCCAAACTGACCAAAGGGCTATTCCATACCATATGATGTCATGTTCAGTATAGAAACTGGGGGGGGTTGGCCGGGGGGCAGTGATCGCTGCTCAGGAACTGTTTGGGTATTGGTCGGTGGGTGGTGAGCAATTGCATTGTGCATCACTTGCTTTGTATATTATTATTACTATTATCATTATTATATTGTTATTATCATAATTACTATTTTACTTTATTTCAATTATTAAACTGTTCTTATCTCACCCCAGGGGTGTTTCTCACTCTTACTCTTCTGATTCTCTCCCCCATCCCACTGGGGCAGGGGGAGTGAGCGAGCGGCTGCGTGGAGCTTAGTTGCTGGCTGGGGCTAAACCACGACAATATGTAATGCCTTTAGTGGTGTTAGCAAACTCAGATTTTGTTGAAAATAAACTTATGATACCTGTAAGGTAATGTTTGACAATATTGGGACTATAATGACAATGTTACATTTGACTGTAAATTTACTCAATAAAGATCATTCAGAGTGGATTGTAGAGTATATGAACTAAGAATAGGGCATACAAGGGGCTATATAAATTGGATTTTGTAGCATAGAACACATTTGAGAATAATAGTTTCAATGGTATAAGACCTCTATATCCATGATCCGTCTTGTTCTTGCCAAGAAAAAGAATGAGCATGATGGTCAGAGCTTTCCTCTCTGGTAATATTATTACACTTGGATCTTTTTATCTCTGTTTACAAGCATGCAGTATTTGCTATAACAACTTTAATAATCATCATATGATTGAGAGATCTAATTCCAGATGTGCAGTAATTTTTGTTTAACTTGAAACATCTTGAAATGTTAAACTTGAAATGAAAAACTTGAAACATTACCATCCCATAATACCTCAGTTGGATGTTCCTTCTGGAAGTCCCCTACGCCAGCTAGTGGCTTTTTGGGCAGCAGTAGTAGCAGAAGGCTTCTGAGGTCAGCAGAACATTTTCTTTGACCACTTTCCAACAAAAACCACTCAAACACTTGTTTGTTATGTCTCTAAGCAGAGAATGATGTTGTTCTGGTGAATAAGAAGAAATGATGAAAGTTAACACAAGTCCTGATGGCCTTAAGTGATATAATGCATAAATTCTCAATACATGAAATTCTCACAGACAATATTTTCCATGCTTGAGTAATTAAACCAGTTAAAAGCAAGTTCCAACTTCAGATGTGCAATAATGTGTGTTAGAGGAAAAATCCACTGTAGCACATTTGGGATAGCTTGAGATTTACATTTGCAGTTTTTACCCAGTGTATCGCTTCTAGTAGCAAACAACATCTGCCAAGAATATAAAAAAAAATTGTGATTATGAGCATAGAAACCCACAAGTGGAAATTCCTATATTATATTTTAAAAGCATATCCAAACTTGCTTGATTCTTATCCTTGTCTCTACATCATCTACATGTTAGAGATCCTTTCCAAACTTAATGATTCCTAGTTTTTACTTTCATTAAAAATAATCCAGCCACCAAGCCAGAAAACGTGAAATTGCTACTCTACCCTAAACCAATTAGTTTAGTGGTGGACTTGGTAATGTTAGGTTAATGGTTGGACTGGATGATCTTAAAGGTTTTTTTCCAACCTAAACGATTCTATGATTCTATCATTCTATATATTTTCTTGGGTTTTGTCCCTGTAAAATGGAATTTGAGTCCTCTTACCATTCACATGACTGGTGAGAGGTGTGATGTATCTACAGATTTTCTCCTCCTTTTTTAGCCATTGACAGAAATGCTCTATTTTCTATTCAGTAAAATTTGAAGAAATTTGTACACTCTTCTACACAGCACCTTCGGCATGAAGATTCTTGTCACTTTGACCATAATAACAGCTCAAAAATGCAATTCTTTCTATCTGCTAAACACAAAAAAAAAGAATAAAAAGAATCTTTCATTTCATTACTGCTTTTTCATGAACTACTTCAATCTCCATATATGTGCTTCATCAAATCCCGTTCCCAGACTGCTAAACAGAATGCCTTTCTGTTCAAGACTGATCACTTGTTCTTTTGAATATTTTCCTTTGATTACATTATCCTTTCATCATGTAGTCTCTGCTTCCAGTGCTCTATTGATCTTATCTGTATGTGTCCCTGTTTCTTCCTATATCTCCACCTAAGTGTTGCACTATGCTTCATCTTCACATTTTCTTTGAATAGTTTTTAAGTGGTCTTCATTTTTCTTCCCTTTCACCCACCAGTTCTTCCATCTCTATTCTCCAGGCACGTATCTGTTGCTACCCTCACATATAATCCTCTAATTGCATTGTTTTGTCCTGTTTAGAGTGTCAACACCTCAGGTCAATGACCTATCAATGCTGTATCAGGTACATTTTTAAGCACTGTGGGAGCAGTGAAGAGGCAACAGTCACATCCTGTATAATATCAAGTGGTTCAGGACATATCAGTTTTATGATGATGAGCAAGGACAGCAGTTTCTATGTTTCTTGGTATTACAGCAACTGTCAATATATGGAAAGAATAATTCCATGAGTTTCACCAAAGAGACCTATAGTGATAACTATGGTGGTAACTGAGAAAACATAAAAACTTAGGACCTTGGGAGTGGAGCCATTCATAAATACATACAAATGGTCTACTCCTGCTCAGAGAAAAAAGCCACTTCACAGTGCTATCAGTCAGATGAATATACCCCAAAAGTATAAAAATGTGACAAGCTGAGAGTTTTCAATTTTCTTCTTACAAACTATTTCTGTAGTGTCCAAGGCACTACTGAAGACATAGACTTCAGTGACATTTCAGAAAAGCTCTTACCTTCAAATCTGAAAGCTGAACTCAATATATTTCTCTACTGAAATATTAGACCAAATTTGTTCTTAATGTTTCTGTCTTATGGGAAGAATATGAATATGGGTCTTTTTAAGTCAATGACATTACGTACTCACTTGTGATGATACAAGAATTTTCTCCAAGTGGAGTCGCGTTGATTTATTGAAGGGTAGGTCTGAATCCTTTCCATGACTGCCTACAGTGAAGGCAAAGTTCATGGTGTTTTAATGATTAAAGGCTTGTTTCTATTTTCTATTCAGCAGTGTAGATTAGAAGAATGTGGAAGCATAGCAATGTTTGAATGAGGTGGGGAGTCTGATGTGACATTCATAATTCATGTAGATTGCATCAGGGAGATGCTCGAAAAACTTCTCCTTATGTGTATGAGATTATTATTTTGCACATAATAAGATCTATTTTGTTTTTCTGCTGCATCAGGAGGGCTGTGCTAGAAAGTATAGAGCTACTCCATTTACACCACAGGCAGGACTGGAATTATTGAAGGAGTCTATCTTTGTGAAAAGCTCTTGAACAAATGAGTCTTCTGCAGACTGTAGAGATATATGTCAAAGGATCAAGATGTGTAACTTGGAGGTATTTAAAACTCGACAGGATAAAGTCCTGGGAAACCTGATTTGCTTTGAAGAGAGGTTTGGCCTAAATAACCTTTAGTGTTCCTTCAAACCTATAATTCAACTAGATTTATTTTAAAAACAAAAGGCCCTTTTGTCACCATATGCACTCAGTCCATTAGCTTCCAGCAAAACATGTCTACCAGTTGGTAATTCATATTTATATTTTCACGTCAGGACAATGCTTCCATTCTTTCAAAATGTTTTTCCAAAAAAAACCCAGCCAAATATACACTTTGTGTGTAATCATACAACTACTCAGTCACAGACAGTTTGTAGTGTGTACAGGAAGGGTTTGAAAGGGAAGGTGCTGAATGTTCCTTGAACCATCAATTCACAGGGACGTGCAGATAGAGTAGTTGGTTGGAAACAGAAGCTTGTATCTAGTGATCAGAAACGAGGACCAGAGATTAATGATGAAAACAAGAAAATAGCAGAGAGTTTTCACTGTCACAGCAGTAAAAACAAATGTTTATTACTGGGGATAGGCAGAAAAGAAACTGGTAGTGGTTGGTATGAACTATCCAACATTTTACTGGCTTTGACTTTTAGGTATAATGTTTGAAAGGATGTAGAAGGTGCCCCAGATGGGGAGTCCCATAATAGTTATCATCTCAGCTGAGACCTCTGTTTAGTAATGATGGTAGTTAATTCAGTAGTGTCTAGAGCCAGAGTTGATGTGAAATAACAATTCAGTTAGTTTTAATTTGCCATGCTCTAGCACAGGTTATGTTACATGACTTCAGAGAGAGTCTTCCAATTTTATTCAGTCAGAAGGAATTTTAAACATATGTATACTCCTTAATTCAACTGTATGAGGTTGCCTCTGGAAACCCAAAAAGTAGTGATACTTCAGCAAATGAAGCTGTCCAAAATCAGTTTTCTGTACATGTTCCTGTTGAAAAACGGCTAGCACTAAGTGAAACATACTTTGCTGTGGTAGGTATTCTCTGGCTAATGTGTAATTTTTACATTCTGTGCAACAAATCTATGGCATCATCATTTTGCCTTGTGTAGTTTAGTGTGACAGTAGCAGTAGAAAAGACCTCAGACTATATCTACACATGATGATTAATTTTATAGTTATGTCATCTTGATCTAGTTCTTCAGTCAAAAGACCTGGGGCAGACCACATAGGGAGAAATGCATAATGATAAGTAACAGCAGGAGAGTTTTGTTGAAGCTTTTAATGTTTTCTGCTTTTTTATTTTTCTAAATGAAAGTTCAGGAATGCTGGTATGGTAGACAGACTGCTGCGATGAGAGAAAGTTAAACATATTGCTATTTATCAAAAATTACAGAATATGACTAGTGACCACCCTCCTCCATAGTTAGCTGTGGATAGCCAACCGCCCTGCTTGACTGTGAATTTGACTGTATATCAGACTTTGACTGTGAGTTGGTTTCCTCTGAAATCACAACAGGAGAAGTAGTTCTCACTTTCCTGAGATAATTCGCTGCCAAAAGCAGGCTCCATTTGTGTGTCGTGGGTGTGCTGAGGTTGCTATTGTGCTTACTCAGTATGTACGTAACCATAGGAGTAGAGGAGGCAGGATATGTGCCCTGTACATAGACTGCTGAACTCTGCTCTGCTCCAGCTTACAGAATGCTCTTGGCAGTTGGCTTTGCTGCAATGGCCAGAAAGCAGCCCTACTGTAAGTACTGTATTTAATGTGTAAATAAGTGTGAAGTTTTCTCATTTCTGTGGGGTTATTCAGGTCTGTTTGCTCTCAGGATGAGATTAAGGTGATGCAATTTGTAAAGAAAATGCATTGCTGCCATATTCAGCTACTGAAGCTGAAGCTAGTGCAAAATATTTCCATTAGTTCATTAATATCTGCAGTGGGAAAATATTAGATCAGTGCTTTTTGACCTTCAGTTTGAATCGGTTTCTGGATGGAACTCAAGATATTGATCATAACATATAATTAGGTACATTTTGGAGCCAGCATACCACATGAATTTCCTCTCTGATTGCTCCATATTAGCCACAGCTGAGGTTTGCAAAGACAGTTGGCTGGAACATCCACAGGATAAATGAAAGAAAGGGAGCCAGTTTCTGCATAGTATTTCTGCAGGAGAATTGGGGTTTGGAACTTGTCTTTCAGTCCTGGGTCTTTGATGAGTCATTATGAAGAATAACAGGAGTGCATAAAGCAACAGGAGGGGGATTTAGCAATTCCTTGGCTATCTTTGAAAAGGCATCATCCTCTTCATTTTGCTAAGATAGTTCACTGCAGCATTCACTGAGATGGATAATGTACATTAGGCTGTGACTTTAACTTACAGACAGGATTCCAGGAGACTGTCTCAGTGGGTTCCCCCCCCCCCCCCCCCCCCCGACTTTTAGTGCCCTTTTGCCCTTAAAATATGGTATTAGTTGATTACATATTAGCTTCAATAGACTTGTCACTGGTATTAGCAGAGGAGCAGTTTCTTTTATCTGCTATTGTTCTGTTAATCTAGCAAGATTTCCACTATATTTGTGTTCAGTTACATCTATGTTGGTGTCTTGCTTTCTTTGTATGCTTTTTAAACTATCTCTTAAAATATTCAAAGTAATTACCTTTCTTAATCACAGAACATAGCAATTCAAACATCTGGCATATATTTCTCTTTTTATTTATTGATTTTGAAGGCTTTTCCTTGTGTATTTGTTAGACAGCTAGCCTTATAAATCATTAATATTTTAGAACTAATAATATTAATTTATAGAATGATTTGGGGACAAATCTGTCAGTAAATAGGGCTCTGGAGTACGGAGTTCATTCTTCATCTGTGCACACATTACATTGTCTCATGAAAGTCCAGAATGTGGCTCTTTGGGACAGTGGTGCCATTCCTTGGAAGTTGGTATTAAAGTAGACAAGTTAGTTGAGTAACTAGGTTCATAATAATCCTGTTTCTAATATTACTTGGCATAGTACCATCATCAAAGAGCTGTCCCTGCACTGAAGAAATTAACCAAAGGTCAAATTTTCCCAGCTGGTATTTGAATTTCTTTTACCAGTTCCTTCTTTTTGAAATATACGCTCATATGGTTTAATGAGATATAATGACATTACCAGAGAGAGCTAATGTATCCAGAAAGCTGGCAGTTAGTCTACAAATACTTCTTTCTATTTAAAATATAACTCTAAGAAACAAAAAATGGAAAATATTTGGAAGTATTTTTAAAATTTCATATGAATGTTCTCCTATTGTTTTTGAAATTATGTAGTATTCTTTAAAGCCCCAAATGTATCATTTTAATTGTCTGGAAAGAAAGCGATATGCTTTTCTAGTAGATTAATGGATATCAAGTGTGTTTTCCATGTTTTTTTCTTTTCATATATCAGGAAACTGTAGGTTATTTGTAATGAGTTGTTTTTCAGAAAGATTGCACATAATTATTTCTTTCTAATGTTCTGTGGATATTATGGTATACTTACATAAAATTGGAAACACTAAGGGTAATGCATTGGCCATAGGAAAATAAGGTACTAAGTTAAATGAGGACTTGGTAATGAACTGGAAAATTAAGAATTTAGACTATAAATCATTCCTTTTGTTATGACCCTGAATATATACACCTTTTGGGAAATCACAAGGACTGAAACAAGAGCCAAAAAAGAATTTAAAATATCCTTGTGTCACAGCTAATCAAAACAGCATTTTTTTTAATGCTACCATATTTTATTGAACATCTCCACAGAGATGTTAGAAGTACATCATGTTTTTAACATTAAGGTTAGAATGTATTTGGTAGATTCAAGCTTGACCTTCTGTTCTGTATTTAATCATATCTATAGGTAGTTATTTCCTTCACCAGAGTGTTCATTAACAATTTAAAAGCTACAGCTGCCTTCAGAGGAAGGGACACACAGTTTCTTGTAGTTTTCTTATGGGCTGTGTTTTTTCTCCTTTGTAGACTTATTTTTAATTTCTTGTTGACCTCTAAATCCTACTGGTGTTTTTGAAAGCTTCAGAGAAGGTAAAAAGATAGAATCAGGCCTTTTGTGAAACCTTACATATTTCCTAATGGTGAGAGCTAGAATTTAGGTTGTAATTACATAGCTGTCTTTTCTGCAAAAGAGTTTTGAAAGTGTATTAAACTACCAGTGCAGTGCACATTAAGTGCTGTTCCATAGTTTAAAGCCACAGCATTTAGAGTTAATTAATTTCTCTCAATTTTTCTTCCCTAATGATATAGCCTTTCAGAAGTAGCCTCTTTTCATGACTTTCATACTTTAAAAGAAAGTTTGCTAACAGAGAATTGGATTTTCAACATGATCAATAAAACTAAGACTAAACTGCTCCTGGATCATGTCATTTGCTCCTCTTTCCTCAACTGTTTTATCACTCTTTAAAAGTGCTGTGAGTACACTAAAACACCCAACCAGGAAAAGCAAGTGTAATCATCTCATGATTAAGCTAGTACATGGTAGGAACTGTCCGTGACAGAATTTCACAATATTATTGAGATCTAGAATGGGTAATTTTCTGCCAATAATTCCTTTAGAAAGGAACCTTCTTTTTGGTGTGCAAAAGTATTGTTTACAAAATGAAGGGTCACATTATATTCCTGGTATTAAGATACATATATGAAAAGTGAGAGTCCTGGATTCAAATCAATTTTTACCAACTGAAGTAGGAACTGAAATATGAATCTTTCTCCACTTCACATTTCAGTGCCAAGTGACCAGTCTGCTACTTTTGCGTATGGCCACTTGGCTACTCTGGGAAAATGTTTCTATTCTATCTAAATATTGAAATATTACTGTCAGAACAGGAGTGTCATCTTCCCCAAGTGACTGCCTGTGAAAGTGGAAGGCCTTGCTTTGGAAATAAAGCATTTTAACCTTATATATCTTGGGCTTCTATATCCAAGGCAAAAATAAAAATAAGTATTTCATCCTTTTGATTTATAATTCTGCATAAATCAGGATAAAATACAGCTCCTTCTGCCATCTTGGAGTTATGAAAAATTTTGCCTTTGGAAAGTATTACCTGAAGGCAGGAGGTGAGATACTATTTTTAGGGAAAGCTTTTTCATTGTTTGCTTTTAATGACAATGTCTGCCTTAAATTCAAAAAGCAAAAACTGACACGTGAACATAAACACTATCACCAAAGAAATTGTGTGAAAAAGCTTTTGACATGTGGTGGGGTTACTGGTTCACTCAAAATCACGTTGAAATTGGTCACAGATAATGGCAGGACAGCATAGCTGTCCTAAGTCTTTGCATTAGTGACAAGACTAATCTGCAACAGGAAGGAATATTGCATATGGTGTGAAGGAACAACTTGTCTAGAATTTCCATTTCCTCCTTTGTTTCCATCTGTTTGTGAAATAAGGGTTTTTTTCTTGTTAAATGCCAAGCTTCTTTTGAGAAAATCAGCAGGGATATATTTGCAACTCGCCCACTAATTGCCCCAATTATTTCTGAAAGGTAAGGAGTTTAGTGAAAGTTAAGAGAGATGGGGAGTCAATTAAAAAAAAAAAGAAAAAAAGTTGGTATTTCTTTCCAATGCTTAGGCTTGTGAAGGAAGACTTGCTAAGGCTGTAAGAGAGAGATTGAATAGTAGTATTTATTTACCATTGTATTTATTTTTTGCTGTATTGCTTTTAGTTTTCACATGAGCAAAGCATGACTCTTCCTTATTTAGGAAAGAAGAAATAAAACATTTGTTACAGCAT
Organism: Pelecanus crispus; assembly: GCF_030463565.1. Lineage (NCBI taxonomy): Eukaryota > Metazoa > Chordata > Aves > Pelecaniformes > Pelecanidae > Pelecanus > Pelecanus crispus. Next base: position 17,263,663 of record NC_134651.1, on the reverse strand, counting down.
TGGAAGATGTTTCTGTGTTTGGGGCGGTCAAATAAAGGTTGAAGTTGCTTTCCTGCTACATACACCCACACCCAGAAAGAGAAGACTTAAAGCAAAGACAGAGTTTTTCTGGGATGGCTTAGGGGCTGACACTTTAGTAAAATCAGGAAAAATACACTCTAAAAAAGAAAAAAAACCCACACAACCAAACCCTGTTTTGCAGTTGGATGAAGAGAATAGGATTAGAAATCCAAAGTGGGGGAAGGTTGGCCACAGGCGAGGAACCAGCTGACTTCCTGAAGCCCTGCAGAAGATTTAGTGAAATAGTGGATCATAAACGGAAGCTAACAATGTCATACTGGTAACTGTGACAGGGAGAGCAAAACCGCATTAGGTTGTGATGGATGAACTGGAAGAGCACATTCAAGATACAGTGTTTCACACTGCATATTGGTGTTAAGGGAAGTCCAGAGGAGCGCGCAGAGAAGGTTTAGAGAAACATGACCTGGAAAAAAGGAGGGGCTTAGCAATTGGGAAACAAAGGCTTCAGATACAACTGGTTTTTGTGTCTGTGGTGGGTAGGCCGAGAAGAAGACTTTACCTTGTAGCAAGGAAAGGCATTAGGGAAACTGTTTAAAGATTAAACACTAGCCTGGATTGCATACGGAGCTTATTAAATCCTCACTGTTGGAGGTCTTTAATAACAGGTCTGAGCCCGAATTCATAAAATATGGTCTATGTAGCCCTGATGCTGTGTGACCACATCCTGAGAGGTACTGGTCTAAGCTACTGGGTGGATTTCTCCATATAAGGGAGAGGTCCTGACCAGGACTGTCCTTTTGCATGGAGGTAAGTGACCAGCAGTGCATAACTGCCTGCAAATATTTCTACAAAATAGAGGCAAACAGCACACTAAGATAGCTGGACTGGAGAGATGTCTATCTCAAATAACATAATTGCTGTTACTGATCCTGCCCTTGGACAAAGGGATGAGTTACATCAGTTCTTGAGGGGCCTTTTAACCCTGTTTTAACCAGGATTCTGTGAGTAAAATTTTTATTTCGCTCTAAATGCTGTAAAATTGTAAACATATTCTTATAAAGTAACGATTGAACAATGACTCTATTATAGTTGTATGTCTTCCCTAGGTGCTAGTGCGGTAACTTTCTAACCAATAACAAAACCAGAAAGGGAAATGTACAGAAGAAATTGGCTAGAACACAGTGAAAAACCAGGATATGAGGTTATTGCTATCATTTTTTGTTTGTTTAGAAACACTTCCATCTCCAGCTAAATTGGCCTGTGGCAACGTCTGCACTGAGATTATCACTTGTGCAAACAGTTCTGCTTTATTCTTTTGCTAAGCTATTATAGTGGGAGATAACAGTATAGATAGCTTTTGTGTGGGAGAAGTCTCACTCTCAGGATTGAGTCCAATTATTTACTTATTTTTCAGTCAGATAATGCTCCCGGAGTTCATACTTGTTTGCTAAAACAGTAATTTGAGTTGTCACCTTGCTTCTAACCTATTAGTTATTATTTCTAATATTTGGAATCATTTTCCATGTGTGACTTCTAACCAAAAAGAACTTTGTCAGTACAAATATTCCTTAGCTTTGGATCCCTCACTCAGGAAAACATCAAAGACCTTTTAAGATCAGAAAATAACCAGAAAGTTCAGGTTTCTTTTCTTCTTGATGAAAGAAAGTATCAATATGAGGCCACTTTTTAGAGGATATTACAAAGTCAGCATGTCCATCACCCTTAAACTAGACACCAATTATTAAAATTAACAACTGAGTATTGGAAGGAAAAAGGAAAAAAAAAAATACCCAAGACCACAGTTTCTTAATCAGATGTACATAAAACACTACATTTGAGCTCCTGACTAAATCATTCAGCTGTCAGAACTGAGATATCAGTACATCTGGAATTTGGCCTCATCTTTTACAGGTCAGCGACAGGATTTATTCTACTTGCTGCTGTGTTATCATGTTGAACATGTTCTACTCACAAAATATTGGCGAGCTTTGGCTTTGAGAAGGCCCTCTGGAATTTATGCAAACACAACTTTCAGTAGTTTACGGCTGTCATGGTTTAGCCCCAGCCAGCAACTAAGCTCCACGCAGCCTCTCACTCACTCTCCTTATCCTGATGGAATGGGGGAGAGAATTGGAAGAGTAAGAGTGAGAAACACTCCCGGATTGAGATAAGAACAGTTTAATAATTGAAATAAAGTAAAATAGTAATTATGATAATAACAATATAATAATGATAATAGTAATAATAATATACAAAGCAAGTGATGCACAATGCAATTGCTCACCACCCACCGACCAATACCCAAACAGTTCCTGAGCAGCGATCACTGCCCCCCGGCCAACCCCCCCCAGTTTCTATACTGACCATGATGTCATATGGTATGGAATAGCCCTTTGGTCAGTTTGGATCAGCTGTTCTGGCTGTGGCCCCTCCCAGTTTCTTGTGTACCTGGCAGAGCATGGGAAGCTGAAAAGTCCTTGACTAGCATAAGCAGTACTTAGCAACAACTAAAACATCAGTGTGTTATCAACATTCTTCTCCTACTAAATCCAATGCCAGCTACTAGGAAGAAAATTAACTCTTTCCCAGCCAAAACCAGGACAACGGCTCATTTCACTGGGATGGCAAAAATCATCCTGCTGACCCAGAATAACTGTTGAGAGATGCTCTAAGAAATGACACATTTGAGACTTGTTCTGATACAATTTTAGGCATTGATACAATTTTACATCTGTTTGACATTATCAAAACCATGTGTTTTTTCTAGCTTGATTTTCTGAATGTTGTGCTTTTTTTAAAATGAATCTCAGTAATAATAATAGTAAAAAATAGAACTAAAATTTAGCAAAGTTATATGCATCTGAAAACACAGTCTCTGTAGGAACATATGTATGTTATGAGTTCCTGAGGTCTCTGATTTTTGTCTCTTTTCCGTGTTTACTGTTTACAAAAGTAACTTTGCTTAATGCCTGGCAAATACAAGACCTTTCCTGCTGCCTCCCACTGAGCCTTCTTCCAGCCTGTACAATCAGCATCCAAGTACGTCTAGTACACTCACAGAAACATCTTTCCTAAAGAGAGTGTTTGACAAAGAATTGTGTAGTATAGAGTTTACCAGTCCCTTAAGGTTTGAGATATTCTAGTGTTTTCCAAGCCAACTTGAAATTACTTTCTCCCCAAGCACACTTTAATAACAAAGTAAAATCCAGTTCATTGTAATCAAATTCAAATTAAACATGTTCTCTTGTGCTTGGAAACAGGTACTATGAAATGAAACAACAATAGCTACCTGCTGCTTTGGCTTAGCTTCAAGATGTTTTCTTTGGACTGTGGATTGAACTACCAGTATGATCTGCTTAGGTGTCAGAAATGGGTCCAGTTCTCAGATAATTTTCCTCTTTCAGGCATTCTCTTTCCATGTAAAAACCACTGTTTGGAAGCAAAGTCTTCCTTTATCTATTCCCCATCTCCCTGGGGATATCAGGAGAGTGAATGCATCTCTAGGGAAAGAGGGTTACTCTAACTCTTGATAATTTAATCCAGCAAGAAAGTAAGATTTAACCTGTCTATTAATGAATTATCACTGTCTCACTGGTAGCATTTGATGTGCAAAGGTCCTTTGACTGCCACTTCCTGATGACAGACCTAGAAAAACTTAACGTTTAGCTGTCCAATGTTAATCCAGTCATAAAATGCACATTTCACCCTGCCCAAGTACTAAACATTCAGATTTACTGCATAAAGTTCTCATCAACAGACCATCTGTTATAGCTTGAGAACCATGTAAAACATGTTTACATTAGTGAAAACATTCATTACTAACTATTGAATGAGATGTGGAGACAATGACAAACATTAGGGAAAGTTTGTGTGTGGATTCTCTATAATCACAGAACTTAAAATGTGCTACCCAGATTGTTCGATTTAACATAAAATCCTGTCCTTAGTAAGCTATTTCTTTTCATTCTCAGTTTAATAATAATTTCTAAAAAAAAAAAAATCTAGGGAAGAATTTTGTCTTTGCTGGACATATCAGACAGTGTTATAAGTATTCTTGTGACTGTTTTCTGTAATTTGTACCTCAGTGTGGCAAAGATGTATAGTCTAAGTATTAGGTTACCTTTGGCTTTAAGCAATGTAATGTTTCAACACCAAAGATCTGATTCACCAAGTCTTTAATAGTTTTGAAATCTAATGAGTTACAAAAATGTATGCCTTCTACTTTACTTCTCTGATAAAGCCACAATGTAGCAAGTGCAACTTAATTTAAACTACAATTTAATCTGGCTCTATTAAGCCAGATCACAAATATTCTTATTAGCATCCTGGGTTTCACCCAAGCCAGGAACTATAGTCTTCTTCCTTCCTTGCTTTTGTCAATACACAGAAAGAGAGGGAAAGCTCTAGCTTTAGTCTTTTTCCATTGCTTTGTTCTTGTGTTTTATTGTCTTTCTGTTCTGGGAGTCTCTGAGAGGGGCAGGTAGTTTCTTAATGAGAATGACTCACCAACCGAGAGTATTGAGGGAGCTGGTGGAGGAGCTCGCCAAGCCACCTTCCATCATCTATCAGCAGTCCTGGTTAACAGGGGAGGTCCCTGATGTCTTGGAAGCTTGCCAATGTGATGCCCATCTACAAGAAGGGCCAGAAGGAGGACCTGAGGAACAACAGACCTGTCAGCCTGACCTCGGTGCCACGGAAGATTATGAAGCGGTTCATCTTGAGTACGCTCAACAGGCATGTGCAGGTCAACCAGGGAATCAGGCCCAGCCAGCATGGGTTCATGAAAGGCAGGTCCTGCTTGACCAACCTGATCTCCTTCTATGACCTGGTGACCACCTGGTAGATGAAGGAAAGGCTGTGGATGTCATTTACCTGGACTTCATCAAAGCCTTTGATACTATCTCCCACAGCATTCTCCTAGGGAAGCTGGTGGCCCATGGCTTGGACAGGCATACTCTTCACTGGGTAAAAAACTATCTGGGTAGCTGAGCCCAGAGAGTGAATGGAGTTAAGTCCAGTTGGTGGCCGGTCACGAGCATTGTTCCCCAGGGCTCCGTTTTGGGGCAGTCTTGTTTAATATCTTTATCAATGATCTGGATGAGGGGATTGAGTGCGCCCTCAGTAAGTCTGCAGATGACACCAAAATGGGTGGGAGCTTTGATTTGCTCAAGGGTAGGATGGCCCTGCAGAGGGATCTGGACAGGCTGGATCAATGGGCCGAGGTCAGTTGTATGAGGTTCAACAAGGCCAAGTGCCAGGTCCTGCACTTGGGTCACAACAACCCCATGCAATGCTACAGGCTTGGGGAAGAGTGGCTGGAAAGCTGCCTGGTCAAAAAGGACCTGGAGGTGCTGGTTGACAGCTGGCTAAACATGAGCCAACAGTGTGCCCAGGTGGCCAAGAAGGCCAACAGCATCCTGGCTTGTATCAGGAAGAGCATGGCTAGCAGGAGCAGGGAAGTGATTGTCCCCCTGCACTCGGCACTAGTGAGGCCGCACCTGGAATACTGTGTCCAGTTTTGGGCCCCTCAGTACAAGAAAGACATTGAGGTGCTGGAGCGTGTTCAGAGAAGGGCAACAAGGCTGGTGAAGGGTCTGGAGAACAAGTCTTATGAGGAGCGGCTGAGGGAACTGGGGTTGTTTAGCCTGGAGAAGAGGAGGCTGAGGGGAGACCTTATCGCTCTCTACAACTACCTGAAAGGAGGTTGTAGTGAGGTGGGTGTTGGTCTCTTCTCCCAAGTAGCTAGTGATAAGACAAGAGGAAATGGGCTCAAGCTGCGCCAGGGAGGTTTAGATTAGATACTAGGAAAAATTTCTTCACGGAAGGAGTAGTCAAGCATTGGGACAGGCTGCCCAGAGAGGTGGTGGAGTCCCCATCCCTGGAAGTGTTCAAAAAACGGGTAGACGTGGCACTTTGGGACATGGTTTAGTGGGCATGGTGGTATTGGATTGATGATTGGACTGATGATCTTAGAGATCCTTTCCAACCTTAATGATTCCTAGTTTTTACTTTCATTATAAATAATCCAGCCACCACGCCAGGAAACATGAAATTGCTACTCAGCCCTTAATTGGTTTAGTGATGGACTTGGTAACGTTAGGTTAATGGTTTGACTGGATGATCTTAAAGGTCTTCTCCAACCTAAACGATTCTATGATTCTGTGATTCTAAGTAATGCTTTTATCTGGTTCAGTATATCAGGCAGACGAGAAGGAAAAAGGAGGGAGGGTATAGAACAAAAGAAGTTTCAAATTCAAAGTCTCAAGTGCAAAGAAAAATATAAAAATTTTCTTCTACTGGAAGAAATAGAACAGCTTAATATGTCGTAGCAGCGCCAGTTGTGTATGGAAATCATAGCCATATTTCTACAAGACAACTGTAATATTTTCATATAATAACAGAATAACTTTTAACCACAGACATTTAAAATACAACTGAATGTCACTTCAATGCTTACATGTCTTATGACAAAGTATTTACTACAGTGGCTGAATTCTCTGAAAGTGTGACCTTCATTCTCTTTCATGCCTGAAAGGAACAAACTGCATTTATAAAAAATGGAAAGATATCTATGTACATGAGTATTTAAATACATACATTTATGTGAGTATATACTTTCTGGTATTTCTAGCACTGAATGCAGAACTTGTTAACATAATGGGAAGGTCTAATAGCAACCACTGTCATCTTTAATGCAAGTTACAAAAGATTGTAACTCACTCATTGGAGGCAAGCAATGATCCACCTTTGGATGAGCCATATAAGCACATTTTTAAGTACACATTTTTCATGGGTGAAGAGCTGATAGACAGGAAAATGTTGAAAATTTTAAAGATATAGGAAAAAGTTTTGCAGATTTATCTGTGGTATTGATATTGTGATATAAGTTACAGGTAAACCCTATGCCAAAGCATAGCACCACCTCTTCCTTTTCTGTCTGTCTTCATCCGCCTCACAAAGACTGTAACCTCCTATTCCTGTTTTTTCCCAGCTTTCAACTGTATGTTGTAATTGCAAACTATCATTTGCTTTTCTCCCACCACACACCTATAATTCCTTACCCACTTTCTTTTAGTCTGAGTTCACCAGAGGTAACTACATGTGGGCAGGCTGGACAAGGCTGCTTGAATATGTGTTGCAGGCACCAGCAAAGATTGGGAGCTTCTAGTATGAAAGATTAAATGCAGCTTGCTGGAAATAAACATGAATTACGGACATGATGGACACAGTAACGTTGACTTAGTGGTTACTTCAAACTTTAAAGTGGTCAAGGATAGAAAAATTCCTGACATTTAAGGGACAGACTTGCCTGGGAATATGTTTTATGTAAAAGAGGGAGAAACAGGAGACGCTTCTACCTTTTTAGCCACTGACTGATAATCAGATAATAAAGTACTGTATTCTAATGCTTTCCTATTTTATCTCTGAGTGGCAGTCACTGTTTTAGAAAAATCCAGACTAAAAGCTTTTCAAGAAATCTATTTTCAAGCAGTTATTTACTAATGTTTTCAATTATATTGCATCCTCAGCTTTGGCTGGGCAAGAAGCGGGGGGAAAAGATTGATGGCAACTAACTGAAATGAAATGTGCTTTCTAATTATATAATGCTAGGAATGAAAATTATTTGCTATGTTGTTACTTTAAGTCTTCATTTCAGTTCCAATAAACCTTGCATAAAAATCGCCTTATTCTGAAAGAGATTTGTTATAGCAGTGTAGCAGAACAGTTTATTTTAAACAAATAAGATACAAAAACCTATCACGATTCTGAGATCATAGGACATGATTCAACAAATCCCTAATTTCTTCAAGAAATGTATCTCTAAGGAGAACAAGCCCCTAAGGGCTCAAAAAAAAAAAATAAAAAATAGTCACTTCTCCCTCATGCCTACAGGAATGCAGGCTTTCTGTCTTTGGTGCTTGTGTTTTTTCAGTACTTTGCCTATAATATGTCTGTGCTTCGTGGCCTCATGAAGTTGGTGTCTGTGGAGACTGGTGCTGCCATTCTGCAGAACATACTTTTTGCATTTAAAACAAGCTGGTCTTCAGGGAATGATTCCATATGCCCAAAAGAAGTTTGTGAGAAGTTTAGGTGCCTTGCTGTACTTTAAATGTCTATCTTTATTGCGGGAAAATAACCCCTGTAGAAACTCAACATCCTGAAGAGGTTTATTCTTCACAGAACGTATTAACTTGGGAGTCTTTGTGGGCATTAAGTCTTGATCTGGTAATGCAACTGAGGATTAAATATGTGAAGTAGAAGAGAGAAGCAATCATTCGTCAAACATAGGTTTAGTGGGTATCTGGTTCTCAATCCTTTTTTTTTGTTGTTGTTATCCTCTAAAGGTTTTGGAACATTAAAAAAATATATTAACCCATTTTTTTGTACTTTCTTCTCCAAGGGATGAGTCCTACAGAGTGAACATTTACAGTTTAGTCTCTTACCACTGAGGACAACCCCAGTGTTTAACCTGTGGCATTTTCCAAACTACACACTCTTATTTGATGCCTGAAGCTGTAGGAGAAAGTCCAGTGAAACTTCAGAGCTGATTCTCTATCCCACACTGACTTTGACAAATAATAACCAATTTTCAGCAGATCACTGAAAGGTCTACCACTAACTCTTGGTCTAGTCTCTCCCATGTTTCAAGTCAATTTCCTAAATCCACAATTAGCTTCTGGACAATACCGTACTGCAGAGCTCAGGAAGACTCACAGCATCTAAAATATTAGGAAATATCTTGGGTTTTTTTTAAAAAAAATCTTATTCTAAGACTAGTTTCAGGAATAGCTGGTTTCTTGTCCATGTAACTTGGTGAGTGGAGGGCATGCAGAACATTCACAGCACTGCTGTACGTAAGATGTATTTATAAGCATCTTCTCTGGAACCCTTCTGGAAACTCTTCTGAAAAAAGTGTTGAAGCCTGTTTGGAGTTTAGGCTTGTGGTTTCCCCTGAACTGTATTTGAATAATGGGTCCAAAATGCTAATTATCATACAAATTAATAATTGCAAGGCATTTTGATTCAGTCTGAATCCATGTCAAAGTGGGAGATCAAGGTCAGTGGTTGAAGGAAGGAATGTGCAAGGTCAAACTTATTCCTTTTTAATTTATTTCTGTCATTCTAGACACTGTGAATTCCCTAGAGCTTGTTTATAAGCAGTATAAGGTTTTGTGTTTTCATTTCTCAGTGTAGTAAGAGAAACTTTAGCCTTTTAAATAGCATCTCAATTACAAATTTGGTTTTAAAAAACTTGGCTGCTCTTCTAACAACAGCAGTGGATAAAATCAGTGGTGGATAGAATCAGTAATATTTCAGTTACCCCTTAAAAAAGATTCGACACTGTGAAAACAGTATTTTTAGTTTTCTGATGCTGACTTATACTAAAGGAAAGAAACATTTTACAAGATTTGAAAAAGTTTACCTAAAGGCAATATTCTTCTAAATTTGTAATCTTCTCAATAACTAAGCACCACTCCATACACCTTCACCTTTTTTCTAGTAGAAATTGCTATCACCCAGTTTTGTAGTGTTAAATGATACGCAGCTGTAATTAACTCTCTTTTGACATGAAAAATATTTAAAACATCAAGAAAAACTGCTTTTGACAAGGACCTTATTTTGTATTTCCAAACTACTATCACTGTGATCAGACATTATTTTCACAAGGCTCTGTGCAAATCCCATGCACGCTTCCTTCTTCAGAATAAAAAAAGCTTCACAAAAATCGTGCTATGCCACCCAGCATAGTCAACAGATTGGTTATATTCTTTTAACAAGCGTTATCTAGCAGGAATGTATTTGAAGGACTAGATATGTGCATACAGGAGACCTAATACAAAAATGCCCCCCCAAAAAAGATATTTTGGTAGCCCATTACAACTGTTTGCCATCATATCTGTATCACAAGCAATTCGTAAAGAAGCCGTTGAGTTAAAATATGCTATCTATTTCAGGAGATAGATTTTCAACACTGTGCGAATGGTTTTACAGCTTCATAAGGAAAATATTTATTTTGAATATGAACTCTATTCTGTGTAAGCTGTAGCCTGAACAACTGTGAATATTTCAAAATGAATCAATCCCAAATTCTCCATTGCTTCTTTTACCTCATTAAAGGCTTTAAGTCTTGCATTAGAACCACACAGATATTTTGACAAGTTTAAAAAAAAAGAAAGTCAGTGTATGAGAGAGAATATTTTTGTTCTTGTTAAAATTGTCTTGCTAAGTAAATATTGATCAGATGCTGCAAAACCCTGTGGCTGAATTCATTGCATCTGAGGAGGAGGGAGGAGGAAAACTTGCCTTAGGCTACTCTAACTTATAAAACTATGATGAACAAAGTAGACATGCACTGTACTTTCAGCTGGGATGCTGGCACAAATAAAAAGGAGTTTTGAGCAAAGTCCTTTGAACCTATTAAATTCTCTCTCCCTCTTGCCAGGTTATTGATTAGGCCCACTCCAACTGCAGATGAAGTCTGCAAGGGAAGAAGCAGATCTTCAGTCTGCCTCTACAGATCTGCTGACATTATTAGCTGTGGTAAGAGCTGTAGTTTCTCACTGGTTGTGGTGGGCGAGCTATGCTAGACCTGAGCGCCTTGTTTTGTCTTCTTAGCTCTCCTCTTCCATGTTTTAAAAATATTTAAAAGCTTATCAAATCTCTTGCCATGTCACATGGAGATTGGTCACATCAAATAGATAGTTTCCAGTACAAGCTTTGAGCTATGTTAGACTGGAATTGCTACCAGCAGCTTACAGAAAAGAGTGGTTAAGTGACTGTGCTCCCCAAAACAGGGCAGGGGTCTGCCTCTTTCCACAGAGCTTGGTGAAGGGGGATGGCTCTGGGATCACTGGGACAGAGGGAAGAAGCAGTCTTGTAATCCCTGGCTCATAGAGAGATTCGTGCTGTGGCTGACCTCAGCGACAGGAGCAGAGACGACAGCCAGCCCAGATGGGCTACCTGTGGCAGGCCAAGATCTGAACTGATTGGGAATAAAGAGAAAGAGTTGTGGCTGTATGTACATGTAACATTTCCTTATGTTAATCTCAAGAATTTTCTTGTAATGCCATCAGATACGAGAAGCGTGATAATTAGTCTCTAAAACAGTAATTGTTTACAGGCCCACTTATTTCTTCCCCATCCATCTTACTGTAAGTACTTATTATCACAATTGCCTACATGCTATGAAACTTAGCCCAAAATATTTTGTTATTTCTATGTCCATTTAATTCCATCTGCTTCCATGCCACTTTTTCATGCTTCTGTGTATAATTTTGGTCCCACAGCTTTTCTAAAGGACAGATTTTTCAGTTGTTGAAGTTCATACTGCACACTGGGATAGCCTCCCTGAGACTTTTCCACTCAAGATCAAGCCCAAATTCACTGTAGGTGGTCTCCAAATATCTTGGAAAGTTTTCAGGTTCATCAGCAAAGTCTGGGGTTCATATTTCTAAGGCAGGTGTATGTTGGCATTCATCACCATAGGGTTTGGAGAAATTTGGAACTGCTGAGTGCTAAAAGGAATATCTTCTCCATCTCTTCCAAATAGATATGGTTAAATTCAGAAACTGATTATATAAATCATAGTGCAAAATTAATCTACAGTTTAATATTGAGTTGCAGACAAGCAAAACAGCTTTGCTTAAACACAACAGCATGAGTTTCAAACATGTGCTATGTCTCCCGAGAAATTCATGTCTCTAATATTTCCTGATCCATACTGGTATCTCCATATCTTTTTCTTTTTTTTATTCTTACTGATGCACTTTTTTCAAAATGAGGTATTCAGTTATGTCTTTGTTGAACAAACACGAAATGTTCAGAATCTGATTTTTATTTTTTTTACCCCAATATTGTCTTTGAATATGCTAATGAAAAAATGTATTACATTCCTTCTGGACTTAAAAGATGGATTTACTTCTGGTTTCCTGATCTGTTTCAGTTTTTAATTTGCTAATGCTAACCAAGCTGAAACATCTTATTTGCTGGTTAGCTGTCTCTCTCTAACACAAATTGTATTAAAAAGGGTTCAAAAGTTCATTAGCAAAATCCTGCTTGTTTGCTCACTGCAAAAGACAGACTTTACCAAAATACAAATGGTAATAGAAAGGCACTTGAGCTGTACAAGTCTACATCACAAAATAGTTACAAGACCTAACGAGTTAACATATTTATACTGATGTCTGGGTAGATATACACAATTCTATTGTCTGTGTGTGCCTCTGTATCAACATGTATATTTTTAAACACTTAGACTTTAACTTAACACTCTCCAGTGGGTTTTTTGACTTCAAGTTTTTCCTAACACCTGCAACTAATATGGCAGTTGTGAAAAAGACAGCGCTCTCTCAGTCTTTGAAGTTGTTCTGTAGCTGGTTTAGCTTTTATAGTTTTAAAATTAGATTTTTTTCCTATGCTAAAACTTTCCATATTTAAAATCATTCCCTAATCTGCTAATAATATTTGAGTCACCTGGAAGTCTCACTAATTTAGTAGCAACAGTAAGAGAAAGTCTATACTAAATACAATTTGCAAGTATATAAGTAAAAAAAAGAGGATACAGTGGATTAAAGAAGCTGGTTTTTATTATGCACAAACAACTGATACCTATGAAAATCTCTCAATTTTGTTTAGTCATGCCTTGAAAAAGAAGGCTTATTATGACAACAGAAAATTATCACCTTCCAATCATAATTTCTTAGGAGCTGTTCTTCTCTACTTGCCACCTTCCTTTGAAATTCTACTGTTCAGCCTTGGAAATCATCAGCAGTGGTCCAGCGCTGCCTCTCCTCTTCTCTGTGCTGCATTCAGCTACTGGGTGTGTTTTCTCTTTTTAGCTAACCTGCTGTAAATTTTAAGGGAAGATGATTTGACTTTCCTATAACACAAACCAAGTTTCCATGTAGTTGATATTTTCAAGACGTAGGTTTTTTCTCTATTCTTTCTTCAGTTTTCTGAAATGCATATTGTTATTACCCACTGTGTTCTGAGAAATACAACTGGAAATACACCCTCCTTGGATGTGATAATGATTTTTCATTATATTTCACAGTTCTTTACTGACAATGACAATTCAATCTAGTAATAATCTACATGGAAAAAAGGAACAAAATCAAATATGTTTTTCCAGGAATATAATCTGTCTGTAATCTTTACGCTAACCTAGCTTTGTTTTAAAAGCAACATGCTTCCTATTGGGTTCATGTGCTTCATAAATCCTGTGATCAATATCTAATAAATAAATAATGACACAGCATCAGATTATCTCCAAAGAAGCATTAGTACTAGGATTAGTACTAGGAATAATGTCTCCAGTAACTAATCGCTTGTAATTATAAAAAAGAAACTGATCTAAAACTTGGAACTCATGGAAATTAGGAAGTCCTAGACATCAGATTTGTGATAATCTAAACATGAGTCCTGAATAATCCACAGGAATCAATAAACTGTATTGTCAAGAAAGATGTGGAACAAAAAAGTGAGCAAATATTGGATATCACACAAAATATTAATAAAGTCTTCAGAAATTCCCCCAAGACAAAAACATTAAGCTTATTTTGACAGTTTTACAAGCATTTCCCACATATTACAAGTTTTGGATTTGAATTTTGGAGTGGGTTTGAGCCATGTTACCTTCCTCAACCTGCTTCTGTTGAAGAAATGGGGGATTTTGTTTGGGAAAACAAACAGATTAGATATAGTTAAGGTACTTCTTTCCCTTTCATGATTACCAGAAATGAATATGTTCTTAAATATCAAATCTGTTCTTCCCTGGTAAGAGTTAAAAATTACAAGATATTTATAACTTTTCCTGTCAAGTTTTATATGCACTCTAACTGAACTCCCGAAAGTGATCATCTTTTCTCTTGCTGCACTAGCCTGCTTCTCTTAAAGAAGCATTTTGTGGGTGCCCTTGAACTAACAGTCAGTAACAGCACTCTTACTGACTGCATGGTATTACTAGAGCTCCTTAGGTTCTTTATTTTAAATACCATTTATACAGCACAAGATACAACTCATTTTCAGTTATTATCTGAAATGTAATACATACAGTAATCCCCAAGGCTGACATCCATGTACATTTTTTATCACTTTGAGACTCAGCATATCAATGTTTTCTAATTGCCTTATTTTTAAGCTAAATTCAGCAAGAAATGTTCCCTGAAGATCTAAATTGTTCAGAAAGGTATTGCTTTGTTATGACAACCAAGCATCCCTTCTCACCCATGTGGTCCTATCTCATTTCACAGTATTGCTTTTTTGGCCTGTACTTCTTATTTTTGAAATATATAGTGAAGTTTAATCTCTAGTATAAAAAGATCTTTATTTCTCTGCTCCCATTTCTTTACATTATATGCAGTGCACACACTAGCCCCTTCCATCTCCAAAAAAAAAAAAAAAAGATTCTCTTGTCAATGTAAAAATTATCACCTCATGTAGAATAGCAGGGTTCAATTCCTGGGTCAAAGAGCGACTTTCCTGGGAACGTCACTTAGAGTCATCTGCCCACGTAAGATTGCTTTCCCCAGCCCAGCACCGCATAGCCATGCAGACAATATTGGGTCTGCTGGCTCATAATCATGCATGTCCTCATTACACACCTTTTGGATTTTTCATAAAATTAGAAGAATCAAGTTGGTTTGGACTCATAATTTGCAAACTGGGTTTGTAGCCACATGATTCAGCATTGTTTCTAAGCTTCAGGGAAGTGTTAATGCTTGTTTATCATACTTGTGCTGGTTTTGAAAGCAACCATAGGTATTTGGGAGCTGACCAGTGTGATGACATTGTTGCAAATCTGCTGAGTTTCATAGCTTTAAATCACTGTAACTGAAAGAGAAATATAGGGATTAATATTTTCCTTTCTTCAGAAAAAGATATCCTTAAGGCTATGCAGTGAACAGAACAAACTTATCATTACTATGTATTGAGCCATGTTATAGCAAGCATATCCTTAAGCTTTGAGAAATAGTTCTAGAAATGCATCGCCAGATATTATATTAGAAAGCACACATTATAATATTCATTACAGTAGTAGAATGTGAACTGCATGTTATTGTAAAAGAAAATCCAATTTGCTGCCTACTGCCTTCAATTTGGTTTTGACAAGTACTCAATCTTTTGCTATATTTTGCTTTCTACATTTATCTTCTTGGGCATGTTCTGTAATGTCTGCTTAGGGCAAAACCAATAATCTTTTCATTTAATTTAGAGAAAAAGCTCATGTATTCTCTGTGCTTACTAGGTACAACAATATGAAAACAAATCCCAGTTGCTAAAGATCCATTTGACAGTATGAAATAGATTCTGACTTTTTAATTTAGGCATAAAACTGCAGAGGGCATATAAGGGATGCAGATTTACCAAGCTGTACCATTTATTTATGAGTGGTTGCAAGGGAGTGATCTGCAAAAGCCCATATTATTTTACCAATGATGGATGAACCTAAGAGGGTATAAAAAAAGTTGTGTTTGATCCTTGAAGAACAACTGTGGAAAGCATCAAGCTTATTTGGCTTTGTTAAAAATCTGAGAACTTTGGTTCATCTCAATTTCTGCAATAAGTATTTCCTCAAAGTGGAACATAGGTTTAATTAAATTGAATTTTGCTACTTTGTAATTTAGCTCACTGCAAACCATGGGAGGAAGGGAGGGAGAGGAAGAATGTCAATAGGAATTCAACCAAATCTTAACACTTCTGCAGAACTGTGCTTGAAGCAATACTGTGTGATCAAAGGGAAACTAGTCTTACCAAAATTTGAATTGGTTTAGATCTGAGGTTTGGTTTGCTTTATGTTCTTTCTAAATAATCACCTGAATTTATGCAATAGTCTTTGGAAATGTCAAAAGAAAAAAAGAAAAATCTTGCTCATGGTAATTTGAAGGGTGGTAAAAGTGCATCTCTAATTTTCTTATTAGTTTTTCCTCACATGCAAATGTGATTTTTTGGATAAGCTCTTCGATTTACCTGACCCATAAACACGTCCAGTGCCCTACTCCCCAAGACACATGTCTCAGAATTTGAAAATAAAGCTTGCAGAAATTTTTGCTATACAGGTCACAGAATCACCTGAGCTGACCATGCTGACCTAGAAAACCATTTTTGAGCCCAATCCCTCCACCTCTTTCCAGAAAATAAACAAAGAAATAAAAGGATCTTAAAGTTTGTTCTTTTCAGTGCTGTTAAACCTGATGTCTTGTTCCTTCAAACAGCATGCTGCAGCATCTTTCCTATCCGCTCATTTATAATAGGGAATAGCTGAAGGGAACCCAAGTTAGAGTCATTATTTTTTCCTGGGATAAACACCAGAGTTAATACTAGGAGCAATACCATGGCCTTATGTATTAGGGATTGCTTCCGATGATGGATGAATAATTCCAATTATTCCCTATCTCCTCAAACTTGAAGGAGGCAACAAATCCTCAAGCAAAAACAACCACAGCCACATGGTTTGTGGAGCTGTTTTTGTAGAATCAAATACTGCCAGAGCCAATTTGATAATTCTCAGACCTCTGAGTTTACATTTTCAGTTGGTAAAGTATAGTAGAGTTTAAAGTTTAGTAGAGTTTTGTTCCATAGCCAGAAATATATTTTATATTCAGAACCAAATACTGCAATCCCTGGCTCAGTAAAATTCCCATTGACTTCCAATATAATTTGTCTGAGCTGGCCTGTAAGATTTGACCATCTGGGAGCTAGTCTGCAAGATATCAGACTTTTGATTTACTTGATATAAACATCCAATCTGTTTTATGCACTTGTGAGCAATTTACAAGGCATTCAGTCACTATGGAGACAAGTGTGATTTCAGAAACTGTGGTGTCACATATGCTCTGGAACTCTGCTCTCAATCAGTACATTTGTAACCAATTGCAAGTATTTCTGCATGACCTGAAAATGCCCCAAAGGCTGAAATTTAGGCAGCAAATGCAGAATTGTGATTCTGCAAATCCCACCAACTTGCTGCATTTCTCCAGGGTTTCCCAGGACTCTTTTTGGCAAAAGAGTCTCTTCAGACTCTCAGCATTTCATTTATTGGTGTGTCCAAAGCTGCCTCAGTTGTGACAAAGCTGAATATCTTGTGACTGAAGCCCAATTTGGATTATCCAGAAAAAAAAAATCTAGGTTTTCTGTTATTTAAATCCCTGAGAGGCTCAAAATTTAGGAAGCCTTTTAGAGCACATTTGCAGAATTAGGTTCTGTATCATCACTGAAAATATTGATGAGACCAGTCAATAATCTGGGAACAGAAGCCCCCAAACACTCAGTGCCACCTTTCCACCCTCTTCCCTTCACACACATCCTTTCGAGAAGTCTCCCTTGGATGTGCTGGCATGGGTGACTTTCTCACCTGGTCTGAATTACACTGATGCCCCTGTGTGAAAAGGAGTCAAGAATAAGGGTGCCAGAACCAAGGCATGCTGCACCAGTGCCTCTACAGAGGTACAGACTAAGGAAGGTATTTTTGTATCCCTTTGTTCTGAGGAGACCATTAAAGTCTAGACTTCTGCGTCTTCTGAAATTGCTGTAATATTAAGATACTCTAAAAGAGCATGATTTCTTCTGCTGCTTGATGTTTTTAAGTTTGCTGCTCCACTTTGCAGTCTAAATTATTTCAGTTTCCTAGAAATTATTCAATCTGTTTCTTTGCATAAAACTCTTAAACCTTAGCCAATCTGGAAATGCACAGGAACTTCAAAATACATTCTTTGGTGATTTAGTCTTGTATGTCTTCATTCTGTATCAGCCTGTTAACAGTCCTCCTCTCATCTGTTGACTTCTGTCTCTCTTTGTTGTAAGCTTGTTGCCACAGAGAGCCTTTCACAGTAATCAATAAGTTTCATATACAGCAATTGTGCCAGATAATTAAATAAGAACTCTATTTCAAATCAATTTAAATCCATCTGAATTTCAGAACTGACAGTTGCTACAGTGTAAAACCAGTGAGTAAAACCCTTTTGAATACTTAAATCAATCCCAACTTTGTTTCATGTTAATCTTCAGAAAGCAAATCCTGCAAATGTCAATACTGCCTTAATAGATTAGGTGATGATATCTCTGTATATGTTAGCTTCAGAGATACACTTGTATCAGATCAATTAAATTACTGTAATTGTTGCTTTTCTACACATCACAGATAGGAGCAGTTTTCTGGCATGGTGCTTGAGATAAAGCATGTATTTACTGCAGTGGCTAAGTATTACTACTGACATAATACTGACTAAACGATTCTATGATTCTACCTTTCTATAACTGGATTTCTCCTATTTATTGTGTATTGCAGATATACAGCAGCTACTACAGGTTTATCAGCTGGCAGCCAATACTGCTGTATGACTATACAGAATGGATATTTTTGTATGACTGGGGAGATCTTTTTTTTTATTGTTTTGTTTTCTCCAGGATCAGGGTCCTATTTGGACATGTGCTGTACAAATGCACAGGCAGAGGTAATCCTTTTCCCTTAATCAAAGGCAGAGAGTGGAAAGAAATAATATAACAACAGGTTACAGAGCAAATCACTGGCATAACAGAAAGCATCTCTACTGAGTCCTATCTGAGTAGCCCTATGCATTAGGGCATATCCAATTTACAAAATTGCTTTGTATGTTTTTTATGTCTGAGTCTGCTGCTATCAGTCTATGAGCATCAAACATGTTTCCATTCACATATTCACAAGGCGGTTTGCAATAAAGTAACAGCTAACGTATGTTCCTGATTGATGTTTGTTTAGCTACCCCTAGTCATCTGCAATCCTGAATATAAAAGTAACTGTCACAAAATTATTAGTCTTTATATGTGTCTGGTGATAGCAGTCATCCATCCCAATAGGTTTTGTATTAGTAATAAAGAAGAAAGAACAGGAATTAGCAGGTGCCGTTGCTGTATGTGGCTAACTACTTGTCTGGCTCTGAGGGCTCAGATGATTTGCAGTCATTGAAAAATAACAATCCAAATTACTAAATTTAGTGGAAAATACATAGTATTTGTACCTTGTTCAAAAACTGCAGCTGGCAGAGACAGTGAATTAGTCTGGGGTTTACCCACAAAACACTAGTTATGCCCTCAACTGAAACAATTATCTTGGGTTGTAATATGCTTTTAATAAGACTCAAAGTTCTTAAATCTAAAAATTAATTTCCAGATAGTATCATAATTTGCCTGCACTTTTAGTGAGAATTGAAAACTGTCACAAATTACACTGCTTCCCAGGTAAAATTATAGTTATGGTAGGGATTTGAACAGTAGCTATCTAAAGGCTTATCCAGAATCTCTGGTGGGCTGAGCAGCACTCTCAGCTCAAACTGCTGCCACTGAGTTAGCAGACAGTGTTGCAGGAGGACTGTATGAGAAATAATTGACAAACCAAGACTCACTGATGGTACAGAAGTGTCCAGATAAATCACTCTGAGCATGACTGACCTAGGTCATACTGGCACAAGTGCCAACTGTCTAAAAGCAGAGGAAAGTAAGAAGTTAATGAAAGGTAATTTGGCTGTGTCTTGGTATCTTTAATACAAAAGGAGACATACAAAAATGGAAAAAAGGGCAGATGACTCTCTTAGGCTATCAAAAATCTTTAGCATTAAAATCAGCCAAGCTAAAGTGCTGAGTGCATTGAGATTTACTAGGGGTGAAGAAAGGAAGAGGTTCATTAGGTGAAAAAGAGAACAACAAAATGAGTCAGGCTGTGAATTAACAGGAGAGAAAAACAGTAGATGCCAGGGAGGAAGCATTCAAAGACCTCCTCCTCCTGTCTTTGCAAAAAGGTTAACAGTGACCAGATACTTATGAATCTGAAAAGACTTTAAGAAACAACCAAACCAGATTTATCAAGAACTAATAGTATTAAACTGATTCAATTTTCTTCTTTGATGGAATGCTTAGGCTCTAAGGAGAAGCAGTCAATGTGTTGTACTGGAAATTTGGGTGAAGCTTAACTGACATGTTCATAAGCAATTGATGGAAATTGAACAGCAATTGCTTACAGGTCTTTCAAGTTTCTGGAAGGGATTTTGCATTTTAACATATTTCCCCTTTTCCTTTCTCCCTTTCTCTTTTTCTTTTCCTTTTTCTTTTGCCAGTGAATGAAATAAGATGAAATAAATGTGGTTTAGGAGTTACTTTCTTTAGATTTATTTTCTTTGCCAGTAAGCAAAATTTTCCTAAGTTTGGAGATGCTCAGCACAGTGACTGAAGATGTACAGAAAGATTATGTTCTCTTTGTTCAATATCAAGGGAGAGAAAAAGAAAACCAGGGGCTTCCTACATTAGTTTATGAGATCTTTGGGGTGGGTTGGTTGGTTTGTTTGTTTAAAGTCTATTAAATTTATTACTCTCCTACTTAAAAATACGATTTAAAGAATTTTGTTTGTTTTTTCCTACACAATTCTAACAAGCAGACTAGGGGAGGCCAGATCAGTGGGGAAAGTAAGTTGACATTGATTTATTCTTTCAACAAAATTGGCTGAAGGGAAGCTAATGTATGGCTAAGAGAAGCAGAAGGGCTTCTACTAATCTACGTATCACTCAGAAAATAAGTTCTCATGAAGAAACTTTCCTGTTTGAGGATTTGTGTTAGTATTCTTGTCAAAAACTACAGCTGCTGAATAACAAACATTAACATGCCTATGGCCACAAATAAGCTTCTCATTTTGTTATTTCTGAGCTTCTCATCTCTGTGATTAATAATTTGTCAAAAGGCTTGAATTCTAGACTCAGAATGTTAAATACATTAGTAATTAGAGCTCTGCAAAATAACATTGTAAACAGAATACCCAACGAGCTTTCAGATATGCTCTAAAATACAAAGACCTTTTGAAGGAGGGAGGAACAAAGTAATGCAGGACTGAGGGAAAGGGAAATGCCTGTGCCCAGAGGCTGAACACTGACAGAGGCAGGGGGTCTGCTTCCGGCCTTTTCCTCACCAGACTCACAACCTTCTCAAAAGCACATGGGAAAGGTGTGGTTTTTTGGGGTATATAAACTGCATCTTTGGAGATGAGAAGCCCCCAGTCCGGGACAGAAAGAGAGGTAAGGGAAGCTGGTAGCTGGAAAACAAATGGGAAAGGCAAGGTCAGTTATACCAAAGTCTGTGGTTATGTACCAAAGCTGGTGTGTTTGCCACTTCCACCTCCAACCTGGGCAGTGAATCCCCATGCTCACTCACAGTGAAAGAATGGCCCATTACAGAAACACATTTTTAAAAAATATATGGCATAGCACATCTTGGAGAATACGTTTATGATGTTTTTGCAGGGCTGCAAGGAAGTTTTAACTCAATAGGAAGTTCAAAAAATTAAGTTGCCTTTCAGTCTAGGCCAAGGATAGGGTTAGGTGTACAGAAGAAATGGTCTATCTAGCTCTCAGTTAAAATTACAGGAGGTTAACTTCGTGAACATGATTCACAAGTGGGATGATCCACTCTCCAAAGACAACAAGCCTTACAATAGTGCATTATGATTCAAACTTACATTCTTTCTTGTGGCCAGTGAAGGAGCTCTGCTGGGAGATCTAGAAAAGTCCGATTCAGATTTTTTGAATATTCTGAAAATCATCCTAATAAATCATAATCATATTAATCCATTCATTTCAATATAACACAGCTATCATCAAGATCAAATTCTCTTTTACCTTACTGGAGTAGAGTGATAATTCTTGGAACTTGACCTCTTGTGGTGTATAAGCCAGTGAAGAGAAATAGCAACTGGAGACCATCACCATACACCTCCTTGGCAATGCCAAGTAAAGAGTTGAGATGGAAACATAAGAGTAAATAATATTTTAAATGTGAACAGTTGATAGTTTCTAAATTGGTTCTGTTGAGCTGTTACTTTTACATTTCAGGACTTACTTTTGCATACAAGAAAGTACAAAAGCTGTGGTTTTATTGTTGCATCATGAATTTAGAAAAATCCATGGGGATAAAATGGAAGTGCTTTTTCCTGAAGCCAACCTGTCTCAGTCACTGAAAATTCTGAGGGAATACACTCATTATTATCACTCGTGTTAGTATTGTGAAAGCTGGTACAAATTCTCTCACTAAAATGTGATTGATGGTCCTTCGGTTGTCCATTAGGCTTATGAGTTTTGAATTAAAATAATAAATTCTCTAAATAAGTTGTAGTTTCCTTCTCAAATGTTAACTTAGGAATAATTACAATCTACCAAGAGTTGTAGAACCAATATTAGCATCCACTGATATGTAAGGGTTCTGTAAATCAGAATTTTTCAAACTTTTTATTTACCAAACAGTTGTGAATCTTTTCAGGAAAAAAAACCCCACACAACAGAGCCAGCATCACTGCAATGGTTTTAATTTATAACTGAAAATTAGGCTAAGATATGGATAATTACTCTTGCTTTTACTTTGCTTTATTTTGGTTGGTCATTTGTTTGTGTGCATAGGAACACATGCAGCTGTTTTATTCTCTCTCTTTTTTTTTGTTTTGGTGTGTGGTAATTGTTTCACAGTCACCTTCTGACCTACAGTTCCCATGACCACAGGACATGACAAAGAGAAACACTGCTAACACATTAGCTCCTACATCTGGTGCTTCTCTACTTTAGATGTGAACTCTCAGCCCAGTTGCACACCAGTTAAGCAAAAAACCAGTAGCTATTATATTAAGATAGAACAGATAACCAATACGACTAAGCTTCTTTTGGATTTAGCTAAATAATCATGTCAGCTACTCATGCCTGTATAGTGGGTTTTTTTCTCTATCCCGTTGGTGAGGTATTCAGTGGCTTTTTTTACTTGTTTTGTTTTTAAGTGAAGGAAATCACAGCTGATGCTTGGTGTCTTGGTCAGTACTTTTCTTTTCTGAATAATTGCCAGATTCAGGTTAGATCTGGACATTTTACTGAACTCCCTTGGCTGCAGAAAAGATGGGTGCTGGTTCGGATCCATGCAGTGAATACCTTTTGCTTGTACTTCTCTGGAGAACAAAAACATGTCTTTCCCTAATTTTTGCAGAAGATCCTGTAGTGCTGATTATTCTCCCGGTCTCTGGGAAAGCAGCTGCAATGTGCCAGCATACTGTGAATTTCAAAGATGGCATGGAGTGCCCTCCCTCCTGCTGAGAGGCTCTCATAAAAATAACTTGACCTCAGTAAAATTACCACCATTATTCACCAGCAGGCCTTGGTGAAAATGGACAGAGTAGACCAATTGTTAACGTGATGATGTCAAATGTATCATTCTACATCAATGTAGCTGTTATTGCTGCCATCAAGGGAAGACAGCAAGAAGGCAACTTGGGAGGAAAAACTGCTTCTCCATCTACTTCAGCCTTTCTGCACACACTAGAAAAACAAAAGCAAACAAACAAAAACCAGTTAATGATACCCTTGCTGTGTAACATAACCTAAAATTCTGATGTTTCTTTCAAAGGTTTCATCCTTGCTGTAGAGTGTAAGAAGCAAATATATTCCAGCTAAGGAATTCCAGTTTGCTTATTGAACAAACCATAATTAGCGAGTTACACTAATTTTCATGGTTAGTATTCTAGGACTTGTAATGCATTAATTAACAGGTATTTCTAATTCTAGTCATTACTGGAGAATGAAATAGGAAAACAGGTAACCTGCCTGCTCCTTTGTTTTTAGGATATGCACAAGTGTCTTGCCAACTGTACTCTAGAAACTGTAATGTAGAAAAAGGTAAAATCTCACCCTTTAAATAAATATCTTAATTTTTGTAATGTTCCATGCCGATAAATAGTGCCTTCTCTGTGTATTTCCATAGTCCTGATTAGGGTTTGCTGCCCCAGATTTTTACTCAGAAATATTGTGCAGTGCTATGGAGCCCATGCGGGGGTAGCTTTACGCTGCCAGGGAACATTGCCGTGCTGCATTGCTCCTTTCATGCACAGGAAATGGGGTGGGGTTTACATAGGTGCATGTGTGCATCTCTGGATTTATCAGGTTGTTTGTGTATATTGTATACCTCCGCTGTCATGCACAGTAGGATTTCTGGATACCCAGCGTTCTGTCTGGAGGTGTAGCCACTGCTGTAAAGAGGCTTTGGACATCCTGAAAACAAACACAAATATGTGCAATTCTAATTCTAAGTGGTTCAGGTTTCATGGCAAAAAAATGAAATGATGTTGTGGAAGGAGGTAAAATATATATCAGCCTTAGCCCAGAAGTCTCTCTTTCCTTCCATCCTACTGTGCTGCCTCAGCACTCCTCCCAGCACCAAAGAACAGGGTTCTGCTCCTGATCCACCTGGAAATTGAGGAGTTTCTACTGTTTCTACAGCTCAAATTGCCTCATTCTACTTTCCTTACACCTTTGTAAGAGCTAAAATTGATTTTATATGTATGGTGCATTATAAGACTGTTTATTATGCAGTATTACAAAAAGATATAAATTATTTTCTGTGTACTTTAATAATATTCTTCACATTAATATTTTTATATGCATGCACTGGTAATACATCTATCTGAGGCACAGTGGCAGGACTCTTGCAATATCAATACAATTGAATGCTGCCTTTACTAGTAAATGACAGATTACGAAGTTACTGGAAAGAAATCAGGGAAAGTTTTAGAGACTGACTTCCAACAGAATTTGAAAATGAAAGTTCTTAATAGATCATTCTGTATTTAAATGAAAATGCTTTTGCATACACGTTTGTGTAGCCACACGTGTATATACTTAAGGATATGCTCCAGGTTTTCTGAGAAATGGAATTTTGTTTGCTCTGTGTGAGTATGGATGGCCTGTTTAGGTAACAAAGAAAGGTGTTTCAAGAGTGCTGGGCATTTTAAGAGGCAAGAAATATTTTTTGCAACCACTGATACAGTATACCACTAAAGTAAAACAAGCAACACTAGTTTAGAGTGCTCACTAATGCTCAGTTGTCATTCCTCTGGAGGCTTTTTCATGTACATCTGTGTGTCCACAATTCTTGAACCTGTTGCTCAATTTCAGACATATTTAACAGAGGGGAAGATGCCTCAATATCTTGAGTTAATTTCAGTGGCATTAAAATAGCTGGTCAGTTAGAGGAGAGAGGCCCTATCAGTGCCTTCTCTGGGGAACAGTTGGATGTTGAGATTAATTATTAATAGATATCAGAAAGAAAAAGAAACATTTAAAAAATGCCCTAAGTGTAAGAGAAGCCTCCGTCAGAGCTAGCACCAAAAGCAGTTAACCATGGAACAAGTCTGAAAGAAACCATGCTCAGAAAGGGACTTGGTTAACTTTATTTTGTGTGTTGGGATCTTCCAAATCTGCTTGTGTCTTCATTGAAATCAGTTTAGTTTCCCTGCAAGGTCACAGAAGGTCAGGCATGCACTTGTTTACTGTCTTTGCACAACTCCATATTTCGAATGGACACAAAACATTGATTTTCATTTCTTTGTTTTTCCCCTGCAGCAAATTATTTTAAGGAAGTGCTCAAAAAGAACAAGAAGGGAAATGAGGCATATATTATGTTACAGTTTACAAGTAGAGATGCGTGTCCAGTCAATTATGGATAGAGTTTACTACGAGGTCAGTAGCAGGGAAAAATATTCTTAATTCTCAATTATGTTTTAAGTTATATATAACTTTCTTGCAGCAGTTCTGTGAATAGGTATATATTCTCTTGGAAGAAAGAAGAGCAGAAAAACTGACAATAGCAAAAACTGATATGTGGTCATGTTATTTGTAGGAATTGCTTGTTATATATCCAGTTTTGGACATCTGGCATGGAAGTTGTAAATACTCATTTGAAGATCACCCCTTCAAAGTGATTTTAGTGGGCAATAGGTGCTTAAATGCCTTTATGAATTCCAACCTAAACAGCTACTTGTTCAGCTACTTCAGAGCTGATCTGACCAGTATGTGTGTGTGTATATATATATATGTCCAGCAGCTAATCACTGTTTTTAGTTGAAATTATAAATCCTGGTGATGAAGCATTTGCATACAGCTCATTCTTGATTAGTTGGGTTGCTTATGGAGTATAATTGAAACTTTCTTCAAAGGGAAGTAGATATGACTGAACAACAGGTAGAGCAGATTTGTTGGGAAAGTCAGGGCTGCTTCCAAGATTTTTTTTGTGGTAGACTTCCTGGCAAGAGAGAGGGACGATCATACATCTGGATGTGGTGCAGACAGGAGAGTAGCTACTGAAAGGCTTGGTAAAATGCCTGTTGAGTTGAGCTCCTCCAAAAGTAATGTATGCTGAGACTTCCATACCTAACCTGCCAAATCATGATAAATATATCCTGAATTTGATGAATTTCAATAAAGGGAAATGCAAAGTCCTGCATTCATATCCTTGGAAAATGAGCAGGGATTGTTTTCTCTGGAAGATTAGTATAAGGAAGGCTAGCAGTTACTTTTGTATCTTTAAAGCCTGATTTAGCTTTGAAAATAGTCTGTATTTGAAATACTGTGTTATATCAGGCTACTGACTCTTCTGCTTTACTTGAGTTACCTTTCAACTTCTAAAGCTGTTATCCTATTCCCATCTTGTCTGACTGAAATGTCATCAGCTCCATTTTGGTTCATTTCTACCTTCTAGCAAAGGATTTGATGTTCACGCTAAGTATATTTTATATATTCATAACCTTATTCAGCTTTAGGTGTTTCACCTATCATCACCTAAAATACTCTTTTCATCCAGTGGGACTGCATTGTTTTGTTCTCATTATTGAGAATTTTGAACTTCAACCATGTCTAGGAGTTCTAGGAGATCATGTAGAGATGGATGGTCGTTTGAGCTGTTGCTGTCCTGGCTTTGCCTCAGGCTGAGCAGGACTAACTACAATCGCAGGCATACTGAAAAAAGGACTCACATGGTTTTCAGGCTGATATCTCCAAATCCTTAGATGACTTTTAAGAACTATGAAAGGTAACTTTAAAAACTACTAAAAAGACTTAACTCTGCTTATTATGGCATCTCACTGTTATGGGAAAAAAAAAAGTTATAATTGGTGAACTGAGAAAAGGGTTGAAACTCTTACCAAATACACTGAATAAAAGACTTTGATTCATATCTAGGTATAATGACCATAATTGTCATCAGCTTGTGCTTTGCATAAGCAATTTCACTGTTGTTTGTGATTGAATTACATATTGGTGGGTGAAGAAATTATTTCCTTAAGTGGTTAGGAATAAACAATTATTTTGTCAATAAATTTTTAGCAGTTGAATCTTATTCATCAAAAGCACCATCACTTTGAGAAAGCTGAACCAATGAACTCTTTTAAACTTTGAATAATCCAGCATTTCTAGTCCTGTCATATATTCAAGCTTTACAAAAGACTGGAGATTTTTGCATATGATTAATAGTGTATTCATGGAAAAAATTCTCAGCTACCCCTTGAAATGTCACTTCCTCTTTTTTTAAGTGTGTAAAGACTATATTAAGGCTCAGATTTATACAATTCAAACTTTTTTTGCTGCATTTTAGTTCCTTTTAATCTCCAAAATAAAACACATGAATAGTTGCCTAACTGAATTCTGTCTGAAATGTCACTAAGCTAATGACAGTTCATTACAAAGTGAGATTCTCTCTGGCATTGAAGAATAAAATGTTGTGACATCAAAAAAGAGTACATTGTAAACATTTGAGTGTGAAGACCATCTTGGTAAAATCAAGTCACCTTGATGACATATTTTACAATTAATTTTAATTTTGTATATATAATGTAACCTTATAAGAAGTTGCTCTCTGAAGCACACTTTCATATGGATAAGGTTGACATAGCACCTGTAATACACTCCATAGATGAGTGACATAGCTCAGCTATTGTCTTTTCAGAAGGCCTGAAGCCTAGTCTACAATTTTCTGTTCTTCAGGGTGTTTTCATATTGCTTAGTCTTTGGTTTTGACTGTTTTTATACCTCCTTGAATTTTTTCAGTGCTAAAAGGAAATAATTGTGTATTTTGATCACAGGAAGAATAAATATTAGAATTAATTGTATGAAGAAGAGCTAAGCACAGTTTCTTTAAAAGTTGAAAAGACAGAAAAAAAGGATCTGTTTTTTTAGTGTTCCATGTCATGTTGAATTTTTTTTTAAAAATTAAGAAATGAAATTTAAAAAGTTTTAACAAAACATTTTCATGAAGATAACTTTTCATTTAAAAACTATTGAAATCCATCAAGTAGATATTTTCAGAATTCTTAGGTGTATTGTATTTAGATTTGTGAAATGTTTTGTTGCTGCTGAACCTGCATTTCTAAATTAAATTTTTTCATTCTGATCTATTGTTGACGAGTTATAGATCTATTGGAAACATAAAATTGAAAAGAATTGTTTTAAAGACAAAAAAAATATGTCAACTGGTGTACATATGTTTTTATTATTGTCGTGAATGGGTGATTTAGATCGTTTAAAAAACCACTGTCAAAGGAATTAGCAAAAGTGGTTGGCCTATAGTCAACTTAGATGCAATGGAAAAGGTATGCATGAGACTCCTTGTACCCACAACTTTCTTTGTTCCTTGATAAATGAGTCTCAGAAAAGCTACCCGCTATTCATGTGTTAATTGCATGATTGGTGTTCTAAACTCATATGCATCGATGCTCACTGTGTCGCTCTGCTCCTTTGTGTGTTTTCAGAGAACAGATTGGAACTAGAGGAGTTCGTGGTCCATTTATGACTTAGGCCTTCAGGTCCTTCGGAGTCTGTACCAAACTACTGCTAGTTTGGTTGAGGGGTCAAGTGCATCTGTCACAATTGCTCAAGTAAAAACTTGCTTATATTTTAATTCTCAAAGAGTATTAGAATTACTTGTATATGCAGTCACAGTCACACATCGTTTGTGTTATATTGGCAAGATATAATTTTTTTAGATTTTTTTTTTTTTTTAAATAAAATGTGTCAAATGAATATCCAGTCACATTTCAGCTGCAGGATACACTTACAGCACTGAAACTGGTATTGTTGTAAAGCACTAGGAAATATTTTGCACTGACCAAAATGTTTTGATCCAATAACAAAATACAGATCCAGCTATTGCAGAATATTCAGTGAATTTGCATTGCCTTTTGCTGAATTACATATTATGAAGAAAATAAAAATATGGTATCATTCTGAAATCATCCCAGAGCTATTTTGAACACATTTTAAGTGACATGTTTATGATGGACTCTTGCAAAAGGACTTTTGGGGTTAATTGCATTTATTTTTTTTTTAATTTAAAAAGCTTTAAAATTGCTTAAAATATCTCATTTTATTTTCTATAAAATTAACCTTTTGTTAATAGTGTTTCCATAGCTAAAGGTAATATATTGATTCATATTAAGTCTCCTGTCTCCTCTATTAAATGCGGATACATGTGTAAAAGACTATACTCCCATTTCTAATTCTAGATTCTGATTTATGTACTGGGGAAAAAAGCATGTATTTCTGTATTTCAACATATTCATCAGTGATCTGCTAAATGGAGTGAGCAGTGAAGTGAGAGCATTTACTGTTGTTAGTTAGTTTTTTATGGTAGAAAGGACATGAATAATTACAGAAGGATTTTGTAAGACTGAGTGACTATACAGTAAAATGGTAGGTGAAATTCAGTGACACAGAAGGAAAAAACAGTTTGAGTGCCACATGTAAAATTATGATCTCTGGGCTTTTTAATTGTCAAGAGCAAGACCTTGGGATTGTTATAAATAGTGCAGGTGAAAAGTATTATCTCAGTGTTTGGTGAGTGTCCAGACCAAATCACCTTTTAGGAATTATTAGGGAAAGAATAGGAAATAAATAAATAAATAGTTATGTCCCTGTATAAATACATTGTTCATCCACACTGTGAATGCCGTGTGCTTTTCTGATGTCTCTCCCATCTCAGAAGGGATGTACTGGAATTTTAAAACTTCAAAGAAAGGGAATAAAGATGATGAAGTTGCTTGCATATATGAAATGGCTAAATGGGCTGGGACTTTTTGTTGGAAAGGAGACAGTTTAGAGGGAGATCTTAGGTACATTTGTACTTAGTGTATGAATTTTTAGTTAGTCTGTAAATAAAAATATATTTAAGGTGACCTTTGAAACTCCTTCAATTTCTTGTCATTTATTGTGACTGTTTATGTTTTCTTTATGGAAGCATGTGATTAAGGGAAAGATAGTTAACTGTGATCTAGCTTGAGGACTTCATGTTGTGTAGATTCTTCTTTAGCAGAAGTCAATGGTAAAATTAGAGATTGGAATATATAAATACACTTCTATGTGATATGACAATTCATTTAAAATATAGGATTAAATCCTGTTCGTCACAGTCAGGCAATATTAGTGTTTGCTTCAGAGGGACTGCTCATTTGAATAAGAACACTATCCATAATCAGCAAGTCCTTTCAAAGCTTGGATCAATGCCAGGCTAAAAGTTCTCCATTCTTATCTTTTGGAGCCAAAGGAATGCATGAAAAGAGAGAAAAAAATTACAGTAGGCATTCTTATCAGCTGGTTTAATCAAGTAAGCACTTACCACTCCACTTCGTTGGAAAAGAGGAGAAAAAACTCACTTTTTTGAATCTTCCAACCTTGTAAGTTAGACAGGCTGGTCTGTTGTATGACAGGCTCAGAAGATAACCTTCTCTTTTCCTTTCTTGAGTGAAAGGACCGGTATTTCTGTGAAGGGAAAAGCAGAGACAATCAAGGCTGTACTTACTTTAGGAAAGAGAGGGCAGACTGGTGGGAAGTGCACTGACTGGTCTGACAGAGAAGGCGCTTCTGTTACTCCATTTTACTGGTTCTGTAGTTCACTGCATAATATGGAATAGCGTCAGTAGTACCCATGAGAGAACATTGTGATCATTCGAGTGACACAGAGACCAGGATAGGCCTCCTTTTATCCCCAGAGTACATACAAAAGGGTGTGTAAGCAGAATCTTTTCCAATCTCTCCTGACCTTTTTCCAATCTTCCTTGACTCCCTAAAAGTTTTTACCTTTTGCATAGGGAAAAAGTGCATGTAAAAATGCATTCAAAATAAGCTTTATAAATTTGATATGCAGGGGTTTTTTATATATATGCCAGTAGGAATATTTTAGGTTTTAAAGAGAAAATTGGTGTGGAAGTTAGAAATGCTGATAAAAATTTGCCCTGGAGGCTGTGTAGGGCCACCGCTGGTGGCAGAGAAGCTATAGCACCCTGAAGTGCATGCATGTATGTCCCCACACTTCCAGTACCTAAACCTATATTGCCTGGCTATTTGGGAGACAATAGTTTAAAGACAATTGTAAGGAGAAACTTTCAAATAGATCCTTTTTCTTTGTCCTTTAAGCTACGCAGAAATATCAAACTACATTTTGACCTTATCTATCTGCATTCATTTTGTTTTACTCTTCTGTGTAATTGAGGTGATAACCTCAACCCTAAATACCCCATGCGTTTCCATCTTTTCAATCTCCTCTCCCTTTTTCCATACCTCGGTTACAGAAGGGTTGTGTGGCAGAGTGTAATTTTAATTCCACTGTGCTCTGAATAACCTCAGAGCTAGGATAGCTGTGCAACTTCATAGCATTTTCCTTGCTGCAAATAAATGCTGCATGGAAGGCTCCCTCCATGATTCAACATTATAAAAATAAAAACGTTTAGATCACAGAGTATTCTGCAAGGATTTAGTGAACTACTTGGCAGGTTTGCTCCTGGGAAGCACAAATGAAGGGGGAAAGAAAGGAGATCTGTACCAAATGAGACAATGGAAGAATTATTGGAAAGAAAAAGAGACTAGGAACCTCACCACTGTTGATGCAACAGAGAAAAAAATAATGGTCTCAAATACTGCTTTAGCTACCAAAATATTTGCTTAAAATATTTGCTTAAAATATTGTCTAGAGAAAAAAGTCATTTTTAACACCTACAGCTGATCCAAGATGAAGTAGGTATATTTTCTACTCTTTTGCACTAAAAATTTCCTCCCTCAAGTAATCCCAAAGTAATTTCTTCTAACAGATTCATCACTTTTAAGCCCTTAGAGTCTACTGTAATCATTAAGTCTGTCTTTCAGTATATTACAGGCTAAGTACTTTTAGTATCAATGTTACAGCATCTACCTAGAAATTAAGAATTTAAAATTTTGAGTTGTGAAAAATCTATTCCTTTTGATAAAATATTCTAAAAATTATTAAGCCTTCCAGTTAAAACCATGTACTTTTTTATAGATGGAACTTCAGCTTCCAGACTCTGTCTCCATTTTTATATACCTTTTCAGATATCTCACTCTTTCTCTAAGAAATTAACCAAATTACCATGAAAATAGATCATGATAATTGGATTTCTTTTAAGTTGCCTATGCTGTGTCACCCCCCTCATTCCCACCCCCTCCCCAGATAATCAAGTATTTTGGCAAATGGGTATTTAAACTGAAGTTACATGAACTTCATGGGTCCATCTTCCAAAATACCTTTTTGAAAATAAGGCCAAAATAGACGTATAATTGCAGAGGAAATTTGAAAACTATCACCACAAATCAATTTGCTGGAAAAAGATTTTCCTGTTTTCACTTACATCCATTTTTAAAATGGCAGCCAAAATAAAGAAATTAGTTGATTTTATTGGCTTCAGACAAAAATGGAGGGGTTTGTTTTCATCATGTCATATTCAATTCATGTTGTTCCAGTTTGTATTTAGGAAGACTGTATGTCATTTGACATTGTGCTTGTTTAGTTGAATGGAAGTATTACTTATCATCTGAGAACAGCTTGAAATGCAACCCAGTTTGCAGCTGGAACACTAAGTTTGAAGCAATTAAGCTGGAATTGTATTTACAGAACTAAAACATTTGAGGGGAAACAAATAATGATTATTTTATGGTGTTTTCTTGACTCCCAGTTCTACTTCTCACATTGTTTTATAAATTTATGTGAAATTCTTATCCCAGAAGCCTCTTGAATGTAGACTTTCAAAAACACTGCATACTACTAATCTTGGAGTTTCTTTCAAGTTGTTTTTAAAAAATCCAGTCCTCTCTACCCATAACTTAATGGGAAAGAACAATGCAAGAACAGTGCACACATATTAATTCTGTCTCTCAGAACAAGTTTTAGAACTTAGACTTGTGAAAACCTGTAACCTTTTCTCTGTTTTAAATGCTATTTTCTCCAGACTAAGTCAATTTGTATTTTTTAGCCTGAAAAGTTCTTTCCATGGCTGAATGAAAAAACAGTTTCAGAGAAATTAGATATAAGTCATAGTTTCACACCAGAGTAGTTCTCTCTCTTTGTCCTTGCTGTTGCTGAGGTTTGGGTTCTGTTTTTTCTTTTTCTTTTCCTTCCAAAGTCTCTCAAGGTTTTTCAATTACTTTGAGGTCAAAACTTTAGTTAATGCTGGGAAAAGCATGGAAATGTGTCACTACAAATGTTATCACTGGGTAAACAAGTGGTCTTTCTGTTACCACTTACTGACAGCTTGTGTGACAATATTTTCTGTTCATATTTCCTAGAAAAATTGCTTCTAAAAATATTTTTTCTTTTGCTTGAAAAATATTTCAAGCTTAATGCATCCACTTGGATGTTTCTTGGCCTCTATCCTTGGAGCAAATCCATTTTGAGCATCTCCTACATCGCACTTGGTTTAGAAGCGAGTTGATGAAATTTCCTGGAATTTTGTCAGTTCAACTGCTTCAGCTGGTAGTTTTCAAAGACATGGTTTTTAATTTTCTTTTTGGATTCTTATCAAATTGACTCAGACTTTTGTGAATCAGTCTGTTAGTCACAACTGGCTTGTGGATATCAGCCCTTGCTATATGAAATTTCATATAGTAAGAGCTTGCAATTTTAAATTCCATTTATAAAAATTATATGTTCTAATTCTTTTCTGTCTTTATTGCATGACCAACACTTTCCAAGCTGAAGTCATCCCTGTGTAGGCTGTTTGAAGTCCTACTGAGAAAAAGGACATTTTAGAAGGAAAGTCATCACAGCTGAGCAGGTGGTAGAAAATCAGGGCCTTAAACTTTGCTGAAAGTGGGGAGATAAGCTGGAGATACTCCCTGAATTTTTAATTCCATTAACTCTAGTTTCATTTTCACCAAGTAGTTGAGCATATAATAGATAAGCACTTATATCTTTGTGGGGATGCACTCACTACCTCCATCTCTTTAATACACATACGCACTCACACAGTCATGCATAAATGCTCCTTTAACACATACAGGAACACGAACAAGATCCCGAAAAGACTGTTAATGGGGGAAGCAGAGGAGGAGGGTAGCAGAATACTTGCTCAGTTTTATTTAGTACAAAAAGGGAAGAGCCTAATAGATTTGATGGAGTAACTGTTACCAGACCAAGAAAAGTTATGTCCCTTCTTACAGAGGAAAACTGAGATAACTGACACATCCTAACAACACACCAGATCAGCCATTCATGGATCATTCTTGTCATGTGAAGTCATCCATTTGTGTTATTTAAAAATTGCTTTTTTACTTGGCTGAAATCATGGCGTTGGGGTGTAGGGGGGTGGGGAAACGCCTTTTCTGGAATCACGTTTGCTTACTCAAGTTATCTACACTTGCAAAAACCTTTGGATACCTAATTGTTTTCTCCTTGTTGGATCACTGATGATTTGAGAAGTTTCCTATGTTCCACATAAAATTATTATTTTCAATTACTCACTTAAAACATTTTCAGGGATCATTTTCTGTAATCACCAAATGTCTGGTCTCCAGAAGGTTTATAAATCTCTGTGAGGCTCTCAGTCTTTTCAGAGGTATAATTGCAGATAAGCCCATCTGTTCCCTTTTAATTTCCATCTTCCATGTTTATCTACCTTTCTTATATTTGGCAGTATATGGATGGCTGAGGGCTCACCAATTGGTAAAAAGATGGTAGTGCTTGATATTGTCCAGTCTGAAGAAAATAGAGCAAATTTTGAAACTTGAAAAATATGTTGTAATAAATAAGTGAATTACTTTGAATTCAGAGTTTGTGAACAAAAATGGTGAAAAACTACAAACTCAGTTTAAGTCACAGAGATAAATTCCATTTTAATTTGTTGTAAAGGTAATATGTGTTTTTTCAAAACAACCAAATATTATGGATCACTGCTGGACATGAACAGTAGCACCGTTATTGCATTTGTAAACCAATAAGGAATGAGAGGAATTCTCAACAGAACTCTTGGATAACTTCAAAAGCCTGGAAAATGTCTTCCTAATATCTTGGAGCAGGCATGCCACAATGTTTGTGCAAGTGACAAAGTATCGGTACATAAAGTTGTTAAATTGGTTCATACATTTTAAGCTCAAAATAAGAGGGGTGGGTTTTTTTTAAAAGAGCTTCAACTAAATTCCCAGCTCTGATGAAGAAAACAACTAGGAGAAAAGGCAAAGTAGTTGCTGAGAAACCTCTCAATTTCACCTCCCTTTAAGGACTGATCTGGCATGGGTTGAATGTTCTTTGGTGTGGTTTTGTTCAGTTATCAGCAATGAGAGGGCCTCAGTGATCATACAAAGGATTTAGCTGCCACTGTGCACTCTGTGTGGGCTGCCTTAGGGGTGATGATGCTTTCCTCCTGAAGCCATTGCAATAGCTGCTGCTGCAGCGTAAGTA
Organism: Pelecanus crispus; assembly: GCF_030463565.1. Taxonomy (NCBI): domain Eukaryota; kingdom Metazoa; phylum Chordata; class Aves; order Pelecaniformes; family Pelecanidae; genus Pelecanus; species Pelecanus crispus. The sequence goes on along the minus strand of NC_134651.1, from coordinate 17,228,145 downwards.
GGGAACAGGAAGGCAACAGCAACCTTGCTTGCCCAGAAGAGAGAAGGGTAGAAGTTAACAAGTTAAGGAATGTGGTGACCCAGACGGAGGTCCCGCACAAACATACCGTCCAGGTCTCCGGCTGCAGGGAGCGCCTGAGCCTGTCACTCATACCGGAGGGCAGCCCAGACAACAGCTGTTTTCGGTGTGACCAGGTGAATGACCTGCTCAGTCTGGTGGCAGAGCTGAAAGAGGAAGTGTTATCAGGGAGTGTGAGAGGGGAATAGATTGGAGCCACACCCTACCATCCCTGAGGCCAAGGCAGCATATGGAGGCTCCACAAGGAGCAGAGGATCCCCTATCCTCTTGCCAGCAAGCAGAAGGAGGGGACCTAAGAGATGGGTGGGAATGGAAACAGGTCCCTGCTCAGGGTGGCAGGTGAATCCCCTCCTGGCCTCCCTCACCTTCCCAGTTGCCCTTACACAACAGATATTGGGCTCTGGAACTTGAGGGCCAGGCAAGTGAGGATGTAGGTGAAGGTCCATCCAGGGGGTTGCCTAGGGCGAGTCAGTCTGCCCCACACATTATGACTGCTTCTGTTAAGAAAAAAGGGAGGGTAATTGTTGTAGGCGATTCCCTCCTGTGGGGAACAGAGGGCCCAATATGCCATCCAGACCCATCCCACAGGGAAGTCTGCTGCCTCCCTGGGGCCCGGATTACAGACATTACTAAGAAATTTCCTGGTCGGGTACAGCCCTCTGATTATTACCTGCTGCTGGTTATGCAGGTTGGCAGTGATGAGGCTGTGGACAGAAATTCTAAAGCAATCAAAAGGGACTTCAGGGCACTGGGGCGATTGGTTGAAGAATCGGGAGCACAGGTAGTGTTTTCCTCTATCCCGTCAGTAGCAGGGAAGAATGCTGAAAGGAACAGGAAAGTTCAGCTGATTAACAAGTGGCTCAAAGGCTGGTGCCATCAGTGGAATTTTGTTTTTTTCAATCATGGGGAGGTTTACATGGCACCAGGCCTGCTGGCAACAGGTGCAGTTCAGCTGTCTCCAAGGGGGAAAAAGATTCTTGCTCATGAGTTGGCGGGGCTCATCAAGAGGGCTTTAAACTAGGTTTGAAGGGGAAGGGGACATAACTAGGCTCGCTACAGAGGAGCCCAAGAGTGGCATGGCAACTTTGGGGGTGAAAACAATAGCCTGGCTCCAGTGCATCTATACCAATGCATGCAGCATGGGCAACAAACAGGAGGAGCAGGCATAGCTACAACTTAGTTGCCATCACAGTTACATGGTGGGATGACTCTCACGAGTGGAATGCTGCACTGGTTGGCTATAAGCTCTTCAGAAGAGACAGGCAAGGAAGAAGAGGCGGTGGGGTGGCTCTGTATGTTAGGGAGTGTTTTGATTGTATAGAGCTCAACAGTGGTGATGATAAGGTCAAGTGCTTATGGGTAAGGATGAGGGGGAAGGTCAACAAGGCAGATATCCTGCTGGGAGTCTGTTATAGACCACCCAACCAGGATGAAGAGATAGATGAAGCATTCTATAAGCGTCTGGCAGAAGTCTCACAATCACTAACCCTTGTACTCGTGGGGGACTTCAACTTACCAGACATCTGCTGGAAATACAACACAGCAGAGAGGAAATAGTCTTGGAGGTTCCTGGAGTGTATGGAAGATACACTTCTGATAACTTCCTGACAGAGCTGGTAAGCGAGCCTACCAAGGGTGGTGCCTCGCTTGACCTGCTGTTTACAAACAGAGAAGGACTCGTGGGAGATGTCATGGTCGGAGGCCATCTTGGGCTTAGCAACCATGATATGATAGAGTTTTCAATTCTTGGCAAAGTAAGGAGGGAGGCCAGCAAAACCGCTACCATGGACTTTGGGAGGGCAGACTTTGGCCGTTTCAGGACACTGGTTGGGAAAGTCCCACGGGAGACAGTCCTGAAGGGCAAAGGGGTCCAGGAAGGCTGGGGGTTCTTGAAGAAGGAAGTCTTAGAGGCACAGGAGCAGGCTGTCCCCATGTGCCACAAGACAAACCAGAGGGGAAGACGACCAACCTGGCTGAACAGGGAGCTTTTGCTGCGATTCAGGGAAAAAAGGACAGTTTACCACTATTGGAAGAAGGGGCAGGCAACTCAAGAACAGTACAGGGATCTTGTTAGGTCATAGAATCATAGAATCATAGAATCGTCTAGGTTGGAAAAGACCTTTAAGATCATCCAGTCCAACCATTAACCTACACTACCAAGTCCACCTAAACCAATCAAGGGTAGACTAGACTAAACCATATCCCGAAGTGCCACATCTACCTGTTTTTTGAACACTTCCAGGGATGGTGACTCCACCACCTCTCTGGGCAGCCTGTTCCAATGCTTGACCACCCTTTCCATAAAGAAATTTTTCCTAATTTCCAGCCTAAACCTCCCCTGGCGCAGCTTGAGCCCATTTCCTCTCGTCTTATCGCTAGCTACTTGGGAGAAGAGACCAACACCCACCTCACTACAACCTCCTTTCAGGTAGTTGTAGAGAGCGATAAGGTCTCCCCTCAGCCTCCTCTTCTCCAGGCTAAACAACCCCAGTTCCCTCAGCCGCTCCTCATAAGACTTGTTCTCCAGACCCTTCACCAGCCTTGTTGCCCTTCTCTGAACACGCTCCAGCACCTCAATGTCTTTCTTGTACTGAGGGGCCCAAAACTGGACACAGTATTCCAGGTGCGGCCTCACCAGTGCCGAGTACAGGGGGACAATCACCTCCCTGCTCCTGCTGGCCACACCATTCCTCATACAAGCCAGGATGCTGTTGGCCTTCTTGGCCACCTGGGCACACTGCTGGCTCATGTTCAGCCGGCTATCTACCAACATCCCCAGATCCTTTTCGGCCAGGCAGCTTTCCAGCCACTCTTCCCCAAGCCTGTAGCATTGCATGGGGTTGTTGTGACCCAAGTGCAAGACCCAGCACTTGGCCTTGTTGAACCTCATACAGTTGGCCACGGCCCATCGATCCAGCCTGTCCAGGTCCCTCTGCAGGGCCTTCCTACCCTCCAGCAGATCGACACTCCCACCCAATTTGGTGTCGTCTGCAAACTTACTGAGGGCGCACTCAATCCCCTCATCCAGATCATTGATAAAGATATTGAACAAGACTGGCCCTAAAACAGAGCCCTGGGGAACACCGCTCGTGACCGGCTGCCAACTGGACTTAACACCATTTACCACAACTCTCTGGGCTCGGCCACCCAACCAGTTCTTTACCCAGGATCTCTCATGCAGAGAGAGAATTAGAAAGGCAAAAGCCCAGCTAGAACTCAATCTGGCCACTGTTGTAAGAGATAATAAAAATGTTTCTAGAAATACATGAACAACAAAAAGAGAGCCAAGGAGAATGTCCATCCTTTAGTGGATGCAAGGGGGAACATTGTCACCAAGGATGAGGAAAAGGCTGAGGTGCTTAATGCCTTCTTTGCCTCAGTCTTTAATAGCCAGACCAGTTATCCTCAGGGTATTCAGCCCCCTGAGCTGGAAGACAGGGATGGGGAGCAGAATGAAGCCCCCATAATCCAGGAGGAAGCAGTTAATGACCTGCTATGCCACCTGGACACTCACAAGTCTACGGGGCTGGATGGGATCCACCCGAGTACTGAGGGAGCTGGCAGAGGAGCTTTCCAAGCCACTCTCCATCATCTTTCAGCAGTCCTGCTTAACAGGGGAGGTCCCTGATGACTTGGAGGCTTGCCGGTGTGACACCCATCTACAAGAAGGGCCAGAAGGAGGACCTGGGGAACTACAGACCTGTCAGCCTGACCTTGGTGCCATGGAAGATTATGGAGCGGTTCATTTTGAGTATGCTCAATAGGCATGTACAGGTCAACCAGGGGATCAGGCCCAGCCAGCATGGGTTCATGAAAGGCAGGTCCTGCTTGACCAACCTGATCTCCTTCTATGACCTGGTGACCCACCTAGTGGATGAGGGAAAGGCTCTGGATGTCATTTACCTGGACTTCATCAAAGCCTTTGATACTATCTCCCACAGCATTCTCCTAGGGAAGCTGGTGGCCCATGGCTTGGACAGGCGTACTCTTCGCTAGGTAAAAAACTGGATGGGTGGCTGAGCCCAGAGAGTAGTGGTGAATGGAGTTAAATCCAGTTGGCAACTGGTCACAAGCAGTGTTCCCCAGGGCTCAGTTGCTGGGGCCACTCTTGTTTAATATCTTTGTCAATGATCTGGATGAGGGGATTGAGTGCACCCTCAGTAAGTTTGCAGATGACACCAAAATGGGTGGGAGTGTCAATCTGCTGGAGGGTAGGAAGGCCCTGCAGAGGGATCTGGACAGGCTGGACCGATGGGCCAAGGTCAATTGTATGAGGTTCAACAAGGCCAAGTGCTGGGTCTTGCACTTGGGCCACAACAACCCCATGCAACGCTACAGGCTTGGGGGAAGAGTGGCTGGAAAGCTGCCTGGCAGAAAAGGGTCTGGGGGTATTGGTTGACAGCCAGCTGAACATGAGGACTTGATGATCTTAAAGGTCTTTTCCAACCTAAACAATTCTATGATTCTATAACTTGACGTGTGGAATAGGAAAGAGCATCTTTTTCTCTGGTGACAGAACAGTTGGGAACCATTTCTCCAGGTTTTGATGAGTGGTTTAGAAACCCAGAAAAGCTCCAGCATTCTGCCTTAAATTTCCAATGCACAAAAAATGGTGTCAAGGAATTTGCAGAAATCTAGTTAAGTTTTCTTTATTTCAGCTCAGGAACCCCTCACATCACTCAAATAAGCTATCAGAAAGTTTTATTCAGACTACCCTGAAAATGCAAACTTGTCATACGGGATGTAGCCCATTAATTTACTCACTTCGTACATACATGTAAAAAGTATATACATTTATGTACAGTTGGTGCAGGTTATATGTGAAACCAGCAAATATTTAAATATTTGGTGACCTTTCTGTTTTGATGGCTAAATTGCTCATGAATGACAGAACCTTTAGTGCAGTATTAACCATCCAGTAAAATGTCTGTACCTCATCTGCTTTTTATGTCCCACAATTTTTTTTTTTTTTTTGGGGGGGGGGGGCACCTTTCTAACTTTGCAGTCCTTAAGATTCCTGTAAAACTTAATATAGCTGTTCTTGCAACACTGGCACATTGGTGGAGAAATTCTGTACAAGGGGTCTAAAGTAGAAAATCCTTCTCTCTTGGCTGATGACAGTTGGGGTTTTTTTTCATTTGTTTGTTTCTCTTTTTGATGTCTTCTGGCACAAGCTGTTCCAAGCTGTGGGGGGAGGCGGATCAGCAGATGGAATGTAGGTGAAGCAGGCAGGTCCATGACATGATTCATCACTTGAACGGTGTAACCTTCTTAAAGAAATTTTTACCTATATTTTTATACTGCCAAAAATGAAAACGCAATTTCCCTCATTATTCTGTAATTTCTGACATTGGGGCTCTTCATATCAGTTGGGTACAGTATTAGTCTTATCCCTATTTTACAAGCTAGGACATGATGCATAGAAAATAATGCCCATGTCCACTTACATTAGAGCTGAGTTACTTCTGTGTGGCCATAGCAAAAGTTTGTGTTATGGTAAGCTTCACAGGTGGTAGGGTAATGTCCTGGGCTAGTGTTAGGCCCATTTTAAGCTCATCTTGGGCTAACAGTCCTGCACTCCATTTTTAGTGAGGAACAGTGACAACTTCCTGCTTCAGGCAATGATTTTTTAAGTATGAAACAGATTCAATTGGTTCATCGTTCAGATTTGTTATACAGATTCATCATTCAGTTTGGGAAATTTCAGTCTGCATTGCTAGAAGGGCATTCTGTGAAAAATATTGGGTTTTATTTTCTTTCCAAATATCAACTCCTTGGCCAACACTGGGACCAAAGTACTAATCTTTTATCTGACCCAGAAGAACTGTTCTTGTGTCCTTATGCAATGATTGACTAAATCTTGCCAGTCAGTCTGCTCTGCATTGCAATGCCCTGGCAGACAGGCTGCAGGGCATTACTGAATTAGTAAACTAGGCTGTGTAGCTCTCCCCTTTCTCAAGGGCTACAGCTCTCACAGCAGAGCTGATTAGAATGAATGATCCTCTGAAGTACTTTTATAGGCATTTTCTGCTTGCAATATCTATCTAGGTATTTGCACAGTCCTCAGCATCTTACTGTAATTATTTTTTTTCCATGCTTTTACTACCTATCCTCCTTTATAGGTACAGAATTGAGATAAAAGACATCTGCTTGAGGGAAAGTAGGTGACAACTGTCATGAATCAGAACTGAATCCAGTATTTCAGAGTCTTACTCTGATCACCATCCACTTCTCTCAGAATTAATTGCCCTTCTCTCTCCCAGATAGCTGGAGAGCCTCATTCTTGCAATTCTGCTTCCACTCAGTGTACAGTTCTGCAAGTTTGTACATACAAATATAAAAAAAGATTAATTAAAAAAAAAAATCACCAAAAATAAGCCTCTTCTTTTCAAGGTGTCTAGCTACTCAATGAGGGACTTGTTATTCTGAAATACTAGTATTACAAACCTAATTTCATAAGAGTTTTCTTTCCTCATGAGTAGTTTCCAATTAATGCACAATATCACTGTACCATGCAGCATTTAACCTCTCACTAATTGCCACTAATGACATGTAACTGCATCAATAGTTTTTTGTTAGAGTTTGAGTGAGTTTTAACACAATTCCTGAAGTAGTTCTCTCCCACTTCTTTATCAAGGAAAGATGATAAAACATATGCAATATTTTTAATTGATGACCTTTTCATTTTTGGAGTTGGCTGATTAGTTGAAGGTAGTGTTCTTGAGCATAACATATTAGACTGATTTCTGCTTTATAAAGACATTTGATACACTTTATAGAGCACCTGTCTCATAGTCTCCTTTTCTTCCCTGTAACAATGACTGTGAGTTCTGTGTTTGTTAGAAGCCAGACTGAGGCCCTTACATGCATTGTTAATTTGTTGGGGCTCAAGATAAGAAACATTAATGAGTTTGGCAAGGCCCTTGGTTTTTCTGTCATGCGGTAGAGTAAAAAATAAATAACAAACAGCCCCTTTCTAATGGAATGAGAGATTATTGGCAATTATCAACATGCAAAGAAGATGTCTAAAATGAAAGAGTAGGTCTCAGTTGTTTCTATGAGGCAACACCAATTACAGAGTTAAAATCTAGATGAAGACCTCTGTTTCTGAGAAAATAAAATGGTCTGAGAAGGTGCTTGGAATTAGACTGAAATGTAGTATAGATTTTTTTTTTACAGCTAACAAGAGAAGATTCAAATGTACCTTTAAAACAATGGAGCTATTTTTTCCATTAAAATTATTCATTCTGCATTAACAGATAATAGACATCTCACTTTGTTGACATCTTCCATGTTTCTGTGTAATGAAAATCCAACTGTGACGTTTCAAACTCCTGAAGGCTGCCCTAACGGACACCATTTAATTAAATGTTCCCTGCAACTTTGTCAGTGACCAGCATGCTGCAGGCCCTTGCAGTTTGCCAGTCTGCAGACAGATAAAATAAGATATGGAATAAAATGCACAATTTTCTGGTGCAGAAGCTTGGAGTTTGTAAAGTCTTCAGAAGAGAAGTTACTATGCAGAATACAGGGCTGTCAGTTCTAGTCCTCTCCACTGGAGGACAGTCTGCCACAACATCTTGCTTCCTGAACTGGCAGCAGTACTGGGCTGGAAGGAATCTGCCTAATGTTCCCTCAAGGGAGGGAAAGACAAGATTGCCATTCCTACAACAAAGCTCTGAAGTTTAGGCCAGAGGCGTTATAGGCATATCTAGGGTTTTCCACAAAGGCAAAGTGAGTGCCTTCTCCAGCCTTACTTCTTTTCTGTGATACCTGGAGATGGAAAATATCAATAAAAATGAGAATCTGGCCACAAAGTCCAGGAAAGCAAAACATCTTTGTAGGATTTGGGCAGACTTATACAGAGACTGTCCAGGGGTTGGCTTGCCAGTAAAGTACTGAGAAGTGAAAATTCTCCTTTTTGCTAGGACTGCAAGAAAGCCTGAGGGAACTGAGAAGGAAATGAAGACAGAGGTATAGCTAAATACACTGTAAAAAACCTGCTATATCTTTCTCAAGGTCCTGGTTTAGCTCCAACCAATAAGGAACTCACTCACAGGCTTTATAAATTCGGATGGATCACAAGGATATCACAATTTATTGCCTAGTGGTGTTTGCTTCAGTCATCATTTGAGCCATAATTCTCCTGACAGAGTACTGTCCGTCACTGTCCCAGTCCTGCAGTATTGGACAATCTTGTACCCAAGAGTCTGTTGAGTATGGAGAGCCTATTTCTTTTTTTTTTTTTAGCTTGTATGTAGAGAATAACATTCATTGTGCCTGGCTGTACCTTTGAACTTTTCATCCTCGTCAAACAACTTGCCTTAAATTTATTTATTTTCCTGCAGGGTATGGGCATGCAAGAGATTGAGGACTCTCACTCTAATTCCGAAAGCACCATAGGGATGTGCTCAACATTACATCCTGCATAGATAAAGGATAGTATGATGGTTGAATTACTTGGATTTTAGAGATCAAAACACTTGAGTTCAAATCTTAATGCAGATTTACTCTCTGACCTTGAGTAAATCACATGTAATCTCAGGCCCCATTTCCTTGCCTGCAAGATGAGGGTAACTAGTGCTGTTCTGCTTGATAGGCAAGAACTGTAAAGACTGTGAGGCCTTTTCGTAATGAAAACCATGAGTATACATATACTCACACCTATTCACAGCCTAATGAATGGGGGGATGCTTATAGACTCTCTGTGCCCTCTGCACTAAGCAAACATGGATTTAGAAGCTACAGAGCAGATTTGTCTTTGTAAATACCCATCCAAGTATCTCTGAAACATATTCACTCTTTTTAACACTATAACAGATAAAGAAAAAAAAATCTGTTTGTGTTCCTTGTACAGTCTAGACAAGTTTTTAAAATATCTTTCTTGTAAGAAGCACTTGTCAAAGCTGGCCTAAAAATGAATTATTAGACAAATGCATGACAACTAAGGAGGAGAGGTCTAGCAAATGAGTCCCATGGAACTAAAGTTCACATTTAGTAATGTAAGGTAAATGCTTGAGTGGTTTCATTTTATCCTACTTCTACAAACAGGGATTTATTGTTCTTTCCTTGCTTCTCCTTGTCAATGACAAGTAAAGAGTTGAGAGATTAGAATTTATCTTAAGAACCTCAATTCAGTAGAAAATTACACTTCACGGTAAAGGAAGACGACTAAATTCTTTTCAATCAGACACTTTTTTTATTCTAGCATTCAATATTGCACGCTCAGAAGCTGTATGTAAAAAAACCCAAACCTAAATTGAAAATTGACTAATCTTTTAAAGGAGAAAAAGGGTTTCCAGTAGTCGAAAGGTTGTCATTTTGTCCTTTGGATCTTTCATTAATATGGTCAGATTTCATAATACATACTGTCTTGACAGCATGTTCTTCAGGTTCTCAGAAATTGCTGTAGTTTACAAACACTATTTTTTGTTAGTACACTCCAGTTTCACAAAATACACTTGGCTGAGTATGTGATAGCATGGGCACTAGCTGTAAAATATTGATTTCCTCTGTCATCTCAGAGCAGCTTGACTCTATCCGCTAGCATGTCAGATGATCCCTCGCCTTGTGTTTGATTGAGGGAAGAATTCTAGGGGTGCCACAAAGCTTCTGTTTACTGGACTTAGAGTTTCACAATACTCCAGTTTCTTCCTTTACTCTTATTATATAAGTTTATGATGTTTGATAGTCTTGAAAGGCATCCATGGTCCCTGTTGTCCCACAGATGCATCAGCATTAGTCCATCCCAAAACATATTTCAGGTAACATATTAAATGTTTCTCAGAAGAGAATAAGTTATTTTATTCCAGCATTTTCACGTGTTCCTAAGTATGTGGAAGAAGGGGTTCCTTGTGAACTACTACCAAATTACAAATTTTTCACTGCTCCTGTCAAAAAATGGTTGAAATTTCAACATGGAATTTCTTTTCCAGATCACATTGATTCTTCCACTGAACTATGATCGTTTTTATTTGGCTTGGTTTTGGGCTGTATTGTAATATACACAGGACATTATTATGCAGCAGTACAAGGGGAGGTATTTGCATTTTTATCAGTCAACAGTGCAAAAAGTCTGTGTTAATCATAAGAGCAGTTGTATCATTTGACATCAAAGGCCAAAACCTCTTTGGTTTATTTGCATGAGCAGTGAGGTTTTGAAGTTATCATGAACATTGCTGTGAAAAGGCAAGTACTGCGTAGCTTGAAGCTAGCAAGCAAAGAAATAATACCCAGAAATATGTGACATAAACATAAAAATTGTACTACTATAGAAAACGTTGCTATATATAAATGATAAGCTTCCATACCACTATTGTAGCAATTGTAATGCAGTACAACCAGCAGAAAAAGAACACAGTGGAGGTCACAACTTTTGAGTCAGAAATAATCAGTTTCAGTAGCTCTGCCAAAAAACAATCCAGGATAGAATCAGTCTCAAGAGACAATACACTCTAAATGGTTTCTATCTGCCTCTGTCCATTCAAAAATTCGTGTCTTCATATTGTCATGCGAATCAATCTTATCTATATATTAGATATATATACACACACGTACGTGTTTCATAATGAACCATCTTGAATTCATGGAGGAAAGTTAATGGTGTCTTCCAAATAGTTTTTCTTTCTCTATAATTCACAGGAATCTCACAATCTTACTCACAAATATGCAGTAGAATCCCATTTTCAGTGAAGACAATGGCAAAACACTGTTTATTTCAGCAGGAGCAATTGGTTTGCAAACCAAACTGTTTACTAGTTTTCAAAATTGCTGGCTGTTTTTATTCTTCCAGGGGTTTTTTTTGTTCTCAATTCCACTAAGCCTCATTTATTGTAGTCTTACTATTTTAAGAAAATCCAATTGTATCAACATGAACAAGATTATAGATCAATTTGATATCTTTAAAAATACTTTTCACATATATTATGTTAGTCTTTGGAAAACATGAGCTCATCTAATGCATCCTAGAATCCGAGCTAGTTTTAACCAAAGACAGGCAGGTTTTATATGTTAGTCTGAAGACTGGAAAGAAAACTCTGTGTACTTTAAAGCTGTCTATTAAGAATGTAAATATCAATGGACTGTGGCTTACAGGGCACAACAGAAAACAATCAGATGAGTGACTACCTTTTTTATTTTTGCCTATATTCAAAATACATATTTTTCCTTTTTGGTACCAGAATGAAAATGTTGATAAATTGATGTACTTGCTTATATAAGCAGTCTATAAAATTGGTAGTTTTCGGTTCATTGTTGATACAGTGAGGTATCTGAATACACTGAATGTTCAAAATAGGCCAAGACTTCAAATAAAGTGCCAAAATTAAATACTATTCCAGTATTCCAGTTAGACAGCTGTGCAAACTAAGGTTTTCTGAACTTCTTTCATTGTCACTCATACATATTTGCATAACTCTTCTCAAGAAAACTTGGCAGAACTGTTAAGCCTGTTTCCAATTCTTTTCATTCCCAGCACAAGCATGGAGAATGCATTTCCAGACATAGAGTGCATGCACAGAAACAAAAAGATATCAACACACTGATTAGTGATGGTAATTTCCAACTTGTGGCAAAGCATTTACTTGGCTCACCATAGGAGAATGCAACTGGGATAATAAACAACATGGAATAAAAAATACATAAAAAAAAGCAGGGTCATAATCTAAAGGTTGGAAAGCTAATACAGCTTCTAGAGGAGAGAAGATAGTTTACATTGTACTTAAAAGATTACTGAACAACGTAGACACTAATTAGATTATTTGTGTGCTGGTCATTGATTAAAGTTCATTTGATTTGTTCTGCAATTATCTTCTCACCACACTTGTCATATTGACACCAATATCTACTGTGCTGTGTGAAACAGGAAATGCTTTTTCTTTCTTAACTTGATTGTTGGAAGCCATATCTGTTGACACCTCATATCAGGGAAAAAGTTAGCCACATTACAATATTTTTTTTTTCACCTAAGAGTGTTTCTGGTAACAGCTTATATTTGAATTCTTTTTGTTAACTTTCCAATAGAAGAAATGTCATGCCGAAGAACTGGGCTTATTAAAGAGAATGTTTTGTTTCATTTGCAATATATCTGTTGTCACCTATATAAACATCTAAGTGTTAGGCATAAATCTTCATGATTTTAAAAAATACCTTTTCTCTACACCTTGCAACCAAAGCAATAGTAGGTATGTCTTGCAAGAAAAGAAATTTTGTCCCTTGCTCAGTGAATACTCTGAGGATAATCTGCATTAGAGTTGCTTGCTAGAGTGATCCTGCAGCATTAAAAATTCCATCATGCTGTATTTTTAATTTTTGGGTGCTCTTTTAAAAAATTACCATAAGGAAATGAGAGGTGTGATCCTAATGAGTTGTGAGGAATTTCTGGAAGATCCTTACAGGCTTCTAGAAACTCGGAACGAAGGGAAATGTCATCTGAGCATTTTTTTTTTATTTGGCTCCAGGAGGGATGCTGTCTTCCACAATGATAGGAAAACCTTCCCAGAAATCCACTTTGAAAAGGAAAAGCCAAATAATTCATACACTCACAAAAAAAAGAAGGAAAAAAACCCCAAGTTTCTATACTGGTTTATATGGTAACAAGTTTATAGTTCTCCTAAAAGGCTTTTGTACCTTACCAGATAAACTCTGATAGCTTGATCTTTGGGGCATTGAACTTTGAGTTGAGGTATGTGTTGTAACTCTAATTTGTGCCTGCTGAGTGCTTTTCTTAACCTGCTGGCCTATATTTTTGTTTTACTTTTTGGCATTTTCACCCCTTTACTGGTATTTTCAGATACTTGAGTGCATAAAATCAGTGGAAAACAAAGAAGTGTTGGAAATGTGTAACCAATATTATCGACCTTTCTTTGGAGAACTTTACAAGTACAGCTTTTAAATCCACTGCACCATTTCTGCTGGATGTCACATTGCCTGACTTACTCCAGATAAGTCTGTAGAAGAGTGGCAGAGTTAGACAAATATACTTCTCATCCAGCCCTAAAGGAAGCAAGCAGCACTGATGGATCTAAAACCCACAGATACATCACCTGTATGAATGAAGGTTACAAAAAAGTGCAGCTACTCAGTAGCAAGTACTGAAATACCAAGTAACTACAAATGCCAAACTACAAATCAGAAAAGACAGATCTCACTTCAAGATCTGTGCACGTGTGCTGGGTTTGGCTGGAATAGAGTTAATTTTCTTCATAGTAGCTAGTATGGGGCTATGTTTTGGGTTTGTGCTGAAAACAGTGTTGATAATTCAGGGATGTTTTCATTATTGCTGAGCAGTGTTTACACAAAGTCAAGGCCTGTTCTGCTTCCCACACCACCCCACCAGTGAGTGGGCTGGAGGTGCACAAGAACTTGGGAGGCAACACAGCTGGGACAGATGACCCCAACTGACCAAAGGGATATTCCATACCATATGATGTCACGTTCAGCATATAAATCTGGGGAAAGAAGAAGGAAGAGAGGGACGTTTGGAGTGATGGCATTTTGTCTTCCCAGGTAACCATTATGTGTGATGGAGCCCTGCTTTCCTGAAGATGGCTGAACACTTGCCTGCCGATGGGAAGTAGTGAGTGAATTCTTTGTTTAGCTTTGCTTCCATGCACAGCTTTTGCTTTACTTATTAAACTGTCCTTATCTCAACCCACGAGTTTTCTCACTTTTACTCTTCTGATTCTCTCCCCCATCCCACTTGGAGGGGAGTGAGCGAGCAGCTGTGTGGTGCTTAGTTGCCAGCTGGGGTTAAACCATGACAGCAAGACAAACTGGTAAGTGAGGTAGCAGTAGCTGCCTGCTTTCAATACTCCCATCTTAGCCTCTTTTTCAAAGATAGAAGAAAATAACCTGGTTGCTGTACCATGAGCCAGTTGGTTTATCCTTAAACATCTGTACTGTGTACCTTTAATTCTGTTATCTTCATTTATTATAAAAAAAATAGTTGGTCACAGGGGACCAGATGCACTGAAAAAATGACAGAGATTTGAAACATAATTGTGTTTTGAAACATAATTGTGTTTTGAGGGTTTTAGTGACCCATCACACATTAGAAACAGGTTTTTGTGTTGAATGGGAGCTTGTTGATAAACACCGATTGTACTCTCTCATCTGAAAATGTTTAATTAGCCTTTGAAGGGCTCAGCTTTGACATCATTCTTGCATGCAGAGGCTTCGGTACAGCAGGCATGTTTGACTACATTGCCTCTAGTAATAGTTGTGGTGAGGAAAGTAACAATTAGTGCAGAACTATCAAAACCGGGGAATTTTTACAGATTTCTTCAGAAAATGACTGTGGGATCTCACCATTTGAAGCTTTCATGTGCAGTGGACCAGCTAAATGTCAGGGTCCAAATGACTGTGTTTTGCTACCGCTGTTGCAACCTAAACAGTAATTTTAAAGTTCTCAGTCTAAATTTTAATACCCCTTCCAGCTAGTTCAAGATGCTTGGCTTTGGGTCCAGTCTCTTCCAGAAGAAAGGCATTCTTAAATTTGTGGGACACTGCATACACAAAGCAGAGTAATTCTCTGTTGTCTGAGAGTAGAGTCTAATCTCACTCTGTATCAGGACGTCTAAAACAGAGGCATCTAAAATTGATAACCATCTCAACCCATGGTATAATTGATAGCATGAAATATCTAATTTTTCAGATATTGTAAATATCTTCAGCTTTCACAGAAAACCAGATAGTTTTTAAAATATGTAACATGTACAGTTGCAGTGCAGATCTGTGTTCAAACCTGCAAGTGGTTCTTTGTGTGTGTGCTTTCACCTTTTTTTGTATGCACAAAAAAGAAACTCTGCAAGAAGCTTGTATGATCTTCATACATGTATTTAAAAAGGTACAGTGGCAAAACAGCTGGTAAGTATGTCCACAAAACAGTAGGCAGAAAAATAAACCATGCTACAAAATAATCTTCATAACTGTATATAAAACCTTGAGGCATTCTCACATACATATAAAATACATAGAAGTCTTTATTTGAGATTATTTCTTTTCTTTTTAAAAATTCTTTCTTTTTTTGCCTCAGTCTCCAAAATGTCACCAGAATGTTAGAAGTCAGTATCTCATCACATAGTGAGCATATCTACTGATTCCAGTGCAACATCAGACATCTGCCTTATTCTCAACATTTACATCTCCCAAATGATTTTGAGTTTTGAAAACCACACATCTTGAAAGCTGGAGTGAAAAATGCCCCAAACTTCCTTGAACGTCTGTGTATCCCAGCTAAGAAATTCACCTAAAGCCACCATGGATGATGTACTCTTTGTATGCGTATTTCGTGCCATTAGGATCTGATCACAGGTCAGTGGAAATGGTGGCTCTTTTTTTGGATTAGGATCTGGCCCTTAACATTACTTTCCATTTCCAGCAAGAAAGTGCTTAACGGTCTGAAAATTGCGGAATCTTGCCAATTGCAGACTAATGAATGTTGCAGCTACACCCTGTAATTAGGAAGCAGAAGATTGCAATTCTATTTTCTAAAAATTCTGCCAAGGTTACTTTCCTATTATTATAACAGAAGGAAGGGATGGGTTGGCAAGCTTTCTTGAAAATGTATTTACACTCTGTTCTTGAATAATGTAAATTTGTAATAAGTTTTATTCAGTAGAAAAATAACAAACAAAAGATGCCAGTGTACAGTCCAACTAAATAATTTGTCATGTTATCAGACAAGAAAAAGCATAACCTATCTAAAAACATAACCTATCTTGGATCTGGCATTTAATATCCCTGCATTGATTATAACTTCTCTATAGCAATGCTTCTGGTGCAACTTCCTCAAAACCAAAAATCCTTGTTAGGAATAAAAGCATATCTGGAACTTAGTGTTATCTCTTAGTGTATACACATCTACTGGAACTGAAAATTATATACATCACTTGTTTTTCCAATTATGAGAAACATTCTACTTGCAAATTCATGTAAAAGGCAGTTTTTTGACTTCTGATCTGATTGGTCTCTTTAACCATTTGCAGTATTACCCTGTTGCTTCTATTGCCTTGTCAAAAAGCCCTGTGTTCTGCATGTGACAAAGACTACGTATATTAATAACTTAATTATACCTCTTCCAGCCCTAATTATTTTAATTACTGCAATCATGGTAGTATAGCACCTGCAATTCAGAGCAATCAGCTGTTCTTGGATTAGAAAAATTAAGTGTTAATATGAAATACTAAGTAATGTGAACCTTTGTAGAGGTCTGTCAGTAAGTCAGCTATAAGATGACCTACTCTGTTACAGCCCTTTCTACAATTCTTGATAGAAAGAAATGGTTTGGAAAGAATCACATTGAGTGGCACTGTATCATGTTAAGTAAAGAATCTAATCATGTGCACGTGTATATTAACCGAGTATGCTCTGTGTAGCTCTAGCTTTGCCAGAAGGATTGAAAATAAAATGAGTGGAAGGAACTAATTTATAAGTTGAGTGGCAGTATGAGCTCTTCAAAGTTTAACAATTTTCCTACATATAATAAATCTGAGAATGAAAGGCAAAGGGACTTTTAATGGGAGAAATACCAAAATAACTAGATTAACAGTATCTGTAAAAAAGATGGGCATCTCCTACCTCAGAGACTTTTCAGAGCATGTGTTTGTCAGCTCACCAGTGAACTCGGTACTGAGATAGCCAGCTGTTTATAAGAAACTGTATCAACTTCCATGATATTTGATGTGCCAGAAGAATTCTGAAAAAGACCAAGTGCCTAAGAATGATCTATAGCTCCTTGACTTATTTAAAAGAACTCAATTTTCTTGTAAGTGACTGAATTTTCTTGTGATTGCTGAAGAACTTAAAGTTTAAAATGGATATCTTAATTTATCTGGGGATTTATGCCACATGGGTGGCATAAGACAGAGTTTCGCAGAATAACTGAGATTAATATTGATTAGAATTATCTACCTCCATAAAAGTTAAGAGAGATGCTTATTAGGAAATCAGAATACTGAACTATGAAGGCAAAATGAGCCCCAGAGTTTATAATGCTGGAGTTCTACAGGCAAGTGTCCAAACATATTACTGAAGAATATCTCTGCTTAAATGCTAGATGTCTTCCTTCATGACAGAGAACTGGAACAGCAGAGCAGCTGTCAGTCTGAAATGCAATCAGTGTCCTAAAACATATGCTTCATGACACGTAGAGAGTGGTACAGAAAATAAACATCATGGAGATTTTCCTGACTGAGAGAAAATGCAATACAGAAAAACATGCTGCTTAAATAGATTTATTTAAACAGTTAGTAAAACTAAAGTTTCTCATAAAACTCCATTTCAGGCTGCTTACTCAAAATAATTTGAATGTCTTTTGTGGCTGCTACTAAACAAAGTGAAAATAATGTTCAATAACAGAAAATAAAATAGATTTTGTTTTGACAAATTTTAAACAAAATGTTTCAAGTTTTCATTTTGCTATGACATTTGAAAATAACATTTAACTAAATTCATTGTTAAAGGGGTCAGGGAATTTGGAAAAAATATTTTATTTTGACAGAATGAAATATTTTGTCAACTTTAAGTGTGTTTTTTTCACTATTGCATTTGGATAGGAAACAAAACTAGCAGTTTTGTTCAGGTATATTCAAAACAGATTATTTTCTCCAAGTGTGTTCCTCACCACACCACACACACTGCACCAAATAAGAAACAAACCTAATTTACAAATGTTTATACAGAGCACTGCTCAGTGCTACACAGAATTGCCAGAGTTTAGCCTAAAATTTCCCACTGTTTTTAATGATCCCACACCCTAATTATAAACTAAGCCTGTAAGACTATGATAATAAGTAAATTTAGAGTAAAGCTGTTTTACTATAAAAAAGGTTCATTTTTATTTCAGTGCAGTCATGGTAACAATCTTAATTGGTTAATAAAATTGACATAAATAAAAGGCAATTCTTGTTTCCAACCAGATGATAAATATTTATCTCTGAGAGATGTGCCATGGTAAAAGAATCTCTAATTCTTCCAAAGAGCACTTCTGATTTTCTTTTATGTAGATTTGTTACTGTTGCCAAGTGAGCAACTGTGAAACTGTGGAAGTATACAGCCAGGAAATTTATATTTCTGCGAAAAGTTTTAAGCTGCCTGTCATAATATTACATTTTTTTATATTATCTTCTTTAGCAGAGAGTAAAATAAAGTTGATCAATATCTTTTGTGACATTTATTTCTGCACGTTGCCAAAAGGGATTATCATGAACATTGGAGAACAATATGGCAAAGAAGTAGTTGATTTTCTTATCTATTGAGTTTGCAGATGAAAGCCTGACATGGTATGAACATCATTCCTTCCAGAACTATAGCAACTTACATATTTGCAGCCTTGCATCCAAACTTTGCTTTCAGAAAGTGTCTTTTTTTTTTTTTTCCAGGTAAAATGCATTTTCTTAGGCCGCTATTTGGTTGCAAAGGAACCACTCCTACCTAATAATTCTTCATGAAGCCCTTGTCTAGAAGTTTGTTTAACCTAAATGATATTATCACCAATGGAAGATCAGTGCATCAATTTAATTTTGAGGTAGTATGACAGCTGGTAACTGAATTCTGCATTGAGAGAAAGGGGGAGAAATTCAGCTTCTGAATGCCTTATTCAGTATATAGATGAATGATATTCAGTTATTCCCATTTCTCATAAGTAATATGTATGTTCCGAGAGTGCATAAAGGCAGCAGAAATACATAGGTAAAGTACTGCAATACATTGCATTTTCTGAAATGTGGCATGCTAGCAAAATGTAACACATAATACAAGCAACTTTTCAGCAGTGACATGTTGCCTTGGCTGTGGCATGAGTTAGCAGAGAAACTTGAGAACAATGTGATTTTCACCATGTAGAAAGACTGTGCCGTTACAGAAGTCTGCACTCTGCTCTCGTTTCTAGTCAATTCTGCTCTATCTCAAACACAGGACTCTCAATAGTTGAACAAAACTATTAAAAAACCTGTTTTGACTTGTGATTGTTATGTATTGATGTTCATTAGCTATTTAAAGAATTCTGTTTGTATCATGACACATATTTTTAAAAAGCAGGCAAGAGAGGCAATAAATCTAAACATCAGAATTTCATAAATTACCAGACTATCTATATTTTGTATCTCTGACTTAAAGGAACCTGGATAGAAAGGAACCTAGATGTTTCTTCTAAATTAGAAGAATGTACAGAAGTTCAGATGCAGAAACTTCAGCTGGTGTAAACACATAAATAGTGTATCTGACAACATCTATGAACATTTATAGTAGATAAAGACTTGGTCAGTCGAACAATTTCCTTGTCTGCTAGTTTCACATAGGTATATGTGCATAAAGCTTCTTAGAGGTGATTTCTTCCTTGATTTGTATTTAGGGATTTTCCCTACTCTGAATTTTGGAGAAAAATTTGTGCTTAACAAGAAAGAGTTCAACAGATTAGGTGTTCTGTTGTTATCATGTGCAGTGTACATTACACTGCTTCTTGGCTTCTTAGGCTGCCTCCATTTTGATAATTTTCAATACACTGGACTTGGGTTTTGATAGACTTAAAAACGTGCATTTAAATAAAAGACTGTGTTGCAAGTTGTTAATTTTCTGCTTTCTCTTTCAGTCAGACACAGGTTGCATCTGTCTGATTGCTCTTCAATGTTTCTTAAAAGACCCAATGATACAGGCTCAGCAGGCAGGTCAAATGTTGGTAGCCAGGAGCCAGCTAATATCTCTTGATATAGCTTCTCTTTCTATTTACTGCATAATGAAAAAAATCCCTTAGACTTTCTGCATCCTATTCCCAGCTTTAAAATGGGAATAATGAAGTTTATGCATCGAAAAATGCACTGAAATACTATGATTTAAGTATCCTGTTCCGAATCCTGAGGTTCTGTTGATTTCAGTATGAGTTGATTAGTCCCTATCATATAAAAAAATAAGCATGCTATCAAAATGCCATAAAATGGTGACACTTTAAGGAGTACATTTTGACAGACTTGTCATGACAATGGTTATCTAAGAAAAAAACCTTGAAAATGCCTGCAGCATAGAAAAGCAAACTCCAATATTAATTAATAAATGTAACATTAGTAGGAACAGTTTCTAAGTATCTCTAACTTACTTGCTTTCAATTTATAGATTGTTTACTTAGTGTACTTCATTGCCAGTAAAACTTTCTTTTAAATAGAAGTTTATAAAGCAAATTATCCAGCTGTGAAATTGGAAGCACAACTGTTTCAGCCCATCTGATTTTTTTTAAACGTTCCCCCACAGTAATCTGCGCTCGTCTTTATAGTGCCTACAACTGAAAAGGATTATCTAGTCAGAATACATCAGTATATAATAAATGTGCTTCATTTCTTCCACAGTCCTTAAAGCTGACAGCCAAAATGAATGTTTGTCTCAGCATTGGAACCACTGGTACTTTTGCAGAGACTATTTCATGGTCCATTGGACCCTAAAGGACATTGTTTTTAAAGGCATATTATCAAAAGGAATGAAGCATACCATCAGAGTGCATATCAGCATGTATTAAACTTAAGTGCAATAGTATTGCTTAGTTGATATTGCAAGGCTCTCTAGTCAAAATGTATTAAAACTCATCTTAATGCTTCTCAGCTTTTATAATTTTTTTGTGTCTAACTAGTAAATACAGATCATGAAAGGTACTTGTAGATATCCAGTAACTTTGAAAGAACAGAAAAGTGCTTTATAAACAAAGTAATTTATCATCCTTTCCATATGTATATAGAAAACCTACTATCACAACTGCTGTTATACTAATGGGCTTCCCATACAGTGCCACATTAATTATCTGTCAAAGTAGCACAGCTCTGAATGCCATTTTGCTGATTTATTTAAAAAAAAAAAAAAAAAAAAAGAAAAAGCTACATTCCTTTAAAAATATGCAGATTCACTGTTAGGGATATTATCATGAAGTAATCAGCTTTCTTGGGAACAGTGATTGAACTGCATGATGTAAATTTCTGAATCTAAAAGGTTGGGGACTCATAAGAATATTCATTGGTCAAATCACAGCTATGGTAAGATTGTGTGGGCAGTGCCTAATTTGATACAGATTGCAGCAGTGTTCATTGGGTTATATGCTGCATGGTCCTGACAGCTTAACTGTCAGATAAATTGCTGAAGTTATAGCATATGAGCAAGCCCATAAGCTGATCATATTAATGTTATGAAAATATGACACCAAAAACTAATAAGGTTCTTTGAGGCATCTGGACAGAAGCAAAATCTAATCTTGTCTAAAAGATCTCCATTAGCAGTAATCATTCTGTAATATGATCAACATATTCTTGTCAAAGCAGATAGTCCTGTGCAGTATTAGTAAAACTGATTAAACATGGCATGCTATTCTAAAATAAACCTTCAACTTTGAGAATCAGTGCCTGCTGATTATACTGGATTTGTTGGTTAAAACATGTCCAAGCCATTTTCAAAATATCTGCTTCTGGTGTTTTATTCTTAGTAAGGGAGAAATATACAGTAGTACAAAAGAAATCAAATGAGAAGTTAGGCCATATAGAATTTGAACAGCTCAAGGAAGGGGTAAAAAAACAGCTGAGAAGTGTCGAGGCCTCCCAGAAAAATGTAGGTTTATACATCCTTTACTTGTAATAACCTTGTGATCCAATTGCATAATCAACCAAAGTTCCTTCAAGGATGCACATTCTTATAGCTGAAGAATAAATGCATCCAGAGCACATCAGGTTGTCTACTAATTTGTTAAAAAAGGCCTCACTCTTTGGAGTAAGCCTTTGCAAGTGATGGATGATTTGCTGAAAGTTTATGCTGTGAAACGTGGTCCATGATGCTCTGGTGTTCCTTGCAACCACAGAAGTTAATGAACTTAAAAGGGAGAATAAAGCTTGACATCAAGCAGCATGCATTTTTGCTCAATCTTTGCTCCTGTGGGCAAGGAAAGTTCCATGCATCATGATCTAGAGCAATGCAAAAGAGCTGAAGAGCTGGAATTTAGTATTAAGAGAGCACCTGGATGGTTCTCTCTTTTTCTCTCTCTCTCTCTCTCTTTTTTTTTTTTGGTAAATATTTTTATTTAACTAAATCTTCTGTAAGGTCTCCAGAGTACTGCAGAATCCAGCTACTCTACCAGGGATGTGCACTCACCCACCCAAGCAGCACACAGACCCTAGTTTAAATTATAATTGGAAAATATTTCTCCAGCTGTGAACTAATTCCCCTTTTGGGGTTGTAAAGGGATACAGATAGATCTGAGGAGCTTTAGTCTGTTAGCATCTCAGTTCCTTAAGGCTGAGAGGATTGTTGACAGGTTGTAATGACAGCCTGCAAGTGTTTACTTTGGCTGGAAAATTGCTAAGTACCTTTAATAGCTGGCAGCAGCTAAGTTTCTCCAGAGAAGGAGAAAGGCAAAAAAGGTGCAACAGATAAGGATGGTGATTCCTGCTTTCTTGCCTGGAGGAACTGAGCTGTGGCTGGTTGCGGACCTTCTACAAATAGAGACGAGCTAAAACACGAAAGGAAGGCAAGGCATGTTAGGAGTGCCTTTGGAGGGACACGGGATTTTTTTCTTGGAAAATGGAGTTGCAGCCTGTTGGGTTGCAGTTCAGAGATGAAGCCAGATGGACCCATCAGTGCTGCTGTAACTGCATGAGTGAAAATGCTGTCCCGCACATGACAAGGGGATTGAGTTAGTGCGGAACTTTGTTACCTCAGAATTGTAAACCTTGCTGTGAAGTGCTACCAAAGAAGAGACACAGAATATGCAGACTTTAAGTAGGTTGTGAAAGGTGGAAACAGCAAGATGTTCCTGCTTCTATGTAACATGAATTAATTAAGACCAATTTAGGGGTAGTTTTATTTGGGAACTTGACAGTAATTGCAGGGAGTGGGAGAGGGCAAGGGAGGTGGACAGAACACTAAGGAGAGAGAAAAGCAATATACCAATGACAAAGGATTTGAGGAAGTCCAAAAAATATAGTTTTTTAATAAAATACCCACCCGTAATGAAGAGTCTGGTCCCAAACTACAATGGAGATAATTTAGTTATGTTCTCCAATGTAAAGACAAAGGCAACAACCATCAGATGGAAAAATAATGTGTTTTCAGCATGCTTTTTGTATTTTCTTTCACTCAGCCATTTTGAACTGAACACCAAATACTTTTGTGTTCCACTGATGAAAGGACAGTTATTACACTGGGATAAAGTATTTCCCAGTATTTATCCTTGTAAAGTGAAAAATAGGGCAAAGTGTTGGAATGTCTCAGAAAATGAAGTTTAGTTTCTACTGGCACGACCTTGTTTAACAGGATGGGCATCTGTATCATGATGTTATAGTGTCCTCATGAGAGAGGTGCCTCATTTTTACAGCAAGAGAGCTACTTTCAAGGTGAAGGATGTTCAATGTTAAATCATAAATTCAACAAGCCTACTCTGTCACAAGAAACAAATTCAATTTTACAGTAAAAATTGTACACTGAGCATCTGTGTTTCTAAAATGTAGATGGGCTGGTGATAAATGAGATCAGGGCAATAGATGTCAGACCCTCTAAATTATACGGGCTAGACTGAAAGTAATACTAGACACACACAATGAAGTAAAAAGAAATGTGAGTGCACTCATTTATATGAATATTTACATGCTAAGTATCTTTTAATTTGTGTGTGTGAAATAGATGGAAATACCTTCACTTTTCCCCATCTAGTGCCCCGACACTGGCTCACAGGAGGTTGTGGGGTTTGCTGACCACTGTCAGAAAGTCCACCTGGCACTTTTCTCCCCCTTTACAAGAAGCAAGAAGGCAGCTGCCACTCAGACTGCCTCTGTGTCAGTTTGCCTCCCATGCTGATGCACTTACAGGCAAGTCCTTGCTCAGGCTGCATCAGTTTTAACTTCTGAGTACAATGAATTACTTTTTTAACATTTTTCCCTGATGATTTAGCCCTTAAAAGTTAACCTCATAGGGTACATCATTAAAACATGACTTCAAAGCAGAAATAATACTTCAGTAATATCTTATTAGAACCAATAGCTCACTATGTAATGAAATCTTAACTCCACCAACAGTCAAATTGAATGAGTACAGAGGAACAAAGCTGCTCAAACACTGAAAACCAATTATTTCACTTTCTTTTCTGTCTGTACCATGCAATAATTTCCCCTTATTAAAGCAGTATATTTCAGAGGAATTACAATTTATACACAATGAACAATATCTTAAAATATCTTTGTTTCTTGGATATTTTCAGTGAGACAACTAATGGGCAGATCTTTCACTGGAAAACGTAGAAGCAGAAATTAAACTGACAAAGTGCTATGTACCGTTTGTAGTAGGAAAATAATGATACTGGGTTCAACAGATATGCATCATAAATGCACAGGACCAGATTTATGTATTTCTTTTGAAAACTGTAGCATTGAGATAAATGTGGTAAAATATGTTCTCAGACTTACTATGTTGAACTGTATCCAGGACTTTTGGTGATGGTTAAACTTAATGTGGTCTTCTGATTTACAGCTATCCAGAGATGCATGGCATTGCCAGAGATCTTAGGCATGCACTAATCAGCACTGATAATGGGTCATTTCAGAGATAAAACTCTCTCAGGAGTGACAATGTCAGTATGCTGCTGTTGTGAATCATCTTTAAAACCTTCTCTGTTATGTGTGAAGGACATCCTCTCAGTTAAGGGGTTTGGTGGTTTACTTAAGTCAACATTGCTATGGTCAGCAGGTTTGCAGTGAAGAACAACTCTTCTGGATTTGAAGATACTACCATTACAGGTAACTCTGACTCAAACCTTTACTTATAAATCTCTTTTCTCTAAAATTTACAAAAACCTGCTTATGTGTGTTCTCTGTAAAGGGTTTTCTACAGGTTTTGAAAGTTGAGGAAAATACCACCATCCCTTTCTTCCCAGTAACTTGTGTTTCAAATAGAATGGATTATAAATCCTTTCAATCCTGCTGGATAAGAAATATTAAAAAGTTATTTGACCTCCTGGCAAAACAAAGTTGCCTGGTGCCCACTAGCAATGGTGTGTGGCCAGGCTATTGAGTTTTCAGCTAGTAAAAATTGCTGTGACCTACAGGTGGGAGACACTATGATTGTGATGCACTCTAATATAAAAATCAAGAGAATAGAAAAGGCATATAGTGGTGGTGAAATGTGACAGGGAGCTTCTGATTCATGTGTTGCACCACTTAAAACTTCTGATATCTGTAAGTTGCCTTGGTCTTCTGGGCTACAGTCCAATAGCTCTGATTGTGTAAGCGTATGATGCAGAGGACATACAGCTAAGTCAGGCTGTATTCTAAGACACCAACGAGTAGGCTAGGCATGCACAAGAAAAAAAGAAAAAAAAAAAAAGCTTTTATATATTTTAATTAGGCAGAGTGAAATCTGGCCAAGAAGAATTTAGTAACCTGAACTCCCATCCCTGAGAATTCCCAAATTTTATGACTGTCATTGTGGGTATGGAGTATGTTCTAAACAAACTGGTAATAAAAAGGGGACAAAATATGAGCATGCTTCCCATGCATCATTCATTTCTATTCAACCAGCAGAAAAGGTCTTAGAAATGGAATATTGTCAAGGGTCAATTTTTCGGACCACAAAGATCTTCCAGCATCTACACACCTGTGTTTTGGTGAAAGTGAAAGACCATCAGGGAGAGGGCAGATCAGAATGATTCTTGATTATTAAGAATACATGAAATATATAGTGTCCCTGTGTGTAATAGTCTTATCTCCTATTTGAAGAAGGTTACAGTGTTATAACCTTGTTGTTGCTGGGGAATGCTTTCCTGGTATTTTAGGAAGAGTCAGAGGTTAAAAATCTCAATCTTGATCTGAATTTCCTTAAAGTTTCAGAAAAATCTCATAGCTCCACTATATAAGAAAATTTAAACACTTTCAACTTTATTATTTCATTTGTGTCAGAATTCCTACAGTATATGCTGTGTGTGTGGCAATTATGCATCCTGTTTAAGTAAAATATATACAAACTATTTATAAGAAAGGGGAAAGACATTACCAAAATTGCTCTTTTGTATTTTGCTTTGTAAGTGAACAGAAATAAATAAGTAAAAATAGTGTGGTTTACTGCAAGGGGAAGAAAAAGGAATGAATATAATTTCCTCAGGAAGAAAATGCTAGTTACGCTACCAGACATTGAAATGATGCACGTTAAAATATTTTTATACTAATTCAACTTCTTAGCAGGAATTCAGCTCTGTGAATAGTTAAACTGAACCTTCCTGAGTGGGCCAGATGGGCTAACATGACAAAACAGCACCAAGTATTGCAAAGGTGCTACTTATAATTCAGCACCCAAAATGCTGGAAATAACTGAACTGTTGAGAAAAAATTACTTAATATTTTCAATTATTGTAGTAAAGACTTGTGATCCAAAGGTTATTTGTAATTGCTTTTGGTAAGTTTACTTTATATTAAGTTTTTCCCATTGTTTATTTTTAAATTTCTCTAGAAATGGAGAATAAAAACTTGTTCCAGTGAAGTGAAACTAAGCCAATACAAAAGCTAATGAAATTAATGAAGAGGTTTTTGTTGTATCTTCTTAAAAAAGTGATTTAGAAATCTTTTACACATTTTTCATAGGATAGCTGAATGTTCCAAAAATGCAAGAAGCTTAACAAACTCACTCCAAAGAGATAGTTACTACATACTGTACACCTACATGGGACTTACTACACTAAGCGGTTTAGTATTTGCTTATTTCTAAAAACTGAAGTGATCTGGGGAAGTTTCATGCTTGTTTTTTTTTAACTACTTTGCTGGACTGAGGTCTTACACTGAGGTCTATCAAGCTTCATTTGATGTGTTTCAGTAGTCACTGTTATGGCAATGGCCAAGGGACCATTTCTGAAAAATATACCTAAACTCATATTATGTTTGAAGGTAATAGAATACAAATTCGTATTCACTCTCAGTAAAAACATATTTGCCCCTTTCTTGAAAAAACACTGTGTATCATGCATGTCTCTGAAGACCCTGGAAAGACATGGACTCCAGAAGAAATTTGAACCAACTCCATAGTATGTTCCTAAATGTCTTATGTTGAACTATGTGGTATGACTTTTTTCTCTGGAAACTCAGAAGGGTGGCGGGGGGAAGAGTACAGGGGCAGTACTAAAAAGGAATATTGACTGTTATGAGCAGAAATGCCTCCAGAGCTGACTGGTGCAGCAGGAACGGTTAGGTCCCTCCACATGTGGAGGGACAGGTCCAAGATGTCTGTAAATCCCTCTCTGCCCCTGTTCATACTGCTTCAGCTCAGAGTCAGGGCTGGACAGGTGCCCCACTGCACTACTCACTCACTCATACCCTGCATGTGTGGCCAGCGGGCAGCGGGATCATAGAATCATAGAATGCTTTGGGTTGGAAGGGACCTTGAGAGATCATCGAGCCCAACCCCCCTGCAGTAAGCAGGGATTGAACCTGTGAACTTGGCATTATTAGCACCATGCTCTAACCAACTGAGCTAACCCGGCTGGTCAATCAGCAGCAGCTGCGGAGGGTTGGACTGTGCCGCTTTGCGGAGGGACGTGGGTCCTGAGACTGCAGGCAGAGGGATATGGGGAGCACCAAGGCTGGAGGCTGGAGGCAGAAATGGGCCACGGCCCATGCTGGGAGCAGCTGTGGAGTCATAGCAAGTCATGGTGGGCAGCAGGAGCCTACGTGCGACTGGGAAAGAGCATCCTGACGGGGCTACTCTGGAGCAATACAGAGGTTTAGGAGAAATGGCCACGGGCTGGCCCTGTCTGTGTGTGCAAGCTTTTAAAACTGTGTGATATTAATTTAAAAATGTTTATTTCTTTCAAAAGAAATAGGGTTCAATTCAGATTCGAGGGATGCCTGGTGCCAGAATTTTGTTCAGGACTTGTTTTTTTCCTTTCCTTGAATATTAGAGTGTAATGCAGTTAGAAAAAAAGTAAGAAGCTTGATTGTAATAAAAATAATTTTAATGATTCTATCAAGTGAGTGCAATTAAAATCTAGGTACATAAATAATATGCCATCCTAATTAGAAGGAAAGTGTTTTTTCCAGAGTATGCATACTAAGATTGGGGGGGGGGGCTGTCTTTTTTGGTTTTTTAAGATTAATTGAAAATATAGGCCACTCCATACTGAGAAAAGAGAGTAAAATTAATTTATTTCATTTTCCTTAAGCTTCAGCAGTTACTCAATGTTCTTGGTTATCTTTCATCCTGCACAATTATTTTTTTAAAAAAGTTTATCTGCACTGTCTTCATTAATGCTCCAGATGTTTTGGTTTGTTAATTTTCATACCGGTAAGTCACCATTTCTTGATTGATAAGTGATTTAATTAATTCAGTATATTTTATTTAGTCAGAACTCCATTTTTAGGCCTGGTCCTCCATTAAAGTGTGCAGGAGTCTGTATATGAGGAGAGAGCAAGGGAAAGGGAGGAAGAGGTATCACTCCTTGGAGAGCCTTGCTGAGGTAGGAGGGGATTTGTCTGAACAGAGCTTATAGCAATATTAAGTGTTCGCTATTGTAGGATCTATATCAGTGCATTGGAGATCATCCCCATCACAGGAATACGCTTTAGGCTCAATTGCCTTATTGCAGGACAGAGACCATTAGGATCAGATTGCATATGTATCCCTAATCTGAGCAATTTAGTAAGAGCATGAAGTGTACAAGTGATTAAGGTTTTTGCCAGTCTACCAAGATCTACTTTCTAAAACCATTACATGAATGTGCTAGTAGATTTAACTATCTAAATGTTATTTTTCTGCCAAAAATCAAAATCTAGGAAGACTATAAAACAAGTTAGTGGCTTGCTGGCATATTTTTCCCTCCATTCTGTAAAAAATTGTTGACTAGGTAGTGTACAGATGACACATCATAGGAGGAGGAAGACATACTTTGTATTCAGAAGTTCATAGAGTTACAGATATGAGAAATGGAATGGTGTATTAACTGGTTAAGATACCTGTAATATAGGATTACTGTCATGCACACAAGTTATGTACTTTTTTACATTAATAGGTGAATCATCATACTCTGCTCTCTAGTTCCAATTTTCTGCTGAAAATGTTCTACTTAAATAGTTTGGATTGCTACAACAAGGGAGATTTTTTAGGGGCTAGCATGCTTGCATTGACTAAGCCAAGAAAATAATAGCTTCAAAGGCTGCCAGGGCTTCACATACCACAGTATTACAGCTCTGGTATGTCACAAATGTGATAGACAAGTTTATCAGACAGAGAGAACAGGAGATGATTGAGACAGTTCAGAATCAGAGACGGGTAAGAGGCATCAACAGAATCATAGAATCATAGAATCGTTCAGGTTGGAAAAGACCTTTAAGATCATCCAGTCCAACTATTACCCTAACATTACCAAGTCCACCACTAAACCAATTAAGGGTAGAGTAATAATTTCATGTTTCCTGGCTTGGTGGCTGGATTATTTATAATGAAAGTAAAAACTAGGAATCATTAAGATTGGAAAGGACCTCTAAGATCATCAGTCCATCAACAGAGAAACACTTCTTTGTTTATTAGCTGGTGCATCCCATGACCAGTCCAACACGAACTGGGTGTGCAAAAGGAAGACCTTCCACCTTTGAGTGGGAGGCAGAGATGCCTACATGTTGAATAGTGCAGAGCCTGCTAACTTGCAGAAGGAAGAGTTGACCTACATTGACTCTCTATATGTACTTTTATTTCAATTCATGAACTTGTGAAGCAAAAGAAAAAGAGAAGGATAGACTGAAATAGGGATAGACTGAAATTAAACTAAAGAATGAGGATCCTGAATACTAGGTGCCACGGGAATCTACACTGTCCATAGTAAATAAATGTCTGCTTTCTGTGGGGAACCTTCAAAATGAAATCTTTCCCTTCCATTAACACACACACACACAAAAAAAGTAAATTGCCCACTGCTCTGAAACTCATGCACTGTTCTGAAACTCATGCCTGGATTTTATCCCTGAACACTCCAACCAATTAGTGAGTGCAAAAGAACTTAAAAGATTGTCACAAGGGATAGTCTTACATTAAAGACCTTACTGATATTGAATGAAAGCTGGTTGCCTTTTCTAGTCACACTGAATGTCACTAAGTACCTGAGGACAGCACTCCTGTGAGGAACAAGGAGATTCTGACTCCATGTGAATACACTATATTCATGCTGTAGTATTCCCTAGAATGTTGTGCTAAGCAGCTTAGCTGGAAAACACTTCACATAAATAGCAATTTGTCATTAAAACTGAAGTAGAGAAAGCTAAGGTTAAATAAAAAACATTTAAGCTCTTACTGGGATAGCCAAACATATTTTTCATGTTGGAAAAGCATGTTTAGACATTGAGTAACTGATGTATTTAGTTCTTATAGCATACTGTAAATGCAGATAAACCTGATAAGCAAAGACGCAGCTGCTGAATAGGAACATGGTTTATCATTTTTCTCCTGAGGTAATGACTACCTATTCACCCTCCCCTGCCTCACCAGTATCTACAAGACTTCTCCTGCATTCCTACACAAAGTGACAGTGCAAGTTGTTCTACTTATTATTCTTGTATTGCCAACACTGCACCTGTCTTTTTTAATGATGTATGGCCTTACCTTCGTGGTGGTTAATCTAATGATGGACTAACTCCCTGGAGGTTACAGGCACCATTTTCTGTGTTTCTAGCTAGCAGCCAGCATCATAAGGTGATGAATGTTTTGGGCTTCCCTCACCCCCCCTCACCCATGCTGACTATGTGCACATTTATTGCAGTGTGAAATCATAGCTACAGCTTCAAAAAGAGCAATTTCCTGGAAAGGCATCTTTGGTGTCTTATGTGCTTCATTCACCAATTGGACGGTATTGAAAAGAGAATTAATTAATTCAGGAGAGCAACAGAATGCAGGGGTGGCTCCAGGATGAAAGCACTGAAGTTCCTCAAGTGAGAAGTAAAAACAAGCTCTATCACTTAAATATCTCTGCAGATTCAGTTAAAAGCTCAGACCATCTTATGTTTCAGCTAGTAATCTTCAGCATGCTGAAACATCATTTGACTGAAACCTGGCCAGGCAGTTTCAAAAGAAACTCCATGTAACTGGGAGAAAAAGTTTTTTTTCTAAAACACTGATTAATGCATGTCCTGAAAGCTAACTAGAAGACAAACTGTATGATAAAAGAGAAATAGTAAATTTTGCATATATTTCTCAAGAAAATTACTAACTTCTCCAGTAATGTAAAGCACATAACTATTTTCAGCCTGGAAATTTAATTGGTAACTAAATAATGATTATTACTACAAGCGATTTAAAATCAGTTACAAATGTGTAATCTATTGCTTATGCAAAGTAAAAACAACAGTGATATTAAAGCATGATTTTGTAACACACATGTTTATATTGCTATCATGAAAGATACTTGGATTTGAAGTTAGTGATCATATGGCATACCAGAAAACAGTCCTCAGCATTCACCATCACACTATGTACTTGTTATTTTTAATGAATATCTACTACTACGCACTGATCTCCTGCTGGCCTGCTTACTTGTCCTGGCCAGTATGTCACCTGTTATATTATGGTCTTACTGTTTTCATCCACACACCATTTTGATGTACTTCTGTTTTCCTTTTTAGCTGAATATTTTCCATTTTATGGCCAGTCTATGTCCTGATGACGCTTAAGTTTTCATTGTAAGCACTTGCTGTTGGGAATGCAAAATAATACTGTTGTGCACTTACCAGCTTAGAAATCAGGGCTCCACCATTGCAGGCATTAAATAAAAGTATCTTGAACCTCCTGTCAACCTGATAGGATCTAACATATTGTGTGCTAGTGCCCATTTTTCCACAGTTCCCAACTCCCATTGCAGTTCATTTCTTATCACTTGCTCTTTGTAAGGGGAATCTCTGTGCATAAGTATCCCAGGAAAAACAAAAAAACCCTCAAACACAACAAAACAGTAGCCTGCTAGATATACTTGAAAGGTCATGCTGCCACAAAAGGCTAGATGAAAAAAGACAGCAAAGTTTCCTTCAGGAGAGATTCTTTGCAAATAAGGTGATGCTGTTTGCAGCTGTCTCTGCTTGAACTCAGAGAAAGTGTTTAAAGACATTTTGTGTTAAGTGTTTCTTAATGATAATGTATGGTATGGACAACTTCAGTCTCTGAAATGCAAGAAAGCTGTCTGCATTAGTTCTCCAAGGAAAGCCAGCAGATAAATTACATTAATTAATTTATTTTAGGAACATTCTTTTCCAAAACTCTCTTATAACCATAATTTATTAACATTGATATTGGTATCGATAACAGCTTGTGGCTGTTATCCTACAATAACTATTTTGCTAGTACAATTCTATCAAGCAGAAGCAGATAGTAAGAATGACCAAGAGAGATCAAAAATAACTGATAACTGATAGTGGGTTTTGGTATTTGCACAAATTTATTCCCACAGAGTGTGCAAGTCTCACAATCAAACATAACTACAAAATCTTAAAAAAAAAAAAAAGAAGTTTTACCCTTGTAATACTGCTTTTTCAAATTTATTTTCATAAATTATATTGAATCTCAGTCAAGTCCTAACTTATTCCAGAAAGCAGTTTACAAAGTTTTGTTTGTAGCCCTGTCTGTGAGTTCTTTATGGTGGTTTTTTTGGAAGAACTGGTGAAGAGATTTGAGATGAGACAAGATTTGAGATGAAACAAAAGAATACAGTGACTTCCACCCTGGTTCAAACCTCCTTCAGCGTTATCTGGCTTAAGCAAGTAAGTGGTGTCATCCTCTCATTAACTCACAATTTGTTGGCCCTTCCTGGGTTTGTTACAGTAGTATGTGTAGCTAACAAATACGTATTTTGCTGCTATAGGTATGGCAGAATTCTAATATTGTCTCCTACGTAATATTGTCTCCAAGTAATTATATTTGGAAGCAGCTAATCATAAAAGCAAGATGTTATCCCAAACTGAGCATGTTCATTCTGTCTGCAAAATGAAGCTGAACAGAGTTGACTTAGTTGAAATGGACTTTTTTGTTATTTTGGCATTTCTTTATTTTGTATTTATTTTCTTTACTCAGTTTTGTTGTTGTTGTTTTGATTGTTTTTAGATAGAAATTTAATTGCTTAGCCCCTTTCCCTAGTTTTTTGGTAGAATTAGTCACAGAAGTCCGTTGAAAACTCAAAACATGAGTTAACATGATCAACCCAAACCTGCATTTTCCACAAGTTAAACTATTTGACTGAAGTAATTTGTTCTATATTAGTTACATTATCCTTTTGGCAGAATTTTCTGGTTTTGAACATGAGTTTAGTGCTTTCCTTTACCTAGTCCATTTCTGTTATAAACTTTCTGTTCTGTAATAATTCAAGGTGTTTAAATTCTTTTTCAAATATTCTAAACAATATTGAATGTGCAGGTATTTTGAAATGGAAATTTTTAAATTCTTGCATTTTAAATTGTTTCTTTTTATATAATCTAAGTAGTCTTATTTAAGTCACCCATTGATCCAACTGCCTCATCCAGAGCTTTCTGGTGAAAATTCCCTTGCAGCTCATAATGTATATGGACTTTGCAGAAATTTATTCATATATATTTTAAATAAGGATTACATTTGAGAATTTCCCAGTCAGTTCATGCACAGTTTATAAATAGGGAAAATTAGACAGAAATAATTAAATTATTCATGATGAGGTGTTTGCTCAGATTTAGCTACCAGTTCTTTCCTCTGACATTTTTTAAGTCTGGCCTATTTTAGTACCTCAGTTCTTTTTCATTGGATTTCTTGACTGTTTTCATGCTGTACTGTTTCCTCTGTCATCCCAACTCAAAACGTTAAACTTTTAATGTGAAACTTTAAGCTGTAAATTTGCTAGGTTTTTTTTAGGACTGAGCAGGACTGGATTTAGATTAAGATTCATGGAATAAGTTCTCCTATTTTAATTGCATCTTATGCTAAGGGTTTTTGTTTGCATAGATTAAATAAGGACTGCAACAAGGCGGTTTAAATCCTCCAAAAATCTGCTGAAGACAGCAGTATACTGTGCAGTTTATTTCTAATTTGATGGCTTAGAAAACCACTTCAGTTCTCATTTTCTAATGGCTTGATAGAGGAGCTCAGGAAGAGACAAGACAGTCAGAGTGAAGAACATGTGCAAAGCTAAGCAAACAGGGAGCAAGCAATTTTAATTCACAGTGTTACAGTACTGATGTTTCCTGTGACAAGGTCAGGCAAGGCAGGTTGTAAAATCACATCCTTTTTAGGTTTACTATAGTTTATACTTCCCAAAGACCATTGGGATACTAGGTTCAGTCAGACAAGGCAGAAGAGAAGTCCCAAAATGAATCATTTATTCCTCAGCATGGTACAAAAAGAGTTCCTGTAAGAGCTGAAAATAGAAAGGCCGCTGTAATATAGCGGCATACAATGCAGAGGTCCCTACATATCTATGGTTTGTAGAGAACATTTTATCCCTTATCAGACAAGTACTGAACAAGCAGATCCTGGGGTTTTTTTCCCTTGTCTGTAATAATCCCTTGGACCTCCAACACCAGGAAAGTCTTTTCTTCCTTCCTGAAGTAAACATCCAGAAATTAATACTGGTTTTTGCAACTCTTCATAGGAGATATACTCTATCCCAATTCCTTTTAAAGAAACTAATGTCAATAGCATGACTACTTAAAATCTTTTCTGCCTTGAACCTAAGTATGTGCTCTGTGTTGTGGACTACATGGTAGAAACCTCCTGGGCTAAGTTTGAATATCTTTAAAGGGAACAGATGCAATCTGACTACAATCAATTGATCCTCAAAACTGGCATATAAATATTGTAATACTTCTCAGTGATACTAGCAATATGACCTTTACAGATTAATGTATTCTTGTCTTTGCAAACAATCCTATTTATGGCTGACCCAATTACTTAAAAGCTCATTAATCTGAGATATAAATTCTTAGATGGGCAAGTTCAGAGTTGTCTTTAGAATCAGCTACTTATCTCTATTATTTTGGACAAATACAATCAGATCTCCCGGGGATCAATATTCAGCTGATTTAGATTTACAATTAGAACAGGGCTTCTGTCAGTGCTGGAGAAGGTAAAATAATGAGCAAAGCACAGGAATGGAAAGCCCAAGAACATTTTCAGTGATTACTGCTCGAGTTGTCTCATTGTCGGCATTTCCCAGCCTGAGAACACAGAAAGCTGATAAAGTAACACTGCCATCTCCTCCCAGCCTTAAACCACCTTAAATGTAAATCTTAATGAATATTTCAGCTCAAAAAATGAGCACTTACCCAAAAAAAGACTCGAGGCAGTGCCGTGAAACATGCGAGCCCCCAAACTTTCCTTTATTGTCACTCCTAAATCCACTCCAGAGACATGGCCACCTCATCCTGGGCTGCTCAGCCCTGAGCCTGGCCCAAGGCCCAGCCTGGTCATATGTTGGGCCTGAAGCAGCAACACCAAACTCTTCCAAAAAGCAAGATAAGGTGCTGCAGCCATACAGTGTAGCTGAAAATCCCTGCCTCACCATTTCCAGGCAGTCCAGCAACATTGCTGTGTTTCCTGAATTACTCACCATCATCTGTAACCGTAACCTTAGGCATCACCACATATTTTTGGCATGGGAATAGTAATGTTGCCTGGGAAGAGGCACTTCTCTCTGTTGCCCTTTTCTCATAGTCATAAGTTCTCCTTTCTGGAAATGTGGATCGGTGTTTCATGCATTATCAAGCCCTGCCCCAGCCCCAGGCTGATGGGGAGCAGCAGGCTCCTCCCTCTGCTGCAGTTATGGAGACGGAGGTGAGTTTCATGCAGGTCAACTCTCAGCTTTTCCTGGCTAACAATTCAAAGAATAAGCCTCACTGGATGTCTTCTCCTCCCGACTTACAGACCCAAGCCCTAACCCAAACACGACAATTAACTGAGTTTTTAAAGGGAGGAAGGAAACCTTCAATCCACAGCAGTCCAGCAAGGACAGAGTCCTCAAATGTCCCCACTCCAGACTCCATTGTTCCTCTCACCCTTTTGGTTTCATACTAAGGAAACCCTACCCTTAATTCTCCCTATATTTTTCTCCTGTAGTAGGAGATCACAGTGGCCCAGAACAGACCAAGAGGTTGACTCCAGAGAGATGCAGCCCTAAGGACTGCTTGAAAATGTTACCTAATCACACTGATGTTAAGGAAGGTGTTAAATTGCTGATTATACTAAACATTTACTAAAAAATAATCACCTACTGTTAGCTGACATCCATTTAAAGTAGGAAGATTCCCAAGAGTCTTATCTACTGTTTTCTATATGGATCAGTTAGATTTTAGATACATTATAGGGGAAAAAAAATTGAAAAGTATTTTCTTTTGCAGCTTTATAGTGAGGCATAAATTACTTTAATGACACTTCATATAATTGTGTTTATATTAATTCTTAATGGCCTCAAAATTTCTAAACAATCTTAACTAGCTAAAAATGTGTATAGAGGAGACAGCCTCAAAAAAAGCTGTTATGTAGATCCTCTCTATAATTTTTTGACTGAATACATCAAAAGCAATATATATGTGTAGTTGTATTTTATGTGCCTCTAAATTTATTCAGTATCAGTTTCTTACATAAAATCTAGAATAAACCTACTGGTTGGTTTAATGCCATGACCACATTCACATCAAATGTAATGTCTCTGATGACAATTGCAACTGGGGTCAGAACCTTTGAGTGCTGACCCCAAGGGATAATCCAGTCAAAGTGTACATGCAAATAAACTAAAAGGCACTCTAACAACATATGCACACATGCACCCCAAATCCCATCACAATGGGTTCTTGTAACAAGTCAGTGCATGGAGGGCTTTGAAGTTTTTTGGTACAGCAGTAACTGGTTCTGTCAGATACCAGTACCTTCATCTGACAGCCATAATGTTCCTACTTTGTCTTGATTCATGACAGCATTGTTCCAGTGGCTAGAAAACATGACAAAGAATTGTAACAAGTAGCAGTGCAAAATACTTTTAAAAACTCAATGTGAAGGTGATTAAAATAGCAAGCTAAAAATATGAGAGAAATCAGTGTATATTTAACAACACCTTTTTAAAAGCAAGCCTTATATAATGTTAGGCTGTCACAAGCTCCTTATGAGCAGTGACATTTTAAGAAAAGCTACTGTCCATTTCTCTTCCCATTTACCCTGCAGATGTTTGCTTTTCCCCTTGCCCTTTTCAGTCAGGCTGGCATTAATAAAATAAGGGGAAACAGTGAAAAATGCACAGTAGAAAAAGGAGAGAAGTTTGTAAAACTGCTAAAAAATATTAGCTCACGAGGCATAGGTCCTGATGGACAATTTCTGACATTCATTGCTGAGGTGCTGTGCTATGCAAGTGAATTTTTAACCTCAGTGCCAGGTGGAAGGCTGACACTAATAGTTTAAGTATGCATTAGAATCTGGATACAACTTTGTTTAATCGTATATCTCCAGGAATATTGACCACCCAATTCATAGATGCTTGGTACCCTGGCAGTACAACAAGCATCAGGGAAAAATAGTATACTTCTTATATTCCCCTAGACACTCTGCTGGAGGGATAAAGACCCTCCTGTACAGTGACCATTGATCTCTGCTTTTCTTTCCTCAAGGCTTTCCAGCTTATCACCTGAAATGTGCTGCTGGAGATTGTCCCAACCTACTGTCACTGGCAACCACAGCTGTAACAAATATACAGGTAGAAGGAACTGTGCATGCTGATGCTGGGAGGATAGCAAGCCCTAAAGCCCTATTTAGCCTGTCTCTCCTAGGATTTTCATGAAATTGCTTTCCTGAATTCTGTATCTGGCTCATTTTGCAATCCTATTCTGGCTAAACAGGTTAAGGCAGGGCCTTATAGGAACTTAGAAAGCAGGAAAAGTGGCTAAATAAGTAACAGCTAGAGGAGGTGGTGGAGTCACCATCCCTGGAAGTGTTCAAAAAACAGGTAGATGTGGCACTTTGGGACATGGTTTAGTCTAGTCTACCCTTGATTGGTTTAGAGTAGACTTGGTAGTGTAGGTTAATGGTTGGACTGGATGATCTTAAAGGTCTTTTCCAACCTAAACAATTCTATGATTCTATGATTCTATGAAATCTTCCCCTGGGGAAGGTGGCCTCTCCTACCCCTACACTTCTATCCCCATGCCTTCAGGCCTATGCAGTCATACCAAAATGCTAAAAGCAAAGTGATTGAGGGAAAGACACACAAAAGAAAAGAAAGCAAAGGAAAATAAACTGCAAAGACAAATAAACCTCAAAAATATTTTAAAAAATTTTCCCACATTAAGAAGTCATCTAAATGAAAACCCACCCCTTTCCCCAAATTCATTTCAATCAGTAGGAGTACTCAAGTGAGTTATGACTCAAACTTATAAATGTTGACTCACATCTGACCCTCAGCAAAAATGCAAATCTGTTAGTAGCTTCCAGAACTCCTCTCAAGTAATCAATTAGAAAAACAGAACGTTTATATCTAGGAAATATTTCTTGCATCTTACTGTTTAGGTTCCTGTAGTTGAAAAAGAGAGTTTTGAGTTAATAGAGGCAGCAATATAAGTTATTTTAGCATACGGCTAAAAATAGTTAGCTAAAAATAGTTAGCTATTCCTTAAACGGTTATAGCTTGAGAAAACCACCCCCTTTCCTGTTTTCAATTTGCAAGTAATTTGGTGATGCCTTATTTTGCTTTACACCTAACACTGCTGGTACTTACACAACAGTTAAATGTTAAGAGTGGCAACTAATACTTCTTTCCAATTATAGAATCACAGAATCATAGAATTGTTTAGGTTGGAAAAGAGCTTTAAGATCATCCAGTCCAACCATTAACCTAACACTTGTTAGTCTTTCTTGTACTGAGGGGCCCAAAACTGGACACAGTATTCCAGGTGCAGCCTCACCAGTGCCGAGTGCAGGGGGACAATCACCTCCCTGCTCCTGCTAGTCACGCTCTTCCTGATACAAGCCAGGATGCTGTTGGCCTTCTTAGCCACCTGGGCACGCTGTCAGTTCACATTCAGCTGGCTGTCAACCAATACCCCCAGATCCTTTTCAGCCAGGCAGCCTTCCAGCCACTCTTCCCCAAGCTTGTAGTGTTGCATGGGGTTGTTGTGACCCAAGTGCAGGACCTGGCACTTGGCCTTGTTGAACCTCATATAATTGGCCTCAGCCCATCAATCCAGCCTGTCCAGATCCCTCTGCAGGGCCATCCTACCCTCCAGCAGATTGACACTCCCACCCATTTTGGTGTCATCTGCAGACTTACTGAGGGTGCACTCAATCCCCTCATCCAGATTGTTGACAAAGATATTAAACAAGACTGGCCCCAGCACTGAGCCCTGGGGAACACTGCTTGTGACCAGTTGCCAACTGGACTTAACTCCATTCACCACTACTCTCTGGGCTCAGCCACCCATCCAGTTTTTTACCCAGTGAAGAGTATGCCCGTCCAAGCCATGAGCCACCAGCTTCCCTAGGAGAATGCTGTGGGAGATGGTGTCAAAGGCTTTGCTGAAGTCCAGGTAAATGACATCCACAGCCTTTGCCTCATCCACTAGGCGGGTCACCAGGTCATAGAAGGAGATCAGGTTGGTCAAGCAGGACCTGCCTTTCATGAACCCATGCTGGCTGGGCCTGATCCC
Organism: Pelecanus crispus; assembly: GCF_030463565.1. NCBI lineage: Eukaryota > Metazoa > Chordata > Aves > Pelecaniformes > Pelecanidae > Pelecanus > Pelecanus crispus. The sequence continues at coordinate 17,188,450 of NC_134651.1, read as the reverse complement.
CTGGTTGACCTGTACATGCCTGTTGAGCATACTCAAAATGAACCGCTCCATAATCTTCCATGGCACCAAGGTCAGGCTGACAGGCCTGTAGTTCCCTGGATCCTCTTTCCAGCCCTTCTTGTAGATGGGCATCACATTGGCAAGCCTCCAGTCATCAGGGACCTCCTCTGTTAAGCACGACTGCTGATAGGTGATGGAGAGTGGCTTGGAAAGCTCCTCTGCCAGCTCCCTCAATACTCTTGGGTGGATCCCATCCAGCCCCATAGACTTGTGAGTGTCCAGGTGGCATAGCAGGTCATTAACTGCTTCCTCCTGGATTATGGGGGCTTCATTCTGCTCCCCATCCCTGTCTTCCAGCTCAGGGGGCTGAATATCCTGAGGATGACTGGTCTGGCTATTAAAGACTGAGGCAAAGAAGGCATTAAGTACCTCAGCATTTTCCTCATCCGTGGTGCCAATGAGTCAATACAAGAAAATATGTTATAAATTTTGTATATATAAATTATATATATAAAGTATGTTATAAATTATATATTATTTTTAGAAAATCTATGACAATTTTGTCATTGGCCACATTAGCAGTTCAGCATGTTCCTAAAGATATATTATGATGCACAGGTGATGGAGTTTCTGGAGGCAATCAATAAGTATGGCCCTGCTTGAGCAGGGTAGTTGGACAAGACGACCTGCACAGGTCCCTTCCAACCTCAATGATTCTGTGAATATGTTAAGTGTAGGCTATTGAAAAAGGAAATTTAATTAATGGTATCCAACATTTATGGCAAAGAGATTACTGCAATTTTGAAACAAAATGTCCCCATTCAGTTCAAATTTTATGGATGCCAAAAATTTTAGAGTTTAAGAAACCTCCAGATACAGTATGCTTGCAAAGTGTTGGGCTCATTGGAAAGACAGTAATATCATAAAATGTTTCATTTTGGAGGTGGGTTTGCACTAGTATAAATCATGTCATTTGACTTAATTATACAGAACCAGTGCTTACTGTTATTATCTGATTATTAACCCCCACGTGAGCTATTTACATCTCAGTCTTGAGTAATCAGCATAATGATTACCTGCCTGTTGTGGTAATAATTAAGTAGAAAAGCCAGCAATAAAATAATGAGATTTTTAATATTCTTTTTAGGTCAGACATAATGAGCATGGAGAGTAATAGTGGGTCTCAAATATAATGCAATTGAGATAAATTTTAAGAGGCCTATTTTTTTTCACTTGCAGATATCCCTTCAAGGGGAAGCTAAAAATGTTTAGGAGCAAAACAAACTAAAAGGTGTGATTATAATGCACAAGACTTTGTGATATACCAGAAGAGGAAGGGACTGCTTATACCTGAGCCATGCTTATGCCAGTATTCACACATCTGCTTAAAACTGTAGGCTACACACCAGTTCCTCATTGGTGTGAAATGTCACCCCTCCATTTCTGATGGTGGCACTGTAGCAGTTTGCACCAACTAATGAATAGTATTGGGAGAAATTTTTTTAAATCAATGAGCTCATTCATCACCAGATTTTTTCGAGGCACCTAAAGTTATGGATGTCCAATGTTTATTCAAATGAGGAAGATACTTTCAGCTTAGTATCAGAATAATATCATGTAGGACTGATCCAGATTATAGTTATCTCCAAAGGGAAATGACAGAAGTTTGCTGACTTTGGGCGTTGGAAATTAGATTCAATAATGTTCTGAGAAATTTACTGCGAGGTACTAATACTGCAAATTTGCTAGTATACAGCATATGGCCCTGATCTGAAAATACTGAAGCATGAACTCATTTTCACTTGAGTAGTCCTTTGGGACTAGCGTCTTAAATTCATCTGGAATTCTGCAGCTGGTGTACATCCTGGAGGATTATTTGCAAGTTTTCATTTTGCCAGCATATTAAACTACTGCTGTATCACATTAATTTTCTGCCATTAATCCCAAATTAAGCATTTTTTGCTACAATTTCTTCGTATATTCTGCTCTCTTCTCAGTGTTGACATCCTGATGAACATATAATAGCCCATAGAAGATAAAGCCACTGACTATATAGAATCATAGAATTGTTTAGGTTGGAAAAGACCCTTAAGATCACCCAGTCCAACCATTAACCTAACACTACCGAATCCACCACTAAACCAATGAAGGGTAGAGTAATAATTTCATGTTTTCTGGCTTGGTGGATGGATTATATTTTAATGAAAGTAAAAAATAGGAATCATTAAGGTTGGAAAGGATCTCTAAGATCGTCAGTCCAACCATCAACCCAACACCACCATGCCCACTAAACTATGTCCCAAAGGGCCACATCTAGATGTTTTTTGAACATCCCCAGGGATGGGGACTCCACCACCTCTCTGGGCAGCCTGTTCCAATGCTTGACTACTCTTTCTGTGAAGAAATTTTTCCTAAGATCCAATCTAAACCTCCCTTCATGCAGCTTGAGCCCATTTCCTCTTGTACTATTGCTAACTACATGGGAGAAGAGACCCACACCTACCTCACTACAACCTCCTTTCAGGTAGTTGTAGAGAGCGATAAGGTCTCCCCTCAGCCTCCTCTTCTACAGACTAACCAATCCCAGTTCCCTTAGCTACTCCTCATAAGACTTGCTCTGTAGACCCTTCACTAGATTTGTTGCTTTTCTCTGGACATGCTCCAGCACCTCAATGTCTTTCTTGTACTGAGGGGCCCAAAACTGGACACAGTATTCCAGGTGCGGCCTCACCAGTGCCCAGTACAGGGGGACAATCACCTCCCTGCTCCTGCTGACCACACTATTCCTGAAATGAAACAGTTCTATGTGAAACAGTTACCTTTAGAAGACCAGACCTTTAGAGCTCTTGTTGGTTTTCTCTGAGCTTCCTTGATTTTTAGTTAATTATCTGCTTTTCATCTGAAGACAACTCAAACCAACATCTTCAAGCCACATTAGGAATATATACAGAGAGACCCTTAGCTCTGTTCTTGATAATGAGGTGCCCTGATAGCACATCCAAAGTATGCTGGCATTATTTACTGCATTCATACAAAGTAATCTTATATGTATGTTGCTTTCTGTGTTGGGAGAACTCTTTTCTGATTGTCTAACAGTTCTTAAACCACACCTCATGTTATTTTTAGTGTTTCAAACATATTTGCATTGCTTATATTTCTGGTTAAAAACCCTCATTGCTGTTGGTTAGTTCAGACTCACAAACTATGGTAGGAGACTCATGCTAATCATTTACAGGCATTTTCTCTGTGTAGGGAAAAAAAATCAAACATAAATCATTGATGACACCATCTTTTATAAGATTAAAAAACCAAAATTGTCTTTGTTTCATTAGAACATCTTCATGAAGGACAGAAGTTAGTAGGAAACCACTAAGCTGCTCATGGATTAATAACAAAAGGTTTAGTATTCTCATTTGATTTTGATTCTGACCCCTTTGAAACATTGATTACTTGTGATCATTTTCCAACTCTGCTCTCAAACATCTCTATCATCAGCTCTCTGAATGCTACATGGAGCACTCAGACAGTCCCATACCAGTTGTCCCCTGAGGCTTTTCTCATCTGGTTTTGTTCTTTGTCTTTTTGTGTAATTGCATTTGTGTATTAAAGGTTACCATGTTTTATTTGTCTACTGATAGACATTTAGGGATGGTTTTGTTTTCTAATGCAGAATAGCATTAAAGGCCTCAGCTCTACAGTAAATTACATAATCAGTCCATGGTAATTACACAATGGCTGGTGAGGCCCATCCAGACATTATTACATGGTTGAAGCCAAAAGAAGAAACGGAAGTTATTTTATGTATACATTAAGGAATATGCAGCACCAGCTTATTATAAAGTCCTCTGATGCTTCAAATGTTCATGTATATTTAACTTCATAGACATGAGTAATTTATTGACTGTAATGGAATTATCTGTGTCCACTTGAGATTGTTTGCTTATCCAGGAATGAAAGTTTATGTCCTCGGCCATGGTGCGGTTCCTTGGAGGAATGTTTTAACTTGCCTTTCTTCTCTCAGTACAATGATCCTTGCATAAGCCCTGTATTTGAAGAACTGTGTCTTTAAATGGAAGGGAACTGTGTCTTCTACTTTCAGTGGATACATGTTTTACAACAATGATATTTTAAACTTTGTGTTAGTTTTTTTTTTTTTTTTTAAATGAAGCAGAGATGCTTTTGCTCAATGAAGAAGAAATACTGGTGTTTTGCTTTGCTCTAAGGATGGGCTTAAAAGAGGTCATTCTATATGCTGCATGAATGGTTGGAGGAGAGAGAGTGCAAAGAGTAACAGTTTTTATTTCTTAACCCTATTTTTTTAAAATATTGTTGAAGATGAAAATGTTTGCAGGAAAGATTAAACTTTACCAGAGCTTCGGTAGATTGAAATGAAGATGAGTTAATGCCTAAGATTATCTATTGAATGCTGCTTTTTTTTTTTTTTTTAAGTATAGCTCTGTCAGCTAAATATAGCTCAGATTTTTACATTTTTATAGACCATGCAAGTTCCCTGCAGGCACATTGTCTCTCTTCAGTGATTTATATAGTTTGAATTATAGGGGATGATAAGCATTTGCTGTTCAATAGTGTAGTTAATGCTCAGCCCCCCGGGTAACAGAGCAGTGAAGCATTTACTACTCAGTGGTAGTTCTGCAACAATCAGCAGCAGTGTGGCTCTATCACAGTAAATTTACATCAGTACACTTTGTTGTCAGGGAGCTGAAAATTCACTCAACATAGCCTAGGGAAAACAACTAGAATGGACATTTTCCAGTCTTTTTGGGTGGCACAACAGGGGAAGTTTACTATTGTAATTGGATCAGAAACAGAAATCACAGATGGTACAACATGAAAATTATCCAACTTATATTTTCTCTCATTTTTCCCCTCCAGCATAAAAAATAAATGCATACTTGGACCAGAAAGTTTTTGGAAAGCTGAAAGTTGAAAAAGGTGCAGTATTGGCAGACCCATTGCAGTTCTGGTGCAGAAGCCAGAGGCGCTGTGGGGGCTCTGAGCCCTTCACTCCCATGATTAGGAGGAACCTCCTCTATCAGGTAGGTGAGCTGACAGGCACTGTAGCTATATAACACTTCTGTTCCTGTGACTGTGATGAGAAAATAGCAAGGGCTGCATCAGCCAAGCAATAATAGCTTTTCTCTTGCAGGATATTTTTCTTCTGTAGGCCTGAAAGCATTTTATAAAGGAAGCCAATATCATCTTCATCTGAAAAATGGTGAAACCAAAGTAGAAAGAGGCCCCAGGAGTTGGCCACAGTCCTTCAGCAAGACTGTGACAGAGTAAAAAAATACAGCTGAGGTTCCCAGGGTGTCTTGCTTAATGCTTACCTGCTGCAGTCAACACTGCCCTCTCTCTCTGAAATGCACCTGGAAACCTCAGGCTGCAGTACAGCCTGCAGTGAGAATAAGGACTGACAAAGTTAATTTTGCTCTAGTAAGATATAAAAGATGGGGCAGAGGAATCTGCAGCAAGCAAGATGAGCTTCAGCCTAGAAAACACAGTGGGAAAGTGTGAAGCAGGATTTCTGTAAGTACTCCATCCCCGCAGATGCTCTTGTGGTCATGAGAAAAGATGATTACAGTGAACCAAAGAGGAGTAACTCTGCTTTGGTGACAGGGGATCTATATGTAATGACCATTAAACCTACACTGCATTTTTAAGCCTGACTGGTGTACAGTAGAGAGCCAGCAAGTATAAACATAGGCACACTTACATGCACCTCTCAGGGCCCTCAGATCTCCACATCCATATGTTTGGTAACATATTACCACACCAGAGTGCCTGAACAGCCTGTCTGCAAGAAGGCTTCACGCTGAGAGGGCAAGTCAGGTTTCCAGAAGATGCCTGTGTTATGCTTTGCACTTGCCTGCTTGCCAGAGTGTGGAAACAGTGTAAGGACATTGTGAAGAGCCTCAGAAAAGCTAATGTTGGCAGGAAAGTGAAGAAGATTGAGAAAAAAAGCATGAATTGGGTTAAAGCCGTGGAGACAGAGCTGCTGACATCCCCTGGTAGTGGTGAGAATGTAAGACTACCCTGTGTTTGGGGATAATTTAAAAGCAGCTCAATGGCATTAGAATTAGGACTGTTCTGGAATCAGTACAAAAATTAAGAACTTCAAAACTTTCAAAAAACAGGAATGTGATGATTAATAAAGGCGAAAAAAAAAAAAAAGGCTGATTGGCTGAGAGTCATGAGAAGATCCCAGATGACCCAGTCAGTGCTCCAATGGGCATGCATCTGCTCCTTGCAGTCAGCAGGCATGAGTGTCATTCCCCCACACCCAGTCTGCATCTGACCTTAAAGTGTGGACACTGATAATATAGCAAGGAGGACTATTTACATAAAGCCTAGAATGAACCATATAGAACTGACAAAGATAAATCTTATCCAAGTAAAAATTGTGGTCTGTTTGGTCGGTCTAGTCCAGAAAATCAAAATTATGTTCCAGTCCTAGAAGGAACTCTGAATTTAAAACTGTGAAAAGGAAAAAGAAAAGAACTATGAATAAAATCAAAGAGAAAAATGAAAAGGTCACATTTAGAGTCAAAGAGAAGATGAAGGGGCACTAAACTAATAGAAAACCAGCTTACTATGAGGCAGAACAATAATCTCAGCAGCTTCAGGGTTCAGGTAACTGACCCATTCCTTCACCTAAAGCTAGAAGGCAGGTCTCTTGGGGAGAGTGGTAGTAATATCTGAATAAATTCCACAGTAATATCATAAGGAAGTTGAGAATAATTAAGGATTCATTAGGTCAGATTCCGAATCTGTGGTCTCAGAAATAGGAGAGGAGCAGCTGTGGAAGGAAGATACAGTATTAATGTTGTCTCAGTGCACATGTATGTGATACAAAGAATCTGTATTGCTTTACCTCTGATAAATCATTTACCTCTGCTGTTACCTCCATCTCCTTTCCTGCATCACAGTATGCCTAAGGCAATAGGAGTGAGCAGAGGCATAATGTGGAGTTACACAATGCAAACAAAGGCAAGGGTGCTGCACAGAACATCTATTATAAGTGATAGTGTGTATGATTGAAAGAGTGGATGTCTTCAACTGTTAGGGAAAAAATATTTCTTAAACTTTGTGCAACTGAGAGAGAAATCATTGATTCAATCAAAATGGCACTGTACCAGACTACTTTTATAGGCTCTTTCCAGAGCAGAATCACATATGGAAACAATTTTGGATAACGTGCTGTAAAATACATTCCAAGGAATAATCCCATGCTGGCAGAGATTGAACTAGACAGTTTAATAAGCCTTCCATCCCTAATTTCTCTCTGCCTATCATTCCTTAAGCTGAAGCCACATAATTTTATGTTCTCTATAGCTTTTGGGTCATCCTATATCTTCTGATTTACAGCTTGACCTGTGTATAACAAACTCCAGGTTGCTTGAGGAAGAAAGACACCCTAATCATAACAGCAGGTTTCAGCTATGACATTGCCAACTCCAGACCATTATTTCATTTCATTTATTTATTTATTTATTTAGTCTGGGGAATGAAATATACTGATAAGAAATATCTGCAGCAGCCAGCCTCCCCTAGGGCCTTTATTAAATCCTCATATTGAGAAAATGCAGAGTAGTAAAAGGGATGTAAAAATCTAAAGCAAGATACACAGAAACAAGATGAAAAAGGTTTCGGTGAGGCCATCCTCATTTCTTAAGCAAGAGTGTTGGGAGGGGGTGGTATCATGGCATCGAACGGGCTGTACATTCTGTGTAGCTACCAAGGACTGCAGACACTACACAGCCTTTGATGGGCAATGTCTAACTTTTGGAGGTCTGCAACATTTCACGTGATGTGAATCCAGAGAAGACAACCCATTTCTTCAGAGAACCTCTGAATTTCTCATCTGTACCAGGAGCTGTTGACTAAACAGCTAAATCTTTGACAAGAAGTCTGATACCTGAAGCCCCAGCTTGGGAGTAGCTATTATGGAAGAGAGAGATGTTTGGTCTCATCTCATGTAACTGTAGACATGTGAATCTTAAAATGAGAAGAATCGCCTTCTGAAGGTACTGTGCTCTCTGTTGACTATTCTATTCTTACAAAATGGAAAGGCACAGGCTCTTCCAGAGGCCAGTTTACCCCAAATGTCCGTCATAAGAGGAATGACTTCAGATGACTGAGAGTAAAACTTATCCTTCACAATTCAGTAGATGAAGTTTGTTGTGATGAATTTCAGCCAACAACTGGAATACTCCCAAATTTTTCCTGGAAAAAACAATACGCATTTAAGAAGGCTGAAATTGCAACAAAGTTGTGCTAGGCTCCAAGGCTTTGACAGCCTGCATTCTTACCAGTGCAAGCATGAGGAAAATTGTAAAACTGCTAGAAACATTTATAAAAAACTTTCAAAAATACTTTGATCTATGCAAGGATATTGTTTGAGGAAGATGCCTTTCAACAAGAAGCTGTCAGGTGAGACTGTTAACTGTTTTATTAATGAACAGCACAATCAAAGGAATTCATGTTAAATGTTAACAAATGAACTAATTAGAAATGGAGATCTATGTGATTATAACTATGTCATACCAAAAGTACTAAGAGAAATGCCCTCCCCCAAATTGTAGTAATCATCACACTGAATGCTACACTTCCCAAATGGTAGTATTAGTAAGCAAAGAAGGACCTGAATTGCATTTAATAAAAATTCATACCCAGAATTTTCACCCCGGGGTGGGGGGAAGGAGAGAGAATAAGCAGCCAAATAATAGATGTGTTTGTAACAATTGTGAATGTGATGTAATTTGCTGTTTTTAATGAGGATTTAAATTGTGTGGGGACTGATTATGAATCAGTAAAGCATAACTGATTATAAATCAATTTTCATTCCAGAAGTAATATCAGGTTTTGGAAGAACTCTTGTCTGAATGACTAGAAGTTTTATTTTTCTATTCAAGACATGATTGTATTGCCTAGGATTGTACCAGGAAGTCTGTTTCACTATGAATGAAACTCATGTCAAACTCAGGCATGGCAGTGTTGGTTCCTCATGAAGTAAATATGCAAAAGGTAAGTGACTGGAAGTGTAACCCAGGAGTATCACCCAGGTTGATTTTTCTATCAGAAAAGCTTGCTAGGTCTGTCTTAATAATACAGTTGAACCTGAAACAGGATAATTAAACATATCTATGATAGGCTTAATCCTGTGAAATACAGAACACCCAAACTCTGCTTTAACAAAACAATGAACAGTTTATTTTAAGACTGTGTTTAGATCTGGCACATTCATAAACATCATCATTGTGGGGGCTGACAGCAGTGACTGACCAAACCAACCTCCCAGAGGTCTGTGCACAATAGTGTGGAAAACCCATATTCAGTGTCCTGTGGGTTTGGATCAGTTTGAGTTAAAATTAATTACAAAGGACTAAATGTATAGTCAAGAAAGCAAGCCAGCTTATCCAGCCACTTAACAACATTGATTGAAATCTCAGTATAGGCAATACTTGGACAGGTTTGCCAAGTAGAGATTGCATGTTGACTACTGATGCCAGAAATGTGTTTAAAATAACCTTTGTGATACAGTCAAAAACAGGAATAGGGGTTTTGCATTAAAATGGGTTTGAAAAGATTTTTAGAATTGTGTTTATTGCTAAACTTATCCCATGAATATACACAACCTCAACCCCAGTCATACTAGAGAAACCACATGCTAACCTAAGCTGGGGGAGCTCCACCTGACCCCAGCAGTAGGGGCTTAAATAAAAGCTACATGGTCTTACCTTTGTTTGATGTTCCAGTCTGGAACACTCAGAGAAGTGCTCAAGCAGCTAAATTAGAAAAAAATTGGAAAAACTTGGTGTACAGGCATTTACCTTCATCTGGACCAATATGCAGTTGCCACATGGAATAAATACTGCAGGCTCCAGAGGCCTTCAGTGCCTGAATGTAACCTGGTGAACTACTCTTATAAATGTCTTAGACAAGGATTAACATTATTTATTGAAAGACTATTCCTTTGTGTGTGACATTCATGTTATGTGGCAATGGTGAAGAGGGTCTGTGATTTATATTTCCTTTTTCCAGAATAACAGATCAGAATTTGAAGCCACATCTCAGAATCAAGTACAAGTTTGATGATGAGGTAGCAAATGAAAAAGGCAATTGATTTGTACTTACAAAGTCTGTCTTTACTTTGAACACAATGGAATGGTCCAACTGTGCTGTAGACTTGACTTTGTTCAAGGTAATTTGATATTGATCAACCTTCAGCTGTAATGTTATGACAACCAAACTGATCAAATGTAATGCTACACAGATATGGTTTTTCAGGCATAAGATTTCTATGAGAAATCATCACATCACAGAGGAACAAAGCAGACTGGCAAAAGCATATTTATTGTGCTTAGTTTCTTTTTCTCCCTTCTGATGTATTTGTATTGAGTTTTATTTTTAACATTTGAAAATGGCTGAGAAATATGTGGTTATTTCAGACATTCTGTGAACATTGTTTTTTCTTGTCAATCCTCTTAAATGCACTAAGGGTAGTCAAGCATTGGAACAGGATGCCCAGAGAGGTGGTGGAGTCACCATCCCTGGCAGCATTCAAAAAACGGGTAGATGTGGCACTTCGGGACATGGTTTAGTCTAGTCTACACTTAATTGGTTTAGTGTGGACTTGGTAATGTTAGGTTAATGGTTGGACTGGATGATCTTAAAGGTCTTTTCCAACCTAAACGATTCTATGATTCTAACATAAACAAAGAACTCAAACCATACATTTCAAAAAGCGGCAATACTCAAAGAGTTTCTTTTGAATTCAATTATTTACTCTAACCCATCTCTGAAATTCAGTAAGTTGTCTAAATTTAATGGAGACTTTTCTCACTTACTTTAATGAAGAGAGTGTTCAGACCCTGCCAAAATTCATATTTATAAATGAGACACATTCATCTGGCTTCTTCTAACTCCCTATGTTATAGTGCTGGCAACGGTGACAATTTCCAGTGTAGCAGTATGGCTTTTCTGTAGCTTACCAACTCTATATATCATTTGCAGCTGATCAACCCAGTGACCACATAAGCTGATATATACACTTGCATACATAATTCCATTACTTCTGCTATGAGAGTAAGATTGATCCAAGTTGTATTGACACCTAGAAAATTCACTGTGTCTTTTGACCAGTATAATTTGTGTTGCATTTCTACAACCAGATACATTTTGAAAGGTGTTTTCCTTACTGAAAAGGTATGAGTGTATTATATACAATCTCTGTTTTCTACATCTTCAACATCTTAATTTTAAGACTTATTTTTCTTGGAAAACAAAAAGCCTTCAGTTCTGTCTTTAACTCAGAAATAGATGTTCTCAAGAGTCATGCAATTAAAACGGGTAGTGATTTACCTTAATACTAAAATGAATTTAGAATTATATGCTTCACTCTCATGTTCAATATATTAAGTAGAGGTAATCAGTGTGATTGCTTAAAATAGTCCATTTTCAGTGGGAACTGCAACAGCATTCAAAATTCATCAAGATATGGACATATGTTACTCAGCCAAATAACCACTATAGTCTTTTTTAGACAATTAATGGCATTATATCTTCACATATTAGATTCTCACTAACAGACTCTTGGGCAAGCTTCTTATACAAAGAATATAAAACATGTTAATTAATAAATCCAAGTGCAAACTCATTAGCTTAAGCCTACATAGCAGAAGCAGTTACGTTTTTCCCCTTAGGATGACAACTTCACAACTATAAACAGAGCTTGGGAAGATATGCTTAGGAGGCACTTCTTTCAGATGAGCTAATTAGGAATGTTCTGTTTATTTTTGTGTGTGCACAAGTGAACAGTCCTATTGGCGCAGAAGGAACTAGATAACTTTTAAGTCCCATTCACAGTTTGTTCAAGTGGTTAAGTTTGGTTTCAAGACAGTGGTTCAAACTCAAGTTGGACACTTTTTATTTAGTATAATTTTAGGAGATAATAAAAATGCAAACAACTCCTGAGGGTAAGTCATATCACCTGAAGGAGAAATTCAGATGTCCTCTTTAAATTAAAAGTACTGAGTTAGAAAAAATAGAAACCATAGCAGATTCATAGCTTAATAAAAGATTTAGAAACCATGGTATTCAGAATATTCTTTTCCATTAGTCAAGAGCAAGAACTTAAGTCTTTTTTCTGTGCTGCATTTACGCTTGCTGCAGTATCATGTCTTTTGTTATTAAATATCCATGTACTCATCAAAACAAATCCAATTGGTTACATTGGTACTTAATTTTGTCATGATGCTGTGCCATCTGACAAGAATTGATTGATATCAGTGAAATGACCTCAGCAGTAATCTCTGCTGATGTATTCATCTGTTCAGGAGCTGAAAATATACCCATGCAAATATTTCTGCTGAGAATAATTCTTTTTATTCTACCTTGTGAGCAATAATATTAACAATAAAGTAGTATAGCTGCAGATCTAGCCCTAATCATATAAAATTTCACAGCAGCCTTTTCCATTGTAATATTAAGGGTGGAACTGTCATTGTCGCAGAGCAAATACAACAGTGCAGACTACATGCCTTCTTACTCCCTCTATGAATGGGCTAAGAATCAAGTGAGCTTTTGGAATTAGGAAAACACCTCTAGCTGAATTGCCAGAATATATTGTATGTATATGTATGTCATGCATTATAGAGAGATACAAATCAATGCACTTGATCACTCCAGGCAATGTGTCAACAAGCTGTGTGGGAAATTCTACCATGAGTAGATATATTGCTTTACTTGTTCTTAATATAACAATGTTAATTTATCCATTCCTCTTTTACCATCAAAATGCATGGCAGTCAGACATGGAGTGACTGCTTCTTAGAAAATACCATTGAAATTAACCAGGTTTCCTAGTGGAGAAAGGAATGAAGTCCCATTATTGTTAATTCAGTAGCCACAATTCTACTTTACTCACAGTATTTCTGAGCTTTTTTCTTCTTTTTTTTTTTGCTGTTGGGAAAGAAACCATTTTGACTGCCTTGAAGGCTTAATATGCTCCCATACACTTTTTATGACTTAATCATTAGAAACAAACCGCTTCATGATCTCTGTTACTTGATGCAAGTCTATTGGGTTTTTACAGTCCATTTTGATTGCAGAAAATAGAAATGTCTTGCTGGCAAGCCAGTAAAAATACTTTTGCAATCATTTAGTAGCTGTAGCTTATCTGAATCAGGCTCTTGAAATTTAAGCAAAGAAATTTGACTGGTTTTTGTTCTGAGACAAGCCATTGTTGATGCTAATGAGATTCCTGCCTTGCTCCTTGTCCCTCAGTCTGTCCCTCAGTGTGTGAGTGAGTGTTTATCTACATTCCCCTACTTTTGAACTGATTGACTAGTTTAAACTGAAGTCTCATAGATGCTTGTGCAAGTCATTACTACAAATTGTATGAAAATAGATAGCCTGGTAGAAGAGGGAGATTTAGTATCGTTTCTTAAAGATACACTATGCTTTAGGGGAGGCAAGGACATTTTTTCTTCTATGCAATGGAAAAATAACCAGTCACACTTTCATTCACATCTGACCCAAATAACAGAGTCAGGTAAATTCTCTGATTTCACTTCCCATGCAGTTAGTTCTTCCAGAATCAGAGCTGGTTTTGGCTGAAATACACTGGAAAGTTCCGAGGCTGCCATTCTGATCACAACTCTTATTTAAGTTAATAAGGATGTTTTCCTGGGGCTTCTTTGGATTCCAGAAAATTCCATGAACACTCCTTAGGAGAAAAAGCTTTCTATTCCTACCCAGCAAAAGTGGGAAATTTGTCTACTAGATGCTGTCTCTTGTTTTCCTGTGATTCACAAGCCTAATAAAATAAAACGTCAGCAGATGAAATGGAAATTGAAGTGCAATTAATTTTTCAATACATTAATAGCCAAGGAATTGTGCAAGAAATCACCCAAAATCATGAAAAGAGAAGAGAACATTATGGTGGTAAATCGTATGTGTATACAAGAGATACTATTTCAGCCTGAGAATGCTAGTTTCTCCTTGAGTAAAACAACATACTGCACAGAGAAGGAGGTTTTACATCACTTCATGTTGCACATTTGTCTTCTTTACTCAATTCAACAGTTCTACTAAAGTGGGAATTTTGGTGTCAAGATGTCACATAAGCCTTAGCAGGAGGCTGGGGGCCTAAATCTCTTTATACTTCCAACAACATAAAATTAAAGTGACTTGAATAGAAAAAGTCAGTTCAGAATAAATAAACTTCCCAAATAGGGCAGCCTGCTTAAAAAATTAGTGCAATCAAATGAGAGTAATTCAAATTATTATAGTTGTACTTGTCTAACCCCAATGCCTGAGTACAACAAAAGTTTGGGTTGTTTTCTTTTCAGGCTCTTGTATATTTCTTGGGAAAGGGTTGGGCTAAACCAAAGGTGGCTATGGGAAGAGGGTATCCAGCTGGGGAGGAAGGACTCAGAATCTGAATTTTTTGTGTCACTAAAAAAAATGAAAATCAACATTTAAAATAAAGATAAATACATAAACATTCTCACTATTTTTTTTCAAATAAAGAAAAAATTTATTCCATGCTATAAGCAGAGAGCTAGCAACCTGGAGACCCCAAGAATCAAGACTTCAGCTGAATTTCATGAAACTGTTGGTGCTTGTGAGAGAGCTACAAAGAAAGTGAGTGAACTTGTAGAAAACAAACCATTCTTACTGAGTCTTGCTATGGGGTAGAGGTAGTCAAAGGACTGGTAGCTGTGAGAGGGTTGTGACAGAGTTTACATTATGAGATGAGATACCAGATTTTTCTCAGCATTATCACAGTTTTTGTGCCCCTGCCTGGGTTTGTTAAGATACCAAGAGACTTCCCTGCTAGTGCTAGACAAGTAACAACAACTGTAAGACTGTTCTGAAGCCCATACCAACAAACCATATCATGTAAACCCTTCTAAGCAATTAATGCTGAAATAAGAAAACTATAGAGAGTTCTGGCGTGAACCAAAAATGAATGACCCAATAGTTTATTTCAAAAAATAAAGGCAAACACTACCAACAGCTCTTGACCTTCAAAGCACTTAGAGTTTCATTAGTGAAAATATATGATCATTAGTAGATGTCCTACCAAAAAATATCTTCGGTCTGCTTTGAGGTTGGAGAGGAATGGTTTTGCTGTTGCATCACTAATTCCTTGATCTGGTTCTTCTATTCACTGTTTACTGTCATGGTTATTTGGATTTTATTTCAATAGCAGCACATTAGTTTTCTTTTACATTTCTTTTCATGATTATGTTTTGCAGGTTGGAGAATATACAGCGATAATGGTCTCTACTTCTAGGGTTTGGGGGGTGGATCCTAAACAGGAGTGATCGGATATCCTCTCTTTCCTCCAGCCAGGTTGATTTGTAATACTCCGTAATAACAGAAATCCAACATCTTTGGTCATACATGGGGCCTGAGACACAGTCCACTCAAGCTGATAAAATATAACTGGCTAGTCATCTTCATGACCTTGGAACTGAACACACCAGAGACCCACCATGACTCAAGTTTCCAAGTCCCACTGTAAGGTAAACTGCTGTAAAAGTAGTAAAGCATGTGCAAAATATTTGGTGGTGTACTGTGAATCGCATGCTGTTACTGTCAATGCAAATATGCTCCTTTTAATGTCTGAGGATTCCTTCCCTTCTCCTTTTCTTTTTTTTTTCTCTCC
Source organism: Pelecanus crispus (assembly GCF_030463565.1). Taxonomy (NCBI): domain Eukaryota; kingdom Metazoa; phylum Chordata; class Aves; order Pelecaniformes; family Pelecanidae; genus Pelecanus; species Pelecanus crispus. The sequence goes on along the minus strand of NC_134651.1, from coordinate 17,172,753 downwards.
TTTTTTTTTTTTTTTTTTTTTTGGTTGGACAAGTAGCCCTGACCTGTGAGAAGAATCTCACTGGATAACCTCATTAAGTAGTTTCAGTAGTAAAAAAGAATCACATAAAACCATTCTTATCCTACCAAGGTCATGAGAGAAAATCCACTGGAATGGGAATATGTAGACTTTGCTTATCAAAACCCTTCAAGAGCACCATATAATTATAAATAAAGCATTAGCTAAGTCGTAGAAATGTGGATTCAAGTTCCAGGGGGAAAAAGAACCCACACCACAAAAACCTAACCTTTTAACTATTTCTGTGAATTCCAGCTCAGGGAAAACAAATTATGTTTGCTGTTATAGGTAATATCAAAATACTACAGGGAGATAAAAGTTTCTGGGGGAATAACAAGCTGGACAACAAAGAAACATTCTTGTTTTAGGAAGAGGTCCTTTTACTTAATCCATAAATGGAAAAAACACATTATTATTATTATTATTATTATTATTATTATTATTATTATTATTATTATTATTATTATTAATTGGACCATTATAATAAAAGTTTTGAAACTAGTTGGTTCAGGAGGTATTCCACAGTCTAGATTATTAAATGATAGAAGCTGTAGTTAAGTAGTTCAGCTAGCAGCATGCTTGGTAGAATGAGAAATGTTTGTTTAGACTCCAATTTATGGTTGTTTGTTTTGTTATTTTACCCTCAGGAAGGAGCTTAAATGTTTAATTCTGCAGCTTTTCTAATATTATACAAAGCACACGATAAAATATAAGGCAACTTTGCCTGGTTTATACTGGCTTTTTCAATTAAATGTTTTTTTCTTTTTATTGAAAACTGAAATTTAAAACCAAAAATCAGCAGCAGGAGCTTTTAACTGCACAACATTCTTTTTGAGTTGGAGACAAAAGCTCTCATTTGTTTCAGTGGAGGAGGATCATGTCCTTCTTTTTTATCTAAAGTGTGTTTTAATTTGTTGAGCTTTTCTACCTGAGTTTGTGGTCTAGTCGCTTAGGTAAGCCCTTTCAGATACTAATGAATTACCTTCACAAAATTGTTGTCAGGGAGCAGATAATTCATTTGCACTTTGTAGGTTGGAACAAGGCACATCAGAAACAGTAAATATTTTGTAGATCTGGTGCTGTGTTCAGTGTTGTATGAACAACACCTCCTGCACCCTAGCCAAATGCCCGTGCCACAGAACTGTTGTTCTTGATGTGCTATCAGGACATCTATTAGTACTCTAACAGAAGGAATACAATTCAATGAAAATTTAAATTCAGTGGACCAAAATGGTTTTGGATTGGCTTTGTATTGTGTTGTATTTTGCAAACGGTAATGGAGTCTGCTTACAGGGCCCAGTTTCAGCAAATCATCTCTAATGGCAGGATTGTGACCTGCTTTTCCCATCACAGGGTCTGGACCAAGGAGGCCTTGGCTTAACCTTTCTGTTATCTCTTTCACTCTACCTTGGCTTGCACAAGCCAAACCACACTTCTGCCAAACAGAAGAATAGGATGCTAGCTGAGTATCTTCATATAATACTTCTATGGGTACCCGAGGGGCCCTGAAAATGCTTTTTGCAGAATATGAACTTGAAAATGTAGCTGCAAACAGAGTGGGAGCATGTCTAGGACTTCCTATCACACCTGTACAGACAGGCATTTCCACATGCCTACCGTCACTACATCTACTTACATTTGATTGCATAGGAAGGGCACATTCAGTAAAAAGCACTTACTAGATTGAATTTTGAAGCTGGCTTGAAGCTACTTGTCACATCCATTGTTTGGTCAAACCAGAATGTAGAAGGTATAGAATATAGACACCATAGAATGAAAGTCTTGCTCTTTGTTTAACTTGGAACTTCTAAGTATATGCCTGCCCTATTAAAAACATAGCTGTAAAAATTCAAACTAAGCGAAATAATTCAGGCAAACAAAGCCCAAGCCAGAGACAATAATTTAGAAGCAATATACTTTTTCATGAGTATTCTAGGAGAAACGGGAAATACTGATTCATTCCCCAGAAACATGAGCCTAATTCTTACCACATTCCGAACCTAATTGTACAGACTCACCAGTTCAGCTGAGCTTCAGATAGGCAGCTAAATGTCTAGGCACTGCTTTGGGTTTGTATTGTTTTATTCAATCTGATGTGAGCTGAGAGCCTTGTTTGAGACTGGACTGCTACTGAATGTAAACCTTGCCTTCCAGATTTTGTAATTCCTGGATTTTCAAAAAGCTTCCTCCTGGTCATGAATTCTGTAGTTCTAGTTCTACCACCCATTAATGTAAAATGTTTGCATCATTATTTCTAGATGAATGATTCACTTGTTAAAAAGTAATAGCAAAAAGAAAAAAAAAAAAAAAGCTTAAGAAATGTCAGCAGAAAAGCAATAACCTGGATCCCTCTAGAGGCCATTTGTGTAATATTTGGTAGGGAAAAAGGATTGAACTTGTCTCCCAATTCTCTGTCTACAAATAAAGCAAGCTTATCTATCTCATGTTGTTGCTTAATGCCTTGCCAGCACGTTTCTGCTGGGTGGTGAAAGCTGCATAATTATTGTACTTTCCCTCCCTTAAACCAGTTCATGCTTAGAACGAGTAATGCAGCAGGAGTTTCTGTATGCATTAATTCAGAGTCTTAAATTAATTCCTATACACATGTTTCCTTGAAGATTTTTTTTTAGAAAGTGAGTGGTTTATGTCAGACGCTAATCGAGGCACCAGAAAGATAGGTTTCCGTTTGTAGTAGTATTGCCAAGGATCTAATTAAACAGGCCAGACAAAAGGGATACTATTACTTTCCCATCTGTGTGCATTTTAAGCAAATGTCTGTGTGTGCCTGATTCTGATCTCAAGTATAGTGACGTTACTCCTAAGTGTGTGTGAAAAGTCAAAACTTAAATACCTGTAAAAGACAAGACAGGCCATCATGATGGTGGAAAACTGCACACAATTAGCCAAAGTGTGAGCAGTTTGATTGGAAAGGAACAGTGCTCAACACAGCAAGGGAAAGAACAGAGCTTTCTAAACTCTTCACATTGCTTCTCAGATAAAAACAATCAAAGCCCAAAGTTAAGAGAGCACCTAAGTTATGATTAAGTTCATGCCTATTGAACACAGTCTACGATAAATTTTCCACATTAAATGCTTCCTGGGCCCAAGAGCACTGCTATTCCAATGCCTCATTCAGGACAATCTGCTTACTGGAATGTATGCATTGACTTAAAGGATAGAGATAACGCTGGTTTATCAGCAGTCCCTGTGATGCAGCAGATTGTGCATACACTGTATGAAGTACTAGCAATTAGTCATGATCTGTCCTTCATTGATTGATCTAAAAACCTTGCCACAAAAAAAGCCCTATCAATTTAGACATCTAATTGAAAAATATCAAAATGTTTTCATAGTGATCTTGGTAAAATTCATTGAAATAACTTTGCTGCCATTTATGTATGCACTTTGTGTAATTTCAGTTGATGGTATGTAAATAGTTAACGATTAATGTCCTTTAAAATATTTTTGGTTCATCTCTGGTCCGTGTTCTTTTTCTCCTGAATGTTTAGCATTCTTATCTCCTTCCTAGCAAAGTATTATAGTCCTCTATCACTGTGTTATTCCGCAGGATCCTCCCAGGTATTTGAAAATCAATTTTAATTTTTTAATGAAATGAATGTGAAGAGTGGTATACTTTTATACTTACTTCTGGCATAGAGTAAAATAGTTTTTGATCATTCATTACATGCAAAATATCCTGTTGTAAACCATGAAATGTAATTTCATCCACATGAGTGAACACTGATGAGGTGCTTTTGAAGAAGTGTTGGGTAAAATTACTAGCTGTATTCAACTTTGCTATAAAGGTGAAAAGAATAATGTTATAATGAAAGATAAAGATGTGGGAGAATACTCATAAAGGCAATTTACAAAACAATTTACAAAGAGCAGCATATTTTTATGCAGCATTATGCTGCCTTGGAAAAAAAATCTGTAACTTGCATATATCGCGCACTACAATATGCCAAAACATAGGCAGATTATGCATAATCTGGGTTAATTTTCTGACAACAAAATGTCAATATACCAGGCTACAATAATCTGGGGTTCACAGAAAGTACTGGTAGTGACAAACCCTCACCCTTCTTTTCTTATTGGAGCTGAGACAAGAACTACTGATGGCAGCGGAAGGACCCCCATGGGTTTTGTATCATTTTTCACTCTGCTTCACCACTTTGCCTAAGTGCCACTTTACATTTTGTCCATGTACTTGTTCGTGGTAGAAGTTTAATTTCAAACCACGAAGTATATTTGAAAGGATGTAAGCTGTCACCAGGTACTTTTAAGCAATGTAATTCTTTTATTCTGGGTTGATCGACTCGGTAATTTATTTATCGCTGCTTACTTTTGGCTCAGTAATTAAGTGGGAAGCAATAATTCAGGGGCTGCATCTGCCAGTAAGTGGAGCTCTTTGCTAGTCTTGGGAGGTGTGTCCTCACCAGGAGACTTTTTTTTTTTTTTCCCCCAAAGAGAAACTATTGGAGATTTGGTATTCAGTTTTTCTTTGGCCCTTTTGCACCTTCCACATTATGTTCCAGTCCTGTTGGTTTATAAAACAAGAGGATGATGGCTAAAATCAAGCAAATTATAAATTATGTTACTTCCATGGAAATTTCATTGCTTTTCTCTTTGACAGCCAGCTGTTGTGTTCATTCCCTTTGTCCCTTAAAAGACAGGAGATTTTAACATTTTATTTTTATTTTATGTTTTTGTAAGAAATATATCCTGGTACTTTTAGTAAAAATGGTGCAGTTTTCCATACCATGGGTATGAGGGGTGGAGGGAACAGTCTTCCTATACTTTTCACACTATGGGCTCATTGCCCACTTACGAACATTTATACTAATGGTTCCTTCAAGCAGACTGTCAACCCAGTTGTGCCATGATCTACTTTCTGGGTTTAGAAACTGTTTAAAGCATAGGACAGTGAAGGATCTGCTTTCATAAGAACTGCTCTTCCAAGAATCAACTTTATGTTAAATTCTCCTTCTTTTATACTCCAAGCTGTCTCAGTTAGGAAGGATTTTTAATGAAAACATACAACTTTCCGGTCACATAAAGAGAAGCATGGAGAAAATTGTATTCAATCAAGATGAGATGTCAGGATTAGTTTTCTAACTTAAATTCTCAAATGAATCCTCAATGAAATCCAGATTGAACATAACATTTGCTTGCTAATGCTAGAGGTATGTGCTTTATTAATGTTGGAGTCTCATTTATTTATGCTGGTACGTGGTTTACTTAGTAGATTACTCCATGTATACTGGCAAAGTTTTATCCTAATTACTCTATATATACATTGGCTAATGCTAAGTCAGCCAGCTTTCTGAAGGTAGCTCATTTTGTGCATAATGTGCACTCTGTAATGCTTGTGTTTGTTCCCTCAGAGCTCGCCAGTGTTCTCACTCCCCCATGGTCAGAATGGGTATTGCTATCCTATACCTGAAAGAAGAACAAGACTATTTTGGGAAGAAAATATGCTATTTTAGCGTGTAGCTATGGCTTAATAAGACAGAAAGAGGAAGATACATCTTCTCCTTACATGCCCCTGTGCATTTGGCAGGGAACCTGCTCTTTCCTCCAGTTGTGTTAAGAATGAGTTAAGCAGGGAGAATTCACCATGCCTTCGATGACTTCTGCTAACTCTACGACTTCAAACTGAAGCTGGAGAGGAAGGGAGACTGGATTTCTGAAAGGTTTCAAACAGTTAACCCCCTTTTCTCAGTGCTTCTGAAGAATATCGATCAGTAAATTAACAATGTTATTCACGTTAGTAATAAAAAAGTCCAAGGAAGTACAGCGTACATCCCCTGTGTATAGGTGGAGGCATAGACTGTGAGATGGATTAAGTGAATTGCCAGATGGTAAAGCTGGAAATTGTATCCAGCTTTCTTGTGCCCAAATCCTACTCCATAAGGCCTCTCACTTTTGCTTCTTTTGAAATTATTGATGTTATGAGCCATCCTCAGCTTTCTTCTCCTTTCATTGCCAGGACAATGTTCCCTGGAAATGCTTTGTAATCTTGCATGCTTGGCCAACTCTTTATAGCCCTGGGAGACTGATTAAAGCAAAGCTTTGAAGGAGATCTGCTTAGACTAAAATCTCAAACTCTTTAAATAAGGGAAACTCAAAACAACAAAGTAAGAGGAAATGGAAATAAAATGGGCTTGTAAACTACTGGCATATGGCTATGACAGTCTTTGCAAGCTTCTTCTTGCTTCTAGGCTTAGTTTTTGACTCTCCACAATGTTCTGAGCTACAACAGTGTGTGGATTCCAGATTCTAGCTTTGCCTCCCCTGTCCCTGAAGGCTCTTGAAGCTTCTTCCCCTGAGTTTGCTCAGCAGCTTTTGAGAAAAGATGCTGCTTCCTCCTTTTTTCCCTGACCCACTGATTTCTGAAAGGAATACAGCATGTAATGAAGAATGCAAATATTAAATAGTCACAATCCTCCCCTTGTAGAGGCCATTTCTCAAGTGGGAAGGTAGAGAGGATCACTAAATCTAAAGAAAAAAAATGTTCCCTAAACAAACAATGAGGAGAGCTCTCTATAGCTACAGGGAAACTATGAAATGAAGAGGAAACAGTCTTCACCAGACAAAAGAGTGGGTCGTGCCAGCTTTCCACAGTACTTTCACTCCCTGTAACCTGCCCAGCCTCTGCAGAAACCAAAGCTCACCTGTGCTTTCCCTGAGGTCTTCAAGGGACTGATTGTTTTTCAAAGTACAAAGACCTACTTCATTTAGCTTTTAGGGGCTTCCAATGGTGCTATGAAGTCACTCATATATTCAGAAAAGTACATCTGTATATCTCTGCAGGATCACATTGTTTTATTACTGCTACAGCACACTGAGACTGCATTTCAGATCACTCCCAGGCAAATCTGGCTTTTGTTCCACATAAAAGTAAGGCCTCCCATAAACCATAGCTCAGTTTAGAAATATACTCTGGGACTCTTGCCTCTTACAAAGCAAGGAAGGCAGCAAATAGTTTCACTCAATCAAAACAGAAACAAACAAACGAAACAAACAAAAAAACCCTTCCCTGAAAGCCTACTACATCAGTGCAATAAGCCTCAAGGCTTCAGTAACTTATACTCCTCTCAATTGTGTGTGACTTTGTTAGAGGATTCATTAGTTAACCTTAATGAGTGCTTGCCTACACACTCTCATCTTCATAACTAACACACCAGCACTTGTCTCAGAGCATTACAGAGACACTACATCAGCCTAAATAGCTAACTGTGATTTATTAGACTGCAAAACAAAAGCAATGTAAAAATTAGTTAGAATGGATACTGGGAGGAGAAAAAAAGTCAAACTCTGATCTCACGTATTTCCTTAAGAGAGGATGCAGCCATTCTATCCAAATCAAGGTCCCTGTATATTCTTATGTTCAGAAATACCATCTAGAGCAGGCTGGATTTTATGACTATATGTTAAAATTATCTGTCAATTTACATGAACATTGAAGGAGGTGTCAAAACTCTTTAAACTCAAGGTAAGGACAAAGTGACAAACTGCATACCCGTAAGTCCAAATATGAAGAAGAGTAACATTAACCTCAATGGAATGGTGCAGGGACAGCAAACTGAAGAAGTGCTTAAATGCTCTGATGGATCATTGCCTCCTTCTGCCCTGTTTTATACCAGACTAGTACAGTTGAATTGAACAGGAAAGACAGGATAATGTAGCCATAGTTCATAGGCAGCCAGTGCACATATAACTTTGTAAGACAACCTCCCCTTCGACTTGAGTCAGAGTTGGCAGCTTAAATTAAGTAGAGGGATTGTTTCGTAGCTTTATGTCCCTGTGCTGCAATCAGACCTGAAGAGATACTCTCAAAAGAAATGTCTGAGTCACTGGAGCCATTCTGAGTCACTGTCACTGCAGGAGAGACAGTAAGTGCTGTGATACAGTAAGCTGCTTGCTGGGCAATCAGGTGCTGAAAAGTGACTGATGCTGAAAGCCCTGATTGGCATTAGTGTTCGTCACCAAAATGCCTGCTCATTACAAGCTTCCAATTTTAAGGCCTTATATGAAGTACACACCTTACAATAACCCCTTCTACAGGGCAAAGATATACCTCAAGAAAAGTTAAAAAAAACCCAGAGATAAGACAACAATGAATTATCTTCTCACTTCTCTCATGTTGTTCTGTAAACAATGGACAAGTTGCTTAAATACACTGTTTTGGTAAGTATTTTGATGTTTAATCACTATTTTTGCAGGTTAAGCTATCAGATAGGTGTAGTCTCTGGATGTGCTGCAATTGCTATCAAATAGAAAAAAATTAATTCCCAAGTATTGTTTCTTTGTACCATATGAACCACGGAAGTAAATGTAATTGGGGTCAACTTTGGTTGCCTTTTGAATAATTTTCATGTAGGGGCTTTGGGCAAGGGTTTATTTCTGAATACTTTGTGAAAATAAAAAATCAAACCCAAGAAAATAACAGATTATATGAAAATTAAATCACAAGGGAAAATGTAAAAGAGTTGAAGAGTTCCTATAAAATTTCAAAGAATATAGTGGAGTTACAAAGAGAAGGACTGGACTGACCACAGATACTGTCAGGTAAAACTGTTCATTAATAGATATGATATTTCTGACTTCAAAAAACTGAGCATGCACATTTGGAGAGTTCTGCTGTTTCTTTAAACAGTGGTTATGAAAAAAACACATTCATAAATAGACAGTGAGATCTACTGATAAATTCAACAAAAGCAATTTTGTATCTGTTGCAGAGATAGGACCAAGCCTGACATTTAAATGAATGCCCACAGCAGTAGATTGAGGAGAGTAGGTAGACAGCTATATCCATTGCCAGCTGCCTTCCTTCTGTCCTGTCTTTTAAAGCAATCAGAGTTGGAAAAAAAAGAGGATAGGTTTTCTTCTTTTGGAAGAGAGAGGACTAAAAATGACCTCTTTTTGCCTTATTAAAACTAGGGATGCCAGATCTTCATTTATATTATCATTATCCATTTTCATTTCCAGCTCTAGCTCAATACTTGGAGAATAGTTGGAACAAGCACTGTAAAACTTCAAGCAAAAGAAAAGGTCATTCTATAGAAACAAATATCAAAAATAGGTCAGTAGCCTGTACCATAAAGCCTCCTTTATGCTGTTCTGGTAGTGGTAAATGTTATTAAAGACCCAGAAAGAGTCCCAAAGGTTACCCCTTTGGAAAAGAAGACACATCAAAAAAAGAACATCACTTGATCAGCATTGCTCCACGCATAACGTAGAAAGCAGGGGTGAGGTGCAGCAGCTCTGAATTCCTTCAAAAAATAATGGAGCGTGGAAAGAACAGTTGCAGCCTTCAAATCATTCAGGGTAAACCTGGCCCAAAAGGCTCCAGGGCCATGAGAGGATGGCCATGGCACAAGGCTGCCTCTGCACCCCTGCGCAGGCAGCTCTGGCCCGGCTGCCTCCCCTGCCAGGGCTGTGGGAGTGTCCTGGTTTTGGCTGAGATAGAGTTAATTTTCTTCCTAGTAGCAGGCGCAGTGCTGTGTTTTGGATTTAATAGGAGAAGAATGTTGATAACACACTGATGTTTTAGTTGTTGCTCAGTACTGCTTATGCTAGTCAAGGACTTTTTCAGCTTCCCATGCTCTGCCAGGCGCACAAGAAACTGGGAGGGGGCACAGCCAGAATAGTTGATCCAAACTGACCAAAGGGCTATTCCATACCATATGATGTCATGCTCAGTATATAAACTGAGGGGAGTTGGCCAGGGAGCAGCGATCACTGCTCGGGAACTGTCTGGGTATCGGTCGTCGGGTGGTGAGCAATTGCATTGTGCATCACTTGCTTTGTATATTATTATTACTATTATTATTATATTGTTGTTATTATTATTATTTTACTTTATTTTATTTCAATTATTAAACTGTTCTTATCTCAACCCAGGAGTGTTTCTCACTCTTACTCCTCCGATTCTCTCCCCCATCCCATCGGGGTAGGGGGAATGAGCGAGCGGCTGCATGGTGCTTAGTTGCTGGCTGGGGCTAAACCACAACAGGGAGCTACAGTCCTGCAGGGTTTGTGAACCACCTCTACCAGCAAGTACTTTGCTGCTGACAGAGAAATTTCCTTTGGGACTTTTATATTTGGATTAAAACTTTTTGCACCTTTCATCTCAGCTTGCAGACCTGAAATGAATTTGTGGTTAAGATTCTAAACTACCTAAAATGCCAAAAAAAATCCATTCTCTTAAGCAATTTTAGTGCATCTCTCTTGAGTGCTGATGTTGCTAGGGTGATCATGTAGTAGAGTGGAGAGCAGAGAAACACTGGCTCTCTGTCTTTTGAGGCAGATGGCCTGCAAAATTGCTCTTACTGCATTTGTCCACTTCCCAAACAGATCTTGGTTTAGAGTTAGCGTCTCTTCGACTTTCTTTACGTTATGGGTCTGTGTCTTCCTTAAGGTGAGCTTTAGAAATTTCAGTCATTACAGACCTGAGGTTGCAAACTGGCTTAGATAAAAATCCATGTCTATTTTGCATTTTATTTCACTCTGTGCTGAATGGGAAAAGTAAAGGGCACGTCCGAAGAGATGGCTTCTCAGGAGAGGTGCTGCACAACTCCCAACAAGACTGAAATCTGGATTCATAGGCAGTAATCAATAACGTAAAGACACCTTTTACATGTGCTGTTGGTTGATCTATGCAATACACCTGCAGAGACATAGGAAAACCAAGCTTTTTGTAGAAGTCCAGATCCACTGCACAACAGTTACATCTCTGACTGGCATGTCATTTATCCAGAAATCCCATACGCACTGCATGGGGAAGTGTCACTGAGTGAGATGGAAGGGCTAAAAACCCATTAGTCCCCTAGTAAATCTGCTTTGAAGACAGTAAGGGCTAATCTGATCTACTGAGCTCTGTACAACATTCCCCCAGGCAGACTAGATTTACAGTGCCTCCAACAAGTGCAAGTGCAGATCATCACTGCTGCCTCAGGGGGTTCACTGTGGCTCATCTCTGGTCACTCTGTTTGCAGAGCGGTGGCACATTTGAATTCTTGGTTTCACTTACAGCCAGAGTTTTTTCATTTGGGTTGTACTTATTTTCTTCTCAAAACTGTAATGACATTGAAATTTTAAGAGTTAATCACCCAAGACAGATTTCTGCCCACTCTGTTTTCATTCAAGGATGACTAAAGGATTTTGATGCTGTGAAACCTGAACTGTAATCTAAACAGAGTTCAATTTCAAGCATCAGAATAAATATCTTTGTCCATCTGAGTTTAACCCATGATCCTTTCCCTCCTGACTCTCCAGTGTCAAATCCATCCTCTCTCCCACATTCACCAGAGAGTCTTTGAATCATGTATCACAAAGCACACGATCATTGTACACAGGTGTGAAACAAGTCGAAGATGACAATGACCCTGCTAGAGACCTACTCACTTTTAAAAATTGAGAATAACTCTGCTGATGGCAAATGTACTGTGCTGAATACAACTTGTGCCCTGGGCCTAATGGTGCAAGGCGAGAATTTGGCCACTGCCACCAACAGAACCAGGGAACAGTGATGCCTCTGGGGACCTCCCTGCTCACCCAGCCATGGAGGTCCCCTGGCACAGGCTCACACTGACGCTCCTGCTTTAAACAGTCCCCACTAAACAAGTTGACCTCTGCTATGAGCAGGATCTGTCCTTTTGTTACAAGACACAGGAGAAAAATGCTGTGACTCACTCTGGGCTGGGGGTCCTGACTTGCCTTTGTATTGTCATTGCTGTTGCAAATGCCAACTTTTATTGGTACCACATAAATTTTCAGACTACATTAGCAGCTGTACAATACCTTGCCACTCTCATTGCTGAGCAAAGGTTATTGCATCCAGTGGTAAATCAAGGGGTGCATTACATGGGGAAAAATGTTGTTTTGCATAAACAACTTTCTTGAACCCTTCCAACTCAGACTCCAACCTGTTTCTGGGACAGAGCCATACCACATTACTCCTCATGGCGAAACCACATAAATAATAAATAATGAAGGAAAACTGGGAACAGGCTCACATAGGATTCAGATTTCTGATTCTGAAGCCTTTATTCAGTCAGGAGGAAATTGCTGTTCTTTTTTGAGCAGTGTGTAAAGTAAATCTGAGTGTTTGTTTACAGATAAAGAAAATACACAAGAATGCAATGGATGAGTGCAAAACTTCCTGTACTGAATCTTATTTCTTAGTCAGAAAGACTAAGTAGTCTGTCTATTTTGGAAGTTCTTCTACCCTTGCTTTGTTACTTAGCAGGAACAACATTTTTTTTCTTGCTTCTTTTTTTTTTGTTGTTGTTGTTTTAAGGTGAGAAGTGTTCCGTAAGCTTTATGCTCTGTGTCACTTAGAGGAAGGTGGAAATTTGTGTGGGATACATTTTTTTCTCAGTATTTCTTTTTGGCTATTATTTTTAATAAAATCTCTGTCCAACAGCCAAATATAAATAGGAAGTACTTGCTACAGTGCTGATGATTGAAGGTGCTAAACCAGTGGATGTCCCTATGACACATGCATATCATATTCTGGTTTCAGTCTCTGAATATGCGAGCTTTTTTTCCCCCCCTCAAAAAGGGTGTAGTTGGCCAATGGCAGTAGTTTTGCCCTGCAGCTGCTATTGCTGCCAGTTTCTCATGTAGTAAAAGTATATGATTACAGTGGTGCTGTAAACTTCATCACTTCTGAAAGCATTTCTGCACATGCTGGACTGTAAAGTGACACTTGCCAGGTGGTTTCTGTGCTCAAGTACATCTGCACTGCCTGTCGTCGTAACGTTTTCTAATTGTAAATGCTGTTGGTCCTGGGCCCGAGTCTCCCTCTTACTTTCACCATGGAGATGTTGTAGTATTTCCTTACAAGTAAAATTAATTATGCCCCTGTCAGTGTCATGGGAGTACTAAGACAGAAGTAGTCTCTGCACAATTAATGTGACTGTGGTAGCAGCCCAGAGGCGTGAAGTTTCTGTAGTCTGCTCTGCAATTATACCTAGTCACAGTGCTGTGGGTGAGGTAGAGAGGAATTTCACACTGTTTTGTATTGCCGGTGATTTCAGGTAAGAAAATCTTACATTGTCAGACACACTATCTCCTATTTATGGGATGACTCCCTTCGGTTTACGTAAACTAAATATTTTACTGCATGAAAATTGCTGGAAAAACATTAAATGGAAGTTAATTCATTTGCAGGCATATTTAGGCTCTTAATTTCAAGGTAAGTTTGTTTAAAATGCAAAAAATGTTTTAAATGTGCTGGTTTAGAAGTACCACAGGTCCTTGGAAATGTCCTTTCATGGAATGTAGCCTTCTAAATGTTTAAATTAACAAATGATAATAAGATTCAGGCTCTTCAGGCTGAGAGCTTTTAGAAGTTTATTGAGCTAGTTGTTTATCTAGATAGAGCAGGGACACAGCATGTAATTGAATAAACAATGGTTTAATTAATTTTCCAATCTTGCAATACAGTGCATTTATACATGTGAATGATAACCTCTTTGGCGGTTGCTGGTTTCAGATCATAAAGCAGTGTTCCACTACAGGGACAAAAAAATGGCTTTTCAGTCCCCATCTGCATTTTACTTCTGAAGACAGTACTATAAATATTATATCTTTTTTTTATAGACAATACAGAAATATTATGATGCTTGTTTGAAAGTTGAAATTTTATGGCCTTTGATCCTCTGTTTAATAGTAGTTTGTCTTTCACTTCAGCGTGAACTAGACCTTTTCTTGGGGGAAGGCAGTCTGGGTGTCCAGACCCAGTTTGCACAGCACTTTCAACAGCTCCTGAGCAACATGGGCTTATTGGCAGACCCGTCCAGCTGTAGAGGTTGGTGCATGACTGCCCGGGTATATGTGTAGACACTAACAGGCATTGGTTGGGTTGGCAGGGTTGGATGAAGCACCACAGAAACACGGCCAGCTTTGTTTGCTTTCTCCCTTCTGAACACATGGCTGGGAATAAGAGAGATGTCTGAGCATGCAGCATACTTCTAATATGTAGTTTCAAGCTTTGGGGTTGTGCTTTTGGCTTGGTCTTCTGCTTGTTTGTTTGGATTCTTTCTCCTGAAGCAAACAGAGCATTTGTAAAGTGCAGATACATTTTGAAAAACCACAATAAAATGAAAGAAAATCACAATAATTAAAAAGACTGAGTAAAGGTCAAAGATAGAGTTGGTCAAAGTCATCACCCAAACTTGCTCTGTACTTTTCCCGTGGTGCGTCACAGCTGCTCAGACTTACACTGGGCACTGCCAGTCCTGTTTGCTTGATTGCCTTTCTTTATGTCTCAGTCTTTTTTTAGAAGTCCCGAGCCCACAGCTGCATGAAGAAATAATATACAGACAAACTTTAAGGCTTCATATTAAACACAAGGTTGGTTTTGGTCCTCTGTTAGGCTGAAGTAATCAGGCTGAGAGCTTAAAACTTCCAGTTTTTCTCAGACTTGTCTTACAGCGCCATTTTTAGGATCCTGGTATTTTTACCATTTTTAACTTGTTCTTTGACAATGATCCCAGGAAAAAAGGCAAGTATGAAATTATTGAGAAACTGCCGTTCCTGTGCTGTTGGCACAGGTGATGTGACTGGAGAATCATAGGAGTAATTTAGCAGCTAGTACAAAAGACCTATTTTGGAATGTTCAGGCTTTGATACATGGGATTTTGGTTGTGATTGAAGTGGCTTTTGCTTGCACAATACAATTTTGACCAGATAACATTACATTTACATTGCCCTTTACATTTTCCAACTCCATTGATAAGGAAATACAGTGAAGATCTAGCTGCAAGGATAATTTGGTTAAGTGTTTACTGAAATAAGAAAAGCATCAGCAAAGATTTTGTCATTCTGATCAGAACAAGCACATGACAGAAAGTCAGTGGTTATATAAATTACCTCATCTAGTAGCATCTGAAGATTATGTGGTTTGAAAACAAGCAATTCAGAGTCTTTTGCAAGGAATTAGAATGATAATGAGTGTAGAAACTCCTAAGCAAGTTTAAATCTCCAAGTAAATGTGTTTTCTGGCCTGCACCATTCCAAGCAATAATCAACTAGTACAGCAACTAATCACTCTCTTAGTAAGATCTGCACAAGAGAAAAGTAGTGGAGGACACCTCTCACCTCCCTCCAGAGCCAGAAAGCTTGGGAAAGAGCAAACATAAGGAGACATCCACAGATGTGGAACAGAAGCCAGAATCTGGGAAAGAGAGGAAAATGTTGACACAAAGCATAAAAGTCAAACTGAAGGCTCAGCAAGCAAGAGGTTAAAAGTGAAAACCAGAGTCTCCACTTACCACATGGCTGATATGGAACAGGGAGGGGAAGCTGTTGAAGTCTTGGCTGGCTCTCTGGTGGGAGGGCTGTGTCCTTTCTACCCTAAGTTCCCTGGAAAAGCCTCTGGTGTTTGCTGGAGAGGGTTTTACTCATTTCTGGAATGTCCTTTGTGCTAATAGAGATGTCTCTGACCCGATGCAGTAAAAGGTTTCTTCTTAAAAAAAAAAAAAAAAAAAAAAAAAAGACAAAACCAAGAAACAACAAAACCAACAACTGAAACCCACAATAATAGGATTTAGAAACAAAACCAAATAAGTTTATAGTAGCAGACTGGCTGTTAAACTTTCCTGTACACAGATTGTTCTGATTTATTTTTGGAATATGGCATTAAGCTCTAGATTTATTCATGAATGCTCTGAGAAATTTACTTTCCCTTTATTACAGGACACAAGATCCCACAACTCTCTGATCTTCTTTCCTTTCACTTTCTACCTTAGTTTGAAAGACTTTTTTCTCCTGGCTCCTCTGCAGCCTCCTCCTTGGCTTTTTACAGAAGTACAACTTCTGTGTGCCAAACTCTTTTCACATAATTTAACTAAATCCATATGTCCAGTTCATACAATTGAACATGAATCTCTGGCAGGTGATCTCTCAAAATCTGGCTACCACTTTAGCATTTTTCATCCCATGCAGTTTTTTAAGAGATTTTTGCACATGCAGCTTTAACTTCTGGCAATTAGAAATAAAAGCACCTTCTGTCCTGCTATAGGTTTCAAGCAATTTCTAAAAGACCTCATTCCCAGTTTTTGCATTCAAAGCACAGTGACCTGGAAATCAGCTGTTCTGTTTTCCTAGTCCTTCCTGTTTTCCAAAGAAAAACTAAAGATTTGAAGACATTTCTTTAAAAAGTATGGAAACTCCAGCATTTTGCCTAATGTTCCTCTGTCCTAATCCAATTTCTTTGAAGCACAGGTTGGATCAGCAGCTTGTACTTGGTTGCAGATGTTGTTCTGCCTCTTACTTGCTAAGCTACATGAGACTGCTGAAGAAGTGGAAGCAGTGGGTTGTGTGTTGTGTTTATCCATCACATTTCAAAGCAGCTCATCTTCTGGATCAAAATCAGCTCTGCCAGTTTTCTGCTTTTGGTTTAGACAGAAAAAAGCACAACAGTATTCAAGCTTCTGCAACTCTCAAAATCTATTCAGTTTCCTTATCTGAAAACTACCATTTTGGTTTATATGCCTATGAAATAAAGCTATATTTTCATTCATCCTTGTTCTGTGACCAAACTCTGTAAACAAAAAAGCTCAAACACTAAAAGCTGTGTGCTCAATGTACTGCTACTGCACTGAGCCTGAAAAAAAAGCTGTAAAAACTGAGCTACCAAAAGGAGTTATGAGGAAGTATGAGTGCTTCCAAAGATATTTAGAGAGAATATGTGTTTATGTAGTAAATCAATTTCAAACAAAAGCAATTTGTCTTGTCTGGAGATTCACACGGTATGCAATGTAAAAGAATTAGGAAAAAAAAAAGAACAGGATGCTCAAAAATTGTTATCTATTTAAGAGCTGCACTAGGCACTTTCTATTTTAGGACAAGATTTAATTGCATTCTGTAAAATGCACTGGCAGGACAGTCATTTTCTCACCAGCAGGTAACAGCAGATCCAAAACAAGTGCTTTCTCCAGTATAGCTGTAGGAACTGTTGCTACTTAGAAACTAGCATAGTCATTAATCAAAACAAAAAGAACAAACTGTTATATAAAGCAATAATTTTACCAGACAAGTACTTTGAGTCTGCCTAAAACAGATGATCAGAACCAGTTCTTGGTTTATTGTCTCCATAAAAACTTGGAAGGATATATGTCTGGTTTAATTTTTTTTTTTTTTTTCCAGGCACAAATACAATGTTCTTCTTCAAGTGATTTTTTTTTTTTTTTTTTTAAAATCTTTCTGGTTCTTGCAACATTTTTACATTATTGGTATCTGATTTATTACTGCAATAGTACAAACATACACATTGTCCACTGTGATTGCATTGAAGATGCTGAAAAGGAATGAATGTCAATGGGAAGCTTCATTGGGTGTGTTGTTATCATTAGGTATGTTGCTGGTAGTAACTATGGAAACTTTTAGGATGATCTGAAGTAGTCTACGGCTAAGTAATAGGATGAAAGCAAGCAGAGGGAAATTTATGCTGATTCTTAGGGAAAAATAAACTCTTCGTGTTGCATCCTGTTAAATTACATAAAAGGTCACTAGAGAACAGGTAGGTGCTTGGAGTGATTTTAAACTGGTTTGGATGAAATTTGCGGTTCTCTTGTAGGAAACTGTTTTGGCAGGAGGAGGGACTCTTCTGATCCTAGATTCATCTCAACATTAATTGCAAATGTTTTGATTCCATGCGCCTTGCTGAGTGCTGGTAACTTCCTCAGTTTGAGTATCTAAGTGCCTGGCATGTACCTTTTCAAATCAACACTGGAAATCCCTATTCACTGGTGATAATACCCTTTTTCTGGAAAACATTAATTGAACCAGGAGACATTTCAGATACTAAGCCACTATCATACTCCCTTAGCAAGTATATAAATTAAATAGATCTTTCTTAAACAGAGGTCTGTAAGTGGAGCTTAAGCAGCCAATTTTCTCTTAACTTACAGTAAGTGAGGGAGAGAAAATAATTTACTTAGAAATCTGAGTTTGAATAAGAAGTTATTTGGTTAGAAATAATTCATTAGTCATTCAACTATTTATTTTGGGTTTGTATTCCATTTCAGAGAGGCTGTACAAAAAGGGTTTACAAGAAATGAGTGAATGGAAAAATAAAGTGAAATTCAGATATGGTGTTGTAAAGTGAGTGTGAGTAAGTACAAATACATTGAAAGTCAGCAAAATGAGATGAGACAAAATGTTAATATTGATATACTGCATTTATCCTACATGGGCTACTTAATGGTTCCAGTAAGCTGCTTCTTCCATTCCTCTTATGCTCAATTTGTTTTTGCTTAGTCACCTCTGCTCTATTGCTACCCCTTTTTTGTAGGGATACATTTCTAAATGATATGCTGATTTACTTGTGACTCTTGCTCTCCTAAATAGATGAGAATTTGCAAAACCATGTCTTACTTTTCCTAGTCCTTCATATTGTAACAGAGGATGAAGAAGTATTTTCTAATTTCAATTATTTTTAGGCTAAAGCAGTGACTGAGCACAGATTACCTCCTCCCAGTCCTCCCACAGGCAGTGTATCACTGGCAAAAAGAGAATACTCTAAACTCCTTTATTGTACAGTGATCTTGGTGTCCATAATAACAAAGGCATTATACTAAGTTTTTAAATATTACAGAATGTAAGATTTTCATGGCATTGAATCTGCACAATAGAGCATTATAAAAAAGGATTTATAAGGCTTTTTCCTCATTTGCTTGATAAAACCACCAGAAACGCCAAAAAAAAGTAAAGAGTTTGCTTGACTCAGTATGCATACCAGAATGCTTGGTAAGCTGCCCGTGTTGTAAAAGACAGTGATCCCTTCTGTGGCATTCTCATGAATGATACCTTGCATTATACCCTGGTTACAGAGATTTTTTTTTTTTTAATGCTGTTTTGAAAAAGTGAGATGGCAATGAAACAAGTAATTTCTTTGAAGAAGCTGCTAGATGTTTTTGACATTACCTCACTTGTGTTATTACAGAGCTTTCTTCTGATGAACACATGCAAATCACTTACACAGAAATTTCCTTCTATGAATCTTTTCAGTTAGTTTATTTACTTTTGTTTTAACAAAAACCAGCAGAGAGAAATCATAAATGAGTTACTTTCCAATTCATACTTGCCTGGGTCATAAATAATGCTATATCAAGTTGTTACTTAAAGCAAGTACATTTTTATGTAATAAGATTAGACTTTGTTGAAATTGATGGGTAGAAAAACTGTCTCTTTGCTCTTTCCAATATTTGGAAACCAATGACCTATAAGAGTCTTTTGGAAATCCCAATGTGATATGTAAGCAGCAGCCAAGTGTCACTACTGGTCTCTGGCTTGTACAGCTTCTTAGATCCCAGAGATGTGATTTAGGCAGCTCTGAACCTGCTTGTACACAATACTTGTTGTAAGAAAGCAAAATTGCCCCTTTCTAGTGCCTTGAATTCATAGAAGACACAATTGGTATAAAGCCACCCTGAGTCTTAATACCTATTCAACCTTAGGCTGAATACAGCTCACCAAGGCCGAGCTCTCTGACTGTATCTAAAAATGCTACAATTAATAATTTGAAGTCTTTTCTGAATACTTTTTGATATAATTTTCTGGTAGATTGAGAAACATATTTTTATTTACTGTGATCAGTATAATCCAGATGTGACTGCTCTTCTTTATATTTCCACATACATGCTTTTAGCTTCAAATCTGCTCAAAAATAACATACTGTAGGATAATGTGGTGAATAAAAATCAATCTGCCTTTGAACTGTACTTGACCTATCAAAAACTCAGTGAAAAATCACTAGTAGCCTGAGCTCACAAAGATAACAGACTGAGGTTTTCAGTCAACTTGTACTCAGCAAGCTCTATAGTTTTCTCTGAGCTGTGACATTGACTTAAAATACTCTATGGCCATTTGTTCATTACCAAGAGATCAAAATAGTTTGTTATTCAAATAAACAAATGTAACAGTACACTATTACTGTCAATTCAGCAGCTTCCCAGCCCATTTTTAAGTTAACTGGTTTACAAAACTTATTTTCTTCCTGAAGAGAACAGCCAGGAAAAAAACCAAACAAATGAATAAACAAATAAAAACCACAAAGATCCCTCAGTGCTATTTAGAGTTATGAGGCCATCTTACAAAAGTGTTGCATGCATTTACACACTGAAAGAGATGGAAGATAAAAGCACATACTGTAAGACCAGAACTTCTTGACTCAAATCAGAATTCTGAGAATAAATCAAAATGAATGGTTAGGTGTTTGATAGATGTAAACTAGTGTGTAATTACCTGCACCAAGCAACATAATTCAGTATTAAAGCCTTTGAAGAGCTTTCCTTATTTTTCTGAATAAAGAAATAATTTGAAAGAATTCCAGCTCTTGTCATCACATTTATGCTGATGGGATTTCTGTGGAGTAGTATTTAGTTCTGACTTTAGCAGAGTTCTCATGCATTGCTTTGCAACCTTGGTGTTGTCTGCCAATCTCCTTCCGCATCCTGATAAAATTATTTTCATAGGCATCAAAAGGTTTTTATCGTGAACATAATATTTAATTAAATGGCATTTAAAGTATATTTTCTTTCTTGCAGTGTTCCTCCTTTAATTTCCTTTTTTCAGTCACCTTTCTTCCTCCTTAGTTATGCAGACATTTCAATCTAGGAAGAAATGAGGTTTCAGAGGCAGCAGTTGAAAGGAATAGTCAGAGGAGCACTGAAAGAACATGCTTTCAGCAAATATGGTGATCCAACCTAGATACTTGTAGCCTGTGAATTTGTCTGCCTGTTGTAGACACTCATATAGCTCACCTGTCTCCAGACAGAGTAAATTATTTTATGTATTTTTTCCTCAGAAGAATCTGTTGAAGAAAAACATACTATCTCCTCTGACTATTTCATATAAGCAGTCTGTTACCTGAGATGGGGCAGAAGGAAGGGGTGTAAAGCAAATGTATATAATTGCCATTTCCATTCTCCTGTGGGCTCAGGGTCAGTGCTGGGTGGGCTTAGGGGCTCTGCTCAGCCTTGCTGTTGCCCTGGCAGAGAAGCCAGTAGTGGCTATGCAAACTCAGAGTCTGGAGGTGATTGGAAAAGTGTAGGTATTCCTGTGCATCATCAGGTACTCATTGTCAATGGAGTTCCCATTTCTTCTCATTCTAAGAACTTCTGCAAGTCTAGGAAATACGCTGTATTCCATTGCCATTTATATCTGGATATTTTTCATCCTAAAGATTAGGAGATGAGGCATTTCTGCAATAAAATTAATATTTGTATATACATTCTATTGCATGTGCTATTTTTGCTTATCAGAGGAATTAACCTCTAGTACCGAAAAATACCATAAACTGTAAAAATTAAAGAGGGCACTAAAAACATAGTAATAAAAAGGACATAAATCAGTTTTAAAAAAAAAATAGGTTTTCTGGTTGAGCTGTTTATTACCATTGATATTAAAATTTTATGGGAGAATAAAAATGTCAGTTATTTCTGTGCATCTGACCATCAAATTGCAAATTTGCCCATTAGTTAGAATAATAAAGTTCAAAGCAAACACTCATGTCTGAATGAACAAACCATCTAAAGTTTCAAAATACTTGAAATTAATGACATAGAAAATGTTATATGTCAAACAACTCTATACAAAGTTAATATATCTTAATGTAAGTCAGTTAAGAATGATGAACTGTTGGATTACAAATTGTTATCTTAAATAAGAAATCTCCATTGGTGTCATTTATAACAAGTCTTTCAAGGAAATACACTTTATTTAGAGTAATTCAATCTCTTGAAAAACAAGTATCAGAAAAGTGATATAAAATCATTGCTAGTAAAATTTGCCAATGGAAAAAAAATCCCAACTGTCAGTTCTACAGCTCAGCTTGAGTGAGAAGGCATACTTACTGTAACAGTACAAATTATGGTTTCTACAGAAGTAGAAACCTTTAAGACTAAATACTCAAGTTTGTATATTCAGTAGAAGTTTGCTAAGTACAGCCATTTTTTTGACACACAAGGTCTCCTGTAAAATTTTGTTTTGGTCTTAAGTGTTGCAGTTTTAGCTGTCCTGAGGTTTTTTTTGAGTCTGGAAATTTAAAAGCCTTGAAAATTTGAAATACATAAGGCTGGTTTTCACATCAAAATACAAAAGGGGGAGTTGCATGTGGTTTCACCATGAAGCCGTAAATCAGAACTGTTTTTCCTAAGCCTGACACCAAGGCAGCCATAAGAATCTGAAACCTGTGATGCAATTCATCCCATATGCACTTCTTTTTGAAACTAGATAAGTTTTCAGTAATCTTCCATTTATTATGTGTTTTCTGGAACTCTAATATTTAGCCTCTGGCCTTGCTCTTGCTAAAACATCCTGTTGTTGCAGAACTACAGTTTGTGATGACTCACCCCCCTTCCCCCCCCCCCCCCCCCCCAAGATGTCTTTCCTTTGAATGAGTCTTTGTTCTTTGCTTCATGACGTATTTAAAGATAACCAGTTGCTACCTGAGATGCAGGTTATTTTATGGGACTAAGATAAGTGATCACCAGCTCAGACTAATTCCTCTGTGACTTAGAATCATAGAATCATAGAATTGTTTAGGTTGGAAAAGACCTTTAAGGTCATCACGTTCAACCATTAACCTAACACTTCCAAGTCCACCACTAAACCAGTTAAGGGTCAAGTAATAATTAATTTCATGTTTCCT
Source organism: Pelecanus crispus (assembly GCF_030463565.1). NCBI lineage: Eukaryota > Metazoa > Chordata > Aves > Pelecaniformes > Pelecanidae > Pelecanus > Pelecanus crispus. Next base: position 17,150,027 of record NC_134651.1, on the reverse strand, counting down.
GGCTTGGTGGCTGGATTATATTTTAATGAAAGTAAAACTAGAATAGAATCATTAAGGTTGGAAAGGATCTCTAAGATCATCAGTCCAGCCATCAACCCAACACCACCATGCCTACTAAACCATGCCCTAGAGTGCCACATCTACATGTTTTTTGAATGCTTCCAGGGATGGTGACTCCACCACCTCTCTGGGCAGCCTGTTCCAATGCTTGACTACCCTTTCTGTGAAGAAATTTTTCCTAATATCCAATCTAAACTTCCCCTGGTGCAGCTTGAGCCCATTTCCTCTCGTCCTATCGCTAACTACTTGGGAGAAGAGACCAACACCCACCTCACTACAACCTCCTTTCAGGTAGTTGTAGAGGGCAATAAGGTCTCCCCTCAGCCTCCTCTTCTCCAGGCTAAACAACCCCAGTTCCCTCAGCCGCTCCTCATAAGACTTGTTCTCCAGACCCTTCACCAGCCTTGTTGCCCGTCTCTGAACACGCTCCAGCACCTCAATGTCTTTCTTGTATTGAGGGGCCCAAAACTGGACACAGTATTCCAGGTGTGGCCTCACCAGTGCCAAGTACAGGGGCACAATCACCTCCCTGCTCCTGGTGGCCACACTATTCCTGATACAAGCCAGGATGCTGTTGGCCTTCTTGGCCACTTGGGCACACTGCTGGCTCATGTTCAGCTGGCTGTCAACCAACACCCCCAAGTCCTTTTCGGCCAGGCAGCTTTCCAGCCACTCTTCCCCAAGCCTGTAGCGTTGCATGGGGTTGTTGTGACCCAAGTGCAGGACCTGGAACTTGGCTTTGTTGAACCTCATACAATTGGCCTCAGCCCATCAGTCCAGCCTGTCCAGATCCCTCTGCAGGGCCATCCTGCCCTCGAGCAGATTGACACTCCCACCCATTTTGGAGTCATCTGCAAACTTACTTTAGGCAACACACTTCAGTTCTCTATAGCTAACATCCTCATCTGTGAAATGTGAATGGTACCACTTCATTCATTGCCTAAAAAGAAAGCAACAATAAAACTTTTTACTTCTAGCACTATGATAATGCACATCTGACAGGCATTACTGTTCATCAGGAAAGAAATATATCGGTACTATGTAGGCCTAAGCAATTACTCTGTACAAGACTTTGAGTGTTTTATACCTAGACACAAGTGTTTCAACCTTTGAGCACTTATGTAGAGATTTGGGAGTTTGCTGGTTATTAATTAAAGACAACCAAACAAAACAGTTGTCTTTTCTGTTCATTACTGAACCTGCCATGTAAAGAGTTCAATTTTTCAGTGCATTGCGTTCAATTTTCTTCAGGGAGTGAAGAAAGATCTGTGTCCCCAACGTCTGTGGAGAGCTAGCTGTCAAAATGCCCTTTAACGTGTCTTCAGAAAAAAACACAAAATCCACAACCTGTCCATTTCCACCACACTGAGAAATTCCACATCAATTGCACCATGAATGGGGTGCAGCTGTCTGTACGGAGTGTCTGTTTTCTGAGGTGTGAGCCTGATGAATATACTGTGCTTAACAGTGCTGTTATGATTTAACATCGGCATTTTAGTTATCAATATTTACACCCTTTGGAAAACTGGGTGTTGGTAAACATACGATTGGCACAAATATCTTCCATGACTGTAAGCAGGGAGAATGATAAAGGCCTAATTTGCTTTTAATTTTTACTATTGTTGCCAGTCTTGAGTATTAAAACTATAAAACATTTCTAACTGCCTCGTTTTAAGGGGTTGGATTAATTTTTCTTTCTCTTCTAAACTTCTCAGAATGCAGTTCATTCTTTTTCTCATGGTTTATGACAATTATTTTTTTTTTTTTAGTAGCATCACTTACTGTGGTGTGAGACTTCTAACCCACAGCTCATCTCCATCTTATCTTACAGACTCGTAGGAAAGTTCCTCTTCTCCCAGGTGCACTTCATCTCACATACAGGTAACTACTTCCTGCTAAGCCATTAATAAACAGTGTGTTACTGTCCTTCCACGCATTTGCAAATCACAAAACATCAAATACACATAGAACATACCAACTAATTTAACTCACAATTTCTTCCATAGAGGATTGTAATTTTTCAGGACAGAACACATGTTTACATGGCACTCCTAAACCTCACCATACCTTCACATTGTGCTTTAAATGTAGTATAGAGACATCTAAGGCTTTTGCAGTGTAGTTATAAAATCAGCATGGCTTGCTCCTTACATTTTTCTTTAAAAGAAAATCTGCAGAGGCATAATTATGGTAAATAATATTTTTATAATTTTGTATTCTGAAGAGTTGCAAATTTAAGCATAGCTTCAGAATATTATGCTTTACAGCAAGGTTTTTCCACTATGTTAGCTAGAAGGATATGTATTTGTCTAACAGAAGTACTGGTTCGCAAGGCCTCACCTACACAGGTGACATCCTGGTGCAAACTATTAAGGTTTTTCCTTCTGCTCCCTGCACTTTGGTTTCCAGGGGAAATAAAGCCAGGCCCACACAGGCTCCAGCATTGCCTCTCTGGTCCAGTTCCTGATCCAGATAATTAGGAGCATGAGACTCACCAAAGCACACAGACCACCCTAAGAAAAACACACGGTTATCTGAATTTGGATTTTGAACTTGCATGTGCTTTCAGATAGGAGAACTCCTTGAAGGACCCTAATTAAGTGGCACACTTACATAGTAGCATTTAAAGCCCAACTGTCTTTGTTTTTCTTTATAAATTTGGCTTTATTTGGGGGATTTGGTTTACATGAAACCCAGAAAAAGACAAGCTTATCATTGTATTGCTCTGTTATTGCTATATAATACCATCCATCACAGACAAAAGAGGTGATGGTATGATGTTTCTCTGTTTGGGTGCAATGTTATTCAATACGCTTTTTGGAAAGCTGTGTGGTCGAAGTCAGAGAAACCAGAGCTTTTCTTCTGACCTTTCTCACGTCCTTTGTAGAATTGTGATTCTTAAATCTTTTTTTTTATTTTTTTTAGGTGCTAGAGTCGGAAAATGACTTCTAGGTCTGTGAGTTTTTCTTAAGACAGATAAAGGGCTGTGGAATTTCTAGTATCAGGTTGCCAGTATTCTGAAGAACAAGAAATCATTTAAAAGTTGACACAGTTTGAGTCTTTTATTTAAATTCAGATGTGCTCTAAGTAAATGTTGACTTCCCTAAATTCAGTGAAGTGGAAGGCTTTTATGAAAAGTTTCAGTGATGACATTGGTTCCTAAATATATTACTTTATTTCAAGTATTTTCTCACATCCTGTCATGAGTATGGACGTACTCCTGTGCAATAAATGGGGCACCTGGGAGAGGTCTGGCAGCTACAGAAGCTCATGCATCCTGCTCTGGGCTGCCTCTTTTTTCCTGGGCACTTTACAAGTTTGGCAGAGCTTGCAGGCAGAAAATGGCCTGCAGGTTGTAAGATGGTTCCGGTTGTTAGATTTAGCCTTCTTCGTATAAAAGAAAGTATAATGCAGGGTTCAGTAAAAAGGCAGGCCAATGGCTTTGCTTCTTGTGCTTTGCTTTATAAAACTTACAGAGTAATGATGCCCTGAGCATACTGAAGAGCCTGGGACATACAGACTAGAAGATTTCTTTGAGATTTTTTATTGCTGGGCTTTTTCTGCCTCAGTCTGATCCATCTGCCTAGGTCTGGCCTTGCCCATGTCTGATCTGGATCACAGGATCAGAAGAATGTCTCTGCCCTGAAGTTGAGTTGGGAGAATCTTTATTATGTACCAGATTTCTCTTCCCTCCCTTATCCCCCCAATATTCATGCCAATAAGTGGAAAAGAGAAAATACCAGTATGTTTGCTACTTCATGGCTGGCTTGTGTTAAGAAACTCACCTTTCAGCATGGTCTTTATATGTGTGTTGAATGATTGAAAACTCTTAAAAATCAAGGGATTTACATGTATGTTTCAGGGCATGATACACGGGTCCCTCACCATTTTTTTACATTAGCTAATGGAGTTGCAAGCATAGGAGACAATAAACCCTATCGAAAATAGGGTCCTGTCCTGTGTACTGAGGCACAAAGAGAAACCAGTATCAGAAGACAATATGAGAAAAATGTAAAAGACTTGCATACACTTGCAAATCAGCAGTGTGACAGTTAACCAGCACTAAAAGCTGTTTGCCTTAATAATGATGTCTTGAAAATATGCAGTTATTAGGAATGATAGTCTTGAGATGCACTCCTTTCAGAATATCAGGCTTATGATGAGCATTTAACTCAGAGTTTCTTTCATTAAAAATGATTACTCAAGCATGGTTTTAATAATTTTTTTGAGGAAAAATGTAAACAGGAGTTAAATCCCCTAGCCTTTATGTGCTCCAGAGGTTCCTTTCTGCATCAGCCTTAGGTAATCAAAAAAGCTGGGAGTTCAAAACTGTGTTTTTTAACACAGTATAGGTTTTTTCCAAGAATTAATATTTATTAAAGGAAATTTTGTACTTAACTGGAACACCAAATCTATTTAACAATGCAATACTGTGGCTTTATATCCTATTCTCTGGAGTAAGCTAAGGCTTCCTACCAAATTATGCAGGAACTAATTTCCTTATCAAACTATGGAGCACAGACAAGCAATATTAAATTTATAATTCTTGCCATTATTTTAAAGATTATTGTTAAGACACATCATCTTCATGCTGAATGACGTACAGTATGTCTCTACCTTGGGAGCAGACACAGGTACAGACTAAAATCTGTCTTCTGTTTCTCTCCCATCCTTCCTTCCCTCCCTTTCTCCCACAGTGCACCCATACTATTGCATACATCTACCGCTGTTGATATTTTACTGTTTTTAATGGTTAACCATATTGGCAGCTGTTTGTAGGACTGCAACAGCAGCACATGAAGGAGAGGAACTACAAAAACCCTCCCATGTCTCTTTGATATGGATGTTTCCCATAACTTCAGAGGAAAGTAACCTCCAGTCTGTTCATCATGAAGAAAACACGATGACTTCTTGAAGCACAGACACCAATTTCTCTGCTCCTGGAGTTCACTAGTGCTCAGATGATGAGATTTCATTGCTGTGCAGACCCAATAACATTGGTAAGTTTGTGGTTCAAGTAAGTGCAAAATGTCATTCAACATTTCCTGCCAGTTTACTGGTTAGACAAAATTGCTATGAGCAGGTGGAGCTGTTGACTGTGTTACAAGATGGCAGACTAGTTTTTCAACACTGTTACAATATAGTTGAGACCTAACACCTGAAGTGGTTCACACCAAGTCTTCTGAGCAATGTAGATGACACAGATCTTGCATGAGCAAGTAGAAATGGCTTGACAAGTTTTTTGTCACTACTAGACAATAGAAAGGAACAGACAGTATCTATTATACTATGAATATGCAATTTATAGGTGTATTGTGGAGTTTCGTGATACTCTGACTAGTTTTTTCAATGTGCATATTTGTTTGCTGCGGATGCTGAGGATATATAATGAGCATATATGGATCACTTTTTTCATGTCCTTTTAATCTGTCCTGCACTGATGTATCCACTAATAGAATATTTCCTCACAATATCCTAAATACAGTGCTCCCTTTTTCTTTAGCAGGATATACAAGGAAAAAGCACATAGTGAAGAAAATTTACTAAATATTGGTGTGCTACTGAATAAAAATAATATAGTATCTATACAACACCAGTCTTGTAATCATAGGGAAACATAAAGAAGTAGTAAAAATTTAATTAAATCAGTTTTATTATTGCTATCCTTCAAACTCAAATGGAGCAGGGAAAGAGTGATATTAAAACTATTAAACCACATATTAGGAGTTTTAAAGCCACTTATAATTTAATGCAAGAAAATAAATAAGATCAAGACTAGTTTCAGGTTGAACTAAGTCAAAGGTTATAACATGAAGTTGCCCAAATTAGGTTGTCCCTAAATAAAGGCATGTCTGGCCGGAAAAGAGACATGAAAAAGAAATGATTTTGCACTATTGATATGCTCAGCTATATACATAGGGGAGGCACCTGTAGCTGTTCTAGGAATGCTCTGACTAACAATAGGTCTAGAAATATAGCAATATGGAAGACGATTCAACTGAGTTTTTCCTCGAGTTTTTCCTCCTCTTGTGCTGGGCTTAGTTTGAACACAGCAGAGATATAGGCCCAGAGCATCTGAGAGAGCAGTATTTCTGATCACTCAGAACCACCGAGTTCATAAAATATTCATAAAACCTCTGCAATTTCAATTGGCCTTTCAAGTAACAAAAAAACCCCATCAAAGTAAAAAAATAAATTAGGAGGTCCTTCTACTACATGTGATATAAAGCATAAGGATTTCTTTTAAATATTTGATTATTGAAAAGTAAATGAGTCTTTTTACTGATGTGACAATTATGGGATTTCATACAGTATGAAACAGTAACAAGAAAGATACTGTGTTATTGTTAATGGTTCTATTTCTTACCATCTAAACTAATGAGTATGTTTGATCTTCCCCGATTCCTTCATTCTTTGTCGTTTCTATCATTGTCAAAAGCCCCCTTCTTCACTTTTCTTGTGAAATAATCTACATAATGCAAAGTGACTATGGAGCACAAGTGTTCCACCAGCAAGGAAGAAAGGGCATCATTGATAAAAGCAGACATATTGTTGAGACAGCTACAAAATTAGATAAATTGAACAGAGAACAGATTTCTTTTTTTTTTTTTTTCTGCCAGTCAGGATTTAAACAAAGAAATCATCCCACATTTGGCAGATAATTATGCTTCACCAAGGGAAAACATAACACTGAACGAAAAGAGTTAAGGTCTCCTTTTTCTCAGATAATTTTGTGCTTTGAACCTTTTCAACTGCCTGTTCCATGAAAAAAAACTAAAAAAAGTCTGAACAACTGTAACAATTATTGTTCCAGGGATATATGCAATGTTCATGTCATCATTTTATGAGTTCATTTTTTATTTCAGTTTTCAGAGTCACTAATTTTGCTTTTGGTTCCCAGACAGCAGATACAAATGTAGGAGGACACCTGCCATTTTCCATATTGCTGGTGTACAAGTTTGAATAGATTTCTTTGAGGCATTGATGTTGGATATTAAAATACAAGCCTCCAATCCTATAATGTACTCTAAATGTGAAAGCCTTTCTTAATTTTAATAGTATTGAGTGTCTACCTCGAGTCTACCTACATGGAATTTTTACAGGATTTATTACCAGCCATATTTCCATAAGGAACAAGAGAGAATTATTTTAAAGAGCTTTTATTACAAATGTGTACGTATTTAGCATGGTGTGGCTATATGTGATTGATTCTCTTCAGATAAAAACTAACTTTTAAAAACCAAATCCCTAGTCACAAATAAGTATTGTTGGTATGGCAGATTCTGCAAAAGAGAAGATCTTGCACATGAATCTACAGGACGTGATTCTTACTACATTTGTGACAGCACAATTTCCATTGACCTCAGAGGATTTAGGTCACTGCGAATGATGTGAGAACCAAGACAATAAAAAGGGTTGGGTCTAGCCTGCATAAAAACACTGTGCTGAGGGATACAGTGTTCAGGGAAGTAATTTAAAGCCTTTTCTGTCTCTAAACAGACTGAGTTTTCAAACTGGAAGCAAAGTTCAAGTGCAGCTGCCTTCTGTGATGCATTGGCCCACTGGTTCAAGGTGTCCCGGCACTCCTTACCTGAAGGCAGCAAGTGCAGTTTGTCTGTCTTGCAGCACATCAAAGCACCCTCCTCTTGCCAAGAACAGCTTTCAAACCAAGAGCCCAGTCATTGTCCATGCCTTTGTCAGCAAGACAGTGTTGGCTCCCCAGGACCTTTGTTTGTCTGAAAGTGGGAAACTAAAGCAAAGTTTGTCTTAGGAAACTATATACCAGATGTGGAGTGTTTCATTTCCAGTTGGATAGGAAAATGGGCAGAGCTGAAGAGGCCATGGATTGCTCACCCATTGCTCTGCAAAATATCTGACTAGAGAGAAGCTGACTAAATTCTGATATTCCTTTTTGAAATGAACCTTCCTTAAACAACAAAAAGAAGAAAACAAACCAAACAAGAACCAGTTTTATTCAAAGCAGCAGTATGAGAGATCAGCAAGAAGATGACTGATCCCTAGAGGAAGGGGAACATACTCATTTTCTCCTCTCATCATACACTCCCGGGAGTATCTTGATCAATATCAGAGCTGTATGCAATATGTAAAAGAGATTACATTTCATAAGATATATTTTAAATTATACATTTCCATGCACTGTATTAATATGAAATGCAATTTTATCTGATTTTAATACTTTAATGTTAGCTTCCATTATTTGCACAGTAAGTAATTGAGAGATGCACATGAAATCTGGATTTAATTAGATAGGACATGCTATCACTGACTGACTGGCATAAGTAGAATACATTAAATACAAGCATTGTGTAATACATTTCTGTCCTGAGATGACGCACAGCAACACAACAAAGTCACATTTAATGCTGACTGCCAAAACCCAGCTATTGAGTTTTCTTTACAAATATAAAATTAAAGTTTTGTAGAAGGTAGATGTGACACTGACAACATTTTCTCTTTTTTTTTTTTTTTTTTTCTGACTGAGGATATTCGCCAGATTAATCCACCTTTCAAGAGCATTTGTTATTTCTTTCAACACTATCCTTTTGGACTTTCATTAATTCTACTTGTAATGACCAAAAGAAAATCCTGCACGATCCCCCCATTACTGAGGCTTGGTGCTGTTACTATCAGTGGAAGCTTTCTTTACCCCAAATGTGGTGTTATGATTATGCCACCTACAAAAACACCAGATGTAAGAACCAAAGAGAGAAGGAGTTTGCAGAAGGAAAGTTAGTGAGACTGGGCCTTGAACCAGGGAAATGTCTGCCTTGAGGTATTTTGAAACCCTGCTACAGAATGAAATTGCTTTTGCACTTCTTAGCTCCCATGGAGCAGAGTCTAAATGCCTATGTGATTCATCAGTGTCCCTGATAATTCTCCGAGACATCCGGTTATAGCCTTACTAATGCCGTTTGTACTTCCTGTCGCTTTCTGAGAAGGGGGGTTTGCAGGTGCAGCCCTGCAGGAGCAGCTCTCTTTCAGAGGTGCAGTAGGGGGGCACCTGCCGGAATTGCCTGGGCTGAGCCAGGTACTCACTCAGCCTTGTTCCTCCATGGAAAATCACAGCACCAGGATGGCTTTTCAGGATGGTTTTTCACTCCAGCAGTAGCACTGCTTTCAGAGGCCATTCATTATGGCCAAATAACAGATGCTGCATAAGCCTTACTCTTTGCTGCTGTGTTATAGCTCCTGCTGACCAACAAACCCAAGGACAGCAGTCAGTTATGGTTTCTCTGTTGTTCTCAGGCTGCTTTTCTTCTCTGAGGTACTTTTCTAGCCCTTTAATTACAGCGGCATCTGAGCACCTCATTGCCTTTAATCTCTCAGCAGCTTCAAGCACCACCATTCACAGACATCTTCCAAGCAGGTTAATGCAGATGCTGACAGCCCAGAGCTCAGCATGAGCTCGCTCAGCCACCTGCTTGGGTAAGCTTTGCACCCTGTTTTGTGTCTGCAGTGCCGTGCTTGCGCTGTGGTCGGTACCCAGTGCTGTTCTCATACACGTGGCCCTTCAGCTCACCATAGCTGCTTTTGCGATGAGTTTGTGCAGGTGGACATGCTTATGGTAACCACAAGTCCTGCATCCACACTGTGTTAGCTGTGGCAGTGCTACAGGACATCCAGAAGACGAACGTCCTAAGGCCTGACATTTCTCCAGGACAAGAAAGAGGATGGTGATCAGTGTTGTGGAAGCTCCACATACTTCCCTCTGTGTTTTCTTTTTTATTTGTCTTGGTTGCTAACTCCCATTAGACAAAAAGCTTTCTACACCACAGTTTTTTATACACAATTCAGCCAGAAAATTGTTGGTCAATATTACACCCAGTCAAAATAAAACCAAAAATAAATCCATTAAATTCCTCTCCATCTCAAGAGGTCTGATTTCCAGTAGCTCCTTCATGTGGCTTTTTTATTTTCCCTAATGGCAGACTCTTTCTAATGTTCAGGAAAACTTTATATTTTTATTCATAGCTGCCTGCATACATTCTTGGTTTGTTATTTATGCTACCTATGATAATGCCCCTTTCGTCTTAAAATACTGCAGTGAATTTGTCTTGATTTTATGTTAAAGGTTACACTGACAAAGGCTGATAAAACACATGGAATATTATTTGTATTTACTTATAAAGCTGCAGTATCCACCACGACATCATCACTTCTGTAAAGTATTATCCCATAAAGATAATTTTGAAAGTGAACATCATATCTCATTTTACTTTGACATGTAAATATGTTTCAGCCTATCTATCTAAGCCTTTCCAGCACATCCATCAGTACAGAATTGTGCTGGTGCCAGTGAATCAAAAGCTACAGCAGCAGTTAACAAGCGATGTGCTAATTAATGGCTCAAGCAGAAAGTTATGAGTGATTTTTCCAGACACTTCACTCAAAAGTGATTGAGAAGGAAATGCCTTTTTCAGATTTTTATATAATGTCGCACTAAATGAACCATAAAGAAACAATATAGAAACTACGTAGCTTGGAATTTATGAGAATATTTTACAACTATTAAAGACCACATTTAAAGGTCTGGATTTGAAATGGAGCTGAGGGACCTTTGAAAACAGCTTTACCCGCAAGGTCATCTTTAAAAATGGAAAGGAAGAAAACCAGGATCCAAACATCATGGTCAGGAACATAACAAAGCACAGAATGCTAGACATGAGAGGAAGAAAGGTGGCTAGAATGCTAAGAAATCATTATACAGATCATATTTATTAAATTCCAAGAGAAATGTTGACTGCCAGTCACCAGCAAAATGAGAAATGGCATTACAGCTGGCTTTTAAAAAAAAGGTCTTTTGGACCAGTTATCCTCACTGGCTACTTAAAACTGCTGCTGCTCACAGCTTAGCAGGTGTCATGTTACTGCATCTCAGAAGGTGCAAATCTTGTCTCATGAGAAAACAGTTCTCAAAAGGTTATTTTTGTCTGATGACATATGGAAAGAAATTCCTCATACATATTGAAACCATTTTACTTTCTTTCAAGCAGTTTCAGTTACATGATATACGGTATAGCATAAAAAGCTGTTCCAAAGTAAAAAACCTAGAAGAAAAAAATCTAAAAAATGTTTTAAAAGTTTACTTTTAGGAACATTCTTTCTCCCATGTTTTCATCAATATATTCAATTTCTGTGAAATATTTTACAAAGTAATTTGACTTTGATAAGACAACTTATTGACTTGGATTTGGATTCTCTGGCAACATTTCTCTCAAGGTTTTTTTTCAAACTGACCTGATAGCAGAAACATTATCCTTACTGTGTGAAAAGAAAGGTCCTCGTTGCTTTGAGGCAGTTAGTTCCCCATCCTCTCCAAAAAGACAAAACTCAAATCGTTGCTTGAAAAGGAGTATAAAAAAAAATCCAACTACTAATATTTTTTGGCAGGAAATGTAAGACCAAGCTCTGTCAGTATCTGAAAAATGGAAAACAAAGGTGTAGTGACAGAAACAAAACTTGTTAATTGTATACTTGACTATTTTTGTCAGCAGCCCTGGCCTCCTCCCAGCCACATGGATTGTCACACAATAATCTAAGCAGTGTTGAATACAGGCTTGTCCTTCCCTGCCCCACAAATATTAAACTGTGGTCCGTTGGGAGAGCCAGGGTTATTTGGAGAGCAGCATGTCGCAATTGCACATTTGCAGGTGGTGAGAAAGGTAAGGGGAGAACACACCCTTTGCATTAAATAATCTAGTAATCTGCATCCGCAATAGTGATCATATAAGAAGGGAGTCCCACTATATACCCAGTGATGTTTTAGAGTTGTTTTGCACCACTAAGTCTCATTTTAATTATTATTGCATGACTAGAAAGATATTTTGTTCTACCTTTGAGTGAGGACCTGAGAAAAGTCACACAGCCCAGACTGGGGAATGATTTCGGACTCTGGGATTGCAAACTCCCAGCCCTGTTTTGCTGCTAGCTGCGATGGAGCGCGCAGTCAGCTGGTGGCAGGTCTGGGCACGCTGGGAGGCATTTCCTTGGGCTCTGCTCTGGCAGCACTGCCCAGGGAGGTGAAGGACAGGACAGGGCTCTGCTGCTCTCTGTGGCAGGCAGCAGCTCTGTCGCTGTGTGGTGAGCTGTAAAGGCTTGCTGTAAACGCTCTGAACACCCTAGTGTGGCTATTGCCTTCAATGAGCCAGCAAAGGAAAGATGAAAGCTTGCCAGATGTTCCTCTTCATAGAATCATAGAATCATAGAATCGTCTAGGTTGGAAAAGACCTTTAAGATCATCCAGTCCAACCATTAACCTACACTACCAAGCCCACCTAAACCAATCAAGGGTAGACTAGACTAAACCATATCCCGAAGTGCCACATCTACCCATTTTTTGAACACTTCCAGGGATGGGGACTCCACCACCTCTCTGGGCAGCCTGTTCCAATGCTTGACCACCCTTTCCGTAAAGAAATTTTTCCTAATTTCCAGCCTAAACCTCCCCTGGCGCAGCTTGAGCCCATTTCCTCTCGTCCTATTGCTAGCTACTTGGGAGAAGAGACCAACACCCACCTCACTACAACCTCCTTTCAGGTAGTTGTAGAGGGCAATAAGGTCTCCCCTCAGCCTCCTCTTCTCCAGGCTAAACAACCCCGGTTCCCTCAGCCACTCCTCATAAGACTTGTTCTCCAGACCCTTCACCAGCCTTGTTGCCCGTCTCTGAACACGCTCCAGCACCTCAATGTCTTTCTTGATTTCTTGCACAGCGCTGGGAGGGGGTGAATGAAAAAACATCTTTCTGGCTGCTAAGATAATTCTGAAATTTGGTTTTGAAAGCTGTCTAAACGTGTATACCTTTTACCTTTGAAAAAGACACTATTACTGAAGTTTTTACAAAATAATATTAGCCTATTTCATAGGTGTTGAAAAGTACCACTTCATGCAAAGCTACAATAAACATATCCAGAACAGACCTCGAAGGTAATTAGCAGTGATAATTGTTTGCCACCTTTTGTCATGTTTTCAAGCCCTGTAAATAAGTAGTGTCTAACACTAATAAATTATTTATTTTTATATAACATTGAACTTGCCAGCCATTTCTACTCATCAGTTTTTAAAGAAAAAATTTTAGAGCTAGAATCTTGTAAAATTTCAGCCTGGAGCAGACTTCACCAAAGTTAATCAGCCATGAAAAATAAGATTTAGCTTGGGAAGGCTGCTTAAACCTTTTTGCAGCTGTAGCCTGTACTAGCAGGCTATGATCAGTTAAAATAGATACCTCAATTAATCCTTTCTTGGCAATTGAGAAAACAACCTATATAGTTTCATTAAAAAAGAAAAATATTTGACAGTTTTTCTACTGGGTTGTAGTACCTTTGTGGCACCAAGAGGATGGGAATCGCTGCAAAGGAAGAAGGGGACTTGCCTGCTGGGGAAATACTGCTCTGGTCTGCTGACCCTTCCTGCCCTTCTTACCTGTTCCCTGCCCAGGCATGTGAGTGTGCCAGGGTGGGAGGGTGGTGGAGCTGGGCCCAGAGGGAGCTTAGAAGCTCCCTGAAGTTCTTCCAAATCCTGGGAGCTCTCTCCTTCCCAAGTAAATGATGCCAGAGAGAGTGAGAGTCGAGTTCCTCCTCCTTCCCTCCGTAGTACTTTACCCCAGTGATGAGTTCAAAAACTTGTTCTGAGTTTCATCTAAATGCTACACCCAACAATGCCACTCAGAGTTGTATTGTAACAACCATGGAGGCTAAGGGAAGGTACTTAAGTAAAGAGACAAATACACTTCTTTGGATATGGTTAATAAATAAGTTATTAAAAAGTAAAATGAAACAGTAATCAATACGGAAAGATTTTTTTTTCCTCCCCTAAGTCCCTCTTGTAAAGACAGCCAGTCTTTTTCTATTATGAAAAATAGGGAAAAGGGAAAGTCTGATTCAGTTTTGCAAAAGTGTTCCTGCTATGGAAAGGGATATTCTCTGTGGGTCCTATTGCAAACCAAAATGGTAGATATTTCATCTTTAAAATGGAGTAAATCAGATCATCAATAGTATGAAGTGGTAAAGTGCCAAAAACTAGAAGTGGCTGAAGATAATTAATTACTGTACAGCCAGTTTTGGCAGAATATCTTGTTATAAATCAGAATGCACTCAGATCAGTCTAATCTCCAGGAAAGAAATCCAGAAGGTTGATTTTCATTTATAGGTTTTTCATATGCATGTATATAAATGCTCCCTTACATATGCATATAGATCTATGCATATGTAACATACATATGTATGTATGTCTACGTATGTATTTTATATATATAAAATGCAGAAAAACTGAGATTTGGGAGAAAAGTACAGCTCTCACTTATAACGTGTTTCAGACTAACCTTGGCTACTTGTATAAAATGCAACCAGTATAGGTGCAGGCTCTGACAGAAGGAGAAAAAGGAAAAAACAAAAAAAAAGGAAAACATCTACCAAATAAAATAACTAGCAAGAAGAAAAAGAACCACAATTAAAAATCTGTAGGGCCTGATCAATACTTCCTTGCATTTGGAAAATGTCTTTATGTTGGGAGGAGGGGGAACACTCATTCCAATGGCAGTGTGAGCATAAGGAACAGAGAGCATCGTGCTCCTTGCTGCCCAGCAAAGCAGGGGTGCTGCTTACTGAGCATTTGCTTTCTGTGCACCATGTAATATTGGACTGGCCCATGGCTACCCAGGGGTGAAGCTATGAAAACTCTGCTGACCTAAGCTGGTCACTTACCGTACTTGCGGCATCACATCTCTAAAGCTGGGAGGAACCTGGGGACAGATGCTGATCAGGCATGAGCCCCCTTCTAGGCTTTAGCTGGATCATTACTGCTGCAGGTAGGGAATCTGATCCGGATTTACAAGGAATCAAACACACACACCCATGTTGTTTGCTTACCTGACTAACATGTCCCAACACTATGCTTTGAAAACAATCTTGAAACACTTTTGTATATGTTCTACATGATATTTGGTGTTGTCTTCTTTTTTTTCCTAACCTGGAACAATACTAATCTGTATTGAAAAAAAAAAAAAAAAGTCAAAAATGCAATGGTAAATTTAGGAGTCTGTTTTTTGTTATCATGTTAACACCGTGTCTACATATTCATACATTTTCTTTTAGAAGACCAAACTATATCTTTTCCTATTTTAAATTAAGGTCATCACAGAAATGCAAAAAAAAGAAAAAAAGAACAAAGAAATCAAAAACCCATTTACTTTTTTGGCAGGGTGAACAAGTACAATAAAATCTGCCATAAAGTTTTAGTCAATTTTATGCTCTATTCGCAATTTTTTCACTTTCAGATTTCCCTTCTTTTCAAGACAGATGTCTGGGAAAAACAGAAAACAACAAACTGTTGCTACATTCACCATGCTGGACTCTCATTCCAAATGTCATTTTCACTCATGCTGCTTGGTAAGGTCATATGAGAAATGACATAGAAAGGTCACAGAACTGTCACTTCTGTATTAAAATGAAATAGCCTCTCATTTGCCACGCTTCTTCACAATTTTCAGAACTTAATCTCAGTAAACGAGAGGCGTACAAATGGCATTTATAAATTCAGTCCATTTTGTTGTATCTAGAAAACAGGAATGGAACTTGGCACCTTCTGGGTGTTTTCTTGATAGCAGATATTTAGAAAAATATCCGACTACATGAAGAATTATTTATCAAACTAAACATGCTATCTATATGTAAACACCCTTACCTGTTGCAGAGATTACTTTTGCATCCTCATTTTTCTCCAGTCTTGGTGGCATATTGTAGCACTTGAAGTGCTGATAAAAATGATTGGGTCCTGCTGACCAGAGAATGGGAAATGTCAAACAGATCGAAATCCACAGATTAAAGTGAAAATAATTGCTAAAGCTGCAACCGCTGCTTGTACATTATTTGCTTGGCAAACCAATGCCCATATTAAATAGGCAAATGTAACAGATAAATGTTGCTCTCGTCCAAAAAGAAAGCCTTACACCATAACTGGCTTTAAACATTAGCACTCCATCCTTAGTGGGCGAATGTTGTTATGAGATTAGACACTAAACTTCCCTCATTACTTTTTAGAAATCATACTAGCTGCTGCCTGTCAGTACCTAAATATCTATGACCATCTGGTCCATGTGAATACATATTTAAAGATGCATGGTAATGTGTAGTGTGGGAATGGGTGCAGTTCTTTAATATGTGGAAAAGGAAAGCTCACACTCCAGACTAGAATAGTTTCCTGACCTGAGACAAAACTGAGAATCCCACCCAAAAGCAAAGGCAAAGGGCTGAATGGTCACTGGATCCAGTTTCTGGTGCTGCAGGCAAGAGAGCTAATGACTTAAAATCATAGAATCATAGAATGCTTTGGGTTGGAAGGGACCTTTAGAGGTCATCTAGCCCAACCCCCCTGCAGTGAGCAGGGACAGCTTTAACCAGATCAGGTTGCTCAGAGCCCCGTCCAACCTGACCTACCCCTCTGGGCAACCCCTTCCAGTGCTTCACCACCCTCATTGTAAAAAATTTCTTCCTTATAGCCAGTCTAAATCTATCCTCCTTTAGTTTAAATCCATTACTCCTTGTCCTGTCACAACAGGCCTTGCTAAAAAGATTGTCCCCATCCTTCCTGTAGGCCCCCTTTAAGTACTGAAAGGCTGCAATAAGGTCTCCCCGCAGCCTTCTCCTCTCCAGGCTCAACAATCCCAACTCTCTCAGCCTGTCCTCGTAGGAGAGGAGCTCCAGCCCTCGGATCATTTTGGTGGCCCTCCTCTGGACCCACTCCAACAGGTCCATGTCCTTCTTGTGCTGAGGGCCCCAGAGCTGGACCCAGTGCTCCAGGTGAGGTCTCACCAGAGCGGAGCAGAGGGACAGAATCACCTCCCTCGACCTGCTGGCCACGCTGCTTTTGATGCAGCCCAGGATACGGTTGGCTTTCTGGGCTGCAAGCGCACATTGCTGGCTCATGTCCAGCTTTTCATCTACCAGTACCCCCAAGTCCTTCTCCACAGGGCTGCTCTCAATCCCTTCATCCCCCAGCCTGTATTGATATTGGGGGTTGCCCAGATCCAGGTGCAGGACCTTGCACTTGGCCTTGTTGAACCTCATGAGGTTCACAGAGGCCCACCTCTCCAGCTTGTCCAGGTCCCTTTGAATTACATCTCGTCCTTCTGGTGTGTCAACTGCACCACTCAGCTTGGTGTCGTCTTCAGCAAACTCTGTCCCAAACCAAAGCAGACCAGCTGCCTCCCTCCTCCTGGCTTGCCACACCGCACCTACACTCAGCTCACCTCCCTTTCCTTAATCCTAGCTCCAGCACAGCTACATATCAAAGCCTTATTTAAAAAATCTAGGTAACATACAATTAGTACACATGTGTCTAAAAGACAGGAGTGGATTGCTCTGGTATTCTCAGTGTTGCTTTTCAAGCCCTTTTCATTCTAGATTTTCAGTTTCTGTTTCCTTCTCCTTTTGTATCACTGCCCCCTGGCTGGGGCATGTTAATTTCTCCTTCACCCATTTCCCCATCTCCTTCCATTCTTCAGTGTCATTGCCATATTTTATATTCACAGCTATGACATATCATCTCCCCCTTACACCCACACCTGAAAGAATTATTAAACTCCTTTTTGTAGTCTTGCAACATTACGTGCCAGCTTTTTCAGCACTGGGGGGCTGGAATAGTAAGTCCTTCAGTATGAGTGTATTGAGGGCCTTATATTTGACTGCCAGCTCTGCTGTCACACTTTCTAGCTAATACACCATTGTATTAGCTAGCTTATCTTCATGTCCATAAACTACATTCATATTCCTACTGAAATTATAACGTACTCATAACCTGTAGAGGCCCTCTGCATTGCCTTAAATCTCCCATCTTCTGTTATTCTCTTTCATTTGGCTATCCAAGGTTTTTATTGTATTCTTAATTTCCTTTGCAAAGTCTGGCAATTTTCACTTCATCACTTCTCCTTCTCCCTAGACCTCCCTTTCTCTGCCTAAATGTCCAAGATTTGGCTGCTGTTGCAAATAAATCTCTTTCTCCATTCCAAGGAGGTGTTCTGCTCACTCTTTGCTGTCCTACTGGAGGAGGTTATTTGTCCAATAATCTCTCAACTACTAATTTTCATGTCTTACTGTGATACAGATTTCAGACAGCTTTTGCCTTTATTTTAAAAATAATCTAACCTCTCCATCCCATCTGATTTTATTAACTGTTTCTCTCACATGCTAAAAGCTTGCCCTTTTGAAACAGAAGCTTACTATTTGTTGATGATATTTACACAAAATTAATGTGTGAGCTCTCAATTTACATCACTTCTGCCATCATCAGTTTCAAATGAAGCCCTTCACCAAAATTCATGGCTGAATGAACAGCACCTTTTGCTTTAGAAATGGTGAAGAAGTCTTTCACCTGTCACAACCGCAGTGACTGAGCCATCTTGGCAATACCTGTTCTCCACTCTGCATTTGGGAATTTGAAGTATCTCATGATGATACAGATCCCAGCAGTATTTATCTGTCTAGTAATATTTGTCTTTTTAACTTTGTCCCTTTCCAGTTTGCATGAGCAAAGGACAGTCATAACAGGCAAAGGATTTAGGACAGGTGCACTCTTCAACACAAACAGAAATTAATCTACAGTAATTCTCCAAAGTGCTTTGGCTCCAGACAAATTCTTGTAACTCCAGCTTTCACCAGCTTCCCAAATATTGCATGCCATCAGTCCTTGTCTTGGTCATGGCAGCTCTTTGGCTGTCCCTACAATATCTGACTCATCCTGCAGCAGAAATTCTAATTCTTCTCTTACTCTTCCGAGGTTTTTTAATCTCTTTTTACTGAACAAACATTGCAGTTGTTCCTTTCTCCTTAAACCTAATTGTGTGACGTTACAGCTAAGTAGCTCATGGTCTCTGCTGCTGAACAATAATATTTTTTTATATTAGAAAGGACCCTTTGTAATATTTCATGCAGCCAATGCAGCTGTAGGCTGTGGGATTCTGAATATTTTCTGTCTGAGTCTGTGGAAAACCATTCTGTGTTTAAGACGTACAGAAGGTTTTTCTTGATTGAAGGACAGCAAGAGATTCTCCTAGATCAGGTCTCTACTGTAGTCTTTCTCTTACTGCCCAAGTAAGGCAGATGAATGAGAGATGGGGACTCTTCTTTTTATCAGTAATTCCAGAATTTCTTGAGAGAAGAGTCCACGTTCTTGAATTGAAAAGACTGGATTTTCAGTATTAGAATTTCCTCAATATTTGTGCTTGTGCGCATGCAGGCATTTTTTTTCACAATGAGCAGAAAGAGAAATGGAAAGAACACTTTGCTGCTCCTCTGTCTGTAAAAGTGATTTTCCTGTTGCTTCTATTCGTTGGCTATTGAGTTGGAAAAGTAAATTCTGGAACTTGGCAACTTACATCCATTGAAATTATCAGGAAAACTTGCAGCCAGTTTAGCAGAGGCCAGACTTCCCCTCAAGAGTGTGAGAGGGTCATCTTGCTTTATAGCACCATTTGGTCCCCATTCTGCTCTCTAATAGAAGTAATAACAGCCCAGCAGGAGGGAACTATAGCATTTCCTATGTCCACTGCCTGTTTGTGGTGTCAGGGCAGTGAAAACTCAAGTATACAGTACATAGGAGATACCTAAGGATAGTTAAGAACATATCAACATAAGCATCAGTAAAAACAATTATGACCCAGACAATGGACTAGTCTGCAAGAGACAGATTTGCCAGGACCATCCCCAGCCATTCTGAAGTTACTCTGAGGTGCAATAACTGAATTGTCTCTGTTTTATAACTTCTAGCTCAAAACCACCTGAGGGCTGGAAGACAGAAAATATGACAAATATGTGTCATGGGAAAGCCACAAAATTACAAGCCAGTAAATCTGATGTCCATACCTTAAAAATCATTAGAAAGTACAAGAAAAATGCAAATAGATAAACTAGAATATAGATGAGAGTCTTTATTCTTTGTTGTTCTTTGAAGGCGACAAAAAGTGTGTGATAAAGGAGATCCACTTGATATAATCTATTTGGCTTTCCAAAAGACTCTTAAAATCTCCCTTACCAAAAGGGAAGGATTAAAGAGCTGAAAACATAGAGTAGGAGTAGAAACTGAAGCTTCACTAAAGAAATACAGAAAAACCCCTTTAAGATGGGTGACTGGTCATTGAAATGACAGGTAAAATTCAACAAAGTAAATGTGAAATTACATCAATGAGGGGAAGACAAATCATAATTTCACATATAACATGATGGGCTCTAAATTACTGCAGAATGCGTCTTGCAGAGTAATACACAATCCACGAGAACGTCAGCTCAGGGAGTAGAAAAATAAAGCCAAATGTTACGAACTATTAAGAAGGGTGGGGGGTGTGTGTGGAAGAAAACTTCCTCTTACTGAGGTAGTTTCTGATTTCATGTTTGATCTGTCCTAGGCATCTGCTTTTGCCCATTGCTTGAGACAGCATACTAGGAACTTTGGTCTTACCCAGTAAAGCCATTTTTAATGCTTTTTCCAACATGCCTCAGGGAATTAAGCAGTTTCTTCAGTAAAAAGTATAAAAAACAGACTTCCCTAAATAATATAACTAAGCATAATTACATCAGGCTTGTTTTCACTTCCTATGAGTATGTATATTTTTTTAATCTATTTAATTTTTCTAATCCTAAATTGCAATGCTGTTTCTATTCCATCTTATATCCTCTATATTTATCTCTCCTTAGATGCTCCTTATATGTTCCTTAAAACCATGACTCTGACAAGGAAGGCCAAGGAATTTTAACTGTACTGGACTTGACTGAACATGATTTGACTGGCAGCTTGCCTTAAATATTATTTTGCTCTCTGTGTATCCTTTTGATTTTACAACAAAAATTGCCCTGAAACAGCACTTACATTACGATGCTTTCTCTAAGACAGGTTAATTGTTATTCTTTTTAATTATTCTCTACTGAGCTTCAGAAGAGCTGTCAAAATATACCTTTATGGTAATATATTTCACAATAAGATTGGAATGAGGACTGGACCATTGAAATAGAAAGTAAAAAAATAAAAATTATTTCTAGGTAAGTTAGTTCATTTCATCAAAGAAGAAATTTGCAAAGCATAATGCATTACATACATCTTTTGCAAATATGCTAGGAACAGCTTACTGAGAGTGACAAGTAATTAAAATAAAGTTTGATAGGGGAAAGATGCAAGCCTATAAAGACTCATAAAAATCATAAATTTTTTATTAGATGCAATTAATACAGAAAATTGAGCTCCTTCAAGTAGTGTCCTCCTGATGTTCCTCTGCCAAGCTCAAAATTACACAAATTGAAAAATTGGTGTAAAATTAGTTCCTAGTCTAGAAAATTTCTTCATCATTTTACTGTAGGTTGCCAGAGAACATTATCTGTATAATAAATCAGGGTCTACTTTGGCTCTTGCCAAGTTATTCTCTATCTTCCCTTGGCCTTTGAGATGTATTTTTAATTTTGGCTTATGGTATTCTCAGTGAGGCACAGCTTTTCTGTTACTCATCTATTTCCCTCTGCACTTGAAAAAACTAGTTTACCTTGTCAAAGCCCACATGCCTCAGGAGTCTTTGAGTGCAGTTTCTTCTGAGGTGGGCACAGGTATTGGCAGGATGAAGCTTCATTACTATTTTAGGCTGGTCTAGATCTGTCATGTTATTGATGGTATTGTCTGCCCCTCGTTCCATCTCAGTTTTTTTATTACTGAGCCCTTCCTTTTGCTATGCCAGTGCTGATCTCATCACAGAGATGAGTTGGCTACAAATAAAATCTGTTTAAAAAAATTCTGTTACTTTCAATGGGGTTGTCTCTCCAGCATGGCTCACTAGGCAGGTGGAGGAAGGCCACTGGTGGCCCATGGGAGGTGTGACAAGGTCTGATTCAGGCTGCTTGAAAAGAGCAACCAGGGTTAGCACAGCTTTATTTGCCTTCAGGACAGTCCCTGAGCTCTGCTCCTCTTCAGCTGCAATGTTCAGCTCTTCTCTTTGAGTCCTTTCTCCACTGTCCCATTGGATGGCTACCATTTTTTAAGCATCAGAGACTTTCATATATTTTAAGGACAGAACAGAGAATTTTACATTTTGCTTACTCCAGACCTTTAGGTTTCATTCACATACACTATTTCATACCCAACGTGTTCACATTTACAATCGTAGACATGGTTTAAGAGGTACACACAGCACTTACAGGTCCCATTTCTTCAGCAGAGGTCGTAGAAATATCAGACGACAGGTGCATATGCATCTGCTCAGCCTTGCATCTGTGACTGTGTCCTCTGGGTCTGCCATGGTGCAGGCAAGCCAGGCAGGTGTCACACAATTGCTATATCCTTAGTCATGTCCATGCAGACTTACGTACCCATCTGCAATACTCTCCAGTTGTTGGAAAATGCACACATCTGAAAAAGATCAGAGGTAAAATCAGGCTGCAGATCTTTCAATGGCCTGAAGTCTCAAACAAGCACTTTCAGCTGGGGTTTAGACAAGTTCAATAACAAGGAGCACAAAGTTAAATTACAGAGGTCAGTAAACTAATCAGAGGTTAATCTCTAAGGTCATGTCTGAAGTGTGGTTAAAGATATTTTAGTGACTTGTTCTCACAAGTAAGCAATGCAAATACTGGATATATATCCCAGTTACAACAATCTCAGACCCTAACTGACCATCTGAGCATCTGAGTAAAAGAGCATGGAAATAACCATGCACTAATCATGGAAAGGAGAAATTTTCTGTTAAATTGCTTTGGGAAAACAAAGTCCTACTGAAAACTTCTACTTTTGAAATTATTCACTTTGCTAGCATATGCACAACTTCAGACAGACAGATAGTAGCTGACATACAGACACTAGTTAATAATATGTGGGGCCTGGACAGAAAATAAAAGATATTAAGGTATACTTACTTCCCATGGGACTTTATTCCCTTCCACAGCTCAAATGTTCAAGTTATGTATCTTCTTCTTAGAAAAATATGCAATTGGTCAATGTATTTAGCAATTTACACGTAGGGAGAAAGATGTGAAAATTAGTGAAAATAAAACAGATTAGTGAAAATAATCACGCTGACTCTGACTGATCCTGTTGTTCTGTTTTTTACAAGTCTTAGTTCATATAGTGATGCTGCTCTGGGTTTGCATTAGCGGGGGAACAAGATCAGAGTGACTTTGATTGTTGAAGAATGGGGATAGATGTTCTCGCACAGCTGTAAAAGGCTGTATGCCTTCCTGAAAGTCTGACATGCTCTTCCCCTGCATCTCTTCCAATGGTTTGGTGGGAAAAGTCCTTAAAGAGACAGAAATTGGTCCATGGCTCAATTTCACAACACACCTGGTTCCTGAACACAATGGGCTATTAACTGAACTTCCAGTGAAAAGGTTTCAGGAGGGGGAGGGACTGGAGCTGGATGTCAAAGTTAGAAGTAATGCAGCTTCAGGTCTGTACTTATCAAAAAGAATTTGTCCACTAGCTAAGGCTCTGCTAAAATGTTCTTGATAAAGCATGGTTTCCATTCGTTTTCTGTTAAATACTAGTTGTAGTATACATCTGAATGTGACATAGTCTTTCAACAGGAAAACATGTGCCTGCTTCAATATTGAAGTTCCATGATATAAAATTGATACTAATTTTAGATGTTTTAAATAGGTGGAAAATAAGTAGTTGTCTATGATCATTTGCTTTTCATAGCAGAAGCAAAATTATTCTTCTTTTTTAAAGGATAATTTGAAAGGTACATTTTTTTTTTAATGTTGTTCTTCAATTTGCCACATTTTTTGATTTATAACTAACATGACTCAGTTTAATTGAAGGCAAAAGGACAGAGGAGAGATTATTTATTTTAATGGTCTGCAAAATGATAAAATACCAGCAGAAACAGCACAAAAACCAGTGAGAAAGTGTTTGTTGATGGAAAGAAATAGTTCCAATGAGAAAAGCAAACCCTGTCTTCAGAAGGAGGAAGAATGAGAGAATAGAGAAGAAAGAATGACAAGTGAAAGATATCTTTTAAACATTTACCCAACGGTGTGTGGAAGCGAAGCAATTTGGCTAAACTAGACATACTTTTTGCCTCATATCTGATGCAAAATCACACAACCAGTAGACCTCCAAGAAGTTTAAATGGACATTGGTCTTGGTACCTAAATTATGACTTGTCTGTGGTTCAGTTCTCCTTAAGCAAGAACAAAACCCTGTAAGGATGAGTTGTCTTTCTGACACCAAGCCAGACCAGCTGCCACAGGGGCCACGCCAGGGCCACTGACTGCCCTGTGCAGGGTTTGAGTCACAAGCAGGTCATGCCTTTGACAAATATAAAGCATTTAGCATTATAATCAGATAATTTTTAGCCAGCCCGCTTAGAGGATATTTTTAACAAAAATGCATGTAGTACTTACTATTCATTGTTCAAAATAAACATCTACTGTTAAACTATTAATGTTTTTATTGTGTTGTGAAATAAAAATGTATAGCTTTCTTGCTGCAATTTAATTTATTTTCAGGTGAAAATGTATAGGTTGGAGCAGAGCAGCCAATAGTTTCATCTACGTACAGTTTTTGTGTAAGAAAACTATTTCATAAAAGTACAAGCTTTAGAAATTTCCCTGAAAGTAAGCTAGTGAAGTATTGCAAGAGCATTTCTTACTTGTATACTTGTGTCAAAACCAGTGAAACCTGTTTCAAATTAGACATAGAAAGCATTTGTTTTACTACTTGTTTGGGTATCTCAGAATCAAACTCAAGGCTACTCTTTGGATCCCTTTCTTTCTCTCTTTGCTCATAATCAAAACCATCCATCACATAAGTTAAATAAGTCTCAGCATTGCCAAGGAAACCACAGCCCTGTGTTGTATGCCCCACTTATAATTTCTGGATACCCATGACCATCTTTTGCTGGGTGAGGTAAATGCATGGGGCTACTATGTCTGCATGTTGTATGGGTCTCCATCTCCAGTGCACAGCTTCCGATGCCTTCTGCTACGGGGCAATGTGATGGTTTTGCACAAATAATCACAGTCATTACCAAAAAGCTCTGATATGTCTGAAACCAGTCATAGGTATCTAACATAAAATATAATTCTGGCTTAAGTTGATCTTTTTGTAAGACCAAGTGAAATCAAACAACTGTTCAACATGGCATATCTTTTTCAATGTGTAGCTTGTATTTTTCAAACCTATACAGTTAAACAAAAAGACAGAGGCCAACACCTCCTACGCGGCCGAATTTGAAAATAGTATTTCCCTGAAACAGTAAAAATGACATTTACTTCCATGATTGCTGTTCTAATATGTTTGTAAATGTAGTTTAATATATGCAAGCTTTCCTAATATTTTCTCTTTAAGAGGATTTTAGGAGATTTTTTTGTTCTCATACATCTCTCTCAATACTCATTTCTATTAGAGTGGTAAGGTTTTGTAAGACACCTCAAACCCACTCAGAGAGAAAGCCTTTAAGGTTCAGAAAGAGCAGTGAGTGCTTGCAAATGCTCTTGTCTTGGTCTGCACCATTCTTTATGAGGATTGTACGTGAGCAAACGCAGATAAGTGAGCTTGCCTACCCCAGACAGTCTATTCCAAGTTAGTAGGTTTAACTCAACAATATGACTTTGCAACTTTATCTTACTCTGAATCTCAAGCAGCAGAGAACAATCTTTTTTAACAAAGTAATATGTTTATGGAACAGGTTTTAACATTCAGATAAAAAATTGTTTGACTGCAGAGTGAATCTGTTACATTTCTCCACTTTCCACCTTCTTTCCTTAGCACGGTAGGTTTATTCTGGAATAGAAAAGGTACTACTTTTGTGCAATTTTTTTGTCAACATTTTGTGGTTGTTCTAAGTCTGTTATTTGGGGGCCTTTTCCATGGAATTTAGCCATTCCAATGACACTTTGTAATTTGCTTTGTTCAGGAAAGACTTTCAGTCACGCAAGTAGTATACAGGCAAAGAATACAGGAGACCAAAATAAATACTTTTCCAAACAGCGAGATGTTTATATAGAAGGCTTACCGAGAAGTGATGTAATTATGGGAGGAGTCCAAATATCTTGTAGGGCTCTATCGGCCACATACGGCTTTAGCGAATCATGCTTTGTGTTGTTCAGAATACCTATTCCAAAAACAGAAACACAACAAAACCCACATGAAAACTACAAACTTTGGCCTGCAATTTTCTGAGCCTCTAAAATGTCACAGCTAAAATAAAATCTGAAGTAGAAAACTCTGAACCTCCAGAAAAATGTATCATTTCAGTGCTTTTGTTGTCACATTTCAATCTGTTACTACAAAAACTTCACTTTAGGCAAATGTTTATTTATGTGTATAACGGTACTGCCCAAGTGCCACAGGCAGAATAAGGGGTAGGCATTGCATGTGCCTGAAGCATTATGCGCACAGACAAGAAACGACAAGTACAGCAAAAGACATGGCTACGTAAGTGCCATCAAAATCAACTAAATGCATATACTTAGCTTTGTACTCTTAGGGAATATCAAAAATTAAATCTTCGCACAGGCAACAACTAATACCGGTTCTGTTCCATCTCTATTAGCAATAATGCAATTCAACAGAGAGCACAATGCAGCCAAAGGATTCATTGCAATATTGGCAATAGTTAGGGGCTTGGAGGGTTGGTTTTTTTCCCTCTGGTAATAGGAACCTCTCACTAAGAAATACAATCTTTACTTCCATTTCAGGATCCTAACAGCTCTGATTTTTCTGTCATCTATTTCCTGTGTGATATTTAGCATTTGCAGACACCCACGTTCCAGGCCAGGAATGCTATCTGGAGTGTGTATGACCTACATCTTGTGGACTCTGGGGCTGTAACTGAGTGACGGACTGTTACTTGCACGGGACTGCAGTCTGCAATATATATGGCATTTCTAGTCCTTAACCAGAGCATTTTATTTTTATAAGTGATTGATCAATAAGGATTGAAGTGTGCAATGAAATATCAATATGTGTGGGTAAGATAGTTTTCCACCTAGCCTGTTTTTATGGCTACTGTAGATCACTTTTTCCTGTGTTCCCAAAGTAACTGTCTTCTAGCAACTCATTCCTCAGACATAGAGTGGAAAATGGAAACCCACCCACAGTGACGACAGCTAAATGAATGTTCAGTATAATGCAAATAGCTCCACATATTAACTGGAACAAAAAAACTTATTCCTATACATGCCAGGGCATTTTCAAGCAGGTTTCACCATTATAGAAGAATAAATCCAGTAATTCTTTCTTATACTTGAAGAAACATCAAAGGAAAGTTCACCAGAGTACCCTCACAGTATTTTGAATAAGTCATGTCTCGACCAAGGCTACAGAAGGCAGAAAAATACAGCAACAGTCAAAGGTTGAACTGTCATTGAAAATAAGAGGACAATACTTACCTGGGCATTACATGAAAGGAAATCTCATTCCCTGTATGTCACCACTGTCACCCATTTTGTGGATATGTGTATTTTTCTGAACTTGAATTTGTGCTGGGGTTTGCTTTCTTCCATAGAATTTGGCTGCACTAATAGTGTTGAATAAGCTCTTAGGTTTTCACCCTTTTCTGATTGCCTGAGGAGGTAGAAACAGCAGTGCAACTTTCCTGCATTGCAAATACACAGAAACTTTAACCATAGGAAACTGTGCAGAACTCAAGGATTTTGAATTCTCTTGCTGGAGCCATCACTGCATTGCGGTCAGTGGATAATGTTCATAAGTAATGGCAAAATTTTATGCACAGATATTGTGCTCTTTTTTTTTTTCTCACTTTCTACAATAATAAATTAGAAATTGGAATCCTTTCTATAATAAGGATGATTTGGGGTTTGTTCTTTTAATTTTTTATAGTTTTGGGTTTTTTTTTTTTTGTCAAGAGAAAGCAAAAAACGGGAACATGTACAAACATAGGAAAGAAGAAACTTTAAAAAACCTAGTGTGTAAATAAAAAAAAACCCATAACTATTTTCAAGCTTTTTTTTTTCCCTCCTAATACTTTTCATTTTTTTCCTACTGAAAAGCAATGGTTCAAACATTTCTCTCACTCACTACTTTTTATTAATTTCCAATTAAAAAGAAAAATAATTAAATGGTTGAGAAAATATCTCCACAAACATTACTCCTTTTGTTTCTCTAGCTCAAATTCATTTTCAAATTTGTGCTTGAAAAAAAAAGGCAAGAATTAAAAAAAAGAAAGATGCCAGAATTCTCCCAGCGTTCTTCATAAAAGATCAAACAGAAGATTGTTTGATTAAAAAAGACTGCTGATTCACTGTAACAGTGGGAAACTCCCTAAGACATTAGCTTTGAAAGCTATTTTTCTAGGTGTTCAACAGACTTGAGCAGACATATCTACATTTTCATTGTATTCATGGTTTTAGACTTTTTGGACTAAGTCTAAAATCTGGAGGGTTTTTGTTGTGGTTCTTGTAAATAGTGAAGACTCTTATATCAGAAAATCCCTAGAAAGGTGGAAACGACATATGCTGCCTTGTGCTGTCCTATCCCAAGTCCTGCTGCACAACCGCCTTAAAGAAAGATTTTTACTCCTCTGCATAATGAAAGAAGGAGGATTTCCATTATGGTGTCTCACAACAGAGACTACTGAGCAGTATTGCAGTAACTCACAGGATATAATCTATGTTAATAGTATTGTGGCCCAGTGTTTCACAGGAAAAAATTTATTTTAGCATTCTGCTATACAGTAATTTTACAGTGGAAATTTCACAGAAGACAGAGGTCTATTCAGTTCCACGATTTTCCACATATAAATATTAATGGCCACAGAAGCCCAAACTTTTTTTCCAAGACTGGGTACAGCCAACACCAAGTGTATATTGCCCTATTTATATCACCTGTATGAAAGCACTCCTGGTTGAGCTCAGCATTTTCCTGAGGAGGTCAATGTATTTTATAACAGTGTCTGAATGCACCTCAGAAAATACTGACAGAAAGCCAAAAAGAGATAGAAATACCTGACCGGGAGAAGTGAGCTATAAGAGAAGAAATCTGGTCAACAGTTTGAGTTCTGTGATTGGTATTGGAAAAAAAAAAAAAAATCATGGATGGATCTAAAACCAATGAGGTATGAACATAGCTCACATTAGAACAAAATTTTGGTTGTAATCCCAAATCTGTTGAAGTCAATGGGAGGACTCATATTGGCTTCAAAGGACATTGAACTGTGGCATGGTTCCTGAGCTGCCTTTGGGTTATGGAATGACAGGAACATATGACAAGATTTCAACCATCTGCTGAAATCATTGCTCCAATAGAAAAGTCAAGGGTGCACTTTAAACTATTTTCTACTTAATACAGAATCCTTTTATACAGAGTGGAATCTTTTCTTTTAAATAAGGTGTCAAAAATGGCTTTTTATATGTATCAAAGAAATATCTGTGTAGAAATACATGCCACATTTCAAACTGGCACAGAGTCACCATTCGGTTTCAACTTAGAAAGTTTCACAGTTTTTCTCCAAAATACTTATTCATCTGATCTCATTTATGTGTTAAAAATCATCACATAAACTGCATTTAAGTTATTTTGACATTCAGTCTTTTTTGTGAATATATAAAGCACATTTAACCTAGTTTGGAAAATATATTGTGTGCCTTGCTTTGACTACAAATGATTTGTTTCTTCTGCAAAAGCAAAACACATTGTGATGTACCTTTGTGTGTGTACTATGCGTGTTCTGCTGTAAAGCTCACTTAGTTTTATGACTTTAGCACTAACTGCTCCTGGAAGGAGCTCATATGGAGGCTGTTCTCTGTCCTTAAAATAAAGATGACTGTATGTAAGGGTCAAAAGTCTGTATCCAAATGCTAAATTGCATGCAGTTAGATGAAAACCACCACGTCCAATATCATTTTGGTTTATATCAAAATGAGGACTCTGGAACTCTAAACATACTATGTTAATACAATATTAATATATTAGAATGTTAATATTGCCATTTTGGGGCCTCATATTAACATTTTGGACCTTAATTTTAACATTTTATGGTCATGGTGAACATGACTTTAGTGAGATATCCAGTCCTCATGTGCACTTAGTGTGCTTCCAAGTATCACTCAAAAAGGACACAGATACTGTTAGAAAGTAAATATGGGAGCAAGTAGTTAATTCTGGTTTTTAATCTAGAACATATGTTTTGAGAACCAATGATATCATTTAGTGGAGCCATTGGTTTTCAGTTTAAATGTGTTGATTAAATAAGCATAGGTTTAAATATCAGCTGGTAGAGCTGGGGTATAGCAGTCTGGATTTCCTAGTCTAGTGAACCAGGCTTCAGACAGAAGAAATTTGCAGCTGTTTGCAAGGACCTAAATATATGAGTTCTGATTGATTTTAAACCTTTGCTCTAGATATTATAAATATTTGGTGATAAACACTTCTTGGTTTGGAAGGAAGCTGCCATAGTTTTAGCTTAACGGTTAGATTCTTTCCTAGTTTAGCCCTTTTGATGTCTTTTTTATTGTGTGGGAAGTTTTGAAATCCCAGAGCAAACAGCAACAGTCATTTAAAAAATACTATGGTTTCCAGAATTACATCAAAGTGAAAATGAAGACTCCCATCAACTACCATGGATTTCAAATCAGGCATGTATACACAAATCATAATTTTTTCATACTTATGCCCTTTTGTAAATCAGATTCCTTATTTATTTAAGGGCTGAATCACAGATTGAGTGGTGTAGCATAGCTTCAATAAATTTCTATCTGAAAACCGAAACAGGCAGCAAGTAAGTTTTTACTGAATATCAAACTTGAAAACTGCTCCTGCAAACTTCTGTTTCAACGCAATACCAAATGATGCCACACTTATTAGGTACTGATACGATCACAGTAGCCACAAACACATTTTTGCGCTGCTCTTTAAGGCTGTGCCTGGTCTGATCCAGGCCTGCATTGACTCCCATCTCGTGTCACAGACACACTCCGTCCCCCACTGAGCATTTCATGCATCGTGAACTGTGTGTTTTCAAAGGGAGGATGTACACTATCTGGAAGCAGGTTCCGCTACTCCAGAAAACGCTGTTGGGTTTTAAAGGAAGCAGTATTTGTTGCATAACCAGAAAAAAAGATAGTCTAATAAAGCAGGTGACATAGCAGATCTGAAAAATGAAACAGTTTGAAATAGGATTTGTATTAATCTGCAGAAGAATTGCTTCTGGGATTTTCCGCTGGAATTATCACAGACAAGCTGAACATAAATGACTATCAAATCTCAATTTCTTACCTTTTGTTTTCTTTTTCATCCTAACTTCTACCTCCTCATTCATGGTGTTCCAGATTCCCTGGTTGTTTCTCCATATCTTTAAAATTCTTCTTTCCTTTTGTTTGTTAAGAAAAGCTATTATCAAAAAGCTATCAAAAAAGCTATCGTCTTGTAATTATTGAAGGTTTAGCCTT
Organism: Pelecanus crispus; assembly: GCF_030463565.1. Lineage (NCBI taxonomy): Eukaryota > Metazoa > Chordata > Aves > Pelecaniformes > Pelecanidae > Pelecanus > Pelecanus crispus. Next base: position 17,118,573 of record NC_134651.1, on the reverse strand, counting down.
TTTCAAACATCTTTTAATACCTCAAAACAATAAAATGTTATCATTATTAGTAGCTCCCCATTACTTAATAAGGACAAAGTCCACCCCAGTTGTCACTCTGCACAGCCTCCTTAGGTCTCGCTTTTCTCTCTAGAGCCAGATATGCCCACTGAGCAATTTCCTCAGGAGAGAAGAAACAATCACTAAGCAGATATTATAGTAATTGGGAGACTATGGGTATTTTTATTAATTTATTTCATTAGCTAGCATGGGCATCTCAATAGTTGTTTTGTCTTGTGATATTCTATGGTCACGCTTCAAAGAGTTATATTTGGCCATTAACTGTTTAAGCTTGTTTAATTCACAAATATCCTTGGCCTGGGTCCAGTTAGTCTGGAAATATTCTTCCCAAGCTTTGTTTAAGATCACTGCCTTAAAGACACTATGGGCTGCGAGCTTCCCAGGCGGTAAGGCAGCAGAGCAGTCTCTATTTACTAGTCTACAAGCACAAGAAATGGGCAGGTGTTTGCAGGGACCTAAATATTGCTGTGTTGGTTTGTTTCAATCCTTTGCTCTGGGCATTACAGAACGTGACAATAAATAATTCTCGGTTTGGAGGAAGCTGGTTTTAAATTGCCTTCATTAATATTATCAGATGCTTGTAACAGAAAAGTGTTAAATTTAAGGGGACATGAACTAGTCCATTTAATAAAAGAAGGGCTACAGAGCAGGCTGTTTGGTACTGGTGGAGCCCCACAATTCCACCCCAAACTGGCCAAAATTAGGTAAACCTTCCTCCACTTGCTCAAGTAGCCCACCCTGGCAAAGCAACCTGCAACTCATTGATTTCACAGCACATACTGAAGGCAATGAGTAGTGTGTGAAGCTTCCTGAATAACTGATTTAAAAACTGAGCATCCTCTAGCATTGCAATAGCACTGGCTTACTAATGGCATTAGCAAAACCATGAGATGTATTTTTGCATGTCATGTGTTTCTTAATGGGTCTTATTTAATTGGCTTTGTGTCTCAGCTGGGCTCTTTTTCAAACAGAATAGCTCATAGGTCACAAAGTAATGTGTTTAGTTAACAGAATATTTCTAATGACCTGGTGTAATAGCCCTCCCAGTCTTTGAAAATGTAGCTGTCTAGGGGGCTCCCGTTAGGGAACAAACTCGCTTTGCACGTCTCATGTATTACGCTATGAAACATAACAAGCCAGGGCTGCTGCTGACTGATGCAGAGTGAATAAAGTGAACCAGGGTGTACATGTAATTTCATGGCAAAGCACGAGGGACAAAACAGAGCAGACATCTGTGGTTTCTGACCCTGTCAGGGTGATTATTTCCCTGAGAGGTAATGAAGGAGAGATAATGAAGTCCAATTAGAGAGCAAATCCAGATCCCTGACCCTCCATTACATGGGCAACAGGAGTATTGGCAAGTTAGCAATAGTGTTACTCATACTAAATTTTACCAAGCTACATTGGTGTAGAACGCTTTTATGAAAACTTTCTCACAAAAGATCAAAAGTTACCATTATTATACTATTCCCTTGTGAAAGTCGTCACTGTTATTCACAGAATTTTAGCCTGCCCAAAGGCACCCTGTGTGATGGCAGTGCTGGTGCCAGCAGCCAAGGCTGCTGAAGCCCAGTGAAACATTTAGTGTATGCTTCCCTCCTTCTTCACTTACATATTAAAGTTACAATTATTTTTGTTACTTGACAAAAACAGAGACTACTTTATTCAAAGAAAGCCTAGATTTATGCAATGGCTCTTAGCCATGGCTGGCTGTGTGTCATTACTAGTAAAGAATCGACGGGCTTTGGAGGAGTGTGCTGCTTTGAAGTGTTAGCGTCCTGAATGGAGACAACAACTATCCCAGCCCTTTGTCTCTGAGACTAATTTCACCAAAGACTTTGGTTTTCTAGAGGATTTCATAAAAGTTCCAGCAAAAGCTTTCCCAACCCATTAATTCTTATCCCCCTTAAGGGGAAAATGAAAGGGTGGGTTTTTTTTTTTTTCATTAAGCAACCCTTGCACACCATTAAACCCCCCTTCATCTGGAAGGTTCTGTAACACACGTGCAAATAACATGCAAACCTGCAAAATGTGTTAAAAGAGAGTTAGGCAGGGGGTAGGAGTGCAGCCAATAGATACTGGTGTTTCAAAACATAAAGTGAATGATGAATTGGATGATGAAGTTTTACACTCTGCATTGTTCACTTGATATTATTTTGCCTATCATTACCCCTTTTTGCTGCAGCAAACTCTCACCCTTCCTATCATTACAGTCCATTATAGTCCATTATAGTGTCCTAGCATTGTAGTCCATCATAGTGTTGCTTTGAAGTGCTTTAAGTCAGTCTCTCTGATTGCTCATGAGTCTTTTACAAACTATAGAAAAGCCTGAGCTTTATATTCCAGAGTATCTTAGAATTTGTGAATTCAGTAAAAGGAAAGGAGGAAATGAGTGACACAGAGGAAGCTTTGATGCATTGCACAGACCTCATGGTGCTGTTTATAACTTAGGCTGTCTAATATTTGTTCTTAATGAATTTTTGTATTTTATTTTTAATTATAAAATTTAATTATTTTTTTAGAAAATGGACATAAGTGGCCTCCAGTAGGCTTATAAAAATATGATAAAATAAATTAAAATTCAGTTCTAATTTTTCCCAAAAGTTTAACTCTCAAAGTGAGAACCATTTAACTCAGGTATGCAGAAATACACTTTGTTATTTCTTGTGAAGAATCCTGAGATGGTTAAATGTGCCACAAGAATCTAAACAGAAATACTTGACACACAATTTTAAAGCAGGTATATATGTATTCTGGGGATTCATACTCTAACAGGAGTTCACATTCAAGGTCAGCTAATTGCATCTGTTACAGAGAAATACAATAGCTAACACTATGTCTTCAGGTCAAAGGACTGCAGGTGATATTAGAAACTCCTTTGGGCAAAGCCATGGCCATGCAGTATGAAGCAATCAGTCTCCCATCACTTTAAAGTCTAGATAGACTGGGCAAACCAGGAAGGGGGAAGAAAGGTGCTCCTCCAGAAAGGTGCCTGGGAAAGATGAAAATTTCCACTGTCACCCACTTGAACAGTGGCAAAATTAGGAAAACGAAGTCTACAGGAAATCTTGGTTATTTCAGTTTTATAATAAAAAAGCGAAGTTTTCATATTTCTAAAAAGTGCTGCTAAACTGATTGTATGTTAAAAGAACTGGGACTAGTTTGCAGATGGACAGAATATTCCCTGGTTGGTTGGACAGAATATTTCCTGGTTGGCAAGGTTTCATTTTTGTTCCCTCCCTCCCCATTTTGGTTCTGACGTAGCTCAACCCATAACAAGCTCTTGGAGCACAAAGATCAAATGCCCTGGCCCCTCTCCTCCTAAAGGACTGATGGACACAGAGGAAACAGTTATCTAACAACGATCAATAACTTCCCATGCATGGGTACAGTATCGTTGACAAGTGCAATGGTATATACATTTTTGCTGAGGTGCTAAAATATCGGCACATTCTCTGTAGCTTGTGAGTCATAGTAAACCCATGGCAGGTTAGCAGATGGTGAGCTGAGTGAGACAGTGTGCCATGTCTCTCATATATTTTGAAATAAGTGAGAAACATATTCTCTATAAGGAAAACAGAGCCACAATATTTTCCTTTGAAGGCAAATCCTGGTCTTCCTGTATGACAGCATGTTGACTGCAAGGAAGAAGAAAATCATTTTAAGGCATTACATAATGCCTGCATCACTCAGAGCCACTCCATGGGCTACTACTTCACCATAGTCTCAGCTTGCCAAGTCACATCTTCTCCAGCATTGTGCCTTACAATCCTATTCATATAATGCTGACAGTGTTTACAAGCTATCACTGACTATACCATTCCAAACTCTACTTTTTCAAGTATTGCAAAAAATATACTGTTGGTGCTATGCATGTGTAAACATGAGAAGGGACTGCAGTTAACCCAAAGTATAATAAAAATATATTTTACTTTAAAAAATATGCTTTGCTGCCTTTTGAGACACCACTATAAAAAGCTGTTAAAGTTGAATGCATGTGCCAACTGTTTACACCAACAAAGTATTTTAAAGGAAAATAAGTGTCTTGCCAACTGCTTTAAAAACAAATATTGCCAATATATTTAAATAGCCAAGCATTCATCTTCTCTTTCTTCAGTGCCTAAACAACTTGCTTAAAAAAGAAGTAAATACCAAAATAAAGACACAATAAAGAAGTAGTAGCTTTCTAAAGGGGCACCATAGTAGATACATCCACACAGATGCAGGATCTAATGCAGCAAGCATCTCTGAGCAGTATATTGAATCTGGAATGCCAAAAGAAGCTTTTGTTTCTAAGTGTAATGTACAGAGATTAAGATACACAGCATAATCTCATTTGGTTGTTATTATTGCTTTCTTGTTTTGATCTCTGTAATGTGTTTTCCAAATGATTAGTCCTTCTAATCTTCTTGTCAGTCTACTTCAGTGACAGCTCAGAGTACCCCAAGATTATAAAGTTTCCAAAACATGAAAAAAGAACTAATTCACATAGCTCGGCACTAGTCTAAAATGTTTCAGACCTGAACAGAGTTGTGAGACAAACACATATTATATGACTTTGAGAATAATACTTTTTTAGCAATTTCAGTAATATTACGCTTCAAACAAATTCAGTCTGCTTGTTTAAATAGCTCAACAGACATAGTGAGGAAGTCCAAGTCTCCCTACAGTGCTTTAGCAGATACATAATCTAGTGAAGAACAGCTTGATAATCATTAACTAGAGGAAACAGAACCAGGAAAGTCTTATAAAAAAGAAAAGTGCTTCTCTTAAAGAAATAGAAAACAAGGTGGAAAAGGAGATAAGAGCTGTGACAAAGAAGAATTACAGATCCTTGGCAGAAAGGTTATTTTTTAATCTATTTGGTAGCAATCTGAACCTAAAGCAAGCTCCTTTAGGCTCATTGTGAAATGTTTGCAGTTCTGGGTTAGCTATCACAAAACAGTGATACTATCTTTGTGCTACCTATTTGCAAATCATTGAAAAAACCATGCATTTTCCAATCAATTCATGAGTTATTTATTACTAATGCTGCTATTATTTTGTACTTCCAGGTACCCAAAATGGTTACAAGGACATTTCCTACAGAGTTTATAAAACTAACACTAAACCACACCAAATGTAGGCTTGCCCAGAGAATTTCATGCCAAAAGACTCATCTTACTTTCTCTTTGTTCTCTTTGTATAGCACATGTAAGTGGAATATTTACTTTTTGGATCAAACCCAATTGCTTTTTTTAACCATAAAGTTGTCTCTCTTGAGCAGAATTTCCTTTCAGAGCATTGCACTGTGGTATTTGGCCAGAGCACACCAAGACTGCAAATGTGCACCGTTTCCTCAGGCATCCGAATGTAGGCCAGGCAGGGACTCACCAGGAGGACTATCAGTGCTGCAGCTCCCTGTTTGCATCCCCGCTCTCACACACCCACATTTTGTCATGTAGAAAAATGAGCATCCAGGGGGATGCCAGTGCCAGGCTCCCCTCGGTTTCATTTGAATGGGAGCATCTCTCTCTCTGTCACTCTGTCATTAGCCACTCACGGACTACCTGAATGGCACTCCACCTCCACAGGGCAGGCTCGTGCCTCTTTCACACTGAACAAGTCATTTTGCTTGTATCTTACAGTCCTTGACAATTCCTGCTCCAGTAAGATGTAATATTTATGCTGGGGAAACCTTCCAAAGAGCTTGTTGTTTGAGCTGTTCAGTGACAGAAATGTCCTTCAGACTGATCTGCTGCCCTAATTTTAACCACTGCATCTGCTTTGCATGCTATGAACCACTGTTCTTTTTATAGTTTCATCTGTTTTTCTTTAAGCCTACAGCTTCTTCTATTGATCTCCTGACTCAATAAACTCCATGATCCAAGCTTTCTTCTTAAGGATCTGTCTTCTCCATGATGGATCAGAAACTACCGGAGGTAGTGGACCTATGTAAACCGTACAGAAAAACAGGCTGCAGTTTTTGCTCTTTCTGGACTCCATCTTTGCCTCAGGCACCAATGTCATAGTGAAACTTCAAGCTACTTCCTTTCTTGCTTCACAACTAAATTCTTATCCTGGCTTATTTACAATCTGCTCCTAGACCATTTGTTTTTTAAAGATGGATTCCCCGTCACCTTGGTACTCTGAGTCATTAAACTCATGATTAAGCCAATCTGTCTTTTAGTCCCTAGATCTGATCAGCTTCAAACCCATTGCCTTGACTGTGCCTGAACAAAGTATTTGTGCCATTTTCTTCAATGCACATAGCCTGAATCACCACCCAACAGGTGCGTCCAACCCAGCCAGGCTGCCAGCACAGCCCAGTGGCGCTCAGTAACCCTAGCATGCAGGGAATGTTTTCCAGGCTGCTTTGGAATACAACAATTGTTTATAAAGTTTCAAAATCTATCAACACCTATGTCCCTGGATCTCTAAAGGATGGGCAATCTCTCTGAAGTCTTTAAGGTGTCATGACTGAGCGCATGACAACCTAAAATCTGTCATAAGCAATCCACCGCTTGGTAAAGGACTTTCTCTCCACTCTCTCTGCAATGCTGAACAGGCATTAGTGAAGCATGAAGTTATATATAATTAGTGTATGCATGAGCAGACAATAGGCTAGTTAATATTTCTGCTTCATACCTGTATTGTCATACATGATTAACATTTCATAACTTTCAGAGCAGCAACACTATGTGATAATGCCAAAACAGAAAAGGGCTAGGAGGGAACAGAGATATTTGTGTAAAAGCTGATGCACTGGTTCCTGAGCCCAGTGTACTCAATGGTGCAGAAAAAATACGTGTTGAAGTACAGGTCAGCAGACTGGAGGCAAACAGCTAAATAAGAAGGAAAAGAACTTGGCAAAGAACTTGGCAGACCAGACTGCAAATAACAAAAATTGAATATGAATCCTTAAGTAAAACTGTAGAAGACTCACGAATAAGTGAAGAAGCTGACAGTGAAATGGATGGTCATAGCTGCTCTTTACTGTACAGACCAGAAAAGTTAGTAAGGTGTTATTAAGTAAAAGAGCAGGAGAGTCCTTATAACTTTAGTATAAATCTGACAATACTTTTGTATCATATTTTGCATGAAACTGAAAGTGCAAAAAGCTCTCTGTGATGCCAATAAAGATGATATTCATCAGTTTATAGTTTGCTGCACTTAGATTCAGATGCATTTACATTGCTCACTCAGGCTCACAGAAAGTGAATGTCAGCATTGGGACTAAAGCCCAGCGGTTAAGACTAGAGAAACGTTCAGAGGCCTCAGACAAGATGAGTGTCCCATTGTACAGTGTAAGAAAGAACATGGTGTTGGGACATGGGCTATGGAATCAGAAGGGAAAAGTCTTTCTAAGGACGCAGAAACAAAAGCAAATCTCTTTCTCTAGCTTAATAAGAATTTCACAGATTTCACATATCACTCCTTCTGTACCTTATTTTGTTACGTACTTTGTTCAGATGCTTTAAGCTAAATCTCAGTTGTTGACTTTTCTACTGGGCTGTTCTTGGAAACCTTGTTTCTAAAGATTTTTCTTTTGTCTTTTAATATCTACCACAGCAGATAGTCAGGGCCATAAATAACAAATTTGTTAAGGAGGATGTCAGGTGTGTTTGTGAAGACTTCAAGAAAATAAATAATATCATACAAAGCATAATATCATGTAATACATAATATCATAGAAAACATAATATGTAAAATCATTTATTCAACTGCTATGTGTTTTAGTAAGAAGCAGGCAGTCATCTTAGGTACAGTAAGAAGAGCATAAGTCTTCACAACTCTGACATTTTGCTAAAGAGTTACTTTTCTAAGGAGTTATTCTAGCAAATCCTGGTACCAAGGGGAAGGTCCAGCTTTTGAATGCACGTCTTTGTCCACTGGCTAGAGGACACTGGTAAGGCCCGGCGTAATCCTTGAGAGGTCACACAAGGATAAGACTCATGTCCTTAGCCAACATCCAGGAGCTGTAAGCAAATACTGCAGAGAGCAAACAGTATTTTCAGTAAAAAGAGACTAATTTTGGTGTCTCTGTTTACAACTGTCTCACTTCTCAGTGAATTCACAAACCTCAAACCTCACCTCTCTGTTCATCTTCAGGCGTTTGCAGGTATAAAAATTAGCAATACCTTTGCAGCTGACAGGATTTTGGCGTAAGTCATTTGGCACCTGAATGCTGAGTCCATTCTGTCAGGCGTAAAATATTTATTATGATTCATTTTTTAAAATACTAATTAATTTTCATGCCTTGTATTAGTCACCTGGGAAAAAAAAATATCTACTTCTACTGTTTATGTGCACAACTCTACACAGGCTATCTTTTTAGCAAGAGGACTAAATTTTTCAGAAAATTTATGAATGAGTGCACAAACAAACTGACATAACATCAGCTTATATAATATAATTTTGTACCTCACCATTTCTATTACAAATGTGACGCCAGCTATTCTTTTCATCTTTCACAAAAGACTTTAGAAAACACCTGCAAAAATATTAATTAGAAATTTACCTCCTTAGTGAACTGAGAGGACAGATATTCCCTGTTTACAAAAGCTTTAAATCTGTATTCTGAAAACCTTCCTGTTTAAGATGTGCTTTGTTTTATTCTGATGAGCTAATGTTTTAAATGCTCTTGTCCATCAACAGGATTAAAAAATTATGGTTGCTCTTATTTTCTTCTGTTTATACTTAATGTCAAAGAAAAAGTATCCAGCAATTGCATATAAAAAGCTTTTAGCTCCTATGTGTCTTTTCTAGAGCCTCCTGCTCCTGCTGCTATCCTATTGATTTTCATTTTCAAAATTAATATATTCAGCTGCTTCTGTATAATAAGTGCAGATATTCAACAAATATATGAAGAACAATAGCTCTACTGCACTTATGAGTCTTGTTTAAATTAGATCCCAGGTAAATAAAGTCAGCCTGGAAAAGAAAGTATTCAAGTTTCAATGGACAAAGACCTAATTAATGAAGTAAAGTGTTTTGCCAAAATACAAGTTCAGGTCAAATTTGCAAATTCAATTTAAAACACACATTCTAAAAGGATAGTTAGCCAAATAAATAGAAAAATAAAGCAGGAAAAAAATATTAAGCAGAACTGTTATACAGTAAGGATGGTATCAAGTTTAAAAATTTTAAGCCCAAAAATTAAATGTAACATGCCTACATTTTTAATAAATATGATAAAGTAGAATATGGGGACAAAACTATGGTTGGCATAGTTTTGACTATGAACTGCAACTATAGAAATTAAAATTACCGTATCCAATGTTCATCCAAGGCTAAAATTTATGTGTTCATCCAAGGCATCTCCATCCAAAATATTGAAAGAACTGGCACAGGATCAAACCTGAGATGCTTTGTGACAGAGGAAAAACAAAAGTAGAACTTCCATTTACAAAACAGGGAAAAATAGCAGTCCCAATCACTGCTCGATGTCATCACCATTGAGACCAGGATGATTTTGCTATAAAATAATGTAAAATATTTATAAAGAAAAATGAGATTAAAATACAGCATGTGATTAACAGTGATCAGTTGTATCAAACTGATTGAAATGATCCTTGAATAAATGTTGAAGATTTTTTGTTGTTGCTGTTTTGTTTTTTGAAGATGTGAAGAAGTGAAGAAATGTAATAATGTTAATGTGCCTGGACTTCAGTAAATACATGGGAAATAATTAATCTAGAGAAAACTAGTGGTTGTATCATAAGAAAAGAATTGGTTAGAAATAAAAAGTCTTGCCAAAATGTGAAGTATTGGACTGGAAGGACATTAAGAGTGTGCCTTTAGGAGTAGTAATGGACTCCATCTCATTCAGTGTCCTGTCAGGGAAGATGCCTCATAAAGCCCTTGGTACTGAATTGTGTTGGTGATGCAACACTGGGAGAATAGTACATACCAAGGAGGGCAGGAATATCATGAAGAAACACAATATGGGGAATTGGATTGATTAAAATAGAAAAAAAGTATAATTACAGAAAGTACTTTTATGGACTACAACACTTCGCTGACAAGAAGTCAGTGGAAATGTGAGAAAGGTGCCCTGGGCAGGATGCCCCATTTGAGAAAGCAGGGCTTTTAGTAATGGGGAGAGAGACTAAGACCAAGGTTTGGTAAAGACTGAGCGTGTGACAGGAGCAGGGGGGACACAAGAATTAAAGATAGGTTTGAACTTTTCCATGGAAAAAGTTCTTAAGTGGAATAAATTTAAAAATAATTTTAATTAGATTTTTGATAAAATTTTGGTAATATTGTCAATGGTATTAAATAGCATAGCTGTTTTAGGAAGAACCTAGAGCTGGTATTCCTACATTAACAGCTAAACCCTAAATGTGTTAAATAAGGCCAAGATATCATGCAGAATACAGTAGCTGTAAAGTCACAATAACATAAAATCACAATACTCTAATGAATGGAGGATTAAAATATTCATCTTTAGAAATATGAAATCAAGGAACATTCACCTCTTTCAGGAAAGACTCTGTAGCAGCCACGCCATGTCCCCTACTGTTTGCAGCTATGGTGTTTACATGAGAGAGCTGCAGCCTTGGTTTCCAGTCTGTGTTCTGCGGGAGTCTCTCCGGGCTGCTGAGAATGCCTATAGAATCCAGGAGCATCCCAGTCAGGCAGTTGAAGCACTTGCGTCCATCGGCTCTCGTATCCTACCATCACCTTCTTCTATGCTAGACAGATTTGCAGATCTGTGAAGGCTGCACCTTCATTATAATTAGAAGAGAGAAGTAAAAAAATGGGACCACTAAGCCATCCAAACCTTAAAAGGACATGGATATCATTGAGCTATCAATTAATGTATCAAGTCCACATATCTGTGTGTGCCAGTTTGTGTATATGTGAATAATTTTAGCTTTCTTGAACTTTCGTTTGCATGCAATATGTGGGAGATTCAGCAACTTATTTTTAAAACACACAAAACAGAAGTTTCATTTCCTCCTACTTATAAAAAGGTCTCAGTTCATACACTTCTATGGAAATACAGTCCAGCTTCCTGCTGATTTTTTAGCACGTTTCTGCAAACTTCTCAAAATGTTTTCCTTCACCTTTGTTGATTGTGAAAAAACTCCAAACCAGATCTTGAGGCAAAACACACTGGAATAGACTAGAGGCTCTAAGTGGCTAGCAATTAATTTTTGATATTGTGAGCTGATATACATGGGCCTTTTTCTTAGATGTGTGAAAGCTGGGAAATCAGACTACAGGAAAGGAAAGTCTGGGCCTGCCCAGCACAAGTCATTTCTTCCCCACCTTGTCTGCCACCAAGAAATAAAAAATTTTCCATGGACCACAAGCCCATCATTCCTGAGAAGCTTCTGTCGACTCCCTTGCAAACTGTAACTGAATTTCCTAACTAAAGACTCAGCAAGAATCATCCCCTGCTCCTTTAACACCAGGGTAAGAGCAAACTGTGTGAATCAATGTCCTTCATATACAGTTCACGTATGATGGACTCTACCATGGGCCCTATATCACAGCTTCTCTCCTACTGGACTTTACTGACAGTGTAGCTGTCCTAGAGTCACGTTTCTATGCTTATATTTTTCCTATGCTCAAAGATGTGATTATACTTGCACTGAAACCAACCCGTTTTTTCAAAGTCTTGTCCTTCTTGGAATCACTACCCCACACAAAGGATCTACTCTGACCTAGTAGAAGTGAAAACTTAATACTTATGGCCATGAGAGAGTGATGACAACTCCAGCTTATGGTATTTCCACTGCCTGCCCCTATCATAATAACTTCTCAGAACTGGAGAAACAGAAATGAAGGCAAGAAAATTTAAGTTCTGCTGCCCAGACAGAGGAGAGAAAAAAAAAAAGAGGGAAAGAAGAAGAAAAAAAAAACCAAGGAAGAAATAATCTTAAAATCAACAAAAGTCTTTGATGTTAAGTTTTGAATAATCTCCACTTTCTTCACCCCTGAAACTTCACTTTTAGTATTTGCTTCTTCCTACCTTTTGTTTACCAGATGTGGACAGTGAGTTATAGCAAAATCAACAGAGCTGTCTTTCCAGTTCAAGCCCTTATTCTTGCATGCTTCTTCATATGGTTTTATTTTTAAACATTTTCCCATAAAGATGTAACTTACTTTAGGGCTTACTTTGAGGAAGTTCCCAACAAGTTCCCATATGCGATTGCTTAACCCAGAACAGCTGATCTTTGTAAATCAGCAACAGACCCAGCAGCAGCATCTGACTGGACTAGGTTGATGGGTTTTGCCTATTTGTAGTGCAATCAGTTCACTTACGAGGAGCTGGCAGGAGGCACAATGCCCCCCTGGACCTCATTAAATAGGCTTATTTTGGCCTGCTGAATTGTTACCTCAGGACTTGAGCACGGAGGCTGGAACAGCCCTCTGCTGCAGATACGGAGGGCCTGTCTCACCAGCGGAGGTGGTGTCTTCCTGAAGAGTTTTAAGTCAGGCTCCCTCCTGGTCACTGTTTCTCTAGGTATCACATAAGGATACAATGACACTTTAATGAAAGTGGGTTTAACTCAGACTTGTCAATGTTCACACTGAAGAGGCTCAATCCCACTCTGCAGTCACTTCCCCGTGCGTACCAGCGTCTCCCCACACTGACAGTTTCCAAGCATGTGCTGGCCCTCCTGAGGCTGCTCTGCTCTTCTTTGCAGAGCTAAGCCGTTTTAAACTTACTTAACAAATTGCACAGACATCTTCCCAATGTAAGGGAAACTACATGAGCGGCAGAGTGCCAGCAAAGCCAGGCCGTGCCACGCTCCTCTCCAGGGCTAGGCAGCCTCCGGGCTGCAGGAAAGGGAAAGCCAGAGATGCGTTAACATCACTCCAGTCAAAACTCGTTACTCGGTTCTCGCAGGTATGGGGGGAGCCTGAAAGTGAACTGCAGTCATTACTGCTTCCTAACCTACTCTCATTTTCCTCAGCTGTCATGTCCAACTTTGCTATTTCTACCTCAGACATGCTGGCAAAAGATATACTTATGGAGTGAAGCTCAAGTGCCAAATCCAAAGGTCCCTTGAGGTTGCAGATTATTTTGTTTGGAGTCTCATCTCCACTCTGGCTAAGCAGAAGAGTGAAAACACGACAAATCTTATTAGTCTTTTTTCAGCCCACAAGTATGCAACTTCTGCTACTGTAAAAACTAGAACCTGAGGCTCCAGTTGTGCAAACACCTCAAAACTGCTTTAGAAGACCTACCTGCAGAAGCACTTGAGCTGTGACAGCAGTGCTTTGAGCCTGGTAGAAGAGCAAAACCGTGGACACCTCGTCCCATACCAGCGCTTGATGTGCAGTGCCTGCTGACTCTGCACTGTTGGTGGTGTGTGCAGGAGGCTCGTGCAAATACGGTGGGTACATTAGGCTGGTCAGGGAAGCCCCTGTTGAGTTTTGGACTCCTCCCATGTTGGGCAGCCTCTGGGACTGGTACAGGACTCTCAGCAGAACTGGCGTTCTCCAGCCAGGTTTTGTGCATTTAAGTCAATGGGTATTGGATTGCTCCCAAAGCTGCAGAAGTATTTGGAAAACGGGAAAAAGACTTAGGATCTTAACTGCAGATTTTCATTAGCAAAGATTAAAAGCTACTTTAAGTTAACCTAACTAGAGGCTTTACTTACTAATACAGCATTATACATTTCCAAATCCCTGTAAGTATAGCTAGAGGTGCAGTGTCAGCTGCTTTGCCTGCAGGACTACAGTTGGTGTCTGGAGACCACCCGTGTCTTTCGGTTAATGCAGTGGGAGGTTGTTAGGCAGGCTGCCGCAGGTGGTGCACTAAAATGTCCTGCTGCTTAGCTGTCACCTCAGAGGCAGAATTTATATAAAAGATATATGAGACATGCTTTTCTAAATTGTAATAACTTTATTAATCTGGACAGGAATATCCTGGCCACGGACATCTAAGAAGAAATGAGAGCGCTATTTTTGTTCTTCTGTTTCTGTAAAGAAATATATTTGATAACGTTGGTAGCAGCCAGCTTACTGAGACACCTATCAGAGATGCTGAAGCTCAGAGTTACAGTGGAGCATTTGATCACGACAGCACCCCCAGGCACCCCTGCCCTTCAGGAAGTTTGCATCTCCCGCTGGCTCAGTGGGGCACAGTACTGGCTGCTGTTGTCATGGCTCTGGCTTTGCTGCTACCTCCATCTAAGCCTTTGTTCACTTGATTGAAGCACGGCATACCAAAAAGCAGTGGCAAAATCTCAAGCTTTGTGGGGTGCCTTATTTGACAAAGTTCACAGCTCTGCTACAGCTCCAGTTTATCATAATAAAGTAACTGTTTTAATGTACACAGAGGGTGTTTCTTTTTCCATTCACTCTCCTGTGCTTCTGATTTATTGTGGTTCCATTATGTGTCCCCTAGGAACTGCTCTCACTGTATTTTCAGCAGACATGTCTTGCGGCAGATTGCCATTTAGAAGGTAAGCAGTTATTCCTGTTTCAAGATTTGCCATTCAGCATCTCCATGGAGAAAACTCACATTAACAAAGGAGAAAGCTGACAGCATACAGCTCCTCAAACACAGTCCAGAAGTCAGACTGCGCAGCTAAGCAGAGAGTGCTGCCTTCATGGGCTGCGCCAGCTGAGAGGCTTCAGCAGCATTTTCCCAGGTTCTCTCCATGGGGTGGGACAACAGCTCAGGTCCAGTGTGGCAGTCCCACATCTGCTCAAAACAGACAGAAAGACAGGGTTTGGTTACACTGTTCAGCTTATGATGGGATCTGGACGTGTTTTCTGTTCCTCTCACATGCAGTTCATGTCTTAAATATAGAGGCAAGTCATAACCAATACTACTTGAACTCACCTGCCGTTACAGTTTCAATGCTTATAGATTTTTTTTTTTTAAATGTAATTTTAGTCCAAAGCCTTTTGACTGAGGAGGATTAAAAAAAAACAAATACAGGGATATCACATCTCTCATGCTTAATATCTCTGCTTAGCCTGAGATAAGTTTCTTCCCAACTCATTCAGTTCATTACTGGCCAGAAGCTGAGACTGACTCACTTCCACTGTTTTTCATGTTTATTTGATGAGAGACTACTTTACTAACAAAGCTGCATGGAGGTTTAAGAAACATTTCAAGTTAGCATTAGAAAACTGCCTTTTATTTTTCTCTAATTGGAATAAAACACATTTGTCCAAGTGACCCACATTTTATGTCTGTCTTCTTCATAAAATAAAAGCAAAAGTAGGAAAGTTCCATAAACTGAACTCCTAACATAGGGCTGTTCCCAAAGCACTTGTAAGGAGCCATTGCTGATGTTTCCTAAAATTTATCCATCAGAATTGGAATGAAGTATGCAGATAAGTTTTTGGTTTCGGGCTATTCTGCCTATTTACTGACACAGAAAAAAATAATATGCCTTAAAGAAATAGGTAGCATGGGCGCTTAAAAATGGAATTAAGTACATTTATTATTATGTTGGTATCAGCTGCGTAAATTTCCAGTAAAGTTAAAATCCAGTGGTGTATTTCCCATGTTTACTTACAGAACTTAACCCACTGTTGGTATTTCATCAAGACTATGTCTTAATTGCTCACAGTCACAACAGGATAACACCTTGGTCATTACCTAAAAACCTTTATGCTTTTTCTGAATTATTTTTAATATTTTTGTTCACCAAAAAACACCTGTGTTGCTAATTTATACTACTAGTTTAATCAAGTTTCATTAGAATCTGTCCTGCCTTAAGTTCAATCTCAAATAACTTCTACGCATGCCTCTCTACAAGATTTCTTCTACGACTGGCAAAATTAGTTTAAGACTCTTACCCATCTTGAGTGGTATGCGCCTCAAGATCAGCTACACCCTGGTAACTGAAGGTGTATAAATACTGAGTTGCAAAAATGAACCTGTAGGATTAAACCACGCAGCAGTACTCACAGCACTGAATGCAAGGAATTGTGAGAGATTGTGCAGGTTTCACCTCGCCATGAGATCCTGACCCCCCCAGGGAGCTTCCCAGCTGCCTGCTGTAAGTTGAGGAGAAAAAACTTCAATGGCTTTTCCTGAAGTAGTATTACACTGTTTCACTTCTGACAGGCTCTGTGGAAGACAGGACACTAACACTAATTTAAATAATTGCTTAAAAATAAGTATGTATGAGAAATATCTTTTTCAATGAGTTCTCCCAAGGACAGTGGCTTCAGACTGAACTGTTAAATAGATCAGTTCTAGAAGGGACGTAGCACTACCAGTGCAAACTGTTTACACTTCAGTTACAGTCACTAGGTCCCAGTGGAGACGTTTACTCCTAACTACATCCCTTAGGCAGGGAAAAAAAAGGAAAAAAAATGGGGGTTTACTGTTCTAGTGCTTAATTATCTTCCATTTTCAATTTTTATCATGAATTAAGCTGTGCAATAGATCCCAAGAATCATTGATCTGTTTAAATAACCAATACGACACACACCAGCCCACCAGAGCCATCTGACACTGATTTCTTTCGTTTCCATTTGTGGAGCAGGCAAATTATATACTGTACTGTTTGAACAAACCTATCCATGTGATTTCATCAGAGATCTTCATTTGTGGTGGTAAGTTCCACCACAGCACTTGATGGTCTGTTTTTCATAAATGGAAACATTTCTGGCTCTTGGAGGGTGAAGGAGATGACATTTCCGTAAGAGGAGTCGCTGCATGTACATTTGTGGTTCTCATTGGCATAAGGCTAGTAAATGCTAAACTCACAGGGTTCAGGATCATATATATGTTAACCACAAACTTGTTTCTTCTCTGAAGGAATTGAAAAGGAGCTTGCTGGAAAGATATTTCCACCCATTTGTGATATGTTTTACAGCTTAGGAAGGCTAATTTCATAGGCAGTGTTTACTCTCATTCAGCAAGATTGTTTCCATAAGAAAAGTGGCACTATTCCCTGGTCTAAATATACATTAAGTAAAAAGACTTCTTGCAGCCAGAATTTAAAATTGCACAAGCATTGACTGAGCAATTGAACCAACATTCAGCCTCTGAGACTGGAGCATGTTGAGTTCTGGGAGGCACCGCAGAAGAACAGATGTATCCTCCATTTTGGGAGTATGTCTCTCCCTCACAGGGTGAAGGATGCCTTGTAGCACAGGGCTTCTGTCTCTGCCTCAAGAAAGTGTCTCCTTAAGATGTCTCCTACAACCACCCAGCAGACACAGAGGCCACCCATGTCCAATAGACTCAATGGAGTAAATGCTGCACCAGCAACATTTCCTTCTGGGTCCTTAAGTTCAGGTTCTTGAGCCTCTGGATTTGACTTGTGTTGTCAAGCAGAAGCAGCAAAGTCAAGCCTCTAAAAGCAAAGCTTGTGAGGAGCCCTGAGTGACAGAAGGTTAGAGGAAAATTAATTGCCCAAAAGAAAACATGTGAGGGAGCTTAATTGGCTCCCTAACACAGAGAGCGAAGAAACCTAATGCTAGGTGCCAGCTGGTTACACCATCTTCAGCAGCTCACCCAGTCCTCTTGCCATGCAACTGTGACACCAAATATGGGGAAAAAGTATTTGAAGCAGCAAGGGTTTTTTAAATTTTTCTTAGATAGCACTCTTTACATGCCAGAGAACTTTTTGTCTTTATGTACAAGGCCTTACTGCCAGAAGTGTTGATATTCAACACAAGTATTTTGTCATTTATTATTACAAAATAAAGGATAACATTTTTTCTACAGATAGTTTATTTTGTCCCCTGAGTATTGCTTTAGACTATTGGCAGTCTAACTGCCTACTATTTCTCAGAAAGCTAATTTGATCAATCCCGTAGCAGGTAGATCCATGGCCTTCCTCCAGACGATATTGAAAATGCTGGTTTAGCATCAAGGAGGTTATAAATCCCCACTATGTGATCAAGCTGAAGGTTCAAGGAACAGCTATACTGAAAAATAAGTAGTTATGTTCTTGCTACAGCCCTGAGATAATTTCTAAGCTAGCTGGTCCCTCTAGAGTGACTTATATGCCAGAACAGCATATCAACTCAAACAATACTGTAAAGCAATCCCATAGATTTCTAAATTTTCTAATGTTAAGAGATAACCACATAGATTGACAGACCAAATAAAAAAATATTTGAGAGAAAATGAAATCTTCTGGGTCCTGGACATGTAAAAAAAAAAAAATCAAACTTCCCTGTATTTAGACATCCCAGGAGAGTTTTCCATCAACATGCTTCCTGCAGTTGGGAAACTTTGGTACTCTGAGACGACCAGTAAACCTGACTTGTGTTAAAGATCACATGTTCTGGCACTATAACTTAGCTTCCCATTAACATCCTCAGGAATATTCCTTTGTCTTGGAGACTGATTGTCCTGGTTTCGGCTGGGATAGAGTTAATTTTCTTCCTAACAGCAGGCATAGTGCTGTGTTTTGGATTTAGTAGGAGAAGAATGTTGATAACATGCTGATGTTTTTAGTTGTTGCTGAGTACTGCTTATGCTAGTCAAGGACTTTTTCAGCTTCCCATGCTCTGCCAGGCGCACAAGAAACTGGGAGGGGGCACAGCCAGAATAGTTGATCCAAACTGACCAAAGGGCTATTCCATACCATATGACGTCATGCTCAGTATATAAACTGGGGGGGGTTGGCCGGGGAGCAGCGATCGCTGCTCGGGAACTGTCTGGGTATCGGTCGGCGGGTGGTGAGCAATTGCATTGTGCATCACTTGCTTCGTGTATCATTATTATTATTATCATTATTATACTGTTACTATTAGCATTACTATTTTACTTTATTTCAATTATTAAACTGTTCTTATCTCAC
The DNA here is from genome assembly GCF_030463565.1 of Pelecanus crispus. Lineage (NCBI taxonomy): Eukaryota > Metazoa > Chordata > Aves > Pelecaniformes > Pelecanidae > Pelecanus > Pelecanus crispus. Next base: position 17,099,785 of record NC_134651.1, on the reverse strand, counting down.
CCCAGGAGTGTTTCTCACTCTTACTCCTCCAATTCTCTCCCCTATCCCATCGGGGTAGGGGGAGTGAGCGAGCGGCTGCGTGGTGCTTAGTTGCTGGCTGGGGCTAAACCACGACAGTCCTTTTTGGCGCCCAACGTGGGGCTTGAGATAACAACAGATTAATCAGAGTGTATTAAGGAGTCTGTTAACAGTTGCCGGTCACGATATTAGTTCTTCTGATCTGCACCATGTTCTTTTTTTTGCAGCACGCGTTAAAGCTTGCTGTCAGTTTGTGTAGTGTGCTATGCTCTGCAGTGATTCATGATCTTTTGCTTGGGAGGTTCCTTATCAAAGCCCTGACCTTGAGCATTCTTTGGTATTTGGGTTTCATACAGAAGTCACTACTGTACTTCGGGTACTACCTCATAGAGAGAGTTAGCAATTATACTTCTTACTCTGAGAGGCTTGTTGTGGAGGAAATACAGAATGGCACCTTTGCTGCTTTCTTCTATGATGTTTCCTCCTTCATTACAACAACTTTCCTGTATCTTGAACACCCCTGGGCTGTTAAGATACTTCTATTGATAATTCTTGGGAATGTTGTTTCCATTTTGATAAAGGTCAGTAAGCAGTTTAAAAATACCATCCAGAGATCTACCCCAAGGCTGGATAGTTATGAGTGGCAGGGTGTGTGGGATTGTATGCGCAAGTACCTAGGGCAGTGGGGACCTCCAGTGTTTTGGAACTTTACCCCTGAACAAGTGCAGAATCCTGAAGAACTAGTAAAGTATTTGGAAGAAGTATGTTCTCACCCTGGCAACTCCAAAGAGACACAACTCATTGCAACATGCTGGGGACTGGCCCATGCTTATAGAGCCCTGTTTAACACTATTCAGTACCCTCAAGGGAAAGAGAAGGTCTCTGGATCTGATGACAAAACAACAGGCACTGTGGCTACTCCAACCACAGCCACAAGCACTGCAGCTACTCCAACACCCACCACAGGCTCTGTGGCTACTCCAACCACAGCCACAAGCACTGCAGCTACTCCAACACCCACCACAGGCACTGTGGCTACTCCAACACCCACCACAGGTACTGCAGCCACTCCAACCCCAGTGGCAGGCACTGCGGCTAAACCAGAGAACCAACCTGCACCGGTATCAGTTGCCCCTATACAGAAGAAGAAATACACGAGGAAATCAGTTCGTTTAGTAAGGGATGAAGATGAACCAGGGCCATCACGAGAACCAGAGGAGGAAGAACCCATAAATGAGATGGTGACCACCCGATCCCTATCCCTGAGTGAGCTGCGAGATATGCGAAAAGATTTCGGTCGTCATCCAGGCGAGCACATCATCACCTGGCTGCTCCGATGCTGGGATAACGGGGCCAGTAGCCTGGATTTAGAGGGTAGGGAAGCCAAGCAGCTGGGATCCCTTTCCAGGGAAGGGGGCATTGACAAAGCAATTGGAAAAGGGGCAAAACCGCTCAGCCTCTGGAGGCGACTTCTGTCAAGCGTGAAGGAAAGGTATCCCTTCAAGGAGGATGTTTTATACCGCCCAAGCAAATGGACCACTGTAGAGAAAGGTATCCAGTACCTGAGGGAATTAGGCGTGCTGGAGGTGATTTACAGTGACCTGAATGATGAGCGGTTAACCAAAGACCCAGATGAAGTCAGGTGCACACAATCCATGTGGCGGAAGGTGGTACGGAGCGCACCAGCATCGTATTCCAACTCGTTGGCAATACTAGCCTGGAAAGACGACGAGGCACCAACGGTGGATGAAGTGGCTAGACAACTCCGGGACTACGAAGAAAAGCTCTCTTCCTCCCTACGGGCCTGTGTCTCGGCTGTGGAAAAACTGTCTGAAAAAATATGCCAAGAGTTCCAACAACTCAGAGAGGATCTGTCCTACTCCCCACCTGCACGGACCAGTGTCTCAGCCATTAGGAGTCAACGTCCCTATGCTCAAGAGAGAGGATATAGAGGATACACACCACGGGGCACCCTGTGGTTTTACCTGCGTGATTATGGAGAGGACATGAGAAAGTGGGATGGAAAACCCACCTCAACCTTAGAGGCACGGGTGCGTGAGTTGCAAGGAAAAACTATTAGAAAAGGCGGTGCTCCCAGGAAAATTGCAGCTCCAGTTTCCAGTGAGCAGTTCCCGAGACAGAGTAAGAGGGCTAATTTTACTTCCGACCTTGATCAGGGGACTTTTGATTCACATTTACAGGAAGTGAACAACGAATACTGTGACCAGTGTTAGAGGGGCCCTGCCTCCAGCCAGGTGGAGGAAAGGGACAACCGGGTTTACTGGACTGTGTGGATTCGATGGCCTGGAACGTCAGACCCACAGGAGTATAAGGCTCTAGTGGACACTGGTGCACAGTGCACGCTAATGCCATCAAACTATAGAGGGGCAGAACCCATTTGTATTTCTGGAGTGACAGGGGGATCCCAACAGCTCACTGTACTGGAAGCTGAAGTGAGCCTAACTGGGAATGAGTGGCAAAAGCACCCCATTGTGACTGGCCCAGATGCTCCGTGCATCCTTGGCATAGACTACCTCAGGAGAGGGTATTTCAAGGACCCAAAAGGGTACCGGTGGGCTTTTGGTATAGCTGCTTTGGAGACAGAGGAAATTAAACAGTTGTCCACCTTGCCCGGTCTCTCAGAGGACCCTTCGATTGTAGGGTTGCTGAAGGTTGAGGAACAACACGTGCCGATTGCTACCACAACTGTGCACAGGCGGCAATATCGCACCAACCGAGACTCCCTGATTCCCATCCATAACCTGATTCGTCGACTGGAGAGCCAGGGAGTGATCAGCAAGACTCGCTCACCCTTTAACAGTCCCATATGGCCAGTGCGAAAGTCTAATGGGGAGTGGAGACTAACAGTGGACTATCGTGGCCTGAACGAAGTTACACCGCCGCTGAGTGCTGCCGTGCCAGACATGCTAGAACTTCAATATGAACTGGAGTCAAAGGCAGCTAAGTGGTATGCCACAATTGATATTGCTAATGCATTTTTCTCCATCCCTTTGGCAGCAGAGTGCAGACCCCAGTTTGCTTTTACCTGGAGGGGTGTTCAGTACACCTGGAACCGACTGCCCCAGGGGTGGAAGCACAGCCCCACCATTTGCCATGGACTGATCCAGACAGCACTGGAACAGGGTGAAGCTCCAGAACATCTGCAGTACATTGATGACATCATTGTGTGGGGCAATACAGCAGAAGAAGTTTTTGAGAAGGGAAAGAAAATAGTCCAAATCCTTCTGAAGGCTGGTTTTGCCATAAAACAGAGTAAGGTCAAGGGGCCTGCACAGGAGATCCAGTTTTTAGGAATAAAATGGCAAGATGGACGTCGTCAGATCCCAATGGATGTGATCAACAAAATAACAGCTATGTCCCCACCAACTAGCAAAAAGGAAACACAAGCTTTCTTAGGTGTTGTGGGGTTTTGGAGAATGCATATTCCAAATTACAGCCAGATCGTAAGCCCTCTCTATCAAGTGACCCGGAAGAAGAACGAATTCAAATGGGGCCCTGAGCAACAACAAGCCTTTGAACAAATTAAACGTGAGATAGTTCATGCAGTAGCCCTTGGGCCAGTCCGGGCAGGGCAGGATATTAAAAATGTGCTCTACACCGCAGCCGGGGAGAATGGCCCTACCTGGAGCCTCTGGCAGAAAGCACCAGGGGAGACTCGAGGTCGACCCCTAGGGTTTTGGAGTCGGGGATACAGAGGATCCGAAGCCCGCTACACTCCAACTGAGAAAGAGATACTGGCAGCATATGAAGGGGTTCGAGCTGCTTCAGAAGTGGTTGGTACTGAAGCACAGCTCCTGCTGGCACCCCGACTGCCGGTGTTGGGCTGGATGTTCAAAGGGAGGGTCCCCTCTACACATCATGCAACTGATGCTACATGGAGTAAGTGGGTTGCATTGATCACACAACGGGCTCGAATAGGAAACCCCAGTCGCCCAGGAATCTTGGAAGTGATCATGGACTGGCCAGAAGGAAAAAACATTAGAATATCACCAGAGGAGGAGGTGACACGTGCTGAAGAGGCCCCACTGTATAATAAATTGCCAGAAAATGAAAAGCAATATGCCCTGTTCACTGATGGGTCCTGTCGTCTCGTGGGAAAGCATCGGAGGTGGAAAGCTGCTGTATGGAGTCCTATACGACAAGTCGCAGAAACTGCTGAAGGAGAAGGGGAGTCGAGTCAGTTTGCAGAGGTGAAAGCCATCCAGCTGGCTTTAGATATTGCTGAAAGAGAAAAGTGGCCAGTCCTTTATCTCTATACTGACTCATGGATGGTGGCAAATGCCCTGTGGGGGTGGCTGCAGCAATGGCAGCAGAGCAACTGGCAGCGCAGAGGCAAACCAATCTGGGCTGCCGCATTGTGGCAAGATATTGCTGCCCGGGTAGAGAACCTGGTTGTAAAAGTTCGTCATGTAGATGCTCATGTACCTAAGAGTCGGGCCACTGAAGAACATCAAAACAACCAGCAAGTAGATCAGGCTGCTAAGATTGAAGTGGCTCAGGTGGATTTGGACTGGCAACATAAGGGTGAATTATTTATAGCTCGGTGGGCCCATGACGCCTCAGGCCATCAAGGAAGGGATGCAACGTATAAATGGGCTCGTGATCGAGGGGTGGACTTAACTATGGACAGTATTGCACAGGTTATTCATGAGTGTGAAACATGCGCTGCAATCAAGCAAGCCAAGCAGTTCAAGCCCCTTGGGTATAGTGAACGATGGCTGAAATATAAATATGGGGAGGCCTGGCAGGTTGATTACATCACGCTCCCACAGACCCGCCAGGGCAAGCGCTATGTGCTCACCATGGTGGAAGCAACCACTGGGTGGCTGGAAACATATCCCGTGCCCCATGCCACCGCCCGGAACACCATCCTGGGCCTTGAAAAGCAAGTCCTGTGGCGACATGGCACCCCAGAAAGAATTGAGTCAGACAACGGGACTCATTTCCGAAACAACCTCATAGACACCTGGGCCAAAGAGCATGGCATTGAGTGGGTGTATCACATCCCTTACCATGCACCAGCCTCCGGGAAAATTGAGCGATACAATGGATTGTTAAAGACTACCCTGAGAGCAATGGGTGGTGGGACGTTTAAACATTGGGATACGCATTTAGCAAAAGCCACCTGGTTAGTCAACACCAGGGGATCTGCCAATCGAGCTGGCCCTGCCCAATCAAAACTTTTACGTACTGTAGAAGGAGATAAAGTTCCTGTAGCGCACATGAAAAATATGCTGGGGAAGACAGTCTGGGTTACTTCCCCCTCTGGCAAAGGCAAACCCATTCGTGGGATTGCTTTTGCTCAAGGACCTGGGTGCACTTGGTGGGTGATGCGAAAGGATGGGGAAGCCCAATGTGTACCTCAAGGGAATTTGATTTTGGGTGAAAATAGCCAATGAACTGAATTGTATAATATTAATTGCTTTATAATACTGTATGTTATCTCTTAACTATATGTTATCTCTTAACTGCATGTTAATATAATAATATAGTAGGTTAATATTAAGTATATAATACTATATATTATGATTGCTATATGCCGCATCAATGGTATTGCAGTAAGAATTGCCCAGCCTAAGGAAAATGAACTTTGATGAAACCATGTTGGAATGAGAACTGACTTCAGCATGCAACAGTCCAACACTGCACACCACCTCTCCTGCTCTGAAAGACTGTGATGACAGATGGAACCCAAAGTCATGGGCTAAATGAACTCAATGGACATTTTAGAGGGATGGGCCATAGACGAAGGGAATGATATCTGTGTGTATATCAAGATAGGGAAAGGGGTGGTGATTAATTGGAACACATTGGAAAGGGGAGGGCCTGTGCATGACGTAGATGGTATAGAATAAGGGGTGGATACTGTCCTGGTTTCGGCTGGGATAGAGTTAATTTTCTTCCTAACAGCAGGCATAGTGCTGTGTTTTGGATTTAGTAGGAGAAGAATGTTGATAACATGCTGATGTTTTTAGTTGTTGCTGAGTACTGCTTATGCTAGTCAAGGACTTTTTCAGCTTCCCATGCTCTGCCAGGCGCACAAGAAACTGGGAGGGGGCACAGCCAGAATAGTTGATCCAAACTGACCAAAGGGCTATTCCATACCATATGACGTCATGCTCAGTATATAAACTGGGGGGGGTTGGCCGGGGAGCAGCGATCGCTGCTCGGGAACTGTCTGGGTATCGGTCGGCGGGTGGTGAGCAATTGCATTGTGCATCACTTGCTTCGTGTATCATTATTATTATTATCATTATTATACTGTTACTATTAGCATTACTATTTTACTTTATTTCAATTATTAAACTGTTCTTATCTCACCCCAGGAGTGTTTCTCACTCTTACTCCTCCAATTCTCTCCCCTATCCCATCGGGGTAGGGGGAGTGAGCGAGCGGCTGCGTGGTGCTTAGTTGCTGGCTGGGGCTAAACCACGACACTGATGTATGCATGTACTTCTGCTTGGCCTGGCAGAAGCTGTGGGAAGGAACTGTCCACATTTGGGCAGAGTTGTTGGTAACTTTCTTGCCTGTATTGCATCTCTGCATGCCTATGATAGAGGTGCTAACTTCTGTGTGGAAGTGTTAATTAATAACAGTACTTAAGGTCACCTCTCTACAGTTGAAATTCCTTCCCTGTAGAGAAGAACAGAGAGTAGCAGTGATGCAAAAGAGCATGCTAAAGCCACTGTAAATATAACAAACAGGCATTTCTAGTCCCACAGCTTCTCTTCTTACAAAAAAAGATGAACTATTTGGATGCTAGAGTATAACTTCTCAGAGATTACAAGCACAGACAGATCCTCTGCTACAGAACTGGCATCTCAATTTACCTAACAAAGATTTGCTGATTTGTAGGAAAAGCTTGTAAGTTGGTAACAAAGTGGAAGAGGAATGCAATAGAGCCATGACATCTCTTTCTGTGAAATAATATGCAAGACAACGTACAACTCCTGCAATTCCTGCCTAAGCACCCTCTCCAGGAAAAGTGCTTGAAGGACAGCAGAGTGAGGAAGATGGTAATTCTGTGGAATACAAAGACCAAGATTTTCCTTAAGGACTCCCTAGGCTCTGGGGTCAGTCTTCACTTGCAGGAATTTGTCTTCAGATTTGTCACCTCAAATGGCTTATCTCAGTCAAAAATTAAACCCAGCGAGGATGCTAAGAGGCTAGTTCAGAATGTAATAAAAACTATGCAAGAAAGGTACCTTCTGTGGTCTCTTCTCCTGGGCAAGAGGGTACTAAATCAGGTAAAAGAGCAAGCAGAGACCTGGATTTGTTGAAATATATGACAGAGAAAGAGAAAACCCTTTGTGTAAGCCATTTTCCTGCATGGTGAGTCAGGGAATTTACATCCCATTATGTGCTCAGCAAGAAGTGTAAAAATACAACTCCTTCAAGCGTGTGTGAATAGACACTCAGGATCAATCTACACGATGAAGCCTTTGTTTTCAGTATCCTATGTGCTAGACCTTCACATAGACAATGAACAAGGAATGTCAACTACAAAAAAATAAAATCAATAGGGCATGTATTAACATTTCACTATGTCAGATCTATGAAGGCTGGATGATCTCAGACATGCAAATAATGTGATGAGATTATCCTATTACACATCTGCCACTCATTTTTGTTGCATGATTGAGACAAACATGGCCAGAAAAGCAGTGATGCTGCCAGCCAACATGGAGATGGTAGGTTAGGAAGCTCTGTGGTGTGGAGTTAGGCTATAGTCAAGTTATACAGTCATTTGGAGAGAGATACTAGTTACACTCTTTTCTGACAGCTAAGATCCCTACATCCAGAAAGCTGCTTCTCTGAATTTTGTCTGGGAGGAAGGTACCAGGCATCCTTCCCCATGTGGGAGCAGCTGGATGAGTGCTTGGATGAGCCCTGAAGCCCACATGGGACTGTGCCTGGTATGTCTCTGTCTACCAGAAACTCACAGTTTTTGCAGTCAGGCTTGACTTATGCAACTCCTTCTGAGCAAATGGAGTTGCAGCTTCTTTATCCACCTGCCACAGTGCATGCTAGCTGTGCTGCTATAGATCCTTGTATTGAATTCAGCCCTAAAGCTATTAGAGTTTCACAGGTACTAAATTCTCCAACATAATTTTTAGAAATATAAAATAAGGCAGTAAAGTTGTTAACTTAGAACTCACTTGATATATTGTCAGCTCGAGGCCTTTCTAAGAAAACACATGGCAGAAAAGCAAAACAAAACTCAACAGCAACATAAATTCTGAGTTCATAAAATGTTCAGTGCAATTTGCAGCATCGATATTTGTTACAGTCCTGTCTTATACTGCCAGGAAATATTTAAACATACTTAAATATATACGCATGATCCAACCTGCCAGACAAAACTATGTGCTACATAAAGACAGATGGGAATGAGCTGTGTATTCTGTAGTCGACCACTGGATTGTATCATACTAAGACTGGTCATAATCATAAAGTTGGTTCATGCAACTATTCATATTTACCTAGAAGTTCTCAAGATAGTCATTGAAACAACTGTTCTTTTCTTACCCAAGAAAACAAATGCAGAGAGATTGAAAGTATCCAAGCTCTTCTGGATGATGCTATTGTAAGCAAAGCTTGCTTAATATTGCCTTCTTTTCAATCGCACAGGGCGATGGGTAGAGTGTAGCAGTCACCGGACAGAAGATAAAACAAAGTACTCAGAGCTGGCAGCCAGACCAATATAATGCAGCAAAGGTTGGAGACAAAGCCTGTGAATCATTCCAGAGATAAAGTGGTAGGGATTTAAGCTTTGGACAAATACTGCTCTGCAGTAAAAATATGTGAATCTTCATCAAGAAATAAATCTAAACCAGGATTATTTTTTTAAAGGACCTCAAAATTAAATACCTCTGTCATGCAGCAACTCTGTAGTTCACAAGAGAAGTATAGACCATCTTTTCAAGAGATCAGCAACACAATCTGTGCAGCTAATCAGCACAATAGCAGTACAAAATTATTTCATAGGGGCCTATCACATCTGCTTTTAAAACTAGTAGTTGTTTAGACTTTTTTATTTTTAATACATTCTCTGCCTCTCTCACAAAACATCTTTTATGATAGGATTTATGCTTTAGGAGACAGCTTTTAAAATTTTTTATCAGTCTCTGAACAGGAATACGTGTGAGTACATAAATACATATACAGTATGGTGTATGGGTGTTCCTGCAACCTATTACTACCTCTGTGAATTGCAGTTAGGGTTACGTCAGCAATGGAGAACATCGCTATCATCATAAAAAAATAATATAAAACCTTATTACATGCACTCTCTTGGTTAATTATGAAAAAAAAAAAAAAAAAAACACCAACCCAGCAGTCTATTAACTGAACTCCATGGTTATTTTTCATTTTTACTAGCTTATATAATTATTATCTGAATATAATTTTTACTATTTTTAAATATTTTGTTAAATTCTGAATATAGAAATCAGGAACACTTTACTGAGTGTATTTTTGATCAATTTATTTTTGCCAAGCATTGAGAAAATGTATAATTAAAAGTGCTACAGTGCTCAGAAATCTATTTACTGCTTCTTCCAATGGTAGGAATACCTGATACAAAACAACTAAATGAACTTAACTTAAAGCACTTAGGGGAAAAAGTGTTCTCAGGTATTTCTGAGGATGGTGGGAGATGCAGTGGTTTTTTTACAGGAACTTTACACAGGTCTGATACAAATATCCCCGCTATTGTACCAAAACATCTTTAATACTTCAGTGAACCTCACCAACATTTCCTTTTGCATTTACCTCTACAAAGTCTACCTGACTGCTTCCCTGGAAGGACATCTGTGTGCATCATGCTTTCTTTTCAGGGCACAAACAGAAAACTGTGACCTAAGAACTTTGAGAAACAAATGGAAATGAATGAAAAACTTGACCTTGTGACTCCGTTCCTGTTTGCCATCCACCAGTACAGGAGGAATTATATAGTGTCATGGTTTAGCCCCAGCCAGCAACTAAGCACCACGCAGCCGCTCGCTCACTCCCCCTACCCCGATGGCATGGGGGAGAGAATTGGAGGAGTAAGGGTTAGAAACACTCCTGGGTTGAGATAAGAACACTTTAATAATTGAAATAAAGTAAAATAGTAATGATAATAATAACAATATAATTATGATAATAACAATAATAATATACAAAGCAAGTGATGCACAATGCAATTGCTCACCACCCACCAAACGATACCCAGCCAGTTCCCGAGCAGCGATTGCTGCCCCCCAGCCAACCCCCCCCAGTTTCTATACTGAGCATGATATCATATGGTATGGAATAGCCCTTTGGCCAGCTTGGATCAACTATTCTGGCTGTGCCCTCTCCCAGTTTCTTGTGTACCTGGCAGAGCATTGGAAGCTGAAAAGTCCTTGACTAGCATAAGCAGTACTGAGCAACAACTAAAACATCAGTGTGTTATCAGCATTGTTCTCCTACTGAATCCAAAACACAGCACTATGCCTGCTACTAGGAAGAAAATTAACTCTATCCCAGCCGAAACCAGGACACATAGAAAGAACCACAATTTCTGTGGTTGCCAAACTCAAGGAGGAACAACAATATCACAACAACAACAGGAAAAGCCTCCTTGAGTGTACATGGCAGCGAATCAGCTGTGATTCTCCTGCACCATGAGCGAGCAGGAAATGACAGCAAGTCTCAGGTGGCCCTAAAGCCCCAGTAAGGTCCAACCACCTCTGGCCAAGCGAATGTGGACCAAGTGGATCCATACCTTTCCTTGCTAACGGTACAAAAGGGATTTGTTAGACTGTGTCAAGAAAGGGCATGGATGGCACTGTGCATTGGAAGCTCTGAGTTCTTTGTTACCATCTTACAGTGAAGGAGTCATTTTATAAGTAGAGCAAATATAGTCTTTAGAGCTATCTGGGGGAAAAAAGAGAGGAAGGATGTGTATTTCTCTCTTTCATGTTTAAATCTGAAAACAACTTTGACATTTACCATGTCTTCATTTTCAAGTGCCATAAACACTGAAATAAAAATTGCCTCTCATTATAAACTGCTTCTATGTGCTTCTCTAAGATCTCTGGATCATAAGCACAAATATGTTCAAAGTGCCTGATAATTGTAATGACCCTAGATCTGGACATTCTGCATTTGGACACTGAGTATTGTTTTCTTCCTGACAATAAGGCATTAAAACCAACTTTGGAGCATACAAAATTAATTAAATTACTTCTTGGATGTATGAATTTTGAAAAAAAAAACCTGAGAAATAAATTGATAGAAAATAGACTTTTTGATTTCACACAAAAACCAGTAGGAATGCTGTTGTTCATACCACTGTATGTCAGCAACCTGGAAAGTCAGTATGACCAAATGAAAATATAGCAATGTGCTCTGCAGCTTTATTCAAACAGAAATATTGGCTCTGAACACCATGTGCCTCTTGATGCATAACTAGTGGTTTACTGGATTTTTCACCTGATTTCTCTAAGCCGTTATGTCTCCAAAGAGTTAAATCAAGCAGGAAAGTTAAAGAATACAAAATATCTAATCTTCCATATGCAGCAAGAATGGCAAAGCAGGAATGGCTACGTAGAATAAATAAATAAGGATGAACTGGAAATATTTGAATGACCTCATTATTGGAAATATTGTTTATATATCTTGGTTCTGAATTATTTTTATATGCAGGACTTTCCCCTTTCACACTCCTGATGAACTACTCCTTGTATTTTTTCTGGCCGCATGAAGGAGTTAATAGTACTCGAAGTGCTTGGAGCCGTACTGTGGTCTAATAGAAAAAAGGAAATCTGTACTAGGGAAGAAACTCACAGCCTTCCTCCCGCTCATGCCAATGATTCCCCAGCAAGCTGGAATTTCCTTTTTTTGTGGCAGCTAGCCCAGAGCCCGGTCCTCCAGCCTTGGGACCCCAGGATGTTCCTGTGTCATGTGCTGAAGTCTGGCTCTTACACAAAGGGCCAGTGTTGCAACCCTCTTGCCAAGAAGTTCTGTTTCTCTGGTAGCCTTATGAGCTTACACCCTCCCTCTTTCTTCCACAAGAAAAAAGACCAGGAGAGACTTCTGTCTAATCAGGTCTGCTCCTTTGCTGTTGCACCTTAGTGAGCTCTACCATAATGACAACTAGCCTCGATTCGGAGGTGATCAACCTAAACAGTTAATGTTTCTAATGGGGGTATTCGGTGTAGATATTGAACTGGTTCAGGATACTTAAAGAACCATTCTTATGGAATAGGGCTTATTCTTGGGTCTTACACTCCTGCCCAGAGAAGACTAAACACCATCATTGATGGATTTGGAAGCAGGACTGAATTTACATATTCCGCTTATCTTAAAATTCTGGTCAGTTCTACTGGTAACAGGGATGCAGCTGAACCTGTGAGAAAATGAACTGGGCCCTGCTAAGTTAGGAGCATGGTAATGGTGATGTATCAACCACGATAGTTTGTATTTTTCCTGTAAACAAATTTTACTTGTTTGCTATCCTCATCTGTTTGCAAATGGCATGTGCTGTCAATGTATTGACTGCAGTTTTTCCAACATATGGATTGGCTTCAAGGGAAAGAAGGTTTTCTGCACATGAACTCCACTCAAAAGCAAGGGTGGGCAGAAAGGATCAATGTACATTTGCAATTTATGAGCAGTCTTCAATCAGCTTAATTTAGGTGGTCCCTGGACAGTGTAGGTGAATACTTAAAGCTATCCTATTAAGTTTAGGCTAATTAAATTAATTTTGAGCCACAGATACTGGGTTTTAGACTATTGATGTACAAGAAAGTAAAAGAGACCATTTGGATTTAATTTTGATTCCAGGTCTGATCTTTGCAAGACAGTGCCTAAGCAAGGAACTCCCCAGATTCCCATCTATCTTCTGCTCCCTCCCAACTCTTATCTTTATAATAACAAAAAATTCCAGCTGTGAACAGTTAGAGGGCTGAGTTGCTTATCACCACTGGTCCGTAACCAGGGCTTTAAAAAATGCTAATACAAATAACACAAAGCTCACAGAGAAAAATAGATTACTTTAAAATATAAAGTGGAATGGCAGAAAAATGTAAATGCAAGGCCCCTAACTTATCTGCTAAGTCACAAGGAATTAAAAGGGTATTGGGCAAGCTATTCTTGTTAGTCCCTTAAGTTTACTGGAGGTATGTAGTTATGCTTGCAGGCCAATGGACTAAACAGAGGACTTAATTCTCCTCCCAGTTTCCCTCCACCCGATTTACTGACATGATCTACCAGCTTCTTCAACACTAGCATGAGCTCCAACAATAATGATGTGGTTTAGTAAGTATAATGACAAAATCTGTAAGATATTTAGGCCCAAAACTCAGGTTTTCTTACAGATTTCTAAAGGTCTTTTTTAAAAAAAAACAGTACTTCATGAAACATTTTTTTGAGTTGAATGGTTAAAGGATGACTTGCAGTCAGGCACTTCCTGCTACATTTGCAAATAAGAATTGCATTATCATGTAGGTGGCATAGAGTGTCTATACAACTATGGGAAAATAAAAGCTATGAGGCTGGTGGAGTTATCAGCAATGACCGATTTGCTCCGTGCTTCCAGTCCCTCGCCTCCAAGTAGGGCACAGATGAGAACAAGGTACAGTGGTCATCCCTGAATTCAAACTGCCACATTTACCTATTGCATCTGGAATGACTGTCCCAAATAAACATCACACATACAGAGTTAAATATTTTAAATCTGCACATAACTTCTTCAAGGCACAGAGAGGGCAGGGATGTTTTGGCACCTGTAGCAGAATGCAACTGTCCTGCCTTCAGGGAGAAGGACCACCCTCCAAAACAGGGAAATGCTGATCAACAAATTTTGCATTTGTTCATTTTTTTTTGTCTCAGAGTCTTTTCCAATCTGTTTTGTTTTTTTTTTTTTTTTCTTTCCATGCTGAAAACTAGGCATCTCCTCAGGAAGAAAGGAGTAATGTTTCTATTTGAGAAAGAAAGTACTTCAGAGAATGATGTGGTTTGCTAGATGCTGTACACAAACTAGAGTGTCTTCTGTCTGAAGATTTTCCAAGTAAGCACTAGATTCTTCCTCACCATTGTGGATGCTGTACAGTGCCCAAATGGCAACATCTAAAAGAATATGTGAGTTACTATAGGACACTTTCCCACTGCTGTGCAAATATTATGCTGCAGTGACAGACCTTTCTGTAATCGGTGTAATAGTCTGTAATATCACCTAACGCAGAGTATAACCTGTCTGTGTAACTCACTGCTGCAGCAACAGAAACAGTTTGGTTTCAACCAGTTCATTTAGAATATTGATCCCGAAATAAGTGTCTCACATTTTAAAGCCTTCTTGCTGTAACACTTTCAAAACATTCAATGAACTTTTTGTATGACTAAATTTGATCTAATATGTCCAGCATATTTAGCACATTAATCAGGTACTGAAATTGCTAAATTAGGCAGTTTGAGGGCACTGTGGTGTGTATTTTGGTACCTAAGTGGTAATTTTTCACCATGATAAAGAATCTGTGCCTTGACTGTATTTTGTCTTGCATTATTAAGCAATCAGTAATTCTGTCTGCCACAGAAGCCACCAAAACATTATGGGCTTTATAGCTGTAGATGTTGCTGACTGAAAACCAGCAGACACCCACAAACAGACGTTTTACTGATCCTTTTTACTGTCATGGAAACAGTGATGGAGCAATTTGCATAGCCACAGCACCACTGAACTTGTGTGTCAACACAAGCAACAAAAAGAATGGACTGGGCAGGGAGTGATGGGAGTAAATGTATCTTTAATACCGCCACAACAGTTTCCATCCAGTCCCAAGCTTCATAGAAAGCTTTCTGCAAGAGAGGGGATATCATTTTCAATGCACAACAGGTTATGTTACAGAAAAGTGTTTTCTGTTCAATGGCAATAGAGAAACTTCTTGGGCAGCAAGAATTTTCTTCCACATTTAGGAAGGCAGTTCTGATACTGCAGTAGTAAGCAGGTGGGAGATTGAGAAAACTAGATTATCATGGGATGGTAGCAGGTTATGTTATGACAGCGGGGGATGCTGCCCACTGCAAGGGTGGTTGAAAACACTTTGCATTAGCTAGCACCATCATTACAGCCACATGAGTAAAGCAGTGTTTTGCACTAAATGAACTTACTGCTTTTAAGCTAGACTGAAGAAAAAACAACCTTAAAGGTAAATGGAGCAACATAAGATATGATGCAGAGCTCTTGACACTTGAACCCTTCAAGACCTAGACCTCTTTGTTTTGCATCACTTGCTTCATATATTCTTTTCTTGTTATTATTACTACTACTATTGTACTTTTTTTTTTTTCCAATTATTAAAGTGTTCTTATCTCAAGCCAGGAGTGTTTCTCACTCTTACTCCTCCGATTCTCTCCCCCATCCCATCGGGGTAGGGGGAGTGAGCGAGCGGCTGCGTGGTGCTTAGTTGCTGGCTGGGGCTAAACCATGACACAGACGAAACCAGGACAATCACGGAGCAATTTCTAAAGATAAAACTACCTGAAATCTGTCTTTTCTTGCAGCCCCACCAGATTCACTGGTAGTCACCAAGTGAAACTCAACTTTGCAGCTCTTAATAGATTTCTGTATATTAACAGTGAAAGTCTTTTACAGGCATCATCCTCTACAGTTCTCTAGTCTACTCTAGCTGTATAGATCCCGAAGGTTAATAAGGTAAAAACTTTACTTACAAGGGATTTGTTTCCATCAAGAGATAAATTAGAGACAACTTCTTTGTAACAAACAAGGGAAAAAAAGATATATGAGAGTGGTTTGAAATGTTAGCAGGTTAATCATGTTTCAATACCTTTTTGAAAGTTATACTTGCAGATAGTTACTCTAAAATAAGCACGGATATTGATATACGTAGATATAGATCTAGCTGAAAACGTAGTAGTTATAAATAACAATGCTGGAAAATCCTGTGGTTCAAATGAGGAAAATCTGGAAAAGCAGCACTCAGGTTTTATTTTCATCTATAAAAAGAGATGTTAAAATTCTGTTCAATTTTTTATTTTTCTTTTTCCAAAGCCAAGGTTGTCCTGACTTTTCTGGTTTTTCATGTGTTCGCCCTTAGACAGCCTTGAGGCTGGTGGAGGAAGTCAGAATACCTGATGGGTTTTTTTGCACAACTGCTATTTTTTCACAGCTGTATCAAGGATCGTAACCTTTTAAGATGTCTAGATTTCCTTTGTTTGTAATATTAAAGACTTCATCCAGGAGAAAAAGTCATTGGTAAAATTACCATAAGTTGCCCACCAAATACATATGTGAAAGTCAAACAATACAAAGAGTTTCTAGAAACTTTGTTCAAGAGAATGACTACTTAACAGCTTAGTAAAAATTAAAACTTTATCAAATATGAGATACAAAGCATGTCATCTAGGTAGCAAAGCAATGGATGGCAAAAAACATTGCAAAATGTTTGAAAAGACGTCTCAGTGATGACTTGTCAAAGGATGTACTTCATTTTTCATTCTGAAACAGAAATTAGGACTCTTTTACTCATCTACTCAGCTAGTACTGACTACATTCAGACTACACAAGACTGTAAGCAACATAATCAGAGGAGCAGGAGGAAATTTTCTTATTCCCTTGGCTAAGCTAAAATTCCTAGATATGTAAAAGCAAGCCAACCACTTAAAAATTTTGCTTTATAGTCTTAATGACTGTGAAGGAGGACTGAAAAAAGATTATGTGGGTTTTTGCAGGATTTTTTTGCACTTTAAAGAGTTATAAAGAGAAATATCAGCAATAAACATTTTTCAGTTTCAGTATCAAGGACCCAAGGATGACTACTACAACTCCAAATCCTGTGCTCTGAATGCACAGACACATAAGAAATTATTCCATTCTTGATTTCTGATAGAAAAAGGTATTTAAAAAACAAGGCACCCTAAAATGTTTTTAATCATTTGATTAAAATTCTCATTTGTTCTTAATGACTAAAAGTTTCTTTCCTGGTATCTCTGATGTCAGTAATGTATCAGTTCTCTAATTAAAGCAAGCAGCAGAAAAAGAGGGGGCAGGGACGAATCTCTAAGAAAAAGAACTAACAAAAACATCTTTCTTAAGCTTTAGAAACCATTAATATAGGAAAATTTATAGTCCACCTTTAAATGAAGCCAATCTAGCTTTTACTGAGAATATAAACTGCATGTCTTTACCAATGTAGACATATCCTTCCTATTTTATACCAAAACCCTACTTAGGCTTCAATATACATTAAAGTTAAACCGAGGCACCAAAAGCAAACAAGTCTGATAACCTGAAATTCTGTGCAGGTGTTTTTCCAGTAATGAATAATTAAGTATTTTGATTAATCCCTACTCTTGAAGCCAATGGGGGTTTTATCATCAGTTTTAATTGTCATAAGCACACATCTGAATTTTTTAAAAACAGTAAATAAAGATATTTTAATAAAAAGACTGGATATTTAAAAGTATTTTATATAGATTTCTAAATTGGAATTTTTACACTTAGAATAAATGATGGAAAAAGGCTGGTTACTCTCCCAGCTTTGCATACCTACCAATTCAAATTGTTTTCTAAGTATTTCAGCATTAAAATATTGCAGACTCTGAATATAATGGCTTACATCTGTTTCTTTTGGGCTCTTTCATCTCCAGCTTGCAGTTAGAGCACAAGAACACAAAGCACAAGAGGAAGGGAAAGCCACAGCCCATGGGTCTCACAGAACTGTGAGCAGTTCTTACATACATTCCTCCATATAGTGCCAGACAACCCCCAAAGGGTGGGATAGGCTTATACATGCACTCAGACAGGTCCATGAGCACCACAAGGACAAGCTTGGTTTCTGGTGGTTTGGGTCTTGCCCTTGGGAAGAGAAGATGGTGCCTGGCAGCAGCGGCACAGCCTGGGGCTGGATGTAGGCTCCATGCTGCGGTGCACAGCTTGGAGCCCCAGCAACATCCCTCTGCCTCTCACATCAGACAATGGACAAATAATGAGAAAGAATGGAGGGATCAGGTTAGGGGACTGCTAAAAGAAGCAAAAGCCTTGTGTGATTAGAAAGCCAGGCTAAAAGGAAGAGAAAAAAAAAAAAATCTCTGGTGGATTAAATTCCCTGTCTATCCTCATGCCATTGAGTTATGTGAGCAGGAAATGTAAGTGATATCAGACTTTACCCTGGAGGACAACATTATCTGGCTATCACTTTCAGAAACATCTTTCTAAAAGATGAGCCTAGACTCAAAGGTATTTTAACCTGGGAATTAAAGAACTGAAAGGAATTATTCCTCAAAGGAAACCACCCATGTAGTTAATTAGCAATGAGCCCTACCATGACAGGGTGCTTTTTCATAATTTTACTTTCACTGAACTCAAATGAATTGTATATTAGCTTTTTAAAATGCTCTGAAATGAAGATTTTTGGACTTAATATAAGCAGGCATAAGAGAATATAAAGGGGGTTAAAAGTTCAGGAAGATACTTGAGACAAATAATTGCATAAAATGTGTCGGTACATTCTTGAGGAGGAGAAAAAGCAATGGTCGTTTATGAATGTTTAATGATTTTACTCCGGGATCAGCGAAGTCTTAATCAAAGTGGGATGCATACTTAGGCTGATCAAATAATGCATGAAGATTCAAACATTCTTTCTGAATACTAATGTGGCATTATACTTGGACTAAAAAAGTAATCAAGCTTTGAAAAATGTCAGAAGACCTCCAGAGCACATGGAAGAAATACATGATTCAGTTAAACATTTTAAATTTCATGTCTTAAACATGGATATTGCCCTAATTACTGAAATAAAGTGTCTACTAAACTTTTTTCCAAGCAGATTCAGCAACGCTGAATGTCATTTGGCAGAAAAGTATCTCAATACTGTCTTTACGATCTGAAGCTATTTATCTTCTCTTCACCAAAGAGTACAGCAGGCAATAGTAACACATGCACAGAAATGTTGAAAGTTAGGAAACTCCACCCTTCCATGTTATGGCAAGATTGCTATATTTACCCTACATCCAGCTCTTATCCCCTCAAATTCTTCCTTCAGTGGGAGAGGTTTCTATTTTATTTTTATATTGAATCTGCAATACACATACATATGTATAGATCTATAGAGCAATCACAAAACAAGCCAACAAAATCAGATATGTGCCTTAAGGTGTCCATAATACCACAAAAAATATTTTTTTCTCTGTTGAAAAACTCTTCTACCTGAAATTTTGTGGGTTATATCCAGAGTAATTGAAACCTGAATCGACATTCCAGGTTTGTCTACTGATGTATTCTGTTCAAACAAAATAACATTTTCAGGTGTGGGTTTTTTTGATGAGGGAGCAAAATTAATATTAAATTGAAAGTTTTCAAATTTTTGGCTTAAACATTTCCTCCAAATGTACATGTGCACAGTATGCAAGTCTGTGTGTCTGTTTTCCCTATTCCCACTGTAAGGGAAGATCAGGTTCAAGACCACCTGAGGAACCTGAACATACATGAGTCTATGGGACCTGATGAGATGCATCCCAGAGTCCTGAGGGAACTGGCTGAGGTAGTTGCCAAGCCACTCTCCATGATATTTGAAAAGTCATGGCAGTCAGGTGAAGTCCCT
Source organism: Pelecanus crispus (assembly GCF_030463565.1). Taxonomy (NCBI): domain Eukaryota; kingdom Metazoa; phylum Chordata; class Aves; order Pelecaniformes; family Pelecanidae; genus Pelecanus; species Pelecanus crispus. The sequence continues at coordinate 17,080,160 of NC_134651.1, read as the reverse complement.
GGTGACTGGAAAAAGGGAAACGTTGTGCCCATTTTTAAAAAGGGAAGAAAGGACCCTGGGAACTACCGACCTGTCAGCCTCACCTCTGTGCCTGGGAAGATCATGGAACAGATCCTCCTAGAAGCTATGCTCAAGCGCATGGAGGACAGGGAGCTGATTCGAGACAGCCAGCATGGATTCACCACGGGCAAGTCCTGCCTGACCAACCTAGGGGCTTTCTATGAAGGAGTGACCGCATCAGTGGACAAGGGAAAAGCAATGGATGTCATCTATTTGGACTTCTGTAAAGCCTTCGACATGGTCCCCGCCAACATCCTTCTCTCTAAATTGGGGAGATATGGATTTGATGGGTGGACTGTTCAGTGGATAAGGAATTAGGTGGATGGTCACATCCAGAGGGTAGTGGTCAATGGCTCGATGTCCACATGGAGACCAGTGACAAGTGGAGTCCCTCAGGGGTCCATACTGGGACCAGTGCTGTTTAATATCTTCATCAATGACATAGACAGTGGGATTAAGTGCACCCTCAGCAAGTTTGCAGACAACACCAAGCTGAGTGGTGCAGTTGACACACCAGAAGGACAAGATATCATCCAAAGGGACCTGGGCAAGCTGGAGAGGTGGGCCAGTGTGAACCTCATGAGGTTCAACAAGGCCAAGTGCAAGGTCCTGCACCTGGATCTGGGCAACCCCCAATATCAATACAGGCTGGGGGAAGAAGGGATTGAGAGCAGCCCTGTGGAGAAGGACTTGGGGGTACTGGTGGATGAAAAGCTGGACATGAGCCAGCAATGTGCACTTGCAGCCCAGAAGGCCAACTGTATCCTGGGCTGCATCAAAAGCAGCGTGGCCAGCAGGTCTAGGGAGGTGATTCTGTCCCTCTACTCTGCTCTGGTGAGACCCCACCTGGAGCCCTGCATCCAGCTCTGGGGCCCTCAGCACAAGAAGGACATGGACCTGTTGGAGCGGGTCCAGAGGAGCGCCACAAAAATGATCCGAGGGCTGGAGCAATTCTCCTTATGAGGCCAGGCTGAGAGAGTTGGGGTTGTTGAGCCTGGAGAAGAGAAGGCTGCGAGGAGACCTTTTTGCGGCCTTTTAGTACTTAAAGGGGGCCTATAGGAAGGATGGGGGCAATCTTTTTAGCAAGGCCTGTTGTGACAGGACAAGGAGTAATGGTTTTAAACTAAAGGAGGAAGAAATAAGGAAGACGTTTTTTACAATGAGGGTAGTGAAGCACTGGAAGGGGTTGCCCAGAGAGGTGGTGGAGGCCCCATCCCTAGAAACATTCCAGGTCAGGTTGGATGGGGCTCTGAGCAACCTGATCTGGTTAAAGCTGTCCCTGCTCACTGCAGGGGGCTTGGGCTAGATGACCTCTAAAGGTCCCTTCCAACCCAAAGCATTGATTCTATGATTCTATTCATGACACGAGGAGTTTCATTGAGGGACACTGAAGCTCCCTTGAATCTTACTTGTCTCCAACGTTATGAGCCTATATTCAGACACAGACTAAATGCTAGTAGCTTGTGCTAGCACAGGGATCTTGTTTGCTCCAAAAAGATGTGAAAATGGTTAAGTATTTCCCAGGAACAAAAAGAACTGGCAGGAGAAGTATGCTGCTGTTTTGGTTTTGTAAGACTTTTTTTCTTTTTAATACTTAATTTACTTTGCTTTCTCATCAATGTTATTGAATCTAACTCCAAATATGACCTAACAGTTTATTAGGTTTTGTAGTGAATTAAGGCTACAGCTACAACAAACAAGATTTTGACTTATCTCTGCTAAATTGGCCATTCTCCAAAGATACCCTGGTATGAGTACTTGTGCACTCCTGGGCTTTGCTCTTATTATTTTCACTGTTATTACATATGTATACACACATTGTCTAAACCTGAAATAGGAATGATCATGAAATCACAACTAGTAGTAACATCACTCACCAATGATTTGCAAAGCTCTCCATAACAGTTCTTCATATCAGAAGGACACTGCTTAATCTGTTGTATGGAAGTTCAGTGATGGTCAATGCTCACAAGTCAAACTCTCCTACAGTCAAGACACAAGGTCTATACAGAGAAAGCCAAGGATATTTAACAGCAGGCAGTAGAGATTAGCTAACATATGCATTTATTTTAGTGAGGGAGAACAGATTGATCTTAAGCTGCCCAATGCAGAAATACTTCTATATAATGTACATCTCCCACAAAAGCTCATTTAATATTTTAATATTTATTTAAATTATGTAAACAGGAAGGAACCTAGCATCCCATTGTAAAAGAAATAATGGATTGAGCTGTGTAATTATTTTTAACGAGTCAGGTTTGTGCCGTTAATTTTTAGGGACTGAAGAGCTGGGTGGATAAATTACTTATGAAAGAGGGTAGTGCTCATACGATTTTACTATAGTGAGACTATCAAAAACCTACTCCTTGCTAAGTATATGCCATATAAATCCATGGAAAAGATAGCAAGCGGAGAGAAGACTCACTGAATGTATGAAGACCAACAAAACGCACAGGACAAAGAACTGTTAATTCTTAAAGTTTGGGAAATGGATGTTCATCCCTTGTTTACTTTAATAAAGAACCAGGATTAGTAGTTTCTGCTTGTATATACACTGAAACAACTTGTCCTTTTAGCAAGAAGATTACTGGGTTCCTGCCACTAACCAAAACTAATATGCAGTACTTTTTGCTGTCTAGTACTACTGCGAATTAGGTTTTTTGCCTACATCCAAATTTGTGTCATCAGAATTTTAAAATAAATTCTTCTAATGTGCATTTAGAACTGCTAGTCATCCACCCACTTTGCTTGTTCTTTTCTAGGGTCTTTTAAAGTGTTTCCTGGAAATAATTCCACTGTTATGATAGTCAGAATACCTTGTTTTAACCTTTATAGCTGTGATGTAAAAAATGCAAACCAGCCATACCCAAGGAGAGCTGGATCCAAACAGAATATTCTATTTATGTCTGTGGTATTTCCTTCTATGGCTTGATGGACTAAGTCTTGAAAGTATGAAAATGAACAGCACTCACAACAAACTCTGGAAAATATTATGAGTGCTGTGTTGTTGAACTTGTCTTTTGCTGCTGGAGGTGGCCCTTTAAAAACACAGCTGAGCATCTTTGCCAATGCTCAGTGCCAGTGTTGGTATTGCTCATTTTGTGCACACACTGAGCTCACAGTTTCCACCACTGCTGACATTTGGCAGAATTTCTTTTTAGGAAGAAATGAAAGAGAAATCCTCCTTTCAATGGACTATCTGAAAGAGCAGCTTTTCAAACAACAAAAAAAATCTACCACAGCTTTCTGCAGTCAGGTGCTTCTGTTTACAGAGTTCCTAAGGGAAAAGAGCCCAGTCAGTTCAAATCAACAGAATCTTGCCTTATCAGGTTTTCAAGGATGCTGGGTTTGTGGGTTAGTGGTATTAGCTGTGTCTAGCCAAAAAGGGTACTACAGCTTACAGTCTTATGGATCCCTTATTCCATAAAGGAGTTTGGCACCAAATATTTGATCCTGCAGTCAAGAACTGACTTCTGGTCACTGCTCCCAGTGGTTAGAGGAATACCCAGGGAGACACAAACAGCATCTCTGAGGCTCTGCTCTTCAAGACAGCATTGGAGTATTGCTGGATCTAATGGTTCCTGACTCCAGTTTGACAAACGAGAGCACAGATTTATCTATACTTGCTGGGCAGAGAATTGCTTCTGGCAATTAGATTAACAAATGTTCAAAAAACTTAGATAATTTGAAGCTATTAAAATAGCAGTTATTTTACTTTCTTCCCTTTATGGTATTTATTATTGAAAAAATCATTGTTTTCTCTCCTAGCAATGCAGATATTTTGAACTAATAAAGTAAAGCCAATATATAGGGCCATCTATACTGCTCCTTCACCAAAATGGGAGTATCACATGCTCCTTGTAGTTACTGTTTCCTGATAAATAGGCTCCTTGACTGTTCACTCTAAATTATTTTCATAAGTTTTTTCTCCAGAAATGACATTTCTGCTCAAAAAAATCAGTAGAAACAGCATAAGTAAAGGTTGTTTTATTATCTGTGGCTCTCTATTGGTGGTTTTATTTACTGTCATGGCACAAATGCTAAGTGTTTAGATCTTTGAATAGGTATCAATTATTAACAAAGATGGCAGAGAAAGAAAGCACAGTTTTTCATGACAAATTAACACCATAAGCAGAGTTCCATAATCTGTCATGCTGCATTTTCATTCTTCAGAGGACAAAGAAAAGAATGACTAATACATCAATTTCAGTGCTGTTCCCTTGCTTTTTTTGAAAAGCACCTTGCTATCTAAGACCACCCTTAATTTACCATCTTTTGAAGACAGAAAATGTAATGAAAACATCCGTCTCTGGTTTCTCTTAGCCTGTAATACTAAACATCAGAGTAATAGTTATTCTCCACCCACTCATTAATCACGTCCCTACTCCATGCATACTCCTCTGCTCTTGTGACACATTATATAAACTACCTAAAATGGACACCTTTTGCTCTGCTTAAAGAAATTTCCACTATTGCAGAAGGGAATGAAAACTCCGAACTCTATGAAGTTAACATGTACAGAACTTTCTTTACACTGATGATCCACAACTTTGGGTTTTAATTCCTTAGTGCTGTTAAGGATTTTAGAATTCCTGGATTTCAACTCATCATGATATGCCAAGTGCCAAAATCCCACAGCAAGAGGTCTGTAGGAGCTACATAGCCAGCCACTTCAGGAGAATTAGGGTATTTATACCCGCCTAAGAGTTTCCCATCCTTTTCTCAATTACATAAACAAATTGTCTTTTACCTACACATCATACTCGGAGCCAACTCAGGTTCACTCTACCTGTGCCCTGGAGTGGCAGGACACAAACTAGCCCTGATCTAAAAGCCATCTGACAACATGCATGTGGCACAGAGCCCACACTAATATACTTGTTTCTCCACAGGACTTACTAACTCAGAAGTAGTGCTATGCTAATACAGTGATGTAGCTCTCAGCTGGCTCAGAGCACAACCAGGGTGGGCTTGTTTCTGCCACATACCGTGTCACCATACCCATCTAAGGAGCAGGCTTACTGGTCTGTGAAGCACAGCTGGGTCATGAAAAGATTTATGAGACATAGCTGAACAACGCCAGTCTCTGTGTTGTCAAAAACTAATGGCAATTTCCTTTTACTTTCAGCAGTAGGGTCTGTGCTTTTTAGCTGCACAAACTCTGCTGGTTAACCTCACTGCTGCCACAAGGTTCTGTGTGGCCACGATGCGCAGCCGTACTGACTAATCTGTCATCCCAAGACTGCCACAGCCCTGCTTTACAAAGCTCCCTTCATTTTCCCAGCCCTTCAAAGCTATATCTGAAGGTTTTGCCTGTAGTCGTTCAGTACTGGTCCCAGAACATTTTGTAGAGTCCCTGACACCTCCTCCACTGCTGTGGAATACATTTCAGATTGTTTATGAATGTTCAAAGGCTAGGAAGTCAGGTGCCTAAGGGATTAAATATGGAGGGTACAGTGCACGCTGAGCCCTTCTTTTTTGTGAAGGACAATTTGTGTCTGTGTGTGTGAGTGCAGGTGCATCTTGAACAAATTTTTCAGTGAAAGATTTGGGAAACATCAGTTAATTTTTCTCATCCTTTCATCTCCTTCATTGACCTAGGCATAGACTCTGCATATCCTAAGACAATGACTACAGCTGTATGGATTTCTGCCACATCCTAAGTTGCTCCTAAAGGTCTCAACAGCAGTGAATCATAGCCTAGTCCTGGCATACATACCAGGGGCCCAGAGGCCAAGGAACTAATTGAAATCAGTGAGTTTATACACAAACACACATACATGCATACAAGAACACATGCTTCACTTTGAAATGCATTATTTTTCAATTGGAAAATCAAACCAAGCCAGAAATTGCTCACAAGTACTTGCTAGCTACAAACTACTGGACTGGATACCATCCTAACTGGTAAGTTTGATGTGTGCAACTTTGTCCAAGAGGTTGTCATCATTGTTCAATGTTTGAAAAGATGTTATCTGAAGCTTTTGATTAATCAAGGCTTATGGAGTAAGGAAAAGAAGTCCTTCATGTTTATGTTGAAACAATACTAACCCCTGTAATAACACTCTAGCCAGTCTCCTCCTGCAGTGTCGTGGTTTAGCCCCAGCCAGCAACAAAGCACCATGCAGCCGCTTGCTCACTCCCCCTATCCTGATGGGATGCAGGAGAGAATCGGAAGAGTAAGAGTGAGAAACACTCCTGGGTTGAGATAAGAACACTTTAATGATTGAAATAAGGTAAAATAGTAATGATAATAATAACAACATAATAATGATGATAATGATGATAATAATAATAATATACAAAGCAAGTGATGCACAATGCAATTGCTCATCACCCACCAACCGATACCCAGACAGTTCCCGAGCAGCAATCGCTGCTACCTGGCCAACCCCATGCCCCCCCCGCCCCTCCCCCCCCCAGTTTATATACTGAGCATGACATCATATGGTATGGAATAGCCCTTTGGCCAGTTTGGATCAACTATTCTAGCTGTGCCCCCTCCCAGTTTCTTGTGTGCCTGGCAGAGCATGGGAAGCTGAGAAGTCCTTGACTAGCATAAGCACTACTTAGCAACAACTAAAACATCAGCGTGTTATCAACATTCTTCTCATACTAAATTGAAAACACAGCACTGTGCCTGATACTAGGAAGAAAATTAACTCTATCCCAGCCGAAACCAGGACACACAGCTTCAGATTTTCCTCTAGGTTTTGCTATTTGTCACTTTTTCATGTAGAAACTTGGGCTATAGCTGGATCTAGTCCAAATGACTAGACGAAAGGTGCCTACGTTATTTGTGCATCCATAATCATGATAGCTCAGTACACTGAACACAACTGGACTTACAACGATGAATTGGGTACCTTCCAAACACCCCTGAACACAACAGCAAGTCAGGGCAGACTGCGCTCATCTGAAATAACGTCTTACCTACTGTGGTGGGTTGACCCTGGCTGGATGCCACTCTATCATTCCCCTTCTCAACTGGACAACAGGGGAGAGAAAGTATAATGAGAAGCTCATTGGTCAAGATAAGGACAGGGAGAGATCACTCAGCAATTACCGTCACAGGCAAAACAGACTTGACTTGGGGAAAAAGTTTAATTTATTAACAATCAAAACTGAGTAGGGTAATGGGAAATACAACCAAATCTTAAAACACCTTCCTCCCACCCACCCCTCCCTTCTTCCCAGGCTCAACTTCACTCCTAATTTTCTCTACCTCCTGCCCCCGAGCGGTGCAGGGGGACGGGAAGTGGGGGTTGCAGTCAGTTTATCACTCGTCGTCTCTGCTGCTCCTTCCTCCTCAGCAGAGGACTCCTCACACTCTTCCTCTGCTCCAGCATGGGGTCCCTCCCATGGGACACAGTCCTCCATGAACTTGTCCAACATGAGTCCTTCCCACGGGCTACAGTTCTTTCACAAACTGCTTCAGCATGGGTCTCTTCCACGGGGTGCAGTCCTCCAGGAGCAGACTGCTCCAGCATGGGTCCCCCATGGGGTCACAAGTCCTGCCAGCAAACCTGCTCCAGCCTGGGCTCCTCTCTCTCTGTGCGTCCACAGGTCCTGCCAGGAGCCTGCTCCAGCGTGGGCTTCCCATGGGGTCACAGCCTCCTTTGGGCACATCCACCTGCTCCGGCGTCAGGTCCTCCATGGGCTGCAGATGGATATCAGCTCCACTGTGGACCTCCATGGGCTGCAGGGGCACAGCCTGCCTCACCATGGTCTTCACCACAGGCTGCAGGGGAATCTCTGCTCCGGTGCCTGGAGCACCTCCTTGCCCTCCTCCTTCACTGACCTCGGTGTCTGTGCAGAGTTGTTCCTCTCACATATTCTCACTCCTCACTCCTGCTGTAGTTTGTGCCCCACTGTTTTTTTTCCCCCCACTTCTTAACTATGTTATCACAGATGGGCTACCACCATCGCTGATGGGCTCAGCCTTGGCCAGCTGTGGATCTGTCTTGGAGCCAGCTGGCATTGTCTCTATTGGACATAGGGGAAGCTTCTAGTAGCTTCTCACAGAAGCCACCCCTGTAGCCCTGCACTACCAAAACCTTGCCATGCAAACCCAATACACCTACTCTTGTTATGCTAACCTAGGGTTTCTAGCTGTAAACCAAGGAGTGAAAGAGAAGACTTTGGCAGGCCTGGGATTGCTTCACCCGTTGTGCCAGCACTTCACTGCGATGGCAGACTTGACTGGCTGAGCGCTAGTGGCTTCCTCTGCTGCAGGGACTCCTGTGGCCAGAGAAGTTGCTGTGCTTGGCACAAACCTGAGCCCTCCTTCTCCCCACCCATAGCATGACCACACATGCGTATTTCTATGTGTTCACCTCTATGTGCTTCTTTTGGCCCCTTCCCCCCTGCCTTTTTTTTTTTTTTTTTAATTTGATATACCTGACTGCTCTTATCTTTACTGGGCAGTCTTTCCCATGTAAAGATGCATGGAACATCTTGCTCCCATTGGATTTTGACAAAGCAGTAGGAGGAGGTAAAATATGAATGGGACAACCCCCCTGAAACCCTTCCACATAAGCCATCAAAAATAAGTCAAATGCATATGTAGAAACTAGAGTTATTTTTAAGAAACTTTCACTGCTAACCAGCTAGGTTTGTTTGGGTTTTTTTTCTTTTAAGTTATTTTATTAGCATAATTGAACTCTACATAAAAGCACTAAGTGTTTTTATCACCCACCTTCAAAGAGACCATTCTGTTTAATCTCTTAGTATCTGTACTTACCCTTTGTTGCTGAGTTGGGTAAATGCATGTGAAGACCTACACTTCCTACTGGCAAGGCCAGGACAGCACAGACAAACAAAATTGTTGTTACGGAGTCCAACAACACAAGGCCAACAGAGTAGGTTTGAAGGCTAGATCATTTCCAGACTGAAGGGTAGGTTTTTTTTTTCCCTTCATTAAAGCATAATGCTATGGAATGGTTTTTAAATGCTGCCTGGCTCCCAAGGACCTGAAAGGGGCATTTGCTGATAAAGAGTGAAATGGACACAGGCCTGTTCTTCTACTTAGGCTTTTCTGAGTCTTTGCAAGATTCCTGGTTTCCCAAAGTGTCAATCCACAGAGACTTAATCTTACTGAAACGATATATCTGCCTCTGTATATATCTGCCTCTGGCTAAACTAGAAGTGATACACATCCAAGCAATTACTTTTCTAATAAAATACTAGAAGCTATCCTTTACACACCAACCCATCTTCTATAATGTCCTGTCAAAGCTGGTTTAGTATATGCCAATATACTTTGGGAGCCCCTAGAAAAAAAAGAGGGGTGAGAAAAAAGGCAGGGGGGGCAGGCCTAGCTCATTCTTTCCTGCTTTGAACATTACAAAGGGACTTCAAGTATTCTCTACTTGCAAAACCATGGAACTTGGCACAAAATCCATGCCTTGTTACAGACGCCTGGTTTTCACTTTCAAAAATGTTTTTAGGTTCTATGGCTTGGGAGAAAAAAAAAAAAAAGCTTCTAAACTGTAACTTTTGTTTGAATTGGCAACGTGTCTCTATGAGACCACAAAGTGCCTGAATGAAGATCTCTTAACCATACCATTAACATCCATGGAGTATGGGCATAAAATCCGAAAGCTCCCTCAACCTGACTGTGGATCAGTTAGTCTAATAAAAAACACCATTTTTACTAAATAACTTTGCCTTGTTTATCCCTCTAGATCATTTTGGTTAGTAACACCAACATTATTTGTGCCTGGTACACCACAACCTGGGGCTCCACCCCCCTTGCAGAAAAGGGCCTGAAAGTTCAGGTACCCTGGTAATTCCCCTGGCAAAAACAACTTTGTCAGCCAAAGGGATACAGCAGAGGTGAGGTTTAAAGAAAGGTTTGTGATATCCCTGTTGCAGTCACTGGCCTTCTCTCCCTTCTTATCTCTCACCACCAGCTCAGCATCCTCCAATGGAAATGGGTACCAGACTGCAGAGTATGCTCCTGCATATTACACCACTTTATGCATCTCCTTACCAAGTCTTTAGTTTATTCTTTACTACTTTTCCCCATTTCATCTACACAAAGGGTTTGTGGCAATAATGATAAAGAGATGTCTATATGCCCATAATAAAAAAAGAAAAAAAAAACCCTCAGTCCTGCTCTCTTCATCCAGCCTAAGGCCACAGCTCACAAGTTCTGTGCTTGGAGCAGCCTGTTCGTCTTGCCTTCCTGAAGGTCTCCATACCTTTTCATGTATCAGCATGACACCCATCTCTCATCCCACTCGGTTAGCCCAGAGCTTCAAGGTAGGTACTGTGCTGCATGTGCTTCTTGGACCGCTCTGCCATGCTCCAGCTCTGGCCCTGCTCACCCCTGTGTAGTAACAAAGGCAAAGGTACCGAACACCGGCTCCCATTCCTGCCCTGACATGCCTTTGCTCCTGCTTACTATTTCTAGCATGTTCCACTACCTGTACAGAGGAAGGAATGCTTTATTTTAGTAACTGACTGCAACCTGTAAACATCACATGTCCAGGGTCTCAGAAAGCATGAGTGCCGAACTCCCTCTGATCTGGCTTCTCAGCCTCTTAGAATCTGGCGTATCTACTTCATTTCTCAGCCTCTCTGAAGTTAGGGTTTTCAGCCTCCCAAAGCCTCTAGCTCCAGACTGTGATCAGAATTTATGGAGACTACAGGTTATTGCAAAACAGGAACCCTCTGTGCAGCTACATTTGCTGTACTCCTATGACTCTTGAAAACCACCTCCATTAAACATGGCAGCTCATACGCTGCCCAAATAACTGAACTTCAACTCACCAGTATCATGCAATTCTCAGCCTGTGATCCTTGTAACATAGCCCTTAACATACATCTACTCTTCAATAACTCCATAATTCAAAATCATAATCCTAATAGTCCATTTTCCTCAACACAACACTTAACTATGCAATACAGTTTGGGAAGAGAACCATGAAGAAAAAAAAAGAGAGTTACCATCTAACAAACAACTTTGCCTTATTCTTCACAACACATTCTTGTTGACCACAGATGACAAAAGCAATTTAGGACAATTACAGACTAACCACAAATACAACCAAACACAAAGTCAGAGCGGATGCAGACTGACACACCACTAAATAGCCATAGTCTATAATTATCTCTAAAGTAGCTAATTCATTTCAATTCATTAATTCTTAAATTAGTAAACTGTACACCTGCTTTGGCAAAGCCTGTTAGTTTCAGCTGCAGCTCGATGTTGCCCTCCTGTGGGCCAAAAAAAGGGAGAGCTGTTGTGTTTCTTCACAACTTTGCCGTACCAAGAGAAATCTGGGCATGTCCTGCTCCTTTCCAACTGAGAAGGAGTAAGCACAGGTGAGCCGACTCCCTGTGAATCATGTAAATGCAACATTGTTCTTCACATTTAATAACTTCCAGACTACTTTTGGAACAAGTCTGCTTCAGATCAGCCATAGGAATAAACATCTGCATTTTTCCAGATCAGCCACAGCTTTCAATATGGTATTGATGCTGACTTTCTTCCAGCTGAGGGAAGAGAGGTAATAATAAAGATTTCTGGGGGAAAAAAAAACCCTACTCTTCAATTTTTTCAGGAGGTAGAGTGAATTTTTTTTTCATCCTTTGCCTCCTGACAGTACAGGTGCCCAACAACGGGGTCTTTGGTCTTGAGGACCCCCAGGCATAAACCATTTCTGCTTCCAATTTGATGAAGGCCTCTCCCTTGACTAAGATGGGGTGGATTTATCTGCAACAGCCTCGTTATAACACAGTTAAGTGTTTGCCACTTGTGTGACACTTCCATGTTTTTGTCACTTGGGGACTGTAGATCCCCATTTCTGTAACAGACTGAATTTGGGACCCATCTGAATTCTGAACTATGGCTGTATTGATTCGGGGATGACATGTAGTTAGGCTGGTCTCCAGTTAGGCTTCCACTTCCTAAGGATGGGATAAAGGGTCAAATTCCCCATGAGGAGGAGGTAGGAAATGCTCCAAAAACAGTGACTTTTGAAACACAGACAGCACTTAAGGACTGGGAAGCTAATAATTGATCCCTCCATGCCTGAAGCAGCAGCCAGGAGACAGGATGAGAGTACCTGGCCTATGTACGAAAAGACCATACTCTTTTTCTTGTGCATGATGCATGAGTAGTGAGAGCTGCAAGGAACACAGGGAAGTAGGGCTTGTTTTGTTATTTAAATTGGTAATGAATAATTCCTCCTGCATCAAAGCCCCTAGGGAATTATTCATAGTGCTGTCATGGCTGTCATGCCAGCAAGTTTGACTCCCCCAAGACTCCTCCAGGACCTGCACAGTGCTAAGGAAAAGGTGTTTGAGGCAGCCACAGGCAGAGACTGAGCTTCAGTTCCTCTTATCAGAGCAGCACAGCTCAGGTCTGTGCCAGGGTCACCGCAAACCTCAGGAAGAGATGGTCTCACTTCCAGCCTACAAAGTGAGACTGTCCTCCTTCCTGAAATGATATTTATGGCACTCTGGAGCAAAATCACATTAAGCTCAGATTTCCAGGTCATTTTTTTCACTGAAGATGTAAGTTGCCTATAGCATTGTTCCAAACAAAAAAGGGGGTTAAATCTTTAGCAACAGAGTTTGACTCGACACATAGTCAACATGAAGCAGTAAGTTGTGTTGTCTTCGATCATTGGTAAAATCCACCTCCGAATTCAGAAATGAACTTTGTGGCTGGGTTTGACTGTTGCTATAGGCCAAACCAACATCTGAAATCCAAGCATAACCTCAAACTGAGGAAGCTGAGGTCAGACAATTGTGGCTTGGGTTCATGTCTAGTTGCTACCAAGTCAAAGGCTTCCCTCTCAAAAACAGAGTGCTAATGAGCAAGTGACAATCCAAATGCAAACAAGAAAGAAGCACCAAGAAAACATCTGGAAGCAATACTGGTAGGAAGAAAACATGAAGACGTGGCCAATGCTTCACTGCCAAAGGCGGGGGGGGGGGGGGGGGGGGGGGGCAGAATTAATGGCAAGGGGCTTTTCCCTGCCTGCGTTCAAAGATCATCAACAGAGCATCTGTGTAAAATAAAAGACTAGGAGAGAAAGTAGATACGTGGCTACGGAATGAGGAAAGAAGAAACTGCTAGAAAAGCAACTCCAGAGTAGCTAAGGAAAAGGCAGCTGATTAGCATGCAGTCAGTTGAGATCTACACAATAAATAGCATAATCAACATTCATATACATCTGTCCAATAAAGCCTGTAAAAGCCAACATTTTTCCTTAAAAATCACCAAGTTTATATCAGAAATTACCACACGCTGGAAAAGTCAGATTTCTGAAATCCTTCTTGCCACGATCAATCTGTTGATTAAGCATCAGGATAATGCAAGCAGTCAAATTAATGAAAGCCACTGGAAACTTTTACATTACTGCTTAGGCTACAGTGGTTGCTGACACAATGAATTTAGATTAATTCCAGAGACAGGCTGCCAAAGAAAGTATGTTGAAGCAGAGGGAAATTTTTAAAGCAAATCTGTGCATTTCCTGAAAAGGTCATTTTGCTGGGGCTTGTTTTGGGGTGGGGTGGCAGGGGAGCTACTTTTCACTCTCCTGCAGCAGCTTTAACTTCAATAGAAACATTGCTCCTTATTCTCCGGCCAGTTCTTACACACACACCCCTTCAGGTCAGACTTCCCAATATTAGGAGATGGGCAGAGATGCAGCACAAATATTTACTCTGTTCTGTGAGGTAGAAAGTGAGGGGCAGTAAAACACAGGTTTTATGAAAAGAGAGAGATGCATGTTGCCAAGAGCACCCATTGCTAGGTTTCCATTTCCCAGCTCCCAACACCTCTCTGCAGGAGGCTGAGGCTCCCACCGGAGTGGGAAGAGCCCACTGCCCGGCTGCAGGCAGGGCTTGTGGTCTGTGTCCTTGGGGATAAGCTTTGGCACGTGCCTTCGAGCCCGTTCTTCCTCACGGGCTGCAAACACAGGAGCCAACACCCCTCACAAGAAGTCAGGACACAGGAAAATCTGTTGTCTGTATGAACAGCTTTTAGAAGACCTGGTTCTGCAGCTGAAAGCACTTGTAGCCTACTGTAGTTCAAATTAGATAATGGAGCAAGGGACAAACTACTGCCTCTTTCCATCCCTGCTCGAAGCAAGTTTCACAGGCTTTATACTTCCTCTGAATCACTTCAGCTCTAGCAGAGCCTTCCAGTTAAAAAGCCATTTCTGAAAGTGCTTTCATCCAAATGACAATTCAAATAAAATATACTACATGCAGACATTTATTTGTCCTTAATAGTACCTTCCTTGATGGACATACACTTTCCATACATCTAGGAAATGAAACCTGAGCAGAGGTGTGAAGAGTTTGCGAGCAGGCGAGATCCGATGAGTAAGCAGCTACTTTATTAGCAGCCGTACAGCTCTGGATTTAGAGGCTTCATTCATTCAGAGCTGAGGAACACCTTCTGTGCTTGACGATATAAATGTTGGTTGGGACTAAAAATGGCAACAGGACATTTCTGTTATTGCTTCCCAGCCATGTCACCCGAGTCCAAGGCTGAACGGGTGATATAGGAAGCGGATCCTCTGGCAGGAGCATAGCATCCTTGCATCCGCACCTCCTCCTTCGTCGCCTGTAGCAGGGACGGCTGTCAAGGGAAAGCAGAGCCATGAAAACAAACGGGTCTCCCAGAGACCACCTGGCAGCCCTGCGTGCACAGCGAGCCCACTCCGCATCTCTAAACTTTCCACCGATGTGATGAAAGCCTGGTCTCTCCAGAACTGCTTTGTACTTTCAAAACTATCTGGATTGTCAGACCTGTATTCATTCCTGGCCAAGAATGACGTCTTAAGATAAACACAGCATTATTTACCCGGCTGACAGCTCAGCTGTGGTCAAAGAGTGCTGTAGGATAACCACAGCATCCAGTGGGATGCTGGAGAAGACCAGCACCGTGGTATTTGTGAAACAGTGCTGACACGTGGCACAAGAGCAACTCAATGTACCTTAATATTTCCAGCCACCTGCTTTCTTTTTAAAGAAAGCTGTTCTTTCCCCCTCGCCCCAGAAGTCTGCTTTAACCCGACTCAGTACAAGCAACCACAGAAGTCCCTGGGTAATTAAACAGATACTTGCTACATTTTCCATTCTTACAGGAAAGAAGGTTCTTAACCCTTTATGGTCCTTTGGTTTTTAGTGCCTTTAGAAGAAGTAGAACCTTAAGTAACCACCAAACAAGACAAAGACTAATCCAGCAAAAAATCCTAAAGGCTAGTTTAGGAATTTCTTTATTTTCCAGTTAGTATTTTAAAAATGCTATTCCCACTCACCATATCTAAAAAGGAAATCCTGCAGCACAGAATGGCTCTATGCAGTTCAAAACGGCAACTTTTCAGCTCATGTAGAAGAGGGAGTTAATAATCTCTAATAAGAAAGCAATTCTGCAGTTGTATTCTCTGCTCTGTTGCACCCGTAAATTCAAACGCCAATCCAAAAAACTCAGACTGGCTTTACTCACTAAGAGATTGCCTCTTCTCCTGATAATGACTTCCTCTGACAACAAAATTACATTGAAACAACTGAACTTTGCCAACAGAGAATTTATGAGACAGAAAGTGAAATCTTTGTGCTATCAGAGTCAGCAGCTCAAGATCTAGTCCAGAGCAATTAAGGGAAATAGAATTATTATTAACAGTGTATATTTATAAAACATAATAGACCAAGCATTTTAAAGTTTTAAGGTGTAAAATGTAACTCATTTTTCCATTTTGTTTTCTCCTCTGTAGCCTACAAACCACATAATCAGTTACTATACTCACTGAAGTATACAGAGTTTCCATTTAACTTCTTCCTACTTGAGTAAAATGAGTATGCAAAACCATCAAATTAGAGCTGATAAAATAGCTTTATCCATCTAAAACTCCTGTTGTTAAAAGACTTCAAGAAACAGTTCTGTGCAAATATTTTCTAATATAGTTTTAAGTTCTATATTCTTTTTTTGACCTGGCTTTGACGAGGTACAACCAACCATATATGTCAGTGGTCACTTAAAATATTTGATGGTGTTTTGATAAGGACTGGACATATCAAACCAAACAAACAAAAAAAAAATAAAATCAGAGTTTTAACCTTTGGAACAGTAACTCATTTCAAAGAAAGAAAATGAAATTTTACTTTTAATTCTGTGAGGCAGCGGATATTCTCTCACATCCAAATAATTAGCAGAAAGGCTTGGAAAAGGGGTCCCACCTCTCCAGGTACTTCACATGTACCACATGCACCATACTGAAACAGCAAATCCAACCAACATCTAGGAAAACAAACAAGTTATTTGCTCCATCATGTATTAACATGGCCCCTATATATTAGTATTCAAACAATGGCGTAAGAGTCAGAAATAACATGTCATTAGAACGTCAGATGAGTGCGTAAGTGCCAGGTGCAGGAGAGATTGTGTGTAGCGTAGGGAGGTGGAGGGCTCCTCGAAGACAAGATGAGGGAAAGGAAGAGATGCTCCCACAGCATTGCATTGGCTGGCCATTGCTCTTGGCTCCTACAGTCCGGGAGATTTTGGTTTCATACCAGAAGACATTTTTAGAAAGGCACAGAATAGGACCAGGGAAGAGATCCCACACTAGACATCAGCTTGTTGGGAAAGTTTTGTCTTACTTTTTGCTCTGCATGTCAAGCTGGCAGAGAGCTCTGTCTGGTATTTGAAGCATGTCCCTCCTCACAGGCCCCTCCCGTTCCGCCACCCCCAGACTCGAGCAGGGCTGCTGGGAAGGCGGTTGGATTAATCACGGATGCTTGCTTGCCTGGCTACTGAGTCACTCAGCTGGAGGCCAAAGCCAAGACTGCAAACTGAGACTCTGCAGTCTCTTCCCAGATCTGTTGCCAAACAGTATGAACAAATCAGTTTTTCTGAGCTTCAATTTTCCCATCAACTTACAAAATACTTTGACGCATTTAGATGAAAGGCTATGCAAGTACTGCTCTATTGCCAGACACTATTTCATCCTCTCTCAGGTTATAAATTGCAACTATTACCTAAAAATGTGGGTATGCAAGTATTTTTCATGGTTTTTTAGGTATACATGTACAAATGCACGCTGCCCAAATATGAACACATTACTAGACTTGAATTCTAAAACCGTATCTTATGTTTAAGTAATTTTGCAGCTATTATGTCTATCCTAATTTCTATTATCCAGACCCCATCCTGTATTTAATGAGCATATGTAAAATTTGATTTTGGCCACAGGATGGCAGACAGAGTATAAAGGTGCTATTTTACCCTCAACTTCTACTCACCAGGGAAAAAGTATATACATCAGGCAAAGTGTTTTTTCTTTCCACTCTCTCTGTTTGCTCATACTTTTATTAACTAGGTTAAATACTTCGACCTCCCCAGCAAATTACAGAAGAGTTTATAGAACACACATATCATGAAATTAAATTCAGAAAGGTCATTTCCAAGAAGCAGCTTAAGTCAGATGTGCAGAAATTCAGCAATTTGCAGGCATGGCTCCGAAAAAGATCTTATTATTTTATTGTTCATACATAATGGTATTTTAATTGTGTTAAAATTAAAATTACTGTTACTTCCTTTTTATTTAACAGAGCTTTTAAGATTATTCTTGCAAGCAGCCTCTAAGTAACCACCAAACAAATTAAGTTATGTTTTTGTGGTGTACTAAATACGTACTCAGGATAGCAGAATAAATGACCAGAAGCTTAGCAGACAGAAGGTTATTGTGGGACTACCCAAAACTCACCCCTAAATTATAAGCATTTCTTCTTGCTGTTATTATTCTTGGTTCAAGTTTAGTGAATTTGAAATTTTTAATAGCCTTCTGCCCCAACTTCTAAAGAAAATGAGCACACAAAGCACCATTAAATATTGCAGAGGGCTTTCTTTGAGCTTCATGTGTTATGATTTAACCAAAACACAATGCACTCCAACTTGCAGAGGGCAGCAGTTCAGTTCAAAGAGTTATGATGCTTCTTCAGATAATTTCCTGAGCGATAAATAAGTACAAGATTGACACTGTCCAAAGCTGTTAGTCCAGTATCTATGCAACTCTTTACAGAATCCCGCACGTATTGCTGTTCTAAAAAGGAAAGGAAAGTTTTCCTTTGGCATTTGGTTTGAAAACATTTATTTCTGAACCAAAGGAGGGATGGAGACAGAGGAACTGGAGCCTGGAGAAGCATACCATGAGGAAACTATGCTTCACAGTTAAGTAGCATTTATATTGCCAATGGTATCGGCTGTGTCCTTGGAGTGTTTTCTTCTTTCTCACAACACTCTACTACAAAGAAAAACATTCATAATTCAAAACTTAGGAGGTTGGAAAGCTAGCTGAAAAGGATGAATATTCTCTTTATCAAAGTTCATTTTATATAGAGGGCTACCAACATGTTGAACTAAAGCCAGGTGGGGATGCAGAAAGAAGCTCTGTATCTACAACCAATTTCCAGGAATCAGAGGAGAAGCGAACTGTTTAATAAAGTGGTAAGGAAGGACTGCAGGCATCTCTGTAATCACTTTACCAGTGGACCACAAGAATTTAGGAAATCACTGGATTCAAGAAAGAAGTTGGCACAAAGTATGGAGAAATGCCATGTCTTAGTACTCTGCTTGTACCATGAGACATTCTACCAAGCAACACACACTGAGGGCAGCACAGCAAAGTCAAAAAATAATGACCAAAGTCATCTAACAGCTGATGGAAAAGGAAACACAAAGAGTAAACTTAAGTTGGGGGTGGGGGTAACCCAGGAGTTGGTTGCCTCATGAATAATCCTCAGTGTTTCACCTGACCAAACACGACAAATGACAGCAGAGATGTTTCTTGGGGATTCAGCCGCTTAGAGCAGAAAATAAGACAGCAGAGGATCTGCTAACTTCTGACATTATCAATATATTTCACTGTCCATTATAGCTTGGCAACTCGATTGAAAGAAGACATTACACTTAATGTAATTTTTCTCATGAATGGTAGAGCATGATATGCAATGTTGCCACTAGCCTACTCAATTCTACTGCCTTGCACTTTTTCTAAACTCATTTACTATGCATGAAGATTTATAACTTTACTTCATATAAAATCACTTGGCTCCATTACCAAAAAAAGAAAGTTTTATTTCTTTCCTCGTGAAAAGCAAGACCGCATCCCGAAACAGTTTTCTTCAGTAGTTTTGGATCAGCAAGCTTTGGTAGTGAAAGGAAAACATTCTTACGATTAGCAATAAACACTCTTATCTCTTCTTAGATATTTAAAAGAGAAACAAGAAAAATCCAGTAAAGTTTGCTGTAAGTTTTTATCATCAGCAAATACTCTGTGGAAGACATTCAGTCCAAAAGAGCTTCCTTGGCTTGTCTTTGAAGTAAAGAAGTAGCACTACAATACAGCATGCTGCACATAAAATCTTCAGCTTGAAGATAAACACATCAAAAACAAAAGAGCAGCAGCAGTATTTTTACAAATGGGAAAGAAAAACCAACCTACATTTATAAAATAAAAGTAACTACACAGTAGTGGTATTTATGTATGAATTACTTATAATATATGCAAGGGTATCCTTCTCTAAAGTTTCTTTGTGAAGTAGGGAAATATTTTCAGCCTTATGAGACCAATTCCTTTTGCATTAGCAAAGCGCTGCAGTTTTACTTTCTATGTATTTAACTCCATTATCTAAAAAATCAAGTAATTCTGTAAGGGCATTTCCAGCAAAAAAGATAAGCTTTGCTTACTGCAGACTTCCTATACTTTGTCAACAGGAATTGTTTTACATTTGAACACACAGATTATGTATTTTATTTCCCTGAAAGAAGTGTTCACTTCTCAAGTGTTAACACTTTTCTATAGTTCTAGTGATTTACGTTGCTCAAGAACTGTATTAGCTTCCTTCATTCCTCAAGTTTAAAAAAAAAAAAAAAAAACAACCCACACCAAACAACAAAACAATGTAGCAAATGCCCCAGATCAATGCCATGAAAAACCACACAGAGCATGCTACCAGCCTCCTCTCTTCCAGGGGCTTTGCTCTATCTCAATGCCTCTGCTTGGATGTCCATCAAGCCCTGGTGCTACTCTACAATTGCCAGCCTGCTCTTACAGGCTCACAAGAAATGCACTGGAAACAGAGAGCTGTGGCTGGATTTCTAAAACACCAAGACAAGAAAAGCTTCAGTCACTCCTGTAGGCAAGGAAGGTGCCTTGAATTCTGAACTGTAAGAGCCAAGTGAGATTTCAGCATCCTTTGAGATAAGTCTTCCATTCAACAACTGCCTTATTTATCCCAAAGGTGGAACTTGTCCAGGAAAAACAAGAGAACAGAATGGCAGATGTATGCCCTCTCAACCCTTGGCCCCAGTGGTCTCAATATAAAATAGCACCACCTGCTTTGCAGGAAGTAAATAAATTAGCACTTTAGGTGTAAGTATTTTGCAAACTTGTTACCAGCTCTTAGGTACTTGCAAGCAAAGGACAGTTTGAAGCTGTATGCACTCGTTCTAGCTGAAATGAATACTTACATCAGCAACCTGCATTCACAAATGCAGTCATTTTCAATTCCTGCATGAAATCTGTCGATAAACCACCTGTCTCTATACTTGTCCATTTTTTTCCTGTTAACTTTGAATAACTTATTTGCCATAGAGTTTTAATGCCAGGCATGAGACCTGGTAGGCATTAGTGCTACATTCAGTACTGCATGCTGGAGGCTTCTCAGCTAAGGAATGAAGGCTAGGTTTAGAAGTTTGGCCTTATTTTTGAATACATATGCTTTAATGATACCTCTCATTTTTGGTTGTACATGAAGAAAAGACCATTCGCAAAGAAAGTCAGCAGCTGGGAGCTCTTCCCATTAATTTTTTTTAAGAATCATTTTTAAAGACAGCTAAATTCATATAAACATAAAAATAGGTTTTCAGGCTACGGTGTTTTGATGACATTCCTCAAGTGTCTCCTCAGAGTTCTGGTCATAAAATACTCCATGCAGGAAGTAGTTTTGTTTTCTTAATGGCTACAAAGTTTTCCTCTCCTCTGCAATATAATCTAAATTCATTTTTACTTTTTTATGAGCTTCTGATTCCCAACATCTGAATACTGCTATAGCTTTATAATGTGCTTTTGTTCCCTTCAGACTAAAAGTAAATAAAAATGGGAACAACTTGCCAAGAACAGATCCATTTTTTTGCTCAAACAACATTTCAAGAACACCTGCACAGCTATTTTGGAAACATACTGGGGAAGATAACCAGCCTGGCTGAACAGGGAGCTTTTGCTGGGACTCAGGAAAAAAAAAACGGAGAGTTTACCACCTTTGGAAGAGGGGGCAGGCAGCTCAAGAACAGTACAGGGATCTCGTTAGGTCATGCAGAATGAAAATTAGAAAGGCAAAAGCCCAGCTAGAACTCAATCTGGCCACTGTTTAGAAGATAATAAAAAAATGTTTTTACAAATACTTTTACAACAAAAAGTGAGCCAAGGAGAATGTCCATCCTTTGCTGGATGCTGGGGGGAACATTGTCACCAAGGATGAGGAAAAGGCTGAGGTACTTAATGCCTCCTTTGCCTCAGTCTTTAATAGCCAGACCAGTCATCCTCAGGGTACTCAGGCCCCTGAGCTGGAAGACAGAGACAGGGAGCAGAATGAAGCCCCCATAATCCAGAAGGAAGCAGTTAATGACCTGCTACGCCACCCGGACACTCACAAGTCTATGGGGCTGGATGGGATCCACCCTAAAGTACTGAGGGAGCTGGCAGAGGAGCTTACCAAGCCACTCTCCATCATCTATCAGCAGTCCTGCTCAACAGAGGAGGTCCCTGATGATTGGAGGCTTGCAAATGTGACGCCCATCTACAACAAGGGCTGGAAGGAGGATCCGGGGAACTACAGGCCTGTCAGACTGACCTCAGTGCCGGGGAAGATTATGGAGCGGTTCATATTGAGTGAACTCAACAAGCATGTGCAGGTCAACCAGGGGATCAGGCCCAGCCAGCATGGGTTCATGAAAGGCAGGTCCTGCTTGACCAACCTGATCTCCTTTTATGACCTGGTGACCCACCTGGTGGATGAGGGAAAGGCTGTGGATGTCATCTGCCTGGACTTCAGTAAAGTCTTTGACACAGTCTCCCACAGCATTCTCCTAGGGAAGCTGGTGGCTCATGGCTTGGACGGGCGTACTCTTCGCTGGGTAAAAAACTGGCTGGGTGGGCGAGCCCAGAGAGTAGTGGTGAATGGAGTTAAATCCAGTTGGCAACCGGTCACAAGCAGTGTTCCCCAGGGCTCAGTTGCTGGGGCCACTCTTGTTTAATATCTTTATCAATGATCTGGATGAGGGGATTGAATGCGCCCTCAGTAAGTTTGCAGATGACACCAAAATGGGTGGGAGTGTCGATCTGCTGGAGGGTAGGATGGCCCTGCAGAGGGACCTGGACAGGCTGGATTGATGGGCTGAGGCCAACTGTATGAGGTTCAACAAGGCCATGTGCCGGGTCCTGCACTTGGGTCACAACAACCCCATGCAACACTACAGGCTTGGGGAAGAGTGGCTGGAAAGCTGCCTGGTCAAAAAGGACCTGGGGGTGTTGGTTGACAGCTGGCTGAACATGAGCCAGCAGTGTGCCCAGGTGGCCAAGAAGGCCAACAGCATCCTGGCTTGTATCAGGAATGGTGTGGCCAGCAGGAGCAGGGAGGTGATTGTCCCCCTGTACTTGGCACTGGTGAGGCTGCACCTGGAATACTGTGTCCAGTTTTGGGCCCCTTAGTACAAGAAAGACATTGAGGTGCCGGAGCGTCTCCATAGAAGGGCAACAAAGCTGGTGAAGAGTCTAGGGAAAAAGTCTTATGAGGAGCAGCTGAGGGAACTGGGATTGTTTAGCCTGGAGAAGGCTGAGGGGAGACCTTATCACTCACTACAACTACCTGAAAGGAGGTTGTAGTGAGGTAGGAGTTGGGCTCTTCTCCCAAGTAGCTAGCGATAGGACAAGAAGAAATGGCCTCAAGCTGCGCCAGGGGAGGTTTAGATTGGATATTAGGAAAAATTTCTTCACAGAAAGAGTGGTCAAGCATTGGAACAGGCTGCCCAGAGAGGTGGTGGAGTCACCATCCCTAGAAGCATTCAAAAAACATGTAGACGTGGCACTTTGGGGCATGGTTTAGTAGGCATGGTGGTGTTGGGTTGATGGCTGGACTGATGATCTTAGAGATCCTTTCCAACCTTAATGATTCCTAGTTTTTACTTTCATTAAAAAATAATACAGCCACCAAGCCAGGAAACATGAAATTATTACTCTACCCTGAACTGGTTTAGTGGTGGACTTGGTAATGTTAGGTTAATGGTTGGACTTGATGATCTTAAAGGTCTTTTCCAACCTAAACGATTCTATGATTCTATCTCTATTCAGCCTCTCACATCTGTGTTATCCAACTTCAGGTAGATTATGTCTCCCTAATGATGAAAAATGCACAACATTACCCATACTTCTGTGTTCAGCTACAGAACATCTCATTTTTCTACTCTTGCCATTTGAACAACTCAAATGTATCCATTAATTCATGGAAAGTTCATATTCCCTTTGTGTCAGTGATATTTAGAGAAAAATCAAGCCTCACCTTTGTACTCTTCTGTGCACCATAATTTTGAGAACAAGGGAAATACTTTTTTCCAGTCTGAGCAGTACAATGAAAAAAATCCTCTTTGTAGAACAAGGCCAAGACACAGCCAGGCTATGGAAAAGATCAAGTATAGGTTTGTGTTTGTACACACACATGCATACGCTGATGGATAATGAGGTGAAGACTAATAACCCCTCACTAAATACACGTCACAATAGTAAAACATCGCAGCAGTCACCTGCTCCAACAGCCACCAGCGATGCCGCAGGTCAGGATGAAAGGCTCGCCTGTGGGATCTAAGACACTGCACTCACCAGTGGCCCTCTCTATCCATCTTATCCCACTGGCTGTATACACTACAAGAAAGAAGTTTAATCAGGAAATATCTTCTATGCTTTTCTACAGAGCATCTCTCAGTTATACCCTTGATATATGATAGCTCACTAGTTCTGATCCTAAGGCATCTTTCATTACCACAGAAGCAGCAGTTTAAAATTTACACTTCAAGAACACTTTAAAATAAAGATCCCTTGTCTCTGCCTTCCTTGCTCCGGCCTGCGTTTATGCAAAAGCTGTCAGCCACCCGTGCTTTTTTTTTTGTCCCTGCTGGAAGGCTGACATCTGGCAAACACATGAGATGCAAAGGGGGCACGGTTTGGATGGAAAGTGATGTGTGCACATATGCCTCAGTGATGGGGGCATGGGCAAGGAGTCTAAGAGAACAAAAATTTCATACCTCGTATGGCCAAAATACTCTCATGTGGATTAATGCATGCGATTGCAGTACAAGAACTGAGAATTTCCTCTTTTTGCAAGTAATGCTATCAAGATCTCCACTCTACAATTCATGACGGCACAGCAAAGATAAGTCTGAGACAGTCGTATCTGGAAACTTTAAGGCAAAACACTATTTTACATGCCAGGACCTGTCACACTTTACATGGTATGTGTTTTAAAGAACGACCAAATCCTTGAAATCGCTCCCTGGTTTGCAAAAGTGATTCAGGGATGATGAGTCTCTACATTTGGCTTTGGCAGAAGTTCATTGGTGCATTGTGCACCCGCCCACCTCTTGCATTCACCCAGTACTTCCAAAGATAAAAACTAGCTTTTAGTAGTTTATACTTAAATCTTTCTGCCTCAACTTCTCATGCATTGTGTTTACTTCACGCTGGAGAGCCTTCCTTTAAGAAAGTGCAATGGCTTTTGGGACTTGAAACTCAGTAAGGGACACCACTTCTTACAGAAATGCCTTCGGTTACCACCATACCCAAGTTAGAGACCTCTGGGGAAAAAACAAGTTAACCCTCCAAAATCCTCATCTCCTGTAAGCTCAGAGAATTGCCAGAATTCAGGAGCTAAAATACCAGAGGAGTTTATCCTTACAAAGCACGCTCCATTTTCTCCAAGCTCTTTATACACATCCTGGGGGCAACTAAGTTGGATCCAACTATAGCAGCAAAAACCAAATTTCTCTGTAATCGGTATGCTGAGTGCAATCAGGGACTAGAGTAGGAGACAGCTCCCTCTCTCAGGTACCCTCACCAACTCCATCTCTCCATCCTCACTGCTGCCACAGGAGGATGGAGAAAGACCTATCATTCACATATTAACAACAGCTGGACACACCTTCCCCTTGCAGAAGAATAACAATTGTTATCAGTCACCAAGTTACTTTAAGAAACAAAGACCTGAGCAGTTATTCTGCTAGTTCTGCTGCTATATTACACGGAGAAGACAATTTACCTTATATGCTTGGAAGAATATGCTTTAATTTAAAAGTGAAAATTACTACTCTAAAAACAAAGTGGAAAACAGTAAGGTTGCAAACGTCCTTTTCACACACCACCAGTGGATGAGTGTACAAGGTGAGAGATTAGCAACCCAAGTCTGAGAAAGCTTAAAGCCTGAAGAATTAGTCAAGCTCACTTTGAAGAGTAGGTCCTGATGTCTTAAGGTATTAAATATTGTAAACCATCTCATGGGCTTAAAGTATCGCTCACATTAACTGCCATTCCAGCTGAAGCTGTGAAAATGCAGTGTCTTCATGCCCCGTCTGTACTACAGACATTGTAGTAAGTAGCTTATACAAAATTTGCTCTGCTACCTTCCTCCTCCTCTCTCTGCTCCCCACTCCCAGAAGACAGTGGAAACAAAATGGTGCAAAGCCATTAGTAGTTGAGCAACTCCTTTCACAACTAAGCAAAATTTTTGGAAATATAAGGATTCCAGTTTCAAGCCAAAAGACTAGTCCCCGAATAAATTTGTTACTATGCAACTATGCATCTCCCTTGCCAACTTCAGGCACTCTGAGACATTCAACAACCGTAAACCAGCAGTAAGTGGAGGAGGCAGGCACATAGGGAACAATATTCAGGACCCAAAACACAAGCAAGCTTTTTCAAGAAAATGCAGTTTTCTCAACTACCTAGGTGGCATGGCATTGCCCCAAAGTGCTGCCTGTGATAGGGCCAGTATCTTCCACGCTGGCCAGGCTCTCAGCTTCGCTACTTCTGAAGTTGCACTGATGCCAGTAAAGGCTGTAACCATGCTGACTGAAATCCTACTTTTGAACTGTTGCCTTACTCTATTAAATACCTTAAGATGAATATGCTTTTATCAGATAGCTGATCTCACGTTTGATTCTTGTGCAAAATAATCCTGAGGGGCATTGCTTTAAACGCAGCCAAAATGGCTTTTCTGAAGTGAGGCTCAATCCAGAAAACTAAATTTCCACAAGCAATAAATTACCGACAGAAAAAGAAAATTATGATCTCTCTACATTTAGCAGCTTTAGCAACACATCAGGATATTAACTGCTTCTCAGAACTCCTCCTGTTAGCTTAGGATCGAGGCTGCACAACTCTGTGTCAACAGCTGCAGAAGGAAGCAATTCCGTGTGGGGAATTTCGAACTCTCCTGAGCTTTGACCCATCCCCTCCTCATTTCACCCTCCCCCCAGTCCCGAAATGCACTAGAAGACAGCCATCATCCTCTAAGTGGGATGCATTTGTACAGATCTTAAAAGCTGTATTGAATGAGAAGATAATTACAGAAAGAAAAAGAATTTAACTAGCAAATGAAATGTCTCACTGAAGATAAAAGCAACTTTCCAACTGTGTTTAATGTTCGATTTGTACACAAGGTTCTTCAGTACTGTTGTGCAAGACTATCTGCTTCACTAGATCCAGAATAACTTCTTATATTAAGATACAGGAAGTATTTGGGAAACCATGTTGGAAAACCATTTGAAGTGACACTTCAGTTTTGGGGTATAACAAAATCCTGCACCATCAATTCTCATTTCAATTTTAGTGTTGGCTAGAAACTAACTTTCTGTCAGAGACCATATTTCTTGGCAGCAGCTAGGGGGAAGAAACAGAACAACTGACACTTCCTGGCAGTCATAAATTAATTACTTATTCCTGCAACTCTACAGTTAACTCTACTAGTGCAAATCTAGGCTTTAAGAACTGCCACTATCAATTCTACAAATGCATTTTATAAAGGTCCTGCCCTCTAATTCATGGTCTGCTATGGAATCAAAAAATCCCATAATTAAAAAAAAGTAACAGTCAAGTAATTTATCTGACACTTCAGTCACAGGGGGCTGCTGAGACAGGTATTGTGTTCCCTTTCACTCACAAAAATAGCAAAGCAGTCTGCTCTGCCATGCAAGAAAGTGAGCTGGGAAGTGAAGATTCAAAAAATACTTACTTCTTTCAGAACCAAATCCACTGAAGACCAAGGAAACTGAAACACATATATTCTTTAAAAAGCTCATTGCAGTAGCTGAAAAGAAAAATCTGAACAGATTCTTTCAAGCACAAAAAACAAAAGCAAAACTAGTCCATGCAACTGGCAGGAAAGAATGATAAGGGTCCTTTCTAGACCTTTACATCTCTTTAAATGTCTTTGTCTCCTTACTTCTTACATGCTGCAGAAGAGAAGCTGTTGTGGAAGCTGTGCACTGAAATAACATTTATTCCATGAATACAGTAGATGTGGGGGAAAAGCCATTACAAAAGAAAAACTCACAAATTGATTTCATTATTATTGCCTCACTGAAAATCTTCTTTTTGGGCTTGTCATATTATCATTCCTATCAGATCACAGGAAGAGTAGAACAGTAATCCTTTGGGAAAAAAAAAATATAAGTGACAAATACATATTGGAATTGCTTGTTGCACAGTGATGTTAAAGAAGATTACATGTGTAAAATACTACCAAATGCCCTGAACATTTTTTAGGAGTATGACAGTCAGAATAGTTCTTGAAATAAAACCAAGTTATACTCAGTCTCCTTTTCGTTAAAAATATTAAGAAATTCTCTTGCCTATATACTGCTTCTCCCACCTCTTACCCACACCACAGTCTCTTCAAGTACTTAACAGTGAAAAACAGAGCTACATGAAAGCAGAGCAAATCAAATACTTTACAAATGTCTCATCTGTTGCAGAGCACCTTTATGTCCCTGTACTCCCAAGGTTTCTCATACACTGCTGTAATTAAGGTTGCTGCTTTCCTCCTGATGCATATATCTTCTATGCCCCAAAACAAACATTGTTAGGAGACACAAGAGTCTCTACATTCTTTTAAAAGTAATAAAAATTAAAAATAATTTCCCAATAGTGTCAATTCTGTTTAGCCTGTGTGAGTTTGTATACTCACAGGCTAACAGTACAGCAAAGCTTTCAGAACTAATTCAGGTGAACTGTTAAGAACAAACTTTTTTCTGGTATCTGTTAGCTCCTAAGAAATTAATGAGGACACTTCATACATGTTGCCATCCACATGAAAGGTGGTTGTTAGCCTTTGCAAATACTTCATCAGAATAAAAAACAAGAGAGAATTTTAGCAATGTGAGCATGGTAAACACGTTTTTCCCTTCAAACAAATGTGCAGAGTGAACATCGCATTACGTGTCACTACGTGACAGAGTAAATTAATAGTTGCAAACACAGAAATTTAACAGTGAGTACAGCCCTCAACTATATGTTGAGGGAAAAAATACACATTAAAAAAAAAAAATCAAATGTGACAGAGAACTAAAAAAAATACATAATTAAAGTACAGGTTATGTGAAAAAAATTCTGCAGAAGAACTTCCCCTGTGTGTTATAGGATTGTATTTTTGTGTTTTTTTCCAAGAAATCTCCTCACAACAGTAAACTGTCTGTAACTGATGCAGTGGTAAAATATTATTCTGTTCCGAGTTAGCTTAAGAGACCACAGGCAAATGCTCAGAAAAAGCTGATTACAAAGGCTTCTTTCATTCTGAAGGCTTGAAGATTTTCTGATCTGTAAAGTTTGCCTAAGCACAGGCTACATATATAGAGACGCTCACTAAGGCGGAGGTGTTCCATGTCTGGAAACAAAGTCAGGGGATATCAACCTCCAAATATTAGCTTGAAATGGAGAAAAGTTCACCGTGCAAAGAGAAATAAAAAGAAAGCAAAGAACTTCCTGTGAAAAGCCATTCCTTTTCAAGCCAGCCCACTTTAGTACATTATTGAAGTTTCCACATTTTGATGTATTTGCTGAAGTGTAACTGTAAGTACAGTTACAACCCACTCCTCAAAACAGCAGAACAGGGAAATAAGCAGACACGCTTATTTCTGGTAACAGAGTAATCTTTTAACTCCTCTCCCAATCCTTTCAGCTCCAAATAAAGCTTCTGTTTAGGACATGTGATATAAAGTTTCTTCAAATATAGCAGGTAACAGTGAACTACTGTTTAGATCACCAAAAAGCCTCTATATAAAAAAGGAAGGTGGGTACAGAAAACAAGAAACATCCATCCTGCTGGGGTTGTTCTGAAAGTGTAATGCACTTTCTGTAATGTACACAGGCACCAATTCACATGAGAAATAATTTCAATAGTAACAGAGTAAATAAGCCAAAAAACGACACTTAGGAAACCGCCAATCTAAATATATCTACAATTCCTTTAAAAATATTCATCAATAAATATAATTTCTGCAAGAACAATGGCAACATGCAAAGAAACTACCTAATACAGTCAAGTAAAAGCTGTTACATTAATTTAAAATTACCCTTTATTTTTCACAAGTTTTTCCAACATGTTGTGCATTTTGGCATGGTAGACTTAGAGATAGTTTGCTTCAAGTTTCTTTAAATTACAAACAGTAGATACAGTAGGAATATTTTAAACCAATTTCTTTAAAATAAGTCGCAAGACCCTTAGCTTTAAAAGAGAGACTGCCACAATTTCATTTTCCTGATACAAAATTCAAGTAATTTTAAGTAAGAGTAGAAAATTGTCTATATAAAACACCCTAGTATTAAAATCTACCAGCATCCTGAAAATAAACATCAAATTTCCAGTATCGGGTGCAATTACACATTTAGAAAAATAACTCATTTTAAATGAAGGCCACTTGGTGAAGAAAAGTAAATTTTCAATATGATGAGTTTTTAAAACAAATGACAAACCTCTTTTTCTTAGCTAAATTATTTAATCCTTGCTCCAACTCCACAATTAATTTATTTTTTCTTCTAAAGGTGTACATTTCAGTATTGAAAATGAATTAAGAAAACAGGCTACTGAGATGTTTTCCCTTCAGTATATACCAGCATATGGAATTATTGCTTACCCCCAACAACGGTATACAAGATTCACTTGATTTTGGTTTTATGCTGTGGTTTTTAATTGGTTGGTATCAAATATACACACACCACAAAAACTTCAGCTGTGTCACTTTACTGAATGAAAACCGCAATAAATTTTTCAGATAATTTTGTATCTAGAGTTGTTTGGGTTTTTTCCAGCAAAGAAATGGATTAATTATAAAATGCTTTTCCATTTTCCCTCCTTACCTACTGTTTAAGACAGCAGAATGGAAAAACAAGCAGGACATGTTTACTTTGTGACTCAAGGCTCAGAGCAGATATTGAGAAATCTTCAGTAATTTTAGAACATTTTCTTTTTCTCATTCTTTTAGCCCAAAGTAACTTTGCTGTCTAGGAACAGTAACTTAAAGTTTCTTTTATCACCATCTTCCAGAAAAAATCTATAAATAAATGTTTGTGTAAAGAATCAAAAACTGACGGAAGAGGGCAAAAAAAATAAAATTAAGGATCAATAAATGATACTGCAATGTATCTTGTGCCATTCAAGATAGGAAGTCCTTCATGTAAATGAGTAAGTCTTCCTGGGTGCATGAAACTCCATCCTTTCCTGGGAGATTCAATGGAGCAGTTATACCTAAGAAATTTACATCCACCTCCCTGCAGCAAAAACAGAAACAAACAAAACCCCAAATGTTTACCTTGTGTTTTAAGTGAGTAGTTCCTTAGAAACGTTAAAAATTAAATGGCTAACATCAAAGTTTTTCTTTAAACCCCTTCTCCCCCACCGTCTGAAACCACTTTGACCAATTCAGCCTGACTGCATCAACAGTTCCAGATCCTGCAATCAAGCAAATTTCATCCTTGTCAAAAAACACCAAGGAATACTATATCTCAATTTGTGATGCACATCTTTTCCTTTTCAACACGGTCTTTAAGTATGTCCATTTTGGCTCTAGTTTGGAAACTATATTAGCCACTCAAAAGACATTTTTTAAGTCAGTAAGTTGTCAACTTACTTGGAAATCCTCTCCTACTTTGTTGAGAGCAATGTTGATTGTGAATGTAGAGGAGTCATGATGAGGTCTGAGTGACCGTTGTCTGTCAGGACTATATTTTACAACAAAATTCAATAAAGCATACCCCTGAAACAAAATATACAGTCAGACTTCAACATGTGAACTTCCAAGTCACACACAGGGTTCTTGGGTTTGGGGTTTTTTTGTTTCAAGTTGAGTTACCAACAACATTCATCTGTAACTACTGCTACATCATGTATAAACTCCCCAACCAAACCAAATAGGGTATATTCAATAAAATAACTGAATAATTACTGTGCAGTAATTATCTACAAAAATTTTAAACACATACCTTGGTATAATAGCCAGCAAACACTTTTAGTGTTACTGGTGCAATGAACTCTCTTATGAAATGCAGCCATTCATTATCCAGTCCAATTTGCTTCATATGAATATCATCAGTTGGGACATTTTCATAACCTCCAGAAATACGGCTGTCCTAATGAAAACACCATAAATAACCTTGAAATATGGACATGGAATGCTTCTGGCACTTCTACAAATACTTATTTGAAATCTGCAGAATCACAAAACTGTAACAAAGCAATGCATTAGTGGGCATATGTGAGGTTGCTGAACAGTAATTTCACAGCTAACTGCTGTGGAAAAAAACTGCTGAGCTACCAATGAGCAGAAATTGGTAATTTTTTTAAAAGCTGAGTCACTATTTGGGTGTGTTGCCTGTAAATACGGGCTTCCTGGAGTAATGGTTTTAACTGTTGAGGTATTATCAGGTCAAGAGACTACAGGCCTCAACGTGACATGGTAATAAATGTTGGAACTAATTTGAAGATAAAAGTATGTTAAAGTCCCTTCTGGAGGCTCCTCCCTGCAGGAAAATAATGATTGTCATTTATCTTGCTTCCAAGGTACCACATTTGTGAATATGACAAACATTCCTCCGATTCTAGCAGTAGTTAATGAATACTTTGAACTTTCTGCAAAAGCAAACACAATAGCTCATAACATTTGTGGGCAACTGTTTAGGGGGACAAGTCTGACAAATTAGTACTGAAAAGGTAAGTGAGTAAACACTTATCAACAGCTATCCAAGATCAGCCTTGGATAACTGCTGTAACTACTACAGCAACTGCACCACTGTTAGTGTCTGAATTTGCTGGTTCAAGGTTAATTGAGGAATGTCTCTAAATCTACTGAACAACAAGCTATGTGGTAGACTAAACTAAGCATTTTATACTACAAGCAGATGTCTTGGGTCATTGGCAATTGTTCGAATGTTTGTCTGTTGCAGTACACTGTGACTTATTATCATAAACATACTCACTCATTAAGGTCATGTTTATACAGGGTGACACTTACTTGGTGTTTTCCACCAGACCATTGTCCAAAATGTTCCATTTCTTCTACCAATTCATCACAAGCAGCGTCAGAAAATATGGGAAACCAAAACACATCTGGACATGGCTACAAAAGGAAAAAAAAAAAAAAAACCACACCACCACCAAAAAAACCAAAAAACCACAACACATTTGAAAAACTGCATTCATCTCTTTCAGTGGAGTTAAGCTTTAACAGCTATCTTTTATTTTCAACTGCTAAAAAAGGACATCTTTTCTTGGTCACTAAAGAATACCATCCGTTCTCATTTGAGCCATAAAATTCAGATACATTTAAATAATTAAGTTTTGTCTTGATCCACAAGCACATTCTCACAGAATGTCACAAAAACTATGAGCTGCCTTGTAAGCCATAACCCAACATTAACAGCTGCATCAGTGTACCCACATATCCTGTGCCTTGGTTGCTCTAAATAACAACCCTGATCATCTACGTTACAAGCTATTAAGGAAAACAGTTTAAAACTTAACATTGTTTTTAATACAAAACCAATTTATCCCAGCTTCTTAAGGAAGCAAAGTTCATTAAATCACTGTCCCTAATTGTCACAGAACTGATCATCTAACACTGCTACAACAATTATCACCTTAGAAGTGCTCTGTCCAGATCTGTTGCGTGAAAGCAAGCAGCCAGGCAGACAAAAAAAAAGACCTCCTCATATCCAGCAAAAGCCTTTCCCTTGGATTCATGGTTGTCAGACCTAAGGAATCCACAGGGAAAGGCACATGCCAGGGAAAGAGTCTAGATGAGTTTGCCTTTACTAGATACCAGCAAACGCAGCAATCTGCTACAGAAATTTTATTAGGCCTTCTGCTAGTGGTGCTAGCTAGTTCAAATAAATAAGCTAAATACATCTGTATTCTGGAGAAGGCAATTACTTGGACAACTATGTTATTCTGAGCAACCCAGCAATTATTTTTTGGACTCCTCTCATCTAGTTTTCAAAATGGCAAAGATTCAGTTCTGATACAAAACATCAAAAAGCTGTTCAGCCACAGACCAAAACAGCATTTGCATGGAAATAGTTACTGCATCCCAATTTATTACCAGACAGTCCCACAAATTTTAAGAAAACTACTTATACCCACCTGTTCTACTATATTATCAGTGAAGATCTTTGAGTAATTAGGATTTATGTAGGTTTCCTTCCAGTCCTAAAAAACATGATTTACAACATTAGAACAAATTAATTTCTAAGTGACAATAATTTATATTCTATTCATTTGGTCTACTGAAAGCACTGGAAACAATTAACAATTTCTTATACC
The DNA here is from genome assembly GCF_030463565.1 of Pelecanus crispus. Taxonomy (NCBI): domain Eukaryota; kingdom Metazoa; phylum Chordata; class Aves; order Pelecaniformes; family Pelecanidae; genus Pelecanus; species Pelecanus crispus. The sequence continues at coordinate 17,046,218 of NC_134651.1, read as the reverse complement.
CATAACCAAACAACCCATAACAAACTAGTCCTCATCATGTCAAAAATCATGAAACCTGTTACAGCAGGACCATATCTCCATCTCCTTATTCTGGTCATCAGTTGGCTTGTTGATATGATATATTGTCATTTGCTTAAACGGATACCTTTTAGTACACAATCAGTATTTAGTGCATAATAAACAAATGTTCTCCATGTAAAGTCTTTAAATCCCAAGTCCTTTATAATACATAAACTTTACAATTTTTTCAAACAACGTAACTATTTCATCAATAATTAGATGCGTACCACAGGATTTTCAAATATCTGCCAGAGGTCATTGTTGTAGTGGGAGGTATTGTAATTGGCTGTAGAAATAAGTCTTCCAAATTCATGTCTGTTGGTAATGTACATGAAAACACCCTACACCAAGTAGAGAAAATGTCATTAGCAAAACTGTCCATCTTACAAAAGTGATGTTTTAAAAAGTCTGTTTGTTTATGCCTGCACTTTCATAAAATATCAGACGCTTGTACATACATATTATACACATGCTGTTCATTTAGCATCTTTAGCTTTCGAATAGTTGATTCTAATCACCAGCTAGTGTTCATAACTTCTTGTTTACAAGCATTTGGTTGAATTTATTTTCTAAACACATTAAACCAAAACATATACTGTTCGTAACGTAAACCCACATACAGTTACAGAAAGGAAAAAACAGAGAAGTGGCTGGCTGATTTGTTTTCCAGAAAACCTAAGCAGACACACTGGAAGCACCTGTTCTCAAACTGAAAATACTCATACAAGAAAACCAACATCTAGGGTTTAGTTTCCAATTAAAAACTGAAAGAATAAGCTAACAATAAAAGTCTAATGGAAGTCAGAACAAGAAACTTATTTCAGAGTATTCACTACATGATCCTTCTGGTGAATTGGCCTGAAATAAAAAGATATTGGCAAATACAGCATGTAAGAATCTTCAGATCGGGGTACAAAACAGCTGAGCACTGTGAATTATGTTCACCTAAGCAAACACTGCAAATTATGTGCAAGATATCAAGTGTGGTAAGATACAGTTTTATTATCAAGCTGTTAACAGAAAATGTTAACAAAACTCTCTTGATTAGAAATAGTAGCAGAAAATAGTCTTTTGAAAAAGAAATTTAGGTTTTGTGGGGTTTTTTTGAGTTTACTGTTTTTCAGACTAAAACTTCACTTCTGAAGTGTTTGTGACTTCTGGATTTGCAGCAGAGGAAGACATTACCATCTGGATATTTTGGTATTTCTGTCTATGTTTTTGTCTGAAAAAGCATTAAACTGTTAGAAAGATAATGATTATGTTAAACACATGCCCGTTTTGGGCACTTAACCAAATCATAAAATAGCTGCAGCAGGGAGAATAAGGAGGGTCTGGGTCAAGAAAAACAGCTTCAAGTGACACTGATTTCCCAACTGGCCTGCGTGGTCACCGAGGGGTCCTGGCTGACCTGCTAGTGATTTGAGCTTTAGTCCTTCCTAGGACTGCTGAATCAATTTTAGTTACAGAAGCACAGCTTCAGCACACCTTGACCTCAGAAGCACTGAGAAACCTCCCTGAGGAAACAACAAGCCTCTCTAAGATGCTTTGAGCCGGTTGTGAAGAACATGTCCCGGGCAAAAACTTGAACCTTAGACAACTGAAGAGAAAGCTAGAGCAGTATTTCATTAGAGTAAGCGGACAGAGGAGAAGTATCTTCCTGTGGTAGAGTAATACTGCACGTAATAATAACTAATGAATAAAAAAAAAATAAAGCAACACCTTTGGGGGTCTGAGCATATGGAATGTTTCCGAAGAAGGGGAGTCTTTTTCCCTTTGTAAAGTCTAAAATGAAGGAGAATCATCACATCAGTTTTCTGATACATAATCTCTTTCTCTTTTTCCGACTACTATTAGGTTTCCAGTTACATTAGGGAAATAGCAGCCTTTGACCAAAAGCTGATATGCCTTTACAGACAACATGCATCTCCAAGCAAAGCTCATAATACACGTCAAAGCTGTTTCCACCAGCCCCTTCTTATCTGCTGCAATACAAAAACAAGCACGTACCAGACCATCTTACAGCGCAGACTGAGAAAGAGGAAAAGAGAAAGCAATTTTCTGATGAGCCAGTCAGATTAGTTTAACGAGCGCATGGGAAGCACAGGTTTGCAATAACCAATGCTGAGAAGGTTTGAATACAACAGAACTGGACGGGAATGTTCTGAAGAATCAGTACAAACAAAGGATTTCATGCCTTGTTATGAGGGAATAAAAAAATTAATACTTGCCAACTTTTCTTGTTCAATTCAGCAAAATTATTTTTCAATGCTATAGTGTCTGGAAATAGGTCTGGTTTAGGTCTTATTTGTTTCTGTGCTGAAACTAGTGTAAATATCAGTAGAAATGTGGATTTACATATTCATATTTTTACAGTAAAAATACGTTTTCTCTCATTACTTCCAGCTTAATGCAAGTAAGAAATTTCTGATACAGTTTTAATCTATCTGGAAAAATTCATTCATGCTCCCTAAGAAAATTCATACAATTTCATAAATCACTTAGGCTTTTTCTATCAACACTGCCCATCATTAGTTCAAATACGTATCTACTTAAATATAAAATTGCAAAATATTCCAACTTAGTCTGCTAGAAGTTTCACACTGTATAAAAATGTGCATAATAGAGATGCTCTAAATGCATTGATAAGTTTGAAGTCATATACAGCAGGGAAGTTGAGCACTCTTTCATGCTGTTGAGGTTGTGCCAATGAGGAAGGCATTTTAGCCTCAATAGGAATTTTCAGTGCATTTAAATAAAAACCATCATGCAGTCAGTGCACCAGCGCACTGGCCTTGCAAAAATCTCTGTTCTCAACAATTTAAAGAAAAACACCTAAAATGTTCTACGTCACAAAAATTGGCCAGTACTTTGAATTAGAAGTAAAAATATAATATCCAAGATCAATCAAGTGAAGCAGTCAAGTATAGCAGGACACAAAGAAGTCTGTGTGCATTTAAAAGCAAGCTGTTATAGATACACCTTACCATTTCCCTGGCATTCCTGCAGAGCGCCATATCAGGATCCAACTTATCACGCATAAAGTAGTTCTTTTCTTTCATCTCCGATCTGAGAGTTTGTCCCTTAATTAAGTATATATTAGCCATATAAGGAATATTCCATACTCCTCTGTAAAAAAAAACAAACGCAAATTGTTTAAAGCCATGAAAACAAATTTGTTGCCTATTCTATGAAATCGGCGTCTCTGTATTTGCTGACAAGATTAAGCAAGCTTCAATGAAATGAAGCTGAAAGTTTCCCAAGACACAGCTGGGCACTGTGGACATCTCAAACGTAGGCGTAGGCAGTAATTCAACTTTTATGAAGTATTGTTATAAAAAATAGAAAGGCTAAATTCTCTAAAGAGTTTTAACTACAAATGTACTTTATGTTTCCATGGTTAAGACAATCAGTCAAACTCTTTTATAATATTATTCTACACTGCCAGATGGAGAAAGTAATTCTAAAACAGATTTTTAAATGAGTTTAAAGCCTTCACTGAGGCTTCACACAGCTGGTCTGACCTCCTCACACAAATACTCACAGACCACAGGCCACGTATTTATGTCAGCTGGGCCAATATCAACAAAAAAGCATTGCTGTCACAATGCTCGCTCTGCAGATTTTCTCCTTCCCAGCATCACAAGCACGTCTTTGAATGCAACTGAAAATGAGCCAGTCCTATTCAAGCAGTCAATCTGTTTCAGACCTTTTTGCTCTTCCAGGGCAATGAAAAGGCATCACCACATCAGAAAGTCAAGCTTAGAACAACTTACAACACACCCCTTTAGGGGAAGGACAAACCCAAAAGGCTATATGACAACAGTATTTCTCAAGAGCTCCTTAGGATATATCTGACATAATATACAGGAAGAAACACATGAAGAAATTATAGTTGTTCATTGATTAAACATTTGTGCCAAAGAGATAAGTCGTTTGATGAATGAAACGGTCATTTCTTTTGACTGAGGTTCCTGGGATACAGAGTTTTGGGTTTACTATTTGTTTGTCTTGCCATTTTCTGTATTACGCACTGCTAGAATAATCAGACACAATCAGACAGGTACTAGTAATGACTATTTCTATTACTAATACCAGCTCATTGTGTTAAACACTTTGCTTTTTCATTCAAGCTATGAATGGGAAAAAACAAATGGGAAACCAAATGCATTCCTATGAAATAGAAAGAGCTGAACAATAAATAAACCTAAGCTAAGCTCTTCAGGAATACCAGATTGCATGAAAATGTAATAATACGTTGCTAATAACCATACCGGGTGCCTTGACTTTAAAAATTAGCTTACAATTACTTACACTCTGTTCCCTTGGACAATAGCAACATAATCTTCTGATCGAGCATAATAGCCATCTGGGCTCAAAGCACCCCAGAAATTGGACCAAAGCTTCCCATGACGAGTTACAAGTGGAGCAATTATCTTTCTGTGAAGTGACATATTGAATAAGAAAATATGAATTGTTATACATAGACTATATGTCAAAATACACCAGCTTTCCTCAGTTTGGAGTATAGTGTAGTTAAAACACCAATGACTGTCAAATTTCGGAACAGCTATTCTGAACTTAAGCTGGAAAAAACAACACCCAAGTACCCACTGCCCAGAAACAACATCAGTGTAACAGAAGCAAAGATTCCTGTAAATCAGAGGTGGCTTGATTTTCAGTCAAGCAAAAAAAACAAAACCTGCCCATAGCATAATGACAAAAAGCATCACAAAGTCAAAGACATAAAAAAAAAAAAAAAACAACCCCAAACCCACCACAGTGAGACTTAGCTTACCCAAAATTTAACAGTCAAAAGGGGAAACCTAAGCTGACCAGAATAAAAAGAATAGAATGGTACTTTGTTTCAGGGGGTGCTTACTGGTAGACATATTTTGCAAAGCTTCTGTTTCTTCCACCCAGTATACCTGACTTTTAGCCTCTTTGTACAACAGTAAATATTACAAGGAATGTAATGCAAAGGACCGACAGCCACATCTTTACTTAAGCTCCATCCCTTCTCACCAGTAGGTCAAAACACACACTGATAATTTGTCTTTCTGTGATACACCCAGATTTGTTATGAAGAGGCAAACACCACCTACCTACGTACCTAACGTGGGAAGTTACAAACTGACAGGAGTGAAGTGCACAGCATTCACTGCTGCTGATAAAGTCACAGCTTTGTATAACTTAAGAGATCACACTACTACAAGGAGAAACTGGTCATTACAGCTGCTTCATCTCCAATACCTTTCCACAATTTTATTGCATCTATGATTTAAAAAGAAATTAATAATACTGAAATACTAGAGAAATAAACACTAGGGAGTTCTTGTTTGGTTTTGGTTTGGGGATATTTTTGTTGGTTGGGGTTTTTTAACATTTTGTGTGTGACCAACTTTGAAACTGTTAGTCAGTGAAATCTTAATTCATTTCATAAAACTGCTTACAACACACCATTCTCTTCAGAGGAACTTCGAAGCATTTGAAATTCACACCAGGAATTGTTGCTTGACAGGAACAAAATGCTGTGTGAATTGTCGGCCTCCAAGCCCGTTATTAAATATAGCAATCAAATACCACAAGTAAACAAAGAGGATTAACTCTGCAAAAACAGACGGGATCTTACTTTCTCTGGAGAGGCCCCAGAGAATCCCTTCAAGTTGGAGGAAATTCTGTAAAATCAAGAGATATACTACACCTGTTCTGTTCTATCAGTATTCTTAAAGTTTTTGGGTTTGTCAGCACGACATCTGCATCTATGCTGAAGTAATATTCACATGCTTTATCCTGGCGACAAAGGTCCCTAAAAAGACAAAAAGGAATGGTTAACTTGCATATCTCCAGAAAAGATTCACAAACAACAAAACAAAAAAAACTGCAAAAAACCCAAACCACAACCAAGTGCTCTACTCATACATTGCATTAAAAACCCTCTGCAGTGTAGTATTCTAAAAGAAAGGTGTCTTCAGATTACAGTAGTGTGATAAACTAAAAGAAGATTTAAAAACATGGATCAGATGCCTTGTATTTTTCTGTTAATAAACTAAGTGTTCTCTAACCTCTACCAAGTTCAGTAAGAGCTACTATGTACTGTCCTAACGGAAAACGGGACAGGGGACAGGAATCAAGCCACTAATTTATGTAGCTGGGTATCAGTACAGTCACTTAATAGTGAAGTATGATCTTATTAAGTAAGCTTCTCTAGTAAGCAACTGCATGTGGCTGTAACACTGTCTTTGGGCAAAGATGCTACAGATGTGATCTCCTGATCTGAATAGTAATGGAACCCTTATGGAGGGTACAAGACAAAAAGTATAAAGAAATACCTATTTAAAGACCTTTTCTTAGTCTTTTTGTGACCTACAAGAATAACACAGTTGGTAAAGACAAATATACAACAATTGCACAGGCTGTGAATAGAAATTAGAAAAAGGAATTTAATTTGTCCCATACACTATTTCTGTCAGAAAAAATTATTTGCATAGATTCCCACACATTCAAGAGAAAGCGTCAACCAAGCAGAAGACACATTCAACTATAAATATAAAAGTAAGATACACAGACTACATTTATATGTTTCTAGCAGGGCACACTTGCTAGGCTGAGATCTGGTATAGTGAATTCAGCTTTCCTATGTCAAGAGAATAGTAGGAGATTATAGTAAATCAAATATACTTTTAGAGGAAGTGGAACAAGCCGTAGCTTTCTATCATGCAGGTGGTATTATTGATTTTGCCTATTTTCCCCACTATTATCAACAGAACTTTCATTAATTCCATCGTAACAGCTTGAAACATTAAAAATATTTTACTTTCTTGCTTTAAAATGTCTATAAACACAGTTTTAGTTTAAGTTCCACATGATCTGATTGTCTGTGACTGTTTTCTGCAAAGGAAAAGATCTCTGTCACTTCAAAAGATCTGATGAACAGTGGATGTGACAGGCTACATTCAAGTCAAGGCAACCGCTGGCATGGCTTGCTGCCTGCTCCTCCTCTGCTCCCCTCCACTACTTAACACAGCACTTCACTTAGTGCTTAGTCTGTCTCCCACAAGGATTGCTACTTAGCAACACCTTTTGGGTCTTTTTGTTCAAACTTTCTTTTGCTCAAAGGACTTTAGAGGTATGACTTCGTTAGAATCACAGCAAAAGGTAGAGCTTTTTTTATTCCATAAATTTAAGCAATCCTTCCTCTTCAAACTTGACCACCAAAGATGTAGCAATGATTTGAGCCACAATTTTAAAATACCAAAATGACAGAAACGGTCTTCCCACTACTGCTGAAGTCACCGTGTTTGGACACACACCCATAGTTTATATCTTTGGTCAGTCTCTGGTTTTGCTTTAACTGACATCTTCACTGACAGTTTTCTATCTTATGTACACGTTTTTATGACAGCAATTCCTTAATCAGCACTTTCTCATGTCATTGCCCCAGTTGAAACCAACAGGTTTTGTTTTGGCCATAACACACCCCAGCAATTAAGTCTGTATAGCATTTTCCATTACTAGCCTATTCTGTTCAAAGCTTTACAACTACTGAACACAATTCACATGTAGCTTTATCATTCGCATAATTACAATTATTAATAGTAACCTGACTTTTATATTGCATTTGACATTAGATGTTAAATTTCTTCCAAAAATATTCAGCTCCTTTAATTCATTCTATTAATGAGGAAACTAAACCTGAGAGACAAACAGACTCAATGCCAGTCCAGGGTTCCAGCCACAACATGGGCCAGCACCTCCCCAAAAGCAGCTAAACCTTTTGCTGCTAACAAAAATATGAATGGCATTAATTTTTTTAATTATGAAAATGTGAAAAAACAAATGGAACAGATTTCTATTTAGTTGCAGGCAAACATGACTGGAAAATTGATTCCTTAATTTCAAAATGTATGGTCCTTCAACTTTTGCCTCCCCCCCCCACCTTTTAAATCCAGAGCCAGAGAATTCTATTAAAACTGGTCCAATGTGTTAATGTTGAAAATCCTTCTGTTCTTAACATCCTTCTGTTCTTCATTCACAGAGTAATCCACAAAATAATGAATTAGAAGTTTTGGTTTAAGTCACACTTAGTCATTTAGTAATCTACTGAGAACTCTTTGAAAGCATTACTGCCTTAAATAGTTCGGAAATACAGCTGTAGCACAAATCACCTACAATGTGAAACCCCTAACTTCAACCTCTGTAACCAAGAATATTAAATATATGTATGTATATTATATATATGTGTGTGTGTATGTATACATACATATAAAAAGGCCAAAAATCAAGGCTTCTACTCTGACCGTACTTTGACTCATTTTTCCCATTTCTTTCTACACAGCATTGAAGACTGGATCACCAAATGGCAAAACTTCACATTTAAAGCACAATTTTCCTTGCATTTCCAGATACACGTCACCATGTCAAACATGAAGTACAAGTTTTGCCTTTGCACTTTAAGGTCACCAATAAAAATCTCCACAAAACATTTTCAGTTTCAGATATACAGAAAAAGAGTTGTAAAAGTTTCTGTCAAAATTAATAAAGCAAGCCTACTCTTAAGAAATTCATACATCTTCTCTTTAGGCTTTCACTGTTGCCAGGCAGCTTTCCCAAGGAAATAAAAGGAATCCTGGATATTCTCATGCTTTAAAGTATTACCTTCTTACAATGTATGCTAACCTCTGCATGTATAGAAAACCCAGATTATATGTGAAACTATTTATTATGTACTTCCAGCTCACAGCAAGGAACAAGTGGAAAGTGCTTTCTAGCAATACTCATATATATAGTAATATACTTCTTAATCTAAATTCAATGGCTAAAACCTTGAATCTACTTGCTTTACACTCCACATGCTTATAAACTAAGACCAAATATTGAAAAGAAAGCTGTATTTTTGTACATAACTTAAAGCCATTTCAGTGTAACAATTAACAAAAATTTAGTAGGAGGCCAAGATTTTTTTTCTGAAGTGTGAAGTGAAGCTCAGATCAGTTTACACTATTTTGCAATCAGAGCGATATTTAACTTTGCTTAGAAACTGCAAGCCCATCTGGAACAGTGACCTCATCTGAAAAGGGAATGTGTCACAGCTCTTCATCAAACTTTCCACCAAGACATTCCAAGGGGCTAGTTGTTTATAAAGGTAAGACACATAGTCTAACAAATTTCTTTACCATTAAGTAATATACATTTTTTTAAGGCATAGTTTGAATTTGCAATTAATCAATATATCATTTTAAAACACCTCACAGTTTGGACATACAATTCCAAATGTGGACTGTGAGCCTGAAGGGAGAGCACTTACACCATCTGACAGACCTCTGAAAGAAAAGGTGCCCCAGATACAAGTCTGCAACACTCACTGAAAGACTAGGTGACATTGCCTGCCATTTGCATCTCCCCGGATAGCCACAACAGCATAAAGAAACTCTTATCACCCATAACTAAAAACAAATAAAAGTAGCCACAAAACAGATAAAGCACTGATGTCTAGTTTTGCATCTCAGGCTTAAGTATTGTTAGCACACCTGGAAGCTACTGAAATCGGATACAGGTGGGAAAGTTGTCTTTCCATCCAAGGCTGAAATCCAAAACTGCTGAAGTGTTCAGGAGAAGCAGTTCCAGAAAATCCAAGTCTCCAGCAGAAATCACTTGACATCTGGGAGACACAGGTTTAAACCCTGCTCTTCCTTTAACCACAGCCAAGATACTTGTCCTACTTGCAGGACTGAAAGGCAGTCCTCCTGCATCCATTTCATCATTTATCAATACCAATGGGAGCTCAGAGACATTGACTTAATACCTTCTGACTTTCAAGAAGCACATAGGAGACCTCAAAAATTCAACAGTGAGGCCAATGAACTCTCTAACTGATACTGATCTCTCTACTGTTCTTCCTGAAACTTTTGAAAGCTTTCAGTGTAAACTTCCATTAAAATGTGCACATTGCCACTAAAAGCTGAGGTAAATCAAATTTTTCAAAAAGTTCAGCAAAAATCCTAGCTACTTCTATTACTAATATTTTTGAGGGAGGCAAAAAACAACCCCCCAAAAAAAGAAATCCTGAAGTCCTTAAGTACTGTGGGGAAAGAAAGATTATGGAAAACAAGCTTTTTATAAATATAACCTCAGAGAAGCAAATGAGATAAATTCCCATATTTCCCTACTTTCTGTTATTGTTTGAACATATTTCATATTGTTATTTTACATTTTCTGTCATAACAAATTCTGTAACAGCTGGCGGAAATCTCATCTCCAAACAAGGCAAAACCACAAATGAGTATTTTCTTAAAGAAAAAAACAACCAACTGTAAGAACTCCAATATATTCCTTGTAGATGAAGGCTAAAAAAACCAACCCACACACATGGAAATGCTATTTTAGGATTTCAAGGGATGTACATGCAGAGAAAATACTCAGACAACATGCAGCTGAACTTCCCTTCCCTTTATTCTACTTCATTTTCCTCCCTTTTTATTCTGTTTCAGCCCATGATAAGGAAAGTTGTGCACTCCTGTTTGCCAGTATCGTTGAATTGTAACAAGTCTTTGCTGACTGCACAATTTTGGGTCCTTTCCAACACCTATCCAACTTTCACAAGTGCAGGAGAGGACTTCCCATGTCAAGAAGCAGCAAGAAAGTAAATGCTTCAATTATTCTTTATTATGTGAATGAGAAAGTAGACAGAGGTTTGCTGCATGGCTATGGGTGAAATTAAAAAATGTTATGTTCTCACATTTATATTGACATAAGAGAGTCTCATTTACTGAGAACCTCACTGTGATTTATCACCACTTTTTACTGAGCCAAAAAGGGAAAAAAGAGGTAAGGAGAAAACTGACCCAACCGCATTACATACTCAAAAGTATTCTGCTGAAAACAAACCAGAGCTTCAATGCTTAAGTTTGCCCTCTTTTCTTTTTTTTTTTTTTTTTTTAAATATTCTATCACTAGGCACTGAACTGTATTAATTGAAGCCTGTTTTGCTGCTTCAGATAAATAGACTTTGTGTGTGAAATGTTTAAGTGAGGAGACCAAATTAAACCTAAATCTACTGGAAATTAACAGAGAGGTACTAAAATCAGCTAATTTGGAAAAAGGGAGAAAACAATTGTTTGAGGCAGATGGAACAAAACTATCAGTCAATAATGCAGATAGAGGCAGGAGAAAATTAATCAGAGGACTGAGAAAATTAATCAGAGGACTGAATATATCAATCTATGTAAATCAAGCCATTAAACAGGTTTGAAGAATCACTCTTTTCAAGTTATTCCCATTGTAGTATTAGTGAGAAACAAATGAGGTTATTATGTTGGAAGCCAGCCGAAGGGCTGAAAGCAAATAATTTTTTATAGTATCTGCCTTTGCCATGAACAACCCATACTTCCAAGCTAGATTTTTTGAGGAAAAGTAAAATGCAGCTGTCCCAGAGAAGTTGGTGATGTTCACAAGGGCAGCCGAGCAGACCAGGAATGCAAAGGAAGCAGCGGATGAACTGAACCTGCTTCAGTCAAATTGAAAGGAGCCATCAAATTATATCTACATTGTTCACATGTAAGATCCTACTACTAACACTCACAATTTCTGGATGATTCAATATTTTGGCATGGTTTCATTCCACATGCATTATACTTCACGGTTTCTCTATATGCTATGTATCTCTTTCGGACAGCATCTTTCTAAAGAGGCCTTTCAAAGCAGGAGCAACATAGGTCATTTTATATCCAGACAATGGATAACACATCACAGTGTAGTGCATCCAGTGGTACACATCATCCCTGCCCTACATAACAGAATTTGAAATGATTCTGCGCAATCATACATTTAAATTATTTTTTTTTTTATCCACAGATCAAGCAAAGACCATATATCATATTAAAACCTCTGTCACATTGTAAGTCAGTAGGCTCTATCAAAAGATGACAGGTTTGAAGATCTTTCGGTGAGATTTAGTAACAGATAGAAACTGTTTACACTAAAGATTCTGCTTTATGGTGTCTATATAAACACCAAAGAGGAAAAGGCAACTCCAGAAATTCCACCTCAGTTACATGTAACATACACTACTTCAAAAAGTTTGCAAACACGGTACATTTGCCTTAGAGACTATTGGAAATAAAGCAAGAATGATTTCTAAGTATGTGAATGACTGCTTACACTACCACTGGACATCTGTAGTTTCCTAGAAAGGCTAGGGGAGAGGCTTGGACCTCAGCCAAATATCAGTTTCCCAGTGGCTTCAGCACAACAAAACCCCATTCAAACAAATTCCCGAGAACACCACAGAGACTCAGGACTAGTCCTTCATTCTTTCAGTTGATGCCATAAACAGCCTATGCTACGCTCTTAACCTCTGAATATAAAAGAAAAGGGCCTTTCAAAAATAATTTCTCTGCTCCGACACTCATGAAAGATTGGGGAGAAAGAGAGTGGAAGAATTACACGGGAATGAAGCCTGCTCAAGGGCCACAGCAAGGTCTTGGTGGGATCCTGGTCTGTAAAACTCCATAGCCTGACTGATGGATGGACTGGGAGAGCCACGATCAACTCTGGTAGTTAGCCAGTGCTGCACCCACTAAAGAGACCCCTTGACAGGTCTGACATGGGATACAAGGTTCAGATTTAGGCCTGGCAAGTGCCAGGTTTAAAAGCTAAATAGCTGAATTCCCTAGTAAGAACAAAAGGAAAAAACAAGAAGAAAAAAGAAAAACAGCAAGACCAAGGATAAGACAAAAGAAATATAGTTCTGTCACCGGTATGCCCAGGTCAAGCTTAACCATATTTTTACTTAAATGTAACATAATTTAAAAAATGAAAAAATAAAAAAAAAATAAAAAAAAAAAAAAGAAGAGGGACTAGGACAACAGAAGTGTGATTGTTAAATGCATATCCAGTGCAAGAGGTACTTATATTTTGTGAAATCACTCTGTGATAAGTTAGCTTGAAAAGGTTTTGATAAAAAAATAAAACCAAATACATTTTTAGAAGATACACTGCAATCAGAATTCCTATTTACATTTGCACCTGCTTCCACCTTCTTTTTTTTTAAATATAATTTTCTGCACAAATTTTAATAAAAAGTTTGTTGTATCATCTATTTTTATTTCAATAGCATTCTTTTTAAAAAAAATTAAACTTTAGTTTATGCTCATCATGTTTTAATATATACCCATGTTTGAGATAACTATAATGTAAAAATAATGCGACACCTCTTCTTTGTAGCGTACTCTTGTCTACGCCTTCATTAGAAGACAAGATGACAGACTATCGAAGTAGTCTAAACCAGAGATGTTTTCACAATGGCCAACAGCTTTTTATATTAGACAGAAACCATAAAATACTCAACAGTTCATATCTTACATCTAGATCTTGTTCTACCACAAAAGCTCCCACTTTTGTATCTTAAGATGTAAAGTTGTTAGTGTTTAGTATGCAAAATAATATACATAAAAGATGAAAAAATGTTAGCATATGCATCATTATAACAGATTTATAAATTATAATTTACATTCCCATGTTCCGGGCTTCTGCTTGACTCAGATTTTCTTCAGGTCCAACAATTTTTATACTTCTAATAATGTTCTTGGCTTTTTCCCAGAATTTCTTGATGTGCTTTTCATGGTAAACCTCCTGTAATCATGTTAACATTGTTTATAGTGAATGAAAAGTACAAGTTGCTGTGAAATCATAAACATAGTGTCCAAGAACACATTGTATCCTATCCTAAACAAACAGATGGCAAACAGTATTTGAAGATACTCCAGTATATCTGTCATTGAAATGAAGCTCTTCTGTCCAAAATTTTAGTAAAAGAATCCACCACATCAGCAATATAAATCAAAGCTGTACCTCCAAACCAATGATGCAAGATTCAGACTGTTTATGCAGTATTTTTCCAGAATATTTATTTTACACTCTCCAAACCCCATCCTACAACCTCAGTGACACACAGGAGTTTTTTATGCCACTCCAGAATGGCTTCAGAGAGGGAGGTGCCACCTTTACCCAGGTGGACAGTCACAGTCATTGTTTCTTTAAAATGTAGTCACAGTGATTGTTTCTGTAATTTCTAATTACCCTACCCCTAATTTAAGAGATCTCAGCCACATGCAATGCTTCCAACCCAGTGCCCTCATTTGTAGCTTTTGTGTATTATGGCTGACATTAGAATAAAGTATTGGGTAGCGTTTTCCCCCCTCTACGATAAAGAAGCTATTCAGTCTTTTGTATTCATTTCAAATACCATATGACTTCTGGCTGAAGCAATGAAGCTTAGCATAGCCTACAATTCCTATGTGCATATCACATTTATACCTTCAAAATCCCCTTACAAAAGCACACTAAAGAATTAAAAGATAAGCTCTACTTCTATTACTCAGGCCTTTTGTGCTATGATATCAACAGTAGTGCACGCCAAGTGAAGGACAGAATTCTATTTTCCTCCCATTTCTCTTCCAGCCGGGTTTTTTCCACAAGACTTACACACTTCCATCACTTTACTCATGAAAATAGCAATACCGAAGTCACTGGTGAAGTATCAGCAACACCAGATCATTAGGTAATTAGCAAAAAGCATTTAAAAAAAAAAAAAATCTTCAAAAAAGCAACTTATCTGTACTGCCATTCAAAATATACCTGGACACACCAGTCCTTCCCATGGCACCCCCCAGGAGCACCAAGAGAAACATAAATGCACTGGGGTATCAACAAGATGAAAAGCAAATCCAATGTCAACTATTGGATAACAGTTATTAATAACACGCTATAACTTTTGGTCAGTCCTGAAGTGGTCAGGCAGTTGGCCTAGGTGATCGTTGTAGGTCCCTTCCAACTGGGACTATTCTATTCTTATTCTACTCTATTGTTTTATGTCAATCAGTACTTCCCCCAGAAGCATACATTTTTAAATACAATTTTTTTCATTACTAAGAGAAAGAATGTAAGCAGTTGCTTTAAATAGACTTCAGTAAGCACTGCCAATTTCATTTGTGTATTTTTTCCACTTTGCACACTGAATTCTGAAAGATTATCTCTTCCTATGCTGTTTAACTATGCACATATATAGAATCCATATACTCCTTCACACACTTTCATTCATAGCATAATTTCCAAAATCGAAGCTTTGCACAACAGTAACATTATACTTACATTATTATGAATGAAGATACTGAGTGCCTCCTTTGGGTAGTCCAGAGTCAACAGTCTGTCTAAAAATTTAGGTAGGAAAGGAGTGGGTTGTTCAATGAAAACGCCAATTTTTACTCTTGGATAGTCCTAAAAAAAAGATATGTTTACACAACCAGTAAGACTTGCCTCCTTTCTAAAAAGATTAGTTATATTAAAAAGCAGCTAATGTCATGTTGTAGTAACTCAGGCCACACAGCTTTCAAACAATCAAAACCAACTAGCTCAAAAGTGCTATATGCCCTCTGTTTATTTTCACTGACTTCACTAAATAAGCAAAGATAATGGATATAATATTGCTAGAAAACTCTTTGAATTCCAATTACAGAAACTGGAAGTAGAAAATAATGTACTTAATGTTTTTTTTTTTTTTTAAATTCCTACTTTAAAGAAAAAATTAAAATGGCAAAAAAAGTATTTAAGGAAATACACCTAGAACTGCACAGCAAATTCATTTTTTGGAAGTAACATACATATATATGTTAAATTTACAATAAAATATAGGTAAAGACCAGTTTTTTTAAAAGTAGTTGAAGAATAAACACCACAAAATATTTTACTCATCTGTACTTTAAGCCAAAGGCTGCAATACCCTTCCATACACTTATATGTACTACTTCCCCTGACCATTTTAAGTGGGCTCTGCATTACTTCCCTACTCACCCATCTTATCGAGACCCTTGATGAACTAACTAGAGCTTCTCCCCTTGCATCCAAGGGTACTGAAGTTTTATCCACCTTATTTTAATGTGAATTCACATCTTTTGAACAGTGGTATTAATTCCTGGTTTGTATGTGCTTCATAGAGAGATCATGACCACTAAAACAAACCTAGACAGCACTTTTGTGTGTTCTTAAGATACATTATTGCATTATGCGAGACAAAGAAATTTAACCTTCAAAGGCCTTGACTCCTTCACAAAGAAATGCAGTGATTAAACCAAAAATTTTTTTCTACCTCTAAACCAGACAGACAGCATAGATGCCTAATCCACTACAAGGCATGGAAAGAAACCTTATATTAGTTTAAAAGGTTGCAAGTTAGCTCTCCTTAAGCAAGCCAACACCCACTTGAAAAGTGTCTGGATAAACCATCAGTGCATGTTGAGATTTCACAGTGTCACTGTCTACATCGGAAATCCAGAAACATACTGGCAAGTGCACCAGATCGGAAACATTAGGCACCAATGTTTACCCTGACTACCTCCTATTCACAACTTCATCTGCAAACCTAATACATACTCATGAAGACATCCTAATAACTTCAAAACAGCTGATGAAGAAAAGTACACTGACGTGTCTTGAAAAAAGCAACTGTGATATTCTCTGGCAACCGTTTCACTGAGGCTGGTGTCATGGTAACTGGTGCCGCTGATTGCGAGCGATGAGGAAAGCAGCGTGTGCCATCAGGCTTGCTAAGCTGAACATGCACATGTGCTACCAATAATAGAACTGCTGCAATAAATTATTTTGCATATTTCTCTAATTCTAAGGCATTTTCCCCTTATTCTCCAGGACTAAGAGAAGCAGGTTCAGGCTGGATCTGCAAAGGTTATAGGGACAATCAGGAATCACTAACACTCCTTCAATACACCGAAGTGTGAACCACTTGGCTCCAATGTCTACACTAAAATCTCAAGAGTGTGACCAAAGCAAAAGAGTGTTTAAAAAATTAAGAATAAAAACTCCTGCAAACTGCATCTCCTCAAAGCAGAGAGTTCATCAGTCTAGACCCTGGTTTACCATACTATAAAGAGTTGTCACTGCATAATCTGAACCTAGGTCAGAATGAAAAATTTAATACCCAGGATTTTGAGTATATCAAGTCTGAACTTTTGGTTCTTCCCAATTATGCCTCAGCAAAACCACTTTGGGAATACTCAGCCTGCACGAGGATGTT
Source organism: Pelecanus crispus (assembly GCF_030463565.1). Lineage (NCBI taxonomy): Eukaryota > Metazoa > Chordata > Aves > Pelecaniformes > Pelecanidae > Pelecanus > Pelecanus crispus. The sequence continues at coordinate 17,029,075 of NC_134651.1, read as the reverse complement.
ACATTTTCTCTGACTGATTTTCTCATTTTCACTAAGGTCATACATTTGCCTTTTAAAGTTTACTTTTTCACAACCAGTAGTTGAGTGTATGATGATTTTTGGAAGAAATACAGAGCAATGCTCTGTGTAGTCATACTGAGACAAAGACCAGGAACCCTTGCTACCACAGGCACCCGTGAAGTGAGAGGATGAGTGAGGTCATCCTTTCCAGATGCACCAGGAAGTCTCCACACCAGTAACAAACTTCAGGATTTAAGAAGTAGCTCTAGGGTGATTAAGTTTGCTGTCCAATTTAATTTAGGTTTTATCAAAAAAAAACCTTAAGAAAAGTGGCAAAAATTTACCGTCATTGAGCCAAGGTGCATTCTTCAACTTATTTACCATTACCCTGCTTTGACGTGGGCAGGTACCTAATTTGGGGGTGGCATGGGCTGCCAACATTAGCAGAGAAGAAAGCAGTTACTGAGTGTTTCCACACCTCAGCCATGGTCAGAGCATGGGAGGTCTTGCTCCTGTAAACAGGAAAAGGACCTAGTAAAAGACCCTGCATTTGTGGCTCTCAGCTCCTTCACAGGCAGCCCCAAAGCTCAGCTTTTCATAGGCTTTGCTCCCAGCACCTGCTCACACTGACCCTGGTAGTACATCGGGATCTTCTGCTCATCCATTGCAGAACAACCTGCACAGCCCATGGCAATGCTTCCAGCCACCTCTGCCTTGCATACACCTACCCCTGACCTTCACAAAAGGAATGATATCCTTGTGCCCATGATGGAAAGCAGTATTATTATTTCAGCTCCTTGTTCTATGCTGGAGCTTATCTGTTTTGTACTGCTAAAGTCAAGGTCTGTAGGTAAGCCCAGCCCAAAACATTGAAAACACAACACCTAAGCATATTGAGTCAAGGACCCATTCATGCCAGAATTCACCTAAAGTTACTCAAAGCCCAAAGCATAGTTGGTGTCAACAAATCTGATACTCTACTTGCTTATGAGAAGAACAAGCAAAAGCCTCAGAAGGTGTGAGCGCATCAATGCAGGAAGTTAAATAAAACAATATGCGAAGAATGATTAGAGGCACTGAGTTGGTATTGCTCTTTTCACTGAAGATTTCTTGTTAAGTAGCAACCAGCCAGGCCAGAACAGAAAGCACGTTCAGAAAATGAAATATTGCTTGTACTCAGAAATGCCTGAAGTAAACACTTCCACTGAGGCCAAGGAAAAGTCTCGTTATTTCTGCTGGCAGGGTGAGTGAGGTATGAAGTCCAAAGAACGAACTGCAGTAAGGAAGACACGTTCCAAGTAGATGTGCATAAACTATAGGAAGCTATCCAGTAAATCATTGCAAGTTACTCCCCATTACTGGCTTTAAAATTTAACTGCTCCCCAACCATGTTTTAATTGCCAACACCATTAGGAAAACCTTAGACAACTTCTTTTCCTCAGGTAAACTTTATGTCAAGAGTGCAAACACTACTCTAGTATAACACCATTTGAACGTTGTATTTTCAAAGCAAAATTAAAATTAAAAAAAAGATATAAGAAGAATCTGGAAGTTACTACAATTCCTGCAGTAACTTTTTAAATTTATATTCCAGTCCATAAGCTGCTTACTGTCCAGAAATTCTTTCATTTTGTCCTTTCATTACAAAGATAACAAGCCACTACTTCTTTCATGCTACCCTCAACATGACCCTCTAAGACCTGTTCTCATTCAAATCTTCAATACAGAACAGAAATGAAACAGCTGCTGGAAACAGCTTGTTAAGAATAATCAGAATGTTGTTTTAAGGACAAGCCTTACATTTCCATATGGTAGATCTTAGTATTTACTCTGCCTAAAATTTACTGAGCACAAGCTGAAATATTTGTAAAGACACTAAAGACATCATGCTTGGAGCCAAAGGGCCAAAATAAGTTCCCAAATATTTGATACACACACATGCATGTGGACGTGTATGTTTGTCCTACAAGAATTCTAAAGACTGAACTGATATCCGATCTCAGTTACATCGGATTTATTCTACAGATACACATTTGCATATACAATACAGACATTTGTATCACCCTTTACCAGGTGAAGCAGTTTTGACTATTTGTCTGTATCTCAGAAAATAGTAACTGTAACCATGTTACAGTTAACTGTTAACCTCTATTTGCAACAGAAATTATTAAACTGATGCATATTCATGTTTTTGTAGGTCTGCAGTTAAAAATCTGAAATACCTAAAGAGTTTTTCTACCTCCTAAAAATTCTAATTATTCACTTGAATCTTGCATGATTCAAAAATGATTCATTCACCCTCAGTGAACACAGGAAGGATCTGGAGGGCTTTTGAGGATGGGATCATCTTCAGTAATATTGGGGAAACCTGTATTAAAATCCATGCATAAGAACATTTCTAAAAGTATTAATATTTCCAGTAAACTAAAATTCCATCTTTACAGTTTCATATACCAGAAAAAAATATCCCGAGGTGTCTACAGAACATAATATTGCATACTGAAGCTGTTTTGCTTCAGAAATCACTATATACCTATCAAATGCACTCAAAAGGGTTTTGTTCTTGCAAAAAGCATTCTTACCATTACTGTTGACAGGTCTAGTAAGTCTAAATCACAAATACTGCAACCAGTTTCCCGTGTCCAAGCGTTGGGGATATAGTTTCCCAAATAATTCAAGTGAATCTGGTAAATAAATGAACAATTCAGATTAATGAAATAAGCATGCAAATGGTGGTTTTTACCTTTTAAAGGATTCATTACTCATTGAATCCCATATACCTAAAGGCAATTGAATCTTTTTTTTTTTTTTTTTATTTAAGATTAAAAAAACCACAAACCCAAACATACAAAAATAGCTGGCAAAAATCTTTTATTATTTTTTTTTCATTTACAATCCAGAGATTATATTCTCCCTGGATCTACATTTACTGCTTCAGTTAAACCAAAAAGTTGTTGCAAACATAACAACTACCAACTAAATGCTTGTACGACTTCAAGACACAGACTACAGATCATTCAGCTCACAAAAGCTGCTAGGTGTGATTTCAAGCCAAAAAAAAAATTATTATAATTTAATTCTTTTCCCAAATCTGAGAATCAACAACACTACACAAAACACAAAGAGTGATCATATGAAAAACACATAGAAAATATAGAAGATAGGTGCCTAGACAGTGTATTTTTGGCAATCTATGCCAAGATTCAGAAGCCAGCCAGTGCTGGCTTTAAAGCAGCATATAGCTTCTTAACACACTTTGAATTGGCACTGAACAAAATATGTACTTTTTCTGACGATGGGCTGCCTGGGCTGCCCTGTCCTCCTGGATTTCACAGGAAGTCCGTACAGAACTTCACTCTTCTCTACTGCCATTTGCGATGGTTAAGGGATCTCTTACGCCAGGGAAAGTCTGCCTGAGTGAAGGCTGCTATTCATTCCTGCTCTACCACCCTCATCAAAAACTGGAAGGATAGAATATAATTTTGCATAGAAGACACACTCCAGCCCAATACTCAATCTGCATTTTATCGTATTTGGGCATTAGTTTATGCATACTGAAAATCATTCTAGACAGATTATAAATAGAATTGCTTGAATTTAATTTCAGAGATGTACAGCAAAGTCTACAAAAATGAGTATTTCACAAAAAAGCCATTGCATTTGGGGGTGAGGGGGAAGAAATTGCGTGTTAGGATGTCAGGATGACTTAGTATCCATTTCAAAGAAGTGTCTCTGACCGATGCTCTTTACTAATCTGCAAACTGAAGAGACTAAATACAAACCAGAACTTTCTTATAAACAAAAACTTTTACTATTTGGAGTTAACTCAGGGAATTACTTTCATGATAGTTTATTTACTAACTAGTGAAAACTTTTTCCGATCTCCTTATTGTCCTCTTCTATTCTATGTTTAAAACAGAAGAATCTAATGACATTGACAAAGTGATACACAGCAAGAGTTTCCTCTTTGTTTTCAAAACTCCATCACTGCATGCCAAGATTGAGTTTTGTTTAATATAGCATTACTTGTGGATTAGTATAAGGCATTCCAACCTAAAACTGCTTGCCCAACTGTAAAATACGGTACCTTTCTTTTCATTGGCAAAGTGCCACCAAAGCCAGTGAGGATAGATAACTTGAAGATTTAACTGAGGCAAAAATAACTGTAGCAACAAGGAAGAAATTGGTCATATATTTCACCACTACTGAGTAGTTATGAGCCAAACAGATAATGACATCATTATATTCACTAATTCCAAAGATGAAATACAGTGCAAAAACTAAGAAACAGCATTCATTGGGATATTAATGAGTTTCAAGCTTTATTTCATTCTCCTGGGAGGTATTTTTCTGAAAATAAGGAGCCACAGTAAGGAACATGTATTCAGAAGAACTTAGAAAGTAGCCATGCTCAATCCTTCAGCCAACAGAGGCTATTAGAAGTGATACACCTTTACGCTGCTTTGCCATGTAACAAAAAAATGCAACTGCCATACGACCAAAACATAGCCATTTCTCCCAGAGAAACTGTGTCAGCTTTTTTCAGCTATTTCACAGGGCAGACGGTGTCTACCATGAACCCAAAGCTCATGAGGCATGGGTACACTGCAGGGAGCAATCAATGACCCTGAAGATGCAGTAACAAAAGCCAGCTCTGTGTGTGTGTGTATACACACGCACACACATTTTTGCCTATATACAATATATTTTTTATATATGCGTATAAAAACACACACCAAGATCTGTGGTAGGATCCAATGTGTTACCGTTTTGTACCCCAGCCTGGGACTCTTGGTTAGATTTTTCTCCCTCTGCAAATCTATTCTTCTGATTACCATTTAATAACCAGATAGATATTCTTCACTAGCTTCAAGAATTGTTTTGTGATAGTGAACAAATTAACATAAGCTTACTCGCTTCTAATATCCCATGCTACAATGAATTTAGGAGCAGAATGAGTTGTTTCAGCAGCAATATCAAGTTACAGTGATAGCACAATAACATGATGGAGAGAGATATTAGAATGGGTTTTTTATCCTTGTAATTCTTACTAACATTAACTGAAAAATGAGCAGTGGTGGCATGCTATGACTGTCTCACCCTCTTCCACCATTGTTTTTGTCTCTATTAAAATTGCCATCTTTGCACAAAAATAAAAACACTGTCACTCACTTTAGTTGGACCGTTGCCATGAATGGTGATCGGTAATGTGTCATACACTGAATTCCTTGCTCTTACTTTTCCTTCTTCAAATTTCAAAAGGACTTCATCTGAAAATCAACACATCGTACAGTAATAACAGTTTATAAATAAAAGCTAAAATTTCAGAGTTCTTTAAGTTCTTGCTGATATAATATAACCTGCTGTTGCTACCATTGTCAATGTTACTTATTTGGAAGCTTTTGTTCATTTTTTTAACTAGATCTTGAATTCTAAGCTCTTTATGCTAGATAAGGTTACATCAAACTTCAGTGTTCGCCATCAGCAGCCTTCAGTATTTGAATAAAACCTGTTTTAAAAATAAAATTAATTTTGTGAAAATGCTATTTATAGAGAAATCATAGTTATTTCAGATATGATCTGACTATAAACAGCTGTTCCATAATTGGAGGTTAAAGGTAAGAAAGGAAGTTTGCACAGATACCAATTTTCAATTTAAATTCATAACAATTAAATAAAGGAAATTCAACATTACTCCATATTCCATTTCATTATGTATAGACATTTCCTTAAGAACATCTAAAATGCAATTTTAATTACCAATCTTACTCCTGTAATTAAGTATGTGAAAGGCAGATGGAAAAATGGTTCTTAACTTTGTATTTATTGCTAACTTCATTTATTGCAAATTATTTTTCCTATTTTAAATCAAATATTTTATCAATAGGAGAAATCAATTAATATTAAACCCAAAAGACCCGTAACTAACCTGGTAATCAGGTTCACCCATCCAAATATTTCTTTAAAACAAACATATGTTTAGGAAATTATATTCATGGTTAAGCAAAGAAAGCGTTAACAACAGTTAATAAAACACAGAACGTGATCATACACTTACCAACAGCTCCATTTAGGGTCTGAAAAATTGTACATTTGTGGTCCAAAGTAATGTTAATGCGTTCCTGAAATAAAAGTAGCAAAGATGTTGAGGCATTCTAAAAGCCAATGTTTTTACGGTAATGTTACAGTTATACTGTAGTGGCAGCAAGTAATCAGGCAAAACTACATATTCAGCTCTTAGATACAATTCTTAATTTTATACTTCTATATTCCTCAGTTGTGCAGCTGTATAGCAATCAGCTTTATATATGCAAAAACTTCATCTCAACTCGAAAGATAAAGGTCATAACTCTCCAAAGAAACTTCAATTTGGCAATACAAGCCACAGAAAATTTGTGTCTTATCTTAAAAAAAAAATTAACAAGTCTTGGCCAAGCAACAGAACATACCGTGTTTCACAGTCTCAAAAATACAAAAGCCAAATCTATGTATCATGTGAGAACAGAAAACACCACTGGCTTTAAAAAATGTTCCTAATACTGTATTAATAATCCTACTTAGATTCTTATTTGAAGTACCTTGTTTTGACATTTTAACATGTTGATCAAAGTATATAACCTTTAAAACACACTTAGAAACCCTTATACAGATAACACACTCTGCTTTGGTCTTCTAAGTTTTTCTTACATATTCTACAGCACTGGACATTACCATACAGAAAATTAGTGCTAATGTATAGTACAGTATCCCAAGCTAAGCGCTTGGAGGCATTGTGAATCACAGTGCAGTAGTGCACTGTGCAGAGGTACACATTTTCTGTCTAGAAGACAATCTGTTTAGACAGCTAATTATATTACTTCTGACTTCAGTGCAGAGTCAGCTTTAATGTCTCTACACCCTGTCCTTTCAATTGCATATCTCACATCTGACTGAACTTGCATAAAATCAATTCAAACATTAAAGGCTGGAAGGAATATCCAATGAGGAGCAGCTAAGGACTTTGGGCTTGTCTAGTTTGGAGCAAAGGAGGCTAACAGGCAACCTCATTGCTCTCTACAGCTTGCCGAATAGGGGAAGTGGAGAGAGAGGTGCTCATCTCTTCTCCCTGGGATCCAGTGACAGGATGCACAGGAATGGTTCAAAGCTGCACCAGAAGAGAATTAGACTGGACATTAGGAAGTATTTCTTTACTGAGAGGGTGGTCAGACACTGGAACAGGCTTCCTAGAGAGGTGGTCGATGCCCCATGCCTGTCAAGCGTTTAAGAAGCATTTGGACAATGCCCTTAATAATATGCTTTAACTTCTGGTCAGCCCCATATTGGTCAGGCAGTTGGACTAGATGATCATTGTAGGTCCCTTCCAACTGAAATATTGGATCCTATTCTATTTCTGTATCTGTACAGAAATTCTGCATCTGTATCTGATGTTTCAGGCATAACTTAATGGAAAAACATACATCTATTTCAGAAACTTCACATCTACCTTAAGCATACAAATGTTCAAAATCAACCTCAAAATTCTGCAGTATCAGCTTCTAAAAGTCTTTTTGCATCAATACATTGTTAACTTTCTTTAGCCCTCTTTTTCCAGCATAAAGGCCATGCCTCTAACATCTATCATGCTTTAATGCAGCAGAGAACTTTGTTAAGCTAGGGCACAGAAAGGTCTTCACGAAACATTTACAATGCAGCTTTATTGAACATATCTGCACAAAAAGCTGAAGAGTGACAGGCAGCTGCAGGCAGGATCTGAAATGGCAGCAAGCCAAAATATAAAACACTGGATCAGCAAGTAGTTCAGTGACACCCTGGAAAAATGCCACATTCTCCGGCTGTCAAACTGCCAAATACATGGGACGCTCATTGAGATGAATGTGTCCAATCATATACCTCAGAGCTATTATTTCTAACAACGAAGCACAACCTGCCTGGATTTGCAGACAGCCTGAAATAATATATCAAGTCATGACCTTTTGGAAGCCTGTTCGTCACTCCGACAGTAGGAACCTCCGGAGAACAAACACAACTGTCAACATGGCACTCAGGAATAAAGAGACAGCATTCCTTTTGTTTTTATCTCCTGATGTTTTATGAGGAGCAGCATGTTATTTCAAGCAGAAAGAAATGAGAAAGCCAGTTACTACCTACCCTTGCCAATGGGTCAATGTAGATTTTGGTGTAAAACAGCTGGTCATCATCATTATCCTGCAGATTCCATTGTTGCACAATACGATTTATATATGGAGCATAACCAATAAATCCTGCAATATCACACACACATAAGTTATTTCCATAATAGCACTCCTCTGCCAATGTTGTCCACCAGTCAGGGACTTCATTCTGACAGTTTGGTGCCAGCAAAGGAAAAGGATGAAATTCATACAACTTGGCTCAAAATCCAGTCTTCTTCCCATGATACGTACAGGTTCTGTTTTCAAGTCTTCATAATTATGGGTTATTTTTGTATTAATGCTATTTTAAGGGAAAAAATAGGAAACAGAGATCTGTTTAGGATGGTCCTGAGAATTCCAAAGCATGAGATTAGACTACTACTGTTCCCAAGAAGCCCATCTGTGGAAAAAGTTTCATTTTCATCAATCACTTCTTGCTGGCAGAGAAGCTTGAATCTAATACTGCCAGAACTACAAAGAGAATTCAAGTCAAAACCAATACACGTTATGTTTAAGTCAAAAGAAAAAAAGACAGGACAGATAGGTGAGGTAAAGAAGGCAGAAAAAGGAACAGGGACACTCCTAGATCTATATGCTGCCCGGGCACAAGGCACCTAGGAGAAGTGACATACTGTACTCTGTAGCAGATAAACAGTATCTGTGTCAGTGCATGTATGAATCAAATGCAAAATTATCATCAAAGCTAGCATTTAAAGGAGGACTCCAGAATTAACACACCATTGAGATTAACAGGAATAACTCACACTTCTCTTGGAGTGAACTGCCTAAGCCATGCTGACAGGCCATACAGAGCTACCAGCACATCTACACTGTATGCAGAGATCCCCAGGAACAAGGTAGCCAAGTCAGGAAATTTTGTGACCCAGCTAAACTGTGTCTATAAATGGCATGTACTGCTTTGACTGGACTTGTACACTAGATTGTTTCTGAAGTAGATTCAATCGGTGGCAACTGGGTCATCCCTGCACAGCATTTCATTGCAAGGCACGGGTGCTTGCTAGGCTGTTACTTTCTTTACCTGCTTTTTACAAGTTATTGCCAACAAATACTATGTAAGTTTGAATGAAAATGATTCTTGAGCACAGAAGAGGAGCTATTCAAGTGGGCAGGGAGAGGGGAAGAGGAGGTCAGCATATCCAGTCCCTGATTTTATACTTGGGGAATTCAGTAATAGTTCCACATACAAATACATAAAACAGATAACAGAAGTGAGTCATGTTCAAGTTCAAGAGTTTACTGTGTTCAAGAATCACACTTGCCTCCTGAGTTCAGGAATCGTTTTCCACTCCGGACAACAGGATACTTGTCAGCGAGCCGTTTATCCGGCCAAATTAGTCCTTCTGCTGCGAACACCACTTTATGATTAGTTTCCTGAAATTTCTTTAGCAGTTCTTCAGGGCCCCCCGCAAAGATAACATCATAGCTGAAAATAAAGAAAAGATATCCATTAGATTAGTTTTATTTTAATGCTTCTGTGTTCAAAACAACAAGTGCTTGGACTATTCAAATTTTTAAAATCATACACACAGTCCTTTTATTCCAAAAAGTGACTTATTAAATCATGTTTTACCACCATGTAAAAATGCTATACCCTTCTAGGAGAAAAACTTCAATCAATACTATTTATCTAATACAGCTTCCCCTTCTATTTACTTTTTTTTTTTTTTAATCTTCCACATTTTGGACATTCTTTTTCCTTCAGATTTTGTCTACCTGAAATTGATTTTCACATTTCATGTATTGTGAGTAAAAAAAAAAAAATATATTCTTCCCTTTAGAAAACTGTTTATGTTTTTACAAACAACAACAAAAAATTACCAAAACTTAGCAGATTAAATAGATTAGGACTGAAAGATGATTTAGGCGACTCACTAGGAAACTCTAGATGATCTTGCTCCAAAACACAATGGCACTGACCTTCTTCTGGAAAGTCTTATCAAGGATGTACTTAGCTATAACTCAATGAAGTCTACTTGCCCATAAACTTAAACTGTATTACATGCTGACAATATATAGATTTCTACTTCAACGTCTTCAATGTGCTGAAGACTTCAGAAGGCTCTAAACTTCACAATATCTATTTATGAAAAACTTCACCTGCCTTTATGTGTTCACCAGGTTTGACTCCCAACTCCTATTGAGGACAAAGACCTAAAGGTGCAGGGCTCATCTCTAAAAACAGCAGTTACTCACAGCTGAGGGTCAGCACTACCCCAAACAGAAAGAAACGTGCATGAGTTTGGCAAAGGGCATGTAAGAATGTAGTATCACAAGCCTAGTGCTTTCTTTTTAGAATCATAGAATGCCTTGGGTTGGAAGGGACCTTTAGAGGTCATCTAGCCCAAGCCCCCTGCAGTGAGCAGGGACAGCTTTAACCAGATCAGGTTGCTCAGAGCCCCGTCCAACCTGACCTGGAATGTTTCTAGGGATGGGGCCTCCACCACCTCTCTGGGCAACCCCTTCCAGTGCTTCACTACCCTCATTGTAAAAAAATGTCTTCCTTATTTCTTCCTCCTTTAGTTTAAAACCATTACTCCTTGTCCTGTCACAACAGGCCTTGCTAAAAAGATTGCCCCCATCCTTCCTAAAGGCCCCCTTTAAGTACTAAAAGGCTGCAATAAGGTCTCCTCGCAGCCTTCTCTTCTCCAGGCTCAACAACCCCAACTCTCTCAGCCTGTCCTCGTAGGAGAGGTGCTCCAGCCCTCGGATCATTTCTGTGGCCCTTCTCTGGACCCGCTCCAACAGGTCCATGTCCTTCTTGTGCTGAGGGCCCCAGAGCTGGACGCAGGGCTCCAGGTGAGGTCTCGCCAGAGCAGAGCAGAGGGGCAGAATCACCTCCCTCGACCTGCTGGCCACGCTGCTTTTGATGCAGCCCAGGATACAGTTGGCTTTCTGGGCTGCAAGTGCACACTGTTGGCTCATGTCCAGCTTTTCATCCACCAGTACCCCCAAGTCCTTCTCCGCAGGGCTGCTCTCAATCCCTTCATCCCCCAGCCTGTATTGATATTGGGGGTTGCCCAGATCCAGGTGCAGGACCTTGCACTTGGCCTTGTTGAACCTCATGAGGTTCACACAGGCCCACCTCTCCAGCTTGTCCAGGTCCCTTTGGATGACATCTCGTCCTTCTGGCGTGTCAACTGCACCACTCAGCTTGGTCGTCTGCAAACTTGCTGAGGGTGCACTTAATCCCACTGTCTATGTCATTGATGAAGATATTAAACAGCACTGGTCCCAGTACAGATGCCTGAGGGACTCCACTTGTCACTGGTCCCCATATGGACATTGAGCCATTGACCACTACCCTCTGGACACAACCATTCAACCAATTCCTTATCCACTGAACAGTCCACCCATCAAATCCGTATCTCCCCAATTTCCCTTATTCCAGTCAGCCAGGGACTTCACCTGACTGCCATGACTTTTCCAATATCATGGAGAGTGTTGTTGAACCACATCTAAATCAATGCCTCTGGAAAAAAAACAAATCAACCAACCGAAACCTCAAAATATGTATAAATTATTAAATTATTCAGAGTATAAGGTTCCTTTGTTTGTACTTGAGATTTACATATAAAAGCATTAATGTGCCAACCACTTCAAGTTCATTTCACACAGCATGAAACCATGACTCAGTAATATTGGAATCATGTCATAGATCAGTCTCTAGCTGAAGAAGCACAATATTTGTATTTAATGGCAGCACCTCAGCCTCACAGCTTCCTTATCTGAATGCAGGTATATTCTTACTCCACACATCTACCTTAGTAACTAAAAATCATCATCCCTGATATAGGGCAAAGAAATGGTACAGCTACAGCTAAAATCAAAAAGTCTAAACTTGACCAAGGTTTTGTTTTTGCAAAGTCTTTTAGCTGGGTTAAGAAGGACAGCAGTACCCCCACCTGCACTACATAGAACTTTTTGCATTGCAATGTACTACTCAGCAATAGTGCCAACAGATCAACCATTACTGACTTCTGGCACTTCTTTATTACAGTTCTGAAATTATTTTAAACATCCTTTCTTCAAAGGGGATGTCATGCAATCGGCCTAAGAGAACTGAACAACAGCTGGTTTACAAATGCAAAAGAGAAGATTTCCACTGCAGAGCAAAGTATGAACCCTGGAGAGGAAGTTATGTTATGTAGTCTATATAAAGTGAGTTTCCAAAAACTCTCACTGTTTTGTTTTTCTGTAACTTTGGCAGAATAACATATGAAAAAATACTGTACATTTTGGAGCTTCCCCAGTTTTGCAAAAACTCCCTGTTTCTGCCCAAATATACAGGAGTACACTTCCCTCCCTTTTCCATTCAATTGGTGTAGCCCAATTCAAAGCCAGAATGAAGAACAAGCAAGAAACAGGAGACAAGCTGAAGACAGACAAAAACAGAGATTTGTCTGAGGCTTTAACTTAATAGCTTATGGCAGGCTGGGCTTCTCGTCTTTGATCAGGTTAGTGCTGCTGCTGCAATGACTTACAGCTGCAGGAAGGAACCAAACTCCCCTGGAACATTGCTTCCAAGGACTGTCATTCTGGAAAAGAAAGCCAAAGTTGAGCAACATGCTGGGCTAGCCACAGGCTCTGCTTGTGAAAGGGATATGCTACTTAATACAGCACAGTTTATAATACCAAGCACAGTACAGAGCTGCTAAACTGCATTACCAATTATTGTAAACTTTACACATTAATGGATATTATGCAGGAGTATGAATCCAGCATGGACCTACATTTTCCATGAATTTTCATGGGCCTCTGTTTTGTCAAGAGGTGACTTACTGCCACCAGACCTCCTCCCAGGCAGGACCTCCACCAGCCGCCCACCCCTCACTGCCAGTCTCCCCATCAGCTGCTTTATGAGGCTTCTGCTTTTCTCTCCAGCCAACAGGAACACTTCTAGAGTCAAACTAAAATCTATAAATCCATCATTTGCCTTGCCTACCTGCTATGTCAGATTATGTTCCGTCTATCTAGCACTCAACTCCTACTGTGAGGGAAGATTGACCTCAGGTCTACACCACTAAGACCATCACAAAATGGGTCCCAGGACTATCCTTGACAGTTTGTCCTGTTATTATAGGTGATGTACATGACTTACTTTAAACAGGGCTTCAACATTTGATGGAGAGAAAAAGTGTGGATATATCCAGAAAAAAGCAGGCTGCCTTGGCAAGCTGGAAAAGCTCAGATACTCTTCTTTTACTTACTCTTCATAAATCCTTTCAATTAAGTAGAAAGCAAGAAGAAAGGGGGGAAAAAAAAAAAAGAAAAAAAAACCCAGAAAGTTTCCACAACTCCAATCCCATTTCCTGAAGCTCCCAGATGGCAGATGCTTGGGGCTGGAATCCACCCACCCCTCCTCCTCTTTTGCAGCAGCAAAGCACCCTGGCCACACATCCAGCACTCTCAGCAACAAAGGGGAAAGGGTGATGGCGGCTTGGGTCCTCTAGAATTGAACATGCAACTTTTGAATCCACAACTTTTATAACAACAAGGACATGCTACTGTTGGAGCTGCAGGTTAAGAACTCAAAATACAAACAAGTGAGGGCTCGCTAGTAACCAGCAATTCAAGACCCGGATTTCATCCTATTTAACTGGACTGTTCAGCCACACGGCCATTTTGTCATTTACACTGTATCTCTGCCAGGATCATACTTCATGTAGAAATGTACTTATCCCTCACTTTCTGACAAATGTTTGGAAAAAAGAAAAAAAAAAAAAAAGAAAAAAGGAAAAAAACCCACAAAAAAACTGAGAGGCTTCAAAAGTCTTCCATGATACAAATAGATGGCTGTGCGAGTTCTGGATGAACAATCACAGCATCAACCATTTTATCCAGTCTACACTGGCCATTAGCCAGTTCAATCTGAAATGGTCCAAAGTAAACCAGAGGTTAGCTCTCGCAAAAACAAGCCTAATTTAAACAGCATTCCATCTGCAGGCAAACCATTTTGCTACCTGCACCTCGACACAAGCTGTCCACAAAAGAAGTTCCAACTATTTCCAGAATTGTGAGGCATATAAAAAACCTGCTAAAAAAAAAGGCAAGAAGCTAAGTTCAAGTAAACAGTTCACTAAAAATTATTTGCCTACTCACAGTAAGTAAACCAGACATTTCCTTCCCCCCCTCAAGATTAATATTCCAAATGCTTCACAATAAATATAATGGAAAACACTTTAAAAAGAAAGGAAGTTCACTATACTTGTCTTTTTCCAAACTTACTGCTACATTGATTAACATTTAAATCGCAAACCAGGATTCCTGGAAATGGAAAAGCTCATTAGAATTAAAACATAATGCTAGAATCAGCAAACCATTTTTTTCTCCTATTTGGAATCAGTTCCACTGGCTTTAAATCAATATGTACTTGGGATTATGGACCTCAAGAACTTGGGAGGCCTTAAATACCATGATTTTTCATGGCAAGAAAGATTATGGCATCTCCACTTCAACACACAGGTCCTCTGTACTCTCTCATCCATGCCAGCAGACAGCCTGCCCCCTAAGAGAATAAGTTATGTTGGAGAAAAAAAACTGAGCTATACCCAAATCTGATAACAAATTTGCATATTTTACCATATAGGGAGAAAATAGTGATGAATCAGGATAATAAATTTGAAAACAAAGAAATTCAATGTAAGTAGCAAACATTTGAGAAACATTTGATCCATCTGAACATTCAGTAAAGAACAAAATAATCTCCCAAATTATTCTTAAGAAGTTGTAGTTATTGCATGATCAGCAGAACACCACTGTGAACAAACATGCAATATATTTACTTTCAGAAAGATACTTTTTCTACTTACCAAATGCAAAACTGATCAAGTCAATAAGAAAAAAAATTTAAAACCGAATGCATACCTACAAACTGCTACTTTTACTGTCAATTAAGTGTACAAAGAACATACTCAGTGTAATAAGTTTCCCTTATAAAGCTTGTTCATAAATTGGTTAAGATGATTTAGACACTGGCTTTCTAGCTCTATCTTCTACTTATCACAAGAGGTTAAAATTAAAAAAGAAAACTGAGTAGCATCTTTAAATTTGCTACCAGTTTAGCAGGCTACTCCAACTTCCCTGAACTCTTAACTTACGCAAAACAACAAAGGAACTTTCCAGCAAATACCACTGTCAGACCACTTTCTCTCTTGTGACATCTGCTGTACAAATCCTGCCGAATCTCTAAGTTGCAAAAGGGTCCCTAAAATTCTTCAGCTATCAAATTTTAAAAAGCAAGTAAATTTGAAAAGCAGGTTAAAAGATGAAAGAACATTCTGGAGGTGTCATTCCAACGTGGCTCGGTAACAGCAGCACGAATTCATGCACGAACATCTCCAAGCTTGCGCTCAGCTACCTCCCCAAGGCTGCCTGTCTGCGATCAGGGCTTCATGTCCCCAGTTCGGGACTTGGTCCCGTACCTTCCTTCCAGCGGTTCTTTTTAGAACTGTGAGCCTGCTCTGGTTAACGCTAGGATGGAAGAGCTTGGCGGCTGCTGTGAGCTGGATTCTTAACTGCTCTGATCACGTGTTTGTCACAGGAGCAAAAGAACAGGAGGGGGGGGGGGGGGGGGGGGGGGGGGGGAAAGCAGAGGGAAGCAATGGAAAAAGTGGGATTTTAACATGTTTGAGCTCCCCGTTCTCTGTCGCAGGGAAAAACCTCTCTGGCCTCCAGTGAGGGTGTCCAAGCATAGCTGTGCTATGAGCTATAATCTGGCACCTGCAGCAGCACTGTCTCTCCATCCTTCCATCACACAGACAGCACAGGCGTCAAGGGTATAGCTGGCACCAAGCCAGTTTCAGTTCTCTAACATGTAAAAGAAGTTCTTCTGTCAGGTGCTTTGCTCAGAGGCCCATTTTCCAGCTTCCTCCATATTCCATGTCACTTCATGGAACAAGATCGCGCTCTGGTCCCTACTGGCCACTTTATTTCTGGAGCTGCTTTTGCTCCCCCCACATTCCATCCTCCCAGCCCACAGCCACGTCCTGCCCTCACCGCAGCTGAACAGGGAGAGGACAAATGCTTGCCTAAAAGCCTGTCAGCTCCCCATAACACTTTTCACCCCCTCGAGGCAGCAGAACTATGAACAACTCTTACATCTGTAAATCCGTTTAAAAGCAACGATTGCTCCAAGAGCGATCTACTACTTTCATGAATGGAGAAAAATGGAAGCAAACTCTCTCAAATAAACAGTGAGGAGGAAAAGCAGCATGCAACTTTCAGCATGTCACAGCAGCTACTTTTGCATGCCTACCCAAACTAAAATGTAAAGGCAACAAGCCAGGTTTGCTCACCATTCAACAAACATTACAACCAAGTCCTCTTGATCAGCATAGCTTTCTATGCCTTCTTTCAGCAGTCGAACTTTCTGCCCTCCGCCAATAGAGTTAGGCAGCTCACCACCTTTCCACTCTTCACCTTTTCCAAGTACCTGGAATAAGAAAAAAGCACTTTTTGCTCGTACCCAAAACCAAGAGGCTTTTTAAAGCAGACCCTTATTGAAAACAGATGTTAAAGCAGAAGCAACACATTCAAGCATAGCAAGCCAGCATTTCCAGCATCAGAAGTTTTCCATGTCTGAAGCAGCATTCAGCACAATGACATCACTGCAAAAACACGAGACACATTTCTTAACCAAATAAGAATCAAGCAATTGCCTGCTACCATCATTTATTCAAATGTGTCTCCTTCAGGGCGGGGCGGGGGGGGGAGGAATAAAAAGAAAAAAGCTAATAGCTGTTTCAAAATTTGTATTAGAAAAACATTCTGAATGAGACCTTTAGAAGTCAATAAAATCACTTTAGGAACAGGAAGTATCACAGACTTTGTGGATCACGGTATTACTAATACAAATTGCAAGCTTCAGTCATTCTGAAATCCCTCCAAAACACTTTTGTACTAAGAAAGGATAGCTTCCCCAATATACAGCTGGCTGCTAAAATCAGCTGAACAAAATTCCTCCCTAGCCAAGCACTATAGCAAATTCCATCTCAAAAACAAAAACAAAAAAACCAAACAATACCCTTATACTTTTTGTGGGTTTTGAGCATAGTATTTTTGGAACTCATAAAGCCTGGAAGAACTACACTGCACAACGTTTTGGACAAATCTGCAAAGCTAATAGATGTATCCAGATCTCAGGCTTCTCGGGTGCTTTAGCACAGCATTATCATATTAGGAAAGGTTCTCTTGGTCTTCCAAGTTCAGTGGCAGAAGTCAAACTTCAGAGACCCAAATAATTTCCTATTTATATTGTCGACACTGTGGTAAGTAAGCAAGCAGCAAAATTTCGTAACACCATCTGAATTCCTGGATTTTGTCTTGCACAACCAATTTGTGGGGAAAGTTTAGAAGGTGGTTAGTGTGCTCCCTTTTTCCCAAGGTCATGTGGAAGCCAACCTCAGTACATGACATACAGAGATGAGGAGCAAGGCAGAAAATGCTGGCAAGAATGATAGAAATGTTTTTTCCTCTCGAAGAATTACAAGATCTTGGGAAACACAGTGAAACTTTCAGTTGTGACCCTCCCTCCCTCCCCGCAGGAAGGATCCAGCCTTGTTTAAGGAGGGAGGAGACATCCAAAGCCCTCTGAATGCAGTGCAGCTTCCAGAAATATTCATGCAAACAAAATTAGCTACACTGAAAAGCAAGGTTATATGACAAATCATAACAGAACCTGTAAGTGACTGAGGATGCTGATCACAATAACTTCTAATCTGCAAAACAGCTCCTAAGGCAGTGGAAGAAGCAACCTCCCGTGGTCGTTCAGAGGGGGACCAGCAGGTAAGCAACAGGGACATCAGCAGGGCCCCATGCAAGTGCCCTACCTGCACATGAGCTCTGGAATTGTTTTATGTTGCCCCAGCACGCAAGGAAGCTAAGGCAACCTCAGTTGCTATTGCACTTTCTGTCTTAAAGGCTGTATAGTATGAATATTTGGTATGAAAACATACAATACCTTTACTGTGTAGTTGAAGTGCTTTGCAGTTTGCATGAAACGGTGAAAGCCATCAGTTTCTTTAGTTGCTACAGTAAAAACTACTAGTTTATCTGAGGGAGAAAAAGAAGCAACATGTATTAATATGTTTTCAGGCCACAGTTTACAACAAAAAAATGCACTGAACAGCACTGGATCAAGGGGCTTTATGACTTGCCTGCATCTCATTCAAAGATAGGAGGCAAACACACTGTCGTATTATAGGTGTGAGACATTATCAAATACGAACTGCTATGGACAAGGGTGCTGTATTTAAAATTATCCTCAGGAAGACGAAGCAAAGAAATCTATCTACTCTATAAACAACTAGCTCAATACATGAAAACAAAGCTAGTATGACTACTGGACAGGAAGGAATCTTCAAAAGAAAAATATCTTATTACTTTTCAGTCTGAGCTAATCCTGTGACCTCTTATCAGAGGACTGAATGGTACCAGAGAACTTCACCCAACCTCAGAAACTCCCCTGAAAGCAAGTCGTTCATATTCTTCATGAAAACAGGGCGGAAAAAAACCAACCATGGAAATCAGTCCCCCAACAGGTAGCATTTAGTGCTTTTAAGTCCTTGGGCAGAGACAAAAGAGTAAGGTTGGTGTTTTTATTCAGAGCCTCTGTAAATTATACCAGTGCTAATTTTGCCGTCTTACTGCATGGAGGCAAATGACCGTGCAACCAATTTCCTTTTCATATCCCAGGGCTTTCGACATAGTTCAAATGAGGCCGTGAATTCCCACTAAACAGCTTCCCCATTAAACTACTGAACAAGATTCAGCACACTATGCAATATGCTGCATAATCAAGGTACATAATTCAAAGCTATGAGAAAGACAGTACCCTTATCCAACATCAAGTATTTAATCAGACCAGCCTGGATCCCAGAGCTCATTGCAGTTCCCCAATTTGGTCTGAGTTCAAGCAACAGCTGCCCTCTATACAGAGCCCATGAGATCAATCCTTACAAGAAAGTAAAATTAATCGCCTCTAATGAGCATTCCAGACACAGTGCCTGTTGTTGCTTCACTGTCCCAAAAAACATCCTCTGGGTTTATCTTCACCAGCACAGTAGCATGCGCTAGGAGTGGCTTCTGCGAAAAACATTCCTATTAACCCTTCAGCCTGGTTCACCATCACAGACTTAGCAGCCCTCAGACACCCAAGATGTCATCCTGAGTGTATTCAAATCAATCACCACTTCCCATTTTGTTTTATTTGACACCCGCAAAATTAACACACAAGATGACGATCCACTTCCAACTTTGCAGAAGAAACGCACCTTGCTAGTTACTCATGCGATACTCTGCAGCCAAGTACCAGGGTACTTCAAGTGTACCTCTGCTCAGTCATGTAAGAACACAGACATAGTTTGCAGAACAGCATAAAAAACAGATGTTCTAATGAAATTCAAGCCTGTCTAAAATAGCCACAGGAGGCAAACTATGGAGACTAGTCTCAGGAGCCACTGATATTTTTTCCGCTGAAATACAGCTTAGATTCAGCACTAGTCAACAGGTCACTTCCAAGAACACCCCTACCAAGTCAGACAGTGGTCTGGCTAGGGCATCCTCAGTAGCAGCTATAACAGCGCACATGAGGAAAAGCAAGGATAAGACAAGCACATACGATGCTTTCTCTGCTTTTTCTACCAGTCTCAGTTTATGGGTTTTCCTGACCTGGATGGGGTTTTCCATATATTCCGAAATACTCAGTCCACTTTGTGACCTTGCTCTTACCTAGTCACTCCTTGAACTGATGTAACCTTTAAGCAGTGACAGCACCATGTGCCCAGTACCTACTCAACCCTCCCCTCCCCCCCAAAAAAAAAAAACCAAAAAAAACCCAATCTTCTGTGACTTGAGTAGGGGTCCTGCAGTTTTTATGACACAGACCAAGTTCTTCAACTACAGACAACATCTCTACCTGCCCTCCCCACCACACAAAATTTTGCAGATTTCTCTCACATCCTGCCACAGCTTTTTTGTTTTAGCTCCTTTTGCTCAATAGTTCTAGCGAAGATTTTAACTGCTGGCTCTACTGAACCAGCCTGATACTCCTGCAATACAATACACAGCAAAGAAGAAACTGAAAATACTTGAAATGCTTCAATCAACTCCACTTGAACACCCAAAAATTTTGGTAAGACCGTCTAACAAGATTAATTGAGCCATCTTTTTCTTACTTAAGTGTTAGCAGTCTTGTAGGCAAGAACCAGAAGAAAATCCCATGAGTACATCTCAGAAGAGCAGAACCTCCACAGAGGAGGTGCAATGCGTTCACAGACACAGACTCACTGATAGACATAAACACAACAATAATGGTTCAGTACCTTCAAAATTGTTTATTCTAAAGGCCATGCAATCTAAAGTAATTCTACAGGAGTCACCACAGAATGAATAGAGAACGTGGTATCTTAGACTATGACTAAAACAGAACTGAAGACAGAAGATAGGATTTTTCTCTATGGAACGGATTAAGTTATGATTAATTTTTTGTTCAAGCACTGCATTTTCAAATTAGAGGGAACTGGGAAAATCTGATCATACCAGACTGCATCCCCAAGCCAAATGAATCCATTATTGAAAGTTTCTTAGGTGACCGGTCAAGCACTGACTATAACCATGAAATTTGGTTTGGGGTAGACATATTTCACTCCTACCCCTTCCCTGAGGAATGCTAACAGCAAGGATTTAAAAAAATCTGTACTTGACAACATGATGTACATGACAAAATGCAAGCTGCATCAGATTCCTCCCATGGTCACTAACTCAAAGGAAGTATTAAATCAACATACAACTACAGTCTGGCAAGCAAAAAAATCATTTACCATTCTTTATGGGATATTGTTACTCTCTTTTAATGGAACTCACAGTAATTCCACCTATACATTGCTCATGTATTTCAAGATTCACTACAGAGCCTGGTATATTACTTGAGTTTTGTGGAGCAGGAGGCAAGAGACTCATGTGCCAAATCATAAGAGATTTCAGCCTGAGCTATATAAAATGGGGAAAGCTGAGCAGACAAATAATGCAGTTTATATTGACATGAAACTGCAAGAGAACCTGTATTACACTCACAGCCAGTGAAGCAATCTAGTGCAGGCTTCCTGAGTCAGGTTTGCAAACAGTCACAGAACAAACAGGAAGCTATTTTTATAAAGGTATTATTCACACTGGTAATTTTTTCTTTTTAGCGTACTTGCCAATCGTCAATTTTTTAAAATTACAGATGAAGAGGTTTAAAAGGCTTTATTTTCGTGTCTCTGCTGCACCACAGAATTTTAGCTGCGTGTGGTACTTAAATAATTAAGTGCAGCGGAAGTGTAGTTATAGCATTTAGAGTCCATTTAGAATTAGAGTTTCTTTCTGGACTATCTAGTCTTTGCTGGGGTTTTTTTTGGGGGTGGTGGGCTTTTTGTTTGGGCTTGTTTTGTGGGTTTTCTTTAAAGTAATCTGTGTCTGACCAAAGAGCAGAAACATGCTTTTATTCGGTATATAGTGTGTGTGTAAAGAGACAATGCAAAGTACATTAAATGATAGTTATTTTGCACATTATAGAGGGTATTATTAACCAAACAGGAAAGCAGCACTGTTCTCTTCTAGCTAGTAGGACATTACAAAAATAATAATGTAACTCCTGTAGCTTCCTGTGACTTTATTTATATGTAAATAACAACTTGCACCAGTTTTACACGCCAGTGGCAGAGTTCCACTCAGCATGGGAGATACTTGTTTCTTCCTGTGGAAGTGAGTGAAGAGAATGCTTCCGACCACCAAATACTTCTGCTAATTTGTTTTTAATATCATTCACTTTGAAAAATCTATTCTTTGTTTGCTACATTTAGGTACAACCACCTCTTAGAACACCTGTCCCATTTGTGTCTAGTAAGAGAAATCCAAAGTGACTTTCATGAGCTCACAAGAGTGTGAATGTGCAAGTACAACACAGATCCCAGGAGAGCAAGTTTATTGAAGTGCTGCTTCCATTTCAGGATGTGCTCAGCTACATCTGTTTCAGCTGCAGCCACCCACAGTGTCCCTGCTGTGCGGCACAGGTTTGGTCCCATGAAGAGCCTGGCCAGTGCAGAGGTTCAGTGCAGCACCAGAGCCCTTACTGGAGGCTGTCACACATAAATGTCACACTGAGAGGTTGAGTGACTGGCCCAGAGTCCCCAGCAGCATCACTGTGCCGGCTCCAGGGCTCCAGCTGTGCGATGAAGACCTAAGTGTAGCAGCAGAAAGCTGTCTGCAATTACTCAGACCCCAAGTTACCACTGTGGCCCTGTACTCCCCAGCAAGCGAGCCACAAAATTCTCAGTCTTCGTGAAGAACCCACAATGAATTCTAGCTGCAGCATCACTGTTCCTGCTTCACCATCCACTTTGGCACAAATCCCTGCCCTGCCCTCCACCCAGGTGTCTACCCTAAGGAGTTCTGCTGTATGGTCCCATGTATAGACTTGAGCAGTTTCTCAAGTCTGACTATCCCCCTCACATTGAGGGGACAAATACACACTCTCCGTAACATTTTCCAACAAACAGTAACAGTATCCTCAAGATACAAACATACATGAAACCAAGAACACAGCAGGCGGTCGCAGCCCTCCACACTGGCAGGGTACTGGGACGCCGCAGAGGGTACAGGCTGCCTGGCAGGGCTGCGCTGCCCCAGCGTGCAGCCTGCCAGAGGCATCTCGGCAGCTGCTGGAGGGGATTACCAAGCCTGGCATTTATGTCCACAAGTAAAGCCAGTTTGTGGAGAAAGGAAATGCAAACCCCATGCTGAAGTTCAACAGGAAAGTATGGAAAAAAAAAAACCAAACCCAATTCTTCGAAGAGCTTCATACCAAGTATAAGGGTGCTGAAGTTACTGGAGTGCAATTATTCCAGACAACTTTCTGGCAGTTACATTCACAAAATAGCTGTTCTGTTTTGAAAACAAGCCTGAGAGGGCACATGTTTGGCCAAGAAAAGAATATCCAGTGACAAGCAGAATTCATTTTTACATGCAAATTAGGAAACCCTTTAACACTCAAGTTGTAAAAGACAACACTGCACATGCAAGGTATTAGGAAACCCAGTGAAGGTTTATCAAAACATCTCACTGTTTTACTCAATCTTTTGTGCTGCCACCATCAGGGATCTGACTGCATCATAAATATTTATTTGCGGAAATAACAACTACAAACCAGACCCTTTGTCTTCAGCGAACTGTCTGGCAAGGTCTCAGCCAGGAATTGCCATAGCAGGACTGCTTTAAGTAGCAGTGACCTCTCTCCTTGTACCTTGGCAAAGAAGTACTCAAAGAAATGCAGTTATTCCCTGCACACCCACATGGTTCTTATTTATCTTGAATGAACATTGACAGAGATTACTACATAACTTCTACCTGGGGTTGCAGGCACTAGTACCGTAGCTTCAGAGAAGCCAAAACCAAGGATATTGCTCACAGCCGCACAGGAGCTGACATTTAGTCCTTGGATTCAAGTACCATGGACTTCCCTAGAGTAGGAGTGAGCTGTCAGATAAAAGGACATCTGTGCATGGTGCCACATTACGCCATGAAAATCTATCTCTATCTTTATAACTAGTGGTTTATAATGGTAAACAAATGATGTTTGTTTCCTGGAATATGGTTTTATCCATGTTCTAGTGTCTACATAAAACACAGTCTACTTTCCTGTTTGCAGATTAAATCCCACCCAGAACTGCTCAACAGAGTAACAACTGTGCATCAACCTCTCCATTAAATAAGCAAAGAGATGTACAATTGCCAAATAATTCACCAAAGGTTTCCAGCAAGAAAATAAACAAATTGCTAGAGATCATGGAAAAAGCTTGGGAACTGGAAGCATACTAGGAATACCCCTGTGGATTTTTAAAAAAAAAAAAAAAAAAAAAAAAAACCCAAACCAAAACACCACACCAGACCAAAAAACAAACAAACCACACATACACACTGTCAAAGAAAGGTCAGGTGGGAACCTTGGCAGTGATCTGCATGACCTTAATCTAAGGCTGGGCAGATACCCGAAAGAGAAGATGGATGAAATGGATACCTGGAAGAGGCACATGGATGCATCCAAGCCCATTAAGCAAGCCATGTAATTGTACCTATTATTATGTCTCATGCATCTCTGGAGATTCCTCCCATGACACTTCAAGAGCACAGTAATGAGGAATGTTCAAAAGTAAGCTGAACCAAGAAGTAGCTGTCAGAGTGACAGTAAACAGCCCCAGCTAACTGCAGGCTTCTGATTGCACTTCCACTATTATTCATTGTTTCCACAGATGAACTGCTTAAAAAAAAAAAAAAAAAGAAAGAAAATAAAAGGGGGAAAAAGCTTTTTTGGTTTTGGATTAGTTTTCAATATGCCTGTTTATTTCCAAGGCAGGCAACCTACCCCATGTATAATCATCTCAAATTTATGAGTCCTGACTTGGCCATGCCACTTTCCCTTCCAACTTCTGTACTCAGCCAGTAACAAGAAGGTGAACTAAAGGAATTGTCCTCAACACGTTCTATTCTGCTTCCTTACGCACCTTACCTAATGCACATACTCCATCAACAAAATCCATTTTCTGAGACTTTTACAGTAGTCTGAGTTAGAAACAAAATGTAATTAGCAGTTTCCTTGACCTTCCTATCCACTCTGCCCCCCTAAAAGGGGAATATTTCTGTGCCTGGAAGAGAAATCACAGTCCTCCGCTCTGCCCTCAGTGTAGCTGCTTGCATACCAGAAGCTACTGGTGAGTGCTTTCCAGCATGTCGCCAATCCTGTTTGGAGAACATGCCATTTTAACATCATTGCCCTGATAAGCATATTGAGTACAAACACATCTGAGTTAGCAAATAAAAGGACACTAGTGCAGGTTCAGCTGTGTACAGGTCAGCTTACAGTATGTGAAGGCATGATCCATAACTGGGATTCAAGATCTAGAGTTTCTCATAACTTCATGATAAAACTGGTAAATTTTGGAAGAAGAAAACTTTAAACACTGTTTAGGAATACAGTGTCACTATACAACCAACCTCCTGTAACTTCTCTAACAGATGAGTTATATTTCTGGAAGATATCCTGGAAAATGTAAAATACTCTACAATATCTTCTGAACAAGACAAAACTAACTGAGATCCAAAAAGATGTCCGATATAAAGCCTGTTGGAAAATATCTTATAGGCTCAAGTGCAGTTTCCTCCATATAACTGAATAACGTAACAGTCTGAGTTCCCAATTAATTGTAAATCTGTGAAAGAGCTTTTAAAGAGAATGTAGCACAAGGTTTAAGCCCACAATAGTAAAAGAAGTATTAAAAAAACTGAAATGGATCATTGGGCTACACAATACTGTACAGAGTACAGAGTCAATACAGTCATGATAACCAATTCTCCTCCCACGCAGTTTTAACAACTTTACTAACACCAAGTCTTCCATCTGTTTCCGAGCCATGTTGAAGCTTGCAGATAGCTAGAGTGTCACCGATGGTGCCAACAGCAAGTTCCCTTCCCTATTTATATGGACTCAGACCATTATGTTCAAAACCCAAAGAACTTTTAAGCCAACTAAAAAGTTGAAATACCAAAGAGCACTTTCAAAATCCAGATTTTCAGCACTACACGATCTTCCACTTATCACTCAAAAGGAAAATTTATTTTTTTTCCCTACAAATAGGAGTTATAGTCTAAACTTAAGATTCTATGTCAAATAAAACTTTTGAAAATCTGCATACTCTGAAAAGATGTCAAACAGCTGGAGACAGGAGAAACCCATCATATGCAATGTAACTATGATTATGTTATACCTACATACATATACTTGGTTAATGTAATCCAGCAGCAAACAAAGATGATCTTAAGTACATGACATGAAAAACACAAACTTTAAACATATATATCCACCCAGTGTCAGTTTATATGACACACACAGGGTCAAAGAAAGTAATAAGCCAACAGAAGAATTTCTGGTCAAATAAAACTTTTGGCACAAAGAGGGAAAAGACAGAGCCATCTGGCAGCTGTTTGTTTTCCCCCAGGATTCTTCAGAAACACGACAATGTGCTGAAATAGCAAATACGGTTGTCATCTTTTCTCACGAAAGATACGTGCATTACACTCCACGAGGGGGAAAGATGACTGGTACATAAACAATACTACTTCATATTTGGAAGTTCTGGGGTTTTTTTAATCTGATCTTTATATTATAGTCAACTTCTGTTCCACACAGAACTCTTTGCTGCGTGCCTCCACTCATCCCACAGCTTACTGCTTCCCAGAGAGGCAGACTGGTTTCAAAGTCCCATTTAACCATAGCCATGACCACCTTGTAAGACTGGATCCTCTGCAATTTAGTAGCATGGCTGGATCACTATTAAAAAATATCCTTGGAGGGGAGACAAAATATGCTTGAAAAACTCATGAAAGATTGGAAAGTGGTAAGATTTCAAATAAAAGACAAAATGAGAATAGATAGCAAGTTAAGAACACTTATAGGTTGCCAAACATGTAGTACATCCTGATTTCCTATACCAATACACATTCTTGGGTGAGACTGATGGATCTCCATGAACCAATGCTTCAAATAAACCTTAAAGGCCAGATTTTGAAGAAGCAGACCTCCCTGTACAGACCGCTTGTGAAAGTTTGGTCTGTTTTCCCCTGTATCACAAACCTCCTGTTAGTCACGGCACTTCAATACATGCATGGCTTACTGCAAAATACAAAGAGCAGCACAAACATTATTTATGTGATTTCCAAAAAAGTACAAGACTCTTCTTGGCTAGCTATTAGCAGACCTGTACCTTCTCCACTTTAAACTAGACATATTAAATTAAAGCAAAGTAAACAGCAGTCTGTCTTTTGAAGGTATAAGCATAATTATTGCAGAACTAATGTAGGTACACAGGTAATCACCTCTGCTACCACCTGATCCTTAAAATGGTTCAACCAGCAGAAAAAAAAAAAAAATGCTGCTGCCTTTAAACTGTTGCAAACAGTTTATGACCACAACTGGCATTTGTGGTTATTAGGGATCACTCAATGCATGGGCTGTAGGTGAATAATCCTTCCCATGCTCCTCCAGATTATTTGTAGATCTTGTTGAAGTTACAGAGCAATAGCTATTGGTATCAAAACTCCCAACACTGTCCCGAGCCAGGGCACGAGACTAGTAAAGGCAGACATTTTCAGAAGCCGTCTAGGGAAAGAAATGCAGAATGTACAATTTCCCAGTTTCAGTTACTTTTGAATTGCTGGTACTGATGCAACTTCCTCCACCACGGTAAATGTTGCCTGTTACAGGGTCCTCCCTCTTCTCATGTGTTTTCAAGGAACAAAGAAGCTGGGTTAGCAGAAATGTGCGCTTACATCAAGCAAGAGCTGCTCTGAATTTTCTCATAATAGAGAATTTATGCTAGATTAGTACTTGCTAACACACAGCCCCTGGACAGGATGCTATTTTTTTTTTTTCTTTTCTACTAACCGAATCCAAACTGAAGTTTTCCAAGACTTAGAAGGAGACTTAGCATTTAAGAGCCCCATTATTGTTAAATGCCATCTGCAATCTAAATCCATTTATGAAGAGGTGAACAGTGCTGTAGCAACTGTGCATTTCAGAATCTACAGTCTGTTATGAAAATACTCCAGACTTCTCATACAAAGAAATTCTGTCATGCTTTAATTCACAGCCCACAGGGATGTGAACAGGCATTTCCCTCCTCCATGCATACTGACTCAAATGGCAAGCTTGCTGAGCTGCTGCTTACTGCCTGTCTCTTATCACATCATTTCTGATGTCACTTAGATACAGCGTCTAAAATGTTTACATTGATCAACTGTTGAATAGAGCCAGTTCTAAAAAAAATAAAAAGTCACCACCGACTATATCTCTGTAACTACTTTTCTGTATATGTATATATACACACACTTTCAGACAAAGATCAGAAGTTACTCCCAATATTAATACACAACTGATTTCAGAAAACATTCGAAAGCTGATTCTGTCTCAGCTCTTAATTGACTTTCTTTTAATTTAGCAGTATTGAATATACAGTCAACAAGAGCTCATTAAGACCTGTATGTGCACTCATCAATCACCCGCATCAGTCCTGCATGCAGCGCTGGCCAGTGCTCAGGCCTGCACTCATTCTAGCACAAGATTTCTTCATTTTGATAGCTGAACAAAACCAGATACAAGCAGCAGTAGTCAAGATTTTTTCCATCAGCTTCAGCAGACTTGGATGAGAGCCTGTTTACGGGACCAGTTATTCTGTAGTAAAGCAAATACACGTTCCTCAGTTCCCAGATAAGAAAAAAAATTAACATCAACTGTTTGTAAATTACATCATTGCAACGCATGAAGCAGCTCCTCCAACAAGAGCTGCCTAACTTCCTCACAAGTGGGGAACAGATCAGGTTACAGCTGTTTATTAGTGTGCAGATAGAAATCAAACCACAAAAATCTTCTTGGGAGTGGATGGAGTCATGGCACAGGCTGGGTCGAGCTTGAGCATGCCAATTGGATGGCCCTGCTACAAACTGTCATCGGGACTGTACAACTGAGAGCAGGACACAATTAACATCAGCTGTCTAAGTGAGAAAGTTTACTCAGCTTCTGCCTTATAGTAGCCTTGCCCTCTCTGTCTCTGTCATAAAATATGTATCTAGAGAAGAGCATGTTTCTTCTTAAGCTGTTGTTTAGCAAATCCAGCTGTTTAAACAGAAGCAGTCACACACAGCACCAGGCATTGTTAAAGTCCATTTTCTGACAGCTGATCAATCCATCAATGGAACTCAGTAGTTACGATCGGCAGTAACGGTTTCTCCTTAGACTAGTCGTTGCTTAAAAAAGAAGAAATTGGAGCTAGAACTGGAGCTGCCCTGAAGATGCATAACCGTCCTCCATGCCTGCGCTGCGGTTCACGTTGTCAGCAGACGCTACCACCCCGATTAATCAGTTCTTTCGAAAAGCTGCCCTGCAGCTTCGCATCTGGCCCTACGTCCAGATACTGGACATGCAAAATTCTCCAAACAGAAACACGGGCCACGCAACCCTGGCAGGAGAAAAACACTCATACTTTTCAAAGATCCCTTTTCTGTGTGAACAAGCAAGTTAAACTCCACACTTGTGAGATACAGGTAGTGCCCTGCCTCGAACAACTCAGTCCGTCAAATCATGAAACGGCACCAAAAACTTCTGTCCGACTTCTGACACAACACATCACGTAAGACATATTTCAAGATGCTTTTAACATCAAACACCCGCGCCAGCACCTTCAGTCATTACGTTCATGGACCTGGTTCTGATCTCACACCAACATGCGTACAATTGTTTTAGTGATGTAAAATAGAATTAGTAAACTGCTTACGAGGACAGCCTAAGGAAACACTTTGCTGTATTAAAGTTTCATGTGAACTGCAAAACTAAAGGTAAACAATTCATTTTTACTTTTTTGCAAAAAAAGTTAAAAAAAAATTACAAAAGCAATTCTATCAGATACTGATTACTTTCTGCACAGCTGATTTCAGTGAGAACCCCTAATGGACTCATTCAGTACATTAACACTTAGACCCAGAGGTACAGAATTAACTCTCAGAGGAACAGCACTTAAATGTCAAACCTACTTTTGTTTAACATTTTTCTGTCTTTTTTTTCCTTACAGTTTGTTTTCATTAATTACAAATACTGTATATGTCAGCTTTAAAAACATACTTGCAGTTACATTGCAAGAATCAGTACTACCATCAAAAAGGACTCCCCACCCCCTGCCTTTTTTCCCCCCATGCCTAAGAAAATCCACAGTGGATCAATAAATTTGCAGCTTGCCCAAGAAGCAACCCTGGCATATTTTAAAAGGGCAGACCATAACATATGGTGAGCCAACCACTAAAATAAAGGGGATTTCTTCAGAATTGTCCTATAAATTTGAATGTAATGTTTTACGCCAAGGCAGAGTTCTACTGCTTAGCCTTAAACTATTAAGGAGATTGGTCTGTAATTACTTTGTACTCCATTACAAAAATAGTATGTGTTTTAAGAGAAATTATACAGTAATCCACAGTATCTTTTCATTTTGGTTCAAGCAGAAACAGAATGAAATGATCAAATATGTCAACTGTATAATTTGTCAATAATCTAGATATTTCCACAATTAGTAGCTACCTAAGTTTCTGCAGTCTCAGTGCTCAGTTGGGACCAATATTATTGAAATATTATCTAAAAAAGGCACACAGGCATGCACACTCACTGAGAATATGAAGAAGCCAGATTACTGTGATCATCAAATAAAAGATTTACTCTGTTTCTTTAGTGGACTTGTCAACTGTTTGGTTTTCATTTGTTTGTTTTTCCTTCTACTACAAATTGTAAAAGGAATTCTAGCTCCTGGAAAAAAAAGGTATTTGGGATGAAACAGTGACTTTACATATTTGGTCTCCTTGTGACCAGTATAATCCATATTTTGGAAACTGAATTCACCTTAAGGAAATACTCCAGAAGCAGTTCTAGTAAACTAGGCTGTGCTTGCAACCATGTATTCCGTGATGATTAAGTGTCATTTATTCTCTAGAGCTCCAACATTCCCACACATATAGACACATTCCTGCTATTGATCTGTTTGGTCACGTTGTATTTTGTGCTGGAGGGAACCACGCTCTATGTTTAAATTAAGAAGGAACGAAAATATTCTTCACTTTCAAACTTGTTCACCTTGTAACTGGCCCCTCAAAAACTATAAAAGAATGACATTATAAATGAGAACAAAAGCGCCCTTATTGCAACCATACTTACTCTTCATGACAAGAGAATTCACTTGAGCGGCATGTCAGGTAATTTGTATTTCAGACTAGCAGCTCTATACAAATGGAAAGATGCTGCTTTTGATTACACAGTGTAATAGTACTAATTCAACAGACAAACTAAACGCTTCCCCAGGAAAAGTCTTAGTCACTTTTACTTAAGTAAGCAAGCAGCAGCGAGGGAAAAAGCCAAGAACTCAGACTAAGTCATGACTCTCCACAATATGCCACCAACATAAAGAAAACTTTGAGAAATAATCTCTTAGTTTAGATCCTCGCCAGGAACACATTTCACACAAAACCCCCCTAGCTCAGATAACCATGGTGGTCATTGTACTGTACCTTTACACAGCAATTTACAGCATCAAATACTGATGATAAATGTCAGAACTGTTTTAATTTTTCCTGTTTTAATTAGAAATGCATTTTACAGTCAAAGCTGCAGTGATTCTATCCAACCCCACTGCACATCGCAGATAGAAGCAATGTCACATCCACCACTGTGGTCTACCTCCACAGGCTAATTATTCCCTCCACCTAAGGAAAGAAAGAAAAGCCTGGCCAAAAAAACTCTGATTTTTTTTTTTTTTTCTTGCAACAGAGACTGGCGTTGTGCAGCCTGTAAACCAGAACTCAGACTGCCAACTTTGGGTGGCTTCAAGGCCAAGTATTTTCAAGGGAAAAACATGTGATGGAAGAACAACTTTGCTGCTTTGCACCTCCACAGCCACGTTCACTTACTTTTAACTAATTTCCAAACACACACATACACCCCCCCCACTACACACTGTCTCATTTGTTATTCACCATTTATTTCAAAGCTGGAGCCTAAAGGTAGCTACGTGAGCGATCATTACCCATCTGAAGCAGTGCACATGGACGCAGTGCACACGTTCTTAAATACTCCCTGAGGAGTCAGGATGATGGTGCCCCCGGGGCAGGAATAACCCAAATGCTGTCTCCTGCTGGATCAGGTCCTGGGCATGTCACTCTGTGCCTTTGCCCTTCACCTGTACGGGGCAGGCAGCAGCTTTTTTGTACAGTCCTCAGAAAAAGGGCACAAAACTCCCAAGGGACCTAGAGGAGGTTTTTCCCCAGTTTATACACGTTTACACAGTAGTTGTAGACACTGTGGTGACAAGATGGGACACAAGTAGCATCAGTAGAAAAGCAAGAAACAGAAAATTGGGCAGAGAGACCGGTGCAGGCATAAAGTGCTATACTTACGGCCTCTCCTCCACCAAGCAGACCGACTCCTTGAGTACTTCTAATAAGTATGGCAAGGTGGTTGAATGACCAAATTCCCTTGTTTGCGCACCACAGATGCCTCGGAGGGAAAGGGCTATCGATTGCCCAGCGTCACTCACAGTGACCGTTTTGGCTGAGCCCAAAAAAGTCAACAGAAACGGCAACAGTACATGCTGTATATCCAAGTGACTCCTTGCACAGCGAGACGGGTCAGCAACTACTGCTTGAAGCATTTGTAACCAGCAGCTGATGGACGCCGGGGTGGAGGAAAGCCTGCTGGCTCTGCGCCTGCTGGGCTGCCCGTACCTCCCGGCCAGCCTGGCTCTGGAAAGCCACCCACGCTGCCAGGGCCCTCTCTGGGACAAACCTCCTCCCAACCCACCCTCCCACCCCTCACTTTTTGGGAGCACATACAGACAATGAACGGTGAGGCCCACCTAAAAACCTACCCATGTGCTGCCATTACAACCTGAAGCCCCAATGCCTCAAGCACAGCCATGCTCCAGCCAGCCAAGTCCCTACAGCCGCTCTGGGGAACAGACTCAAAGGTGGCCAAGCCATTTCGCGTGCAAACAGCTGATTAATAAAACATTTTAGGTGGGAACATCGTTTACAGCTGTTGCCAAGAGCAGTGTCTGCTTCTAGCACAATGACAAATGTCTTTTCCACTCGCTCTCCGTGCGGCCTGGGCTGCATTACGTGATAAGCAACATGCATGCAGCAAGCACGGTGCAACGGAAATATTTTAACACTGTTGTTTTAACACAGAAACTTTTGCGTCTTCACCACACAGGAGTCAGTGTTTCAGAGCTCAACAGTGCTCTTCTCTGTGAGAGCATGAATCACAAAGCTGAGGCAAAGGAGCACAGGAGGGATTTCTGCAAACATGGCTTGCCACAGGGCCACGCTGACTGCTCGTTGCTCAAGTAACCACTGCTGTGCAACAGGCAGTCCTCTTGCTATAACTTTTCCAAGCCTTTCCAAGTGGTAAAGTCTTATTAAGAAATAAAGATGCAGCTCAGCAGTCAGTTTTAGACATTCCTGTTACAGCTGATTTCTGAAGCAAGCAACGCTAACGGACCGCTTTAAAATCTGACAGGGTGTCTTTGCGTGCTGCTTTACGCCAAGTTGTACAAAGTATCAAGACACTAGAAATTAAAAAACAGATTTCTAGAACTGGAGGCACACTAAGGTCTGCCTCTCTTCAAGCCATACAGCACAGACTCAGGCAAAACATTTAAGGGTTAAAACTGGAATAAAAACAAGTAACACAGCAGGCAGTGTCTGGGGTCACCAAACTACTCAAGGAGTGGTTTCAACTCAGCAGAGCCTGCTACAATTCAGGCTACTAATGTTTAAATTAAGAAGACTTTCCTGTCTGAACACCTATATATAAATGTATCAGTGCTTTCTAGCACTGTAATTTGTGTAGCATCATTTTTATATAGACGTAGCAGTCTGGTTTGCTGAATCACACAGTGCTGTCTGGACTACGTACTCCTTGCTCTTCACACCTTTGAACACCAGCAGGATTAAAAAATAATCCTTACCAAGCCAGCTATTAGCTTATACCAGCTTGGGATCCCACAATTCAAGTATGTAGTTAAAAAAAAAAAGCATTAGTTGAATAGATATTTTTGAGAAAAATATAACTGTGGTTGCAATAACTGATTTCCAAAGGAGCTTGGCTTACAATCTCACTGCCCTGACTACAGAAACAGGAGCTCAACATTTTACTGCCGCACCTCTGAGGGACAACGAAGGCTGAACGGTAATGCTCACACATCGATAGACTGTGAACTACAGCACACACCACAACCTTCAGAGAAATCCTCTGAACGACTAAAAGCAGCAAAACATTAAGAAAACTGGAAATGAGAAGCTATTGAGTGGAGTCTGGCATTCATCAACACCTTTTTTTTTTTTTCTTTTTTTTTTAACATTAGTTATCAACCAAGTCAGCAGTTTTCCTATCAAAACCAGAACTTGCTGACAAAACTTGCTTCTCAAAAAAGGAGCTTCCTTCCATACACCAGAAGAAAATTAAGCTAGATATTAAAAATAACTTAATTACACTCCTGAGTAAACAAGCCAAGAAATGAAACTATTTTGGATTTCACGTGGTAATAATCTAGCGGGATGAAATACCTTTATATGCCTAGAACAGAAATCAGAAGTGCAGATTCTAAAACAGTATTAGAGCAAGAAATACGTTCTGGCATACAGTTGCACATACACGTGCTTGGACACTTTTCTCTGAGGGAATTTCCTGCATACATTCTTCTATTTTACATGCTGAAGATAAAATTTCTTTCCATCTTCTGGCTCCTTGAAACTAAAGTGACGACAAAACACAAGGAGCAAAAAGCAAGCAAGCCTCTGAGGGAAGCCTCCAGCTGACTTTTGCATCAAGTAGGAAACTTCATCAGCGCTTGCTGCAGTTCAGGGAAGAAGCGAATGACGCTGTGCTTTTCCCAGCCTTGGAAAAACACGTTCACCAACACCTTGTCTCAGGGAAAGGGACGAAAAGGGAGGGGAAGTCAGGGAGACTCACTTCCCATTAAGGAATCGTTTTCTTTTCAAGGGGGTGGGGGGTTCCGCGTCTATTTCTGTACCACCCGCTCGGGCGGGTCAAAGCGCTCGCAGGCAGGCGGCTCCCCCCGACAGCAACCTGGGGAGCGCTGCCCCGGCCGGCGCCGCACCCCTCCCGCGCCGGCATTTTAAAGTGCGGGGCGGAGGACGGGGAAGAAAAAAAAAATAATAATAAATCGGGAAAGCGGCGGTTCCCAGCCCCCGCACCGGAGACGGGAGGGTTCTCCCCTCCCGGCGGATGTTACCGAGCCGGGAGGCACAAAGGCGCCGGTGCCGCCCGGCCGGCAGCGCATCCCCGCCGCGGCCACCCTCACCGCGCC
Source organism: Pelecanus crispus (assembly GCF_030463565.1). Classification (NCBI taxonomy): domain Eukaryota; kingdom Metazoa; phylum Chordata; class Aves; order Pelecaniformes; family Pelecanidae; genus Pelecanus; species Pelecanus crispus. The sequence continues at coordinate 16,993,938 of NC_134651.1, read as the reverse complement.
CGAACGCACCTCCCACCGCCGGCGGCACCGCGCCGCGGGGCTCCGCCACCGCACCCCCGGCCCCCGCTCCGCGCCGCGCCGCGCCTCACCTGCGGGGCCGGGGCCGGGCCCGGGGCGCCGCTCCGCCGCCGCCGGCAGCGCCACGGCCAGCAGCAGCGGCAGGAGGAGGCGCGGCGGCCGGGCTCCGCTCCACGCCATCTTCCCCCTCCGCACCCGCCGGCCTGCCGCCGCTCCCCGCGCCGCCAGCCCCCGGCAGCGGGGGGGAAAGGGGCGGGGGTGGAAAACGAGGCGAAAAGCCGGTGCCTGGGGAGCCGCCGCCGCCGCCGCGCCCGGGCTGCCGCTCCGCCTCCGCAGCGGGCAGGAGCGACGGGCACTGCCGCCCGCCCCAGGCTTTATACGGCGGTGGGAGGACCCGGGCAGCGAGGGTGCCCGGCGGCGCAACAGGAGCCGCTTGTGGCCGCCGCGCCCGGCTGCACGCTGCTGCCGCCGCCGCCGCCGCCGCTGCTGCTGCCGCTGCCGCTGCCGCCGCCGCTCCTGCTGCCGGGGGAGGGGCGGGCGGCCAAGCCCTGCCCCGGCCTCCGCCGCCCGGGCCGCCGCCGTAGGTGCGCGGCGCTGCAGGCGCCCGCCCGCCGCGGCGGGGATGAGCGGAGCGGGCCGGGCCGGGCGGGAGCGTGGACCCAGCAGCTGCCCCGGCTGGAGTGCGGCTCGGCCCAGCGCCGTGCCTCCGCCCTCGGTACCTGCCCGGCTGTGCGGCCGAGTCGGCGTTAGCGACCCACTCCTGGGAACGTTCTCGACGGTGCTGGCCGCAAGGGGATTGTGCTCGCCTCCCCCGCAAAGCGCGTTGTCAGTGGTTTCGTTGGCCGCCATTACCATGGGATCATAGAATGCTTTGGGTTGGAAGGGTCCTGGAGACATCATCGAGCCCAACCCCCCTGCAGTGAGCAGGGATTGCACCCGTGACCTTGGCATTATTACGTCCCGATAAACGTATTTCTGAAAATTTAATGTTGCTCGGGAGATGATGAGCAATTGAAGCCGTTACGCCACGAGCCAACATACGACCATCTAACCCTCTCGCGTATGCGTGTAGCACTCTTGGGATCGGGCCCACGCTGCGCATTCCGTCGGCTTGTGAACGACATACCTGTCAAACACTCCCATCATTTTAGCATTCAGATTTCCGTAAAGGAAGAAAGTTCGTTTGCCTAATCTTAACACACAAAACTATTATGCTTATTATCATTAAACACCCATCAAATCATCAAATGGCTGAAGGCAAGCACGGTAATGATGAGGGAGATGTACTGGCCCACCTCCACCCTTTTTCCTATTGCAATAGAAAGCATATTTGAAAAAGTACTGTAAACAATAGCTTAAATGTTTAAAAGTCAAGTAAAATTATAAAAGCAGGTGGCAGCCTATTGGAATCGGTGTGGATTTGCACCTTGGCAATATTATTTGAGGACCAAAGGCATAATCCAAAACAAAAATTAGTGATGAAAGCAGGATTCATGTATTTGGGATCCACCTATATAATTGTCAAATAGACACCTCATTTTTTATCCTAAATGTCTCTATGGGCCTAACAGATGTGCTTTTTTGGAGCCACATTGGAAAGAAAAAAGGGAGAAAGAAGGGAAAACTTGACCTTGGCTACTGCAACCGTAAGAACTGCATGCTTTTGCTTGGAACCCAGAGCAGAAATCAGAGCCTGCGCTACGTGCCCAGATGCTTTTATGGTTAATTGGGAGAGCTCATTCGTTCTGGACCAGGCAGCACACACAGCAGGCAGGGAGGTAGAGTAAACCAAAGAAAAAGACTGGGTCCAAAGAGCTCCTAGAAGAATGAAGGCCCAGGAAAGCACCAATTGGGAAACAGTGAAAATGCATTCATGCAATGATGATGCTGTGGTTGCCAGCTGTAGGAGAAACAGAAAAGACCTTCCAGTTCTTGGGCAATTACTGATGACCTACTTTCTCCTGCCACCTCTGTCAGGCACGCAGAGATTCACCAGAGAACAAATATCTTTTGAATACGGACAGTATGACCACATTTGTGCACACATCCATGAATGGCCTCTGCTCACTCTTCCAAGAACCAGCACTACTTCTGCTGATCAACATACATAGACTGCGTTAGCTGAAAGCAAGCAATGCCATCACTGGGATGATACTGCAAGTACTTCTGTCTTTTTTTTAAAAAACAAGTCCAAGATTTCAAATAAGATATTGGGCCTATGAAAAATGAAGATGGAAAAAATAGTTACTATATATAGTGTATATATATATACACACACACTATATATAGAGAGAGTACAATAGTTTTAAAGCAGAAAACAGGTAAACAAGCATTTCAAAAGAGGTCCTGAACAGATCGAACCTCACCTCAGATCCAGAACAGCTTAACAGTAACACTTGTACTTGGAGATACAAAGTGTAATTACAAAGCTGAAAAGGTAAGAACGCATCGAGAAGAAATTAAATCACAAGAGACATGTAGAATGCACTTAATACCATCAACCATGAAAGACATGACAGATTACTTCAATAAAGTCAGAAGGGAGAAGACAGGACTGTTGGGCATCATTTCAGAATACCATGGAGATGATGTCATAGCTCCCACGGGTGGGACAGGAAGCAGACAAAGCTTCAGCCTGAGAATTGAGAGTAAAATCAGCAGCTGAGTGTCACGTACATACACAGTGCTCTGAGAAATCACAGTCCGGCACCTCACCTCTGTCAGAAGCAGCTAGTTTAAACAGATTCTAATACACAGGTCCTGAAACAGCACTGTTAGGTGGAAACCAATGGGCATAAAGAGGAGGGAGCATCCGAGAGAAATCCTAAGTGGTGTTTTGTTATCAAAAAGTACTTGTAAACAGTAGCAGGGAAGAATGAAAAGAATTATTGAAAGAAGTCCATAAATATGCAATAATGAAAGAAAAGGAAATAGCTGGCAGGGACAGATCTCTATGAGGAAAATGGGTTGAGAGAACTGTGATATAAACACAGATCACACCTATAAGTGCAAGCCCAGACTTTGACTAGAGACTTTTACGTTTTCTTGTCATTTTCCTTGGTCTCTTGAAAGCTAATTTCATTTTCAGCTGTTCTTAGAAAATGCAAGCTTTGCCCTCAGAGGGAAAACAGAGCTGAAAGCTACCCAGAACACTGCTTTCAAAGTGACAGATGTGGCCAAGACATCTCCTATCCCCAGAGGCTTCACTCGGACACTGGCCGATGGAAGGGAAAATGCTTGTGAAACTTCAGAACTGAGCTCCACCAGCTGCGCAGTGCCCAAGGGCTCTGTCTCGCCCAGCCTCCACAGACACTTGGGTTAGAAATGCTACTTTTGTCTAGAAATACCAACTTCAAGGCCTGAACTGGCAGCTGGTGGTTAGCAGGGTCTTCAGCTGTCCTGGTGCTGTTGCAAGCTGCTTCAGTAGTGTATTGCTGTATAGTTTACACTGAAACCTCTGAACTGCTAAGTAGGAATTTACCCTCAAATCAAAATCATTTTAAATAATAACAGAGACTGTGTAATATAATGTGTATGTATGCATGTTATACGACAGAGGTTAACTCCAGAAGCAACTCCTACAAATGTCCTAAGAAACAGTCTTATGTTCTTGCTGTTGTCACTATTTGCTCCTTTGACTTTTGACTTTATCAAGCCTTTTTCATAAAGAATGAAACATTCCTTTTCCTTTGCAACAAGGCAATTTCTTCATGGGAAATGACTCGGTTTGGTTAAGTAGGCATGGAAGAGGGGAGAGAGTTCATTACTGTTAGTTGTGGGGCTCTGAACGTGGAAGCCCAAGAAGTTTTCTTGTCCTACAACTCCAGCAATAGTGAGCAAAACCAGAAAGGGAGCAACTGCAAGTTGAAAAGTGATTTTCTGTAGCCTCACAATCAGTTGCCAAACTTTTTTTTTTTTTTCTAGATCCAGTGCATTTTCAACAGATCAGCAATAATGTCTAGAATTCCACTGGCAGATACTTGGGCAAAATTCTACATGACCTCTGAAGGAGACAACAGCTTCATGAATTATTAGTAATGTCCATTCCTTCAGTGCCTTTTCCTCAGTTGTCTAGATAGTTCTTTTGCAGTCTCAGTAACTCCCTGACTGTATCTGCCTATCCCTACCTCCTTTTCCCCGTCTCTTTCCTAATTGTCTGTAAGAAATCATCATGGGGTTGGCAACTTCCATCTTCCCCAAACCACCAACAATTTTATATTTCAAAATGCATAGACCTGGTGCCACATGGAATGGAAACAGACGTAGTCCATTGCGTCGCCAGCCCATCACTGCAGCCAGATGGAGCTAGGTCCTGATGTAGGAATCTGCCTTCTAAACTGCAGAAGCTTCTTAGAAGAGACTTTTTTCCAATCCTCTAACTACTCTTCATTTCACTGTCTTTAAGAAGAACACAGTCTGTGCTCCTGCTGTGCTTTGCCTGTCCTTGAACTCACCTCACCTTGCATCTAGGCCTCAAAATCACTTATTTTATTCTGGAGCCCCACTAGAATACCTTTTTCACACGTGCTAAAATGGAGCAGTGTTGGTCATGTGAACTTCCTTCCCTAATCTTGCAACACTGAAATTGTTTGTTATACAGTAATAAAATCAAAAGAAAGGAAAAATAACAGGATTCGTCTGTGGAAAGCCATGGGACAGAAGGAATTGTCAACAATTCACCAGCAGCATTATTCCAAGAATTAAAAAAAAAAAATCATCATGCAAGGATCACAAGTCCCTTACCTCAATAAAGATCATAAAGGTTTTTCTTACAAATAATGAATTTGACATATAACAGTCAAAAGTCTATTTTGTCTGGGCAAAAGTCAGTCATTCCCCATGCATTTTCAATAGCAGCAGTCATTAGTTATGAAGAATAAACTATTTTCTCTCCTAGTCTATCCTAGCTTGTCCCCTGAAATACCTTTCTAGTTTCTTAAAATTTGTCCTCTCTTTGTGTTACAGAGGTAATACCATAGCCCTGTGATTTCACTGCCTGGGTCAAGTGCATACAAACTATAGAATTAAACAGAAGTTTTTGGTTTCATGTGGTTATATCAGTGATCTAATTTATTACATCAAAGTAGTAACCCTGAGTTTAGCTTTGAGATTAGATTAGTAAAACACCTTTGAGTTAGTAAGTCATACTTATTTTTTCCAGTTAAGTGACTTACCTTGTGTAATTCCTAAAAAGAAAATACTGGTTTTGAATTAGAAATTCAGCACATATCAGTATTTTACATGAGTCAGGGGTAGCTGAAAACAGAATAATACTAATGGAAATTAACATTCCAAAGTAATAGAAAGTTTAAAAATTCCTTTTCAGTCATAGGAAAAAAAATGTTTTTCAGATATATTTTGCTTAGATGCTCGTGGCTGTTTTAATTTGACCTCAAGCCAACGAAACACTAGAACTAAACTAGAATTAAAAAAAAAAAAAAAGAAGTTTGTATATTTTTTGCAAAAATACATCAATAGGAATGTAAAGGCCCATCTGGCAATAATATGGCATTAAAACGTGCATCACATTGCCTGACGTAGTATGTGTATGCAAGCCTTTAATAAGGGCCTCTTAAGGACTTCAACCCTAATAAGAAATCTTCCATAGACATTTATTTCCAAGGAATCAGGCTAAATGTTACTGAAATTCTACTCTTACTGTCTGAAAATAGTTTCTCTTTGGTTGCCTCCCTTTAATTTATCCTCAACTTCAGCAAGAACATTTATTTGAGTTGCCGCCCCAGTCTTGTTATTATGGGTGTGATCCAGCCCATTGGCGAGATGTGCTGAGCATGCCTCAGGGGTGCTGAGACCCCACGGATTTCAGTGGATGCTCAGCACCTTTGCTACTGAGCACTGAGTGAATCCTTTGGGCTATAGTCATAGTTTCTTTCCCAAGCCACCCAATCAGAAATTACTTTGCTTCATTCACTCATTTATAATTATAGCTATAAACGGGCCATATGAGCAAAAGATTAATAGTGTTAGCAAGCATTTCCAGGGTATAATCAGCTGTCATCCCATAATTACTCAAAAGATTGAACGAGTGGCTTTGAAATTACAAGGAGAGTTACATTCCTTTACTGAGACTGAGCAGCAAGACATGAGTGTCCATGAAAAGACGTGCTAAGTTTTTGTCTGTGGTCCATCCTTTGGCATTTATGACATGATTGCTCCAGCCTCAAGGTCCTATCCTGCACTACAGAAGTCGGTGAGCATCGTAAGAGAATAAATACTGCTGACTTGGCCTTAAACCAGATGCTTTAGCCCTCCATCACTGCTTCTAGTGGACACAAAGGTCTGATCCCCATTTTTTGCTTTCATTGCATTCATTTTTGTGTGATTTATACAGGCACACGAAACTGAGAATTAAATCCTGCAGAGTATATCTTGTAAACCCTGCTGATCAGGGTTGATCTTATAAAGATTTCAGTCCCATCACCCAATAAACTATAAAATGCTTCCCAGAGCCTCACATGAGAAGTGTTGAAACAGACAATTAATCATAATGACTAATTTGAAGTCTTGCTTTTGTTGTAGTTTAGGGATGCAGAAAAGACTATAATGGAAAAGGAACTGATATTCAAGAAAAGTGGCTGAAAGAAAAATAATTTTAAACATTTACTTTGGCATTAATAGGAACTAGTGGAAAAATGTGTTTATGAAGTTGTCTGAAGCTGGGAGTCTATGCGAGTGTTTGTGTCTATGTCAACATACCACCATAATGTAAAAACTGTTCCTCTGAAGTAAGCCTGTGGTATTAAACAGACGGAAGTGTGTCACATGTATGACCAATAGAGGAGGGGAGGTCAGTACATGTTTTACAGTAGTTACCCTAAAGCCTATGTTTTTTGTGATTTCAGAAGCCTAGTGGAGACTCCTAGAGTGGCAATTTGGGAAAACCGCTGGAGCAGAGAAGCATGTCCCGCAAGTATTCCCCTACGGGAAGACATCAGATTTCATATTCTCTGTTACTGGAATGGTTTTGGTTGAAGTTTCTTTTCCTGCCCCTGCTCTGGGAGTTTTATGACTGTTCTGCCTGTCCACAATGATCTCATTCTCTCCAGCTGACTTGTATAAGAAACTGCTGTCTGACAAAGCCTAATTTTGAAAGGTAGGTCTTCTTAGTAATTTAGTTTGATTTATAACAAAATTGCCATTAAATTAGTCTTACTTCCTACTTCCTGTATGATCTAAATGAGGAATCCCAGATGGCCCCAGAACAACTTCTGGCAGCGTTTCTGGAGCGCTGGATTCGAGAGAGAAAGAAAGGAGATGGGCTGGCTATTATTTTGCTGCTGCTAAGCCCCCTTGCACAGAGCCTTCCAACTTCCACTTTTCAGCAGGCATTGTGTAAAAGAGTGACCACAAGAAAGGTGAGGAAAAGCTAAGAGCCACAGATCTTACTTAATTTAGTGCCTCTCTGGTTGGTCAAAATATCATATGGCTTTGCAATACCTAACTATTTTGCCTCTTGACAAGAAAACCTTTTACAGGGAAAAAGAGGTGGCGGCCAATAAAAACAAGGCATGGAAAGTAAAAATATGATCTTTAAATGAACAGTTAAATACAGTTACCAGGAAAGTTGAGGTTGGTAGCAGTGTCCCTGACACAAGCAAGAAAGCAAGAAAATCTCATGACTGAATCAGTAGGAGAGTGTGCTTTCAAGCTTAGAAACATTTAGAAGCTGAACACTGCCTTTGAGGTTTTTGTTTTCATCTTCTTCTCCATCTTGCATTGCACATGCACTTAGTTTTATTGGATAAAAAAGGATATGAAGGCAGGTTACGTTCAGATCACTACTAGAAAACTTTCTCTGCAGAGCAGGGGTCACAACTGTTAACCCACACTCACGTACTTAATCACTTAACTCAGTGACTGGTAGGGTAAGTGTGAGAGCGGAACAGATTCAGACTTTTAACACTAAAATAGCCAGGAGTTACTGAAGCAATGAAAAAGTTTTAGGTTTCGGGCTGTGTACTGTAAAAGTGAAATGCATTCAGTCTGGATGCTTCTTCTCGATTGTACTTCTTAGGCCAGTGAGCAAAAGCATGCATGCCTTTTTTTAAGGCTGGGGGCGTGACTGTTCTCAGCTTACGTGGGAAGGGGCACAGAGGAGGCAAGCTTTGAATAGCAGCATAGTTTTGCTAAATGTGATCCACTCTGCATTCAAGTCAGCTTGCCTATCTGCTGTTCAGGGAATGACTGGAATAAATTGAGAACTTCCAATAGATCCTCAAGAGGGCTCTTTTCAAAAGATTTGGAAATTAAATTATTTTTTAGCACATCACTCAGCAGAAGCCAGACGGATGGCTACTTTGAAATAATTTCTCAGAGACTGCAGTTTGTGCTTCTTTAGTTTGAATGCTCAGGAAGGTGAAGTGTCTAGCTAAGATAATTCTGATGAGTTGTCAAGGTTGGCAAAACCTGTCATTGGCAGTACATCTTGCTCCTGTAGTCTGGGCTTTAAGAGGGTTGTTTCAGAGGTGATCTGGCTGCTTCACTTCCAGATAATCCAAAGCCTGTACTGTTCAAGGCAACATACAGATAGATTCTACGTTAGGGAATGTGATGAAATGAAATTCCTTCCTATTTAAAGAAAACTAAACAAGCTTACTTTATGTATTGGAAGAAGGCAGCAACTTCCTCCAGAATGGGGAGGAACATTGTGATGAATAAATAGCAGGAGTCACAGGCTCAGCAGTGCTCCTGCAGTGTGAATGGCTGTTCATAAAATCCCAAGCGGAATTAAGAAAGTGGCCAAAATTGCACATAGCCTAAGCATCACATGCTGACAAGCCTGGGTCACTGTCTTCTTCTGCTCTTCCCTCTTCCTCAGTCTTTCTTCAGTCCATCAAGAGGATATGAATAGCATATAAGGCTGTAGGCAAAATCACTTTTGTACGGTTTAGAAGAGTAGAAATCACAATACTCAACCTATTAGTGTCCTCAGAGAAACTGTGCAGGCAGCCTCTGTTCCACAGTACCTAAAGGAGGAGGGAAACTTGGTAGGCACAGAGCACACATCCCCAGGACGCTCCTAGTAAATGGCCAGGTAAAAGCCATCCTGTTGTCATAGCAAAGAAAAGGGCTAGGCACAAGTCCCCTTTCCTTGTATCCCTGCACCAATGCAAGGATATTCTTGCCTTTGAGATATTTACACATTAACAGCATTCTTTGATGTAGCCAGAAAGAAATAAGGAAAACCTTACAGCCTCTATATCTGACTCTAGCAGGCAGCTACCTAGCAAATTATCACCTCTGCAAAACCCTTAACTTACAGGAAAGTCTTATTAATGTGGCTGTCTTATTGTGCTTACATTCTGCCTGCTAGAATTCAGAATTCTGCTGAAATAAGGCCTGCAGAATTCACTGTGGCTCAGCTGTAATGCTCCCCACATATAGTGGGGAATACCAATATTACTTATTCTTGCATTGGGGTTCCCAGAGTGGGATTTGTACACCTGATTCAAAAAAAAAAAAATCAGCAATCCTACTCTTGTTACTCTGCTTGGAAGGGCTATGTAAACATTTGTGTTAAGCTACTAACTTGTTTCTAACCAGATATATTTGATACAAATTGTAAACAAAAAATATCCTTTACACCAGTCATTTTCATATTATTTCCTTTTCATTTATCCTTGTTTTCAAGATGCTGCTTCTTCACTTTTTCTACCAAATTATGCTTATGCAATCTAGCCAGAGCTGTATTAGTACTGTGTTAGCCTGGTCTCAGTATAAAAGCTCTGCAGGTCCATACATATTTCATTCTCTGTGTTTCATGTCAGGGACATGTGGCTATCTTTAACTCAGTTCCCTGGTTTTTGTGTATAATCTTTTGTTCTGCCAGCTCTGCATGGAGATGACTCAGCCATCTCTAAGTCCACCAGTCTGCTCCAACCTGGAACAGTGCTCAGAAACATCAACATGCCTTTCCAGCCCTTTAGTAAATGCACTCAGCCATGAGTACAGCATTTCCAGTCATGTGGCCTTCATCTTTTTTTCAAGATCCTTTTGAAGTTGTTGGTTCATGAGATGCAACAATCAGATCCCAATCAGATCAATCAGATCAATCAGATCCCAAGACTTTGGATCACTTAGTCCTCTCACTTTGCATGTATTTTTATGCTAGCCTGTTGGAGTGTTTGTACCTAAACTCAACACAGATCGAGGGAGTTGTTGGATCAGGCCCCTGGAGGTTAGTGCCATCTGAAAGATTTCAAGCTGCCAGATAACATAAAAGCCATGGTTTCCATGAAAGTCATTTTGAAATTGTACTGTGTGCAGGAAACTACTACAAATGTTATTAGTTCCTCATCCAAGGGCAAGGCAATTTTTTTTTTCAACCCTCCCTTCCTAAATAGCACATCCATTTTATAAACACCTTTGGAAGTTTTTCAAGATAAAAAAAAAATGTTTAGTGAATATCTTTCCTCAGACAGGAACATTAAGTAATTTCAGTAGATTATTATTAATTTGATTTTGTTATTGCTGTCAGTTTGGTAAATTTGGTATCGTTTGACTCCAGAGGAGCGTCAGACACATTACGCAGAGCATTCTAGTGATGGTCTGCAAAAGCCCACTGAGCACCACCCAGGCTAGCAGGGGACTAGCAATCTGTATTATGATGTTGAGACTATTATTAAACATTTACTGAGCCATCAGGACTCCTCAAATCACTATATGATATAAAGCTGTTGTGAGGTATTAGTATTGCCACAGGCTGTTCATGTTACCCAGTTTTAAGGTTCACCCCGCTAGAGAGAACAGTGATAACCCCCCCAGCTTTCCAATCCAAAGAATAGAAATCACTTGCTCCCAAAACAAAATATAATCTTTAAATTGGACCATACTTGAAGTAGCTACCACAGCCAGAGAGAGCACTATGATGCAATTTCCAAAGGAAAATGAAAACAAGATGAAGGCAGAAAAAATTCCTCTCTAAATCATAGAAATTCAGGAAAACTCATACATCACTAAAGCCAGGCTTCTGCAATATCTCAATTGCAGCTTCTTTCTCTTCTTGGTACCTTGTGTGTCTTTTTCCAAATCAGTGTCAGAGCGGATGAAGATTCTTGTTGTTTTAGTAAGAGTAGGCCATTTAATACTGCTCTTCATATCTTCCTTCTGCTGTTTGTGAGCAGCCCAGCTTGCTGTATATCAATATGCATTTGTTCTGTTGAATTATTACAAACAATTCTCTAGTTCTCAAACATAATTCTAGCATTTTGTTCCCCTTATGGTCTAGGACTATAATTGACACAGCTGATCATGCAGCTGAATGTAAGCTTCCATAAACAAATGCTGTGCATTTGAACTCAACTGCACGTAGGCCATCCACACGCTTTTTCCACTCTGTCTGTTTCTCCCTGCAGCCAATTGGGGAAGATGTTTTGGCCATGAGTCTGCTGTAGATTACTCCACATCAGACCGACATCTGACTGGAGTAAGGAAAAAGCTACTGGTTAAATGTCCATGATTTTTCATGAGCCTCAGACGAGATGCTCCCCCTCTCTCTTTGAAAAGGATCAGCGCTCTCAGGCTGACCTTCAAAGCTGAACTCTCTTTGTGGGAGTGTGTACTCTTCACCTCTCAAAGACAGGGAACTTACTGCAGCACTTGCAATTTTACTGGCTGTGTTTGCTCTTCATATAGTGCAGACGGGATATTAGGCAAGGATTTGCTTTACAATCACCGTTTATATCATTTACTCTTTTTCTTTTCATCCCAGAGAAAGCCTAACCTTTTTCCCATGGAATTTCTCTTAAGTGAGTCACAGAAATCAACTGTTGCCCAGGCACTTACAGGAAAGATGGATTTACATTTTATGTGTGTTTTTAGGAACGCTCTTCTGTCACACCATACATCTCAATGACTAAATTAGGTCATTCTGTTGCTTTTTCCCTCTTTGCATTGTAGAGGAAAACAGACGTGATTTATCAATCTGTCATCATGGAGGAGGCTTGATTCTGAGTTTGTCCATCCACTTATAACTCCACACAAACCTCAGTCTGTGATTCCCATCATTTTGGGGCTCCATAACCAGTGAGCATGACTGGGCAGAGAAAGGCTTTGATACTTTGGCAATTAAACATTTAAAAAACACCTAATTTAGATGATGGATGGATGACAGAAAGGAAGGAATCTCCTAGTGACATGGTCTCCCCCTAACACACTGAAAAATATTTGGCAGTCAGCAAAGATTCAGAAAACAGGTACTAGCAAATAGGCTTTGTTTCTCCATGTATGCTGTGCCCGAGATGGCTGTTCATGACAAGTCACTGGGGGACAGCTCATGTCACTGGCAACAGGACCTACAGCCACTCTGCACAACACCTTGGTCCTCCCCAGCTGCCACAAGATTGTGCCCTGTAGCAGCATATAGGGCACCCCATGCCTTTTCAGTGGTGATAGAGGAAGCGAATATTGCTTTTAAGGAGGTGATTCGTGTGAATGCTTTTCAGCCTTCTACAGATTTTAAGCTTATGGAATAAATTCTTAATCTTGCACTAAAACTCATTCAGGAGTTGCATATGTAACCTTTTAAACCAAAGTCACCTTTTTGCACTACTCATCTGCTCCATTATTAGCAAGGAACTGATGGGACTTAGAAGAAACTTAGATATTGCTCCACAGGCACAGAAATCTCCAATAAACAGGGCACTGTCTAACTAAATCGAAACTGGGAGGGAGCACAGCCAGGACAGCTGATCCAAACTGACCAAAGGGCTATTCCATACCATATGATGTCATGCTCAGTATATAAACTGGGGGGGGTTGGCCGGGGAGCAGCGATCGCTGCTCGGGAACTGTCTGGGTATCGGTTGGTGGGTGGTGAGCAATTGCATTGTGCATCACTTGCTTTGTATATTATTATCATTACTATTTTACTTTAATTATTAAACTGTTCTTATCTCACCCCAGGAGTGTTTCTCACTCTTACTCCTCCAATTCTCTCCCCCATCCCATCGGGGTAGGGGGAGTAAGCGAGCGGCTGCGTGGTGCTTAGTTGCTGGCTGGGGCTAAACCATGACACACACTCATTGCATTCCTCTGATGTACCCTCATATTACAGCCAAGAACATGAGTTAGATTAAAACATTTTGGTCCTCAGTAGAGTAAACTGTCGACGCCATGCTGACAGCCTGTTAACAGCAACCAGCTATTAGTGGAATTGCTGTGGGAGTTTGTAGGAAGGCATTTGCAAATGCTTTATCAATACAGATTTACCTCAGCAGCAAAAAGGACAGACAGCATCTGTTGTTGGGGCCTGGGTGGATATGCCGTATTCTTCCTCCTAGCCAAAGAAAAAGCACTTGAATCAATATGATTTGCAGGTACATAGCTTAGGTGAAGCAGAAGGTGGTGGTCTCAGGGAAGGGTTGAAGTTTCAGGAATTGCAACAGTTTTCCGTATACCTGTAATCAGACAGCACCAAAGCATGTCTCCAAGGCAAGCACTCATCAGGCTGTCTTATCCAGTCACTCCAGGCTGCAGCTTGATTATGCTGAGATTTCAAGCCCTGGTATTTTTAGCACCCTTCTCTTGCTTTTTTCCATCATCAGCAGGTATATTTGTATTTTTAAATGGTCAAATTCTAATCTTAAATGTACATTAACCAAAAATCCCCTAATCTGTACCTGGATGGAAATACTGGTGTGGCTGGATCTAAACTGGGACATGCAGATTTATCAGTGGTGCTAGGTGCCCTCTGCACCAGGCAGCTAATTGCCTTTGACTTTACCAAACTTTGGCTCAATGTGATTTTGAAGTCAAACATATTTCATAGATGTTGAGCCAGCAGTGTGCCCAGGTGGCCAAGAAGGCCAACAGCATCCTGGCTTGTATCAGGAATAGTGTGGCCAGCAGGAGCAGGGAGGTGATTGTCCCTGTGTACTCGGCACTGGTGAGGCTGCACCTGGAATATTGTGTCCAGTTTTGGGCCCCTCAATACAAGAAAGACATTGAGGTGCCGGAGCGTGTTCAGAAAAGGGCAGCGAAGCTGGTGAAGGGTCTGGAGCACAGGCCTTAGGAGGAGTGGCTGAGGGAACTGGGGTTGTTTAGCCTGGAGAAGAGGAGGCTGAGGGGAGACCTTATCGCTCTCTACAACTACCTGAAAGGAGGTTGTAGTGAGGTGGGTGTTGGTCTCTTCTCCCAAGTAGTTAGCGATAGGATGAGAGGAAATGGGCTCAAGCTGCACCAGGGGAGGTTTAGGTTGGAAATTAGGAAAAATTTCTTCACGGAAAGGGTAGTCAAGCATTGGGACAGGCTGCCCAGAGAGATGGTGGAGTCCCCATCCCTGGAAGTGTTCAAAAAATGCGTAGACGTGGCACTCTGGGACATGGTTTAGTCTCATCTACCCTTGATTGGTTTAGTGTGGACTTGGTAGTGTTAGGTTAATGGTTGGACTGGATGATCTTAAAGGTCTTTTCCAACCTAAACGATTCTATGATTCTATGTTTACACCTCATTACATCTTTCTGAAAAGATAAAAACTTGATTAGTGCATATTTCTGTTTGCAAATTTGGCTTGAGTTTATCTGATAGTGAAAGCTTTCGCTAAATTTCACCACATAATTAGTGAAGTGCAGATCCCCAGGAAAACCAACTTGCTGTAAAGATTTCGTATTTGCAGCTTAAGAGGCATTGATTAGTTGATGTTTTACTCTGGCACCGCATTGTAGTAGTTCTCTTAGAGCATACATAACCACTGACATTTTTATAATTTATTTTCATAACTTTTCTTTAATATGCACTTTTGCACAAATATTTCCTTCAACTAAACTTACTGCTTAGAAAGTTGAACACTCTAAATGGAACACAAACAACGTACATAAATTTAATTGATTTATTCAGCAGAGACTTTACCTTCCTCTGTCTTGCTCCCTTCTCTACCACTGAAACATTAACTATTTGCTCTTTTCCTCTTTTCCCCGTTTTTCTTTTTTATTTACCATGGGAAAATATGCTGCAACGCACAGGTAAGTTCTTGTTCATTTCAATGGCTGGCTTTAATTCTTGGTGCATTTTAATATTAGCTCACTACCTCTCATGGCCTTTCCAAAGTTTGTTCAGTGGAAAAAGAGGACAGGCCACAGGGAGCCCTTGTCTGTGTTGAACAACTTTGCTTGTATTTCTTTTCTATCCTAATCTGGCAACAAGCAGAACATGGACATAAACAGCGTGCCGGCAAGCTCAGCCTCAGTCCACTGAAAGATGTGTATTTTCCAGGAGCCACAAATTCTGCTCCCTGAAAAATGAGAAATTTGCTGACACAATAAAGCAGTGTGCCTTGGTTCCATTGTACTGCCATCCTCAGTGGGATGAAAAACAGTTTTATACCAGTTAAAAAGTTTTATACCAGTTAAAAAGCAGGACTGGCTGCAGCAGTAACTGAAGGCAAGATTTAGCTGCTAAAGTGTAGGTCTCTGGCAAATGTACACAACCCTTGCAGGATCAGAATTAATTTTGTTCAAATTCCCCAGGGCAAGTGTTGCTCCGTGTCATTACATGGCTGGAGAGAGCCACCGTAAAACCAGGAGAGACAGAGCCTGAGCTGAAATATCAGCTGGGGGCATTGGGAAAGATCATAAAGAACTGAAGGAACAACTTACAGAATGTAAAGACTGTTGGAGTGAGCTCATCGGTCATGTACATGACAGCTCACTTGTATAGCGGGGTATAACTAAATGGAAAGTGGACTGGCACAAAGCACTGCTTGTGCAAGTTCAGATACTTTGGGAGGTTGTGCTGTTCAAATTGTGCCAAAAAAAATCCCAGCGCTCAGGAGGAACTGTACACTTACAGAAGAGGGACTGTACGTCAGAGCAGGAACATGCAACCAGGATCACAATACAGAACACTGCTGCACTGACGTGCTGGTTATACATAATACCAGCAGAACATTGCTGTAAGCCACAAAGTCAAAGCAGCCCCATGGTCTTTAGCGTCTTCAGCGTCTGGGTCATTTAAATTAGCAGGTTACCTTTTGTTTATAGTTTTCTTCTTATGAATATCTTTAATTACAGCCTTCACCATAAACCCCGGGTTGCACAGGAGTTGCCACGCAGCATTTGCCACCCACCACTCGCTGTTGAGGCTCAGTGCCAGCTCCCAGCTTTGTATGCAGTGCTACGGCAGTGTTGCAGCATTTGACCGCTTACCTTTGAAACACGCCTTTGTCCATGCTCCTCGCAGTTGCGACGTAGGCTTGCACAGGAATTTTCCTGTTGCTGATTGTCTCCACGTCACTCCCTCTCTGTAGAACATGAACAAGGAACAGGAGGTTCCTGGGCCAGGCCAGCGGTCCCCGCATTGCACTACCCCACTCCCCAATGTTTTTTGGCATGCACTTGTAATCGGGGCCTGAAGCTGGTTGCGCAGCAGGGCCGGAGACACCAGGAATTGCCGAGGTCCTGGTGCGTACAGCACCAGCACAGGCTCCCCTCTGTGTGTGTTGCCCAGCCTTGTACCAGTTTCTTTCTGCTCCTCAGTAAATGGCAATCAACAAAGAAATATTGACTTCCTCAGCTGCTACCAGCTGCCCTGGTTCAATAACTAGGTCAGCTAAAGGTTAAACCAGCTGAGGCATGAGCAGCAAGTTTAAATTAAAAAAAAAAAAAAAAAAAAAAAAAAAAAAGAAAAACACAACCAAAGCCTGGGGGGAAGCCTGGAGCAGATTCCCAGGCCTGCCTGTCCGTAGCTCTTCCATCCCTCGCCCTCTCCTCCACTGCCCCGCAGTGCTTGCAGTCCACGTCACAGCCATGCACACTGAAGCCATCTCATGTCTAGGGGGCTAAATGCACCTCCGATGTAAATCAGTGACAGTAAACCAGCAATGAAATTAGCCTGTTTGCTTTGACGTACCCTGCTCTGATATATTAACTTTTTGCATTACATAGTAAATTATGTCAGAAAACATAGTCCAATTCCAAATTCTACCATTTACCAAGCCTAATGCAACTTTAAGGACATTACACAGTATTTGTCTGGGTTTTTTTAAATCAATCATGGTTTAACATACTTTCACACACATTTTTTAATTTTCCTAGTGGCACGTAATTGCATTTGAAGCTTAAGATTTTGCTTTGGTGGGAAAGACACATCTAGTTTTCCACACTCATGTGGGGAATACATACTTCGGAGATAGTGTAATCTGAAATTCTTCCACTGAGAAAATCATGACAACTAACGCAACTGCCTGTGAATCTCAGAGCAAGGTTTTAAGCAGTGAAAAAATAAATCCTGTGCTAACACTGCCACCTATTGCCACCCATTGAAAAATAGGGGACACAGTCATTGTAAATCCCTGTTCTCGTCTCTTCTCCCTCTTTGGTATTTTTTGCAATGCTTTCTTGTATATTTTCTCCTCACTGCTGTCTTTAATAACATAGTGTTATCAGAGAAAAAATGCAAATAAACCAAAACCAAGTGATATGTCAAATATATCTGTAGAACAGAGGATCAACCGTCTCCAGAACAACATCAGCAATGTATGGAAGTCTTGCTGTAAGTGGTAACAGGGAGTTACTAGACTCCTAGAGCAATCTGATCCAGTACGTAAGCATAGTGTTTGTAAGTATGTATGTCATGAAAGCACATACAGAGCGCTGATCCAGCACAACAGAATTCTCCACTAGCTCGGCTCTTCACGCTGGGAGAGCTGCAGCTTTTTCTTTGTTATTCTCTCCCTCTGACCTCTTGATATTTTCTGTGGGCGTTTTATACCTTTTTTGCTTCCTGTCTTACTAAATTTTAATTTTAATCTTACCACATGATTGCTTTTTGCTTGACATGGCTTCTTCATCTTGTGGTGTAGTGGTGGTTTCCCCTCCATGCAACCTGTATCTGTTTCCTTGTCCTGGTTGTGAGAGGTTCCCTTATGTGCAAGTTCCTCTGATTCCACAACTTCCTCCCTGCATCATCCTTTTACCTTTACCATTTATCAATTTCATTAGTATTCCTGTTACAAATTATTTGTAATTTGTAATTGCAAATTTACAATACATTCCCTTGAACAAAGATTTGATTTTCTTCATTACCTGTAGCATTTCCAATGAGTTACCCCTGCACCTACAGTAACTGAGCTAAATTCAGTTCAGGAAAACCAGTTGCTTTCTCCTTCCCTGACTCACTTTTTATTGTGCAGTCCCTGCTCCCACTGTCAGCTTTTGGTCAAAGTTATTCTCATTAGTAAAACCAAGATGAGGTATATGAGGCATGTAAGTGCTGTCCTTGGGTCTACAAAAAGACCCAAGAGACCCAAAAGACTTGGGTCTACAAAAAGACCCAAGGAGGCCTTTTCATGAACTTTGCTCATATGAATTAAAGTATGCTAGCAGACCAGCTGTAATACAATATACTTTAAAACAATACTCCTCGTCTGATTGGCAAAATTGTTCTCTCTCCTCAATTAGCAAAAACCCAATCTTGGTTAAGACTAAAGAAGGAGTAAATTACTTTTTTTTTTTTTAAATTAATAATTTTGGTTTCTGGAAACTGGAATTAACTATGCTTTTCTACTGAGAAACATCATATCAATTATGCCTTTCTGTGCTGTATAGACCCTAGGGTTTCATTAAGTGATTGCATCTCCTGTACAGCTGGAGATGAAAAACTTACAGGGATGATACAGATGGAAAGGTCATTAACAGAACTAGAGAAATCCATCTGCAAATCTCACTCTGTAAAGGTTTTATGTAACAGCTCCATCTGAGATGGTATTGAATAGCAGGCAACATGCTGAAAGTCTTCTAATGCTTTCCAAAGCCTGGATTTATGGATAGGGGGATAAATAATTGTATTGCTTATAGTCTGATGGATGAAGAGTGAAGAGTTCTACAGTGTGGTGATTTATTAAATATGGATGCTGTTATGCATTCTTTCAAAATGAAGAAAGACAGCTCAAAGAATGATTTACTCTGCATTTAGCACAATCAGTTTCAGAAATGAGCAAGTGAATACAGCTGTCTCCAGAAGTTTTTGAAAAATGTAAGGAATAAGCATTTTTCAATTAAATATCATTAGGAAAAAGAGAAAGATTACAAAGGTGGTAAGATACTGTTTGCTTAACTAAAGAGTTACCTTGATAGCTTTAGTTAGGACTTCTCATACAATATTTTTACCTTCATGAGAGACTGTGAACCATTTCACAAGACAAAAGTTTATAAGCTGTGTAACCAGCTATCCAGTTATCCAACTGATGGAAAGTTCCCCTAGTCGAATACTCTCTCAGTCCTATTTATGATCTGAGCTTCTGGAACTTCCTTCCTGTT
Source organism: Pelecanus crispus (assembly GCF_030463565.1). Lineage (NCBI taxonomy): Eukaryota > Metazoa > Chordata > Aves > Pelecaniformes > Pelecanidae > Pelecanus > Pelecanus crispus. Next base: position 16,974,646 of record NC_134651.1, on the reverse strand, counting down.
CTTACCACAATTCTGGCAAATCTAAGAGGCTTAGCTTGAAGTTCTTACACCTTACTATGTCGCTGGATTCTGATTCCCTTGGGCTATCTAGTTCTTCACCTTATTTAATAATTTTACTAAATACATGGTAAAGGAGTAAGATGTAGCAACTTGACCACTAGACTCAAACAGCACAAAATCAAAAAATCTAAAGTGACTACAGCACAACTTACACATCTTCATTGTTGGGTTTCACTGTATTTGAGAAACCTGTTGGTAAGCAAAGATATCTTTGCTTTGATTACACTTTACAGAATTGTTACTGCTTTCAACTGCAATTCTGCTTAAGATACAAAAGTTGCAACGTTTTTTTCCTACACACCTTCATGTGAAGCTGATCCTTCTTGACTGTATTTTCACATTCTTCCCTTACTGTTCTACAGACATGTATGTGAATTTTTCTGCATAATTTTCTATGCAAGGTTGTTGGGACAGTGGTGCTTCCAGGACTTACAGTGAATACCTAAGCACAACATTTTCACATAAAATTTTTAATTACTTGGATGAATGAAAATAAAGTCGCCTGGTTATGTCCCATTAGCCCAGGGTCCTAATACCTTATTTAAATTTACAGACACTCCCTAGTTTATTGTCAGGGGATGAATTTGTAATGCAAGTTGCTTTTCAGCATAGGCAAAGGTAGCACTGTTTTGCCCACTTGCAAAATATCATTCCATTCATTCTTCAAACAGCCACAAACAAACCTCACTCTAATGCAAAAAGTACATTTAAATTCTATGCAGGATCTGCCATGGAATTAAACAGATATTTTCAAATATCTCAAAAAAATGTTTATGGAATATTTGAGTAACTCTGCTCTCTGTTGAAAGTGGTGTGTCGTGGTTTAACCCCAGACAGCAACTAAGCACCACAAAGCTGCTCACTAACTCCCCTCCAAGTGGGATGGGGCAGAGAATTGGAAGGGTAAAAGCGAAAAGTCGTGGGTTGAGATAAAGACAGTTCAGTAAGTAAAGCAAAAGCCATGTGCGCAAGCAAAGCAAAACAAGGAATTCATTCACTACTTCCCATCAGCAGGCAGGTGTTCAGCCATCTCCAGGAAAACAGGGCTCCATCACACGTAATGGTTACTTGGGAAGACAAACGCCGTTAACTCTGAACATCCACCCCCTTCCTTCTTCTTCCCCCAGCTTTATATGCTGAGCATGACGTCATATGGTATGGAATATCCCTTTGGTCAGTTGGGGTCAGCTGTCCCAGCTGTGTCCTCTCCCAACTTCTTGTGGATCCCGAGCCTACTCGCTGGTGGGGTGGGGTGAGAGGCAGAAAAGGCCTTGACTCTGTGTAAGCACTGCTCAGCAGTAATGAAAACATCTCTGTATTATCATCACTGTTTCCAGCACAAATCCAAAAGATAGTCCCATATTAGCTACTGTGAAGAAAATTAACTCTACCCCAGTCAAAACCAGCACATGCAGCTACTGAGCGTGCTTTAGCCTGGGACTTCAGAGCTACAGGCAGAACTGAAGCTGTGTGTCACCCCTTGCAGGAAAAATAATACTGACGGGTTAGCCATATGAATCCCTACAGGACTGTAGGGTCAGGTGTGTGTTACTTTGATTTCTATACATGTAGCTTCTATTTCTAACAAGCAATCAGAAACTTTTAGCAGATTTTAGGAAGACTGAATTTCCGGTATCTCATTAATAGCTGGTCAATAAAGCACAAAATATTTTCAAAATAACAATAATTTAATTCCCTAAGAATAGTGCTGAAGAATCAAAAATGCATCTCCAGCAATCCCTACTATTAAAGACACCATATTCAAGGAATTCTGTCTCTAGCAGCAGAAGCTAACTTCAACAAGGCATAATACAGAATTTTAAAGACTTTCAGAACACTATAGATTGTTGCCACAAGTTTGTACAACTCTTATAACATCAAAGAGAGGCCAGGTACATAGCAGCAATGGCACTCCTCTTTTCCTCTGCTTTTTGACTGGCCAGGAGCAACCAATAAATTGAAAATACTGAACAAAAGGAATCTTTAGCAGAATTAGAATACAAGTGAAAATATTGGTAAGGACCTCCGTCCATAGCTGGATCCCAAGAACTGCTATATGCACATGCTTGTGTGAAGCTGGGGTAAGGAACTGCAACTTTATCCATTGCTTACACATTTAAGTAAAACTATAAATGCTAAGAAATAGAACTGCCATTTCATGCGTCTGCTTCTGAAGTGGATGTTTATTATTCCTGCACCCTCACACCTACAGACAGACTTACAGTCTGTGAAAACCATGGACTAAATGAAGAGGAAAGAGGACTGGAGAAACTAAAGAGTAGGTAACAAGTTTTTACTTGCCTCAGGAAAAAACACACTCATGCACAAAGCAATTACTAAAGGATTATTAAACAGAAGCAGCCACAGGCTTTTATATTTCCTGTCTCATCTAAACTTCCGTTGGTGAAAATCAAAGCCTTAAGTTTCACAACAACCCAAATTATCAAACTAAGTTACACTAAAGGAGTCATATTTGACAGCAGGTTTATTACTAGATTAATACAATTTTACAGTGATTTCTGATAGTTCTGTTCACTTAAGATTACTTTGGTTTGAATGTATATATTTAATAAGAAGTTGGAAACAACAGAATGTGAACACCAAGGCAAAACTACCCAAAGAAGGATACACAGGAAAAGATCAGGACCTACTTATTAGGCTCACTGCTTATATTAATATTTAATATAGTAGTCCTCTTTTGTAGGAATTAAAATAACCATAAGCAGTTATTTTAGAATTAAAAATTTCTTGGGAAAAAAGGTTGCTATATATTTCTATAAATTACAGTATTTATCTGTAACAAAGGGTTCTTATTTGAATACTACAAATTACTTCATCAGATTACAAAAAAAAAAAAGAAAAAAGGACCATAAAGCTTTTAGTTTATAGAAATATAACTACAATCACAAGATGCACATTTCTCACATTCTTACTGCTCTGCAATCTACTGGAAAGTTGGGAGATTTATGTTCTTCTTCCTTCTATACAAAAGTTCTAGATTTCATTGCCAAACTCCTGTTCGCTGTTGGTTATCACCAGCATGCTCAAAAAACATGAAGTCCTAAGAAGAAAACAAAAAGCAAACAAAACAAATACTTAATAAATGCAGTTCTTAGTTCAGAGATCTCCTGGTTGCTTTGCAAGGTATTCAAAGCACCTTTCCCTTGGAAACCTCAAATGATGAGAAGAAGGTAGGGGTGCCGCTCTCCATCCCCCATCACCTGGGTCTCTCAGGACACCCACAGAGAGAGAGGAAGAGGTGGTGAAAGACCTACATGGAAACTTTAAATTATCACTAGCCAAAGCTATGCTTCCTTTACTCAGGATTCCTGCCCTGGCTTTGTTCAACCTGACTCAGTCCCTTCAATCTTACGTCAAATTGGAGTCCACCATAATGGTGACTATCTTTAGTTTACTGTTTACATTTTCCATGTCTGGAATCCTGGGTTACTTGCACTCACTAATGCTGTACTTCATGCACATGGTAGCACACAAACACACACAGCGAAGGAAAACCTGGTTTGTGCACAGGGCTGTTAGAGGCTGGTGAGAACTTTCCAAACTCAAGGTGTTTCACATGCCCCTTTCCTCCCCTTCTGCAGCCCTGCCAGCACAGAAGCACTGCACTTTTTGAAATGGTACCTGATGCTGAATTGCACGGGTAAGTGGAAACACGACTGTGTTTCATGCTGTTTTCAAAGAGCAAAGTGAGCTGCGCTGCAGTATTTGACACGGCAGAGTCAGAGTGCAGCTGAAAAGCGCTGTATCAAGTTAGATGTGCTTTGCCTCCACAGAGGTCCCTCCCATTGGAAATGACTCCTCTGAGAGCATTTAATCCTGCTCAGCTCAGTGCTTCACATACTTCCAAGAAGGAGGGTCGGGAGGAACTGGCTGTAGCATTCAGCTGTCCAGGTCACCAGTTCAGCAGGCTGCTCCGGCTTTGGATAGGTCTCTTGGCTATTACTGATCTGCACTTTTCTGGTTTCACCATCCACATAAACGTGCTTGCCTCTGCTAATGTGTCTGTAAGGAGTCTCCCCTTTACAGGGCTTCTCAGTCCCATGACATATGAAGCTCTCCTTGAATACAGTTAGGTAGCACTTCACGGAGTATAGAATAAGCTTATTATCTGAAATAATTCTTTGTTTCCCTCTGTGATTAGTTTTACGCACAGGAAGTTCACAACAAGCTGTCGCCCACTTCAAGGAGCTCAGAGTCAAATCCTTTACCAGCACAATTTGAACATGGAGATGAAAAAGTCAGTTCACATTCAAGTATTACTGAATAACAGACTTACGATAAGGAAGCAAGCACCGATCATGACAGCTTTCATTTTTACATCAAGGTCGATTGGGAATGTGATTCCAAAGTTATCTGTATCTGTAAAGGCTTCTTTCAAAAATCCAGTCCACTGCTTAGAAATCCTCCCAACAGTAGAAGTCTCATCCACAGACTTCACCTAGTTTAATATAAAATTAAAAAAACAACATCAAATCTGTCATTCATAATATTCCCAAATCCTTTTCATAACAGATCCATTTGGAAGCTTCAGACTGAGTTATTTGAATTAGTGCAGTCACTGAATGCAACTGTTTGCACCAAAAGCAACCCTGACTATCAGAAAGTCAGTCTTAAGTAGCTCAGACATGAACTTAATTCTGAATCTGACTGTGGAGTTCAATGCTTTAATGGTGTTGGAAGACAGCTGCCACATGAACGCACACACACTCTGCTGGAAGCATTGTCTTTTAGCCAAGAGAGTGAATTAGTTTCTCCTGCCATGTATCAGAAACTCCTCAAGTGAAAATGAAACAAATTACATTCTTGCGTTCCAAAGCAGAGATTAGCCCTTTGTCAACATTATGTTTCCTAAAGTTAGATCCAGTCTTCAGGGTCACATGAAAGACTAGTCCCAAAATAAAATTATACTAAATTCGCCTCAGCAACTATTTGCCACATCATTTTAAATATTAAATGGCAGACTAGTATGTATCTACTACTTAATGGGTATTAAAATAATGATGCATTAATCACTATTATTTTTAAGTGAAAGTTGTAACTCTTCAGTTATTCAAATCTATATTTTAGGTCTAAATTATTTTGATTTACTTGCTCATTGAATGATTATTAAATGATTAAATGAGTGGCTACAGGGAGTCATTTTAATAAATACTGGATACAGCCAAGAATAACATTTTTTTGTTAGGACCTAACATAATAGATTCAAAAAGATTTTGCTGCTAAATATTTCAATTAAGACATTTGTGTGCAACCACAGGGAATCAGTCTGATCACTGATGAGTGGCTTTAAGACATCATTTCTGGAAGTTTGTCTGGCTTATCTAGAGTAATCTAGCTGTCTAGAGAAGTGAGTTGATTATACTAGCATTAAAAGATTATGTACTAATTACTTAATGTATACTACAGTTCAGTTGACAGGAAGTAAGTCAAGCAACAAACTACTATCAGACTACTATCTGGAAGAAGATACACACAAACAGTTTTTAGCACTGCATACCTCGAAATGAATGTCCTCACAACAGCTGCAGACAACACATGGGCCAGTAATTTTCAGTATATCCATTCTTTTTTCATCTTGAATGGTAAACTTTGGCAGGCACGCATGCCAGTTCTGGACAACGTAACCAACTGGTGTTCCTGGAGGTGCCTGAACTTCCAGCTTCACAGGAAAAAGAAAACCTCCACGTGAACATTCATACTTTGATATGCTTGTTAGACAAAACTCACACTAGCACACAAACAAAAAACAACTTATTTTTCCACAACAATCTGGCTTTCCAATGCATGAAGCTGCATGGGGTTTTTTCTGTGAACGTTTTCAGAAAACTGCACACAAATTGCAGACCTCATATGCAACTTTTGCCTTCACTGAAAACAATAAGATACTCCTAAGACTGTAGAGCACACAAGCTATGCATCTACAGTATAAAGATCAAAGTCTAGTGTAAGAAAGGCTGTGAGCATCCTGAAAGCATTCAGTGAAGACATTACAGGATGCAGCTACTACAAATCCCCCAGTAAGAGCTCCAAGTAGGCTCAGATTTGAGGTTTCAGAAGTTGCATCACCCCATAATTATTTTAATATTTAAAAAGCTCATCATCTCATGTGTTGAATTTCACTATAGCTTTCAAAGCAGTAAAGTGAAAACTCCAGCTGTTATTTTACGAAAGCCATTGCCTAACTCTTACATCGCAAGTCCATCTCCAGCGCAGATTTCGACATTAGCCACAAATTCCCTGATAGGCTGTTGAATCAAATTTTTCATTACTGTACTCAGAAGTGGCCAGAGTGAATCTAAGTGTTGCAGCACACTTGCTTCTTCCCAGACCAAGGACCCCATGCACAAATCCCACAGATCTCTCTCCCCACAACTCACAGGCAAAACCTGACTTGTTTCACCTCACCTCCTCGTTCAGGACAACCCCATTTAAAACTGCACAGGTAGACCATGCCCCACGTGAAGGAGACGGTGAGAGGGAGCAACTCACCTCCTGTAAGCAGCAGGGAAAGCAGCACGAAGAACACCGGAGGGGTCTCTGCAGCGTTATCACCTCATGGCCCAGGTTGTCTATAATCCGGAGAGTGAAGGGTCGTGATGGCCCACAGCAATTCCTGGTACAGCAGTCAGTGTCCTCTGCTGCAAAGTACACCCTTTGCCCCAGCGTATTCTTGATTTCATATTTGTTGTTTGTTTCAAAGCCAGTCAAAACTGAAAAACGGGAACCAAACTGTTAAATTTCTGAGGTGCATCTGGTCAGAAAAGTCACCATGCTATCTCTAAAGCTACCTTTTGGGAAGGCAGGCCTCACTCAGAGTCTGTCAGGGGCAGCTACTGGCAAAGGGAAGCAGTGGGGAAGGACCATCAAGCAGACAGAGAAGCGCAGAGAGGAGGAGCCACCATGAACATGGCAACACAGAAAGAGCACGGAGATGTCCACCAGTCCCCTCCCACCAGACACGGACACATACTGCCAGAGCAAGCACCACAATTATCAATAACACAGCATGGAAGATTCCCAGGGAAGAGCTGAAGAGATGAGAATTAAAGAAACTTGTGAATTTGGGGGTGAAGCAAGAAAAGGGCTCTAGAGGGCACAGATACGTTCAGAATGAGAAGGTCACAAAAAAAGCCTCGCAGTCAAGATTCACAGCAGCACAAATAGAAAACAACAAGAGCCAGGACAGAAATTTTGATTCATTTCTCTAACAAATGAAAGTACTCTTTGAAGCATTATGGAAAGAAAATGCAGCAGCATTAAGTGTCAGCCAAGATGGATGGTCCATTTTATTTCTTCTATTTGAAAGATGCTGATAACATGACTTTGATATTTTTAAAGTGAATGGACTGAGGGGAGCAGAAAGAAAGCAGTTCAGTTCACTAAAACAGCAGGATTGCCTGGAAATGGGATCAGAGCTGCATGCCAGTCTACACAATTAGATGGAGTAAGAGAGGACAGAAAAGATCTTTAGGTAGGGAAGAGTGGCAAGTAGAAATCATGTGAATGAGTAACATGGGAAATGTGTGACTTCAGCTGTAACGAGCTACCAACATTATTCAGTCGCATTGCTATGTATCTTTTAAGATACAGAACCTGCTTAAAATCGCCTGCCCTCTTACGTTCTCCTTCCTATCCTCCACAACTTCTGCAGGAATCAAGACATATAACAAAGGCAAGAAAGAGAAAGGTGGCAATACACCTTAAATACATAGTGTCAAAGGAAGTCTAAATTTTACCATTCTTGGGATTATTAGATTTAAACATTACTCTGCTATAAATACTTTGCACTTACTCTCAAGGAGTTCAATTTGCTGATGGATTAATATCTGGTCAATCTGTTCATGGTTGAAAAATGAAACAGAATAAATAGTTAACAAGTTGTAACTACGAGAAATCTAGTTTTAAGAAGCATTGCTGTTTCGTTTCAGAATGCAGATTTATGGATCAATACATTGTCTAGAGGCAGATCATCTACCGGTAAAGCTGTGGAAGTAGCTCACATCCCCCTCTCTCAATTTAGCAGAACAGTGTTTCAGAGCACCGGAGGAGATGGCAGAAGTGGTACACAAGCTGGTCTGGTTACAAGCACACAGGGCTAATGTGCCTGTGCTCCTTTGAGGATTCAGGGTAGCTCAGCTACAGAGCCCAACAGTCTTTGACACCACATATCCCAGATGCCTACATCAGGAGTCCATACAAACAAAAGCAGGAAACTGAGAAATTTGAGAGCAGAAGCTCAGCTACTGCTCAGCTCTGAGTGAAACTCAGGAAAAATCAGCCTCTCCTCACTGGTGCCTTTTTTTTTTTTTTTGAGCAACTTGCAAAACTAGCAACAATACATCAGTGTTAAGCCTTGGTGTTTGTTCCCAGTGATGAGATGAACTGTGCTTTTATAGTACCAGGATATATTCTGTAATGTGGAAACAATTCTTATTTTGCTATTAGCATTCTCTGGGTTGTGAAGTCTGACTAGCACCTCTCCTAACAACATTATCAGGAGGTGTGAAGGAAGCATCATGTAGAAAATTAAGCACCTCTAATGTGCTAGAGTTGCCCATATTATATATATTTATTACATACACCTTGCCAAATCACATTACATCTCACAAACAGTAGCTTCAGAAATGGGAAGGATGCACGATAGCCCTGCGCCCCCAGTTCTTCAGCATCTCACTTGGCAGGATAGTACTCCATGAAGTGCTTGCAGCCATAACAGGCACCTCCACACTCAAACATGCATCAATCACATTACAAAAGGCTTCATTTAGCAGCCCAAAAGCAGCAACCCACACAGCTGCAACAAAGCCACATGCTTTTTTTAGTTTTTTTCATGGATGCAGGCTGCTTCTCAGGTGAATACCTGGTCTCTGGGGAATGAGGAAGGGTGCAGGTACCTGTGTGAGGTACTCCAGTCCAGGAGGGCAATTGGGAAGAGGAGGAGGGACGGGCATCCAGATTGTCCCGTCCTTCACAATGGGCTGGTTCTGGATGGCTGGAACAGCTAATCCAGCTGGGACTCCCATGGTCTGTACCTGGAAGCCATAGCTTCCTGCATCTGTGACACCTGGTGTGGTAGAAGACATGCAGTTGTTAAACTTAGATGTTGGAAAAGAACTGCCCCATGGATCTTCAAAAGATTAATTTGTTCACGATTTTGAACTATGAAGCTCCTTATACCTACAATATATTTAAGTTATGAATACTACAACTTTCATGAAGGAAGTTACACTGGATTGGGATGTTCTAATCCCTCCAGACAAAAGCAAACAAAATAAATAAATGCATCATTCTTGAATATACCAGAAATTTTATTCACATAAAGATAGGCAATTAAAAAATTAGAAATAAATAAATGAAGATTATTTCTAAGTAGAGAAGGCAGAATACCTTAAAATACCTGAAAATATTGGCATTTGCAAGTTGTCAGTTGAGCAAATGAGGAATTTTAAGACAAATTTTTCCTGGAATTCTACCTCCTACTTATGTGATAGGAAATGTCCTTTTAGCATAGTGAATCTGTAGTTTTCAAACCAGATTAGTGGGATCTAAAAACTGCACTTTCCCATTTGTTTAATGGATTCTCTTTCAAAACTCAGGAAATCCACAACTCCTTCACGGAGGAGGTGCGTAGTAAAGGGGGAAATAGTTCCACTTTTTGTGAATGCCAAGTAAGTCTTCTCCAGTTAGCACTCAATAGGAAACACACTCTCGTGAAGCACTTCAGGGCCTAAATGCTCAGCACCCCACCAGATGGCACACGCAGCGCTGCTTTAGTGCTCACATCCAGTCCCACGTCCCTGGGCTGTGCACAGAGCCCTGCCTTGCCTGCGTACCGCCCCACTGCAACACCGCCTTTGCTACACAGATGCTTTATGACCTTGCAGCTGAAGCTGCTGAAGTTGCTATTGAAAGTTACAGAACAAGAACTGTATTTTTTCCCCTCATTTAATACCTTCCTGGTAGGCAGATAGGCTTTCAATCTGATGCAGAGGACTTTTATATTTTACTCAGAAGCAAGCACAACGCAGAAGCCACAAAGAGTATTTTTGTAGGGCTGTACAAAGACAAATAGTTTGAGATACTGACTTGTAGATTTATCTTTAGCTCAAATCAGTTCAGCACCACTGTTTCACATGACAATACATGGACTGTTACATGTGAAAGCTCATGCTGTGGCCATAAGCAGGACAGTGCCTCAAGTGATGTAAATTAAATTTGTGGCTGTGGCTTAAAATTCATAGATGGCAGGATCACTCACCCCAGAGGAGGATCCACCCTTATGGAATACAAAATCACTTTTTTGTCTGAGCACAGGCTTTGCACGCAAACTGATTATCTACTGCTATCATGTGTAAGCATGTGCACATACAATTATTCAAAACAAAAAATGCTCCCCTGACATTCATCGCACAGGCAGCACGTGCTCATTCCATGCTGAAGCTAACTGTACTTACAGACCTCAGACTGCCTTGCCACAAGATGGACAAGCTTTAACTTATGAACAGCACAGTAACTTAGGCCAAACTTCTGGAACTTTATGCAACTTATGCTTTGAGCCTGATTGTGATTTGGTTCTTTGGAAAGCAATTAGTTGCCAGAACATGAGAAGCTATTTAAGGAGTGCTGCATTTTGAATGTGGAGCAGAAAATGGGATAGAAGAGGAGAAAAGCAAACGAGTGAAAGTGTAAGGTATAACCACATGCAAAGTACAGCAACAGAGTAGGAAACAGGAACAGAACACATGGATCAGCAGAACTGCGAGAGGAAAACAATTCTTTCTTCAGTTCTGGATTTCTAGAGAAAAATAAAGTGAAATAGTGAATAACATGTTAATTAAGAAATCTGATCATCAGCAATAAGCTGCCACACATTTATGTTTTGCATCAGTAACACCTCCCTAACAAACCCCTCCCAGTGACCACTGAGGAACATCCAACATTTTTAACTCCTACCACTGTTGGTACTGCTCAGCACATACTAACATGTAGCACCAAGAAGGAAAGATGATTTTTCAGCAAAACAGAAGTTAACAGAAACTCTACAGAATTAACAGCAGAAAAGTAAATCAGAGATGGTCTCCCTTGTGAACCCTCCTGTTTCACGTGCTTATTTCCTAAGGGTATAGCAGAGCTGTAGCCAAGCAACCTACCTTGGTAAGTCCCAGGTGCGTGCGGAGGGTAGCCGTAGGGGACGTGATCTCCTGGTGCATAGTTAACGTCTGAAAATCCAGGTGCTGGTGCAGGTTTATGTGCTGGAAGAAGAGAACATACGTTCTGAGTATTGCTTGTTTCCTCCTACCCTAGCGTGAAAGATCCCCAACACTGCCTCCTTTTCCGGAAGAGACACAAAACAAAATTAATCAGCTGCTTTAATGTGTAGCAAAAACTGTATAACAAGCTCATATTTATGCACAATGTGTATATTAAACATCAGTATAACTTAAAGCTTTGAGTTCTGATCCTTAATGTGCAGAAAAAAGACAGGTGTTGCACATGATGTCATGAAGATGTCACAGAATCACAGAATCATTTAGCTCGGAAGAGACCTCTTGAGATCATCTAGTCCAACCCCTGCTCAAACAGGGTCAGTTCACTCTCTGCCTGGACCAGAGGTGCCTTTATTCATTTATATTTAGAAGGAGGCTTTAATTCAAAGAATTGCCAGGGAACTGATAGGCTGCCCTCCTGTACAGAACAGAATGGTAATGAGCCATTCTCCACTATACAAAATATTTTCTCCCAATTTCTTCAAGTTAGGACTATATGAATGCCTCACCAGCAGACTCAGAGGGTTATGGATTTAAAAACATTTACCAAGTTCCGTTTGTAAGCAGAAATAACTTGGATTTCAAGATTATTTATTTATTTAACTTCAGAAATCAAGATCTGAAAATGTAAGCTATATGTTTTGTAAATGTTTCAATTTTAAAATTTTAATAATTGCAATTTAAAACATTCATACATATTTCATAAAATTACAAGATAAGCTAATAGTTAAGCTAATATTGCTTGAACACCTCGGAAGGACCCATGTTATCTTTGATATTAACAAAAACTGACATTTTATTTATATTTTACTCACCTTGCATTGCTGTGGATCTGCTTATAATTGCTCTGCAAAACAACATTTTTATTTCACGTTTTTTTAATATATAATTTCACACAAGAGTTATTTAGAGTTCTCTATTTATTATTGATAAAAGATACTTGCCTGTCTAAACCGTATGGGAAAGCTGAATTACAAATACAAGCTAAAATAACTTTAAATATCTCAGCTTCCATCTAGGCTATGTGTCCACCACAGCATAAGTCTGAATTATCTATGCCTGCATTCACGCTTTGAGTATCCTGAAACCATCCTCAACTCAGAGGAAAGCATTGGGATGTGCAGTTACTTCATTACCATGCACGACTCCATTGTGCAGCCATTCAGAAACATCATGCAATTCATATGAACAAATTACTGCAGTATTTTCAGAGTAACTGGTTTAGTGTATTGATGTTGACTACTAAACCTGCTTGGGTAAATCCTGGAGCAGCCATGACGCCATGCTACCACCTATTCAGTTCTTTATGCTATTCCACTTCTGCAGTGGTACTACTAAATATCATGTATCCAATTTTTGTCTCCATACAATAATAAAGGGTGGGCTTGCACAGACGAGTGGGCTTCACAGCAGAATATCATGAGTGAAAGGCCCAACTGCTTGTCTTTTTCTTTCTACTCTTCCACGGTTGCCAAAAGGAGTTTAAAAACCCCCAGAAACAACATTTACCTTGAGAGATACTCCGTTCAGTCTCTGGGGTAACAGGAGAAGCAAGACAATGGCAGCAACTTCTATTAAAGACAGAGGTCCAAAATAGCCAGGAGACCCGTAAGTGGAAGTATAAAAAAGAACGGTAGAGGAGCTCCTTTTTATAGGATCAAAAGCTTTAAAATAAACAATAAACCTAGTCATTCTTTCAAAAGAATGCAGTTCAAGTTAAACTAGTAATATGTTTTGTCTGTTATGGTTCTTCCAACTAGTTCAGTTCAGTTCAGTTCAAAGCTGGGAATGAAATTGAAACTGAAAGCAGTTCCTTCCTGCTTTTTGCTGCCAGAGTAAAAGCAGATGTCACAGGAGGATGTTTAATTGTTCTGGGATGACAGAACAAATGCAATAACAAATATTTTTTAATATATTTTTTCTTCAACTTTACTAACAAAGCCACCATCCTGTTTTAAGTACTTTAATCGGATTCTGGTCCCCATATGAACACAGGTTAAAAAAAAGTAATAGGAAATAATTTAAAATTATACATCTGATTTAAAAAATTGAAAGAACACATTCAAACTACGTAACTTAAACCTTGTTCTCGCAGTTGATAATACAGAGTGACAAGTTCAATGTATGACCATGTTAAAATATGTTGATAAAACTACCAGCTTGTAGGAATAGCACAAATTAAAGATGAATAAAAAACCACTATTTAAACTAGCAAAAGATCAGTTTATACTGTGAGATGTTCCAGCTACCTAAACTTCAGTGAAATACTGAGAATTACAACTGAACCTTTTGGTAAAGGGCGAGTAGAGACAGACTCATACGATTTATTTGAAAGAAAGGGTTTATAGTAGCCCAGAATCTTTCTTCTCCCTACAACCAGAAAGTACACCCCTTTGCAATCTAGGATTTCGAAAATGTTGATATGCTCTATAGCTAGAAAAGCAGCAAAGATTTTACAAAGTTCAACTCCCATTTCATCAGACACGATGATAAAGACAATAGTTAGGATTATTTCTTTTATTAAAATTGTCTCTTCTATTGCTTTTTATCTAGACTGCTTCTACCGCCTCCAATTCAGTCACCAAGATTAACACGTTGTCTGTCATGCCTTGCTTTTCATCTGAGTAATTTGTAAAGATTGTGAAATAACATGAAATTCTGAAATACGAAAGGAACAAGGAACAAAATCTGACTTTTGTCAACCTTCATATTGCACAATACATTGTTCCGCCATGTTGTCACGCATGGGGAAATTGCCATCTTGTGAAACCTCAGTCAAGAAACAGTAGTAATGGGAAGACCAGTCACTTCGAAACGTGTTGGTTCCAGCTGCCTGGGTTACACAAAGCAATGATTTGAAGCCTACATTTTAATTTCAGTTTAATAACATGAGGCTTTACATGCTGCTAGGTGTTAGTAGTTCTAGTAACAGTTTTAAAATAAATATAGGGAGCAATCATTAAAACATTACTTAGCAGGGAAAAGTAAAGGTCTTTGCATTCAGCTCCCACTAATACAAAAGAGGGAGAATGCTATTTCTTTTTAATGGAGTTCAAATTCCACAGAATTAAAGAAAAAAAGAAAGAAAGTGCTTCAGCAAGTAGTAGTCCATTACTGAATTAAGTTTGTTTCCACAAAAACAGCGGCTGCATGAATACCTTGTGCTGCGCTGGCCACACGCTACAACCTGAATTCACAACATAAATCGAGAGTAAATTGCGTCGGAATGAATAAGCTGGCCGTGGTGTTCCAGAAGAAGCAGCTGTATACCTTTGCGTACATCTTGTAAAAAGCTTTACAAGGCCCTGAGCAGTCTGATCTAAATTTGAATTTAGGCTGGCTTTAAGCAGACGAAGGGACCAAGTGACCTCCAAAGGTTACCCTTTCCAACCTAAATTATGCGAGGATTATTAAGGATTGTCCACATTTTATTACGTTTCCTGAGGTATTTGTTGATGAAACATTCCCCCAAATCCCCCAGCTGGAGTGCTGAAGGGCGAGGGGAAGGTGGGAACCAAGCTCCAGCTCCCAGCACCTCACCCCTCACTGGGGCTATTTTGGGTTAGGGCTACCCGAGGGAGCCTGTGCCAGGAAAAGCCACCAAATTTTGCCCTTTCCTGACAGATTCCCGTAACTCATAGCTCTGGGTCCGCTCTCCCAAAGGGAGGACAGAGGAGGGAACATAACCTCTTCCCTGGAGGAGGGAACATAACCTACCTGGGTTCAGCTTTACACAAGGGACAAGAGAAGCCATTTTGCTGGCAGAGAGGAAGCACCAGGGCAACTGGGAACGCTTCATGCAAAGTGGCTGCCTGGTAATGAAAGACCCTTATGAAATACGGCCTGCGGCTCATCTGAGGACCAGCCGGGTTAGCTCAGTTGGTTAGATACACGGTGCTAGTAACGCCAAGTTCACAGGTTCAGTCCCTGCTCACTGCAGGGGGGTTGGGCTCGATGATCTCTCAAGGTCCCTTCCAACCCAAAGCATTCTATGATTCTGTGATGTCCCCGCGCCGCGCCTGCGCGCTGGGAGTGGGCGAGGCGGGCGCTGCCCGCTGCCCCTCCAGAAACACGCAACTTGAACCCCGCAGCGTGGCTTCCAACCTCAACCGCCGCGACGCAGAGGGCAAATGAAAAACGCAAGAAGTGCTCTCGCACACGCACGCACACGGAACAGTCCTCCGACCGCCACGAGCGGCCGTTCAGCCGCGGGTTAGCAAGCTGGCGGCAGACCCCCGCAGAGAGGAAGGAACTCATAGCAAGAAGTCTCATTCTTCATACCCTGTCCCTGTATGTTGTACTATCAAAACCCATATTGCCAGCCTTCCTCCTCATCTGTAGGGAGTTCCCAGACTTTTTCCCTTTGCTCTCGGACGCAGCTGCTGCGACAGCCTAAACCCTCTCAGCCAGCACCAGCACACCTGAACGGTTCCTCACTTTCTCCTTAGTTTCTTGAATCGTTACTCAGATGGGTAACAGGGAAGAAACCCTCAGAGGCATCCATCCAGGTGCCCAGGCACAGTGCTTTTGCCCCTCCAGGAGTTCTGAGCCCAGGCACTTAAAGCCGGCCAAAAACTTTTGGAAAGGAAACCCAGGAAATACCGGTTACAAAGGAAGTCAGAACAAAGCTGTTCTAGGTCAGAGAACAGTAAGGAAGTAACATCCCGAGATTGTTCCTTTTTAAGGAATGGCAGAATGTCCGTGTTTCTTTCCAGTCACTTTCTCATTTTCAGAACTGCATTACACAGCTGCATCTCCCTCACCCTGATGCATGTCAGTAGACACATTGCCACTGATTCAGAAAGGTCTTAAGTAACTACAGCACTTCTGCTTTTATCAGAAACACCGTACGCTGGCATGACGATCAGTTTCGTTTCCTACCCAGCTCACTAAAAGACTGCCAAGAACATATAACATAAGCCCCCAAGCACAAACATCATGCATAGTGCCATCTAAATACCACGCCAGCCCTTTCCAAGAAGGTTTACGGTTCAAAAAACAGACTTAGAAAGCCAAGTAGCTGCGAGGCATGCATTAGTTCCCCCTAGCTAGCTCTGTGGCCCTTCTTTTCATCAACACATTATATTAGACTATTTGACCACCGGATTTTAACCTTGACTGCTGGAGAAACAGCGTATTGAAAAACAATCTAGTTTATCTAATTAAACAGGTTACCCTCCGAATCATCAGGTCCTTTGCACGGCCCTTCTGACCAAGCATGCCTGCGATGAAAAATACTAGATACCTGGATAGACAAAGGTGATCGCATGCGGTAAAGCAGCTACGTACGGCAAAGAACACCCGTTCCCAGAGCCGAGGCGGCGCCCCGCACGCACCCCGCGTCCCGCCGCGTCCCGCCGCGCCGCCGCGCTCGCCAGCGCCCACCCCCGGCCCGTGCCCGCGCCTCCGCAACGCCCCGCGCCGCGGGGCGGGGGCTGCCCGGGCCGCGCGGGGCGGGCAGCGGCGGGGGGGCGCGGGCGGCGGGGGGTTCGCAGGGAGAAAGCGCCTCGGGGAGCGGCACCGAGCACGGCCCGGAGCCCCCGCAGGCTCCCTCCGGCGCCCTGCCGCGGCCGGGCGCTCCGGGGGCTCCTTTCAGCGCCGCCTTTTGCTGCGGCAGTGGAGCAGAAGGGCAAATATTAAGTGCTTAAAATTCAGTGATGCAGTATTTCTAGAAGGTTGTCTTGCAAAGCCAGAAATTTAAGGTAGTAATGTCTCCCTCAGTATAACTTCTACAAATAAAGTGACACTGGGCGTTAAGGACGTATGGCAGGTCAAACTTGCCCATGTAACTCTTGTCTTTTATATGTATATCAAATAATTATCCACAGTAAAGTATAATCCTAAAAAAAAAAAAAAATCTTCGGTTTCCTATAATCTTTACACTGTCAAACTGTAACCTCAATGTTCAGCAATGTTTCTGTGAAATAGCTCTCAACAGAAGGAAAAAAAAAACAGAACTAAATCTTTGGTTGGTGCTTACCCTGATGCACTAGATATGAAAGATTTCCTGAAAACACAGGTGACTAGAGGAAATGGTTACCATATCTTTGGTTCATTCTAATGCCTGATACCACATTAATACTTACCGGTATGGTACTATTTGGAGAAATACAGACAGTGCAGGGCATTCATATTGCTTGAGGAAACACTTTTTAAGCCTGAAAAGGTCCAAAGTTTCTAAAAGTTTCCTATAACTTTTGAAGGGTTTTTTTTACTATTATTTCAAAAACATTTGCCTCTAGATAGCTACACCAAAAATGAGTCTTACAAAAAGGGACAGTTCTATGATGCAGAATCCAGACGTACATGATTGTGAGAACTGCGGTAAGGGATGGGGCCACCTATTAATTTGTTTACTCTTAATAACAAATTTAACCGTACAAGGTGAAGCCCAAGAAGGACAGACAATACTTTAATTTCAAATCTGACTATACACAAATACATTTTGTGCATGGTCCGAAATTTACTGTACTTTTCTGGTTCCACGTAGGCTCTGTGGAGCCACTCACCGTCTCTAATCCATTAGCAGCCCTTTAGTGATGAAGAACGGGGAGGCCCAAAAAGAGAGTACCAGGAGAGCTGCTGAAGGTCTTTCATGTAAATGCAGCTGGAGTTTTTGACCCAGATGATCACTCTGAAACAAAGGCTCATCAAGGTTTCTGTTAAATAAGGTTTACCATAAATTTATTTTTTTTAAAAAAGAGACGTACTGCTATATCTCCAAGTGGCCCATTTGTTGGCGGATTTGTTGTAGGATCATGTAAAATTAAGACAGGGAAGTGTTAAATCCCTCACTTTCAGCTCAGCTTTTTAAGAAAAGCTATTTTATTATAAAACATGTTGTATATTTCAAATATTTTCAGGTTAAAGATGATCAAATGTACAGTTAACATTAATGTTACGTAGATAAGCCATTAATATATTGAACTGAAATGTCCGATTTTATAAGGGTCATTGTAGGTTTACGCAATGCTTGTTGATCATCATGAAAAGTTCCAGGGTTACAGAGAAGCTGGTATAATATATTGCAGAGGTTTGGCTTGCGGAGACATTTCTTTAAATGCCACTGTTAAGATTCACGTGGAAGTCCTGTTGTGTACAAACATAGAGTCTATATTTTTACTGTAATGGACTGTCATTTATATATTAATGAATTTTTAATCTTTCTATTCTATAAAACCAATTAAATTCTAGATTTTTTCCTAACACATTACAGTGAATAACAGAATATTTTCCTAAGTTTTAAATCTAATGCTGAATTCTCCTGCTACTTTTTGGTTCCCAGGCCATTCAATAAACATAAACTGAGCTTTTAAAAAAAAAAAAAATAGGGTCTTTTAAACTTCTGTTCATACTGTTGAAAGCCATGTCTTTCATTTTTCAGAAGCCTTTGGATATTATTACATGTACAATGTGTACAGGTGCAGCTAAAACCTAGTAAGATGCAATAGGCAAGCCTTATTTTCAGGCTAGCAGAATTATAAAACAAAGCAAAGAACAGTTCTGTTCTGTAAAAGGATCTAAATAATGGATCTATGGTAGCAAAATGCACTTTTGATATTTCCTTCTCTAGGCTGCCACTATCCTTTTCTTTCATTACACATTCCTACCCCTCAAGGCTTAGGACTACTTCCAGACAAGTACTAGTTGCCTGTGAAGAAGGTAATCCTGCCTGATAGATGAGTAGAAACAAAAATGTATGATGTTTTCACAAGAAGGGAAAAAAATAGTCTGCTCCTTCTGCATTAGGGACTAGCTAGCTAAGTCTTAAAATCAGTTGACCACAGTGTCAAGGGGGCTATAATAAGTAGCATCATTCTGAAATATATTTCAGATGGCATCAAATATAAGCCCATTTCTCAGACAGCACAACAGAGTTACCTCTTTGCCAGATCCCACAGCTCTGAATAGCTTTGCAGCAAGGTATTAACTGCAGTTCACCTTGAATCATATGTTGTATACCTTGAAGTAACAGATGAAGAATTCAATGCTCAGAGGTTACAGAGCCTAAATTAGAGACTTGGAGTAAGAAAGCAGCACCAGTCATAGAATAGAATTGTTTAGGTTGGAAAAGACCTTTAAGATCATCCAGTCCAACCATTAACCTAACACTACCAAGTCCACACTAAACCAATCAAGGGTAGATGAGACTAAACCATGTCCCAAAGTCCCACATCTACCCGTTTTGTGAACACTTCCAGGGATGCTGACTCCACCACCTCTCTGGGCAGCCTGTTCCAATGCTTGACTACCCTTTCCGTGAAGAAATTTTTCCTAATTTCCAACCTAAACCTCCCCTGGCGCAGCTTGAGCCCATTTCCTCTCATCCTATCGCTAACTACATGGGAGAAGAGACCAACACCCACCTCACTACAACCTCCTTTCAGGTAGCTGTAGAGAGCGATAAGGTCTCCCCTCAGCCTCCTCTTCTCCAGGCTAAACAACCCCAGTTCCCTCAGCCGCTCCTCATAAGACCTGTGCTCCAGACCCTTCACCAGCCTTGTTGCCCTTCTCTGGACACGCTCCAGCACCTCAATGTCTTTCTTGTATTGAGGGGCCCAAAACTGGACACAGTATTCCAGGTGCGGCCTCACCAGCGCCAAGTACGGGGGAACAATCACCTCCCTGCTCCTGCTGCTGACGGCTTCTCCAGGAATACCAGGGGCACAGGGAAGTTCTGATGGATAACTCTGAAAGACGAAATTACCTTGTCTTCAGGAAAGAGCGGTTCTGGAAATAAAATATGAATCTCACTCCATTCCAAGATAGGATGCTAGAAAACAGTATGAAATTCTTGCCCAACTATCATCTCTTAGAACCTACCCAATTAATAGCCCAGTTTTCATGGCCTTTAGGCTGATCAGGATTGCACACAGCTACACTGAGGGCTGAAAGTTTGACAAATTGCTTCCTGAGTTTTGAACTTGTTTCCTGGTTTTGAACTTCCATAGACATAGCTGAGAGCAGCCTCGGCAGGAAATAAAGTCAAATTGCTGAGGGGTTCGACGAGCTGCACAGCAGAGGTCCACTGCAGCCCCAAATTAGTGTTGTATCACATGAAATCGTCCAAACTGCATTGCTGACAGAGCTGCTTGGTGTGCTGCATGCCTTGCAAAGCCTCCTCACTATCATCAGGGAGCCGGCCCATGATGCCAATACTAGCTCTCTGAAAACTTGGATACATCTGGAAAAGTTGTAAGAAATTTTCTGGCTTGCCCTAAATTCAACCTTGCAATAAAATTCAGCAGAGAAGAGCAGTACCGATGCAGCCTGCCGCCTCCCCTCGCTGGCAGCCAGCCAGCCTGCGCTCCCAGCTCTGCCTCCCCGAGCCGCAGCTGCGCGTTCGAAGGGGTGCCAGGGCAGGAGCAGTGCTCGGCTGGGCTTCAGCTCGTTCCTGTAGCGAAGTCAAGCCGTCAGAAGAATGACGTTATGATGTTGTTGATACTGAAGTCCGTGCTGTTTACAGATCCACATCTTTAATATCCACTCAAAAAAAAAAAACCCAACCCTCTATCAAAATGTATTACTCTGTTTCAATGGAAAAAAACCAACCCAAAACTAACTAACACTTTCTTTTTTAGGGCCTTTTTTTCCTCTCGCAGAGTAGAAGGGCAGAAAGGACATTGTGTATCTGATTGTAAAATGCAAAAACTTTCTAAAGATTACTCAGCTTTTCTCCTTATGAGCTTTACTTTTTCCGTCTCCAGGCTTATAATATAATATAATAGAATATAGAATATAACAGAATGTATTTCGCCCCCATCCATCAAAGGATTTTGGCTACACAAAATTCAAGCAGTATGATAAATATTTAAATTGTGACATGAAGTATACTGGGCTTTTCAGTAATCATACTTCTAGCAAGACATTCATTTTTAATTTTTATCCATGGAATACCTGGTTACATACCTACATACAGGTGATAACTCCAAGCTGTGTGTCCACCTTGAAAGGAAAATAAATGATATTTGAAACAATTTTACCTTGCTTATAAGGCACCACCTCAGGGAAAAAAAAACATACTCATGTGGACTCCATAGTTACAGCAACAAGAACAAACAAATACTGGAAAAGAAAGCACTTGGAGCAGCTTGGCTCATGTCCTCATTGCAGTGTTGGTGAACTAACCTTCTGCATCCTTCTCTATATGTTTATGTAGTCCATACTGGAGTTGCTGGCATCCATGTATGGCCTTGCAAAGTAAACTGTACTTAATCTAAACCAGACAAATCTGATCACGGTAATTTGCACATGCATGAATCCCAAGACTGGGAATTAAATTTGAATCCTCAATAAAGAAAACAGGAATGAGTAACTGCAGGTCATTTTGTAGCTTTACATACTCTGTAGTCTTTTTCTTCTAACTCCCAAAATAAGGTCTCCATTTCAATATTCAGCTTTCCATAAGCAAAAAAATCTATTATTCTAGCCCTGCACTGAATTTTACCTAGACACTGGATATGACAAGGATTTGGGGATTTTATTTTGCTAGTTTCTTCAGGTACATAACAATCCAATCTAAAGCTGACTAGCATTTTTCCACACATCTGCATTGAGTCCACTAAGAGGATTAATACCAGACACCAAGAAATAGGTTTTAAACATTTTTTAAAAAATACATATAGAATTATTTTGACATGGTTGGGAAATTAGAAATACATGGTAGTATTTGATACTACCTCTCCTTTTTAACAAGAATGAAACAGTTACATTTAGCTCAGTTCAGCCTTACACTCAGAAATTCAAATTCTATTGCCCAGTGTCCTGGTTTCGGCTGGGATAGCGTTAATTTTCTTCCTAGTAGCAGGCACAGTGCTGTGTTTTGGATTTAATAGGAGAAGAATGTTGATAACACGCTGATGTTTTTAGTTGTTACTGAGTACTGCTTATGCTAGTCAAGGACTTTTCAGCTTCCCATTCTCTGCCAGGTGCACAAGAAACTGGGAGGGGGCACAGCCAGAATAGTTGATCCAAACTGACCAAAGGGCTATTCCATACCATATGACGTCATGCTCAGTATATAAACTGGGGGGGGTTGGCCGGGGAGCAGCGATCGCTGCTCGGGAACTGTCTGGGTATCGGTCGTCAGGTGGTGAGCAATTGCATTGTGCATCACTTGCTTTGTATATTATTATTGTTATTATCATTATTATACTGTTACTATTATCATTACTATTTTACTTTATTTCAATTATTAAACTGTTCTTATCTCACCCCAGGAGTGTTTCTCACTCTTACTCCTCCAATTCTCTCCCCCATCCCATCGGGGTAGGGGGAGTGAGCGAGCGGCTGCGTGGTACTGAGTTGCTGGCTGGGGCTAAACCACGACACCCAGCAAACATGACTTTTTGACACAGGGATGTATGTTATTTCTCACATGAAGATATCTTCATCTTATCAAAGAGAACAGATATAGCAGTGTATCTCTTCCTCTTCCATTCAGGCATTTATCAGTAGGAAGAAACCTATTCACTTGTGGTGGCAGAAAAAAAGATGCCGTGATTCACACAATACAAAGTAAATTATCGGCCTTTGCTATATCAAATAATGCCCCACTTTTCTTATTGAACTAGGATCACTGGTGTTATGACTGGCAGTCAGTGCTTTTCTCTTAGATCAGTGGGTTGAAATGCCTAGTACCTTTTTATTTTCCCAGTGAACAGATTTGATCAGTGCCACAGGGGAACCCCTTAAACATTTGGAAGAGAAGTTGGAATTGCTTCAAAAGAAGTGAGAAAGGGACCATGCTCCTATTAATTTATCCTTTAGGTTTAGCATGTTTAACTGAAAAGAAACCTTATTTGCAAATTCTTGACCCCATTTTCTAGGTATGTTGCTTATGGTCTGCATATTCAGAATATTACTTTCTAGTGCTTCAGCTTCTGATCCCCCCAACTCCAGCACCTGTCTGATCCAACACCAGAAATGGGATCAGTTCCTCCACCAGCTTCTGGCACAGAGGTCTCAGTAACCTGATTTGCTGGATGGAGTTGTGTTGACCAAAGGAGCAGTCGTCTGTCTTCCTTATATCAGCTAAACAGCTCCATTTCCCTTAGTGCTCAGGCAGTACAGTGTTTGTGATGGAACACGGGAGGAAATTCACTCACGGCTGTACACGAGAAGCAAACAGCCTTTGTGCAGTTCCGTCTGCGTACACCTGCATTTAACCTCAAGAAGGAAATTTTTTGCGTGCCACAGGAAGTAACAGTGATTACCGGCAGGTTTGTCTTTTGTGCCTGCACATATAATCCCACAGAAAACACTAACTCACTTCACCAGCGTTTGTGGTCTGGAAAGCAAACCCAGAACAGCAAGGAGCCCTGGCAGATGCAGAGAAAGATTAGCTGTGAGTAGTCGTTGTCTTAAATACAGAAAAGACAGAGGATGTGAGGTTTGAGGCGCAGTACCCCCCAGACAAGGGGTACATTTTTTTCCTCCTGTCTCCCATCCCTCACCTGTGTGCAGCTCTGAAAGGCTCGTGTCACTCAAACTGCATATGCAGAGGAATGGAAAAAGGTACTAACCGAGTCCAGGTCCTTCAGTTTCTGACCTAAGATTTAGGACCTGCCAAGCAGCACTTGGACATCTGCATAGTAAAGTCCTTCCATCCCTCCGCATGGAAACCGCTGCAGGGACAAGACAGGATGGAGTAAGTTGGAACCGGTGTTATCATCTGGGGATGACAGGGCAAAAATGAAAGTGAACAACATTTTGGTGAATACAGAAGGAATAGTAGATCCTGACTGTACCAGAGATCGCAGTATTGGCTGCTCTGCACTGTCCAGGTTTTCCTGGCAAAGACCACAAAATTTACAGTCACATAAAATGCACTTCTAAAGGATAGGATTTGCACAATACTTAGAAGTTGCTGGGAGAGTTTGGGCTTTAAAAGGCTAACCGTAGTCCTGCCAACCCCAATTATTCACATTTTAGAAAATTTATCCATAATCATAGAATCATAGAATCATAGAATGCTTTGGGCTGGAAGGGACCTTTAGGGATCATCTAGCCCAACCCCCCTGCAGTGAGCAGGGACAGCTCTAACCGGATCAGATTGCTCAGAGCCCCGTCCAACCTGACCTTGAATGTTTCTAGGGATGGGGCCTCCACCACCTCTCTGGGCAACCTGTTCCAGTGCTTCACCACCCTCATTGTAAAAAACTTCTTCCTTATATCCAGTCTAAATCTATCCTCCTTTAGTTTAAATCCATTATTCCTTGTCCTGTCACAACAGGCCTTGCTAAAAAGATTGACCCCATCTTTCCTAGAGGCCCCCTTTAAGTACTGGAAGGCCGCAATAAGGTCTCCCTGCAGCCTTCTCTTCTCCAGGCTGAACAACCCCAACTCTCTCAGCCTGGCCTCGTAGGAGAGGTGCTCCAGCCCTCGGATCATTTTTGTGGCCCTCCTCTGGACCCGCTCCAACAGGTCCATGTCCTTCTTGTGCTGAGGGCCCCAGAGCTGGATGCAGGGCTCCAGGTGGGGTCTCACCAGAGCAGAGCAAAGGGACAGAATCACCTCCGTCGACCTGCTGGCCACGCATCTTTTGATGCAGCCCAGGATACAGTTGGCTTTCTGGGCTGCAAGTGCACGTTGCCGGCTCATGTCCAGCTTTTCATCCACCAGTACCCCCAAGTCCTTCTCCGCAGGGCTGCTCTCAATCCCTTCATCCCCCAGCCTGTATTGATATCGGGGGTTGCCCCGTCCCAGGTGCCGGACCTTGCCCTTGGCCTTGTTGAATCTCATGAGGTTCACAGAGGCCCACCTCTCCAGCTTGTCCAGGTCCCTTTGGATGACGCCTCGTCCTTCTGGCATGTCAACTGCACCACTCAGCTTGGTGTTGTCTGCAAACTTGCTGAGGGTGCACTTAATCCCACTGTCTATGTCATTGATGAAGATATTAAACAGCACTGGTCCCAGTACAGATGCCTGAGGGACTCCACTTGTCACTGGTCTCCATGTGGACATCGAGCCATTGACCACTACCCTCTGGATGTGACCATCCACCTAATTCCTTATCCACCAAACAAGTCCACCCATCATATCCATATCTCCCCAATTTAGAGAGAAGGATGTTGGCGGGGACCATGTCGAAGGCTTTACAGAAGTCCAAATAGATGACATCCGTTGCTTTTCCCTTGCCCACTGATGCGGTCACTCCTTCATATAAAGCCCCTAGGTCGGTCAGGCAGGACTTGCCCGTGGTGAATCCATGCTGGCTGTCTCGAATCACCTCCCTGTCCTCCATGCGCTTGAGCATAGCTTCTAGGAGGATCTGTTCCATGATCTTCCCAGGCACAGAGGTGAGGCTGACAGGTTGGTAGTTCCCAGGGTCCTCCTTTCTTCCCTTTAAAAATGGGCACAACGCTTCCCTTTTTCCAGTCACCAGGGACTTCACCTGACTGCCATGACTTTTCAAATATCATGGAGAGTGGCTTGGCAACTACCTCAGCCAATTCCCGCAGGACTCTGGGATGCATCTCATCAGGTCCCATAGACTTAGGTATATTCAGGTTCCTCAGGTGGTCTCAAACCTGATCTTCCCTTACAGTGGGAGGGGCTTTACGCCCCTGATCCCCATCTTGCGGTCCATGGACTTGGGAGGGGTGAGGAGAGAGGGTGCCAGTGAAGACTGAGGCAAAAAGGTTGTTGAGTACCTCAGCCTTCTCCTCGTCTGTTGATACTAGGTCACCAGTCTTGGTCATAATCAATAAGTTATCATAATCAATAAGTTATCTTCCTTTTTGCATTTATACTACTTGTATCCAAACTAGTAGCGATTTTGAAAGCAGACAGGCAAATAATGAAATGTTCCAATAGGCAAAATCTACATTTTGATAAAACATAACGAGTCTAATATCAGACCACCACCAGTGCGTCAGACATGATATACACGTAGTAAAAGGCAGTTTAAATCCAAACTTTTTTAAAAGTAGATAAATTACTATTATTATTATATCTTTGATGTGCAACTGGGGCAAATGGATTCCATTGTGCTAACAGCTGACAGGCATCTGGCATCTCCTGAGTCCCAGTGTATCTCTCTTTTTGGTTTGGTAATTAGGCCTTCACTAAGATAATAAAAAATGTATTCATGAAACCAGAAGAGGCAGCTAGCACGTTATCTCTGTATTAAAGATTTGTAACTGTGGTAACAGGACTGTTAGCTTATTTGATTTCATTTAATAATGTCAAGTCAGTCATCAAGCCTGCAGTCTAACAAATGAGTTTTAGGTTCTCCTTTGAGAGGGAAACTGGGTGAAAATTGTTTTAGTCTTGTAATATCTTTGTTAATTCAGCATCCAGACAGCAGGATTATACAGTTAAGAGTTCCAAACCCCATAATGCAGCAGTCCTTATATTTTTACAAATACTGACCAGCAACGTCTCCTCGGGCTGTCACTAACAATCGTGATAATAATTAAAGCAGGAAAAGCAATTCCCACAGTGAACTGTCAACCATCATCATCAGTCTTTCCTCAAGATATGTGAACACAAGGGGGAAAACTGAACAACAATAGAAACAATGCAACGTATTTGATTTTGCTACTAAATGTTTTTGTGCCAAACCAATTTCTTTCTTAGACTGCAAAGGAGGTTAATACAGTTTTACTGCTGCCAGTCATACACATTTTTGAATGTCAGCATTGCAGATGAACCAGCATAAGCTGCTTTAGAGTTGGAAACCAGGATAGAGGGAGGAAAAGAACAACTTGACGTAAAGAAATAGGCCATTACAGTTTACAGCATTTAGGATTAACTGTGCTACCAAGAGTTTAAAATGAAGCTTGTGTAAATCCTGTTTTCTGCCAAACGGATACTGATACTGCAAATAGATATTTATAGGCAACATTTTCCTAGGCATGATATTTTATCCTAAACAGCATAATTAATACCAGCTTAATTAACGCAATACACCAAGAAAGCCAACTCAGGCCAATTCCACACACCCCATCCTGCAGACATGCAGATCCATGTATCAAAGTTTGCACTCTGGATTTCCAGGCTGTTTAGAGTTATTTGTGTTTGGGGGGGGTTGTTTGTTTGGGTTTTTTTTAAGTTTTTTGCAAAGCCAAGTTCTTTCATTTAAGCACTGTTGCAGGCAACATTAGGTCATACAGCAGCTATAAAGTGTTAGGCGTCCTTGAATGCTCCCCTCCCTCCAGTACGTTTCCTGGACAAGCGAGGAATGTGCGTGGGTGGGATTTGCTGGCCAAATTCCTCTAGAGCTAACATTGTTGCACTGCTACAAAACTGGAATTGCGTAAAGCAGTTATGCTAGGACACCTGGGGCCTGGAATTGAAATCTCCCCTTTTAAAAGGTACATAAAATAAAAAAGCCAGTAAGCAGTAGCCCATTGCCGTGGGCCTTTGCTGGAGGAGTCCCCTCCATTCCCTTTGCCTGTCCTCCACAGCCCCCGCTCCTCAGCCCCATCTCTGTCCGAGAACAGCAAAGAATATTCAACAGCACTCAGGCCCACATCTGCTTTTGTTTACAATATTTTAGTCTTTTGGATACCAGCATTGGTTTTGAATTCACTATTATGAAAAAAATAATGCCCTTTGACTTTACTATTCTTGATTAGGCACCCTAGGCTTGTCAGGGAGCTGCTGATAAAGGAAAAGCTGTAAATGGGGTTGTTTCTGATTTTGCTGTGATATACTCTGGCACTCACTGCTTTTATAAACCTGAGGACGGATACTGCAATACCTAAACACATAACCAGGCTGAGAACAGAAGGTTATTAAAACCAATAAAGTCCGAGTTAATGCACTTCATAACAGACTTGTCTGATAAGAACGTACTGGGGACATTGAGGATTGCATTAATTAAGAAGATAATTAAGAAGTTGTAAAGGTAGAAGGGCCACTATATCTGCAAGAGTTTATGAGGTGAATTTACAGGTCAATTAAGAACGAGAATCAAGGAAAATCAACACCAGGCACTGCTTCTCACACAGAGGGCTTGGGGATTTGAGGAGGTTTGGAAGCTGGGAAGGGGAAGATACAGGAAAAGGAAAACGGGGAAGATTTACATCACACATAAACCCTATTCACTGTTAATTCACCCTAGCAACCAATGTCGGGTACAGTAAACTTCTATCTCATAAAGATTACATTGGGTGTGGAATAATTACACATGAAGAAATAGCTCATCAAAGCAGTGACCTCACGCTCAGGCCAGGACCATTCCTTAGAAATCCTGAGCACAGCTTTCAGGAGATTCACGTTTAGTCCTATTATTTCTTAAATCAAGATTTTCAGATTTGTTGCTCGCAGCCCAGGAGATATTTCTCTCTGGTTGCTGTATCATGTGGCATTATAAATTGTATCTGTTATCCAATCCTTGATTCAATTGTTTTATGTAATTGAGCCACTGGTTGTTACTGATTGAGGAGATGCCCTCTCCTCTTCTCTTAACCACATCTCACTGCTGGCAAGGCGAAAGCAGGATACAGCCACTGTGCCTGTACAGGGACAGGTCCTGGTGGGAGCTCCTGGTCAAAGACTGCAGTTTCTCTTCCAGCTGCCGCACTGTTGTGGTTTAGCCCCAGCCAGCAACTAAGCACCATGTAGCCGCTCACTCACTCCCCCTGCCCTGATGGGATGGGGGAGAGAATCGGAGAAGTAAGAGTGAGAAAACTCCTGGGTTAAGATAACAACAGTTTAATAATTGAAATAAGGTAAAATAGTAATGATAATAATGACAATATAATAATGATAAAAATAATAATAATATACAAAGCAAGTGATGCACAATGCAATTGCTCACCACCCGCCGATACCCAGACAGTTCCCGAGCAGCGATCGCTGCTCCCCGGCCAACCCCCCCCCCAGTTTATATACTGAGCATGACGTCATATGGTATGGAATAGCCCTTTGGCCAGTTTGGATCCACTATTCTGGCTGTGCCCCCTCCCAGTTTCTTGTGCACCTGGCAGAGCATGGGAAGCTGAAAAGTCCTTGACTAGCATAAGCAGTACTTAGCAACAACTGAAACATCAGTGTGTTATCAGCATTATTCTCCTACTAAATCCAAAAGACAGCATTATGCCCGTTACTAGGAAGAAAATTAACTCTACCTCAGCCAAAACCAGGACAGGTACGTTTGCGGTGTGCTGTTGGAGGAGACCGCACCAGCTGGAGGCCCACCGTGAGCCAGCCCTGCCGGATACATGCTGCTCCTCCTGCATTGCTGCAGGAGAAGGCTTAGTGCCCCCCAGCCCCTGGCCTGAGGAAACGGCCACTCTCTCCTGCTGGTGACAGGAGGTCCAACCCCCTGGACTTGCAGCTTCTGCAAGTTGGATGGGATGAGCTGGCCTACAAGTCTACGCAGGTAGGCTCTGCAGGTTTCTGGAACCAGTAAGCTCCTTAGACAGGTCTCCAAAATTGAGATAAATGCCTTTTTCACACTGGTATTTACAATTATTCTACATGGTTCTCTTTCAATGATTTTTCCCAGAATTTCAAAGCATGTGATTTCTAAGTGTATCTATATTGCATTAATCAGTATTTTCTATGGCTTTAGAACTAGAACACATTTTACACCATTTACTAGTCATTTCCTCTGAGTTAATAATATAAAATACTTGCTGGCAGGGCTGCATACAATTACTCTGGACTCATCTGACAAAATGCCTTAATGACCTCATCCGAAGTCTAACCTTTATTTCATCGGACTTTGAGTGAAGCCCTGTGGTTTTAATGCTTCACTGTAGTGTTGGAACTGTAAACACTTCTACGTCAACCAAGACTGCAGTTAAGATGATGTTGCTTAATAAACAACAGACTGAACGAAGCTATTTACAAAATTTAATTTCTGGGACAGCATGGGAGAAGAGAGAGGTCTGATCTCTTTTGTACATTTTGTACAGGTTTTTTTTTTTTACTTCATCTGCAATGATACATCTCCTTCAGGAAAGGCTTCTATTTTAGTTTTTTACAGTTAAGTGATTTAGAGTAAAAAGTTCACCAAGAAATCTAACACATTTTTGTAGTAATAAATATATATGGTGCCAAGCATGTCAATGCTGCATGATGCATTTTGCATCTCTGCAGATTTTCTTGAAACATTTTTCCTTAATCATATTCTATCATTGATATTCCTGAAGTACAAGGTAAGAGAGCATTATAGCTTGAACAGATCAGCAGTGCATTAGATAACCATGACTTCCCCAAGCCGATGTCTATTTTTTAATGAATCATACTTTTTCCACTGAGCACATATTTGTAAAGATCATATTAGATTTCACAGCTAGTTGAAAGCATTAATTTACTTTTAATAGAAATATTTTGTTCTCCCTGTGTCCTCCTCCGCCCCCTGCTCATTTTGTTCTCATGACACCCTTGCTCTTTCCTTCAGCTCAAGTTACCCTGTGGTTTTGCAGGGATTCATCTCGGTCAGATTCTTCCTTTTCCCAAGCTCCACAATCATTCAGCTGTTCCCTGACATCAGGGCCAATACCTTACCCAGGGTGGTGACAGTTCAACTACACCATGCTCCTTGTAACATGTCAACCCCAGTACTGGCAAGAGAGGACTGAGCAAAAGACTGAAAGAATTGAGACAAATCATTTTACGAAACTGGTTATGCAAGTAGGTTAACCTGAAGTCAGGTCACACATATACTTTTTGGTTTTCCCCCGCCCTGGTCATATAACCACACCTCTCTATGATAACAGTCTCTGAGCTGGTGCATGTATGGAAGTCACCCATTGGAGAAGATAAGTTTTCTCTTGAAAAAACAAAAATCAAGACAAAATTCCCACTGGTTCCAACCACTGCAGCCAAAAGCAAACAGTTTTAGTTTACAGAAGTTTTTGTGGATCACATACACGCTCTTTATTTAGGTGTCACGTTCGCTGTCATGTTCCATGTCACCATGTCAGTTGGTGTTTCTCTGCTTTTACTGAACAAAGCCTTTCCCGAAAGACACACATAAGCTTGTTTACAGAGGCACTTCACTCTACAGTCCTCCCAAGCCCTAGCTTTTGTGTCCCTTGTCCTTCCTTATTGCCCTGAATCTTTCACATTTTTTCTTCATGCACTGCTTGCAGTTACTCAACAAAGCAAGAAGCAAATGCACCTGTTAAGCTTTCCTCAGTAGCCAGCACAGTACCACTTCACATTGCATGTGTTTTTAACAATGTGAGTACTGGTCCGGTATCACAAAGATGAATACCATATGAGTGTCCAGGTAGATGAAGGAAATCAATAATAGCACATCTTGCAGATCATCGAAAGGAAAAATCTCTCTTTAATTTTCTATTAGGCTCCATTAGGAAAGGAAAAGAATCAAACTGTGGGACTGTATGGACTTTTCTGGGACAGTAGCCACAGCGCTGTGTCAAGAAGGATGAAAAACATTGTACACCACTAATTCTTGTTGGGGTTTCACTTTTCTGGGAGTTTGTATTAGATGACACCATTTTGTATCAGGCCCTTGATAGTCTGCAGCAATAAAGGCAGAGATAAAACTGTTCCTGATAGGGAACCATTTCATTCATTTATTTACTAAATTGTTAATTTGAGTAATAACCTGCTTGTCCTGTCTTCTACTAAGCTTGTTGTATTTATCTGAGCTGTTGCATTTTCAGAGCATTGGTGTGATGCTGCTCTCATATGGTAGGCTCAGTTAAGTGAAAACGTTTCAGAAGCAAATATTTATTGAATCAAAACTGTTCCAAACTCTGAGGAGTTTAAAATGCATGTCTAGTTCTTGATTTAAATACTGACATTTAAAAATTCCCTTGAATGAATAGTAAGGACTGGTCTAACCCTAGCCTTCTTTTCAAGGGAAACTTACGGTTCCAGGTGCGGTGCTGCTGCGGTGCTGGGCAATGCTTAAGGATAGAGAAAGCATTGCTTGTGGCTCGTTCTTAGTTCCTAGGTCCTCTGAGCCTTAATCTACAACTATATGAAACTAGAGATAGGAGAGAAGCTAAAATAAATAAATAAATAAATAAATATCTTCTTCGCTCCTATCCTATACATTCAGCAAACTATCCTATATAATAGCCAAAATATCTCCCCTGAATTTGCAAAGCAAGTAGAATTTTTCTTTTTCAATAAAACAGTATTTTGACACTTTGGGTTCTTCATGAAACCCAGAAGTAACTAAAATAAATGCTCAAAACTTTCATTTGAATTTTAGAAAATGTGAAGCACACGAGGTATTTTTAGTAGTGATCCTTATTTTGATCCCAGGCTGCATTTCTTATTTCAGTGCTGGCTGGTATGTAGGGGCATTATTATTAAAGACAGCTGCCCAAAATTATTTCTGATAGCAAAATATAATTCTTCATGGGTCTAGAAATAATACATGGATAAAATAATAATAGTCATTAACCTTGTCCAAATTTTCTGCAAGCAATCCATAAATGACTAAGACAAGACTTACAAAGCAATACTGGACCTTGACACATGCATTGTGACATTTTCTTTCTCTAAATGTGCTTATCTGAGACCACCAAAAGAAAAAAAAAAAAGTGTTCAGGGTCATTTCTAGATAGAAACAAGTATTTCTAGAGACAGCAGTGGCTGCCAACAGTAGCTTGTAGGGTTATGTTGTTGTATGTTGGGGGTTTTTTAATACAAAAAACCAGTAATGTAAATAGAGCACTTACCTGATGATGTTGGCACAGAGCAAAAAAGTCCCTCAAATTAATATCTTAATAAGTGGAAAAGCACATCAAGCCAATGAGTCCTGTTGAAATGACTTACAGGAAGAATTTTCCCTCACTACTCAACCAGTTGCCAGAATAAAAACATTATTGGACATACTATGACTGGCCTATAGAAACCCAAAGATGGAAAATGCATGGTGTGTGCTTCCCTGTTTTCCAGCCACATGTACCTGAAGTGCAACTTCCCCTGGGTGGAGGATGGAGGAGAGGGTACCCCAGCCCTGGGGTGGCTGTGAGGCAGCGCGGCTCTCATGGTGCCGCCCTGTGGCTCTTGGTTTTGTCCTGCATTTTTCCATAGTACTATTTTATTTTTTTGCACGCTAAGCCTAATCCATCAACCTTTACAGGAAAGTACTCCTACTTTAGATAAACAACAAGCGGAGTTAATGATGTCACTCAAGTAAGTGGGGACTTTCCTCCCAATTAGGATTTTATGCAAGATCTTAGAAGTTGTTGTCAACATTTTTTATTACAGAGTTATTTGAGGATTAAACCTGAGAGGTACTAGGCTCTTTAGAAATAAGAGCACACAAAGTGCTCACTTCTTTTTAAGCATTTGAGCAGTCTCCATGCTTGTCTGCTTGCCAGTATCCAGATTTTAGGAGCTATTCCATGCCAGAGCCCTTGAAATAAGTACACAGAACTGAACCCGCAGCCTGTGAAAGCACTGAATTTGGGTCTATACAAGACGTAACTTACTTGTTCCTCGTGAATGAGGATATTAAATGGAGGAGATAGATTTAATCCATACAATAAAGTAAATTTATTTCAAAACTGAGACTGACAAACCAGCTGTGTAAGTACCAATGCTGCATGGCTTCACAGCTGACCCCAGGACTCTATACGTGAAACATAGTCCATGAACATGAGCTTCACTGTGTGCCTTTTCAATAATCAGTGAGACCTGAGGTTCATTGGATTGAATAGACCTGTGTACATTAATACAGAAGGTTTAATACGAGATCTGTAGCTTTCAAGTAGGTCTGCTGGGTATCAAGGCAGGTAAGGTCAGGACTCTGATTCCTGCAGCAATGCTGTAATAACTATGTTTATACTCCTTTTCCAGAAGAAAATGAAAGTGAGAATAGGGGTAAGAAGACTCTGTATTGTTTTTGCAAAGAGAGACTGGAGAATAACACCTAACTGTGAATTGAGATGAATTTTCAATGGCAATCAAGGAGATACACAACAGTGTGAGGTCACCTGCATGTCTCCTTTTCACAGTGGCAGGAATTCACTGTCATTTGCGATAAAGGAGGGAATGCACTTTGGGGGCAAGTCACTGGGCACACATCAGTCTCTGTCCTTCTGACCTTTCTTTTGTAAAAGGTTGGTGGGCTTTTGTAAGCATAATACTGACAAGTACAGAAAGAAAACAGAAAGTTGTATCTGGCCTGGGCTGTGTCACTGCAAAAAGTACATATTAGTCTCTTAAAAATTGGGGGTTTTACTTCATTTTGGAGGAGTGAAGTAATGAAAAGCTGACTGTCCTGGTTTCAGCTGGGATAGAGTTAATTTACTTCCTAGTAGCTGGCATAGTGCTGTGTTTTGGATTTAGGATGAGAATAATGCTGATAACACACTGATGTTTTGGTTGTTGCTAAGTCTAAACTAGACACTAGTCAAGGACTTTTCAGCTTCCCATGCTCTGCCAGGTGCCCAAGAAACTGGGAGGGGGCGCAGCCAAGATAGTTGATCCAAACTGGCCAAAGGGCTATTCCATACCATATGACGTCATGCTCAGTATATAAACTGGGGGGGGAGCTGGCCCGGGAGCAGCGATCGCTGCTCGGGAACTGGCTGGGTATTGGTCGGCAGGTGGTGAGCGCTTGCATCACTTGTGTTTTTTCCTGGGTTTTGTTTCTCTCTCTCTTTTTGTTCTCCTGTTCATTACAATTTTTACTACTATTATTATTATCGTTATTATTATTTCAATTATTAAACTGTTCTTATCTCAACCCACAAGTTTTCTTATTTTTGCCCATCCCATTCTCTCCCCATCCCACTGAGGGGGAGTGTGAGCGAGCGGCTGTGTGGTGCTGCAGGCTAGTCCTTTTTGGTGCCCAGCATGGGGCATGAAGGGTTTGAGATAACAACAAATTAAACAGAGCTTATTGAGGAATTTGTATCTGTTAATAGTTGTGGGTCAAAATATTAATTCATCTGTTCTTGATCTTAGTTCATCTGATGTGCACCATGCTACTTTTCTTGCTGTACATATTAAAGATTGGTGTTGGGTTTTGCAGTTTGCTGTGCTCTGCAGTGATTAATGATGATTTGCCTGGGAGATTTATTATTAAAACACTGACCTTGAGCATTATCTGTATTTGGGTTTTGTACTGAAGCCATTAATGTACTTCGGGTACCACTTTGTGGAGACGATTAGCAATTATACTTCTTCTGAGAGGTTTTTTCATGGACGAAATACAGAATGGCACCTTTGCTACCTTCTTCTATGATGCTTCCTTCTTCCTTACAATAACTTTTCAGCACTTCAAACATCCTTGATTAATTAAGATTCATCTATTGATATTTCTTAGGAATATTGTTTCAGTTTTGATGAAGGTTAATAAGCAATTTAAGAATATCAATCAGAGACCTACTCCAAGACTGGTGAGTTATGAGTGGCAGGGTGTGTGGGATAGCATGGGCAAATGCCTAGGACGGTGGGCACCTCCAGTGTTTTGGAACTTCACCCCTGCACAAGTGCAGAATCCCCCAAAAATAGCAGAATATTTGGAAGTAGTATGTTGCCACCCTGGCAACTCCAGAGAAACACAAATCACTGCAATGCACTGGGGCCTGGCCCAGGCCTACTGGGCCCTGTTCAACACTATTCAGTATCCTCAAGGGAAAGAGAAGGTCTCTGGATCTGACAACAAAGTGACAAGTATTGCAGCTACTCCAACCCCAGCAACAGGCACTGCAGCTACTCCAGCCCAGTAAGCCAAAACCAGGACACTGACAAACTATGAATAAACTGTTGTCTCATGGCAGGTGCTAATAGAGTAGTTCAATAATGATTTGGCATTAAGGAAGCTATTCCTAAGACAGATTAAGTTTAGAAAAACATCTAGGATTCCAGAAAAAAAATAACAAATCTCCTTTCACAGTATATGGTGTAATTTTCCCTAAGGAACTAAAGTCTTTTTTGCCCCCTAAGGGAGCCATTTTTAGGGAAGAAAAAAGCACATTTAAAAACCTAAAGTTGATCTTTGAATTAAACTAGTATGTATCATTCTAACATAGAACATACCATTCTAATTGAAAAGTAATCAATACAACTAAAAGGAGAGTCAGGAGGAGGAAACTGCTTTTTTTTTTTTTTTTTTTTTTTTTTTCCCCAAATACATACCACTTAGACAACTCCATTAGAAAATGAGTATTTTGGATCCTTTCTAGGTTTGTCTAATCCTAAAACAAATAACCCAATTGAAACAAAAAGAGATTTTTTTCAATATGCATGTCAAAGTCTACAAAGAGAGGTACTTTTGTATCCGCCAAATTATTAGATGACAAAAAGATATCAGGACTTACAGAGATGCTGTGTTGCCACTCTCTTACAAAAAGTGGTTGACCTTCCCATGGACAAAGAGCTCCTTCCCAGGTAGTGGTGTCTGAGTTTGTGGCACTATAGGAGATTTCCATCTCTCTCCCCCAGGACAGCACATAGTGAGGGACCATGATCACATGACATGGGGGCAAAGTTATTTCACCCATAGAGACCTTCCACATTTCTAGGGACCCCACCACAAAGCAATCTCCTTTAGACATGGCACTTTCAGTTTCTGCATAAGGTGGGGAATGTCCTGGGGCTGGGGCTTCTCCTCTGTCCACCTGTGGAAGCTGGAGAGGTGCTCGAGGTGGGAAAAATAGGGTTTGGGCTGACCAGAAGAGCTCACTTTATGGTAGACTGGATTCTGCCCATGCATCTACCAGATCTCATAAAATATCAGTCACCAATAATTCAGCTGTAAGTTGCAGTCAATAAAGATAACCCAGCATCATGTGACAAAGATTTAATATCAAAGAAAATAAAATCTTCCAGTTAAGGGTAGAAATCAATTAGAGGTTAAAGCTGTGTTGATCTTTAATCAGCATCCTGAGTACAGCTTGTGATCTGTGGAAATCTAAACATTGCAATAATGAACTGTTGCTGCCATCTACTGAACACAAGAATTATGTACTACAGAGCTTTACAATTTGGCTAGCGATCAAGTGTGAAACTGTTTGCTTGGCTGGATTAAGTACAATTTCTGTTTCATTAGAACAATCATGTTTCTTTCTAGATGATGTTCAGGGCATGAATCTGCTTTAGGGAATGTCTGTCCCTCTTTGGGGAATAATGAATTCTCCTTTGGAGAGATACTCCTAGCCCATGGAGGAATCGTGAAAGGTGAGATTTGTTAAGAGTACACATATCTCCCATAATGTGAAACACATTGCTATTAATAAGAAAGAGTTACTAGTTAGAGCTGCAGGTTTTAAAAATCTTAGTACACATTAGCTTTTCTTTAGTAATATCACGCAGAACTCCATCATCTTTGCTGAAGATAAATACCTGCCCTTGTATGGCAGCTGTGGTTTAGATGAAGGAGCTTGCCAGTTGAAAAAGTGCTGGCATTGGCACTGAATTTCTACCAGGATGTTGAAGGGTGGGACCAAGGTCAGGCAGGCTGCTTGAGGAAGTTGT
Organism: Pelecanus crispus; assembly: GCF_030463565.1. Classification (NCBI taxonomy): domain Eukaryota; kingdom Metazoa; phylum Chordata; class Aves; order Pelecaniformes; family Pelecanidae; genus Pelecanus; species Pelecanus crispus. The sequence continues at coordinate 16,936,922 of NC_134651.1, read as the reverse complement.
AGCCAGCAAGAGCTATCCCAGCCCCAGTGCTTTGTTTTTTCCAGGTACTGAACCTGTTCCTGTATGTCCCAGAAGCTGCTGCTGGGTATAAACAGAGACATTCGAACATACTCACACACATACTCAGGCATTACACTTCAAAAAAACCCCAAGAAGTTCTACTAACATACTAAACAGCAACAAAGTTACTAAGTGCAAGAAATAGAGTACTATCATCGGGTTGCAATATATAAAAAATATATGCATTTATTGCTTACCTACAAGGTATATATGTGGACACTCACAGCCAAATTCAGCCCCACAGGTTAATAAGACCCTATTTTGTATTGACATCAATGGTGATTGGACACATTTGCTTCAAAGATGTCTTTGGCTTGTTATAGGTCATAAGAAGGCTGGAAATTGCAGAGGAAAAGTAGCAGATAGCAGGGGAGCCTGCTGATCTCACCTGGCACTGCATTCAGCCAGGCATTCAGACACACACAACTCAACAACAGTGCAAGAACATGGTTTTGCATGAGACCCAAGACTGTTGGCTACAATAATAGTCACTTCTGTCTAAGATGGCAAAGGGATTTAAAGAGATAAATTAATATAAAAATCTGGCTCTCTTTCTCAGTCTGCGTTAGTCAGGAGTGAAAGGATTGAATTTAATAGAATGACACCAACATGAAACTAGTGAGAATAGCAAATCAGCGGCCATCTGTATTCTTCTGCAAAACTATAGATTTCCACACGAGGGAGCTTCTTGCCCACGAAGCTCACAGCTACTGCACAGGGTGCTTCCTCCTGGGGAAGGTGACAGCAATGCTTCCCTGTGAGTTCATAAATTCTGCGGATTGCAGTCTGATTGCACTGCTAAGAGTCACAGCGAGAGCCAGTAGTGAAATGGTTAACAGATGATGATTGTCAGAGCTTGTTAACCACAATTATTTTCCAGACATATGTAAATCTGTATAAATACCTAAGTGTGGTATATAATCTAAAACATACTGTTTAAATCTATAAGCATTCCTGAGTTAATTTCACTACGGGAACATTAGTTGCAACTTCCTGACTTCACTGTGTTTGAATTCATATCCATGAACATTAATTTAAAATTAGTCTAAATATTTGTTGAGAATTAATCACCTGATAAATTTAGCTCTTTTTCATTTTTATGAATTATTCATTATCTCCTCTCCTTTCCGTTGATGTGTTGGTTATTTGCAAGAATTGATTTACTAGTTCATGCTAAAAAAATCCAGCAATCACAGTGATGTGTAAAATGTTCCCCTTGGAAACTTGACCAGTGACTATGATAGCATTTTCTTTACCACCAATATTGTATGGTAATGGTTTGCTTATCGAGGACTCATTGCAGTTTTTAAGAGAGGCATAAGTCCATAGAGCAAATATTTTGCAACAAAACATTTTCTGTTTATGACTTGCATATATGTCATGGATGTTCCTACAAAGGAAGTTTGTATTAGTAAAAGCCTGTTGGTAGGAATGTTTGGGAACAGTATGATAAGGTGTGACTGCAGGAATGAACAGCTATGTAAAACTGCTATCTGAAATAGAAAAAGCTCCCATTGCACAGTCCTATCATAGAAAATACCTGAGCTTGCCAAAGGATCAGAATAATTCTGTTCTAGGGTGGCCTCAGGCAAGGCTGAATGAAAAGTTATCAACCACCAGATATTATTAAGAGGAACAAACCTTTTAAGGAAAGTCTTGAGTGGATGGGAGCAAGAATCCTTAACACTATACAGTTCAACCATGAAGTGATTTGTGCGCCTCCAGCACATAGAGAACTACCTCTCAAAACTTATGGCCTGCATTCAGTAAAAGCAGTGGAAGACCAGATTTTCTGAATAGAGCTTATGTTCCCAGGCATAGTACTGGCAGCCTAATTTCTGGCTGCCACTCATTAAACAAATCTTTACCATAAAATTAATTTACTGGCAAACATCACTTCCCTTCTTTCAACTCACTGAAACAGATAACATCTTCAACTTCCCATCGGGTGATGTCTTTATATTTGTTACTTTCAATCTCAGTTTGTTACTATTAATTAAATAACAAATCAGAAAATTGCTTCTAAAATTATGAAAAAGCAAAACCCCCAAAACACACCCTAATGTGGTTAGTAACTGGTACCAACTCTTGCAAAACATCAAAGGCTTCTCTAAACATAGACTTTCATCAGTGATGCTGCAACCCTTCATCTAATCTTTCATGATTTCCCAAGCTTGAACATCAAAAGAGAAAGAAGAGAATAGCACTGTTCCAAAGCAACAGTGCTCTGTGTGAAAAGTATGTGTTTAGCTACAACACACATGAAATGTAAGTGGGAAATTATTATTTACATGAGACACATTTTAATAAATATCATCATTAGCGCCCTTTCTTTTCCTATAAGGAACAAGGATTTGTGTTCAAAATCATGTCCAAAGCTCAAGGGATTTCTGAAAGAAAATGAAAAAGAATTAGAAAGTATCTAATGTATAAGTCTTCAAAGCAAGCGGATCAATTTATTTTCATTTTCACTTACTGAAACACATTCTGCATATTTTATTGTTTCTGTCATCTTGTTATAATCCATCCAAAGAGTTTTCAAAGAACATTAAGTCCTACAAATAAACAAACTGTGAACAGTAAGGAAGGTACAAAAATGCAACAGTTACTATTAAAAGTCTTACTTGTAGGCTTTTTTTACATAAAGTAATTAGATTAGTCAGTCATTTTCTATTACTCTGCCACTGAGCAACAGGAGTTTTGGAGGACACAGTCCAAAAATCTTAAGTGTCATGAGAGTTACATCTCTAACCTAATAAAAGCAAAATATCTGAATTGTTGTTGCTATTTTAAAGCAAACACTTTCCAGTGAATAATTTAAATAGTTTTGTCTTTTTGTTTTATATTGTCTGATGATTTTGAAACCATTGCATGTAAATATTAACACATTAGTGTTGGCAAAAGATGTACACAGCAAATATCAATTTGTAATTCTAGAAAACATGCATCTTAACTTCATCCTTACTCACCTAGAGGTGATTATTCTCCTTTTCATATAATTCTTCTCTTACGATTATCTTCACAATGGTATTTTTGTAGGAAATTTCATATGGCCTAAAGGTCTTACATGCAACACCCAACAGAACTATTGAAGTGGCACTCACCATTTGAAATTACCATTAGAAGTAACATAACTTTTGTTTTGGTTCATATACCCGTTCAAACACAACAGATAAGGGGTTTGGGGGAGTCTGGTAGGTTTGACATGTATGTTGACATTTGATCCTGCCATGCAAGATATTGAATTACATAGAATCATAGAATCGTTTAGGTTGGAAAAGACTTTTAAGATCATCCAGTCCAACCATTAACCTACACTACCAAGTCTACTCAAAGCCAATCAAGGGTAGACTAGACTAAACCATGTCCCGAAGTGCCACATCTACCTGGTTTTTGAACACTTCGAGGGATGGTGACTCCACCACCTCTCTGGGCAGCCTGTTCCAATGCTTGACCACCCTTTCCGTGAAGAAATTTTTCCTAATTTCCAACCTAAACCTTCCCTGGCGCAGCTTAAGCCCATATGTGGAATACCATTTAAATAAAGAAAGTTTAATTATATAAGGTTTAATAAACAAAAATCTTAGGAACCTAAAGATGCTCAGCAAGTAAGAAAAAAACAAAAGCAGCCATAAAAATCAAAAGGGTTTCAGTTAACTTATCTTTTAGGTAGCGGGTTTGGCTTTCCACTGCACTTGCACCTTTGTAGGATCACAGCTGATAGCAAAGGCCCCTTTGTCCCAGTCTGCCCACCTCTATAGCTCTACCTCTTGGTTTTGCATACTTACAATGAGGAAACAAGCACCAATCATTACTGCCTTGATTCTCACATCAAGATCTACAGGGACCTGGATCCCGAAGTTGGCAGTGTTGGTAAAGACATTGTTTACAAATCCAGACCAGTACTTGGAAATTTTGCCAATCGTTGACATCTCATTGAGAGCTTTTACCTGCATAAATAAAAAATAGGAATACACCTAGACATAAATAAATCAAGTACACACTGATTATATCTCCACAGAATTAATGACTATGCCCTGACACACAGAGTATGCTATAGTTGTCAGGTTGTTCTTTTATTCTTATCATTGAGATGCTCTATTAGTGTCAGATTTGCCTTTAGGAGTGGCACACAAGAAAGGGTCTCAAGTTTGGAAGCATCAGCATCTTTAGAGCTGACAGAAAATGGAGGAAAGCAATTGTGAAAGTTTGTACCACTTTTGCTCTTCTTTCACAATGATTTTTTTTTCCTGTCTTGTGTTTCTGATATGCTCCAAGTCACAGCAGTACCATTGCTGTGGACCACTGTCCCCTACAACTGACAGATCTGTTCTCAATTATGCAGCCATCTACGTGGTCTAGTGGAAGGTATCCCTGACCATGGCAGGCAAGTTGGAACTAGATGATCTTTAAGGTCCATTCCAACCCAAACCATTCTATGATTCTATGTCTTTCACAGTATACTGAAATTTCAGACAGTAGTCATTGAAGTCTTCTGATTTGGCCAATGGGTTGATCAACACAGAAGCTCTTTTATGATTCCTTAACTAAGGCAAAGCTCTTTTTTCACATCAGAAAACTCTGTCCAGGATTTTTTTGGGCATCTCCCATTCTCCCTCTCATCCCTTAAATATCTCAATGGCTCCTCAGAATTATTTTTCTCCTGATGAATGTTGTCAAGTGGATGTAGGCATATTGGACAGTAATCCTGCCTGTGGCTCTCTGTCTAAAGAATAATGAAGGCAGCAGATTCAATGCCACAGGCTTCAAGGGACTATGTGTCAAGTAACAATGAATCCATGTGGGATGAAACCCTGAGCCTATCAAAATTAATGGCTAAGTGCTCATGGACAGCAGAGGACAGCACTTCATTTAGTGATGTGTACTTCCTTGAAGGAATTGTCACTCCTGTCAGAAAACCTCTGTAGGAATCTTAGTGTACAGGTCAGCAACTCCAATGCACATTGTTGTACTGCTGTTCCATAATTATAGCAATGTACATAATATTTTCAAGGGTAGAGTAACAGGATTTTTGAATAAGAAATTTATTGAAAGTAGTAAAACTTTAAAATTCTTAACACTCATAAGAAACATACCTCAAAGTCAACATCTCCAAAACAGCCACAAGTTGCATATGGGCCAATTATTTTTAGTATATCTTCTTTACTTTCATTCTGTATAGTAAACTTTGGCAGAAAGGGGTCCCAGTTCTGGACAACATACCCAGCTATTGTACCTGGTGGGGACTGAACTTCTAACTAGCAAACAAAAGAAAACAAAACAAAATCTTATAAACTAATTTTATATTAGCATATTTGTCCATAATAGTGTATTGTTTATATAATGACAAAATATTTATTTATTGAATATAATTATATATAATTTTACCAAACTGTGAACTAGATATTACAAGCCTGTCTAATGGTGCTTTTGAATATAGTGGACAATATGAAGCTCAAAAGCTGCACCAGACGCTACCAACTTACATATAAGATTTGATAAAACCCATACACTGTAAAAAGCTTTTGTTATTGTAACCAGTGAGTATCCTATAAGCTTTTTTATACAGTGGCTGTGCTACCAAAGGACTTTTTTTTTTTTTAAAGCCTGATGCAGTACTGAGAAAGTAGGTAAATGAGTTAACCTATAAAACATTTCCATAAAACAAGAAAGATGTCTGAATAAAGGAGAGTCAAAAATAAGGAGAAAAGATCTGATACTCTATAGGATCTGCATTTTTCACTCAAAGTAGCTTATTTCCAAGTTCTGCAATTTCCCAGAGGTACATGGCCTTGAAGAGCCAGAACCACGGAACGAAGCATCGGCCTCCTCGGAGAGCTGCTTCCCGGTTGTACCCACACACACTAATGGCCTCCAGGGATTTTCCATCCTTCACACTCTGGGTGATTTCCATCTGTAGCACTAACAGCCCTTAGTCTGTGTCACGGCAAGCAGTGATTTGGGGTGTTACCTGCCTGGAGAGACATCTGTATCATCAGACACAAAAGCTTTATTTGGGATGTCAGGAAAGTAAGGTCCCATGAAAGGGAGGAGGCGTGCTGGTAACGTAACTCATAAAAGGGCCTCGTCTATCAATAGTTACTTCTAAACGAAGGCCTCCACGCAGTCCCCCAGGCTGAGAGGTGGGAGTGAATTCTTTCCTGCCATCCTCACAGAGGTTGCACGAGGCTTCATTAATGCTGCGCACATACAGTGAGATGCTCGGACAAAAGGCAATTAGGACTCGCTCACCTCTTGCAGGAAGCAGGGGAACCAGCAGCTGTTGCATCTCAAGGGTCTGTTCACTGTAATCACTTCTCGGCCCGTGTTATCAGCAATCCTTATGGTGAAAGACCTTATAGGCGAACACAAGTTACGATCAAAGCAATCGTTTTCTTCTACTGCAAAGTAAACTCTTTGTCCCAAATGGTTTTTTATCTCATATTTGCTGGAGGTCTCTGTGCCAAGTATGGCTAATAAAGCAAAACAATTAGAACATTACCTTAGTATCATGTTAGTATTTGTTAGTATATATTCTAAAAAATCTATGGAACAGAGATGGTCTAAAAAATTGTTTTGAAATAATGACACAAAGAAAATACACAATTATAAGGAAATAATAATGTCCAGACTGTATTTTGAAGGAACATTTAGTTCAAATGCTTTTATGTGCTCTACACTAAAGTACATACCACAAAACAGAATTCAGACCCTGAGTTTTGGTTTGGGCCTTTTCTTACTTTATCATCTGTGAGAAGTAACAATATGAGGCTGTCCCACTTCAGTGACAAAACTTTCACCCAGCAAGGTGTCCAAGAATCAGGCCAAAAACATTTTGAATGGTAGAAATACATTAAAAAATGTCTTACTTGCAGAACTTAATACTTGTTCAGTACGCTGAAATTCTGAGGAACTATGTAAATAGTAACTCTTATGCTTCGTTTTGTGTCTTCTGACTTTCCTTTATTTGCTTTGTTTCTCGTAGCATGTTAATTATTGTTAAAGACAATAAATTTTTCCATGGATTTGAAAGATGGTTAAACTTTAATAACTTAGCAAGGGAGGTGTCTGAGGGAGAGAATTTAAGACTGGTGTGGAGATTACTCACTGTAATCTTTCTCTCCTCATTGGTTTGCTGCAGAACAGGCATAAAGAAAGTGAGATTTCACCACACTAGCACCACATACAGGCCTGATGCAAGGTCATGCAGGAGGCTTCACAATGACTTCAGTGACTTGGAGGCAAGACTTGGAAGCCTTTTGGAGACATCTGTGTACCAGCACAGTTAAAGAGTGACAAGGATTGCACCATACCTTCAAGAAGCTCCACTTGCTGATGAATAATTATCCGGTCCAGCTGTTTAAAAAAAAAAAAAAAAAAACAAGATTGTGGGTGTTGGAAAGGTCTGGGGCTGTCTATTTTTATTGCTCATCTCCCTGTTATTAGGATTTCTTTCCTTCCAGAGCTGCACAAGCCAGGTTCCTGCAGGCTATCTCAAGTCACACTTTAGACATCTCTCTCAAATGATGACTGAAGAGTATGACATCGGGTGCTGTGGTCATGTAATTCACACACACATTTGAAGAAAAATAATCTTCACTGGGAGAACGAAGAAGACAACAGCAACACAAAGACATATGTGAGAAGCAGGGTCCACTTCTCACTCCTGTTCCTCCCTCCTGGTCTTGGCAGAGGGGAAGCCCCTTACCCCAAAAGCTAAGGTTAGTGCTGGACACCATGGCAGCGCAGGAGTGAATGAGTTTGGGCTCAAGCTCAAAATGTGCTGTAGCCAAATCCCAAAGGGACCCACTAGAGCAGCCCAGCAGGGCTATCAGGTGGTGCCAACGATGGCATACACAAGTTTTAATGCTCTGATCTCAGGCAATGGGAGTTCTGCACCCTAAATCTGGCAAATGGTCACGCCAGGGTGCCAGAATGAGCAAAACAACAGCTCCCCAGAGAAACCCTCGGCTGGCTGAAACTGTCTTCCCCTGTGAGTTTGTTACAAATGCAGGAGAAAAACTGTTTGCCATGATACCCAGCTTTGCTGTGCCTATCGTCCCTCCAACATTTTTTTTTTTTAGAGAACAGTCATTAGTATTATAAAACCAGCAAGACTTAATTTCAGTCTACCTTTCAGTTTTATGTGACTTTTTATGCCTGTTTTATGTGATAGTTTAGGCTTTGGTAATCTCTTTTCCTTAAATTCCTGATGGGCAAATGCTTGGCACAGGATTTTGCCATTACTCACAGCTGCAGACAGAAAGCACACAGTGACCTTCTGAGACCAGCATGTCACAAGTCTCCAGCTTCTGTATATTTTACAATTGATAAATCTTGCCTGGTACATACTCAAACTCTTGTAGCCATTTGTCAGTTCTAGTCATCTCCTGCAGCTAGTTCAGGCTGCAAAGAAAAGCTGGTAAAAGAGAAATTTCTTTATCCCTCTCATTAATCTCTGAAATGTGCATGCCAGTAATTGAAATAATAAAAAATATTTGGACTGAAAAATTTTCTCCCAAGAATCTTTGCTGTTTGTTGTTTACGTTTCATGAGAGCTGTGAACTCTTGGAGCTCATGGCAAGTGCTCTGCTTATGAAAAAAGAATACACAAGTTAAAGATGGTAGGGCTATTTTAATATTTTAGCATTGATTTTAATATGGATTTCTTTGCCCCACATAGACTTTCACAGGGAAAAGAAAATTAATGAGCCTGAACTGTTAAAAGCTTTGAGTGATTTTGGTCTGTGTATTGGTTTATTATGAACAATGTATAAACAATGTTGAGACAGTGTGGCAGTACCACACTTGTTTTGCCTTTCACTGATGTCTGCAAGGCAGCTATTCTGATGCATCTTTTGTTGGGGCACTTGTGGATTAAGGGAATTCTGCACTTGCATTTGAAAACATCTAAAGCCCTTTGGTTTACAAGGGTCTGAGTCCTCTTGAACTCAGATATATTAAAATTCCTTCTACACAGCTAATTCTCTGTATTCAGTTTTGTGGGCATTACATTTAAAACTGATCAGTCTAAGCAGGTATAAACTAAGAAGCTTCTTACAAAATTGGTTAAGCCTGAAAGGTGGCACAACATGCTGTTGAGCTACTTGGAAAATTTTCCAAGGTCTCATCTGTCTATTCCCACTATGGGCACAGGTTCCCTCGATTTTTGTGATGGGCACTGGCCAATTTGTCGAACTATGGCTGTGATCTGGAAGATAATAATGAGGTTTGGGTAACCTGTTTTGTAGGAAATTATTTAAAGGGTGTCACTTTTGTGATAGTGATAGAAAGTATAGTATCAGTTTGCCAGGGCAGAAGCAGTTTATTGCCCTCTTCCGGTGTACCTTGAACTGCCAAATTCATTGCTCCTCAGCCTGACTGACTCTGGGTGTGTATTTGCAGAGTGAAATATTGCTGTCTGGCCTTAACGTACGTGACAGATATTTTCTTTTCCTCTCTTACAACACTATATGCTGTGTCCTTGAGTTGCTGTTTAGAATAAGACTGTAGGGATCTCTCTGTGATTCACTAAATTTGGATCCTTGTTTCAGAGTCAAACACGTTATGGTCTTATTAAGAAATATATTCAGCTTTCTCAAATCTATCCAGCTATATTCCCTGCTCCTGCTGGAGATAATCCCAGAACCTCATTTCTATTTTTTATCCTGTATTTATTCACAACCACTTTCTATACAATCTTTCTTCTGGTAATATCATTCTATAAATTAAATGTCTCTTTTTCCCCACAGGTTGTCTACTCTTCTAGGGATGAGAGCTGTCACAGTCCCGTCTCTGGTAGCATTTTGTTAGTCTAAAGATGAAACACTAACAGTCTTGTTTTAAAGCAGGTTCTCTGTTCCCCATGTCCTCCCAGTAGCATCTGTCTGTGCCTATTTCAACCTGGGTCAACCTTGCCCCAATACACACACAAACAGAAGGATACACAGTATTCCAGTCTTCCCAATGGCATCAAAATTTCCCAATTCTGCTAGAAACATCTTCATTCATTTGAGAATTTCATTACGTGAAAATCTCTTAGTCCATCAGGATAAATCCCAAGGGATCACCCTGGCAGCTGTGAGTCCCACATTCATTCTGCAGGCAGCCCTCTCCCTGCTAGTCGGATCTCCTTTCTGCTGCAATCTATCCTGTATGAGCTTGTTTCATTAGTCACACAGCCAGTATGACTTCACCATTGCACACCAAAATGATCTGCAACGCATGGAAACTCTAGCTGTGGGTATATGCCAATAATCAACATTGCACACATGCTTTCCACTTTTCAGACTGCAGAGAAAATTGAAAATAATTAGTGAGGGCTGCAGCAGACACATGGTTATTGGGCGAAGAACAGGCATGAATGAGGTCTTGAGTTCTAGTTATAGTTCTGACAGCCACTTGCTCTTTTGTCTTTATGTCAGAAGTAAAGCTTCTATAAAATGGAGTAATAGAATTTGCTTGCCCACAGTGTAGGAGTAAATCTGAGGTATAATTCATGTTTGTACAGGAGTCTGAATATGTAACCTGCCAAGTATTTACTATCATAATCACTTTTAGACTAAAAAATGTAGCTCCCACAATCTGTGAACAAATGCTCATGTAATTGACAACACATATCATTCTGTGTATAAGCACCATGAAATGAAAATCATAAGTCCACAAGAAAGATTGTTTCTGAAGGGTCTCCCAGTTTCATTAGCTATCTAGGTAACTTAGCTCCAAATATAAAATACATTCAATTTCTGCTTCTGTACAAAACTACCAGAAATGTAGATCTAAAATACAGAGTGAATCTGAATACAGATCTAAAATACCTCAAGTGAAATAAACATTTCCCAGCACCACCAAAATACAAACGCAGCAGAAACGTGTGTATCAGAATCACAACCTGACTACGCTGGGGGCCTGATTCTGTCCCTGCCCGTACCAGGCAGGGTGTATGAAGTGTTACTCAGCATACATAAGAGTGGCAGAATCCAGCCACATGTGAAATGCAAACTGGAGTCATTGTCAAAGCAGTAGCAGGAAGTGACCCTCCCAGTAAAAAAATGCAGGAAGAGATGAAACTTCTGGAGCAGAGTTGCAGACCGTCAGTGGTCTGAGCTCCAGGAGCTGAGAGGTTTCACAGAGCAAGATGGACAGCCACACATTTAGCAATAGGACTGAGAAGAATTTAGCCTTCCCTTTTCCTCTCCTGCCTATGACCTGCCTGTCTGCTTCTATTTCCAGGCATTTTCCTCTCCCGGGCACTAGCGCTTTCCTGCTCCACGACCCAACACAGAGTGGGTACGGGTTTGTATCCACCCAGGCTTATGCTCACAAAGTTGTCTGCTTGGGAGCCTGCCTCTCCAGGACCTTACCTCTAACCTGGAGAGCACTGTTCTTGGCAGGAGTTTGCTCAAAGACCTTCATGTTCCTCAAAGGATGGGTTATAGGGGGGTGACAATTCCTTCACACACTGCCTGTTTCAGTCTTTTTGAGGTCAGCTGGAGTTTGATGGCCATTTCCCTGAGGGTGAGCTCTTAAGGAACTGGAAAGAAACTGGGGGGCAATGAGAGGGGTAATACTATGACTTCAAAAAAGTCCTAGAGGGAAGAAAACCATGGGTTTTGTGCAAGGAGAGCTGCATGCACAACAAATGGATTTCTATAAAAAAGAATGGCAGCAATGAAGGAAGGGCTTGTCACTCTTACACTCCTCCTTTCATAGTAATATCAAACAACAAAAAAGCCTCTCCATCTCCACCTGCCACTCCCCCAAGAAAAAAAAAAAACAAAACCCAAACAAAAACCAAACAACCCCATCCACCCAAGGTATCAAAGAAGTCTACAAGGAAAACAAAACAATTCTAACATTTGGAAAGATTCAGGACCTGGTTCAGGTACTCCAGACCAGGTGGCAAGTTATGAGTGTGTGATGTTTGCTTCCAGAGACTTGGTTCAACAGGCTTATTCTGTTCAAGAAGGTCAGAAGAACCAGGGAGGTAATCCTTAAAGATTGGGTTGGCTTGTCCCTGAGATTCTGCAAGAAAAGAAAAAAAAAAAAATCAGAACTGAACAGGGCCAAACAGCAGCTAGCTGCTTGGATCAAAACTGGAACAATAATGTCACATTCTGCCTGTGACTATATCAGCATTTTAGTTCAGATCAGGAGTGAGGATCTGAAATGAATCTCCTAATGGTGCCATACTTCGAGCGCTCTGATTCACTTTATAAAGCAGTCTCAGAGTATGCAAGGTAGAATCACTAGATGAAGCTAAACCAGGAGATGCGGTCTTGGAGGGCACCTAATCCACGCTGACAGCTTGCAAGCGCTCAGTCTGTGTGACAAGGCTGGAGCTGGCCTGGACTCACACACAGGGTGGCCACAAGCTCCTCGGCACAGGCTATCAGCCCTGCTCCCCATGAGCTGCCCTGCGCGCTAACGCACGCCGAGCTGCTGAGGGCGTGCTTCTAGCAAGATGCTCTCTAGCATTTTGAGGGCATGCACATTTTCTCTTAATTAGAGAGAAACTTTCCACGGATCTTACGATTCCCCAAGCTGGATGTTACAACCCTGGTATCAAAGTCTACACAGCCTCTTATAGTGTATTATTCACTGTTACCTTCATGAAAAGATCAGGTATCTTTAAGCTGTGTTTTCTAGTTTGCTGTTGCAAACATGTCCTTTAGGACACAGTGATGGTTACCTTGGCTAGTGCTGTGAAGGTAACGAGAATATTTACTGTTACAGGCACCTGTATGCCCACACCCCTTCACACGCACAGGCACCATCTCCCACAGTGCAGTGATCACCTTAGCCATTTGATTCTCAACAAACTCCTACTGATTTTACTACGAGCATCCTTCCACAGCCTTCAGTAACACTGGCTCTGCCGGAACAAGAAAGAGCAAATTGATGCTCTCCACATATAAATGGCAAATCCCCATGTTAAGCTGAGCCCCTGCGCTTCAGCAGTAAAGCAGTCCCCAAACTGATCATTTTTATCTTGTGTGTGACAATACTTGGGCACGACGGGGTTTGAGGTCCAGAAGGAGTTTTGGTTCTAAGTCTGAAGCTCTCTTTTGCTGTTGTGGGTTTAAATGAGATCCTTTAGCATTATTTGAATTCACTGTGGCTGATTCATCGTTTAATCATATTTTGATCTTAATTCGTCTTTGCAGCCACTGCTTTCTTTCAAAGTCTGAGACCACAGGAAGAAGTAACCCCTTTGAATTTGTAGCTGGCTTTTAAAAATGTATAACTAGGTAATAAATATTTTATATGCTCTTCTGCATCATTTTACCTCACAGGGTTCTGTTACTGCCATAATTCTTGTTGTTACATGAAATGCCATGAAGTGGCCGAGCGTTAGTGTTATTCTTGAATAATAAAGAGAAAAAAAGACAACAAATTGCAGTTCTGCCTGTCAAATTTTAAGCTATACAAAAATCAAACAGTAAGTACATTAAATATTGATGACAATCTGAGCTACTCTGACACTTTGTCCATTTTTGAGGATGTTTCCCATTTCATTTATGGTATGGGAAAACTTAAAAGTTACCGTATGATACAGTGAGCATTCTGTACAAACACAATTTGTAGAGTTACTTGTTCCTAAAAGTATGTTATCGAGTTCCTTCATTCCAAAAACCATATTACACAACATGACTATTTTGCTGCTTCTGTTAACTACTATGCATTAACAATAATAATAATAATGGTTGGACTGGATGATCTTAAAGGTCTTTTCCAACCTAAACGATTCTATGATTCTATAAGATACATAACCAGATGTCTTTTATATGGCTAAAGATAAGCAAGATTTAAAAAAAGCCTATTGCAAGAGTACAACAACGCTGTAAAACCTGCTTGCTGCTGTATACCCTTTAGTGCTGTAAATGCAGAATGTCTTGAGTATTTTGGGGGCAACAAAGAGGGGTAAACATTTGGCAAACATAAATAGACTGCTGAAACTCGCTGGGCCAACATCTGCCTCTGTACTTCACAACAGGGTGACCTCTGTGGAGTTGCATTCATTTTAAGAAAAAACAGATTTGTGTCCTTCTAATTAGTTTAAATATTTGAAAGCATGGAGAAAATGAATTTAGAAGGCTGGTTGCATGCTGCAATGTTTGCCTATAGCCCTGAGTACCCAACCGGCTGCTGCTAAAAGACAATACGTGAAAAGATGAACCCAGATAGGAGTAATCTGATTAAATCCAGTTATTCTTCAGATATTTATTTTCCCCACGTGGTTATCGGACTCTGGCCAGTTTGGAAAGTGAAAAGCATTTGCTGATCTGGTATTTTCAAAGTGGAATAGGAAAGAAGTGTGCAAAAATAGCGGTACCCTTGGCTCCGTAGCTGCCCTTCCCACGCATTTTATACTGACAGGTTTAAGCACAAAGATAAAACACTAAATTTTCTGATCGAATGCAGATGCTAACATTTTGTAACGTATTATATTCAAATAACATTCTAGTATAGATTTTAGTCTCCTTAGGAGCCTCTTGAATGCTGAAAAATTAAAGGAAGCCGAAACAACTGTGCTTTGGCTGATGTGGTTTTAGCCTGAAACTCTCATTTCATCAGACTGCTGATTGCTGGAAACGTACAAGACTGTAGTTTTCTGTAAACATGATCTAAAAATACAGACTGTAGATGCACTTACCTTGAGAGGCCATGAAGCTTCCTGAGCTACTTCTTCAAAGGAAGCCAGGTTAAAAGAAAAGGCTTTTCTTGTTGCAGCAAAGAAAAAAAGAGCACAGCATGCACAAAACTTCAGAAGGTGTCTGTCTACTTCATATCAGCTTACAAAGAACTGGAGGAAACGTATTGCCTTTCTCATGTTCCAGAACACTGCATTTTATGTCGATGGACAACAGGGGGAGATGATGCTAACAAACAAGAAACACATTATTCATTTCAAGTCATTTGCACCAATGGAAAGAGGGAGAAGTGTTTTGTGAATACAAAGAGGCAAAACTTCAATGTACCCACTGGCTAACTGAACACATTAGACCTAAAATCCTGCTTTATAATGTATGTATATATTCTGAGACTACACAAATTCTATCTTTATAATTCAATATTTATGTTTCCCTTTCTTCAGGGTATCCAGTAAAGGCAGAGGAGCTAATTACCTGCATTTCCCTATGGCTGGCCCCCAGTCAACATTTCCCATGCACAGAGCAGGAAAAGCTACCTTGGATTTCTCACTGTATTCCATCCGTGTAGCATCAGCCTCCCCTACGAGGGATGTCATGCCTGAACCCAGACCCAGAAAATGATCCTGTACACACCCCCTGCCCCCCCACACACACACCCTCCATGCAGGGCTCTGCTGATCCATGTGAGGTGTTTAAACTGGATTTGGAGAATTAAAACAGATTGGCTGCGGTTTGCTCCAGACAAGCACCGTCCATACCAAAACATAAGACATGTAATCACCTTCATTGCACTGAAAGGAAAGGAGGAGGAGGAGGGAGAGTAACCTTGACTTACCAGCTCATATTTCTGCCTCAAGTGCCCAAGTCACCATGGAGATCATCACGCACATGCGATCTGCAGACAGATATGATGTGTGGCTGCAAAAATGGCAGAGCCTATGCACAGAGCCTGGCAGAGCAGAGTGAGGTGTTGGGGACCATCTTCTGTTCTCTCTGCTGCTTCAGGTCCTACTGATTTGAAATGGCCTATAGGAGCATATCCGAACAGATTTAATTCCAGAGTTACAGTTCAGGAAGATGCTGATGAGGATCTCTGAAAGAAGAATGCAGAAAACCCCTCTAAAAAAAAAAAAAAAATTATATGGAAGCTGATTTTTATTAACTACATTAGTCCATGCAAAGGCCCCAGGTCTACCTATGGAACATGTAAAAATTTGGCTGTGTGAAACTTTCCCAGAGTTTATTGTTGCCTGCTTGGGAAGTCCCTGGTTGTGGTGGCAGCACAGCCCGACCCAGCAGCCAGTCCCTGCTGTGCTCACCCCTGGAAACACCACGTGAAGGGGGAAGGCAGTCCACAGACAAAAACTTTGATTGCTGAAAAATGGGCACTAAAATAATCTTTCTGGACTGGGAAGAAGTTTGACATCACTGGAAACAATGATTAAGAATGACTAAAAGCTTTTGTTTCCTTCCTCCCTGTCAAAGATGTGCTTCTTTGGAGCAGGGGATCTAAACTGGAGAGCAGACACAAAGCTTAAACAAAGAAGAAAAAAGGAAAGGGAAAGCACTGGATAAATATAGTAAACCTAACTTTCAAAATGATGGATGAAAACTCAGATGAGATGGCACCCACCTACCTTTAAAATTAATAAAGACTTACTTTAGCTCCCAGAAAACCAAAAAAAAAAACCCCAATCCCAATAATTCTGTCAATGCATAAAGCAAGTGTAGTACATTAAGAAAGGTGCCTAAAATAGACAAAAAACACTAAAAAAATATGTGCTAAAAGAAGATGTTTCAAACATTTAAAAAACATTTTTGAGAAGTCCAAGTAGCTCACTTGCTGACCTGGTGGAACACACGGACACTGACACAGCCTGTCTGTACTCAGTACCTGTAACATGGGACCAGTCCCAGTCATTCCCGCAGCATTTCCAGGCTCTGGGACAGGACAGCCTGGCGGTGCTGGGAGCTGCTGGCACTGCGGCGCAGGCTCCCGGGCAAGAGCCACCGTGGTGGCACAGGCAGGTCCACCCGTCTGCAGGAGCCAGGTTTCATTATCCTGCCGCTCATGAAATAAACACTTCCCTGAAGCAGTTCTGCCCCAAAGAACTAATTTTCTGGCATTATTTACAAAATTGCAGTAAATAGATAATAGAAAGGTATAAAACTTGGCTTGAAGTACATTTTATGTTGTTCCATTTCTTTCACAGATTTCCGTATCTTTTACAATGTGCCCTCTTACCCTATTCTTCTTGTTTTATTCAGAATCAATAATTTTAGTAGATTATATCAATAGATTTCTGCAGTATTTGTAAACTGTAGTCTTGCATTGGCATAGGTCCTTACAAGTAAAACTATGTATTTAATGATTTCTTTAATCTGAATTTTTGGCATTTTTTTTTAAAATAAATATTCACATATTGGTCAAAATCTACTCCAGCCATGATTAAAAGCAGCCTCACTGAGGACTTCAGGAACAGAAGACTTAATTATATTTATCCAGGCACAACTGCAGCCATACTTTGGCGCTATTTAGAAATGCACAGGAAAAAACTACTGAAGAAATCAGGACAAACATTTAAAGAATTGTGTACAACTATTTCTAGCCAAGTCTTAAGGACTTCAGGAAGGAGAGCAGCAGCACCCAAAGGGCAATCCTGCCAAGACACTGAGCTTGCTGCGTCTGCCCCTTGCAGAAGGCTCTGGAGGATCACTGCCTACATTTACTCTATCGTTAGGAGTCTGAGCACTAAAATACAGTATACTTACTTCCTCTGGATGAATGTGCTGGACATCTGTAACACATTCACAGGTAATAAAAAAAAGAAACTGCGTGTGTGTACATGTATTCCCTCTATGTGTAAGATATACTTGTTCCGTCCCATGTTGTAAAGCTTATAAAAATTGATGGTCGAATCCTCAGAAGGTGCAAGTTAGCATGGATCCATTAAAATAAATGAGACTATTCAGATCTGGGCAGGCAGTGTTTGGCTGGCGGAGTTTATACATCTAGAACCTTCCTTTCTTCCTTAAAGAAAAGTTACATTGCATCTTTTCTATAACTACCACTTGTCCAAAAGCACAAGGATCCATCCCCACTAAGCGGATGTACAAACACCACTGCAGTTAATGGTTATTACACAAACCACTGCAGCCTGTAAGAAACCTATCCATGGACTAAGACATCATTGTCCCAGACAGCACAGAGCCAAAACACAGGTTTTTCCTCCAGAAAGCATATAGTAATAGTCAACCAAGTGGATCAGTAGTGCAAAGATACCTTATGGCTCAGCATAGGTGCTGCTTTTCTGGAGCCTAATCACTCTTCTATTTTCTACAGGCACCACAGCTGGAGTATGGCAATGGATTCACAAAATCACCTTCACTAGTGGTCAGAGACTCCAAGAGAAAAACAGGAGACAGCAACAAAATTCAAAGTATTAGGAAAAGCTGTTTGATTGCTTGTCCTGCTCCCTGCTGCTTGGAAAACTGCCCTATAAACCTGGTGCAAGACATTTGCCCTTGTACTCAGCGGGGAAAAGACGACACTGCCCTGTACCACTATTGGCTCTCCCAGGGAAGCAGGAAATGCTTCTCCCCTTGTCCCCACAGTCTAGACAAGTTCATGCACGAGAGCTCAGTTCCTCCCCACTTGCCCTTCCTGAGGTGCAAGCAGCCAGGAATGTGCTGTGCCATCCAGCAGGCAGGTTAAGGAGAGCATGCAGGCACCGTGAAATGCACCTGAAACCCCACTGAGCAAAGCCTGAGCTTCCCTGCTACTGAAAGGGGTGATCACTAATGCCCATTTCCTCTTTAAATTTCCTTTCCTCAAAATATCAATTCTCACCAGCATTAAAATGTGTTGTTATTGTTATTTTTTTAATAGGAAATTATAGAGCCTCCCTCCCTTTCCTAGACTTGCCTTTAGTGCAGGGGGAAACGCTGAGCGTGAGCATAAGTATCAGACTGCGACCCTGTGCAATAAGTAGCTGCAAGTTACAGATTTTTACCCAGTATTGCTTTCTGCACTGGGGGGGGGGGGGGTGGGGGGTGGGGAAGAAAATCAATTTCTTAGATTAGCTACCATCTAGTATGGATCTCACCTTGAACTTTGGTTTGTGAGGCGTCTTGCTTCAGCTCGTGTTTACAGTAACTCCTCCCCTCTGAAGACATCTGCAATCATGTTGAAATACTGCAGCCAGCACCGCAGCATCGG
Organism: Pelecanus crispus; assembly: GCF_030463565.1. NCBI lineage: Eukaryota > Metazoa > Chordata > Aves > Pelecaniformes > Pelecanidae > Pelecanus > Pelecanus crispus. Next base: position 16,917,989 of record NC_134651.1, on the reverse strand, counting down.
CAGCGCTGACCGGCTGGCTCACCAGTCAATTGCCCGTGCTGACAGCGCACGTATCGCACACGGCGCTGCGGAACAGGCTTCTCTCATTTGTCTGTGGATGCTAGACTTACCATAGCTATTCCACCAGGCGACTGTTGTGCATGAATCAATAGAAAAATACAACCTTTAAAATAGAAACTGTTCAGCACTCTGCTCTTTATTTTGCATTTAACTGAACTGGGGGAAATGGGATGAAAATAACAATCTTGATCTTTTCTAACACAATCATTTTAAGAAAGAAACCTTTCGAGCACTTGTATTTAGAAATGGTACATGGGTACTGAATATGTATCAGAAATGTTAACGCTGCCCCCAGCCGATATGGGTCAGAGCCTAAATATAGATGTCAGCAAAATACAGCAATCAACTGGAAATTCATAAATCAGCTTCCACACCCAATTTTGACACAGCAGATGGAGAAGCCTTTTGGGGTTTTTTGGTTGGTTGGTTGTTTTGTGGGGTGGGGGTGTTTGTTTTTTGGTTTTGTCAGGGTTTTTTTTTGGGGGGTGGGTTTTTGTTGGTTTGGTTTATTTTGTTTGTTTGTTCAATCACCTATAAAACCTTGTTCTCACAAAAATAGAACACACTGAGGGGCTGTGGGTACTGCTGGCAAGCACTGCCTCACGCACATTCTGGTTTCCTAGCAGTTCTGTAACAGCTGCATGAAATGATTAGTCCAAAATACTGAATTCAACCCCAGATCCAAATATTTCAATTTGAATAATTTTAAACAGGTTTTAGGCTAAAGCAGAGGAGGTGTGACCATGAAGAATTTGATTTCTGTAAGCATACCAAAGTGATTTAAGCAAAAATAGGTCAAGAAAGGAGCAAGTGTGCAAGACCTGAATGTATCTTGCACCAAACCATGTACCAAACCTTCTCCTCTTTGGTCATGAAGAAGTTTTGAAACTGGTCTCACCTCTGAGTCAATTTGCCCTTATTAATGAGCACTCTGAGGGAATTTTTTTAAATCTATCCTGAAGCTATTCTGCTCCAGGTAAATATCCTGTAATATTATTGAGGTTTGAGTGTCAGAAAGAATGACTTTATAGCTCTGTGGCAAGAACACTCCAGAGGTGGCGAGACCAAAGTTCACTACTTCGACTGTGTATTGGAAAAAAAGACACTTTATGCCCCTTTTCCGCTTACTTTAGTAAACAGTACTGAGATTAATCTATTTTGAGAAGCTGAAGTCAATTTTACCTGATTTTATTTTCATTTTGGCTTGAAACCATTTGCCAAGTTCAACTGAAATTCACAAACCATCTCAACTTCTTTTTGCTTATTAAACACAGACTCAACAGTAAGAGAACTGCATCTTGCCCTTCCTTACTTGTAGCCAAATCCCTCTGAACACTTTTCAGGCTGAAAGCGAACAGTAGGCATTCTTCCTGGGAAGTCATAAACTTTCACAAGAATAACCAAACTGTAACTGCTCTGCAGCCTCTAACAATTAGACCTAGTGCTTGTCTCTAATTTAATTATACCCACTTAACCCAGTGATAAAATGAGATAAAGTACTCAAACAATATACACTGGTATATTAATAAGATTATTTCTGTCTTCTAGTACACTGAATGACAGAAGTTTTGGATACAAAAGCAATTTACACTCTTGGTGATGATGCACAATTTCTTTGCTGGCCTTGAAAATTCATTAAGTAAAATTAGACCAGTTGTGTTTTGCTGTAGAAGAAAAACTAGTAGCTATCTCATACGTACCTTTTCTTTTCCCTTTCTCTACAGTGTGAAACATCTAAATTGGAAGAAAGTGTACTGGAAAGTCAGAGTATCAGAAAACACTGAGTATATTTTAAGTGTTTTTCCTTCTGTAAAAATTACTTAAATTGAAATCAACCTTTGCATCAACTGTCACATCAACAGCGTGATCTCTTGACAAGGCACTCGGGGAGATCTGGACAGCCCTAGCTATGTCCACATTAGCCAACAGCGCAGTGCAACAGCAGCAGACCTGTAGAAAGAAAAGACAGGCACTGAGACTCACCCACGCTCGGTGGCTCTGGGTTTTGCTTCGGCTCTAGTGTGGCTCTTCGGTCAAGTGTCGTTGGTGGCTCTTGGTGTGCTGCTGAAGCACATCTTCCAGTTTGGTTCCACCCAACAAGAATCAGTCTGCATACTCCGGGACTGCTCCAAAAGTACACTCAAGCACAGCAAGTGGGGATGACCACGAGATTCCCTTAAAAAACTCTGTACGAACTAAATCACTAACATGGACATACCCAGCTGACAACAGTATTCGCTGTCGAATGACACCTTCCATCCATGAAAGACATTTCATTAAGGTGCAATAAATTTGCTAGTTCCATCTCTGGAAAATATAAGCCAACATTACTAAGTTACTCTAGTAGGCTACTGGAGTGACTGTTTACAAGTTAATCCCCCGTAACACAGATCCAGTGGTGAACAGTTTTGTGCTCATTCAGAGCACAAGGTGAACAGTCCTGATACTCCCATGAGGGCTATAGTTATTCCAAGATCATCAGCTGATCTCCTCCACGTCTTCAGAAAGTCACCATTCAATATTCTAACTCTAAATTCAAACTAAATAAAACATTTTTAATTTTTTGAGGGAAGAAAAAGAAGAGAAATGGATAAGACATCCACAAGATTTAATGACATAATGGTAACTCTATTAGGACATCAAAATTAATTTCAGTTTCCCTGAGGTATCTTATTTTAATTAACAAATCCATGATCCTGCTCTATTAATTAGCATACTGAAAGAATAATAAGTTTCAGATGAGCTTAATTCTAATAAAGCTTTTCATCCCCTAAAAAAATAATGAAAGGAATTAAGGATCTCAATCCAATTTGTTTTCCACATTTAGTAGCAATGTTTGGAAATTCCACCCAATTCTACAGCACAACTATTAGTCATTTCTTTTAATTTGAAAATGTTTTGGTTTTGCATTTATTGCATTTCAGACATTCTACCTATCAAAGGGATGGCAGTGGCCCACTAAGAAAAGTAATTCTTGCAGGATACCAGGTAATTTTGTTTTTCATATTATTTCCTACTATTAAAACTGATAACCAATAGGGATAACATACGGATTTTTTTTAAATCCTTATCCACCGCTGACTTTCAAAAAAACCCACGCAACAGCAGTTACCCATTAGCATCCCAGCTGGGTCAAATAAAATTCTAGGAATGTATCTGGGACACCAAGCTGCACAGTAGGTGTTTTGTGCCTCAGTTTACCTGGACCATCAGTGGTCAAATTACTGGTCAAATTATGCATTTTTATAGACATGCTAATTCATTAGTGTGCTCAAAGCAGATCTGAAAAAAACTGATTCTTTTTTCCCAAGTCTGTTTTATGTTCCTCTCCCCTTGTATCACAGTTCACTTACTGGTGAAAAATCACAGCAAGTTTTTCCATTTGTTTCTGATTCCCAAAAGCAACAAATTTGTACTTTAGATTCCTGCAAAGCACTTTGCAGATTCCTTGTTACATGAAGTAAAAGGAGAGAAGAAAATATTAGCAAACCACCAAAGGTGTAGGTTAGCAAAATAAGCTAAGGAGAAAATTTCTGCATAGATGAAAATGTATTGATGCTCATAATTTCAGAACTGCTTATCCTGTAAAGACAGCCTGCTTCTTTGACCTAGCACCATCTGTAAAACAAACCACAGCAAAAGAGGACACCAGGAAGTTACACCTGCACAACTTTTCTAACTAGCATATCTTAACAGCTTTTTTCTTGTATTTCAGACCAGCAGGTTAAACATTTTCAATGCTTTACTGAAGAACAAAAGCCAAAACAGTTATTATGTAAAAGAAAAAAAAATAGAATTAATACAATATGTAGAAAGAGTAGAGCAATTTAAAAATATGGGTTATAATGGAAAGTGCATGTGAACTTCACTAATACTTCCGCCAGCTCTGTCGCTGCACAGCCCCTCTCTTCCAGCAATCGTGGAGGGGGTGGGGTTGGCAGGAACTGCTCTATGCCCGTAACATGATGCTCTGATAGTTAAAGGTGGTCCTGCTGCCTCCCCATCTCAGCTCCCTTGGGTTTGACCTGGGCTGTTGTATATCCCATGGGATCCCTAAGTGACAACCTGGTGCTACATTGCCTCTAATGTGTGCAGGAAAATGATGGATATTCTCTCTAAAGATAATAAGAGCATGGAGAGTTCATTATCACAGACAGCAACTTTTTGCAAGAATATCTAAAGACCTTAGCTATGTTTGCTTTATTTTCATTTTCAACCTCTTTCCATCTCCATGTGGTACGTTGAGGAAGCCTAATTAGCAGGTCCCTCTCATATCTGTGGTTTTTCCTCAAATACCTGATAGCAATCATTCTTTGTGTTTATTTTCAACATTTTGTGTCCTAGGCACATAAAAGGAGGAGGATGTTTCTCAGCAAAAACGATTAACACACTATCATCTTATCATTTGTCTTTTCTAAAAGCTTTGTGAGGCGTTTGGTAGTTTACTCAAAAGAGACACAATAGTTAATGGAAAAATTTTTTCTCAACAAAATAGGGATGTTCTTTCAGAGACTCATTGCTCAAATAATTTCTCTTCTTGGAACAACCTTAATCATGGAAGACTGAGACCATGGAGGCAGGGAACATCCTTACTCCTTGCTCTATGTTTTTGAATGAGGATTCCAACATCTCAGGGTTGAGATTTTCGCTACAGTGGGGATTGGCACAGAAGAAACCATTCATTTTCTAAAAAAAAATAGAATATTTCCATAATGGGGGGTCATAAATTAATTCTTAATAACAGACTAAATAGCATCTTAATCATCCTGTGCTTGCCAACTCTTATACTTATTGCATACCAGGTAAAAGTACAGAACACACAGGTTCCAGATTTGTTCAAAAGAATGGGAAGTTAAAATAAGATACCCCCCTTGTTAAATGCACACACCATTTTCATGTAGTAATTATACTAATTTACTCTAATACTTACAGTTTAAATACAGTAGACAGAGACAGGGGAAGAGTTAGTATACCAAAACCAGAAAATTTAATGAATTATAGCAGCAAGAAATGAGAATAATCAAATATTGGATGAAATTCTGCTCTCATTTACTCCAGCATAATAGTTTATTCTGGTGACTGGCATGTGAATGTGGCCTCTTCTATATTTTTTTTTATACAAAGAATTATATATTTTATAGACTCCAACATTTGGTTAATGGTTACTAAATCTGGCATTTACAGAGACATTAGGAAAGATGCTATTTATTTGCAATTCTATTTCCCTCACAGTGAAACGTGGAATCCATACAGCTGTACAATGAAGATGATTAGAATTGCTAGAAATGAAGGCCTCCTGGGAAAAAAAAATATCAATAGCATAGTTTAACTACATGAACCATAATTGCATTATTAGCTCTGCTGTGCACTACCACAGGAAAGCTAATGACATGATTCTGAAGAAGCTTTATAGATTATGGAAAACTATATAACCTCTCGCGCTCCCATTGACAACACAACTCATTTGAGATCCCTGCCATTATGGGAAGGAAAACTGCCTCATTTTTCACAAACCTTGTGAATATGTCTTTTCATGGATTTTAAATATTAACTGTATACATGCCCACGGACCAGTAGCTGGAATAACAAATAACCATTTGTTTAACCTTAACTGTGGCAAATTTAGCAGTGAATTGTGTTTTCAGTCCCAGTCCAACAAATAAACTGACTGTTGCAGAAGGAGCAAGGAAGAAGAGGTGCTCCACGCCCCAGACACGTGCTGGCTGCGTCTGAGAGGTAGAAAGAGGATTACTATCATAAACTGTCAGTGAAATGTCTATTTTTACAGAGTTATAAGTGTACTTACTGCTAAATCAATCTGCCTACAGTTTACTAGTGGGACTCCAGCTTAAAAGCAGAAGACCAAAATAATTTTCATCACATTTTGACAACATGCAATTGTTATTCCCAGTGAGTCATTCCCACTTTGTCTCTGTATTTTCCTCTCCCATCCAGTCCCCAGGTTGCAAAGACATAAATATATGAAAACCATTACTTTTTCAGTAGTTACTGAAATAGAAGAAATGCGTAATCAAGATTATTAAGTCTTGAAACACAAAACGATCCAAGACACAATCCTACAACACTGGGCCTGGGAGACATCTCATCTCCTCCATCACATTACACCCACCTTGCTTGAATAGCCAACTTGCACACGTTTGCTCTTTGGCTCCTTGGTGACCTGCAGCATTCAAGATGCATTTGTTTGTACTTTATGTATGCACTCAAAGGCTCCTGTGGGTCTGCCCGGATTGCTGCCAGTTCACCACCATACAAGGATCAGAGACTTCTTTTTTCACTGGGAAGGTTTAAAAGTGAATTTGTGGGCTCCATGGGAACTGCAAGAGAACTGATCCTGGGGTGTTTCCCCATCCACAGCTCAAAGGTGGGCATAATTCCCCGCTCACTGCAGGGGAGTTTGGGCTAGATGACCTCTAAAGGTCCCTTCCAACCTAAAGCATTCTATGATTCTATAATTCATTTAATCTATTTTCATCTATTTCATCACCACACCAAGCAACCCTGCGTATTGCCTTCGTGGTTCCTATGGATGTTCAGAGCAGGGCAGCCCAGCTTGTCAGTGCTTTCAGAGCACAGCACTTTGTAAGAGGGCAGGTTTGCTCCCTCTCCTGGGTACAGTAGTGCTCCTGCCCTTATTGGCACCATGAGGCCATAAAGGAACCAAGAGTACAAGGGGGAAGACTTGCCTTTAAGCTGGATATGTATAAGCAGGATAAAAACCTCCGCATAGAAAAAGAGCACTAATTTACCAGCGAAATGTCCTATCGTTACTTACACATTATCTTCTGTGTAACTTACTGCTGAGGCGACTTACCACTCTGCAAAGCTATTAATACATCATGCCCACTTCTGCTTGAGAGGGTTAGCTTATTGAAGGAAGCACTGAGATGCCAAATGAAATCATATAACAAGGGAATTCCTAAAAGGACATACAATTGTGATATACTCAAGATGTGGTGGATAAAAGTCTTATTTGCAGAGCTTATTGGTAAACAATGTTGTATGAATGTCTGGAGCTTTTTTACCTGGGTCCTGAGGAAACGTGCGTGTTTATAGTTTCCACTGTCAAATTCTGCTGGGTTTACTTATGTGTGGTAAAATGTTGCCATCAAGTGGCCATTTATTCAATTACAGAGCACCTCTCCCCTCTGGGGCAGGCTGCTTGCCTTGCCTTAGGCGACGACTTCCCACAGTTAACTGTCTGGTATGTAAATGCATTAACTCCGCTGCTACTAGTTATGCAATCACATTAGTCAAAACCACTCTTGATCCCAATTGCTCTGAATCTCCAAAAAGGAGGAGGAGTTTGAGGGCATCTCAATTAGCAGCATTTGACCTCTTTATTAAGAAGAGCCAGGCAGATGTTTGTCCTCTGTAGCTGAGGAGCATAACATGTAATTCTAATTCTACTAAGAGAAAGTATGTAGGGAAGCATGCATCTTAATGCTATCGTACATACTCCCTTACAAACCATAGGGGGCATTATGTTACCATGGTTTGTTCTTCTCATTCATCAATTTAGAATGATGTTCTGGTATTGTCATATTCATCAAGCTCTCAAAAGCCCTATATTTATACCAACTCAAGAAATAAATGCAGAAAACTATGTTCTACATATTCTGCTTTTTCAAGTCTTTTTCAGGACATCCCAAGTGTGGCATATGCACTGTTTGTTATTACCTGCAACTTAATTTAGAACCATTTACATAATCTGAAATGTGCAGATTAATCTGTAAAGTGCCAAAAATCTGTTGTTGAGGGAATGTACAAAGAAAGCAAGGGTCTGACCTTTGAGATGAGAAAGGCAATATAATTGCAGAGTCCTGGGCTCTGCATAGCATGAGAGTATTCCCCTACTGTTGGCTTGAAAAGAAATGCAACCGCAGGCATGATGGGAGAGGGTATGATGGCTCTGGTCCACCTGTGCCTTCACACAGCACATCAGGCACACACAGGAGAACCTGCAATCTGCAATAGCCAGCCAAGTTACTTTGGCTTTGTCTCCAGCTCCCAGCCAGTCTCCCGGTTCCCTGCGGTGTTGCGTGTAAATATCCACCACACAGCCAGCAAAAGCCCTGGGGACTGCCGGCAGGGTTGTGCCCTGGGTGCCACCGTGCGGGAGCCTTTGGGCAGAGTCACACTTTTGTTTCTACAACGGCATCGATTTAAAATATCACTATCCCTGTTCACCTCTCGTATGGCTGCATAACTGCCAACATGAGGACAGGGCTGTAAAATGGTGGTTTCCCTAAACCTTTTTTGGGTCTGCACTCCAGTTTACGAGCACAGCTCACACAGTCAGGTGGCTGCAGAGGGATGGTTAACATTCTAATCGTTACAGCTGCTTCCGAAGCCAAATTTCATAATCTTTACACGCCTTCTGCAGAAAGGAGGTTTGAGGATCTTGCAAACAGCAGAATTAAATGCAATTTCAAAATTGGCTCACAATTTTTGGTTACAGGCATTATCTTTAAGGCAGCAAGAAGGAAGCCTTTCAAAAGTAAAATTCACTGTGACTTAGCCCAAATTTAGGTAAAAAAGCAGGGACTAATTAGCAACCTTGGTGTTGAATCTAAACTTATTTTAAACTTTAGTCTAACAGGAAAATGTTAATTGAAGAACAGATCCTCATCTTATGTAACTGACTTTCCTTAGGTTAAGAAATATAGAAAAAACTAAAATGGGCAGATTTTGTAGTTTGTTTTAACTATAAATATTTAGACCACTTCAGAATGAATGCCACCTCTTGAGGATGAGGTTTGATACCCTGTATGGCATCAAGAGATCTCCACAGCTTCTTGTTCAAATAAGGACTTGCAGAAACAAAATACAGGAGAAATGGATAAGATCAAAAGTACTAGATTGTAAAATGGCACCTAAGGCTTGGGTTCGGGGGGGGGGGGGGGGGGGGGGGGAAGCGGAGTATCAGCCATTTTTATTAACAATCTTTAGGAAAATTCAAGCTTTTAGTATTCATAAACTCACTGCTAATTATAGACTGGCATCCTGAGGAGAGAAAAAGGAGACTATAATGAGAAAGGTAAAAACATTTTGTACTAGAATATGTTTTTCTGAACAAATTCAAAGAACAAACTAACCATTTGCTACTAAGATAGTTCCCCCAGTTGAGAACTGTACTCCATTTTTTTACTTCTGAAAAATTTGGCTTTGCTTCATACCATCCAGTTTCTCTCCCATTCCTTTTAGTACAAAGATCCCTCAAATGCATAAAGGATGCACTGATACTTTTTAGTCTATCTCCCACATCACGCTTCAGCAACCAAATGCTTGCAAGAAGCTTCTGCTGAAGAAAATAAAGCCAGCTGCATCTTTCTAATAGCCAACGCTGCCTGATATCTCTAATAAAGGTAAGGTGTGGCTGCTTACTGACTGTTATCCCCATGGTTTTTGCTATCTCACTAGCTATTTTGCTATAAAAAAATCTAATACGGTACTGAAAATGCAGCAGAAGACAACCTCTGGTGTGTGAGTGCCAGCTCCAGGAGCATCAGGAAAGTGCTGGTTGTATTTCACGGAGATGTAAGCGATTGAACAAGGAGAGAGTTCAGCGCTCTTGACACCTACAAAAACATTATCAAGAGAAAGAAAGGGAGATGGGGCCATCTAATTGTATAATATTAGAAGAATACTTGCATAATTACAGAGCTACAGTGACAGCTGCTTACAATGTCCGCTATCACACACTGCAGGTGGTAATTTATCCATAGGTTTCCCATTCATCTGAATGGAAAACAGCAGGGGGTGGCCTCTTGGCATCCCACATAATGGCAGACACTTTAAGCAACTACCATGCACTAGGTCCCCATTTTAATTTTGGGGAAAGGATATGGACTCGCCTATTGCTAAGTGCCAATTTTAGGGCTGTATTCTTTATTGTCAGAGATGTCACAGGACAAATATGAGACAAGCAGGGAACTCAAGTAAAGTTCCTAGGACTGTTTGTTGCAGACCCGATTTCTGGAAATTTCCCTTAAGATACATTCTCTATTGGGTGCGTTTTACAGGAGATGGTAAAGGAGAGCTGTGTCATTTAAAATTCAGGACTCTGAAATACCAGCAAGTGTGAAGACAACTGTTGGTAGTTTTAAATAATAATATATATCTTTAAATAATAATATATATCTATGAAAGCTTTCTTTGTTATTTTATTTATACCTCAATTATGTCACTTCTAAAAACACAGTTTGGAAAGAAGGGCATATCTCAGTGCATATCCTTTCACCTCCTTCATGCATATGAGTACACAAAATTCACCTCAGGGTCAGAAATCAAATGGTTATTATGGTTCCAGAAGGAACATCAGACATGCAGTGCTCTGTGGTGTCTCACAATACAGTCTCTTCATCTCTTCAGTTACCATCCACTCTTTATTAATAAGCAGTGAGCTCAAAACAGAGCAAAGCTTTAATCCTGTACTTCTTTTGAGCAGGATGATGTGCTATCCTCACTTGTTTACAGCCTTCTCTTAGTGGTGTCCACATACCGTATATTTATAGTAGTGTTTTCTTTATTTTTATTTCCATTTAAGAGTATACGTTTTCATGTTTTCCGTAGTGTATTTTAATCACTTGTTGAGCAATGCTATCACAGACTTATTGCTTCGGTCTTACCATGCTTGGTGAGCTGCCAGAGCTTCCAGAAATAACAAAAGCCAGTTGCAGCCATGCTGATTATTCTCGGTGCCATTAGGAAAAGCTGGCAGACTCACTTTGTCACTTTTGCAGCTGGGTGGCATTTATGAGGTGTGTTTCATGTTCTCACAGCACTAACTTGCATCACAGAAAGGCACAAAACTATCATTTTAATTGGAGTAATCATAGGTATCATTCTTGCCACTGTATATTACATTAAGTTAATGAACTTTGGGAGATACACTTGAACACATCATCGCGATCAGCCCAATTCATTATAAACTGTATGCCTCATTTACATGGGTTCCTAGTTTATTTTACTGGGGATGGGGAATATGCATCCTCTGCAATCAGCTCAACTTTTTTTCTTCCACACACAAATTATTACTTCTGAGAGACAAGCTGAAGTGATAGAGGAAACAAAACAAGCATAAAAGGAATATATACTTAGCCTAAACTGGTACTGTATTCAAAATTGGACTGCTAAATATGAAGGAGGCATAAAATAAGGGTTTGGAAAGCTTTTTTTTTTTTCATCCTTTTACTTACATATTTGTCATGGGGAGAGTGAGGCAGCTTTTCCTACCATCCACCAGTACTCTCCTCTGGAAATGTGCTCTCCAGCAGACTGCATGCAGGAGGGATCCCTCCTTGCAGCTTTTGGTTGTTTCCCTGCCCCCCTTCACTTAAAGCTCAACTTGATTTAAAATGAAAATAATCACAGCTGGTTTAGAGTTAAAATTAGCTTGAAGGAAAAAGGAGCATCTCAAAAAGAAAAAAACTACAGAACAGTCACTCTTCACTACAGCTTTCTCTGAACAATCCTGTCCAACAGTTGACTAAGGAACTCTCCCATCTATACCCTCTTCTCATTTTACTTGCTGTGCCACGTATATGACATATTATTTCTGAATCAGAACCCACTTGTGCATTTTTGTGTGGTGTATCTGAGACCACTATTGATAGAGACCTCTGCAGAGCTTTGTAAGGCCATTTCAGAGACAGAAGCAATGCCTTCTCTATCTGCTGCTTTTCCTTGGAGTTGTCAACCAGGCCACCTAGAAACTCTTCTGCTCTATCAGATCTTGCGTTTCTTTATGTCACACATTTGTCTTTTTCTATGAAGCCAGCAAGTAGCAAAGATTTTGCAGCTTTCATAATTTCTATAAATTCTTATTAAATGTAAGCATTTAGAAAATACAACTGTCATAGCTCTCACAGCTCCAAGGGGAAATTTTTTTAGCAGAGCAACTCCAGGGAAACAGTCATGTACAAAGTATGAAAACCTCAGATAATTTCAAGTGCTCTTTCATCAGAAAGCTGACTCAAGTCCATCATGTCACAAAATTAGCAAGCAGCTGTAGCTATCATGCCCATGCACTACTCCTTGATAAGACTGTCTGTGAAGATGATGAGTAGAACATACAGGTCATGATGACAACGTGCATCTACTAACTAGCTCACATATTAACTAAAGCTAACAACTGTAAATCAGCCAATGAAGTATTTTGTTCCCAAAACCAAAGACATTTTTTCTTGTTTTGTCAATGCTTCCACAAACATTAAAGAACATACATTTTTTGGTTTTTTTTTTTTTTTTTCCCTAGAAATGCAAGCAAGGAAACTTAAAGGTGTTATCTTCTGATTTTCACATGACCATGTTATATCTCTTTCTCCTTAGGAGCCATTAATAAATGAAAGAATGGACAATTATAATTGAAAGCATTAAAATTCCCATTATGGTATGGATCACATCCTCCTGTTCTAAGGATAAACAAAACCTGCAATACCCAGAAGCATTAAATGACCTCAAGCTCTTATCCCAACCCCCATGTTAAATGAAAGCTGGAAAATTTCTCATGTAATGGGAGAAAAATACCCTCTGTGTGGGAAAGGAGTGCAGCCTTGTGAAAGAGAGCACAGCCTGCAACACTGTGGTTTCGAAGAGAGCACGCACCCATGCCTATGCAGGAGGTATTTCAGGGTGTCCAAGGATTGATGCAGGGAGTGAGTGCTGTGCAGAGCAGCCTTACACCAGCACTGCTGTACTAAGACCAGAAGCATAGTTAGGATTGCTTATTATCAGCAGAATTAGAGCTCCCTTTTAAGCACCTTGAACTTCAAATCTTGTTTTCCCACTAACTATTTCTGGTACACTTTTTGCCTGTAAATCCAAGTGCTAGATTAAGTCCGTTTACTGTTCTCTTTCCAAACAACTGCTTACACCAGGGCTGTAGGTTTTTGTAATCATCTAGCAAAGAGGGAGGGAACAAGGATCGCAACAGCAGCAAGTATTTGCTTTTACATGTAGAAGCCATGATACTCTAAAAATACAGCTCACAGATAAATACAAGCGAAACACTAGAGATACTGTGGCTATACCTAAATCTCAGTTGCTGTCAAGTGCTCTGTCATCCTAAAGGTGACCCAAACACACAGTCTTGTAGGGTGGAGATTTCAGCATATCCTGACTTCTGCTAATCTTACCAGTGAGGCAGCATGAGCTTTTGTATTCTCAAAAATTTAGTATCCATCTGCACACTCTTGCCCCCTTTGCACATTTTGTACAGTAATCTGAAGATGAGAATATTACTTGGTTATAAGACAGTGGGTGGATAAGAGTAAAAAAAATATTAAAATGGATGATGTGAATAATTAAAACCACTTTTCTATCTACAGAAGGAACAGAAACCACAAAGATGAAAGTGAGGTCGCTTGTTTTATGAGTTGCCTAGCCAATCAATACCATCCGTCAGCAGCAACTGTATAAACACATCCCCTCAGCAAAGCCTTTGTAGAGCCACCTGCACCCTGATCCAGACTGAACCTCGGTGACATTTTAAACATTCTCACGAGAAGTTTTCTTCATTCAGTGAATACAACATACTGCATGGCTGAGCAAATTACTGGAACATATGCAGTGGTAGTTTAGGATTTTCAAGCAGCGGTTTAAGTTGTTGGGGTTTTTCTAACCAGTGCTTTCTTTTAACATTTGAAACCCCCATATTCATTTCCATCCATGTTCCAAACGGATTTGTCAAAACTTTTGCATACTTTGCAGTTTGAGTCACAACAGGCTAATTCCCCAACCACTGTAAATCAGTTTAGCTGCACTGAACTCAGTGGAGAGAGGTGGATTCAATCTAGCTGAGGATTTAGGCTATTGCATTTTAAAGCTTAAAAAAAACCAAAAGAGCATCTTGAGCAGTTATTTATTATTGAGCTATCAGGTTTATTTATTTTTGTGCAATGTTTGACAGAGTCATAGGAATGAATTGTCATTGCAGGAAGCAGGGGGTTATACACACAATTCTCATTAACGGTAGTATTTTTCTTGGGATTTTGCAATGCCAATGCCATCTAATCAGTCCTAACTTTCATGCTTCCGCATGCACAAACCAGAAGGGATAGGACTTAAGGAAGGTGAAGTGAAATGACTATGCAAAAAAACCCCCAAACTGATTTCATTGCTGAACTTCACAATCCCCAAGCAATGTGAACCACAATACTTAACAACATTTCACACAGAATTCAAAGCAGTCATTACCTTATCCAGTCTGCTCTGAGTCTCCAGGTTTGCCCTGTGGAGTCTTTTAATATAAAGATAGACTTTAATATAAAAGGTCTATCTTGAAAATCTGTTTAAAAGTTAAACTTCTGCCAACAGAAAATTTGTTTATTAAAGATACTATTTACTTTTTTGTTTAGGCCTGAAATCAGCAGGTGTTTTTTCCTTTTCTTTAATGACAAAACAACAATAACCCACAACCGCTTAATGCATATGCATAAAAGGAAAAAATCACATTGCATCACAGTTTCCTCCTCCTGTTTTTCCAGAGTGCTGTTTAATTTTGCAGCTCCATTCTCACATTGTGCAGTGGTTGTCTGGAATCAGGGTAATTCAGTGCACAGAGGAAGAACAGAAATTAAAGAGGTTGAACGAATGATATAAGAAGTATTTTCTATTAGCCTTTTTATTTTCCTTCTTGGATCAGTCATGCACATGAGAATACTGGTGCCATGGATTCAACAACATTTAACTTTTTCTTCCTACACAACATTGGCAGATTCCTCACCAAAACTTTTACAATCGGCATATATGCTTGATTCTTAGATACTGGCATTGTCATCCATAGGTGGTTTGCCATAATTGGTCTTTAAAGTAGGTGACATTACAATATCAACGGTGACACTGGGACACAGAAGGGGCAGAAACCCAAGAGGAGAACACAGGCAGATCTACCAAGCATTCATGTGAAACTTTCAGTATTTCTTTCCCCAAGCTCAGTTAAGAGACAGCATTCATTAGTAATTCTTTTTGCCATCAAGGCCAGGAGAAGGAAAAAAAACAAGCAGAACCAAATGGTGAAAGCATTAATTCACAATGAATTTTGGCAAAGGAAAAGTCCAAATTTCTTTACCTGCCTTGAAAGTGAAATAAGCAACAAAGTCTGACTTCAAAGTTCTGTAGATGAGATCCATTGGTAAGACAGAAACTGCTGTAGTTGCACAAAACAGTCAAAATATTTGATAGCACATCTTTTGCTTCCTTAAAAAGTGTAGTTTTAATGAAATTGAAATATTTCAAACAGACGTTTGCACAAAGCGATATACAGTGCATCCCATAAATCTCCATAGGAGATATTAAAGGAGGAAAGGGAGTTAAACCATGAAGAGCACATCAGAAAGCTTGTTTTTCGAGTAAATGTCAAAGGAATTCATTGCCAATATAGTGAGATTATTAGGCTCCATACTGGTTAAGCAACCCTGTGTGCCTTGCCTACACAAAACTTCCAGTGCAGTAACCACCTAATAATTCATTGGTAATGTCTCAAAAACCCAAAACAAAACAAAACACCCTATAGGCAGAACATGCAAAATCTCCGTATAAATCAGTAATTATCTTTTTCAATGCACTCCCCAGAACAGAAAAACATTACTGGAAGCAGGGGCTAAGCAAATACCTCAAATTCTGGCCTCTTTTCTGACCTTACCAAAAGTGTAATACAACATAACACTTTTTTTTTTTTTTTTTTCTTTTACTTTTGGTTTGTAAAAATGTTGTGGAAACAGCTTATTCAAGTTTAGAATAGCTTTTTCTAGCTCGGGAATCTTTGTTCCGATGGGCATCTTCTGGCATCAGGCTCTGTCTGCACAGAGCACCCGCTGGCACAGGCGCAGAGCCTGGATTGTTTTGGCGTTAGGTTAGAGGGCATAAACATTGCTGGCTTGAGGGGAGTGTTTTCCTGCAAAAGCTATTGTTAACTTTCCACTGTATAGCTGAGAGTAGTGTACAAAAATCTTACTTTCTTCTAACGAAATAAAATAAACATTGGGAAAAAGCACTAGAAGATATTTTCAAACTGGAACAAATTCAAAGACGCTGCTGCCAAGATAATACAACAACATGTCTTACCTGATCACATCCCACTGTAGGATAAAATCATTTTGAAAAAGCACCTTTTTCTGTCACCTTGTCTGACAAGCTTTATGTATTTTATTTGTATGCAAGTGAATGGCAGTTTATTGTGTCCCAGAGGATGAAGTATTAATGATCATTTGCTCCCTGCTGTGTGGCCTGTCATAATTTTGCAGGAAGACTGACAGAAGTAACAACCAATCAGTCTGTTAATACTCCCTGGCAGTGGCCACTCAGTCCATTTTAATCAAGGTCCTTTGCCAAATCCTTAGGTAATTTTCATTAAAAAAATATGATTTTTTCATAGCATCTGCAAATTGCTAGATAGAAGCAGACTAAACAAACTGTATATTTCTTTTGTGTAGCAGTCAGACTTCTATCTCAGCAGGTGTTTTCTGGAAAAAAAGACTTCCAATCTGAAAGCCCATTTTGGTCAGCAAGAATCAATCTCTAAAACATTCAGCAATTTGTTATATCAATATCTTAACATGGTGAATTCCTTGCAGCATATAAGAATTAAATGCAGTTCTGACAAGTAAATAGAAGGCAGAATTTTTAAAAATTATAGTTGAAAGTCAAATGTCAGAAAATCCCACAGATTTGTACAATGTGATGTCATTCATTTCTCTCTTCTCTGCAATGCTGCCTGCTTCATTTTACCTTGAGACTTGTGGAAAAAGCCAGCTAAAGACAGTTGTTACCAACTCTGACACACAAATAACCTTACATTTTATTAGTCATTTTATATCATACAGCCCCATGGTAGATGCGCTCTGAGCTATTAAAAAAAAGTTTCAAGAAAATGATTTCTGAGTGTTTGCCGAGCACAAGGTACAGATGATTACAGAGGAGATTAGCAGATGTTGGTATCGACAGTCAGTTGCCTTGCCCTCCCCAAGAAGCGCTGTGTTTCTTTCCAAGGAACGGCATTTTATTCTTATTCACACAGAAACAATACAGAGTCCCAATATCCCTAGAATTAGCCTGAAAGCAAAATCCTGACATGAACGATCCTGGTGAAAAAATTATATTGGGGGGAGGGAAACTTAAAAAAAAAAAAAAAAAAAAAATTAAAAAAATAATATCCGTGACAGGTGCGCATCAGCTTGAGACAAACCCTGCCTCCTGGGTGACAGATCGGTTGTGACAAGGTGCGACACGCCTGACGGACCCTACCTGAAAGAAGCAGCATTACCAGTTACCTTCACATGGTGTGCTTCTGAGACCTAACGACAGTTAATATCACTCAGGTGTTGCAGCTATAACATTTTGATGTAAATTAAATAGATATATTGCATCAAAGGCATTTGTATAAATGGAATAAGAAAGGGAAAGATACTTGTTTGCTGCCTGCTGTTCTTTATATGCAAATCTTAGTATATTACATGGCAACATACTTGCCTTCCATAGCCACATAAATGTTTTACTGTTTTATGAGATGTTTGCAATAAATGTGATTGATGATGATTTTTTTTTCATAATTGCCTATTAGAAATACACTATTTTGGTGACAAATCCTTAAGGGATATCTCAGTTTCAAAACTGAAGAGAATGCGAGGTACCTGTACTAGGAACTGGGTGGTGCTGCTAACAAATGTCAAAATGCACATTCAATCTGCTGGTTAATTTTACTCATACATTTCTTTAAGCTTGTTAGCATCCTTTCCAGGTTTACTGAGTTTTGCATTTCAATCAGATACAAAGATGTATAAAAATACTGCTACTGTACCTTAGGGCAGGCAAATAGCTTTAAGCTGCACACACAAATAGTCACAAGGGTGAATAGCTATAATTATATTGGAGTGCATCCAAGAAATCAGCTATTCTGTTTATATTTCTTGCCTCTTTGAATTTATGTGCACTTCAAGCAAACATACTGTAAACTGATTTTAATCCTAAGACTGTTGACCTTAGTATTGCAGCTTATTGACTATTTTTCATGCAATTGCTGTTGTGCTCAAAAAGATATACATGTCTGGGTAAAAATTTATAGCAGGAAAACTCCTGGCCCATTTGTAAATAATACTGGAAATCAGTAATAGTTACTTTAAAATGCAAGATCATTAAAGATCTTTGGCCTACAGTTTTAAATCCAAATTCTGTCCCGAGTAATTCTGAAATTGGTAGAGATATACAAACAGAGACCAACTCTATTATTTTGATACACATAGTCATTTTGAAATGCTAGGTATCGGCAGGATTCTTCCAGAACAAGTCACATCAGAGGGTGGAGACAGCTGCATGAATGCTCTAAAGGTCATACATGGATTTGCACTCATTAGTGGCCCTTGTAATATATTTGTCAGAGGTTCAGCTCCATTGTTTACATCAGATCTCTCCACATATAATAAGTGGCAGGAAAGCAGGAATATAGCTCTTGGCATCAAGAATATGAATTACCTTCCAGGAGAGTACGCAACTATATCCCTCTTATCTACATCCTGTTCACATAAAATCATAGTAGTATGCATAGGCAAACTCATGTTTTTGTGTTGCTACTGAACTACGTTCAGGACCCACTCCCAGTCACGGCTTTGCTTTGGCTGTTGTTGGGATCTAGTGCTTTGGTTTTCCCAACATTAAGACATGAACAATGAGAATTCTTTTTGCACCACTTTGAGATCTAGCAGTCAAAATTGCTAGGAAAGTATTACTACTGATGAAAATGCATCATCCGCTCATTAGCAGTGTCCACAAAATATCAGTAACATATCAAGAAAATCAATCGGCAAATGTAATATTCAATAAGTATGCAAATAATCACATAGGACAGAAAAATCTTCTGCAACATTAAACGACAACAAAGTAATTCAGTACCATTTATCAAACTTTTCAAATACATATATGGTTCAGTTAACTCTTTCTAGTTAAATTATAGCAAACAAAAATAGTGATTGTAAGATAGTAAATGAATGGAACCAAACCCAGGACTTTCACATCTGTGAATTATTAGTCACAGATTTCCATAACAATACATTTTTTTCTTCTAGGTTAATTCAATTAAGAGGAAATTTGTCCAATTTTTTGCCAAATAAATTAGATTTAACATATTAACTTGGGAAGACATCAGAGGAAATTTACTGGGATCATTAGGCTTAGGAAATTAAGTTACAGAAAATTGTGCTTCCTTGTAATAGATTTAAGCAGTAATATTTAGCAGTCTGCCAAAGATACACATTTCTCATACAAATAGATATCTCATGACCTGAAAGAGCCACTACCTCTTCACAGCACCTGCAGTCATGATTTTGTAAAGGAAGCTCCTACCTGTGAGAGCTTTTAAAATATCTAGAGAACTCAACAGAATGGCAGATAATGTTAATTGCATCCACAAAAATGAACCACTTGCCCATTATCTGGGGTAATGATAAGTGGGGGTACTCTGAATAACTAAAAAACTTGGGTAACATGCTGAAGAGCATGAGCAGCAAGACACTCAAGGCTGGTTGAGTGGGTGCATTTGCCCTCTCAGAGCTGTGCTGGTCCTCAGCACTGGCTCCTGAAGCACCAAGGCACCCAGCACCAAGGCACCTGGCACCTGCCCTCCATGCTCTCCAGTGGCCAGGGCAGAGGAGGACAGCCAACCTGGCACACTCAGCACGCAGCCATTGCTGAATTCACAGCAAGATTAGTCCACAACCCAGACAAAACTCCTATGATAACTAACAGTATGCATCAAGGTAGAGAGGTGCAAATCCATAGCCTGGGAGGCTTGGGATGTATTCTGGTAGGCTACAGGTGTGACCAGGAAATGTAGGGTGACTTACATACATAACACTTTACGTAAGCACTCCTACAATGCTACCTTTAAGCATCTTCTGGTAACAAGTTAAGCAAGGTGTCCCCTATGTAACTGTTCCCTTCTTTCCCCATGTAGAGAAGCACACCAAGCAGCCTTATTTTGTAGAAACTCATGTGTGAATACATTATCTCCTATTGAAAAAGAACAACGTCAAAGAAATAAGAACAGGTAGGAAGTAATTTTCTTGCCTTGTAAGGAGGTTCAAGACCAAACCCTTTTCCAAATTAGGCAAAGGAGGAACCCTACCTTCCCATGGGCGTATCCAAGGCTGTGACAGCCCAGAGCTATTCCTAATCTGAATTAGGCCTAGTTCAGTATCCTAGGGGAGAGAAGGTGGTAGGTGGTTACAACTATTTCTTACAGCTCAGAGGTTGCAATAGGAGAGACATTAAGAATTCTCAATCTAATCCCCAACCTAAATAGGAAAAGAAGAATTTGAGCTGCTGAGTCCTTCTCCTGAGCAGAATGACAAAACCACCTGGATAGTGACCTTTTGGGAGAGCATTGTCAAGTCTCATTAAATTCCATTCTAGAGGTACAAAGGTTTTCTAAAAAGCATTGGTGTATCTGCATCATATTCCTACAAATACTTGATATCTGAAAACTTACCCCTGGCATGAAATTTAAAAAATTGATTAAAAATTCTTAACATGAAGCAGAAACTGGAAAGGTTTGTCGTGATGATCCTTATTTCTAGCAGGGAGGATATTGCTCCATATGAATTCCTTCCTACCCAAGTGATTTATTCTGTCCATATAAAGATTGATCCAAGTAGGAGAACAAAGTGGCAGCCTCCTCCTGATATCACATGCATAGTTAAAGCTCCAGTGAAACGTTGTCTGGTTTCTACAGCTAAATTTGGCCTAAATATCACAAATAAAGAATTTCTACTAGCACAAAAGCACCAAGGGGTACAAAACTAGTTTCCTAATCTAAACACTTAGATAAATTGGGATCACACAATCACTAGAAGTCTATCCAGAAACAGCAGTGCAGACTCCACAGAACATCCTCAGCCTTTACTGCCTAAATTTACACCTCTGACTTCAGTACCTCGTGCTGGCACCGGGGCACTGGACTGGGAAGAGACATACCTGTGTTCAGAGGAGGGGAGAAAATTCAGCTCCCAGTAATTAAGGGGCTTTATAGCAGGCCTTATCTGTGGCCCTCAAATAACTTCTCATAGCAAGGCCACTCTGGAGCACTGTTGCAGAGACAGCTTTCAGCAAACAGGAAGAAAGCAAGACAGACCTGTACCAAGTGATCTCAACTGCACTTGGGCCAGTGTTTGTGGACAGACTCAAGATTTACATTCCTCTCTTCCAGGGCTATATCAAACACCGTAACTGGAGCTGTTACTACTTCCCTTCTCTACGCCTTCCTTTCTTCAGACAAATTGTCTTTTGCCTCTTATTGCTCTCCCAGTTAGCAAGTAGATAATTTGATTTGCAGAAGAACGCACAGAGGACTCCTAAAGTGGCTTATTTCAAACTACTAGCAATATCAAAATAACACTCTAATGGGCAACCTCAGCTCCCAGAAGAGTTTGTTTAAGTGTGATCCTGCAAGTATCAAACAAATAGCACTTCATCAGAAGTGCATAAGATGGCATTTGAAGAAGTGGTGCAAGCCATGGGTTTAAAATTCTTTATTTGGTAATAACAAATAACAATAATTTGATGATTGAAACATTCTGGTATGTCACACTGGCATAGCTGCTAAACAGACAGAACAGCAGAAATGTGGTATGAGGGCTCTTTTTTCCTCCTTTCCCTCAGCAGTATTTCTAAATATTATGTTTGTATTTTCAGTCCTGTTTTCATCACTGCCTTCAAGCTGAAATACTTGGTGATATCTAGAAGTGCCCACTTAAGGAGATGGACAGAAATGGGTGGGTTTCTCTGGCTTTCTTTCAAATTCTGGAATTGAGAACTAATGTTTGAGAATACAATTGGAGGCTATGAGGCTGTGTGAAAGCAGTAGATTATCCTTGGTAATTTTAGGCTCAGCTCAGTCATATTCTGAAGATGTGCTTTTTTTGATTACAGATTGACTGTATGGCTACAATGCACAGGGCTGTAAATGCTCTTATAGTTAAAGGTACTTCACCCATCTAGTAAAAAAAGTATTTTCAATCAGTAAGGTTGCAAAAGCAAGTGCAACATGAGAATGGGATCTTCTAGGAAGACGGCCAGCCAAGACAGTGTAAGTGAAGACTAAACTCTGGCCTGACATTCTGCAATCCTTTCCTTCTGCCATATTTATTTAAAAAGATTCAAAAGAGTCAAGATAACAGAAGCTGCTTAGCAACAAGGACTATCCTACTAGGATACCCTAGGATATTTGACTATCCTAGGGCAAGGATAGTCAAAAAGGATCTTCCTTTTCTGATGCTGCTGCTAATTTCCTACTCTTCTTGTCCTGTGTCTAATGATCCACTTCCCCAATTGAAAAGAAAACAGGTCTAAAACAAGTACCTGGAACATGTACAAGCACCATAAGGATTTGTATAATTCTTTAGTGTCTTGTGCTTGGATAACAAATAACTGACAAAGAGCAGCACAAAAAGGAAAAGAACCCAGCACGGGGTGGCATTTTTTACAGCTGATCCATATTTTGGAGCTGGGCAGGTAGAAACCGTTCAGCTGGAAGACTGCCCAACTAAATTATGCTGGGCATTTAATTGGCTATTTGACCAGTAGTTCCCTTCTTATCTGCTGCAAAGGGAACAAGCCACTTTCTGCTTCTCTCATCCCAGCCGAGAGAGAACTTTTCTGTACCTTGCTTAAGATACCTGGTGAAGAGATCTGTTATTTTTCAGCTAAGAACCCACAAGAAGGAATATTTTAATGAGTGTTGGTTGCATCCCTGAATTTTGTGAAAGGCTTGCTTGAAACTACTTTAAACATCAACTTCATCCCATATAAAATATCAGCTCTACAGCACTTACTCCTAAGCTTGTACAGCTGTGGCTTTGACCCTACTGGAGCAGATGGTGTAGATGGCTTAGCATATATTTTCAGGATATCCATGTAAATAAAAAGCACACTTTCAAATGAATTTCTTTATTATTACTCCTTGCAGCATTGGTGGTTGGTTAGGGAGAAAAAACAATACTTAAAGATTCAAATTTTCTAGACATTTTAGTAGTGTCCTAGAATATATATCGCGGTCTGTAAAACCATTCTTCACATTTGATGAATATACTTACAAGTGACCATCTGGAAATTATCAAAATTCACGGGAAATAGAAAATATATACAGAGTGTGGTTTCATTATTCCCCACACTCCGGTATCATCTCCCGTATTTAGAAAGACAGAACCGCTCATTTATTTATTTTTAAAATACTTGAGCAGAAGATTAAGCTCTTAGAGAGGATGACTAGAATATAATGAACCAAACCAGACAATAGTGCTTTTCTACTCTTGGCCATCACCTCCCCCTTCCCGGTGCCATGTCCCTATTATAAAAACAAATGCCACTATCCCCATGCACTAAGGTACAGGCTGTCTCACAAGATACTGTCATCCCTGGTGAGCTCAATTTGACAGTTTGCCCATGCAACTCAAATAATCTGTGGCCTAATGAAAGCTTTGCTTTTTCTCTCTCTAATTATCACCTCTTTATTGACATGTATTCGGAGGCCTGATTCAACCTCCTCACTCCAGTGCTGTGCTAAATATTTTCTTTCTTTTAAGGTTTACAAAATACCTGGTATTATTGCAAAACATCGGCTAAAACAGTGAAAAGTATAATTTCATTTTGGGGCTGTCTTTTACTGGAATAAAAAAAGCCCAACAGTTTTCACACAATTACTTTAGGCCTGTGGGGATTGATTCATTAAAAAAATAACTTTGTGGCTTCCATGGTTTGATGCCAGTAGAATCATTAAAATAATGTGTCTTATATTTCTTAATATGAGAATTCTCATTAACATGATACATCCACTATTACCATATTCATCTCAAATTTGGTGCCAACAATTTCCAGAGTGACTTCCCGTATAAAAAGGGTGATTGGAGAACTAATAATTGAAACAGACATTAACAAAGACAGTTTGATTATTAATAACCAACCCCAGTGCCTTCCTATGGTAGCTTAAGCATGAATTGTTTTTTTCTACCTGTAACTTTTATTTTTCTATGAAACTTTGAAAATAAATAATGAAAAGCTAAACAGTTACTGTAGGTCAAAGCATACAGAAAAAAAGTTTTTCTTAACTACTTTTATTTTACTCTTTAAAGGAAGAATGCGTATTTCAGGTAGCATACACAGAGTAGCTTTGCTTAAGAAACTGTCTCAAGGTTCTGTAAATTTTTAACAGTGCCCTTTATAAATGTTTCAGGGGCTATAGAAATAAGACAGGCCTATAAGAAGTTTAATGGGTCCCTGTTTAGCCATTTGTAATGGGGATTTAACTGCTTTGTTTGTGAGCTTCAGCCAAGAAAACAGATTACCTTCATCAAGTACTAATACTCCAGAGTCAATCTAAACTCTGCTCAGCTATGGAAAGGTATCATGGGATGTCAATAAGTATTATAAACACTAATCCAGCAAACCTGTCAGCTGCTTTATAAAAAAATTATATCTAAATCCAAGCTCCAAGTTCAACACTGCTCTTCCATGTCCAAAGCTTTTTAAAAATTTGTGATGGATCACCAGGGGCACATTTCAAAATTCAAAATCTTCTAGTCATAATTGAAACCCTTGCAGTGAAAGTGATGTTCTCCGAACACCAGCGAGCTAAAGGCGTGTGTTAAAGATTAACAAAAGCACAATTTCAAGGCCTCAGAAATGACATCATATCTGCCATTTCCATCACAACAATTCCCTCCCCATATTCGTCACGTCCAGCTCACAGGAATGAAGCTGCTATCAGCAGAGGGTAGAACCACCGCTCAGCTCATCCAGGACATCCATACCCTATAGGGCAAGTCAAAACAAAAGATGTATTGCCATGACTCCCTGTGAGTGACGCTGCTGCTGTCAAATCTTAAACACAGTACATAGGAATGAAGAACGAAGGTATGGCCCAGCCTCCTCTCCAGATTTACTTGCACAAAGAGGACACAGAGGCTTGGCTTTGCTCCGCTGCACCCTGGCAGAGCCAGAGCTAGCTGCAAAGGAAATGTGCATGCTGCACTGATTGCCTTTGCTCCACAGCGGGGAGCGTGGGACAGAAAGAGCAGAAGGAGCAGAAGCCGAGTCAATACTCCTCATGGGACTACTCTTCAAACAGAAACCATGTCACCCCCGCTTTTGTCTTCTGGACTATGAATTCCCACTTCTCCTTCAAAAGTTGTTTTTCCTTAAACCAAGCAATGGAATGACTTGTAGCCAGAAATCTTATCTTTTCCTAGTGCAGCTAATCCATTTGGGATGAGAGAGAAACTCTGGGCCAGCCAACTCTCCTGGGCAGCAAGCTGCTGCAAAACCTGCGCCAGCCAGGACTGCTCCCAGCAGAAGGCAGTTTGGGTAGCCTGTTAGCTGAGGCACTGCTGGGGCACAGGCTCAGCCTGTCAAGGAACTGAGCAACGTGATCCAGCAAAACACTTAAGGGTCTGCTTAACTACCCTTGTCTTCTCATTGACTTTAGAGAGATGGTGAACAAGCCTTAGCAGCCTATTTGACCAGAGACAACACCACACTGCTTTGGAAGATGGAGCCCAGCCCAAGAAATTCTGCAGTACTGCTGCCTGATGCATAAGCAGAAATTTCCTTTCTTCAGGGCTTTCAATCTGGTACCTTTTATGACTACAAAAAAAAGAAAAATGAGAGAAAGAGTATCTCATGTACTTTATCCTTCATTTCCATCTCCTTGCCTTGAGCAATAATTTACTAAATATTTGTAATGGTGTTATAATTTTTATAAAACGGAAATTCTGTTCTCAAAAAGTTTGGGAAGCTATAGCAGGCTGCTATCATGTAGTTCTCATACTTACTACATATTGTGTGCTTGATAGTAAATATTCCTATGAAGAAGAGTGTTTAGTGAAGGAAAAATTTTATAAGAGTTATATATGATTGGCATATGGAAAAATATAAACAGAACACTATTTGCATAAGAGTACATTAGGAGAATTTCTTTTATGTTTATTCAACAAATGTTTCCTAAAAGGTTTTCCTCCAAACCAAGCAATTTAATTTTCTTTTTAATGTTATTCTCAGTGGTTATAAACTTAATTAGCTTCTTAAGCTTCACATTTATTTGCATTTGAGATAAATGTAATCTCTTCCTTGTATAACTTTTTGAAATCAAAATATGGACTAAAAAGGTGCAAGTTTGATTAGTGGAACAGATACTGTAGCAAGTAATCATAGCAATGAGATGTTAATTGGTGTCTGGGTGGTTCTATTCATAGCAACAATAGGCCATAATAACACCCGGTGTCCTCTACTGTTCAACAGTATTTTGCCTTCTCATTTATCATACTGACAATTATATTGTTCTCGAATTTCCTGCCTGTCTTAACAACAGAAAGGTATATAAAATGAGTCAGGCACCTGTGATTTTTTGAAGTAGACGAAATCAGAAGGAACATGCTGCAGTTTACCATGACTCCTGTTTGTTTCTGGAAGTTAGCAGGCTGGTACCAGTCTAATATTTTTTCCCCCAAAATATAAATAAATAAATAAATAAATAAAGGGTTTGAGGGTTTTTTTTTCCTCTCCTGAAATTCTATATTAAAATGTTTTTCCCCTAACAGACCTAGGGATTGCAGTGGTACTTCACCCAAGAAGAAAGGGATCAGGATGTGTCCCAGGTGCAGTCCTACTCCCCTTCAAAATGCATGCAGTAGAGGACAACATTTAGGGCTTGACACAACGGTCTTCACCCACCAGCCTAATTGCTGCTACTTTTGCTCCTTTCTAGCCATTTTTTTCCAACCCCATCAGATTTTCTTTATTTGAGTAGAAAGATTTTCAGTGTTGAGATTCTATGGTTAGAGGCTCAACCACTAGGACTCTTAAATTTAGGTGGTTTTGAATTAGATGTCAAATAATCATCAATGCCTTAAAGCATAAGCACGTAGGCAGTGCAAACATCCATGCTCAGTTTTTGCCCAGTTTGGTGGGTCCAACAGCAACATCATTTGTTCCCAGTCATCCCAGGAACATAGGAGGAAATGTTTGTGCATGCTACATGTGAGCAGATACAGGTCGAGTCATAGACAGGGCTTTGAGAGGGAGATCAAGGGCAGAATGAAGAAATACAAGAACCCAGGAAAAATTGCATACTTTTAATTCTCACTCATTATTTTAAAGTGAATGTTATTCCTTTCTCTCCCTGCCTTGACTTCCATCTGCAGACTTTCCAATTATATGGTCAAATTTATGCCCAACGGCCTTCAATTCATCGTCCCCCTTGCATGATATTTGTACTATTTAGCCCACAAGTGTGGATTTCTTTATTTGGGTAATTTCATTTCATTGATACTTCTGTTTTTCTCTTCCTAGCAGGTATCTGGGATTCACATTAACTACCTTCCCTGTCATTTTCTGCTAATAGCATTCCTCTCAGTGAGCCACCCTTACTTCTGGGTCAGAAGCCTTTTCCATTTCCCCTCAGAATTTTGGTATTTAATTTTTCTGAACATCTGCCAATTTTGAATGGTACTGCATAGATAGAGTGAGTCATGGAAAAAAAGAATAGCAAGTTCCTGAAATCCAGAAAAATACACATTCAGGAGAGGAAAAGAACAGCCTTGCAGCTTATTTGGAGTTTATGAAACAAGCATCAGCTTCACATTTAAGAAAAAAAAAAAAAACAAACCCACTTTACACACTAAGGTGCATAGTCCCTGCTTAAGACATGCAGACCATGAAATTATACTATGGGCTGTGTTAAGAAATCAGTGATGAAGCCAGGAAGTTCCTCCTTTTTCATGGGACAGGTCACTTTGGTGGATTTAAATGTTAACCTACCAAAGATTTCTAAAAGCCATATTACATTCCAATTATAATGAATTTTTGCTTTCATTTCATACCCAACAACATACATTCAATGCATTAACTAGCCCATTCTCAGATAATGTACCTTATTTGACTGGTAGACAGGGAAAATGATATTGCAATGGAAAAGAAGTAGGAGAGGATAGACTTTTCCTCAATGTCAAAATTTTTGAGTAGATGAAGTCCGCTTATCAAGAACTCCAAAAGTTGCCCTTAGAGTTTATTACATGGCCATACTTCACAAACTTACTGCAAGCACTTTGACGTACTGTCCTAAGCAAATAAACAGCCCTTCACAGATAAATGAGATCTTCAGAAATCCTTCAGATTTCACCAGGCTTCTAAGGAAGTCTTGGCACTCTGGTACATATTCCCCAGCATCCAAGGAACAGGATTGATCATTCAAAGCTGGCAAGGCACAGACATCAGAATCAGTGAAGCAGCCTTAAATGCTGCTAGGAATATCAAGACCAGAGAGGGTTCCTCTTTTTGCCTTTTTATTTCCCTTCAATAAAAAAAAGGGATAAACAGGTTTTAGAAAAGCTGAATGCAGAAGCATCCCAGCCACATGATCCATACCTTTGATTTCTCATTATCAGAGGAAACTTTAACCCTTCTGAAATATTAAACTATTTCAGTAATTGTTATCAGAGAGATTTTTCGCCAACTTGTATATGAGGGAGCCATACTCTCCTCATAGCTCTGCTCATACATATTCCAAACCCAGTGTCACCTGGTACATACAAACCACTTAATCTCCTAAAATAAAGAAACAATTGACCTGAGGTAGTTTTCACTACTTCTGTGAACTGCCTGGAAGCAAACAACTCCTGCATGTAAAATAGGTTCCTGATCCCCTGAAATTGATTAACTAAACCAATTACAGTCAATTAACGCTCTTCGAAGGGTTGCTGCAATCCAAGAAAGAACAAAATCAGCCAGGTGACCTTTAGCATTAATAGACTCCAGAACATTTACATATTAAGTTCATCTTTAAAAAAAGATTACTCCAGGCCTGAGCCTAAGCTGATGTGAATAAATAAACCTGAATGTATTGGAACAAGAGGGAGCTCAGCAGCTTCGACCAGCTGAGAATGTCGCACTCCAACGTGCTCCAAGAGAAAAGCGCATCAGAGGAATAACTAAGTATTTAATATAGAAAAGCGTGAAAAATGAGATGTTAAACTACAATTGCACTATGCAAAAATATGGAAAAAACAGGAAGTAAAGACTGTAAGACCATGAAGGGACGAAGGGACACACAACAGATTCAGCTTCTATATACCCAGCATTACTCGTCAGAAACCCTTGTAAGCATGCAGATTTCTTTCATTTTAAGGAATGTGAATTAAATCTTAACTTCTTTGATATAAGCAATTTCTAATAGTTTTACACACACATTCAGACTAGAGTGTACAGATTGTTTACAGCTGCTCCCAAGAACTGTCTTACTGCTCTTCTCTGATGACTTCTGTTGATAAATCTGCTGACTGAATTTAATTAGGCTGAGTTTTTTCTTTTTGTTTACTAAAATAAAATTGCTTAATAGTTTAGCAGATTTTTTTCTGAGTACCAAAAAGTTCATTTTTGAATCTTGTTTCACAAATACCTCCTTGCAGAATAGTATAGCAATCCTCTTTAGAAATTAAAAATAGGTTGTGTTCTCTTAAATAATATGCAACAAATACTATTTTCACATGCAATGTATATAAAAAGTACAAGCAAAAGAGATTAGAAAGGAGCCAGTGACTGACTTCATAGTTGCCAAGGCTCTAGTGTCTTTCCCATCCCTGGAGAGTACAAGTTCCCACAGGATTTGTATTTATATGACTGATTATAAAAGGCATCAGGATCTAAACCTTATTCAGTCATTAACAATTTAAAAGCCTGGATTAACTCACTGGTGAGAGGCCAAAGCAAAGACACCTGCCAGTACAGAAAGTGTTTTACATGCAAATTGCTGGGACTTGTTCAGCACAAGGTGAAAAACCATAAAATGTGGAAGAGTTGTTGTCCATGTACTGAAAAGTATCGCTTGAACTATGTCTAAATCTTGTAGAGCCACATACCAAATAGTTTTACCTGAGGTGTTGCATTGCTTGTCATTTACAGCAGTGAATTTTGCAGATTCATTAGAGAGTTAGAAAAAAAATTGTGAAAATAATTGCTTCCCACTAGTTGGATCACAATGACCAATTTTGCCATCCTTTGCATGTCTGGTAACCTCCAAGATACAACTGTCAGCATTCATTAGCTATTGATGAAAAAAAAGAATGTTTCTCCAGGACAGTAACAACATAGAACACAACATTTCATCACTTCCTTAGAGAAAATGGTATTCCTAGTTTTAGGACTAGTCAGATTGGGAAGCTGAACAGTAGGAAAAGACTTGCCTAGCTCAGTCTCATTTTCTTTAAAAGGGTGTTGGAACCAATAGCTATAGAATAACACCATAGAATCATAGAATTGTTTAGGTTGGGAAAGACCTTTAAGATCATCCAGTCCAACCATTAACCTACACTACCAAGTCCACACTAAACCAATCAAGGGTAGACTAGACTAAACCATGTCCCAAAGTCCCACGTCTACCCGTTTTGTGAACACTTCCAGGGATGCTGACTCCACCACCTCTCTGGGCAGCCTGTTCCAATGCTTGACTACCCTTTCTGTGAAGAAATTTTTCCTAATATCCAACCTAAACCTCCCCTGGCGCAGCTTGAGCCCATTTCCTCTCGTCCTATTGCCAACTACATGAGAGAAGAGACCAACACCCACCTCACTACAACCTCCTTTCAGGTAGCTGTAGAGAGCGATAAGGTCTCCCCTCAGCCTCCTCTTCTGCAGGCTAAACAATCCCAGTTCCCTCAGCCGCTCCTCATAAGACCTGTGCTCCAGACCCTTCACCAGCTTCGTTGCCCTTCTCTGAACACGCTCCAGCACCTCAATGTCTTTCTTTTATTGAGGGGCCCAAAACTGGACACAGTATCCCAGGCAGCTGTACAAAATAGGGGGGTGACTAGGCACTGACTCAGATCTCCCAGAATACAGCCAGTGCTGTAATCGCCAGCGCGTGATCTTACCTCTCCAAGACCACGGTAAGGCTGTGCTTTGTGGTAATGAAGAAACAGACCACTGGTACATACAACCAGAACATCCTTGTGCAGAATACTATCCTATAAGCCTTCTTCACATCTCCCCACTCCACCCACAAGGACTGTATTTGAAGCATATGAGAACTTTGCTCAGCTTGTGAGAGCAATAACTGTGCTTACATTTCTTCCCTGTTCTCCATTTCCCTCTAACCGCCAAGAGTCAGCTTTCCACTCATCTTGAATCTTTGAGTCTAACCAAACTAAAGGCATCTAAATAACCTGACATAATACTATAAAAGTATGTGTTAATTGAAACATTTTTTTGTTGTTAGGCTTTCTCTGGGAAGGTGAAAGCACCACAGTGCAATTTCTGGTCAAAATTAGGGATCTGGAATCATTACTCACCTCCTCATCAGGGCACTCCCCTGTAGCAGCAACAAAACAAGGATAATCCCTCCTGCACTCAAGTGTTTGATCCACCAGGCCAATGGTAAATCTGAGTTGTGAAACATCTTCAGGATCTGTCAAAGATCAGGGCCCTGTTTGAAAATGTTAAACTTTTTGCAGTCCTGGTAGTGATGTGTTTCTATTAAAAAGTGAAATGATCTTAAAGAACAACAGAGTCAAAATATTTCTCTTGGAAAGCTTCCACAGTGGGTAAAACAGTTTTTTTTACTTTGAGGTTCTTCTTCCTTGTTTCTTTCACTTTCATTGCATAGTAACTTTTCTTCTTCTTTTCCTAGTCAGACTAAAAAGCTGAATCTAAAGGGAATCCTGAAAGAGACAGAAGCAATAATCTCTGACCACTCAACATAGCTGACTGCCTTAATATTCGTGTCTAGAATAATTTTTCAGAAATCAAAAAATCAAGGTCCTGAGGACAGTAATGAGCTCTGGTTAACTGAGAAATTAGCTTGGTGGCAAGTTCCCACCTTCCTTTATAAATGTGAAGGAAAAAAAAAAAAGGGAACATGAAACCAGGGAGTGTGGTGGTTTCTCTCACCACCACTCCCCGCCAAAATGCATATGCATGGAACAGATACTTAAGAAAACAAGGATAATACAGAGACCTAGAGAAACCGGGAAGCCAGCAAAGACTGTATCTGAAAATACAATTTTATTATTTTTGCCAAACAAAAGAAGTGAGTAAAAGCTCCACCTGGGACATTCCACACTTGCAAAATAAGCTCTTAAAAATATTTCCCATAAGATTTAGAGCATGTACAAAAACTACTTAACCTAAAGAAAAACAGGTTGATGTCACTGCCTGCATATTTGTTCTTGTTCCAAACACTGTTAAACAATTTTACTGATTTTAGTAACGTATGCCTTAGAGTGCCACTTACTCTTTAAGGAGATAAAAACCAAATTAATAGTGATCAAGAAAATTGTCTTTGAAGATCTATGTATCTTAGGCAATAGAGCTTCTAAAATTAGTGATCAGTGAGGGTTAGGTAGGTAAAATGTAGGGAAAGTGTACACCTTTCTATTACAGGAGGACCTCTATTAAAGAAAATATAATCCTTGATGTTTCCAGTATTAGCTGAAATTTGTGATCAAACATTAAAATACTCTTGAGCTCTCCTCAGAGTTAAAATGACTTGTGCTAAAGTTTAAAACTCACTGAATTAGAAGAAATATTTAAATTAGTGGACAAAGAAATGTCAGTGAGATTAATGGCAAGCAAGTACTAAAGATTTGTTACCAGCTTACCATGGCCCACACAGACCCTGTGCCTCTACACCTTGTGTTACTGACTGTCCCACTTGCATGTTAAACTGTCCCTGCCTTTATCAGTGAGTGAAAAAGAACACTCTTACATAGTAAAAATTTTTCTGTCACTGTTTTCTTTAGTAATTATTGAAGCTATCCTTACTCTATACACACGTGTGCACTTTTTGCACTCATGTTAACATGAAAAAGATAAGGTGCAAGACCCTGTATGTGCCTGAATTGTCTTTTGCATAGTATCACTTAAAATAAAGCAAAAAAATGACTTCCAAAGGGAAAATTCTAATACACATGACACAATGTCTGTTGTAAGCTAAGTTTTCCATGTAAGCTGCAACTATGACAATGAGGTTACGGAGTTGGAATAAAATTTCCTTTCATGAGCGACATTTCATGTGATACAAGTATATGCAGAACACACTTCTTTTGTCCTAAATGTGTACATGTTTAAGTTGTGCTGAACACAGAGGAAAGCTGTGGTGAACATTACAGCCTCACTGTGGTAGTAGCTAGATTAATTCTGCCACTTCAGTGTTGAGCTGGAAACTACCCACAGGACTGCTGCACCAACCTCAGGTCTCAGAGGCTGCATTGTATTTCCATGTACTTTCCAGCCTTGCCCTTACTACCACCTTATTTCAAAATAAACTATACCATCCAGAAAGGCAGTAGGCCCAAACTGGCTTCTCACAATGGTAATTCTTAGTACCAGTTCCCAGGGAAAGGAAACCTTCAGTGGAGAGAAGTGAAAGCCCTCTGTCATCTTTGGGATGAGGAGCTTGCAGAGAAGCGGCACACCAGTACTCCCTCCCTCTTTCTGGGTAGATCATGTTCCAGGCAGACTCCTCTGTCTACCTCCTCCTCTGAAATCTCCACAACAAGTCCTAACAGCTGACAGACTAAAATATTTATTTATCGTTTTTAACTAATTTGTAGTCTGCAGTTGTGTATGTCATACTTTATGCAATAAGGCACTTTGGAATAAAAATTAACATTGAACAGGGCCAGAGCTACTGAAGTGACATGAGGAGCAGCAGTTTCCAGAGCAAGTCTTATTCAAACCTCCAGAATTTTTAGACAAGGATTTGTCAAGCTCCTAGTATATTCCAGTGTACAAAACCACAGAGTGCTTCAAGAAAAATTAATCATCATAAGAGACATTTACATGGTATAAAAAAAAAATTAATTTTTCTGATAACAGTGTGTCATCAGCTGCTCCACCTCCAGACACCTAGCTGACAAAAACATCTTGCAGTATCTGAAGCTCTTATGACAAAAGACTCTGCCAACACAGGCTGCCCCAGTTTTCACCAGCTGTAGAGAAGATCAGGTCACTGAATCAACTTCTGAAAAGGATCTCAGCTGAGGGAAAACCAATCCTCACACCTTATTGAGAGGAAAAGGTGAGGAACTGGAGTCAAGAGACTTCAGGGAAGCTCCAGCCCAAAGGAGGCAGTAGCACAGCCCAGGGGCTCCTGCACCCACTGCCCCACTCAGACCCCCCCACCCTGGCAGGAGGGACAGAGCTTGCAGAAAAGGTCCCACTTTGTCTCCTCTGAAGTTGTTCCACTAGAAAAGCTGCTGCACATGAGTTTTATATCTATAATGGATAAGAATACAGCAGAGTGCAGCATAGGTTATCCGATATCTACATTGGCCCATATAATTCTGCTGTTTGGCGTGCTATTGGATTTGCCCAAAGCAGTCATGCTCATGAAAACTGGATGAAATTTATAGCATTGGTACATCTCCCAATTCATGCATCTGAGATCAGTCCTACTGAAGGAACTAGAAAAACAAAATCTGAATGATTACTTTTTATCTATAAAAAAAAATCTTTTTTATTTGCTAACAGACAAGCTAAATACTTCTAGTATAAAAAAAGATGGAAATACAATACAATGTATTGCTAGTTAAATTCAATATGTAAAATAATAGTGGAAAAAAAGGCTATTGCTTTTTTAATAAACCAAGAGCAGTTGTAATAAGCATACACATTTCTAATAGTCTGAAAGAACGAGTAAGATGTAATACAAATTTTAAAGAAGATGTTTTCTTATAGAAAGCACTATGCTATTTGCCATCAACTACACAGTTCATTCAGATGAGTCAAAGAAGTTTTCATTGTATGAATAAATTGACAATTTTTTCAGCACCTCTATAATAATTCCATGTAAATTACAGGCACTAAATAGAAAACACTACAAAGAACAGTCATGATATCATATACCATAATTCCAATAGATCCTAAATTGTGGAACAAAGGATAATCTATATTTTCTGGATTCGAATGTACTAAGATCATAATGCTATAAAGGTTTTGCAACTATTGCCTAAGACACAATTTTAAATTCTAAACTGCTTGCATTTTTACTTCAGAATTCACCTCATTCATTGAAATGTTACCTCAGCATCTATTAAGGTTTTGCCTTGAGCAAGGAATTATTGGGCTTTTTGTTTTATTTTGTTTTTCATTTTTACGTTTAAAAGCTGCCTGCTTCTAAAATGAAGCTATTTAATCCCCTGTCATCACATGGCCATAAAAATTGCAGGCAGACAGAAGTTAGCAATGGCTGCTTCACAGGCCCCAGAGCAACGCATGGTAACAGATTTTCAAAGCAGTTCAAAGAGTCCAGTTTCCATCTGTGTTTGGTGAAGGGTGCAAAAACCTTGGGGCCATCTGAAAACTCTGCTTCATCTCTAACACTTGGAATAACAAAGGTGTTATTTTTCAAAGCCACATTCTCCCCTCCTGGGGTGGCTCTGCAGATATAGTTCAGGGAAGGTGGGAAACTTCAGAGTAGATATTCTCCTTCTAGACTTTGCCTCCTTCAGGGAGTTCTTTTGAGGATGTCACAATGGTGGCCTATATAACATGGGTTACTGCCAGCAGAGGCCAACAGTTAATGAACCCTATAGACAAATCCTTTCTTCTGATTTCAGTACAAAAATCTGCAGGAAAACAGCATTGATGTTCCCCCTACACACCCTTCTCTTCAAGCCCAGGAGTGTCATTTGATCAAAAGAAAGTAGAGGGTGCTCTACACCCATTGTACAACCCAAAATCGTGCAATACAACACAGGTATCCATTACATCCAGCTAAGCCAGCTTCACTAAACAAAACAATATGAAAGCGGTAACAAAGAGGATGATTAGTTTGCTTTCTTCTCGATAAGTAGCCAGTTGCTAATCTGCGCTTCATTGTCATACACAGGGCAAGTGCTTCTCTGATGTTTATTCCTACTTTGCAGCTGTATAAAGTAAAAAAAAAAAAAAAAAAGAAAAAGAAAAAGAAAAAACCCCAACTTTCTAATTATTTGTTAAGTACTTTGTATAATATTCCTCTATTAACCATCTGCTATTGCATTTCTTGCGACCTGGTATCATACGAACACGTACCAGAACAGAGATACAGAGAACAAGTTGACCAGAAAACATAAATATACATATGCAAAAGAAAAGGGCAATAACTATGAGAATCTCCTTGAAGTTTCCTTAAAAAAGCTTCTGGGCAATAAAGGCTTTCAAAGTGATAAATTCTCACTCTTTTAGGCATCACAGAATAGGAAAGATATTCTTCCAAAACCACTTTTGCTTTGCCCAAATGCTGCAATATATGTATAATAGGTATGTTTAAATTCAAATCTAGATGTTTGCTTACAATCAAATCAAAGTTTCAGTATATTCACATTGACTTCAATGGGCTTTGATTCAGTTGACTTCTAGCCTAGCCAATGCGGTTGTGGTCAGGATAATTTCATGAGGCTGAAAGGAGTGTACATCTATTTAATGCAATATTCCTTTCAAAGTATGAGAGATACTTTTATAAGGAGGGGTTGGTGAATGGTTTTTACTTCTCTGGTTTTCTAGTATGCATGTCTTAAAACATTGTATCCTCCAGAGAAATTGCTTGATTTTTAAAGATGTATTTTCCCCTTATTTGGAGGTATCTACTACAGCAAGACTTTATGACAATTTTGAACTTAACCTTCTCGACTAGCTCAGCTTCTAGAATTGGATGCATCTTCAATATGCCTTCCCATACTTCCCTCAAGACTCTTTCTTCCCTCTCCTAAAGACAACATGATTATTTTCTAGCCCTTTTCCATAAGTGTTATGCAAATCATTTCAGTGGAAATAAACCAACACAAAATCAGCACGAAGGAGCTCTGTTCCAAGGTCCCTGCCTCTTTCACAGTGCTGGGATTGGTGGGTGGGAGCGTAGATGATGGTTCACTTTGGGGAGGAGGTGTAATGCACCATCTGTTCCCACTGCTGATAGGAATCAAAGTGGAAGAGAGCACAACAACTGTACACTCACACCACCTTTCCAAGAGCTCACTGCTTATTTTCTACATTTGAATGAAATCCCATGCCTACCACTGCCTGTGGGGACCCACATTTGTCCACAGGCATTTCTTTCTTTGTTGCAAAGCTCCAGGCCCCCTCTTTTTGTTCAAAGCTTCTCTCTCAGGGCAATCTCTACCCTGACTTGCATCATGTTGCTTCCTGTTTGACATCATTGTATGTGAGAGTCAGGACAGAAGTCAGTCTTGAATCTTATGCTAAAATATATTCTTTTGAGATCAACTATTATTTCTTCATAGTTTTATCATTACCTTTATGCTTTGACTAATGTTTAAATCAGAATTGGAAGGATAAAGTTCCAGAACAAAAACTACATTGCTTCCTTTTGATGAGTGCTTTGTTATCTTTACATTAATTATTCTATTGTTCTGAGCAATTTAAAATTGAAATGCAGTGAGCACTGGATTATAGTAATTCTGATTTCTGAATAAAGATACTTGGTTTTGGCAGAAGACTTTCCAAGGCACTGGAAGATTCAGAAGGTACACGGAGGACAGCAAGACTTGGCTTAATAGAAGATAGGGCTATTCTTTCTGCTGGTGCAAAAGCTTTTTTAGGACTCCTCCGGTGTCCTGGCATATACTATTTGATGCACAGGAATTGCTGGGGAATGGGGAGCAGTGATATTTTTGGTGGGAAGGGGAGCGCTCTGAAGTCATGCATTGTTCTGTCTCTTCTAGCTCTTGCACACTTCCCATCACCATGGTAACTGCCTGCTTCCGTGAAAGGGGAAACCTGCCTGGAATTTGTTTTTGAGAGTCATGCATGTACTGTTACAACAGTTCTGACTAAATTATTAATTTCATGTCATCATTGAGCCTAGGTAAGCTATGCAAACTTGCAGTAGCTGAGGAGCAAGCCCCTGACAAGAATATTTGCAGTATGTGCAGGTTGAAAGCAAACCACTGTTTTAAACTGAAGGGATTAAATATCCCAATAAAATAATGCGCTATTAATCTAAAGTAACTTTCCATGGATTTTTGTATCTTGTGCCATTATCTACCAACAATAGTTAGACTATTTCTGAAAGTTAGCATTTAGAGTTTAAATCTACAGCTTGATGAAAAATATTTTAATGGCATAGCAATCCTTGTTTTCTTTGCTTCAAATATATTCTTAGACTCCAGATATGTTGTGTAGTTGGAAATAAATAGTTAAATCAGATATAGATGCTAAGTAAAAACAAAACATACAGCACTTCCTCGTGGGTACAGAAAGTCTAAAGTGACAAAGAGCTTTTCTTTTGAAAAGGGAAAGATGATAAAAATCAAAGTATCAGGGATGCATTGGCATGAGAGCTCTTAACACTCATCATCAAACTACTAATCCCTGCCCAGTGGCACTGCAAAGGCTTGGACTGATGCTTTATACTCATCTGTCACCAGGTGTTACATCTAATATTCAACTCAGTCTAGAACCATTTCTGTCTCTGTCACTATCACAGTGCTTCAGGTAACATGGAAAACCATGTCCAGCATTCACCAAATCCAGACTAGCACATATATAAAATTTAACCCATACTGCAAATTTTAGAAAATCCTTGTGCAGGGAGATGCCCCTTGTGTATTTTAATGATTCAGCTACTCTAACACTTACATCGAGTTAGTAGAAAAAAAATAATGGTTTATGCTTTCTTTCACACTGTGTTGTTAGGTATCATCATAAAAGTATGAAAAATATTCTTTTAATGTAAGGTGTGCCATTTACTAGGCAAAGAATTTTCTTTATGTTGCAATAGCTGTACGTATGACAGTAAATTGTCTCCACACATTAAGCCTCTAGATATTTCTATTTAAAAAACAAACAAACAAAAAAACCCCAAAAAACCCCATACTCTACATTCCTCTTGATGCCTCTTACGCCAAGAAACATGAAAGTTATGAAGTGGTCTTTTATGCGTAGACTTTAGCATAATGCATCCTTACGCATATGCCACATACCAAAGAAAAAAGAAGCATCCATATGTTGTATTAAGCCATTATCATATAGGCACACAAACACAACAGACATTAAAAAGCAGACTGTAAATGCATAAATTGAATGGGAAATCAGGCCTGTGCCTTTTACACAAAATCATTGGGTCTTTCTTAAGCAGTTATATACATTTTAGCTTAATTCAGATGTCTGCCAGCAACTTGCTTAGGGCTGGAGTGTACACAGGCAAAATTTTATCCATGTTTTCCTAAAAATCAGCTAGTGTTCTCGAGGTCCATTAATACTACTGTGGCTGTAGCTCACATAGACAGGGGTGAGCTAGTTTGTAGTTACACAGTTCTGACACTACCTGGATGGTAACTACCAACACGAAACTCTGTTTGTGACACCAGGTATGGAAATTGTTGATCAATGTTGAGCTTGATACTAAAGATGCTCAGCTAGTAGTACTAAGGAATTGATCTAATAGTACGTCAGTCCTGTATATACAATTACTTTAGTATATACACGATTTTAACTAAATTACCAGTGTTAGATAAAGGCAAGAAGGCCAAGATAGTTCTACTGAAACCTTTTTTTTCTTAAAGATCATCTCCTATATTTAAAACTTTTCCAGCTTTTGTCTGCAAACCCAACTCCCAATTACTAGGGAGCAAACTAAGCATTTTTAATTAGTAAGAAAGACAGGTACACATTAGTAAGTACTTAAACAATCTCTTGAAGGAGATAAAAAGTGCTACCACCAAGCAAAAAACCAATATAAATAATATTATACTAGTATTCACATTGCCTCCTTAGTCCATTTCCTCACGACTTGCAATATACAAACCAGAAAAACCGAGCAGAGTAATTTGACCTTAATAACTAAGTGTAGGGAAAAAAATCAAAACATTTTAAAGAGAAAGGCTACTGGTTTCATCAGGAAAGCAGGTCCTTTTATTCATTATAAAATACAACAATATAAGTGGATCATTTATAATCAGGTGAATTATAATAAAACATCTTTTCTCAGCTTTTGACCTGAATGGTATCCTTGCATAGTCATGCATAGCATAATTTATGCAGAATGGATTAATGTGCATAGTGCTTATTCCTATTGCCATGTTTCTTTTCTGCGTGAATCAAGACTATATCATTCAATAATGTGCAATCCCTTTAAAACACACTACTTATATGTCATGAGCACATTTCCATTACATACATAAATTTGGATCTAGGTAAAGCTTAGTCTTTGTGACAAGGCACAAGCACTCAAATCTAGAGATTAAGATGGACAGATTATACTTCATTTCAGTCTCAAAACATCCTTTAACATGTGTTTTGGGGCATTTTCTCCATGCTTTTTGCATCCACAGTATCAGGCGGGCAAGGATGACTTCCCCCACCCACAGGAGAGCAGCGGTTTCCCTATGCAGTACCGCAGCAGTTGCCAAACCACAGGAGGTCCCTGGAGCCCAGCTGTGCCTTCTGGAGCGACTCAGCCATGCCACACCTCATCCAGACCCACACAGCCAAATTCAGCCATGCATAGGCTTGTGTACAGGCAGGTGCACAACACGCAGGGCATACGCAGTGCAGCGGCTGTAGGTGACTGGAGAGAGCAAACAGGCCTTCACCATTCCTCAAACAGAACTGCTGGCAGATTTAAATTCCTTCTTTTTCACAGCAGCAGCTGGCTTATTGGATTTTCCCTTAGCTAGGGACAGGTAGCTCATGTTTCTCTGTCCCTTTGTACTTGAAATTCATTGCAGTTGAGCTTTTGGGGGCTGCTCTTCACAGGTCTTTCTTTTGCTCCCCTGTATTCTTCCTCAGCCATGATTATGCACCTCCTTATTGCTTTTGGATGTAATTGTGACTCTTCTGCAATTCTGATGGGATGTATTCTCCTCTTACTTTCATTAGACCACTGAAGGTTGACTTGTACAGAACGAAGGGAGCTGCCCTGCCTAT
Source organism: Pelecanus crispus (assembly GCF_030463565.1). Lineage (NCBI taxonomy): Eukaryota > Metazoa > Chordata > Aves > Pelecaniformes > Pelecanidae > Pelecanus > Pelecanus crispus. The sequence goes on along the minus strand of NC_134651.1, from coordinate 16,877,003 downwards.
CATGTATCTGGTGTCCTCTGCAAGGATGGTTATTTCAGTCTTTCAGCAAAGGCTGATCAATTTTCCTGGAAGTCATCACTGTTAGAGATTAACAAATAAAAGTGAGAGCTGTTTACACCTGACTGCAATATATTTTTAACTGGTTATCGCTACCTAGGCAGACATCAATGAAAACAATCCTCACAAAAAGATACAGACACATATTAAATGCATACATTTGCCTTGATTTGGGAAATTAATTTTTGTATCCTTCCTGTTTCAGCAGTGCAATCTAAAGGGAAGTCTTTGTATTTGACTGCTAGATATTCCCATCCTGCTCAAACGAACTAAAAAATCTGGTTTCCATCCATGCTATGAAAAGATCAGCTAAAGCAGCTTTAACTGATTAACAAAGCACCCCATCTGGTAGGAGGGCTCCATACATGTCCTTCATGCACTGACATCTGATGCTCCCAACCGGGAGCCTTATGGTCCAAATTCAGCAGCGCTGCCTGTGGGTTGGAGAGGAGCTCGCCCCCTGACCAATGGCAGCAGCTACACTAAGCTTGTCTCAATTCGAACTTTTTTTGCGGTTGCATTAGTCAACTGTAAGCAGATTGCTGAAGCAATCCCTCTAGCTGTCCCAGCAAGAGAGACAACACAGATTTGACCATTTTGCCTTTATCAAGAGGGGTGCGAGGGAACGCCGCAGACTTTCCTTCAACGCATCAGCACATGCCTCTTCCAGTCACAGGATGCTCGGCTGAATGGACCTGTGGTCTGTTCCAGTATGTCTAATTCCACTAATAATAATCCCCTGTAATAGGCTCATGGCTTGAGCTAGAGCCATTAATCTGACTCCCCTCACCCTACCCTAATGCTGACCAGGGAATCTCCATCCTTCCTCATCACTGAGCTACAGACTGTGTCAACAGGAATTATGCAGGCACCTGTGATACCACCTGCTGCAATCTATTTAATTCTTTGTCACGTAACCATTTTGGTCTTTTTATAGTTCATTCAGTGCAAGAGGAGGAGGAGGGGAGGAACACCACTGATGGTAACTTTCCACCCCCGTGAGCGATGAAGTTGCCCTTACAGCGCATGGAATTACCAGTGAGATGTTTCTGTTTAGTCTGTGTACTTTCCTACTCATTTTTGGCTTAAGCTTATAGCAAACTATGAATGCTGTATCAATTCCTGATGTAGTCAAGACCCAAAACAATATACTTCAGCCCTCTGAATATATGCATCAATGGTTTTGTTTTGAAACTCTGCAGCAAGCAAAGAAATTGGGAATCGCACGTTCCCAACATGAAAATGAAAATTCCTGGGTCACGGCACAGAACAAAAGAGCTCTACCCGATTAGATGTTATGGGAAGTAGCCTTCTGCTTTAACAGAAGAGCAGTTCGCTAATTGTAATCATTATGCAAGCCCCTTCCCCACACAAAAAAAAGCCCTTAAAACATTCTTATAAACATTCTTATGCTTTTCTAGGGCTATTCTTCAAGAGCTAGAGACAAGACATAATTTTATGTAGAAAGCCACTCTTCTTGCATGCTTCCTCCTTCAAGTTGCCCCAAAGCAACATGTAACTAAAAGCTTTGTTCACAGTACAAAGCTGTATGGAACATTGTGGTTCGCAAAATGCATCCTGTGAATTACGGGGGTACAATATGTGAGCTGGTTTACTTATAGGCAGCAATGTTAAAACATTCATGATCTAAGATGTCACTAGTTACTTCCCAAGAGCAGAATAAGAAGAGGGCATGATGGCTCAACATTCATTGTAGAACACGTTTAATAAAAGAATATCTTTTCATGCATCCACTGGTAACTCGTGAGGTTACAGAGGCCAAATGACAGACATACCGCTGGAGAGAAAGTGTCTATATATCATGAGACATAGAAAAAATTCTGGTAAGTATGGACACTGTCAGATCCTATTGATTTAAATGACGATTCACATCACCTCACATAACCGGGCTGGGGGAGGGGGGAAACACAGAGACATTTTAGGGCAAAAGAAAAGGCTATCCACTATGAGGAAACATAATTCTGGAAAATTATGGAATATCCATACTTTACAAGAAGTTCACTCTACAGCAATATTTGAAGTAACTGTTGCTCTAGAATATGTTTCTCTCTGCAAACTTGAGCCAGATATAATGATATTTGAAGTCTTAATAAGGAATTAAATGAATGGCAGTGCTTTAAAACAAACTGTGAAAAAGCAGTAATATAGTGCAGCCTTCATTGAAGTGTAACTGAATTCCACCCTTCCCTCATAATGGTGTATTATAACACCAAACTGATGGACAGTTGGGGTTACCAGGTTACAAAGATACATTTACCATGCTGACATTTACCATAAAAGTAGTAGACTGTCATTTCCTATAATGTAATATGTGAAATTAATAACAGACCTAGTTACGGTGGATGGATTATGTGCAGGGTTTTTTTAAAGGCACATCATACAACTGTGAAAATAGAAGAGCATCAGAATACACAAGGGTAGCTTGGAAGTCAAAAACCAGGAAAAGAACCTGTATAAAAACTACTATCTGTATTGGTCTAAACTGCAGGGAAAGGAATGGTATGTTTCTATATTAAGGACATCCCATGGGCTAAAAAGTGACTCAATTTGAAATATTACATTCTTTTGTGATGTATGACATTCTCACAGTGACACGAAAAAGAACAGGGGGGTGGAGGAAATGGAGTTTGGCAACACCTCTCCCTGAAACTGAGATATGAGTAATTCATAGGGAGTCACTCCCAGCAGATGCTTAGCTTCAAGATCTCATGAACTTCTGTGTTCATTCCATGCACATGGAAGAAAAATCTCAGAATGGATTTTATTTAGGGAAAGTCTGTGCATGCTTTAACTTATTCAACTAGAGTATCTTAAGTTTTATGTCAAAGTGAGTTCTTGAAGTGTGTTCCCAATTGTGTTAAATACCTATTTTAAATGCACTTTCCATCTCCAAAGTAAGAATTATGTTGGATGAAAAACTGCTTTGCTTAAAAACAACAACAAAAAAAGAGGCAGTTTTCCATTTTCAGATGTACTATACATCTACAGATAACCTGGATGAACACATTTCAAAGATGTCAGTGGGCAAAAGGCGTTTTATTGACATTATATTGCTTCACATGCTTACTTTCTATGGTTTGTATCCCCAGTTAGACCATTTTTTATAGGCATCTTAAGCTTGGTTCCAGACTCACTAATATGCTTTACATAAGTGTCAGCAGCCCTAAGAAAATCAGTGTGAAAAATAGTAGATAAAATTAAAAACAAGCAAGTTTTTGCAGAGTCAAGATTCTCTTCTATTTTACTAATATAGTCCAATTCTGAGTAATTTTGTACAGAAAAATTGAATTACAGAATTAGCTGTCAAAGTACAGAAGTTACTAAATCTTTTTATCATAGCTAAAGAGATGGAATATTATATTTTCTTCTGTCCACCTCTTGTGCTAAGCCCATCTCCAGAAAGCTTGCACCCTTTCACACCGACCACCTACCTAACTCTTAGAGCTCTCTTCAGTCTCACTTTTGCTAGGTCTTCTGAGGAGAAGTAAAAAAAGGCAAGATAAAGCTCTACCTAAGGGTTACCTCTGTAACTGATCCCCTTATGTTAACTCCATGAACTCAGATTTTGCCATTTTTACTGAATTATGCTTGGATGGCTCCTACATGGATCCCTTCCAAGGGGACAGAGCTTTGAATGTCCTCACTCTGGGACTTCAGACTCAGTTTGCATCCATTCATACTCTGAGCAAGTTTTCAGTCATCTCAACCTTCATCTCTTCAGTGAAGGCTTGCATTGCTTTCCATGGTTTTTTATTAAAGAATATGTAGAAGTACACTGGAGAGCACAGAGCAAGTGTGCACAGATGATTCTGTGTGTATTACTGTACTGCTAAGTTGCATGCCAACTGTATTGATTCAGCTCAGCACCTTTCACATGAATAGAATTGTTCTGATTAAGAAAAAGATATTACTCAAGAATACCTCCCTGCTAAACATTGCTGTTATAAGCATGCTTTGTTACCTTTCTTAGGATTACAAGGCCTGTTTACATGGTCAGTCTGAGATGGATAAGCTGTAAATTCCAAGCAGAAATGCTTATTTTTACTTTTTCAGTGCCTGGGAATGCTGATGTTCAAGGGCAGCTAAGTTTTTCCACCCTGGTTTGTCCCATCTTTATCTTCAGCAAATTCTGTTGCTGGGGGGAACACTGAGGCAGTGAAACATCATTTTTGCTGTGTACAATGTGCTTTTTAATGGTTCTATTCCATTTTGCTTATCAAACTCGGAAGCCAACTATTGATCCTACTGAGACCTTGTGAGTGAAGATTAAAGCATTCCAACATGCTTGTCTACAGGTGTGCCATGGTGAATTATGATCTTCGCATAATTCATAGAATGAAAAAGTTGCACCAAGAAACCAACTGTTAATCAGTGTATAGGCACAGGAGATCAATCTTTGATTCGTATATTCACAATCCTGTTTACTTGGCCACATTAGAGAACAGACGGGTGTTCTGGAATGGATTCTTAGAAGTGATGGATGTAATTGTCAAAACTGCCAAGGTCAATGTATAATGTTCAAAAAAGAACCAACTCATTTCAAGCACCTTCCATTTATCATTCATGCAATTTGACCCCCAGTTCTCTTTGTAATAACATACTATGAGGGAACAACTGCTGTGTTCATTCCTATATACTCCTGTGGACTTTTAAATATCACGCAGGTCACAGCCTTTCCAAAGACTGAGGACATTTGTATATAACTTTTTTCCATCCTGAAGTATGTGGAAGCTATTAGATGAAGCCTGACTTCAGTAAGAGTAAGTTTGTTTCCTATAGAATTGTTATGCTGCAGCACTATACACATTTGAAAGAAACTTGTTCCAGAATTTCATGTTTTTTCCATTTAAGAAGTATACATTGATTTATAATAAGTTTTGAAAAACATGCCTAAATAATTTGGTTTTCAGAGCTGAGATGTTCCCACCATTGGTGATGTATCTTAGTTGCTTAACATCATGCTGTGGAATATAAGCCGACTCTAAATAATGAGGGTTAGAGAAAAACTGTCCCTGTGGACCGTTTACTCCATAACTCAGCCATTTCTTTTAAATACCAGCCTTGATCAGAGTCAGGATACTGAGTCAAGGGGAATGGCCTGGTAGTTTGTATTGTTATGTAGATCTAAGTATATGAAAGTAACTGAAAGTGTTTTAATTTTCAGATTTAAAGAAAAGCAAAAATGTAAATTTTAGGTTTTTTAGGTTTTAAATATGGCATTTTAGAATGTCAGAATCTCAAAATCTCTATTTTCTGGTATTATTTTTTCATAAAGGTGAACAAGGGAAAGATGTATGGTTCTGTCAATTTTTGGTTACCGCTGGGTACACTTTTTTACTCTTGGAATTTGCAACTTTTACCACTCTATTTTCACAAACAGTGGTATAAAATAGCAGAGTGAACCTGAAAATAGATACCCAAGCAGGTCATTTTCTCTCAGCTTACAGAGAATAGGACTTTGTTTCACCACTGCAGATGGTTCACAATTATTTTAAATTGAATAGAGAAAAGTCAAAATATACATGAATAACACAACTTTTTAAAATTTTTTTTTTATTATTTCCTGGAGTGTGATGATAACCAGGCTGAGTTTGCTTTTCAAAAACAACAACACACTTTGGTTCATATTCTGTTGAACAATTTAGAAATGAAGACAAATCTGAGGATCTGGTTCAAGATCAACCCACTAGGCATAACTGAATACCAAATGAAGAGTTGGCACCAAACAGCTTTATGAAGAAGGTGAAGAGGCCTGGGACCATCAGGCACATGAACAGCTTCAATCACATGCTTTAATCCTACCAGTTTCCACAGTTTCAATAAGAAAGTCTGTGGACATGATGAAATGCCATTCTGCACTGAGGCAGCATCCCTAAAACAGAAGTTTAAAGAAAGAATATTTAATAAGTTTTCCCTTTTCTTCTTATACTGTTGTCTTTTCATGAAAAAGTAACAGCCAGCCATGTACTTCTGTTGGAATGTCATATTCCTCCCAAATACATGAGTTCATTTCTCCTCAAGCACATGACACCGTAATAGAGGGGGAGGTGGTTTGCATAATTTCTTCATTACTCCTATAACATTGAAATAAGGCAGTTACTTGTGGGTGGAGAAACTGTGACGTCAGCCTGGAGGACAACAGAAAGGTGCATGGAGAAGCAATCATGTCTGAAATAGCAGAAGGGGTTTTTTTGTCTAATTTTTGTACATTACAGCTGAGATGTAATCTTAGAGCTTTCTACTTAAGAAGAGGCACTTTCTCCAAAAATACTCTTTAAAACGGGGCGGGGGGTGGGGGGGGGATATAATCTTTGAGATCTAGAACAGAGAATTTCCAGAAAAATTAAGAGATTACTTCAGCCTACATGATCAAAAAGTCTTTCCGGGAAAAAAGGAGTAAGAGATTCTGTTTGCAAGGAGCTTCAGAAATATGACAGGGAAGAGTGGACAATGCAGAAAAGCTCCACGTTCCCTCACAGAATCAACATATCTGCTGAAGACTATAAATCTACAGAGTATTTGAAAGGCAGGCTGCCATTGGATGTCAAAGCGGTCTCCCTGACAGACATCAGGCATTCATCAGACTTAAATGAACATGAACTATTTCAGCACTTAGCCACCATGAAGAAATCCATAGCTCAGGAGGGTGATGTGTGAGCCAGTGCTTGTCTGGAAGCAACAGTGATGCACTGGCACACTGTCAGGCAGCTATAGCTCATAGTTTGGAGCTAGCTTACATCCATCCTTTGGGAACACGAGTGGTGCTAAGGTGCAGTGGTCTGTGCTCAACTGAGCTCACAGGTCCACACTTTTTTTTTTTTTTTTTTAAGTACATTAACATGCACTAGGGCAAAACCTTTTGATCACTTCAGAATAAAAACTTGCCATTATGAGAATATACTTCATCTGTGATCAGTACAAAGGGAGATGAATTAATCTGATTAGTTTTATAATCCTTTGCACCCCATTGCTTTTTCAGCCAACTTGATATTCAGGTGTAAATCCACCATAGAGACAAAAGAATGCTTTGTAAGCAGCAGTGGCTTTGAAGTATAACCCATGCTGCAGGTGGAGTTTGGGCAATGCTGCTTTTGTACATAAATCTCAGTCAACAAGTCAGACATAGAGATTTAAAAAGTAGCTATGGAAAATGCACAAATTAGTCCTCCTGATGAAGCTACTGGTTACACATTTTCAATGCATCACGACATCAGGCTACTGCAGGCCTTAGCCTCCACATGTGGAATTTATCAGGAAGAGCCAGTGGCAGCAACTAATCAGTAACCACAAATATCAGGGACACCCGGAGGCAAGATTGCACCCCTGCAGATATGCTACACAACACTGGATAACAGGCACACTAATGATGAGGGCTCATGCTTAGGTACTAGATATGACCCACTTACTTGCCTTCAAATTAGATCACGTAAGCTTGGAGTGCAAACCCATAGAGCTATTTCATTAGAAGGGTTATACATGTTTTGGGTGCCAGCCTTACAGTATGAGGACAGTAACTGTATATTACTCTGGCCATCAGTACCCTTCACACACAGGCAGTGGTGTCAAAAGTTATCACTTGCAGATGAGAACTGTGAAAGATGTGAATACAAGTGTCAAGTTATCTCTCTCTAGAGCGCAGTGCTTATCCCCTGAACACGCATATATTGCTTTACCTCAGAGACTCACTATATGCGAACAGAAGCTGCTTTTCCATCTCACCTTCTTTATGTCTGCTGAGCTTCCCACTGAGCAATTACTATTCAGCTTTTATAGAAGCAGGAAGTTTTATTGCTTGTTGGACCCTACCTAAACCAACATAGCACCCAGTCCTTAGAAAAGGGCAGATGAATTTGCCATTGGGATACTAAGCTGGGGCATGAGAGCCCTGCCCTGAGGTAGGGCAGGTACATGTGTATATGTACTATACAGCTGTGGAATGTTGAGCAAGACTCTGCCCCAAGTCCCTGTGTGCAAGACTGGATAGCAGAATTTCTGTGTCTCACAGCGCTGTTGTGCAATGAGCCTCACCAGCTCTGAAGAGCTTGGACGCTTCCTTCAAGATGAGCGCTTTATTTTCCTAACATAACTTACCACACAAAACTGTTATTATGGGGCATTCCTGGATGGTTTGAATAGATGGAATTTTACAAGACAATGATTATAACCCAAAGCGAAGGGTTTAATTTAATCCATACATCGCCACGAAAAGGGGTTGGAGAAGAGTCACTGCAAGAAAGAGAGGTGACTGTCATTAGTGAACTGAACTCTGTGTGCAGAGTGCACACCCTCACAACTGCGTAACTACCAAAACAGAGCTGTCTACAGCTGTATACCTATTTAACTGAAGCAGCACAGAAAGGCAAGATCATTTTGTTTATCAGAAGGCTAGCTTCTGTCAGATGTCAAATTTATCCTTTTCTCAATTTGAGTCATCCAACCCTTAAAACATAAACGGGATCCTCTCGTAATCTTTGGATGTGCAACCCCTTTTGAGTATCCTACCATTCCCAGCACTCCTGATTTGCAATAGGAACAGTTTTTAAAAGGTAGAAATTACTATTTCATAACAATCTGGCTATATCATAATAGTACATGCTTTTACATTTTTCTTATATAAATACAGTTGACAATGCTCCTCTCTTGTACATGCAAGACATGATTTCATCTTCACTGTTTATCAAGCAAGATATGAAAGGAGAAGAGAGTAATTATATTTTTGCTTCCATTTTTTGCTAACATTGTCAGATAATGAAGTATGTATCACTGTAGGCTTCTGCAAAACAAACCAAAGGGACAGTAGTGTCAGAATGGAAAATGGAAGAAGAAAGTCAGCTTTGAAGTCTACCTGTACATCTTCACTGCACTGCTAGCTCTGAGCTCATTTTGAAATCAAAGAACGATCACACAAAATTCGAAGCAATCAGACACGTATTGCTACATGGAGACTTCACATCAAGTTCTTTCTTTTTAGCATGGAAAAGTAAAAACCCTGATGTTTTGAGATGAAGACTACAAGCGAATTAGTCACATCTAGCATATAATTAATGTTTTCAGCATTCCAGTGAAGAAAAACACATTGAAAACTTACAAAAATGTAGGGTTATTGTCTTGAATGTATAGTATGAAAACCTGTCATCTTTATGCAGCAATGGCAATCAATTTTGAAATCTTCACAGATGTGCTGTTAAAGTTATTAATTTCGCCAGGATGATCACGAATGCTTTACTCAGCTGTTCTACAAACATTAGAATAATATGAATCAAATCAAGTCCTAAATTACAATACCTCTTGTCCTTAGCACTGGGATTTTTGTTTTGCCTTGCATACTTTGAATCTTATGGTTTTAAATGAGACGATAGCTAAAGGAGTTAAAAGCTTTATAAATGCTTGAGCAAATGCACAGAACAACAGCGGATACTCCAGTTATATTTAGGAAGCCATGATATCGCAGGACAAGGAGAGCTTTAGCTGCTTGTAACCTTCCCGTGACAACGTCTGGACTTAAACACCTGGGAGAGCAGACTTCAATGGAAAGGAAAATGACTTGAATGGGTTACATCTGACAACATGTCATATGAAGGGAGACAGTGAAATAGAAGACTGTACAAGTGTTAGACATGTTTGGTTCAATACCTGTTTACTGGAACACTGCAGATGTTAAAATTTGGCAATCTGTTATTTAAGACAAAAATTCGCTAATGTTATGTAACCCAATAAAATACTTGGTTAACAGCATCCCATTCAGCACAAGACAAACAAAGCTGCTGTCAATATTCCTTTTAATTAACCCAATAGTATTAGATGCTTATGACTTCATTCCCCTCAGTCCCAGTAGGCAACCTGAAAGGCAATTCTCACTATTACTTAGCTCCCGTGGTGTAATCCACAAGAGGCTGTCAGCTTGCCATGGTTTGTGACCTCTGACCCAATCACTTTCTTCCTTTTAACATTACTACCTTTGCACATTTAATGAACTTTGTACATGGTTAAAAAGATGTCAGCACAGAGAAACGATAGTTCCTGCTGTGAAAGGCTCCATTGTTTCTATAAGTCTAATTGACCTTTCACATCACAGAAAACGAGAAAAAAATCAATATAGTTACTCAGTCACCAGTCCAATGCTATCTTTTATAATTAATATGCTAACCACATTGCTTTTGGAACACTGACACCCAAACACCCCTCGATGTACAAAAATGAATTCTCATTAATAACCTTTATATTAATCACTGTTGCCCAGAACTGGAACCTGACTGCGAAATCCCCTGGTGGAAATTGCTATAATCGTTCAAACTACAGGAACGAATATTTTTTCGGCGTAATTACTGCTGTCTTCTTATTGAAAAATATCCATTAGATGGCAGCTTTTAGTTACGTAAATCAAGTTGATTAATTTTTAATTTTTACCATTTATATGACTTTGCACAAGTAAAGATCTTTGATAATTTAAATGATTAGCTGAACAATTATTAAAGCAACTTGCAGCAGTTCAAATATTCATTTAGTTACTACAAGAGCCATACATCATTAACTTCCAATTAAAAAGTTGGGAAATTGTAAATGCTGATACAATAAAAAAATATGCTTATGTTCTTGTCAATAAAGCAGCATACCACTGTAAAAATATTGCTCTAACTTCAGCTGAAAGCAGGCAGTCCACCCAGTACCAGTTTTCTGCAGCTATTCAATGAGTGAGGAAGAAGAAATCCTCTTACGTGTCTGAAAGTCATTGGGAAGAGGCATCCAATGGCAGCACAGCACTTCTGTGCTGTTCACCCCTGTCCTCCTCTTCTGAGATGGAAACACAAACCAGCTGCCAGGTCCCTGCACTGGTTCAGCTCAAGAAAGCAGTTCAGTCCATAGCCTGCTCTACAGCGGTGCTCAACACAGGAGCCCCTTAACATAACACCTGCCACAGTTTTTTGGGTTTTTTTAGACACCCACACAACTTTTCTGCCTGGGATTGCCCATACTTATGTGTTAAAGTACCCAGAGCTTGCCCTTACACACCTCCACTCACATTTGAAGCCAAAGCAAAGGGTGTTCCTGCCTCTTGTCCCATGTCCTGGACCATGTCAGCACAGAGTGCCTCGCCCAGCACATATCACAGCAATTATCTTTCCAATAGAAGTATCCTGCAAAAAAAATCACCTACTTTTTTATGCAATAGCCCAGTGGTTAGACTAACTTCTTCCTAAATGCAAGGGGAATTCATTTCACATCTTACTCTCTGTCTTCCTTGAACGGCTACAGCTGAGCCGGATACCTGCTGAGTTGTGCCTAAAAACATTCATCTGAATAACATCATGGTTAGTCAGGAGCTGCTTCACTGAAATCAGAGCTAACAAACAGTGGAAGGTCAGGAAGAATTGTGATGCTGATGCTAAACAATGAGAGTCATCTTCAACATTAAGTCCATACCTGACTTAAATATATTGCACTAAAATTCAGTTATACTATTTTGACCAACCTTCTGCCAGCTTGGCAATCAAAATCTTCAAATACATATCCAGTGTTGGCATTCTTACAGTTGCATATGTAATTTTGTACCTTTCTGAACTCAACTGTTTCAAATATTATAATGAGGCATGACTGAATTTTTTTCTTGTCTTCTTCTGAGAAAATAAGAGGGCAGTTGTACGTGGTGCACTGTCAAATGTTTCAGGATCTGGAGACAGCATTGCTGCATGGCAGATGCACTTAGGTTATCCTGCATGTCTGCTCAAAGCTGGTTCATGTACATCTTCACTAGGCTGCACTGCACCATATAGGCCTCCTGACATTACAGAAAGTGGTGGTTGGAGTTTTTATTTTATTTTTTTAATTGAAGAGTGTTGGGTTTCTTTTGGAAAAAAAGTAGGTTCTTAAATGAAATAGTCAGTTAACTTCACTGGTCCTCATTTGCCCAAACACAAAATTAAAAGTCACAAAAATTAAGTCGTCTTGGTTTTTAGGGTTTTGTGGTTGGTTTTTGTTTTGGTTGGGTTTTTTTTACATGAACTATGGCATTGACACTGTCGCAGGGAAGACCATGATCAATGCAAGTTATAGGAGTTCTATATATGTACAGCATGTGGTTCTTCTAAAGTAGTTATATCTGCATGGTTGTGAGCTTTCTGATTTTTTGCCTTCTACCTCCCATTGTTAAAAGCCAACTCAACTTCTACACTAACCAGGTAAATTACCTTACCACTGAGGTATTAGCAATTCTGTACCATACTTCTCCCATCGCTGTGCGCCTTCCCTCTCACTCCCAACAGAAGTTGGAAGATATAAGCTTCAGTCTAGACTGGAACTTAAATTGGGATTGCCCTGAAGTACATGCTTTTAAGAAAAATGTAAAAATACAAGGAAAGGGAGAGGGAAATACTCGAAGTGGGATTAAAGGACATAAATCACATGTACGTGGACTCAGGTCTCAATGATGATTAAGTCCAGGGAAAATCTCTCTAGATCATTACTAGACCTCACAATTTCCATAAAGAAATTCCCCATATACCATGGAGCCTTCACATTTAAGGGAACTTGTAAAATAATGCCACAATACTTCTGATGTGCAGCAAAAGAGTTCTGATCCAATCTAATGTTTTCTTATATATACTCTATCCAAATTTATTAACAGTTCTACTGTAAAAAGCAGTTTTCACCTAGATGAATTATAATCAGACTTTGTCACTGATATGCTCATGTGACTGCTAGCAGTTGCTGCTGATATTTGTGTATTTGGACTGATCATAGGACCTCATCTGTGACAGTATTTCAATCCACTGAAGAGAAAATGGAAATGCTGAAATTTAGAACTGGTGATTCCCAACCTATTATCTTCCTACATACATGGCAGGCTGCATCCATATCCAACTACATTTTCCTTCCATACATCTTTAAAACAACATTCTCTGGACCAGTTTATAAATTGTAACACAGGCTCATATTGGCATTCTTACATGGGTACCTTGACACCTGTTTGCAAACAGAAGCTGAAGTGGGGGGGGGGGGGGGAATTAGGCATAGGTGAATTACAAGAAAATAGTCTTTCAGGGAAGTCTAATAGGAAAATCAGAAGAGAGAGAATGAAACCTAAGTCTTCAGTGTTCTAGTGTCCCATTTTAAACCACTTATCTATCCTTCCTCTAGACTACCGGTGCCTCTACAGCAACAATCATCTTTTAAGGCTATTTTTAACACTTAACTGTCTCTCCTTGATATCAAAACTTATTCTAAACATTGTGCTTAGCTGTTTTGTATTCAGGATATTTGGCTTTTGGGGAAAAGAATTTTTTTAAAGAAGAAACTTTTTTTTTTTTTAATAATCGGGGGGGTTATAAGTCAGTTCAATATCGTTCTTTAGAAGATTAGTGTTATCAACATGCAAAGGATAACATCTCCACAAAGAGAAGAGACAGTATGAGCTGCTACTGTGTCAATTAAATCTTGGCATTCATTATGCCTATGTCCTTTTCCTGCCCCTTTCTTCCTTGGTGGTCTTCTGGTATTTTTCTTAATACCAGCAGCCAGAAAGAAAAAAGAAAAGATACTAGAGGCAATTTCTTTAGTACAGTCACAGACAGACTTTTTTGTAGTTTAATATTTGAAACTGCAGCCCTTGTAACTTCGAGGGGCCACCACTCCACTATTTACACAGATGTTAGAGAAGGCAGCTTGTAACCATCTACCTCCGCCCCTGCAGTCACCTTTGCCTCTGAGCAGTCTTTGGGAGGTACATTAATAACGTTTGTATTAGATACCCATTTCTAAGTTACAATATTTTTATTTCACATTGTCTGTGTGGAATGTAATTTAATATATATCCTTGATGCAGGGAGATGTTTACATAGTATTTTATGATTAGTTCAGTTGGAGACCACTGGATTTCACAGACTAGTATCAATAGTCCACATAGTCAGAGAGCAGGCAAGATACAATTATGGTGTTCCAAAAGAATTGCACACGCAAAGTTAGGAATAAATTTAAAAGGAATAATAAACAGCCAGCTACAAAGAAGAAATAAAACTGACCCAATCTTTAAATCTTTAAATCTTTCTTACTGAAATTAAAGTAAAACATCTTCAGGAAAGACTGAGTAAAAGACCAAGAGAGCCAAAGCATGTATAAATTTTATTTCAAAAAAAGTAGTCATAATTGCTTGGTAATGCAATTGAACAAGAAATTTTGCCTTTCCCTAACCATCTTGCTTTGGCTATTCTTTGAAGTGCTCCGAAGAAGCAATAATACGGCTAATAAAAAGTATTAGAGGGACTTACATAACATTTCTTTTGATTCTACCTTTTAATTCACTCCTCTCCTACTATGGAATACAGAATGAAATTGGTAGAGGGCTTATTCCATAGGACCTTGCTGCCTCTTTAATCTTCAGCTTTGCTTTCTGAGCGCCTGCAGGTGCCCATGCCCCGCTGGCAGGGCGAGTGCAGGTCTCCCACTGGGAATTTTACTCAGCCAGGTGTCGTGCTGCCCCGCTGAGCCACAAACACTGAGCAGAACCTGCCAGGGGAATATTTGCATTGTGGCTTTTCCTTTCGAATCAAAAGGTGTTAAAGATGTCATTGAAGAGCTTAGAATAGTGACTAAGCATTTTCTATGCTTCAGTCTCTCGTGGCCTAACTTAGTCATATGGCCTCCTGCAGGTATGCCTAATAACTCCAGCTCTAGTGCCTATATCTTTTCACACCTTTTTACCAAGAAGGAAGCATTGTCTTTGATTGTCCATCAGCCCTAATCCTTTCTCAGCATGAAGCTTGTTAGCATAATTGGAGAGAAGAAACCAAAAAGGTACATTATGTGCATCTATGTGTTTCTTTTTCAGTGAGGGAGGCTGTTTGGATGAAAGACCACTGTATTTATTGCACTAATCCAGCTCCTACAGGTTTCCTCGATAGAAGAAAGTCTCTACCTTTTTAGGTTTTGATTTAACGCAAGTGATGAAAATCACACCCGTAGCTTTGTGAATGACAGTCACCATGCTTGTGAAAGACTTGCAGAAGTGCCTGCCTTAAATATTAGGCTTGCTATCGAAAAATAACTATGGAAAGAGACTGCCATCCCTGAACTCAACTTCAGCTTCTTGGTTAGTTAAACTGTAAAACTGATTGCAAAGAAATTAGTGAAGATTATGTTCTTAGCACCTTTTCCAAACAGAACAAAGATTTTTCATATCTTTCCCAGGACACTGGAGACTAAGAGAATAAATAGGAAGGTAATGAGCCCTGAAAACTTCTAAGGCAGTTTCCTTCTTCTACCATCTTAGTCTTTAATGACAAACAGTTAAAGGACTATAAGCAACAATAAGAGAAAGCCAACCATCCATCACAGATGCTCTGTATTAGGATTTACTTCATATTTTAGTCTTCATCTCCTATGAATAACAAGACACAAATGCCAAAATAAGTACAATTTGTCAGTAGGTTACACACTTTGTCAAGCCAGTAGAAGAATCTGGCACTTCTATTCACCTGACCCAGGATTTCAGCACAGCCAGATTAGGAAGAGCGGGCAACAGCAAGGTATTTGGCTCCTCTCTAATACATCAAGTATGACATGATTTACAGCAGCTCAGTCATCATCTGATTCATTCCCAGTACAGACAGTAGAAACAGGGAACCATAGGTCTGAAGCACAAGTGTGCTACAGCTTCTCTTGGGCATATGCAACTTGCAGACTACCCTGACCAGGCTGGCCCAGCTTTGCTTTGAGCTGGGCCTAAAAACCAAAAATACTAAAGCTATCTTGTTATTTAGGAGGCTGTTGCATTTAAAACACCTTTGTAAACATGTACATATAACCACTCTTAGAGCAATTTATGCAGACACGATTGCTTTCTCTCTCTGGCCCTGATATATAGATGCATTCAAAGAAGTACCCAGCCACTTTTTCCATGTCCCCCAGACCCAACAATACCTGTACACATTCCCTTGCCCCACTGGCATTGATAACTTAGCAAGATAAGGGAACTTGTATTTTCCAAACTACATTCTACCAATGCAGGCACAGCTGTGCCCCATGCACGATCATTCATCACAAGCAACAGAACAAATTCATACAGAAGAAACTTTAATGAGTCAAAAGTGCATTTCCACAAGCTTCTCTCTGTGTGTTTGGTTTTAAGTGAGTGAATCTCTGCAAATCCTAAAGGAGGAGGATCTTGAGAACAAGTCTCAAGCTTTATAATTTGAAGGCAAAGAATGAGCATATCATTGTAGTATTTTTAAACTTGTGCTGTTTGTGGTGTCTGGCTCAGGGTTATTTCATTTCATTTTAAACTTCTGGATCAGGAAAAACAAAAAAAAAATCTATTTTTCTTCCTTATGTACACATAAACAGGTATTACCTTAGTTACAGGGCTTACTTGTACAGAACTGAGCAGTGTCTATCCTCATGTGAGGTATAAGAGTGTGTCAGAGTGTGTCATCACAAAAACTTCTCATTTTACTTTTCTTTCTACTTATCAGGATAAACTCAGATTGTTATTCATACTTGCAACCTTTTTACTGCTCTGGAGTGCTTGCAATCCAGATAACATTGCCCAACTTTCCTTAGCTTTACAGTGAAAAAATTACACTTTTTGTATAATTTGGGGGTACAGCTTAGTCAATTGCACACAAGATTTTAAATGTTTTAAAATTAGTATATTCCGTGGTTTGTTATACAGCTTTAAGAATACTGTGCTGCTGAACATAGTTTATTAGTACCTCAAATTCAATCTTTCTATATATTCAAGCACCTAGAGCACCAGGTATGCCTAAGCAACATACAAGTTAACTAGTAAAATTAAGCATTTCTGCATTTGATCGAATTAGAATAGAATTAAATTACATGTACTTTGGTCTCTCCAGGGTCTTCCTCTAGCTCGTGTTCGTGACTCGTGTTCATTGCTGCTGCTAAGTTCAATAAAATGCTTTGCCATCAACCACATCATCTTGGACTTTGTGCAACACATAGCTGCCCTGATCTTGTCACAGATAGCAATTTTATTTCAGTTAACTGGGTTTTTACTCATTTCTGACCTCCTAAAACCAAAGTTTTCCTCCATTCCAGCACAGCAACACTCACACCATGCTAACAAGAGACCACTTTCTTAATAACAATGCAAGATATACCATAACCTATTCAGATCTTCAGTTTTCCTTATACTGGAAGACATTGGCAGCCCTAGCATTTAAGAGCTACAGAAGGGAAAAGTGAATCAAGCAGAACTCAAGGAAAAAAAAAAACCACACAACACCACAACACACCCAACCCAACAACCACCACAATAAAAATCCCACATCACAAAACTATGCAAAATAAACATTTTATCAACTCTGAATTAAAAAAGTGAGAAGACTATGCAATCAGAAATAGGAGTCCTCCCAGAAGTTTAGTAATCTTTTTGGTGGTTTTGCTACCAAAACTCTCGAACCAAAGGATTTTGGAGTATGCATACACATCACTCAGTTTTCAGCCACAACATTAGTCAGCTAGTTTTCCACTACTGTATATATACACATATACAGAACATGGAAACCTTGGTCTTACCCTGGCAAATTAGCCTAGTGCAGTTATCCAGGTAACTTGGCCATCTGAAGTGGTAGCAGTGTCCCTCTCCTAGATCATTCATAAATCATTGCAGAAGTCTATTTGGGGATTCAACATTTACTGAAATAACTGATGTGAATGTAAGTCACTACAACCAGTGTCCTCATGTGAACGTACTTTTCCACAAAGGATTACTTTAGACTCCAGCAGAATAGCATGCTACATACTTTTGCAGAGCCAGAAGATGCATTTCCTTAATGGTTTTCCAGGACACTATCAGTATTAAATATATATCAGTCATTATATGTAAATACACATAACAGTTTTAACATAACAGTTTCTTCCCTCTGCAGGAAAGAAAAGGAAAATCCATCAAAGAATGGTGCATAGGGAAATCAGATATCAAATGCTTCCTGCTTCCAAGAAGGGATGTAATATTCTGTGAATGACTGACCTGGCTCTGACCTTGATCATGGTAAGAGATTTGTTTTGGTAGTCTGCTGTAGCCAGCAACCTGCAGAGCAGTTTGGGAATCCTACCAGAGGGAGTTCTCAATGCTGTAGTTAAAAAGCACATTTGTTTATGTGGAGATACTATTGCAGATATGGTATTGCAATAATATATTTAAGATTGCTTGACAAATACATTAAAAGAAAGCTAGATAATTAAATACATAAGCATGAAAGGCTTCTTGAAGATAACATAAGGTGAGATGTAGAGCTCACTGCTGTGATTCCTGTAACAAAGGCAGCATTAGAACAACATTAGTGGTCTTAATTATAGCCAGACAACAAATTCAAATAAAATTTTCTCACTCCATTTATGCACTGTTGACCCCAGGTATTGCAAAGGTCGGAGAAAAGTTCAGCTTTCTGTATAAAGCACCAAGTGTACGTATTACCTTCATATAAAGCATGAGAAAATACAGAGAAACTGAACAAAGCATCAACATTTTCATGTTTAATGCAGGCACAAGCAAATTTTTTTTTTTTTTTTGCATTTAACGTAGCTTTGCTTTCCACCCAAAAAAAAAAAAACCAACCCAAAAAACCTAAAAAAATATTCAAAGTACAGACTTCCAGCACTTTTTATTTTAATACATTTGATACTTACTAGTTTTATACTGAATAAATGTTGTGGCTAAGCAGCTTTTAGGCCACTTAAATGTGATTACTTTCTGTCTGAAGTTTTGAGTTGGTTTTTTCCCCTCAAAACTAGCGGTTTTTTAGGAGACCTGACAAAAATACAAGTTGAAAAAAAGATACAAATGCAGTCCTGCAATAATTGTCCACCCAAAATTCATGGCTTATTATTATATATTATGTGTGTGTATATATATTATGCATGTATATATATGTATTATAAGGAGGCAACATCAGAACTCAAGACAGCTGGGTAGCACACAGTAGCTTGAACACGCTAGAGAACCAAGAACAAAAAAGAAATTACACCGCTCAGAAAACTTACAGAAAAGACATGTAACCAACAGCAACTATCTGTGGAAACCTGAGACTTGGAATAGTTAAGAAGCCAGCCAGTCCACAGTCTTCCAGGTAAGATCCAGTAACTAAATAGAAAGCCCAACCTACAAGACCAGCTTTATTTCCATAGTACCACTGATAACAGGGATGTTCAGGGCTCTTGCAGAATCCCTCTGCCACGCAAACACGGGCACGCTGCCAGTCCACCACAGCACACTGTCCCATTGCCCAGCAACACTGTTGTAATCCCCATCCCAACAATACCAGAGAGTTCTCTGTAGACCGCCAAGTCTATAGTAGAGTCTTTGTTCACTACTGAAATCACAAAATTGTCTGGGGAGGCAATGAAGACAGGGACTGCCAGGCGGGATGAGCACAGGGCACAGAGTGCTAAGGCAAAGGAGGACACTGTCTGGGTTCATTGCTGGAGATGCTCCCTGTGTAACACAAGGAGCCCTCAGTGGTGCTTCTGCCAGGGAAACACGAAGGACACACCCAGATCGTTCTCAGCAAAGGCGGCACACCCCTAATTGGCTAACACTACTTTTGCATGTGGCAGAAAACAGCTAACTAGAAGGCTGAGCATGAAATGTAAAAAATTTCCCTGTGTAGAGAGGAAAGGACCCAAGAGCAAAAGAGCTGTAAAAGGTTGCATTTGTTATACAGGTACAAAAAGGCACCGATAACCAGAAAAGTCTTGGCGGTATCACAAAAAAAGGTGGGAACCTTACCTCAGCATGATAGTAATTATGGATAAGGCATAATGTGTTCTCAACTCCAGTGTGATGGTGTTTATATTTCAGGTGTAGTGTGATTTTAACTTTAGTGGGTTGGTGATTAAATCTAAGGTATATATGAATAATACATGGGGAATGAAATGGGGCATTATTATCGACAAAAGAAGTGAAATAACCAGTTGGAGAGGTTGTTACAGAACTCTGAAAGTGCAAGCTTCCAGATGTTTATGTTCCCCAGCTTAAAAGATTAATGAGAACACTAAAGATTTATACCCAGCCCCTGGAGCAGAATGCGAGTGGGGTTTTCTAGGCACGAATCTGGCCACTTCCTGAAAGAGGCAATTTTCCAGGTTCAGTGTGGTTGAAGCTAATTGGCCTGGAATTAGCTAGACTCAAAGCCATTTAAATTCAGTCCTGACAGAACCTCAAGGGAAACTTGCTG
Organism: Pelecanus crispus; assembly: GCF_030463565.1. Lineage (NCBI taxonomy): Eukaryota > Metazoa > Chordata > Aves > Pelecaniformes > Pelecanidae > Pelecanus > Pelecanus crispus. The sequence goes on along the minus strand of NC_134651.1, from coordinate 16,856,736 downwards.
TGCTGGCATATAAGACATTTTAACCTTTGGAGCAATTCCATGGCATAAATAACAATTTTCTATGTATTGAATTCTCGGATTAGCAATGATTATGCAGACTGCACTGCCTTTCAAGCTCTGAAGCTGCTTCCAGAGCAGAGAAAAAAAACCCACAGAAGTCAATACCCGAACACTTGACCTACTACTGCTTACATTTCACAAAGTTTGTTTTCTTGCTTTTACTCTGGCGTTCTTCACAACTCAATCTTAAACTAAAGCATGAAAAAAATCAACCTAGCTCCACCATTCAACACCAGAAAATTAGCCTCCATGGCTAATCATGGCAATTCCATCAGTCCACTTGGTTTGAAACACTATGCAACATTTATCCAAAGTGGGGTCAAAAAGCAGGAACTGGTGGTGTACTCATCATTCCTACCCCAGCCAAAATGTAAGCCCTTACCAAAAATGAAGCCTACGTTTCCATATCAATGCTACATTTATGGTATCCACATAAAATGTTTTACAGCAATTAGTTTTTCTTGACTAAGTGTTTGTCTTTCAATAATATAAGAGTGTTTACTTCTGGAGATTTGTTTTTCAGGGAATCATCCAGCAAGCTTTTGAAGGTCCACACTTGCCTGTTCTTATTCACAATGACTATGAACGAATGCCCTTCCTCCACTCTACCATGCAGCTTCTCTCACTAAACCCACATATAACTCCTTAGAGTGTCTGATGTGAAAGAAATTGGGAGCCACAGGAATCACCACTTCAACAGGCTAACCTGATACTGGGAGCTTTCACCTTCACAAACCTCTCTTGCTTATTGCCACCCCTCTTTAAAACAACACCATTTTCCCATTATCCAGCATGGGTTCGTGACCATGACATCCACATAAATCACTTACCACTTCCAGTCAATGCCTCCAGTTTCCAAGCGAAAGCAGCACAATGGCAGTCTCCAAATCGGCTGTTTCCTGGCCAACACATAGAACTACCTCACTCCAGCAACCAGTCAGGCAAGTGCAGGCTGCAGCCTTTGATAGCCCCATCCATGGATGGGGCTGGGCCCCACAGGTGCACAGCTCCTTTGGTGAGTGCTGCTGTTAACCCTTCATGGGTAGCATGGGGAAGGCGACAGCCCAGAACCTTCTCCACTTTGTTTCATTCTGAGCAGCAAATGTGCTATCAGTTATCCCAGAATTTTTCGGGCACTGTCATAGCTGGCTATCATTGGTCTATTAACTTAAAGCTTTATATACACCTGGAAAGAACCCTTTTGCAAATTCAATTCCCTGCATTTGTTTTTGCCAACTTAAGGCTGTCTTGCTAAGAGATTGCAGTGAGTTTTGATAGCCCCATGGCTTGTTATCATATCAGAGCGTTAACGGTCAAAACCTTCTATGGATGACTTTTGTGTGCCACATGATATGCAAAGATGCTGAGCAGAAGTGGTCACTCAGAAAACTCTTATGACATTGCCCAAATTATCAAAACTTGCAGAAGTGCAAGTGAATTGTCATTTATGGATCAAAATCTGAGTTGAGCATGCAAGACATTTTTAAGAGCTGTTTACATGTTTTAAACACTCCTGTGCTCCAAGGAGAACAAGGCTTGGATGGTGGTTTTGGGAAGAAGCAGTACATCGGTATTTTCAAGTGGGACATGGTGCTTTCCAAAGCTACTCCAGGTGCTCTACACTTACTCAGATTAGAGGCACTGCTACAGCAGTTCGTGTAGGTTAGTGTTAGGTTCAGCAGCAGCTCTTGGTGGGTTGCATGTAATGTGTGTGTGTGCCATCAGCTCTCCAAACACAGTCAACTCCTCATTCTCTGAGAATGAGGGACTCAGTTATAGTTGATGAAAATGCCCAGAGAAGAAAAGTGTTATAAAATTCAAACCCAGCACAGTACACATCTATCTCACAGCATCTCTGTGATAAATTAGACTTGGTTCAGTTAGACTAACCAGTTAGCTCCAAAACAGTATGAGTTTTGCTTTATCAAAGCTGTCTCCTGCAGAGCTATTCGGTATACCTGCATTATGCTCTAAGCACCTGGTTTCCCAGAATTTGTTGTATTAAGGTCAGTGTTAGACATGAATGGGTCCATGCATTAATACAGCCCTATACCTATCCTAAGCTCTTCTGAAATCTGGCAGCTACCAAAAGCGGATTTCCACATGTTCAGTTCAATGGGCACAACCTGAGTGGACCTAGCAGACCCCAGCTGGATCTAACTGTCTTTGAGATAACTTACCTCTCCTCTACCTCCTTCCATGGAAACACAGCCGGACAACACTGCAGCTGAGCATATACACAGCCCTTATAGATCTAGCAGGTATATTTGCTCAAGCCCTGTGTGGCAGGAGACCAGCTGTACTTGCCTGCTCCTGAGAGCAGTTTCTGTGTTGCTGCACTTAAGCTAATAGAAGAGGTGGTCCTGAGCTGTCCCCGCACCCATGGCACAAATAATTCACAATTTGGCTTACTGAAAGCTGACCGCATGGGCCTCCAAAACCCCATTTCTACTCAGGTGAACAGAAAAGAGGCAGCAGCCAAAAGATACAGAAATAGTTTCCTGCGGATCTCCTTGCTAGAGTTATTAACAGACATTTTCTGGTTGATAATGCAAATAGAATAACAATATAGCTTATTTTTCTGTTAATACTGTTTAACTTAATAACTTCTGCTGCATTTGCTACCAGGCACCAGGATATCAGATCAAACCTATCATATGAAACAAGTTTGACATGACTGCTTTTAAAAAAGCAGGCTTTCTATAGATACTCTCCTGCTCAACATGAGGCTATGGATGCAGGAATCAACAGATGAACTTATGGAAGTACATATTGCACACAAAGACTAGCTAGATTATCATCAAAGTGGTTGATCTGGTCTTACAAAGTACATATGAATTCACTAGTTCGTTTTTCTTTGTTTTTCTTCTCCTCATGTGAGAGAGTCACACTTACAGACCTATCCTGCAAAACCACACCCCTAGCTTAGAGACACCTTTTACAAATCCTGAATTAATTATTAACATGACTGAAGATAACGGACACAGTGACACTGAAGGGTCACAAAGCGCAGCCCATGCTGGCAGAGGTCTGGGCACCAGCTGCCATGAATACTCTGGTTCAGATGCCAGCCATGTCTGCATGCTGCTGTGCTTCAGCTAACTCATCCTGTGAGAAGTTGCCAAGTGCAGCAGCAAATGCTGCTTGGGTAATGGAGTTAAACCCTGCTTGGACAAGCTACACAAGTGCAGTACTACCTTACGAGCTAAGATCTTCACCAGCTCACACACCCTATCACTGCATTCACTTTCACAGTGTAGACGTTTTCTATAGGTCAAAGCCTGGCCTGACAGATACTAATCATTTGCTTCATATCAATTAAACCCAGGGACTAATCTAGGAAATAGAAACTTGAGGAAACTTTTGATGAGATTTTAGGTATATTAAACCATTAGTCCATTGCTCTAGTTTAAAAAGTGATAAGGCAAATTTAGAAACCCTTCAAGCACTCAGCACAGGTTGAGTCTGCCCAAGTTTCTTCATATTTCTCATTCAGAATACATAATAACTCTATGATTTAAAAACACTATTTACGTGGTCACTCTAATACTTTAAAGACGTTCCACTGTAAACTTGATATCTGCCTTTCATATGCTGCATTTAGGTTCTTACTTGCATGTTATTAGTAGGAATACTATCCTGTAGGCTGGGTTACATTTGCAAAATCACCCTGGCAATTGAGTTGCTCTTACTTATGTATTCAGAATCAAAACATGCTTATGATTATCATGGTGATTATTTTTTTTCTGTGCTGCTAGTTTTTGACAGGATGGTACTGAAATTTGCTAAAATTGATTTAAAATAATAATTATGTGCAAAAATTTGAATATTTTTGCCTGGCAAAATGAGAAAGATGTAAGGCTTTTCCTTGCTGATTTCTTTTAAAATTTATTTACAGTAGTGTTAATGTTTGGATTTTTCGGTTGTATGTAGTTTGGGTCTATTTGGTAAAGCATATTTGGGATTGTTATGGACTTTTAGATTATAAGCAGGATATCTATGATTAAAATATATTCTTTAAAAGGCTTTTTTCTTTTAGTTATCTTTCACTTTCATCTGATGGAGAGTAAAAGATAAAACAAGCTTTTGTTGTTTACTGTACATCTGGAGTATAAAAAAAGCACAGTATGAGGAAAGGATACTCCATGAAATGCTATGTCAGAAACATTCACAGTCAAAATTCCAGAAATAGCAAGATGTGAGATAGATAATTAAAATGTCTTCCAGGTCTAAACCATAGGGAGCTGGAGTTTTAATCATGTAGAGTATATTCATGAGAAGTTTCCTCTTTTATCTACATGATCAGATTTTTATGCTTTCTTTTAGGAAGAAATAAGATCCTGGTCTGGAGCACAAACGTTGTTATATTTGGTTGGTATTGGCAGCACTCACAGAATCGAATGCTTTTGTAGAAATCCCTTTTTTGTTTACCTTTTCTTTAAGAGGGATCTGCAAAAAAGTTCAAGTGTGGTCTTTCCTCAAAATACAACCATCCTTTCTGGTTCAACCAGCCTGGAAAGCACCAAGCAGAGAAATCCTTCTGCAAATGTCTCAGTGCCTCCGCTGTAACATCACCACAGAAAAGAACCAGAGCCTTGTTTTACTGCGAACCGAAGATCCACCCTTAAAAGCCTTAATAAAATGCCTGCTATAATAACAAGGTAAATGTAAAGGGGACATTTCTGCTGTGAGGCCTTCACTGGGCTGTGGAAAAACTAGAATGAGCTTAGTGGGGGAAAAATAAGATTAGCTGTTTTTTCATAGCTAGAAGATGGTTTCACGGCTAAAGCAATTCACTAATCTTATTTTCTAATTCCACCACGTCTTTTATTAACTTATTTTTCATCTTGTAGCCCACACACAACCATAACATTTAAATAATGTTACATTCATATCTGTACCATCTTAGTCTATGCCTAGTCAGATCTAGTTATTGAGCAGTATTTTAAAAGCTACTGTAATTTTAAGGGACAATTTAGATCTAGGCTACGCTAAGAGAAAGGAAAACACATCAGTGCCAAATTAGGCTCTGATGAGGCTCTTGATCACTTTCGCTTCTCCTGACAAAAACAGAAGGTGCTAGTAATGCTGAGAAGGTCTGTGTCCCTGATGAACAGATGTTAATAACAAAGAGCATCTTCCTCATGTTAAATAGCCAAAAGAAGAGATATTGCAGCCATTGATAATGATACCCATATATCATGCATGCTAAATCATGACTAAATAATTAAAATCTGTGCATGATACTTGGTTCAGGCAAGTAAAGCAGATCACAGTTTTAGTGGTCAGAGGAAATGAAATGCAGCTTCACAGAAGTGATTGTCACTGAGCACACAGAGCATTGTAATACGCACAAAGAAAATTAAACTAGGAAAAAGGCAATTGACTGTGAGCAGCGTATGCAGGAACGAGGGCTGGCGATTCAGTGGTGGTTTGCCTTCCGGTTATTTTGATGCATTGTTTGAATATGCATTAACATGTGAGGAGAGTGAAAGGAGGGAAGTGATGAGCAGAAAGTTCTCCCATGGGGGGGAGGCTGGTGGCTGGGTGCTCCCTCTTGCTGGTGGCAGGGCCGCGTTTGCCACCTCGTGTCACCACACAGCCTCTCCTCCCCTCTTGGCCAAAAGAAGTCATGGATGGATAGACTGACGATATTTCCTGCAGTGGGGGAAATAGCTGAGCAGAAGCAACTGTAGCCTGTTACAAAGGCTACATGCTGTATTCTCCATGGTCTCCACTTTACCAGCTCTGCTTGTGTTGGCAGGAACACTGGAGCGATGGTATAGCCCCAAACCCACCCAAGCACATCTCACCCAACTCCCACACTCCCTCTTTGTGCTATGCCTGTGATCTGCGGTGCCCCCCGCTAGCAGAGAGCTCCCCCCGCACACATCTGTGTGCAGAAACGGGGAGAAGTCTCCATTTCCTGAAGCCTGCCCATGTGCTGTGGCCAGCTGAACTCATGGAGACCCATGCAGAGAGCATGTTATCTCACGTCTCATAAAACGAGGGCTACAAAGCCAGGGCAGCTTTGTTAGCTGTCACACAGACCTTTCCTTCAAAGCACAAAGAAAAAAAACCCAGCCTATTATTCAAAACATGAAACAAGAATTGGTTGAAATTAAATTTTTCCTCCCATCCATTTATAGAATCTGATCAAGTGGATTTTGAGGAATACGAGAAAGTATCTGCTCTGTGAAAGGTATATTGACTTGGAATATTAAAATCAAAGTGTAGCTTTTTGCACAAATTCATTTAAAACTGACTTCACTTGATAAATTTGCATAAGCATATACTGCAAAACCATTGCGAACTATAGCAATAAGGCCATTTGAGAAAATGAATTAGCAACTATCAATAAATGGATATTCCCTAGGAAGAACACATGTGCTGTACTCACCTGCACTGCTTTTCTGAGACTGGTGCTCTTTGACCATCTAAATTCTTGAGGGGGAAGGGGAACCAAACACATCTGTATGTCATGATACCATGGCAATCTAGCCCTGTTTTCTACCAGTTGTAAAGTTTATAAACATCAACATTGCATGAAACTTTACTTTTCAAATTTAAAAGTGTAGAGAAATTTTTCACTTATTTTCTAATCAATTGCTAATATAGCAATACTGAGAAGAGTGAGCTATGTTTTCCAAGTGCAGTTGTGGTGTCCTGATATTAATTACAGAATAAAAACAATAATACAAATAACTTACTTCCCACGATCCTCATTTTCTCTTTGTACTTTTCTATTACACCCATCCTTTTAGTATTAAAGCGCTAAAGTAGCAAATAGCATGTGCATACCTATTTTAATATTGATATTTTTAAGCATGGTACTCTCTTCTCTGCACACACACCCCAAAGACTTTGTGCTGATTAACATCAATGTATTTCAGTTATAGAAGTAAAGTTTTAATTTTTTAATTGTTTTCATAAGTATAGAATTTGTCTAAGGCACAGACACATAAGGCGTATGTCTGAGTCTTCTGGGACTTTGTTCTATATTCTGTTTCTTGCTTCATCTCCAATAATCTCACGTGCTGTAGAGTGCTCCAGGTTAATGATGTAATTTAATCAAAGATTATTCTTTCTGTACAGCTATGGTAATAGTCAAAGATTGCGGCCAAAGAGTTGTTAAAAAGAATTAAAATAATGGCAAGAGGTCAACAGAACATCTAACAAAGTGTTTCTAAATGTTGTGATGTTTAAAGTAGATGTCCACCAGTTGCATCTTTGTGAGAAGCCAAAAAAGTTCTTACAAGTGTTTGAATTGAAATACACATGTGGGACAACAGGTAGCCATCCATGCAAGGGGACAGGAATGCATGACTGGGACATGGTTTAGGTCTCTCATGTCACTGGAAATGTGTCCATTGGCTTTAACAGGCAACAGAGAGCAAGTCTAATGAAGTGACAGTACATGAGGAGTCTTCCAGCTAGAATAAAACAATAGAAATAATGGAGTCTATGCTTTTTCTGTGCTATTTAATTTTTCTCTTTTATTCTAAACTTACATTTTCCTCCATTCTGGTAGGGTTTTTTTACCCTTTAACAGCCACTAATTATTGTATTTTTTTGTTAGTAGTACAAGGTGGAGTCTTGGCTTTATATTCTTGCCCATGATCTGAAGTTATTTCCTTTAGATGTATCTATATTGTTTCCTCTCTAAAATAAATACTTGGGAAAAAATGAAGTGTGTTAATACTTGATTGCTTCTTAGAACCCTAAAAACTTACTGTTTGGTTGGACTGCCAGTTGAAGCTGAATCTGGAAAGCGTAGAGGATAAAATTTCCCGAAAGCCATATATTTCAGATTATAGTTTTAAGCGGTTGTCTTTCTGTCTTAGAGGTTTGTATGTGTGTGAGTAAAAAGAAAAGAAAAATGCACAAAAAAACCCGTAACACATTTGAGAGTCATAAAGCAATTCTTTAGTGTACAATAACAACTGTAAAGTCTCCAGACTCAATATGTAAAATGGAGAAAAGTATTTCAGCAAAAGTGTATTTTGCCAACTAGGAAAACACTCTTAATTGTAGAGAAAGGAATCTTTTAAACTAACGTGACAAGGTACATGCAAAAATTAATATTATACGCTAATGTTCTTTTTAGTGAGTAGCTTAGGTTGATTTATTCATTTAGGTAATTATGTACCACAATATTAGTAATTCAGAGTTAAATTGAATTAGGAAACACAGAATAAATTGAAACTGTAATCATATTTCTTTCTCACTGTGTAACGAACAGAGATGTATTGATGTAAGTTCTAAGTGTACTACATAGGTTAAATTCCCTAGACTGCAATTTGATCAAAAAGCATTAGACATTTACTTAGGCTATAATAGGTCCTTGCCATTGGATGGCAGTAAAATTCTACATCAATCACTAGAAGCAAAGTGAAGCTAGGAAAACAATAGGATTTTTCCTTTTTTATTTAAGAGTGGAAATCTTGAGGGGGGATGGTGACACCTTAAATGCTGTGATAAGCACTAATATTAAAATATGTTTCCTTTTTATATGTTAAGAGCATTTTAGAAACAGTAAACTCAATTTTCTATTATGTGGAAAATCATTTACTTCTTGAAAAGAAAAAGCAAATCCGAGCATATTGCAAAGACAATGCAAATATATTCTATTTATTGGTACTTAACTATCAGAGGTTTCTATATATATGTTTTGTTTACTTTTTTACTCAATGGGATTTGTTAAATTTTGTGCAAAATGGAAATTATTTTTTCAATCATCAGCCTTCTGTAGTAGCATTGTAGAAGATTGTTTCTTTTCTTTTGCGTCTATATTATTATTGCAAATACTATGACCAAAAGAATCTCATTTATAATAAGAAAAAAATCTGTTCTTTCTGTATTTGCACATGAACACAGCACATGTACATGAAAACATCCCCTATGTAGACATAGCATTTTTATACAGCAATTTCATACAATAGGCCATATTTTACCACCTTTGTTCAGACCCATGCCAGGATCAACACCCATTCAAGTTTCTGGTAATCTAGTCTATGAAGGAATTAAGTTTCTGCAAGATGAGCATCACCAAAGATTCCCAAGTTATTAAAACAAAAAGAGCCAATTTAGCTCTATGCCTTGACCTTGACTAGTAATGTCAAGATTTAGACCAACCATAAGTAAAACATCTTTCTTTTAATTGATATTACAACTAACAAAGAATAAAATGCAACCACCACATTCTTAAAGCACTGTTTATATAAAATACGTATTAAATAAAGAGAAAAAACATATCTGGCAAAATATCTTGCAAAATCATTTTACATTTTCCACTTCCTACCTACAAAAATGTTATTGGGAAGGTTCCTAAAACACACATGCAAATTAGTTTCACTTTTAAATGTCCAAGTCCTGATCAATGAAAATCAATAGGAATATTATGAATACAATTACTTTCACATTAATTACACTGGTTTTGGATTAGGCCCTTTTTATATTAAAAATAGATTTTATGTGGTTAGCAAATATACAGAATTACACATTTAAAAGACTGAACTAGATAGAGCAAGAAACGTGTTCAGCATATGGTCTTATATGAAGAAATATAAATTCTTATGTCTACATCTAGTGTTTTTAAAAAATTTCTTATAAATTTAGTAGGTTGAATTACAATCTAAGTGGCCATAAAATGAGTCAACTGTTTTTCACAATGTATTCAGGGTGGTCTAAAAAAAAACCTAAAGGCTATTAATCAGGATTTCCTGGGATCAAACCACAGACTCCCTGGCAATTTATTCACTCACTTTATGTTTAAAGTCTGTTAAAAGTTTATAGCTTTTCAAAGATCATATTAGGCATTAAAATTTGGAAGTCATGTAACAAAAACTGTTACAGAAAAAAGACAGAAAATGGCTTATCACAAACTCATTCTTAGGAAAGAATGTGTAAAATATACACAATAGAACAATATTAATCTGGGTCTTATGACAGTGACTGTAAAGTGAAGCAATGCCATAAACCTGGTGATAGAGTCTTAGTTTCACTCACAAGGACTTATAATTACAATGCTCCTGAACTGCAGTAAGAAATCCCCACAGAAATATTTCTCCCCCACGTTAAGGCCATGATCCTACAACTATACTATCAATTTAGGGGCTTGAACTGTCCCAGATAAGTCAGTTGAATTACTCCTGTATTTAAGATAATCATATGCTAGCAGGGATCAAAAGCCTAAGATTTTGTTGTTGAAATCCCCCAAGACTTGGTACATGGGACTAAATCTTCTGAGGTCCAGAACACCATGAATTCACTTATATTTAATGAGACTGAACAGCCAGCAATTGGCTGTTCATATTCTTCCCACATTTGTATTTAGTCCAAGAAGTATCATTAAGACTCATGAGCAGAATTTCTTTAGGTGTTCGGAATTCTTAATGTATGAGAAATTGAGATTTTTGGCATTTCACAGAAGGGGTTTGGTGCAATACAGATTCAGACTGCAGCTGAAATAAAATTTACAGTTCTGTGATATGTAAAATAAATCTGTCAAAAGTTCATATTCTTCTAGAGGCATGTATTAAGCCTACAATTCCTTATTAGCAAGAAACTAAACAAGCTACTACCGTATAACTAATCACTCTCGGTGATGTAAATGAAGCCCATGATATATCTAATGGCCTTTCAACTACCATGCACACTTCTAGCCAGAATCTGACCTTACTTAAATCACACAACAAACTAATTCTACTTTTCTGTTTAGCTCCTAACTTGCTATTGTGTAACAAAAAAAAAGGGGTGATAGTGTGAAAGTTTCGGTCAGCTTTAACCTAACCTTTGAAAGTGTGCTTTTGGTTTTGCAAGAGGAAAATACTAAATTTGCATTTTCAAAAACTTCAAGAAATACAATGGGATCACCAGATATGCACAAGTGTATTAAAAAAAAAAAAGCACAAATTAAGGAAAAAAAAAATCTTCTAAGGTGTTTTTTGTACACAGTGGTCAACTGCACACAAAGTGGCTGAACTTGAGAACTGCACTCATTTTTGGGTCAAAAACTATCGCATATATACTTAAATTTCAAAACTAAAAACATCTTTATTAAAAATAAAGGCTTGAGTAACTCAAGAAACAGTAACAAGATTAGACCCAGACTCAGACAGCAACAGGCTTATACTGACGGTTGTTAATGACCAAGTGTGACTGCTTGTTGGTTCGTTATTATTCTGGTTTTACAAGTCAAATTCCTTGGGGTAATGTCCAGATATTCAAACTGCTCTAAGAGTGTTCTGTGGACAGGAGTTGGGAGGGAAGAAAAGAGGTGTGGGGAGATCAGTAGAAAAGCACTAGTAAGATATCCTATACAGCAAATGAAAATTTCAGAGTCAGATGAGTTGCGGACATCTGACTAATAAAAGATGGGTAGAACAGGACCCGAAAAGTGTGCAGAGAACCAGAGAAGAAAGCAATAAGGCAGGAAGTTGGAGAGTCAATAAGGTGGACGAAGTAGAGTGTTGAAATGTCAATGAGTCATCACAGTGGGGAGGCAGCTGGATTGCAGGTGCTGAGCTCAGGAAACTATGGCAACACCAGCAGAGAAGTTTTTTTGAATGTCAGAATTTAGTACCATCATCAGAGGGCAGGGCTGGTGTTAGGTAGGTGCTGAGTGCTTCTATTAGCACTCCGGCTTCTCCCCAGTGCTGGCAGACCTTCCTTCCAGAGAAAGGAAGGATTTTAGTCTTCCCTTCTAATGAAGAAAGTAATCAGAATTTCCACAAACTCTCAAAAATTACTTTCCTACCCTGTCCAACAATTATTACTTTTTTAATTATTGCTCTTCCTATTCTAAATAATTTCAAATAAAATTATGGCCTAACGTGACTGTACTAACAGCAAACTTTAACTCAGGACATTAGATCTAAAAAGAGGGATTCTTTTCTTTAAAGACTTAGGTCTTTAAAAAGGTAGCTAATTTACTATGCAATGCCTAATTTCCTATGAAAATCTCAGCCCAAGACCCATATCTGGATCTGGTAGACACTCATTCACTTTTCATGGAGGCCGAGTTCTAGAGAACTGAAACCTATACTCACCTTCTGTGATTTACTAAGTTGCTGTATTGATTGGTAACATACCGCTTTTATTCCCACTAGCTCAAACTTTGGGCACGCCACCTTGGGTCAATCAAAACAGAAAGATCTTGTATGTGACAAACACCTGAAGAGGGAATTGGGTAAGCGGTGACTAGGTGAGAAAGCCAGATGCTTGCTGATAATTTTTTCTTATATGGGAGTTACTTGAAATACGAATAATTACAAATAGCAAAACAACTTGTCAAGAATCCAGTAGTTCAAGAATTAACAACTCTGCCCAGAAACAGCAAAACACAAGTCGGCTACAAGAGCACTCACTAGAAGCAGTTCTCTCAGTTATTAACTCCAATCAGCTACAGACTGTCTCCAAAGGATGTCTCCAGTGCATAACATCTGGTGGTGAGGATGCCCAGTGTATCGGCTCAGCTCTTCCCTGCCCTGCCAGGTTTCTCTTTTGCTCTTGATGTGCCCCAAACTACCAGGTACGTGACTGCACGTACCTACAGCTACCACACAGCCCTCTTAGTGGGGATTAAGCACATTCATTAGACTATTTGTCGCCAATGAACACTTCAGTTTCCTGAGCGCAGACTTCCATACGTAGGCAAGCCCCAAGTTAATTTCAAGTCATGATTAGTTTTTGACAACATTTAAGATCTCTGAATTGGTATTTATTTTGAGGCTCTTGATATGCAAATCACTTATGCTAAATTCTGCAGCTTTGACTCAGTTTAGATTATCAGCGTTTACCTGCAAATATTTGAATAAACACAAGTGAGACCATCTTTTTACAACCCTTTTAAGATCAAAGAGTCAGTATTCTGCCTTTGAGGCTTGTCAGTTTAAAACCTGCACTAACAATTAAAGGATTCCCCCTCCTCCCTTTCTGCTGTCTTCCCCCCTGTCCCCAAAACCAAGAATGAAAAGATTCCACCCTGCAAGAAATGTCCAGGTTTATATCAGAACTTTTCATTAATGAGTAAACGTGCGCTGTTCTGCAATATTGTTTCACTGCTCTTCTGTTTAATGGGCTCCATCCTGCATGGCTAAAACCTCAGGATGAAAAAAAGAGCTCTGGAGAGATCTAAGCTTCCATTAAAAATTAGATTTCTTTTGTGCCATTTCACTAGGAATACGCTAGGATTTTTCCCAGGGTAGTTAATGTCAGAATGCCATAGGAAAAACACTGTATGCATGAGTAAGTATTAATATGCTTACTGCTGACATCCCCCAGTCAATAAGATGGAGTTTTGTGCTTCTCAGATAGGTAGAATAGGGCACTGTATTTTTCATAGGCATACAAAACATTTGAAAGTCTGTGGAATAATAGCTAAAGAAAAATATTCCACGTGGTGGAACACACTTTTATTACTCTACACTGGTATTTCTCAGCCAACATCAGCCTCCTCACTGGGACATAGAGGACAAGAGTAGCCCACTTCTATTCTTTAGGAGAAAGTATCTTTTCTTTGTTTTCAGAAGCAATATTTTGCTCAGCATCAGCTTTGGAGAATTTATGTTTTCTATTTTAAAAGTTTTTAAAGCTGAAAATATTCCAGAGCTGGATTATTAGCTGTTCCATGGTCTGACAATATCTTGACTGGCAGGCATCTCTAGCCACATTTAGCAATTGGAATAGCTGTTGAACACTTCAGGCTATTCAGTCTGTCTTACAAAAACTATGACACTGTTTTTCTCTTCAAAAATAGCCAACCACATATATGGGGTGGATGGAGCTATAAATGCTCATGGTCTTGAGGCTGTCCTTCAGCAACAGTCTATGGCCACCTGCACCACCCACAGTTGGCCACCCAACCTCCTTTCATTCTGAAAGGGTAACTCTGAAAGAGCAGGACTCTACAACAATGTATTTTTGCAACCACAAAGACAGAAAATATCATTTTCTGTGTTATTTCTATGACTCTGGATGGGTGGGAACAGGCATAAAAACAGGACATTCTATAGCTGACCAAAAGCAAAAAGTATAGGTTTGCATGTAAAGAAAGATATTAGAAGTATAAAAATGATAAATAAAATCTATGAAGGAATACAGCTTGAACTCATAATGGATTCCAGTTCACTCTAGGTTTGAGTTATGTTTTACTGCTTTGCACACAGTCTTATCAAAGAACTTTCTGTAATTTTACCAGTGCTGTGAGAAAACACAAAGGCAAAAATCTGTTTGGAAAGCATAAATACACTTTTATATCTATGTTTTCTGACAATTTTTTTCGAGATATTCAGTATTTTGACTACTCACAATTATTTCCTGACTGCATGGATACAAAATAATTTTCATTAGAGTGTATTTTCTGTAGTGATTAGCCAGAAGTCAGCCAACAACAGTTAAGGTCTTTGTTGTAATGGACAGCTAAGGTAAAAATGTGGTAATTCATTTTGCAAAAACTGTCCATAATTAGTTGCAAACTAAATTAAGATAAAAGAGAAAGATATAGAAAGTATATATCGTGACTGAATAAACATAGTTTGTTGTTGTTTGTCTGCTTCTCTTCCTCCCTTACAGTAAGGTCTTTACACAGACTCTTTAGTGTACTCCATGGTACTCTGTGTGCTACTCCTATGATTGTATTAGACTTCTTAAATATTGTGTGCTCAGCTAGTGGTTTATACTAGCAGCTGAAGTGTCATGAAATAAATTAAAGCGCGTGTTTCATGAATAAAGCCTTAGTTGCCAGAAAAAGTCATTTGATATTTTCAGACCTCTGGGACACTGAATACTTGCAAATGGAACAGTTCTGGTTGTGTTTGAATAGTAAGTTACGTAGTCCAGTTATTTCAGCAGTTTGTATTAGAGGAACTAAAAGCTACAAAGCCAGTTTTCCTCCAGCAAAGTAAACATTTATTGACGTTTGAGAAAGACTTGCAATTACATAAGTGGGATGTTATCAAAATATCACAAAGTATGTGAAATAGAGAGATACTGAATATTAGCACAACACATTGAAATATTCAACCTGTGATCAAGAGTTCAAAACAACCCCTATCAAGAAGATAACTGTATTTATTGTAGGTATCATTCTGTAGACTGAAAAAGATAAGATTGTGTGAAATGGATTGACATTCTTATTTTGGGGGTGGGGGAAGAGAGAGAGAGAAATTCATGTCTCGGAAATAAAGCAGAAAACCGTATAATGCTTAAGTGGTCTTTGCAACCTTTGCCCATAATGGCGGTGATATACCCCTTCAGTGGGAATAATAGAAGGAGTTGTGTCTTGGAGAGGCTTTACGACTCCTGTATTTCCCAGTTGAATAATGTTCATTAGGACTTAAAATATTCTCTAGAGAAGACAACTCAACCATTTCTCTTCATTTTGGCTAAGAAAATAAGCAGTAGCTCAGGTGAATATGAGAACTACATTTGCATAGGATTCTTTCATTTTTATTTGAATAGAATTGCCAGATAAATCATGTGTTTCATGCCTTGACGTAGCCAAGACAAGATACTAGTATGAAATAACTTAAGCAAAAAAAGCTGATAGGAAGGGTTACAAAAAAGAGGTCACAGTCAAGTCTTGCAGTTACCATGATGCTTATTTATTCATACGTGCCTTTACACGTATTTATTTATATCTGTATTTATTCATACATGAGATACAGTAAGTTAAGGAGAAAGGTGAGGAAATGTGAAATTAGATCTGAAGCAGATTGGTATAAAAGAAAAGAAAGATGAAGACAAGATGCACACACAAGAGAAAAGACAGAGCGTGGGGAGGAGAAAATGAAAGATCAGAGAGTTGAAGATAAAGGGCCTAGTGACAAGGGACAGAGGAAATTAGGTGTTTGCTGTTGCTGTGAGAGTTTAGTCACAGCCTGGAAAAGTTCTCTGAGCAGGCAGGGTGTAGACTCAGGAAATCAAAACCTCCCAAATGTCTGGTAAAACACTGATGGATACTGAAGCTTTTGTGGAAACCTGAGGTTTGGAGTGATCAAGACAGACATGAGGGGATTGTTTTTGGAAGACCTTCTGGGGAGGTTGAAGAGAAAAAGGAAACATATTTTCTCAAGTTGAAACTGTGAAGGTCTTAAGCCTCACAGCGACCAGAAGGAATCATATTCTGATCATTCCTTATGTCTACCCACATCTGCAGCTCCATACATCGTATCTACAGAGTCCTTGGAGAAGGTCAAGTGTAACACTGTTTTGTAAGCCATAGCCTTTTCTTTACTGGGCAGATACTGCGTTTGAAAGATATAAATGGGACAGTGGGACAGAAGGGGATCAAATAAAGAAGTTATGGGTCATGCATTCTATTGTCATTTTCTTCATAGCAAAATATAGGCTACTTTAATGAAAATTAAAAATAATTCATAAAATTATGTGAAAATTAATTTCACAGAATAATCTGCACAGCACAAAATCCAACATTTTTTCATAGAACTGGTATCTGACAACACCACTGGCTTTAACCGCAATTATCTTATGAAATAAATCCCAGCATTTCTTAATGTGGAGAAGGGATTTAATGTTAATCATATTTAAACATCTAAATCTAATCACAGAAGTCTTCAATGTAGAACCACAGAAACTGAGAGAACTCTTCCAGCTCTGGAGGAGCTTATTGACCGCACAAGTAGCCCAGCTAAATGGGTTAGAACTTCAGTGGTTAAATCCAGTGCATAAAATCATGCAGGCAAGTACTCTGGCAAGCCTTTAACGCAGCCAACTGCATCCAACTGATAAGTCAACTTTCATGTCTCTTTTGCAAGCTTTGGTGACAGTCATTCATATGCTGAGAGGGCTGTCATCCCTGCAGCTCCCTGTGTGGCATCTGACCTTCCTCAGGGACACCCAGATGAGCCAGGCAGGGTGGGCCAGGGCACTCCCTAGCTCTGAGGCCACAGCCTGCCAGGAACTGCAAAGATATTCTCACCTCAATGTGCCAGGTTCGGCAGGGACATGGGGATTTCTGCAGGCAACACCACCAACCACCACCACACCCCCAAGGCTCTGTCAAACTGAAAAAAAGCAGAAGGGAATCCAGGACAAAAGGGGCCACATTTGGCAACCCCTGGCTAAAATCTATTGTAAATCTCTACTCTAATAAAATTATCGTCACCAGTTCTACTGATAAATGTTTACCATGATTAAGGAAAATGTAATGACCATGTTGCTTCAATAAGAATTTTTTTGGAACAGAAGCTGTTACACTGTAGCAGTACATATATCATTAATAACAATTACTAATATTAGTATTGCATTAGCATCCAAAATGTGCTAGTAATTCCCAGAAATCTCTTTTAGAGCATTCAGTGGAGAAAAATCAAGTGGACATGAATGTGGATTGCCTAAGGTATGCTTTTGAAAACAAAAGACTTAATTAATACGGCTGTGATATAGAAAAATACCAAGCTTTTTCTTGTTTCAGTGTTCCTACTTGAAAGCTGTTGTGAAAATTTGGCCATTAACCTGAAGGGAATGCAAATGTGTCTATTTTAATGTACATAACTATGTCTGCTTTATGAAACAAAGATGTCTATATAGCATCAGACTGAGTTCCAAACAGAAAAGACAAACTTCTACTGAGAATTGACGTTAAAAAATAATGACTAGAAATATTTCCATGAAGCTTGGCAGGAATACATACACTGTAGATGAACAACTGTTTTAACAAATGTTCAATAGAAGTATCCAGAATCCATGGAGGAAATAGCATAACTGCTGATGTCTGATTCCATTAGGATCAGTACCAATGCACTGCTAAATTATTGCAGGATATATTATGAACTGTTATTGATGATTTAGTGGCAGGCTAGGTTATGTAGCTTACAAGCTGTCGCCTTTAAGGTGAGGCCAAAAGTGAGCCCAAGGATATATTCTAAAAGAAAATGTAACAATTATTATAGCATGTGTGTCAGCAAAGTTCATATGATTCATTGTCCTTCTGGTAATAGGAAAGCTGTCAGTGGGCGCTCTTGGGCATGGTTCAGCTAACTATATAAAGAATGTTCTCTTAAACATTCACCTACGGCTTGGGATTCAGAGGTTGCTTGTCTGATTAAATGGAAAGGAGGTAATTTAAAAGCATCTTCCCTTCCAAATATGTTACTGTCAATTGGCTTTGGTTCAGAGGTTTCCAATCTGAAGTACATGAGGCGGCTGCAGAAGAACTCTATTAATATTCCTGCATAAAATGCTTTCTTAGCCCAGGTCAGCTCCCCTATGCACTTTTGATGTATTAGAACTTTAATGTTTAACTGAATTGACAAGTGATGGGTTTTATAATCAATGTGCACAAAAGACAAGCTATTCCCAAGGAAGCTCAACATTTATTAAAAATAATGATAAAGAGGAGCATATCAGGTGGAGGCTACTGTGCAGTGTTCTGTTCCTCTATAGTTCATATATTGTGCAAGTTACGCCTGTGATATCATCTGGTTTAAAAGTGGGCTGAAGCTCAGCTCTATTTCAGTATTAAGTAAATGAAAGTTCTGAATCTAGTTAAAATGGAGAATGTCAATCTAAATGTTCAAGAGAGAGCAAAAATAAATCTGTGGCATATTTTCCTTAATGTTTTGCCACAGGGTGATTTCTCAACTCACAGCACAGATGTTTTAAATATGATACAACCTATCTGCTACAATGTTAGATGCTAATTCCTTTGGAAATATGTACTAATTTGGGGAAGGTTATGTTTTCTTTTGATGAAGTAGCTCAGCTCCCACCCGCATTTCCAGGAATTTTTCCACTGTTTTGTGGGTTTTGGTTGTTTTTTTTTTTTTTCTTTAATGGGTAATGTTGGAATGAAGTGGCAGGGTCTTTCACAGAAAGGCTAACTAGCAGTATTTTCTGTATAATGCTCTACAGAAGTAGATGTTCCCCAGATGTGAACAGACTAGAAACTTAGTTTTGTCTCTGGGTATTCATTCCCCATATAAATCTCCCAACACATTCTTATCTGCTATGTAAATAAGATGTGGAATTCCAATAGTGTCTCAGCCTTCTACAGCAGATGGTATAGTGAGATTTACCACACCATTACATTTAATGGGATTGAATTCATTTGGATTTCTTGATGTTCACTCTGTCCTTCTCTGAGCAGCAGTGTTGCCAATGTTCCTGATTATATATGATTTGAGAGAGTGCTTAAAGAAGAAAAAACCCTTTATCTTAGAAATATGAGTATTTTCTGTCAAATTTTAAAGTGTGTATGTATTGCATTTCAGAGGATTTATAAGCCCTGTGAGAAAAGGATATTTAATGAATATTCAACAAAGAACTTGAAGTCATTACATTTGAAGATTTTTGTAAATATCAGCTATCCAGTTAACTGTTTTAGTACTAGCATCATTATATATTCATTTGGAAAGATAGGAGCTTTTTACCTCATCACATCAGTGTATACAGAATGAAAACAAGAAGAAAGAATCTATGTTGAGAAAAAGAAATCTCTTAAAAACATAATCCAAATAGAAATTTTTTATTTTCATTTCAAAGTAAAGCTAGCTCACCATATGCAATAATTAATAAATTAATTAAATTAATAAATAATATTTTCAAAATTCAAGTGCAAACTGACACTGCTAAAACATAATTAAAAATTACAGTGTAAAACACTGTCAAATTCTTCTAGTGAATTTTCTTTTCAAAAAATGCTACTGCAAATGCCTTGATCTGCTTGTTCCACAAATTGCTGTGTACCCAAAATGACATCTAAAATGTATACAGATGTTGTATGCAGTCACCCATTAGCTGGTGCTTTAACTTATTTTGTCTGCTTTGCATTCTATCATTTCTGCAATATTATGTGTGGTCTGAAAATTTACTCAAACCAATCGTGTGAATTTTGTCATGCTATTGCTATCATTCCTCACGATAGTCATATAGACCACCAAAATACTCTTAACAGCACAGCTGAATGAGAAAAACAAGTATTTTATAATTAAAATTAGTAAGGATTTCAGAATTTTTCCACCTCAAAAGTACCCAGCTTTTCTAATTAAAGTTATTTCTAAAGTCAGGCTTCAGTCTCAAGAGATCTTAACTGTTTTATAAATTATTTTATGAATTGTAAATCAGTCATCTGATCAGCAATAACACACTCTTTACTACAGTGCCAAGCAAGGATAGCAATAATGCTGAATCTACCATGCATGAATGAAAAAGCTTTAATTAGCACAGTGAATGGCAAACATCTCACTTCTCTCAATGGCATATATAGGCGGTAATACCACCTCTGTAGCTGATCTGGTTTATACCCAAAATTCCTGTTCCAGTGGGCACTACAACTTCTGCTTTAAATTTGAAGATAGATGAAAAATGCAATGTCAAAGATCCAAAACTAATGGAATACTATGGAAAACTCTGAAATACTGATGTTTTGATCTAAATAGTATAGGATCATGGGATAAACAGATTATTCCACCACATCACCAAAATGAAAGGTAACAGAGCTATAATCACACTAGGAACTCTGGGCTGGGCTTCCCCAGAAGAGGCTGGAGGGGGCTACAGGTTCCTTTGTCCAGCTCCTGCGACCTTGCACACTGGCAGCAAAAGTCAAAACACAGGATCAAAATTGTCCTATTAAAAATGCTGTATTATGAAAGACAGAGTTTTAATGGAGAAACATTCTGATGGAGAGTTAAGCAAGCTCTAGCTTACAGCAAGTCACCCTCTCCCAACATGACAACGCAAGCGCTGTGAGCTGTTTTTGCCAACACAGTCATTTTGCTGGCAGTCATGAGGAAGACACAGCAACAGCGAGACATGTTCCAACCGTTGCACAACAATCACGCTTTGCTGTACCGTGTGCTCGCTGACTCCAAACACAAAATGTAATCATTAGGAAATACATTTGCTTTACTGTGACTATCAGCAGCTTTGTCTACAAAAGAAAATGAGGAATCTAAAAAAAAAAAACCATGGAAGTGGCAGTATGGCATTCTTGATTCATCTCTACTATAGTTTATAATTGAAGTAAAAATAAGAGCTCTACAGATCTTTCATTCAGTGAAACTTCACTGACAAACTTTTTCCCCCTTCAAAGACAGAATCTTCAGATACGGCAGGCCTACTTTTCCATACAGTCTGTGAATTGCTTCTTCACTCCGTGGCTTTGATGGCAATTAGATCAGACTATCAGTAGATCTCATTTTTCTATTGCTTACCATATTGGGTTTGCATGGCAAGGGTTTGGGAGCAGGGGGGCTGCAGGGGGCTACAGCAGAGAAGCTGCTAGAAGCTTCCCCTATGTCCGATAGAGCCAATGCCAGCTGGCTCCAAGACAGACCCACCTCTGGCCAGGGCAGAGCCAATTGGCGACAGCGGTAGTGCCTCTGGGATAATGTATTTAAAAAGGGGCAGGGGGGAACCCTGCACAACTGCAGCTGGAGAGAGGAGTGAGAGTATGAGAGAGGAACAACCCTGCAGACACCAAGGTCAGTGAAGAAAGAGGGGGAGGAGGTGCTCCACGTGCCAGAGCAGAGATTCCCCTGCAGCCCCTGGTGAAGCCCATGGTGAGGCAGCTGTGCCCCTGCAGCCCATGGAGGTCCACAGTGGAGCAGATATCCACCTGCAGCCCGTGGAGGTCCATGGTGGAGCAGATATCCACCTGCAGCCCATGGAGGTCCATGGTCGAGCAGATATCCACCTGCAGCCCATGGAGGTCCATGGTGGAGCAGATATCCACCTGCAGCCCATGGAGGACCCCATGCCGGAGCAGGTGGATGCCCGAAGGAGGCTGTGACCCCGTGAGACGCCCATGCTGGAGCAGGCTCCTGGCAGGACCTGTGGACTCATGGGGGACCCACGCTGGAGCAGTTCGTGAAGCACTGTAGCCCGTGGGAAGGACTCATGTTGGAGAAGTTCATGGAGGACTGTCTCCCGTGGGAGGGACCCCACGCTGGAGCAAGGGGAAGAGCGTGAGGAGTCCTCCCCTGAGGACGAAGGAGCGGCAGAGATGACGAGTGATGAACTGACCACAACCCCCATTCCTGTCCCCTTGCACCACTCAGGGGAAGGAGGTAGAGAAAATCAGGAGTGAAACTGAGCCTGGGAAGAAGGGAGGGGTGGGGGGAAAGTGTTTTAAGATTTAGTTTTTGTTTCTCATTATCCTACTCTGATTTGACTAGTAATGAATTAAACTGATTTCCCCAAGTTGAGTCTGTTTTGCCTGTGACGGTAATTGCTGAGTGATCTCTCCCTGTCCTTATCTCGACCCACGAGCTTTTTGTTATATTTTGTCCCCACCTGTCCTGCTGAGGAGGGGAGTGATAAGAGTGGCTTGGTGGCACCTGGCATCTAGCCAAGGTCAACCCACGACACTTACCCATAGCTCTTGTTACCTTCTGCCAAGGATATTAATGATATACAGTGTATTAATGATATATCTATAGTGACATTAAGGAAATTAGCTACAGGAGGCTGCTGTAGGCCCAGAGGAGATTTCATATTTCATATCAGACAGTGGCTTTAAGACTGGTTCTGTTGGCGGGGGGCGGGGGGGGGGGGGGAAGAAAAAAAATTTTAAAAAGCCCTGAAAAAGCTGAAGCACCTGTTATTTTCCAAATATTTATATTGTCATGGTGAAAAAGCTGGGGGGGAGGAGAGGGGAGAAGCACATGCAAAACCAAACTCCCAAACTGTTCCATATACTAATCCTGATATTTGTATGTCTATTTTTCATATATGAACTCCAAAGCCTACTGAAGCATTTTTTGGGACTTTTTAGACAGAAAAGTTCCAAGAATAAAAACAAACTGTCTCAACTTAATTCTATTTTGCTTTAATATTGAACTTCTAATGACTCATACTGGTTTAAACTGAGTAGAGACTCCCTACGAGATGAACCAAGGAAGCATTGTTTCATTCTGAATAAGTACTCAGAATTTGAATGTGTATTTGGATCAGGTTATTTTCTTTGAAAACCCATGAGAATAGATTCTCTGTAAGATACTGTTGGCACTTGTTTCTGGAATATCAGCGGAGCTCTGTTATTTAATGTGTCCTTTGCAGTCCTAGTAACATGAAAAGCACAGGAGAAAAAGTTCATAATGTGTTCACACATCAAAGTCTTTGGGTTCTGACTTTTACTAAAAGAGTGACAAATTCATTTGAGTCAAACAAAGGTCTGTTCTGCTTTTTTTTTCCCCTGTATGGTTTGGAATCTCTCAAGCAGGGGTATGGAAGCAATAACTGCAGAAGGGAATTTAAGGGTAAACTTAGGTAAAGGAGTGATAAATCAGAATGCCACTTTTATCTAGTCAACACATCATTTACCCACTTAGACACATCAAATAGAGGAACCTATACACTTTTTCCATAAAGCACTATAGGATATAGTCGTAGCCAGTGAATGACATGAACATTACATGAAAAATACTGATACTCAGGTGAATTAGGAAACAGTAACTGAAATAGCTTTCATTTAATTGCTGGGGGCTGTTCCATGAGGAACAAACAAAAAAGAGATCTGTCTACACAGCCAGCAAAAACAGCCCAAAGAGCGAAAGGGAATTCTCCAGTAAGATACACTGGATATATTACAAGAGTTACTTTCCCTTCTCTGTGTAATCCCAAGGTAAAACAAACTTATCCACCCTTCCTAATGTTGCTTGCTGAATCTCCACCTGTGGTTATCCTACTAGCCAAGTTACCTGTGTAATTTGGAGCTGCCTAAACAATTTTTTTTCATTTTAAAAAAATCCTAGATGAAAATTTAATCTCTTCCTATGTTGTCCTCAGTTTCATCTAAGGATTGGTATGCATTTTGACTTAAATTATTCTGAAAAACAAAGAACATTGTATTTAACTTCAGCATTTCGTTAAAAGTGGGAATTAGCTCTGTCTACTTTTGAGAATCTTATTTAGCTTGTTCTAGAAATTCATGTCTTCTGGGTGTAATAAGAGGATGCTATTGACATACATCCGCATTTTATGCACTACGCATGGCTTCAGTAGCCATTATGGAACTGCTACCCCAGTCCGTCTTCGCTGTAACACAAGACTTGCAGATTCCCCAGTTCAGAGAGGAAAAACAGGCAGTCTTCCACTAAAGTACCTCTGATAGTGACTCCAGATAGGAAAACATTTTGAAATTATGGAGAGCTAGCTTCTACATCTTTGATCACACTGAGTAACTTTTTGGTCTACAGATTGTGCCACTGACATCAGCAGTTCCCGCTGTAAAGTCAGGTGCTAGAGAGTGTGAATTTGATATCTAAACCTGACCCTAAAGACAGTTCCAGCACCTGAAGAGGACTATTCTTTTGTAACACAAAAGGAAACATGTTTATCGTTCCTTTTGTTATCTGATAGTCACCATTTTGATGTTTAATTTGTTTTAATCCTATCACTAAAGTGAAAATTTTGACTACTACTCCTATTACACTTCTGTGATAGCTACTCTAAATTTCACATTGCTCATGCAGTTATGAACAAAATAAATTTGAGTCATGGACTGAACCTAGAAGCTTGTAAATCAAAAGGCACCACAGGTACTGTGTTCTTGTTAGTCAGTCCCTAGGATTTAGGTAGGAAAAAATTTTTAAAACAGGAAAATAATATACTGTTAAAGTTGATTAGCTGGATGTAGTCTCCTAGATACAGAAGATTTCCTCCTTTTGCACAGCAGGTGCATGCATGACTTATGCAGGGAAAGCTCAATTTTGTAAAGGTTAAATTTGATCAAACTGATTAAA
The DNA here is from genome assembly GCF_030463565.1 of Pelecanus crispus. Lineage (NCBI taxonomy): Eukaryota > Metazoa > Chordata > Aves > Pelecaniformes > Pelecanidae > Pelecanus > Pelecanus crispus. Next base: position 16,831,966 of record NC_134651.1, on the reverse strand, counting down.
TACAGATTTTTCTTCCATTCTGTCGGTACCAGGTTTATGCTTACTGGTTAGAAACCTGTTTCCCAAAAGCAATAGTCATTTCCTTACTTTATTGTGTCTGATTGTTAAGTATCTACAATTTCAAATAAAGAAACAATCCTTTTACTTGTAACTTGAAAGTTCATTAAGTAGCCCCCTGCAAAAATGTTCCTGTTCACCTGTGACAAAGAAAATAAGTAAAATTTAATTTCTTCCAGCCCACTATGTTTGGCAAATCAGTGCTCAGACCAGAAGAAATGCTTACTTCAAGTAAAAGTACTTTTTCTTTTAGCAAGTCAGGAGAACAAGGTTTCCAAAAACATCACACACTGAGAGAAATGAATTACTTTTATCACTTGGCAGAAACTGAAAACACAGGTCTGGGACCTGCAAATGTTTAAAAATCAAGCTAAGCACTACATATATGATTAGCAATGTTGACTTTGACAGGGATTCTTATATAGACAAAGCTAAACACATGCTTAAGGCTTGCATAGGACTGGGGAAAAGCTAGCCCTGTCTCTGGGAGACTGAGCGTGTTAAATTCCCATTTGAAGTGTCTGGTAGCAGATAATGTCCAATACCTTGTGGAAGATACTTGGCCTAGGGGCTAGACTGTTAGTTTACACCTGGGCTGATGGCTGGTGGTGGGTAGGGTTTCAGCTCCTCGCCATGAAAAACCTTTGCACCATCCAGGAATTATAATGGAATTTATTCAGGGTCATTAACTACGCAGAGACAGCTGTGAGCACTAGTAAGATTTTCTTAGCGTGAGGATATAAGAATTAACCAATCTCCTAGATTATAGATACAAATCTGTGCTCTGAATCCATACCGATAATGCTAAATGAATCATTAATATTCTGTATGAAGCAGAAAATGAAGCCGATGAAAGCTGATCCCCCTACCTTGTCATTACATTCTCTATTACCACAAGTTCATCCAAAATTGCAAATCATTACCGCTTCTCCGGCATCTGCCACACTCCACTACTGTCCCTGGAGCACTCAGAGAGTCAAATATGTTTACTAAAGCATAAAACTACTAGCACCACTCATCCATGGTTACACAGACACATCTGAACATTACTTTAAAAGTGTCATAGACCTTATATTTATTGTTCTGAATAAACATTAGTCTCATGAGCAGAGAAGCACCAAAGACTGGAGACTGGTAATTACTCACAGGATAGGTACACTGCCATTAGCTGCAATGAAAGCCTCTCTGTCTTTCCATGTCAGTGGGTATCAGCACTAAGAAACAGTATCTTGCCTCAGACAGGAGAATTTAACTCTCTGCTTCTTTACTCTCATGTACTTAGGCAATAAGACCATAATGTTACTGGATGTTTGACTGGCTTTTGACACAAATTGCACTAGACACGGTACATGGATAATTAGCAGTGCATACAGGCTCTGGTTTTAACCCAAGCTTTTTAATACATCTCAAAAACTAATATTTGGGCCACCTGAAATATTTCATGACATTTCTGTTTTTGCAAAAACTGTAACCCCTCCTACAATGTTGATAAAATTCTGGTTTTTTCCATGAAATTTTGGGTGGTTTACCCTGGTTTAATCTTCATTTTGATTTTAAAAGCTAAATGTTTTTAACAGTCTAAAAATAAACATTTCTATATAAACAATTTTTATGAAAATTCAGCACATTTTCAGAGTCAACAAGCAGAAAAATCAGTTACTAAGCTCTAGCAGTGTAATTTTCTGTAAATAAAGACTCGATTGTCTATCTGATATCAACACACTGTAAACATCAAGGTGATACAAAATTGTTATTTATACTATTATATTTCTAATTAGAAGGGACAAGAATCTTTTCAAAGTGACTTTCTTATAGTCTAATCTAAGCCTGTGATAAGCAGCAGAAAGATGTCAGGGAAATCAGAATCAAGTCTGATGCCCTGATGTTTCTGTAAAACACTATTTGAAGGACTGTGACCCAGGAAGAAGTACACACGTTCACCCAAGACACTAAAATGTGCTGGTGCTCACTGTACTCACTAGGTAGCAGAGATATTTGTTCTATAATACAACAACTTTTCAACTGACATCATTTAAGACTACCAAAAAATAGGAACTACCTCTGTACTGCCGTTCAAAAATTAAGTGTTGGACTCACTGCAGTCTTTCACTGCTGCCGCTATGTGAAATCAAGGAAGAGAACAAAGTTAGTAAGATACCAAAACTTTCCACTATTTCTCTGGCAGCCCCAACACCAAAAGCCAATGTGTGTTTTGGCAGAGTACTATTTCAAGGCTGATGGGAATTGGGATTATTCTGGTTCACATCAGCTACTGGCCTGACTCAGGGTCTTTGGTGCTGTTCTCCAAGGGAGGAGTTTGGCAGACGGAGACCCTGGAGAACATCCCTCATCACACCGCACCGTGCTGCAAAGTGCCCCCAGGGTGGAAATTGGGGCTGGAGGCTCCACACACTGACACTGAAACTGAGGAAATGCGCCATAAGGTTTTTTATAACTCATCGCAGCCTCACAGAAGGCAATAGGCAGCCTTTTTTCTTCAGTAAAAATCTGCCTTTCTGCATTGCTCATATTCAGCTCACAATCAGATGCTATGCAGATCAGTGCCCAAAATATCAATCCAACCAAATGTTTGCCAGAGCTTTAGGGAAACCTTACGGTCTCAGAACTATTTGCATTCTGAGTTGAATGTGCTTTAATTTCAATCCTACCAGCATCTGCTATGTTTTCACAATCTTTTAGATGGTTACTTGGATTATTAGCAAGTAACTAGTGTGTTTTGACTTTTGTTTTTACTTTTCCCTCCCCCTAATATGGAAAGGCAGCAAAATATGTCTGAAACTCTGCTAAAAATTGGTTCATCCTGTTCATTTGATTTGGCATTTTAGTTGTTTTGTTTATTTTTTTTTTTTTCAGTTTTAGATTTACTTTCTGGTGTCCACCCATGCCTTAGAAAAAATAAGTGCCTTGCAGATACCTCTCAAGGTATATTCCAGTTGTTTTTGATCTTTGGCCTGTGTTGACACCTCTCCTTCCCAGTCTCTGTTCACCTCCTTAGTCACTTAATGCTTTTTCTCCCAAACCCACAAACAAATTGTTCTGTAAAAACCTTTCAGTGATATAACCTCCTTGCTTTACACCTTTTATTCCCTGAGCCTTTCATTAGCAGCTGCCGGTCTCTTCTATTTATCAACGGGCACCAGTGAAACCCCTGGATTTTCTATTTTTCTTTCCAGACCTGTACTTCAGATCCACCTGGGCAGTCCAAGCTGGGAAAAGAAGTGGTGATGGCAAAGACAGTCGTGGGGAATTGCATTCAACTATGGAAGCAGCAGTCAGCAGCTGTGGTCCTTGAACAACAAAAAGCTTAGAAAATTCACCTTTTTAATTTGTCTAATAAAAATGGATGATACTGGTGTGGGATGGATTCTAGCTGCTTTAGGCTGGTGTTTGGATGAGCAACAACTCAAGGATCCTCAGGAGTCCTCTCTTAAGAGAGTGCTGATTCTCCCTCTGGTTTGCTTTCCAATACTTGGAAAGCACTAATGAGTGTTTTAAATCAAAGCACATCTCAAATATTAATGATGTTTCAATGTGCCTCCCATTTAACGTAAAGCAGCGCATAGCGCTTTTCAGCTGATTTTATTTTTAATAGATTTTGCACTCTAACTGGCATTAGCAGGAGACCTCCGAGTGGCACTAGCATATTAAGGGTGCTTAGTTCCCTGCCTGTCTTTATCCCAGCCACCCAATGAGTAACGGTTATGGTCGAGCTTGTGGAAAATCTTTCCAGAAACAGTCAAATGCAAACACCTTTTACACCCTTTGGTTTAGTGCATCTTTTTATTTTATATTTTTATAGAGATTGGCTGTCAGGAGAGACATATCACATCACATTGTTTATATATAATGCCATTACAAAGACTTCATGTTTAGCAGCAGCTCACTAGGGCTGTTTTTCTTTTGGGGGGTAGTTTGTGCCAAAATGAGAGGAAATAGCATTTCCTCTGAGAGTAATGAGCAGCTGGTGCTTTTGCCCTGGTGTTTATGGGATGTAATAGGCACAGTGGCACATTTGGAACTGGTTGGGGAGAAAACTAAATGCTGCTTTCTTTTATCTTTATCACCCCCTTTCCCAAGAAGGTTTTTCAGTTTCTATGGTTTATACTAATTTTAGAAAACACAATAAAAATAAAACCGCAGCACTTTGCCACAATGTAGTCGGATATTACAATGTATGCTTGGTAAAGGTGGACTGTTTTTATCAATTGGAATAATGAAAAGTAAGATAATAAAATATTTTTAAAACTTCTCCAAATAGTTCTTGGAAGAATTAAAGCAAAGGGAGTACATCTGGAAATCATATTTGGAGAGGAACCAGTGAAATTGCCAAAAACTGTACATCTGCTCTTCTGGCCAGTGTCTGACCTTAATTTGTGCATTCATGGCTGCTATTCTCATACCATGAAACTTTAATCCAGTGACAGGACAATAGTAGAGGAACTTCAAAAGTACTGATTTCTCCTAAAAAGCATTTTCCAGTTCCTCAACCAGTGTAAATTGGTATAGCTCCATTAACTGCGATAGAGCTATGCAATTCTCTTTGAAAACAATATAAACCCATTGAAACAGAACCAGGATCTGTTCCTTTATTCACAGCACTTCAGACTGACTGATTAGACCATTATAGATTGTGAATAGGGGTGGCAAACACTGTTCCACAGATAATGTCCTCTTCATCAGCCATACTAATTGGTATTTGTGGTGATCTGATAAACACTGCATAAACTAATGATATGCACTTGATAGCAGTTCAGTAGCCAAAGAGTATTCATTTGTGTTGATATAACGCGATGAAACACATAATTATCTACCCTTCTTGGTAACAGTGCTCTTTACATGGATCACCATTAATACAAAGAGAGTTATGTCATTCTCATGTAGTGATGTCATACTGGTGATTTTAGAAATGAGGTTATGGGCAAGCAAGTAGCAGTAGTCATCTTAGGTGGTTACATAAAAAGACTGTAGAAGGATGCCACTTACGTATTATTTGGCTAATAACAAAGTCTAAACACATGTTTATGGAATTATTTTTGTATATAGTTCATGATTATGTAAAGCTTTAAGAATGGTTATTTACTCAGCATCGCCTAAAATTTGCCATCTAAATGCAAATTTGGGCACCTCAGTTAGTTAGCTTTTGTTTTTCTCAAGTGATGGCCTTCCACAAAAGCAAAAATATATGTCGGGTACTCAAACGGGAATTTAAAAGCCTGCCATAAGAACATCATTTGAAAAATACAGGTTTTAGCATTTCCCAGGGGAAATACATTGTGGCCAGAACCATGCTTATGGGAACCTCCAAATGGATTCCAGTTCCTCTGAATGTTCACAGTATCCATGAGACAAGAACACTCCACATAAGCCTGCAAGTTGTTTACTTGGGTCATACTAAATTCTCACAGTGATTCAACTGGGTTTCAGGTTGTTTTGCAAACTGAAAGTTCAGACCTGGTATACTGGATTCAACACTTATGAATAATTTTAGACATGGCTGAACACAGCATTTCTGACATGTTTCTGAAATGAAAGAAGATGATGTGAGGAGGTACCTTGGACACACCAGGGAAACATTGTTCCATTAAGCCTCCTGCTTCATCAGTGTCACCCCAGAGAAGAGCTCCTTGCTGTAACTTGGACCACCCAGAGGTAGGCTCAGTTAGCTCACAAGGCAGTACTGGCATTTTCCTCATATTTCCTTACTTCTCCCACACATTCCTCCTTTTGACATAGCTCTCAGGATGTTATGAAAGACAGGAGGTGCTACTGAAGCAATGGAGGAGATCAATCCAATCACCAAAATGTCCCTCTTCCACTGGCCACGGCTCCCTTCACCATCACTTGCTGAGGGTGTCTCAACATGCCCTGCAGAGCTGGGCACTTTGACATCCCTGCAACTACCTGACCATGAGCTAGCACTGCCCTTTTTCTTGCTTTTTCATGCTGCCCTGACACCTAAGCTTCCTGTCTTATCCAGAAGTTATTATGACTTGACTTGCCTTACCGTCACCAACCAGCCTCCTTGGACATCTGGTTAACCTCAAGCTCCATTTACCTTAGCTCTTTCGCTGCAGTATGTGACAGCCTGTCTCCAAAAAGCTCTGCAGCTGGAGGCCTATGGGGAAGAACATACAGGACCATACTTACAGCCATGTATCTCAAGTACTATTTGGATGGTGCAGGAATATATTGTGTCCAGATTTCTGAGGAGGGAATCTATCTTGCTTATCAATGTGATGCTGAGCCCATTGCAACCCCCACTATTACTGATTCTTCTTTCCTTTTTTCTTTCCTCTGCATTTGGATATTTTTACATGTTTTCAATAAATTACAGTAAAATCCCAGTTAAGCCTAAATCACCAAATCCTGTCCTGCAACACTTTGCGTCCTGCAAAACTGTGTTCCTTTTGAAATCATTGGATATTTTACCAGTCACTTTAGCAGCAAGCCGGATCCTACTTACAGCGATGATTCTTTAAAAAGTACCTTGCACAACCCTTGCAGAGAAAAAGGGGCTGCGGTACTATTTGCAATTTTTTATCTGACTTATGATCATCACACAAATTTCCAGAAGAGACCAGGTGTGCTCCAGCCTGACCTCTGGTACTTCACACTGCCCTGGGAGCAAAACAGCTCCAGAGTGTGCACCTGAACTCCAGAGCTCCTCTTGCTTAGAGCAATTCCTTGTGATATAAAAGAAAAGTATCTTTGGAAAAGTATTCCAGAGAAAAATGCAACACATAAGGCTTCTAGTCCCCAGACTGCATGGTTAAATAGCATTTAGGAATCAAAACAGACAAGCAACTAGTACGAACATTTGTACAATCCCTCCGAGAATAGAGACGGGTTTTCTAACATTAGCAACCTCTTTAGGACAATTGCTTCATAAATGCTTTTCATACTGTTCTACCCCTTCCCTTAACCTCTTTCCATCTAGTCCACTGGCTCCTTGCTCTCTTTTTCAGAAGTTCTAAGACTGTACTTGCCAGGATCACAAGGTTTTGCATTATCTGACACAGGAAGACTAAAAGGCTCTGACAGCAGAGTTAAATTACTGTTGGTAACACACAATATTATTCAGCTTAGCTGATGGAAACTCAGTCAAAAGCCCACTCCTTATCATTAAAATCTATATCTCATGGTACCATTAGTTTTCTGGGGTGTTTCTGTTCCATCCCATCATTTGTCCATGTTTGACATAGCAAAGCCTGCCATGGCTTCACTGGGGTAAGATGGGGAAGAGGCTTATTATGTTATTGAAAAAAATGTTGAGCAAATCTTGCTACCAGTAATCTGTGCAAACTTTCTGTGGTCAACAGATCACTGTCATTTTATGGTAGAGACATAGGAATTCATATTCTCGCTGGAGTAAAAACATGGCATATCTCACAACCTCTGCCACTTTGCTACATTTAAGGTAGAAACTTTTTTATAGTAGTAAATCTGAACCTTTAATTTACATTTAATTAATCATCCTGACCTGCTGCATCAACCACCCAGCAGGTGATAGACCTAGCAGGTACTCCTGGGAGTACTTAGCATTTCTGAGTTGTGCTTATCCTGCTTATAAAGTTTCTGTGCTCATGGCAAAACGTGTCCGAAGCAACCACCAGAGAAGGGTTACACAGCCACCTGATTGCTGTGAGGTGCACGTCAGATCTGACCCCAAATCACCAAAGGCCATTCCAGCTACCTTGGGTCAGTGGAGCACAGGAGTATCTCAACAGCCTGGCTACAGCCTTGCTGAAACAGCTGAAAAAGAAGATGCATAAGCTGAAGCCATTCAAAACACGATCTTTTACTTGGTGTGTGGGGAGACCTATAGAGCACTTGCCACCGTGGTGTAAACGGTAAGGCTACCCTGATAGAAGCTGTGTTTATCATATCCAAAATTCTTCAAATAGTTGGCAGTCAGCTGGCTACAGCCCCATGGCAGGCACAGCACTGTTCTATGTCCTCAGCGACACTTCAGTAACAATCTGTACTGAATGTATGTATGGCTTTAGATACGATGACAAGCCAAGCCCCAGTAACTCCCAGGATGAATCCCGAAAGGCACACACTTAATCAGCTCATTCCTGTTCCATTTCAGCTCTTTTTAAAACCAAAAATAACCTTTCCCCTGATTCACAAGCCGTAAACCCACTGGAATATTCTACAGTGAGTCTATCAATGCCAGGATTGCACAGATCAGTAAGAGAACAAGTGCTATTTTATAATTGCACATAAAAGGACTGGAATGATCTTTTGCATCTTTATTTACTTCTATTAGAAAATGTCTTGGCAGACTTAGCCATTAACATTTTCTGCTTTCTCAAGGAAAAGATAATTTATCCTCTTAAGGATATTAGACTCCTGTGTATTGTTTTTCCCCATTTGGTATCCTTGATTCCCCCTTCTGAACACTTGAGTGCTTGCAATCAGCACACAATGACACTTACTAATAACAACTGAACTACAACACCCCACCATAATGTTGTTCTAATACCATATATAACACCATATAACACCAGCAACATGGAGCAGCTTTACTGTGCAGGGACTCGAGTCTCTCCATACCTACATCTGTTTTCTTTTCCCTCTGGTACATCTGCTGTGGAGCGTGACCCCTGCTGAGCACAATGAGACCCAAAATCATGTCTTTTACTGTAATTCTGAGCCCCAATTCAAATTCTAGTTCTTGGCTTTAATTTCTCAGAAACTGACAGATGCTGGATCAACACAACAGCGTGCAGAAAGCTGTGTGTCATGTTCTGCTGTCTTTGTTATGCTTATTATATTCTACTGGAGAGGTGGCCAACAAACAAATTCTGTAGCACACCACCTTGTTACATTATATGCTACATTGCCAGCAACAAGAAAAATATATGACACATATGGGAAAATTGAGAAGAAATGTTAGATGGCTAATCTATATAACAGACCACTAAATTTCAGTGCTGCTTTATTTGCTTCAAACAGTAACAGATAGAAAAACATTCACTGATTAAATTATCCTTTTTTTTTTCCTGCTAAATTATGTCCTTATTAGTAACAGACATACACATAAATACAGTAATAGACTGGAGCAGCTGCTCCATCGGTGTTACAAGACTGGGGCACTCCTGGTGTCCCTGAGCTCTGCCATTCCTCTGCACCTCCCCAGAGCACAAGAAATTCCAAGCAAATTTCACTTGTAGCCATCTCTCTCCCCAGAAGGAGGAAGAGAAAAATATAAATCCTTATCCAACAGAGAGAGGACACCTTGCATTTGTGCCAAGGACTTTTATTCTCTATTTAATTCTGCAGGTCTAATGAATAACCTCTGAAGTCCTCTATTGGCATCTTCTCTTAAAACTCTCCATAGAGAGAGCTAATACAATCCTTAGTGTGCTGCTTTCTCCTCGCTTTGTTTGAGTAGCGTGTGCAACAGTTGATCAACATCACCATCACCAAGAGCAAAAGAAATGTATTCCCACTGCTGTGAAAAATAAGGGTTATAGGCATATGCATGCATCTTCCTTCAGACAGGCACTGTTCACCAGTGCTGGAGACACATTGTTGAGCTAAATAAACTTTTAACACCCAGAACGGCTGGTTCCATATATCTCTAGATATAGATCTCCAGAGACATCCAACAGATATTTTACAAATATTGTACCTTCCAAGCCATGTACCTGAAAAGTAAATCTCAGGTGACTTGGCTTACTGGTCCTTCCCTATGTGTGGAAGTGGCTAAGCACTTTAGCAGGCTAAGCACTTCCAGGCACCTTGGACCTTCACTCTTTCATTAGTAGACTTCAAATTCCTGAGGCTGAGGAGCAGAGCAATTGCTGGGCATGAAGGAAGCCCTCTCCTGAGTCCCCCTTCTGTGCTCCATCCACCAGATTTCAATCCTTCCCTGTTTAATATGAAACACTTTTCTTTTTTGGCAGGCTGTTTTCCTAGAGGGCAAGCTGATGAGAAGACCTGGGGAAAGCCTAGAAGGTCTTTGACATATTTAGCTATATATTCTTTGTAAGAACAATTTCATTTTGTTAAAAGTATAATTAACAGAAATCACTGGAGGACACCTTGTGACTCAGTGAAAAACTATGCTGAGGTAATGTATAAGGCTTATTCAGTTTATTTAGAGAAGTAGGAAAATTCCATGAATAATAATAATAAAACTTCTGCTATCCCCTTTAGAAAATGAAGAGTTGGGTTAGCTGACTTTTTCACAAGCTTTTTAAATCAGAATTTTTACTTTTCTTGCATGGTAACCTTCCCCATTTTTTTCTCTACTCCACCCTCCCCCCCATCACTCTTTGCTTCTGAATAAGGGTAGAAAGGAAAAAACTGAACAGTAATGCGTTTTCTTTGTTTGGGGAAAGACAAATTTGAAAGAAACTTGTATTAAGGTGTTTTTTTTATTATAAAGATAAATGTTCAAAATATTTTGACAGCTCTATTTTTATGTAGTATGGGATAGATTTATGATCTTTTCAATGTTATTTTATAGTATAAGCACTTGGGGGGAAATGCCCATGTTGTGTCATGCAGTGCGGGTCTGCACAACAACATGCCTGTTCTTGAACCATTGCTATATCCACAGGGGACAGAGCAGACCAGCCAGGGCTCTGCAGTAGTAAACAAATGAAAGCCCAACAGTTTTTTTCCCCTGTAATATTTCATACATCAGAAAATCACATATGAAAATACAATTATTAGGAAACTAGCATGCTCACGGATTACTGAGCTAACAGTAGCTCATCCTAGCAGCATGTTTTACATTGCTTTCATATCTGCAAGGCACTGGCAAGCTATCAAAATAACACCAGCAAAACAGTCAAGCACTATGCAAAGCAGACTTTCAGAGGACTGCACTTCTGTCAGCTGGATTACGAAGACCTTGTGTTATACCCAAGCCTTTCTTTTCTCACTGTTTTAGATTTGACCATAATATTTTTATGACGTGCGATTTGACAACACTGGTTAAGCAGCACTAACTGCTTCCAGTCTACACAGTCTTGCTGATAGTTGTCCTAATACATGCTAACACTTGCAAGAAACTATGTGCAAACATGATATAGCAGTAAAAATAAGACTGAGGGTTTACTAATTCTAAACATACCAGGGGGGTTCAGAGTACTTTAGGGTAGTGAATGTCCACATGCATAATTACAAATATAGGTATCGTAATTCAGCTCTATTTCTACATCCTGGACATGACAGCATTTATTCTAGATAGTATTTCTATTTTTTTATATTTGTTGTCTGTCTTATCTAAATTAAGATTACTGGGGAAGAATCATATTCAAGCAACTGATAGATTCACACTTTACGAAGCTCACAAACTGTAGTGTTATGACTGACACAGCATTGTAAAGTATTATTTATTGGACAAAGGACAGTTAAGAAATTTGGTGGTACTCAAGCAAACAATTAGGCAGTCTTTGTCACCCACTGTAGCAGAGAGCCTGGTTTTCTGAGACATTACAGCTTTGGGAGCTATTTAGACTCATGTATATTGTGTGTAAAATAAACATCATCTGTGCGAATGGTGAGTGTGAAATGTTAGAGATTTACACCTACTTCATATTTATGCTGTACTCCTTTAAGTAATTACAGAGATGAACAAAACCGGTTAGACAGTATTCTTATGGTTAGCATTTGTAGAGAGGAAGCCTTGAAGGCTTGATTTCCCCTTTCTTCACAACCACTGGAAAGGAATTCAAAGCAGAAATAAGATACTGCCAATCTCATCTGAAACTGATGCAAGATACAACTTTGCTCTGATGTAAATGAGATTAAGCCCAAAGGAGAAGTAGAGTCACAGAGAATTTAAGGATCTTGCCTGTTTTCTTCTTTTTATTTTTGAAAAAGAAAATAAGGTTGTAGTAGTAGCTAAGCCTACAGCAGTCTCAGAGCTTTCTCTTTAGTCCTTCATATGTACGTAATTGTTAACAGCTCTGTGTCGGCTCCTCTCCACGAGGGTTACAAAGGAAATTGCGGAGTTCCACCCTCGGATCTGCTCTTGTGGAGATTTTAGACAGCAAGGGCTCAAGTGTGCTCCAAATCTCCCTTCTGCAGCCACAGATTACATTACTGATGGGGTGACCTGCATGGGTACATCTTAACTCCACTCCAGAGTCCAAATTAAAAAAAAAAAAAAAATTTGGGTTTGCAATTCCAATTTATGTGCCTAATATATTCCAGTTCACTTCAAGTCTAGGAACCTAAATAATTTCTTTAATCTTGACCTGGTCATCATCCTCCACCTATAGCCATCCACCCACTAGTCACCTAAACCAGAGGTAAATCCATTTTACTTGCAAGCTGAATTTTTCGATCTTTTAATTAGTATCCAGTTTAGGTCACAGTGAACAGGGAAGATAATGAATAAATTATTATTTTTCTATGCTTTGTCTGGTCTTCCCTGCTGGTGCCTACTTTCTTTACTGTATTATTGGAGCAAATGTACTGCAACTTTGTGTGGATGTCAAAGAAGACGGCCCACGTGCTGTAGCTAGCGTGTATGTAGCATGTTGTCACCAAAGCAACATCTGTCTGATGACTCAGAGTAGAAGTGGTTCTGTTTGTTCTGTGTCAAAAAGAGAGAAATGCTACTTTGATGTTCTAGCGTGCATCAGAGTACCAGACATATGCACAACAGAAACAATGGCAAGCAGCACAATCTCGTTTCATTCTACATATTTTAGGTATTTTCCAACGTTAAAAAAAGTTTAATTCTCTAAACAGTGAACTGCTTTGTGACACCTTTAAATAAAATAGTCCTCCCCCTTTCTTTAAAGCACCAACCACACATACACTTCATAATCTAGTTCTGCCAAGAATGATGAGAGCAGGTTCTGCCCATTTACGTACAGGAGGAAAACTGTTGACATTTGCCCCTTCTAAACACATGATTTTCAAATTATCACAAGTGAGTTTTTCAAAACATAAAGTAAAATAATTAACAGAATGCTAAGCGCTACAAGAGGATTTTATTTTTGCTGTATAAAAGTTCTTCAGATGGTATTCACAGCTGACTAGCGAATTCGCTATTCTCAGTTCCCTGAGAATAGCTTCACACCCCTTTAAGAAACATAATTTTCTGTAGCTGGTTGTACATAGCATTCTTTGAAAATCAGGAGCCTTTCAGGTGTTTCAAGATGAGCCTCCAGAGATTAAGGCACCAAATTATGTTTGTCACTCTACAAAGCGTAAGCTTAAAAGTCCAGCTCAAGGTATCCATGACCCAGGTGAACTGCCAAGCTCCTGCCAATCATTCTGACCAGCAGCAGGGCTGTGAAGCCAGAGAGCATGAGGACTCAGGGACAGAGCACAAATACTTTTGGGTCCATGCCTAAGTAGATTAGGGGGAAGAAGAGCCTCCTGCTAGTTAAGCATGGAGATACAGCTTCCAGGGAGGAGACAGAATCAGCCAGGAGCAAAGCTTGCCAAAGATGGTTTCTAACAGCCAGTTCAGAAATCATCTGTGATTTTAACAACCAGTTGTGATGAAATGTGATCCAGCAAAGTCCTGCAGCTAGTTATGTTATAATGGAAAGAGCCTGTAGTCAGTTTGTAATCCAACTGCCCAAGAAGAGCGGAAATTAGAGGGGATACAGCCACTACATCCAATGTACCGGCTTGGACTCATTGCTTAAGAAGGCATTCAGCTCAGAGCCCCTCTCTTCAGAGGAAGCAGTAGATGAGGTCTCCTGCTACAGCATGAGGTGCAGTCTTCAGCAACAGGCTAAATCTAACCCTCAGGATTGCAGAGTCAGCTAAATTAAAATGTCATCTTCCTGCAATAGAGTGTTACTGCAGTCATAGTCTGCTCATCATCTCTATGGAGAGTTTTTACTGCTGTTTGTGCAATAACATCCCATCTTGAAATGGTGTTTGTTAAACTTGCACCATATTTCATTAGCTCCTGCCATTTCCCATCACAATCTCTTTGAATTGCAGAATGTTATTCAATTTAGTTACTATTTGGATTTCTTCCAGAGCTGTATGGCTCTGAGAACAGCGCACAAAATAACAACATTGGCTTGTATTATTTTCGACAGCTCCCTTTGTTGTTTTCTGATGATGATAAATGTGTGGTGAAATAGCTGAGAATGTAATCAACAGTGCTGATTTTGTATTCACCTATATTACACTATATTATATCTTTTGCAGTTTTAGTAGTTCATGCTCTTTTATGTTCCTGACACTGCAGTTGTTGCTATTATAAGGGCAATTTTTTTCTCACCAAAACCAGAGCCAAAATGTAGCCCCATTTTTCTCAGGAATTTTCAACAATTCCTGAAAAACACCAAAGAAATAAGTGAAAAGCAAGATAAAATGATAACATACTCTAGTACTTTCCGCTGTGAATGACTGATCTCTTAGCAGACAGAGTAATGTGAACTTTATAAATTGAAATATTCTTTGTATACCTATAATATTGCAAGCTTAGGCTGACCAACTATGGCAGGTCTAGTTTATTGTTTGAAGTTTAAAGAAAACCCTTATTGCTTAAGTTTTTATTCTGGAAGTTTTCCCGTGATTCACTAGTACAAGTACATATGTGATAGCTTTGTAAGGTCATGGTACATAGAACTGGCCAAACGGTTTACGTGGAGCATGGGGTTGTGTCAAAGGGTTCAACAATGCACTAAAATTTCTCTCTGGCTTTAAGTGCAGTTAATCAGGACCCACATAGTTGTTTGGCTCATGTAAGCAACTGTCTGACAAAACCTTATCCCAGTTCTGCAGTAGGTGTAAGACTGAAATCCTGTTCTTAATTAATCAGTTAAGTACATAACTTGATTTTAATTTTAGTCTCAGCTTGTCTTCCTTTTTTCTGCCTGTAGCTTAGAAACTTAAATCTGTTACTGTGAAATTAAACAATTTAGAGGCTGAAGCGATATTAAATTGGGAAATAAAAAATTTGCGAGGAGAGGGACACTTAAAAAAAACCCTGTCCCATGGCAGTTTTGACAGGACTGTGCCATTCAGTTCACTGTCTCAGGCTGGGTTCTGCGCAATGTCACGCTGCACTAGCGTGGGCTGCAAGAGCTGTATTTTATAGTAACTTCTCTAGACCAGCTGCAGAGAAAATTCAACAATAAAATTCAAATGGTGTTTGTCATAAGCTTCTGCTCTTTCATCGCTACATTTGTGTACATGAAATGTAATATACTAGTGAGAATGTCCCCTGACATGGAGCTGATTTTTATATCCATTAAATTTACCACTAGCTTTACAGATGCCGCAATCTCTTTTATTCCAGTTCTAGCAATTATAACATAATCTGTGCTAACACTGCAGATTACTAGGGCAATTTTGAAGATAAATGATCACATCTCCATTTCCATCTGCTGGTCCAATCAGGAAAATGGTGAGAATAAAACCTACCCCTTATATTGGTGCATTTTGGTGCTTGTCTGGCAGTCTACTCAGTGAACTGTATTGGGCCATGCAAAGAACAATTCCCATGAAGATATGAAGAAAGCTCCCAATTCCCCACCGCCTTATGTCTTCATTTTACAACATTATAAAGGTCCCAGCATTTATCTTTCTCCATCATTGGGCATACTCCCAGACATGAGTGACATATACTTTTTTCTGCTTAATAGAAGGCTTTCGTAGATGTAAATTTGGCACATTTCTGTCCCTACAGCTGCTGTAATTACAAGCTCTGGTCAGAGTCCTTAGCCAAGCCACAGGCAGTCTGTCTTGTCCGAGCACTGCGATACAGCCAGGCCACCCCTGTTTCATCTTTTGTTGGTCTAAACTATACCCAGGTACCAGTTTGCAACAGACCAGGGTCAATAAAAGAAACATGTTCAGAACATTCTTAAGTGTCAGTTGACTTTAGAGCACAAACTAAACAGCCAAAACAAAACAAACAGTTCTCCCTGCCAAAACAGACAGACTTCCCCCTGCTTTCCTCCTCCCCCTCTCTCTGTCTAAAAAGCCCGTCTGACGAAAATTTTTCAAGAAAATTAGGTTTGCACGTCTCCTGAATATAATGATATCAGGTTGTGCATAACTGCTCAGACATTTCTTATGTCATCAGGTGCAAAGTTTCATACCATTGAAATATGTTTCAATTCAATGATTAGAAAACAAAAATATTCGGGGTATAAGCAAACTAGAAGAACAATGCAACTGTATTTTCAAGGGAATTATTTTCAGCACATTTCTACTAGTAATTATTTTTTGTTCTGGTTTGCAGCGCTTCTGCTTCTGGCATCTCATCTCCTTCACAGCAGCCAGCAATTGAATTAGAATCATTGCTGAACAGCAAGAAAAATCTGTCATAGAAGTCATGTTGACAGACAACTTTGTTCTGTTCTCATTTCTATTTTCCCTTTATTGTATTTACATCTGAAAGTCCACACCTAGAAGTGAGCAGAAACAGACACAAATCATATTTGTCTAGCCTCTTCCTCCTTTGTCCTGCTTTTGTCTTTAATAGAGCTTGCATTCAGCTGCTCGCTTCAGGAGGAAATAGCCAACCACCAGTCTTCACTACCCACTGTGTCTGGCAGCAAGTCAAAAACCTACCTTTTCTCCAGCATACTGCGGTAGTGGTGCATGTCTGCCATTATCATCCTGAATGACTAACAGGAGTAAAAGGTGATTGAATTCTTCCTTTATAAATACTGGATGTCACTGGTTTTGTGTATGGCGCTGTCCTTCCCGGTATGACGTCACAGAGCCAACAGCGCCTGGTCTGTGGACCTGTCATTGGAAGGCCAATCCATCAAAGCTGATTTTCACAGAAAACCATTGCAGATCACACATAGTGGGGTTTTTTGTGGGTTTTGGGGGTCCGTCGTCCCCCCCCCCCCCGGACAAGCCCAATGTTTTATTACATAACTCATTGCTTATATAATGCTTTCACAGACACAAGCAGGCACCAAGTCCTCTGTAATGATGACTGCTAATAAAAGTTTGTAAAAGGGGGTTTTTTGCCCTGACTCTCATAACATTGCATACCCTAAGGTTATAAAAATATTGAAAATCCTAAGGGTGAGAGAAATAGAGACAGAATTAGTGAAATAAATGCATCTCCTCCTCTTTCAAACTGCAAAATATAAAGACTACCAAAGATTACCCCCAGACAGAAACACCGTCCAGAAGTTGATTGGCAGAAGAAAACTGCACACAGCAAGTACAATGCAGCTCATGTCTTCTAGAGATAGAGCATTTACAGATAAAACAACTCCCTCCAAAACTAAAGAACAAAAAAAAAAAAATCTGTTAAGAGCAGCTTCTGCAGAAATCAACGTGTCCTGTTTGCTCTATAAAGCACACATATGGAGGACCACTCAGCAGCTTCACTGGCTAAAGCCAATTTATAATTAATTCACCGATGTCTTTTAACCTGTAGCACCTCAGATAAAAGCACTGCTGTGGAACGAGCTACAAATCCCTTTGCAGCAAGGATGGATCTGGCTCACGATACATTCCACAGGCTCTTCCAGGGAAGCAAACCTTTGTGGGCTGGTGACTTGTTTTGACATACAATGCAGTACAGATCACACGGTGGCCCCGACTTCACAGCCCTGCATGTATGAATAATGCAGGGGTATGCTGTCAGAGACAGGAAGAAGCTCTGTCATCGCTGATGCCAGAGGATGAAAACCACCATGCCAAAAAACCACCTTTGTGTTGTGGCTGCTCTTGGGAAGTTTCCTTCCCATTTCTGTCCTTCTTCCACAGAACAAACACCACTGCCATACATTTATGTTAGGAAAGGAAGGAACACAGCATGCTTCCTATCCTATGTACCCATGGAAAACACTTCTCCTCACTTCTCCTGGAGCAGGTTTGCTGGCAGGACTTGTGACCCCATGGGGGACCCACGCTGGAGCAGTCTGTTCCTGACGGACTGCACCCCATGGAAGGGACCCATGCTGAAGCAGTTTGTGAAAGAACTGTAGCCCATGGGAAGAACTCATGTTGAAGAAGTTCATGGAGGACTGTCTCCCATGGGAGGTACCCCACCCTGGAGCAGGGGAAGAGTGTGAGGAGTCCTCCCCTAAGGAGGAAGGAGCAGCAGAGACAAGGTGTGATGAACTGACCACAACCCCCATTCCCCATCCCCCTGCACCACTCAGGGGGACAAGGTACAGAATAATCAGAAGTAAAGTTGAGCCCAAGAAGAAGGAAGGGGTGGGGGGGAAGGTGTTTTAAGATTTGGGTTTATTTCTCATTACCCTACTCAGTTTTGATTGGCAATAAATTAAACTGATTTTCCCCAAGTCAAGTCTGTTTTCCCCGTGACAGTAATTGCTGAGTGATCTCCCCATCCTTATCTCAACCCACGAGCTTTTTCATTATATTTTCTCTGCCCTGTTGTCCAGTTGAGAAGGGGAGTGATAGAGCAGCTTTGGTAGGTACCTGACATCCGGCCAGGGTCAACCTACCACAGGGACCATTCTTTGGATAAGTTCATTCAGATTTGTTTTTTCTGAGGCATCCCACATCTCTTTCAGATCTCTGAATTGTTTGCACAATCTTTGCAGATGTAGGACATGCACAGTACCAACTGAGAGCAAATACTCGTTCTTAATGCAGAAATGAAAAGTTCTCTCTCTCCAGGACAAAATTCTCCATTTGCACGTATTGGTGATCATTTTACAGTCATGTTTACATTTGTATAGTCAGAAGTCAAAAAAGGTGTAAAAGATGACAGTCAAACACAACACAAAATTTATCCTTTTGCATGAAAACAATTCAGTGAAAGACCAAATGGTGAAAACTGGAAAATTACATTTGATATTTAGCTCCTTGGTGAAGCATGTATTCTTTTCCTCAGAAGAAACCAAGATTCGTGGACTGGGGTTGCGGGGGGAGGAATATTTTTTCATTCAGGAACAGTACTCAAATGCAGAAAGACATTTTCTTTCTGGTGACAATGACAGCTCCTCAAAACACATTGACTGCATTTTCTTTGAATAGATACAGTTTTTACTTACTCCCATGATAAAACATACGTCAGGCCTATTACTGACACAGTTTTTGATATCATGGGTAGCTTTAGACAAAACTGGGGACTACAGCCCTAAGATAACCACTAGTCTTGCCAGATCAGATCACATGGAAAAGTAAGTGACATGGGCTTTGAGTATGTGGTCCAGATTGATCACATTAATGTCATCTCTTTTACGATCACCTTTAAAGCCAGAGCTCTCCGATACTTGGAATTTTTCTACTTTACT
Organism: Pelecanus crispus; assembly: GCF_030463565.1. Classification (NCBI taxonomy): domain Eukaryota; kingdom Metazoa; phylum Chordata; class Aves; order Pelecaniformes; family Pelecanidae; genus Pelecanus; species Pelecanus crispus. The sequence continues at coordinate 16,812,701 of NC_134651.1, read as the reverse complement.
GTCCTGATTTACCTGCTTTAAAATCATGCAGCTTGTGCAGACTGTCCACTTACACACATCTGTGCACACACAGGTCATCCCAAGTTAAGCAGAAACAAGGCACATGCAGATTTTCATGTGTTCATAGATCTATTCATGTACATACACAATTAGTCTAGATTGCATAGAAGTGATTTTAGAGAAATGGTACACCTTAGTGGGCAACTATTTTGAAATGAAAAAACTAAAACAAATAAAGTGCTAGAGCTCAATAAAATGGCTTGGCATGAAGGGTGGGTTTAGAAAACCATGAAGACAGTTAACTTTTATAATTTCATTCTTATCAAATGATAAATAGTTGTATTCATTGAAATATCAACAAGACCAAAGTGAAAATATTTTTTGGGTTTTTAACTAACCCTAACATTCAGATCACACATAGAACTAAAAAGGGTTTGTATATATGCAAGGGGAGGCAATGTTGTGGTATATCTCTTAGATACAATCGCTTAAAATGTTATTGCAATCTGGAGAAGTTATCTATTACTATAGAAAATTATTCTCATTACTTTGTCAAAGCCTTTCAAATGAATGTTTCTACCTTGCAACTTCACAAATGACTTTGTGTAAGAAGAGATGTCATTCATCTCTAAATCCCATGACATCTTTATGCCACCCAAACTTTCTCTAATTATACTAAAATGGTCTGTCCTTTTCCCTTTTAAGTCACAACATTTAAGAGTATTACCAGACCAGTATAAAAGAGGTTTGCATTCACATGCCATTTTTTCCACTTGGTTTTGTTTAACATATGTCGATGTCTTTAAAATGCAGAGAAACCACTGCTAAGAAATAGCTGGCCCATGGGACTGGAAAGGTGATCTGAAGGTTTGCCCTGCTGGGTCACTTGCTGTGTATCCGGCTTAAGTCTCTGGTTGACAGTAAATTAAAGTTACTGCTGTTTGACAGGTGTGCAGCAGCCTATGTAAAATGAGTTGGTGTGGCGAGCGCTGCTGTTGGTAGGCAGGTGTCCTCACTGCACCAGCACGCTCACGGCCAGGGCTGGCCTCAGCAGTCTCAGGAGAGAGCTCAGGAATCACCCAGACATGGAGCATGGTCTGCACTTTCGCTCTTACAGGTGGTCCTTCTGCTTCGCGGTCAAAGCGCATGGGCAGTACCACAGAGGAAAGTGCAGGACTTCACTCCATGTGTGGTACTCCTAAATAAGCACTTTCACTGCCGGCAGCTGGCTATGTGCTATAAGTTAAGGACTTAGCCCCTGAATATAAAAAAAAAAAAATATTGAACCATTATGTGAGTATTACATATCATCCTGATAGTCTTAACAGAAAAATACATGTAAAAATCTAGATTGGTGATTAATTGTGGGAGACCATCCTGCCTGGTTTCTTTCACTATTGGAGTGGCAAACAGCTCCTCACTGTAAGGAGCCCAGAGACAGCTTTTTACATGCTCCCTGTGGGAAGCTGGAAGCCTTCAAAGGAGTCAGAAGGGAAAAATGCGGGAGGCATTCTGGCTCTGCTTCTTTCTCTGCTGTGGCCAGCAGCACCAGGAGGACTTGTTTGTAAGAAAAGGAATCCCAAAGTGATCAGATGAAGACCAGCACAAAAATCTGACCAAAAAAGATCAATTAAAAAAAAGGGGGAAAACTGTTGAGTTTTTCAAACTCCCAGAAATCCACACCTGATATTATAATATCATTGTAGAAATAAGTGACATTTCCTCACTTGGAATTATTTACTTTGCCCCCATTTATTTTTATTAGAAATATAAGAAGCATTTTACCTTAAGATAAGACCCAGGTGACATTAGATCGCCACAAAATAAGAAATTGGCTCCAAACTCAGTACTTTCATTATGAACAAGACCGTGATAGAAATCCATGGAAGTAAATGTGGGTAATGAGACCACTTTCAGGTACATGAGAGGTTAAAGTTAAAAAAAAAAAAAGAGAATTAAACTCATGCTTCAGGAAAATCTGGAGATAACTGGAAAAACAACAGTATTTCACCGTGAACAGGTTACAAGCGATTATCGAGACAGGGTATAGAAAGGAGGTCAGAAGACACCAGCATAGAAATTGCTTTCATTAAATGGTCAAAAAGTAGTTAAAAAAAAAAAAATCTGCTTTATGCCAAACTGATATGTCTTTCTTGACTCAACTAAATTGTTTTGTTTCAAGATTGTTCTTGCATTTGGGTTTTTTTCCCTTCCTTTAGTTCAACTTAGTTTATAGTAATCAATGGAAACTGCTATTTTAAGGATCAAATTAAGCATTATGCAGAGCCCAACCCAGCCCATAGCAGTCAGAATTTATAGGAGTTTCTTTCACTTTTGTCTGAAACATCTCTGCCTTGCTCAAAATAATTATTTGACTATTTGGAACATGTCTATTATGATAGAGAAATCATATGTTTGCATGCAAGTCATTTCTAGAAATTGCCAGGTATAGGGCACCAGATGACAGAGGTTCATTTATCCTGGCCACTGTGTCAATTTTTATTCTTTTTCCAAAATTATGATCTTACTAGAATTTATGAAACATATCTATTTTTTTTTTCCAACTTGTGATTTCTTAAGAGTATTTTCTTCCTGTATTTTTATGCTTTCACTCTTTTGCAGTGTGTAAGGTAGCTAAGCAAGATCAATTACTGCGTTGAGTTTCAATAAACTTACTCTCCAAAGCAACATCTATCTTAAACTCTAATCTTTACTGTTCCACTCTTCTGTCAGTTGCCATTGAGCACTACAAGAAGAAGAATTAGGTAATTGTATCTAATTGTGTTCTCCCCGACTGTTGTTTAAACAAGGAAAGCCTTTCAGTTGTTGTGGAAAGTATTAACAGCAGACCTTTGCTGACCTTCTAGAGCCATTTGGGAAAACTTGACATTACACAGAAGCTTACTCAAACAAGCTATAATTAAGTTGAGAGTGGAGTGACACCACTTACAAGAGAAAACTAAGTATAGCCATTTAATCCAAAAAATTACTTAAGGACTCCCAGGAGCACAAAAGTTTACCTCTACTAAAATAATTATGTTTTGCCATTAGATGAAGAAAGGGTACAAATGGAATATGCATGTTCTTTTCAACATCACTACCCTTCACTGCTCTACCAAAACTGGAAGGGGCAATGGAAAGACCTTTCAAACTAATGTTTTGCATTCAATTAGGTAGAAGCATCTGCTTTGCCTTTAAATAATCTGCCAATCATTCACAAGGTAAAGGACAAATTCTGACTGCTGCTGCATACCCAAAAGTCCCAAGGACTAACTGAAGCATAGAGGCCTTGGCCTTCTGAGGTTCAGGACAACAGTGCTTCACCTCTGGCTTAGCATATTAGTCTCTTCTCTATTCCCTCCTTCATCCATATCTCCCATTATCTTCCACCTTTCACAGCAAATATTTGTTGTTAGTTGTCTCTGGAGTCAAAATGTACATTGCATAAACTGCAGGATGTGTGTCAAAAATAAGAACAGTGTCAAATTTACAACAGTTCTGTCTAAAATATTAAGCATGCTTACATGAAGGTTATTTAGGAAATGCCTCACACTCACCCCACCTTTTACAAAATTCCTACTTTAATATTCTCAAAACTCAAACACATAATATTGTTCCTGAAATATATGCTGTAATTTGTGTATTTCTTCTAGCTCACTCTGAAATATTAAATAAGGTACTTCTTGGAAAAGAACAGACAACAAAAATCAGCCAAAATCATCCCCCTCAGTTACAGATTCAACAGTATCAACTTCTCAGATGGTTTCACTGCACCAGGCACAGTCTCTCCATTCAGAGCTGCAGGAATCAGCCATGCTACCCAACTGTCCTGGTCTTTTTTTATATTCTTCTCATGCTTTCTGCTTTGTCAGTCATGCCAGCTTTCATGCCCCTTTCATCTCCTTCCCAAAGGCCTTCTTCTGTGCATCCTCATGCATGAAAACAATTTCAAATCTATTTGCCTTCACCATGTTTAAATTATTCCTAGAAAAGCTCACCCCTTCAACATCGTCTATAAAATTATAGAATGCAGTCTTAAAATATTTTTAATGTTCTACTTCTTATCTCTAAATATACATCCAAATCTATGAAAGACCTCCAGAAACTGGAGCTAAATGAATTATGACAAGTTGAGCATCTGACCAATGGAAGTAGGTAATCATATTCCTGTAATTAAGGACTATTTTAATGCCCATATACATGATTTGACTTATGCCTCTTTTCAATTATATGCATAATATATGCCCCAAACATCATTATCATTCATTAACATTCAGACTGTGAGTACAGAAGTTTCTGTGAGGTACTTTCACATACTAAGCACAAAGCAGTTAAAAAAAAAAAAAAAACACATTTACTGAGTATCTACAGGTCAATAGCCAAAATTGTTTCTTCTGGTTACACCCGTTTCTGTATTTCATACTACCTCTAAACACATAATGTTTTTAGGAAAGTACAGGAAAACTAGAGGGCCACTGAAAGTACCAAGGTGATTTGTGAAAAGTTTTAAATTTCATAGTAGTGTCCCTGCTATGATTGTTGTAATACCACTGAAGGGTATTCGTCCATATAATTTAGGTGCCTAAAATTGTAGGGTGTGAATTAGGAAACTAGTTTTCCTATTGCTCCTCCATAATCTCTGAAAAAGCTAGAATCTTCTGGATGACAGTTTAGAGCAAGATCATCTTATTTTTTCCTCCCCAAGAACTTTTCTCCCTCAAATGCCTCTCAAGAAAGCCCAAAAAGTCAAGTCAGTTAACTTAATTACCAAAATCAGGCTTTTGTTAATTCCCCTTTGAGACTACTGCTTGCAAGAATGCAGTATTTCAGAAGGCAATAAAAGATGGTAGATTGATCTTGCGTGGAGAAAATTGTTTTCTTTTCATCTGAATTTGTTCCATTGTAAGAAGGTTTTTGCAAAACACATTCAACCAAAACAGGCTGGAAATAAAACAATTTTTAAAAATAAAATAATTTAAAAGATATAATGACAGAGTATGAAATGCTTTCAAATTTCTGTAAACCAAAGAGCAAGAGAGTGGATTTATTTTAATGCATCCAGAACTACCTTTTCTCTCTAATGAAAAAAAAAAAAATTACATAGTAACCTAGCAAATCAATACAAAGTCCTTCTATGGTGGACCTATCTGTGGGTGATTCTTTAAGGTTATCCTTTTTGATACACAGTAGGAGCAGAGGGTTAGAGGTAACTTTTCTATTCCCCTGAATTATTCTGCTGGTGAACTAGAGTTTTCATTGGAATTAAAGTTTTTCAATTCAGTAGAAAAGCCATCCACAACAGAGCTTCCAAAAAATACTTTTGTTGTTGAAAGATGCTATTTCTCAGCACTAGAATGTTCACAGGTTTTCATTAAATCCAGGCAAAAGGATATTTGGTAAAGAAGATGAATAAAGTGGGATAACACATAATCTACGTCCCTTGCATAAAATTCAGGTTGGTGAACAGGGCTCACCTGGGATGCAGAACAGGACTTCACGCAGAAGGAACTGAATCTAGCTTTTCTGCATTTCAGGAGAGTGTCCAAATCTGCAGTCTACATAGCCAGCCTCTGTCACTCATCCAAACTCTTCTCTCTATTTTCTCCCATGTTAGATTAATTTCTGTTCATGAGAGCAGAAGAATGGCTCTATAGCAGAACAACTGAATTCAGGTTCCTTCCTCCATTGACTATCAGATTATTTGGGATACAGAACAGAACTTACTCAAAAGTATTAGGTAGTAGCCTAGCCGTTAGACATTCTGACCTCAGATATCCAAGTTGGGAGGGACCTGAATGTAGTCATCCCACATCCTGACTGCTTAACCTGAAGTTCTGGATATGTAAGCCTGCTTTAGGTTTTTCACAACTAGATTTCTAGAGCATGCATTTTATACCCATTCAGTGCAAAAGTTTTGTGAAATCTCAAAATTATTTGTAATATCCACAAGCCTATTTCATTTGGCATTTCAGTTTTATCTACAGTGTCATGAAACCTCTGAAAGTATTTTATAGATACTGAGCTATAGAATCAACTTGCAAATATATTTTCATTGTGCTCTCAGAATCTCACAGAGTTAACTGGATTTGTACTTTGATGTGGAGATGAGAAGAAAGATTTTAGCAGATCTAACCTTTATTAAGTTCAGATTAAATCTACATTGAGTACTAAAATAAGATGCCATTGCCTAAAGGAAGCCAAATTCACTTCCTGATAAACACATTTTAAAGTCTTAAATCTGCCTTTACCCAAAACAATGCAAAAAGCATTTTACTCCCTTTTCTATAATGAAAGATTATATTGTTTGGCACATCAGAAAAATACCATAAACATATTCCATTTCTGTCTTATTCCTTTGATTCCCCCCCCCCCCCCAAAAGCACCCAGTTACTTAGCCGTCATTTTATTCATTACTTTAATAATTTAAAAAAGCATTTATAAAAAAATAAAACAACCAAACAAATCATAAAACACAAACAAGCCTATCTGACAAATGTGAACTAGAAGGAGAGAAGAAAAAAATCCTTGTTTCTAAACCACAGATTATGTAGATATTTTGTTTGTTGTTTGTTTTATGAAACGCCTGATAGATGAAAATTTTATGTGCCGCCTTTGTGTAGAGAAAGAAAATTAAAGCTCACTATAAATATAGTCTCTCTTGATACTTCTGAGAACAGTCAAATTAAGAAAACTGTTTTGAAGCAGTGAAAGCTAGTTGTGGCATGGCTGCCCTTTTCTGTCCTGCCTCATACCAGAGATCTTGAGAAAACAGAGTAACCTTTGGTCCAATATCAATTAAAGGATGGAGGCAACTTGGATCAGGGAATGGGATAAAAACAAAGACCCCTGCTATGCATTTTCTTTTCACAATACCCAATTCGCAGATGCTACGTGAGGCTCAAGATGTGTTGGCACAGAGGACTGTTAGCTCCCAGGCAAGAGGACAACCAGGACACACTGAGGTGTTGTCCACCAGAGGCATTTTGCTTACTTGCAGAAGTTTTCTGCTAGGTTTTTTGAACATTTTATGTCACCAAATAGCCCACTGAAGACATTGCAGACAGCAGATTTCCTGAGACTGTCACCTGCACTACAGCAAAGGGGTGGTTGGAGCATACCTTTCCTGTTCAGAAGGCATACAGTACCTGCATAGTGTTTTCACCAGTAACTGACCCTAAACCTCAGGAGGGTGCCACCCAACAAAATAATTCGCCATAAAAACTTAGTCATTTAGGCAGTTGACTTTAGACCTGTGAAGACCGGCATCATGGATCAAAAATTACTTACTGGTAGAACAAACAGCATGCTCTCTGTGATAACCAATTCACTGATATCAAAAGAGTTATAGTCACTAAAAGCCAAATAGTCTAATTGGCAACTATCATTATATTGTAATCTCAGTATTTTCTTGTCCAACATCTCTATTTATTTATTTGTGTCCATGTTACTTGGCAAAAAAACAAACTCAGTGCTTTTGATAAGAAGTAGTTTTATTAGGAAAAAGTTCAGTGCCCAAATATTTCTGTCATTTGTATTAAGATTCCTGCTTTCATATTTATTACCACTTCTGTGGTATACTGAAGCGGAAGAGTAGAATGAGGTCTATCTTTCTATGCAGGATAGGTTGGAGCTGAATGGTGACCAGCTTCCGACTGAGTCACTGAACAGATTTTTCTATGTTTCCAATAAATTCAGTTTCAAACAAAATTGAATTGCATCAGTTCATTTATCAAAATGCTGTATTTTTCTATTGTAAAGGACAGTTACATGGCACAAAATCAGGCATTGCTAAAATTAGGCAGTGTATAATAAAAAGCATTGTACAATCCTATCACCCGAAGCTAAGTTAAACATGTTCTCAAAAACTCCTTATTTTGCGCGAAACATTGACCTTCCATTTAACAGTGGTGCCATAACAGTTGTTCTGTATTGTGTAAAAAATATTACTACATGTCTCCATGTAACTCAGCCATTCTAAATATCTGATACAATATTTTACAGTTTGGGGTTTAACATTAGTTTTAAATTCCCTAAACTAATAACTGAATCTTTAAAACTCACAAAACAAAACAGTTACCCAAGTGTAAAACATCTTAAAAGCTCTCTGTAGTTGGGAATAAAGCTTTATTAAATACAACTGTTCTGACACGATGGATGTACTTACCATAACACCTATGGGCTTACACTATGACTGCTCTCTTGAACAATTCCCTAAGTGGAAATATATAATTTAGCACACCAAGGTCTCTCAAAATGTACTGTCTTACAAGTTTGTCAGTGTCTATGAGCTCTAGCTAAGTTCTTGGTGGGAAGCACCTCTGTCTGTCTAACAGAAACAATGTAATTGAATTTAGAAGGTTTGTTAAGTAGTTTATATAAATATACTAAACGCATAAAGCCTAGTGTCTGGAAAATTCTGTTACTGACTTCCATACACCAGTGCTCTCAACAAACAGAACAGAAAGGCTTGGTGGGGAATGGTGGGGAGGACTGAACAATTTCCAAATAAGTTTCAGTCGAGTCTCTTCAGTTCATCTATTATCTCCATTAGCATATCAGAAATGTTGCCTGAAGAAAGTTTTGATTAAGGACATATCAAAGAGAAATACATTCAGGCAGAGAATTTTCTCAAAGTAGAATGCAATTTCATTCACATATTTGTTGTTTAGCTATAAGAGGAGCTAATCTGCAAGGAAAATAGCAAATTCTGCATTCAGGAAAAAAAACAATTCAAATGGCCTAGATGATACTGCATACTGAATCCAAAAGCAAACAATTCTTTGTTGTGAATAATGTGCCCAGTTACAATCAAAAGAATCCATGGCCGCTTTATGCAAGTGGAAGTCTTCCATGTGAATATCATGAATCCATGTTCACTGACAGCATGAAGTTTTCCTAGTACCTCAGTCAGCTTTGACTTAGGTTCTAAACAAGAAATGCCATGGTGAAATATTTTTCGAAGTTGCATGACGTTAACTCTACTGTTTCAATCTTTACCATAGAAAAGGTAAAACAACAGCATGCAAAAAGACCTAAGGGGATACATAAGAAAAAAATCTGATTTCATATATATATGCATGTGTGCATCTTTAAAACATTGCTCCTTACTGCACTGGTTTTGACAAAAAAGAAAAAGATATTTTCAGAATGTGTTTGTAAAACATGAAGATACAAGTAGTTTCCTACACAGTATAAATCCCCGGCAGTGCTCCCCTGCAGAACACGCTCCTTCCCACTCCCAGTTAGTCTTGCATGGTAATGAACAAAGCAGTCTCCTTTTATTTTAACCTGCAAAGGAAAATAATTATTCTCGTATTTTGCACGTTTATTCAGGCATTTTACATTTGTGTCTCTAGTTTCCCTAAAAAATGGAAAAACAGTGAAGATATACTACTTCCTGTCTTAATCCTGAGACATTGTAATATTGTTGTAGTATTATACTGTTTTGTTGATGTATGCGTAGAAATGGAAATTCAAGTCCGCTCTAAAGCTGTGGGAGAGGGAAAATAGTTCACATGGGTAAGTCATAAAACAAGTGTTTTTCATGGTTAAAATAAAACTTTTTCCATGACCATATATTTCTTTCTTATTTTAACATACTGTGGCCCAACTAAAGAACAAGCAGCAAGACCCAGAAAGTAAAACAGTTTTAGGCATGAGTATTTCTTTTGCTTCCTTTGCAATGTGAAGGTATCTTAATTTGAAAGAAAAATAATGCCCCAAATGCCTCTCAACCATTAAAGAAAAAATCCATTCTGCAAAGCTTGTTAAACATAATCTACACCACACCACATTGCAGGTGAGGCTTGCCAGCCCAATCTGACAGACTTTAAAAAAAGAAATAGGCATGCCTCCTGCTAAAACAGAGGGGTAACTGCTTCTGTCCTTTGTGCTATACACACAGGGAGCATTTGGAGCCTGCAGTCACCTGCATCTCACAGGAGCTGTTACTAATTATTCATTATTAATAACTACCTTTAGGGAACCTGGGATCAAAGACTGGACCAAATACTGTTCCCATATATGACAGACTGCAGGGCCCACTCCAGCCCTTCGCACTTCAAAGCGGCTGTGGGACAAGAAGGGTTGACTTTGGGCCACCAGCATGAGGGCTACAGAGTCACGAGGGTTTGCCATTGGCTCCTCTGCTTTCCCCCTTTTTAGCCGGCCCTCATTAGGAGTACTGTGGACGATGAGGGATCCTGAACCAACTGAATTGCAGCATGCAGTTGCATTTTAGCTGCTTTTAGGGGAGAGGGAGGCAGCATGCAGTTGCATTTTAGCTGCTTTTAGGGGAGAGGGAGGCAATTTTTTTTTACTGTCATACGTGTCCTTGGAGAACCTTTTTCTTCTTCCCTTGCCTTCCTTCCAGAAGCATCTCCAAACACCATCCACCACACGTAGTGGTAGGACTGCCTGTGTACCACTTTGTGTTATCAGTCCATGGTGTTGTAATGCACTTGAATAATAATCACTGTCAAAACCAGCTGCAGATGGTGAGGAAGGGGTGTCTGCCTGCATCAGAGCCACACTGTCCCCCCCATGCTCCCCTTCCCACAGGAGAAGGCACTTGGGCTCACAGCAGTGATTCTGGGACCAGTTTAAGGGCTGGGAAGAGGGACCTCCCTCATGCAGGACAGACTGTGGAAGTACGGTTGTCCTGAATGAACAAGTTCGATTCTCAGAGATGTAAGTTAACACATATGCAGCCTGGTTAAACCACACTCTTAAATCTTCTCTGTCTTTCTTCACCATCTGTGACAAGGTTTTTCTCTTTGAAACTATTAAGTTGACCTTTTGTGCTTACATGCATTTCCTCTGTTGAGTTTTTAGACTCATCATCCTTCCCTGTCACTGCTTTCCTGAGGAGGACTATGGTATATAAATAGCCAAGCTCAAAAGAAGTTCCTTCTGATCTATTTGACAATTTGTCTTCCTTGATTATATGAGAAGACAGTAAGTCTTCTACTCCTTAAAACTTAGCAGAGTTGAAGGTATGAGCTATGTTGTTTAATGATTTCTGAAGGAGCCCAGATTTAAAGACTAGAATAACTGCAAAATTTGGAAACATCTGGTACTAATCTAATACCTACTCCAATCTAAAAAGACTGATTAAACACTGCAGCAACAGGTGGTACAAACACTAGTAAGTCAATTTTAATAAGAGAGGTCAACACCTTCAGCTCCTCATTTTTCTTTCCATAAGTACTAATAAATTCCTCTCAACAGGTGTGGGTCTAGGATGTATAATTACATTGTTCACAAGCAAAGGTCTAGTAGTTCTATGTTAAAGATCTGTTTTAAAAGAAAAGGAAAAAAAACTTCCAGTGTTTGAAATGTCATCCGTGACTTCCTCCACCATTCTCTTTTCATGTATATTTTTCATGTCATGACTGTTTATGGGTATCAGACTGGAAGAATTACCACACACTGCTCAGTACTTCTTCAGGAAGAAACATCTTTCCTGGATTTACTATAGATTCTTGTCCAGCATGTTCTAAACCTCAGTCTTTAACACAAAAATCCAATTCCTCCTTGCATTCAATGGATACCTATCCTTATTCCTACAAGGAGGTTCTGTTTAATTGCTGGTGGCTCTCAAAAAAAAAAAAAGCATCATCTCCAATTTACCTGATTAAGTGACTACTTGGAGAGGGTGAATACATAAAGTCTAGGACAAGGGAAAGAAAAAAAACACAACAATGGGGCCTGACTCTGCAGTCTGCCAGGGCTCTCCCTTCAGAGTAGACAACCTATATTTTGCTTTCAGGGTGTTTAAGTACTTGATACACTGCATGTTTAATTTTTATATACTTTGCTTGGCATTCTTAATATTCTTTGTAACAATGTAATGCTAGGACAAACTTTTTTTTTTTCCTCAGCACCTGAACGGAAATTGACACTTCAGAGTTCAGTGTTCTGGTTTGAGCACAACCCAGGTGAAAGCAGATAAAGATGCTCTAAAGAAAGCAAGATCTTCAGGCCAAAAGGTATGTTGCTTAACTACATGGTTCCTATGCCTTTTGTTGTCTACAAGTGCTTTTCTTTGCCTGCTACATGGGCTATTCTTACAGAAGTCCCAAGGGATTATTTATTGCAGAAATAGCAGAGCAAAACAAATATCAAGGGAGTGTTCAATGTAACAATCCAAAAAAGAAAACAGTAGTGTCTGAATCAATAAAGAAAAATTTTGTCCTCCACCACGCTGTGTAGGGGTTGGAAGGCCCAGTACAGAAGCAAATAAGCTAACAGTTATTATTCTGCAGGGACAGGAGTCTGAATAATCCCTTATTCCAGTTGTTTGGCAACACTGAGCTAATTACAGCTGAGGGGTGGTTCTGCAAGCTGAGGAAACTATAACAAAACAGGGCACATTTACAGCAAATCATGAGAATAGACAGAAAATTTGGGCTCCCCAGAGGGTCCGTTGGAAGAGGACAGGGCAGCCCGAGCCAGTCGCAGCCCCAGGGAGAGGGGGAACCCATGAGCTATACTGCAACACAGATGCCCCAGGAACAGGCAGCCTCTCACAGGGACAGCATAAGACTGCTTTCCACATATTGCTGCAACAAACTTCCAGCCAGAGTAAGTACAGAAGAAGGCTTTTTCTTGGCATTACAACCCACCAACAGAAGGAAAAATAGGTTTGCACTCCTGCCTCCCATGGAGGCTGCACTTGTCCGGCAGTGCCAAGCAACATGGCACACACTCTGCACACATTGGCATGTGGTCTCTAGCCACCTCCGTCTGCATTTTGTCAAGCCCTCTCTGGAAATCTAATTGCATAAATACCCAGTGAATTCCTCCAGCCTACACTGCTACCCACAGCCCCAGCCATGCATAATCTTTTCTTCCCCAAACCACAAGGACTGTTATTAATCAAAGCCTATACCACAACATCTTCCACTTGATGCCTTAAAATCAGAAGCTTCACCCTCAGAATTTGGGATCAAGTTGGATTGCTTGGGTGAAATTGTGTGTGCTTCAAACCATTTAAAAAGTGATGTCCCAGTCCTAAATGATCTCTCTTGAACTCAGAAACACCAAAAAAAGCTCTGTAGAAATTTCTCTGGATTCAGTCCTACATTCTTTTAGCACAGCTGGGTATCTGCTTTCTGACCAGGAAGTCTTTTTAGTTCTAAGAGCCTTTTAATGACTACTTGCTGTAGACCTACACACTTTGTTTATTTATTAATTATGAATAATTAGAGAGGATACTCCCAGGAGAAAGAGCTTTTGTTTTTTCAAGGTGGATGTTTTAAGAAATTTTTTTTTTTTTTTTTCTATAAGACCCACTAAGTAACCCTCATTCAATCCGTTCTCATCCAAAGCTTGGCAGTGTTTGTAAATGTCTATGTAGGCATGTTTAGAAGGAAAACATAAAACAAAACACAAGACATTTGAATTCAAGAAAGGAAAAAAAAATATATAGATACATCTTTCCAACTAGGAATCAGTTGCACTAAAATCCAAGTAGTAAAATGAAAATATAGGGTTTAATAAAAGTTTGATTGGCATTTCTTTCTCCTGATTCCTATATACCACTTGTGGCCTCAAGGAAACATACAGCTTTTGCTCCATTTTAATTACATGGGTTTAAGAAAGCTATTATTAAAACAGAACCTTCATGTTTTTTCAGCTATATTGATATAATGGTGTTAGTATTGATTTAGCTTACTCCTTTGAGTTTATGTTATGAATGATTTGCCTCCTCATCTACACTTCCTTACAAGACAGGAAATAAAATAAAGCCAAACAAGAAAGCCCCACACAACTCTATACAGAATTTAGACATTGCAACAAGGATTTTTTTTTCCCCCCCTATCTTATGGCCAGAAGAAAGGGGAGAGGAGAGAGGGAGAGAAAGGATTAGTCTAAGTAGATAAAAGCACTTCATTGCTGGGAAAAGAAATTCTTTCCTGATACTCATCAATAACTGATGTGGTGGCACAATAGCTGATGTAATAGCAAAGGAAAAGACATCACCCTTCCACTTCAAAAACCTGTTGATCCAAAAGATAAGTATCTTATTTGTAGGATTACTAAATATTCTTCTAATTAAGACATTTATAAATATTTTGTTAGGAGTCAAAATAAAAATTACTTTTGTTGTGCAAACCAAATGCACTTGTATTCAAGCATACTGCCCCACAGTAAATCTTAGAAATTTTGTGGAGAATGCCTCAACTGTAAAACAAAGAGTTCAGCGTCACAAATCAGAAAGACATACCACTAGCATTGTACCTTTGCTCTATAATGGGTCTATTTTGACTGATATTTCAGTCTTGCTAGTTATACAGAACCAGCTTTCTGATAGACTTGGTCAAAGTGGGGTTGCTGAAGATATAGTTATGAAAAATTTACTTTAGGGCTAGATTAAGTTACACAATTTCGTGCAACACTGTGCTGCAGGTTCCAGAAGTTTTTAGGGTTCTAAGAAGGAATTTAGACAAAGTTAATGGAAGAAAAATTAATAAAATACCATTCAAGACAAAGATAAAACTTCTAGCTCAGCAGATCTCTGAAGGCTATGGGGAAAAAACAATTATACATACTTTCTGTAATCTTCCACTTTAGAGGAAGCTTTTAGGCAGCTGTGTGTTTGTTTTCAGAAAGATGAGGGTTTGATTATAAATAAATAAATCAGGACCTGAAGAATGTACTGATTGATATCAATGATTTTTTTCATTATTTAATATTTAAATTCCATCTGAGATGTAGTTGCACACTTCACTATATTGCTCAGGAAATATCTGAAAGCCAAGTGCCTTTCATGAGACTGTAAAGGTGTAAGAGAAGCCAAATACATTTTTTTTTAAAGGTAACCACATAAACAAAAAAACAGGGTGGAGTCCATATCTCTAACTAGTGTCAGAGCCTAACTGTTGAAGGCCAACAGAGCTGCAAAATCCCTCAGGGAGGGATTCAACTCATTTTACTTTAATTGCCTAATTACTTAGGTGTTTAGTCTCAAATAGTTACCTAGGCTCTCTTTACAATCAATGGAGGGAGCAAGGCAACCTCAGAAGGAGCTTGCACTAAAAGGAAGCTAAAAGATCAGCTGCTGAAAGTACCTGTCCACTGATTACACATGTGCTTAAATGATGGTTTCAGTTAAAGTTATAACTTCTGGACAACAAGAATTCAGTGAATAGATCCTGCCCATTATGTCTCCTTTCATATCTCGTGCTCTCTGATCTGCTTAAGGGAGGGTTGCTTGCAGCTACTGCTGCAGGATCTGACCCAACTCTTAATGACACCACTGGGGTCTTTAGGAAGCACCGGGTGAGATTCAGACTGAGGTAGAGTCCATGCCTGAGTGCCTGCAGCTCCCTAATGTGAAAAGGAAATCTTAGTCATTATATCTTATGGGAGTGATACACAGCCTCTTACAAACTGAAAAGCCAATGCACATTTCTAATGCAGTCTCAAAAGCAGATCATTATGTATATCATTTTGTATAAACATAGTCATCAAGGGAATTTGGAATAGATTTATACCAACATTTTAATAAGTTTCATAAGAAAGAGGTTCATCAAATAAAAATAATGAATGATGGAATTAAAGAACCACTGAAAATTGCTAATGTGTTTAATCATCTCAACATCTATATTTATATATGACAAATTTGGATGATATAGTGGGTGTAATTCCATTTCAAGTCTCTGAGCACAGATTGCATTTCAAGATACTCAACAAAAGCAAAGCCAGAGCTTGCCTCGTCTGCAGGCAGATAGAAAGTAGGACTCTGACCATTTGTGTGGCATGAGGGCACTTGAAAGCTTCTCTGACATCCAGACAGTCAGTTAAATCAACAAGAAAGTCGTGTGTGAGCCAAAGAAAAAATAAGGAGACTAGGAATATGTAGAAAATAAAGAGAAAGCACAAAAAAAATCTGTAAGGTGTAATAAACCCTGACATTTTTCTATGACCTAGAACCACACCTAAGTGTCCTGCCCATTAAGCTAGTCACTTAGCTGTCCTCACAGGTGCCAAATCCAACAGCACATACACAAAGGATCCAGGCAAATATGGTTAACTCAATCTGCGCTCTAATCCTGAAAACCTCTGCTCTGTTGTCTCGCAGCACTGGGGGTTTCTAAGGGCAAAAACAAGATCATAATTTCTGACCTTTGTGTTTACCACATGATCATCATTCTTTTTTCTTTTGCTTTGACTCACAATATCTCATCTCTCCATCTTAAGGAGGACTAGTCTGTCTTGAAAAGAAACAAAGAAGATGCCAGGGAAAGCACACAGAAGATGCAGTTGCCAGGAGCAGAGCTCCCTGGCTGGGAGCATCACCTTGTGTGTCAGCACTAGCCCCATCTCTGGGTCCCCAGGCCTGTGTGAGGACACAACTCACACCATCCCCCTCACTTGCCCAAGTGCAATTGTTGTATTTTTTTCAGGCAGTAATACACCTGCAGACAGAGCAGTCCAACCGGACTGCTAAAACCCTGATTTGGCAACCATGAACAAAAATTTACAACAGAAAGATTTCCAGAAGTAAAAAGATTACATTTCTAAGGAAACATGGCCTTTCTGGGAGACTCTACCCTAAGGCCTCCATCCCTTTCTCAGGTGATGGTCCTCTCCTGCCCTGTCCCATCACCAGGCTAACGTCACTCCATGCTATAAGCAGTTCACCCTTACTCCCAGCCGCAGGAGAAGAGCAACTGGTTCCAGAATCTCCAACAGAACTTTTGCCGGCTCTGCCTAAAAAAAGCTAGCTGGGGTGAGCAAAGGGAAGAAAATCTGCAAATAGAAGTCTTGAGCAGAGAACCTGGACATGTCAAAGGCGACAAGGCTGCATGATGGCCCTATTTATAAACTGACCATATGGCAATTGATTTCCTGTTGCTCACACAGGGCATCTCTGTGACTCCAGCCTCTGTGCTTCTTCCCACCTCACTCTTCTGCCAGGTTTATTTATACTTTTCCCCAGCTCTGAAGGCAAATCAAGTTAATTGGCTATTACATGAAATTAAGCAAAATAACTAAAAGAATAAAGAAAGAGAGAATATAATGCTCTGATTCACTGTGCATCGCTCTCCATGGAAGCTATGAAAAAACATGATGGTTATTCCTGCACAAAGCAGGGAAGGCTCTACATTTTCTGCTGTATGCAGGACTGAACAACAGTGCAGGTTTATACCTGTGTTACTATTCAAATGCTCATTCCTACCCAAAGTTTCACATAACTTTCCACTAAAACTAACATCTCAATTTAAGACACACTTAGCACCCCCAAAACTAAAGAATCATCTTAAATGCCTGCCAATTTTGCAACTGCATGATGAAAGAAATAACAAATTAAATTATTTTTTTATTGAACATTGTACAATATTAGTCCATTTGGAATAGAGATAAGGAATTAAAGAGCCAAAAAGGCCTTTCCAGTCAATGATCTAAGATGAAGACATGCCTGGGGGAAAGAGACAAATTTGGAGTGTAGGAAATGAAAAACAATTAGAAGAATTAAAATAATTGTATTTTCCATGAGGGGAAAATAGAGATATGGGATAAATTACTAAGATGGGTTTCTAGAACAAACAGTGCAGCATTCAAAATGGTAATAATGGGGTTTCAAGTAGAGCTATGAGAAAACCTGCTTAGTGAGCATAAGCCCAACTTAAAAAAAATTTCTAATCACAAATTTGGTGAACCTAGGGAGAGGTTAATTAAGGCTAGCAGAAACAAAGAGGGTAAGGGCAAGGCCCTACTGCAGCAGTTCCCTCCACCCTTTCAAATTTCCAGCAACTGGAAACAAAAGACTGCAGCAAGGGAGGTAATGAGTGCAGAAGAGGGGAGAAAGCAACATTATCATGTTCTGTTATTCTACACTTAACCCACCTCCCAACAAGACTAAGCGATGCAATCTGCACAGGGCATCTGTGGATGCAAACATTTTTGAGCTACAGTTCCTTTCAAAACGTGGTGTTGATTTGATAATTAGTAAGAAGATAAACATTTCTGACAGGTGAAATATATTGTTAATTGAGTTGCACAGAATAGATCAGATGAAGTAGTATACTCTTTCTTTCTCTCTAGGGCTGGAGTTCAATCCTTTCATTTTTTGCTTCCCTAAACACTAAAACCAGGCTGAGAATCAAAGAACAGCATCCTACAGTGTAGGGTGCTAGTGCTTAAGCTGGTTTCCTTCAAAACACCAATCCATTTACCTGCAGATCAAAAGTATGTGCTACTCATGTCTTTTCATCATATGCAATAAAAACCCTTAGAGGGATTTGGGAAAAAAAAAAAAAAAAAACACCCACACAAAACACACAGAGAATGACCCATCACTGTCTAACACAGGTTACCCTCTTCGAAAGTACTCAGTCTTGCCCACTTTTAAAAGGTGGGGTGCTGTACTATTACACAGATAGCAGATGTCATCCAGGTATCAAGTTCTCAATTCCTTCTCTACAAGGATAGAAGTCAGAATAATCTGCAATAATAAGTGCAGCGGTACTTGCAGAAATAGCCAAGACACTCTTGGAGTGAGACAAAATAGCCCAAACCCCTACAAGTTTGGTAATACTAAACCCTTTTATCTGAGAGTAGCTATGTCTGAACTACCAAAACACATTAAAATCACACCTGTAAACTGTATCAGTTAGTGCTAGGAGGTCAGTCTCACCACTGTACTTGTTTTAGAGGGGGGTACTTTGGACTGGTGCCTGCAGACTCCAGAGGAACACCAGCACAACCAGCTTTTCCACCTGCACAGGCCACCAGGGACACTGCACAAGGTGTCATCCTTACATTCCACTCTCTTATTTATCTTCCTGCAGGTTTCTTTATCGCTTACTTATTAATGTTTCACTGTGAGCCCATTATTATCACAATTAAGAGGGAGATCAGAGGAGTTAATTACTTGATAGCTTGTTCACCACTGCTTCAGTATTGTCAGCTCCCTGGCTTCTGTTTTTTGATTCACCAGTTCATCATGGCAGGACTAGTACCCACTTTGAAAACTATAGTTGTAAAGTCCAAAATCAGAAAACATAAAGATACCAAGGGAATCATACAGCACCTCTTTATACTTCAAGATTTTAAAGCCACTTTTTGGAAGACCTGGTTCATTTTTCTCCTACCGATTTAGAAAAAAACAACAGCATAAAGTGTCTTGATTCACAGTAGCAAAGCAGAAGTTAAAAACAGAAGACTCTGCTGTCCTTTTCCAGTCTTAAGATTAATTGCATTTTCATAAAGATTTTTATGCTCCATTCACCTTATATCCCTTTGCCTTACCTCCTCCTCCTCCCAAGAGTTTTAATAAATTACTCATTCTTACTAATTCAGCCCTGCCAGCTTTCTTTTGGTACATAATATTTCAATACTTAATGCCATATAAGAGAGTCTCCACTAGCCAATTTGATTAGTCATAGCCTCATCTTTGCTTACCATGCTGTTTTTCTTTTTTTTTTTTTAAGTCATCTGGAATGTATTCCCTGTTCTGGTTCATGCTGTGTTGCTTTGTGTTGGAAATCCTGAACAAGGCATACTTTATTTATAAAACGCTGGAATGGCCTAGCATTAACCAAATGCTGCAAGCACTGAGCTTTACACTTTATTTGAACTTTCCTAACAACTTTAAAGCCAGCTGCACTAACTCCCTGAATCATCTCTTTCAGTAAAGTATATCTCCAAGAGTGCAGCCCCACTCCAGCAGCACATACAGGACCACAGCAAGAGAAGCTCTACTGTCTTGTAAGTCTCCAGATCTTCACTGTCATATCACCTACAAACTTAAGCCTCTTGTGTTCCCTCAAATCTCCCCATCTCTTTCAGAAAAAGTGCCCCTTTGGATTCCACACACCCCCCTCCCCACCCCCCCCAACTAATCCATACCTGTTTCAGATAACATTTTTTTTTTATGGTGAAGTTCTGCTTTTCTAAGAAAAGTCTCAAGTTGTTGTATGCTTACCTGCAAATTTCATTAAAAGGTCAGATGCTCATTCTTCCTAGTCATTACTGAAGCTGTATATAAAGATGAAAACACAATGCTGATCCCTGCAGTATAGTGTTACTCCCTCTCACACCCTTCAAAAAAAAAAGAAAGAAAACTAAAAAAGTTGCGT
The DNA here is from genome assembly GCF_030463565.1 of Pelecanus crispus. NCBI lineage: Eukaryota > Metazoa > Chordata > Aves > Pelecaniformes > Pelecanidae > Pelecanus > Pelecanus crispus. Next base: position 16,792,611 of record NC_134651.1, on the reverse strand, counting down.
TATATGAAGAAAAAGCCACATATCATTTATCTAGTCAGTCCATCCATTCTCTGTCTTAAGGTTTCTGAAAAAAGGCTGCAAGGATAGAAGGATCTCACAGGTTTATTACATTTGTCAGACAGCCAAGTGTCACCTCCCTAAGATAGTTTCACCTGTTTTAATTGCTTGTTAGTTAAGGCAACCTGCCTTCAGCTGCAAGAAGGTTTTTATTGTAATTAAGATAAGCATGATTCCTTAATGCCAAAAAAATTTATATCATTACCCTACCACCTTACTTCACAGAATGTGCTATCTCCTCAGTTATAATAAACCAGAGAGATTTAATCATAATTAATCTAAAAAGGCTATTCATAGAAAAGGGCCTAGTTGTGATCTGATTAAAGTAGTCTAAAATCCTTGGGCCAAATTAAAATAACCTGTAAAGTATCAATTGAGCTAACAGAGTTTTTATCTTTCTCCCTACCCTCCGCTGGTTTTTGTACCCCAACATACTACTTTTAAAATTAATTTAATCTTGGTTTTCCCCCTCCAAAAGACAAAATATCATTGAATAATATATTTACATACCAAAGCACTAAACATAGACTTTTGCAAAATGTCTGGGAACCAACTATAATTTTCAGATAGTCATTATCAAGTGAGTGTAGACCAAAAATCTTTGCACATTGAAATCTAAGTTGACTTTTACTTTGTATCCCACTGAAATTGAGGGGGGTGTATTTGTGAGTCACTCATGATGAAGCTTGGCCCCAAAGAGGTAAAGAATAAGGATTAAATCCTGATCTCACTGAAGTTAATGGCAAGGCTCTTCTTCACTTCAGTTGGTTCAAGATTTCACCCTAGGTCATACAGCAGAATTTTAGCCTCTGCTTGAGGAGAAAATGAATTAACTGTCACATGCCAGACAGATGAACATAAAGCAAATTAATCTGTAACCAGAAAATAAGCCACAGGGAACATCACCATCACACACAGCTCCATACATCACAAGACCTTCTGTTCAGTATGAAAGCTATGAAGGTGCCTCTTTCTCCCTCCAGTTCCATATTCTAGAAGCCTCCTTTGAACCAGCTTCAGGAGACGTCTCTGCTGCCTACTCCCTTTCCATGAAGGAAGTCCAACTGCAACATCTCCCTGACTTTTGATTAATTAGCAGACTATCCTGCACACTCACGATATGTATTACATGTAGAAGTGGGCTCTGGCACGGGTCCAACCCAAAGTGTAGGAAGCTGAGTGAAAAATTCTCACCAGTAATAAAAACAGTTAGGGTAATGGAGCTTTTCAAAAAAGGAAAACATTTCATTTTCACTTTACATTTTTCTTCAAAACAGATGGATGTTTTGAATGTGAATAAATACTAGAATGGGTTGAAAAATGAGCATATCTTACTAAGAAAGTTTTTTAAAAAGTTTTGCACTATTCAGACTTTGAAAAAATTAAGTCCAAAATTTGTCAATCCACCTTGGATGACATTGCAAAATGGTTTTAAAGAGCTAACTCACATATCTCTGAATAGTCCATCCTGGAATACTATAAATCAGAAACTATTTCCAATACTGTTAGCAAAGATGAAAATCACACTAAAACTGTATACCACTCTGGTAAGACAATAAACTTCTAAGAGTAGGGTGAATGTCACAGAATTAACTCTTATTTATGGGCCTTCTAAAAGTGAAAACTAGAGCTGGACAACTGACCATAAAGTATCAGTGTAATCTATTAATCAGCAGCATGCGGCGAGGCTGTGGAGCAGGCAGTGCTCTGCAAGGCTTTATTTTGCTTCATTTTCATATGTCTTTTTACTCTTTCCTTTCCACGCGCATCAAAACTTGATCTATACTAAGCATTATTTAAATAGATCAAATTCCATTCTCTCTCTGCTGGCCTTAACATTCCTGCAAACTAAGGAAAATAAATGTGGAACCGGGGAGATTATTATGACAACTCCCACACTCCATTAAATTCTCTCAGGAAAATATAAAGTGTGATGAGACAAATGGACTGAAGAAAATGGTCTAAAACCAGAAAGTGACTAAGAGTAAATAGTACAGCAAATAGACAGCCTGTGAAACCCATCAGCATTTACGGGACAGCCCACTCCACACAGGACCAGGGGGAAGGTGTGCAGTTACACATTGCTGATTCACCAGATGTTTCAGCCCCCTGCACACCACACGGGCAGTGAGAGTGGAAGGCAAGATGAGCTTTGGTCAGCAGAAACCTGCCTGCCCGTGCCGTGGCTTTTGCTCTTTGGCAGTGGGCGCAGAGCTGGGAGCAGGCTGGGAGCAGGACCCAGCTCCATTCCTTTATCTTTGCGGAGACCTCCCCGCCTCTGGAGGATCCTCCGCTGAGCAGCTGTGGATGCCAGCTCCTCTGCACCTCTCAGGCAACCCAAAGGGATCAAAAGTGGGGCAGGAAATCTGGCCGTGGGGCTCTTGCTCACACTTCATGTGTGGGTTTTTTCTTTTTCTTTCTTTGTTTTTTTTTTTTTCCTTTGGGGTTTTTGGTTTGATTTTGTTGGTTTTTTTTTTTTTAAACAATGACAGGATTTTTAGGACTGGAGACACATCCAAATAGTGTCAGAAAAAGGAAAGGTTTTGATTACAGTTAGTTATCTGGCACTATCTATTTAGAAATGTCTGAACAAATAACTCCGATGTCAGATGCTCTAGTTCTGGCAGAGTAAAGAAATACGATTAGATCTGGCTGCCCAGATGTCCCAACATTGAGAATAATATTTTTAAGCACGAACTCATGTACTGCTGCTGTCATGTACTTCAATAGACTTATTTTATTCTCATGGGCTATAAATTGTGATAAAATTGAACCAGATTAATGGTTATAACTGGCCTCTCTCCTGTCAAACACTATTTCAATAGAAAACAAGGGTCCTTATGGGTATAGACCTGAGTTCCTCTTCCCTGTGCTAATCTGCAGGCACTGGTCACTGTACCCTTGCAGAACTATCCAGAAATAAGGGCTTCTAGTTTCTATTTCTTTCCACTTCTTTGATGGCACATTTCCTACTCCTAGATGGTGTTTTCTATTCATACTTATATAAATATAATTTTATGCATAAATATATATTTTACATATAAATATACAAACCTATACATTTCTTCATATTGTCATTTTCAATTATTTTCACCTGCTTTCATTCCTTTTCATTTCTAGGACCACTGAGTTGGCAACGGCTCCTATCATATAGTTTTGGCTCTTTTCCAGTTATTTTTGTGCTGGTAGTTTGATTCAGGAGAAGCTCTGTGCGCTGGTTATGTTGGTGTTGCCGGGTTTATGAATTTCTCACTTTTATTTACAAAAGCAAGTGCTTGAACATAAGAGACAAATTAGATAATTTCCTTCTTTATGATTTAAAGAAGATAGCTTTATTTGAAAAAGCACTTGAGGATACCTGTTTTTCCGAACAGTTACCTATACTTTTTATTCATTAAAAGCAGAGACAACTCAAGACACAGATGCAGGGTGTCTCATTTTTGCCTATATCTTGTGCTATTTAGACCTGAGTTTCAGCTTTATATGCCCATCAGAAATGAACGTCGAGAAAGCAGTTTTGACAGTAGGTGAGTGAAGCTCTCCAGTAAAAAGTTTCAGCCAGATTGCTTTTCCCTGAAATGAATATGCAAAAGGCTGCTTTTCTTTCTCTTTAAAATTGTTCACGGGAGTCTCATTATTTGCACAGAGGTTTATATAATTGCACCCACTCACATGATTTCAAAAACTGGTTTTTGTCTGCATGTATAAAAAAAGAAGAAAATAAATATTTTAATCTTTTTTTTTCTTAATGTCTAGCAAGAAAGTTCAATTACAGCCTCTCTACTTATAAAAATCATACAAAGGCTTCAAGTCTCAGCATGTTCCAGCAGTAAAGTGCAAACAATCTTGTGGTTACAAAGGCTACTTTGCTGAACCTCATTCCTTCTTCTCTCTCTCCCACCAGCTGAATAAATGAGAGACATATTTAGCAGCTTCAGTAGAAACTATTTTCTCATGCTCCCACTAACAAATCAGGGCAAGAAATGACAGTAAGTCACAGGATAGGAGCAAAGTACACAGAGAAAGAAGTAAATCAGAATTGATAAGGGAGGACAAGATAAATAGGGGGACAAAAACAAGTCCAAACCCTAAATTCAGGCAGCAGATGAAATATGAGCAGCACATGCAGAGCAGACAAGAAGACGGTAGAGCATCAAAAAAATTAATGCATTACAATCTCTTTAAATCAGATTGTTTTCATTCATAATCATATTAGAGGAACAGAAAGTAATGACAAAAATATATTTTTTTAATTAGCTTTTTTCCCATTATTCCAGATTGTTCATCCAGTACATGGTAACACAGCATAGAGAGAAAGCTACAAAAAAAGCAAGCCACAAAACTCTAAGCCATGTTTGAAGTAACTGACTTGATGAGGAAAAATCACTTGTCATGAACAAAAGTTACTAAAATCTCACAGTAGACCACAGTATTTCTTCTGCGTTTTGGTTCAAGTCACAAGATTAAACCTTTGCAAAGCACCTCCCAGATCAGTCTGTGCCAGTGGCACCTCACAGCTTCGGGAGGGTGACTGGGGTCTCCCCATCCAGCAAAGCTCTCGACAAGTCCTGCAGCAACTGCTTCGGGGAGGGCAGTTTCTGGAAGTCATTGGTTAACTTCCTATCAAACAGCTTTACACATTTGCAAGAATAAAAAGTTAGTCAAAACTAACATCACCCCACGACAGCCCCCAGCAACTGCTATCCAGATGGATGCTGCTCGGCTGTGTGGCCCAAGGAGCCTCTCCAGCCCCTCCCCAGCAGCAGATTGCTTTCTGGTACTTGATTTTTCTGATGGCCAGGAAGAAAATGACATGTAACATGTTTTGAATTAGAATGACTAAAGATTTTCCCCAAAACAGTGCATTTAAATATATACAGGTCTCATCCAAAAATGATACAATTCAGGTTTGATTTCTATGACCTTTACCACAGGCAATAAACTTCAGAAGACAGGGTGAGGTAGACTGTCCTAATTGCTCCACATACCCACAATTAATCTATAGCCTCACTACCCGGTTTTAATTTGTGGCAGAAGCTACCTCACCACATCAAAGATAGTGATTCACCTCTCCACTAATCAAAATTCGAAGAGCTACTACCAATAGTAATTAGAGAGCTAAGGCCAATCATTATGCAATTCAGCATTAATTAAACAATATTATAACAGTTTTCATTCAGCTCGCTGAGTGCACCAGGAATATAGCCAGAATGGATCTCATACATTTTAACTACTTTTCCAGAAATCTTCTGCTCCTTGTAATTAAACCCCCTCAGTAACTACAAAATTCAACTCCCTTTCATTGTTATAAGATGAAGAACAGTGAACATTCATATTCATTTGGATGATGCCCCCTTTTAATAATTATTAGGAAAAAAGGAACTTGGTTCAGCTTTGTGCTTTTCAGCAATTACATAGGTACTGAAAGAAAAGGTGGCATAACAGACTATATATATAGATGCTATAAATCAGTGTAGGTCCACTGATTACAGAGAGTTTGGGATTAAGGAAACTATTTCTTAAATGCAGATGCACCAGTACTGCTCTTCAGTGACTCTTTCCACCCTATAGCATTTGAACAGGTTCCTATTTTAAACTTAGGTCGGTCTGTCTGTAGTTGGAAAAAACAGTGGTAAACTGGGGTCCAGCAGTTTTTCATATTCTTATGAAACAGGTTTGGATAAAAGAGAGAAAGACCAAACCCTCAGCTTCAATGAAGTGACCAAAGTCCACCTTGGGACACAGCACCAGGTCACAGCATCTTAAAATCTGGCCCTGGAAATGTAAATATGCGTAAGGATAAGATAAAAATCCCATGAAGCATTTAAAAAGATGTAACAAAAAAATTTTATTCTGAAAAAAAAATGGCATACTAAAGATAGGAAAGAACTCAACATGATAAAATGAGTGCTTATTTGATCTTTGTTTGCAACCAAAAATCAGCATATCATTTGGCAAAAAATATTATTATAACTCTGTCTACTTAGGACCAAGCCTGAGCCAATGGGGGATGGTGCAAACCAAGAGAGAGAGACAACAGACTGATTTTATATGGGGATGCTCATTCCTTCGGGTATCCACAAGGTACTACTCCATGAATGCCATACAGGCAAGTTGGGTAAGGGATTCATCTGGGATGAAAGAAGTCAACAGCAAACCCCATAGGATTTCCACTTGGAGGATCTTCATGTGGGCTCAGCCCTGGAGGTGCTGCTGCATGGCATCCTGGTTAGCTGAACAAGCAGAGTACACCACAAATAACTAGCCAGCTAAGGCAAAACAGTTGTGTGATTAGCACACAAGGACTTCAGGAGAGCACAACAGCTGTGTTTCAGACCCAAGTTAAGCTCAGTTTGGACCTAAGACTCCTTTAATAATGCATATAATTAAACCTGCCAAATGCTTAGCTATAGTTGAAGCTATGGAAATGATAAATGTTTAGTGGTAAGTGTCCATGTTCTGCACAGTGTCTTCTTTTTGCAAACCCTTCTTATCTTGGTACTTCATATGCCTTAAAAGATGGCATAGATGATATACATCAGGGATCCAGGGTGGCTGGGAATGGCACGGGTGCTAAAAGGAAGCTTTACAACAACAGGATACAGAGGGACAAGATGTAATGAAATGTGAGCTTCCAAGTCAACCTACATGTCATGGTTTGTTTCCTAAGGAAAGAAGAAAACAATGACAGTGCTCAGCTTCAAATCAAAATATTTTATTGGCATGCAATGCTGTACAAACACTGTCAGTGTGTAAAAAAGCAGAAACCTTGGGTAACTGTCAGCAATAAATACAACGCATCGTGCATCTGCCCAAGATAACACTTCACAGTGTGTTTGGGGTTTTATCCCCTGTGTCCATTTGTCATTATTGTCCATTTCTATGTTGGTGGCAGGTTGTTACATAGCATGATGCTATCCCCACCGTCTCTTTCCTTTCTCCTAGGGTTATGCACAGTTTTTCCTCATCGTTTTTTAATGGAAAGTCTTTTATCATTTCTGGTAATGGAAGCAAATATCTTCCTAACACTGTCTTGTACTATTCATACTGGAACAGTAAGTGCCTTTTATCCAGAGGTGCCTTTTTTGTCACATGGACTGCACAATCTCCCTTGCTCCAGTTCTCCTTTACAGTAAATGAGTCTGTATTTAATTAGGATCTACCTTTCTGACTGTAATCAACAATTATAAAGAATCTCAGTATTTCTCTACACTGTCTCTGATCTGTACTTCTAGGTTTCTTGCATACTGTCCCAAATGGTTAAATATGTTAGTGGAGATTGATGTTTATAAGACTTGGAAGAAAGATTCAGTTGTATCCTTTATTAGAAGCTTAGTGTCATTTTTGCTCATTAACTAGCAAGGCAATTTTTTGCTGGTGTCCTAGACTGTAAAGCAATGAAGGATTGATGTGTTAATCTGATCCAACCTCCTGTACACTATCCTGTACAAGATAGTGGCCCTCAACCACTTTTTTTTAACTTATTTGTACAATAAACAACTTCACAATATACACAACAGATTTAACTTTTATATATTTTGGTGCCAGATTGCCACATGAAATATTGACTTAGGCTGGAAGTTCAAGAGTTCTAAATAGCACTGGTACATTTAGGATCCTTAACCCAGCAGTTATCTTCTTCTTGTCCACAAGATTACACAATACTCAACTTCTTGTCTGCACCCATCACAAACATGAATCAACAGCAGTGGTATCCATGCCCAAAGCATAAGGTTACATTTTTGATGTCTAGCTAGCTAGAATACCAGAGTAGCCATATAAAACCAAATGATAACATATGTTTACATTTTGTCCTGCTCAGAGTCACTGAGCTGTGTCTCGCAAACTTCTGAAAATGCCCTGGGAGATCAGAAACCTATCCAAGGCTACACAACAAATAAACTTGGATACATGTGATACTCAACCCTGCTAGATTATCTGTCCCCATGAGGTATATAGAGATACATGTACATATTCCCCACGATTTTCAAAAGTGACTGCCTGGTAGACACCTATATTTCTGAGTGCCAAAAGGATTCTTGTTTTCTGGGAACAGCTGAGCTCTTCTTTCTTTACAGTCATGGTGTGTGATTGCAGTGGGCAGGGACCTCTCGTCCCCTTCTCCCTTCAGCTCTTCTAATAAAAAATTACTCTGAATTTTGTGCACTTTCAGGCCTGATGTGGTGATGGAAGAATGCACATGTTAAAAATTAAAAAATAATGGAAACCATTGCAAAGTTACACTTTAGTTTGCTAAACAAAGATTTTTTTTTTTTAATTGTCATTCAGTGTGGGGAGAGACAAACTGAAGAGAAGGCTTAAATACAAAGAAACTTTGAACTGCATGGGTCAACATTTGTTACATAAGTAGGTTTTTCAAAGTAACTCATCCTCCACAATAACTATACAGAAGAGCTAACCCCAATTTCACAAGACCCCATATGTTTTTTGTATTCTTTCTGTGTGTATGTTTTATTTCTTGCATCAATGAGTCATAAGATGCAGTCAAGGAATTAATTTGAAGCTTGAAAGCTAAAAGGAAAAGAAGCCGCTATGTGTAGTTCTGTAGCCTCAGATTCTTGTATCTAACTACATAACATATTTTCTTTCCACAGGAGGTAGTTATGACAAATTAGAAGTCTGAAAATTTTCTGATGGTGTAAAGGCTCCAGCTGTCACTAGGGAGATAGTGATCAGATTTCATAGCTGCATGGTCCCATGGCACCACTAAGAGTTCCATATGGTCATCCAAATGTTTCAACTAAACCCACAAAAAAAATTCCACCGTGCCTTTTGCTTTTAGAAAAATAAAACTCTTCTTTGTAGGAATTTTTCATAAAGTGCCACCGATAAACAAAACATTCTTGATTTGCTTGTCTGAAAAGAAAATCACTGTTAGAGTCATTCTCTTTGTTTCAGGTTTAAGGGGATAGAAATAGCAGCAGTAGAGAGCACATGCCTGAGCTCTAACTTTTTAATCTAGCACAACTTACATAACATGAAGTAGGCTGGTAAGTGGACATGCAATGAATAATTAAGGTGTGTGTATGTACATGGTGATAAACAGTAATTTCTTCAAACCACTTCCCTTTTGGTATAAAACCATCTCTGTTAAATTGTTAATGCTATTACTGTGGACAGAGACTCTTTCATTCATGTCAAAGATGTCAGCATAAGCCTCTCACAATAACAAATGACAAATGCATAATTTATTGATTCTTAAATGGCTATGTCCTTGGATGTATTTCTTATAACTAATTTGCTTGGAGACACATCTGGCTTCTGAAAATAGCATCTGTTTTAAAGAAGGTCAGTGCTGTATTTTAAAGGCAGAAGAACATAATCTTTTATCTGCTGTGCTTCTCCGCTCTTTTAGCCTACAAATTCAGCTCTCACTCAATTCTGTCTACTGATTTTTATATCAAATCAAAAATTGAGCAATCTGTGGTGCTGTTTTGAAACAGTGTACACACACACTGTACTAACAATCAAAGAACACAAGGAGAGAATATACAGGTTTCAAGTATGTACTGTATGAACTGAACTATTTAAAAAAGGAATTAAATTCAATTGTGGTGATACCGCTTTTCATTAATACCTCTTTTCTACAAAGGTTACTCAATCTATTTCAATAAATGGTGCTTCCTTGCCCAGAGTTTGTTTTATTCCAATGTACTGCTTATGAATGTGAGTCTAAGATCTTCTTGCATAAAATCTGCAAACACTGAACACTACAATGTTTATTCTGCTATTAGGCCATGAACCATGACTTTTCCCCCAATTATTCTTGTGCATACAAAGCCTGATCCTGCACATCTTTGCTATTTCTGCATGATATTTATACATATATATACTCTATGTGACTTCAATCCATGTATCTTAGTTATTTCATTAAGTTTTCACTGAATTTTAGCAGTATTTATTTTTACCTACCTCGTGGCTGGAACAATAAAATATAAACAAATGCTTAAAATCAGCTTGAAGTTTACATTTAAATATGCAGACACAAGTACAAATGATTTAGAAACTGCCATTTTAACCCTGTGATGAACAGCTAGGCACCTTTTGCTTTTATATTTCACCTTGCACCATACAGAAAATGTTTAATTATTTGAGGATTAATGGAGGTAGTTTATAATTAAGCTGAAGTATGAACTGATGTCATCATCTCAGTATGATGATATACATTTTTATGCCAAAGCACCTGTTGTTTTGGAAGGAAGCAGCTGATATCATTATCTACCCAGCCAGATAGCCTAGTTTCCTGCTGCTTAAAAAATTATCCTAAGGGTTACCTAAGTTGGGGTAATACAGCATTTACTTTTTCATGCCCAGGGTAGGAGAAAATTCATAAAATGACTCTATTCTCAGTCAAAGGTGGAGAAGGGACAGGGGGGCATGATGCTAAAATGGTTAATATTTATTTGTGTGGAATACAAACCTTGCAATTTTTTCATGCATGAATATACATGCATAATGAAATATAACAAATGTGTAAGCAAATATCTGATTGGACAAGAATCCTTTATATAGCAGAAAGGAGCACATCCTCTGCTTTGCTGTGGACATTTTTCACCATATGATTGACTCTGACCACTGTATAGCAAAGGTTAACACCAGCTGAGGATTTCTCCTGCATAAAGGTGGTCAGCAGCCTCTCTGTCGCTCATCCCTGATGTTATGAGGAAAAGAGGTTGCCAGGGTGATTTGGGGAGGGGGAAGCTATGATAGAGGTACTCTGCTACAGCAGGTATTTTATAGCCATGAGGTCATTGCAAGATCTCATGCCAATACTATAAATTAAAGGGGCATGCATGAGGACTAGAGATCACTGAATCTGGGATCCACAACCAGCCTTGGGAGACCCATGCCTCCATCCGTCCAAGCGGCGCTCTGACAGAACGTGGAATCAAGCCCAGAGTGTTTTCAGGGTGCCTCCAACTATCAGGCTTTCCTCTGAATTCAATGGTGGCATTATGCCAGAGATGTTCATTTGGGTTGTCATCAACCTGCACTACTATAAGGAAAGCTGAGACGCAATACTAGGGAAAGCGTCTCTTGGGAATTTTTGGCTCTCCCCAGATGATAATTTTCTGGCTTTCTCAGCCACATGATGCCACATCCACCAAATTTTCCTTTTGCAATAATCTCTGGTGTGTAAAGTTAGCAACAATACATTCTGCATCATATTCTGAGCAGGTGCAATACAATATATTTTCCAGGACCAGTCATCTACATACAAACAATAGTGGAGAAGCGTAATAAATAACACATTTTGCTGTTTTGCTTTCTTCAATCTTTTTTCATATGGGTTTTTTTTTCCCTCATATGGCTACCACTTTTCCCACCCAGCTCTCAAACACTCATGTTGAGTAGAATGTCTCTTCTCTCTGCTTTTAGATTCTTTCCAAGAATATTCCTATGGCTGCTCTTTCCATAGGTTTGATGCCATCCTAGAAGGAAGCAGTGGCTAGTAGGTAGATTTTCCTCCCCTCCACAGCTTCCCAGACCTCCTGTTGCTTGGCAGATCATACCACTTAATAATATGAATAAAGAACTTTTGACAGAACAAGAAGTTGTGACTGAAAGAATCCTGCAGTCTTTATCCCCACATCTTACATCCAGTTTTCCCCAGGACGTGTTTTCTGTTTGTTCCTCTGCAGTTATCTTAGGGAAATAATGTTTCTTGAATGTAGCTATTTGGGTCTTACCAGGAAGGGAGGACAGCAGGTTTCTGTGCTGTGTTTCTTCCCTCTGCACCCAATCTCTATTTTGAAGTCTTCTTATTTCTTTTTCATGGACATTTCTGGGTCTTTCTTCCTTTCTCCTGATCTATTATTATGCCTATAATTGTACTATGCACATTTATGATAATACTAAGAGAATACTTAAGTGATCTTCACTAGATAACAATACAGCTATACTTACTCATTTTATTTCATAACACCTCACTGGAGTTAACATGGATTTCTTAGCACTAACAAGCATTATGAAGTTAGCACTAGTTTGGGGGCTTATATTTGTATCACAATCTGTATTATATGCAATAGATTAATGAATGTTGTTAAGGTTTTCTTACTGAGCTTCACATCAGATGGGAAATAAGGTGCAGTACCTTCCTGTCAGAGGAATACTTATTATGGTGTTTTATAATAAGGGTATGCTAGAGATCAAATTAGTATCCTAATAGGCTTGAGTTCAGCATCGTGATCACCATGACATTGTGCACATTAGCTGTGTACATGTGCAGGGGAGAAAGACACCTGTCTAGGTATTTATGGATATTGAAAGCTACAGCCATCAGTGTTGAATGAAGCTAACTCTTATCCTAATCTTCTTCCTTTCCCTTTCATATCATAAAACTGCCCTGCAAATTAGGTTTTCAGAAAGTTATTTAATAATACAGAAAGCTCTACTGCAACACCGAATGTATAGTAATTGCCTGTGGGTATGCAGTATGTTTACAGCTGGTGCATTCTAAGCTTTGAATGCTATTTCTCTATTTTCTAGACTTCAAAGAAAGTATTGCTTGCTGTTTTTCATGATACCCAGCATTGGCATCTGACCAGCATAATGAAAAGCTGACCATAGGTAACAGTATAAATTTCTTTTCTTTATTTCTTTTCTTCCCAAGCTGTAGTACACAGTTTCTCTAAAATTAGTTAGGGTAAAAAGAAAAATAAGAATTTAAAAGTTTGCATATATTTATAGAAATCAAAAAACACTGTTCTAAACAAGTTCATAACCAGTGACAATGTATATATTTGCATGATAATAAAAAATTGGAATCTGTCCTGCACTTCCAAGAATTATAAAACTAGTTATCCACAACACAATAGCAATTAATTACAAATTTGTATCAAATCATTTCAATCTATAAGTTTCATTTCCCCTGAAATTTCTTTGCTGATTGTTTTTAACTTTAAATGTAAAGCCAAAACAAAATCAAAATTGAACCTTCATGTTAAGCTAGAGGGAGAAAAACATGGATATATTTTTAAAATGTTTTTGTACAGTTTGACCTTGGAATTGTATGGATATTTCTTTTGCAAACTTGAGCTCATGGCTTCCACCATTGATACTTTTTCATTTCAGGATCATTAGCTGCATCAATAATGATTACCTAAGTAATATTATGGTCTTGAACATTTTCTGAAGACCTCCTCTGACACTGCAATTTCAGAAACATTTTGGGTGGACTAATCTATAGCTCATATTCTTTGACAGAATTTCTAAAATCCCACTCAAGGAAACTGTGACAAGCAATAATCCAGTTCTTTAATGTTTACTAACTGTTTGCTTCTGTAAATCCTAAATTCACTAGATCAGTAAAAGCTTTGTCTAAAAACTCCCTAAGACTCCTCAATTTAACACAAAACTGAGCAACTTTAGAATGCTAAAAGTCTTCTATATAAAAATTTGTCTTAACCAAATTCTTTGAATTTTCTGTCTCTTTTTCCTTCTGTACACTGAAATGAGACTGTAACACAGAAAAACCAAAATCTGGCCGCTGCCTTCTACTTCATTCTGGTCCATCACCAGTAGCTGAAGATATTGGACCAGCTGCAACAACACAAAAGCATCCAATATAATACTGGATCAAGTACAATGATTGCCCTTCTGTTTTCTCTTTTGAGGATGTTTGTTTTGTATTTTACTTTTATGAAGACAAAAAGATACTTTTTGGATCTAATATCTACATTCTGGGAATGTCTGTACAAATATGCAATTCTGTCTGTACAAACATTTCTCTTCTTCTGAACTAAAAATAAAATTATTTTACATAAAAGCTTGGGAAAAATGTGAACCAAAGTGAATCATGTGCCATATTGCTCTTTGGAATATTAAGGCTAAATTCCCTGCTGGCATAAACTGATGTAGGTCTGTTGAGTTCAATGGAGCTATTCCAGCCCACACTAGCAGGGAATAATGGAGCAGCTTGGTTTTGTTACTTAAATTAGACTGATGTGTACTAGATAATTAGGACTACCAATTAAGCTATGGGCTGTGCATGATCTGATTCCTGTGAATACATGGGTTAAAAACACGTGATCAGAGTTTAATTTTATATTTTGTATTATAATATTCTGGAGGGGCAAATAGCACCTTGATTCTTTGGAGTAATGGGAAGGATGTTTCTTAAGGAGTCACAACACTCCCAAAGATGACATTTGCATCTTTAACATTTGTGCATCTCAGATGCTAAATCAGACTCAGCTAAATCAGTATACTCCTTTACTGACATGAAAATTCTGTTTTCCAGCTCTAGCTGAACTATTTGCAAATAGCACCTTGATTCTTTGGAGTAATGGGAAGGATGTTTCTTAAGGAGTCACAACACTCCCAAAGATGACATTTGCATCTTTAACATTTGTGCATCTCAGATGCTAAATCAGACTCAGCTAAATCAGTATACTCCTTTACTGACATGAAAATTCTGTTTTCCAGCTCTAGCTGAACTATTTGAGATATTACAAATAAATAAAGTAAAACAGTCATTTTCTGGTCAGTTCTCAGCAATTTTGCATGCATCTTTCCTGTTGCACAACCAGGAGGTTAGACCTCTTCTCTGCTATGGAAGGGGATGAAAAAGGAGTCCAGGAGAAAAGAACTTGACAGAACAGAACCTGAGCTTGATGGATATCTATATAGTTTACAGATAGGAAGTTAGGTAGGCAGTGGTAGGAAAAGGAAGTACCTTTAGAGAAACCACTGCTCACAGCAGTCTGTTGTATCTTCATTGAGGCCCTGACAGGAGGAACAGCAGATGAAAACATCACTCAGCACTTTTTAAGAAAAAATGTATCCACCATCTTCCCACCTTTCCACAAAACCCCTCCAAATATTTTAAGCTGTCACAGAAAGGGTTGGCTGGACAAGGAGCTTCCACCACCAACATATTTCCTGCAGAGTGGGCTTCCAGACCAATCTGTACAACCATTGTGTGTCTGGATGGAGCATAAGCCAGCTAGAACAGATTTATTAGCAGTAATGAATATCTTGTAGCTGTAGGGCTGCACTGTTAACAAGGCATCAATATTACCATCATGCAGGCCTGTGCTTCAGGCTGGAGTTGGTTTTCCAGGCTATCCAAGATAGAGAAAGAAGCGTAATTCCCCGACCCCCTCCAGGTCTTCACCTACTGCTAAGACTCTGCTTCTGGCTTACCCTTTTCATTACACATAGATAAGCAAAACCAAGTATGAGCAATACATATTTTGAAATAAAACTGCTCATAGCCATCCCCTCTGGTTCACAGCAACCATCAACACTGAGATCAGCAGTGCAAATACTGAAGGATGATCACATGTTGGCTGCCCACATTCAGCTGTGTTTACTGTTCCTGGATTGTGACTTCTTTCCAGCTTTCTCTTAGGGAAGAGGGGGAAAGAAATATTACTTATAATAAAGGGATAATCTGTGTGCAAGTGAGGGAGAGGTTGTGCCTGATCTGAAGCTAGTGAGCACTCACAGTGGTGAACAGGGCAGCCAGGGAGGAACCAGCATGTGGATGAGGGACTGGAATCCCATACAGATCCATACCAAGAGGCCTTAGGAAGGGATCTGATACACAGGCAGACCACAGAGGAGATGGATTTTCTCCAGGGCCTAGAGAGGGCTGGATATGTTTATTGTATCTCTTGAAGTCACTGAAAATTTTTGGACTGAGAGCTAGATTAGAGAAAAGGATCCAACCTGCAAAGACACTGTGGGCAGGGCAAACAGTTGGTTTTCAGACTGTTATTTTAACTTCAGACAGCTGATCTGAATTCCTCTGTTTTAAAAGTTCCTTTCCTCTACCCTGTGTTCAAAAAAATCTAGCATTAGAGGCTGAAAGTCTTTTGGTGTCCTCACTATAAAGAAAGATACAATCAGCCTTACTTCACAGCTACACTTGGCTTGCCATCATAACTACGTATCCCAGTAAACACTTGGAAAGCCAAGAAAAATGAGCTTTCTCTTCCCGTCCTCAGCTTTCCCTATTGTACAGACCTGAATCCTTCAGTCTCCTGATTGATAACTGTGCCTTTCCATGGCTATTTGAGATAATCATGTGGAAAATCAGTGCAAATGATGCATGTTTAATTGGGGCACTACCAGAAATCCCACATATCTGTCGACCTCTCTGGGAGAAATCTGAATCCACTTTGAAAGTCAACCAACAATTTCTGGCAGAGCCGAAGACACTCAAGCCTGTCATAGTAACTAAGTGGCACATTCAATGCCCAGAGAAAATGTGAGCCATTAAATTGCTTCAGCTCCTGTAAAGCTATGGCAAAGAAAATATTAAATTACATTTAGTTCGATTACTGATCAGTAAAATTCATTCTTTCTTGTGACTAAATCAGCGGGGATCATCTAACAATCACAGCCTAAATCCCCAGTTGGCATATGTTGTCTTCATTCTGCTGCTCACTGAGAAACTGGCTCTACAAACTCTTTGTTTATGTCCTTCTTTGTGAATACTACCATCACATGCACAGGCCAGCACTTTACGCTTCCTTGGTTTTAAACTTTGAGCCAGAGTCAGTGGGGAGAGAACGAAGAAAGCTCCAGAGAAAACCTTACTGAGCATTGTGTGTCTGCTCAGTTTGGAGAACACTTAGTAGCTATTCGGAAATTAATTAACTGTAGGGCGAGCTCTTTCAAACAACCATATTGTTTCACATGCAAGCAAAATATCAGTCGGACAAAGCAAATATTATATAATCTAATCTCAAATAACATTGTGCTATGGTCATGAACTGTCAAATGTTTCAGCAAAGAGGCACAGTGATACCTTTTGTGCTACAAAAGCTCTCAGAAGCTACACCAACAAGACATTTGCTATGTCCCCACCTGAGTGTATTTCATCATCAAGACATTTGTGTGCCTATTAAAAATACATTTCTGTTTCTAGACTACTTGTGGCAACAGGTAAAGACATTTATGGCTAGGAGGAGCTGCTTGTTTGCTGAGCCTGTCAGAATGCTTTTGTGTCAATAGAGAAAATGTATGTGCACAGCTCTAATGGGGATCCCTCTATTGTAGTACCTTGTCATTTCGAGAGCGCCTTGCCCTCCATGCCCCATGAGCATTTTTTACAGTCAAAATCAACATGCCTGAGTTCTTGTTTCCAACTTTCAGTAATGTTTATTATTGTTTGTCAGCAACTCAGCTCTGCTGGAAAAACCTCCTTCAGTGAATAATGAAGTCATTCCCACAGTGACTGCTGGGTTCCAAAATTTTCAGTACTCTACCTATGGCTATTTAGCTGTACATGAGAAGCACAGAAAATCTTACTTTTCATGGCCCATAAATAAACACCCAATCCAACACTTCAGCACATTTCTAATTGTAATGCAGCGTGTAATGTTTCAGCACACAATACAGATGTTTTCAGTTATTATATGAAGAGGAGACAATGATGGTTAAGTATGTGTTTGCATTATAGTCACGGCATGAAATCATTATGTTCAACTTTCCTGATCATTTTCTTCATAGAAAAAATAAAATTCTGTTCAGCCATGATTCTTTCCCACATGGAACAAGTTGCAAAAAAGTCAAAGACATCCATTAATAGCCCACTCACTTACAGCAAAATAAAAGATAGAAGCTCTGTTTAAACATTGAACTCTTTCTGTCCTCTTTCCCTGTTGTTAATCATACACCACCACTTGGCTGAAATGAGCCCAGGGGGTATGAGGATATAAGCAAGAGCAGAGTTGTCCCGTGGGATTTTATCCTCTGTGATAACAGCCCAATCAGCCATCTCCCTTGGTTATCCCTGCTGGGGCTTTAAGAGACGGCTGTCCTCAGTGGAGCACCAAAGTGTTCTCTCGCTAACACCAGGGTACTATGAAGTCTATTTCTTTGATATGGGTTCTCATTAGCTTTTCTCTGCCTTTGGTCCTCTCTTTCTTTCTCCTTCCTCCTTCCTGTCCATCTATCTCAGTAGTCTTTTGTAAAGTTAAAAAACTACCGAACTAGACCTTCTGTTGTCATTTACTTTCTTATTCCAGAGCTATCTCCCTTTATATCTGCCTAACTCCAGTAAATTATTACTTGATGAGAATAACTCATTAGTTCACTTATAAAAAGGCCTGACTTCACAAACAGATATTTTTATGAGTTCTATTTGTGTAGGCACAAATAACTATTTTGGTTATGTGAACAAGCCACATGGATACACATAGGCAGTAAATATCTGGGCAACCCCAGACCACAACTTGAGACCATTTTAACTTCAGAAAAATCAAACCTTAAATGGCAAAAAAGTTTGATATTCCTAGATTGGCAGGGTTGGGTTTGTGTCTTCGAGAAGACTTATGGTTTGAGACCATTTGTGATGTACAAATGCAGATGAAAGAACAGAAGAAAGAGTTCTGGTACTATTTACCACTGGTTTATAATGAAAATGAAAACAGAGTAAACAGAAGTGGTCCAAAGCCATCACTACAGCAAGTCACACAACTAAACGAAGAAAACTTTAAATCTTCTTTTTATGCCTTTCTTTTCTTAAAGTACAGAACTGATGAGAGATGCCAAGCCAGACTAAGGGAGAGAAATTAGTGGCATGGTACAGCACAAGTTTGATTTTAAATGTAGCAAACCCTTAAATTCTTGAACTAGGTAGAGAATAAAAGAGAGCAGGATGTGGTGACATTGCATGTGTTAAATAAAAGTATTTCAAAAGAAAATGTAAGGCCAAAGGATTCAGAGATGTAGACTTGAAAGAAAACTTTTACTTTCAGATGAGTGTTGATGATGAGAAGGTGATCAAAACCTCAGATTTCAAAATTGATCACATTTCAGATCCAGTGAAATTTCACATTTCATTGATAAAAAGATTTTACTGCAAGGATGAATTGGGCCTAATTTGAATGTGCATACTTATACATAGTTTTAAAATTCAAATCTTAGAGAAACTCTGGGAAAAGAAGTTACAGGAGTTAAATGACATGATTTAAGATTGCAGTTGAATGAACTGGTTGTAACGGATAATATTTTTCAAAGGATTCAGCCTGATTTCTGATTGTAAATTACTCACAAACAAATGATTTTTTTTAAATTGAGTTTATTTGAAAATATTGAACATACTAATTATGGAAATTTATTTCAGTCTATTGTTCATCTCAAGCCGTGTTTCCCACACCTTCGTACCATGCATTGCCACAGTTGGATGATTGATTGTGTGATAATAAAAATCTCTGTGGAAAACTTTAATCCAATCCTTTCTTCCTTCTTCAAGTGGCCTCCAACAGCACTTTTGGATAGTGTTCCAAACACTGAAGGAAGAGAAGCAAAATTCAATGAGTATATTACCCATGTCAAAATAAATCTGCAACTTCCTTAAAGCAGCCTTCTGAATGGGCTTCTTCTTGGAGTCATTGTCTGCAAAAAACTGTACGTAACAGTCATTACAGGGGAACTTTTCAATCAGCAATGGATATGGCTGAATGCTAAGCAGTAAACAGAGTGACATTAACCCTTTTCTTGGTATGGTTCAGCAATCAAGTTTGAATTGTTTTAATTTGTTCTCCTTTCACTAGTGTTCAGAAATAAATAGCTTTTGTGAACAACTGTTATGTGATGTGGGGGTTTTATTCCTCACAGTTTCACTTTGTGTTGATGCTCTTTATTTTGTGCTCTATGTCAACTAAATTTCATTATAGTCTTCTTGTCACCTGACATAATGACAGAAGAAAGAAGAACAAGAAGTATGTCATTAGCAGCAATTCTTGTTTATTCAAGAATAGCCTAATTCATATGTGAACAGCATCTTTTCAGAGCACAAAATTAGCACAAACAAGGGAAAAAGATGCAGTAAAGTATATATTAGGAATTTGAAGAACGGTATATAAGCATAGTTATGCAGTATGGGATTATTTCTCTGGGTAATGGTACATATTTAAATCTTGCTGTCTGCTATTCCACACAGCTACATTAGTCCCACAGTCCTTGAATTCTTTTTCTCTGATTGCCTGTAAACCTTGAAAATAATATTTAAAACAAACTCCTAGGAATCATTGTGTTTTATCATGCTTCACAAACTTCATATGTACCCTGCATTTTTATTTTCATATTTAGTAAAAGTGACCATAAACTATTTGGACGATTAACACAATGTTGTATGCTAACTGATATCGGACTGAGGTATAATAACTATCTAAATTAGGGCTTTCAACAAGGTAGTCAAATCCATGTATAACACTGAGATTCCAAAGAAAAAATGGAACAGACTTACACTAATTAAGCATTTGGTCTAATGCATTAAGTCCTGTCTGGGAATTTACCTTATTTACTTTCAGGATTGAACATTGTTTTTCAAAAATAAGAAGACTAATAATCAAAATAAGATGACAGAGGAGAAAGGAAAACTGAGAAACATAGGTATTGTTTTAAAAGTAAGAGTTGCTAAATTGAATTTCTGAAGGCAATGGTAAAAATGTACATAATTTCAAACTAGATGAGACAAAACTCTTAGGAATATGTTGAGCATCACTACAGCCTTCTGGAAATTTCCCTTCTTTACAGGTACAGAGCAATAAGATAAGCCAAGTAGGTAACTTCAACCCCTAACTTTTAGGCAACCGGGCAACATCTTTCTCAGAAGAAAACCACTGGAGATAAACAAGTAGTTTTATACTTAATACTAACACATCTAACCAAAACGTGTTAATGGTCAGGTTTCAAAATGCCTTAATGATAAATAAAGTGTGTTTTTATTTAAACATGCAAATTGCTGATGAGTTAAGTATATATTGCCGAGTATTAATTCCTCACAATCAACAACTAATAATAACAATTAAAAAAAAAAACCTGGAGAAAAGCAGCCAAACCATCTGACAAAGCCTAGGGCACATGTAACCCCATCACTACAAATGACTGCAGAGCTTACAAAACGAGCCAGATGCTGCTTCTGGAAGGATTTCATCTATAATACCCGAACCGCATGACAGCCTATCACAACTCATGTTTGGCCTAAGGTGTGCATCACTGGTGGAATAGGCAAATAATGAAAGAGAACAGGAGCGAAGCCTTAATCCTAACTAAGGAGGGGGTTTTTTGTTGTGGTTTGTTGTGTGGGTTTGTTTTTTTTTTTTTAATTTGAAAATTGCATTTGTTTTACCTGCAGACACTGGCACAGATGGTGCTTCTATAATATGCTGTTATAATAAACTGATTTGTTTGCAGTGTTGCATTCATGTCCAAATTCATGTCCAAATGTATTGGGTCTTCTATAGTGTCACTCAGGATTGGGTCAAACGTAGAGAAGCTGAGTGTCTTCTTGGTGTATAATGAAGAAATTTGCCCATAGCCCCTCTGGCAGGTGCAGCATCTGTGTTTCCAGCCCCCTTCCCCAGCTAGACATGTGGCTGGATAATAAAATAATTGCTGAATGAATAGACTTTATGAAAGGGTGAAAATATGCATGAGAAAGTTGCATTTCCCAGACAGGGATACTGGTAAGGGTTACACAATCCATTAATTCTGGCTTCATTTTCCCTTCTTGATTCCTCTGCAAAAAGGCTGCTAAGCAGGGCTGGAAGCTGAGAGACCAAAACCCGCCCCCTGGTACTGGGGTTTTAAGTAGAGAAATTTACTGGTACCAACTGAGTTTGCTCCCATGTTGCTTCTGTTTGACAAGTTTGAAGCTATCTTTATGAAAGCCTTTCCTTGCTGAGCAGTCATGGCTGTGTCTACCTTCAGCTTAATCTATCCACCAACTTACATTGCATTCTTCAACATGCACTAAATGATACTTAGGAAGATTATTTGCATTTTGTTAAATTATTTTGCTGGTTTATGACGGTGGATTTCTCTAATCAGAAAAAAAAACATTGTGATTCCTAAAGGTAAACTAAACTGTCCCCTCTTTGTGACATTTAGGAAAACTACTTCAACATAAAATTATCAACACACCAGCATAAGTTCACCACCATCAGGAATATGCTTAAATACATGTTTGTGTTGCCTCTTGATAAGATGAAGCAGGTTACAACCTGCAAGAGATTTAAGGCAAGAAACTTGCAAAACATCACAGCCAGGAGACAGCAGAAGAAACCATCGTCCAGTGTAAGTTTGGTCTATTCTGGGAACTTCAGGAACAAGCACAATTCCGACATGCACTCACTTTGGTTGGTTGGTTTTGGTTTTGGGGTTTTTTTGTTAGCCAAGAGAGCTGTAAGTCTTTGTTAATAATGAGAGTTCTTGATATCAGTCTCCCACATGGTATTTCTTTGTAAGTTCACAGCAGCACATATATGCCCAGGTCTCATAAGCATTCCCATGAAAGACCTCCAAGTTGCAGATAGACACCACAACAAGAGATTCTTTCAAAAGGAGCATTCCTGCCTTAACTTTGCTGACTAGGAACACAGGAGGGAAACAAAGTGCCAGTGGGAGACTTGTTCCGTTTACAATGACAGTTTAATCCATTTAGGCAACTCATATAAATCAGAAAAAAGGTATAAATTTCCCATTATAAATTGCATTCCACTACATTATTTCACTTGCTTATGTCCCAGAATAGACAATGCCTGAAATTACTGGCACTATTCCCTCTGAATCAGTCACTGAATAAATGTTAAACTCGATATAGAGTAGGGATACCATTATGGTGATGCTATCTTTGGATAAGGAAATAACCTAACAACAAGCAAGCTTTGTGCGATACTCAGACAATGGAAAAATCAAGGCCTTAATCAGCTGGAATCTGTGTCCTGCTGAAATTGGTAAATACTGTATCTCTTGGTTATTGCCCTTCTAAGGTAGGTCTCAAAATCCTCAAGGGTCGCTGGAGTCAGTGTGAGGCAGGTTTCTGCAGCCTCTCCTTTCCTGACAATTATCATCCTTGCTGTGGCCAGTAAAGGAAGAGGAGGGACTCTTCTTGTCAAAAGTGGATCTCGGCTGGCAATCTGCACTCAACTTTGGAGCCATCAGCAGGAGTTAGTTGCCTTGTTGGATCAAAACCCAGAAGCTCAGCCATTACAGGTAAGTGCCTTTATACAGTCCTGACAGTGCAATTGCACAGACAGATCCTTATGCAGATCAATCCAGCTCTGATCACACATATCACCTTTTCTAAAGCCAGGAGGGCTCAGCACACCACGAGCCTACAGTACAAATGCTTTCTTGTTTCTCTTTGAGGGATGAGTTAGGACATCTTCTGTGCATCCTGATAAAACTTTTCTTAATTGTTTCCACACCATTCACATTCTTTCTGTGATCCGATAAAAGATACCATATAATCACCATCGTTGTAAACACAGTGTTTGCGGAAGAAATTGCCTTGTACAGTGTATAACCAATGTGGCCAAAATGAGTAAAAAGGGTAGAGTTAGCAAGTGGCAATGTCATATTAATGAAGAAGTTTTACAGTTTGTCTATGACCCCATTAGGTAACAATGTGAGATAGGCCCAAAATTTTGTAAAGCCTATGTTGTGTCTCCTCCTGGACTCCCCATCCTTGTTACATGTAATGCAAATCACTTCCTGGTATACATAAAATCATAGAAAAATTCAGGTTGGGAGGGACTTCTGGATGGAGGTTTCTATGTGTATCTGTTTCTATTGGCTTTGTAGCAGAAGATACTATGTCAATGATTCTATGATTTTATGATTCTATGTCCTTTAGTGCCAGCAGCCACAGTAGTACTATTGATGAACACTAATGGCCAGATAACTCTGTAGCTATTAATCAGGTGTTCTTAACTTGTTGCTTGTGGGCATCATGATGCCTGTGAGACATTGCTCATAGATACAGAAGATTAGAGAGTTAAACCAAAATTGCCACAGAGCATAAAGATGACACGTAGAACATGCGACTGCTCCTTTTCCCTGTGAAAAAGCGAGGGATAGGGATCACTGCATTCATATGAAGATTCTATTCTGTGGATTGTCTGTAAATAAAGACCTCAGTATATTAAAAGAAGGGACCAAATCATGTAAATTTGGTTTTCATAATGTTCAAACTGTTTAAGGAATCCTTACAATTTGAAAAGAAATTATAAGCAGAGGAATTAGGACAATAGATATGCCCTGACTTCATCTCACCTGTTCTACTGAAATACAGCACCCATAATGCATGCACACATGTTGGCACAGGGTTGTTTGTTATTCACTCTTTTCATGTACTGCCTGATACATCTTTGTCATGATTCATTATTCCTAACAGCTATATCAAGTGTTGCAATTACTGCACAACACAGA
The DNA here is from genome assembly GCF_030463565.1 of Pelecanus crispus. Lineage (NCBI taxonomy): Eukaryota > Metazoa > Chordata > Aves > Pelecaniformes > Pelecanidae > Pelecanus > Pelecanus crispus. The sequence goes on along the minus strand of NC_134651.1, from coordinate 16,768,359 downwards.
TTTAAGCCTATAATATTTCTAGATTGGAGAAAGAAAAATAATATATTAAGTGCTTGTGATATCTTTATGTATAAGTTTGAGAATCATTAAATAGCTGTCACTCTTCCTTCCTCCTCAGCATCAATTACTCCACTCTGGTTTTACTTACTCCACTCTGTATAATGAGTCCCTAGAGCATGTTTCATTGCGGGAGAATGAACACATTCTTCACTTGCGGTCAGTGGGATGTGGTTAATTTGAAATCACTTAAACTATTATATCTGTCAAGCGTGGTTATTTTATTTTCAATTCACATCAGTGTTTTAGTATGCATGTCGGTTACTGGGTTAAACTGGCAGATTAATTTCCAAGCATTCTGTTGTAATGCTCTTCATCACTGTCTTTACATGTAGGCTCCTGTTGAAAGTTAACATGTTCCCATTAAAATTTACTTCAGAGAAATCTACATTTAATATAAACACTCATATGATAAACAACACTCGCTACCTAATGAAAGCTGGCAAGATCAGTGGACTTCCAGGTTTTCTCATGAAAACCCAGAACAATGGTTTCTTCATTGTTCCATCTTACCTTCTTTTGGAAATGCAATTTACATCATGACATGCATTTGTGGCAAAAAAAAAAAAAACCCAAAAGTTCAGTAACTAGGGTCTCTGACATGTTTAGGTTTTTTCTGATATGTTTACAGATTGTATCATTCAAAAAAGCTGCAGTCTTCAGTTCAGTTTGAGTAGACTCACAGTTCACACAGTATAAAACTGTTTCGGGTTGTTTGGTTTTTTTCTTTTTAAAATATTGTGGATTGAAATTCATAAATAGCCAGAATTTGAAGATGCTGAAATACTGACTTACACAGCTACTAATAACAGGGTGCTCATACAGAGAATTAGAGGAACTGCCAATGGGCTTTTTATTACAGCAATATTGTACATATTACATGAATAAATTACATTGTTGCATTATGCAGCTGCTGCATCATCAGTTTAGAGAGTAGACTGCAATCCTAAGTATTTGGGGATGCAAGCTCATTATCTCTAAATCCACTTCGGTTACAGCCACAATATGATCCAAGCTAAACTGCTTTCCTACAAGGTATTGCATATACCTATGCGTAATCAGGTACATGGCTCAGAGATGGACTGATGAGTTTAGGTGTCTAATCAAATTTACAAAAAAGAGTCTCTTTCTCTGAATCAGGCAGAATCTTTCTCTTGGAAAGGTTATTAGGAAAACTATATTACCCATAAAAATACAAATCTACATATGCTGTAAAACATCATTTTTGATTTGAAAGATACTAGTAGAAAAATATGCATTTATGTAATGACAGTTCTTCTCACTGTAAAAAAAAAAAATTTAAAAAATCTGTTTTCTCTCTATCTTATTATGATGATGACAACTGCTAGTGTTTGAATGCTGCCAAGGCACTTCTTGAAAATCAGTTGTTTTTATTCTCTGCACATTGTTCTCTCATCCCATCGAATAAAACACAAATCTTAACGTTCTCCACAGCTGCAAATGTTTGCCTAGGACTCATAGATTCACATTTACATATTGTATATATTGATGCAAATATCTTTGGCTAGGCAAGTAATATGCTGTCAGTTCTGTTCATTTTGCTGAACCCCTGTTTCTTTTCATTGCTATTTTTTACTTTGCCGAAACTGTGTTTATTTTCGTGGTTATTGTTATTGCACTCTTCTGAAAACACATACCTCCCTTGCATCACCCACCTGGTTCATTGTGCTCATCACCTCATGGGAAATCCTGTGCCTGGAGAAACCAGTCGAGGTTTTGCCACCACTAGCTTTAAGCTGGACAATGTTTCACTACTCGGCTCTTGCCAGATGAGGCTGTTTGTTGTATGACATTTCTACAGAGCTTTTCATAAGTGGTTTCTTTAAGAGGCTACTAAAAGCTATCATAATCATGGAGATAATGGTGGTTAAGGTGAGGAAAAATACATAGAGCTATATCTTTTCATGCATGCATAATAAAACTGGGTGTGACAAAATCACACACTTTTAGTCTGAGCAGTTTTAGAACAGACATGACCATCATTCAAATCCCAGTTTTGGATGCTTCTGTTTTGAATACTTTCAAGACATGCTAGACAAATTAAGATCTAAGCCTAATGTGAAGTGATGTATACATAATAATGCACATATTAGTAAGGGCACTGGAAAAGCACCCAGGACTCACTGGTTTTCTATCCACTAAAGACTGTGGCCCAGCATCAACAAAAACAGAATCAGAAAAGGGAAAGCTTTGAGGCAGTGTTTCCCCTGCATCTGGACATGTTTCCAGCATAATGTAAGAAGCATCCATGCTACACTTGAAAGAGGGAAGGAGGCAATGAAAGTATTGATTCAGCCATCAACCATGTGTCACTCCCTCTCCTCCATTAAAAGCAGAAATACACTTCTCCTCATAATTATTTAAAATTATGGTTTTCCCATCTAAATATCAAAACATTCAGCAACATTTAGACTTACCTAAACTTTAGGCTAAGACAGAATGATTCCTGTACCTTCTATGCTATTCCTAAAGTACTATTAGCTGTACTTCATAGCTACTCAGCAATCATGCATCCTGCTGAAGCTGAGAAGATATACATGAATCTTAAATAATACTACAGCATAAGGTGAAGACACCCTATGTTAATATTCTCAGATCACATGCGTTGGTCCTGCTGTTAGGCCTTTTTGGTCCATATGTCTGAAAGTGAAGAATACAAATTTGAATACAGTCTGTACCTATAATTGACTCTTTGCCTTTTGTGACTTACAGAAATCATATAATATTTTTTCCATTATCCACATTAAAAAAAAAAAAAAGAGCTTTAAGATTGTCAAAGAACACTTTTGTGTGAGAATGTGCTCAACCAAATGTTCCTGGAGAGAGAATAAGAGAGGTGAGAAATGCAAATTTGTTAATGCAGTTGGCAGTATTCATGCATCTCCGTGGAGATACATATACCTGAAAAGAATGAAAATTGTCCTACATTTATAGGTAAGACTGTCAAGGACCATCACTGATGTACTTCCAAACCTAAATCTACTTCAAATGACAAAATAAAGATCTCCTGTTTTCTCTCAAAATATACCTAATACTTTTAGGAAAATAAAGAAAAACTAAGCGGATAACCTGTTTTAATTCTTTTATAGAATGAAAAAGCATAGTATTTTCTGGTACAAATCCTGAAAATGTTCTGTCTATATGACACACTACTATTTGGAGGAAAATATTAAAATATTATTGCATATTAAAAAAATAAATAAAAGGACATTAAAATTGGGAACAGAATTATATACGTGAAGGTTGCCATACTCATAAAACAGCATTGATTTATATATACATACATGTGTGTGTATAACGTACATACATATATACACACAAATGTGTATATATATAAAGATAGCAGTGAATTCTGCAGTATGCACTAATTTCATATTATTTTTTGCAAGGCCTTGAGTTTATTCAGCAAAACACTGAACAGATTTCTTCAGTTATACTATTTCAATTTCAAATAAATTTGGTCCCAAATAATGCAGTTAAGAGGAGGGAAGGAGATGTTTTGTCTTCTTGTGGGTTTTTTTTATTTGTCTTTATATCAAAAAATTGCTGAAGCAAGCTGGATCACAGTTACCTTTTGGCGACCAGAGTCATAACTGGATACGAAAAATTTTGATTGCAAAGATTATTGTAGGCAAATGAGAATACCTTTCAGAATGGAAATGACTAGACAATCTTAGCTTAACTTTTATCACATGCAAACTAAAAAGGCAATCAACTCAATCGTAGCGTCTGATCTCTGCATGTCTCTTCAGAGTCAGTCAGTAACCAGTACTGTGAGCAGCTGTAGAAAGTGAATTTAATTTTGCTTGTGTGTGTGTGTGTGTGTATAAAGAAAATGTAAAGCTGATTTTTTTTTCCAGTTCCTGAGCACGAGAAAAAGTTGGCATACAAGTTGACTGTGGTTACTAGGGTAAAACAGTTAATGTGTGAGGTTTTCTTCTTCCAAGCTTTAGTGAGAGATGAAGAGATCCCATATGGGCCACTAGTACAAAGAAAGCAGAGAGTAACAGGAAAAGAAAAAAAAAAAAAAAAAGAAAAGAAAAAAAGAGTGTGTAAGGGTAACAGAGGGAAATAAGATTGAAAGAACAAAACATCAACATTGTTAGTCATGAGGAACAGACAGGAGGGAGGGATTGCCTGCTGACCATGTGTACCAATGCCAAAGAATCTAAAAAGAAAACCGGCATCTGTGGTATGGGATGGTCTCTCTCTGGATCTGAAAGACAGCAGCAGATTGTTTTTATAGAAAGAAAAGGTGTCAGCAGAAAGGAAGGAGCGTACACACATGGAAACATTTGCTGTAAGAAGCCACTTGAAAAACAACCAAGGAGTTGAGTGGAAGAAACATCTGTGAAACATGCAGCAAGACCACCACTAGTGCTTCAGGGAAGAGGTGGGAACAGAAGGGAATACACAAGCAGTGTTGGACATAGCATCTTGTCAGAACGACAAGGAAATGTTGTCGGTACTTTCAAGAAAATCCAGCATCTTGTGAGTCTGAGGGGAAAAATATTTTGTCCTCCTTGTGAGGGAGCAAGGGAGTACTCTTTATACTTATCAAGCAGCAAACAAGTCTATGCTCATTGACCAAAGTCAATCAAGAAGTGTTATCTTTAAGAAGAAATTGCACTTTTCAGTGTATAGGTTGACAATTCTGCCTACCAGGATCACAATACTTAAGGTCCTTTTCCATGAGCTTGCTTCTTCTTTTAATAACCCTAAATGTGCAAAGTCTTGATCAGTATTAGCTTAAGGGATTGCAAATCACCACCAGCAAAACACAGTGGCTGTGTAGTTTGGGGGTCAGTGAAAGCAGATGTGAGGTGTGACATCAAGGAGGAAGAAATCCCATACCTTTTAGTTTTCTGGCCTTAATTTTGTGGTTCAGACTTTTTTTTGGTTGACAGAAGAAAGCTAATGCTCCATATCAAGAACATATCTGAAGTCATTGCAGCTATTCCTCATGAAGACATCAGTCTAGATGGAAAATAACCTGTCTTTAAGCCAAATGAAAAAGAAAGCATTGATCAGGAGAAATTTTACTTCTCTGGGTTTGAAAGATTCTTTACGCAAAACCTTTAATGGCTTTTCAGCATTGCCAAGGAATGGTGCAGGAAAGGATATTTTGCTAGCCAACTGTTACATGTAATTGTATGGAAAGCCCATGTGCTACCCAAAGCCCTCTTAAGGAGGTCACATAAAAGATGAGTCATAATGTAACTGATTTCTACCAGATCATCTCTCCATTTGCTCACCGCAGAAAAAACAAACTATGGAATGTGAAAGCACTTTGAAGTGACTGATGATCTTGCTGCTTATTAACCACACTGAAGGCAACCTTAGTAAAAAGTAAATGAACGCAAATGAGAAATAGAGACTGGATGGCTCATTCTGACCACTGTAAAGACAAAGCAAACCTTTTATTCTTCACAAAAAGATGTGCTCTTACTCTTACACTACAGGTTAATGGCAGCTCTCAAGGGAGAATAACATTGAGAAAAGAAGTCTACATACTTTAATTTTCCACAAAATATATAAACATTTTAATAAAGATGGGATTTTTTGCAAAAGAATTAAGCTAACAATAAAAAATGCTGCTTTTTATTTTCTTCCTCCACAGACTAATAGGGGTCTTTATGTATTTTTTGGTGAATCCATAGAAAAATCCACTTTTTCTAGTGAAACAGAAAATTTAAATAAGTACCTGAATATAAGGAAAAAAGTCCAGGTGAAAAGAAAGATTCTTCAGAAAGAAGCAGGGTCTATCTGCAATAAGTTCCAGGTAACTTTTCTGCTCTCCATGGCTAGCAAAGATTGTTTTTAATTAATTACAATTAATTTATTAGTTTTTAAGAATTTATGATTGAAGAATTTCTGACTGAACAAAAAAATTTCCTTCTTAGTGCAACCTAAAATCCCTTGTTAATGAGTTTTTATATTATCAAACAGTTCTTCAAAATCTGACTGTCTAAAAAAAGCAAATATCTAACAAGAACAGGCATCTACTAAGCAGAATGTAAAAAATTAAACTGTAAGTTCCTACTACTACAAGAAATTGCTTTATGGTTTTTTTAATCTTTTGCTTACTGTTGGCTGATGTAGTGTTGGTTATATTTCCTTTCATTGCTGTTTATTATATAGACCATACTTTCCCTGCATCCTTCAATACACCCACGGACTTGGAAATTGAAAACCTTCTGCACCTGTGCTCAGTGAGCAGGTACGACACAGGGTGGGTCCTGGAGCATCAGACCATTGGTTGTGACTCACTGAAATCAGTCCTGCTTTAGGAGAGAGGTATGTCATCTCGCACATCTAAACCTTAATCCAAATGCCTGGCAGTGCATACTGGTCTTGACAGGTACTGAGCCAGCTTGCCACTTGGCAGATTAAAAAGGACTGCCTCCTGGAGATTAGATGGCTTGGCACAGTGAGAACACAGAGGTCAAACTATGATGTTTGCCAACCAGAAAAGATCCTCTCATTTTCCCACTCTATCACTGCTCCCTGGATAAGCATTTTTGGCCTTTTGCCTTGGTTTGAAGGCAAGACTTGTTAGGATTTAACCTGAGGGACATGCTTTACTGTTGAAGGTCAAGACAGATTTTGGCTGTTGTGAGGCCCTGATATGATAAGGTCATATTCTCTCTCGTTAGGGCTGATCTCTCACGGCTCTGGGTGGCTCCTGGGACATCATCAAGGATGGAAATTATTCCACACCTTGCCGGGACCAATTCCTGATGGTTTTTGTGTTCTAGTTTCATGAAATACAGGCAATGTTTCCTGAGATTGCAGCAGAATAGAACATAGACATTTCATTTCATATAGGATTTTAGAACATGAATATTTGGACTTGTTCCCAGCAATATGCTTTGTCTTGACTCCTACTCATTGTTTGTATACTTAATCTTAATCATCATGTATATTTTTAAACCGGAAGTAATTATTCTAAAAATGTTGAAACCAGACTTATTGTAAGGCATTTAATTGCCAGTGAGGCAGCAGATTCTGAAGAAACACAATCCTATTGTCATTTTTCTAACAAATTTTACTTGTCATTCATCGGTGGTTGTTTATTGTTTAGTTTTTCTGGAGCTAACACCAGTATTGTAATGATGCTTTTCTGCTTTGGGCAATCCCTCCACCTTTTTTGTTACTTGGTTGCATACCATCTCTGCGTATCACACATTCCTGAGCACCTGACACTCTGCAAAAAAGTCCACTGTTTCCTAGCATGTTTTCTGGATCTGCTCAGAGTCAAGGTTTCAGCAGCAGCACAGGAATGCTTTTTCACAATTTTCTGGCTCAAAAAACAGTCATTTGGGTATTGCCACAGTGTGATATAACTCTACCCCCTCCTCAAGTTAAACTGTTGAGGAGAGCATCGTCTGACACGCCTCCAAATTTACAGTGCTCACCCTGTGCCAGAGCCTTCCTCCCTCTTTGTGATGTCTTTTATGAAAACAGAATATCTCAGAAACAACCAGCTGTTTTGAAGCAAAGTGTAACAAAAGAAACTTGAGCAATCTCTGCATATGTTCATATTCCTCATCTGTCTTGTTGCAACAGACTGTGCAATAGGGTGAAAGTTTTACCTACCATCACACTCACAATTCATCCAGACCTCCAATAACCCATTTATAGCTACAGTACATATCAGCTGCTCAGTTTTTCATCATTGTGGTAGAGTTTATTGGAATTAATAGTATAGCTGCTCTTCCAAAAGCATCACGGACAGTCCTCCTTTTTTCAGACATTCTTGTGAACAGTCTTCTGATTGTGAAGTTAAAAAGCATAAATTTCTTTTTAAAATTAAATCAGATGAAATCAGCTCTTGACCTGCAGTGAAGACTTCTTGCTCATTTCTCAACTTTTGAAGCATGTTTTGTAAAGTTTTGATTGAGGATTTCTCGACTTCCACATGATTCTCTCTTTAACAGACTGAGCAGCAAGGAGCTTCTGTCACTACAAAGAAAACATTCCCAATCCCCTGCTCTACTGTCAAGCCCACATTAGAAAAAGAGAGAGTCAGCAACCTAAGGGTGCTGCCTGAAAAGCTCCTAAACAAAGGTGTTGTTCCCAGAGTTTAATATGACTATTTGTATGCATAAAGTCTTTCATAGCTGTAATTATGTGATGTCAGACCAGGAGAATTTTTTTTTTTCTAATGTTTTTAAATAATCTGCAGTAGTGTCAATACCAATACTGGTAAGAGTGAATTCACTGCTGTAAAAATTGTACTTTATTGAAAAATCATTGTGATTTTATTGCCTTTGCTTAGTATCGCTTGGTATTCTCATTAAGAAAGCCTGAAATTTCTGAACTCAAATATTCAATACTTTCACTTTACTAAATTTTAAACATCCTGCTCCTTCAAAATTGTTTAATTCTAGCCCATTGTGTCTCTCATACTTGCTAATAGTATCTAACCTGGAAAAATACCCCCTCCCATTATTGCAAAAGTAAAAAATAAATTACTACTTGCAAAAAATAGTCTACCCAAAATGTTGTTTTGACAAAAATTTGTTTTGACAAAATATTATAATAATAAAGAAAGTACTGGAAAGACTAAAATACTCCGCACCATCGCACCTTTGAGAAAATGTAATTAGTACAGAGAAAAGTACTGCAAATGTATCTGCCATAGGAGCAAAACTAGGAAATAAATGCATAGAATTAATGTCTACAGGAGTATATCTGGATGGGGTTTTTTCTCTCTGTGGTATGATATGGAACACCATTGTGCTACAGAAAAAGTAGCCAAAACAGTAGAGGACACAAGAACCTCAGTTATTAAAAATGGTCAGACAACTACTATCTATCTATATTCTTTAAGCTGGAGAAGATTAAAAGCCAAATAGGGGCCTCAGAAGGCTGTGAGTCTCATTGAAATCAATGGCAAAATGCATGCACATCTGAAGGCAGGGTTTGGCCTGAGCAAGGGAACCTCGCTGAGACAAATCATTCTGCAAAGGCATCAGAAAGAATCAAGAATCCTGCAATCCCTGAGTTCATGTCAGCCACAGAAAGTGAGAGCAGAAAGAAAAGCAAATGATGGCCCAGGTACAAGAGGAATTGAGGTGGAATGTCTGTGCATGTACCATCATTGTGGAAATGAATTATGGAGAGCAGGAAAAATACGGTTAATATAAGGTCTTAAAAAAGAACAGGGCAGCTTTCAGAGGAAAAAGCTCATTTTGCAGTGTACAGCTGCTAATGCAAAGGATGGGACAGGACTGGCAAAGCATCCCAGCCTCCTTCTGTCAAAAAACAAAAATACATCCATCTTCTTGTATTATCAGCATTTAATCAGGCATTAAACGTAACAAACTCAAGGCGATTTCAGTGTCTCCTCCAGATCGGGAAGGATATATCCTGTGAGAACTCAACATTTCACTAAACCAACGGTGAATGAGTCGAGCTCCCCAAATTAGATTTAAAGGCGAAGAGACACACTTAAAATGACGTGGTGTCCATTAGGAGAATTGCGGCGGCTGCGGGACCGATGCAGCAACCGAGACTCTAAGCTGACATCAAAGCGGAAAAAAAATCAGCTGAAATGACAGCAGCAGCTGCAGCATCCGCCTCTAAATTAGGCTGTGTTTCAAAGTCTGGACTCAACTGCTAAGCAGTATAAAGACCCAGGAGGAAGGCTGCCCAAGAAAAAGAGTTAGATTTCTAACCTAACACATCAAAGTAACACATGCTTAGAAGAGCAATAAATGCATATGGCACACATTCACATGCTGCCTAATTGCAGTGGGCTCATGAAGCCAAGACAAACCTTCAGCTGATTCCTACTTTTAGAGAGGATTTGAGTCCTTTTCAAATGCAGAAAGCTGACACAAATTGGTAGCAGATTAGAGTCTGGCATTGTGATAATACATCCTGTAATTTCAAAAGATGGCCATTTTTCATATCGTAAGACACCTTCAAAATACTGAGCTGCTTATTATATAATTTATACATCTACCAGATTACAGCATATCCACAACAACATAAAAAAGAAAACCTTTCTCTCAAAATTCAGAAATAGAAATTCAGAAATAGAACAGAAAGCCACCAATTTCACTCTTAATTTACTTACATATCAATATAGTCATACTTGTGGGAAGAGTGAGAAATACATGATTAAATGAAATACATTGCTGAATGTTTTAGCACTAAAAATCATTAATTCTGGAAAAGCACCCATATTCTGGTATGCATTTTTATTTTAGTTTATTCTATAAATTTAGGGAAACTATTTGCAATGTTGTTGCCAATGTACAGATTTGTAAGAAAGCAATTGGAAATAAGCCTGTATGTGTGGATACTTTGTTAGGTACACCAAGCAGGCTTAGTACAAAAAATTGCATCTTTTCATAGTTGTGGGGACAAGATTTGATTTCTTTTTTTGTTTTGTACAAGCTAGCAGAGGAAACTAAGTTAATCACTTGAGATGTTTATTAAAATTCCTATGAAATTGCATTGCAATGGTGGATTTGTGAGTTAATTCAAACTTATACCTTCCTCACCTGTCTTTGAGAAACTGTGAATAAGTGTATAATGGAAATACAAATAAAAAACAGAGAAAAAAACATGAAATATAATTCTCTACAAACCTTTGAACCTTGCTTATATAGCTTTAAATTAATGCACTTTTGTAAAGGGTTAAAGTTGCAAGCAACAGCAATCATCTACAGTGCACTCTCTTAACTTGTCCATTAAGAAAAACAATTCCACCAGAAATGATGCAATAACCCTGACACAGTGGCATTATTACTCATGAAGTAATATTGCTTTTTATGCTTATAGACTTGTACCAGTTTAAATGAATCTGTTCAAGGACATCAACATCGAATACAGTGGCAGTTATCATCAAAACGATCAGAGATGCTAAAAAAAGAAAAAGACCCTAAATGTGCAGTACTCAAGGGAAAGCAGAAGCACAAATGTCTATGCATATGTTGTACTTACAAGATGTGCTATCTCACTCAAGAATCAATTGATAAAATATATCAGTTGAAATGACTCATCTTGAAATGAAAATGACTTAGAAGCTAAAGCTCAGACACCCCTAGGAGGACACAAAAGAATATGGTGTAAATTAAGGCCAGATTCTTAGTTTAAATTTTGCAGATTTTGTCATTTGTACAGTTGATCTAGCATCATAAAAAGTCATTCTGTAAAATGAGGGAAAACAGAACTGCATGCCATTCCAGTTGTCGTGTGGAGGAGCCTGGAGGCATGGTGCAGCAGGTACCATGGTTTAGGTGCACAAGGACTCTGAAAGCATGAACATCATCACAGCCCTTCTTAAATTAAATCATCCTGACTACCTGAGTGCATTGACCCGTGCTTCAACAACTACAACCAGCTCAGAAACAGTGTGATTTACTAGTGCTTAGTCAGATCACTTTTTATTCTTTGTTTGGTTTCATTTTGTCTTTGATAATACTTATTAAATGCTAATTTTTAGTGAGAATTTTGGAGTATGGATGTCTTTGTTAAAAACTTAACGACCCTGGTACTCAGAACAGGTTGAGAACTTGCAATGCAGACATGCTGAACTCTCTGAGAATAACCCAAGATGGAATAGTTATGTGGTTGCCTCAATAGACAACTTGCCCGGTATGGAAATTGGAGAGGGTTTTGTACAGTGGAAGATGAAAGACCATAAAAGGCCAAACTCAGCACAACCCCTTTTATAAGTAAAACATGAAAATACTGGTTTTGTTGCATGTACTGATAAGATGAAATATTTGTGAAGTTACATGGTAATACAAGCCTCTAATTTGCTTCAAGCTTTTCTGACCCAAAATATTGGTATTTTGAATGGGAGGATTTTTGTTGTAGTTCTGAAGAGTTCTAACCACCACAGTGTTTCTGAGAGGACCTGCTCATTTTCCCCCAGCCTGAAGTGTATCCAAACATAATTGGCATTGTATTTTCTGAGGATGGCCTTAGTTCTATGCTTTTTATCTCCTTCTTTACTAGACTATTTCTTGTATAAATTCTGGAAAGGGCAGAATTGAGGTAGTCACCCCATTTTTTCCCAGTTTTCAGCTGACAATTCACCTTATTTTGCATTCGCGGTCTGCTCCAGGGAGCATTTGGAAATCTCACAGAATTTAGGAAGAGATTCTCTGCAGCCTTAGCAGTTTCCCTCTACTTCCAACTATGTTATTAACTTTCCCATCCCAACCCCAAATGAGCTTAAATATAGACTCCTCTACATCTAATGAGCCATAATTAGCTCATCAACTTCTGACAAGCCTAAATAGGCTCGTTAGGGAATGACAAGTCTAGTCGATCTCACAGTGGAATGGGTGTCATCCCTCCCACTCAACCCTCCAAGGAAGGAAACAAATCTCTTAAAAGTTATTTGGAGGGTTTCCAGTCTCCTCCAAGAGCCCAAAAGGAGGGAACTTAGTTTAGGTCACTGCCCTTTTAAAGTTTGCAAAGATTTGCACCAAAATTACCTGAGTAAGAAGGAGACTGTAGAAAAAATTTATTGGTGTGATGGGTTACCTTTTCTCCTTCTACCCTGCTAGATAAAGAAGGGACTGTGATGCTGAAGGGAACAATCTTTGGCTTGTTTCTTTTGGCTCTGTCTCTGCAGTTGCCACAGTCAAAATTAGCTCATCAGCTCCTGATGACCCATGCTGATGTTACTATTTAAAATGTTAATAACTCTTAAAATAATAAGAGTCTAATCATCTAATCTTTATTTCTCTGCTCTACAGCTCAACTAGATGAGTCCAGGGAGCCGAAACTTATTTAATTTATTCCAGGTTATTTATTTATTTATTTAGCTAGGGAATGCAAAAGTGGCATGGAGTAACAGTGCATCAGGACTGCTGAAAAATGTCTTCCCTATGTAGGAGAACAATAATGCCTCAAACAAAGGATCCTGTCATTTTTTGAAAGGGTTGGTTTATACTGGTGCTTTGGTACTTACATAATTCAAAACTGAAAGCTTGGAAAGTATGCCTATATTTGCAAGTTTTGAGCAATGGACAGACCCACCATTTAAAAACAGCACATGTATGCATCTGATGTTAAACTTATTTGGATACATAAATCTTAATAGTGACCTGTCTCTTTCAGAGTCTATGCAGTTTAGGTGATTGTCTGCCTAAATTCTATTTCGGGATCTGGTTTCTAAAGTAAGAAAGATATTACCCCAAAAAACATTGCTTGGCTGGCTAAAGCTCTTCCTGAAGTAGTGTAATAGATGTGTTCAGTTGCTTCCTGTGCTGGAGGGTAGTCAAATCCTTCACATACTACATAGGTCTCCTCAGCAACAAGGATGTCCTAGATAAGGTTGTCCTCCCTGCCCGGGGAAAAGAAAGAAAGAAAAAAAAAAATCAGAAAAGAACTGAAGATTCTTTTTAAGAAATTCCACATTGCAGATTCCTCAAGAATGAGTTCTTGTTTGACAAAATGTGAAGGCCACATCATCAGTAGGTCATTACAACATCTGGGATTTTCAGAAGCCAGCTGAGGTTCTGGGAGTAGGATACCTCTGGAAATCTGTATTAAATTTACAGCTTAAACACTATTGGTCTACTGACTTCAGTGGAGCAATGCAATTTACAGCAGCTGAGTCAATGCTGAGTGCAACAGAAAGCCTGTAGAGAAATTAAAATTCCTGCTCTGATAATAAAATGGATCTGAAATCATGAAACTGCAATAAAATTAGTATGATTCTAATTTGCTTTTTTAGCAGTTATTATATCTCAGTTTCTGAAAAATATCTATCTTTTGTTTCGAAGCTATGTTTGTGCAGTAGGATTCTGCCCTAGGAGAATCTTATCACCAAGTTATAAATCTCTGAACCCAGAGAATTTCAACAGAAACACTTATTCATTCCTAACTAGTTTGGGTTTAACACTAACACTGTAATTAAATTGTGTTTTCTTCACTTTTCCCCTGCTGTTTGAGAGAGAATGTGTTCAGCTTTCTGGTATACAATGAGAACTAAGTGAATGCTAATCTATTTTAACCTCAGTGGGTTTGAAGGAAAAGATAGACTTTGATTTTATTAATTGTTTTCTAAAATAAGGCTTTCAGGGAAAAAACTCAGAACAGTGCCTTCACAACCTTACCAGGAATTTCAAATAAAAATCCTTGTTTCATTACTCTAGCACAGAATAGCAATTGATTCTGTCAGACTTTAATTGAAGCACCTACTGCATGTCAAAATATTATTTTTTTTATCTAGTCTTCATTTATAAAGTCAGAGAAAAGTTAATGAGAGAGAGAATGTGCCTTCTGCCCTCACAAACATACTTAAAATTGGCTATATACGACATCTTCTCTGCTACCATCATCCCACACTATGCTATCTAAATTACCACAAGGTTGTAAGTGCTCCCTTGAGGCACTAAATAAGGTTGGCATGTTCATCTACTGCTTCTTTTTGTTGATTTTTTAAGTGAACATCAGAGAGCAATGGCTCAGGCATGACTAGGAAGGGATGACTACTGGGAGGTGACCCTGGTCACATGGACACAAGCACCAAAGCAAATGGTGGAAATGAGTGGGAGTGTCTTCAGCTAAATTTGGAAAGCCACATTTGACATGGTAACTTCTCCATGATCCTGAGTTGTCCTGGGAATCAAGAGAGCCCTTATGTTTTTGGAAAGACGGTAGCACCAGATAGGCATGTAGAAAGGCTGGGGCTGTATGTGAAATACATAGATATTTAGGTTTCCTGTTCAGCCTGTTCAGACTTGCATACAAAGACAGCACTTTGATCAAACAGTCAACATAGACCAAGATGCTCTGTTAGTCAGGAAGGCAGTGTGATTGTCACTGGGCCATCTGACATACCCTGGCAATCAGAGAAGTTTGTTGAATTGACATCTTTCATCCCCTCCCACCACATGACAGATCCAGGAACACACATTTCCCTTCCTCACTACAAAACCCCACTTATTCTGGAGCTGCCAGGACAAGAGGACTGCTGTGTTATTCCTGTGCATCCTCCAATCAAAACATTGTTCATTTAATGGGTTCAGGCAGACAGAACATCAAAGTAACATGGCTGTAGTGAAATGTTTTGTTTTGCTCCATGCAAGTGGAATACAAAATTATTGCTTTAAATTTTTACCTCCTTGTTTTAAAAGTCAGAAAATGTGACAGTGAAAGTTGGAAGCATCAGATAAAGAAGTGTGATATCTACAGAGGAAAAGTTACACTATAGGCAACTTGCTTACTCAGCAGAATACCCTCTTTAGAAAACTTGTTGAAAGTAGTACACTAAGACCAGAAAAATGCTTTGAATAATCAGGATCAGGAACCTTACGAAAGCACCAGTCTTCTGGGAATATTGGAGAAGACAGACAATCTTGACCTTTGCCCTAGTAGAAAATTAACCATCCCTTTTTTTGAACAAAGTACAAGCAAAGCAAACCTTGTCCAAATACAAGAAAGAGAGCACATGAACACCCTCTGCAAAAGCCGCAGACAACATGAGGAGCAAAAAAGCACAGTCTTAATAGTAGCCTCAGAAGCACAACCTCACACACAGAATCCTTTAGATAGCCTAACAGAGAGTGAAATGCTCTGGGTGAGATCTTTTCCCCACTAAGGTCAATGACAAAACCCCTGCTGAGTTTGTCGTCCAGATCTTGATTTTCCGCAAACAGAGGTGGTAATAGCAGAAAAAAATCGTGACCAAACTTACATTACCCATATATTTGTAACATATGGGTTTTTTCTGTATATTAAAGATGTTTCAGGAACTAGGTAATGAGCTACAGCATTCATTTCACAGGGGCATAGTGGTATCAGCTTATAACAAGATGTCTAGGAATGAAGACTACTGGGGCCACAGAAAGAGTCAACACGATTTTCTTACAGTATGTCCTATTTGTAAGATCGCCCTTTTGCATTTACAAAGCTTAGCAGTGCTATGTAAAGGCATATGTATTAAGATACATGGGCTGACTATTTTTGCCCCTGCTTGTGAGCTGTTTGCTTATGCAGCACTAACTCCATAAGAAAAACAGGACCTAACTAACTAAACTTTATGACTTCCTGAGCATAACTGAGATGCCTGGACCAATGCATAAATGAAACACTATACTTTTAGTGAGTAGAGTCTTACAGTCTATTTGTGTATCTCTACCCTGTGTCTTGCCCTCAAAGAAGTGAGTAGAAGCTTTTCTGGAGCTACAATGATACAGAATAATTCATTCAGAACAAGGGCTTGATCGAAAAATCTGTGGAAATGAGTATTTCTTTTCTCTCTCCCACAGTAACACAGAAGCCCCAAGTTGCAGTGTTAATTATGTAGAGAAAAAATATAATAAAGCAATGGAAATATGGCAAAGGTACTCAGGTAGCTTGTTAAACCTTTTGTGCACTAATATGTGATTATCTGGAGCAGAATATCCCAACCACTCAGACCATCATGTCACCTGGCTTTCATGGTGTGATGTGGTCTGACAGAGCTGGGACCCTTTACTACATTATTGGCCATGTGGTCACTCAGCAGTCTGCCCCTTTTATGTATCTTTCCTCTCAAGGTCACTACTTTACTGTAGCTTCCTGATTTAAAACAAACAAATAAACAAACCCACTAAAAATTCTGTTCTTAAAGGTTTCTTCCTGACCTGGCATATAAACTGAGACTCGAGTACAAAGAACTTAAAAGCTTTCAAACCTAATTTTTCCAAGTACACTGAAGGTATGGAAACTATATATTTTGCACTGGACCTTGGGTTAAATCACATCTAAAATCTTCAACTCAGAAACAGGGCAATATGGAGACATCTAGGAAGCAGTGGAAAACCTCTTTGAACCTTCCACATGAGAAATATTGTTTTTCTTACTCTTAATAGGTTGCATCCTGTCCCTTCTGTACATCCTAAGTATCCTTTCATTCTACAGGTCTACGACTTTGTCTGCTAAGCATCCACCAAAGTGAAACAACCCTTTTGCTTTCCGTGATATGCAGCCCATGCATAAAGAAGAACAGGCAAAAGCCAAGCTATATCTGAGCCATGAAGTGTTAGCCAGAAAAAGATTCTCAGAATATGTTTTAAGATCTGTATCAAGTAAAAAATAGTACATTGGTGTGTATGTTATTTTCCATGTGAATGACAAACAATACAAAGCATATGTCTACTTTACAATGAAAAAGTCGGTTTCGTTTAATAAAGTTAACATTCATTGTGAAGTTCAGCAGAATGCCATTAGAGGGCATGAAAGAGTAGTTGTGTAGAGAAGGGAACACAGCCTCAAGCAAATAAACTAAAGAAAATAACTGGAACAAAAACAAAATAAGAAAAACATTTTTAGTGAATCACCTCTGTTGAGCAATCAGCTCTGGATGCCAGCTCTGCAAACCCACACTCTATTCTTCCCTCTTGAGTCTCCTGTCACTGCAGAGAATGGGTCTTGGCCACCAGCAAAAGCAAGATCAGGCCCATTTTCGTCCAGCAGCAATATTTAACTTCTTCTGGAATTTTTAAGTCATGTATAAAACAAGACACAAACCCAAAGGTTTGGTAATCTAACTGCTGTGCCAGTGACACAGGCAAATCAGAGGGATTACAAATGCTCAGTACAAGGGGAGCAGCTGATGTCTAAAAGGGTCAGTAAAATAATAAGATATTCACACCAGGAAACAGCAACAACAACATGTGAAATGTGTTTTAAAGGCATTTAATAGATTTCTATTAACCCCTTGGACTGTTGGAACAGGCCTGTGGAAATAGAAAGATGTGTCAGAGCAAAACCACCGCCGTAGAGAATGTTAGTTAAACAAAATTCCAGCTTTCTGAGAGACCTGGAGGAAAAGAAATGGTCCATCACAAGAAAACCATCATTTTCTCCTATGCACCCCAAAGCTGAGCTGGAGTGATGTATGATGAAATTATTTTCTGCACTCCACTCCTCCTAATAACCCCTTAACTTTTGGCAAAAAAAAATGGAAGAGGTAATTAAAAAAAGAAAGCAGAGAAACCAAATGCATGTTTAAAATATCATTTCTATACCCATCACTTGGGAAGGCACTATAGTCATCACCATAATCATCTCAAACCCCTAGAGATATGGTCACTCCTTTGGTATTATTAGGGCTACTATGTACCCACTTTTTTTTTTTTAATATGTCCTACTTTTCCTCCCTCAAAGTTCTGTCTGAGCCATTTTTTACAAAGGCAGCCAATCTCTAATTGTTTCTATTTTTTACTCCCTATCAGGAAAAGTTAGGGCTACTCTTTTAGTCTTGTACTTGCCAGAGAAGCTATCCAAGATTTGTTCATGACGATAGTTTTTCTGTTTGTTGATGATGTCCTTGGTTCAGAAGGACCAAGGCCAAAGCCTGATAATACAGCGATCAGACATCCTTTGTGGAGTTCCTACCAGGTGTTTATTGGCAGAAGTGTATTAGGGTGCATCAAAGTCCTTTTGAGTAAAGTAATTGTGAAGTTGCCAGTACTACGCCAAAGAGAGAGGATACAGTCTGAAGACACGGAGGCTGCTCCTATGAGACCCCAGTAGTCAGAACATAACAACTTGTGACACATAAGATTTCTCATGTGGGGTTTTTTAAACATTTTTGTCATTGTATGTCATGATAGTCTTGTTCCTCTCCAAATACTCCATTCCACTTTGAATCTCATCTTCAGTTATGTCCTTTGACAGCAAGTTCCCCAAGTAAACTACATGCAGTAAGGCAAAAATATACCTTTTGTGATGCAGAGGAACACTAAGCCTTCCTAAAATATCCAGTCCTTCTGAACTGAATTTGGATCTCTTGGCTTATCCATAAAGTATGAGCAGTGTTTTTACTTCCCTCTCCATAAATTAAGTATTCAGCTTTGGCAATATCTATGTCTTTTCAATGAAAGGTGAATGTGTATCCCCAGATCAGCAGACTGATTGCTACAGAATTATTTTATTTTCTAGAAATAATGGGCTATGAACGTCAGGATAACCATTCCCATGGTGTTGAAACAGACTCTGGATGTGTGATATGGGGATTAGAAACATTAAGTATACTCTCAGTTTATAGGATTTTATTTCCTTTTCATGTGACTTTTCTTTGCCTTCAGTTTTATATGTGATTGGAAGGCTTAATAAAAAATGAAGAAGTTTAAACCCCCCTCACATTATTTACTTCATGCAGTCAGCGTTAACAAGCATCAAAGCTTCTGTTTCAGTGCTGTATCAAAACCCATGAAGCTTTAAGGCTTGGCCAAAGTATCAACACAAGCCTAAAGCAGAGGCATCAACTCATGAGACTGCTGACAGAATGGATTAAACAGACTTTTTAAAGTATTGCCAGTGCTGTGAGGAGAAAAAAGGCCCTCCGTTCTACATATGCTTTTAAACTAAGTCCAGCTTTTGTAAACTATTCACTTTGTCGATGCTCAACAAATATCTATTGATGACATGACTTCATCTGCTAAAGAAAATAATTGCTCAAAGGCTTAACCCTGGTTTTGCATAAAATATATGGACTAATCATGCTTTGACAAAACAAAAAGAAAAGACAAAACAAAACAAAAAAAAGAACAGCAATGGATTTTCATGATCAAGGATATGTCATAGTCCTTGCTTGCACATAAGAACACACTTTCTATGGGGCCTGAAGCGGAATTGGATCCCGGAGGAATAATTTTATTGTGGTGTTCCACAGAATTTCAATACAGGCTCATATTTTCTTCTTCTTTGCTCATTCATTATTATCTGTTTTATTGCTGGGGATAGCTATCATGGTATTTTTTCATTTGTCAGCAATGCCATTACACCTGTGTTGTCCATACTGGGAGATTATGCTTTCCCTTATGTCACACTGCTGTTTCCTGGCTGCTGCCTCCAGTTCTTGCTCATCTACAGGCTGTCTGGTTTCTCCGTGCAAAACAAGATTGGCAAGGAACAAAATGCTCTATAAAGATTACTTGTCTGTCTTTAGTAATGAAAATTCTCTACTGTCTGCTCCATAGCAGGGTTGCAGCATAGCCAGGAGTCAGAGGGGAATGCTTGTGTTTGCTACTTTACAAGATGCCTTGTCAGCATTAGCTGTCCTGTTTGGAGAGCCACAAAGGGACAGAACGGATCTTTTGGAAGTAGATACAGTTTTCATCTATCTACTGTTGTCTACTTTTATATTTATTGTTCTCCTGGAGCCAACAGAACAGCATAGGCAATGGACACATACATACAGAACATACATACATAAAAAACATACAAGAAAAAATAGTTTTAGAGTCAAGGAGGAGAAAGCTCCTTAAGAGCTCCGGACCTCCTTCACAAAGCTGCAACAGGCAGACAGGCCTTGGAAGGCCTTCTCCAAGCACTGCCCTGGAAGTGCTGGAGCGGAGTTGTCCACTGACACAGGCCTAACTCTAGATCTGACACTTGGAGATGGCAGGCAACTACGTTACTTCCTTCAGTTCTGGTGCATGTTACTGCAAATCCACCTCCTACCAGTGGCATTTTCTGCTGTTCAGTTATGTACACCAGTAGACCCTTTGTGCACTCTTAGCACATCCCAAAGCTTGGAAAGAGTGAAGGGGAGTTTGGGGACTAAATCCTGCCTTCTTTTAAGACCTGAAATCCAAATCACTCAGGGTGTTGCAGGTCCAGGGGACCCTAGGGGCTGGGAGCTGCTGGGGGTCCCCCAGGGAGGCAGGGCAGGGCCTCGCAGCCAGGGCCGGGCCTCGCAGCCAGGGTCTGTCCCACAGGCCCAGCCAGGGAGCAGGGCAGGCCAGGGGGCACCAGGGACAGCTCCAGCCCCCAGCACCAGGCGGCCCTGGGGACTGGCTGTGGGCAGCTGGAGTCCAGCCCTGCTGCAGCATCGCTGGGCCAGGACGGATGGCCCTGAGGGGACCGAAATAGTGTCCTGGGTCATGGGCTGGGCAGGGGGAGGCCCCGGAGAGGCTGCACAGGGCCACCATTACAGGCCATCACAGCCCTCAGCGCCCAGCCACAGTGTCACTAGAAACACCAGCTACAGAGGAGTTAATGGAAACACAGTGCTGAGAATTTAATCAGCGAAGCAGTTGTCAAAAAGAGCCATTATACAGCTTTTGGGCCCTGCACATCGTAGCAGCTTAGAATTGAAGAGGGAAAATAGTATGACTGCTTTTTCTGTGCAAGATTGCACAGGTAGATCAAAGTCAGGGGCACAAGGAGTTGTTTCGAGACTACCACATCACTAAGACTTCCATTAAACATGTACTTACACTAACTCCTCTGAAAAGCGTACTAGAAGTATTGAAAAAAAAAGCTGTACATGGGTACGTGGAACAAGAGCACAATGTGATGTTTATAAATACAGATAATGAACAAATAATGAACAACATTCAAAAAGAGAAAACAGTAATAAAATGGTGCTGCTCAAAGCAAGCCGAGTAATGGAATTTCAGCAAATGCTGCTTTATTGCTAAATGATCGAATTTGGGGCAGGGGGGTGGGGTGTATTAATGATTAAGATGACTGTGACCCACAACTCTGTCAGCCTTGAAGCTGACTCGCGAACTGTGGGCCTGAACACCAGATAAAACCAACTTTTATTGTCTTGCTAACCTTTGAACACTGGGCAATAAAATACCATACTTCCTTTGACATTGTGTCATACTTAAGATTATCCTCTGAAAATTCCTTTCAAATTGAATAAATTCCTTCCTTTTGATGCAACTAGAAAAGCATTTATATTGAACTAGAATAAAACTGTTGTTCATTTGCTCAGAAGACAATGACTTGGCCAAATTGTAGGTTATATAAAGTCCTGAACTTATTAAATGCCTATTTTTAAGCAATGTTTGAGAACTACATTATCTGCAATAATCTTTTAACATTTCCATCCAAAGGAGCTATTTAAAAATCATTTGTCTCGCTGCACTGTGGACATACACCTCTTTTCAGTAAGATCCACTCACGTATGCCACTGAATCTGAGGGTTTTCACATGTGTTTTTTGTCTTTTGAATAGTAATATGTCATAAAAAAGTGTGAACTCCTGAAGTTTGGTAGTGCCATTTAGCACCTTCAATCTTTCACCTGCATGAGGCTGATTCCTCTGAAAGTGCTCCCTCTGAAATTCAAGAGCAGTATATTTGTAGTGAAACCTCTTTAGAAGACATAACTAATTTCCTTAGTTATGCTGTTTGTTCCTTTAGTTATGCCATTTGTTTCTTTGTGAAAAAATCAGTCAGACTCTCCTTCTCTGTGACTAGAACTTGGTCCTTGAGAAGCTGAATGAATCTGATTTATTCAAGCAATATGCAATTTGAGAAAGTAAATATTGAACTTCAGCTCTCAGTATCAATCAGTTAAGTTCCATTCCTTCCACAGAGTTTTGTTATTTTATGACAGTTTATACCTCTAGTCCAAAGTTGCAGCATCTTGTGAAATGCTTTGTTAACAACACTGGCATTGCTTTGAGAGTGGTAGAATAAGTTGTTTTGAATTCTATGACCTTGCTGGTGGACTTAGACTTTTTTTTTTAAAAGCACTTTATCTTTTGGGTAGGAGGGAATGTCATTGGAAAAGGAAACAGTTTTCCTGCAGACATCTTTAGATTAATGGTCTCTAGACTAAGTATTATTGCAGAACCTATATTTTTTTACAAAGTTCAAACAGATGCACATATTAGTGAATAGATACAGAGCTGATCCAGCTCTATCAACATTTTCTACCTACTCTTTCATTTTTCTATGGATGTGGTGATTTCAAAACCATCCTGGAATGTCTGTGGGACTGTAATTTGACTGACAATATCAACTTCCTGCATCTACTAATAATCCTTCTTCTCAGGTTAGATTTGTGAGTGTTTTGTTCTTCATCTTTTAAGGATCCCTCTCCAGGACACAGAGGGTTTTTTCAGCTTTTTCCTAGTCAAATATATGAAATATGCTGATTTAAAATAATGATACACTAAAATACAGCTCTAACCAGAACCATCCAAGATGATTATGGCTGCCTTGAGGAACTATCATACAGGCTCCCTCCTTTCCTTTTCCTCTTGCATACTGCTGCTTCTGTATTCAACAACTATTTCCAGTCTCTGATTATATGTTAGCCATCTCTTACTCTGCCAATTTGTAATAAGACTTCAAATACCTTAGCACTTAGGAGCCAGAAGTGTTCTTCAGGCAGAACAGCACATAAATGTGAATTAGCATGTTCTAGACTTGGGACACAATTCTTCCCATTCATGTACATCAGTTTTACACTGCTTTAATTCTGCCAACTTTAGCAGAGTTCACCTTGATTTAAGTTGCTGAATAAGAGCCTAAGTGAGGCACCAGGATACATCAGGCAAAAAAAGAGCAATCATATTTTACTATACATATAGTAGTGCTAAGTTCTAGTTCCTCATGTCCAATTACATGGACTGTTGTTGTGGTATTTCCCATAAACAAAGATGATGTAAGATAGATTGACAGATTTTAGTCAGTTGACAGCTAGCTAACAGCCAGCAGTAAGGATGGAAAGCATTTGAGCCTAGGGATTTAAAGTGCTAAAGCCTGCATTTGTGTCAGCTTCTTATTGTGTAATGCATTTGCATCACTCTCTGAAATGCACCTTATGTGTAGAAAACTTGCTGCATTTTATTTTCGTCTTTTTATTGATTAATTTTTTAAGTGTCTTTGGTTTTTTCAAGGTTCAGGTGCATGGTGGCACAACTTTGCCACCATTATGGCTGAGTCTGGTAGGTGACAGGCAGGCAATGCAGATGAGTGAGGCCCCACTGGATGGGGTAAGCACATCAGTAGATCTAGAATTCAAATGTCTGGAAAGAAAACTGATGTGCTTTGGGCTACATCTAGCCCTGGTAAACATAAGGGCAAATTCATTGAAGGCTCTGGTGTTACACCAGCTTTGCCAATAAAAATGTTACCTGAAGAGTTCCAGCTGCTTAAAATGCAGAAGTTCACCTAATAAGACAAGCTACCACAATGTCTGCCTGCCTCTTCATTTAATCTGATTATATTAAAGGTCTTGCTCCTCTTCTTCAAAGCCATCCATCAGATTAGCCTAAGCTACCATGGATGACCTCCCAGGAGATCTCCAGTCCACTGAGCTCTCTAGAGTCAAAGATTAAAACTGGAGTTATGACTATGGAAGACAAATGTCTCATGACTACTCACCCACAGTGACGTGTCTCCTTCCTCAAAGACATGAGCTCTTCTGGGAATCCCAGCATTTTCAGATCAAAGTATAAAATCCACCCCTTAACATGGTCTTCCCTCAGAATAAAAAATGAAAAGTCCTGATGACGAGGAGGTGATGAGAGAAGTATGGGTCTTTTTAATGTGTTTACTTTTAGAGTCTGGAATGTGTTCACACAGCACAGTGCTGGAGTGCAGCAAAACTGCTTCAGCAGGCAGGGAGGTCATTAACGGCATGCTTCCGCGCTGAGAAGAGACTAAACAGGAGTGAGGCACAGAGGGATGAGGGACTGTGTCTCACTGTAGTTTAACCGTAACAAGTGACTTTGGTGGTCTCCATCTTGCACTGTGCTCAGGGTGGTCTACATAAATTAACATGACTGGCTTTGGCCAGTGAAGTTTTTAATTCTTTGTCTCTCTCAGATAAAAGGTAAATTTTCAGATTCAGAAGCTGTGATCTGATATTTCCTGTGCCATATATTTTATTTCTTACACCCTATGCAGAGGAAACCATGGTTGCATGTGAAATATGAAGGATGAGTAATGGTTTTATTATGCTGTTTATTAGGCCCCACTAGTCTGGTACTATATGATTTTGAGTATAGTCACACATTCACTATATAATTTGTCTATATATATTCATCTACTCCAAAACAGCTTTGTCTTCATGGTGCATGTGCAAAACAAGGATTATCTGCAAGAACTTCCAAAGTTTCAGTATTTCTGCTGCTGGCATCAGTAAAAGCTTAGTAAATTCTATGGAAATCACTTAAACTATATACAACTAGAAATAGTTGGTTTCATTGGTTAACCAATGGCCACAGTGTATTGACAAAACAGTGGAGAAAACTACCCAGATGACTATCTAAGACTGTACTGCTACTACCTCACTGAGCGTTAGTTCCATGTCTTTTCTGTAAAGTGGTAATTTTGTAAGAATTTACCTCTCATAGTTAGTAGTCATGAGTAGGTTTGAACTCCTCCTACTCCACTGCTCACAGAAAAGCAGCACATCTGAGACAAATTGAGGTATGTTTACACTACAAACTGCTGTAGTGCAAAGGTATCTTTACAAGCTCTACACACATATAAAATTAAGTAGTCTCTACACTTATTTAAACCAGCTTTAAAAGAACTCAGTCTAGAATCAGTATCTTGCCTTGGCAAGACAGCTGCTGACATCTGATCCATTTTTACTCCTTTCTAACATATTAATTGTCAAGTAGACATAAGCGTGAAGTTAGATTTTGGTTCATTCTGGTTTGTTCATCTGGGATTTTTGTTCTGTATATCTCATTATGAAGAACTGGTTTTAGTGAAGGCCTTGAACCTGCAAAAGTGAACTTGCTTAGCCTTGTCTCCCCGATTAATTCAGCTGAACATCCATGGAGTTTCTCAGGAGCACACAGTTAAGCACGTACCTGCATGTTGGCAGGTTTCAGGCCTCCACTGTCCACATATTTGCACCATCCATTTGTGATTACATGCATTATTTGTTATATCTCCTCTAAGATTTAAACTGAGTGTTCATTCCAGACATATAATTAAACTATACACTGGACTAAATCCTAATTTCAGGTAAGTCAGCATAAAATAAGAGCAATGTAATTGAGATGAGGCTGCTGATTTCAAGTGCACTACTTTGGATTTTTACTGGTGGTGTAGAAATTAAAATCTGGCCTATAGTACGTATTGTTTCTATCCTGAAAAAAACCTTCTCCACAGCTATTTTTTCTTCACATTGATAGGGCAGTAAATAAGTACTTAGCCCATAAAATGAATATGGTACATGAAATACTTTGTATGCTTGCAATGTATGTAGCCTAATACAAGTATAAAGACAGATTAGACATTCCTCTTTAGTTAAGAGATATATCAGTGCATAAAGTCACAGTCTGGGTTCATTTAGCCTTTTCATTTGTAGTGCTCCATATTACATGAGTGCAGATCTATTTGAATCTCTTTAATATTCATGATCCTCTCACCAGTCTGAGTGAAAGAGATAAAGCTTTTGATAGCAATCTCAGCAACTTGATTAACAATGCACTAATCATCACTACCATTGACCTGATTCAGAAATGTTTTCAATTCATCCATCACTTTATAACCAAAGATGATTGCATTACCTTACCATTTTTTATTTAAATAAAACCACATGAGCTGTAAATATCTTGCCATTTTACTAAATGCACCTTGGTGCCAAATTAATTTATTTTTAAAACTAAATACCAAAATGACCTATAATAACCAATTAGGGCAGGAGCATAGGGAAAGCGTATCACAAGTGGTCTGCAATAAAATCAATTCACTTTGACTTCACATCAATAAATGTTAAATTGTGCCAAGGAATTAATTTTGCAATAAATTGTTATTGTTGTTATAAAATCTAACTAACGCATATTACTAGGAGTAATTATCCATATATCAGAATGCATTGAATGTAGAGTGTGCACTATAATTACTCCCAAAATTGCTTATCATTCAAATGGTAATTTTAGGGATAATGTTTCTTTAACTATAACTTTATAAATTTCATCTGAAATTTTTTTTTAGTGTTTTTTTTCTTTATTTGGTACTGCAAAGAAAACAGAAAATGGACTGTGAAAAATGCAACAGATAATAAATATGCTAATGTAGTTTAATCAGTATTTCTTACTTTCATATATAATTGCTGAATGTTGTAACAGTATTAGTAAAGTAAGGTACTTCATTTTGGAAGGGAATTTCCTTCATGAGTGCTAACTGGAATTTCAAAGCCTATTCACAGCAATAGGTAGAGTGTAGCATTGCAAAAAGTATTAGCATCCAGCTCTGTGTGAATACAAAACGTGTAGTGGTCATTAAATGTTCTTATTAGATTTTTTTAATATATATATTGTCCTGGTATTTGTATTCAGCCTGAAGTCCACTCTCACAGGGATGTGGTTCAGAATTTTGAAACTGTAATATCAATGACCAAACAGATTAAAAAAAAAACAAAAAAAAAAAAAAACCAAAAAAAACCACCAAAAAACCCCCCAAAACTCTTACTTGATTTGTACAACTAGATAGATGAAGAGTTTCCTGTCCTTTTAATGTTTTGCAGGCCATGAATAACATTCCTACAGTGCACTGGGAATTATTCAAGACTAGGACAAACTAAAGCAGTGTACCTGCACAGACAATCATCCTAGTGGATGGGTAATTCTAATTTGGGATGTAGAAGAGCTAAGTAGAGAATTAAGCCTCTACACTCTTTTGCCTTTTCTAGACCTGGGATCATTGAAGGGTTAATTCCACAATGCAGATATTACCCTGCTTTTAATAATTCTTAAATACTGTGATTAAATTGGGTGGATCATTACATTTGTAGTTATGATGACTGTATTCAGCTCACCTGAAGCTTTCTAATTGGGTTTGTTGCTTTTTTCTTTTTTTATTTTTCAGGTGCCTTAAGATATCTCAAGTTCTGAACTCCCATGTCATAGAAGAATATGCCTGGAAAGATGTCAGTGTTTTGTATAACTGGGTCATCAGACATGGAACTTTTACTGTCTAGGTACAATTCCTAACAGTATCCAGTTGCTTTTTGATGGGTTAAGTCTAAGTTAGTGGTGCTTGTTTAGTTTCATCATCACTAATTGAACTAAGTTAAAAATTTTTGGCTGTCTCTGTAGATAGGGCAGAAAGTCTGAATGATTTTATTCACAGACCTGGTCACTGTGGTTTAGACATAGTGACAATTATAAAAGGAAGAGATTAGCGAAGACAGCTCACCTGGTGCTGCTGTGTGATGAAGCCTTTCCGTGCAACAGAAACCTCAATCTATGCAACTGCCATTGCTGTCTTTTTCTGCATATAATAACTACAAAAAGGTAAAGAACAATGATACACAACAGTCCTTTACATATTCAAAATAAATTAAGATGATGATTAACTTTGATGATGAACTTTGTTTTTATTTCTTATGAAACAACACTATTCTGTTGAATATATGCTTTATGCTACCTTATATTCATAACCACATATAGTAGCTCAAATTAGACAACAGAAAGGCTTTTGCAAAGTATTTTAGAAAGATAGCTTTTAAAAAACAATTGTGAACTGACATGAACACAAATTTTTCTATTCTGTGGGAGCTACTGAATTTGCAGTTTCATCAGAAAGTATTTGTGAAGATGACCAAATCTCTTGTTTTTCAAATGTCTGTAACACACATCCTGAAGATGTGACAGAATTTTCTAACATTTTCTTCATTGCCTTAGGTTAACTGCTGATGTCTAAAAACCCAATGTGCTAGCAGGAACCCAATCACTGGCAAGAATTGATCATGATCATGATCATGAAAGTGCACTTTCCTTTTGGAATGGAGCAACACATTTTGTAATGATGAAATGGATGATCTCTTAATTATTCCCCACATCTTGTAGTTATAAAAAAACATTTCAGGAATGAGCAAGACATTTTAAACCTCCTGGAATTGCATTGTGAAAAACTTCAGTATAGCTAGGTGCATAGGACTTCTCATACTTCACTTTGGATAGCCAGTCTAAGCCCACCAAGGTAGGTTCCTGTCTAGGTCAATCTAAGTTAGGAGACTGATGTAAGCCAGACTCACCCTTCAGGAGTGCACAGAGAGGCTATGTGAAATTACACACTTAGAGTAGCTAAAATTTGGTGATACAATTTTTATTGTACTGGCTTTCTTTTTGCATTTTTTCTTGATATCATTTCTTACAGAAAGTTTGAACTCTCAGAGATGCCCAAGGGTTTTGTAAACCAGGTGCTGTTAAGTACTTTTCAAGATCCTGACACAATACATTTTGAAGAATATTAAAGTGATATTTTGAGAATGAAATACAAAGAAAAAAGTAAAAAAGTTAAGATATCCAGAAGACATATATAGTACTTAAAATAAAGCTTCTGCATGTGAATTAGCTAAATGCACCTTTCCCTTCTAGTAGGTGCTTCTGATTCAATTGTTTTGTAGGCGTGAAAAATAGTTTCTTTTCATATTACTTTTAAGACCTTTCTGAAGTGAATAATCTTTATCTAATGTGCGATTTTTTTAATAGATTATCTAGATTTAATTTTGATAAGGAAAAATGTGTATCAGCTTAGCTATTTAATACGAAACTACATGGCCTAGAGAAATGTTATTTTAAAGCTGTTTGCCTTTTAAATTGTAATAGTCTGTATATCTATTTGTCTAGACTCCATCAAGGGGACTATTGTAGCTGGAGGCATTGGTTTGAAGAAGACTAAAGGGCTACATCATGTCAAAGCCTCAAGTAGGAATTATTGCCTTTCTTGCCTCAGTTCACAGCTGTATTATGTCACCAAATCACATCACAGTGTAATCAAAGATGAATAAAATATTTTTTTTCTTTACCTTAAACGCTTTCCCTGTCAATTACAATCAAAGGACATGATTTCAGGTCTGTCAGTTTGCTGGGTTCTCTCCTACTGATGACTCCAAAACTGTAATCTGCTAAATATAAAATGAATCAGAGAAGTCTTAGAATGATTCTGCTATTAAGAAGAAGAATGTTTTTCTCCCACAGGGGACAGGAAAGTAATTGGTCTTTAAAGAATGAAATCAAAGATGTTAAAAAATGACCTTTTTTGGTCCTTTCCTCTCCACCTTTGGCTTTTTGGTTTTTTTCTGTGCTGAACCCTGAGCTGTTCAGTATTCTCCTCTTAAGAAGATAGGCATAAGTATTGTAATCAAATCTGTCCAGTTTTGTGTGTCATTAGGTAAACATTTAACTGGCATCTTGTTTGCTACATCACACCTTTTTTCCCTCTGTATTATTGTCAGTTAGGTGCTTTGTAATGGGCAGGCTGTACGCCTGCTGCAACTCCAACTTCTAGGCAGTTTACTGGCTTGATTACATCATTAACCATAATCAAAAACATTTGCCCAGAATGATTTTAGCTTGGTAGTAAGGATTGCTTCCTTTGATCTCAGTAGCATCATTTTACGATAGGTTGCTCCTCATTTACACTACAAATGCTGGCAAAAATGAAAGTGCTATCTTCACTAGTAATACCAAATAAAATAAAACAACCAGTTCAGCAGTCATGCCAGCTGTTTTCATCAATGAACAATCAGTTTTTTCTTGTAAGAAAAAGTATGTATATGCACATATATATGTATGTGTGTGCATGTGTTATTCTGTGTACTGCAATTTCCTAATGTATATCTTTGCATTATACTTAACAACACATCCTTTTTCAGTAAAAAAGGTAAAAAGCATGTCATTGGATTGCAGCTTTGCAAAATATTTTCAGTCACAGCAAAAAATTTCATTACACCTGCATTGCTTGCTTGTAGACCAGAAGTTTATTTTAGTGCACTGTAGTCTTGTCAGAAGCCTGATAGATAGCCAATTTAGTTTGTATGATTTCTAATGACGTGTCCTTATTATAAAGCTAGTTCAATAGTTATAGCTCATATCAGTTACCTGCACTATGAAAATACCAATTGAGTAACCACTCCAAAACTGAAAACCTAGATGGCAGACTTACCTACTACAGTGAAATTATACATGTGCTATTCTAGAGCACTAACAGCAATACACCAGATGCATATAATAAAAGTCACGTTTGATCTGTACTGTCTTCAGGACTGCGCTAGAGCTGACCCATGTGGGTGTGACAGGCAGAGGATGTTCAAAGACCATTATACTGGCAATGCCCTTGATCTCTCCTGTGCTCTTCCTGTCATATTTTACAATTGGGGCTTTTGGTCTTTTACGGTAGATCTAAAGTTTACTGGGGGAAGCTGGGAAGTGTTTTGTGGCCTGCAGCATGTGTCAAAGGGATAGAAAGGAAAGAGATGTTTTGTGGACCTCTCCAAGCTGTGCATCTATGCTTGACTTCTGGGGATTAGGTTTGATGTTCCAGCTGGTGCTGTTCAGTCCCACATCCCTACCTTATTCCCATTCAGCTGCTCCACGTACTTCAGGGCCACAGGACACGGAGGATTTACATAACATCTCACCTTCCCCTATTAGAGCTGGACAGCCAGGATCTGGGCACCTCTAGCTACTCTGGATGCTAAGTCTCAGTTGCTACCAGATTTTGCTGTTGGATAGATTCCCCAAAACCTTGTTTCTTTATTACCTTATTCCCATTTCACAGAAAAAGTGCTGCACTTTTCAAATGTCTAGCAGGCACTTGTCTTCCATATGCTTGTTTGAGGGGCAGTAGAAAAGGAAAAGGAAATTAGTGCTGTCTTCTTGTTGGTTAAACCAAGAAAATTTGTTTGATGATCTTCAATTGCTGATAGTTTTGTAGACTCTAATATAAGCCTGAAAGAAACAGCATAAAAAAACTAAAAGCTCAGAATCTGCTGAAATCATCCTCAGCTTATGCCATCCACAGTGGCAGAGGACTAGGGTTTTCTGGTGATACACTTTTAATTTTTAGAGATACCAACGAATAAAGGAAGGGTAGCAACTGGGTGCCAGTGAATAGCGGAAGTGTAGTGACTGGGTCTTGCCTTGGCAGATGTCCAAGCAAACCATGATGTATTTATGTGGATATTCCCTGGCTTTTCAGAAAAAGAAAAACAAATACAGTCTCTAGCAGCCAAGTTTAAAATGGTCACTGCCTTTAGTAGGATGAGGCACCGCACAATCTACAAACATGGAGACACAGGAAGCAGACTGCCTGCATCCATCAACTTAGTAAATGCCTCCAGATTAGCAGAAATATTTTGAAACAGCCAATAATTATAAAAGAGTTGCTTGCCATTGCATAATTATTTTATAAACCACATAACATACAACTGTTACTTAGTCACAGAGGCCCTCTTCACACTGTACCATATGGCTAATGGCTTCTATCGCACATCACACCATACTGAGTATTCCTTCTCATCATACTGTATTGGCTACTGTCTCAGTTTGCTGCTAATGTCTGTGTTACCCTTTCACTGCATGTTTATTTTATGAAATTGTGGCATCTGTTTTTGGTGTTTATTCTAAAATGACAAAGTGCTACGTTTCCAGCCCTAGCCTGAAAATTACCTCAGTATTAATTTCCCAAGGTAGGTTTAAAAATATATTTTTGTTGTCTTTTTCCTGAGTCTCTGACAAACAACTTTTGACCTTTTTTGCATTTTGATTTAAAGGGGTTTTTTTGTTTATTGAATTTTGTTCCTGAATGATTTGTACTGTGTAATATTGGATCTTTTCTTTCTGTTGGTGACAACCATGCTTCGCCTACACTGCCCAAGCTGCCAAAATATTAAAATATAAATAGCCTTCTTTTTCCTTCAGCTCCCAAACACCTTCATAA
Organism: Pelecanus crispus; assembly: GCF_030463565.1. Classification (NCBI taxonomy): domain Eukaryota; kingdom Metazoa; phylum Chordata; class Aves; order Pelecaniformes; family Pelecanidae; genus Pelecanus; species Pelecanus crispus. The sequence continues at coordinate 16,735,874 of NC_134651.1, read as the reverse complement.
TCTTTTCACAGCAAATATCTAATTCTAATATGAAAGTACTGTTGCGGGACCTATACATCAGGGCCACACACAAAGAACATTTTTCAAATTTCCAGTGGTATCATAGCAGCTGGAATAGAATTTTAAAACAAAGGAATTAAGTACAGAAATGGCAAGCTATATTTTAAACTTTCTTAACAATACTTGAATGAGTGATTAGAATTGGAATGGGCCTAGGGATTTTAATTCTGTGCATCAAGCAATATGTCTGATTCAGGCAAAACATTGATTCCACCCCAGATACGAACAACAACTAAAGACACAAACAACTTGCATTTGAGGGCCCAGTTCCAGTAAAAGTCATGTTTGACATTGGCCAAGTGTATGCTGTGGAACTGGGTCATTTGCAGTCACTCTCTCACAGACAAATCCTGGAATCTCTTCTGTAGCCACAGACACCCCTTGACAACAGAAGCAGTAACAGTCTGTCGGGTAAGACAGCCAGGTCAAGGGTAGCTACAAGGCTGGCAATAGTGCAAATGTTATGCACTCACTTCTCCAAGGTGAATCACACAGAAATGTGGTGGTGACCATCTGTGTGCAAGTGTTGTGCTGTTGGCCCTTGGTGTAAGCCTCACTGTGAGACTGTGAAAACTGGTTTTAGCATCTGATTCTGCTGATAAGAGCTGGTGACTTGTTTTCCAGGTACTTCAGCAGGACCAGAATGAGGCCTTTGGAGGATAATCCAGTTTCAAGTCCCTCGGTGTCTGTTTACTTTAATACAAATTGTCCATGAGCAGTGTCCCATGGGATGCACCCAGGTAGTCCTGCATGGCCTGGGGACTGAATCACCCACCAGCTCAGAGCTCACCTCATCTTCCAGCATGGTTCCCCTACGAATGGCCTGTTCTCCTAGCCTGCAGAACAAGTACTAAACTAAAATCAATCTGTTCACGCAGTCTATCTGCTGACAGATAACACAGTTACAGAGAGCTAACTGGCAAGTTCAGGCATTTGCAACACTTGGCAAAATTACTCAGATTTGTTCAAGTATTTTTGAAGCTGTCTCTGCTGCTCATGGTGTTTCTCGGGCACTTACTGTAACTGATACCTAGGGAAATAGAAGAAAGACCCATTCCAGCACACCAGCTCTCTGCTGAATACTGTATGCAGCAACTACAGAGACTTAACTGCTTCTTGATAAGATTTTTAATTGACCTGTTCTAAAGTGTCTTGTGTTATCTTTTGCTTGTTTTTTTTTTCCTAGATGTCACACTGTGAAATTGCCTCCGTGAAGCAAAGACAGAGTAGAACAGCCATGCACAATGTGTGCAGACTAAACCAGAGGATTCCCATGTATCTGTCTACACGTGGAGCTGGCTAGACTTCCAATTCATCATTTGGAAAATGCCAGTAATGCAAAAAGAGGAAAACATTCTGGCAAGAACAAGGAAAGAGAAAATGTTTGTTAAATGCCTGATGGGCAGCTGGAGAACTTTAGATCTGATTTCATTCAAAATCCTTGTATACCTGAGTGCAGTTTATTACTCATTAACATGACCTAGTGCTTGTTGAATGGACATGACTGCAGTTTTGCCAACTGCATTGAAACAGAAACAGGTTCTCACAGTAACCTTGCACTAATACTAGCACGAGCTGAGTACTATCAGGTGTGCAGTTTTATGCAAAAAATGACATTTTACTGTATATTTAATAGGAAGCTCACCCACTTCCCAGTTTGCAGGAAATCATACAATTAAAAAGCTTTTCTCTATTTTTTCAATTTTAACTTTTGCAAATCTAGGGAAATTTTTAAATGGAATAAAAGAAACAAACGTGATACACTGAACTGCAAAATAGGAAGAAAGAAACAATAGGAAAAGGAAATATTCAAACATATTTTTTTTTCCTAAATATTCTCAGGCAGATAAGGGAAGAACTGAGTTGATAATGTATTATCCAGACAATCTGTCTGGATTGCCAGTGTGTCCTACATCAAATGAAGATTCATAAGGAGCCAATAGGTAATCTAAGCAATATAAACAGTCATCAAATAAAGGACCCTCAAAAGTGACAATAAGAGAGCCTTATACTTAAACTGGACTATTGACTTTATGGAAAAAGATCTTTACATCAGACATTTTGGTCTGCAGAACGATGAAGACATGCTTTACTGTGTTTGTTGTTGTCACACAGATTGTGGAATTGCCCTGTGAAACAAAGTTTGACTTTACCTTGTGATTTCCTTTGCATCTATGATATTTGAATTAAGGGTTATTCAAAAGTTATGCCTCATTTCCTTCCATACCTCCATCTTCAGACTGCTGTCAAGTATTATTTATTAACTCTATTATAGTACCACATTGAGACCCTAATCAAGATTATGCCCCTACTGTGTTAAACTCTGTATATTACAAAATAAAAGATAATCCTTCTCCCAGATTCTCAGAGCAACATAAGTGAAAGATGTTAGCGTAACATCTCATGATAGCATAAAACGAACATAAGTGACTTGGTCAATGGCCAATGGTAAGTCAGTGGCAGAACCAAAACCAATATAACTTCCCAGCTCCAGCCCCCTGCTCCCAATCAGCAAGAATGTAACAAGAATGATGGTAAAAATGTATGAGAGAATTTTTTTTTTTTTTTTGCAAGAAGAAAGAAAAGAGTTTCGCAGTTTTATTTCATTACTTTTTAACAGTTACCTGAATTGTCCCTTTGAACAGCCATCTCTTTGGCTTGCAGAAATGGAGCAGAATGTAACAGAATGCTTATTTACAGGAGGAAGAAAAACAAAACTTCTTTATGTTAGTTAAAAAGTCATTACTATGAGACCAAATATCTGTCTACGGTATCTAATGTTCTTCCCTATTCAGTGCCCAAGATCCACTATTTTTTTCTCTATTCTCTCACTGTATTTTAGACAAGATGGAACAGAGGCTCCTTGGTCTCACTGACCCAGTGGAGAAACAAAGATAATCACATTAAAATAGGTGTGGTTACCCTAAGCAGGAAAAATAAATCCCCTTCCAGATTCAGCCTCTGGTTTTGGAGAGATACAGCATTGACTGAGTAGCAGACAAATAGTAGAATCTGTTGGTATTGTGACAAGCTATTTTAACAACTACTACATATTTTAGGGGGAACTGTATTTGGTGCTTAGTATGTTAATCTGAGTGGTACATGTCACTGAATTCCTTGGTCTTAGTTTCCTTTAAAATAATGAGAATTAGTACAGAAAGGTAGCTCTTCACAATAGGAGTAGATTTACTGTTGATGCTCTTCCTTAACTACATGACGAAAAGGCTTAATTCCTGAAAGGAAACATCTAGGTTGCCACACTAGACTGGAAATAGTCAAGTCAGACACAAAGAGCAGCAAGCAGAGCTGGGATGATCACTTAAGACTATTTCCAGATGCAGACACAGCAAGGACAAAGAAATTCTTCCACAAAACAATTCCTGTTAAATAATTCTTGGAGTATCTCAACTTAGTCAAGAACTTGGAGATAAAACCAGATAGATCCTACTGCCTACAACTAGGTCTAGGCATCTGCATTTAACAAGAAACTGAAAACCTTTTACAGATGAATTGTGGCTGAGAAATATGCAGGCTGAAGAGCTCTTCAGACTCTGTTCCAATGAAAATATTGTCTAAGTACATAAGCATTAGAGCTGAACAAATAATTCTCGATGAATAATTTATCTGATTGATTTCCTCTTTTTATTCTCTCCCTCTTCAGAGGCTATGCACGGACAGAACAAAAAAGTATATTGAATTTATTCATTATTTGAAATTATTCACAATCTTGTTCAGTGAATAATTCTAGGCCTGCAAATCCTTTGAACTGTGGACTTTGAGTAGCTAATTTGCAGCTCACACCATAAAGTGTGTAATAACGAACTAACTAGCTAGCCAAGCACAGTTTTTAATTGCAAGAGTCTGATATCTGAATGAGTCCTGTTTGAAATTCAGTTCAGTAAGTGTACAAATGCTCAAGCTAAAATGTCATTTTTTGCAGGCATTTTCCCTACTTCAGTGCAAGTGCTCCAAGGATGGGTTTTAAGTATTTGGAGGATACAGGCTGCTCATTCATACAGTTCTGATAGTTCCCGTTTCTTCTAATGACCATTAGCAATAAATAGATGAAATTATTCAGGAGCAGAAATATTCAACTTGATGCAAAAGCACATATTAATAAGACTAATAAGAAGGTTCATGTGATCAATTTTGTCTTACTGAGAGCTCACACGGACAAAGAAGGGAAAGGAAAAACATCACCTTGTACAAGTGAAAACACTGAGTTGAGTCTGGCAAGTCTCCACAGAGCCAGAACCACAGTCATTTTTCATGCTTTCTTCCTTCTCTGCTTTATTTACTCCTGTCTGTCCTTGACAGAATCATCAGTTTTAAAAGTGAACTTCTGGGTCTCCATATTACTCTTCTCCTTGAAAGACTGGCTACAGAGAGCTGATCAAAACAGAGGGCAGGTAGACAACCAGAGCAGGATTTCAAGAAAGGCTTTAGCATGCTTTAAAGTGTTTCAGCTAGGGGCTTGCTGAGGTCAGAGACAGCATTAACTGGAATTTGTCTGCCACTTCTTTGGAGTTTCTGGGTATCCCTAGAGGCTTTCTCGTATCCTACCTTTGAACTTCAAACTTTTAGCATGCTGCTATATACCTCATTCCACAATTTTGATTGTGAATCTAGCCAAAGAAAGAAGCTAGTTTATTTACCGCCCATCAATCAGAAAATAAATTATTTACAGATGTGTTCATTTATTTGACTCTTTCATTTATTTACTTATGACTACAGAAAATACCACCACCAGACAGTGTCCAGATGGAAAACAATTACCTCACACTGGAACCGTATGCTTCCTAAGAGAACTTGAGAAATTATTTGAATTTTGGACAGTTAGAAACACTTAGAAGTAAGTTCAGGCCTGTTTTTGCAAGAAAATCCCCTTTGGATACGGTTGCTATTAAATCTTTCTGACGTATCCAAAAAAAAAAAAAAAAAAAAAAAGGATTTGACCTTCAGAAAGAGGCTTAGGATACTGTGAGTCCAAACTGAATGATAATCCCGTGTAAGTGGCAACTCAAGAGTAGATTCTAATCCTCTGAAAAATTGCCCTGTGCACTGTGTCAAGTGCAAGAGTAACCAACCCATGTTGTTTATTCAAATACACGTCACCTAAGGCTCAGAGTGATGTTAGATGTAGCATGTCAGAATTTACTAGGAGAGGAAGAGCCCTTTGATTACATTGGAAAAGAAATAATTAGAATCATACTAGCAGATCAAATCAGAATATAAAACACTACTTGAAGTTGCTTAATAAAATTTATAACTACTTACAACATTATAACCACTGAGGTGAAATGGGAGCACAATGAGATTGATTTAATATAGATCAGTGTAGATGACAAGGAAGAATATATCTCTAGATTCTTCACTGGCATCTCAGACACTTCACAAATTCAGGGAAGTAACAGTTCTTCAGTAATATCCAACACCAGGAATTTGCGGTTTGAGGCCTTCTTCTCTGCATCTCCAGACTGAGTTGAAACAGAATCCAGCCTATCGTCTGGATCATTAGAGTCCAAAACTCTACAGGCCCCACATCATTGCTCAAATGGTAGAAACGATAGCTTTCATCTGCACTCCTCCAAATCCAGATGCACTATCATTTGCTCCTGCTGTGGCATTGCATTTTGAACTTCATGTTTCACTGGGTTGTGCCTTACAGGCAAAATGGATCCCTTATAATTCTAGACAAGAATTTAATTAATTCAATTTCCAGACATCTTTTAAAGATATTTGTGTTCCCAGATATGTGGTCATTTGAAGGGATGTTTTTTCAGTCCTGGCTCTTTCTGTTACTTCTTTCAGGTGATAGAATGGGATAGAACCCTTGCAAGAATTCTCCGAAGGAATGGTATTAGATGACAGATTAAATTCGAATGCAGTGCTTGGGTATTTAAATAAATAAGAATTCAGGAAACAGACTCTACATACTAAAAAGAGCTCAACCCTGGACTAGAAAGAACCGTATGACCATCTTGTTTAAATAAGACACAAGAAGATGATCAACATCATGCCTTATTAATAATAAAACTGGAAGTAATAACTATGGAACTAATCTATCTTGGAGGGAACAGTATATTCCTGTATTTCCTGTCTTGGAGGGAAGAGCAGATTTTTGCCACAGAAACTCCTTTCTACATCCAAAAAGATGGGTTTCATCAGAAAGCTTATTTCTAGTTGTAAAGAAGCTGAAATATTTTGGAGGTTTGCCAGACATCATGAAAAGCTAGGTTTCCTAGGGATTTCTTCATATCAAGGAGTATGAGTCCCATTAACAAGAGAGGGAAGAAAGATATTAAAGCCTTGAAAATCCTTACTCATACACACACATATTCCAACAACTTTACAAATAATACTTCACTTTTTAAGAGATTCTAAGGTGTTTTCCAAAATAGAAAGAAGCAGCAGATCAAGTTTGTTAAACCAAAAGTGATTTGGACAGGGACACCAAACACTAAAGAAATTCTGAAGGCTTAGTTACAGAGAGGCAAAGAGACCTTTCTTCAGTTTTCCCTGTCCAGGAATCTGGGAACTGGCTTTGCCTTGATTGACCTTCCCTAACAGAATACAAAACAGCATGGGATACTTCTGGACGCCATTACTTATGGACTGGAACATGGCTTGTCAACCATAGACTGCAGCTGATACATATGTAATTTAACAGCTGTGAATTCCTTCACTTGCCAAGCACCTTCAGAGAATTTCCATTATGCAGACAGAAGGTGATCACTATAAATTTAATATCTTACAGATTTTTTTTCTGTTGTTCATGGTCAGCCTTTTACATTTTCAGCTTACGAAGGTACAGATGGGATTCGCTAAACAGACAGAAGCTAAATATACTTATGGCCTCCATTATACTACAATAGTTTACAAACATGAAGTTAAGTCTCTGATCATTAAGTAAACTAAACATACTTATAACTTGAAATTACGCTATCAGTGCTACAGTTTTGAATTCCTGTTTTCTTTTTTTTTCTCTTTTTGTTTTGCTTGTCTGATATAGAATTACTTTTTCCAAGGCTAAATAAATAGCAGATGGGTCAATATTTAGGTCACAAGTTGTATCTTTTCATTGCCAGGTAATACTCATAGCACAGTAGGGCTAAAGGATGCTCCACAGTTTGAGGGCATTCGATGGAATCTTTGCAGTGATTACTTTAAGTGATGACATTTAAGTGGTATGAAGTGGACATCTGAATCTTTGGATTTTGGAATGAAAACTGTTGTGGGAAGATATTTTCAATGGCACAAATGGGAACCAGTTAGCCACTTTCCTTTTTGACCAACCTTATTTGTATTGCCTAAAATGAAACAATTCAAGTCATCTTGACACCCATAACATCTTTTTAGAGATTAGGTAGCTTTTCACTTTATGATACTACCCTCTGAGTAGGGGAGCCCACAACTGGAGATGGCGCCCCAGATGTGGCCTCACCAGTACTAAGTAGGGAGGAAGAACCACTTCCCTCCATCCCCTGGCAATACCCTTCCTAATGCACTGCTGGCTGATGTTCAATTTGACATCCACCAGGACCTCCAGGGCCTTCTCTGCAAAGCTGCTTTCCAGCTGGTTGGACCTCAGCCTGTGCCAGTGCCTACAGTTATTCCTGCCCAGGAGCAGGACTTTGCATTTCCCTTTGTTGAACTGCATGAGATTCCTGTCAACCCATTTCTCCAGTATATTGATGCCCTTGTGAATAGCAGCACAGCCTTCTGGTGTATCAACCACTCCAACAAATTTTGTATCACCCACAAACTTGCTGACAGTGCACTCTGTCCCATCATCCAGATTGTTGAACACTGTTGGCCTCAGTATTGACCAGTGGGGTACACCATTGGCCTCCATCATGCTGCAATTGAGCTAGATTTCAGTCCACCTCACTGCCCACTTACCTAACCTGTACTTCATCAGTTTGTCTATGAGAATGATGAGGGAGGCAGTGGCAAAAGCCTTGCTAAATTCAAGATAAACAGTATCGACTGCTCTCCCCTCATGCACCAAACCAGTCATCTCATTGCAGAAGGCTGTCAGGTTGGTGAAACAGATTTCCTCTTTATAAATCAATGCAGATTACTCCCAATCACCTTCTTGTCTTTCATATCTTTGGAAATGGTTTCTATTCAGCAGAGACTTTTTTTTTTTCTTTATAATATTGATGAGGCATTTCATTCACCTCAACAGGTTTTATGGATTAAAAATAATCTGATATTAATACTGGTACATCACTGGGAACAACAAATAGTAAGGACAAGTTGTGAAATATTCCTGGTTCAGAACTTCAAAGGTAGGGCAGAAATCTAGGCCAGGATAAATTATAATTCTCTTAATTAACAGACCTATAATGGAAATGCAAATTCTGAGAGAAATTATAAAAGGAAGTATAGATCCTAATTACAGCTTATCAGAAAAATATTTTTTAAATGTTGAAGTCATTTCCGTTTTGCAAGATTGAGAATGATCATAGTCTGTTCACAGAAAAACCTTTCCCACAATCTTCCAAAAGTTTTTTTGCCTTGGTTTGGTTTTACGTTTAACAGAATAAATTTTTGCTAGTGAATTCATTAAAAAAATCAGTAAAATTACAGTTTCTCTAATAAATCATTAAAAGGTGTAAATCTGAACAATGAACAAACTTTTAAAAAAAAAAAGTTCTGTTCTGGTGAACAATTTTGTGTTGACTCCCTTTACACAGCTCTTCATAACATTAAAACAGGGTAAGGCCTGGGGCTTTATTTTTTCTTAAAAAGTGATGGAAATCAGATCCTGGAAGTGTCGGTTCTGCATTAGGAACACATTGGTTGTGATCAACAGGAGGAGGAGGCTCCAGCCGACGGTGATGTTGCTATGGCAATACTGAGCATCAGATTAGAACAGCTGTAAAGAGAGACATGCTGTGTGCTCCCCGAGTCCCTACTTTGCTCTTTCTTTTGTTGTTTTTTTTTTAATTAAAATAGCAATATAGATTGTTTGCACTGACCATGTATAATAATGATATGTGAAAGAATATACCCATTAGACAGCAGAAGCTACCATCCAGGCAAAAACCTAGTGCCAATTAAAAAGAAAAAGGCATTTTGTAAGCGTCATGTATCACATGACCCTCATGTCAAGACAGCCAAAAATTGAATGAAACCTCTCTGCAGTTATATTAGCATATTAATATTCACCACAGGTGTTTAGGGTTTTTAAACTTTCCTTTGAACCCATTGTCAGAAGCAGGCACATACCATTTGCAGCACTGACCTGAAGTGGTGTCTAACCTTCTAAAAGAAGGTTAACATAAGCCTACAATGGAAACCTCCCAACTAATTTAGAGCATCCTAAAAGGGAGAATTTGCAGAACAGTAATTAATAAATGAAACATAGAAACTTCATTTCCATTGTGTGTTGGATTTTTCACCTTAAAAACTACATTTAGTGTCTTTCACTTATCTACTCCTCTTCCTTTAAGGCTGCTTATGTTTAGCATTAATGTATGGTAGGGACACAAATCAATTATAAAATTGCCTGTCTGCATGTATATACATAAATACACATGCACACACACACACTCCCTGCCTTTTTCCTCTAAAAAAAGAACACAACATTTTAAGAGGTTGCATGTAGCAGAGATGCACGTACTGCAGGAATCAGGGAATCCAGAGAAGGTTCATCATTGTTTGAGTCCTGTGCAGCCGGTCTCTGTCCTCTTGGTAAGTCAGGGTCTGGCTGGCACATTGGCAGTGTTTTTCAAATTCCATGCACTCTTTTGATACTTAAGCACTGTGACTGAATAGCTTTTACTTAGCAGGTTTCCTCAATAAAGCACCAATCAAGCTGAAAGAAATTGTTTAATCCATGACTTGGTCTAAGGCCAGGTCAAGTTGGTCTCATTTATCATCTTTTTAAGGTGGAGCTTTTAAATATGGACAGATGATACAGCTCTAAGTGTTGGAACCCATATGGAGAAGGTATGGCTCCATTACTATTAACAAGTCGTTGTTAATACCTCTTTGCCAAAGTAGCAGAACACAGTGCCTGGTCAAACATAAAAGCCTTTGAAGATTCTTATGGGAATTCAGTTAGACTTTCACTGTGTAAATGCACAATTTGTTTCTACTATATAGACCTTGAAATGAGGTAGATCCCAAAGGCTATAGCAAAACATCTGCAAGATCCTGTATGGGTCAAATATTCTACTGATGTGATTTTCTCTTTGAAAATTGGTTTACAGATGGTTAGCAAGGTGTTCACAGTGTTCAGTTTTATTATTTCATTGTTGACATTTGCGTCCAGTGCTCTAAAAATAACCTTGTGACTTCAATACAATAATTACTGCCTAAAGGAAACATTATTCAGTTACATGAGGAAATTAAAGCGAGTCATTTCATTTCTTTTATTACCATTTATTAACTTCTCTCCATATGTAAAGCGTCAGAGAATTTAGAGGGGAGTTTCAGAAGAATTACTTTTTATGAAGCCCAATCCTGCTACTTTTACTTGCAGGCTTGGCATCAGCCAGATTTATCAGCCAGATTCTGCAGAACAATGCTTTGTCCTGGTGTGTATAACCATCAGATTCTGGCTCTTCATCAATACAGCTAGCCCAGGGAGAGCAGCGCCACTTAAACAGTGATCATCAGGGGAAGAAGCAGCTAATTTAAGAGCGCTTATACTAGAAAACAAGCACTATGGATATGGACATGGACATTCTCTACAGACAAGATGATCAGAAAATGGTAGGTTCAAAAGAAATATTCTTTTTCTCCATGATGAGAAGGGGAACAGTTTCTTAAGTTGTTGTTGTTTACTATCGAGAAAACTTTGAAAGAGTGAAGGTGCTCATCTTGGGAATTGCCATATTTCATTAAAAGAAAAATAATCAGGGCAATTGGGCTACATTTCTAATCTCTGCTTAATACCAGGAGTTGATCTAAGTTTGAGCATCCTTATAAGGTCTCAATTTATCTTGTAACAGCAACACTGGTCTCTCAAAAGTGCAAAGGTAGACAATAAGTTAGATGTGTTCTGTGGCGAACAGCCAAGAAAATCCAGTGCTAAATCTCAGTAAAACTAATAAATCTGAACAGTTAATACACCGATCACAATCATAATCAGCTGTCAGGCAAAAAAATACAATTCATTAAACAAAAATTATTTATTTATTTCTGATTGTTTTAGCTGTATATATCTGTTTTAGACACACGGAAAACTGGACAATGAGAAAGACTGGCTTTTCTCTTCTTATTTCCCTTGTTTATTAAAAATATGCTTGAGAAATAAAACCTGAGGAGAGAGGGGAGAAGAAAATATATTATGCCTCAAAGGAAAGAGAAATTTGCTGGTTACAACAGAAAAAAAAAGTATTATAGTTTTCCATGTGGAAACAATACAGCTACAGCCAGCACACCAACCCTGATTTCAGCTCAGCATCATCTGTTGTGTATGAACTACTCATGTAACACAAGAGATTGCGAGGCTAACTTCAGTGTCAGCCTGAAGGGTTGCCTTTACCGTGCCTTTGTTTGGAAAAGGTGACACTAAAGTTTTTGGAGGGTTTTTTGTAAAGCTTAGTTAAATCATCATTTGAAAAATATAAACAAATAGAAATGTGCCTTTATATCAGATAAAGGTAATTTGGGCCTAACAGACATCTATCTGCCCTTTTCCAGGCAACACAGGAACACTGCAAAGCAAATGTGATTCGGGGTAGGAGAAACAGCACCAGGATTTTTGTGTTTGCCTGCAACACTTCAGTTGCTATTAGTTGTAAATCAGTCCAGTCTGTACATTTCTGCTGGCCTTGGCTTAGGCTCATCCCACCTCAGTTAGGAGCACACCTGTGGTTACTCACTTCATAGCTGATGTAAGGACACAAACAGCTCCAAAGGGCAAGTCTAACTGCAGAGGAAAGGAGCCTGATTTAATCGCCTAGCTGAGGTGTCTGAGCTTAATCAGGATAAATTAAGGGAATCTGATTAATTTTGTTGTGTTTCTGAGGGAAGAAGAGTTCTGTGCTGTTTGTATTATGGTGAAATTGTTTTACAGTACCTGCGGGTCCCTCAAACTGTGCCAGAATGGTGCCATCTTTGGGGGAGCAAAATCAGAGCTTCACATGATACCTCATAATTTTACTTGAAACTGGATAGCTACTTGGAGCAAATATAAAAAAATACTGCAAAAGTGCATGCATGGCAGCATACTTAGCATTTTAATAATAATGGCTCACTGCAGTACTATTTCTAATTCTTTTTTACATTTGTTTTATCATGAAAATGGATTAATGGTCCATTTTATGATTTTCCAACACTATTTGTTGCAAGGCTCAGGCATTCTGCTCAGATGGTTAACTTCTCTTCTGTGAGCTTTACAAGTGTGATCCAGTTTGCTCTTTTCAGTCTGCTGCATGTTGAATATTTATCTGTGTTTTTCTTCAGTTCACCTCCAGGTTTCTGATTCTTGTGATTCATGACAAAGACTTTACTCACACTGGAAAGGACAGCCACCTCAGTCTCATTGTTTGCACAATCAAAAGATCATAATCCAGCTGCAATAAATCTCAGCTCTGATGAGAAATAATTTGGCATTGCCTAAACATGACATGAATACATTACAAAAAAGTCTGTCTTAGTTTCTAGCTTGCAGCTTGAAGCTAAGAGCAGTGGATGAGATCCAAAGACTACAGAGTACTTTTTGGTCTTGGTCTTTGAAGTTTACTAAGACTTTCTCAAACTGCATTTTATAAGCCCACTATATATTTTTCCTTGTAAAGCCCACGTATTTTCTTGTAATTTTTTTCCCTCCCTATCCAGTTGAAACCAGTATATTCATAGTACGATCAAAGTGCAAATGTTGACATTTACACTGCTGGACATTTAAATAAAATTCTTATATAAGTATCTATTAGGCAAGATTTACTTCATGCCATTTTCAATCAACTACATAGGCAAGCAGTATATATAGAAAAATAAATCCCCTATTCATACTTATACAAATATTTCATGTACACTTTGTTTATTCATTGGAAGAAACTGAGCATATCTTCCGCAGTTTTACCACAGGTCATCTGAAGGGCAGTATCAGGATTCCTGTGATCCATGCAGGCCTCCCAAGGGGGCAAAGAACAAGACCTGTTTGATCCAGCACCTGCTGTGAAACCATCACTTGGATACTTTTTTGTAAATTTTTGCCAGACTGTGAATAGTATAAATATGTAAGAAAGAGCAACAGGAAAATCAGCTGGATATTGACAAAAATGCCATTAGGAGCCACTGATCAATCATTTCAGGCTACTTTTTTTTTTCTGCTGGGTTTGCAGCTTCAGCAAGGTCAGCAATTGGCATCAGTATTAGCAGACCAAGGCCACCACACAGTTTTTAGCTACACGTTACCACATTGTGCTTTTGCTACAGTCCAGAGGGAATGTGCACAAAATGCAAAATATGGCAGTTGGCATTTTTATGTGGTACGTATGACTGGCAGGCAGTTTGGAGACTATTTGATGAGCATTCAGAACACCCTGATAGGGTTTAGCTATACAGCTTCTAGGAATCATCAGATTCTAATTCCACAGAAAAACTTCAGCAAAAATACTCTTAATTGCCGGATAAATTCTTGGAGGGTTGTTTTGTTTTCTTTTAAGCTTAGGTCCTCTGGAACTTGACAAAAAGACCTTAGGGAATGGATTTGAGTAATGATTTTCTGAAGCTATTAAACTTAACAATGACTTCAAAGATTTAGCATCTGTTTTTTAAATGTTTGCATGAGGCTGACAGTTGGTATACAATGTTTCACCCCATTGCAGTTGGCAACTACCACAATATTAAATGTTACATAAAATACAAACTTCGCCTGAAACCAGGGTTCTGATCAGGAAGACGACTATGAAATATGGCATCTTCGTGTCCATCAGCTGCAGGTGAGGGTTTAAAATATGCTTGACTTACAGACACAGGTACCTTTATGTCCTTAATCATTAGTTAGCACCAGAAAAGGGCAATGCAGCGAGGGCAGAGTTTCACTCCCTTCTGGCTCACGTATCAGGAGCTGTTAGCAAAATTCCAGCTGCATAGTGGGGATGTGTGAGTCCAAAACAAACAAGATGTTTTTCAGATGCTAGACTGTATTTAAAACTCTGACACTTGGAAAAATTTATTTTATTACTGTAAATTGAGCAAGTTTAATTAATATCAGCTCACTGACAAACAAGTATGCTGGTTTAATGGTTGGTTTTCACACTGTGCAACAAATCCTGACACACAAGCCTTTATAGGATTCGAAGGCCCAGACAGCAGAGCTAATGTGGTTCCATTTTGCAGCTGGGTGAAGGGTGAGAGAAATCTGTGCAGCCCCCTCCCCTTTATGGACAAGTTCCTCCATTTCATTTCACAAGCCTAAAGCGTGGCCAGGGGCTCTGAACTTCACCAGCCGCATGGAAACATTTCCTTTTGGAAGAAACTTACATCATCTATTGCTAGACATGTCCTGGGTCTCCATAGGTAGTGTGGAAAGTGAATAATTTACCATTCCTAAAAGTCAGATTATCTCCTATTTAACAGTTCACCCTCAGCACCATCTACACCACCTGTGAGTTAGCTCCACTATTTGGCTCTTAACTATACAGGCTCTAGTTGCATCAGTAATTTTATCTAACAAAAGCCACACAGGAAGAAAACAAATGAAATGCTGATTTTTTTAATCCCACTGACCACAAAATGCAGTGGCACTGCTTTGTCACTGGTTTGCTAACTCATTGCTACCTTCTGCATAGGTAGCCAGTGTTTATGATCAAGATGTCAAACAAACGCTTTTATGCATTACTGTAAACTGTAAAGTAGGGCACAGTCTGGGCACTGTATTGGAATGTAAGTGTATAAGTTCTTGGGAATGGAAACAAGTGAAATTTCAAATCTTTAAGACAGTTGTTCCAACTTCTCACTGTTCCTCTCCTAATTTATTTAGTTCAGAGGAAAACAAGGGAATAGCTTTTAATGACTTGCCTTTCATATCTCTTTATTTGAAAGAAAGGCAGTAAAGAAGGAGGTATTTCTTAACTTTGAGAAGCCATGGCACAAATAAGGTGGGGCTACTCCCCCTCTCCCTTCTTTAAAACAGTTTATTGAAACTAAAGAGTGGAAAGAGGAATCCTACTGGAAGAAAGTCTGTTTATGCAGAGTTCATGGAAGAAAGTGTTCCAGAACATTAATTTATTTTAAAATATTGCCCTTTAATACTGCCAAGATTAATGAAATCAGCTGTCATCTGCAGAGGAAGTGCCGTTTTACAAGCCAAAGCTGTTATGAATTATGTGCAGGATTTTTTCAAGATTTCAGAAAATTTTGGTAGAAACCATGTGTATAATATGCTTATTTGTTACAATTCTCCATTATTTAGGTGCTAGTTTTTCCAGCACCCTATTTGGCTATGGATAAACAACTGCCTTCACAGACTGGAAGGTGTCCAAGAAATACTGAGATAAATAAGATGCATTTTCTGTAGGGATTTAGGGTGATAAGATAAGCTGAGATCTGCCTCAAAGACAGATCTGAACATAAATGCAGAGTAGAACTGTGGGAAATCATCAACTCCGCCTGCAAAATCAGTTCTCAGCTTCTTTCATGGCGTAAAATGTTCACTGTATCTTTCTATAGCATGAAAACTTTTATCAGTTTTGACATCAGGTTTCTTGTACTCCCTGAGTATTAGTGAGCATTAGTGAAAGATTTCACCAGGGCTCATTTCTTTTGTTGAGGTCATAACCTATTTCTTCTTATTCTGTCATTGATCGAGCTACCCAACATCCTCTGGAAGGTCATAAGTAATTTTTACTTTGTAGTTTCTCAGAGGGAAATTCTGATCTTTTTTTTGTTTTGAGTCAGTTAAAAAAAAATGCAGATCACTCACTCATACTTGTTATACAGAGGGCTATATATTTAGCTGTTATAAAGCAATACAAATCTAACTACCTTCCAATAGCTATATACACTTATACTTTCTGAGAATTTGGGGCTGTAATTCCCTTGCATAATACTAACAACATTATTACTACCCGGCATTTCCACTCTTATGACAATATATGTTCTGTGAGAAGTACAAGATTGTAGTATACAATTTGCCATAGCTAGTACAATTCCATTGACTTCCACATAATTCTGCCATCTATAACCTAGATACTCCTTTTTTTTCTATACTGAAACAGAAGGCTATAAGGGTCTGTGTAGAATTACCATGGTTGTAGGTCTTATCCTTTACAGATGAGAAGTGAGCAACTTATTGTTGGTCCTTCTAGAGCTTGACAGTATCTGCTGACCATTGGAAGACCTACACAAAAGGAAGTTAATAACTTCTGGAAGTGACACTCACTTTTCTTTTGGCTACTAGCAAAAGGCCGTAATAGCATTGTCTCCTTTGAAATAACACTTTTTTTTTTTTAGGATGTTCTAGACAGGTTCTGGCCCTCACTGCTGCCAGTAGATCACAGCCTGGCCTCAAAGATCTGCTCAACACCCAGTTTGGATCCTACAGAGGGAAGGATTGAAGTCCATCATTCAGATGGAGGAAAGCACATTTTATGTTAGACCTATGTAAACTCAGCAGTTCTCTGACTGTACTATTGAGTTTAGCTTTCTCATTGGTGCAATTACTTTAAAATCTCTCTTAAAGACGTTTCAGCCTTGTCTTCTGCCCCTGCTCCCTTCATTGCTTCCTTCACCCTCTAATCCCATTCTCCAACCACATACTTTTGTGAGGTATCAGGCAGGCCAACCTAACCACACACTTTTGGTCTTACACTGGAACTTTCATTTGTTAACTTAAAATTTATATTTCATAACTAATTAGTTTTGCACTCTTGTGCCAAAGAGTTTATAGTCTGGACAACAGCTAGGTACCATGATTTCTAGCTTTCAACCTGCAGAAACCAGTCACAATAATTAGATGCATAATTCACTTCCCTGTGTAAATTTGTGTTTCACCAGGCTGCCTTCATGCTAGTAAATATTTATTTAACATAAAGTTTTCTCTTTTTTGTGATCATGTGTTTCAAAGTAGTGAGCGAGAGAGCAGAACATATATTTCATCAGGAAATCACGAGAGTTATGCACAGACTGATCCCTGCTTTGAAATTTTACCCTTGAGTACACAAAAGTCATTGGAAAGGAAAAAGCAGATATGTGAAACACAACTGTTGCTTCAGGTAGAATGTAAGTGGACTTCAATCCCTAGGGAAGCTGCATCTAGGAAAGAGATAAAGTAGTTACTCCCTCAACACTAAACAAAGTTCAAGGGTAGTTCACAAGCAACCGCAATTAGAAAAGTTAAAATTCTTCTTGGCAATGAAAAAAGGGGGCAAAGAGAGAAATCATTCCTAAATATGGACTCAGGGTATCATTTGGGTGATCAGTTTTTATCAGGGATCCCAGAAAGACTAGAGTCAGGAATTCACTCAGGTGAATTTCTGTTCATCACAAGGGGATTTTGCATGATGAGACAGAGGAGCACACATGCAGCTCTGTCAGTACCCTACTCACTTGCACAGATGTGCAGGGAGGTAGGAAGGGTGGAGCATACACCTAAGTATGGTGTCAATCTTGGGACAGACTGAACTAGTAGAGAAAGGCCTTCCCAGTGGAAAAGTACCCGCCATGGTAATGGGCTAGGAACATCACTCTACTATTCAACTTTTGCCATGTTCTGGGCTACAGTAAAGACTGTGGGGGAAGAGTAAAGGGGATGTGTTAGTCCCAGTTGTTTCAGCTGGTCTGAGCTAGGGTGAGTATAAAATGAAGCAGTAAGATGCCCTGGCAAGCCCTGTACTGTACTCTCCATGGAAATAGCCTCATATCAAGGCACATTTAGGTGTTACACCTAAATTAATAGGTGTACAATTAGATGAGCAGACAGCAGATTTCGATTAACTTTTGGACAGTGGATTTGAATTAATTTTATCTAAGGACAACATTCTCTGAAATTATTGGTGAGGTTAGGAAAAAGAAATGGATTGATTTTCATTAGAGCCCTGTGAGCTGTGTTGCTTCTCTACTTTCCAAATACTGCTTTAAAAAAATTAATTAAAACCCAACAGCTTATAGAGTTTTATACTGATTATATATCCCACATCGCTTTTTTCAGGTGATAAGGTACAGGCTCCTGCATCCTGGCAAAACTCCAGGATGGATAATTGCATTGCCTTGCCAAGTTTTAATTGAATGAGGTGTTCTTCTTAACTTCGTCTCCTAAATTACTGTGCATTGTTGTGCATTGTTAATTACTGACCACACATCTCCAGAGGAGGCTGACTTGCAGAGGTACCATATTGCTGTAGTATAATCCAGAAAAGAACTAAAGCTAAAGCCCTCAAATATGTCTGGAAGAAATATGTTGGCAGGGCAGGACTGATGTAGTGCCCTGTCATCCAAGCTTCACTTCTCCCTTTTCTTCAAGCATTTAAAATAATTATCAGCATAGACTGATGACAGAGCCCTTCCATTTTTTTGTGTATGTTCTAAGTGAAGAAATAACAGACTAGGGTATAATTCCCCAGCTTCTCAGTGGTCTGTTGACGTTGTGGTGATTTGGAGGCATTTCTGTTAAGATCTCCAACAGGCTAATTGGAGACATCTCAGAATATTCTTGCTGGGGTTGGAGGGGGATCTGTTTGGTTTTGTTTTCCAGAGAAAAGTTAGTTTGTTCTAACCAAAACTGTTTGTGAAACAGGAGCATAAATCTTTTGCCCCAAACCATTTTAGGATAGATGCCAAAAATATTCTTTTTCAATATTTCAAATTAGGAAGTTAGGCAAAGACGAGGAGAGAAGAAACAAAGTCCAAGCAATTTTGTATTTTAAAATTTTGGAAAAAAAATAGACTGAAGAAAGCAGAAATCAAAATAAAGCACTTCTAAAACATCTATGGAAACTTGTGTAATCTAAGCAATTTTTTTGGCTTGATTGTTCAACACAGAAGATTTTAATTTCAGCTTTTTTACCGATACAGTATACGGGGAAATTATCACAAATATGAAAAATACTGAGAAATTGGGAAAGCTATATCTTTTCTACCTACAAAAACAAAATTATTTTATTTTTATATGACCATATTTATTTCAAGCTATGTCCAGAGTTAAAGCTAAGGGATATCACTTATTTGTAAATCTATACATGTATATATAGTTAATGTGTATGTAGAAAACACTTGTGTAGAAATTTAAATATTTTATATGTATATTTGTACAAGTAACAAGACAATTTTTCTGTGCAGTAACTATTGCTGTTAACCAGTGTGACAGTTTAGTCTGAGTACCCAACCCAGCTAACTTATACTTATCAAGTTAGGGAGTTCAACACCCCTTCCCAACGGACATATGAAGAGGGAATAATAAGAAGCAGGCAGTCCCCATGTGAGGCAATAGGATGTCCCTCAAGCTGCTGAGATCCTTAATATTAAAACTACACAGATTTTGAATGAAAAATGTTGTATACCCTCTAGTTTTAATACTTTACAGGGCCTTCTTTCCTACTCCAGAACTCTGAGGTTGGGCTTATGCTAAAGAGGACACGGTAAACCAAGAGTGAAATATCAAGTCCTGACCAGTCAGGGGGCAGACAAGGTTTATCTTTTGTAGTTTGCATGGTTTAAGGCATATTCTTTGAGCAGCATTCAGTACTTTAGGCATTGTGCCATAACACCCCTACCTCTTCTCTGGAAACAAGGGAAGACAGTAAATGCCTACAGCAGAGTTAAAACCAGGGTTGCTAAAGCATAAACAGGTAAAGAAGAGGGAAGAAATTGCTCCTGAAGAGCAGCTGCTATTAGAAAATTATGGCCACATGCATATTCTCCAGGAAGTTGTGAAACGTGCTTCAGGTTGTTGAAGAGTTCATCTACTTTTTATTCCCCGTTCCCTAAGAAAAAAAAAAATACAATAAATTTCTTGAGCAGAATGATTTTAAATGTTTGAGGAATCTCCCTTCAGTATCCCAAACAGTTGTTTTATTGGCAACTGAAGCCCCTTTTTCATTACTCTTCAAAGATCCCTCCATTTCAATTCTACTTGTTCACATTCTGCTTCAAATGATACCCCACTGAGCTGACCACATGCAGGACTGTGTTCCAAGACCTCTTTTTTTAATAAAAATTCTCTTTCAGTGTCTCCACACCATGAAACAAATCACATAGCTTCATAAGCCATCAGACAATCCTTTCAGTTTCTCGTGCAGGCGAACTGAGCCTTTTTCATCTGATTAATTCACCAAGCAAGCTGATCTGGGAAGCATAAAAAGCTTCTGAGGCAGGAGAAGAATCAGCAGCTCATATTTCATAATGGCATCACTAATGCCCCAAATTAAGTGCTGAGGCTGTTTTGCTTGGCAATATCATTTCATGTTAATTTTGGATGGGACCGAAAATGAAGTTGTAATCTCTCTCTGTCACGCTGCGACTATTTCCTTGACCATCTTAAGTGCTGCATTTTATGAGGATGTAGCTGTAACTGCTGGGTATGGAAACCACTATACAAGTGAAACCTCCTTGAGTTCCTGCACCAAAGAGTTTACAGTTTCATGCATTCATTCCTCAGAGAGGGCACCCTTGGAGAGCATGGCTGGCTCCACATAGGAGCTGGCCAAGAGGACCCAGAAAGGAGTAACTTGCAGGCCTGGAGCAAGGCAAGCCTCATATTCAATTAATTTGACCTCAGGCTCTGAGGGAAAACAAACCCTCTGAATGAGTTGCAAGCACAGGTCTTGCATGCTACACTGGTAGTGCTGCACCAGCTCGCCTCTCCTGACTAGTAATTAGCAGCTCTGTCCAATTTGTTGGAGGAAAGACTTTAAGAGAAGTTTGATTCTTTGAAAAGCAAAAGTGGCTCTTTTTTCTCACACTGTGTATTGCTTTAGCAGTTCTGGTTGCCTTTTAGTAATTTTTAATGTTTTTCTTTTTTGAAAATTCAGGCTGTGGTTTTTAATGACCATGTACTACTCAATGCGAACAATTAGTATTACTGGTCAACATGTCAGTATGTCTGTTCTAGGGTTCTAAAATGAGGCACCTAACTTTATACATAAGAATTCTTATATTTTCATTAATTTGCAAAGATAACGAACTAGTTAGTCGTACAATTTTTAGACCATTTACTCAGGTTTGCTGAATCTTGTCTTGTTTGAGGGCCATAGTCAAACAATACTGATATTTATAAAAATGTGTAATTTTTAATACAGAAATATTTTTATTGGTCTTGGTTTTCACAGAAGAGTGGTTTTTGCTCCCTCAGAGCCTGTCCCCTTGTCAGCTTCAATTTATCTCAACCAAAATGATCATGTTCCCAGCTATGAACTCTACATTTATTTCATAGACCCATAAAAGGTCAGGACCTTAGATTTTTTTTTAATCTATGCCATTGTGATTTTAAAAGAGCCTAAAGGATCAACAAGACCAAATTAAAAGAAGAGAACATAATTGTGTGTTCATTCACTTCAGATCTTTAGATACTGCAGTTCTAATTTAAAATAAGCACACGTTGGTAAGCAAGTCAAGCACAGAACTGTACACGGTATCATTTTTATTAAGGTTAGCCACTTCAGAGTTCATTTTTACCTTCATTAAAATATTTTAATCTATGTCTTTAAGTATATAAAACATCAAAGTTTCATTCTACCACTACCATCTCAGAAAGAGATCAACTCTCAGTAAGACCCTTGCCATTTTCTTTGATCTTGTACAGACCTGGGGATTTTAAGCCTGGTGTTGACTCTTTAAAGAATTTTAGAACTAATTGCTTAATGTTTTTATTGTGTTCTCTTCTCTAATTTAATGTGATGTTTTATGAAATTGTTAGAGATTGCAATCTCTGCATTATATTTTTGCTGTTACTGGTGACATATTTCTAGTGAAATTTCAAGCTAAAGGGAATAATTTATAATGTTCCTTATTTTGTTGATAAGAACTTCTTTCTGGTGATCCTCTGTTACTCTGTCTGGGCTATAATTTTTCTTCTGCACACGTAGAATCTTGCAATGAAATACATAGTCTATTTTTGTCTACTTATATTCAGTGGATATTTTGAGTCTGTGGTTTAATTCAGTGTAAATTACTTCATATCTGAACCAGAAGAATATATCTACTGCTTTTAAACCACCTAAAATGCTGTGGAGCATTTAATGCCTAGGGATAAATCTGGATTCTGATGAAGGCAGTAGCAAGTTCCTATCAACCTTAACAGAATCAAAGTTTCCCTGAAGTGCTCAAGTACCAGAAGGACTTGCCCAAAGCAGCCTTTCATGTAGACTATTTAGACACACCACTTTTCCTGTCCATGCAAAAAAATTCCCCTCTTGCTGACAATCATGACTGAACCCACTTTATCTCCTTACCACTATACAAGAAATTCAGGCCAGCTCAACTGAGTGTAAAGGTTCCAATGGATAATTTGTGCCAATAGTGGTTTTCACCAGATCCTAGCCACAGTTTACAGTGGGATTATCATCTCACTGATTTACACTTCCTTAGAAACTGCTGTTTCTTGGAAAGAGACTTCACTGAAAACAGCTAGTCTAGTTCCACTCTGCTAAAACTAAAGGGACCTGTTCATACATGATGGCTAATTGTAATGCATTAATATGTGAAGAGGTAAGACCTGATCTATGCAAGTGTCTAATTCCAAATCAATTTTATCTAGGGAGAGTGGAGAGGAGGGAAAACTTCATTCAAGCTGAGATGAATGAAGGGGAACAGAAAGCATAAGTGAAATTTGTGCTCTGCAGGACAGACCAACCTCAGCAGATGGGTGCATTCTGCACTTTCCTATGAAGTCTTCAAAATATAAGCTTCAAACACGCAGCCCGCAATAACCTTCACTCTCGGTGACAAAAATCACAAATACACATGGCAAGAGTGGCAGCTGAGAGAAACTTTTTGCCAGGAGCCAATTAATATAGCATTCTTGGGGTTTGCTGTTATCAGAATAAATAGAAACAGATGAGGATCCAAGACCAGACTGTAAATCTAACAAGCAGAAGGCACACTCGAGTAAATTGAGGGGAATGATACAATTTCTGCTCTTTCAACTCAGTGCTTCCTCTGCTCTTCAGTCACTTTGTCTTTGGCTCTAATCTTACCAACTAACATTAGTAATCTGGAGTTTCAACTACAAGGTTCTGCATCATTTCATGTACCTTGACAATTTTTGGGTACCTTTCATGCACAAATTTCTGATGGCTCAAAGCACATAGCTAATTCAAATAACAAAATCTTTGAGCTTTAGTTGACCTTGTCACAGTATGTTTTCTGCCTGGATCTGAATTTTCATTGATGGAATTAAAGAAATGAAACCAGATTTGTGTGCTAATCCAGTCTTATTTTCATTTTATGAAGGGCATGTAGGAAGTTGCTGCTGATGAGTAAATAAAAGTAGCATGCCAAGTAAATATTATTAATTTGTAGTCACACATGTACTAGTGGGTGCATCTGTGGGTTTCAAACCTCATCCAGATGGAAAAACATCTGGAATTAAAAAAATATCAGGCAAATAGTGCAATATCCGAAAGTCTGATTATGGGGGTTTTTTCCTGGGTCCGATAGTTCTGTAAAAATTGTAAGGAAAAAGACAGGAATGGAAATCAATGTATATGTATTGGATTGTGCATGTGTTACATCAGGTTGTATGCATACTTTTTAGAAATCAACTTCAAGTTTAAAGATGCTAATATTACCTGCCTGGACTCTGAACAACAGGTTTATTAGTGTAATATTTTATTTCCATTTAAGTTCCACTCCTGTTTTGGCATGCTTGTCTTGTTCCTACATAGGAAGAATTTTTGAAATACTGAATTTTGACTACAAGTGGCTATTCATGCTTCTCAGGCTTTCTAGTGAGCAAAATAGACATGTTTAGTGTTTTTATTTTATCTTCTATACGTGGCAGACCATACACTACACCAAATGCTCTCACATGGGGTCCACAATCATTTACTTACTATTAAGGCATGGTTAATAAAATGTCAACAATTCTAATCATAGTTATCTTTAACAAATTGCATGATTAATACATCAGTGTTTATTACCTGATGTCAGAGAAAGTGGTCATCTACTAGATCAGTCTTTACACTAAAAACATTTAAAGTTAAATGTCATTCCAAACCACTGTGATTTTTAGGTCTGTACTCACAGTTCTACATAAATGCCTCATAACAAGAAATTAGACATTAGACAATTTCCTGTGACTTCACATCATCAAAATGGGGGGTTGTACATACAGCTTTTGCAGGCTTCAGTTTTCTACTGGTTTTCTTTCCATGCAGTTAAACCAAAATTATCCAAGAAATAAGGTCCTCAGTGTGAAAAAACCTTTCTCTTCCTTACTGAAATTTCAGCACTTGATTTTTTTTCTTTTTATAAATATTTATTGTTAAATACTTTTTGAAAAATAGTTATGTACTTGTTGGATCTTTCCATAAGACTAACCCAAACTATTTGCATGGAAAAGCTATAAACCATTTCCAATAAAAGTAGATATTTTTTACTAAGTATTTTTTGTATGTTACACTATTTCACAGATTTGATGTTACCAAAACATTGTATTTCACAGCTGTTACTTAGCCACCATGAATTACTGCTTTAAAAAAAAAAAGGAAAACATTAAAAGATTTTTAATTAAGAAAATTCATGACAGCATTGAGTTCCTCCAGCATTTAGTGCAACATCCTTTACTTTTTATTTTAAAAGCTTAATTGAGAGCTATAAAAAATTCCCAGTTAAGAATTTAGAACTCCTCAGTTGTTACATGAGAACATTAAAATACATTCCTAGCAAAAGATTTCCCACCATAAAATAGCAAGCTCAGAGACAAAAAAAAGACACCTCACACAAGAACTAGCAGCTATAGAGCTTGCATGGCTGAAGAAAATGGTTTTGCTTGTTGGTGAGCTGTTGACGATACCTACAAAGTACATATTCTCAGAAATCCCAGATTCTGAGTGAACAGGGAGAGGAGCAGCATCCATTTCTAGGAAGAGGGTTCTGTTAGAGGAGGCGGGGTAGCACACTTCTCACACTTGAACGGGAATGCTGGAATCGGCATTTATTATGAATGTTTCAACAGGCTAAAAAATATCTCATAGAACAAGCAAGCCTGATAAAAATAAATCCCTGCAGAGTCTCACTATCAACTGGTTTTTTTCTGTCAATCTGTTCCACACCTTGAAAATGTTTGGGCATGTGCTTGCTTTTAAGGATTTATATACCTGCACTTAATGCTTACAAACACGGGGACATTTCTGAAGACACAAAATGCGCTTACACGTTCTTTGAAAGTGAAGTTAGCTTCCCAGCGCACATTTGGTTCTTGGACATAATTTTTCAATAAATAGTCACAAGAGAGGTTTGGCTTTGTTTGATTTCCTAGCAAACACTGAACTCCATTATTTCAGCATTCCAGGTGGAAATAACAACAGACATACCTATATTTTCAAATGGTGCCTAATTTTGAGTATCCCAGCAAATGATCTGTCTTCTAAGATCAACTAGTATCAGTCCTGATTTTCAGAATACATCAGTCCTAACAACAGCAACAATAACATTGTTGACAGTATTAAAAACTACATTATGAATAAAGGCCAAACAAGAATATCCCACTGAACTCAGCGCACGTTTTAATATCTCAGAGAAGAACAGATCTAAATATCACTATTAGTGTATGAGATCAAATAGTTTATCTGCTTAAACTGTGCAGTTTAATCTGCCATAAAACCAGCAGAAAATTTAAAATACTTATTTTTTAATGGGAAACTTAAGTGTATGAAGCTATTTAAAAGAAAAGTATACTTTTCTAATGCTACTGATTCCAAAAGTACTTTACAATGACAACTCTCAAGTTATTTATATTTCCTAATTTCTAAATAAGAGAAAAGATTAAGTGATTCAGTGGAAATAGAACCGATTTTCTACCCAAAGCCACATAAACAGTATTTGGTTATAAAACTTTAACAGATCCATTTACGTACTAAATTATTTAAGCAAATGTAATGCTTCCAAATTGTATTGTTTTGCAAGGTTTCTCTTGGAACCTTTGCCATTTATCATACATGTACTTCTGTCTTTTTTCTACTCAGAAGCACAGCATGAAAAAACTTCATTTCACATTGAAACATCACTATGTGGAACAGTGTGATGAAATGAGACACAGGAGGAGAGTTTGTGTTATACTCTGGTAAACAGTTGGTCTACAGGAATGATAGCATTTTATGCTGTGACTGATATATCAATTGTGAGTCCTAAAATATGACTGAACTGAAAGCGGGAGTTCTGCCTATGATAAACTGCATGCATGTGAAAGATTACAGGTAACATGCCTAAGCCTGCTGGGAGGTCACAACCTAAATCTCATCTAGGACTTAATACAACAATGTAATAAATTCTATTAAAATTATATCTCAAGTACACTTAAAGATAACATTACTCTGCTAAATAGAGCAATACTAACAACTAAGGCCCTGAGCTTGTAGATAAGACCCTGACATTATTTACATGCTTTATGCGAATGAGCAGTTCCAATAAAGATCTATATTAAAAGTAAGTGTCTAAATGTTTGCAGGTTCAGTACAGGCAACTCTGTAGAGCACAGAAGGAAAATCCTGCCCATCTACCGCATGGGATTGCAAGAGCTTCATGCTATTAGTGTATTGACAAACACTGATCTGAAGTATTTCAGATTTTTTAAAAGCTAAAAACAAAAATGCTAAATATTATTTTAATAACTTTCTGGATGAAATGAGAAAGCGTGCTCAGGGTTATTTGAAAATGTGAATTTACTCATTTGATCCACTTAAGTACATTAATAATTTCCCAGGTGTTGTTCACATCACATAACCTCTGGCTTTCCACACCATCCCATGGAAACCACTGACACTACTTCAAAAGCCAAGAGTGTTTTGAGTGGACCTGATTCAATTATGTACATAAGTATGTGTTTAGGTCCTTTACAGAATAGGGAACAATTTATTGCTCTAAAGCATATAGCAGTAAGGATGACAAAAATCAATAGGATCACTGTATGTGTGACAAACTGAAGATGAGTGGGGAGAGAAATCTGGCATCATAACCTACACTTAAATGTAGAAACAACACACCAGTGTTTCCAAGTCTAAAATAGTCCATATTATAAAGGAGTGTTGTTTTTCATATGTAAGACTTGAACCCATTTGAAGCTGCTCTATTTCCTAATCTCATTTAAATAAAAGTGTTTCTCATCATGCATAAGCTGTGAAAAGATAGCTGGGGAAAAAAAAGAGTGTTGATTAGAAGGGACATTTCTGAAACACTGTCAGTTGAAACTTCCCTGTCTGAAATTCACTTCTTCCATAACCAGCTGTGTATTTGCCCACTGTGGCACTACTATAATCGGTGGAAATGTTACTCTTGACCCCACTGAACAGAAGATCAAGACCTAAAAGTGACCACAAGATTATCTGTTTCTCTCCTTAACAGTGATTTTAAAACATTTGAAATATATCACTGCTTCTTTAATGATTTTCACGTATGCACCACTTTACTTTTCTCAAAATAAGGAAAAATTTTAATCATCCTCTACAATGGAAAATGAAACCCACTTTAATTTCTAGAGCTTAATGAAAATGGTGCAAAGCGGGTTAGGAACATCACCAGATTTTTTTTAGAAATTTGTAAGATCAAATGTTTTCTGTTTAATAACAGTATTCTTTTGATTGTTAAAACAGTATCGGAGCAGCATTGAAACACGTATTTTATGTATATAAGCCTTAAAATAGTTTCATGTCTCAGGAGATGTCACTATAAGGAGTCTGGCCACTGACAGCAGGAGACTCAAAAGTAAGAGTTTTAATTAAATGATTAATTACCAATAAAAGTGAGAGGTGACGCAGGAGGAAGGATGCTAGCTAAATGCTGTACCACAGTAAGGAGAGAGACATGCTCCCCGGAGCTAAATGCCTGGGGGTTTACGGACACGCACTCAGTGTTTCAGCTACACAGGCAGGCACTGCTGACAGCAGCCCGCTTGAACTGACAATGAACAACTGTCCTGGATCGCGGGCACGTTAACGACCTCTGTCTAGCCAACGCAACAGCTCATACCACCACACAGCATAAGCAAAGCAGCCTCCTTGTCCGTAAACCTTTAAGATTGTTTGCGCCTTTGCTCTGTCTGAGTTTGTCCCCTGCTTATCCAGGCAGCTGAAACTGAGTTGCCTTCCCTGTTAGTTTGCATCCCCAAACAAGTACATATGGGACAAGGGATCGCTTTGGATCCTGTTAATTGATTGATGCTTCTGTAAAGTAGGCAGCTGGAGTGAGTCACCAATGAAATGAAGCTCAGGCTAGCAACAGCCAGACAGAACCACAGATGAGTGACCAACATCATTGCAGAGCAACATATGCAGGAGGTACAGCATTATAAACAGCCATGAATTAATCTTTAGTCTGTGAGTAATACACAGGGGTTTTTTAGATGACAGGACTAGCAAAAGCCACAATTTAGATGACCCTGTAGTAATGGAAATAAAGGAAAGCAATAGACCCCGAGCGAGGCAGGGACTCGGGCAGATCCTGTAATGCATGATCCTCCACCAGCAAAGACAGGCTGAACCTTCTGTGCCCAAGGTGAAGAAGAATGACCTTGCCAAAACATCACATTCCAAGCAACGAAAGGCTGCCTGCTGTCCTTCTGCATTGGGGCAGGAGGAGCACAGGTGCCAGGGCTATACACCACACAAAGTCACCACAGTGAGACAAATCTCTGCTCCAGGAGGAGAGAAGCACTAACCAAATGGGTACTTCTGCCTAAAGAGCAAGAAGCCTCAACACTCTCTGCATTTTCTATCACTGTTTATATAGCTGAAGTCTAACTCAGAGGATGAAAAGCCAAATAAATGTAGCAATAAGAATTAGCTTCCCATCTTGTAGACAAAAGCGGGAACCATATTAAATTTGCTCACATGCTCTCAATGCAGCACAATGGACAGTCTGTATTTTAGAAAAGGCTTTGCTTGTTTTCACAGCAGGATTGAAGTAACTAGAAGGGCTTGCCTTCAGCTCCAGTGTTAATACCCACGTTCATCAGTTAATTCTTTGCTTAAATGTGCAGAAAGTATCTTTTATTATACAGAGGGAATTTGGATACATAGAACTAAAGAGAGTAGTATAAAGTGTTTATTATCCATCTCTTGCAAGCTGACCTTTTCTTTTGCTGGAACAAAATCCATCAGCATTTAAACTTGCTTACATTTATGAAATTAAAAGTACTGTCTCTGACTGTCAGACTATAATTCATTCTCATTTATTAGCATCTTAATAATCAACTGTTCAGCTTAGCAAATCAGAGTGATGCAGGCCAACTTTTGCTTCTTCATGCAGAGTATGAAGTATTCTCACAGTACAACCTTCCCGCAAATGTTTGTTTCCTTGCCAAGTCTTGCACCACAGTACACTTTAATTAGGCCATAGAAAGCTGACCTCCTGCATGCTTCCCAGGTGTACACATTTTCAAATAAACAGTATGGGCCCAATCCTGTTCCCAGTACATGCATAGCATTTGACACCAATGAAAAAAAATTAGAATCATAGAATTTCCTTTCATTAAACACTAATATACTGTTCACATAAGAACACAGTTGTCAGAATAATGAAATACTTCATAGCCAGTAGGTAAGATACCAATGATTTAATACCTGATACAGCTCAGAAATATTTAATGCTCAAATGTAGAAATATCTCCATTACTGGCTGAAAGAAAACAGAAAACCTTGTAATTCTAGCAATATATAGAAAGAAAGAGATGTACACACATACCTGGCTTAGAGACACACACTGCAATTCAGTAACAAGTTGTACTTTTCATGTCCCGCTTCATCTGCACTTACTCCACAGCTATTTAGTGCAGCCCTCGAAGCTCATCAGAAAAAAAATCCCTTTCTACAACTTATAAAGATAGAAATCTATGTCCCCTTCCAGAGCCATGTTCAAGTCCAGCACTATCCCCTGCAGTAGGAGCTGTCTACGAGTGTTTAGAAATTCTGCAGAAAGGACACACTGTAGTCCACACTTTGCAGGGTCTTTTTACACCGCTTAAACCCAGCACCTAGCACAGCAAAGCCCTGGAGCACGGCTAGGGGTCTTAGCTGCAATGTTAATGCAAAGAAGTGACAGTAGCAGTGCTTCTACCCCTGAAAGAATCTGAGATATTACATCTTTATATTGCTTTATGCACAGAACTCTATTTTGTAGAATCATAGTCTATTCATAACATTTTATGGAGAGTAACATTTCTTTCCCTCAGTTGGCTTGTAATGCTGGACACCTGCCTTGCAGATGGGGGAGAGATGGAAAAAAATCAAATCAAAAGTATTTTTAAGCTCCCTAAAATCATTTAATAACTTTCTATGCAATCTGTGGCACCTCTTAAACACAAAATGATGAGATGCATATTTCACGAGCATTATTCTGGAATGTGGCTGCTTAAATTACCTCTCGGCCCCCATGGATTGTGAGCCCTTCCCACGATAGCCCACAGACACCACCCTATTGTGGTCTACAGCCTTTGTGTGGCTTAGGGAAAGTTGAGGTCCCCT